>NC_140594.1:605319518-607719518 GCF_964204655.1 Triturus cristatus
TAATGGGAATTCGCGTGCACACTGAATGGCACCCACTGTCACAATGCCTATTCCCTAAGGAATCCAAATATATAAAATCAAAGCAAAGGTGCACCACACGAGAAAATTGACAATCACAAAGTTCATCTCCAGCAGTGAGATTTCTTCAAAAATTATTTATTTTATTTCGTTTTCATGTTATGTAGAGCATACATCATTCAGTTCTTGTCACTTTGTTGCAGGGTCAGGATATCCCGCATTTTGAAGATTTCAAAGTTGGGCTCTTCCGTTATACTTCCAGTGTTTCTCCATGGAGAAACACTGGAAGGATGAGGTTGTATATTTTGTCATATCTAATAAGAGGCCTAACAAAGTTACTCAGCTAATAATAAAAGTTACACCTTTTTTTACAGCTTACTCTCTTTACTGTACTATGTAACAATAAAGATAAGCTAGCATATAGTGACAGGGAATAAAAACAGAGGGGTTGGCCATGATTCTTTACATGGTATGTGTTTTGGGTGGCAGTGATTTAATAGGCGAGCAGTTAGATGAAGCAGTATGATATATAGAGGTATGTAATTCCTATTGACCAATGCCCTGGACATATTGTTTGGGTTCATAGACAACAGGTTTTCATGTTTATTTTGTCCTTGGGATAAGTAGTCCCAATCCCCTGCAGCTCAAACTGTTTTGCAGCCAGTTTACAGTACCATGTTATGGATCTGGGAGTGGCATTTTCTGCAGCTTAGGTAATATTTGTACCCATGTGTTAAATCTGTTCAAACTTTTATTTATGGTTCTTATTAAGAAAAGCCTCATTATAAGGGTGAGCGCCCTAAGGAAGTGATATAAACTCGAACTGCACTACTGACATAGGCTCCCGAATACCAATATGTATGCACATTTGCTAAGTTTAACAATATGAGGCTACATATAATGTCCCCAGAATACTATCTGATTAGATGCAGATCTTTGCAGGAGCTAGAAAGCAAGATTGATGATTCTTTGTTTTCAAAAGAAAATGTTCACTAAAAAATGTAACTAGGAAAGAAAAAGTTGTACTAAATCACTGTAAAAATTTTGGGTACCATTTCTTTTGTGGAAAACGTGTAATATTTTAATTGGCATAAGCGACAGCCATTTTGGCTGTGGGGTCCATTTAAAGTTTCCTTCGTAATTCTTTCGTCTTTTCACTCGGCTTGTGCTATCTATTTTAGTTGACTTCCTGACACAGCTAAAAGCAATGTACGTGCTTGTAGCTGCCAGTGCACGTGGTCATAGATTTTAACTGTCAATCATTTACTGCTGCAATAAGCATTTCAGCTCCCCCTCCCACTTTGCTGACCAAGTGGTTATTCATCTGCCCTTGTTTGCTGACAACTATTTCTAAAACGTGTTCTTCCTATTTCTGTTCACATGCTTACAGGGCAGAACACCTGTATAAAAGACCTGTGTTCTGTGACGTCTGTGTACTACCTCAGGCAGCACTTGAGAGTGCTGTGTGGATGTGGTCCCACTCATGAGTGATTAATAAACTTGTTATTTATTTCCAACTCCAGCTCGGATCTCTATTTTGTTGGTCTTTGAACCCGTGGACAAAAGGGTGACCCTGCACTAGTGTACCCCTAAAAAGGTACATTTCCACAGTTGGCGCCCGACTCGTGGGGCCCCATTGGAGACGCGGCCGTCCGAAGGAGTGGTCTTGACGGAAGATCGGAATCTTGCTGAGGAAGCGCACTGCACGAGGAGACCTTTGTCTTTGCAGGCCGACGTGACTTTTCCGGTTTTCCCGATTTGACCCTCCAGGTGGTGGCCGGTCTCAACTGGGGTTTTCTTTGGCCTAATTTTGAAGTGACCATTAGGTCGACCGGAGATCAGCAGGTGGAAGTTGGAGTCTTCTGTTTGGTAAGGTCGCTAAAGCGGCACTCTTGATTTGTTAAGCCTGGGCTTTTTGTTTGAATTTTTTATTCAATTTTTGCAAAGTTTGAAGGCAGGTAATGTGGAGAATTTTCTCCTTTTGAAATATTTTTAAGTAGTAATATTTTACACACATTGGTAAAGCATGCCAAGAAAGTTTAGAAAAAAGTCAGCCGGCTCCCCCAGAGGGGACACCTAATAGAGACATGTATGTCAAATATGGTATTTCTTCCATAATGTACGATTCACTGTGGAACAAATACACACAAAAAAAGATTCTGATCTACAATGGCCAGTGAATGGGTCATTTGATTTTAAAAAAGGTTCAATATGTAGAGCAGTGTTTATTTAAAAGAACAAGTAGACAGGATATGTTTGATTGTGTGTGTATGTGGTAGAAAGAAGTGCTTTAGCAGAAAAAGAACAACGAAAAACGATATATCAAAAAGTGCTAGAATAAAAAGATAAAGATAAATGGCCAGTATCCTATTAGGCGCCCTCTCTATTCCCTACTTGATACATCTAAGGATGATTGCATCGTGTTAGAACGCCCCCCATCCCCGTATGAATTTCCCACTCCAAGTGCCCCTGTTGAGGTTTCTGACGACAAGCATTTGTCTTCAGATGTCAAAGAACAAGATAAACAAGATGGGCGACAGACTCACTCTACTTTGACTAGAGCAGAAAAAGACGCATTAAAAACCGCTGCTAGGGAGGAGGCTCGTCGGTCTCACGCGGCATCGCTCATTGTAACTATGGTTCAACAGTGGAACACCGCAGAGCAATTTTATTTTGTAGAAAAATTTGTTTGGGAGGTAATATTTGATTATAGACCAATTTCTCAGGAATTAGAGCCAAAGGGATATTTTATATATACTTGGGTTTACACTTCTTGGAGTAGAGCTGACGTGATGGCTCTTAAAGCTGCTTTGCCCGACCCCCTGAAAAATCCTGCCGATATGTTCTTTGGGCTTATTTTTCCCCCTGATATGTGGAGAACGATACGTAAAATAGATGACAATGTAGCACATGCTGATACCTGGGAATGATTAGAACAAATAGATGCAGAAAGGGAGCACACGCAGAAACCTCAGAAGGAGATATTAGATCTTCCTAAAGCTATTGTGACTAAGTTAAAGACTCTCATACCTCCTACGAAAATAGATTGGACTATGTTAGCGTCCTGTAAACAGAAAAAGGATGAGTTAGTTTCTGATTTCTTTTCAAGGTTTGAGGAAACATTCCATGATTTTAGTGGTCAGTCATTGGCCGATGATACAGGTAAGCATTTGTTTGTCGATAAATTTGTTGCTAATATGTTACCGGAAATAGCTAGTCGTTTAAAGGCTAGTGAGAGTTCTTGGACTACGTCTTCCCCAGTTTCCCTTTTGACTATGGCCCAATATTATGAGCGGCAGGAACAGGAAGCAAAGGCAGGGAGGATAAGAAGGTTAAGGAGTTAAAGACAAAAGTTCTGTTGGCTCAAATATATGGTCCACCGTTTAGGGGAGGTGGAAGAGGCAGATGCGCAATGTATACACCTGGAATGCCCCCTCGAGCAAATTTGTCCCCTGATCAGTGTGCTTATTGTAAAGAGACTGGACATTGGCATTCTAAGTGCCCTCTTTTGCGAGGTCAGCAGTATCAGCGGGGAAGGGGAAGAATGAGAGGACACCCAGGGAATTCAGGAAACAGGGGAGGTACAGGAGCTCAGTTGAACAAGGACCAAATTACTCTAATACTTTTGATAGACGAAATCAATATCAAATGACTGATTATTCTGCTGATGCCCTTGAAGATTCTGATTACGCATAGGGATGCCTAGGATGGGGTAAGAAACGGGTTGAGGTGCCAGTACATCAAATAGGTCCTTATAGTGACACAAACGTCTTGGGATTTGCTGATCGGTTTCTGGTTGACACAGGGGCTACCCGTAGTGCTCGGTCTAAAAAATTGGTTCCTAGGGCTCCCCTGTCTGGCATAATGATAACATTGATAGGATTCGGTGGGACACCTGCACCTATAGCCCGCTTTCACAGCTACTTGAATTTGGACTTGACAAATTCACTGCAGCATGTTCATTTTTGCTTTTCGCTTAACACGCCGGACAACATTGTGGGTATCGATGTGCTTAAATATTTTCGTGCTACAAAACGTTGTTCTCCGGAAGGTGTGCGTGTTAATTTAAATACCAATTATCCAATGGTTGAGAGATCCTGTCTTATCAATGAGGATGCCGCTCTGGCATGCTTGCCTAGTGTGAAGAAGGAACACTGTTTTTGTTATCATTTCTTGCCTCCCATCATCACAAAGTCTCGCAAAGGAAATTGCAATATTGTAGACAGCAGGTTACCTATTTAGGTCACCTCCTGTCTAAGGAGGGACGTGCACTTACACCAGATCGCATTCAGACCATTTTAGATACTCCTGTACCCTGCATGTTCATGCACAGATTGGCCTCACTTCTTTTTGTAGGCAGTTTTTTCACACATGATTAAACCTTTGTTGGCCCTTTTGACTAAAGAAACTCCGATGCCCCTCCCATGGACTGCTGAGTGCCAGAGCGCCTTCCAACAGTTACGCCAAGCCCTTTGTTCTGCCCCAGTATTAGGTACCCCAGATATGTTGATGAGTGACTATTTGTCCCAGTTAACTGACAGCTTGTCTTCTATTTATCAGCAGGTGCAGGAAGCTCTTCCTTCGTGAGCCCTGCTGTGTTGACAGATCATCGCGACATTTTGGTCACCGAGAGAGGACGAGCTGTGTCACCTGAAAGACCTGAGGAAGTCTTCCCGGATCACACGATCCCTGGTACAACTAGATATCTGCTTCGATCCAGGAAGAAAGACATTTCAGCGTAAAAAGACACTGTTTGAGCCACTGTCCTGGGTGGTTAGAGACTGACTACAAAGGGGGGTAGCCTATTAGTGACTACTCGTCTCAACGTTAGTGAAGAAACAAACGCCTGCCCAGGACCTTAGGGCACCATCTGTTTTGTTGTTTACTGATGAAATGAACCTGCTGGAGGAGAAGAAATCAAATGCTGCAAAAGTCTGTAGTAAAAATATGATGCTCGCTATTGGTCTAACTTTGACTGTTGCCATCATCGCTACTGTAATGTGGGTAGTGGAGGAAGTAATGCCTGGAGCCTCCTTACCTAACATTACTGTTACATCACTTACTGCAAAAGAGCACCATCATTTTGATTTGCCGCAACATGAACAGGGATACCGGCAAGATCTGAGAAACAATTCATTTCTTCAAATGTTGCATTAGACACACCCGCTAAGCAATGCTACTAACTGTTGGGTTTGTGGCAAGATTCCTCCTCATCAGAACATAAAAGGAATCCCTTTGTCACCACTGCCATTCTCTCACAATGGCTCATGCCCAGCTTGGTTCAAGCTTCTATATGCCTCTAATGAACAAAGTCTGTTACCCCAACGAAGATGGGAACCCATAAGCAAAAGGGACTGCTTTAGAAATGGAAGAATATAGTAAAGGAAGTGCAGCAACAAACTATGGGGCAGATTTACAAGCCCCTTGCGTCACTTTTGCACCGTTGTTGCATCACTTTTGTGACACAGCGGCAGTGTAAAAGTTGTGGCCCATTTACAACGTGACGCATCTAGGGAGATGCGTCACGTTGTGAAGCCCTGTGCCACATTAAACCTGCATCAGATTTAATGTATGCAGAGTGGGCGTTCCGTCGCAGGAAGCCCCGTAAAAGTGACGCAGTGAAATCTACAAGATTTCACAGAGTCACTTTTACGTCCATGCTGCGTCAAAACCCTGCTCCTGCTTGAAGCAGGCGTAAGGAGTGACACAGCATGTTAGGCATAGGGTGCCCCTGAGCATTGCTGGAGTTGCGTCGTGCTTGGGACATGACTCCAGCAATGCGTGACTTTTCCGTCAACAGATGCGTCAGAATTTCTGACGCATCTAAGAATTTCTGACGCATCTGTCAATCCTTGCATCATGGTGTGCCGTATTGTAAATACAGCGCATCCTCGGTGACGCAAGGATTTAGCATGTTGGCGCAGGGAAAGTGACGCATCTCTACAGATGCGTCACTTTCTTGTAAATCTGCCCCTATGTGTATCCAAATTCTAGGTCGGCTAAAGGAAATGGACCCCTTGTTATCTCTGTTGCCATAACCACTGGCCCCCTTTGTGTACAAAGTACAGGCGATGTGCCAGTGGGCCACAGTAACTGTAATACAGTGTTGCAGATGTCTACAAGAGGCCGAAGCAGCTACCTTGCATCACGTCACACTTATTTTGTTGGTGGAACTAAGGCATACTACTTCCTACCTCCAGGCTGGTCTGGTACCCGTTACATAGCCTTCCTTCTACCACCTGTGTTTTTAGCTCCCCCAAACTACCATCAAGATTTACAATTGTTCATTCACTATGCTGGTAGTAAGGCAAAACGTGCAATCGATGTCTCTGTAGTCAACCAGACAGAGACCAAATGGGAACAATATAGACTGGAGCATGCTGTATCATCGGATCCAGCTGTTGTGTCTTCACACCGGACAATTCACCTTCTGTATATGCGGTTATCTCCACACTACACAAAATAGCTACTGAAATACATCAAGACTCAGGAACAAGGACTTGGGCTGGATGGGTCTGGAACATATTTTCTGTATGGGGCTTAAAAATATTATCGGCCTTGTTCATAATTATTGAAATTCTCTTCTCTTGTTGTTTATGTATCCAATGCGGGCCGATGCTTTGTTCCCTCTGTATTTCCACTTGTACTACTTGTCTACCATCTAAAACAAATGTCCAAAATGCTAATGACTGAGAAGTCAGCGATATGATGCTGATTGATATACATGATATTTATCGTACCCCTTTTAAAGCATAAGAAAATGTCTTAGCTTATGCCAAAAGGGCCGTCTGTGGAAAATGTGTAATATTTTACTTGGCATAAGCGACAGCCATTTTGGCTGTGGTGTCCATTTAAGTTTCCTTCGTAATTCTTTCATCCTTCCACTCTGCTTGTGCTATCTATTTTAGTTGACTTCCTGACTCAGCTAAAAGCAATGTACGTGCTTGTAGCTGCCAGTGCACCTGGTAATAGATGTTAACTGTCAATCATTTACTGCTGCCATATGCATTTCTGCTCCCCCTCCCACTTTGCTAACCAAGTGGTTATTCATCGGCCCTTGTTTGCTGAAAACTATTTCTAAAACGTGTTCTTCCTATTTCTGTTCACATGCTTACAGTGCAGAAAACTTGTATAAAAGACCAGTGTTCTGGGACTTCAGTGTACTACCTCAGGCAGCACTTGAGAGTGCTGTGTGGATGTGGTCCCACTCATGAGTGTAATAAACTTGATATTTATTTCCAACTCCAGTGGTGATCTCTATTTTGTTGGTCTTTGAACCTGTGGACAAAATTGTGGCCCTGCACCAGTGTACCCCTAAAAAGGTAAATTTCCACAGTAGCATTTAGTAACATTTGCATCATTTAGTAGTATTTCCAAAAATATTCAGAATGGAAAAAAATCAGTGTAACCAGTTTCAACAAAATTATGGGACACATGAAAATAAAATAGCATTGGAAAAGCCAATAGGTCAGACATTGTTTATCAGCCTTTAGGTTTTGTCAACGCGTGTCTTGATTTCACATGGTTTCTGTTGTATTGGGAGCTGCCGGGCCCTCATCATTATAACAAACATTGGCAAAATGCACATTTTTTTTAATCTCAAAAAGCACACATTGCCAGAATAGTCCTGGTGCTGAACTAAACTACTTTGTGTGCCGATATGCTCCTTGTGGAAAGAGCAGAATGCTGTCACTCACAGTGAAGCCAGCCAATGGATAGAGAGAGCTAGATATAATTTTTGTGAAAACAAAAGATCTTGGTTAACACCAGACCTAATTAGGGGCCCAATTCTTAAAGATAGTCACAAAAGTGCAACCATTGTATATGTCCTCTCATTAGTGCAGATTTACGGTTTTCATGCATTTACAAGAATTTACAGAAGTGGACCAGGAAATGGTACTCCTAGAAAATATTTATGAACTGCATTTCAGAACAAGCAAATATGCATGAGTAGATTTTCCAATGAAAATATCTGCTGAACTTTTACAAATTCATTGTTCCTCCAACCCCTTTTTACCCAACACTGGAAGAAGTTGTACGTATGCCCTTGTCAGGAGTACATTTTCAAACTTTCTCAGTGTGGGAAAAGATAAGAGAAGAGCGGTGAATCCATTAAAATGTAAAAGTTTGTAGATTTGCACAGACTCAAAAAGGCTTTCCAACCCTGAAACTATTGCTTACCGCTCCTTCAAGCCCAGTATATAGATCTGCAGAAAGGTGTCAAAATAAGTGAATTGCTAATATTCAAACACCACTATAGCATGGGCCCTGGCATAATGGTATTCAAAGTTTTTTGCCCTGAGCTGCGCTCTTGCGGCAGCACTTTGTGCCATTCAAATGTACTACTTTTCAACTGTTCCTAAAATCCTTGGGGAATGTTTGACTTTACCCCAAATATTCCAGGACTGGTGGTGTTGTACTAAATAAGCCTCCTGGAAAATTTGGGGGAAGTTTCTCCTTCCCCAAATATTATAGGACCGGAGTTAGAATAGTAATTGTGACCTTCCAGTGTCTGCCACGCCCACTGCTGTCCTGAGGGAACAGTCCAGGGCAAGAAACACGAACAAGCTGGCATAATCAGAGAGGCTGTTACAAGGGCCGGCTTTAGCGCTGGTGGCGCCCGGTGCCAGAATAATTTCCGGCACCCCCATACCCCAGGAGCGCCTCCTCGGATTCTCTCACTACCAGCAGGCATCCCTCATCCCTCCAAACATAAGTTATTGCTAAACAGAGTGCCCCCTTCCCCCCTGAGCTTGGCTCCCCCTCCACAGGTCAGCGCCCAGTGCGGCCGCACCAGTCGCACTGCCCTAAATCCGGCCCTGGCTGTTATCAGAACTGTTAGACAAAGATTTTGCTGCCATAATTTGTTGCTGCACTACGTGGCACCAAAGGGACAAGTGGATTTTGTTTTTTACAAGACGAGTAGATTTATGAGGCAACCTGTCCCATGGACAGGTAGATACCTTATTACATTTCACTGCATTGACATAACGTTATACAACTCATTAAATACAAGTTAATAATGTGTGAATGGACTTGGAGAAGAATTTCTTCTGGAGGCAACTGGTCCACATACAGAAACAAAATAGTAAAACTGTAGCAGCAGAAATGTTGGTGATTTGTATTTTTGTTAAATTTGTATTCTGAGCTAAAGAGTAAGAAATCCATTGATGAATTGACTTCTGGCATACAGTGGAAGACTCTGGTCCAGGCTCTGGGTGTTGGGGAGGCAAGGAACTTTTTCCAACTTTTATTTTAGGGATCATTAACAGACAGAGCAAGCGGTCTGCTTGCAATATCTTTTAGGAGCCCACAAATAACTTGCAAGAGACTTAGAGCTCATATATTGCTTGCAATTAGTTGCCTTTATTGTCACTCATTTGTTTTCCTTTTATTTGGTGGCTGGCCTTCCATTTTATGTATTTGCCCATGCCCTGGAACATCTTTCTGATAGGCTCACTTGTATCTTCCACTGCCCACATTTAGGGAGCTAATTTTTGTTTTGATAAAGCACTCCATGAGGGTGCATATGTGTTCTAGGTCCTCTCCCATGCTCCATGTTGCTCTCTCCATCATGTGCTGCTCCCCTGGAATTCTTTTTTTAAAGGACCAGACAGCAATAAAAAGTGTTTTGCACCACCTCGGTTTCGTTTTTTTTAAAAAAAGTACTGATCCATCTTAGATCAGAAAAAAAGACACCTGTGTGCACTTGCTTGATGAGTATGCGTGCATATCCCATGACAAATGCACATGCCTACAAAATGACACGCAGCATCATTGTTTTTTTTTTTTTTGCCCTTTGGCCATGCTGTCCAGTAGCAATACTACAGTGGTCCCTAGTAAAATAGGGATAGACATACAACAATGAATACAGACCCAATCAGTGCTGTATTGGTTAAACTTGTCCAGCTGGACAGAGGTTCAATATTTAATTTATCAGCAATTCTTTAAGATATATACAAACGAAGATACTGAGAGTGGGACACAAGCCTGCATCCTACTACAGAAACACAGAAATAAACAGTTTGGGGAACATTTAAGGGAAGCTCAGGCAATGCTCATGGTTTGTTTTTTAGAAAAAAATCATCAATTAGGTAAACAAATTGCAAGGAACTCCTCTACATAATCAATGGTAACATCACAGTTATGCATGAGGCGTTTTAGGGTGTCGACGGCGTTTTGATCCAAGTAAACAATGTGTGGATCATCTTCAGAACATCCGTGCCTCCCGTAGCTCTTATTCCCCGCACTTGGCCCCCCGGACTTGTTCCGTCAATAATCTAAGGCACTTATACACAGGCATGCTTATTTAATGTCCTGAAGATGATCCACGCATTGTTCACTTGCATCGAAACACCGTCGACACCCTAAAACGCCTCATGCATTAACTGCGATGTTACCATTGATTATGTAGAGGCGTTCCTTGCGATTTGTTTACGTAATTGATGATTTTTTTCAAAAAACAAACCGTGAGCGTTGCCTGAGCCTCCCTTAAATGTTCCCCAAACTGTTTGTTTCTATGTTTCTGTAGTAGGATGCAGGCTTGTGTCCCACTCTCAGTATCTTTGTTTCTATATATCTCAAAGACTTGCTGATATATTAAATATTGAACCTCTGTCCGGCTGGACAAGTTTAACCAATACAGCACTGATTGGGTCTGTATTCATTGTTGTATGTCTATCCCTATTTTTCTAGGGACCACTGTAGTTTAAAATAATCCCTGGCTGACTTTACTTGGGTCTCCTTGTTGTTTAAAAATAGGTCCAGTAGCAATACAGCATGCCAAAAAAGACTGGCAAAGCAAATAGGTCCTAAAAGTGTGATCTGTTCGTGTTGCCAGTGCTTATTTTCTATGATATTGGGTGTTGGCAAAAGCAAATGAAAAGTGAAGGTGTCCTGGGTGTTTAGACAGAAGAAAGGGAAGATAGTGAACAGTAGCCAAGGGATTTTACTTTTCTGCTGAACTAGGATATCTTGGGAAAGGTAGTTAACAACCATCATGCGATTCAATTGAAATTATGCCCATCTACAGCATTGTGTACAATGATTTTCATCCGACAAGGCAGCAGAAGTGATAGTCATAGTCCTTAATATGTCATGAGGCTATGTGTGTCCAACTTAGGCCTTGGGTACGGTGGTGGCGCGGGAGGGCTCTGACCTATTCCAGAAAGGTGCATTGTTTTCTTAGATGTTACTTAGTTGATTACTTTCTCCACTCAGGATAATTCGTTGTGAAGGATTATTTTGCCAGATCTCTTCAATACATTCTTTTTAGATGGCTTTTTATAGTTTCCTATTTTTCTCAAGTTAAGGTACATGGGTGACCCGGTACTACTTTAGCTTGTGGACCGCCTGGCCATGATCTGCACCCTCAACAACACTACCCTTCTGAAGAGAATGAGAAGGGTGGTGAGTTAAGGCAACTGACATGGCTCTTACTTGGTTGAAGTCCTTTTCAATAAGGAGGTTATCCTTCTAGAGGGACAGTTGTATGCAGAAGTGATGATGGTGGAGTCTGGAGTGCCACAGGGATTGAGCCTCTCACTGCTGTTACTTAACCTTCCGGCCCAACTTTCTGATGAAACTGGGGATCGAGGTTCAAAAGTAAGCTGGCAACACTCAATTGTTGATTGGAGGGAAAACGCAAAAGAAAAGCCTTTTTGGGCACAGCTTCTGCTGGATGTAATGCATTACCCAAAGACCTCAAGACCATCAAAGAACTGCATATAAGAAAGCTTTAAAAACTCTACTTTTCAAATTGGTAATCACCCAATAATAACAACAATTAGGTACCTTTCTTGCTGGTTATTGCATATAAAACCTATGATTGATTTATTGGCTTATGGTTCATTGACTTATTTAGTTCTCGTCAACTCTTCGTTTTGAAACGAAGTGAAAATCTTTCACGGCAACCCTCCTCTGTCTTGATGCCCATCCCAGAAACAAATTCAAAATGGATCTTTGTAGATTTTCCTCTTGAGCAGGGTGTTGCTTTTACATTGATTGGGCATCTTGCATTACAGTAATGTAACACACAATATAGCATTTTACAAAGACAAAAACAGGCACAAAATATTTAGTAACCGATATAACCACATTTTATTCGGACAGAGGAACATGGAAAAAATATATTAGTAATATACATCATAATATAATATCTCCTCCTTTTCGTGAGTACAATGTGTACAAATATTTGCCTGACACATAGAAGCAGGAAATGATTGTGCATAGAAATGTATGCAGATGAGGAGTACACACTCTACATAGAGCAAAGCAACTGAGAAAGAAGTGCGATGGTGGGCACAGCTTTCTGTAAGAGCACACAAGAAGGTTTGCAGACACCATGTCTGTGCTAGGGATGACCAGAGGACCTGCCTATGTACAGCTCATTGCATTAGCACACTTAAGAGGCAAACAAATTTAAGCCATAGACTGCCACTCCCCCAACTTTAAATTTACATACACAGATCGTTTATGTCTAGGAGTCATCTGGAAAGATGCTGTACAGTGAGTTCAATACATAAACAACAGACTGGGAATGGGGAATAACTGATCCTCTGGCACTTACTTAGAGATAATTCTGAAAGGAGTGAGTGCACATCATGGGTTGATGCATTAGCCTGGCTTGTCACTGTAATGCTCTATGCACAGCACACAGAGGAAACTCTTGTTCTATTATATTCTACCCTGACACCGATTCAATGCATTTTGCTTTTAACCTAATCGGTGTATTGACAAACATGCTAAGGCATCCGTTTTTTTTAAACTGGAGTAATTCACACAAACAAAAGAAAAATCAAAACAATAATTGTTAATTTTAAAAAAGGAATTGTGTGAGCACCTTTTGCCCTTTCAAGAGGAAGAAATAAAGCGTACGGATTGGCTGTATTCCAAATCAAAACCAGACAAAAACGATGTTGTACAAATTCTTGCTACACGCGCTTCGAGGCCCATTGTGCGCGAGCCAACGCTTCATCAAAAACGACTAAACTAGATATCAGAACCAGCCTCTGGCTCACATGTGCAGGATCAAGAATCAATGAAGTAACTCAAAAACACAAGTTTTGCTGCAGGCTAACTACTTCTCCTCATAGAACTGTAACACTTCACCCGTTGACACCTTGAGGGAGTACCTGGCATAGAGAACTACAGAATACAGACCCCAAGTCTGCAAGCGCTGCGAGTAAAGACACCAGGCCCAGTGAATAGTGTGCAGCAATTCTCCTCTGTGCCTCCTGGTCAAGCAAGTTCTTTAAAATTGTGCTTCCTCTTGCTCCTGCAGAGACACAGCGTTACACACAGTAGGAAGAAATACTGGCACCTGTGCTGTCTAAGTACATAAGTGCAGCCACAGCACAAAGAGAAGTAAGGGAATTAACCCTTCTGCAAAGATTGTTTTTTAATCACGCAATACGTTCATCTGGACAAAAAAATATCTTACAAATGCTTACCTTGTAACTTTCTCAAACTTTACAAATACGTTCTGTATTACAAACACCATTAATTCAACCATTGCGACAAACCTTGTGCTGCATGGCATAGGTAGCAAAAATAGAAGCTTCATCTGATTTATTTATTTATGAGCAGTAGCAGCGCAGTAAGGAACATGGTCCAAGAAACCCGTTTTGTAGGTAGTGGTTGACAGAATTATTCTGTCAGTAAATATCCTAATTACTTCTTTAAATCAAATCTATATCTCGGACCCTTAATCAAACACACCATTGGCACACATCATTCTTCCTCGGAAGCTTAGACGAAACTATTGTGCGAAAAGAGCATAACGTCTTAGGCATTGTTTGTCTCCGGTGAATGTACCGTGTAATCAGAGGAGACTCCTTAGGCACCTTTTATGAAATGTATATCTACTAAAACTAAAAATATTAATTTCACACTCTTTAAAACCGGGAATTTAACAAAAGGAGACTTCATCCCATTTTAAGCTTGAATTCACATGCCAAAATGTAGGACAATCTGTGAAGCCTTAATTTGTTGTATGTAAGGTATAACTAGCAATCTAGATCTTACCCCTCCAAGACTGCTCTTAGTTACAATGGAGGCCTGTCAGGGAACAAACCAGCTCTCTGTATTACAATCCTACTTATTTGTCAGCACATACTAGACAAGGACCATCAAGCAAGAATGGTATTGAAAAGATGGGCGAGTCTGAAGAAGACAACTAAAAAGCCAGAAGGTAAAGACGGTTCTTATATTTAGATGCTAAATTCACCATTAGCAAATTCAGCACTCACTAATACAGATTACTTGTTCTTCTAGGCAGAGGGGACACATGCACCAGTTAGGATTTGGGAATACTGACCAGTTAAAATCTCGAGTCCTTGGCAAATGAGAAGATATCTAATGGCTAACTGGCCTTTCTTTAAAAGTCAGTTCCAAAGTGGTGAATGGCCTTATTTAGCTGGCATCACAGTTTACAGAATCTCGTTTAAGCCAGGCATAAGTTCATTGATCGAATAGCCTTGGAAAGTTCAATTAAATTCCTGATTTTATCGAGGAGACCAGCAGTTCGGGTTTGCCTCACTGAAGTGCCAGTGTATAACACTTCAATAATCCATAAGGAATAACAGTGAGATTGACCTCGCTCGACGCTGTCAGAAAATGACTAATTGCAGTCTGCAAAATAAGACATTTCAGGATAAATAGCCTGTCGTTAACCATGGCTACCCTCTCCCTTCTTAAAATTAGTTGAAATCCTTTAGAAGATGTATGCAGCTAAGAAAGAACATGTTGTTAAGTCCCGCTACAGTCCATCAACAAACATCGGTCATCACTTTCCTTGTTGTCTTCACCATTTTTCATACATCATCCCAGCAGAGAGGTGATCAGTTACTGAGACCTCCTATGATTCTGGTGTCAGTCTCAAAGTGAAAAAATCCTATTTAGGTCCACCTCACAGATAAATATCTGTAAGAACACTCGCTATGACTGTTGAAGCTCAGGATTTGTTTGAAGCATTGTTCATTCATATTTACTGTTCCTCAGCTGGGCTGTGGATGCCATCCTCAGAATCGATACAATTCATGATGTATGACAACTAAGTATGCCTTGAAGCCCTTGGTATTGCAGCTGGGTGAGCAATATCAAAGACAGTTAGATACGATATTTTTTCTAATTGAATCGTGAGCTAGACACAAGAATGAGGAACTATATGGTTTTTTACTAATCATAATCTTGGGCAGTTAGATGTCGCTCATACATCATAAAAGTTTTTTTGTAATGTTACTTGTGGTATTAGTAATATGGTTCAGACCACATATGGCATTAATCGGAGGTCTATGTATTTTGCTTACATTATTCTCATTGTTTAGCTTCAACTCACTCTATATAGATTCTTATAGTCGTTTGTATAGTACGGGTGATTTTCATCCCACTAATGTGGAGGTTGGGGGGTTAGCAGTATAGTGTCTTGCCTGAATGGAGGGTAGATAATTAGGCCCCTTCTGCAGCATCTTTCCTCCTAGCTGGCTGAAGACGAATTACGGTGAAGTGAGGAGTTTAGCATTCTCCCGCTCCGTGGTAAGTGTAAGTTTCATGTGCAGAACTATATTTTGGATACAGATTTGCTAAAGGTTTGAATTAGCTTTCCCCTTTTCACCAATTAGTATTGGATTATTGAGTAATTTAGGTGTGTTAGATTGTGCCTATGATGTTGAGAGGATAATATTTAAGGAAGCAAGACTCTTGGAGCCGCGAGTGGTTTTTTCTACGCCCTGTGAATTTATTAATCAATGGTTAGACTTGAGACAGGGACCAGGGTGACAAATTATAATGTAGGCACTGGTTGACTCGTCACTCGCTAGGAGAAGCACTAGCAGGTATGTTACATTTATAGGCAAATGACCATGTGGATGTGGAAGTGTGGTGGTACTAGGTGTTATTCAATGTGAGGACACACTTGGCATACTGGCCTCTCTTCGAGGTGGGAATTGTTTACATACTGTGTGAGCATTTTAGGCATTGAGTGCATGACCACTCGGTTACGAGCCTTGAGTTTTGGGAACGGGGAATGGTGGATCTCATTTCTCAGAGCACCAATCACCATAGGTACTCTCAACAGAGGTGGAGTACATGAACTTCAGACAGTAGACTTTTAGTTTTCTAATTTATGGTTTGATTTTGTCACAGATTTATTGGAGACAAACGGTTGATGTTTTTTACACCCACACAATGGTGGTGAGTAACTCAAGAGGTGGCGCCAACTACGTTTTAAGCATGATGTGTTACAGTGCTGGTACTTAGGTTTTTCTACTTTTTGTTTTCCATAAGTGCAAGTGTCAGTTGACTAAGTCCTAAGGAGAAACCTTAAACAATTTGGTGTCGAAATATCGACAACCCCCCACCACCACCAATTGTTTGACATTTGCAAGAAGGGTATATGCCTTAGAAAGGACAGCCTGCAAAAAACAAAAAGATTCTGTAGTCGACAGTACGAAGGGGCAGACAAGCCGTTATATAAACATGCCCTTAACACTAATAAGAACAAAGCGTGCTCATTGCACGTTTTATTCACAATGTGTTAATGATGCAGATAATAGTTGAAAATAGGTTTTTAAGATTGTTTCTAAATTTCCAGATGCCAAGATGATGGCTCTACCTTGTAGGGTCAACATGGACCTATGGATGAAACTGAGGGATTTTGTTGATGATAAAATCACAAGGATCCAGACAACTTACTTAGGCTTAACACCAAGGAGCCTAAAAAAATTGCTAGAGAACCCAGAGCTGCCCTCAGTCAATAGGAAGCTGGTACATTTTATTCCCCTAACGAAGAGGAGCAAAATGACCACCTTAGAAGATGCAAGTCTGGTTCTCCCTTAGATCCTTACCCCCCATCCCCTTACATTTTAATACAACTAGCAGAGTCGATCGGCCCAGTGTATTTGGAGTTATTCAGTGCCTCTCTGCAGTCTGGAATAGTGCCAGAATCCTGGAAAAGGGCAAATGTAATTCTCCTTTATATAAACCCAATGCTGACCCTAAGGTCTTTTCGAACTTTAGACTGATGTCTCTGCTACCAGCTACCTCAAAGATTCTCAGAAAGATTGTAAATACCCAAGAGGTTTTTTTAGCCACCTGTAACCTTCTGCACTCATCCCAATCTGGTTTCTGGGAACGGCATAGCACTGAAACAGGATTACTGCAAATCATGGAATACATCAAGTAGAGGCTAGATCTTTGTCATAATGCTGCCCTAATTTTGCTTTTGATACTATTTCACATGAGATCCTGCTCCAAAGGATGGAGACCATTGGGGTGGGTGGAGTGGCTCTGAGACGGCTTGGCTCTTTACTAGATCTTAGAGAACATGCAGTGTGGATGAAATCTGGCTCAGCAAAATAGTTGGCTGTGTGATTGATGTAAGAATGCCTTAGACATAACACTAATACATAATACTCTACCATGCTTATGCATTTTATAATGCTTTGTACTAGCAAGGCATTACTGGGAGCATACTGCTGTGCAGACGTACAGTCTCACCTAACCTCTAATGAGGGTGTTAAACATGGCTGCCATTTTGTATTCAAGCAGCTTCTGTGTCGCTAAACAGCATTCTCAATGTTGAACAGAAGCATACATGACTTTTAGTTAAGATGAACACATCTGAAAACATCATTTTTCATGTCCCAAAACAACAAACCTTTTCAGAGAAAAATTATGGAAGTTCTCTTTATTTTTCTGAAAATCGTCTACTTCGCTTCCCACCTTAAGTAAAAAATCTAACAAGTTAATTGGGGATCCTTCGGTATTAAGTATAAATACAATGCCCCCTCACTACTTTTATAAATTAGACGTATTCCTCTTTATAACGCTTACTATCCCAGGAATAGATATGTTAATGGCACGATCCAGTATCGCTTCTGACAAAGCGCACCGAAACATTCTAACAGAGTCTCTTAAAGGACCTAGATGAGGTCTTGGGCTCATCAGTATGTAATGAAAGGGAGAACAGAGAAACTGAAATGCGGTCTTTTCTTTCACCACCTTCCAGTCGTGGCCAAGAGGTTTCTGCTAGTTCTTGCAGGCCGGCTTGCAAGATCCCCACCTACCAGATGCCTCCACCAGCTTGTTTGCTGGGTGTTTGTATGAAGAACTTTGATATGTAGTCTAGCAATGGCACAAGCAGTCATTGAAAAGATGACTGACTAGTAGACTGACAGGTGTTTGCATCGCCTGACCGGTCTGGGAATACTCAGCAATGCACATCAGAAATACACTCACACCATACACGCGCACACCAGACATTCACATGATAGGCACAAAATCTCACTCTTTGGAACCCTGCTTTCCTCATAAAAATATATATCTCATATCCAGCACCTTCCAAAGGTGCCCACCAAGTTAATCTGTTCTTGTACTTGGTCATTTTCTCTTTCATCTGTTGTCTAAGTGTTTGACAGTGATATTCAGCACATCAAGCCCCATACACAAAATCTCTTTAAGGTCCTCACTACAAGTGGCTGGTTAATTCCAATGGGACCAGTAAAAGGTGATCAGAGGCCCACTTTGATTATACATTGCTTCCACCATCCAAAATATCAATGTTAAAAACCTGGTAAAACATGCAGAAATGGGGCATCACCGATTCCCACATGTTGCTCCAAAGCATGTAGTCCCTATTACGTCCCCACCCCCGGAAAAAAACAGAACCCTCACAGAAATAACAGGGACTACTCCTGGCTAGATGTAACAAAGGTCAAAGTGTGCAAAGTTTACACAGGTGGAACAGATTAATCTAAAATGCAGAATAATAATTTTTCAAGCATCCTATTGTTACAAATATATGCAGAGATCACAAGCAACATCACCGGAATCCCGAACACTTCCACCACCTCTCATAGCAAAAGCTCTTCGAAAATCAATGAACTATAAATATGCAGTGAGCTCATTTTTTAAACAGGCCCAGAGTCAAAATGAATGTATAATTCGTAGAACGCAAATATACAAGAATAGTCTTTGAATTGTCCAGACGTTGGTCAAACACCCTGATCAACTACAGACCAGTAAGATGCAAACACTGCAATGTGCAAATGTGTATGCTTGAGCGGGCGTTAGGCAATGTAATCATGACACCCTTGCATGCAAAATAACGAAGAAAAATCAAGTTACTTTCTATTTACAGTACATCATGACACAGGCTTCCTTGGCATTTGGCAACACAATGACGACATTTGTCGTCAATTCCACAGTAAATCAGCTTGGCACACAACTGAAGGGCAACACCACAATTTTATACAATAGAAATTCTGTACAAGTGCACTTCTCAAGCAAGAATAGGATTAGGTTGCCAGAGTTTTGTTGAGTGAACCCATAAAGCTGCTGGAGGGTCACCATACGTTACTTATGACAAGTCGGCCCCTCGCGGAGTGGTATGAATGTTCTCTTCCTCAAGCTGCTTTGTATTTACCACAGTGTTCACTGACATAGCATAATATTGGTACCATGGTTCCACACTTAACACGAGCAGACTGTGCTGTGAAACAAATGGCTATAAATATGGGGGCGTTCACAAACGGTGTTCTCATGTTGCTGTGGAAGGCACCAAAGCTTTGGCGTCAAAGGACCCTGACCGAATCAAGCCCACAGAAGGAAATGCAAAGATCGGATATTATGCTCCTCTGATGTTTTACACAGCAGAAATTCAACAGCAGCTTGCAAAGAATCCTTCATTTAGAACTGGCATGCCTCAATCAACAAATATGCCCGGAATTACAGTAAAATACCCGATTTAGGTGTGGTCTGCCAATGAACATTTTAGCTACTAGGGTTTTTCTCACACAGATCTCTAACATATTCTCTCATGGCATGTTAATATCGCTTCCTCCCAGTTTAGGTCCTTTTCTCGAGAACAAATTCAGCTATATCCTGCAGGATTCCCATCAGAAAACTGCACTGAAACTCAAATCCATGACCGAATTCACTGATCGGTAATCTATAGTGAGTCACGGCCTTCAGTCCCAGCATAACAGAGCTAATTTTGGGATTGTTTTCAGGTGCACAGATTACTTGAGTCAGCTTTGTGAAGAGAATCCTTTTAAACATTTACAAGGTTTTTTTTTCTGTCAGCTAAATTTATACAACGCACCAAAGTCTCACAGCACAAAAGCCTCCCGCTCGTTTAGTTTCAATAACTTTTTGGTTTCCGGCTCACTTCGTATTTTTACATAGGTGTTTCTTATCCAGTGTATTTCTCCTGTGGCACATTATTTACTTCATAAATACCACCACCACCTAATTAGTACATAAGATGCTGACATATTAAAAATCAAAATAAAATGTGGATATAATCATCTTAGCGTTCCACATCAATTTACACAGACCAACTTCTTGTTCTGTTAGGCCAAAGGGTGCGAATGAAACAAATAGATGACGTCAAAGATGCGCAAGCAGCACACATTGTACGAGCACTGATAGAGAAAGCCATAGGCATGTAAACAAGCCACTGTGCCATATATCCTATATCCATGGGATTCAAGGTGCTTTGAGTAAAGCTGTGCAGGCAGCACAGGGGAATGAGACCTGGCTAGGTACTGCTAGTGGGAAAGGATTCCTAGAGAAATCAACGTGCTTGATTAAGTCAGTCAGTCAGTCAGTTGTATAGCATTCCAACACAAGCTCGAGGCTTCAGTCACTCCTTCCCATTTTGGAGATCAGTTCATCACAGATCTTCGTCAATTCTTCAATCTCTTGATTCTGGGGGAAAAAAAAAACGATTGAATACATAAAGCCTTCTCTCATACAAAGGGATGCAAAATACACCAGTACAATGCTCTAAGTTAAAAAAAACATCCTCCTCTGTGGCCTGATGGTAGAAGCAAGAAAACTGTCCACAATGAGATCGATCATGAAAGCTGTATTACATGGAGGGCAAAGATACGGCGAGAGAACGCCCCTCCAGCACAACAGTGCTCACAGTCCAGCAGCACATCTACGTTTGCATCTTGCAGTTGCGGCTCCTCCGCAACGGCGGAGGAGTGTCGCCCTACTGCTGTTAAGCAGTGCCAAGTAGAAACATAAAATGATAAAAACTTAGAGTTATCATTTTATACTTTGTGTCCTGCTGCTTTGAGGGCAGATGGGCGGGGCTGCTCTGCTCTCTGAGCAGGGGAGGCGTTGTTTGCCCACTCCTAAGTGCTCAATGACTGTTTGGTCGGCCCTCTCGGGCCACCCAAACCAGTCATGCGCACTCTCCCCGTTCTCGTGCAGGCTGCATTACAGCCTGCATGGAGAACATGCCCACCTCTCTAGCCCCTGGCTGAGCACCATCTCAGGGCGCTCAGACAAATCACAATGCTGCATTGCAGCACTGTGATTGGCTAAGGGGAGAGAGCCTGGCTGCCTGCTTCCTGTTCCTGGAGTCAGAGGAAGGAGGGCAGCAGCAGAGACGAGGAACCCGACCTCAGGGTAAGTTTTTCTATTTTTTATTCCCCCCTGCTACCTCCCTTCCCCCCCCCCCCCTCCCGCCCTGCCACCTGCGAGCCATGCCAGCCTCCACTGGCGTCTTAGAATTCCAAGAAAGCGTTTCCAATTAAATGAACACATCATCAATTAGCACGTGAATTGGAACACTGGGAATAGTCAGAATGCTCCCTTTGTGAGCTATACACACTTACAAAGGCCCGTTCTGGGAAACAGCCCATTGCTGTCAGCCCCCAGTACCTTCAGTGTACTCATGAAACTTGCTTATCTCCCCATACCCCCATAGCCGAACACTTGCCGCCACCTAACCTCATAACAAGTGCCGTAGCAGGTGGAGCTGTGACTTACAGGGAGCTATAGAGAAATCATCCCTGAGGCTGGAAGCGCTCTCCTGCCTCCCTCACCATGTGGATGCAACTCTGAGGTGCACCTCTGCCTCTTTCCCACTTCACATGAGTTATTTTCACAGATCCTACTCTCCTCCTCCACTTTTTGAATTATTTGGGGGGGGGGGGGGGCAGGGTGTAGTGCCAATAGCCTTATTGCCCCTACCTGAAGGGTAATAACAGCAGTTAATTGCACTCCGTGTCAATATGCTCCCTCATCTATGGTCCATAATTGCAGGGAGGGTAATTAATAGCTGTTACCACAAGTAAGGGTAGGCAATACTGCCTAATTAGCACTACATATTGAATTCTAAGCCAATTAGAAACCCATCACTTATTGCTTACCAGCTTTCTAATTTCAGTGGCAAGGATTTAAAAAAAAAACCTTTATTTACCCGTTTCAGAATAACACATTACCATTTCCAGCTCCAATTCAATGACAGTTGCGACACTACACGTTATATTACATATATACCTGCATTACATGATATGTGGCTCCACGTAACTTTGCCCATTTTTGACAATCAGAGTTTCACTTACATAATACGTATCCCTGACAAACTTCGTTTCTAACAGCATACTTCTGTATCACAGTCAAATCACAGTGCGGGAAATCTACGCATGCTAAATTTAAATATCCAAGTTGTAAGCTCATAGATGGGTGTCCCAGAAGTCAGCCAATACCCACAGGCACTAGCCCACTCTTTGGCCGTGGGTTAGGTTGTGATTGTATTGTGGCCGTATATTGTTTAAAAGGGCCACAAATATCCAGTGGACGGGATTTACTGGGCAGCGTGGTAGCATATAAATCATAGTTGAGGTTGCAATATGCCAGACTATTTAGCCAGTCTTTGCACATCGGCACTGCTTTCCACCCCCATTTGAGTGCAATCTCCCTTTTTACCAACAGCAACCCCAAAGCCGTGAATTTCCGGACCGATTTGGGAATGTTGTTCACGTATCCCAATAAGGCTATGGCAGGTGTAGGGTCTATGTCAAATCCAATCATGTCCCCCAGTGTGTGAAATATGTTGGTCCAAAATCTGCCAATCTTGTAACAGGTCCAAGCCAGGTGCGCAAAATCTGCATGTGGAGCCTTGCATTTGAGGCAACAGTGGGGTCTATCTGGGTCTATTTTGTGTGACATCTCTGGTGTAATGTAAATTCGACGTAAGAATTTGAAGTGGATAAGCTTGTGGCGGCTGTTCAATGAAACCTCCTTCGTTTGTATGCAGCATGCAGCCCACTGGTCCTCCGTTATAGGGTGGCCTAGATCTGCCTCCCAAGCGGCCTGTATCTTAGCATCATGGACTGGGATTATCTCTACTAAGGCCCTGTACAGTTGAGAAACCAAATGGTCCCCCGTGCTGTTATCTATAACTATGGACAGAGGGATGAGTGGGTCCGGTTAGATTGGAAAGCCAGAAACCTTAGCTCTTAAGGCTGCTTGCAGACAGGTAAGCACAAATTTTTCCATTTAAGACGCCTTTTAAATCTTATCCCCGTCGGAGACTGAGAAGGCTTGACCCTCGATGTAAAGGTCCCATATTTTGGTCATGTCAAACCGAGTAAGAGTGCGCTGCACTATTCTTTACCTAGTTATTGGTATCCAGCTTTGGATCAGAAGCGGTAAGCTCGGGGAATACATACTCCGAGATTCCAGCACCCTGATCAATTTTTGCCATGCCCAACTGGTGGTGGAGACCATCTGGATGTCTAGAGGGTCGTGTGGGTAGCCCAGTGGCAACACAGTGCTCAATGCGTCCGGTAAGACCAGATCTGCCTCAGGTCTTAAATAGGGGATTCTGGCATCAGGATGGAACCAGGAGTGTGCATAATTGCACAGTGCGATTAGGGACTCCCAAGCCTCCCCTGTGGTATGGGAGGGTCATGACCTCCCAGCGGACCCTGGGACTTTTTCCCCCCCTAAGTCAGCCGAATAAGGTGGGTGTGAATGGATTTGAAGTAGCGGTTCGTAAGCGGGATAGATATATTATTAAATAAATACAAAAATTTGGCCAGGACCATCATCTTAATCAGTGCCACTCGCCCTGCAATCGAGAGTGGTAGCCTTAGCCACGTTTCCACTTGCTCCTCCAAAGTGTGTATCGCTGTGCCATAGTTTAATAGAAAAATTTCGGCAGTGTTTAAGTGTATGTTTATCCCGAGGTATTTGACGGAGTCTGAACACCAGGTGAGTGGATATTCACATTCCCATCTGACTGTGCCCATGGCGAGGGGGGAATATCACGGATTTATGCCAATTTATACCAAGGCCAGAGAAGCTGCCAAACCGAATTATCGCTCTGATTAGGGGGGCAAAATTGTTTTGTGGGTCCCTGACATACAGTATAACGTTGTCTGCGTATAGTGACACCAGTAATGGCCCAGTGTTAAATTTGAGCCCTCTTTGTAGATGACGTTCCTGAAAATGTCTAATGAGTGGATCCATTGCTAGTATGAAAAGCAGTGGAGACAAGGGACAGCCCTATCTTGTGCCTCGGGATAGTGTAAAGGAGCGGGAAAGTGTGCCATTTAAGTGCAGTCTAGCAGTGGGGGCCGAGTACAGTAGCGCAGTGAGATTGACGAACCCAGAGGGCATGCCTAACCTGCACATAACCGTCCATATAAATCAAATGCTTTCTCTGCATCCAGCAGCACTGCCGCTGCTGGTATAGCCGGATTAATTCGGTGCAGGACTGCGAGGAGAGTACGCAGGTTTAGGGAGGTAGATCTATGGGGTACGAACCCCGACTGGACTGGGGATAGTATTTTATCTAGTAGCAGGGCAAGGTGCACTGAGATCGTTTTTGCCAAAATTTTATAATCAAAATTTAACAGTGATAGCGGTCTAAACGACCAGCATTGTAAGGGATCTTTGCCGGTTTTGGGTAATAAGACAATCACCGCTTATCTCAAAGTTGGCGGCAACTGATTCCGTTCCGAGGATTCATGATAGACTTCCAGGAGCTTAGGAGCTTTGTATCTTTTATAGAAACCACCCATGAAGCCATCTAGGCCAGGGGCGGAGGCACTGTTTAATGCATCGATTGCGTCAATTATTTCGTCCATAGAGCTTGGCTCAGCAAGAAAGTCTTGCATATATTTGTCCATATACACCATCGCAATCTACGCAAAGTAGTCATCTAGCTCCGTGGAGTGCACAAGTTTGGAAGTAGTTTTTCGTAATACGCTAAGAATGTGTCACGGATATCAGA
The DNA here is from genome assembly GCF_964204655.1 of Triturus cristatus. Lineage (NCBI taxonomy): Eukaryota > Metazoa > Chordata > Amphibia > Caudata > Salamandridae > Triturus > Triturus cristatus. Next base: position 605,344,576 of record NC_140594.1, read on the forward strand.
CGTGTTCGTTAAAGTAATCCCTGAGTCGGAACGGAGTGCTGTGATGAAGGATTTGGAATATGGGGGTCTCAGTAGCTGTGCTAACTTACGCCTCGGCCTTTCACCGTCGCCATACTTGCGTGCTACCGCATATTTGCTGAGGAAGTGAGTTTCTCTTTCCGCCGCTTCCCGAAAACTCACAGTAACGCCAAGCGGCTCCGCTCTCCCTCATCAGCGTCAGGGGAATCAAGCATAGAGGCTTCCAAAGCAGTCCGCTGCTGCTCAATATTGGCTAGAGTTTTTCTCAAGTCTTTCAGTACCCCTGCGTGTTTTGAGATAGCAATGCCCCTGATGAAGGCCTCCCAAAGCATTGCCCATGTGTCCACTGACCCTGTGTTTAAATCAAAATAATCCTCAATAGGTTCCCTAATTTCAGAGTCAAATAGGTCATAATTTAACGCCCTGCCCGGGAACCGCCACTGGCGCTCGTGTCCCTCCGGTCTGGGAATGCGAAGTTTTAGCAGAACGGGTGCGTGATCGGAGTAAGTACAGGGGAGTATCACAATTGTGTTATGCCATGTGTGTGGGATCGGGGCGAGCAGCCAGAAATCTAGTCTGGTCCAGGTGTTGTGTTGGGTTGAGCAACAGGTGTATCCCGGGTTCCCCAGATTGCGGACTCTCCAGACATCAGAGAGTTGGAATGCCTCGCACATGTCCAACACCTTACGAGCCCGGGGCTTGGAATCCGCTGCCCTAGAGGAGCAGTCAATAGTGCAATCTAGGAGTAAGTTAAAATCCCCACCCAATAGAACACTTCCCGTACTCACGCGTAAAAGTATGGCGTCAAGCTCATGGAAAAATTCAGGGCTGTCAATGTTCGGGGCGTAAACGCATACGAGAGTAACAGCGTGACCCAACAGTCTACCCACTACAATTGTGTATCGACCCTCTTGATCATTATGGCAGCAAGTTATGGAGAATGAAAGTCTCTTGTGGATCAAAATTGTTGTGCCGCGGGCATAGGTACTGTAATTGGAGAAAAAAATCGGTGTGCACCCCAGCCAGACGCAAAATGTGTGGAACCGGACCTGGGTAAATGTGTCTCCTGCAGGAAGGCGATGTCCACATTATGCAGTTGTAAATAATGCAGCACGTGTTTACATTTTTTGGGATTGGTGAGTGCCCTAACATTCCAGGTTATGAGAGACAGATTCGAATGGTCGGCTAAGTCAAGGGCATTCGTCATTGATGTCGTGTATTAAAACAATGAAGGCGAGGAGCGTGTTCAGTGTCAACTGGAATGCCATGTTTGGAGCTGGGTAAGAAATAAAATCTAACAATTCGGGAAATTTCCCAATAAAACTCCTCCCCCGCCCAACCTAGCGCCCCAGTACGCAAGGCAAACACCTAATTAACCAATAACCTAATGCATCCTGGAAACACCATATTTGGAAGGTCAGGGTCGAAGACTGATGCATTGGAATCTGAGAGTTCAACAGTGTGCTACGCACCTAGGGGGGAAGCAACGCTCCAATGGCGCCCAGCATTACTAAAACAGTGTAAAAGATCAATAGTGGTGCTGTCTCGATTACCATAGTAGCACAGTTATTACATGTTATCAATAGTTTTGTAACATAAGATCAGAATAATTGCAGAACGGTTCGAGGGTCATTCGTGAGAAAAGAGTTCAACACTGGCAACAGAACCGCTATGGGGAGGGGAAGAGTCATTTCCAACATCTCTCCGCTGGTGACCAGAGCTCTTATAAGACTTGCAAAAAGCTTGAGCTTCCGTGGGGCTGTCAAAGATGCGGGATCTCCCATTAACATCGACCCGCAGTCGTGCTGGGTACAGTATACCATATCGCAGGCCCAAATTTCACAGCGTTGCTTTGACATCAGTGAACTTGCGGCGGGCTTCCTGGACCATGATCGTAAAGTCTGGAAATAACGACACAGTTGAGCCCTACCATGTGATCGCACCACGTTCTCTGGCCAAGCGCAGAGAAGTGTCCCTAGCTTGAAAGTTCATTATACGAGCAATGATTGGGCGAGGTGGGCATCCAGGATTAGGACGAGGGCCCAACGATCGATGTGTCCGCCCCACTACGAAGCCAGGGTGAATGCCTCCTTTCCAAAAATGTCAACCAGCAACGATTCCACGAAGGTATCCATTCTGCCCATGTTTGTCGACTCTGGAACCCCAATTATACGGAGGTTGTTGAGGCGACTGTGTGTTTCTAAATCTTCATTTTTAATGGCAATGTCTTTCAAGATTTTTTCCGGTGCGTACCAGTCGTTTCGTTGATTGAGCAGCGCCGTCTTCAAGATCCGAGATACAACCTTCAGCTGTGTCTAACCGCTGTTCATGAATGTCTAGTTTGGCCCCAAGGGAGTCCAGGCACTTATTGAGCGTGTCAAATCTGTTGTCGATCGATTTGAATCCGGCCAGGAGTTCTACAAGTAAATCGCTATGGGAGAAAGCAGCCCATGGCACTTCTGCCGAGCCCTGGGCACCATCCATATTGTCCTGTGCTTTATCTGTGGCGATGGGGAATCATAGCACTCTCTGCTTGGGGTCTTTTCTGCCCATGCCTGTGTGCCCGTAGCCAGAAGAGTTGTTCGTCGCTACCCACACCAGCGAGTTCGGGTAGAGATGAGGGCACGTGTCTATGATGCCTAATTTAGAGTTGTTAGGGCACTGCGGCCATCAATTTGAAAGGTACAGGGCGTAGGCATTTTGTTAAACAGGCATCCACAGCAATGACAGTCTAGCAAAGCAGGCCTCAGACGTATCTGCAATTTCGACGGGACTGGGAATCTGGGGGAGAGCCTCCCTGCCGAGGATGGGCCTGGAGTGGTGATTCCAGCAGGAGAGTCACAGGCAGCACAAGACGAGGAGGACTTAGGCAGAGCTCGCGCACGGCGCGGGAAGTGACTGCAGCGTCTTGGTAACCCACAAGGCAGCTCCCGCCGCAGTAGAGAGCAAGCCCACTGTCTGACACAGATTGTTACTTTCGGGCGCCTATCACGTGGCGCAGGTGAGACAGCGTCTCCACTCGGCAGCACCTCAAGGCCAATGGCGGGCTCCCAATGCGGACTCCCAGTCGTCACAACCCCATCCGCGCATCAATCCTGCGGCCGAGGTTTCGTGGAGCCTACAGCGTTCAACCCCCCCAAAGCCCCCGTGCACAGCCGGGCAGCTGCCTCCCTGGTGCGTCCAAGGACCCTGTCTCCCCAGGGGCCTACGGGAGCGTCGGTGGAGCAGTACGCGGCCCCCACGTCAGCTGGCAAAAGAGGGGCGCTCTGCAACGGCCGCCTGGGGGTATGAGATGGGGGAAAACAAACGAAGCACTCACCGCAGACCGGATTCCGCCACGGGGCCCCCCGTGCGCCGCCAGCACACTCCCGAAGGCAACAGTACGGAGGCCCCAGCAGGCCGTGCTGCAGGCCGTGACACAGGCCGCGGCAGGCTCCGCCCCCTCAGGCTCCGGAGCAAATTTTTGCGTGTTACAGGCGGATTTGAGAGATGAAGAGGTCACCACAGCTGCTCCATCGGGTGAGGATGAAATGCCTCGTGTTGCGTTGTCTTAACTAGCCATATCTGCAGAGACAGCTGGATCGGTGCTGAGCCACCAGTCGGAGCTTCAACGCCGTGCAGCCATCTTGGCCCGTGGCTTGGCCTCGCCCCTATGGCAAGGACATTTAGTGGACAGACCGTGGGTGCATTTAATTATCTCTGCAGAGTGAGATTAGGGGATGGGTCGAGGGACTAGTGCATACAATGTTTTTTTGTTGAAAAGTGTTCACATACAGACAGGAAAATGTAACTTGTGAGTTACAATCATGTGGTGAATGCCCACATGATGTTTAAAAGAGGAACTGGTACCCAGCTTGCTTTGTGTCTGTTACTAAGTGCAACATTATGATTGACCAAGGACTCTGCAGAGTAAATGGCTGGATTACTAATTAGGGCCATGAGCAGAGATCTGAACTAGAGTTTATTAAGACAAGGAAGGGAAACAGATTACACATTACCTTAAGGTCTTGGCATTTTATTTTTTAGGATTTAATTTTTAGGATTGATGAATCGAGTGACTAGTGCCTACCTCGGTCTGCCCTGTCCAACGCCAGGCACTGTATTCTACTTACATCCTACAATTTACAGCGTCAAACTAAGTGTTGACAGGTCCACTTGGGGACATCGTATTTGTGTCTATATTTATATGGAGAGTCAACAGGTTTTCTGAGGAATGTGATTCACAAAGTAAAGGAGTGTCATGGAAATAGTATGTGAGGAGTGAATTTGCTCATTTGATTTCTCATTTGTTTAATGGTGGCTCTCCTGCACACAAGGAATAGTCATCATGCTTGTATTTGCTATGACGCCACCGTCGGGAGTATCCAACTTGTGTCATTGTTTTGGATGATGGGAGTAACAGGTGTCCTAAGAGAATTTGTTTTCAAGGCAATGTAAATCTCGCTGCTTTACCTCTTTCATTTAGCATGGTCAACTTGTGCTTCTAGGGTGTTCCACCACCAGTGCTGCATCTTATTTTGTTACAATGAAGACTACTAGAAACCTGGGTAGAGGGAAATCCCTGCGTGAAAGGTAGGACTGATCGGTTTGTAAGCTGTAGGAGTCCAAGTCCATCTGAAAAGATGTAAGAGTCTTCCTAAGCACACAGCAATGTTTTCCTTGATTTGTAGATCCCAAGGCTGTCCAGTACAGACAGCCCTCCACTACAGATTTGCTTTCAGATTCGAAAGCCTTACATTTGCTGTCATGAAAAGAGTAAAGACTCTTTGAGAAAATCATCTGAAGATGTTCAACTCAGAAGCATCAGGCTTCTGTAGACTGGCTCCACTACACAGATGAGTCACAGTGGTGTAAGGCAGATTATCTTAACCCCACTTCCAACTTTTGTTTGGTTGCCTAGTAAGCACCAGGCTCATGGTAGCAGAGGTGTTGTGGGAATCTATTTGTACATTGATCTCAAACGATTACAAAGGAAATGAACACTCCTGTGTACAACCAAAATTATGTTCTCTTTGTAGGTGCAATGATATAGAGTGAAGCTTCATAATTAAAGGTCATTGACACCTTGCACCGTGGACTGGGTACCTCACTCTGATCATCTGCAAATGCAGAATGCTTGCTATGTAGAGCTTTCTATGTAAAGTTATAGGTTTTAAAATCTAATATTTTAAAAAGTGTACGATGGAGAAAGAGAAGCTTTTCTTTGTTCCTAAATTGATTTCTGCTATAGGATAAGGACTATTTAATCCAGCTATACTGCACACATAAGCAGCTAATGCATATACATGGCACAGTTTAGTTTAGGCAGTAGTGTAACTACAAAGGCATTGAGGGAAGTACACATACATGTACCATAGATCTCAGCTTCTCATTGTGACTCCACCCGTAGTCTGCATTAGGTCCCTTCCTATATATTATTCATTTATTTAAAAAGCCTTACATAGCGGTAGCAGGCACAGTACTATGGGAATGGAATAATACAAATTTCAAACGAAGAAATCCAGTAAGAATAAGTACAGCTGTGAGGACCATTTTCAACTGTTTAACGCATGGTTGGCCTAACATCACAAATGCTGTGTAGGCCTATTAGAGATTAAATCAGAGAGTTAAAATGAAATGATGTTGGTCTTTACAATGTTGATAGCATTAACTATGAACTAAAAAAAAATTTAAATTACCTTTTGCTGCAGGGCTCCTTCCAACGAGTCAACTTTCATCTGTTCTCTCCGAAGTCCAGCATGAAGAGCAGCACTCTCAGACTTTGCTTTTGTACGCACCTGAGCTATTTCTTCATTGGCTCTACAAATATTAAGAAAACATTAATTAGAAAAAAAATGTCTTGCATAATACTATACTAGTAGCCAATATGTGGTAATGCCATGTTTAGCATCCTACCAGCCCAAGTACGCACCAATAACTACGCCACACATGGAGAGTAATTTTACACGTCTTTATTCTGTCACGTGTAAGTCAGAACTCAACATTCGAAGCCTGCCTTCAATTCATCCCTCCAATGCTTACGTCATAGGCCTACAGTGTACAGTGGGTACCAAAAGAGCTACAGCGTTATTTAAAAGACAATACATTTCCCGCTTTGTTAAATAAAAAGTTACATCTTTCCAAAATAGAAAAATAAATATACAAATAAATGCATGAATAAACACAAAGATGATCAAATGGTATATATGCAATTATAATTCTTCAATTAATCGTGGTGGTGCCGGAATCACACGTCCTGATTGGGTCATTAGAAACTGGGAGCTGGCAGTCGCAGTGTTCATGATCTGCACAGGTGAGGTGGAATCCTCAACAGTCTGTCTAATCGGAGTCTCTACATTGACATTGATGTTTGGTGAGTGATGGGCCACAAGATGAAAGTGAGAGGAATCTTTCATAAAGGATTTCACAGAACGCTGGGCAGTCACCATATGTCCTTTGGTGTTAGTGATAGTAAATGTTTTAGCCTTTTCTGGGTTGTCTGACAAGCACTCGATCGCCTCTTGTAAAGTGACATCTTTTACATGACATTGTTTGTCGGCATATATTTTCATATTTTATTTGTGACCAAAGTCCTTAGTATGAATGTCTTCCTCATTCCTGGATCTGAGGTTGCTCCATTACAGCAGCTTGATCATCATGGCTCTTCCAAACATTAGAGATGAAGGGTTTTCCTCTGTCGTTGAGTGAGGAGGTCGAACGGTAAGCTCGAAGAGTAGTGTTCAAAACAACTTTAAGGTTGAGCTTCTCCACTGCAGTTTGCTGAACAGCTTTCTTCAGAGTACTCATGAACCATTCTACCAGGCCATTGGCCTGGAGCCAAAGAGGAGTGCTTTTCTGATGCTTTTTATTGAGGTGATTTAGAAAGGCTTTGAATTCTCGAATATTAAAGGGTGGTCTATTGTCAGATTTTAACATTGCAGGTACAACCCATGTTGCACAGATGCAATCTAATCTTTGAATAACCTTTTCATGTGTAGGTGATGAAAAGGTCTTCTTCCAATGGAAAACAGGATTATTCATCAACAATGACTAGGAGATGATGTCCATTCTCAAGAGGACCAAAAGAAATCAACAGCAATTTTCTACCAAGCATGATGCGGCAATTCTGACATTTTCAAAGGGTGCTGAATAACTTGAGATTAAAGACAGATGCATACATGACAGGCCTTTAACTCTTTTTCAACCCTTTTGTCGAGATAAGGACACCAGACTCACTGGAAGCTCTGTTTGTGGCAACTATCCCACGATGTCCCTCATGGGCAACGTCAATCACTTGTTGTCGCAGATTCTCTGGAATAACAATTTGTGGACCTCGCAGGATGAGACCTTCTTGAGTCACTGATGGATCATTTCTTAAATTTTTTAACTTTAAATACTCACTGTCATTAGCAAGAGGTCAAGTGTGGTGGTTTGACGACTGGTGAGCAATAATGTCTTTTAACTTCAATATTTCACTATCTTGGCTTGTGGCAGTGACAATTTGTTATAAAGCCATGGCAGCTGGCATGCTCAATTTTACAATAAAATTGATGTAGGCCTCTGCTGTCTTAGATGGGGTACCAGAGCGCTGCAATGGCACTCTTGGAAAACAATCAGAAGGATTCTGATCTTTCTTTTGATGGTGAAGAATTGTATAAAAGTATTCATTTGACTTTGGGATTGCCAAATATCATCAACAGTGCTTGATGATGAGTCACTACTGTGAAAGGCTTTCCATACAAGAATATGTGGTAATATTTACAAGCCCAGACCACTGCCAAACTTTCTTTCTCAGGTTGCGAGTAAGCATTTTCGTTTGTGACAGGCTTTTACTGGTGTATGTATTTGACTGTCCTTTCTGCTGTGCCATAAGTCAAGAATGTATTACATTCTGGTCAGCCATAACCTTACGGGTAAAGTTAAGGACATTGGCTATTTGACTCCTCATCTGTCAGATCATGCAGGTGTGTGGATGGATTTGGTTTTCGCAGAAAAAAGTACAATCGAGGGTCTGGACGTTTGATCGATCTTTACTTCTGGATGAAACCGAGATTAAGTATTTGTTTCAGGAAACAGAGTATTTTCTGAATACGAATCTTGGTTCGGCAGGGACTTTGGTGGTTTGGGACTCGTTAAAGGCTTTTTTAAGAGGTATGATAACGAGTAGGGTATGTTATAAAAATGGACATTATAGGGAGGAGGTGGCTCACATGGAGACGGAGTTGAAGACAGTAGAGCAGAGTTTGAATAGAGAGACTGACTGAGAAGCATCAGGAACAACTTGCTAAACTTGGTAAATTAAAGGACCAGTTTGATAATATTATCCAGGCGAGGGTAACAAGTAGGTAGGTGGGAGGCAAGTAAGCTTGCCCACTGAGTATGGAGAGGGGGCCAGTAAGCTTCTGGCGTGGAAGGTTAAGTCCAATAGGACGCGTAATCTGATGCACAAGTTACTTACTTGTGTAACAATATATCTGTAAAAGACATTAGTTAGTGATAGATTCCTTACCTTAGAATATCCCCAGGTGTCAGACTGGATCCGGAAAGTTTTCGTCAGCAGTACCCCTGGGCATCGGTAGACATCATCTTGCGGCTCCGCGTACATCGCTGGCGTCGTACTCGCAGAGATGACGTCGTCAATGCTACTTAGACGTGCCCACGCGCACTGATGTCAGTTCTGTACATGATTTTCCATGCCAGGAATGCAGAACTATGCCAGAGACCGACTACTGGTGCAATAGAACTAGGGCCCTGAAAGGGATGACCTGAACCCTAGAGAACAGTTCGTAGAACGGGGAGGATGGGCAGGCAGTAAGGAATCTATCACTAACTAATGTCTCTTACAGATATATCGTTACACAAGTAAGTAACTTGTGCATCTGAATGAGACACGCTAGTGATAGATTCCTTACCTTAGAATACATACACAAGCAATACCAACCTCAGTGGTGGGTTTGCAAAGTGAGATTACACCAGAAAGTCACAGAGAACCGAACGGCCAAAGAAGCCGTCTCTCCGGACTGGACTGTCAAGGCAATAGTGCTTAGTGAACGTGTGCAGCGAGGCCCACATGGCCGCCTGACAGATGTCTTGCAGTAGGACACCGCGTCCCAATGCTGTAGTAGCCGCCGTCACCCTTCTTGGATGGGCGCGCAACCCTACAGGAGGCTCCTTTTTAGCCAAAGTGAAAAAGGCTGGAATACACAAGATACCCCAGCGGGAGATAGTTCTCTTGTGCACAGCCTGGGCTTTCTTGGCACCCATGTAGCCAACAAAGAGCTGGTCATCCACCCGGAACGGTTGTGTGCGGTTGAGGTAGAATGAAAGCGCACGTTTTAGGGTCCAGACAGTGGAGCCTCTCTTCCTTTCTGGAAGGGTGCGGAGGCGGAAGCAAAGTGGGCAGAGTGACAGTTTGCCCCAGATGAAAGACAGGGACTACTTTTGGTAGAAAGGACGGACGTGGCTGAAGCACAACCTTGTCCGGATGAACCGCCAGGAAAGGAGGTTTACATGAAAGTGCCTGGAGCTCACTCCCACCCTAGTGGAGGTGATAGCCACCAGGAAGACAGTGTGAAAAGTTAATAACCGTAAAGGACAGTTATGAAGAGGCTCAAAGGGAGTGCACATTAAGCATGTGAAAACCAGGTTCACCACTGAGGCATCACAAAAGGAATAGGAGGGAAAAGGTGAGTAATGCCTTTTAGAAATCTATTGACCACAGGGGACTTGAAAAGAGAGGGCTGATCAGGCAGCCGGGGAAAGGCTGAAAGAGCAGAAAGGTAGCACTGAATAGTGCCCAGAGCACAGCCCTGCTGGGTCAAGAGAGAAGGAACAATAGGACCTCAAAAAGAGGGGCAGAAAGGGGATTTACAGCTTTCGCTGTGCACCATGCCATAAATTTGTTCCACCTGCAGGCGTATACCGTCTTAGTTGAGGGACGCCTGGCTGCCAGAAGCACATCACAGACTTCCGGAGGCAAGTCAAATGGAATCAACTGTCGCCCCACAATCTCCACGCAAGGAGGTGGAGGCTAGACAGGTTCGGGTGGAGGACCGTCCTCTGCTGCTGCGACAGAAGATCCTCCCGAAGAGGCAGCCGTAGCGGGGGATCTACGCTCATACTGAGTAGCTCGGGATACCAAATTCCTCAAGCCCAGGTCGGTGCCACAAGAATGACTTGGGCCCGGACATGTCTGATCTTCGTCAGCACTCTGGCTAGAAGTGGTATAGGTGGAGAGGCGTACAACAGACCGCAACTTCACTCGCGACGAAAAGTGTCGCTGATTGAGTGCCGCCTTGGAAACTCCAACGTGCAGAACTGCGGACATTGCGCGGTCTCTTTGGCGGCGAATAGATCTAACCAAGGTCCTCCCCACTGTTGAAAGACATTGCGCCACCTCTGAGTGAAGACGCCATTCGTGATCCATTATGCACAGACGGCTGAGTGTGTCTGCCCTGGCGTTCAAAGAACCTGCCAAGTGTTGAATCACCAGGAGAATGCCCTGGCGTTCCAGACATGTCTAGAGGAGCAGAGCCTCCTGATCGAGGGTCCACGACCCCACCCCGCCTTGCTTGTTGCAATACCACATGGTGGTGGTGTTGTCTGTGAACACCTGCACTACTCTCCCCTTGACAGAGGGAAGGAGTGTTTTCAGGGCAAGTAGGATCGCCCTGAGCTCCAAAAGATTGATATGGAGCTTGGACTCCGCCTCAGACCAGAGACCTCTGATCTCTGCCTCTCCCATGTGGCCGCACCATTCCAGGAGGGACGCGTCCGTCACCACTGTGTGCTCCAATTGAGGAACGGAGAGGGATCTGCCGCTGACCCAATGCTGGTCTGTGAACCACCACTGCAAGTCTTGTGCAGTGCCCTCCGAGATCTGGACGTAGTCGGACAGGTGTCCCTGATGCTGTGCCCACTGGAACTGTAGGTCCCACTGCAGAGCCCGCATACGCCATCTGGCATGATTGATCAGCAGGATTGGAATCATAGCCCAAATGTCCCGGACTCGCTGTTCAGGAGGATAAACCTGAAATTGCGCCGTTTCTAGAACTGCTCCGATGAAGAGGAGCTTCTGAGAGGGACCAGATGCGACTGCGGCATGTTGACAGAGCACCCCAGCAAATGCAGGAGGTCGGCTGTAATCTGGAAGTGGGAGACGTCTGCCTGGGGCGAGCCCACCTTCAACAACCAGTCGTCGAGATAGGGGAAGACAAACCCCTGATCTGCGCAGACGAGCTGCGACCACCGCCATCACTTTAGTGAACACCGAGGAGCGCTCGTAAGGCCCAAAGGGGATCCCAGTGAACTGACATGCTAGTGGCCAACCGTGAACCGCAGGTAATGCCGGTGAGCCGGCAGGACGTGGAAGTAGGCATCCTGCAAGTGGAACGCTACCCTGTACATTTCGGGTCAAGGAAACGATTGATGTACCGAAGGTCTAAAACACGCTCGATGGCCCCCTAGGCCAAGGGTGCAGCAACTTCCTGTTTGCAAAGCGTCAAGTGATCCCACGATAGCGGTGATACTGACATGGCATAGCAGGAGGAATAGTCTCTAAGGGGAGGAGTAGCCCCTTCGGACTGTTTGCAGAACCCACCAGTCCAAAGTGATGGGGTGCCAGTGGGGGAGGTGATGGCGAATCCTGCTGCCCACTGGCATGTGGTGGGCCTAAAACAGTGGACTGAAACAGCAGACTAGGAAGGTCTTGAGGCAGCGGTGGTAGGGGTGGCGGTGGACTGATCTGCCCGCTAGCCCTGGGACCCACCCTGCTGTTATACAAATTTCTCTGCCTATGGAGGATGCGGGGAATCCCGCTGCATCTTTGCCCTCAGCAATTGCTTGGGAGAGCACCTTCCAAGCCTCCGCTAGACACTGTGGCAGCACCTGCGCCACAGTGTCCCACACAGAGTTGGAATAGAGGCCCAAAAGGCCCTTGGAGAAGCAGAGCCCTGGACGACTAGACACTCTGGTGGTAGGTGCTGTGCGATGGAACTGGGGATGCCTTGTATGCACAGGCGCCCCCTGTGTTACGTTTAAAGTGCGTTATTGAAGGGTAGCAGTGGATCTGTAGAGGAGGCCGCTGCTGAACAACTGTAATGACGAGATTGCTCTGATAGGCACTGTAGGGAATTTGAGGTTAGGAGCCTCCTCTACGCCATATCACATAATGAACCCACCATCTCCGTAGCTACGGAGGAGGGGGGACAGTGTATCAGGGTGTGGAGAGAATTCCAGCTTGCTGGGATTCTCCATATTGTCAATCTAGTTTAGATCATCCTCACAGCGAGTTGCGAGAAGGTCCTTAGACCCCTCCTAGTAACCCCCTTTGATCAGGAAAAGGGATTGGAGGCAGGACAAGGCAGGCTCCATATAAACCGGCCCTGGAGGCAACTAAACAGTTGCCGGCGCCGAGGCCAGCGCTGATGCCGGATCCGAAGGCGGTGCCAAGGCCAGAGTCTATGCCGGATCCGAAGGCAGCGCCGAGGCCGAAGCCTATGCCGTATCCGAAGGCGGCACCGAGGCCGGAGCCTACTGCCGCGCTGAAGCCAATGGCGGTGCGGCGACGAGGCCGGAGCCAACGGCGCCACAGGGTATCTTGCTGGCGTAACCGGGGCCAACGGTGGCAGCACGGGGGCAGACCACCAAATGGGTCTGTGGGGCCCAAAGGCGCTCCGGAGGGACCCGATGGAACAAAGAAACTGCCCATGTTGCTGACAGAAGTACGTATACTTCTTCTGGAGGCATGTACGGTCCCCAAAAATGCGGGTAAGCCGCAGGCAACAATGGAGGCCCCGAAGGAGCTGCGGGGGAGTGACCACCCACCCCCTCCACCGAGTCCCGCTACCGGTGAGGGCTAGACGAAGAGCGACGCCGCTCCTTCGACCTTTTATGGCGCTTGGACTTACCTGTCCACGATTCCGATAAACGATGGTGTTGGCTGTGCCAGCGATCCCTCGACCTCCCTACGGGAGCGGGACCTTGAGCGGCCCGGTACCGAGTGCCGGGCCCCCAACAACTTCCTGGAACGCTCCCGCAAGCCTTCTGTGCCATGGCCCGACTATCGGGGCACGTCTTGGAGAGATGGCGTGCCCCAAGCAGTAGAGACACACGTTGAGCGGATCCGTCACCGACATGGTCCGACGGCAGTCCCAACAGGACTTAAACCCAGCCATCCCTACTGCACCAAAATTCGAATTCTTGAGAAAAACAAGAGACACGTCTCATAAACAAGTCAAATTTATTGACTAGGAGTACCGCTCTCTCTTGGATCTGCGCTTGCTGGCGCGGAAAAAGAAAGAACTGACGTCAGCGCACGTGGGCACGTCTAAGTAGCTCCGACAAGGTCATCTCGGCGACTACGACGCCAGCGACGTACATGGAGCCGCACGACGACGCCTACCGATGCGCAGAGGTACTGCTGACGAAAACTTTCCGGATCCAGTCTGACGCCTGGGGATATTCTAAGGTAAGGAATCTATCACGAACGTGTCTCTTTCAGATAAAAAATATTGATAGTGAAGATAGGGCTACTGCTCTATCTACAGACGAAGAGACTAGGGGTGCTTTCTTTGCTTTTTTTCAGGAGTTGTATAGAGAGGATAGTGTGGTGGATAAAACCACAGCTATGGAGTGGTTACGGGGGAGCAAGTTTACCCCCCTAAATTCATTTCAGCGAGAAGATCTAGAGCTAGACATATCTCAGGAAGAGGTTAGGAAGGTCATTTTTGCCTGTAAGGGAGGGAAAGCTGTGGGGCCCGATGGGCTCCCATCAGAACTTTATAGATCTTTGGGGGAGGCAATAATCCCTACTTTGACAGTGCTCTTCAATGAGATATTATCTGTGGGCGCTAGGGTCCCAGATTCATGGGGAGAAGCCACTATTACATTGGTTTTGAAAGCAGGAAAAAATCCAGAGAGGTGTGGGTCTTATAGACCAATCTCGCTGTTGAATGCAGATTATAAAATCTTTGCTAGGATCCTGGCAGACAGGCTTGGTGCAGTGGCGGGAGAAATGCTTCATCCCGATCAAAAAGGTTTTGTTAAAAAGGTAGGAATCTAGCTGACCTCACTTATGGCTTTGTGGGTGCAATAGATTTGGCTACCACTTTTTCGCTTCCCCTCGCAGCAATGACATTAGATGCTACCAAGGCCTTTGATAGGGTCAATTGGGCATATCTCTTGGCAGTTATGGAAAAATGTTATTTTAGTGAAAAGTTCTGCCGAGTCCTTCAGCTTATATATTGGGATCCATCGGCGAGACTCCTGGTAAATGGTAAATTGACGAATCCTTTCAAGGTACGAGACAGGGCTGCCCCCTCTCCCCGCTTTTCTTCGATCAATATATCTTTGCTCAGCGTTTAAGAGAGGAGCCTGGTATTCTACCATTTAAGTATGGGGCTTGGGAGAGGAAGGTAGCCCTGCATGCTGATGATGTTCCGATTCTTTCTGCTGATTCAGAGACGTCTTTTCCCCAGGTCATTAGGTTAGCACAGGACTTTGGGAAGGTATCCGGTTATGAGGTCAAGGTAGAGAAAACAGAGGTTATGACGTGGAACCTGCCGGTGTGTCAATACCAGACCAGGCGTGACATGAAGTACTTGGGGGTTAGAATTGTTCAGGTCCTAGATAAGATCTCAGGGACTAATTTGGCAAATGTGTCTCGGGAATGTCAGAAACTAATGTAATCATGGGCCCATGTCCCTTGACCATCCTGGGGAGGATCAATCTGATTAAGATGGTAGTATTACCAAAAATGCCCTTCTTTTTCAACACTATTCCTTTACATTTTGAAAAATTGGTGATAGATAAGCTCCAGAAAACAATTAATTCATTTGTTTGGGTTTATAGAGCCACGAGGATCGCCTGGAAGAAGCTGAGGCACAGGGGGAGAAGGGGGGCCTTGCACTCACCGACCTGCAGTACTATGCATGGGCATTCCAGTTGTCGCACTCGAGAATGTTGTTGAAAACTCCAGACCATACAGGGGTGGGGGCCATGTTCTCCGCTATGTTAAAGGGAGTGGGTCTGTCGCAGGAGGGATTTCTTTTCAAATTTGGAGAACAGAAGTTCTTCAAAAAGATCAGTTTGAAAGTCCTGTTGGGGATGGCTCAAACGTGGCCCAGTATATAACATGGTACTGGTCTAAACTATTTTTCCACTCGGCCCCCCTGTGGGACTCTCCAGGTGTCCAGATTGCCTGAAAGACAGGCTAGCAATACCACTCAGAGCAGCGGGACTCAAGGTGTGGGGGGATCTTGCGCCTGACGGCTCACTTATAGCATGGTTGTCACTACACAATAGGCTAGAAGAGGGCATGTCCAGGTTTAAATATTTACAGCTGCAGAGTTGATGCCAACATTTAAAAAAACCTATAGGCATAGGAAACACCCTTGAGGAGCAGCTAGTGGTAAGACTGGCGGGGAAGAAAGAGGTTTCTTTCCTATATTGGTCCATAGAGGAAGCTATCAATGGAGATTTTAAATTAGCTGAAGAACTGTGAGGGGTCTCCTTGCCAGACGAACAGTGGGAAGATCTATGGCAAACTTCTTTTAACGACTTGTTATTCTGGTGTGAGACACTCTCCTCCTCCAAATTTAATAGCCCTTTTAGTAAGTATCATGCAAAAAGCCAGAAGGTGATTTTCAATATAATCCTTTATTTATGCATGAATAGAGGAGTATAATCAAACAATCCACTCTTTTTGATGGCAAACAGGTGCCTACATATTTTTGGGAACAGCCGAGCAGCCGACACGTGTTTCGCCCTTCAATGTCAGTCGGACTAGGGCTTTTTCAAGGCTTTAACATTCCTGATTTCATTTTGTTCAAATCACTATTCCTGACATCATTTTGTTCAAATCACTTTGGTCCATATTCAAAAGATTCAGCAATGAAAATCTATAACATGAAAGTTTATAATTGACACAGCATTTCTAAATTGAATAAAGAAATTCTTCATCAATAATCATTCTACCGACAACAAAACGTTTTTAAACCTCACTGAATAGGTCATTATATTTATGAAAAGACAATGGCAGAGAAATTGGCTGTTTTTAGACCTCCCTAAATGGGTCATTATGTTATTAAGGCGACAGTGGGAAGGAGACAAACAATCATATTTATTGCGCTTGCCTAGCACTTTTGCACATTCAAGTAATTGAAACTCAGTTTTTGACAGTATGTCTACTTATAGGGCACGAATATGAGCAGACTTTGACGGCATGAGTTAACGGCATAAATGCCTGCAGTGATAGTCATGTACAGAGGCAGTTACGAAAAAACGTGCCACTCGTATGTAGCTGAATCTCGCTAGATGTAAATCTATGAGGAGACGGTCTATCGTATAGAGAGACAAGTTGTTAAGGTGGAATATCAAATAGAAGGTAAGGGCACTTACTTATCTGCGGTCTGTATTTGTTCAAAATAAGCGTCAGTCTGTCCATGAGCGGTGTCTGCGCGTTCTGCGCGGGTGCCATATTTATTTAGGTCTTGCTACATTACGTAACTGTAGTTAAAGAGTGTAAAGAGTAAATACTCTGAGCCAGGACAAACAGAAGACTAGGGAGGACAACCAGCCAATAAAGAACAGGAACAGTCTAGAGCAATCACAAGCGAGGGACTGGCTCACAGACAATATGTAGCTCTGTATGCAATTGCCAGCATTTTCTACCTCCGACGGAGGTGTCCGAGCGCTGGGGGCCATCGGGAAGATTAAGCAAGCTATTGCCCCGAGTCACATGGTGCTGGGCTAACCTGCCGCTGGA
Organism: Triturus cristatus; assembly: GCF_964204655.1. Taxonomy (NCBI): domain Eukaryota; kingdom Metazoa; phylum Chordata; class Amphibia; order Caudata; family Salamandridae; genus Triturus; species Triturus cristatus. The sequence continues at coordinate 605,361,338 of NC_140594.1, forward strand.
GCCGGGGATCGAACCATGAACCCTGTGGTTCGGAGGCAGGAACCATGCCCGCTGCACCACATCTCTTCCACAATGCTGCCCGAGACAACCAGCTAAAGTTTGGTGATACAGAAGTAAAGAAGAGAGGACAGAGTGAAGAAGATAGGAGTACTGGGTGAGAGAGGAGGCAAAAAAGGCCAGAGGATGAAGAAGAGATACGGTGGTAAGAGGGGAGAAAAGGGAGGATACAGGAAGTGAAGGTAGAGAGAGAACCGAGTGAGCCAATCACAGAAGCCTGCACGGTGGATGACGTCGGTCAACCCAGTCTCTGCGGAAAGGAACATCAGACAGAGACGCCTGTGTGTAGTATGCAAGGCTGTGCAGCCTGTAGCCCGTCCACTAATCTGAGCACAAACATATGGAACACACATGCCCATTAATATACAGTGAGCGCCTCTCTTCTCTTCGCTCTTTCGGTTTCTCCTCCGAGTACTAATCTTCTTTGCCTTTTTAGAGCATAAATGTTTCCAGCGCCGCCAGACAGTGGTTTTGTTGCTTCCAGTGGTCCCTCGGAAGCGGGCTCGGGAAAAACGGCAGTGAAAGGGACCGGAAAGCACCAGCGCCAAGATCACAAGGAGGGATGAGGAAGTGCTGTGAGGGAGCGAGGGGAGTCTGAGTTCTGCCCAGGGGTGTACCGCACACACTGGTGCATTAAAGTGAGTGGCGGTGCAGGAGGAAGGTTTTTAAGAAAGCTGCTGAGCTGGTCTCCCCCTCCCGCCCCCACGTCAGAGCCATGTTGTCCCAAGAATGCCTCTGCCATGACCATATACAATGAAGGGATGAGCGTGCGCTAATCCCCCCTCCCCCGCATCACTGCGGGCGCTAAGGATAGCCAGGGGCGGGCCAGGCTCCTCCATGACATCCTGGTGTATTTTTTGCATGCCTGATTCAGTATTGGGCTAAGGGAGACCACCGTCTCAGCCCCTGCTTTGTATGAGGAGCGGTGACGTGAGGGGCCGCTTACCTGCGCTGACATATGCCCGTCACAGGTGGCACCGACCCCAAACTCCCGTCTTCCTTCCCCACCCCCAGGTCCGGTCCTGTCAATCACTTGTGGGGAGTGGGGGTACCAGATCTCACACAGGCAATTTTAAACCACGCCCTGTGGAAGCCGAGCGTGTCACTGGCAGGAGCCCGTCCCCAGGTATAGCATGGAATACATGCGGAGAAGTGCTGCCAATATCCCAATAAAAACATATCCTGAAAAGTTCTGGTAATGTCTCTTTATAAATATAGAATACACGCTCACAAGTTCCAGTACTGTCTACATAAAATAATACAAGGCATCTTGAATAGTTCTGGTACTGCCCCATTCAAAGTGCGAACTTTATGCATAGTGCTGGTACTGTCCCATTAAAAGAGTCGAATATATGCAAAGTGCTGTAACTGTCAAGTTAAAAGTGTGGAATATATGCAAAGTACTGGCACTGTCCCGTAAAAAGTGTAGAATACAATCTGAGAAGTGCTAGCGCTGTCCCAGCAGAAGCATAGACTAGATGATAAGAAAAGCTGGCCCTGAACACTTTAGCAGATCCCCCCTCCCCCCCCCCCCCCAACCCCCACCCCCAGAGGTTCATTGAAGGAACACCAGCTCCGCTTCCTCTCCAAAGGATGTGTGCCCCTCCCTCCCGCTCTGCGTAGGGACCATCTCGAACCGGCACCTACTAGAGGTCACTGGGGGAAGGTCACAGAGAACGAGTTTTGGGCACAGCAGGTACACCCTGTGTGGAGACACACTGGCCATTGGTGATGGGGGCCGGTGGACATAGGGAGTGTCTGGGTATAGAAAGCAGGGTGAACTCGGCGAAGTGGGGCTGTGTGTCCGTTTCCGGTTCCGAAGAAGAAGGTGGGATGCATGTTTAGAATGCGAGAAGGGCTGATGCTTCTACAAGTACAGCAGCTGTGATCAGACGTGTTTGTACCAGCACGTGACATTACAGCAGCCTTCCTCCGAAGTACCGAGCCGCAGTGTAATTGCACAGCAGAAAGGTAAATGGTGATGGTAGATTCTGTGCACATCCGATCCTTGCCCTCAAAGCTGATCCTACCAACACGTTTCACGGCCTCTGTGACAGGCTCTTAAATAACTATACCAACACCCTGCTTATCAGCCCGCACACATTTTCACTGCAAAAAAAGCTACACTTGTTTTGCCTTTTAAACGTCTGCTTTCTTGTTGTCGGAAGCAGACCGTCCTTTAACCCCTTCGCTGCTGCGGACATTCCGCTGCAGCGCTGGGGGGGGGGGCAGGGGGGCAGCGCGGCGGGCCTGTGCTCATGACGGAGCCGCTCCGTCATGAGCCACAGTTGAGCTGTGCTCATGACGGAACGGTTCCGTCATGACTCCGCCCATTTGCGTTGTCCCCCCGCACAGGCGGGGAAACAGCGCCGTGTAGGCGGAGCGGCCGCCAACGGGAGTGTCATGACGGAACCGTTCCGTCATGAGCACACGCCAACCGTGGCTCATGACGGAACGGTTCCGTCATGAGCAGGGAAGGGGTTAATGGCTTCTAAGTTGTCTACCAAGTGTTTACCTGAGGGCTTGATAAAGCTCGACGGCAGAGCTGATGGCAGCCTCAGCGCTGTACTTTCAAAATTCTAAAATACATTTTCCAAAAGGGATTCAACAGCCAAAATGTCACTTAAAAATAAGCACAACTGATCGACTTTTAATAGCGGAGCCATCGTTTCCAGCATTCAATTTAACATTCAAAAAGTTAAATTCATTTATTTTCTTTCTTTCCCTCCCTTCCAATAAAATTCCGTTTCTATTCTCTCTCTTCTCGCGCATGTTTTTTTCTTTCCTTTATTTTCTCTTCTCCTCTTTTTCTTTGTCCTCCCTCTTTTCTTCCCTTCTGCTCTTCCTTTCCTGCTGGGTCTTCTTTCTTTCTAGCGCTTATTCCCAGCTTCCGCGCGAGATCTGCTGCTTGTGTCTTTAGATTTAGTAGCTCTGTGCGTCCCCATGTGACTGGTCTACAGCAGTCTGCCATTAAGGTTTTACTACGTTACGTAGCTTCAGTTCCCTAAGTACCAGGCTATCCCACCTTCCTTTTAGGTTTACCTGGCGAGTAAGAAAGGAAGAAGCCCCATAAATAAAAATGTGTTATTATGAACTGCTGTTCTAGTTCCCACCGAAATAGTTCAAGAGCCGAACACAATGCTCATTTTTTATTATATTTATATTCCTTTATCAAGTGCTGTTTATTAAAAGACGATGTACTGATGGCTGAAATGACACCCCTCACTGTTTACGAAATAGTGGTCTCTTTTACCAGCCCACGAAGTTAGGCTGAGCTCCTAGATTTTCCCACGTGCGGGAGGAGGAACATTCACCTTCTAATTTCAGCCGGCCCTCTCATGGGTTATGATTTATAAGCCATCGTTATTTACTTCAGAACCTACATGACGTAGCACGGACTTCGCAATAGCGTCATAGCGCGAGGACATCGTGTGTACTCCACCTACAACCTGATACACCACTCAGATAGCTATTGTGTGGGTTGCCTCCTCTACACAGAGCCCATCTTAATATCTGATGAAAAATATCTGCCTACACACTATCCACCCACAAGGGGAATGATGTATGAGAGTGAGTAGCCCAACCCCTCCCACACACACACACTCCACCCTCAATATGACTAGTATTTGAGGGAGAAAATCCCCCCACTAGTGTTGCTGTCGGTAACGGGATAACTCCTCGACCCTCACTCCGACTCAGTGGCTGATGTCTAGGGAGACCCCCATCACACACCACTCACACTGTGACTGAACCCTAAAGCAGAGCAATCACTGTGAACAGTGCATCCGCAATAGGACTGATATTTTAGAGTATCGCCCCACACTGACTCCACTCACACAATGACTTATATCCGAAGTAGAGGCACCCCCAGACACCCTAACAACCACATTATGAATGCTATCAGAGGGAGAGTAACTCCCACACACATACCAGAGACTCCACCAACGGGGCTGATGTCTGAGGGAAGAGTACCCCCACACATCTGCGTCACTCACAGTTATTGCTATTTGGTGATATTACTACCCCCCTGTGCACCCAGTGTGGCTGAGATCTGAGAGATTACCTACCGCAGCTGACACAGGAATTAACGGATGTCGGAAAGAAAGCCCCCCCACACACACACACACACACACCTCGCAATGTGGCTGGTGTCTGATAGAGACTAACTCTGAACCCACAACACAAACACCCCATTGACGCGATTGATACCTAAGAGAGAAGAATGATCCGTTTTGCTTGGGTTTCTAACACGCAGGGTTACCGAGTGAGAATTAGTTTATGTGACGGGCAGAGACCAACACAGAAGGCAGTGAGAGTACTACTTCAAGATATTTCTATCAACAGCGACGTCACATTTTAAGGCAAGCGGATGTGGCGTCATATTACATCGCACTAGTTGGTGGCACGTCTCGGAAAGAGCAGCACTACAACAGGCAAACTAAAATCCGTGCTTGTCGCAAACAAACCCCTTTGCATTCTTCCAGTGATTGACAGCATGGTAACTGATATGTGTAAATAACCCGGGCCTCTTCTGCACGTGACAGTGACAAGGCCAGAGGACATTTCTCACGAGCCATGCACACAATACACACAAGGCTATTTCCACCTTCACATTTAAACATGCTTTCTCTGTAGTTATGTTTTCCCCGGCATTAGTCACGTTGAAAATGCCTGTGTTGCCCCAATTCCCAAATAAATTGGAAGGGAGGGAGAACAGAGAGAGTGGGGTGGCAGAGCAGGGTAGGGAGACAGGAGAGTGAAGCCAACAATCACGGTCCCAAAAGTGAAAGGAGGACCGCGCTGCAGCCGATCACTTGTCTTTATGGGGCCATGTGTTTGAAACACATGGCCCCATAAAGATAAGAAACCTTTTACTTCAGCCGGAAAGCGGACGAGCCCGTCTAAGTGGGCCGGCCGAAAAATGGCAACGTCTACGTTACAAAGTGCTCTTTCCCAATGGCTGGCCATCGTTTAGCATAAACGGTGACGCTGGACAATGGGAAAGAGGGGCGGTGCTTGAAGCCCTTTACAGAATTCCCTCTAAATCATTAAATCTCGCCAGCGAGACTGCGCATGTGCGCAGCCCACGCCAGCCGAGACCTAAAAATGGTCAACTAGAGGTTGTTTTTCATCATCTTTGTAAATGTTTTCGGAAATGTTCCTGAATCCGTACTTTTAAAGGTCTGACTGTGCTGCCTATGTAGTTTTTGTTGCATGGGCAAGAAATCAAGTATACAGTATTTGTACTTTCACAATTTATGAAGTCTTGTATTTTGTGTTTATGTCCATTTACCATTACTTCTTTGCTTTTATTTTTCCCAAGTTTGCAAATGGAACAGGTGTAAAAACCCTTAGGTTGTTGTAGGAAGGATTTTTGTTCCTGTTTCTGGAAAAATGACGAACATAGGTCTTCCCTTAGGTTTTTACATCTTTGAAAACTTAATTGGGGTTTATTGCTGAGAGCATTTGATATTGTCTGATTTTGGGTAAGTAGATTCCAATGTTTTTGTATCTATACGAGTGACCGTCTCCTCATAAATTTACATCTAGCGAGATTCAGCTACATACAAGTGTCACGTTTTTTCGTAACTGCCTCTGTACATGACTATCACTGTATGCATTTATGCCGTTAACTCATGCCGTCAAAGTCTGCTCATATTCGTGCCCTATAACTAGACATACTGTCAAAAACGGAGTCTCAATTACTTGAATGTGCAAAAGTACTAGGCAAGCGCAATAAATATGGTAGTTTGTCTCCTTCCCACGGTCTTCTTAATAACATAATGACCCATTTAGTGAGGTCTAAAAACAGCCAATTTCTCTGCCATGGTTTTTTCATAAATATAATGACCTATTCAGTGAGGTTTAAAAACGTTTTGTTGTCTGTAGAATGATTATTGATTAATTTCTTTATTCAATTTAGAAATGCTGTGTCAATTATAAACTTTCATGTTATAGATTTTCATTGCTGAATCTTTTGAATATGGACCAAAGTGATTTGAACAAAATGAAATCAGGAATAGTGATTTGAACAAAATGAAATCAGGAATGTTAAAGCCTTGAAAAAGCCCAAGTCCGACTGACATTGAATGGCGAAACACGTGTCGGCTGCTCAAAAAAAAATGTATGCATCTGTTTGCCATCAAAACGAGTGGATTGTTTGATTATACTCCTCTATTCATGCATAAATTAAGGATTATATTGAAAATCACCTTCTGGCATTCTGCATGATACTTACTAAAAGGACTATTAAGATTTGGAGGAGGAGTCTTTCTCACACCAGAGTAACATGTAAAAAATGAGGTAACAAAGGTTCAATACCTCGAGAAAAGCCTCCTCATTACCTGAATAAAGGCATTAAGACTCAGGCTGGAACCTTATGAACCTTCTACTGTAAACTCCTTCTCTTAACACCTTGTTTGCTGTTGTAAAACCAGCTTGGCTGAGGAGGAACCATTTGTTCACGGTCCATAGGGCTTATTTATCTCCGTTAAGACTGTCCAAAATATCGAAGGGACCTCCAGTCAGCTGTAAAAATAGTGATTTAGAGAGTGCCTCTGACATTCATATGTTTAAGGAATGCCCAGTGATAACAGAATTTTGGAAAAAAGTAGGTGTAACCTTTGCGGACATTTTGGGATTTCCAGGCCAAATCAATCTTGGTTTGATAATTTTTGGTATATCTAGAGAGATAACAGGTCCTGCTAGGGGGTTCCTATTCTATGCAATCTTGCTGGCTAGGAGGGAAATCTGTAAGAGATGGGTAGAAGTCGCACCTCCTTCACACTCGGAGTGGCTGTCCTCTCTATTTAAAACGTCCAGGACAGACTTGGGTAGAACGCAGAGCAGTAAGAAGAAAGCACTATGGGATTGTTTATTAACATGGTCTAATGTGTAGTTTTGGGGATTTATAATGTAGTGGTTTGAGTTGTCACATTTAAAATTATTTGGATCCTATGATTAGGCCTCTTTGAAACTCCCTAACTGTGTTGGACCCTTCAGCTCCATCCCATTACAGGCCAACATTAACAGTCAGCGGCTATATTTAAACCGGATGAGTGTGTGAGCACCCCTTTCCAACATGGGGCCAGTGACATTTTAGGACTGTTGTGAACCGGTAGGCGGGGCGCATCCTCCTGATCCCCGTCCAATAGCCTACGTCTCCTTAATACCAAGTAACGGTAACAACGCCTTATTTTGTCAACTGGGGTCTGAGGCGAAGGAGGATAAAAAAAATTTAAAAACAACAGTGCTTGATGATGAGTCACTACTGTGAAAGGCTTTCCATACAAGAATATGTGGTAATATTCACAAGCCCAGACCACTGCCAAACTTTCTTTCTCAGGTTGCGAGTAAGCATGTTCCTTTTACTGGCGTATGTATTTGACTGTCCGTTTTGCTGTGCAAGGATTGCACCCAACCTGACCGGGCTAATGTCAACTACAACCTCTGTATGAAGTTTGCCATCAAAGTAGGCCATTTCAGTGGCATTCTTGATGGCTTGCTTAATTTTTTGGAAGCTCTTCTCAAATTCACATGACCAATTAAATGACATTCTTTTTCATCAGTCCATGTAATGGTGCACTGACCATAGAAAATCTTGTTTGTATCTAGAACAGTAACTGGCTATTCCAAGGAAAGATTATAACATAGAAATGTCCTGTGGGGGTTTGCGGAAGATAATGCTCTCACTTTAGCTGGATAATGCTTCATATCCCCATCAGAAAAGACATGGCCAATGAATTTCAAGCTTTTCTTGTGGAACTCACAATTGTCAGCATTCAGTTACACCTGCATCATTCAGCAAATGACATACCTGCATTAGAGATTTTTCAAGCTCTTTCTGAGTGGCTCCAAAAAAAAGCTAAACCCTAAATTATATGCAACCGGGGTCGAACCTGCTGAAAAGACCTCCAAGTATTTTAATGTGACTCAGTGAGCTATACTCTCATGCGGACATCTGCAGGTCGCAAGGTTAAATCCCAGCACTGCTGGGTCAACGTTCAATGGCTAGTAAATTCAGTACAATTATTTTCAATAAAAGTAGCTCCTCCTACTCACAATGCTTATAATAGGCAAAAGAGTACTATGAGTCACTAAATAAAAACAAATTATTTCCATTACTGCTACCCATTATGTGACATGTAACTGTGCCCAGAGCTTGAAATGGAGTACCTGCTTGTTTCTGAGAAGTGCCGGTACTCTACAATTAAAAGTATAGCCATTTCTTTTGAGAAGTGCCAGTACTCTCCCTCTCAGAATAAAAAAGTGCCAGTACTACGTACCAGACAGTACCGGTCCATTTAAAGCACCGATTGTGTCCGATGTTTTATACTTTGCCTCATTTTATTTCTGGACTAACCCTTGAAGTTTCGAGCTACCTATGAAGGAAAGGATAATGCCAAGATACACACAGTAAATGTACCATGTTTTAAAACAATTGTAGGTGCATGCATTTAACCAGTAGCTACGAACAGTTATCCCAACCAGAGGCAAACTCATGTATTAGGTCCATCGTCATGAAATCTACTCCCCAAAAAGTATACCTAATATTGGGAAGTGGAATGGAGTCTGAATCTCGAACCAATACTGCGTGCTGGCTGGCTGGGGAAGACTTACTTGTTCAACTTTTCTTCTGCGTGGATTTTCAGAGCTTGGTACCTCTGTTCCTCCTGTTTCACTCTCGTTAAGTAATCCTGAGCACACTTTTTCAAGGCCTCTTCATTCTAAATAAAAGAAACATTTGGAATGATGTCAACTGGATAATGTTCTCCAGTCCCTATTTTGGGGTCACATGTGCGGTGCCAAAATATGCTAGATCGTTTTCTTAAAAAATTCAGAAATATTGATGAAACAGTCAGAAACATTGCAAGATTTCAAGAAGTCAAACATACTGCAAACACTGATTAACACCACGTAAGATCACAGCAAACATGATGCATGGCGACACACACAGGGCATTCAGAAATATTCAATTAACTCCCAGGAGAAGAGAAACACTGTTATAGAGCACACTCCTGTTTGGATAAACCACCTGAAAATTCTCATTTCACTGTATTGTATTGTACTGCATTGCAAGAGAAGCAAAGTGTTATTGTAGCACAGACACTAGGATACTAGATGACACCAATTCGCTGGAAGAACTTGAAACATTTTTGCTTAGTATAAATGGTTGCACATGTGAAATGTCACAGTTTGAAAGTGGTGACAAAAAGACAGCGGTGTTTCAAGAGCAGCTTACATTTCTAGAATACAGTAAGATATGCAGAGTAGAGTCGTTTGGGAGTTTCGGGTTACTAAAAACAGGGATTCAAAGAAAAGGATGTCCATGAAGAGACAGAAGTGGTTAGGGGACATTGAGTAGTTTCTGAACACTAAACGGTGATAACAGTTAGAAGAATATGTTTGAAAAAAACAGCAGGATAGTGGGAAGTGGAGCAACGAGACTGGGAATCTCCCGTCACTAAAGTGAGTGATCAACTTTAGAGGGGGGTTGTTAAAGACGCACCCATTTTGCTGAGAATGGAAAGAGGAGGGAGTGTGCTTGAAGAACAATCAATTCCAGAGGAGAGGAAAGAAATTGGTGGTTGGGACAGTGTGTGGTGGTGGAACAACTCTTATTTGTAGCAAGTGGTAAATAAGCATTAGCAAAGCCAATAGGTCTCGCTTATGCAAGAACTATTGCTTTGGCAATATGTTTTAGACATGTTGTACACCAGTGTGGCTGCTGTTCAGCATGGCTAACAGTTACGGGGGTAAAGGAGAGTGCGTGTCATACAGTGGAGTAGAGTGGAGTGTTATGAAGTGGCGTGGAGAGTCATGGAGTGGTGTGGTGTGCCATAGGGTATAGTTGAGTGACAAAGTGGAGTAAAGTGGAGTGACTTAGATTAGAGTGGTTTAGAGTGTCATGGGGAAGTAAAATATCGTGGAGTGTAGCGTTGTAGAGTGGAGTACGGTTGAAAGGCATGGAGTAGAGTGTCAGAGTGGAATGGTGTAGAACAGAGTGGACTGGCATAAAGAGTTTTACATAGAGGGGAGTAGAGTGGAGTAGAGCTGAGTAAAGTGGGATGGAGTGGCCTTGGGAGAGTTACATAGTGAGTTGTAGGGTGGAGTAGTGTCGTAGCGTGCCACAGAGTGGAGTAGAGTGTTGTACAGTGGAGTGACAGAGTGCAGAAGAGTTTAAAGGAGTAGGGCACCATGGAATGTAGTGTCGCAGAGTGGAGTAGAGTGGCCTAGAGTGAAGCGGCATAAAGTACACTGGTGCTGAGTATGCACAGAGTGCAGTTGTGTGGAGTGCCTTGGTTGTGAGTAAAGTGGTGTAGACTGCATTGGCACAGAGTGCAGTGGCGTAGAGTAGAGAGGTGCAGAGTAGATTACAGTGGTGTAGAGTTCAATGGAGTAGAGTGGAGTGGCACAGAATTGAGTAGTAGAGTGGCGTGGAGGGAAAAGTGTAGAGATCAGTGGTGTAAAGTAGATTGTTTCAGAGTAAAATGTAGTGGTGTACAGTGGAGTGGTGCTGGGTAGAGTGCAGAGGCGTAGAGTAGAGCAGAGTGCAGTGGCGTAGGATGGAGTGGTGTAAAGTTCAGTGGTGCAGAATAGATTAGCGTGGCATAGAATGGAGTGATGTAGAGTGTAGTGGTGTACAGTGCATTGGCATAGACTGCAGCAGAGTGGTGTAGAGTTGAGTGGTGTAAAGTAGAGTGCAGTGTAACAGTAGACAGCCATTAAGTTTGGAGGCAGAGAGTGCAGTCTTTCATAGTAGAGTGTCCTAGAGTGCAATGGCACAGAGTGTAGTGGTGCATTGTGCCATGGCGCAGAGTAGAGTAGTACATAGACGTAGAGTGCAATGGTGTAGAGTGGTGTAGCGTGCAGTGATGAAGAGTGTTGAAGAGTATAGTGGTGGAGAGTGCAGTGGCGGAGAGTAAATGGGGTAGAGGGCAGTGGCGTAGAGTGCAATGGTTTTGAGTAAAGGGGTGCAGAGTGCATTGGTGTACAGTGCAGTGGCGGAGAATGGTGCAGATTAGAGTGCCACAGTGTAGAGTGAGGTGGCATAGTGTGCAGTGACAGAGTAGATTGTTTCAGAGTAGAGTGTAGTGGTGCTGGGTAGAGTGCAGTGGCACAGAATAGCAGCATAGAGTGCAGTGGGATTGAGTGCAGTGTTGCAGAGTAGAGTGATAGAGTGGAGTAGCACACAGGTAAGTTGTGCAGAGTGGAGTGGACTGAAGTGGTGTAGAGTGCAGTGGCAAAAAGCACAGTGGTGCATAATAGGGTGGGGTCAGATCTTTGAGGGTGACACTGTTACCTCTAGTAAACCCCTGAGCTGTGGAGTCCCGCAGGGCTCTTCGTTAAGCCCTGCACTTTTTAACATCTATATGAGACCACTGGCTGAGGTTGTTCGTCCGTATGGAATTAAGATCATTTCCTATGTGGACGACACTCAGCTAGTGGTATCACTGGCACAGGAGGACAGCCGATCCGAGCAAATGGGACTTAGGCAATGCTTGGAGGACGTGAAAGGCTGGATGACGAGATCTTCCCTTAAACTAAATGGGGATAAAACCGAGCTGATGCTCTTGGGCCCTGTCACCCCACTGATCTTTGATCCCCTATGGCCCCCCTGCCTAGGCACCCCGTCTGCACCTAAGGACAACATAAAAAGCCTCGGGGTATGGTTGGACAAAGCCTTAACCTTTGACACCCAGGCTACCAGGTTGTCTGCGACCTGTTTTGGACTCCTCAGGATGCTCAGGAAAGTGCTTCCAGTTCTACCCATGGAGGCCAAGCAAGTCGCAGTTCAAGGCTTGATCCAGTCTAGACTGGATTTTAAAAACTCCCTGTACCTCGGCGCCCCTGACTACACACTTCGTAAGTTGCAGATCGTCCAAAACTGCGCTGCTCGCACTCTGCTACAGCTGCCACGGAGACTTTCAGCCAAACCTGGGCTGAGAAGCCTGCACTGGCTGCCGATCCAACAAAGAATCACCTTCAAGGCAATGTGTATTGCCCATCAAGCCTTTTGGGACAAAGGACCGGCAATCTGCCGTAATCTTACCACACAATACCACCCTAGGAAACAACTTCGCTCCGGTCAGGCCTTCCTAGCAACAGTCCCTAGAATCAGGAGAGCGAGAGCTGGTGGCAGGATGTTCTCGTACAACGCCGCCAAGCTGTGGAACCTCCTTCCTCTTCAGCTGAGATCCAATCCCAACCTGTCTTCCTTCCGAAAACAACTAAAGACTTTTCTTTTTACCTCTCTAAACTAATTCCCGGCTGTTCGCCTCTGATGAACATACCACTCTTTTCAGGTAGCGCTTGGACGCCTCAGGGCAGCAATTAGCGCTTTATAAATCCACATTTCATTTCATTAAAGTGCACTGGCAGAGTAGAGTCATATAGAGTAAAGAGGCATCGAGTAGAGCGGTGTATAGTGCAGTGTCAGAGTGCACTGGTACACAGTAGATTAGTGTGGAGTGGAATGGTATAGGGTGTAGTGACGTAGTTTGCATTGGCGGCAGAGTACAGCAGAGTGCTAGAGTGGTGCAGGGTAGAGTGAGGTGGCATAGACTGCAGTGGCATAGAGGGCAGTGGCACAGAGCAGAGTGGTGCAGATTAAAGTAGCGTAGAGTTCAGCATCAGCGAGGGCAATGTTGCAGAGTAGAGTGCAGTAGTGTAAAGTAGAGCTGCGTACACTGCATTGTTGTAGAGTGCAGTGGCATATAGTGGTGTATAGTGCAGTGATTCGTACAAAATGGTTTTGAGTAAAGTGGCGTAGAGTGCATTGGCATAGAGTGCAGCGGTGTAGAAAAGAGTGGTGTGGCGTGGCGTAGAGTCCAGTGGCATAGAGTAGAGTGTTTTAGATTGCAGTTTTGTAGAGTGCAGTGGTGCAGAGTAGATTAGAGTGGCTTAGAGTGTATTAGCATAGAGTGCAGTGATGTAGAGTGGAGCAATGTAGAGTGTAGTGGCGTACAGGGCATTAGCGTAAAGTACAGTATAGTGACATAGAGTAGAGTGCAGTGTAGAGTTCAGTGTTGGAGTATGCAGAGTTGCAGAGTAGAGTTGCTTAGAGTGATCTGGCAGGGAGTGGTGCAGATTGGAGTAGTGCAGGGAAGAGTGCAGAGTGGTGTGGAGGAGTTGAGTGGTGCAGAGTAGAGTGCAGTGCCGTAGTGTGGGGTTGTGCAGAGTATGGTGCAGTGGGATGGAACAGTGCAGAGTATGGTGAAGTAGGGTAAAGTGGAGTATGCATGCTGTGGTAGCATACAGCCATTACAGACAACACATCTTCAATTGAAATGACCAATACATTTGTACAGACATGCAGGTTTACTGATGAAAGTATACAGCGCACAAATGATGATGTGTGGAAATGTCATCACCAAGTGTATTGCTTTGTATTGATCGTATTAAACCATTTGTTTCCAACACACTTCAGAATTAATAAAAAATGTGCATCATTTATGTCCTAATTCTGAAGTATCTGTACAGTTCAATAGCAGACATTTAACATTTGTTGTGTTCTAGAAAACCAAAACATCCTACGGCCTTCTGACCAGCACACCCTTAATAGCCAGTATGATTGTCACATAAATCCTCTGACTTTGAAGTCAGAGAAAGAAAAGTAAACACCAAGCTCCCAGGAAATCAAAGCCTGACATTTGACCTTTATCTTTGACTACACAGCAAATGTGACAAGATAGGAACAAGCTTTAAAGGCCTGATTACAGAAATTCAGTACTGGTGGAAGAATACAGTAAATAAGATTTGGCCAAGGGAAGGGACAAACTCAAGCTGGACAGCTTAAAACCAAGAAAGCCAGCAAACAGAAAGCAAAAACATTTGAGTTATAAGCCACAAAGCCATTGTAAACTACAAGTGGAATGCATTCCCAGGGAAGCTTTCCGAATGTCCCCAGGATGTCGTTAGCAAACCAGACAGCTATGCTGTCTGGTAGGCTTCTACCTAAAAGGGGTTGGATGTGCTTATAGTGGTATCTACACCTGTAGAATGTGAATGACCTTGCATGCAAATCTCTTCACTGTTGTGAATACAATGGATTAGAGGTGTCTGGTCAGTTAGAAGTTTATAGTATACGCTTGTAACTGTTTTTTTAATGCTACATAATATTTGGAAGCATTGAGAAAGCTTGCTAACATAGGCCATATTTTCTATAAATAAGCCAAATGATTAGGTTCAACCACGTCTGCCGTTAAGCCACGCTGCATTGTCCAGCTTGAAAAGGTATCTAAGACTCACCTTTTTGAAGCCCTCGAGGACTCCTTTTAAGTTCTCGTATCTCCTGAATAAGTCTGACAAAGACCTTTCTACGGAGTTTAGGTCCGACACCGCTTGGTCCTTCTCTATTGTGATCTGCTGGATGCTCTTCTGAGATGCCATGCTGGTCCTCTGTTCATCTTCTGCTTGACATAATAAAGCATACGCATGGTGAATGATTACTCTTTAAGAAACTTGCAGATCAAAACCAACACATATGACCCATTGCCTCAGTCTATGGAAATGTATTAAATAAATCAGGGCATCGGAGTGGATCCACAGATTCTGGCATCTTTCACCAGCTTACGCAGCATATTCACAAACTCAAACTTTAATTACACTAGAAATGACACTTGAAACACTACTCGTCAGGTCAAAGCCCTCTCTCTGTAAGGTAACAATAGACTTATTGAAGTTATTTTTACCTATCATCTGTGCAATTGTTTTTTCATATTCTGCAACAATTTTCCTGCAAAATAAAAGAGAAAGCATTTTAATTTTTTTATTTTAAATAAGTATTTACTATTTTGTTTGAAAGGTCAAACTAAACATAGGTTTCTGATAAAATGAATATTTTCAAAAACATTTAAGCATAGACATGAAATACCAGACAGTAAGCTTAAAGGCAATTGGTCTTTGCAGGACATGGAATTTGCCGATCTTACTCCTTACTTCTGCTCCTAACCCTCAGTTAGGGCCAACTCATGGTCACAGGTTAAGCTCACCCATGTTCTTCATCATATTTCCTTGACTTGGCCTTATCAGATGGCACTTAGCTTGTACTTCTCCCTCTGAAGCAGCTATCAGTGCCTCCAGGTGTTTGCTGGCGTTTGAGTGACCACACTACCCTCTCTTGCCTGAACTTTTCTATCTAGTCCCTTTACTGTACCCAAGTGCTGTGTTAAATCATCCTGCCCTTCCACCAGAACTCTTCATGCACTGTCCAAAACAATCTAGTGCTTCTGCTGCAGCCTGTCAAATTGGCACATTAAACAAGATACATTTGAGTTCTTTTTAAGCACACTTCTCTTGCGTGTCCTCCCACTTCCTACTTAACTTAAATTATTTACTTTGTAATTCCATTCCCCCCCTTAATTTCCAGTGATTGGCTCTGCTGTTCACTCCCTTCTCCCCTGATGTTCCTGTAACCTTTATTCCCTGTATAACTCTTTGCGCTCACTTTTCTTCTTCCAGTTCAGCCATCTCCTGTCTATGCCTGTGTTAGGGGAACACGAATTTTTCTGAAAAAGCTTAGTGTCTAGAGCTTCGATATATTAGGTTAATTTAGGACATGAATGTTTACATTAAAAATAATTTGCTAAAGGTTTAAAAAGTCATAAAAACGCAAGAAACAGCACATTGGACTGACAGTCAAGTGCTCTGCAGCGGATTCTCAAAGTGTAACAAACTGCTTGAAGAATACAGCAAATATCGACCTGAGCAGCACACCTGGCACAGTACAGTATGTATATACGCAGGGCTTTAGGTGGGCCGGGTCCTGCCAGTGCTAAGCACCCTATCAGGCTCACCATTTTTTGTCCTCACCCATCAGGATGAAAAAAAAATGAACACTGCAGCAGTACCATCCTTTACTGTCTTTGAGGTAACTTCAAAGAGACTCATAGTTCTTTCAGTCTCATCATTTCAGAACTGAAGCATTTTCAATATTATATACAACAAATCTATAGATAGCTAGCTGTTGCTTATATATATCTTATGCAACTAACAGCCATTGACAGAGCCATTAGTCCTGGCTTGTTGTGGGTTTAATGTTACTTTTTAGGTCTCGCTTAGCGCAGCGCGCATTCGCTGCGCTAGGAGAGGGCCTCTTGTAATCACTCCAGACATTTAGAAAGCTTTCAGAAAGCTTGTGCGTCTGGTTGTGAAATCCTATTGGCCTTTGCGTGTGGCTTTAAAAAAATAAAAGCATGCAATTGGCCAAAGGCGGGTGCATCTCCCGCCTTTTCTGTAAATATTCATTCCCACGGGCTCCAGCTGTCTGCAGCGAGCAGCGTTGCGCAGGGTGCCAGCTGCATTCCTTTGCGGATTATTAAACACAGCGCGGTCATGCGCAGCTGGAACCGTTCAACTTGTCTGTTAATCATTACATTCTGCTCCTTCGAACACAGCTAATTTTTTAGGTCACCCGCGCGCTCTGAGTTCGCACGAGCCCCACGCGGGATTTCAAGCCCTCCCAAATGGAGCTCAAACCTTGGCACTGATTCGGAGACCTGTTGTAATCTGTGAGCCCGGAATCAAAGGGCCTCATTAATGCAGCGACTCTGGGAGCCTTTGATGTTCGCGAGCTCAGCCTTCACTCTCAGTGCCATTTGCATCATTCTGAACATTCATAAAAACATCATGGCTGCTACCTCTGCCCTGGGCAATTTAGGAGCAAAATATAGCTTCTATTTAAAGAAACCCATTGAGGTGAGGCTTGGAATACAAATGTCACACAAATATCCAGTCAGAAAAATACAGCTGAATTTAATATTATACACGAGCTCAAAGCATCTGAGCATGTATCCGATTTCCATCGTATTTAACCGGCTTTACGCACGAGAGCGAAAAGTGAACCGTTGGCAACCCGCACTTTAAATACTGGGGGAACAACATTTACAACGCAACTTTTACAACGCACTACACTTACAACGCATTTTTTACAACGCAACATCCATTACAACGCATTCCATTACATAGCATGACACTACAACGCATTTTTAAAAACTACCTTTACAACGCATTCCATTACATCGCATACTACCTTTACAACGCATACCATTACAACGCATAATATTACACTACACTATCCAACACTTACCCTACTGTTGCACCCCCTGGAGTTAGAATAGTAATTTTGACCCCTATACTATCCAACACTTTCCCTACTGTTGCACCCCCTGGAGTTAGAATAGTAATTTTTACCCCTATACTATCCAACACTTACCCTACTGTTGCACCCCCTGGAGTTAGAATAGCAATTTTTACCCCTATACTATCCAACACTTACCCTACTGTTGCACCCCCTGGAGTTAGAATAGTAATTTTTACCCCTATACTATCCAACACTTACCCTACTGTTGCACCCCCTGGAGTTAGAATAGTAATTTTTACCCCTATACTATCCAACACTTACCCTACTGTTGCACCCCCTGGAGTTAGAAAAGTAATTTTTACCCCTATACTATCTAATACTTACCTTAAATGCAATTTAATATTATGCGTTGTAATGGTATGCGTTGTAAAGGTAGTATGCGATGTAATGGAATGCGTTATAAAGGTAGTTTAAAATGCGTTGTAGTGTCATGCTATGTAATGGAATGCGTTGTAATGGATGTTGCGTTGTAAAAAATGCGTTGTAAGTGCATGCGTTGTAAAAGTGTGCGTTGTAACGACATACATCCAAATACTGCAATCTTCTAAGGGAGACAGACATCTAAAATTGATTCTTTGATTTTTACAACAATCTTCACAAAACGAGTTCTATTTGTAATGTTCCCATTCATTAGTGCGGAGCATTAACCAAACAATCTCACATTTTAAAAATCTAAATCTATTTGCAATATTTAATAAAGAAAAAGTAAACGCTTTTAATTTTTGACCACTTCTGTTTTTCCTGAAAATAAGTCGTGACCTGAAAGAGAGAGGCGAAAGTAGGCAGGGAGTGGGAAATCCTCAACATGTACACTGCTCTTAGCTCCCTCAAACACGTGCCACGTGCTTAACAGGTAAAATAATAAGTGCCGTGGTCTAAACTTTTGCTCAGAATCTGCCACACTGAAGAAGGTCGTGGTGTCGAATACCAAAACTGGGTAGTCTCGATTCCCCCGGCATCCTCAACACATCACCTGACACTCCCTGCCCCTCAAACACTAGCCTGCACGTTCGTTCTCCCCCTACCTTCTTCTTTTGTCACTCTCTTTCTGTCTTTCTCTTCGTCCTTCATTCCCCCATACGTGTTTATCTCTCTATTGTTCTGGGCCAAATTCTGATGAGGAAAAATAAGTGATGGTGTCCAAAAATAAGTGCAACCGGGCCCCACCTGCAACCACCAACTAAAATTAAGCACTGCCTGTGCCGCAAGTTTTCAAACCCACCATATGGGTTATCTAGGAGATGTCCAAACCCCATGGGCTACAAGGGGTCCTCTTACGTTTACATTTTATATGTAAAAGTGGGCCTATAAGCAATTGCATCAGCCAGAGAGCCCCTTTGTGGTATAAAGGTACAACAGAGGCTGCAAACAGCGAGAAATATCTGAGCCGAAATTACACTCATTAATGCACTGAAAAACCTCATGGGAGGAGCTGCGACATACCAGGCGTGGCCTTCTAGCACCTTACAAAGGCCCAAAGCCAGCGTAAGGGCGCTCGCTATCTGGGCCGGCCAAATCAGGCACTGTTTCCTAGCATGGCCTGCAACCATAAACCGCGTTTGCTTAGATCACATACATAATGGCCGCCTGCCTGCACCTCCCCTACCCCCCCTCTCAGTGCATTTACCGGAAGGTGAAAGACACAGATGGGAGGAGGGAAGTTAGGCTGTATGTATTGCTGTATTATAGTCTAAATGCTTATAAGGTCCCAAAGGCAAGACCTAGTGGCTAGGCCAATGCTTGTTGTATTATATATCTGGATGCAGCGACAGAGGCAGCAAAATACCAGTGGGGTTGGCAAGGCTCCCAGGCCAAATGGCTTTCCGTGCGAATTCTATAAAAAATACTTTCTGCAGCTGGGGCCCCCTATCGCGAGGTGGTGGTGGAGGCCAGGGACCGGGGGAAACTGCCCAGTGATTGGAGACACGCGGAGGTAGTAGTATTCCACAAGCCAGGTAGGCCAACTGAACACCACACCTTGTATCGTCCTATTTCTCTTTTGAATGTTGAGGCCAAGATATTGGCCAAAGCTTTGGCGAATCGTCTCCGACCCCATATAACTTCGCTCGTGCATCCCTACCAGGCCGGGTTTATGCCCCAACGCGCGACCTGCCAGAATATTCGGCGGGCGCACATTGCAGTGGCGACGGTGCAGGGCCTGGAGGAACGGGCAGCGCTCCTATTAGCGGATATGGACAGGGCTTTCGATTCCTTGACTTGGGTGTACCTATTTGCACTTCTACGAAGGCTTAATTTCAGACCCCGTTTCCTATCCTATTTAAATCTGCTGTATACAGACTTAAGGGTGTTGGTGCAAGTTGCGGGCTTCGTCTCCTCTATCTTCTCTATTGGGCGAGGCACCAGGCAGGGGTGTCCATTGTCCCCCTATCTTTTCGCTTTAGACATGGAGCCCTTGGCTGCTTGGGTGCAAATGGACGCTCAGGTGTCCGGGTTTGAATGGGCGCACGGACTGTCCGATCGCATTGCTTTATACGCCGATGATATGCTGTTCTTTCTTACTAACCTGGATAGGATGGGTCCCCGGCTGCTGGGTATTATGCAGATCTTTGGGGAAACCTCGGGTCTGTATATGAACCCTCGGAAAACTACCCTGTGGGTATTAAACGGTGGGCGCGTGCTGGGCTCCTGGGCTTCGTCGGTGCAGGTGGTACATGGCGGCTTGAAATATTTGGGGGTATATCTGTCTGACTCTCCCGCTACGGCGTGGGAGCGCAACCTCGCACCAGTATGGGATCGCGTGCGCGAGGATATCAAGACTTGGTCCCACATGCCCCTGTCCATTTATGGTCGTTCAGACATATTTAAGATGGTGTCCCTCCCGCGCCTGCTATTTCAACTGCAGAACCATCCTTATCCGATCTTGCCGCAGTTGTTTCGTCAGGTGAATGTGGCTTTGGGTCAGTTCCTGTGGGATGGTGGGGCAGTTAGGGTGGCGACACGGACCTGTTTTCAGTCCACGTATTGTGGGGGGCTGGCCACCTCTGATATTTGGTCTTATTATGTGGCATCACATCTGCTTGTGTTAAATGAGTGGTGGTACGGGGACAGGACAGACCCGGCATACGCCGTTGAGCGGCGCTGCATGGGTGACCACTCTCTACACACTATTCTTTATTCTGCGCTGCTGAGACGCTACCTACCATTAGCCATGTGGATTGTTTTTCAAATCTGAAGGCAGACGCTATGGAGGTTGGGCTGGTGGAACAGACTAACTCGGGAGACCCCTCTATGACATAATGCCCGCTTTCCACACCTGGCGACACTCTCTGGGTTCCGCGACTGGGATAGTATCGGTATCTCTCTCCACCTTGGGGGATGTCATGCGGGGTTCGATTTTAAAATCCTTTCAGGATATTCCGAAAGACTTTCATATGCCAAAGGCACAATTTTTAAAGTATTTACAATTCAGGCATTCTATTTCCCCCAGTCTGGAAGGTCTGGTTTTGCTGCCGGAGTTCAGCCCGGTGGAAGCTAAGGTGTTTATTGGGGATCTCCGGGACCATAAGATTTCCAAAATCTACCAATCCCTGGTTACACATTGTTCCCCTTCGCTGTAGCACCTAAGGGAGGCCTGGGAGGGTGATGTGGGTCAGTTGGAAGAGGAGGACTGGACAGAGGCTCTGGCCTCTCCACAAGGGGCGGCTATTGCAAAGAGCCTGCGGCTTATTCAATTTAAATACCTCCATCGAGTTTATTTCACCAGGGTCAGACTCTGGAGGGCGGGCTTTGTGGCTTCCCCGGTGTGTCTCCGATGCAATCACGAGGATGGGACTCTGTTGCACACTGTGTGGCATTGCACGGCACTAGCGAGATTTTGGAGGGGGTGCTGGCCTGTCTCTCTGAAGTGCTGGGGTGGGATCTCCTCAGGTCGCTGAGGCTAGTTCTCCTGCATGTGATGGAAGGGATTGGGGGCCATATATATATATATATATTCAATGAAAAAACCATAGGTTTCACACATGTTATAGTTAGCGGAAATTTTACTGATAAAAAACCAGTGAAATTCCCCGTTATAGTTAGTGCAGGCAACTATAACTCACGCGACCGCAATCCTCTGCTGATGCTAATACTGTATTTAGACACTTATATGCCCATGTCTTCTTCCATACATTTTTAGCTATACATATATTACAAATATTTTTTTTTCATAAAGACACATATGTCATCAGCAGAAGATTGCGGTCGCGTGAGTTATAGTTGCCTGCACTAACTATAACGGGGGAATTTCACTGGTTTTTTATCAGTAAAATTTCCGCTAACTATAACATGTGTGAAACCTATGGTTTTTTCATTGAATTTGCAAGGTTTTTTAAATGCTAATTCCTAACTATAACGTGTGTGAAACCTATGGTTTTTTCAGTGAATTTGTACGGTTTTTTAAATGCTAAGTTACTTTACGCAATTTGAGGCGTGCGCGCCCACTTAACGCAGTTCGTTCCGTGCACGTTTTTTATCAACTTTAATAAGCCCTGTACATTTGGTGGCCTTCGGCCACCAAAAGCACAGGGGGTGGGGTCAATGTGGATAGTGTTTTTTTTATTTCAATTTTATAATTTCATGTTGCCAAAATTTAGTTTTTTTTACCTATTAATAAGCCCTGTACATTTGGTGGCCTTCGGCCACCAAAAGCACAGGGGGTGGGGTAAGTGTGGATAGTGTTTTTTTTATTTTTATTTTTTTACCGTACGCTTACGGTAAGCGTACGGTAAGCGTACCCCGCGAAATTGCCGAAAAAAAAATAAAACCGTTTTTGCTCTTGGGGGATGTTTTTGGACTCCCTCAACATGACTATGTGGGAGGGAGTTGTCAAAACAGCCCCGTAACATGTTTTTGGCCATCATGTTTGATAAACAACACTCAGTGCGAGAGACAAAATGGCGGCCGCCGCTTCCTGGTTTCGGCCGATTCGAATGTTTACTAAGATCTAAGAGCCAATCAGAATCGCGCTCGCGCACGCCACCGTACGCTTACCGTAAGCGTACGGTAAGCGTACGGTAAGCGGGCTCAGATATATATATTGATTTAAAGGCTATTTTCTCAGAATCTACTGAACAGATTTACACCAAACCTACAAAAGGCACTTCCTTGACCTAGGGACTACCTCTCTGCCAAATTTTGAGTAATTCTGTTCAGCCGTTCGGGCTGTAGCTCGTTCTAAAGGTCCTATGGAAAAATGCATGGGAAAAACGCGTTTTGGGACCCCCCTTTTATCTCAGCCCCCGCTTGACGGATCCCCCCGAGACTTTCAGGGTAGGAGCGGAGCGTAGCGCCCCACCTATTTTGAGAAATTCGCGAGGATTCGTCGACCGGCGCCAAAGTTATTCAAAATAGAATGTTGAGGTTTTCCTATGGAAACGTGGTCCTAACTATAACTACCTACTGGCGACCGCCAGTAGGTAATATATATACACACATACATATATATATATATACACATACATATACATATATACATACATACATATATATATATATATATATATATATATATATATATATATATATAAGCGTCCTCTTATGCTCCTGGGTTTCACCTTGGCGAAGAGGGACATAGCTATGGTCTGGACGGCGGCAGTTGACCCCTCGGTCTTGGCTTGGAGGAATGGAATGGACTTTTGTATGGGCTTGGGGATCCCAATATTTGAGACCCCAGGGTGCCCTCAGAAGCACTACAAGATCTGGAGGCACTGGGCAGATTATTGAGGTTTGGAGCTTGAACCACCACAGGAGAGTCGGCGTCGCAACCAGTGTGACCTCCATCTCTTCGGTTGCTCGTCTCTCCTGCGCTTTTGTATCTACTGGATCCTTGTCTGCACTTCCTGGATGGTAATTGCTTCGTGGATAATGGGCTCCTATGATGCTCAATGGCAGTAAATGAATCAGAAGAGGTAGACAGTGCGCTGGGGGGGGGGGGGGGCGGTTGGTTGTTTGGAGAGTTTTGATTTTATTTGTATTGCATTTCATATTCTCTTGTATTATTTCGAAAAATGGTCAAACCCAATATGCGGCAGTTGTCTCTGGGGTACCGAGATCTGCGCCATTTGTGATATTTTGACAAATAAAATCTGTTAAATAAAAAAATACCAGTGGGGTGGCACACTATACTAAGCGCAAATGTTTAGCTTAAGTGGTTTAAGCCACGCCCTTAATTACATCGGCACGCCCCTTTGGGAGACCCCTTCGTTTTTTCATCCCACTTAAAGCGCTGTTTATATACATTGCATTGTATATACATTGTTACTGGGTCATTACTCTGACGAGTGGGCATACAACAAAGCCAATTTCATTGGGATGAGAAAATATACTGTACCTCATTTCCAGGACCTCCTGTCTGCTCTCTTCGTATCGCTGCTTCCATCCTTTGGCTTCAATCTCCTTCACAATTATCTAGAAGAGATGTGAGGTTTTATAATTATGGGGGGAAACAGGCCAGGTACTTCAAAATCATATCAGGAATCGAACAACTGTCCACCCACTCGACCAGTTGCAAATCACACATGCCACACAAACCACTTCAACTTCAAGAAGGACCCTCCGTTTTTGCTCACTGGCACCGTCGTTTTGCCTTATTAGCCAAATGGGTGCATAAGTCAAAGTTTTCCAAAATTTACTAGTGCTAATTTGGCCTCAGTCATAGATGACAGGCACTGGGAATTATGGCCCACCTATTGCAGAAGATGTTTGTTAATCAAATGCAACGTCTTTGCATACTCTAGCCCGCATGTAAACCAACCAGACAGCACATACAAGAGAACTAAGTACGTGTAAGGATATGATGCCAGGCACCATTAACCTGAGCCAGAAGTCGAGGTGAGGCAAATAAAAAGGAAAATGTTTAATCTTGGGACAGATTGATTTAATATAAAAATGGGGTAAAATCAGTGGGATTTGTGCAGTTCTGGCGTTATCCTGCCTGACATCAGGACATTAAAGCAAGAAAATAACAAGCATTAAAAATGCAATAGGTCTCGCCTTTGATTAAGTTAAGCCATTTGCTTTGCTA
This sequence comes from Triturus cristatus, assembly GCF_964204655.1. NCBI lineage: Eukaryota > Metazoa > Chordata > Amphibia > Caudata > Salamandridae > Triturus > Triturus cristatus. The sequence continues at coordinate 605,385,562 of NC_140594.1, forward strand.
TACAATACCATTAGCAAAGCAAATGGGTTTAACTTAATCAAAGGCGAGACCTATTGCATTTTCAATGCTTGTTTAGAAATCTCCCCGATTTCTCAGTTAACACATATTTGATCTGCCCTTGTGATTATCAATCTGCACAATCACTTTTGGACTTTGTTCTTTTGCAAATTGTACAGTCTAGCACGCAAGCACTTTATCCAGCCTTTGCTATGCAAACTAGGTTTTCGACAGTGTAGAGTAGCCTTGCACCACTTGCAGTTTTTAAGCTCATACGAAATTTCTTTTTCCCTGTGTGCTTTCCTGAAAGCAGCCATTTGGGCCAAAAAAACTATGGCTGGATAACGTGCTTGCAATTAATCCCCCTTTTGTCACATTGTATTAGATCGAGGTGTCTTTGTTTTGTTCTTTTAGCATTAGCTAGGAGCACATGGCAGACCCTATTCGAGGGTTTTTTCCTCCTAACTTGCCTGATAATTATGTATCTGTTCCATGTTTCTGTTTGTGTCTGTACTTGCTTTTTTTTTTTTTGTTTTTTTTACTTGGTCATACAATGAACTCGGAGACATAAAATGCACTGATGTAATCATACTTTTAAATGTTTTTTTATTAAATTAACGTAAATTTGGATTCTTACTATTGTCATATTGTTTATTCGTATTTTGATATCATGTACTCTTATGGCCTATTCTATTCATCTGAATAAAGAATTTTAATTGAATTGAGTCTGATGTTAAGTCTGGTAGTGAGGACATGGTGTAAGTCAGTGTGCGAGCATGGTCCGTGTTTTTGTAAAGGCAAGAGCTACTGTTGGTTTCAGGGGCAAGATGTCAGAATGAAAGGTCATTGACCAATTTAGAAGGTGGGTATAGTTGAAGCATTGTGAGGCAATGACATAAAAACGCAAAACGCAGGGTCACCAAAGTGTGAGTGCATCGCTAATTGCTAAGGTGTGTGAGCTGCTTAAGAGTGTGGGTTAATGGCTGAGGGTTTGAGAGCTGTTTAAGAGTGTGCAATGATGGATTGAGGGCTGAGTGTGAGAACATGGTTGAGGGCATGCGAGGTAATAGCATAAGAGACCAGGAAGCGGCTAATAATGGGTCGAGTTCTTGCAACTCAAAGCCTCCGAAGAGGCACTTGTGAAGACAGCCTGCACCAGGGAAGGGGGGACACCGATAGGTGTCAACAGGTCTTCACACAACGGAAATTCTAAGATCCCTCTGTGCAGACAGGGCTTCAAAGTACACGAGATGGGCGCAGATTCCTGAGACATCTGGACAGTGTCTGTCAATCTAGCCCCGCCCCCCGCATCATGTGCCTCCTCAGGCGGTCCCGAAGTCTGCCGGAACTAAAGGCCTCCTCCTTCTCTTAGGGTACGCCTCCCACATAGACGCATCACACCTAGGCGCCCCGAAACCATGCTATTTGTTCTGCCGTCCTACACAGCTCTCCGTCACCACTCACAGCACACATGGACCAGTGACAGGACACACAAAAGCCCTCAGTCGCTGAAGCCCTGAAATTTGTCTTAAATGGAGCCGGGGAGGATGGGCGGAGCAGGTTAGACGGCACAGACTGCTGGGCCAGAGATGAGGCTTGAAATGTGTTGTGGATCAATTTTTGTGATCTCGTTTCCCTCCCCTGTGGCTGAAAAGTTAACCTGATGGCTCCCAGACTATCTGGCATCAGTGTCCGGCTCTGTAGCCTAGAGGGCTGTCAGGCGAGGCTGCAGGACAGGTGTAAATCTGCCCTGGCATCCCTCCCCCCCCCACCCCCCCCCCGGCCCTCCGCCTCTTCACCTGAAGGCTAGCCCTGTTTATGACAGGGCAAAGCAAACACGAGTGCTCTCTGCCTCCACAGAGCAGTTAAAACATCCCTTGGCCCTGCTTTCAGTGCACCTTTAAGTACACCCCGCCAGCTGTTTGTTGAAGCAAAGCAAACAAAGGCAATTCCACTTGACACGAGAAAAATCTATGTATTTCATATCTTTAAAAACATCTTTTTGCAGCGCTGTTTCCTCCCTTGGAGACCGACTACATGCTGGTGATAGGCACTATACAAGCTCAAAATCACGCAACTCAAATTAAGGAGGCAACCTCTTTTTCGCAAAATTATACTAGTGCCCAACTTCTCGATACTTGTGTTCAAAAGAAATCCATGCTCAATGCAACCCAAAGGGCAACACAGCGCTGTCTCCTTCATGTCTTCTATATGTTGGCACGTACAATAATGAATGGGGTATTAGCGCGTTGCAGGCTCATTGCAGTTGAAACAGGTTTAAGCGCGTGGCGCACTCCAGTTCACATCACTGACTGGTCTTTCGTGCATTGAATACAGTTCAGAACTGGAAGACCAGCCCAGGCAACTATTAAAAAACACAATATTACAGCACCCCAGTAAAGCATTACCGCCAGTCCGGATCTGCCCCGGGATGCGCCTGTGTGTCATCCTCCTGTGTGTCATCCTCTGTGCGTGTGTGCCAACTTCTATTTCATATGAGTTGCAGAGTTGCTCCTATTTTACCCTTAGTCTGAGATGGGCATCAGCCTGGCGTATTTCCAATGCCAGTGTCTCCTTTTCCACACAGTGTGGGTCACCCGTCCTACCTGGGCTATGAGGGAATGGATCACATGCTGTGACAAATAAAACCAGGGTAGTATTGGGGCAGAAAGTGAGCTCGGGAACCAAAATAAAAGCAGCCTCCAAAAGTGAATTGGAAAGGAAACAAGCGCTCACCAGGCATTCGCCGTTTATTTTTGCATCACGCTTTCACTTTAAAGTGAAAGCGAGATGCAAAAATAAACACGCAGGCACCCGCCGTTTATTTTTGCATCGCGCTTTGACTTTAAAGTGAAAGCGAGATGCAAAAATAAATAAACCACGCGGCGCCATGTCTCCTTTTTTGTCCGGCCCAATCAGCTTTTGATAAGAAACTTCGTCACGACAGCCGTAATGCAGGTGAGCCCGTCCAGGTGGGCCGGAACAAAAAGCCAAAGGGAGGCAACCGGAAGCCAGCATTTAACATAAACGCTGACGCTACCCAATGAAAATGAGGGGCGGGGCTTTGAGTCCCCTTCTTGAAACGGACTCATGACTATAGCTCTCGCAGGAGAGGAGCGCATGCGCTCCCACGCCAGGTGAGACCTAAAAACAAGACATGAGGCTTGGGTGCATGCAGCACAGAGAGATGGGGCTGTTAGGCGATGAGTGAAGATGGTTATAACAAAGAGGCCTTTATTCGGTGGAAAACAATGTGCTCGATATGCTGAGTTACAACAAGGAAGCTTGCTAATCATCCCCGCAAGTTTAGGGGAGCATAACTGTGCTGTTTTACGCAAAATTAATCACATTTGATGCACTTTAAAATGCAGGTGAATAGAAAGGACAAACAAGAGATGCCATTGGAGGTCACAACAAATACATGTTGTCTCTGGTCAGGTGATGCAAACGAGAAAGACGCATGAAATAGATCTCTTGGTTTCGGCAGTGGTAAAATCATATTTTGAGGCCAAGCCCAAACTCTATGCTAGAATATTTTAGTCAAAACATTTCATGGCACAGCAGCCAAATGAGGGGACAGCAGTGAGAAGAGAGACTCCATATTCCAGTAAATAGAAGGCTCTCTTACAGTTGGGGAGAGTAGCAACATATTGACAACATGGGGTCAGAGAAGCACAAAGCGGTAACTGACACGTGGCCAAAGCTACGGAAGTCTGTATTAGGCCTTTGATCCTCTTTTCGGAGATATGCACGCATGTTGCACTGGTACTAATTGAAACCAGTCTACTTTTTTGTTTTGGTTTCCTTTTGTAACTGAGTATTCGGAACTGTTATGTGCACGTTGTCAATAAAAGAAAGACCTGTTAATCAGCTTCAGTATGGTAATACATAGGGACAGGGAAGAGCAGTGCAATGACTTGGTCACCCTGAAGAAAAGTGGCTTGGGACACCCGTGGAATGTGTAAATGAATGTACAAATTAACGCCAGTAAGGGGTTGGCATTGACAGGGGTAGCAATCCCTGCCTCGCCTTGGGTTTCCCTGGAGCTCCACTTGCTACCGCTGGTTTTAGGGATAATCCAGACAAAAAAGTTAGCAGGGCAAAAAAGCCCCATTCGTTTGTCGCTGTTTCGCTCCTTGGCATTCTCCTAATGCTTCAATATCATAGGAATCTGTTTCGGACAGAATGAGGGACAAGGGGTCCAGCCTGTAACATCATCAGCAGCTGAAGGAAGCCTGACGCTACCTCGGACCTTTTGGTGAACTGATGCCCAGGTGTGTTCGTATTATTAATATAATGTTGCTTATCACGAAAATGCTTGTTCCGGAGAAATAGGATGAGGTAACATGCTAGGATAACATTGTAGGATCATGGACGTTGTTTGGGGGTCACAACTCGGCTTGCCCCTTGTGACATCTGCACCGGTTATTGCAACCCATGGCTTCAGAGATAGCAAAATAAAGGCCAAGAACACAGGGACTATGTCGCCGTGTTTCCTGTCATTGTTATTGCACCTATAGAGAATAATATTGGATTATTCACTATTGGTGTAATAAAAATGGAGCACCAAGACCTGGAACGTGACTGTCGATGGAAGGTGAGGTAACATAAAATGATTTTACACATGTTGTATGCGTGCGTGCAGTTGAGTGTGTATATGCGAGAGAGAGCATGTGGACGTGTAAGCATAGCTTTCTACTCATAAGTGTGAGCGCATGTGAGATAGAGTGAGTGAGAGAGTGACAGGTTGTGGATGAAAAGGTGTGGATTTAAGAGTAAGTGAGTATGAACGAATGTGAGTGAGAATAAGTAAGAATGTAAATTGATACTTGTATAGCGCACTACTCACCCGCAAGGGTCTCAAGGCGCTTGAACGAATACCGCTGTGGAATCCATCCTGGCTTTCCCTGTGAGGCGTCCACTCCTGGGCACCCCCAAGGTGGAGGCCAGGCATCCTTAGCGTTGTGGGGGCCGTTGTGGAGATTAAGCAAGCTATTGCCCAGAGTTGCAGAGTGGGACTCCATGATTGGAATAGGCACCGAGGCGAGAATTATCATGTCCGTGGAATTTTTGAGCCCAAGACCTGCCGAGGCGGGGAATTGAACGCTGGTCCCGGGCTAGACCTCTGCATCAGGGTCTGCCGCTCTAATCATTGAGCCACACTTCACCACCAGAATGAATGTGAAGCAGTGCTAGGGAGTGTGAGGGTGTGTGAGCGAGAAAGAGTAAGAGGAAAAATGAGTGAGTGAGTGAATCAGACTGAGTGAGGATATGTGATACTATGTGAGAGTAAGAGTGAGTGCAAGTGATTGTGATAAAGTATGAGTGAGTCAGAGTAAGTGTGACATTAAGAATGAATGAGTACAAATAAATGAGAATCAACGAGTGTGACTGAACTTATGAGCGAGAACATTTTTTTTGTTTACATTTTTGTTCAAATCAGAGATCCAGATTAAAACATGATTAAAAGTGAAACTCCTTGAGTGACCTATTTGAACATGACTTCACATACATAACAATATACAAAGTATATATACTTTCCCACCTAAATTCAATACCCTTTAATTGCTACACCCCAGGAACAATAACCATCAATATAATCTTCTGTACTCAACAAACCCTGTCCATCTGAACCTTTAAACAAGCATGGATTGGGTCCACGTTTTATTAAACCTTACAATAACTCCACAATGGCTGGCACATAGTGATACTTTCTCTCTTACTGGTTTCATTTTCCCAAACCCCTCTCCAATATAAGGGTTTAATTGTGATTTCCACATTTGCAATAACAGGGCTCTAGCTAGCAACATTGAGACATGAATCAATTTTTGATATCGTGGGGTCTGATTTAATATGGTGTTATTTCCCAATAGCACCAATGAGGCACAGAGTACAAATTGTATTTCCAGGGTCAGCTTAAGATACTGAAAAATTGTGTCCTAAAAGTCTCGAAGAGCTGCACAGTGCCATATTAGTGGGACCAATTTGTTACTTCAGTTCTGAACTATTGGCCCGACAGCCCTTGATTGATCTCATGAAGGAATTGTGGAGTTCGATAAACCAACCACTTTGCCTAAAACTGAATTCACTGCCAATTAGTACTTCTAGGCACAGAGAAATTCTATTTATTATCTTTACTCCAGACTTCTATTGACAACACAAATGCTTCTTGTTTTCCCACTTAGTTACTGCTTCTTGATAAATATCAACTCCTTTATTTCGAGCAAGGATTTTTTCCAACACCTGGTTGCTTTGGTACTGAGGTTCAAATAAACATTGACTTCTGGTACATTTCAATAATGTAGAGTCTTATATAAAACTTTTTAGGGGATTTAGTCAGTCTTAAAAAGTCAATTATAAATTCATCGGGTCATTCTAAAAAATCTAGTATGATTCCTGTGGCGTTCGAAATCTAAACATATATTGTGCAAAATAGGCATAAAAGTATTCTATCAAATTAGAAAGGGCTAAGGCGGGTTCAGGTCAGGCTACAGCACTGAGACAGCGTTGGTAGAAGCAGCCGATTCGGTGAGAAGTTCAGTGGACAGCGGCTCTGCTGCTATGCTTGTGCTTCTGGACCTTTCCGCAGCATTCGATATTGTGTCTCATTCAATCCTGCTGGAAAGATTGAAACATACTGGCATACAGGGAGTGGTGCTTGCCTGGATCCGGTCTTAACTTTTAGACCATGGTCAACAGGTTTTCCTGTGCCCTTTCTCCTCACCTGTCAAGCAACTTATATGCGGAGTGCCCCAGGGCTCTGCCTTAAGCCCATTGTTATTTAATATCTACCTTGCCCCTCTGGTGTCTCTGATTTCCACGTGGGGGGTGAAGGTAGTGTCTTATGCAGACAACGCTCAGCTGGTGTTTTCTTTTAAATTACATTCCTCTGCAGCTTTCTATAAATTTAAGGAATGCCTGCAGGACATTGCCGGTTGGAAGAACACAAATTGCTTGAAGCATAATGAAGACAAAACCGAGGTCTTGTTTTTCAATCAAGCATCTCCTCCTCAATTGTACCTTTGGTGGCCGGGGGAGCTGGGCCCCCCCAACCCACACCTAAGGATTCACTTAAAAATCTTGGAGTTGGATGAGAGAAGGACCTCATCCATACGACACAAGTCTGGCATATTTCCACAGCCTGTTTTGGGAAACTAGAACCATTAGGAAAGTTCTCCGTTTCCTGCCAGAAGAGTGCTGCAGGATCACAGTCCATGCATTGGCTTCCTCCCAGCTAGATTATGCCAACTGTCTCTACCTGGGGTTGCCTCGCTATCTGATCCACAGGCTACAGATGGTGCAGAATGTGGCTGCAAGGCTAATCCATAGGGTCCCTTTCCACCAGCACATTTCTTCTCACTTGAGACAGCTTCACTGGCTCTCTGTGGCCCAGAGGATTGAGTTTAAGGCACTCAACATTGCTTTTCAAGCCTATCATGGCAAAGGCCCAGGCTGCCTCAAGTCAAGGAGTAGTCTATATCGTCAGGGGCGGACCTTGAGATCCATTCAGCAGCGTCTCCTCAATGTCAATTGTTTTGCAAAAATCTGACAAGGAGGCAGGCCCTTCACAGTAAGAACCGCCAAACTCCGGAATGCCTTGCCCAACAACCTGTGCATGTTCGATAAGGAACATGATTTCAGAAAGGCTTTAAAAACCTGGCTCCTCAGGCTGAGGGATTAGTAGTTGGAGCTTCTCAGTCTTTCCATCTGTTTTTATTTCAGCGCTGAGACACCTCTGATGAGGTTGCTGTGCGCTCTATAAGTGGCCGTTGATTGATTGATTGGTAGGTGAGAATGTGCAATTCTGCTATTTATCCTGCCATGCTGAAGATATCTCTTGGGTTATAGAGGCACGCCTGGCCAAATGCTGGCACTGGTATACTGGTGGCAATTCTCAGCAGGACAAGACTGGCATTGTGACACTAGAGGTCATTATTTACTTATTAAAGTGTTTTAGATCGCTCAAACTAGACCTGAGAAATCGGGGATCAGAGCGCTTTACATGAGCACCAGTTTCATTACAGATGGACACATTAATTTTTGTTAGGCACAGGCAGATTAAGTGATTTGCCCAGAATCACAGGATGTTGAGCGTTCTTGCCGAGACTTGAACCTGGTTCCCCAGCTTCGAGGTCAATCGCTCTAACCGCAAGGCTACATCCTCTCCCTGTAATAGCTGGCAAATGGAGGCACCCATGGAAAAGGGGTGGTGCTAACACACTGACGGTAATTTTTGGCATTGAGGTAGACAATCGTGGCATATGGGGGAGGGGAATCATGAAAAAATGCTGGCCCTGACATACTAGAGGTAGATTTTGATATAAAGGCATCTATGGTATATGAAGGGCACACAATTCTGGCACTGGCATACTGTCTGTAATTTCTGGCTTAAGGGTCACCCATGGCATATGGGGTGTACCCCTGACAAATGCTGGTTCTGACACAACGGTAGGTATTTTCCGTTCTCATGTGGGCATCTTGGTGAATCCCCAACTTTTTCTAGAAGAGGTTTAGCTCACTCTCTTTCCTTTCTGATTACAACATGGCAGGTATTTTGGCCATCCACTTTCAGTGATTATCAGCTGCCACTACAACACAAGAAGGTAAACAGTGTTTTGATGTGCACTGTTTACTTTCTGCATATTTCACTAGAACATTACACTTTAGTTTTTGTACAATAAATATATTCACCAGAGCAATATGCAATCTTCTGATTAAATTTAAAAAATGAAGTAAAACACATTTTTAAACAAGTTGTTGCCATTTTCCACTATTGTAAATACATGAAAAATTATATGTTTGAATAAACCCTTCACATCTGTGCTACGCCTGAGTGTTAGTGCAAAAGAAAACAAATGAAAATGTATGAACAGTATGAAATAATTTAAAACAATAACAGTTCATATTCAGTATATTGTCTAGATCAATTAATACAAGTGAACACAACGTCTATTGGGTTTTTTTAAATCCCCTTTTCCTCTCCCTATGATTTATCAATACATTTCTAATTGGGCTATACACTATGGAAACTATTAAATCATGACAGTATGTGGTAAAATATTTTACACAGAGAAACAAAAGTGTTCCCCTGTCATATCACGTCAGCACCCTAATATAAGTGGCATCTAAAATTGACAATAACCATGCATTTATAATGAAATTTGAGCAATGTCAACTGTGATGTCACCAGGGCTAAGGTCATGTGACATCACTTCCTGTGATGTCATTAAGGTCAACGGGTAAATTGTTACTCCCTCTACCGTTGGCATTTTGGTGGATCCTAGTCTGTGGAAGGCAGTTGGGCACAGACTAAGACTAGGTATACGAGGAGTGTACAAAATGTAATAAAGAGGCAAATTATGTGAGGATTGTAGCTTACCTAAAATTAGGAAGGCTGGTTGGTAAGAGGAATGTAGTGTACCTCAAACAGTCAAAGATAAGTAAATTACAGATAGAAGGTCTTTTTCTAGATAACAAAAGATTCCTTCTCTTGTCATAGCTTGTCAGGATTTTCATCTTTGGCAGATGGAGTTAAGTATGTCTACAACATTTCTACCACAACCTCACAGTCCAAAACAATAGAATGAGGTGCACACACTATCAGGCTATCAAATCACTTATAGGTGAAGTTCCTGACTTACCTAGCCCTTTCTATGTTTCTAGAATTGCTCTGGATTATGGACAATGTAGTTGTGTATCACACAGTGGTTATGTTATGTGTATTTGTAGAGTGGACTGTCACCTGTGAGGGTATCCTGGCGCTGAGCAGGTTGGTGTGCTGAACCCGGCCTATGGTAAGTTGGTTAATTGAAAAGCCAGGTCTTTAGCTTGTTGGGTAATTCAAGGAGAGGAGGAGGTTTTGATGTGAAGTGGGTTGCCATTCCCAGCTTTAGGAGTGATGAAAGAACACTTGTCCTCCTGATCTGGTTCTGTGTATGCATGGAATGTGTGCAAGTAGGAGTCCTGAGGAGCAGAGATGTCTGGGTGGTTGGTGGAAGAAAATGTGACTGTTCGGGTAGGTGGGACCTAAGTTGTGTAATGCTTTGAATGTGTGTGAGAGGAGTTTGAAATTACTGTTTGTGTATTAGGAGCCAGTGGAGCTCCTTGGGGTATGGTTATGATGTGAGTTCTGTGTGGGAGTTAGAGAGTGAGTATGGCTGCAGAGTTCTGGGTGGTTTGCAGACTTCTAGTGAGTTTTTTGGTGATCCCAGCATAAAGGGTGTTTATTCTGAAGTTCCTGGATAGGTGCTGGATGTGGGTCAGAGTTTGTCCTACCCCAGAGCGGAGTCCCATGGAGAGGTGTTCTTGCTGAAGATCACTACTTTGACCTTCTTGGCATTGAGCTTGAGACAGTTAGTTGTAATCTATTTAGCGACTTCTGTCAAGCAGGCAGTGAACTCGTTTCTTGTGTTGCGGGTCTTATTCAAGAGGGAGACTTCATTTTTCCAAACTTCACTATATCCAGTTCTTGGCTCAGTAGCTCATTTCAGTAGTACAACAAATATATTGAGTATCATTCCTAATGTGCCCTTCGTTTTTTTTGGAGCTCCTCAAAAGAATGTTATGCAGCCAGTCTAAGAGCAGTTAAAGGTTCAATCTTTCATAAAATTATGCTGGTATCTGTTTAAGGGAAAGAGAGGGGGTGTTTTGGATGTGCACCATTACGTGATACCTTCAGAACAAACCACCTTTAATCATTACGTGGTTGTGGTGCTTTTATTTCACCTTTTCTTATTTCATTCAAAGTACAAAATGGTTTGACATTTGATTCATGTCAATGTTTATTTGGTGTTATTAATGTTGTATAGTGTCTTTCTCCATGACATGAATCAAATTTTGAACCATTTTGTACTTTGAATGAAATAAGAAAAGGTGGAATAAAAGCACCACAACCACTTAATGATTAAAGGTGGTTTGTTCTGAAGGTATCACGTAATAGTGCACGTTCAAAACACCCCCCCTCTCTCCCTTAGTATTAAGGTGGCCAAGTTTGGACGTAGGTATAGGCCCAACCCCTTGTTGTAATAACCGGTATCTGTTTAACAACAGCCCCTCTGCAAGGGATCACCTTCCTGATGATTTCTGTGACTGCCAATGGTAAGAGCAGAATTTCTTGGTGAGGTAACTATCCTTGATGAGCGAAAAAAGCTGAAAAGTGGCACAAAGCGATGCTTGAAAAGCATAATGAATCATTATCTTTTGAGTTCCTTGCTGAACACTGTATCAAAAGGTTTCCTTTGGACCATATCAAACAGCAGCCGTAAGCTAAGACAATATTCTTCAGTCGCTATCTTCCAAAGATGACCCACTTATTGGTCCACTCAACTGTGGGGGTTTTCCAGTAAAACCCTATGAATGAGTATAATCAGTAAGCCATGGAGTAAAACAAACCTTTTTAAGTCTGATAGAGCCAAGAGTGGGTAGAATGGCACACCAAAAGGAAAAAAACCACCACAATCAAAAATCATTCTGCGTTACGAGTGTACAAACAAATATCTTGCCTAATGAGATGGTGATAAAAGCCCACTTGCAGCAAATGAAGGTGCTAAGTAAACTTTTTTTAAAACTACTAAATCATAAAAGAAGCTATTTTGTGCTAGATACTGAGACAAATAAAAAATGACGACTGCAGACACAGTCACACATTTTTAGGTCTAGCCTGCTCACAGTGCATGAACTAACTGAGAGGAGTTTTGTTTAAAGTAAAGGACTTGGATCCCGCCCATTGCTTACTATTTGTTGGCTTCATTGTCCCTTATTGGCCAGTGCATGGCAGGCGTCACTTCCGGTTTCTTCTGTAGAGCTTGGACCAAGCACTAATTGCTTCCTCTTTATTAGTATCCATCCTCTTCTCGCTCTGTGATTGAGGTACAATTTCTTCTTCCACTTCCACTTCCACCCCACACTGACCATGATGCTCTTCCCCTCTCACCCACCCCTTCGCCATGTTTTCCTAATCAGTTCACAGAAATTAACTACCATTCTTACAATGCCCCTGTAAACTCACCTGTCTTGTCTATTCATATACTTCCTGCTCTGCTCATGCACTACATCATCTTGATACAGCTGAGGTGCATCATTATTAGGCAGATGCTGCTGTTTCCGTAATATCTACAGTGTGCAACTCGAACGTCCAACACGTTGCATTTCATTGCTATAATTTAATATGTTTTTGATGACATTAGCTGTTTAACTCAAGTAAATAACACTCATGTTCCTTGCATTTTCATTTCTAATGCGACTTGCATATTTTGGACTTTTTTTTCATCAGAAAAACACCTCTAACCACAAACTTAAGCAAGCATTGGCAAAGCCAACAGGTCAGGCATTAGCTACCAGCTTTTTGGCAATTCTTTTTTTGTTTTTTTATGTTTGTTTGTATAATTATGGTTTAAGAAACTGACGGGCCCTTATCAATCCCCCCAAAAAAACACTTGGTCTAAAGTCAAAAAAACATTTTTGTGTCACAAAAAAGCAAGACTCCCTGGCACTGAAGGGAACTACTTTGTGTGTGGATGTGCTCCTTGTTAAAGGGCAGCATGTGGTAACTCATAGTGAAGTCAGTCAATGGCTGAAGTGGGCTAACATTGCCCTTTGATGAATGCTGAACTGGGTGGAAGAAAATGTGAATGACGTAACCACAGACTAATGGATGAAGTCTGGCTGAAGGCCCCTATGAGTAAGTTTGTTATACACATAATTTTAGTAGAATCAAAAGGTCTTGGCTAACATAGACTTAAAAAAGCTAAGTGCTCTGGCATTGGCTGCCAGCCTCTTGCCTTTGATGGAGAGAGAGAACTTGATAGAGGAAGGGACTATTTAGCTTATGTTAACAGTTTGTGCGAGTTGGTATGAAACAGCAGCAGTATGAAAAATAAGGCCACTTTGGTAAGAATTTACAAAAGAATTAGCAGCAAATGAGGTCTGATAAAGCTTGAATGTGCCCTATGTTTACATCAAAAGCCTCCTGCTATCATATCAAGCTTTAAACACAAGACAATACTGAAGTAATTATAAAGTAAAAACATTGACGCTGAACAGAACTACCTTGTGTACAGATGTGCTCCTTCTGAAAGAGCAAAATGCTCTACTGGCTAACTACTGGCTTAAGTAGACTGACTCATTGCCACATGCTGTAGATGGAAGAAGCAAAATGTGAATGACAACAGATGTAGATAGGTTGCTAAAAGCCCCCTTAAGTAAGCATATTATATGTATAATTTTAAATATATTATATGTATAATTATAGTAAAATCAAAAGGCCTTTGCTAACGCCAAACCTAAAAAATGCATTGAAAAAAAATAAAAAAATCAACAGAAGCCTGCCTAAGCATTGCAACAAGCTTAGTACAGCCACCCGAGCAGCTGTGGTGAAATGTGACAGCTGCAGTACAATTTAGATGGGAGAGAGAGAGAGGGTGACAGATTTGTGTGCATGAGACACAATGCCACACCACACAATGCCATGCCGCACAATGCCATGCCACACAATGCCATGCCACACCATTCCGCTCCACACCATGCCATTCCGCTCCACGCCATTCCGCTCCATGCCACACCATGCAACCCTACACACTGCCACACAATTCCACTCTACGCCAAACAATGCCACACAATTCCACCCCACACAACACAATTTCCACTCCATACAATTACATTCCACAAATTTCTGATCTAATGCACACAATGACAACCCCACTCCACACGACAAAATGACACGTAATTCCACTCTGTGTCACAGTTCCATTCCATACCACACAATGCCACTCCACACAATGTCACACAACTTCACTCCAATCCACTCCACTCAATTCTGCTCTTCTCCATGTCGTACAATTCCACTTCAAGAAAATTTACCTCCACTCCCCACAATGCCACACAATTCCACTCCACACAATGCCACACATTTCCACTTCAATCTACATATTGCCACACAATTCTACTCTGCACAATGCCACACAATTCCACTTCAGACAATTCCATTCCATACACTGCCATATAATTCCACTCCACACAATTCCACTCCACTCAGTGATACACCATTTCACTCTGTTCCATGCTATTATACTGCACACCACACCATGCCACATGATTCCAAGTGACACAATCCAGTTCCACTCCACTCAATACTGCACAATTTCACTCCACTCTATTCCATACCACACAATTCCACTCCATGCCACATGATGGCACACAATTCAAACTCCATTCAATACCACACAATTCCACTCAACTCCATGCCACACAATTTCACTGCATGTAACATTATGCCACAATTGCACACACCACTGCATTTCACACAATACCACTTAACTTCACCTCCAAGCCACACAATGATTCTTCACGCCTCACAATTTCACTTCACACCACACAATGCCACAGTATTCCTCAAACAGCACACAATTCCACTCCACTCCATGCCACCCCACACAATGTCATACAACTCCACTGCACTCATTTCATTCCACAGTAAGCCACACAATTCCACTCCACATCACACAATTCCAGTCCAATCAATTCCTCTCCATACAATGCCACGCCACTCAGTGCCACACAATTCCACTCCATACTACACAATACCACTCCATACAATGCCACAAAATTTCAATCCACTCCACACAATGCCACACAATTGCACTTCTCTCAATGCCACACAATTCCACTCCATGCTACATAATTCCACTCCACACAATTAGACTCCACACCAAACAATACCTCACAATTCCACATCACTCACTGCTACTCCACACAATGCTACTCCACGCCACACAATGCCACTCCACAATGCTACTACACTCCACATCACACACTGCCACTACATTCTACAAAATTCCACTCTACACTGCACACTGCAACCCCACTAAATTCCACTTCAGATATTTTCACTCCACACCATGCCACTCCTCTCCACAAAATACCACTCCACACAATACCACTCTATTCAATGCCACACCACACAATGCCACTCTACTCAATTGTAATAGTATTTATATGCGCTTACTACCCCCATACCAGGCGTTGAGTGATTTGTGGCATGCCACTCCACGTCACTCCACTCAATGCCACTCCACTACACTCAATATCACACCACACAATGCCATTCCATGTCACACAACGCCATTCAACTTCCCACAACACAAATCCCCTCTATGCCTCTCCACTTCACTGCACCAAAGCCAGTAGATCTACATATGTCAGACCTAGTGCCTTGCCAATGCTTGTTTGATTTTGAGAAATGTGAGGCACTGGACAAATTCTCTTAATTTTGGAGCAATGTGCCTGTAAAAGGTGTTTATATATTGATTCAGCACTTTGCCAAAATTGCCTAAAACGCAAAGCCCCTGAAGGTAAGATTACACCAGAATGGTGTCTGTACAACATAAGAGGTAGACCCAAACATGCTTCCACCTGAATATTTTAGACAGTTTTAAAAATGGTGTACTCTGCTAACAGCAGTTTCATTTGTTTCAGCGGTAAGCTGAAGCTTCCTAATTCATAGAAAAATAGTTTATTTACAAAACTATGGTGTCTACTGGATCCAGCAGTTTACATGCCTATAAATCTTACGATGTTGAATTAAATGTAAGACAAAATCAACAGGGAGCACATGCAAGAATGGACCAAAGTAAGAAATGCAATGAGTAATATCCTCAGAGGCACCAGGAAGGGCCATCCTATTATTGCCAACACTTTTCCTTGTCCTACATCATAGAAAGATAAAGCGTCACCAAAAGGACTCCTGTGTACGAAGCCTTCTGGACCATCCCAGACTTTCAATATGTTGGATAGGAGTTGAATCTCGATGAAATACTTCACTAACTACACCATGTTAATTAACAAGCACAATAACCAGACTATACAGTTAGACCACCTTTAAGCGCCACAAATGTTTTGAAGACGTATGGCGCGCAACAATCACAGAAAATATGGATATGGAAATGGAATAGCGGGTCTGCTGGCATCATTCCATAAAAAACTAATTTTTACAACAAATTAGTCAAGTGCATTCAATCGAGTCAATCTGAACAAGTTGTGAAACAAAATGCTGGCCTTGCGTGTTGACCCTCCCATTGATCTTACCCAGTGTTTCTTATTTCTCCCTGACCTCAGTTCAAAAACGATGGTGAGAAAGGGGGCGTGCATGCATCTAAAGAACAAACTGAAGAACCTGTATTTTTCAGCATCTCTGGGTTTTTCCTTGAGGGGCAGAGTAGATATTGAGAGGAACAAATGTGAATTGACATAGAAGTTAACATTAATTTTGTCTTGCATCCTATACCTGTTCCACAGACATAGACCTGCTTGCTAATCACCGCCATGGTGAGTTTTTCTGTGTATTATAGGAGTACAACATAATCTTTAAAAAACAAATAGACTATGATACAGAGTCTGACAGGGAACTTGTGCTTGATTGAGGTTGTTTTCATTATTTGAGTTCCACAGTGTTGTTTACCAAAAAAAAGTATTAAAAGAAAGGCAAAAGAAGGATCGAATTCTAGCAAACAACCAATTCTAACTAAAGATGAAAGGAACCAAGAGATATAAATACCTGAAATTATATCTCATGAAGGTCGAGCAGCGTATGCTCTGTATTAGGCTTTGCCTCAACAAAATGAAAAGTACCTTCTAAAAATCAACGCTAGTCACAAACCAATACACATTGTCACTGCAACACCAAAAATGGACATACATGGGCATAATTTATCACACCACCCTAAACCATCATAGCCAAACACAGTCGGTGATTAAAATATTGTTCCACATTGTCACAAAACTTACATCCACATAACCTCATCAGCATTTACTGCTACATCAAAACTCGTAACATTACAAATCAATCAACCCAAGCCCATAAAACACCACAAATACATCCACTATCAACACAATACCACATATTATGCATAAGCATCATCCTGAAAATCTGATACATCTACATAACATATCCATATCTTACCATCATGACATATCCATACATCATCTTTTCCTAAACACCAAAAAATAATCACAGCACAATTTCTTTTCATTGCTCCAAACACAGCACAATGTTGTATGTTACAACAAAGGAATAGGTCTTCACAACTCCTTACATCTGAACATAATTGGTCTTTGCAACTCAAAGCATTATCAAATGCAGGGGCGGCCGGCACAGGTAAGAGCGGTGCGGTGGGCCAGGGGAGGGGAAGTCGACAGACGACAGGATAGGTAAAATAAAATGAAAAAAATAAAACCACTTACCTTGTGTCATCAGCATCGCCGACTCGGCAATGCGGCGAGCGCAAGGTAAGTGGTTTTATTAATTTTTTTATTTTATCATACCTATCCCCCACTGCTCCTACCTGTGCCGGCCACGCCTGATCAAATGTGGATACATTAGGATGATATGGAATGGTTTGGGAAGAGATTGGCATGTGATAAGGGGGAGAGGATGAAAAGGTGCTGGGTTGACTCATCAGTCTATTCTGGTTTGTATTTCCATGCGTCCATAAGAGAATAATCAATTTACCTCTTCTCTTATTAAAGTGAGGACAGCAGTCCTGTCTGACTCGCTGAGGCCGATACCATCGGGAGGACTTTCTGTCCCACAGCCTCCGGTGATGGTGGGCCCTGTGGGCTTGGTACTACAGATGTCCACTGAAGACCGCAAATTATTCTGCAGAGAGAAGAGGCATTTTTACTTCCAATTTTCAACTGCACTTGCCAGCAAAAACGTCCATGACTTAATAGATCAGCTTTCCCATTCATTCCTTTTAGAACACTGAAAGGTTAAAGGACATGAGAACATGCCAAAATAGATGACCAGGCAAGGCAATAAATTAAGATCACCTTTCCAGCCTTTGGCCCTAATTTAGAGTTTAGATGATGGGTACTCTGTCAGAGATCCTGTCCATTTTGTTTACCAGCGGCGTAGGATAAAATCCACTCGCAATAAGGCAGGCAGAATATTCACTATGTTTGTACCGAGTAACCCATCTGCCAAACTCTAACTTAGACCTTTACAATGAAGTCTCAACATGGGAGAGATAGGTCGCTCTGTATTCCCTCGTTAGTCAAACAGCAAAAATGTGCTTTCCTTCCCCTACTCATGAAAGGGTAAAATGGTCAGCACTGCTTCTATTTTGCAGCTCGCAATCGGGTTTCTATTACATGCTTATGGAGCAAAAGCTGAAATCTGTGTTGGCTGTAGCTAAATACTGACCCCCTATGTTTGTCTTAACTGGAAACATTGTGGATCAGGATATCTATCATTTTTCAGCTAGTTGGAGCAGTTACAAAATATATTTACCATATCCCAATCATTCTAACCATGTCACAGCAAAAACCAGGGTGGCCCAAAGACCTAGACCCTGCTCCTGACCTCTACAAAGTACAGTAGGTGAGGCTGGATTTATTTGCTTAACGTTTGCCTCTTTCTGTAAGGGCACAGATTAAGTAGAAATGATGGTCATACAGCCACAGGTGCTACCAGGTTTGCTTTAACACATGCATATCAATTTTCTTTTTCTTCCAAATTCTTTTCGATTCATGTGAGTCAAAGCAGAGGTAATCAGTAGGGAATAGGTTAAATATTTACACCAACTTCAGGCCACTTCTAGAAGACTTTCACTTCACCCTAGGTGAGTTTCAAAGAGATTTGTAGCACATGCATGATTTAAATCATTGCAAAAACACCTCTACAGCACAAGTAGGAGTTAGTTGGAATGGTCAATGTGTTCTGAGCTTGTCACAATGGCTATCCCTGCAAAATACTTTTCAAACTATTTATCTCATATTGACTCATTGTGATTAAATCACATAGGTGATTGGCAGAAGCTAGTAACAAAACGGTGTAAATTAGATCTTGGAACAACTTCTGTTATGGTGATGTAATCTTCTGTAATTTCATGTTCCGCTTGTTACATGAAATTCCCGAAATTATTATTCCACGTTGTGTAATTATGTGCTGTTCATGGCAAAAAAAGTAGCAACAGTGCTCAGGAGCAACACAAACAACCAGAACGCGAGCAGCTGCTGTTTGAGCCATTTGTATTTTTTGCATTTTGTGAAACGTGTCCTCACATTATGGTAATGAGGATGTGTGTCGCTCTAAAATATAGCACCAAATGGTGGTTTTACATTTTGCGTAATTCAGTATAATTTTGTGTCATTTTGCTGAAATTTCACATAATTACAAAAAAGTACATTATCCGAATTTTCCACACCCCTAGGATAAACCAGGGATGGAATAATGAGTTTCACCGTTATTCATATTTCATGTCCACTAAGAAACAAAAATATAGCATACATTAGAGATACATGTTAATTATTTTCATATTCATAACAGAGAGTGATCGTGCCTCTTAGTTATGGTTAGGTCAGACTTTCCACTGAAAATGCATTTTTTGTTTTCTGAATTTTGGCGCCATTCAATGAATTTGGATGAAACTTTCCAAAACCGAATTACATGCTTTTTAGGTTCCTCTTGGTAAATTTCATGCAGATCCATCAATTGAGGGCATAAAAATAAGACTTGTCGCAAAAGTGATATTTAACACTTTAACTCCCATAGGACTGTTTGCTCGATACAGCAAAAAGAGGGTAGGAGGGAATTACAAACTGGGCATGTAAACAGAGGTATACTGAAAATTACAAACTTGGCATGTAAACAGAGGTTTACTGAAAGAAGTGCCTTTAATTAGTTTGGGGTAAGTCCATTCAGTAGTTTGAGAAATTAGTATTTAAAAATTGTTCCGTGCCGGAAAATAAATTTGAGGCAGCCGGACCGTTAATTCACAGAACCACCACAGATTTGCCAATCCAACTCAAAGAATAAAGTCACACTATGGCACTAGGTAGCTTTTTCTCCCGTCGTGCATTGTAGAATTGAAAATCTGGCTCCGATTCGCAAACCTGTGTCCTCCAAACAGGTTGCCATAACAGAAAAGTTTTTGTTGCAGCAGCAGTGACCCAACCTGATGCATGGAGTTGATTGTGGGGAAAATAAAAAAAGAGGGAATGGGGAGCAGGATCAGCTACCCAGACTTCCAGACCAATGTGGGGTGCCCAAGGGAACCCTGTGTCAATAAAATAATAATTTAAAAAATGAGTTTGAACATCAGATTTGTGAATCCAGTGCTGGAATCACAGAACCTGGACCCTCAATGGGTTTTAGGATTCGCAAATCCAGCATAAGATATACAAATACTAAAATAAATAAATGGAGTGAAAGAATGTATTCAGTGCACCACTGCTTCACTTGGCCCACAGCCACATGTGCGGGTTGGCCCTTGCACCAGAGTGGAGAAGGGCCTGTGCGCAGTACTGGCCCTGTGGCCAAACCACATTGTGCATGGCCAAAGGACAAGTAGCAACCCAAGCACATCTGCAGCTGGCCGCAGGGAGCTCTGCTGAGGTCTATAATTAAATTAAAACTATGAAAAAAATTCAAGTTAAAGTTAAGTTACGGTTACCCTTGGTTATTCAACACCTTATCTTAAAAAAAAAGAAATCACTGGAAAAAAACAATTAAAGTGTGTTGGAAAGTGGGTTATTGGTAGGGGCAAATGTAGGTCTGCCACTGGCAATAAGGCCACTAACACAGTAAAGGCTCAGCATAGGTCTTAGAAAATTATTCCATTGCTCAACCCTTGGTAAAATGGCTGCGAGCAGACAGGCTTAACTTTAAAGACAGGTATGTAAAGCATTTAAAAACACCATTTCAGTAAGTACTTAAGGCACAACACATAATAAAAATCTAACACCAATTTATAAAAATAGGAAATATTTTTATCTTTAAAATGACACTTAAACGACAAAAATCCAATGTGGGGAACTGGAGATATGAATTCTCAAAGATGTAATAGAATATAGAACTTAGAAGATTATAGCACCATATTGTGATACCTGCTCACGATAGACCGGGTCAATGTTTC
This sequence comes from Triturus cristatus, assembly GCF_964204655.1. Lineage (NCBI taxonomy): Eukaryota > Metazoa > Chordata > Amphibia > Caudata > Salamandridae > Triturus > Triturus cristatus. The sequence goes on from NC_140594.1 coordinate 605,406,468, forward strand.
AGTCCCACCGCGATGGAGCCCTGGGCGGCTACAGTTTGCGGTAGGTACCAGTCTCAGTTTCTACCTTCACATTTCAAAACTTTTCTGGAGCTTTTCTTCCCGAGGCCCCTCGAAGCTCCCAGCCAGTCCGGATTCGGTGAGGGTTCGCCAGATTGACTTGTGACGAGGTCCCGGTCAACTTCCCTGGAGCAGACGTAGAACATTTTTCAAGATCGCTTCAGCGGGACAACCCAGGAATCCAGGCCGGCACGCGATGGAAAGCATGCGGCTTGGCATTCGCGGTTGCTCCCAGTCACCTTTTCTACGAGCGGACTTAGAAACTTTTCTGGAGCTTTTTCTCGCGGGGTCTCTAGATGCTCTTCATGTAGCCGGATCCGGTGAGGGTTCGCCGGCTTCAGATTTCTTCTAGTCCCGTCAAACTCTGGAAGTTGGGCCAATGGAGCTTTTAGCGGGACGAACCTGGTTGGCTTGGCCGGCTCGCGGTTGAAGGCAGGCGGCCTGGCTGGCCAGGTTGAGTTGGTCCCTGAATAGAGCTTTTTTTCAAAGTTGCTCCAAAGTTCTCCAAACTTCTTGAACTTCTTCCTCAAGTTCCTCAAGGGGTCCCAGAGTGTCTCAAACTCACTCCAAGGGTCTGGAAGCTCCAAGATGGTCCTTGACATTTGAGGACTTCAGTTCCCACAATCCACTCGTACAAAACCCTTACAAGTCCACTGGTGGTTCTCCAAGGTGCAGATTTAGTTGGTGATGTTCCAGTTGAGTTATTTTAACCTGTAGCTTTCATGGAGTCCACTCTTTAGTTTTTTTTTTCCAGCAACATAATCCACAGGGCTGTAGTTTCAGATGGTGCAGTCTTCAGAGGTCAGGCCTTAGAAATGCTTGCACTGCAAAACTTCTCAGCAGGGCACTTATTGCTTCAGTAGTTTCAAGCAGCAGATCTGGAGGGCTCTCCCCCTCTCACATACTTATTCCAAGTTCTCTGGGTCAGGCAGGAGGTCACTTCTGAGCAATGGGAGCAGGGTACCTCCTCAAAGATATGACCACATCCTGTAGAGTGTGGCATTATTTTGCCCCAGAGTGCATCAAATCTTCCAAAACCATAATGGCTGATTTTCCAGCAAGGAGCTAAGAGCTGGCTAAACACACCCCTGGATGGCTAATTTACTTAGACTCTCCCCCCTGCATCTGCTCATACCTTCCTTAATCCTACCATCTGCCTAAAGTGGGAAGCTCAGAGTTGTAAATGAGACTGTTCTCTGCTCTCCTCTTTTAAGAACATAGTTTACGACTCTTACCCCTGGCCTGGCATTCCTATGGAACAGCATACTGCCCTTCCAGCAGAGCTGGCCAACCCCAGGGGCTCTTTGTCACCTCTACAAGGCAGCCTGGCTAATCCACTTAACTCTGAGCAATCAGGACAGACCACTGGAAGGCTGAATTTGGACTTACAAACAAGAAAGTCTTATAACTTTTTGTATGTACACTTTAGGAGAAATTCAACAATATGATATTGTTGGATTTAATAATACCATTCTGGGAAGTCTTTGAATTGCCCTTCTAGCCCTCCTATCAAGAGTTATTAATCAATAACGTCCTACCATGTTAACCTATGTAGCAGGGGATTTGCAATGGGAAAAAATACTTGGGCCATTTTTCCAGCACTAGGGCTTACAAAAACATATTTTATAAGTACTTCACTGATTTCTACAGGACCCACACCCCATGTGCAACTAGGGGAGACTTTAGGGGTTCTGAATCTGTAGAAATATTGCAAATCCTCCCTCCACAGTGCTCCTAGTATCGAAGTCGAATTTGAGCAGCACTTTACCAAAATGTGGGGAGTGAAATGTGAAATTTCACTTAACCCAGGGCATATAGAACTAATTTTATAAGGGTGTACCTTATAAATATCTGACCCCCCACCTCTGTGACACCAAGGGGCAACCCGGGGGGTGCCTAATATGCCAAAACATTGTAGGTTATCCATTTTTTAGTGTCCCAAACCCCAACGTCGAGTTTGGGCACAATTTACCTTTTTTAAAGCAGTCCTGGCACCCAGGGCTTCTTTTAAATTGACCTCAGGCTTCAGCAGTGCACACATGCAAGTGCAAAAAGAGCTACTGGCCTCTAAACTGCCAGGCCCTAGGGTACTAGGGACTTCTAGGAAGTTTCAATCTCCCTGCCCTATTATATATCAGGGGCCTATAGGATAGGTCATGCCAATCACAGGGGTACCCCCACAATACCATTGTGTACCCTAGTGTATGTAGGTGTTTTAACTGTACTCTGTGTCTCTTTCAGCATAGCACTGCCCCTGGGTCTAGTTAGGCAGAGCCCAGGGTCAGTCAAAATCAGTTACCACCAATACCATTCAGCAAACGTTTGGGGGTTGCCCAGGACACAGGATGACTTTGAAACAAAGTGGTTGTATGGTTATTATGAATTAAACCCAAAAAGCCACTGAAATTCGCAAATTAGGATTAGGCATGGAATCGATAACTAGCACAACAGCCTGGCAAACCATATCTTGCACACCAAAAGCAAGGCTTACGACCTCACAGTATTTGTATCAATAAATAGCAACATCTAAAAGTGAAATGAAACTAAACACTGCATGATCACATCCAATTCTGGATACAACATTTATAGTTGTCTCTGTCAAGAGGTCAGAGTAACATGATGTATACACTCATCTGTAAAATGAGTTACAACATTTGTAACTGCATTTGTTTCATTAATGGTGATGATGACCTATATAAACCTGAAGCTAGCATTATTCTGAAACCAGAATAGGACGCCCTCTATCTTCAGATTGCTTCTTTCGGCATCCTTATAAACACTGTAATCTTAGATAACAATAGGAGCTTCTGCATGAACAGAGAAAAGAAAGTGGCAACCTTCTAAAACACTGTTGGCAAAACTAAGCACAGTCTATCTTTGGGAGACCACCACCTTGTGTAACAGCTTTTCAACAATGCTAACATCTAAACCTTGATTAGGGCTTTGTGCAGTTTTTCACGTCGGTGTCTGATAGTGGCATCCCCATTATTGGCTACCTGCAGCTTGCAGGGGGGCTTCCTGCTTTTCCTACACCTAGTCACTCCATGTTTGGCTTTTCTGAAACCATGTTGTGTCAGTCACTCACAAGCATGTTGTGTACAGGTGGATATCTTGTTTAGCATTTTCGTCATGAGTACTCTGAAACTATGTTGCACTGTTAACTCGTGAACATTCTACATGTGTATGAATCTGTTACACAGCTGTGCCTTGCAAGTGACAACACTATTACTAGTTCACAAAATTACTGCATGTCACGATTTTCAGAGAAAATACGGCTTCACACATCCATAATTTTGTGTGCCGTACACTGCCAACTATTCCTTTTTGTTCTTTTCTTCTCTGTATTGTGCATCTGTTGTGTTTCGTGAGTTTTATCTCTTTTTTAGGTTTCACCTAGACAGCGCATGCGCTGTCTATTCAAGACATTTTATCTACTATTCAGTGGACTTGGAGGCTGCCCATTACTTACTATTTGTGGGCATCATCCTGCATCTCAATTGCCTGTATCCCACTGGTCAGTGCTGCGGTCCCAATGTCCTTTTCTTCTGTATGCTCTTCCCTAGAGCATTACAAAAGGGGGTGGTGATGGACGGAGCATCAGAACCAATCAAACACTCACACCCAGTCAACAGATCTGGGTTTGATCCATCACCGTTCTTTAGCCCACTCTGCCACCCCAGTTCAGACATGGCCATATGCAAATCAGTCTGACCCTGGGCCTCATGGGAACAGTCCAGCCCGATTGGTTTTTGCTTCCCTAGAGCATGGCACAAGTACTTGTGTTCTTACACTGCTTACATTTTTGGGAGCTATTTTTTCTTTTTGTTGACGCACGCTACAGAGTGCATCTTTTGTAGTTGGTGCTGTCCTGTATTACTGCCCTGTCCTTCTGCTCCCTCCTTACCTCCTGTTGTGTTTTCTTCTTACCTCCAACCCGTTTTCTGTGTTGCCTCACCGGCCCCCACCCTGGCGGCCCACCAGGGAAACGCCCGATGCCCGCTACGGCCAGTCCGGCACTGTACTCCACTGATCATCTCATAGCGCTTTTGTTTTATAACTTCTACACACTTGTCCTCCATCCCCTTCTTTGCTTTGTTGCTTGCCCAGCCCCCACATTGTGTTACTGGTTTTCTTTGTGCTTTCCTTGTCGACTATGCTTCCTCCACATGTATGTCACTTAGCACATGCTTGTACAATACGTTTATTTCAGTGTAAACTATCAGGGTTTATGTAATTTTTCCTGTTGCTGAGTTTGCTTCTTACATGCCACCCATTTTCTTGCCTCAATCTTATTGCTGTGTTGGCCATCCACTAACAATAACAAAAAAGCGCTAAGAAGTGACTCCACTGGTCGCATCATAGTACTTTCGTTTGTTTTTTTAGTTTCTACACACCCGCCCTCTACCCCTTCCATGTTTTGTTGCTGGTGCAGCCCCCATGTTGTGTTGCTTGTTTTCTTTGTGTTTTCCCTTGTCGACGTTGCTTCCTCAACACATATGTCGCGTAGCACATGCTTACACAATGCGATTATTTTAAGAGGACTTCAAGGACCAGTTTTACTGTGAGTTCCTCTTCTTGCTGCATGGTGAGTTGTCACTACCTTCCCCTCCCATTGTCATTACTTTTGCTATCTCCCCTGCACTCACCCCCCATTGTTTCTTGTCACGCAGGGCTAGAAGAGAGGAAGTCTCATTCAAGGCTTTGCACAACATGCAGCTCACGTTGCCCCGGCTCTCTTGGTCGGTTTGGGAAACTACCCTTTGAGGAAGATGCCTATTGAGTTAAGGTCTATACAGCCTGCTGGTGATGTTTTAAAATTCCTGCAAGGGCTAAAGAAATTGACATTGACAAAGACAATAGCTCTCCTATTGTCAAGACTTACTGCCTTTGCCAATGCTTGCTTTATCTTACTCTTCGCTGTAATTCAGCACACACAAGAAAATGACTGACATCACCAATCTATCACCCCAACCACAGTTTAAAGTACACTAAGTGGCCAAGTGTAATTCTCCAACAAGCCACCACCCCAACCTCAGTTTACAGTGCACTAAGAGACCAAGAGCAACTCTCCAACAACCCCCCACCCCAGCCCAGGGGCGTGACAGGCCCCTGCATCCCCGCAGTGCGGGGGGCCCCCGAGCTGCAGGGGGCCCCCTCAGCACTGTGCTCAGGCCTGGGCGCTACAGATTAAATCTGTAGGGGGGCCCCGCCATGTACATGGCAGGGGGGCCCCTTAAACTTTCGTTATGCCACTGCCCCAACCACAGTTTACAATGCACTAAGAGACCCAGAGCAACTCTCCAACAAGCCACCACCCAACCACAGTTTACAGTGCACAAAGAGACCAAGAGCAGCTCTCCAACAAGTCACCACCCCAACCACAGTTTGCAGTGCACTAAGAGACCAAGAGCAACTCTCCAACAAGCCACCACCCACACCCACAGTTTACAGTGCACTAAGTGCAATACTCGCTCTTGTGAAGCCCTCGCATGAGTGAGCGCCGTTTGTCTACTGTCCTTGAGTGGATTACAACAGTGCAATCTGTCCCTCTAATCTGCTACTGCTGACTGTGCTAATCTCATTCTCATCTGCTAACCTAACCTGAGAGCTCTCAGGCACTTGCGGGAATTTAAGGAAATAAGAAGTGAATTCCCATCACATATAAGGAAAATAATGCAAAAAATTGCTTGCCTTCATTTTTTTGTTAACAACGCCTGCAACCACACATCAATAACCGTTCAAAATATTCCCAGAGCAGCCACTGCACTCGTTTGACATGAATTAAAAGAGTGGGTTTAAAGATAGTATTGACTTCTGTTAAGAAAGGAATAGCATACCCTCCTATCCGTTCCCACTGCTGTGCATTTCTTGTGGTTAAAGGCGTCACCAGTACGTCAGACTACATAGTGCGGTGGGGGGATTTCAAGTTGTGCACGAGTTGTGCACCCATGATTCTTTAAAATACACTAAGTGGTCTTTAGGTCTGCGTCTGCCCCAAGGAATAATGCTCCCTCACCTCTTGTTATGGCTGTATGGCGTACCATTCCACCTCCTACGGAGTGATTCAGTGCTTAATTTGTAAAATATTAAGTGCCAGTGCCCTTTTCAGGGGACCACTGCAGCTTGCACCACCGATTGCCCTGCCAGCACGGGCAATAACAGTAGCAACGAAACTACTAACCATCACACTTCTACAATTACGACAAATAAGACCAATCCACGCCACCCGAAGATATAGGTAAGGCTTGGGCGGCAGGTGTTAGTCATTTATTTTGTAAATTGTATTACATAACCACTGGTGTGCTCATTTCAAAAGACGGCGCCACCATGTGGCAAACAGTCATAAGTGCGGTGCTGACAATTGAGTGCTGGTGTCGACAATTAAGTGCTGGTGCCAAGCACCCAAACCACCGCTCAAATTAAGCGTTGGAGTGATTGCGTGCCAATAAATGGGGGACTAGTTTTCAGCAATCTTTTCCCCACTTCAGCAGGCTCTCTTTTAAAATTATAGTTGAGACTCCAAATGCAAACCAAACCTTTTGGCTTTGCCAATACCTGCAAACAAAGAGTAAATTCACAGTAGAGGAAGATGTCTGAGGGATAAGAAAAGCAAAACATGTTATATGAGTGAAATATTTCAAGTAAAAGATGGAAAAGGAGAATGGGTGCGAAATGTAGGCAAAATATTGAGATCTAGAGAGAAGGCTGGCAGGAAATTGAAAGAGTGCAGGAGAAGAAGAGCTAGAGAGCAAGCATATCAGAAGTTTTGACATGTCACGGACCAGCATGCTTACAATACTTACAATATTTGGCACATGCAATGGGTCTTTAACAGCGGCGGCTCCTCCGCTAAGGCGGAGTAGCGTCGCCCCACAGGAAAAATAAAATGATAACTCCACGTTATTATTGTTTTATTTTTCAGAAGGCTCTGAAGTTGCAGGCGGGGCTGCCCACAGAGCAGGGGGAGGAGTGGTGAGCACTTTCTAAGTGCACATGACGGTTTGGCTAGCCAAACAGTCATGTGCACTTAGCATGCCCTCCACCAGGCTCTAAAGCAAAGCCTGGGTGGAGAACATGCACAGCCTCCCACTCACTGCCTGTCTGAGCCCCGAACCTTGGCACTCAGACCAATCACGACGCTGCTCCCATTATGACAGCAGCATGGTGATTGGCTAGGAGAGTCTGCTTCCTGATAGATCGAAGAGAACGGAGGAGAAGCAGTGTCCGGCAGCCCAGCCTAACCCCTGCTCACCACACGTCCCACCACCACTGCCCTGTAGCAGCTGCTAGTGGTCTTTAGCCAATCTAGATGCCTCATCATTACTAAATGGAGCAAACCTGCTTTAGAATCTGTAGTTGTTGCAGCATTAGCTTGAGGCCTGTGAAAAAAGGCCCACCGGATGCAGGAATAGTGACCTCTAGCCATCCCATTTACATTGGGCTGCAAGAGAGATGTAGCCGTCCCATTTTCATTGGGCTGCAAGAGAGATGTACAAAAGGGGAAAAACTCAAAAGAAGTAAAATGAGGGGCAAGTCAGTGAGAGCAAAGCAAAGGCATGAAAACAGATTAAAAGTGATAGCGAGGAAGAGGGATCGTCGGGGCGGGAGACAGAACAGCAAAAGTGCAAGAGAGGTGATAACACAGAAACAGTGTTACAAAAGACAAAGTGCTCATTCTGAGTGGCTTTAGATATACCCAGATTTAAGAATCGTAAATTAAATAGTACTCCAATTGTATTAAAGTAGTACTCGAAAAGAAGTGTAAAAAACCAAAAACTAACCAAAAAATAGGAGTGCATCAGCATCCAGCCAAGTGTTGATGGCAGCACCTGATATCGCATCGGTCCTGGATCTCCGACTGCAGTATCCATTCCGTGGCAGACAGCAGCTGCTCGAGGTGCACCGGCATTATGGCAACTCCATACAGATGAGCCGCAGGAAAGGGCCTGCATACTGAAAGTGAAGATAGGGCTGTTGTTGGTCCCCCAAGGACTTATGGGGTCAGGTGGGCCACTTATGTCTTTCGGTGACTTCCAAGGACAAAACTGAAGGAAACATGGACAATTCTACAGCGTGGGTAGTGAGCTATGGTGTGGTGCACAGCCCACCGAAGGATATTTTTCATGTGCCCATGAGGACTGGCTCAGTAACTGCCAGTCACCCCTGTTGACAGACGAATACATAAGCCCCTGAAATATGCTCTGCTCTCTCTTCTGACCTTGCCAGCTGGTCAGAGGACACCTGAACTGCTGTGGACAGGCCTAGCTCCACTATGATCATTTCACTTCTCTCACTGATCCTCAACAGAGTTTGAACTCAAGAGGCAAGGCCTCTTGGTGAGCATACCTGCATGTGCCGGAAGCCCCATCTTCATAACAGCCTATAGAGCGCCTAATTCACCAGCTCCTGTACACCCAGGACTGGGTTCTCCAAAGTGATGGATTGTTTGCTGCCATTACAGCAGAAAGGTAAAACAACCGATTGCTCTCTGTTGGTGAGAAAGGCCCAGAGTGGTAGGTCGTCGAAAAATCCAGGTATCACACAAGTCAAACACAAGTTTAAGTGGAACATCCGTGGAAGCGAATTATTTTGCGCCTCCTTGTCCGCAATCATTATCCTGTCCAGGCCACAAAGAAGGCATTGTGGAATTGGAGACAACTTCCTTTGCCAAAGTTCATTCTGTGCAATCACTTTACACACCAGTCTCAGTTTCTCCAAAGACTGACCTTTCTTACTTGCCCAAATGATCTTTGCCTCCTCTGCTGCCACATCACCCAGAGCCTCAAGCCAGGGTATGCTCCTCACCCCAAAGGGACTAACAGATGTAAGCTAATTTATCCCAACTCAGGGGGACAGGGGCGGCCTGCAGGCAGGGAAAACAACGAACACTCAGGGGTACAGGGGCCCTCTTCCACATGGTTGCACTATTTGCTCATGTTCCACGTCATGTTCAGCAGTTTATGTGTTGTTTTTACCTCTTCTTGTAACAGGAAGGTATATATTGAGAAAGGTTAACTCCCTACAGGTCGTTGCAACCTAGAGTCACCCATAATTCATATCTTCTTTCAGGGCGTGCTTTAGCGCTGGTGGCGCCAGTGCGACAATCAGTTTTGGCGCCCGACACCCCATGACCGCTTCCTCTGATTCTCATACAACCACCTGCAAAAGTGTCACTCATCTCTCCTATCATAAGATATTGCTAAACACAGCGCACACCTGAGGCCACAATGCTCCCCCCCTCCACAGGTCAGCGCCCAGTGCAGCCGCACGGGTTGCACTACCCTAAAGCTGGTCCTGCCCTCTTTACAGACCCATTCCTCTTCAAGTTTAATTTAAACATTGACCACCGGGACGGGGATTGTGTGGAGGCCTCCAGGCATTATACCTCTTCTTGTCTAATTACCGTGCATGAAAAGGACACCGACCCCTCAATGCCCCTTGTATTTCCACAGAAGGAACGTGGAGAGGATGTTTGCGTGCGTCCAGCACCTATCCCCTATAACATTCCTGACACATAAGGTTTCCACTAAAAATAATGACAACTTTAAAGAACAAACATTAAATAGGGACATTCATAGACCTGGCAGCAGCAGATCTACACCTGAATTCCCTACGAGTGACATCGGCTCCTGGAAAAGTGCAGTCTGGATGCAACCCTTGACATGGATATATCGCTGGGCTGTGAATTTGGGATGGCCAAGTCAGCTAAGAAAGGAAGCATTGGCCACTACATTATTTAAAACTTGTGACAAGGGTCTTAGCCCAGGACTGCCTCTAGTAGACAGTCTGCATGGAAATATCCCCAAGCACATTCAGCTTGCCACTTTTGCTTCTCCTGCCTTTATTTCTCATGCACACATATACTCCTAGTTCTCCACAAAAATCTGCTAGATTTTTGTTTATGTGACTTCTCATAAATAGCTCACATGATTTGGACGGTTTTTGTCAATGAAACACAGTTATATATATTCATGTTATAAGCTTCAGATGAGCAGAACATAACAGTAACACAAAAGCTGTCTGGAGCGCTTTGCTTTTCTTAGGCAGGATGGAAATCAAGGCTGTTGGCATCACTATGAGTGGGTGCTGTGCACAGACAGAGAACTGTCATTCATAATATCATTCTTCTGACCCCGTTACCTTGCAAAGTGACAAAATTATCTCTGTGGTAATTTCCATATTAAGCTATCAAGAACTGGCCTAGCTCTTCGGGCTGGACTGAACTTATTGAAGCAAGACCAAGGCTGATTTGCAAAAGGCTAGTCTCTGTTAGGATAGCATAGTGGGCGACAAATGATGGACTGGAATGCCCGAGCAATTGCCAGTGGCTGAGATTAACTCAAGCATTCCTTCCATCATTTTGTTGTTTGTATCCGGTATCTGCAGACAAGCCCAAGGAGGTTGGTGGCAACACCGGTCTTAACTTAATGGTTAGTGTTTCCTGACATGAGGTTGCTCTCCCTCTGCAATGACCACAAGCTCACTTAATATCCAACAAACGTAAAACCTGAAAAAACTAAATTGCTTGGGAATATTACAGACAACCTTAAAGAAAAGCCACCGTGCAGACTACAGCCCAGGTCAAGAGGAATGAATTATGACCGAAAGGAATGCCTAGCCCTTGAGAATCAATAGACCACTCCGGGCAAGTTCAATTAAGTGGATTAAGAGTTTAAAACAGCAAGGCAAACTCTGTATTCTGCTAGAAATGAACTAACTGAACTCCACATTGGCAATTGTAGTATCAAAAAGATATAACCGGCATTTCAAGCCCTTCCTTTCCAACCGAGAGGAAGTGAAAAAAAGATGCCTCGGTGAAGGGGGGATCCTTCACAAAACGTGTGCTTATCATCCTAACATCCATAACAACCATTGGGAGTATATCCATTTGCAAAACTTCCTCTTGATCACCCATCAGGTTTCTGGCGCAAAACGGGGACTCTGGCCAAAATGCAAAAGGTTGTAAGACTCTTGTTGAAGTCTAAGGATGAGACCATCTCAAAGCAAATTATAACATACTGCTAAAAACCCTCTAGAACTGAATGTGAATATAATGTACAGTCCTGGAGCTGATAAAAACATGTCAGGTTAGATTCCTTCCAGTCATCCAGAATAAGTGTCACCCGCAAAATACCCCCAACACAGGTGGTCATATTAGACGGCATGTAATTGAAGAAGCGTATTAACAATACCCAAATCCATCTCCAGACATTGGGTTTAGGATTAATATACCTGCACTGTAAGGAAAGCTAAGCCATCTTTCCCCTTCTATTTCCTCCCCTCTGTTAAACTAACCATATCTGCCTGCTCCATGTGTTTGCTCCTGAGCCAGTACAGCACAAGGTTCAGTCGACTACACACACAATGTAACTGCAACACATAGTGAAGGGTCACTACTTCCTTTTACCAGGGTAATAGGAGACTGGTGGATGGTGGCAGCTGAATGTTTAATAAGGAGGAACAGACTTCCATACCAGGACCACTGTAAGAGGGCATAATCTTCCTCTTGTGGACAATATTGCCAGCTCCCACGACTGTCTTGTTCACTTGAAAAAGTGTGCATGTGGATCTCAGCATGCATCGCAAACATTTAGAGTTTGTATTACATGCCTGAGTGTCCTTTTGTTGTACAAGATGTACGTTCATCTTCAGAACGTCTTTCCGTAAGACCATCTACATATATATTTGCACGCCCTCCCTCCACAGAAACCTCGTAACCTATCTGTGAGGGTTGGCGGAATCCACATTACCTCCTGGTAAGTTTGGGTATTGCTGGGAGAAAAAAAATATGGACTATAATTTGTATGTCTGCTTAGAGAGAGACCACTGCCCAGACCTAGCGTATCCTGCTAAATTGTGGACTGTCTCATGGGCAAAAAAAAATCCCTATGATTCCCCCTTGCTCTCTATTAGAAGTTAGCTAGAAGTTGGAGAGACCCCACTATATATGTATACATGGTCTTTCTCCAATAAAACCCCTTTTTGACAATTTGGTACTCCCCATCTCTCATTCAGTATGGAAGATGTGAGATGAAAGCTGGCTGAATACATTTGGAACATCGCAAGCATGTGCCAGGCCTCGAATTTTCCTAGATTTTTGGAGAAGCTGTGCAACCTCATGTTGGAATGGCATTTGACTAGAACATTGGAAGCTGTAGTTGGACTCCTCTTGAGCCCACTGTGTGGCCCTAGTTCAGAAATGTTCTACCGGACTGCCCAAGAAAGAAGAGGTGCCTCAAAGGCCCAGCTGACTGGGGTGTTCATTAAAAAGGACTTGAGGAACAGATCCTGCCCGGCGGCCACAAGTGCACGCAGGCTCAGGCTGTGAGGGAACCAGATGACATTTGCGACAGGTGAGGGATTTAAAATGTTGGTGCCACAGAAGGACTGTGTGTTGTTTGAGTGTTTCTCCAACCCCTTGGTAGCCTGTACCACCTTTCCCCGAGCCCGTGACACAAGCGTTTTCACACTATCTTGCAGGTAAGCTGCCTCGATTTGAAGCCCAGTAGGATAATCCATCTGGTATCTACATTTCCATATACATCGCAATTTAAAGGTGAGCCTGAACCAGATCCATAATTTAATATTCTTAGGGTTAGGGTGAGAGCTAGTGGGGCAGTGGATACCACACCACCAAAGACATTTCACCACAAATACTTGTTTACGAGATACAAGGTGCCAGGCCGGGTTTTATGGGGCATTGTTATATATGTGTATTTACTTTTCCTGTGTTGTCTCGTGCTTGCATGCATGAGATCGTATCATCTACATGTTATTATACAAACTCTTGGTTCATGGCACGATCACAGTGTTCTAGAATAGAACATGTGATCGGTCCCATGAACCAAGAGGCGACAGTTGTTGGAGGTCTGCTGGAGCTGGAAGACGTGTATCCAGCGGTGCTTCCTTTCTACCACTTTTGGATTAAATCTTGTTTTGAATCTTTTCATGACTCATGGATTGACTTAACAAAACTGGCGGCGATCCTAGGAAGCACCTTTCATCGAACCTACGATTTGGAATATTTTATTTATGTGCATTTCAAGACTTTTGCGTGTCGCGCATTTGTCAGCACATCCAAATATATATATATCATCTCGTTGGCAGTGAACCTCCGCTTTAATTGCTACCCGCTGTTCAAATTTTCATTGGACTTTGTTTGGTATTTCATCTTCGTTCTTGGAGCATTGCACGTTAAATAAAAAAAAAAAGAAAGGAAGTCGGAGCTTGGGACATAAATGAGCGGAAGCGATTGATCCTTTTAAGATGTGCTGAGGTGCGGAACCATCGTGAGTGCAAGCATTTGGTTTTAATGTGCGAAACACTCCTGGCCAGCACATTCATTATTGTCATGTTTTGAACATAACCAACGTTTCACTCACCGAACACGCTCTGGAATCCTCATCGTCGTTCCGTGTGGTCTTCGTCTTTCTTCCTTCACTGCGCTCCAGAATCTTCAACGTGAGCACTCCGTTCTTCTTCCTGCGTTGACTACGCAATGAGGGTCATGACGTGTACGTCACATCATCACGTCCAACGTTGCACGGAGATCGGCAGCTTTTGATTTTCTACGGAGTTCATTTTTTAAATTCGCTCATTTTGTTGTGGATTCTAAAGGATTCTTTCTTCAACTTCAAAGGGACGGACTATTTGTATTTTTTTTTCCTCTTCCAGGTAAAATTGTTACACCGTCGTAAGGAACTTCAAATACATTCCGTTCTGGTTGGTTTGTGTTTGGGAACTATTTCATTATTGTTTTTTCATATTTCAGGTCATTTTTGAGCTATTTCGCCATCTAGTGGTTAAATTCATTCGTTTTTTAACATTTCTTTTGGCAAAATCTCACTATATTGTGATTTGCTATTGTTTTTACCAAATTTGAGTCATTTTTTTTCCTTCTAATTTTTTTTCTCTCTTCTGATTTCTGTTATTTCCTCTGTAGAGCTTTAACATGTGTGCACAAGGCTATACTCTGTCACCGCCACAACCTTATTGGTCAGCTGGCAGTTCTCCTTGTATGCCCTGGGTAGAATGGAAAGCGTATTTTATAAATTATATTGATACTTTAGATGCTAATGGAAAAATGAAACCACCTGAGAAAAAGGGAATTTTTTTACATTCATTAGGCCCTGAAGGTTTAAAAACATTCAACCAATTACCCAGATTAGACAGCAGTGGGGATGGTAATATATTTGAAAAAGCTATTTTGGACTTTGATCGCTACTGTTCCCCAAAAGTTTGTATTGGCATTTCAAGGTATAAGTTCTTTCAAAGGAAGCAGCTTACTGATGAACCGGTAGACAGTTACGTTTCCATATTGAAAACTTTGTCTTTGGATTGTAAGTTTGGTACTTTACAAGAAGAGTTCATTAGAGATCAAGTTGTAATGCACACAAACAATTCTACTATCCAAGAGAGGTTATGGGTTAATGGAGATTCTGATTTAGAAAGTATTCTAGCCATTGTGAGAAAGTCTGAAATGTCATGTAGAAGTGCAAAGCAAGTCAAGGGAGAATCCAGCAGTACTGATAAAGATACTATTGCTAAAGTTAATACTAAAACTCGCTTCAAAGAACAGGATGTTAAAACGAAAAAAAACTCAAGGGTAAAATTGAGGAACAAAAGGATAATTTGAAGTGTTATAGATGTTGCAGCAAAACTCATTTAGCTAATTTCAAATTCTGTCCAGCCATCAAGCAGAAGTGTTCTAATTGTGGTTTGGTTGGTCATTTCTCTAAAGCATGTAACAAAAAGAAGGCTAACAACAAAGTCAAGTGTATAGATCAAAACGAGGACAGTGAGAATGAAGATCCCAACAATGATTATTATAGTGAAGTATGTTCCTATGTTCTCAACATTAAGGACCCGTATCATTCCATCCTGAATATTGATAATCATATCATTAGGAAAAAACCTGTATGTGATATGGTTATCGGAGGTGTAAACACCAAAATGTATGCAGACTCTGGTTCTCCTTACTCAATCGTAAATGAGACTGTATGGAATACACAATTTGTGCCAAAATTAGGTAACACGTTAGAGTCTACTGACATCTCTCCAGAGGGGTATTCTGGCGAGAGAATTGACATTTTGGGTTATAGAACTCTTGTTTTTAGGTTCAAAAATCGGGAATGCACTACCAAATTATATGTATCCAAGAAAGGACCATCTGTCCTAAGCTGGTTCGATCAGGGCAAATTAAACATTATGCTTAACCCTAATAGCCCTGATCCTGTTATGGTAATTGACGAGTCTAACGGTCTCAATACACTTTTACTACAAAAATTTCCCAGTGTGTTTAGTAATGGTATTGGTAAACTAAACAATTTTAAACATGAAATCCGTTTAAAAAAAGACTCATGTCCAAAGATTCACAAGGCACGCAACATTCCTCTAGCTGTTCGTGAAGAGGTCAAAATAGAGCTAGACTCACTAGTGAGAGACGGCATTATTGAAAGAATTGAGTCTTCTGAGTGGGTTTCACCCATTGTCGTTGCTAAACGCGCCTATGGAAAAATCAGGTTATGCATTGATTTGCGCCACTTGAATAACAACATTATCATTGATCAATTCCCTTTACCGCGCATATCTGAAATGTTGAGCAGTGTTGGGGGGGCTAAAAATTTTTCTACTATTGATCTATCAGCAGCGTACCACCAGATTGAATTGTGTGAGAATAGTAAAGATTTCACCGCATTCATTACTCCGTTCGGATGTTTCAGGTATAACAGGATGCCTTTTGGTTTGGCGTCTGCAGCAGCCATTTTCCAACGTGTTATGCAAGATTTACTCAAGGAATGTAACAATGCAATTTGTTTTCAAGATGACATTCTTGTTTTTGGTAGTAGTTCTCAGTCACATTGGTCGGCATTAGAAAGTGTCCTTAAAGTTCTCTCTGACCATGGTCTTACTATCAAACATTCCAAATGTAAATTTGGCGTGAATTCAGTGACTTATTTGGGTCATGAGTTGTGTGAGGAAGGTATCAAACCGAAATATGATTTGGTTGAGGCTATTAGATGTGCTCCTCAACCCAAGTTCAAGGATGACGTTAGATCCTTTCTAGGTCTTACAGAGTTTTACTCTAAATATGTACCAAATTTTTCTTGTCGTACTTTCAGCATAAGACAATTGATCAAAAACAAGAGCAAATTTATGTGGTCAAAGGATTGTGAGAGTGAATTTAATGATGTTAAGAAAGCCATTTGTGCTGCAACTGCCCTTTCAGGTTTTGATCCTGCACTCCGGTGCATTATCACTACTGATGCAAGTTCCAAGGGTTTAGGGGCAGTGCTGTCTCAGAAATCCGATAACAGTAAGGAACACATCATTGCACATGCTTCCAGAGCATTAACACCTGCTGAAGAGAAATATTCTACCATAGAAAGGGAAACTTTAGCTTGCGTATGGGCACTTGAGCATTTCAGGGTGTTTGTGTGGGGCAAAGAGTGTTTAATTAGGTCTGACCATAAACCATTGGTACGTCTTTTAACCACAGAAGGCATGTTGAAGGCTTCAGCACGCATAGCCCGGATGTCCATGCATCTTCAGGATTTTATTTATTCCATTGTTTATGTGCCCGGGAAAGATAATGTAACGGCTGATTTTTTATCAAGAATGCCTTTACCTCTTAAAGAAAGTACACACAATGAGTGGGATGATTACCATATAGCTTTGGTACATGATGAAAATCTTTTACCTATTGACCGAAAACTTTGGTTTAAGGAATTTGAAAATGATCCTATTCTAAAGAAAGTGGAAGAGTATATTTTATCGGGCTGGCCTAATAAAAAGAACATTGATTCTGACCTTAGGAGTTTTTGGGAGGTAAGGAATGAACTTTCCGTGGTAGATAGTGTGCTTAAAAGAGGTGATCGTGCCATCCCTCCGAGCAAATTAAGGCAGAATATTGCTTCTAGTGGTCACGAGGGGCACTGTGGTATTGTGAGAACCAAGCAGAAAGTGAAGAATAGTTTTTGGTGGCCTGGTATGGATGTCTTCATTGAACGTATTATTAGGACCTGTATCACTTGTGCAAATGCTGATAAGACGTTGGTCACTCTCAAACCTAATATTAGTGAACATACCATTCCAGATTTTCCGTGGCATACCATTGCCATGGATATTATGGGTCCGGTTGGTCCAAACTCAAAATATGTTCTTGCAACCATTGATGTTTTTTCAAAATGGCCGGTGGTAAAAATTGTTGATAAGGTAGACACGGATTCTCTTTTAGCATTTCTGGATGAAATTTTTACTGAGGAAGGGTTACCAGTACGGCTAATCACAGACAATGGTGTTCAATTTATGTCTAACAAAGCAAAAGCGTATTTTAGTAGGGTAGGCATTATTCATTGTACTACATCTCTGTACAACCCCAGCGGTAATGGTGTTATTGAGAGGTTTAATAGGGTTCTCAAAAGTGCCATCCAAGTTACGGGCATTGAAAATGATAAATGGGAACTGCAAATCTTTAAGACCGTATGGATGTATAGGACCTCCGTTAATGCTATGACGGGTTATTCACCATTTGAAATAATGAGGGGTAGACTCCCTAGAACCAAATGTAATACGGCATGGTTGGCACCATCTACCATGTCTAGTTTAGATTTTAAGACTGTGAAAGAAAATCTCATAAAAAATCATGTTGTCATTAAAGAACGTTATGACAAGAAAAGAGGGTCAGTACATGATCCAATTGTTGAGGTAGGTATGCTGGTTAAAGTTAAAAAAACCTTGGAAGGTTAGGAAAGTCAATTCATGGGACCTTTTGAGATAAAAGAGGTACTTAAGAATTCTGTGAAACTTACCAATAACAAAGTTTGGCATTTAAGTAGAATTGCTGTTCTAAAAGGGGACAAAAGTGTTTATTTAAATACTAACGATGAAACAAGGTTTAGTGACAATTTAGAGGATGAAGATTGTGTCAATAGTCCAATTTGTGATACTGAATTGGGCAATATTCCCTGTGAAAATGAATGTAATGTAGACTATGGGAAACGACAGCGAAAAAAACCTGGGTGGATGGCTGATTTTGTTTCTTTTATCAGAAACAGGTTTGTGTATTGAATGTTTTTATTGTTTATTTAAGGGAGGAAGGTGTGTTATATATGTGTATTTACTTTTCCTGTGTTGTCTCGTGCTTGCATGCACGAGATCGTATCATCTACATGTTATTATACAAACTCTTGGTTCATGGCACGATCACAGTGTTCTAGAATAGAACATGTGATCGGTCCCATGAACCAAGAGGCGACAGTTGTTGGAGGTCTGCTGGAGCTGGAAGACGTGTATCCAGCGGTGCTTCCTTTCTACCACTTTTGGATTAAATCTTGTTTTGAATCTTTTCATGACTCATGGATTGACTTAACAGGCATGCAGTCACAGGGGCCTTTGAGCTCACACAGAGGGTAATCAATGCTCAAGAGACCAAGTATGCAAATGAAGCGTGCCTCCCTAAGGTACAGTGGCTCTATGGGTAGACAAGGGTGTCCTGCCACTCCTAAACCCAAAGGAGGTGAGTGTAGGATAGGTCTAGAAACAAAGAAACACAACTCTTACACTTCCAATAAATTTTGAACGTCCAGCCGAAGTGATGTGATGCACAATACTTTTAATAAAGTAATTCATATTGTAAATATATTTAGAGTATAAACAGGACCCAGAAAATAGAAAGCACATAAACCACAAGTGACAAATCTAATAGTGATGATAGAAAAATGATAACCTCACAATGAGAAAAACAACCGCAAATGGAAAACCATGAACCAGATGGAAAACGGTATACAGCAAAGAAACCTGTGCATACTTGCGTAACACCACTGAGTGTTTGTGGATCTTAGAACATACTGAAAATGGAAAGATAAGGAACCACTGAAATGGAGTATGAATATGGAAACTCAAGGTACACAAAAAGCTAAAGTTTTGAAAGGTATAAAAGGACACAGTCACAAAATGACGGATGGAAATCTTCCCACTGAAACGGGTCTCTTTGAATCTCTTCGCTAATTATTATAGTTCAGGCCCTCAAGGCTCACTATTATCTAAATAGTGAAAACAAAAGCAAACACTATAGCAGCCACTGTGTTGTTGGTATCAGCAAAGGGAGGAAATAGTGCCTCAGGATTTGCGTGTGATGACTGGCACCAAAAAAAGTATACCAACCTCAGCGTGCGGAGATAGACACAGGGGCTACAAGAGACTCACAACGGGCAAACAGGGTTGTTAGACCTGCCTACCTGGCAAGATACCAGGTGGTGGACCACAGCAAATAGCAAGGTGAAGGAATAAAAAAAAAAACGGTCAATGCTGGAAAGCGTGCCCAGCAAGCAGAGTGACAATTTGGCTCAATTGCACAAGTACCAGTTGTTCTTTCAGGAAAAACACCTCTAGTTCTGTTGAGGGGTTGGAGGAACTCAGGTTAACATTTGCCGTCATCGAGACTGAGCCTTCTCCAGCCTACCCCCGGTTTCCTGATGTGAAGTAGTGGGCTTCAAGGGAATTGGAAGATTTTGTAGCATCTTTAGGCCGGATGTGGCATCCACACAGGCGAGGCAGAGACAGTAAGGAGAGCAGTCCAGCAGGGTCTTAGGTTTTAGTCCTAGTTGGGTGGAAATGAGAAGCTGCAGCTCCATGCTCTGTACACACTCACAGCCACCTGCTGGAGCGCATTCACAAGATATTCAGCCAACTGCAAGGCAGTTCCAGCTTGTATTCCCAAAGCTGGGGAGGGGACCAACACCCATTGCCAATAGATGTCCAATGCATCTCATTATTTCAAAGGGCCAATCAATCCGGCCATTGAGACAACATCCTTCCCAGAACCCTTCATGCCACAGTCAAGGGGAAGAAGTTGGGCGTGTGGTGTCTTCTGAGGGCAGCACTTGTCATCCATCTTGCAAACTCCATTTTGCAGGAAATAATGGTCTGCAATCAGTTAACCGTACCCCTAACTACAGATGTTTGTGAGGCCTTTTACAATAATCAGCTCACACTACTGTGTGAATGATTGTGCCAGTGATGACAACACGTAATGTTCACAAACATTACATTCATGTAAATAAAAATGATAATATTAAAATAAACATGAGAGTGTCTCCCTCCCCGCCTAACTAGCCTGAGCCTCTGGACTTAAATAATTTAAGTTTGGAGGATGGTGGACTACTGCTCTGGATGCACAAAGGAACTCAAAGAGCATACTCAGTGCCACCAGCCAGGTTCTTAGCAAAGGGGTGAAGGGTTGCATCCCACTTGAGACTACAGGGTGGGGAAACCAGTGGAGGCACTCTCCTCTCAAGGTGGCCGAGAAGAGCACCGATCTACAGGGTGAATGGGCCATGGGACATTAGGGCCCCCCTGAAAGTGATGCCTTACAGCTTGTTTCCCCAAGAAAGTCTTCTTTATGTAATTAGTCAATTTTTAGCACCAGTGCTTCCATTGCAGGGGCATGCACTTTTAGGACCAAATGGGATTCTTAGTGAAACCTTTGAACTGTGCCTGTTTCCCCCTGCCACTGGATCCCAATGGAATATGTTAAATGAACACTAGAACTTTGATTTTGGGACCTTTTGCTTTTGCAAACCAGATCCATCAGTCTTACGGATTGGGGAATCACAGGATTTAGATTCCTGACATCTAGCCAGTTCTGATTCACCTATGCACAATTTTACTACCCTACCCTCCGTTCATCCCAGAGCTGCTGACAAACTAGGACAAAGGGCAAGCGTTCCAAAGCACCCTTGATAAATGTGCAACATTTCATCGGGCAGGTAGAGTCATTGAGACACATTTCTCACAGTATAGAACTAAGACCCAAAGATCTTCAGAAAAGTCTATTCTGATCTTCTGCCAAAAGGATATTATTGTCTACAGACTTGTGTTATTTTCTTATAGTATTTACCACACAAACACTATCAATAGGTTTGAGGCTGTAACAATCACAGAATGGGCATGCAAATTCTAATTTTTTGGAGTCTAATTTTAACCGCCCTTCATGTAAAAAAAGGCATTTTTAAACAACAAATAGCTCTGATTTGGCATCAAGTGTCCTAAGAGTAATTTCTGTTTCAAACTGTTCCAAACCTACTGCCACCTCCCCGAGTAAGCCTTCACTGCTCGACAGACGCTTGCAGGGTCAGGTGTACAAAGGGTGTAACAGGAATTTAAAACTGCAATGCAACAGTACCACAGGTAATGAGAGACCACTGGTAAACAACATTGCACGTCACAGGCAGTGCCATTGCTTGTTCCAATCGCCAAGAAAAAAACCTCTCATTGGTCCTGCACCAACAGAGCAGAATGGGTAAATTTCATTTATAACTCAAAGAGGAAAACTTCAGTCTCAGTGATCATTACCAGGGTTCTTTGGCTGTGCAGCAAGAGGAAAACCCTTCCATTTTACCTAGCTTCACTTGCTGGAAAAGTTCTAATGCCAGTCAAAAATATGAAATAAACTATGTATATTGTGTTAACTCTGCTACATTTCGTTGTTTGAAGAGAATCAAGTATTGAAGTAGACCAACCTCAGTTGTCTCTGCTCTGGTAGTGGTTGATCTACAGCTCAGCCACTTGTGGACCTGACATCTTTAAAAATAGTTTTACCATGTGACAGGAGGTTGACGTGACCTTGAACGGGCGGGGTCTTGAAGGGTGTATAAGGCAGTGTTTGAGCCCATCGCCATCCGACCTTGTATTGAAGGGCTAGGGCAAAGGACTTGTGATACTGCCTACCACCAACTGCCCGTAAATAACAGCAGTGTGAGGGACATTCAAGAATATATCTTGACATCAAGAAACAGCCCCACAATTCACCCTGATAGTGATCGACTGACAGTGGGGGACATTTAAAGTCATCTGCACTATTTACAAAGCCTTTTTAGGCGAGGGTGTAGGGCATCGATATGAACTGACCCCATATTGTCCTCAAATCCTTCCAAACTCTTCCAAGAGTCAACAAGACTTCCACTATGCCTGTGAAAAAATGAAAGAACCGTTCACACCAATGCCTCTCTGTCCCAAGTCTCATAATGGGATTTTTTTATGGGACACACAGCATCCAAAATAAAGTCTATAAATTCAGAAGTCAGGACTTTAAAGGCATGTCTGATAAATCAGAATGAATCCTTTAGGGTGCAGCTGGCCATCTGAGAAGGGAGGACAGGGCACAAGTCAGTGGTGAACAAGGCTGTTCAGAGTACCCGTACTATTTTTAGAGTGTGGACTCTGTTCCCCTTAGATGAGGCTAAAGTAGGCTGAGGTGTGTCTCCGTCTGCCCCCAGCACTACAGCTGATAGCATTTACACACACTGTGCATGTGTAACTTGGTCTTAGGGTGTTGTTAAACCTTCCCCTGGTAAAGTCACGGGTCGAAGTGTCTTAAGAAATTATGGGAACTGTGATGCTGTGCGCAAAGGGAGCGGAGTCAAAAATCAAAATATTCTGCAGAATTATTTTTGTCTTTCACCTTCAGGTAACTCTATATAAAATTAAGACACACCTTAAATGAAAAACAATTGTAAGTTAAGTTAATCAGTGGGAAATGCACTATCGTACATTATGAAACCTTAATTAGTTGAAGCACTGCAGAGGTCTGTGCCTGTAAGCAAGTAGCCACATAATTGAATCCTGGTTTGTGCAGTGGAGAATAGTGACTTCTGCATGTCTGTTGCTATGAGGTCTCAATCTGTGACAGAAAGCTCCGTCAATATGGAAGTCATTATTGTGGATGCACGTTACACACAGTATAAGATAGGCTGCTAAAAAATTTGCAAAATGTTTAAGATAAAAAAAAGTGCTTCCAAAATATAGATTTTAATAAACTCGGACTGTACAAAGTGAAATATTTTTTATAACTGTCTGATAAAAGCACACATCACAGCTCCGCTGGTTACTCTGTTGCAATACCACTCAAAAAGAAAGAATACATCTGTGTCATCAGAAAGCTTAAAGTGATTCCAACAGCTAAGGCCAATGTCAGCTTCCAAGCACCCTTTACATTTGCAGATTAACCAGTTCTGCACATTTACAGTTCTTTCAGAAAAGCAGGTACACTGTTAAGGTTTGTTTAGCTGCCTGGCCCTCGCTCGGTTTCACAGCACAGCCTCGCCTTACATTTCAGCTGAAGAATGTCATCTCTTTGAGTTAACCATCCTGGGACTTTTGTCTTTTAACAATAAGCAGGGGAACGGGTTTTCTTAAATGAAAAAAGTATACCCCCTCATATACCGCCCACGGCGTTAAAGTCCCTTTTATGTTTGAGATAAGACCAGTAGAGGGTTATCTTTAAATATCGTATTTGACAAGAACATTAACACCATTAATCCTTTTTTTGCCTAAAGAACAGCAAATGTGCAGTGCTTTTGTGCTTTGAAACTGACCACAAACCAGTAGAAAGCAAACATAAATGAACAGCAAGTTCAACCTACTTATTCTCTAAATGCGGTTTAACATGTAATCTCGAGTTCAAAATGTTTATTTAAAAACACAGTACATTTCAGATGCTCATAAGCTCAATTAGACTTGAAATGTGGAAAACATACATTTTATTTATAAAAAGAAAAACCAGAACAAAACACGTTATTTTCACATGTTTGTCTTACTTGTTTTTGTAAAATAGCCAGGTTCCAAATAATAAGTAAGGAATATTAAAAGAACATGATATTTCTTATTGTGACGTCAATATGATTTATATGTGTAAATTAGATTTCCCACATTCTTAGGACTGTGCCCTGTAGAGGACGGACTGACCGAGCAGATGAGCGTTAACCACTGACATGTTGATCATACAATCACTAAAACCGATGTGCAGCAATAAAGTCAGTAGAAAAACCAATGGACAAATGTTTTAAAAACACAACGTAAGGCTGTTCCTGCAACGTTAAGATGAAGCACTGTAAAATAAGAAAGCGACAGGGTGTGGGGTGTGCAGGAGAATATAGGACTACGTTTGTCTTTGTCCAGGTCTATTAACTTCTTTGATGTGCTGTTCCAAATTCAGCCACTAAGTGGCGCACTGACTCTATAAATTGGCACATTATACACCATGACTACTGTTTACTGAAAACTCATTCTTGAAGTCTAGCATGAGATACCAAGTGGATTAGTCATCAACTGTAATCTGGGATCTACTTAACTACAAAACATACTGGAGGTAAAAAACACAAACACCGCTGCAGTTGGAGGAATCTTACTTTTAGTTTTATTTATCCTTCTGTATCCTTCAGTGGTAAGTAAAGGGAAGTAATGGGTGGGCTCTAAGCCCCTTTTACGATCTTTTTTAGATCTCGCCTGAGCCAGCTAATGCGCTGCACTGGAGAGACATTTAGTGAGTGGGCTTTAAAAAGCAGACCACAGCATTTTGTGTGGCCTAGAGCGTGCGGTTACGCGCACAGTTATGAGCCGTTATGGCTCATTAAGTGCATCGCTCGCGGGCACCCTTACAGCCCGCGATCACTTTCACAGCAGGCAGCCTCTTTACTATCCCCTCTTCTTTACTCCCCCCATATACTCTGCGTCTTTGATCCCTGTTCAACTTCCGGTCCTTTAACCTAAAATTATAATAAACTTAATAACGCACATTTTGAGTTTTGCACCTCATGATGGATGAAAACATTCAATATTACCACATTATATTACCCGTTTTTTACGCAATCAGTCGGATCTTGATTTAACAGTGCCACTGGGAACGAGGTTTTAATTCTTGGCCCCAGCTTGTACTTCATTCACTCTTTCTGGTTATCCATATCCGTTACTGTGTCTCTGCCTCTCCACCTCTGACTGACTCCGTCTCTCGCCCCGCCCCCTCCACTCTCCCGCCTTCGTCCCGTCCATTGGATTGCATTCCTTACAATCTCCATTGACCCACTTTTCACTCTGGGAGCTCAGGCTGCCTCTGGAGCAGTAATGTGAGAGAGATGCAAATTACTTTTGCTTCGGCGAGCAGAGTCCGCTTTCATGAACCTCTTCTCCCCTGTCCTTCTCTGGGGACCCTCCCCCGTCCGCCACATTATACACCATGACTACTGTTTACTGAAAACTCATTCTTGAAGTCTAGCATGAGATACCAAGTGGATTAGTCATCAACTGTAATCTGGGATCTACTTAACTACAAAACATACTGGAGGTAAAAAACACAAACACCGCTGCAGTTGGAGGAATCTTACTTTTAGTTTTATTTATCCTTCTGTAAGGCAGACCTTTACAAAATTAACCCTGCAAGTAAAGCAGAAAGTGCAACGTTGTATCACTGTATGTTGATTACAAAAAGGGCAGTTTGTATCCCAAGTGTGTTACAATTCCACTAGCTCTACTATACGCCTACAAATCATTGATGTCAGGTGAGATAGTCTAATCAGGTCAATGGAAGGAAAACAAGACTACAACACCCACAATGCTCTGGGATGTAATATAAAGCTATTGAGGTGGAAACAGTGGCCATAATAACCCACAGAGGGGTGGTCATAGTTGAATGCATATTTCAGACTATCTAATGCCCGCTTTACTTTTGTTTTTACTAAAATTATATATGTATTGGCCTCTTATTAGGTTATTTACATTTTTCTTCCACCCACTACAGTATACAGCGTGGGGCAATGGGTCAGCCCACTTCAGCCATTGACTACATTTCCTGTGAATGGTGGCATCCTGCTCTGTCACAAGTAGCACATCAGTGTACAAAGTAGTTACCTTCAGTACTATAGACACTATGGCAATGTGTGCTTTTTGAGACCAAGAAATATTTTTGCTTTTAGACATTTGGGTGAAGAGAGATGACCCACAGCTCATCTGTGTACACGTATGTACTTTTTATTTAAGCATTTTCGATTACATGAGACTGGCAATCAACCAAAGCAGTCAATAGGCCAGACCAACAGCTCTTAATAGGATTTTTTCCCCCAAGGATTTTGCTGACCACTACAGTCAAATCCGTGTGGTGCAGTGTCTGCTCAAGCATTAGTTTATGATCTGAACAAATCTGAACAGACACCCTTTCAGAGACAGAGAAACACATGTGGCATCTGTTCATCATACAATGTACACACTCTGCATAGATACACTGATCCTCTGACGTGTCTGCAGCTAGGCCTTCTGAACCCCATTGTACACTTTCTCGTACCCAGAAAACTCAGCGTCTCAAACTGCAGCATTACTTTCTGGCCGCTACTGAGAGCGACACTGGTGATCCAACCTTCGAGCTCAATGCATTCTGAAATGCCACATCTGTTTTAAGGTCACAACCACAATAGCCGTATAAAGTAATGTGAACTTACTGGTGCCAGCGAGTCTTCCATCTCTATTTCTTCGGATGACCCTTTTTTAAATTCTGTAAAAACAGGAAAGAAATATGCATTAGGGAAGAACTTTCTTCTTAACGGAGCTTGGTTGTGTAAAGGGACATTTTATCTGCCACGGTAACAGACCAGCCAAATCTATGTGTAGTTATCAGATTCTAGGGAAACACCTTACTCAATGACGTAATACATTAATATTAAGTCTATTAACCACACAAACACTCCTACATAGATGCAGACCAGGCGCGCTCTCTTTGCATGTCACAAGCAGACACATACATGTTGTATTGTGCTTCCATATAGAAGTGACTCTGGCGCGTAAGAGGTAGCAGGCACCACTGCTTCTTGTATGCAGTGCACGCATCACAAAACATGCACATCATGAGGCCACTATACACAGATCGTTCTCGACTCGATCGGTTTGCTAAATCTTACTTTGTCTTCCCTGTCTTTTCAGGAATGTCCAGGAGTATAGCACTGCCTGTCCCCCTGTAACCTCAGAACTTGCTTGGTGGCGCCATCTGCATGACCACCTCCCTCCAAGTCATTTCCGACGCTGTTTCTAGTTGAGAACTTTCATATCATAACCGAATGCATTCTTGTTGCTGCAGTCACGTTTTTCATTAGAATAATTGCACTAACGCACCTGAAAACAATGACTTGTAGGTGAAAAGTTCAGGTCTGGAGACCAGTGACCTGGATTAGGCTGGGCACCCCAAGGACAATGCTCAACCAAGTTGGAGCTACATTAGTGACAAGTGAGGACAAGCGTTGGCAAAGCCAATAGGTTTCGCCTATGCGAAATGTATTGGATTTGTCAATGTTTTTTTACATGTTGAGCTGCTGTGCAACATGGCTTAGAGTTTTTTTTTTTAAAAAAGAGCTATGACGCAGTCAATGCTGGCATCATTTTTTTTTTGGTTTACTTTCTCGTTTTTTTTTTTTTTTTTTTTAGAGGGGCAGCGCTGCAGGGAGCATATGAAAGGGAGCACACGCTAGTATTTCCTACCTACTGCACGCTCCCGGTTTGGAACCATGTGCTCAGTGGAGCTGCGCACAAGAGGTGCCCAGGGCAGGGGTGAACAAGAGGCTACTAGGAAACATGCAGCGAAGTATCGGAGAAAACAAACCGCTCCATCCAGCACCTGCGAGGATAGACGCCACCCCCACCGTCCTGCCAGGGATGCTGTGGCCAGAGTGGTGACGGGCAAGTACATGGCATCAGGAGGCACATGCACCATCAGCCTAACTCCAGCACTGGCATTCCAGCGCGAGCACCCAAGTATAAAGAGCAAAGAGGGAGGGAAGGGAGGAATGTGGTGATGGGTGGAAAACATCAGGACGTGAATGAGCGAGTGATGGACTATCTTACAAAGAGATGAGGGGATGGTACTGGTGAATGAAAGGCACACGCGAGACAAACCAAGAGAAATTGGGCGGAAGAGAATGAGTGAGAGAAAGAAGCAGAAGGTAACAGAGAGGAGAGAAAGCCGGAGCATTGAAATAGAAGAGAGTGCGATGGCAATAGGATAAGAGAGAATCTTAGAAAGAGAGCGATGTATGATAGGGAACCGTGTGTGAAGAGGAAGAGAGAGTAGAGGAAAAGAGGGGACAAGTGAATGAAGAGAGAGAATCGAAGTTTGGCGAGAAGAAAGGAAATAGAAAAAAAATAAATAGTATGTACTGGCAACAAGTTCGCACGTGTGGTGAAAGTACATGAAGGCATTCAGATGCACTTCACAAGCGCTATGTAATGACAAAAGGGGCGCTACATAGTCACTATATATAGCCACATAAAGTGCAGCCTGCTGAGAGTACAGAAACCTAGCAAATACAAAAAAGTGCAGTACAGGAAAACCATTTTCTTCCATCTTATGTGCAGTAAATTTAACGGCAAAAGTGCAGTTTGGGTGTACTGTCTGTGGTCACAGAAGTGTAGCATTCGTAAACATTAGATACCACACAGCTGCATGTGCAGACAGGGTTTCTGGGTTCAAGACATGGCTGCTCACAGCTGCAGGGCCCAAGAAAGACAAAGGTCAGAGGTAAAAAAAAGAAAATAAAAAAATGAGTACTTGCACTGCAGGAGCCTGCAGTGGAAGGACGCTGCCACCAGAAGCAGTACTTGGTCTAGGCTCGGAGGCACCGACCAATAGGAAGTAAGGAAACAAGAGTGACGTTGGAACCTAGCAGCTATCAATCATAGTACATATGGAGACCTTAACAACCCAGGCTACAGGATGGATAAGTGGCATCTCCCCGGAGGAAATTATAACAAATCTCTTTACTCGAAACCGAGTCGGTCCAGATTAACAGGGCCCCCTATGGGACTCGACAAAACTTGGCAATCTGTGGAAATCAAAAGGGTTTGATAAATGGGACATGATTGGCATATCACAAATCAAGGATATGTGGGAGAAGGGAGGGGTGAAACCTTTTGCCGCCCTCCAGATTCTACACGAACTCGTTGACACTGAGATCTTTCGTTACAATCAGGTTCGCCATGCACTGCATTCCCTCATCCCAAGAGGCACGTCCATTCCAGAGTCATCCCCATTAGAGGACAGAATACTGGATGGTCACGTCCCTGATAAGACCATCTCATTAATCTATAATAAATTAATACATCACATGGAGGATCCTCTCTCGGCTTTGAGGCAGAAGTGGGTAGCAGATGGGATAGAAATGGACGATGAAGATTGGCAGGAGGCGATTTCCTCTCCGCGAGTGGTGGCCATTCCGGCGAGACTACGACTAGTCCAGCTTAAAATCCTACATAGGATATATATGACCGGTCCCCGGCTAGTACGGATGGGGAGAGCCGAAACGGAAAATTGTCGTAGGAAATGTGGCCTAACCGGTACGTTTATGCACATTATGTGGGAATGCACACTAATCCAAAAGTATTGGAGGGAGGTACACGAAGTAATGAGGGCTGTCTTCACGGTTCCCATTTACCCTGAAGCACGTAGATGTCTACTAAACATATGGGAGCCGACTGATCTTAACACCTACCAAACACAATGGGCCACTTTGGGTTTCATGCTGGCGAAAAGAAACATTGCTCAGGACTGGGGAGCGGCAGCCCCTACTACTCTGGAAGCTTGGGAGAATAATATGGACTGGTGCATGTTCAGAGAAAAGACGGTGTATAGGCCCGAGGCTGTCCCAAAAAGTAGGCCCGTGTCTGGTCACAGTGAAACTCCTATTGTGGAGATATTTGCGTTCCCCCACAGAGTATTGAACTTGATGATTTGATTCCTCCTTGAAAGGTCTTCACTGCATGTAATTCGTTGTAGTACTGCCTCGATCTGTCATGCATGTATTTATATTGTATTTATATTGTACTGATTTTAAATGTCGATATGCCGATGTTTGTTTAATAAAAAGTTATATTAGAAAAAAAAAAAAGTTTGACGTTGGAGTCACATGGGACCCAGCCAATGGTAAGTAAAGTGACATGAGAGCCATGTGGGAGCCAGCCACTGGTAAGTAAAGGGAAGGAATGGGTGGGCTCTAAGCCCCTTTTAGGATCTTTTTCTAGTAAATGCTAGAGATTTCACAAGCGCCATGCAGGTGAAACCAAAAAAAGGCCTGACTGAAGAAGACATGAGGGACGGTATAATGAAAATTTGGTCACAGTAGCAACATTTAAAAAAAAAGAAAAACATAAGGAAAAGCATTCACAATACCAATGTAGCTTAGTCTGGAGTGAATGTAATTTATTTTCAAAACAAATATTCACTTCTGTTTCTGCAACTCAGTTGCTCCTTCATGAAACGGCAATTTCAATTTTTCAAGGTGCTCGAGTGTGGGGAAAGGAAGGGGTGGGGTTCTTGAGGTAACAGTGAATAAGTGAAGGTGGTGGACAAGGGAAAGGTGATGTGACATATAAAACATCCGATTCACATCGTAAGACCAATCTAGCTCCAGTTATACCACATAGCATTTCATGGACCCTGATATTGAATTTCAGTCGCCGTGGCTTGTGCAGTAGTAGTAGTCAACGTTTTGACCCCTCAAAAGTCCTAGGTGAATCTGGCCTTAGCATGGGGTCTTCATCAGGACTGTGTGAACGAGGAGCACTTAATGTAGCCACCAGAGCACAAATATCGGCTGAGCAGTCAAATAAGATGGGCTCAATTGAGCTCTGATTTAAGGGTTGGCGTACGGCCAGGCGTGCGCGTACGGGTCTAAGTGTTCAACTGTGGGTCAGGAGATCCCTAGCAGTGACAGGATAAATCTTTCAATGTAACCTCACTTCTCTGACTCTCAGACATGAGGGAGGCATAAAGAGTGTGAGAGTATACTTGTCTTGTCAGTCTGAACCACCATACACCACCCACAAACCGGCTGATGTATTTTCATACAGGACGCACTTGCCATTGACCTAAAAAACCATGATAGAACTGTCAGGCAAAACACTACAGAGCAAAGTGTGGCAAAACAAATGAAAGAAAAACAAAATATGGTATTTTTTTAAATAACTGCGAGAGTGCAAGAAGCGGGTCTCCACTAGTTATGCAGAGGCCAGTGGTGGGGGCAGAGGGGGTAAAGAGTTCCTCTTGTGCCGGAGAGTGAACAATGTCCAGCTAACAAGAAAGATTTAGAGTGGAAACAATGGAAGTTTATGAAGCTGTGGAGTATGTGGAGAAGGAGGTAAGCCATGAAAGAGCAAAGTGGATCGAGGGGTCTCTGCCGTAAATGGGGGTTGGGAATTTCTAAGTGGGTGCCACAGTGTTTGTTCATGCAAGATGAATACTGTGAACAAGACACACAAAACGATGCTTGCGTGCTTTTGTCATTTATCTTACTAACTTGGAATCCTTTCCTCAACAGCAGTGATTAGAATTTAAAGTTAATTTCACCATTTATTATTAGATGTGATATTTGTAATATTTTGCCCACATAATTTGGCCTTACTTTTACGGGGACTATACTTCAGCTTCTTTCTGTATGGGAATACAAAATCCATCACCTTCTGCACCGTTCCAGGACTACTTCTCTTCTTTGTCTACTAGCTTGAGATCCACATCAGAATCCCATAGATACCATGTGCACAAGAACACAATATCTTTGTTTTACTGTTACATGTATTTAGATACAAATTTGTAACCCCTTAATATACTTGTTAGTGCTGCTGGTAATTTGGTTTGAGTTCCTCTTTTTTCTACATCTACAGTTTGGGTTGTGTGATGTGGGGGAATGTACTCAGCCACTGTCTATCCAGCCCAGAGACCTGCATGAAGTTAGGAAGCCTCTGCAGGACTGGTCAGTGCTTGCCAGCCATCAGGAAGAGGCTGGGATTCACACGAACAAACACGCCCACGCAACAATATGCAAAAACTATTCTTATACGAAGTACAAGCATGATTTTCACTACCTTGGAAAAGTCTAACTACCCCTATTACCAACTATGCCCCACAGATTCAGCCCACGTTGCTCCTGGATTCACTTTACTGACGGGTCAAGTAATTTTTAAGAAATTGGTTAACAGGTCAATCTACTGCCACTTCCTACTTCATGCTTTGTCACCGAATTATACTATTATGGTAAACAGTCGCTCATTTGTCCTGCCTCTCATGATGTGGGTCTTAAGCGATTAGATATATTGTTATTTATTATTATTTAAGAGACTTATAATGTGCATAACTACCCTGAGTGGTTTCCCAAGGGGTATAATTTCTACAATTTGTACAATCTTTATCTTTATTGTGAATTCAGCAAGTCATGGCCTCTAAAAATATACCCTGACGTTCATTACCGATTTGAAAATAATTGCATTTCTTGAACAGTAGAGGTATCAGATTCAGAAGCTAAGAAAAAAATTAAACCCTATAGGAAAGCCCTCCGGCCGTGGCACTTTCCCCTTTTTAACCCCTGGAATTTCACAATGGAGCTCTTCCATCAAAATATGCTCCAAGATGTATGTATCAGTATATTTTAATTCTTAATTTTACTGAAAAAATGATCTAAATCATAGGATGAAGAATCTGTGTCTGGACAATATATTTTATGGAAGTGCACAAAACTGTTTATTTTTTTGTTTATGTTTTTATTTCGATTATCAAAATCATAAAAGACAACATGCATCAACAAATCTTAAAACTACAGTCTTGAATAAAAACACCTTGGCTGATATCCTACAGCCGATGAGACAAAAATATCAAAAAGGATAAAACAATGTATCAAATTTTATATAAAATCAATTCATATTATATAAGAAAAGCTAAAAAACTGGTATCCTAAAATACAATAGGCTGTTATAAACATGGTACATTACAGATACTAAAACTACTGTAGTTTGTTAATAGTAGCCACAACTAGAGAGACCAGAAATATGCTTAATATATTTTGGCCGTGTTATCAAACCCTCACCTTATTTACTCGTATAACCCACATCCAGTTCAGAAATTTAGCCACTGCTATAGGATCCTCAGTGCTGGTTTTCAGAATCTTTAGAGCCTCCATAGCTACTCTCATTCCCATATTCTTGCAAATAGGTTTTAACCATTTATACCTGGGGGGACCTGTAGGCTGGGCATACAAAGAAAATATGAGCCAATGACTCAATCTCGGCAGGGCAAAAGGGCCATTTATCATCAGTTGGGTGGTGCCAACTACTGGTAAATACTTTAATGAGAAGCGAACCCACCCTAAACTGATGATACAGCTTTCTGTCGGTTGGTCTTGTGATAATGTCCCAGGATGTTTCTAACTTTGGCTCGTGTTTATGCTCGTGGAAAACACTGGTCAAAGAGCAGCTTTGGTGGAGAATAAGTTGCTGCAAACTGACCATGTTCCAGTACGCGGCTTTCAAATCCTTTTTCACAGGAAAGGTGGCAGCTGCTGGGTCCTCCCACAACTTACTCATCCCCATGTCAGTCAATGTGTATTTTAGATTCCTTATCCAGGGGATTCTGTTTGTACCACCCAGTGACCTAACTTCAGATAAAGCTTGGGCATACGGAGTAAGCTCCGGAGTGGCCCAGAGCCTTCTCCAAAATGCTACCGGTCTAAACCGTGCCTGATCCGCGATTCTGTTACAGCCCAGATCCATATATAAAGGCCGCAGGAGTAGACTGCGGTAGGCCAATCAAAGCTCTCACAAATATGTTCTGTGCTGCTGCCAAAGATGTTAAATCGTTGAAACCCCATAATTCTGCCCCATACAATAGTGATGAACACATTTTGAGATTGTAAATTTTTAACGCTGGACCTATGGGCTTAGTCTTGGTAAGCCTATGCTCTTTTAGCAGTGCACTCTGCAAGTTGAGAGTGCTTGAGCGTCAGGAGGTCGATCTGTCAGTCTGCTCCAAAGGGACATTATTCATGTACACCCTCTCCCTCGTGGCTTTAGACCTGTGGAAGACCATGAACTTTTTTTTGTCCATGTTTACCTCTAGCTCATGCTCGCGACAAAAGACCCCGAAGCGCTCCAGCGCCATCTGCACACCTTTCTGGATCCTGGAAAGCAACAGGTTATCGTCTGCGAACATGAGCAGTGGTATCTTCATTCCTGCCAGCGTAGGAGTGTCAGTGGGCTCGGATGTGAAGTATTGAACCACCCTGTTAATAAAGAGTGAAAACAGGGTTGGGGCCAGTACACACCCCTGACGGACCCCCTTCGTCACCGCGAACCTTTCGGTAACATTCCCCTGCTTTCTCCAGCGGACCTGGGCATAATTTGTGTCATGCAATTTTACCAGGATACTCGATAGTTCTAGGGGCATCTGCAATGCCAGAAGGGCGCTCCACAGTTTAGTACGTGGAACTAGATCGAATGCGGTCTTGAGATCTACAAATGCTGCATAGATCGTACCGCCTTCAATAGCAACTACCTTCCAATAAACAAGAACAAACCTAAACACCTGGTCGATGGTGCTTATATGGGGATGGAACCCTGCCTGAAGGGGGCTCAAAATGTCCCTCGTCTATCCAAGCCTGGATTCTAACCAAGACAAGCCTTGCGACTATTTTTTTGGATAGGTTTATTGGCCTGTAATTGCCTGGTTGGGAGCGGTCGCCCTTCTTATGTATGGGTAAAATTTCAGCGCCGGACCAGGTTTCTGGGATGGAAGCGCCACTAGCTATGGCGTTTGCAAGGTATTTTATGTAGGGAACCCAGTTCTCTTTATTCAATACAAACAGGTCAGCCGGAATACAGTCTGGGCCTGGAGCCTCACCATGTGGAATCGATTTTAACACATTTTCCACCTCAAGTCAAGTGAAGGATGCACTAATAACTGGAGAAGGTAGGTGGATAATAGGGTCTCTAGGGTTAGTTGTGGAGAACTGTGCCTCAAAGTGGGACACCCACACATCTGGGGCAACGTGGTTTATAGGTACTTGGGGTATAACTCCACTGCCCCATTTGAAGAGCTGCCAGAAATGTGTCATATTTTGCTCTTTGCTTGCTACAAACAGGTCGTGCCAGCGGGACTCATCCCAAACCTTCTTCGCTTGCATTTGGGATGCCCTATACTTAGTTCTTGCTGTTTTGCACCCATCTACTATTGTCTGTGGACACTGGCATATGGAGAGGACTATAGGGATGTTGATCAACGCTATGGTGGGAGCGGGTTTTACCGGCAGAAGTAGCACTTAGATCCCTCGACCCCATCTCCAGAGTTTTAACCAACCCAATACTACTAACAGGCCCTCGGTCAACAGGACTGTGGTCAACAGTAACAGAAACATCCCGTGCACTAGTGGGCCCAGCAAGAACTAAGTTGGAAAAGCTCAAGGCTGCCCTAGTTGGACCCTTCAAACCTTCAACTCCTACTAAAATCAAGCCACCTGTTGCTTTGAGTCAATCCATTTCTTCCATGGATATTAAAGCATCAAATTGGTTGCTAATAGGTAAATGGAAAGTAGGTTGGCCATATGTGTTTGGTTCGCCCCTTCTCCTACTGCGTCCAGTGGCGCCTTCTGTTTTATAGAAAAATCCCAAAGGGACAATATAGATATCTTCCTCCGAGATTAAGCAATTTCCCGCCCTCTCTAATATGTGCTGGACCATCCTTGGTGATCTAAAACTAAGGATTACACAGTCACCTGGGAGAGACTTCTGGGATTTTCCCACCCAAGGGACTCTGCGAACCATCTTAAACTCACAGAAGAGAGGTTCCTTTATGCCTGTTCTAACACTCAGCAAAAGTAGTGGCTCATTTCTTAACGTAGACAAGTGCTCGCGCGCTTCTTGGGGGAGCACTGGGACGTTAGTCAAAACAACTGTGTATGGTGTTGCTTCCGGGGGTAAATGCAAGGAGATCTGGGTACTCAAAGCACTAGAAATGTGGGGCTGATGTATTGGCTGGGTAGTGGCTCTCTCTACCTGCTGCGTTGCTGGAAAAAAGGGCTTTGTGGATTGGGATGGCTAGTCAAGTTGTAATACCTTTGTGACTGTGCCTTGCGAAGATGGAAAACAACTTACACTGCTGGTCAAACCCCTGGTTGCTCCCACTGACCTCCCATTCGATTGTATCATGGCTCCACCCTCTGTTATCCCCTTGGGGTTATTTAAGGAAAGGTTTGAAATGCCTAGCTCTATTTTGTCGAGTCTTTCTTCAATCAGGGTCAGCTTTTTTAGTATGGGATCTAGTAATGCCGATGGTTTGGATTCAATCCTGTTGGAAAGATCTACCTCATTACTCACATTTGGAGTTACACATGCGTCCGCTGGACGGGACGAGGTGGTTGAAATCCCACTAGTCATCTTGCTACTAGAGCTCACAGAGGGCTCTCCTTTGCGTTTGCCAGATCTTAGTGGCATGCAGGTATTTTTTGATGGCCCTAGGGCTTTCCTCTTTTTAGACAGTGGTTCAACAGTAGTGGCATGACTAGACTTCTGACAGCTGATGGTGACCGTGGTGGTATTGGGGGGGCTTTCCAAGTTTCCTGGGCTAGGGCTAATCATTTGATCACAGTGGAGAGGGGGAGGCAAGCCACTAGGCTGGTCAGTGGCTTCAATGGCGTTTGGTTCGCTGCACGGGAGGGTTGGGGATACACCAAGGGTACTAAGGGGAACTGCAGGTTCGAGCGATAACCTCCGTTCAATAAGCTGTATTTGATGAATTAACATGGATTCTGCCCTGGAAAGAAATGCATCCAATGTCCCCGCAACCCCCGCAATCTTGCGTTTGTTCATTATGTCCAGACACCCCTACTATGTTCCCCCTAGTTGCTACTCCTAGCCACACTATCAAACAAGCTTTAAGCTTCAGAGGGCTGGCCCAGCCCGGCCTCCTCCGGCCGCAGATGGGCCCGCCCTTGGTCTGGGCTTCGTCCGGGCTATGTCCCCGCGCGCGTCCCGTGCTGCGGGGGGAGAGGCAGTGCTATAAGCGCGATGACAAGCGCCTCCCCCTCACGGCAGCACCTGTGGCAGCAGCAAAAGGTTCTGGGACCAGTAGTCCCCTTCCGCGGTGATGGATCCCCCCCCCCCCCCCCCCCGGGAATGGCTAGCGCAGAGAAAGTTGGCCCTGGGTACTCATGTCCCACCAGGGCGTGCAAAACGTGCGGCAGGAAGGACAAAGTTTCCAAAGGGGAGTACCAGCTACCGCCCGCTTGGGGAGAGGCAGTGCTATAAGCACGATAACAAGCGGCTCCCCCTCACAGCAGCACCTGTGGCAACAGCAAATGGTTCTGGGACCTGTAGTCCCCTTCCGCGGTGATAGACCCCTCTCGGGAATGGCTAGCGCAGATAAAGTTGGCCCTGGGACTCCTGTCCCACCAGGGCGTGCAAAACGTGCGGCAGGAAGGACAAAGTGACCAAAAGGTGAGTACCAGCTCCCGCGCTGCGGGGGGGAGAAGCAGCGCTATAAGCGTGATGACAAGCGCCTCCCCTCACGGCAGCACCTGTGGTAACAGCAAAAGGTTCTGTGACCTGTAGTCTCCTTCTGCGGTGATGGACCCCTCATGGGAATGGCTAGCGCAGAGAAAGTTGGCCCTGGGACTCCTGTCCCACCAGGGCGTGCAAAACGTGTGGCAGGAAGGACAAAGTGACCAAAGGGGAGTACCAGGTCTGTTTCAAATATCAGTACCTTAAAAAAAGGCTTTAGAACATTCAATGATAGATTTAATATGTGTGCCTTCTTTTTTAACCTTTTGGTAGTGACAAAAGAGATCTATTTATCTCAACAGCACAATACCTTGCACTTATCTTTAGTAAGTAACCACAGGCACTGTCAGTAGCTTTCTGATTGCACTCTTCTTGATTCTATTAAGATCTAATGACGATTTAGACCAGGTAGTAAAATAAATGCATTCCAAAGTTTTAATCTGTTTCAATAACTTAGGTGACTCTCTCTGTATATTTTCTCTTTTTGGAAACAAAATAAATAATGAAACGCTGTAAATGCATCTCAAATAATCAGATACACTGAGTTGTCTTCTTTATAAAGACTGAACATTTTAGAGGCAAATTCTTCAAAGTGTAAAAGAAATCCAGCATCTTTTTTTTTTTTTTAAGAAGACTTGAGTTGGGGCGTGGCCAAGCAGCATGGCCAACAGGACGTGAGCTCCTTCGGCTCCCGAACGCCCAGCCAGTTAATCCTACATAATCCTGTCCACTGAGGAAATATGAATTTTTATGGTCAATTGTGTCCCCTATCTTAGACCCCAACGACTCCATGTACATGCTACAAGTACATGTATGTTCCCTCCAGTTCCAGCTATGAAGACGCAAATACATGTGCGTCCAACGCCAACATATCCTCTTTCAGATCCGTCATAAATGGGTCGAATATTCCATTCCTAAGTATGATTGGCCACCGACTTTATATGGTTCACTTTTCTAGTTTTACAGTTCAGGCGAGTAGGCCCTGAATTCTGTCGTCGAGCCTTTTCCTGCTTCTGCCTCTGAAATGCTCCAGCTTGTTTTTTTTTTTTTTTGTTTTTTTTTGTTTTTAAAGTTTTTATTGAACAATAATTCGATTACAAGCACGGGCCTACAACCACCAGGGCCGGCCGCTAAGTACAGAATGAAATATACATTAATCAAAGCTGCAGTCGGTTCCCGGGGGTCGGCCCCGTAGTGAGTCCGGATAGTTCTAGAGGCACAGGAGACTTAAATCCAACAAACACAGAAAACTAAAAGAAAAACAAAAGGCGAGGCATAAAGACAAACGGCGCAGGTCAGGCTTCCTCCGGGGAACTCCAGGTCAGACCATTAAGCAGCACACGAAAGGAAGGAGTACCGGGAGGCTGGGGACTGGGGGGGGGGGCCAAGGGAAACGAGCGTCCATATGTAGTCATTCCAAAAGGTGCCCGGAACCGTCAAGGGTCAGGGGGACATGGCGATATCGGTGTCCACCAGGGGGGGCGTACAGATACCCCCGCGATATGCATTCCATTGCCCCCAGATTCTGCCCCATGCCCCCGGCTTACCACGGGCAACATACACAGTCCTCTCCCTGAACATACACCAGTCCATATTCTCCTTCCATACTGACACGGTGGGCGGCCGCTGGGCACCCCAAAGCTGCGCTATATCTCTCTTGGCAATCATGTTCCCCAGGGCCGCCCACCGAGTCTGAGCCGCGCTATAATCATTGGGCTCCCACACATTCAGGACACAGCGACGCACCTCTGGCAGCAGCACAACCCCAGTGACCTGTCCCATAACCGTATGTACCCGGCGCCAGTAGTCCGCCACCTCGCGGCACTCCCACAGGATATGGAGAAAGGTGGCACTGAGCCCACAACCCCGCTTACAGAGCCCATCGTCGGAATATCCCATCGAGACCAAGCGAGGACCCGTCACATACACCCGGTGAAGAATCTTAAGCTGTACCAACCGGAGACGGGCCGGAATGGCGACCTCCTTGGGGGACGACAGTGCAGACTGCCAGTCCTCATCGTCCAATTCAACCCCATCCCCCGTCCAAGCCTCCCGAAGGCGCACCAAGAGGTCAGCCCGATGATTAATCAGTTTCTTATAAATTAAAGAAATAGTACTGTCAGGGACATGTCCGTCAAGTATGCGGTCCTCGAGGGGCGAGGAAACCGGGATCTTGGTCCCCTCTCCAAAGACCGAGAGCAGGGCGTGTCGAACCTGGGCATAGCGGAAGAACTCCCTGTCCGTAAGCTCATATTCGGCCTGAAGAGCCGCGAAAGTCTTAACCGCGCCCTTATGCCACAGGTCTCCCACTTTGCTGATACCAATCGTGTCCCACTGGTCAAACCCCTTCGTAGTCCAGAGGCTCCCCAGGCGATCGGAGGCAAACAAAGGAGTAGCACATGTCAGTCGCTCACCCCAGCCCGTGGCCGCAGTGGCGGCC
Source organism: Triturus cristatus (assembly GCF_964204655.1). Classification (NCBI taxonomy): domain Eukaryota; kingdom Metazoa; phylum Chordata; class Amphibia; order Caudata; family Salamandridae; genus Triturus; species Triturus cristatus. The sequence continues at coordinate 605,446,093 of NC_140594.1, forward strand.
CTCCATGTCCGCACCGCAATCTTAGTAGGACCCGTAAGGGTCCGGCCAGCCGAGCGGGAGTACAGCGCCCTGTTATAGTCCCCGCCGGGAAGCAGGAACTTGTCCATCTCATACGCCGGGTTCAGGCCAGGCGCATACGTGGCATGGTTGATGGCCGAAAGCTGCGCGGCCCAATAATACCTGCGAATGTCGGGAAGCGCGATGCCCCCGTCGTACCAGGGGAGAGTAAGCTTAGCAAGCGCAATACGCGCCCGCCCGTCCCACACCAGTCTCCTCTGCAGGCTCTCTACCTCCCGAAAGTAGGCCACTGGGATGACGTCGAAGGAATTCTGGAGTGCATAGAGGAACCTGGGGAGGGACATCATTTTGAACAGCGCGGCCCGACCCAGCGGGGACAGGGGCAGCCTGCACCACCGGGCCGTATCCTCTCGCAATCGCCGAAGTGGACGCAGGAGATTCTGCTCATAGCGAGCCACCGGGTCCAGCGAAACGTATATCCCCAGGTACTTAAAGCCGCTCAGAGATACCTGGATCGGAAGCCGAGGCGGTAGGAGTGGAGGACCACCGGAGATCGGATAGACGCAGGATTTAGACCAATTGATCGTGAGACCCGAATTATTCCCAAAGGAAGTCAGAACGTCAAAGAGGACGTTGAGCGACTGCCGCGGTGAGGTGAGATATAGGAGAATATCGTCCGCATACAGCGAAACCCGATCTTCAAAGCCCGGGGCCCACCGGATCCCTCTAAGCGAGGGCTCCCAGCGGAGCCAAGCCGCGAGTGGCTCCAGGGCGAGAGCGAAGAGCAAGGGGGACAACGGGCATCCCTGCCTCGTGCCCCTGCCGAGGGCAAAGGGTCGAGAGACCCGCCCGTTCACCACCACCTGAGCCATGGGTCCCGTGTACAGAAGCTTCACCCAGCCAATAAATCCCTCCCCAAAGCCAAATTTAGCCAAGACAGCCCAGAGGAATGGCCACTCGATGGTGTCAAAAGCCATCGTGGCATCCAAAGAAACCAGCACGGCCGGTTCGGAGAGGAGCTCCGCCCTGGCAAGGGCGCCGTGAAGACGCCGCAAGTTAAGAGCGGTGTTACGATGCGGGATGAATCCGCATTGGTCCGGATGAATCAGATCGCACACGACGCTCAACAGACGATTGGCAAGGACTTTCGCCAGGATCTTAGGCTCCGCATTTAGCAGTGAAATAGGCCGGTAAGAAGTACAGCGATCTCGCGGCTTGTCCTCCTTGGGGATAACGACTATCGTGGCCAAACGCTGATCGGCCGGGAGGGAACCCGCCGCCAGAGACTCACGGAACATGCGACTGAGGAAGGGCGCAAGCTTGTCAGGGCGCAATTTATATAGCTCAATGGGCAGACCGTTGGGACCCATAGCCTTGCCCGAGCGAAGGGAGCGGATCGCGGTCGCTATTTCATCCGCCGACAAGGGGGCGTCCAGCCGCTCACGGTCCTCAACGGACAGGCAGGGCAAGGCGATATCCCTCAGTAGAAGGCGAGAGTCGTCCTCATCCCTGTCAGTCACTGGGGAGTACACAGCCCGGAGGTGGTCGGCAAAACATTCCACAATCTCGTCAGGCTCCGTCACACACACACCATCCGCAGCACGCAACTCCGGGACCACACGATTCACTCTCTCCTTCCTGTCCAGCCACGCGATCAACTTTCCCGCCTTGTCCCCGGCATCGTACAGTCGACCCTGCTGCTCCCTATACATAGTTTTGGCCGCGTCAGTGACCAGGGACCTATATTCAAACTGTTTCAGGCTGAGGGCATGGAGCCCGTCCGGAGTAACATTCGCCTCCAAGGCCGACTCCAGCCCCAAGATGTCAGTCTCCAGCCTCACCACTGCCTCACTCTTGACCCTCTTAGCCACCACTATCTGGGAAAGGGCGTGTCCGCGGATCACGGTTTTAAAGGCTTCCCACAGGGACATTGCAGAAGACACCGACCCCTCGTTATCCAGGAAGTATTGGTCCATAGCCTTAACCAGGCTGTCACGAGTCGTAGGGTCTCGCAGGTACCATGGGTTAATGGGAGCGATCCGCCCTGCAGACCGCGGCCCGGTGTCAAAAAGAAGCCAGAGCGGAGAATGGTCGGAGATACCCCGCGCCAGGTGCCTGACCTCTCGAATCCGACCAGTCTGCGCCGCGGGCAGAAGGAAGTAGTCTAACCTAGAGAGACTCCCATGCGCCCCCGAGTGAAAGGTGAATTGACATTGGGTCGGATGCATTAATCTCCAACTATCCACCAGGCCGAAGGTCTCCAGCATCCCACCCAGCCATGCCTGGGCAGCGGGGAGGGTCCTTGGTGGGTGACGATCCAGTTCACCCGAAACCACAGAATTGAAGTCCCCGCCCATGAGCAGGAGGCTGTCCGGAAGGTCAAGCAGCATTCGACCCAAGTCAGTGAAGGTGGAGTTCTGGAGGCCCGGGGGGACGTAAACTGAAACCAGGGCAAGGGGCTGCCCCTCCCACCTCCCAATCAAACACACATAGCGCCCTCTGTCATCCGAGACTATCTTAGTGATCTCCACCGGAAGTGAGGTTCGCAGCAGAATGCCCACCCCCCTGGAACCAGTTGTGAAACCAGAATGGGCCACGAGGCGGTATCCCCCCCTGTTCATTGCATGACAAACGTTGCCAACCAGATGCGTCTCCTGGAGAAACACCACATCAGGAGTCCAACGACGCAAATATTGCAGTACTACACCCCGCTTGATACGGTCCCCCAACCCATTGACGTTCCATGACATAAGCCTCAACCCGTCCCCCCCCATCCCCCCCAATAGATCAAGGGTCCCCCAGCCTGCAGCACAGTTCCCAAATGTGGACAAAAATCAGTACCTCGCCCTGTAAACAAAAAACACACAGCAAAACAAACCCTCCTCCCCCCCAACCCCACCCCAGGACCAACTCCCCCCACCCTGCACCCCTGCGGGCTAAAAAACCCCCCCAACTTGCAGTGTGCCTGTCGCCCCACTAACCCCATTCTACGAAAAGAACCCAGAGGAGGTAAGGGACCCGTCCCCGCCCGCCCCCCACACTGGTCCTGGTAAAACACAATATGCAAATGAAATAAGACCCGACTGTACAGTGCAAAAAGGCAAAATCAAGGACCAAAAGTCATTCTAAAGGGGACCCATCACCTGCGGTGCCCGCAGAGGGTCCGGGACGGCCACTTCCGTCCGGCAGAGAGTCCAGCCAGTCACTTGCAGCCACAGGAGAGTCAAAAAAGGCTGTCCGATCCCCATGTTCCACTCGGAGTTTTGCAGGGTAGAGCATTGAATACTTTAGGCCCAGCTCACGGAGACGACGCTTCACCCCTTGGAATCCCATCCGTTGTTTCTGGACCAGTTGCGTGAAGTCCGGGTAAAAATTGATGGTCGAGTTCTCATGACGAACCGGGCCGTGGGTCCGTGAGGCCTGCAGAATAGCGTCGCGGTCCCTGTAGTAGAACAGTTTGGCCACGATAGGCCTCGGGGGGGCCCCCGGCCGTGGCCGACCGCCCGGAACTCGATGGGCCCGCTCCACGGCAAAGAACTTACTTAGGCCAGCCGAGGACAACTGTTTCAGGATAAGTTCCTCGACCACGAGGTCAACCGGGCGGCCGTCAGAGGACTCCGGTACACCTATGACGCGAATGTTGTTGCGTCGGGCCCGTCCCTCGAAGTCCTCGAGCCGCCGGGCCATATGATCGTTAACCACCCTGATGTCTCCAAGCGCGGCCCGCAGATCCGACACCTCCACACCGAGGGTGGAGGTCCGTGCATCGAGAGCCTGGACCCTCTCGTTAGTTTTGGAGAGGTCGGCCCGGATCAGGGTGACATCGATCGCGACAGTGTCAATCTTACGGGCCAGGGCCTCATATTGCGTCGCGATGGTTTCCCTGATGCCATCAATGGCGCCCATAATGTCCTGCAGGGATAGTTCCGTAGTGACGGTCGCGCCTCCCTCCGCAGTATCCGAGGGGAGGCCAGCAGCGCCAGAGGGCCCCCTGCCCTGGGTGTAGCGGTCCATGTTATTGCTCTGGACCGCTCCCCCGCGGAGGGAAGCCTTGGTCTTGCGGCCCTCGGGACCCCCTTTGCCCCCCATGTGAACACGGTCACCCGAGGGGACCTCCAATCAAGAGGTGTAAGGGCACCAGCAAGAAGACCACAAAATGTCGGTATAGGGGGTCCGAGGCGATAGGCACTCTAGTGGCAGGTGAAAGAAAACCTCATGCAGAGGCCCAGGAAGCACCTCTCCACCCCGAGCGCACCTCCCTGCCGGTCTCCTGAAGTGCAAAACCGAAACCGAAAGTGGTGGATCGGCAGCTGGCACCGCGCTGAAGCCGCTGTTGTTCAATTGCAGCCCGGTCCCTCGGGTCACCTTCACCCCGGTCACCTCCGTCGGGTGGGTCCCAAAAGTTCTGACGACGACAACTCAGGATTCCCAGGTCCGATTTGAGTTTTGAAAAGAGATATACGCTCAGCTGGTCTTTATCTCCCAGATTCCATAAGCCACGTCAGGATATTCTCAGGATAAATTCCGAGGAGCAGAGAGGGTCCGGGGAGCCCTGTGCTCACGCGACCATCTTGGATGCGCGCTAGGCTCCTCCCTCCGAAATGCTCCAGCTTGGACCTGCATCCGTGTCCATGAACTTTGTCTTACTCCCTGCGCGGCTAGCGGTGCCTGACGCGGCCTGTTGCCTGCCAAAAACTGTATTCAGCCTTCAAAGTTATCTGCTCCGCTCCTCATCCAATACATTCCTGTCTAGTAGTTTAGGTAAACATCCTTCTAGCTACCGAGCAAAGGGCCCGGCCTCGCTGTCTTTATGCAAGTAATTCGTAGGCCCATGGAAGATTCTTGCCCCCTCGCATCTCATGTAGACACATAGACGCTTGTACACGCACTAACAGTCAGTATAGAATAGGATCTGTCCGAGAAGACCTTTCCTTCCAGATAATATGGTTCCTTAAACACAAGATATTAGATATGATTTAGGACTAGGTTGTCCTGACACCCCAGACTTCTGTCTCCATATGTAGAGCTAAATGTCAATTCCCCTTCACCCTCTAGTTGCACGTCAATCACACGTCATGCGGCTGCGCGCGCATCTCTGCCAAATATTTCTGCTGACACTGCAGGATTCTCTTATGGATCCACCCACTTGTGACATCATTTTAAATGACGTTTCTAGTATACGCCTGTATTACGCCTATTTTTCATTACGTATGTGTATTCTTATCTGTATTATCAGCTGTTACGCCTCCTGCATCTGTCCGAATGCAATGCTTTTCATATAAATATTGTTACTTGTCAATAATGTATTGCTGATCCCTTCCTGAACCTTCGTGGTGATGGAATATGATTGCCTGGTTCGAACTATAATTCCTTTGTAAGGAATAAAGCCCCTTTCAGAACCTCTAATACCACGGATTCTGCCTCTTATTTTGACTGAGTTATTCTTACTAGACTTTACCGCATAAAAAATAGTACAGGTAATTTAAATATTTACCACATAAATTGGCGCCCGAACAGGGACACTTTCTCATCTCACGCCGCGGAGGTGCGTTGCAGGCCCGGTCCCCTGCCACAGCTGAACGGACAAAAACGCGTACCCGCAGGATTTCCTGTATCTCCCTCCGGCCAAGCGGGGGTGACTGAGGCTGCGATCAACACCCAGACGAGGCGGTGAGAAGTGCGAAGTATCCCGACCAGAGCCTAGCTGAGAGAGCAAGATCCGAGGTATACAGAGGCCCACCAGGTTCCGAAGTTCCGAGTCCAGTTGAGTCCAGTCCGGTCCAGTTCAGTTCAGTTCCGAGGCCTTCCGTTCCGTGCTACCCGGTGAGTACCGTTGCTGGGGAGGCAGTTAGACGTGCACATTAATTTGTGCCGGTCCTGACGGGTTTGGGTACACAGATCCGGTCTGCACTGTTTTAGCAGTGTATCTGTACTGTTTAGCAGTATATCCAGTATGTTCATGTATATAATTCAGTATTATCTAGTATTAGTATTATGTCAGTAACTAGTTTTCTTCTAAATTAAATGTTCGTTAAAAGCTAAATGTTAAATGTTAAATGTTTTACTGTGTTCAAAAATTGTGGTATGAATGAGTGTTCATTATTGTGTTTATCGTATTAATTGTGTTCAAGTCCAGTTCGAGTAAGAACCAAGTAACAAGGTTTAAAGATGCCGTTCTTTTCAAAATTAAGACAGATCAAAACTAGAAAAGGAGTACTCGAAGAAGCTGTTCCCATTCCACCTAGGGACACTCCAGGGTATTTTATGTATCATAAACATGGTCTAGATGCCGTATTATATCTTGACTTATGGGTGGACTACACCAAGGATCTAGCAGAAAGTCAGAGGTGGCCCGCAGCTGGGACATGGGATGCAGATTGCATCATGAGAGTAGAAGAAGAATTATGGAAAAAGAAAGCCAGACAGTCACAGAAAGATGCCATTGAGTTATGGCGTAAAGAATCGCATAGGCGCACAGAGAAAGCGCTCAGACTGGAAGAGAAAAGTAGGGAGAACTCAAATAGAGCCCGAGAAAACGTATTAGTTGAGGAAGGTATTCAAGTAAAAACAGAACAAGTAGACAGACAACGAAACACTCTTATGAATGGTATGTATCCTCTTTTGGCCGAAGGTTTACCTAAGGCCACCCCGGAAATACCGAAAGATTTGCCACCCCCATTACTCCCGACTAAAGCACATCCCAAGACCGCAAAAGATATTTTCCTTTCCTCCTATTTAGACGACGTAGCTCCCGAATATGTTAATGATCCACCACACACGCCACCTGTCGTTGGAGCTCAACACCGAGATCATCTGCCCCCACCTCCGCAACAACAAACTCCTCCGCACAATCCAACAGGTTCATCTGTTTCCACCGCTTTTCCTGCATCCACAGTCTCTACCTTACATCCCACGAATCCTTTCATGCCTAGCACCTCAGAAGGTGCGACAGCAATTTTTGCCACACCACCATCACGAAGCAAATCGTCTCTTAGAGATTTAGCCAACCAACGTACACCCCAAATAGCAACGTCCGACATGTTTAAGGAACATCTTGTAGATTGTAGATATGATCCAGTGCCCGGTAAAAATGATAGAATGCTGCTATCATCACTACGTATACGACGAGCTTCACTATATTTAACGACGCGACCAGGAATGATTAAACATTTAGACAATATATATCGCTTTGTCCAAACAGGGCAAGGCCCTGAAAGTATTGACGAAGCCATGGAATACCAGAAAGCGGATATACAGAGACAACTGTTACGTTTCTTCATAAACTGCTTGATCAGAGACAGAGATAGGTCCGAGGTAGACCAGGATGAAATGCAAGTACTTACCCGATGGGGTCAGAATATATCAGAGGGAAAACATGATAAACAGACATGTATAGTAGTTATGTGCCGAAAGATCTGCAAAGAAGTAGAACGAATACATAAAGCCAGATTAGAGGCAGACAAAACTGAATCAGAGGGAGAGGAGGAGGAAGAATCAGAAATGCCCACAGGACAATTAGAAACGATAGCTTATGTAGGTAGGGGAAGACCTTGTAACAATACCAGATACTTTAATGACCCGATACGTCCGATACGACCAGAATGTAACAGACATTTTCAAGCCCCTATGTTAAATACGAAGTCCCCTGAACACTTATTCCAGGCTGCTGATAAATTACTCCGAGACCGAAGGGGGTATCATATGCTCGATTCTATGGATGAACAAGAATTAGCCAGGCCAGCAGTACAATGGGCTGACAGTTCTGAAAAATACAGTGATGATGCGTTGGCACACACGTTTTTGAATCTTACCCCAGACGAACAGCGTTTAGCTGGTATATACATGATACAACATCTCGTTATATTATATAGAAGCCAACACTCCGATCCTGGTCCCCTGCCTGATATATTGATTGAATTACTCACGAATAAATGGAGAGGTTCAGGTACTGATTTAATTAAAGAAATTCTGGAATATCGACACCAGTACATTGTCTTCATATGCCCAGAACATGTTTCAGTTCCCCCCAAGGAAAGAAAAACGTATCACATAGACAGACAGAATCCCTTACGCGAAGTGCACCCAGTCAGAGGTGAGGACAATATTTTTAAACGCGTGTTTGTGTACGCGCCCATAACTAAAATTGAATTATTAGAGATGAAGAAAGTAGTACCTAGCCATGACAAAGACCCAGCAGGTTTCCACCGTGAGATAAAAGACATGTTACTCATGGGAGAGTATACTTACCCGGACATTATGAAAATATTAAAAGTCCTATTACCCGCCGGTATTTACGAGAAACTCAAAGAAAAGGAATGGGAGGTGGGAGACCAAAAGATAGATTGGACAGTATTAGAAAACGAAGAAAAGGCCCAAGCTGCAGGTTCAGGGCTTGGGGAAAGGACTACAGCATTACCAGGATTATTAGTGCAGGTACTACCACGTTTATTAACTACGAAAAAGGAAGACTGGGGTGCAATCTCAGCCTGTAAACAAAAACAAGATGAAGACACTAGTGATTTCTATTCCCGATTTGAAAAATGTTTTGGTATTAATAGTGGCATAAAAGCAAGTAGTGAATCGTATCCACATCTGTTTGTGACAAAATTAGTTGAGAATTCCCTGCCCCAAGTTAAGAGTAGAGTACTGAAATTCGAGAGTACCTGGCAAGGAAACACACCGTCACAGATGTTACAAATGTTACAATATCATCACAATAGAATTAGGGAAGAACAAGAACATGAACAAAGACGTATGAAAGACACAAAAATGAAAATGCTTGTTGCTCAGTCAGTTCCAGCTGACGGTCATAAAAAGGGTACGACACAGTCCAATGATTCAGTAGGTCCTGTTAGAGGGACATGCAACTATTGTAAACAGCCAGGTCATTATATACACGATTGCGCAGTTCTGAAACATAATATCTCTACGGGTATAACGAAAGAGAGACCACGTCCGCCTAGACAGGATCAGATCCAACAACAAGTACCTCAGAATATACAGCCTATGCCAGCTGTACAACAGACCGCACCACAACCACAACAACAACTACAACAACAGCCACAGCCTATTGCTGCAACACAAAACACGACACAACAGATGTACCAGTATGCACAAAATGACTACCCAGAGTATCAGCGCTACACATGAAATAGCCTAGAGAGGGAAGTTGGCTTACCCCTTATTGAGGTTCCAGTAGATCAAGAAGGTCCTTATGTACAGAGTCAGTTATTAGGGAAAGACAGAAAGTTTCTACTCGATACAGGGGCAAGCAGAACCACTATCCGTCACAGCGAAGTCCCAGGGGTACCCCTCTCAGGCTCACAAAATATTTCCCTTGGTTTTTCGGGAAAGCCTACTGTTAACGAAGTATCGCAACCACTTGCATTTACAGTCGGTCCATTAACACGGACTACAGATCTATTACTTACTAAATCATGTCCAGAAAACTTGTTAGGTATAAAAACATTGAAAGCTCTAGGAGCTGTAATATGTTGTTCTCCGGAAGGAGTACGACTATTTTTGCGTGACTTTAAAGGTCACTACGTGTCTAGAGACATGGATCACCGGTTACAGAATCTACCTGCACATTTATGGGCACAAGGCCCCACTGATGTAGGTTGTATGCACATTACACCATATCGAGTCACAATCAAAACAGGAGTGGTACTACCACGAATACGACAATACAAGTTACCCCCAGATGCTGTAGTGGCTTTACTGCAAATCATTGACGAGCTCATTGCGCAAGGAGTGGTTGTGGAAACCGACTCCAATGTATGTAATTCCCCGATAATTCCGATTCTTAAAAGAACTGATCCAAAAGCACCCCCAGTATATAGATTAGTTATTGATCTGCGAGAATTAAATAAATGCGTTATACCACAATACCCCGTGGTCCCAGATATCTCTTCATTGCTAACAGCCATAGATTCAGAAGCAACGTTCTTTACTGTAATTGATCTCAAAAACGCTTTCTTTAGCGTCCCAATCGATCCGGAAAGCCAATATTTGTTCGGATTCAGTTTAAATGGACGAAGTTTTAAATTCACACGCGCACCTCAAGGATTCACAGAAAGCCCCAGCATCTATAGCCAAGCACTGAAAAGAGAACTTGACAGTGTCCACATGCCAGCTAACACTGCCCTGCTTCAATATGTCGATGATCTACTGATCACCGCCCGAAGCGAACCTGAATGTGAAAAAGCATCACTGACGGTTTTACATTTCCTAGCCAACAAGGGGCACAAAGTGTCCCCTTCAAAGCTGCAATTCTGTGTCCAGCAAGTTGTGTATCTCGGGCACTTGCTGTCCAAGGGGGGAAGACAGCTTACACCCGACCGTATCCAGTTAATTGTTAACATGCCGCCACCTAAGACACAAAAGGAGGTACGGGCATTCATAGGCCTCACTTCGTACTGTAGGCAGTGGATCCCTCAATATGCATTTCTAGCGAAACCACTCATTCAGTTGACAACACAGGAGGCAGCGACATCGACTGTCCTCCCTTGGACTCAGGAACACACACAAGCTTTTGAAAGCTTAAAGAAAGCTTTATGCCAAGCACCTGTTTTAGCAACGCCATGTTACAGCAAACATTTTACACTTTTTGTTACAGAACGTGAAGGTACTGCTCTGTCAGTACTCACGCAGGAACAGGCAGGATCACACAAGCCATGTGCTTATTTTTCTAGTACATTAGATCCCGTAGCTCAGGCTCTTCCTGCGTGCCTGAAATCAGTCGCAGCAACAGCTTTAGCAATCAGACAAAGCGATGCCATAGTATTAGGACATCAATTGACAGTACAAGTACCACACGCAGTAGAGGTTCTCTTGAACCGGACCCAAACACAACACTTGACTATAGCAAGACTGACGGGTTATGAATTAACATTGTTCCAGCCACACATAGAAATCAGACGTTGTAGTACATTAAATCCTGCCACACTTTTGCCATTAAATGGAACAGACCCATTGGCACATGATTGTATTGAAGTCATTACTATTACGACGAAACCCAGACAAGACTTGACAGATATTCCATTATCAGACCCAGACCTGACATTGTATGTAGATGGTTCATGCATGAGAACAAATACAGGAGAGTTAGTGGCCGCTTATGCAGTCACAACAGATACTGGAATTATTGAAACAAATTGTATCGATACCTTGTCAGCTCAAGCAGCAGAGCTCATCGCTCTGACACAAGCCTGTATTCAAGCCAAAAATAAGAAAGTCAACATATACACAGATTCACGTTATGCATTCGGAGTCGTCCATGACTTCGGCGTGCTTTGGCGAGAGAGAGGTTATTTAACTTCTCACGGTGCCCACATCCAGCACGGTCCCCTTATTCAAGCTCTGTTAGATGCAATACATCTGCCTACTGCAATATCGATTATGAAGTGCAAGGCCCATACGAAAGTGACTGACATTATTTCTCAGGGTAACGACCTAGCTGACAGAACAGCTAAACAGACTGCTCAGAATCAGACTCGTCCAACTGACACGACAAAGACAATAGTTCCGACATCAACACACTGCATGACAGTTAAGGATCCCGCCCTTGATGTAATTGACATACAGACACATGCTACACCAGAAGAAATAAAGAGATGGACTGAATTAGGAGGGATCCAAACGGATCAAGGATGGATGACGAAGGGAAAATCTATATGGTTTCTCCCCGACTCAATGGTTCAGGTCATCATTAACACAATACATAGTCCAGCGCACCTAGGAGAGAAAGCTATGCTAGACAGTATTCAACACATTTGGTTCAATAAACACTTGCGAGCAGCAGCTAAACAGAAAGTACGTACCTGCATGATTTGTTGTCAGTTCAATCCAGGAAAAGGCGTACCTGTAGAACAGGGTGGATTTCAACCCCCCGATCACCCTTTTGAAGTCCTCCAGATGGATTATATCCAGATGGAACGATGTCGAGGATTCAAATATGTCCTCGTAGTTGTATGCGCTCTCTCCCGGTGGACAGAGGCGTATCCCGTCTCAGATTACACTGCCCCGACTACTGCCAAACAGTTAGTTCGAGAATTCTTCCCACGATATGGTTTGCCCCGTGTCGTGTACTCAGATAATGGCCAACCGTTCTCATCCGAGCTAATGAAACATGTTTCACTTCTGTTAGGCTACCAATGGAAATTCCACTGTGTCCGACATCCCGAGGCAGCAGGTCTCGTGGAACGACATAATCAAACTCTGAAAATTAGACTGTCCAAAGTATGTAGAGAAAAAGGTGTCGACTGGATAGTAGCTTTACCAGTTGCGCTCTTTTACATGAGAATGGTAGCACACTCTCGAACAGGGCTATCCCCGTATGAGGTGATCTTCGGTAGACCACCAAATATGTGGGGGACGCCTATACCTCGTAAAATAACTGATGTTGATTGTAATATGCTGACAGATTACCTGGCTTCCTTGATGTCTGCACTACAATCTTGTCGTTCACAGGTAGCTGCAGCTTTTCCCGATAACACTGAGGTGAAGCCCCATGACGTGGTTCCGGGAGATATCGTACTAGTAAGGAACTTCGACAGAAGGAACCCGCTGGAGCCTCGCTGGCAGTCGCCTAAAATCGTCTTATTGACCACAAGGACAGCTGTGAAGATTGAGGGACGTAAAGGGTGGTTGCACTCGAGCCATATCAAAAAATTTTATGGACTACCATCCGACTTGAATTATCAGCCCTGCATTCCCTCACAGACTGACTCAAAACTCCCCCTGGTTGACAAAACCGAAAAGGAAAACTATAAACTGAAACTAAGGTCTAGCAAGTCAGACAATTTGATTGTTTAAGTCCTCTCCAAGGTGAATCGGTTGAATTTGTCTCTGACATGTATCCTCTAGACCGAAATAGAGAGAAAAATGGACAGAAACAGCTCAGGACACATGCGTACTGTAAATCACTTCGTAGTCACTGCATAGTGACATTGTTAATTATGTTTTTTCTAAGTCTTCTGATTATTATCTCCAGTATATTATTACACATGTATTACCCTATCTCCAAGCGTGCTTCCAATGCTACTGCCGAACATTCTTTTAGCGAATTACCCCCACGAGTTGTCCTATAGATTTGCGCTGCGCAACAACACATTCATTAGTATGCTACATCATTCTCATCAGACCAGCAATGCTAAAAATTGTTGGATATGTGGCCGACTCCCTCCCTATCAGAAATACAAGGGAGTTCTGCCTCTCTTTCCGTATCCGTTGACACACAATGGCTCCTGTGGAGCATGGTTTAGTTTGATTAATTCCCTAGATTCAAATTCAGTAGTTTATCAAGACAACTGGGTTTGGGGAAACCTGAACCTAGTTTTACTTAAAGTCTGCTACCCTAACAAGGAGGGACTTCCCAAAAGAACAGGAACTGATCTAGAAAATGAAGTATATGGATTAGGTAACTTTACACTTAATCTTATGATCCTGAATATTGAATCCGAAGCTACACCGATCTTGCCCGCTATGTCAGTATTTCCAGTTAGAGGCGAATTATGTGTAAGAAAGAATGGTTCAATACACATGGGCCATAGTAAATGTACCACTGTAATAGAATTCAGTGATAAAGGCAAATCTACATTTAGAGCTTCTCGTCACTCCTACTTCATCTGTGGTCACACCACATACATACGCCTACCCCTAGATTGGGATGGTACCTGTTACATTGCATTCCTTCTGCCACCTGTTTTCCTAGCCCCGCCTGATTACCATAGGAATACCCATTTAGTACACAATAGACAACAGAGAGATCTCCCGATTGTCGATTACACCGAAACAGCATGGGAGCAATACACAGATTTCAATAAAGGTTTCTTTCCCTACATAGGTACAGTCACTAATAGTAAGTTGATACGTAGATTAACTAGAACCCTTGAAGCAGTAGTGAATGAAACTACTTCCGCCTTAGGCAACTTAACAGAGGAGCAGTCTGCGATGCGGATTGTTGTTCTTCAAAATCGTCTTGTCCTTGACGTCATCCTGGCCGATAGGGGCGGAGCCTGTAGGGTCATCGGATCAAGTTGCTGTGTTTTCATACCAGAAAACGCGCCGTCAGTATATAAAGCTATAACTCGACTTCATAAGATCGTAAGCCAGATACACCAGAATCCAGGCACCTGGACTTGGTCCGGTTGGTTCTGGAGCGTGTTGTCAGCCTGGGGATGGAGGATCCTATCCTTCCTAGGTATTGGCTTTCTCATACTATTCAGTTGCTGCTTGTGTCTACAATGTGGGCCAGCGATTTGTGGTCTGTGTGCCACATCGTGTATCCCGCCTTCAAATTTTCATTCAAGATCCCGGAAGAAGAAAGAAGAACAAATGATGCTATATGAACAGATTGATGGATTGATGAAGATGGATATTTCATGAGGGTCCGTAGGGGACAAGGAGGGAATGAGGAAATATGAATTTTTATGGTCAATTGTGTCCCCTATCTTAGACCCCAACGACTCCATGTACATGCTACAAGTACATGTATGTTCCCTCCAGTTCCAGCTATGAAGACGCAAATACATGTGCGTCCAACGCCAACATATCCTCTTTCAGATCCGTCATAAATGGGTCGAATATTCCATTCCTAAGTATGATTGGCCACCGACTTTATATGGTTCACTTTTCTAGTTTTACAGTTCAGGCGAGTAGGCCCTGAATTCTGTCGTCGAGCCTTTTCCTGCTTCTGCCTCTGAAATGCTCCAGCTTGGACCTGCATCCGTGTCCATGAACTTTGTCTTACTCCCTGCGCGGCTAGCGGTGCCTGACGCGGCCTGTTGCCTGCCAAAAACTGTATTCAGCCTTCAAAGTTATCTGCTCCGCTCCTCATCCAATACATTCCTGTCTAGTAGTTTAGGTAAACATCCTTCTAGCTACCGAGCAAAGGGCCCGGCCTCGCTGTCTTTATGCAGGTAATTCGTAGGCCCATGGAAGATTCTTGCCCCCTCGCATCTCATGTAGACACATAGACGCTTGTACACGCACTAACAGTCAGTATAGAATAGGATCTGTCCGAGAAGACCTTTCCTTCCAGATAATATGGTTCCTTAAACACAAGATATTAGATATGATTTAGGACTAGGTTGTCCTGACACCCCAGACTTCTGTCTCCATATGTAGAGCTAAATGTCAATTCCCCTTCACCCTCTAGTTGCACGTCAATCACACGTCATGCGACTGCGCGCGCATCTCTGCCAAATATTTCTGCTGACACTGCAGGATTCTCTTATGGATCCATCCACTTGTGACATCATTTTAAATGACGTTTCTAGTATACGCCTGTATTACGCCTATTTTTCATTACGTATGTGTATTCTTATCTGTATTATCAGCTGTTACGCCTCCTGCATCTGTCCTAATGCAATGCTTTTCATATAAATATTGTTACTTGTCAATAATGTATTGCTGATCCCTTCCTGAACCTTCGTGGTGATGGAATATGATTGCCTGGTTCGAACTATAATTCCTTTGTAAGGAATAAAGCCCTTTTCAGAACCTCTAATACCACGGATTCTGCCTCTTATTTTGACTGAGTTATTCTTACTAGACTTTACCGCATAAAAAATAGTACAGGTAATTTAAATATTTACCACACCACAGATGCCCATGACAGCTCCCCCTGTGCAGCAGAGCTTCTGTATGCTGAGGGGGTCTCCCCGGGGGAAACACGGGACCGGGAGGAGCTAGTAATCAGCTGCGGCGACTGTCTGCCTGGCGTCCTCCCTGGCTGGAATCACGCAAGACCGGGGACGAGGCCTGCGACCGCCGGAGATCTCTGCGGGCCTTGAGAGTGGCGATTCCGTCCCTGCTTGCCCAGCTACAGTGGAGGCGCCCTCAGCCATAGGGGGCCTCCCGGACTCTACGGACCCCGGCCTTCACAGTTGGGTGGTGAGGAGACGAGCGAGCCCCAAGGAGCCTCGCGAGGCCCGGGGATCGGCCTGGAGCGTGCCTGGGGGCTGGGCATGCTATTAATTAACCCAGAGACTCAGGCAACTGATGCTGGGGTGCTTGCTGACATTGGGGGTCCCCCGATTGAAGTGCAGGCACGCGGCCCCTCCCCCGCCCATTGGCCCCGGAGTGTCCTCTGAGGTGCACGCTGAACCGCGATACAACCCCGGGTGGGGGCCCTGGAGGCACGGTGATCGGCAGCGGCCCCCTGGAGGTGGCGGATAATTGTGCCCTCTCTCACTGACCTGCGAGGAAGCTGCTAGGGCTGCGGGACCGCGATCGGCTCGGCCAGACTGGTGGGCCTGCACTCCTGGGGCATGGAACCTGCTCCGTCCTCCTTGGTGGGGCACTCTTGGATACTCTTTCTGGTGCCAGAGGGCCCCCGGAAATATTTCTTTTTATTGAGTCTGCCTGGAAGTGGTGTTTTTCCTCCGGCTGCGAGTGGGGTCCTCAGCCCCCCCTTGGACATCCTCCAAAACACTGTCGGGTTGGGGGCCAGCACAGTGGAGATTTGGGTGTTCAGGAGCCCAGTGGGGGCCCTTAACGGCGCATGACTGTATAGGCCCCATCGCACTGGAGGCGGCCCTGAGGTGAGAAGTTATACGGCCGCTGCTGGGCAGCTTGCTCGGGGGGGCCTCCCCTTGGGACCCGGCCCCCGGGGCCCGCTCGCGCTTACCTGGCCTCTGCGCTATTGGTGTCACCTGCAGGAGAGCCATACGTACGCCACCGCTAGCCCTGTACAGGGGACCTGAGTTTGGGGATTTTGATACTTGCGGAACCTGGTGCTCTTTACTGAGGCTTCCACCATGAGTAAGGACCGGCTACCTCGCGCCTCCAACCCCAAGACCATCACGCAGTATACTACGCAGCGCCTAGCCACGCAACAAATTACTAGTCAAACGGGCCAGAATGGTGAGGGAGACGCCGCTAACGAGCCATCCTGTGCTGAGTTCCTAGAGGCGATCCAGGGGTCCCGCACTGCTCTGGAGAAACAAATCGAGACAGTCTCCATTGATGTGAATCTACTGCGGGCTGACCTGCGAAAGGCGGATAAGGTGACATCGTTCAACTCCAGGGAGAAGTGGCCTCTCTGAAGCAACAGGTCTCCCAGCTCACCAACAACACAGGAGCGCTAGAACAACAAGTGGAGGAGGCAGAGGGGCGGGCCCGTCGAAGTAACATCAGGGTCCTGGGCATTCTGGAGCGCTCGGAACAGGGTAATGCGGAGCGCTTTCTGGAAAACTGGATACGTACTATACTATGTCCCATAGGCCTGTCAGAGGTCTTTGTGGTGGAGAGGGCCCACACTGCGCTGATTCCTCCGCCACCGCCGGGGGCACCTCCCAGGGTCATCATAGCCAAAATCTTGAACTATCGGGACAGAGACTGTATTTTGAAAGCAGCAAGAGACGCGGCGGACCTCACTTTCGATAATACCAAGGTATCCAATTATCCGAACTACACCTGCCAGGTGCAGGAACAAAGGAAATCCTTTCTCGGCATCAAGCAGAAACTACGTGAACTCCACCTACAGTACATGTTACTGTACCCTGCAAAACTCAAGGTGATAACGAATGGAAAGGCCCATTTTTTTGACTCTCCGGAGGAGGTATGGGAATGGCTCGAGATCAGGGGAGAGGCCTTCCCCCAGCGTGAGCGGCGGGGTATCCCGGAGTACCTGGGTGACCAGACCATCCGGGGGCCGCAGGGGCAGACACAGGGGTCAGCTGGTGGACGACACCCAGGCGGAGAGATCGCGAATCACGGTGGGAGACGGCGGTGCCTTACATGTGGAGTCATCGGATTCGGACGACCCCCCCCCCACTGCCTGTGACAGAGACTCCTGAAGAGAATCTGGTGCCAGAGACTCTCCTCTCATCCACTCACGTGGTTCCAGAAATGATCATGGACCCACTTACTCCTCATACAGCGCCACCCTGAAGATTATATCCTTTTTTCTCTCTTTCTGTTGCTTTGGTGGTGGGGTTGGGCTCTCAGAGGCCTAGTGACTGCTGTCTGGCAGTGTCTTGGGAGAGTTAATGTTGAATTAGAGTGGAAATTCTATACATTTGGTGGGATTAGCTACGCAATACCCTATGTGTGTCTCATGGGTTCACAATGGGGCAGTTTGGAACATTGTATTGCGCCAAGAGATGGCTGGGTGCATCGGGAGCTGGACATCGGGGAGGGGGGTTTTCTTCTTCCTTTGTGGATTAGTTCTAGCCCTGTTTGGGCAAATGGGACAGCTGTGCATGCCCTGGCACCAGCATGGAAAGGGCATTTCTGCATGTTTTGTTGTCAGTAAATTGCTCGCGGGAGGGGGTAGGGATTTTCCCGGGGGGGGGTTGGTTTTTCTTAGGCATTGTATGTATCGCTTTTAGGGCACAGGGCTTAGGTAGCTATATGGGACATGGAACACATGGGGATTGGATATTCTATCGTACATGGGGTTTCAATTTCTAAGCTGGAATGTGAGTGGGCTGGGCACTTGCCCCAAGAGATACAGGGTCCTGTCTTCTCTCCGCAGACATCGGGTCTCGGTAGCATGCCTCCAAGAAACTCACCTCACGGAAGAAGGGGCTCAAAAATTGGCGAAGAAGTGGCGGGGACAGGTCTTCCACTCTTCATTCTCTGTCTATGCTAGGGGAGTCCTTGTGTGAGTGGTCCCTGGGGTCCCGTTCACCATCCAATACGTGGAAGCTGACATTAACGGGAGATACTTGCTTCTTAGAGATGTTGCTATAATGAACACTTATGCCCCAAATACAGATGACCCGGACATCTTTCAGGCACTGCAAGAGGTGCTGGTATTGGAGCTAGAGGTCCCGCTACTTTGGATGGGGGATTTTAATTGTGTCCTAGACCCCGTCCTTCACAGGTTCCCGCCCCGCACTGGCACGAAACCAAGGATGAAATTAACAAGAAGGAAGTTTCTCTACCTATATTTTTCAAGATGTACAATGTATCATCTTATTAGTATATCGACACTTAAACTAACCCATCAAGCAAAAAAATCTAAAACATTCAATACGTAGCCAAAAAAAGATTTGTTAATGTTTTATTTTTTACTTTAAACAATTTCAGAAAAATAAATTTGATGCATAGGCTTATTTCTGATTTGTAAGAGAGACATCAAGTAACAATATATATACATAGAAGGCCCCAGACATTTCCAAACACATACAGGCTCACAGACTCAAACCGGTTTCATACCACACCATAAATACATACGTCACACATCTACAAACGAAACGGTCTGAGAGACCCAAAAGTCACAGTAATCAATATATAGACAGAATCATATAAATATTCAATGCTGTGCTGGATAATACATGTTCAAATTTGAGGAGTTAGGACTTGGGTGGGCCTCATGGAAGCGCCGACGCGCGTTTTGGTGAACGCACCGAAAAACGGGTGCCACCTTCCTCAGGGCAAACAAGGACCAAAGAAAATAGTTTTGGTTTTGTGCTGGGACCTGTGAAGGCTATGAGAATAGCGTGCAAATCAGGATGAAGACACAGGCGGGATCGCTCTGGCCTCAAACAGAAGGTCGATGCGTTACTTAAATTAAATCTGTAAGTGATATAGAGGACACGGAGTCTGGGCTAGAACTTTCGACATTCAAGTTTCAGAGACGTGATCATTTAATTTCAATCCCGGAAAAGGCTGAATAAGCAGGGCTTTATATGTCAATCGAAAAATAATGCAACAACACCATCGGGAAGTCCGCGAAGGTATTCGCCGTGGCAGTAAAGGGCATAACTGATAGGGCGCGAACCATATGCGGCACCGCTAGTCGAAGGGGCTCCGAGGGAGGAAAGGAAAAGAGAGTCCCCAGGAGAAAAAGTAACTAACCGGTCCAACGAAACCAAGGATGACAATGAAACTCCGGGAGGTTATGGGAAATATAGGAGCCCAAGATGTATGGCGCCAGAGACACCCGACCCAGAAAGTGTACACTTGTTATTCATCCACTCATAATACATACAGTCGCTTGAAAAGGGTTTTACTTGCTAACCCTGATGTAGCTATGTCTGTTGAGGTGAACCATCACGTGCGATTCCTCTCTGATCATTCCCCGGTGGCATGTGTGGTCAACTGGGGGTGGAGGGGGGTCCGATACGTCGCCCACAGAACTGGAGATTGCCGGCGGAGATCCTGGAGGATCAGGTAGGGAGGCACCACCTAGAAACAGCCATGCCCGACTACTTTGACCTAAACTGGGCCGGGTCAGACCTATCGTGGGCCACGAAATGGGACGCCCTGAAGGGGGTAATGAGAGGGGCATGCATAAGCCTTACATGTGGGGTTCGGAAGCAGCTTCAACAAGAGTTGCAGGAGGAACGTCGCCTCTTGGAAGTTCAGATCTCGGAGACCTCTTATTCATCAGGGAGGGATGGGGAGCGTGGCCTCCGGGAACTCATCTGTGATATTTGGGACAGGCTAGACAAATATACTCTTACACAGTACAGACAACGCCTTCATAGGGAAGGGGATAAATTGGGCTGTCTTCTGGCCTGGATTCTCAGCCAGGAACACGCCCCTGCTGCGATTGTAGCTTTGCGGGAGCCCACGGGGAACCTAGTGCGCTCTGAGATGGGATATGCCGATTTGATGCCGATTTGTTGGTTTGATATTTGTATTGTAACGTGTAAACTGAAAAATAAAGTATGTAAAACAATAATAAAAAGAAGACTTGAGTTAAATCTCCAATGCCCTTGCCCCTGCGTAGTAGGATGCAATTCAAAGTCACATATTACTGGAGCATGATCCAAAATCAATATAGCCTCCATTTATGAACTTTATAAAGTTTTCCACAAACGATTAATTAGATGCAAACAAATAATAAATATGAGTATGTTATTTATCTCCGTTTTAGGTCTCGCCTGACCCAGCGCATGCGCTGGTCTGGCGAGACTTATTGAGAGGGCTCCAAAAAGTGCTACCAGGCCAGCCTAGAGCTACAGTGCATGTGCGCGGGCGCGCGCGCTGCTTTTACTGCGATTACTTTCACGGCCGCTTTGATGTTTGATCGCATCGCGATCACTTTCGCGGCCGCACGGCCGCTTGGCATAGCCAATAGGTCTCGCTTTTGCGGCCTTATAAGTGTTTAGTTATGCAACTGTTGCATGGCTAAACACTTATAAGGTCCCAAAGGCGAGACCTATTGGCTATGCCAATGCTTGTTTGTTTTAGCTCTTGAACCGTTTCTATATCAAATTGACATTAATGATCTTATTTCAAGATGTAAATTTCGGGAAAAGAAGGACATTTTGTAGCAGATTATATCTTAATATTGATCAAATCCTTTGTATTCCATGTCTCATATCGATGAAGAGATTGTAGCATATTCATGGGCTTCGGGATACAAATTTAATATAGTGAAATCTGAAGTTTTACAATTGAGCAATTATTGCCTTACTAGTCTAATTTATCGGTTTGGTTTAAGCAGGAAAATAATAAAAACCAAATATTTATGGGCTTGGTTATCAAATTATTTTTCAGATAGTATCAGCAAAACTGACATTTATATTATGATTAAATTGCAAAACACAACTGAAAAACTAAACTTCTTTATGTTTGTCATGGTGTGGAAGATTAACCTCTATTACGACGCAATTACCGATTATTAATTTTCCTTTAACCATGCACCACATTAACATTCCCACAACCTTTTTTTTTTTAATCTATCAAGAGATTTCTCTTAAATTTTTTGTGTAATAATAAAAAGGCCTAGAATTTCTACAGCCAGACTTAAAACACTGAATCCAATGTGGAAGTTCATGTTCCAGGCTTCTAAAATGACGCTATGTTTAAGCTTGGTCCTTGTTACACTATGAAGACAATGAAGAATGTCATGTTTGGGTGGAATTATTTTTTTTAAAAACAGTATGTCCCTTTTTTTTTTTTAATTAAGAAGTTCTTTACATGACTCAAAGACCTGGATGTATTTTGTCTCCTATGTACAATTTTGAATTTCATTTTATTTATAGAGGTTTTGATTAAAGAACAATTCTTAGATTGACTGATTTGGCACACTAATAAAATTAAGAATACAAATAAAGTGTTGTAATGGAACAAATGGAAGAGTTAAGTGTATTTTCTTGATTAATCAAGTTCTTGATAAAGATGTCTTCCTGCCGTGTCATCATTTACAAAGAAAGCATAATTTACCAATAACCTTTTTGAAACAATATGCTGAACTGATTTCTGTCATTGATTTACTTCTTGACAGATTGGAAAATGTTGAATACATTTCAGAAGAGAACATGCAGGTTCCTTGTCTTCATAGTATATTTGATCCTAGAGCATCAGTTAAGTATGAATAATTCTCACATGTAGCTACAGATAGAAAGGGGTTCCCTATAGAACTGTTGTGGTGTTGGGGCTACATTTTACTACATCTGTTACGGAATGGAATCATATTTAAGAATCTATTCTACAACAAGTTTAGCTGGTGCTAGTTCTTTTATATGATAAATTATTGTTAACTCCACAGAATTTGTTCATAATTAACCTATTGACCCCTGCTAAATATTGGTCCAGTTGACTTGCTGAAATATCATATCTTCAGGCAGTTTAATTGTTCTTGGGTACATATTTTCTGTTAGAAGATCGTTGAAAGGATTAATGAGATTTTAATATTAAGTTTCCTTTAACATTTTAAGCATCAAGCTTTTAGAAGTCAATCAATCAATCAATCCGTTTTTTCAGGGTGGGAAATTGCTGTAATTTATTAATAGCATAAGCATTGTATTACCGCTAATTGGAAACAAGCCTATAAACTGTCCTTTACTGCATAGTATAACTCTATACGTCATAAGTATAGATTGGATACTTATTTGACTGTATCAATTAAAATAGATGTACATGGCCCTCCTTGACAAACTCTCTAGTAACCGATTTTGAAGGGTTATTTCGTCATTATGGCATACTGATTTGAAATTTTATAAACTGTCATGAAATGTTTTACATTTGATATTTGGTACACTTGTCTTTAGTATATATAAGGTTTAATCTATTTCACTGATAAAAATACTTTTCTCCGTAGGATAATGTAGTTTTCTTATTGCTATCTTTACTTCCATTTCTGAACACAAAAAAAGGACTCAAAAAGCTACAAAATGTTATTTCCACGTAGATCTCTTTCGTATATGATTGGTCTAGTTTTCGAGATGAATTGTTTAGATATAATTGGATGTTTTTGTTTTATCTAAAATATTAAGACGACATAAATGCAATATATTGAATTATTGATTGTTGATATCCGCATATATTGCATATTTATTATATTAATAACACTTTTAAACTAAAAGACCTTCGCTAAAGGGTATTTCCCCCCAAAGCAGGTGTTACACCTAACTTGCACATTTCGCGAAGTGACACAAACAACTAGTGCTGCTTATCTGATCTCACAAAGTGATGACGTTGGTACAACTCACTAGTACATGCCACGTGGTGGCGCTATTTCCACACAATTGGGAAACAGAAGACGATAAACACAAGTACCACAGAAAAGAAACAAATGATCATGAAAAAGAACGAGATTACACTTTGGGTGGAAAATGATCTAAACAAAGACACACATGCATGCACTCTATCTGAAAGATTAACAGTTTGACACGTGAATATGGTGTAAAACAAAGTACATATACAAAACATACAAACTATTATCTTGAGATGTTTACAAAGCACTGTTTGAAATGAGTTCTTGCATTACTAATCCATGGCACACAAAACGAGCACAGCTAATATTTAAACTAGGGATAGCTGTGATTTTCCAGACACCCCACCACTCCCAGGATATTGTGGTATAAATTAAAGGCATGTTGTGGTGCCATAAGCGAAAATTGTGCGGCAAACTATTACGTTTGTTTTGTGACATTCTGCAACAAGTTATTTGATTGACATTCATTAGTTTCTGAATGCTGTTGTCCAAGTAAATTGATACAATTCACAAGCTGTGTCTCACTTTCTGATAGGCTTGTCCGAGAATCGTGTGTTGTGTCATAATAAACAATACACAAGTCATCTTCAGGTAGTACTTTAGTTTAAATTGTGTGCCAGACATAGTTCAGTAGCATACCAACTGCCCAAACTGTGGCCAGCATGCGTCCCATTGGCTAGTTATAAAATACAATTCAGCAGGGATTGGAGGTTTGTCAATAAATGCACGCTTGGGGCATGCCAGGAGCAGCCATTAATAGTCTACGTCAGTCACTAGGGTGGCTCAGATTGTGTTTATAGGGTTTGGTCTCCCCTGCATTGTCAGCGGGGACTGGCACTTTCCAAAAGGCAATTTTGCACATGTTGCTTTCTGAGGGAACTGCAAAGATTTGTGTTTATTTACAGATGTCGTGGAATGTAAACCAATCTGTGAGAGCTGTTTATCTGGTTCTTGAGAAAGTAATAATATGGTACAGAGAGTCACTAACCTGTAGAGCAAGTCAATTCAAACCATAGTAAGAGACACCTCTCATTTATACTGATAAACAGTAATATTTGCGGATCTGTATTCATCCCTAGTTTACTCTCTGCTTGCAGTGTAATGTGCTGCAGAGTTTCAGAGAAGCAGTTGAGCCGCCTGAAAAGATCCGAGGAAGTTGTGGTTCTCGACAGGGCTTTAAGCGGGATGTGTAAGTATGTGTGTGTGTGTGGGGGGGGTGGGGGGGGGGGAGAGGCGTGGCCTATATAATTAACGGCGTAGCTTAAACCTGTAAACTAAACTTCACCCAGTGTGGCAGTGGCACCATACCCAAACAACTGCAATTGGAACATGCCCATTGCTATGGAGAGAGGCCAAGGATTGGAAGAGCAAGTATTCTGAACACCTTTTTGATTCACTCACAGCATTTGTAGTGCTGGATTCCAACTCCAGACCCCTGCACTCATTGTTTTACAAATGAAGTGCGAAGCGTGTGGACTATAAATAGAGAAAAGACATGGATTACCATAACGTTTTTCACACTTTTGTTCAAAAATCGATTCGTGTTTTGACGGTTTTTGACTGTAAAATAAAGACATTAATATATTGCCCGAAAAGGACCCGCTTCAAAGTCCGTTTTTAATTACCACTGGATCCGAGACCCGGCCCACTTCAAGCCCTGGCTCGCGACTCACAACTGGCACGAGCAGCGCGTGAGTGTGGCCAGCGAGCAGAGCTCTGCATGGATGGATCTTATCACAGCTCGGGGGCTCACACATGGGATACACCCTGCTCGTGCCAGTGAAAAAGACTTTACGCAATTCGTAGCATAGAAGAATGGGGGAGGGGGGCGGGGGGGGGGGGGGTCAGGAGTCGTGTCATGTTTCTCTTGCAGCACAGTGATAGTACCTGCTGTGTTAATCTGTGCCCATTCCGGCCCGGGACTCCTCGGGGGCGGAGGGACAAACAGGATGATGCACAGCACGCACAATGCCTTCTGCTGCAAATGATGGAAATTGACTCCCCCCGCCCCACACAAAGGTGTTTTATATATTGAACTTATTTCCACATATGGGCCAATTGCGGCCTTGTTTAAAATCAACACAGCCGTCTTCTGCCGATTTCGCAAGATATCCTCGATTTGCAAACTCGCAAAAAGCGGGGGGTGGGGGAGGGTGTTGTTGAAGAAGTTACAGCAATAACAACCACAGAGAAAAGAGAAAAATGCCCGGCTGGCGCGCGCTTTCCATTCACACGGTGCAGTTTTGATCAGCTTTAAGCACACAGAACTAGGTTACTGAGTAAGGCAACCGCAGTCCTTAATTAAGCAATAAATAATTCAAAATTCACTGCAATCCAGCAGCAAATTGGAATGAAGACAACAATAGCATTGTCATCGTGCATTGATCTGCCCCCGCAAAGAGCAGAAACATGAAACGTGACTCACACTGTAATAAGCGGCTTGTGAAAGATGTGCCTTAACCCGGGGCAGGCACAATGGCTCCTCTGTGTATCGCACAGCAGAGCAGTGCGGTGCTGACAGGTGTTCTCACTACACTGACCTATATAACTTTCATATCTCACCCATCCCCCAGGAACAAGTCTACTTTAACCAACGCAGGGTGGATGCAAGTTCAAAGCGCCAGAACAGAGCTGAAAAAGTCGACAGGACAAACCAGAGTGACGTCAGCGTCGATCCATGCCAGACTTTCAGGACAACCCCTGGGAATGGCTGTAGGGCCGAAAGTACCTGGCACTGGGGCAATCTGCCACGCTGCTCCTTATTTTCTCCGTGAGACAAACCCATGATGTTTTCGTGCATTGAGACTTGTATCACAAGCCCCGACGGGTGCTCTACGTGATGTTGGATGCTGCTCACAAATTGAGAGCTAGACTCTGGTGGTCGGGCTACCCCTTAAGATGTACTCCTTTTAACATCGGTGACAACCAGTCCCGTGCCTAGTGTGCGACATAATATCTGGTTGAAGGCAGTTTACCTACGGCTGTGGGGTGAAAGTCTTTTTACCTGCATTGTACGGATGAAATATATATTTGTTGGGGTGGGTGGGGCCCAAAATGTTTTAAGCAAGAGGACATGCTGGGAAACGATTTAAAGAACATGAAGATTCCTATAACTGCACTGTCATTCGCCACAATTGTTCAGAAATCGTGTTTCCTTTCTCTCTATTTTCTTTTGGTAATCCCTGTGTTTTGCCGCACTTCTTTTTTTGAACTGTTCTCAATTTATTGCTTTGATTCATCTTGCCGTGAAGTTTTGGTCACCCTCCTGACGCTGAGTCCTATTTAAATGCCCTAATAAAAGTAATTTGTCACGACTGTGTTGGTGTTACTCATGGCAACATATCAAGAATGTAGATGCTGTGGGTAACAGGGTATTTCCCACTTTTTGTAACTTTTCGGTTGTATGCAAGTGCATTTATTCAAAAATGGATTCACATTCCTTTGTTCTAGCACCAAAAAAGGCCTTTCCTACATCCCCAGTAGGTATTTGTGACAACGGATGTTTGCTGGAGACATTTATGACTACATTTCCGTGCATCAAACGTGCAGTGAAAAGCAGTGTGTGATTTTGCTACCCATCACCAAGATTAAGATTTGTATCGCGTTAAATTAGTACTTTACGAATGTTACAATTGATAATACTGTAGGGTTAGTAGTATGTTAAGGTTTCTAGTAACAAGTGCGCACTTCCATACCTTCAATAGGGGGTGAAAACTCATGTTTTTTGTCAGACACAGGAACATTGGAACATTCAAAGAACTCCAGGTCGTCCTCAGGCTCACCTTTCACCTCGGACCCCTCAGATTTCTGAGTAACTGTTGTTGATGCCAATTTCTCTTCATCCGTGGCATGGCCATCTCGATTACCAATGTCTGGGCCACCAGAGACTGGCTCTTCTTCATCCTGGAGGACAAAAGAGACCTCATTAAAACTCGGATCCCAGCTTCTCACAATAGCCATGCCCGAAGAGCACCCCCCCCCCCCCCATAGACTCTTCTAAATGCCCTCTGCAACCCTGGGTGTGTAGTTTACTGTATGTTTTTGACACTCCCTACACCGTGGGTATTTTACTGAATGTTAATAACCCTCCCCAATACCGTGTGTACTTTGCTATCCGTAAATGACCCTCTCCACTACTGCGTGTACTTTACTGTCCGTAAACAACCCTCCCCAATACTATGTGTACTTAACTGTTCATGAGTGCCCCTCCACAACACTGTGTACTTTACTGTCCGTAAGTGTACTCCGCTCAACCCTGTGTAGATTTTCTGGTGGCTCAACAGTGCCTCGAGGAGTTAAGCAAACAATTCTCCTGGGTGGATTCTGTAAATGATGTACTGCTGGTTCAACACTGCGATCTGTTTGGGTTTCTGCCACCCTTCAGTGTTCTTTGTTCATGTATTACTGTGCTGATGGCGTAGCAGTGCCACATGGACTGACTACACCTAGGATTTACTGTTGTGTGCGTGGTGTCTCCTGTGATAAAGCTTGCATTGCTTCGGGAAGGTTTCTATATTTCAATTGCAGGTGTCTTAACAACAACTTGAGTAATATTGGGTGGGTACAGCAGAAAACAATTACTCAGGATAAAAAATATATATCAGTGTGAGTTCCCCCCCCCCCCCCTCAAACACCAATAGGTTGTTCCTCTGTTCTCAGTGGTAGACTAGCTAATCAAATCAGTAATTTTGTGATGTTTAATTGTGCTCCTTGGGGCTAGTCATCTATTGCACCCACATACATCCTATCTAATAGCCTTGTGCAGCCCAATGGGCTGATTCACTGCTGCTCCTGAGTAGAATCTATATAGTTACTCCTGGGTAGTTTAACTGTGCCAATGGGTTGCTCCTGGGAAGATTCCATCTAATCAATTTATTACTTCTTGGTGGTTTAACAGCGACCAACTCATTTTTCACTTATCACCTCGTGATACATTTCATTGATCCCCATGGTCGTTTAACCATGCCTCCAATGGTTGCTGACCTATTGTTTCAGAAATGACTAAATGAAATACTCCTTTGAGGTTTAACATGGCCCCCAATTGGTTGCTCATTTTTCTCTTAAGGGTGGATCGCACATAATCCATTTAATGCTCCTTGGTGGATTAATGTTGCCTCTCAGGTGTCCATCACATCTTGCTACACATCTGTAGGTCTGCCATATACCCTATCTAATATTCTGGTCGTTTAAACGTACCTCCTAAAGGTTGCCCATCTGCTGCTCCCAAACAGACCCTATTTGCAACTGCTTGGGGGCTTAACAGTGCCATCAATGAGCTCCTCTTCCATTGGTCCTGGTTAATCCTTGGTGGTTCAATCATACCACCAATGGACTGCTCTCCTATCTCTTCCAAGTCAAACAAGTTTAGTACCTTAGAGTTCTAACAGTGTCCCATGAGGTTGCCCATCTGTCACTTCTAGGTAAGACTCCATTTAATAGTCATAAATAACACATTAATGGCGGAATCCAATTATGATACTGCCCATCCGAAATACTGTAAGTACCCATATGTGCACCTGTCTCTATTCTCACTTTTCTGCAACTTCAGTGCGAATGAGAGGACCAGTCAATGGAATATGGACATACCATGAAGTCGGACCTCATACACTGCATTAAGAACATCCCACACAGAAAATTCCTTAACAGCCCTTCAACCAAGCAGCCTGAAAGGTGCCCAGGAACCGGATGAAAATGGAGTGCTTTATGACCGCAGAATGTGTATGAAGTGCTATACAAATAAATGTATGTAAAACAAGCATTTACAATGCAATGGTCTCGGCAATATTATAGGTAGAGCTATTGGTATTGTTCATTATTTTTTATCATTTTTGTATCCCTAAATAAATGGCATTATCATTTCCATTGGCATTAGCTTTTTTTGTGCATATGTGATACCTATTGCATTAGCAGAGAGAGAGTGAGGTAGTGAGAGAGCGAGAGAGTGAGGTATTGAAATAGAGAGTGAGGTAGTGAGAGAGAGTGAGGTAGATAGAGAGTGAGGTAGTGAGATAGAGAGAGTGAGGTAGTGAAAGAGTGAGGTAGTGAGGGAGAAGGATGTTGTGAGGTAGTGATATATAAGCATAGAGTGATGTTGTGATGTAGTGAGATAGAGAGAGGTAGTGAAAGAGAGAGTGAAAGTGAGTTAGTGAGATAGAAAGAGTGAGGTAGTGAGATAGAGAGTGATTGAGAGTGAGAGAGAGAGTGAAGTTGTGAGGTTGTGAGCTAGAGAGTGAGGTAGTGATGTTTTGAGAGAGAGAAGTTGTGAGATAGTGAGGTAGTGAGATAGAGTGGAGTAGTGAGGTAGAGAGAGTTATGTAGTGAGAGTGAGGTAGTGAAACAGTGATGTGAAATTGCTACAAATTAGTAACTTGTTACACCCGATCCTCTTAGTTCAATATTTCAGAGCAGAAGAAAAACAAAAGCAAGGTAACAGGCAACCCCGTTCAACAGTAGACAAAGAGCCAATTAGTCACCTGATGTCTTCTATTCTAACTGCGCTGCGGAGATTCGGGGTCTGCGCTATCTGTGCGCACCGGGGGTTCCCCGTACTCTCCACCACGATAGACTACGCACTCATTTCCCTGCTGGGTTTTCGGTGCTGCGCAGCCACTGTGGTCTTTGTACCACATGCGTTCATCAGTCTATGCGTATATCAGGGCTCCCCTGTGGTCAGAGCACGAGCGCGATCATCGGCTTTGTACTGTGTGCGCACAAGAGTCCCTCCCCGTGTATGTATCGGTGTGCTCTTACACACACACACACCTCTCTACCCTGTGCGCGTCACGTCCCTCTGGGGCTCTTTATTACACGCGCGCTCCGAGGTACCCCAGGGATTTGTGCGCCACAGAACCAGTCTTCCCGGGCCTCTGTGCGCATTAGCGCACCTCTGGGGACTGAGAAGACACACTGTTTCTCAGGGCGGTGCGTGCTCCAGAGCTCCTGTGTGTGTGTGCGTGCGCAGGGCTCATGGGGCTCTGTGTTCACCACATCTCTCCGCGCGCCCCTTGCTCTGTACTGTGTGCGCGCTCTGTTGGTCTCCCCGGGTCACTGTTAGCACCTGAGCTCTCTACCATCCCTCGCTCTGTACTGTTGGTGTGTTCCTTGGCTCCCTTGCGTAGTGCTCTGTGGCTCCCCGTATATGTACCCTGTTTGCGCGCTCGAAGTCTGTCCTGGCTCTGCGAGTACCACAGCTTTACCCTCGCCCCGGTTGTGTACTCTCTGAGCTCCGAGTCTCCAATGTGTAGTATGTGCGCGCCGATCAGGGCTTCCTACGCCTCTTTGTATATCAACGCTCCCGTGTGAGCGAGCTGAGGGTCTCTCTAGACCCTGTGTGTATTGAGTCCCTCCCTGACTGTACTGCCGAAGCGCCCATGAGTAGTGTGTGTGTACCAGAGCTCCCCTGAGTGTCAGCTGCAGGGCTCTATGTGCATTTTAGCAATAACTTCAGGCTCGACATGAGGCTGCATCCCATAACAAACACCTACCTGGTTACTCCTAAAGCAGGTCAAGCCACTTAAAGTTTTGTACGCTCAACATGAGAGGACTTAATAAACCGGTAAAACGCAGGTGCTACTGTCCTAGCTAGGGGGAGAGGACGCCATTAACATCGCTGCCTTTCTCCGAGGCGAAGAAGAAATGCCTCGGAGAAACACAGCGGCGGTTTCAGATTCGGGGGCGTGTTTCTTTTTCTCTCCTCTTGCCATTGGCAGGAGGAGAGAAAAACACGCCTAAAAAAGGGCGTTGCTAAAAAGTGGAAAGAACAGCACGAAACACGCCCCCGAATCTGAAAAAGACGGAGCCTATTTGGAGGGACGGCTCTCTCCTCCAATGGCTGGCCTCCGTTTAGGAAGCCAGCCAATGGAGGAGAGGCAAAAAGAGAGGCGGGCTAAGGAGCCACTCTCAGAAACATTAAATCTCCGACTTCCGGTTCTGCCTTCGGCAGACCGGACGGTCCTCGACCTAAAAACCACCCACAAGAACAAACATAAAGGTGGCAGAAAAAAAAACAAGAACACACAAGGGTCGCAGCGGGTTACACCAGATGACACAATGTCCACTCCCAGGCATTGCCTTCAAAACCAAGGTAATAGCCCCCCCTCTTCCCCCGACCGATGCGTTTCAAAGGTTGTCAGCTACCACTACAACTCCCAGAATGCAATAGTGTTTAACTATGCAACAGTTGCATAACTAAATACTTATAAGGTCCTAAAAGCGAGACCTATTGGCTATGCCAATGCTTGTTTCTATTTTGCAGGTTCAGAATACCAAATAAACACCGATCAGCAATGATTTCACCTTTGAAATCCACAGACAGGACACACTGAAAACAGGACAGCCTACATGTGTGATAACGACAAAAAGGAGGCTCGGTAAAATAAAGAATTTGCCTAAGATCACACAGTTCAGTGATGCACAGAAGCCGGAACTGATCGTAGATTCCCCAATCCACACTGTGCAATCCAGTCCCTGGATGGGTAGCTCTTGGCATCAAGGATTGGTGCGTTGTTCTGCTTCTGTGTGGACGATACTACAGTATGGGTCATAGGCAGAATCCACGATATATGTTGTCAGTTTCACAGAGCACGTGCCCAAGGGTTTAAGATCACTTCACAACAGACTACTTTGCACCTTTATTCCAGCAAAGGTCTCTGCTTCATTATCGTGTACGAAAGTACTTTCCAAGTACGAGTACAAAGTGTACGAAAGTATCCCTTTAGTGAGTACTCACTCCTCAGTACAGTGGTACGATGTGCCCTTTTAATGTCAAAGACCCCACGTGCTGTAGAAATGCACTTCTTGAACTTTAGCCACTCATATTTTACGTGATGCTTTCTGCATGGTTCGCATAACGCATTTTCAGAGCTCGGCTCGGGCACGGGCTCTACGATCCGAGCCAGACCCTTGGCTCGGCTCTCCTTGTTACTCTGTTGGCCCGGCCACCGCTAGAGGGGACCCCCGCCCCCACACCAAGGTAGTCTGCTGCACCCCTCAGGCTTAGGAGCGAAACAGTATTTTCTTTTGGTAATGACTGTGCTGGCCTCGTGTTTTATTGGTTGCGCGTCACAGCATCAGGGTGAAAGCATGGATGTACGTCACAGCATTAGGGTGAAAGCATGGATGTGCCGGACAGTAAAACTAAACATTGGCTCGATAAAGACTTGTTTGTTTAGGTTCCCTTGGCAGACACGGGCACTGCACTTCAACGGGAAGGCTGGCATGGACCCCTCGACACTGGCACTTCTGGAAGTCAGAGGCGGGCATCGGCTGCTGAAAGCCACCGGTGTAATTACTACAAGTGTCAGGCAGGAGGCCGAGTCAACGCGAAAACACTAGAATAAGTTAGGATTTGTTGAGCAACGTTTTCTAACCTGATGAAGTGCAGATGGGGAGTTGCGGTGAGTGCAGGGTTGTGGGTGCAGAGACCACGGCTGGAGAAAAGAAAGGAATGAATACTTCCACGTACCTTGTGACGTACTTGATAACACGATGCCAGGGGTTTACTTACTCAGTGGTGTGGGTTGTGGGGTGTAAGGTTGTGCTCCTGGGAGCCTACATTGTTTCAGCTCTTGCTAAACCTTCTGTTTCCCTATAGTTACTGCTTTAATTACGTAATTGCATTACTCCAAGTAAGGTTTTCAACCTAATTAATTAACCCCTCCCTCCAGCCTGTTGGGACCAGGCCAACTGTACTAGGTGGGGAGGTGGGGCTTGTGTAAACTAAAACAGGAGGTGTGATGGGGGGTGGAGGGAAGTGGGTGTGTCTGTGAGGCGAGGCGGCCTCATTAAGTAATTACTTGGGGGGTGGGGTAACGAGGAGGTAAGGTCCTACATCCTATTAAGGTCGCTAGGTTTACGGCGTGACATATAGCGGTAGTCAGATGCTTCGCGGCGCTTGCACAAAGCAGCGCAGAAAACAAGGAAAGCAGGAAAACTCGGCGCTTCTGGACACCATCTTTACCGGTCTTTGTGCATCGCCTCATAGGGCTCCAAAGCGCTATAATTTAAAGGGCTACACCGACCAGAGAGAGTACTGTGGAGACGGGCTCGACGAATAGGAGAAGGAAAGAGTCGGCTCCAGGCTGAGAGGAAAGAGTCTGGATAACATCCTCGGTGGTGAATATACACAAACGTACACACACAAACAACAGGGCCACACGGACAGTTCGAATACTGGTGGCACACAGGTACAAAATGAGGCATACAGAAAAGCATACACAAGAACACGTACAGTCACACACAGACAACCACACACCCGACACCCGCAACACCTCACACCCAGTCTGGCCACAGTCACACACTTAACAACCACACACCCGACACCAGCAGGACCTCACACCCACTCTGGCCACAGTCACCCTCAGGCAACCACACACCTGACACCCCAAGACCTCACGCGCAATCTGGCCACAGTCACCCTCAGACAACTACACACCCGACACCCCAAGACCTCTCGCGCAATCTGGCCACAGTCGCCCTCATACAACCACACACCCGACACCCCAAGCCCTCACGCGCAATCTGGCCGGCTAGAACGGTCTCTTCTTAATGTTCCCTCTGGAGTTTGGTAAGGATCAGTCAAAGGAGAGGGTTTGACATGG
This sequence comes from Triturus cristatus, assembly GCF_964204655.1. NCBI lineage: Eukaryota > Metazoa > Chordata > Amphibia > Caudata > Salamandridae > Triturus > Triturus cristatus. Next base: position 605,480,113 of record NC_140594.1, read on the forward strand.
GCGTAAGCCGGACGCGGGGTCCGTCACACTCTCGCACACATGCCAGCACGGGGGTGTCAGGCCCATCACGCGCACATGCCAGCAGGGGTGGGAGGGGATCAGGCCGGGGGCACCCACCTTCCTGCGCAGCCGGCCGGTAAGGATCGCCAGCAGGAACATCTTGAGCACCAGGGCAGCCGCGTAGAAAGTGAAGCAGCAGAACACCCTGTTCTCCATCATCGTGGCTGTGCAACGGCTGCTCTCTGCCGAGGATCACCGAGGAGTGCGCGGCTACGCGGGGAAGAGGCAGCCAGTTAAAGAAGGGGGAGGGAGGGAGAAATGGGGAAGGCGTAACGAGCCGGCCAGGACCTCCAACAGGAGAGGGAGTTGGTGGGCAAGAAAAGTCAGGAAGGGAGAGGTGGAGCGAGGGAGGAAGTGAAATAAGAGAGAGAGGAAGACACAAGGTAGTCAAAGAGGGGAGAAAGGGGACTCAAAGGGCAGGGAGGAAGACAAGCGGGGGTCGAAGAGGAGGCGGGGAGAGAGAGAGCTGCGAGGGAGGAAGAGTGGGAGGCCACAGCGGTCGGGAGAAACTAACAAGTCTTACGTGCTTGAGGGAATCGTCGTTGAGGGAATCGCCCTGAACACCACCGCCTTTCTCCGAGGCGAAGCAGAAATGCCTCGGAGAAACGCAGCGGCGGTTTCAGATTCGGGGGCGTGGCTAAAGAGTGGAAAGAACCGCAAGGAACACGCCCCCGAATCTGAAAAAGACGGAGCCTATTTGGAGGGACGGCTCTCTCCTCCAATGGCTGGCCTCCGTTTAGGAAGCCAGCCAATGGAGGAGAGGCAAAAAGAGAGGCGGGCTAAGGAGCCACTCTCAGAAACATTAAATCTCCGACTTCCGGTTCTGCCTTCGGCAGACCGGACGGTCCTTGACCTAAAAACAATAGATGGATGGAATGGTGTACAAGGTCAAACACCACCAGTCAAAGGTCTGTGCCTAAATCCCTCGTCTTTTTGCTCACCACACCATTCCAGTTTGGACCCAGCCATATGCAAATCAGTCTTGACCCTGCTCCCCATGGGAACTGTCCAGCCCGAACTGCAGGGCCAGGTCTTTCCTGGGTATTGATAGGTAGACTCCACTCAGAGCAAAGGTAGGAAGAATACAAACTATCTAAACAAAATATGTTACTGTTGAGCCTAAAATTAAGAGGGGCTGCGGGTAATATTCACGTTTGTGTTTCCCTCATAGATTGATCCAGCAGCTGGCAAGAATTCCCGCCTGTGCTATTTTCTCTGGATCGCCTAAATATATGTATGTGATCCGTATTAATATTGAGAAAGAAAAAAAAACCATAATTAGGATCAATTTAGTGGCCTCTTTGGGGAGGCTTGATGAAAATAGATAGTCCACTATCCCTATGCGTGATAGCAATTAAACAAATTAGGTACGGCAAGAATGCAAAATGTTTAATACTAGATTCTATGTTGTGTTGGAAAGAGTTGATGCCTGAACTCACTCTTTGAAGTGAGTAGCCCACCTGGTATGTGAGTTGTGTGAGAAGATGGGTGCATGCAGTATATATTGCTTAAACTCAAAACGCATGCAAGTTGTACAAGAGAAGATTGGTAAATGTAGTGCACATTGGTGAACCCCAAATTATGAGTGACTGATGTGAAGATTTTTTTTATACTGATCTAAACTGATGTACCATAACTTGACAAATCACAGCACATATGTGTGTGTATATATTGTCACGGGGCCCCCCTTGCTGGTGGTCATACCGGAACAACGGACGAATGGTGGCATGCTCATGGAAACCGGGATCCTCTCCTTTTTCCACAGACGGAGGATTCCACGGATTGGTTCACTTCAAGGGACCGAGACTCGTCCAGGATTACGAGCGGCCCCTTTAACTGGGAGCAGTATCCAGAAGACCCCGCCCCCTGGCCCTGCGTCATCAGCCCTATTCCTATTGAGTAAAACTTGGAAGCGTGGCTAGGTTTAAATCTTGCGCAAAACCAATGATTTAATTGAAATACGGACAAATATCTAAGAGGTGCTCCAGGGAACAGAAAGGAAACGGCCACCTACGTCCCAGTAATCCTCCGTTACTGCAGGTACACAGAGGGTAGGCACTAAAACAGAATATTGTTCCCGAGCAAAAAACAAAAAAGCATTCAAACATATAGTATTAAAGCATCAGTCCAATGAGATTTCAGTTCATTATATAGTCAGGAGGTATTCTTCTTTATTTTCTTATTTCTCAAAATTTCTCCTTGTGATCATTACACATTAGTTCATAGTAACAGATTGGCATAGATGTTGTAGCCAAGTTGTAGTCAACACGTGTTTCGTCTTGGGTTAATGGCCCAGCGACTTCCTCAGGGCAGGGACAATCTTTAAGAAAACAATTCACCACACCTCAGGTAAAACCTGTGTGTGGTCCCATACAGTATGGGTCTAAATGCAACTGGTATCCATCATGAGTCAGCAGTGCATATGTGTGCAAATATCTGATTACAATTCAAATTTTGAAGTGGGTGCCGTGAGGTTGCAGAGCATCAGAAGGTTGGCTGCGCTAAGCAAGTTTCTGTAGCGAGTATGAAGCGGACTGTCTCACTAACGATAACACTGTGATCGTCTGTGAGGCAGTCCGCTTCATACTCGCTACAGAAACTTGCTGAGCGCAGCCAACCTTCTGATGCTCTGCAACCTCATGGCACCGCTTCAAAATTTGAATTGTAATCAGATATTTGCACACATATCGACTGCTGACTCATGATGGATACCAGTTGCATTTAGACCCATACTGTATGGGACCACATACAGGTTTTACCTGAGGTGTGGTTGTTTTCTTAAAGATTGTCCCTGCCCTGAGGAAGTCGCTGGGCCATTAACCCAAGACGAAACACGTGTTGACTACAACTTGGCTACAACATCAATGACAATATGTTATTATGAACTAATGTGTAATGATCACAAGGAGAAATTTTGAGAAATAAGAAAATAAAGAAGAATACCTCCTGCCTATATAATGGACTGAATCTCATTTGACTGATGATTTAATACTATATGTTTGAATGCTTATTTGTTTTTTTCTCTGGAACAATATTCTGTTCTAATCCTATTGAGGACGAGGCATGGGACGCGAAGACAGACTGGGATAGACATCGGAACAGTGAAGATGCCGAAAGCAGAGCCCGAGAAGAGAAGCAGAGGAACGAGGGAGAAGATGCCCCGGTTCCCATACTGAAAGCCCAGCGAGGGATTCCCGAGACAGCAGGGGAGCCAGGAGGCCAACGTGCCCACCCATCGCCCAGCCACGCTCCAGGAGGAGCGTGGCTCTCACAGGTGCGTGCGCGGTTTGCGGGGTGGGCTGAGAGGCGGAAGAAGGTCGGCAGTGAGAAGTTGAACTAATTCCCCACAGATCTAGAACCATCCCGACTACTCTCTCCCTTCACGCAAATACCTTCCCCTGTGAAAGCACACCGTGTGTCTCCTCACTCCTTATCCCCTTTTTGGTGACGGTGGAAAAGTGGAGCCATTTTCTCACACCGCATTCTCTTATTTTTTTGTGTTTTGAGGAAAGCCTGAAGCAAGAAAGTATTCCCCACAAGAACGCCAGAGCATCCAGACGACTGAAAGAGGGATAACCTGTGGATAAGCATTATTCACAAAGACAAACCCTGGCAACACCAGTTAGACGCATGTATAAAATAAAACCCACTGAAACCCCTTTTGTTGTGGACCTCGCTTCTTCTACCCGCTCACATATATATAAACATTTTTGTTTAATCTATAAAATGATTAGGTGTTTTAATTGGAACTATGTATATGACTAGGAAACGAATGCAGATATATGATTGATAATAGTAGTATTTATATGTTTGCTCACAAGTGTTACCAATAAGCATTGACACAAGATATTTTTTGGTGTCTTGAAGAAGGTGGTCAGAACTGGCCTTATACCACTGAAACACGTTAACGCATATATAATGGTAAATTTGTGGAACATACTGTCACATTAGAGGAGAACTTTGTCATGATCATGTACCTGCATCGATTGATTGTACAAATTAGCTTATGTCTTGTGTGCTCTCTCTTTTTCTCTCTTCTAATTCTTTTTTATACATATGTTGATTATATGAATTATATGAATCTCAAAATTACGAACATCGAAAGGAGGTTAGATACTATGGAGAATCAATTGATCAATCATAATAGGAGCACAATCAAAGCTCCTATTATTGAACAATCTGTTAAGAGTCTTTTAAATGAAAATACTTCAACGCTCAAAAGAAATCTAGCCCCTCCCCCAGATCAGGGTATTGGGAGGCAAGAAAACCCAGTGATAGTTGAAGATGTCAACAGAAGTACTAAAGTTCATACAGGGAATGATGATCGCTCGGTCCCTGCTTTTATAAATTTGCCCCCGGAATGCAGCGCTTATGTTGCAGTACTTACAAATGTCCCTAAGTTGCGGAAAGATCAAGTAGAAACCTATGATGCTTTAAAAAATAAATCCCTCCACTGGCTATCCACTAAATGTGGCTTCCCTATGGAGAGGGCTAACCAGGTTATATTGACGCAGCGGGTGGGTTGGGTGGGTCCGCTTAAGAAAAAGGTGGATGGGGACTGTATTATCATCAATTTTCGATCCCCGTACTTGGCTCAAACTACTCTTGCCAATGCACCACGACCCTCAGCCTGGGAGTTTAATATGACCTTGTTACCCTTGAGATATTTTTATAGACACCTACTGGAAAACAAATTTGGTGATAACAATAATTCTCTGGCACATAGACTTACAAAATTCTCTATGCACCGACCATGCTTTACAATACCCACCTATAATAGATTCCAGGCCTTCGATTCCTTAGATCAAAATGATTGACTTAAGATGGTAAAGGCAAAACGAAAAACAGGACCCAAATGGGAAGAAGGAGATACTATGGGTGGGCAATCGACTTCTTTGTTAGCACTGTCGGAGCAGGAACCATTAACATTAACCAGTAACAGAGTTGTAGAGGATGATGCACCAGGTATAACCAACAGGGGTTTATCCCCAGGAACATCGGTTACAATTACACCAAATAATGCACCTGTAACACCTCCGATTGATACCCCGAGAGGTGACTCAGTCCTAGAAATAGGTTATAACCTAGTAACATGGAACATTGCAGGGTTATTCAGAAAACTGGATACACCATTTTGGTTGGACTTTATCAAGGCAGGATATGATTTTATTTGCCTTCAGGAAACATGGTGTAAAGAGAGTATCCATATAGAAGGTTACACCTCTAACTGGTTAAATGCACCTTTATCTATGGCTGGGAGAGCTAAAGGTGGTCTCCTCATTTTGATATCCAATAAATTATCTATGTGCAGGATTAAAAGTTACACCACAGTAGATACCCATTGTCAGTTGTTGCAATTAGAATGTACCAAAGGTAAAGATCTTCTTTTGGTGAATTATTACAATAATGTTTTTGATGCAACTAGGGACAAAGTCTTAATCCCGCTCGAAAAAGAGATCGAAAGGGTACTTACATCATCACGTAGACAGACAATTACTCTTTGGGCAGGTGATTTTAACATCCAACCCTGCCATTTGGCTATGACTAACTCCTGTGGCTTTAGGAAGGAGATTGGTGATGACGATGGGGCTGACCATTTATATTTACATTTTCCACATTGCAGGTATGGTACAGCACTGAATAAGTTTATGGTAAAACTTGATCTGGACCTTTTAAATTGCTCTAAGAACAAGGCTAACAAAAAGTGCCCGACTTTTACTGTTAGGAATGCGCAGACAAACATTGATCAAATCTTACTCTCCAGTAACGCCGAATTTTCGAATTTATGGATTGAGGAACAGGTCTTAAGTGATCCTAATAGCATCTCCATCTCTTTATTATGTTGGGGCAATAAGTATCCTAATGCACGGATTGTATTAATGATGTAGTCGTTACCCGAATTAATGGTATGAGAGTAAAATGGGCGGGAATTGATCCCCAAAAAATGCACAAGAAGGTAGTAGAGAGTGTAGGAAGGAGATAGATTATTTTCTCAATGATGAAGTAACCCCCGAGATATTGCTATTTAATTTTGTTAATATTAATGGAATCATAGAAGGTTTATTCACCCAAAAAAGTCGTGGTAATAAGGAATTAAATCTAGGGTGGTTCGACAAAAATTGTACTAGAACATTACATGATCTAAAAGACGCCCTGAGTAAAATACCACGCGACAATTTATCTATCAAAATTCTAAGGGCTAACTATAAATTGGCACTTTCAAACAGGAAGAATGAACTCCGAGATGAAGCATGGAATAATCTCAACCTAGCAATAGATACTAATAATAGTAAATTGTACTGGGCAACTATCAATAGTTCTTTCCTAAAGAATGATAGTGTACCAGAAATAACGTCATATGTACATTGTAACGCATGGATTGAACATTTTTCGGAAATTTTTAATCCCGATAGCTTCATTTTAAATCCAACTATATGTAACGAATTTTTATGGTTACCATTACCATTGTCAGTAAGCTTAGATAAAGTAAAAGAGGGTTTAATTAATAGTAAAGGAGGTAAAGCGTCTGGCCCAGATGGGGTGCCGGTGGATTTATATAAAACTGAAATGAATCTCTGGGCCCAATTTTAGTACGATTTTTTAATGCAGCAGTAGTAGGTAATCTCCCGGAGACATGGGGCCAGTCTATAATTATCCCTCTTTTTAAAAAAGGATCTAAATCTGAGGCATGTAATTACCGTCCTATCTCTTTATTAGATGCATCTATCAAAATAATGAGTAGAATTATTTTGAAGAGATTGGATTCATGGGCAACAGAGAATGGGATTTTATCAAAGGTTCAATACGGATTCAGGAAAGGTTTGGGGACATTAGAACAGTGTATTAATCTTGACCTTCTTATTAATAAATACACTGTTGCTAAAGAGGGCAATCTGTATCTTTGTTTTGCTGACCTAAGCAGTGCCTTCAATCTCGTGGATCACGCCATTTTATGGCGTGTTTTACTCGAATTAGGGGCACCCAATGAAATTGTACATTTTTTAGCTAGGTTGTATGCCAAACTAACTTGTAAAGTACGCTTTGGTCCTGCTGGCGAATGCACTCCTTTTCTTAAGGTTACTAGAGGCATTCGTCAGGGTTGTGTCCTGGCACCACTTTTATTTTTATTATTTATTAATGAAGTTGACACAACCCTTGGCCAGATTTCTGCAGATGCTCCGCTTATAGATGGGAAAACAGTGCCAATTCTACTATATGCGGATGATGCCGTTTTAATATCACGTACCCAGATTGGTTTGCAACGATTAATTAATGAGTTTACCTCATTTATTTTAAGTAGAAAACTTTTGATAAATAAAACCAAGACCTTTGCGATGATCTGTGGGAAGAAAACTAAACTAGGGGGGTTATCCTTTTTTATTGAAAATGTAAAGATGCAAACGGTCAAGACATTTTGTTACCTTGGTTTGACGTTTTCAGGGGACGGAAAATGGACACAGGAATATGATAATATTAGTCTTAAAATGAGTAGGAACACCAATAGTATATTTAGATTTTCATCCAAATTAGGGGCGAGACGAATCAGAGATATGATGGTGATTTATAACGCCAGATGTGTTTCATCAGCACTTTACGGAGCGGGCATATGGGTCATAAAAGTTGCCCAACGCTGCAGCAAGATGAAAATAGGTTCCTTAAGAAGTTATTGTGCGTACCATCCTCAGCTTCAACAGCTTTAATTCATGCTGAAGTGGGAATTGAACACATTTCCGATATGGCTGCATTACGCCCCTTGACTCTTTGGCGCTCAATCTAGTCAAAGACTGAAACAATATTCACTCAAGCAATCATTAAAGATTGCTTGAGGCTTGACCATTCTAATCGAATCCCGTGGCTTATATACATCCAATATTGGTACCATCTTCTATTTGGATGTAATATTTTTCTTGAACCGGAGGCCGCAGCTTCAATCCCAAAAAAAGAGTTAAAAGAGGGGTTTTTAACCTACAAGAAGGAGATAAGGGAAAGGTCATCCAGGACGCTACCAACCGTTATTTTGTATCGGGAGTTAAATTTAAATATTGGGTTTCAGACTTATCTATCCTCTATTACTCGTAACTCACATAGATTTGTTTTAACCCGGCTTAGATTGGGAATTGCCCACCATTTAGTGGCATTTCCGCAAATGAAAAGTGGTACTAAATCTCTTTGCCCATGTGATAATACCTCAAGACAAAGCTGCTGTCATTTTTTATTGTTTTGTAAGTTTTATTGTTCCCTGAGGAAATTTTATCTTAAACCTATCTTTTTAAAATATAATGTTCGATCCACAAAAACGGCTATGAAGCTGGTATCATCTCTAGAAGGCCCTGACATCTGTTTTTATGTGGCTCTGTATATATTGAAGTGTATAGTTGCTAGGAAAGCAATAATTATTAATTAGGATTACTTTTACCTGCTGAGTACAATTTGTGATGCTGCGTTTACGTGCTAATGTGTTTTTGTTTGTATATATATGATTTTTCGGAGTATGAAGGACCTTTTCTAGAAGGCTATTATGGATTTTAATATTGTGTGGAATATGTAAGTCCCCCCAATGTGAGAGGAATTAATTATTAATTATTAATTGTTGTGTCTTGTAATTTATATTACAGCTATGATGGGATTTTAGTTTATGATATATTGTTTGTATATTGTTCTGCTTATATGGTTATATTTTATAAACCGAATAAAAGCATTTTTGAACTGCACTGATGTGTGTTTTTGTTATGCTATGATTTTTTAACAAAGGTGAAGTCTTTTTATACTTATAGCCTTTTATGGGATGTATGCCCTATTATGTACATGAGGGATTAGTGTATAGTATGTTGATTTATGTAACAATATGTTTGTATTAAATATTTCATATGGTCAGTAACCTCTGTGGTACTATACTTGTTTTTTGGGGTTGTATGTATGAGTTGTGGATAAGTTGGAGACTGTTTGCGAGATGGAATTTTAATGAATGAGTTTCTGTGGCAATTTTTGATTCCAAAGGGAATCCTTTATGACTTTATAGTCTGATACGGAGCCCTGTCTCTTTGGTTTGATCGGCCTCTCTCATTTCATTTCCTTTACTACCCTCTGATAAGCCTAACTGCTGACTCACACTATCACAAAAAGAGCATTTGGGTTATCATGTTGCCTCTGTAAACCAACTGGGGTTTGCCTGGACTCTTAGCACAGTGTACCTTGTTTTGGCCACTATATAAAGAGCCAGCTTTCCTACACATCAGAGAGGAGCTTTACCTTCAGTCTGAAGATCATGCCTCTATCAATACCTGATCAATGTCTTTCCATAGTGAAGAGGTGGAGGAAATTCTCAGTTCAATGAAATGTTGTCAAAGAGGTCTATTCTGTTTCAGAAATGACACAGGACTTTATTGGGCTAAGGAACTGGCGAGTACTAGAGCAAGAGCATCAGTATAATTGGAATCAAAATATTCTCAGGCTACGTCTTTGACGTTAATATCAGCCAGACAATGTAAATTCCCAAGATTTCTGGCTAGAGCCAATGATGCTAGGAAATGGTGAATCAATCCTGAATGGCATGGTGGGTGCCTACTGGCAGGTAAAGATGGCAGTCTACAGGGGGCTGATGTGGGTATAGACAGAGTCCTCAAAAGGGATCATTTTGGTGAGATTATTCTGGGAGATCAAAAGAAAGGGTTGGTAAATGGCAGCAAGGTCTCCAGAAATTAATCTGCGAATGTGCATCTAATAAGGTAAACAGAGCAAACAATACTGGGGAAGAAGGAGAAGAAGTAATACACAATACATATGTTCAGCATGAGGAAGAACACTTTTATTGAGTAATAGATTTTGATGAAAGAACACATTTGGCAAACTTAGCCAGATTGCTAGTTTTGAAGTGGCTACATAAAGGGATTATAGTGAGGTAATGTATCATTGCAAGATGGGCCTGGACGTGGGATTTATCAGTTCTTAAGGTATTTTATCATTAATTATATAGCAAGAGCAGACACTTCAGTATGGTAACAGTAGGTGAGTTGGGATACTTTAATGGGAACAATTCAGAGAACATGCAAATAAATTGTGTGGGGATTTGGTCAACTGAACGGGAGTGGAACTGTGTTTTTGTGTGAGGAACCTGTTCTGAGGTGTGGGTGTATTCCATAACCTTGGGCTAAGGATGGAGGATTACTTTCATATTTTTTCTCTCTCTTAGCATTTCAAAGTTTGAGTCTGTTGAGGGGTTAGGTTCCTAGGTTGCACTGATTGCCACTTTCTCTGCAAGCTACGCTAGTGAGTTTGACATCACATGCTGAAGGTGATGCAGAAGGTCTCACTAAGGATGCAAGGTTCCAGACAGAAGAGGTGTAAATCATTCCCGTTCATGTCTAGCAAACATAATGAATGAAGGAGTGGTCAGTGTTGGAGATGGGAAATTCTGTTTCAATTGGATTGCGCTTCATTTAGGAGCTGCAAATAGAGGGTTAGTTGGGAGAGAGGCAGGATTTGAGGTGGTGGGTATCAATGGTGTGGCTGGCATAATGGTTTAGTTTTATTTCAAGGCTGGTCAGGAGGAACTCTTGGCACCTCGATAGTCAGGCTTAAGATATTAGGGCAGAGGAAAGACCCTCTGACCAAGTGGTACTTTGGATGGGGGCCTCCTGAAGGGTTGGGGGTCATCTGCGCCGCCTGCATTACGCCCCTGATTTGGCACAAAAAAATTAAAATTTAAAACGGTCATAACAGAGACATCGCCCTTGATCTTTGTCGGGTGGATCATTGACCAACTCAAAAGTGAAAAAGACAACGGAATTAAAACAAGAACAGAAATGGAAGTAACATTCTGGCCCGTTGAAGGCAAATGCCAAGAGGAAGTTGCCGAGGAGGGAAGACAGAAAGCTCACACGTCAAGGCAGGAAAACATTTTTATCACTTACCTAAACCAACACTACACTAAAAATCGCACTCAGAGGTGTCACAACCACTTGTATCCTGTAGAGCAACCTGTCTTGTAATCATTTTAATATCTGTGGTCCCGATTTAGTTTGCATTTGCGTAGGTAGTTGCCAAACACAGAGTGACATAAAGCTGGCCACACAGCAGCATTGATCAAATTCCAGCACAAATCATACTTAGATGTGGAAAATTGATCTAACACATTAACAAATGGTTTTCTATTGTAAAACGCCATAATGAGGATCATGAATCCAAAGGAGGGTGTAACAGGGAGAAACCCGCACAATTACCCCTAAGATTTCACACAAAGTCAGGTCTACTAAAGTGCCATAGCCTACTTTGGTGTGAAATCCTAGTGGCAAATGAAACGGGCAGTTATTTCTGCAGAATTTAATATAGCTTACCCCCTGTGTGGTTGTCAGTACTTAAACATTTGTAGAGGTCGGGATGTATCTTGAATGCAAAGGTCATGCACGACCCTGGTGGCTCACCTTTGCGACCCTGGTGGCTCACCTTTCCAAGGCGTAAAAGTTAGCGTGGTGTTAAAATAGTATTTTTGGCTTGAGCGTCACTGATATGGCACTGCACACATTTTTAGCATTCGAGCTGCAGATTTCCACACAGTGTACCGCTGCCGGGCATTCAGTGCCTTCGAGTCTCTGCTGGCAAAGGAAGGTTTAGAGACTTGGTGATTTCAGAGCACGTGTTCTCTGAGCCCCTCCCTTCGGCTTGCTCATTGACAGTTCCTCTCCTATCAATGTTAGAACAGTAATACGAGGAGAATACATATTTGTTCTTCATTCGGTATCAGAGTCTGTGCTTGTACAGCAATCTATCCTGTTGGCAAACTAGCAATACCTGTAATGAGGCAACCCTAGTCATGCCCCGACCCTAAAGCCATTGGTCTGGAAGAAGTAGAAAAGAAGGAGTGTTACAAACAAAGCCCTGTGGCTTTTTAGGTCTTGCCTATGCAGCACGCAAGCGCTGCTTTGGAGACCTTTTGGAATCGTTCCAGGCTTCTCTTGAAACTAGTGCATGTTTTGCACTGTTTCCTATTAGCCCTCGTGCATGTCTGGCGTTTTCCTTGCGGGAGCGAGCAGCGGCGCCATCTGTTAGCAATATCGCGCCTGCTGCTGCTCGCTCCCACAAGGTAAACACCAGACATGCCCTCAGTGTCAGTATCCTGTTACTAATGACTTTACTGCCCTCTTCCCTTGGGATGTGTTTCCTTGGGAACCCCGATGGCTCTAAAAATAGGTTTTTAGACTCCACGTTCTTGGAAAGGCTTTCATTTAATTTCTGGCATGCTTACGAGATACAATAGAAGTATCCTGTCTTGTTCCCGGTCATTTTTTGAGCAGTATTTTTCAGTCAAAAATTATTTTTACCAGTCAGGATTTTCATATGCCAATACCAAGCAGGCTCCAACACGAGCGACCGTTTTAGTTTAATCTACTAAATGGAGCAGTTCTGTCCAAAATAATCCAGCCATTCTACCTGGGCTCTTTGAAAATGTAAAATGTGCGTAGGATATTCAGATGTGTTGCTGTGTTTATCTCTGTTATCGGACGTTGTTTTCCACGTACGCTCAGCGCATTGCTGCGTTCTCCACAAGCACGCGACAATGCAACATGTCCAGCAGAGTTGTTTCTTATTCATATCATTTCCATATTCCGTAATGATGGAAATTGACTGGGATTCCACGTGTATGCTCAGTGCCGGGAATAAATAATGCATGCGCTCTTTTCTTTTAAATCTTTTTTTCGCTGAGCTCAGCTAGAATTCCGACAAAGCACACTTATAATTGAGTGCAGAGAATGCAATCTATCTAACACAGGACCAAAATAAAGGAAACATTTTCAGGGAATTATTCATCCGAATAAATAACAGCTGTGGTACCGTAATACACATTAGCAGCTCTGCATAACGGACTATTTTTAAAAGGACTATGTGTTTTGCGTCAGAGGGTCCTAAAACGTGCACGCTGATTAACTGAGGAAATGTTATCCAAGGCGCACACGTAACTCTGGACATATGCAATGTACTCCATTTCTCTAGAGATTCCCCCTCCCTCACAGATACATTTTGGCTTATCATCCGGATTTTGTTTAATTGAAAGTGACCGCCGCATGATTTTTGTGGTGCATCTGCAAGGTAGCAAAACAACTCATTGTGTAGGGTGGCTCATAAAAAAATCCCCTGAAATTAACTGTCTGGGGGATGTCTACTGTACTAAAACAGAATTAATGAATCTGTGCTTTGCAATTGCTAATGCACAAAGGAGGGGACTAGGACAGCTGCTCGCATGGGCTCATCCTCATTAGAGCTACCATATGACACTGGGACTCTGTGTCCCAGTCTTGTGCTTTTTTAAAATAACCATGCATTCTGGGATCTGTAGTCTTCTCAATACAATTGAGCCATTGCATTTCTCTAAGAGAAAGAATGTAAGGCTTATCTTAGCAGGCGCATCCCTAACTCTTTGCTCTATGGCAGACTAGCTGCCCCTTGGACTAGGATGAAAGAACTTCAGTTCAGGTCACCAAGGAACAAAAGGGTCCAGAAGCTTAGCTTTGTGTTAGTGATGATTAGAAAAATGTCCACAGGCCTACATTTGTGTCTTGTGGGATTATACATGTTAATTAATTCTTGCCTGGGCACAATCATTGTAAATTGGAAGTCATTACGAATGGGGACCAAGCCATGAGGCCTCGGATGGCACTTGGATGTCAACGTGTTGGGTTCTAGGCAGCCGAGCTCTATTGAGGGGAGGCTCATGTCCCTTTTCAAGGCGATATTTATACAGTATGGATCCTACACCCATACTAACCTCCTTGCCTATCTCTTTGGTTTTAAGACCACTATACCCTAGGAATGCACAAACTCTTTGTCTCTTTCACATTCTGTCTCACTGCCTTTCTGTTACATTCACTCTCTTGCTGTATCTTTCTTTCCCTCTTTCTGCCTCACTCTTACGTTTTCCCCACATACTCCCTTTCACTCTCTCCTGCTCTCTTTCTCATGTTTCCTCTCAAACTACTTCTCTCTTTCTTTCTTTCCCTCGGTCCCCCATTCTCTAATTCTGCTTCATGTCTTTCTATTCTGTCTTTCTCAACCTCACACTCTTTTCTGCGTGCTCTCATTCTCTCGCACCGTTCCTCTCGCATAAAACGATTGATGAGCATTCCCCGGAAGTCTGAGTCACCTGCAAATCATTGAACCGAATCCAGGCAGGACAACTCCCCCTTTTAACCTTCCGAGCTCGATAAAATGAGTGTCATTGACTTAGCACATGCTCCTTACGGTGCTGCGAAACAGTAACACTGTGGCATCAAGTGTTACATACAGATACATTACTAAAAAAAATGAATCCTACTTGTCAATTCTTCACTTATTGTTCATTAAAGCTCACAGCAATACGTATGGAGTTCAGGTGGCAGTTTATTAAACTGTTCTCACTACCCTTCTAATTCAAGCTGGAGTGCATGCCTCACCCTCTATACATTTTGCTTAGCTAAAAAACGTCAAGAAGAGCCCCGACGGCAAAGATCATGTCTGGTGAAGCTGAGCCACCCCCTGGCGCACTCCCGCCTGGCGCAGTGCCTCTCTGCCCTGTCGAGCTATGTGGTCGGTTTTGCATACGTTCCCATTCTGCAATTTCTAAATACTGTAAATGAGAACTGCAAGCACCAGTATTTGCATCTATTAATTAAAGTAAAAAAACAAGCACTTCTGGCAGTCACAAGTCACCAGCATGCGACAACTCTTTTGGGACCTTATAAGTGTTTAGCCATGCAGCAGTTGATGTTGCACCAAGGATATTGTGTCGGATATCTAAACACTTATAAGGTCCCAAAGGCGAGACCTATTGGCTATGCCAATGCTTGTTTGAGACATGGCAGGGGACGGGTTGCAGTGAAAGGGTCTTAAGAAACCAAACTGACAATGAGATGGGGTAATGGAAAACAAGAAGAAGAAAAAACAATAGAGATTAATGATCATCACATCACTCACGATGCGGTTTTATATGAACAAAGCAGTCTACAAACAATTGGCAGGACAAATGCGGAGAATTATTCCCACATGCAATTTCCAGGTTTGAGTCCCCTTCTTCGGCTCAACATCCCGTGATTCTGGGCAAATCACTCAATCATCCCGTGCCTAAAAATTTAATTTATTTATTTCTTGGTTAAAGTACACTAATGCTCTAAGGCCAAATGTTTACTAAAAAAAAGACTGCCAAAAATAATCCAGAAAGTTCGATGCTTAGGCCGGTCACATTTTTCACCAAATTAAATTCCGTTAATTATAAGATTAAGCCAGGCATTAGCAAAATATCTTATACAGTTCAAGCATCCCGATCTTCTGATTTACATACTTTGTCCCATGATGTATTAAAATGGTGCCGGTTGTAAAATGGTTAGCTCTTCAATGAATGCGCAATATATATCCCAGAGGGCAATACAACTGCTTACGCCTCTAAATACAAGTAACATACTTTGCGCCAGATCACACTGGTGAGCTCACATCTTTTAATTGTTACGATCTTAAAAGCTAAAGCTCCACCCATGATGAAGAAGTAGTTCACCTTCCTTGAGTCAAAGTATGTTTGGAATTCACTGTTGAGCCTAAATTGTCAGCTACATTGTGAAATGTTGGGCCACTAGATGCCAGAGTTGGGTGGTGCAGGCTTGCATCTTAAACTGCTTGTCACACTACAATGCAGTTGAAATAATAATAATTAAATAAATTTTAAAACAAGAAAGAAAAACAAGCCTACGCAGAAGGTTCTAACACTGCTTTAGGACCAGGTTTGCACTGGTGGTTCTAGCGCATCTTTAAAATACAAAAATAGACAGTGTGACCAAAACCATGCAGGACTGTTTGGAAATGATTTACTTAATGACTTTCTGCATGTAATGTTTTATTGGAATATTTCAGTTATTCGCACAAATCAATCGTAAGCTTTCTATGCGATATAATGCCTTTATAAATTCTATTATCATACAAAAGCACTGAGATAACTGGACCATGTACCCAAAATGGATGATTCGCTTCATTGTTAACAACTGTGACCAATAAGTATATACTAAACTCAAATGTTTGGCTGCTAAAGCGTGGACTAAGTATTATGGCCAGACAGCAGCTATGGGCAGTGCTTAATTTGTAAAACAGTAAGTGCCAGGGCTCTGACAGGGAGGCCACTGCAGCTTGCACCACCCATCGCCCTTGTCCTCTCTACCAAAACAACTATTAATGTCTCTCTCGCATGTAAATGCAACAGTTCAGATTATTCCAGGTCCCCAAAGCTAAAGGAATGGCTGGGGAGGCAGGTATTAGCAATTTTAATGTATATTGTATTCCTAAACATCCGTGGCTCTGCTCATCTCTAAATTAGATGAGCAGCATGTGGTGGACTGTTCTATGTATGGTGTTGACAATTAGGTGCCGGTGCCGAGCACCGGAAACCAAGTAAGTGCCGGTGCTTAGCACCGGAAAGCCCCGGCTCAAATTTAAGCACTGGCTATGGGCCTCAGCCTGATCACACAGGCAAGAGCGCAGTGGCATCAACACAGGGAAGGACCGGAGCTCCGTGTGCAGACTTAGGACCGGATTTAAATCTGGGCGGAGCCTACTTTGTCACAAGGGTGACAAATATCATGTTTGCTGTTTCCATAGGATATAATGGGATTTGTATTTCAGCGGACGGGATACCCGTCACCATTGTGACGGAGTAACCGGTCTACCGAGATCTAAATCAGGCCCTCAGTCCTATAGCTGCTACAGAATAGGATGGATTGGTTACAGGTGATGATGCACGTCCCATTAGTCAGTAGTCAGTGATAACGTAATTCAAGCAGTTTCAGGCCTAGTCAGGTCTGACAAAGCCCACCTTGGAAAACAGCTCACTGACACAGATGAGACTCACAAGGGTCTTCAGTTACCTCAGACCCACTCTGGCTAACTGAGATAGACAGAGGCCGTCATCCCAGTAAAGTGCCAGAAAGACTTGGGCTTGTGCAACCACATGTCAAAATGAAGCAAGCTAGAGGTCTGCTACTGGCAAACTTGGAGGTTCATTTTTATTAATTTTATTTTACAAACATGCAATATGCATTAAAAGTGTAAATGTATTACAAAGTAAAAATGATGCCATATACACTTGGCATTCACATGTTTACAAGAACAATAAGTAAAAGAATGACCCATTATAAAAAATAAATTTATAACAAAAATGAAATAAATGCAGATATAAAAGATGTTTGTCCACTAGTGCAGCCACCTAAGTGTACTATTTTTTAGGTGACTGCGCATGCCTGTAAGCCAAATACTGTCACTTAAAATGATGTGCTCTAATGCCTGAAGAAGGCTGGCACACTGTCCCATGCTGTATACCGTGATGGGTGGAAGCAAAATGTATATGATACTTGAACAGACAAGTGAATGAAGTGGCCTGCCCAAAACCCCCAGACTGATGTATAAGTATGTACAGTATGCTATTTTTGGAACACATAAGGCTGGAGAGCAACTAAAGTGGTGTATAGGTTAAACTTAAAAATAATGGTGTCTGTAAGTACTCTCCCTCCCACTTCACAATGACCACCGACAAAGCAAACGTTTTATGTCATCTATGGTCACTTACTGTGCAGCCAAAAGAGGGTGCATCTCAAATATCCTAGCACAGGGAAACAATTCCTTGCAGGTGTATGCCAAGAGTATGGCCCACATGCATTATTGTATATGCAGACCCATTATATTTCAAAAATGTAGCTCACCAGTCAGATCATCCACAGAAAATGATAGCTTGGCCATACCTGTGTGCAAACATCCAACATAAGAGACTGAGCTTCATAGTTCTTCACCTGGCAGCCACTCCTGCGGAGAGAAAAGAACAGAGTTTTTTCAGTTTGGACTGTGTGTGGTTCACAACGTGAGACAGAAGGAAACGCAGAGGACAGAGCGAGAGTCACAAACCCAGATCTGATACCTTACCATTATGACCAGTAGTGGACAAAGATGTAGGAATCATCACTCTAAAGGCACAATGATTATTTCTCCCTTGGTAATTCTCCCCCATGGCCTTCCGTCCCCCCCCCAAAAAAACCATTTGACATGATCTCCACTCTCCAGTTTGGTCATTAACAGCTACGTGTCACCCTCTGATCAGCGGTACATATATGTAGTGAAGTAGGTTCATTAGCACCAGGGACCAAAGGCATGAGGAGTAAACCCAAGTTCGATTACCGCTGTATTTTACTACCCAAACAGCAGCCAAAGGTCCCATTTTCTTTGCGTGTACTTGGGCATATAGCAGTCTTGTCATGACACAGATGCTGAAATATATTCCAGACTTTCCAACTTTTAAACGTGTTTCTCTGTGGGAGAGGATGGGGAGTGCTTAATTTGAGCAGGTTATTTTCAGGTGGAGACACAGGCTCGGTTTTCGGGGGATCAGCATTTTGATTCCACAACAGACTCATCTAGAGCAAGAGAAAAAAACAAAAAAGGCAGAAAGAAGGAAAAATGTTGACAAAGGGAAAAAGCAGAGACGAAAAATCCTCTAAAACTGAGATAAAGTGGCAAGGAGTGTCTGGTGGCGGATTAAAGCATCATCAGGTGGATTGAAAGAAACGCAGCCCTGGTACTTGGCTCCCTGACTTTGAATAGCCCTAGCCGCAGGCGTCTGAGAAAAACATTGGGCACCCCCACTTATTCTTTTACAAATTAGGCACCGAGTAGGTGTGTGGTCTTGGAGGGGCGGGCTTTGTGCCGAGCATATCTTATAATGCGCTTCCACCAGCTCTTCCCCTGAGTAAAAGAGGCAACGGAAGAATCTCAGTCTGCCAACAACATGCTGGGGGGGGGGGGGTTTCGCACCCTGTAGCGGACACCAGTGGTGCAGATTTAATGTAATTGCAAGTACAATTATATAGCCCTTACTAACACTAATGCGGCATTGAAGAGCTTTACGTTGGGCAGCACGCTGCTCTGGAACCCAAAGTTAGTGGTTAGGCAGATGTTATTATTGTTGTTTATTGGGATTACTTCTTTTGTGCTCAAGCCAAATGATTCCATGCATTCACCCCAGTTTTTTTGTGGTAGATTAAAGTAATAAGTGCTAGTTGTTATCATCAGTGTGAAGAAGAGGATATGTGAGCTCATGAAGATGTTTGGCGGGGTTAGTAGACAAGCTAGAAACGATTAGAAAGTGCTTGGTTGCCATGGCGTAGCTTTAAAAAAAGCAGAGGTTGTGATCTTTGAAATGAGTTTAGGCAATTTGCAGAAATATGGCAAACATTCAAGAGACTTTGAGTAGGTTCTTCTTATGGAGTAAGATGCATGCATACCTGAGAAATGAAGGACAGAGCCAATTAAAAAGGAGAGATGACCATCCGACGTTTTAGGTAAAGATCTTTTTTTGTTTTTCATACCTGAATTTAGGAACACACAGATGATGTTTTTTGAGGATGCAAGACTGGAGGGGTTTCCAGCTCACATTTTTATCCACCATGAGTTATTGGCTCCTCACCAACTGACCGTGTGAAGGGACCCGATTTCATGTGACACAGGTGGCACAGCGTGTGTTGGCATTTATGGATTTGGCAGTAAATATAAGAGCCTTTGCAACACCATATGGATAAATTGTGCATTTTTCTAAGATTGTGAATGCCTACTGCAGGATGCTTCTGTGATCAAGGACCTACAGTACCTCGCCCCCGTCTAACAAAGGGGGGGGTCACATGCTCGACAACTGATAACCGCAGGAGAGACCAGCAGGGCGCCTTGCTTTCTCCTGATGACTCAAGGCACGTGATGGGTTTGTGTGGGTTTACAGAACAGCACGCTATTCTCAGTTGCGTGGGAAGCTTTGAGTCATACAGTTCTTCTGGGCTGATTTGCCCGAGTTCAGATGTAGTGCTGGGCTGGAGTCATAATAATTCCCATCTGTTTCTTGTTGGTGGGGATCCTGTGCTGATTCAGCACCAGCAGTAGCAGCTTTGCAGAAAGTGAACGATGAACTTATCCGCAGAGTAGGCTCCAGGGACAGGCAGACCAGTGCCTCTGGCACCCCGCCTGCCACTCAAGCCACAGCCTGGTTCAGCCCTCGCTGTCGATTTGTTAAGCCTGGCGCTCATCTTCTAGCCAAATTTCTCTGTGTTTTTTCCACAAGTGGAGATTTGCGGACTCAAACTAAAACATTCATTTTTTTTATACCTGGGACTAAATTTCTCTTATTAATTCACTATATGGAAAAAATGCTCACATCCGCAAACTAAAAAGAATCAGATTTCTTCACTACCTCCCTAAGGAAAATCATACTTTTCGTACATGCTCATTCAAAAATGGATTATAGAAATTCTATCCGAGTCCACAATTACAGAAGCTGGCCCAGCTTCAGGAACCACACAAAATGAATGCCAGTCCCATTGTAGACAAGCCTGAAAGAGACCACATAGTTAAAGCAATAAAAGACCTTTGGTTGATGGCAAATTAAGGCAAGTGTGGAATCTAAAAAGTCCACTGCAGGGCCCTAATGGCCTTGGGATACCTAAACCACAACCTACTTCTCTGTATGAGATCGCCGAAGAATCACCGTTCTGTAAAAAATTAGGTTGCTGTACCTCTGCCCGACCAAAGCTGTGGAACTCCTGGCCTAAACCCGACATGAGGAAGACCATCTCAGGTTCAGAGCCGAATAAGATGGAAGGACTTTTCAAGCTGCAGGTATATCACATTTATTTTTCTTGGCACTCCCATTTCCTTAGCAGGAAAGTGGTCAGATTTTAAGGCAATATGTTGTATAAATGCGCCTTCAGGCCACTGCCAATAGTTGCTTTAATGAAGTTCCAGCCCTGCTCACAGCCACATTATAAACAAACAAATTTGCTTTTACCAAGTTTCTTGGCCATTACAGTAGCCTTTACAGAAGCGAGGTGAGAGGTCAGTGGAGGTAAAGTGTACCTTATAAATGTGCCTTATCAGTCCATCTTTAAACATCCATTCTCTAGCCCCTACCTCTAATATGGCCACCGCCTTCAATCTATTTTCCCTATGTCAGAGATAAGCCTTGATGTTCAACTAGTAATTATTGACACTCCTAATTTAATCAAAGTAAATTTAACTGTTAGAATGATTGCTATATGGAGTAGGGGAGGGAGGGGGACTGAACATTTAAAGATGGAAAATACTGCAATGCAATATTGGACATTCACAATAAAAAATACACCTTCCTAGAAGATTTATTAATAGGTGAAGGTCGTGTTGCAAAAAAATCCCAGACTACACTTTACTGCACAGTGTTGGGATTAATGAGTCAGAGATAGAGAGCTAGAGGAAAAGACAGACAAAAGAGAGACAAAGAGGGGAGGAGAAGACATGAGAAGAGTGCATCAATGAGAAGTTTACAGACTGACTTATGTCAAATTTGAGCGCTCCCTCAACTCCGCTTTCCCTTTATCACAGTGCCCAAACCTCCACCTCGCTTCTCTGCATTGATTTTGTTTTCTCCCCGCACTACAGCACTGAGAAATGTAATCCACAGAGCAGGCATGGAGATGTCCGCTGGCATGGTGTACGCGGGGTGTAATCCTTAGAGAGTGTACCCAACTGAAACTGGATGTATGACGGAACTACGCATGCCTTTACAACACAGTCATTACAGCGTATGCATCTTTACCATGCATGCCTTTACCAGAATAATGGAAGTATTTTACAGGTAAGTATATATGCACATATAAAGGGTTTATACTTACCTGTAAAATACTTACATTTTCCTGGCAAAGGCATATGTGTGCTAAATTATTTACATATACATATATATATATATATATATATATATATATATATATATATATATATATATATATATATATATATATATATATGTATATATATATCTCCATATATATCCTTAGTGACCCACAACTCTAAATCCATACCCACCCTAAACCTCACATTACCCCAAAAACCCATACCCACCCTAAAGCCTAAAAATGCCCATGCCACCCTAAACCCATACCCACCCTAAACCCTAAAAATACCCTCGCCACCCTAAAAACCCATACCCACCCTAAACCCAACAATATCCTTGCAACCCAAAAACCCACACCCACCCTAAAACCTATAATAACCCTTGCCACACAAAAACCCACACTAAACCCTGAAAATACCCTCACCATCCGAAAACCCACACCCACCCTAAACCCTAAAAATACCCTTGCCACCCGAAAAACCGCCACCTGCCCTAAAAATACCCTTGCCACCCAAAAACCGACACCCACCCTAGACCCTAAAAACTCCCATGCCCTAACATACATATACTACACACAGAATATATATATATATATATATATATATATATATATATATATATATATATATATATATATATATATATATATATATATAAGAGTTGCCTCAGGTGTGGGAGCCACAACACGGTGAGTTAAAGCTTTTATTTTCAGGAATGCAGGACAACAGGTAAGCTGCTCTGTTCACAAAATCTTGAACCAGACACGTTTCGGGCAGTCTATCGCCCTTGTTCACTTGCCTCTTTCTGCACCTCTCTTGCCTCTTTCTGCAGCTCTCTTGCCTCTTTCTGCACCTCACTCTCTTCTTTCTGCACCTCACTCTTCTTTCTGCGCTTCTCTTGCTTCTTTCTGCACCTTTCCTCCTTTTCTACATTATTTTGCAGCTTTCTGCACCTTTCTTCCTCTTTCTGATCTCTCTTGCCTTTCTGCACCTCTCTTGTCTCTTTCTGCACCTCTCTTGTATCTTTCTGTGCCTTTCTTTCTCTTTCTGCACCTCACTCTTCTTTTTGCAACTCTCTTGCTTCTTTCTGTGCCTCTCTTGCTTTTTTCTGCACCTCTCTTGCCTCTCATCACCTCTGTCTCTTTCTGCACCTCTCTTGTCTCTTTCTGCACCTCTCTCTCGTCTTTCTGCACCTCCCTTGTCTCTTTCTGCACCTCCCTCGTCTCTTTCTGCACCTCCCTCGTCTCTTTCTGCGCCTTTCCTTCTCTTTCTGCACCTCACTCTTCTTTTTGCAACTCTCTTGCTTCTTTCTGTGCCTCTCTTGCTTCTTTCTGCACCTCTCTTGCCTCTTTCTGCACCTCTCTTGCCTCTTTCTGCACCTCTCTTGCCTCTTTCTGCACCTCTCTTGCCTCTTTCTGCACCTCTCTTGCCTCTTTCTGCACCTCTCTTGCCTCTTTCTGCACCTCTCTTCCTTTTTCTGCATTTTTTTTGCTGCTTGCTCGCACCACGCAATGCACTGCTTATGACCTCACATAATACATCACTCATGACTTGGTTAGTGACATCACTGGTAAGATCATCTACAGAATCTCTGATGCACCCACTCACACCCCCATGTAACCTTTCATACACCCCCTCCAACTTCCACACTACCATTCTGAAAACCATTGACACACCCATACCAGTAGTTACACACCAACTCAGTGATTCATAGATCTACACACACATCCCCTCACTCATCCATATAACCATCATACACCAACTCACTCGCCAATACAATCACTGAAATATCTACTCATACAACCCATATAGCCACTCACACACTGTCAGTCACCCAGAGCTACTCACACACCTACTCACTCACCCATAGAGTCAATCACACAGCCAGTTACTCACCTATACAGTTACACACATCCACTCACTTATTCATACAGATACTAAAACATACTTACTCACCTATACAGTCACTGGCACAAGCACACACTCACCCATACAGCCACTCATACAATTAGTCACTTACACATAGTCATTCATATACTTCAACACTCACATATACTGCCTTTCATATACAGTTACCTACATACCACGGACACATCCATTCACTCACCGACACAGCAATACAAACAGTCAGTCACCCATGCAGCCTCTCACAGACGTGCTCACTAATTCATAGAGGCACTGACTCACCCACTCACGCATCCATGCATACAGTCACACACCCCCTCACCCACCCACACAGACACTCATACACCCATACAGGCACTCAGGCAACCAATCAATCACCCTAACAGGCACTTGTGTACCCACACTCGAACCCATACAAGTACTTACAGACCATCTGCCAGACAGATACAGACATTGACAGATTCTAGTCTCTCACACATACTTTCACTGACTGTTAGAAGGTGGTTCTGACACTATGGGCCACCCGGATTTTTCGCTTTTTGAGCACCTTATTGTTGAGCTTTTACTGATTGGGAGCCTCATAAGTTGGGACTCACCCACAGTGAACTCAGGATGGAACCCAGGGAAAGTCAGTGTGTTTTACTGTGTTTTCACTTCCTTATTCCCCTATGGGAATGTGGAGCCAGGGGCTAGATTAACTTCAATTAGGCCTACAGATTCCAGACACGCACTTAAGTCCAATGTAGCAAATGTGAAAAGAAGTATTCTGCAGAGTCCAAAGTCATATTTGTACTGCTTTTGGGTCATCCAGAACTGTCATATTTCTCTGAGCCAGCCATGACCAGACCCAGGCTGAGGGCTGACCTCAGCTGGATGGATTGATAACCTTTCTTCCACAAGCGAGGGCCTCCTCTCCATGAAGAGAAGATGGGTGGGGCTACAGGCCAATCCATCAACTGCTGTCGCTGGGTGCCAGGCACCAGGCTGCACCAAGGAGGGAAGGCAGCTTGGGGGGGGAAGGTGCTTCCGAGACATGTGTCAGAAACCCTGGACAACGCCATTTTGAACAAGTTCAGAAGCTGGACAAGAAAGAGGGAGCAGGGGCAGGGACGTGATGTGTCGCTGTTTGATAGGACCAACAGAGACTTCCTGCCAGCCCCCTACTCAACTTTTAAAAAGTGCTTGCACAGGAAGAGAAGGTCTCTCTGGGGTGTGGTCTGCTGAGGGTGAAGGTGCTGGAGCCTGGCACAATGGGCAGTTGGAAGGAGAGACCCCCTGACTGCCCCCAGGACCCTATCAACACCAGAAGAAGAGCCCAGGACTGGTGAACAGAAGCAGGGGCCTCTGCGCAGGGAGAAGAGAGGCCCAGAAGGAGAGCCTGGTGAAAGGCTGGCGCAGGGAGCCAGTGAAGACAGCATCCTGCTGAATCCGAGACCTGAGGGCGGAGGAGAGTGTTCCCAGTGACTGGGGCTGGTAAAGAGGAGCATGAAGCGCCCCATAATGCCTCACCAGGCATTTGGAAATCTGCCATTTTGGTGCTTTGTGGCCCCCAGAGGAGGGGGGTCACCCTCACTTCTGAAAAGGTGCTGGGGGAGCTGCTGGAGGAGCGCCGTCTCCCCCCCCCCCAGCATGAAGAAATCTCCCATTTTGGTGCCTGGTGACCCCCAGAGGAGGGGGTCCCCCTCATGTGTGAAAAGGGGTGCAGGGGGGCTGCAGGAGCACCGCAGTCTCCCTCAGCATAAAGAAGAACAGTCCACCCCTAAGTTTCACGGGGCATCTGAAAGAATAACCCCTCAAGGGTTCAGCCAGCCTTTAACACCTTCTAGGCTGGAACTTATGTTCTACAGCTGAGGGTGTACTATGAAGTGCATCATGGAGTGAAGGGCTGAGTTGGGGGTGTCTGGAGAAGGGCATCCCATGGAGGTGAAGTGGTGTAATTGCACCGAAATGCATTTACTATTGGTTATTTCTTTTTAGGTGTAATGAAAGTCACATGTGTAAAGTGAAGTACCTGTGTAAGGTGATGTTAAGCTAAATGGAGTTATGTTGCTGGACCTTCCTGCTAGGGGGTCTGGCTGTATTTACGTAATCCCATGCTTTTACCTGTGATTCCTTTTAAAGTGAAGAGGCGCACTGCAGGAGAAGTGTAGTTGCCAGGAGTACTTCTTTTGAAGGGACTGTAAGTCACATGTGTAAGGAGATGTCATAAGCCAAGTGGGGCTATGTTGCCAGACAGTCCTGCTAGGGTGTCTGGCTGTATATGCGCAATCCTGTGATTTCATCTGTGATGCCCTTAGGGGCTGTAATTGCAATGCATTCAAATGATCAACCAAGGTGATGAGTACTGTCATTCTAAAGTGTGCGTAAACATGGATTCTTGCTGCTGCGCTTAGATGAAGACCCCAGACTGCTAGCCCTTAAGATATAGAGGTGCATACTTTATGGTCAGTAGGTGATGCTCAGTCAGGGTCATGTGTCACCAAGGCAGGTTTACCCCTTTTTAATGCTTGTTGAGGTAATGGGGCGGGTCGCCACTGGGATGGTGCCAGTGCGCAGGGCCCTCGCTCCAGGTTATGTTCAACTAACTGCATTGGGGGCAAGTTGATGTGCATACATGGGAGTGGTGGTACTAGACCCCACCCCTCCTGCGAGAGGGGTGGAGATGTTATGCAATGTCACAAAGTAATTCCAACAGCTTATGTATATTTGTAAATTGGTGCATAGTATTGAGTGGTGTGTGTGTTTAATAAATGTACTCTTACTATTATAAAGCAAAGTACAGACTGGACAATCAATTATTGAGTGTTATTTTTGTGCACCTGCAAATGGCGATTACTAGCCCACACCACCTCCCTTGATTAAGCCTCAGACTGCTCTGCAATGCTACCCTCTGAGAGTCAGGCGCTACAATTGGGTGTTTGGTTCCCAGTGAAGGACAAATGTAGTCATGTTATTTGTGCAGGCCTCACAGATGCTGCCTCGTTTTCCAACACTGAGACACCTAATAACTCACTTATTCAGTCAGTCTTACAGCAACTGAATCATCCATACAGGCACTCATACACCCCCTAATTTATCAATACACCTTGGTATATATATTTAACACTCATTAACTTTTTTAAAACACTCTCAATCACTGGATGATGTCATGAGTGATGTCACTGACCATGTCATGAGTGATGTAATATGTGAGCTCATAAGCAGTGCATTGCAGGGGTGTGAGTTATAGTTAGCTATGATAACTATAACTACTGAATTTCTCTGGTTTTGTACGAGTGAAATGTCAGCCTAACTTTAACATCTCTGTTTTTTTTCAGTGAATTTCTAAGGTTTTTTAAAATTCTATTTCCTAACTATAACGTTCTGGTAACCTTGTTTTTTTAGTGAATTCCTAAGGTTTTTTAAATGCTAATTCCTAACTATAACATCCCTTTAACCTTTTATTTTTTCAGTGAACTTCTATGGTTTTTAAATTAGTAGTCAAGTTTGCAGAGTAGTGGAGAGAGGGGGCAAGACCTCCGATCAGCTCAGAGGAATTTGGTGTATAACTTACAGGCGGTACCATGAGGGCTTCTTGGCCCCCAAGGTCCCTCTGGAGCTAAGGGGACTTCATACCACAACTAGTAGTTTGCCAGGAGGCACGTTTGCAGAGTGGCATTGCTGTTGGACAAAGGGAGCTGCAAATATGTAGGTCTCTCTGTCCAAAAGCAATTCTGCTCCGCTTCATGGAAGCAAGAGCATTTTTACAGCGCCGCTTCCAAGAACCGGAGCAGAGTTTGCTATGGTTCGGTGGGAGCACCATAGCAAACTGCAAAGTCCCGGGGTGGGCAACACGGGACATTGCTGGAGCCAACCCTGGGGAGTGGTGGTCCCAAATGCCATTTACAGCCCCACAAGTGGGGATGCGCGGCCCCCCTCCAACAAAAATATTAAGCCCCTGGGAGGTGGCAGTCCCCGGGACTGCGTGGGGGGGGGGCTGGATCCCTCCCACATATTTTAAATTTAATATAGCCCTGGGGAGGTGGTGGCCCTTAGGGCAGCGGGGGAATGTGGCCCCCCACATTTCACTGAATCAGCCCCTGGGAGGTGGCGGTCCCCAGGGCTGCGGGGGACCCATGCAGGGCTCCCATCATTATTTTTTATTGCCCCCGGAACCTGGCCCACCCGGGGGTCTAAATTAAATGAAGCGTTGGAGACCGCGCTTAGTTTTTAAAAAGCTTAAGCCATATTTGCAGATCCAACGCGGCTTCCACCGAACATTTTAAAAAATGCTTTTTTTGGCCCGTGGGGGTCCCTGAATAGGCTAGGGGGTGAGGGTGTTTGTACCCTGCCCACTTTTCTTTAAAAAAATAATAATAATAATTCTTGTGACTCGGTTCAACCGAGTCACAAGCTGGCTGCCAACGCTTCCTGGGTTGAAGTGTTGGTAGCCAATCAGATCTTAGGCACGAGTTTGGGAGGGGTTTGCGGATCCTTCGCGTCCCTAGATATACAACTGGGAATTTCTTTAAATTTCTTAGTAACTACTGAATGGATTTACACCATTTAACAAAAAGAGTGCTTTCTGAACCAAGAGCTACCTTTCTGCCAAATATGGTGTAATTCCGTTCAGCAGTTCGGGCTGTAGTTGTGTCTAAAGTTTCCTGAGGGAATTAACATGGAGAAAAAGCGTTTTGGGAGCCTCTTTTTTCTAGGCACCCGCTTGACGGATCACCCTGACATTTTCAAGACTGCAGCTAATGTGGCTGCCCTGATAGTTCTGACAAATTCGTGAAAATTGATCAAACAATGCCAAAGTTACTGGCAAATGAAAACACGCTCTTCCTATAGAAACTACATCCTACCGCCAGAAGGTAATATCCACATATACTGGAGCAGAGTTTGCTTTGGTTGGCGGGAGCAGCATAGTAAACTGCAATGTCCCAGGGGTGGGCACCACAGGATATTGCTGGAGCTGACCCACCCTCCAACAAATATAAAGCCCCGGGGAAGTGATGGTACCCGGGGCTTTGTGGGGGGGGGTGGAGCCCCCCACGCATTTTAATTTAATATAGTCCCGGGAAGGTGGTGGTCCCTGGGGCAGCAGGGGTGCATGGCCCCATGCATTTTACATCTACATTCACAAACAAAAAGGTAAACCTTGTAAAGTATGCAAGATACAAAAGCCTGCACACAGAATGTTGGTTTCAAGGAAATTTTATGAACGCATTTCAACCCTGCCGGGTCTTCGTCAAGGCCCAATTACAAAAACACTGTGCTCAATCTCCCTTGAAAAACACATTCTGTGATAGACATGAAAAAAATACTAAACATATGCGGTGGGAGGAAATGCATAATATGCAATAGCACTGTCAGCACAGGCTTACACATTAGAAAACAAAGGCTGGTTTTAAAGGAGAACTAGATGTATGCATCTCAGAAAGCATTTAATGGACAGACTGTTTCATAAGAACACTGCCAGTGCATCAAATATATGTAAAGCAGACTGAGTAATAAACAAAAGATAATAGCCAAGTGGCTAAATTTACACAATGCATCCACATGTTACTCATGCTGATGAAAACATTTCGATGGATATACTGCGCTAATAGCCCAGTGGCTAGGGGGAATGCTGTTTCACCTGGGGTAAACAATCTAACATGAGGTACCTGACATCATTTGCCACCCCACTACCATGCCAACCCTGAAGTTTCCT
Source organism: Triturus cristatus (assembly GCF_964204655.1). Classification (NCBI taxonomy): domain Eukaryota; kingdom Metazoa; phylum Chordata; class Amphibia; order Caudata; family Salamandridae; genus Triturus; species Triturus cristatus. The sequence continues at coordinate 605,509,454 of NC_140594.1, forward strand.
CAATTACAGAAAAAATGGGACGTAAAACTTAACAGAGGAAATTGTCCCACGAAAACAGATGAATGACACCAAGCTCTACTCTTCCACCAGAGCAAGTTATATCCCTTGTGAACATTTACAACACAAACATGAAATTACAGAAAATCACACAATCTCTCATTTCATTGTAAACAGAGCCCAGAAGGTCAAACCACCCAGATGTTACAAAACTTTATGAATTTCTTTGCCCAAGAAGTTCAAAGGAAAGAAGCCATCTGCACTTAAATACTGCCACGTGCTGTCAGACAACATGTTCTAATTTTTTAGATTTTCAGAGATTTTTTTTCTGAGATTCTGGAGGCCAACATCTGGGACAGAAAGAGATAAAGGGAAGAGAAAATTACCAGGTAAGCCCTAATCAGAAAAATATATGTACAACTTATACTGTCGGCAGAATCCACCCAAAACCCATTCGTGCACAAAGATGAAATAAAGGTACTCCCACATCATCCTATGTGGATATGTATTTCCCTGACAGTATAAATTGTACACGTATTTTGCGAATTAGGATTTACCTGGTAATTTTCTCTTCTCTTTATCTCTCTTGGTATGATTAAACCTTAATATCTAATTTTATAAAATACTTATATTGTGATAACGTGTGCACCGAAATGATGAAAAGAAAAATAGGTGCCACACATTTCTACTAAAAGATGAATTAGTGAAACTTTCAGAGAATGTTCTTTACATATGTGCTAATAATAATTACTTGAAAAGAAATTGTTTATTAATATTTTGAAGTATATTTACATGTTGGTGCCTATAAAAGTAGCAGTATCCCATTTCTAATGGAATTAAGTTTGACTATATAAATTGTTCTCAAGTGCATCAGAAATGTCATTAGAAACTCACCGTACATATTTCTTGTATAAATATATGTTCATAATTCTGTATGTCATTGCGTTATATTAGCATAAGTTAACATTGGCCAAACTGTACTCTTGAAGATATCTGCTTCGCTATGCACACTGAGCATGAGAAAGTCACTCAATGTAATGTTCGACTGTAACAAGTTCTTTCCCCTTGAGAGTCTCATGTATTGTATAAATATTTTGCTACATTATGTTACTACTTGCAGGACACTTGCCTGGGAAATTGCCCTATCCAACTCTACAATGCAATCTAGCTAAAAGGGCATTGTTCCATTTAACAGGAGGACTTAAGGACTGCGTAATTGTTCCACCTATTTCCTCTGCATTTTGTGTCTTCTTTATGTCACCCGATCAACATTCGACATGGACTCAGTGGTCTGATCAGATGAAGTGACACCAGGAGGTGTCATCCACGGAAATGCAAAGAATATAATATTGCTTGATGAGAAAGTTTTGGGGGGGGGATTATTATTAATCTTCTTTTTGGAGAAAGACTCCCGTGCAGCTGATGGTGGTGGCGGATAGCTGCTGTTCTGCTTGCAGACAAATTACAAACTGATTGATGCAGACTCATCAGGCTTCCTTTCCGAATGTGCGCATAAGCTGCATGTGCACAGTGGTCCCTTTCTTCTGGGGTCACTAAAACTGGCATTTTATGTCCTTTCCTGAACCTTGTAAGCTTTGGGAATTGATTTATTTTGCTATATGTCTTATTCCTATATGATGCACTTATTTGCTAAAAGATTTGACAAACTAAAATATATTAACCAAATTGACTCAGTTATCATACTTTATCCACTTAAAGTGAATCAGCATTCTCAACTTAAATTTCTATTGTGAGTAAAGGTGACCTGATTAGTGGGATTTCAGGACATCGAATGTGGCATTTTGTATTGCTTTATTTGAACTCTTGGTGTGTATGATTTTGGCTTGTCTATGTTTCTTCAGGAGATTTGGACAAGCAGTATTATTTTTCTATCTTTATAACATTTTATGTTATAAAACAGAGGAATAAAAGAGTTTGAACTGGTCCTTGTGTACATGCTGAATAGCAGGGGGCACACAGGGAGTAGCTGGGTGCACCTTTTGTACTCCAGCTATCGCACCGTTCTACACAATACAGCGTTAATCAGTTTTCCCTTCACACACCCAACATTAGAGCTATGTGGCAGACCGAAACAAAATCCAGCATTGCCTTGCTCTTGCACTATTTGGGACAATGTTCATAAATGTAAATAGTGTAGGATTCCATTTTGAGACAGTTTTCTAGGGATATTCTACGTGGAGCATCGAATTTGTGGGTAGGTGCACTAGACTGCGACACAGTACAAATAATACTGAAGATAATACCTATGCAACAGTTCTGCAATAAAAGCCTGACCCACCAAAAACACGGGCTCAGACTACACTTAATTACACCAAAATCTTTTACAAAACTGACACATGATCTATCAACATCCACAGAGAAAAAAGTGCCACGAAGAAGCTTTCACAACCAGAAAACCCATGACATCATAGAAGAATCTCAGGCCAGTTTCCCCTCTGCCCTGTAGGTTATGTGAAAGTACTTGCTCATTTTTAAACAGTCCCCTTCATGTTCTAAATTTGTCCTGTGAAGGCTTGCATCAGGATCCAGTTCACAGGACACACATCTATGCTTCTCTGAATATTAATGAAACAATCTAGATGACACTTTAATCATGCATTCAAAAATCTAGACCGGACCACGCGGCATTGGCTAAATTCTCTTGAATTCCAACACTGCATCATAAAATTATTGGAAACGGTGCTACACCAGCACCTACAGTCCCTTGTCAAAGTCCAATCTATCAATGCTTTAACTCTTACTATCTGGTTTAATGTGAGCACAGGGATAAGTTATTGTTTGCCTTCTAGATATGCACAGAACAGTCATCGTCATTGTTGACTGACCAACAGAAGGGAAAGTAAAAGAAACTGCCTTCAGGTCATTACTCAATATCAGGAAAATCAGAAATTGGGGTGACTCCATTTGAAAGGTGTGAGCTCTGACTGCATTTTTCTACTGGTTTTTCCTCAGTCCCCAATTGCGCATCTTATGTATAGATGAAACCTCCGTTGGAAATCGTCGGTGTCCCCAGGGAGCTAAACGAGCAATCTTATGTATGCTGATGACAGAATTACCTGTGCATAGACCGCTACTGCTCACAGGATACATGCCTAGGGATATGTGCCAAAGATTAAGGATTCTGAGGTGTCTGTATCTTAAGAAATTTAAAAGATCTATATTTTTCTACGGCATTCAAATTGGTTTCTTACAGTAAAACAAGGAAATCTGTATTGAACAATATGAAAAAGATATAGTGGGGGCATCTATAAAACTGCCTGATAGACTTCCTGAAAAGTTCCATTTGAAAGGTAGTGTGATCATGGACAGTATAAGGATTAGACAGAAAAGCAAATACTAGGAAATCCCTAATCAACTCATCATGTAGGCTACTACATTTTAGAAAGATACCATTCAATCTCCCTACGAGCTTCTTGCACGTATTCTGCTTCCACAATGGAATGATAGTATAAAGTCCCCTACTTCTTGCAGGGAAAAAATCTAAACATTCTCAAATTGAGCTCCTGCTTCCCTTTCATTTTTCTAGAATGTATAAAACATGTGACTTTGATAAATATGGTGGTTATTTTCCTAGACAAAAACATGCCTTCTACTTCAAAGTTATACCCACATTTAGAAAATAAGTCAATTTCTTAAAAACATTTAACCACTCTTAGTGGCTGGATATTACTAACATCCTTGAAACAATAAAACTAGGACCGCTTCACAAGACCCACAATTCAGGAGCATACGTAAAGAGAAGACTAGCGCAAAGGAGGTCTGGCCACCTTCAGTACCTGGAATGGCCAACAGTGAAACACGGTATTGCACTCAAAACAGGATAAGTGGTACAAAAAATTCATCAATGGCGATGTACTTGTTCATCAAGCTAACAGCATACACCCCACATTGTTACTCTCTCTCTCCAAGTTAGAGACATCTCTACTGGAAGGCTTTAGGGTAAATTTGTACATCCAGGGATTCTGTTTTTTTTCTATCTCGGCCACTTGGTCTGAAGCCAATGTTTTCCAGAACTCTTGGCTATTAATCAGGAGTTGGTAAAACCTAATAATCGATTCTCTTCTCACACAGAAGACTTGCTTTTCTTTTTGGACCAGGTTCTCAACGGTGCCCAGTAATAGTCTTTTTTACAAAATGTTTTAGATAAAGGCTCAACTTATTTTGCTCACCACTTGGGCACCATACGGATATACACAGCACCTTTTAAAAATAGTTCTTCATGGTGATAAAATTGTGGGAGTAAAGCACGTCATTGCATTTTTACATTACGGTTCCGTTTCAGTTGACTGATGTGTGCATCTCAGGAAGATACTACAATTCGGTCAGGCTTATCTCATCTCATTTAATTCTTTCTTTCTTTCTCTTTCTTTCTTTTTCATTCTCTGTTTCACTACCCTTTATTGTCACACACTGCAGGGTTGAATACAATTTTGTGTTTGTTTAGAGATATCTACACTGTGCATGTCTTTAGTTGCAAGGAGTGGGGCTACAGAGAAATACCGGTGCTTCCATTCCTGGGACATTTCTTTTAAAACGAGGGTCCCTGTGAGGAGAAACACAAGAGAGCTGGAAAACCCATGCACCTTCATGGAATGCTTAAGCGAAAAGAAAAAAAAGTAGATCCTTAAAAAGTGAGCAGTGGAAGAACAGAATCCAGTCAATCAGAGAGATGGCGACGAGGCTATGCTCCAGGGAAGGGACAAACACAAGCTGGGACAAGGAAAGCCATTGAATAAGAAACAAGTAAATAAGTGTGACAAAGACATCAAATAGTCACCAATGGGTGGTCTGTAAGCCCCCGTAGGTGTTTGGTAAGCCTGCAATAGGTCATTTGCAATGAAGCAGCTTAAGCGGTCTGGTAGGCTCGAAGAAACAAGCATTGGCATAGCCAATAGGTCTCGCCTTTGGGACCTTATAAGTGTTTAGCCATGCAACAGTTGCATAACTAAATACTTATAACGTCACACATCAAAGCGGCCGCGAAAGTGAAAGTAATTGCGGTAAAGCGCGGCGCGCGCGCCCGCGCACATGCACTGTAGCTGTAGGCTGGCCTGGTAGCACTTTTTGGAGCCCTCAAAATAAGTCTCGCCAGACCAGCGCATGAGCTGGGTCAGGCGAGACCTAAAAATGGTCTAAGCAAATTCAGGTATGCAGAGGTGGGAGGTCTGGCACAAAAACACTGTACTATGATACTGTTCATTTATCCCTGTAATCTCGGATCCTGAAGCAACCCTACTCTCACCACTGACTAGCATGATTAAAAAGCATGGTGAACAATAGTACTTTGAGTGATTTATCAAACATAGTGCACATTTTTTTTATACCCGCCACAGAATGTTTGCCTTCATGAAAAACATAACAGTCACTTGGTTCTGCATAATGTTTTGCTGTTAATTATTCTGAGTTTCAATAAAAGTGCATCGAAGAGGGAGCATGGTCAGGAACTAACGATTGACACAGATACAAATTATGTCATTGTGTAACGGATGATTCATCAGCAAGAAACATTGAAAACACCTTAAACGCCCAACACTTTAGTGCCATTTAACTAAGTTTTAAATCACTGTGTGTAGACATAGATTCTGAAATAGACTCCTTCACAGTGGAAGTTCTTGTTTGAAACACAATGGGACAGCAGGAAACTAACAAAGAATTTGGCTCAATCTCCAAAAACATTGAGAGGCGACATTGAGAAAACAGGCCAAACCGAAGGAGGCTTCAGGAGACGGGATCACCTGCCCATCTCTGGTGTGCACTGTATGCTCCAAGGAGAATGGTTAACCTCAAACATCTGGGGAACATACTATGGGTTTTCTGAGAAGACCTCAAAATAAGTGGGTGCCTATCCAGAGACAATTAAGGATTTAATTTGACAGAACACAGTTATCCTAATTCAGGTGCAAACAGGAGTTGCACCTGAATCAACACTAGAGTAGGGCAAAACCCCAGCATTTTATCACCACACTAGTTTTGGCAGGTTCATCCTGACAGGGTTTGTGCAGAGTAATACATCAATATTAATGGTTTTGCATATCAAAATGGGGTAGTTCGCTGTATGTATTGGGTGCATTATCACAGCACCTACCAGGGCACGCATGAATAAGGCTCCTAGTTTCCCTCTATTTATCTTTCAAAACATTAAAATGCCAAAAACAGATATTCATTTGAGTTTCCCTCCATCATTACCCAATACAATAGCTTTGCACTTTATCCGCATGAGGAGTTAAAAAAAGAATTAGGTTCCCTAATAAAGCTTAAATAGCTGCAGATTTGAACATGTGTTAGTGCAACAATGGTAGCCGGGAGCGTGGACGCGTTACTTGTGTCCTTTCAGTGCTCATTTTTTCAGGGGCTACTTTTTTCTTTCTATTTAAGCATTCTACGGGAGTGCATGCCTTTTAGCTCTCTCCCTAGTGTATTTATCCTTCCTCAGTGTTTCTCCTACTCACTGAACCTCTTCTGTCTGTCTGCTTTTCTCCAGCCCCCCCCCTTCCATTGTCTACCTGCTTGCCACAAACCCCTCTCCCATTGTCTGCTGGCCCCCAGTCTCTCCCTCTGTTGTCCGTGTGCTTGCTCCCAGGCTCTCCCTTCCACCCTCCGTTGTCCGTGTTGATCCTTACATTATCCATGTTAGCTCCCATACCCCTTACCTTTTCATAGTCTGTGTTGATTCCAGTCCTCCATAACAAAAAAGTGCCATGCCGCTGACAAACCTGGCGGTGTTGTAGTTTTTTTTTTCACCTCGCACCCTTTGTATTTATGTTGAACTCCCCTCTAAGCCTTTGTGTTGCCTCCTGTGTGCCCGCCGTCCCGACAATAACACAAAAAAGCGCACCAACACTATTTTTTTTAAATGTCAGGTATGCTGCACAGCAGCCACACTGCTGTGCAAAACGGCTACAAAACACATTGACAAAGCCAATACCACATGCAGGTGAGACTGATTGGCTTTGCTAAAGTTTGCTATTATTTTTCCCTGCTCCCAATTGAATAATTGCTGGTTGAATGTCATGTGGCCTTTTTAGGTCAAGCCTGGGCAGTGCACGCGCTGTTCTGCGAGGCATGCTTTAATCAGGTATGGACTTGGAGCTCCGCCCACTCTCGGACCATGTTTTCAATTGGCTCCTGTTACTTTCCTTTCTAAATTGTTGTTTCTGATTCATTGATAGGCTTGTTAGACCTTCCTTCGTAAAACCTTGTCTGCATTTGAAACCTCCCATAAGGACTGGACCTTTTAGTTGTGAGGTTACACGGTATGTTCATTTAGTCTGTGAGAACTATTTTCTTTCATTATTTTGTCCTACTCCAGACACGACGTGCTTTCCTGCAACAGTTGTGCACCTTTCTTATTTATTTTTCCAGCGCGGTCCACTTTCAGAAAAGCGGCTGCATGACTTTCTGTATTTATTTGTCCAGCACGGTCCGCTTTGAGTGGAGCAGCAGCGCTTCTTTCTTTCTTTATTAAATGCTTTATTTTTATTTTTTTTAAGTGCCATGTGGCGCTTTCACTTTAATATCAGCCAGGCACCTTTCTTTACACAAGCCACGTCTAAAGACATGGGCGTGGCCGACATTAAAGTTAAAGCGCAGCATGGGGAGCTTTTACCCCAAAAATATATTTGATGTCAACTTGACAAACAAATGCTTTTTTTTTTCTCAAAAGAGCCCCATGCCGCACTTTCACTTTAATGTCTGCCAAGCCAATTTTGTTAGACGTTGCTTGTCTAAGGAAAGGGGCGCATCTGACATTAAAGTGAAAGCGCTGCATGGCCGCTTTGACAAACAAGCATTCACAAAGCAATAGGTCTCCCATTTACCACAGTTTCGTAAATGCAAGACCTATTACATTGCAAATGCTTTTTCTTTTTTTGTCTTTGGAATTATAGGGTCATCCCAAAAAATCTGAAACTGAAGCTACACAAACAATTGCAGGGAGTGTCGACATACTATGTTTCATAGAAGGTCTCAAAGGACTCCAAAAACAAAGTGGCCAGCAGAAATTCTGACAACTGGGATACACTTAGCAAATGAGGAGCGGTTTACAAAACAAGTCCTTCACAAAAAAAAAAAGAGAAATAAGGAGTTTTATTCCAAAGTTAGTCTTTTACCCATAATAAACTATTCATTGACCCCGAAGTAAAATCAGGATCGATTATTCATTTGCTGTGGTATTAAATAAATTAAGGCTTCAGACGCATATGCAAGGGAATTTAACAAGAGTTGCACAGCTTCTTTGAGAGGACAGAGGCTGGAAGTTTGAAGTTAAACAAAGTGCTTGAATGCAAGAGGACATGAAACAGTAGAGCTCACAGAAAAGATAGATTCTGACATGCAATGGCAGGCGAACAAAGGTATTAAAAGTTATGCAAATACTTAAAACTAAAAGAAAGGAGGGATACTTACAACAGAAAACAGAGAAATCGTACTTGTTCAGAAGTCCTGATGCACAAACAATGGACACAGGAAAGAGATGCAAAGATTGAGAGAAAAAAAAGACGTATGAAAAGATGCGAATGTTAGGGTTAATGTATCGAGCAGCAGCATTCTAGGCTTCCCAAAAAGCATGCAGTATTGGAAAGACATGCTGGAATTCAGGGGATGCAAACTAGTGAACAAAACAGCACAAATCAGACAGAGAGCTTGAGTAAATGACAGACAACTAACCAGGAACACATTGATAATTTAGAATAAAATGACAAAAGGAAATTAGAGCCCCCTCTATAGTTTGACAGCTAGAAAATGTCCCTTTCTGCCCGCCCCTATAGCCCGAACTACACACTGCCACTCTATATAGGGGTATTGCTTTTAGCCACAGTAGGAAAAGATGCTTCCCTCTACCATTTCTAATGTTTGAGTACTAATAGCTTTAGTTGTCGGCTGAAAGCGCTTATGAGAGAAATACAGAGCCATGCCATATTGCGGATGGTTATACTATGCCAATGAGGGTAAACTTTTGTGGTTGGTAATATGAAAATGTAGTCCCTACATAGACATTTTCTACTTCACAATTTCACATGCATGGAATGATGGCATCACCCAGTGCCTACTGTGTGTATTATAAGCTCACATTCCATTTTAAAGACTCATCAACAGAATGCAATATAGACGTGTTGGTGCAGCCCAGGATTGTTGTATCCTGTGATTTTCAAGAAGGATACATTATGCGGTACTGTCCACAGTAAGGGTAGGCACTTCAGATCCCAGGAGTGATGATGCTGTACATTTAAATATGAACTATATAAATCATTATTAACTGTATGGTCCTGAATAGAAGTAATCAAAGGTCTTGTTTAATAGTTAAGTGGCAGAAGCAACCAAGGTGAAATCAAGAATGTGCACATATAGTTTCTTGACATGAACTAATTCGAAAACATATGGCCAATACTACACATCATTTTACACTGTTTAGGGTTTATAATGTAAATTGATTTAGTATATGTAATTTTTCGTAATGCAGATATTAAATTTATGCGTGTAAATGTTTTACGTATGAACTCAACATCGGAAGTTCATTAGACCATTACCTAAATACAATTGCTGCCCTCCCCTCATCCTCCACTTACGATCACCTGCAATATATATAATTGAAAATGACCAAGAAGGCACCATACTACACTGTGCACCAGCTGCCTCATTAATGAACCACTGATAAGCAGGCCTATGACGCCAAAGCCTGAATATGCACCCTGTTTGGATACAATTCATGTAAAATCCTATAAACCCGAGCAAATAAATGCAGAAAATATTAACTAAAACAACACCACATCAAGCAGGGCAATGCTGTACTCCACTCAAGAGTCCCAATAATAACATTAGTCACTTCCGTTTACAGTACACCTCGGTTTTTGCCACAATGGTCATCAATACATCAAATTATTGCTGTGGGTTGTGAGACAACTATGCATGCTCTAGTGAGCCAGAACCAGACCTCAGCACAATAAGGTCAAGCAAGCCCTATAGCTCATTTGTGAAACAACCCAATCTAGTCCCTTTACTGCACGGATTAATTTTTGATACTCAACAATGTCTGATCACCAACACTCTCCACTGGCTCAAATAGGCATCAGAAAAAAGTTTGATTGTGCATCAGAATGAGAAATGTGGCTGCATGCGTTGCTGCAAATCTACCAACTTGTGTACGTTTTTAACTGTTGTAGAAGGGGCAGAGACTTGAAGGGGGCAGGGCTTTGTGCCATGTACAGTCAGAGATACTTAAAAGATATCACCTCCCCACCCACCCCAACATCAACAAGCATTGGCATAGCCAATAGGTCTCGCTTTTGGAACCTTAGAAGTATTTAGTTATGCAGCATAATATCCTTTTTGCAACAACACCAACTGTTGCATGGCTAAACACTTATAAGGTCCCAAAAGCGAGACCTATTGGCTATGCCATTGCTTGTTACTTAGATGTACCTTATTTGTCTGTTCTCATGTCTCGGTGCAAATGTTGACAACACATTGATGAGTTTGAGACTATGTAGTAGAATTTCCAGTACGCACCGTCCTAAAATTATTTTAGACAAAAAAGATCTCGCGAAACAATTGGAGGTCACGCCCAATTCAGCAGGTGGAGTTTGAGGATGCCATGCCATGAACAGCAATTCCTTTCTCCAATGAACAGTTGCTACATGTCATATGCAGTCTGTCCAGCAGTGAGACCAGATAAGGATGCATCAGTTTTATTGCTGATTTTGCTGGGGAACATTAGTAATAGTAGGTCAGCAGACAACATGGATTATGGCAGGAGTTCTCTTTAGATCACAGTTGTGCTTTATTGTAGCAAGAAAAAAGACTCTCAGTTGTCAAAATGACATTGTTCGCCACTAAGTGAAACTCTCACAGAGTGAAACTGCATCAACATAGAGGTCACATACTAAATGAGTGAGACCCAGGCGTAAGACTCTTATTCAGTGAGTGACACTGCCCAGAGATGTAAGACACACACTTAGCGAGTGGCAACGTGCTCCAAGAATTGAAACCAGTACCCAGTGAATGGGACTGTGCTCAAAGAGTCAGATATAAACCTAATAAGAGAAACTATGTAGCAAGGGGTTTAACTTTTACACAATGAAACTGGGCATGAATTGTGGGAGAGAGACTATGCATCAAATGAGTGAGTCTGTGTTCCAAGACGTGGACTTAGCACCATGTGAGTAAGGATGCTCCCAAAAGTGAAACATACAGTGAGTGAGATTATGCACTAAAACTCACCCATAATGAGTCATATGCTCCCTAGAAACAAACCAGCATTTGCAATGCAATCGGTCTCGTCTTTGGAACCGTATAAGTATTTCGCTATGCAGCACATTATCCTGGGTGCTGCAACATCTACTGTTCTTTAACATGAAAGTTTTGACAATAATAGGCATATTATCACACTGCTTTTAGGCTGATACAACTCGCTCAGTATCTAGCTGTACATTTTAACACTGACATCTGGTCGGTGGCCTGCAGCGCCGCTATGCCTGTTACCAGTTCGTTGCCAAAGGCACAACACTTTTGCAGATGCTGTTCGAGGGGTCAGAGGGCCTGTCACAGTTTAAGTTGTGTCGAATTCAGGGGCATAGGTATCATCAGTGCAGCATGTGCAGTGGCACTGGGGCCCAGGGTTAAGCTGCGCCCACAGCACACTAAATATGACAAACCTTTACTAGCCAACCAGGGTACCCAAGGCAGGTCTTCCTGTTTGCACTGGCACCCAAGAACCTTTACACCATGCACATGTCCAGGGGTGCAGTAATACAGAACCAAGTCACAGGAGGAATAAAGCACGGACCGGGGCACATCTCCACCTCCAAGCATCACAATGGGCGAATCAAAGGCGATGGTTAACTAGCGAAGATGTAACAATTTTAGCCTAAAGGAGTACATATAGAAGCTATGAGTGGTGTGAGAAACTTTGTTTTCATTCTGAAGCACATGCGTGTGTGCCTCCGTGCAAGGTAATACTCGGGTGAGCAGTGCTGCAGACTGAGCACGTCTCCGTTCTAGAGTGCAAAGCACAACTAAGGCTGGGTTGCACAGCAGTGCTGTAGGGCGATGCACCGAAATAGTAGAGGGTACACAACATGGCCGGGATGCTCATCAGTGCAGCCTCGGTAGTTCATGGCTGCACAGGACTGGTGAGGATGACACTACTATAGTGTAGTGCAAGACAGTGGTACAGGGTAGTGCACTACAGTGCTGCATCAGCGGTGGACACAGCGCTGCACTCGAGATGTCCAGTGGTGTAGAGCAGAATTGTATGTAGTACTACAGAGGGGGTGCATTACAGTACTACTGTATTCTCCAGTGCTACAGTGGCGAGAAAGAGCAGCGCTACAGGGGGAATGCAGGGTAGCTCGGTTGTGCTGGGATACACGGTAGGGGTATGTCAGACATGAAGAATAAAGAAAGAAATTTCAGGCATGAAAATCAGGGCGCTTACCTCAGATTTGGGCAACAGCACTTCGGTAAACCAACCAAAAGTAGCAGCGAGCCGACATGGGGGATGGGGGGGGAGGGATTGGCGGCAAGTGAAGATGCAAGGTGAGCACAGCAACAATCGTATTTGGAAAACCTCTGCCGCCATATTGCAAAAGGTTGTAGAGAAGCATTGAGCGTTCACCAATTTATGTGTTGGTAGATTGTGAGCTGCCATGTTAAAATCACATAGTGCACCAGAAGTAGTGGCGGCAGTACTAGCTGGAACAAGCATTGGCCGCGCAGCAGTAAAAGTAACGCCGCGCGGCTGTAAAAGCAAAAGTCATCGCGATCGTGATCACTCTGAAAGTGATTGCGATGACGAGCTAAAGCACTCTAGGGATGCGCGCGCAGCAGCAGGGGAAGGGGCGGAGATGGTGCTGAAGGCTGGCGCAGGAAAGGCAGATGGCTGGGCGAGAAGGGAGGGGGGAATGCGGGGAGCAGCTGTGCGCGTGCACGCCATCGTGCACTCAAGCTTGTAGCCAGCACAAAAATGTGGGTAGCACTTTCAAAACCCACCTACTAAATGTCTCGCAGTGCAGCGCATGCTCTAGCTCAGGCGAGACCTAAAAAGCAAAGCTTCTGAAGTTTCCTTAGGGATTTTCGCACTCCTTAATGGACATGGGCTGCACAGATCATCTAAACGGTTAGCTGGAAACCTGCAGTTTGCAGGGTTGTCCAGCTCATTGTGTGCACACCATGTGATAATGTATCTTCACCACGTGACTGGGAGCCAATATAATGTGACATACAGTGACAACATGTGAATTGGAAGGTCTAGTGTTGTGATATTCTCCTTTCCATTTTCTTTCATATGCTTACTTACTGCTATGGTTTGACTTCTTTTGGCATCAATTGTTTGGGGCTACTAACAGCTACCCAGAGGCTTTGATAGAGGAAACCCAACATTGGTGGTGGAGGAAAGCATCTGGTCAAATATATCTAAGTTGATGTTTTACTTGAATCTTATTTCTAAATATTGTACAATCGGAAGAATACCGAGTGTGATCACTTTCAGGTACTGCCTTCTAGCTTAGTCGGTAATCAACAACTCTTTTGGTGTGGTCTAGCCTGGTGATAAAGTTTGTCAATTAAGAACTTGATAACAAAAGAGCATGACAGGGGGAATAAGAAAGCCACAGTATTTGGTCCAATCTTTCAATTCTTAATCACAAATCCAGTATTGCTATTGTACTGTCCAGAGTATGTTGTCCTCGGGGGGTTGTCCAAAGGCTAAGCTCTGGCTGAGTTGTGGCCTGGCAGGTCTTCCAGCCTTTTTCTGGCTGACCGCATTGCAGTGGCCGCTGTGCATTATGGTTGATAGAAAAACGTGTGACCTCGAAACACAGCTTTGGAGAAATGATTCAATTAAAAGAAACTCTTAAATTGATAAACTTTAGAAAGCTTTCAAAGAACAACTGATGAGGGGAGGGCACTTTTCACATCTATTATAATAAGGAAACTACCACCAAATAAGGCCAAATTATTTAAAGATCTTCTAAATGTGGTAAACAAATCCTCATGGAACCTTCACACGCAAAACACAAATAACACTATGTATATGTGCATGGCCTACACATTTACTCATCCATGTAGAGGTTATATGTTCTTCACTACACTCTTCAATGTCATTAAAGAACATTAATCTCTATTTTCTGCCAAACTCTCCAATAGAGTACTTTTCAAATCCAAATCGGCCTACTTGCTTACCCTTCATAAACCCTTCCTCAAACTGTAGACCTCCATGGCGTACAATAGCACAGGTTCAGACTACTGGCTAACAGCAAACAAGGTGCTAGGGAAAACAAAAGCTATAGTATGCAGCCATGTCACATTGGACACAGGACAGGTGATTGTTTTCTTCAGCATCCTTAGAGAAATATCGCTACTGTCAATAAGATGACTGGATGAATAAATAAAAAAATTAACATATGGTGTGCTTGATGCATGCTGTAACTGAAGTGACAGAATTGGTGTTGGATGGGTTATATACAGAATCAATTAATATTAATGGGGATCTCGCAGTCAATGTTCTCTGCTTGAGCGAGAGCTAATGAGCCTTCTAGGTTCTAGAAGACATGGTCTACAAAGCTTCTGGCATATGGCCCACCTTGTGGCCAACTTAGGTGCAGGAATGTGATATAAATGGGAACTAGAAACTTCCCTCATTAACATAAAAACACCCATACTTTCTAAGTTTGAAAGTCATCCTGTTTAACTCTATTTTGTGAAAGAAGACTTTAGGCAAAGTGTGCATCATGTGAGAGCTGGAAAACTTTACGAACATTTCACCACACAATAATATAGAAAGGAAATGCATTAGAAACTAACATGAGAAACAAATAGTAAATTACACATTAGAAAATGTGCTTTTACTTCTTGTGCAAACGAGAAAAAAATTGTTTCTTTTCAGTAGAAAGCTTCCATTTCTATTGTTCTCCACTTACTAGGCCGCACTATTCTTTTAATTTTACACTACCCCATAAGAAAATAAATGCCTTTTTATAAAATAGCGATTTAACGTTCGAATTGAACTCTAGAGTATTACTTTTGTACAAATGTGCTGTTTCATGAAAATGCATTTTTCTTTTCCTCACACCATATAACTTCACTGTGCTTAGATGGTTTTCTTTGCCACATATACATAATGAACAAGTCTATTTCTAAAAAGAAAATGCTTTCTGCAGCTCTCGTTTGTGATATACCCTGGACATACTTGAAATCAAATGCTTAATTTCATAGAATAGCTCATTGTTATGCGGTGGGACACCAGACAGCTAACAGAGTAAGTCTGCTAAAGGTTCTCATGAGAACCTTTGTAGATGTAACTTTTTGTCATACGTTGTAGCCATCTCAAACTGACTTCATACTGACTTGAATGTTTACTGTGGGAACTGAGGACAAAGACTCGAACCATTGGAAGGGAACATTGGACACTGAAGACATCTTCACCTGTTTTTACAACATGTTTAGCTGTTTTCTATATAGAGCATGATCCTAGCTAGAGTGTACAACCATTCCTTTTACTTGCCATGCCCTTAGCACTTTCCTGTACTAGCCCTCTTACGATAAGTTACCGCTTACATTGATTTCTGTGTTTCGTTACGCTTTGTGAGGAGACTTTCCGATTTTATGCTGATCATAGCTACAGCTGATGAATTTCTTCTTCTCACCTGTTTAGACGATTGCTACTGCAGTTGTTCGGAGAACTCGGTTAAGTCTCCAGAACTACCCTTTATGGGACGTTTGATCTTTTCCTTAGTTATCTGATTTTGCTTTAAATTCGGCTTGCTTTTCCAGAAGGAACTCTTTCTGGGTTCTTGTTAGAATTAAAATCGGTCCTCAGCTTAGAATAGGGACTTTACATTAATTGGAACATGCTGTTCTTTAATTCTTCATGCTTGTTATAACCAGATTTATTTCGTATTATTTCTGTAATTGAGATGCCACCAATTTGAATAAAAGAATACAAATATCGACTAATTTCTTGAAAGAGAAAATAAAACTTTTAAAATTTCACCAAACTTCTCTTTATTGACTGAGCAACAAATGTAATCATCGATGTTTAGATTGTGTAAGGCTCCATTCTAAAATAATGGTAAAGATTCAATGACCTGGGAAAAAGCACGGAACTTCCAGGTCCTCTAAGGGCATTTTAAGGTGATGCCATTTGTGAATATTTTATAAGATTTCCCAGCCCGCAATCATCTGAAGCAAGAAAAGACCAAACCCCACTGGTTGTGGAAAGATAATTCAGTCACCCAGATCTCTAAATTGTAAACCACTGCTTTTAATTTCTGATGAACCATATCACATGTATTATTACAGAGGAACAGCAGCTCACATGAACTCACTAGTGAAGTTTTTCAAAGAAACAGACAGAATTTCTAGAGGGTAGGTGAAATGGAAAACAGGCTGTGTTCCCTGCTAAAACTAATGTAAAGGATACTAGTTAGGTGGAAGTGTACTCATGGAGATAGAAGAAATGGCAAGAGAGGAAGGGGCCGTATGGGATTCTCTCTCAAGCTAACACGGGACAGGAAAAACCTGATGATTTTGCCCAAGAGGGGATGGCGGCATGGTGATTAAGTGAGGGTTCTCATACATGAAATATGAAAGGAAAAGAGCTATTGGTGGTCAGGAACACCAAGAAAACAGTAACCATCATCCCCACTAAACCTGAAATGTCAGGATCTTTACTAGAGACACTCTGGGTATCCCAAGAGGCTCTTAAATCAGGCCTCCCACCCGACATATTGCAAGAGGCATATCCTGAAAACAGTGGTGACAAATGATACCACTTAGGTTCCTGAGATTGCTACTTGATACAGATAGTTTAAGATTGGATTTTCTTATCCACCTTCTCCTCAAAACATGGGTGTTGCTCGTTTTGAACATTTATGTGGACTTGTGGGATAAAGTTGCAAGACAAAATTCGTACTTGATGATAGGCTTAATGTAAATTTCAAGGTGCATCAGGATTACATGTTGAGCAAGGTGTGAAATAATATAGTGATTTTATTCTGCTATGTAGCTTATTAATAAAACGATCTGATAAAACAGAAACTCATGTAAGATTGCGAAGAGTAAATAGGCAATGACAACTATGGGCCAGATGTGGGACCTTTTTACGCAGTTGAAAAGGGGAAATTGGCCCGTTTGCAACCGCTTAAAAGGGTTGCGATATGTAAAAACCCTATTTTGTTAGTCGGTAACCTATTAGCGACTCGCAAAATAGGGTTTGTGAGTCGCTATTAGGAAAGCGCGTGCCATGGGTGTCCCTTCCTAATAGCGAGTCACACTGGTATGTAGGATTGTTTTGCGACCGACAATTTGGTCACATAACAATCGCAGTTATCACCTACTTCAAGTAGTTGGCAAGCCAGTCGCAAATAAGAAGGGGTCCCCTTCCCCTTTGTGAATGTATGCGAAAATATTTTTTAAGAGCAGGCAGTGCTCCCAAGGACCACTGGCTGCCCTTAAAAAATGAAAAGAAAACTTTTCCTTTTTTTTCTTTTAAACACATCCCATTCTCCTTTAAGGAAAACAGGCTGCATTTGGGGAAAAAAACGTTGCTTTATTTAAAAAGCAAACACAGACATGGTGGGCTGCTGTCCCCAGCAGGCCATCATCCCTGTGATATGGGAAATTCCTAAGGGGTTACAAATTACGACCTACTCCATCAAAATTAATGAGGTAGGTCTTTAGTGATCCCAATAGGCATCGCAAAAATGTGGCTAAAACACATAGATTCCATTTTGCAAATCACAAATTGCAAGTCGCAAAATGTCTCAATTTGCAACTCGCAAAATGGAATGGTCGTACATCTGGCCCTATGTAACTATTCAATAATCAAAAACACATTGGCATTTAATTCTGTAAATCAGATAAAAAGTGCTCTGTAATTAAAAGGGATCATCCGATGTACGAAGTCACAATAGATCTCAACCCCCAAGGAGATCTCATCAAACAAAAATAATATTCTAGAATGCTTGTCGAGGGTGACTAAGTGATGCAGGACTGGGTAAAGAGAACTGTTCTATTCTATTCACTGGATGGCCTCTTTAAAATCTCTACCTTTCCTTAATGCTTATTAATGACTTGCAGTGCCATGATTTCTATACATTTAGAACAAAAGAACACATTTTCAAACAGTATTTAATCAACTAAAACACATTCAAAGTAGGGTGGGTTGGCCGGCAGCTGCATGCCTATATGTGAATGTTTATGGGAGGGCTAGAAAAGAATGTGGACAACCACAGCCTTGAAACTATGCACCATAAAGCCAGAGAACTCCATACCAAAGTACATTCAAGAACTTTCAGAACGCTAACTACAAACCTTCAAACATGCAAGGAAAACCCTTACTGCAGAAAGATAAATTAAATATCCTACAACCCAGATGCAGAAACTTCATCTCAGTTATGGCTGCCTGCAAAACATCTTCTATCACCAAAGCCTCAAATTGAAGAAAAGCTCTCGTTAAGGAAGTCAACCACTGCATCAACACATCCCAGCTCCCACAATTGCCCTACTGTACCAACATTTGCATACACCATAACCAAATTCTGCACGGCGATAAACTGAAGCAAAAGTAGGTGTGCATGACTGTAATACATGATAAATTACCAGTGAATTCACGTATACATTCCAACTGGTTAACATTTCCCAGGATAAACTTGGGAACTTGTAAATGTTTTGTAAAGGTCAGACGTTTTCTCTCTTGCCATGTGAATCCTTGGAAACCAGGAAAAACAAAGCAGTAACAGAGCAGAAACCAACAATGTGGAAGAAAAAGACAACAAATCCAAGTAGACCACCGTAATGAATTATAGATGAACATGCAAAAAGTGTATCGAACCAGTGTATAAGAGTCACTTCCTCTTTCTTGCTGTTCATAGTGGTCAGTTAAGTACTCCTTTCAGCTATTTACATTTTTCAGTAACATTTGACATTAAAGTCTATGTTTAAAGCAGTTTAATGATTCTGTTATTTATCTACTGGTTCCAGTAGTTTTTCACCCTTCAGCCTGCATGTAGCTATCTTTTTCTCTTGGCCACATGACTTGTTAGTAGGGGTGGGCGGTAAACTCAACTTCGCCCGTTCCATGCTCTGCTTGGAGTGCGGAGTTTGGAAAAACGAATTCATCTGTCGATTGGTGGAATTTTTCACACATGCGGCTCGCCAACGTTAAGTTCTCTCCAGGTAAGATTTCTCAACGTGGGCAGTCGCAGCAGGTGCTACCGCTTGTGTTGAGAAAGTTGCTGGCACTCTTCATTATTGGATTCTCCAAAGTATAAAGATCAAACACATCATAAAAGGGTGAGCCCATGACCTCTGGTAGCAGGGCAGACACAATGACAAGCACCCTGAAGAGGAGAAACAGGAACCACAGGGGTACCAGAGCAAGGGGGACACATGGAGACGACAATACCATATCAGCAGGCTCTGGCGGAGAGATAGGAACATGACTTCCCTAAGAGACCAACACAGTTCGACAGGTGGTCCTGGGTTGTAAGGGTTGTTTCCTGGCAGTAAGCCAACACAATATTGCTAAATTATAGAAATATACACCGTATAGAGAACGAACATAGCGACTAACAGACCCTCTCTCCTGACTTCATGAGATGTCATCAGTGATGTCACTGACCATGCCATGAGTGATGTAATATGTGAGGGCATAAGCAGTGCATTGTGGGGGTGTAAGTTATAGTTGGCTTAGGAAATTATAATTGCTGAAATTCTATGGTTTCGTATAAGTGAGCCTAAATATATAGTCTCTGTAACCTTTATTTTTTTAAGTGAATGTCTAAGGTTTTTTAAATTACATTTCCTAACTATAACGTCCCTGTACCCTTTGTTTCTTTAATTCTATTTCCTAACTATAACATCCCTGTAACATTTGATTTTTTAAGTGAATTTCTAGTATAAATTGTTTTATTTCCTAAGTGTAACATGTAACCTTTGAGAGGGAGAGTATGAGTGAGTGCATGAGTGTCTCAGTGAGTGAGTGGGTGAGTGCCTCAATGGGTGTATGAGTGGGTGTTCTCATGTTTGTGTGGCTGTGGCAGTGGCTGCATAAGTGTGTCACTGGGTGTGTGAGTGGGTGCACGAGTGTCTCAGTGGGTCTGTGAGTGGGTGCATGAGTATCTGAGTGGATGACTGTCTCAGTGGGTCTGTGAGTTAGGACAGGAATGCCTGAGTGGCCCTGCAAGTGGGTATGTGACTGTGTGACCGGGTTTCTGAGTGGGTGCATGACTGTCTGAGTGGGTCAGTGAGTGGCTGTATGGGGTTTGTGAATGCATCTGTTTCAACAGTGCAATGGATTATAAATATACTATATCGTGGGGAAATACATTACGCTTTGGCATGATCTGGGATGTTTCACTATGGAGTAACACAATACTTATCAAGGTATTGATTTTAGCATTATACCATTTTGACTACAATACTCTGGGATGGAAAGATACAATTTATCATGAGTTCATTTTACTTGGATGAACTTGCCTTAATTCACTACGCATGATATGGATTTGCTCACATTTGTTATATGAAGCCCTGATAAAGTTCTATAAGTTGGTGGAACAAATCACTTTGGCTGGATTTTGTTGAAGTTATTGGATGAAAATAACCAAGCAATTTTGGAATTAACCCATTGGATGTTGTTTGGACTTCTTGTTGGAGCACCCATCCACTTTGCTAGGATTATAAATATTTGCTTAGTTATGGTATTTAAAAAGGTGACCCATGTACTCTTAAAACGGTACTTGAATTAATAACCCATTTATTACAGTCATCCAAGTTCATATTCTTCTGTAATAGATTCATGCAGCATTCACTTCTATTAAGCATTTTAGTTCAGTTATCTACCTAGAAAATTACAGGAAATATATTTGCTGTGCATTCGTAAAGTTGAAGAAGTTAGCATCATTTCTATTTTTCTCCACTGGAGCTTCACCTGGGGAAACTCTTATCTTTATATTTCTAAGTGCTTCGTGTTGAGGTTTAATTTTTTTTAAAGAGTATCAGGGTCATATTGGAATGTCATTTATTTCAAAATGAGTCTACAGTTTTGCCTAAAAGATGTGTACCCAATTGCGGGGTTTTTACAGGCAAATTAGTAAATTATTTTCCATTGTGTAAATACTTACTGAATATTGTACAATTCAGCTGCGTAATGGACTACCTACTTACCTATATCTCTATGTGTCTCTCCTTGAAATCTGTTTCAGTGGTTTAATAAGTATGTTTTTTTCTATATTTTTTAATCATTGCAAATTTGTCACAATGGATATTCGCAAATATGCCGCATAGTAACACGGGGGTGCTCCGCTAACAGTCACGGCGAATTTGTGAATACCGCAAGTGGAAGAAAAAAGTATTCTTTCTACATATACTTATAAGTGTTCCTCAAACAACCCTATATTCCTCTCATGGGGTCAGGACACACGTTACCTGACTCCTTATGCCACCGTCTGTTTGGTTTGAGGGCCTGAAACTGCTCTGTTGAGATAAAATGGTGGCCGCAACTCTCTGCTCAGAATGTGGCCAGCCAATCACGGCATTCCTGCTGGCGCACAAATTTGTGATAAATCATTGAGAATTATCCGCGATCACAAATATTCTTATTTTATTTCCTCACATTTTTTCAACTACTGAATGGATTTACACCGGATAACTGAAAGCATGGCCTGTGAACCAAAATCCACCTTCTTGCCAAATTTACTGTAATACCATCCAGCAGTTTGGGCTGCAGACCTGTCTAAAGCTCCTATGGCAATTAACATGGGAAACGTACTTTGTTTTACCCCCATTTTTCTCTGCCCCCACTTCACGGATCACCCCAAAACTTACCATGCAAAACAAGACTCACTATGAAACTTTTCTGGGAAAATTTCATGAAAATTCGTCAAATAGCGCCAAAGATATAGGTACGTCAAAAAAAGCTTTTTCTATGTAAACATGGTCCTAACTATAACTACCTACTGCCAATTGCCAGTAGGTAATCTATGTATACACATACACTACACACACACACACATATATATTTATTTATATTTGGTACATGGACTGTGAAAAGCCTTAAGCTAAGTGGAAACACCAATTTATAGAAAAACACCTAGAATGAATTGGAATGTGGGGTGGCACCAAGAGACTTGTGTTGCTGAGATTGCAAGATTCATTTTAAATTGAGACTCAGATGGGTGTTGGGCACATTACAGAGTGCAAGCATTTGCGGAGTTGCCATTATCATTAACCTCAGACAGAAGTCATTACATACAAAATCAATCAAATGATTCAATCATTGAATAAGAAATTGTTATGTTAAAATCACATCATTGTTTTTTTCTGTATGTTCATAGTGTGGGACTAATGATTTTCACCCAGCATCAAATCCACAAGACCTTGGATATCACCAGGCCTGAAAAAATACTTTGCGACTTGATTATACTCCCCATTCGCAACTGGATACTACCAATTCAAATTATGCAGATGTGCCCTTTAAGAAGGACTATACATGCACTAATGTCTACAAATGGCTTCATGAACTTCTGGCAAATCCTAACCAGCAAGGCCACTCATTAATTGTTTTCATATGTACATAATTATTCTACAATTTACTTCAATATTAGAATAATGTAGAGTGGAGATGGAAGCAATAATTATATCAAATGATGGCCTGATTACAATTAGCTGGTCAGTTCAGGTGTTTAGTACTTTCACACCCCTGGACTATCCCTCAGACTTTGTTAATATATATGGAATAGCCCCAATATATAGATGACGTTGCTTATCAATTTCTGAGATGTAAATAAAATGCCAGCAATGGAGGGCACTGTTTGGGACATAATTATAGCATGTTTTCAGGAAGTGGGTGTAACATGGTCTTTATTTAAGGGATCACATAAGCCAAGATTAGCACCAGACTGCTAATTTCTAAAGACCCTCATTGTTTTTGAAAGAATATGCACGTGCTTTACAGACTGGAGGTCCTACTAATGACAGTGTGATGCCTCTCTGTAGTCAAAACTTTCAGCTGTGCCTCACCCTACAAAACTCAGAGTGAGTGCAAGCCACTAAATCAGTATTTCCCAAACTTTTTAAAACCACAACCCAGTTTTTAGAATGACAAACATTCACGACCCACCAAGCTTTAATGGACATGTTGTGTGGCGGTTTTTTAATTTAACTAAAGCATTGTGTGGTAGCCAGTGCTTACTTTGTAAAAACTGGAGTCCAGGTGCTCAGATTTTTATAGGAGGCCACACCCACTTCCCCAAGCTCCACCCACGTCCTCCACTGGCTCCACCCCCTTACTCTAGTGGTGAGATATAAAAGGAGGGTGGGTGGAAGAAGAGGAAGCAAAATGGTAGTGGATGCTGTGATTGTTTGCGTGGGGGAGTTCATAATTTAGGGGTGCTTAAGGGTGGGGGCATAGTTTGTTGAGAGTATTAGTGAGGAGGAGATTGTTTTTATTGCATTTCTGAAAGCTTGCTAGCTGCATGTCTCTCCTAATAAATCATCTTTTTACTCTCTAATGGTTGTCCTGCTTCTTTC
Organism: Triturus cristatus; assembly: GCF_964204655.1. Classification (NCBI taxonomy): domain Eukaryota; kingdom Metazoa; phylum Chordata; class Amphibia; order Caudata; family Salamandridae; genus Triturus; species Triturus cristatus. The sequence continues at coordinate 605,532,995 of NC_140594.1, forward strand.
TGCACCATCTTGCTGTCAGCGTCGGTATGTGCATTATGTGGGCAGTTTGGGTATGGTGATATTTTCATTTTGACTTCACTATTTTCCACCACATGCCAGAGCTAACAGTATGAAATTTTAAAGCATAATGCCGAGTATGATTGCTCAGCCTGCTCTGCGAAGAGAATCTGAGTTCTCTCTGCTGGGGCTAGCACTAAATGATTACTGATTTTCCTCTCAGACGATAGTGGTTTGCCACAAAGGCATCACCACCACAACATTTGACATTCAGGCACAAAGCACAACGCATCTATGATGATGTGTGATATGAAAGTCTCCTTATTGCGGGCCTCTGCGGTCTCGGGACATCCGGCAAACAAACACAGACAAACGTGGCCGGCAGCGGGAAAGGTTAGCTAAATTCCGCCACCTGGATGGTCCTCCCTGATCTCATGGACGTTCAGAGTGTTCACATTTTGGAATAACGTGTTAAAAAAGGAAGAGCGTGGCAGGGGTTAAAGCAATGGCTGCTCTGCATGTCCAGAAAGTATGATTCCAATACATTCTCTGATCTTTGAGCAGAATACAGTGCGTCTACAGGAAGCCCAAGAAAGAGCAGCAAAACAACTAACCCTTACATTTTTTATGCACTATGAAATAATTCTACATAGTCCGTTAATAGTTACATATATCACAACAGTTGACAACTTAGCAGAATTGGCACTTAAAATAAATTTATAGGACATGGGCTCCAACTTCTACTTAGACAATGAAATGACATCATGCGGCCTCCATTGGGTGTTCAATTTCAATCCTACCTTGCAAAACATAGGAGGCGGAAGTCGGAACAGCAATGTTTGAGTGATCTGCATCATAGAGCTGAAGGATCGTATTAGATAAACTTGAGCAAGGTGGCACCATTTTGAACTTGAGCTAAGGGAATGCCTCAGCACTGAACCACCTGCATGCACAACCACGAGGGATGATGACGTGGAATAGAAATATACGGGAAGAAGTTGAACAAGTATTATAAATAGCTAAATATATCTGGATTCCAAAAGAGATGATGAAAGTGAAACGCACGGAAAAACAGCACATTTTCATCTTGTGTGCATGATCAACGTTTATTAGAACAATAGGGGTTAAGTTAAGGGCCCTGTTCTTCCAGCCACCTCCTGGCCCGGGTCATTGCACTTCCACTTGCACATGGTGCCTGGCGCCGGAGGCATGATTGCTCGAGCCTCAGTTCACACTTCATTCATACCACGCACAAGAAAAAAGCAGCGTTGGTTTAGCTACTTACTTGGTAACTCGTGGGCAGAACCGGCACTCACTGCCTTCATTCATAAGCCTGCTGCCAGCTCAACGTCGTGCTAAACTGCTAGTCACGGAGGGTAACTTGTGAGGTGCGTGTGAGCCGGGGCGTGGCGTTTTGAAAAAAACCTACGCACGCAGGCTGTCGCAGCTCCTACCCCTGCAGAACCAAACCCCACTCACCAGCAACACTGAGCTAAGGGCCACCGCCTAAGGCAGATCCACATGGAGAATGGCTTGATTCATATTGGCTCGCAACACTTTACTAAGGACTCGGGAGACACACAATAGTGTCTGCGCCAGGTGCGCCTGCAGTGAATGAGGTGATTATATTTAGTTTGTCATAGACTTGCAAACATGTGGTGTAGACCCGGCCCTAATAAATAAGTGCTGGTGCTAAGCACCGGCACAAATTAAGCACTGGTGGTAGCGCATTATCATTTACAGACAGCACATTTTCCATTGAAATGGACACTACATTTTCATACACATACAGTTGTACTAATAAAACGATATCAAATTCTAATGTGTGGAAATCGGGTTTCAGTCAATATTCATCATTTGTGCATCACCAAGTAAAATGTCTTGATTTGTTTTGATCCTACACACAGATTGGGAAACACTGCACTAAATACCAGATTTATGAGTTCGATGAGAAAACGATCCCCTTGTTACCTGTGATGTCAAGAGAGGAAAAGTGTGTTGGATTCTGCTGTGATTCCTCACTGCGAACATAAGGGAATAGAACAGTAGACATCTTGGTATACTACCAAAATCGGCGTCCCTATTCTGTTTTATTTGATACTCCTTACATTCACCCCTACGAGGGGAAAATTCAAGTTCCTAATCTCACCTCTGCACAAGCAACAACACTGATTTACCCCATGACACTACAGAAAACCAAGAAGCCTTGAAGTGAACCCCTAAAGCCAAAGCAGTAGAGCAGACACTAACCTGGTTGAAAGGTACCAAGCGTTCCTATCTGCCGCAGACATGGATCTCCGCTAACAGTATGATTTCCTTCAATCCCTCCACCTTCCATTGTGATCATAGCGCCCTGTCTACCTCCTCAAGGCAGATGTTAAATGTTTATGCAAGCATCTTGGCAAAGTGCTTAGGAACTATGGTCATCTTCTTACTTTAAGCCAAATAGTAGGCTTTTGTGTCTGACCAGGGCGCAGGTAAACATACTAGTAATCCAATGTCAGACACCAATGACACTGGTGATTGTCGATGCCAAAAGAGCAGCTCACTGAGTCGAATAGTCTATGGGCAATTATGGAGGAATTTCTTATCACTAAACAATTTATAGACTGGCCCTGGAAATGTTCTCAAATCCAACACATGAGGCAAAAGATTGCAATCACGTCCACTGTCACTAAATGCTGCTAATATCAGCCCCTGGAATATCAGATGAAGTGCTGGAAAGTACAAATAAACCCGCTACATTGACCCCATCAACGGAGCATTTAGCAACACAATTCGCTGAGGTTCCAATCTGGTTGTATATAAAATTCAAATCTTTGGTAAGGCATTACCTAACTATAAATGCCTCTGTAAGAGACCGTTCTAGATACCGGATATCACTCTCACTAGACAACACAAGCATGTATATAAGAATAATTATGTCTCAATTCTTAATAAGTATATTATGATTTGTAAAACATGGGAGCATCTGCCACTATTCTTGCACATAGTGAAGCGGATGATCCACCCCGCAGGAGTATGTATACTTTTAGAGCATTGTCAGTGTATGTCTCAAGTAGGTGTTTTTGACTTGTGGCTGAATACCATGGCCTCTTCCTCATATGGGGATATGCAGACCGTGCAGAGCAGTGTGCTACAGGCTCTGCCTTCCCTAAATTGAGGATTTACTGCTGGATAGCCAGTAGTCCACAGGTTGGTCAAACTATTGAGAAGGAATGCTCCTGTGGTTCTGTAAGGTATGCAGCTTTGTAATACCATCCTGACATTACAGTAACTTTATTGTGTTTCACTAATTAAAATCTGACATTAAACACACATGGGATTATTGCATTATACAATTGGTTTGAAACCAACCAGCTTTAGAGTAAACCATAGTGAAATATAAAACAAAAAACTAAATATGTTAATAATAAATGTTAAAATAACAGTAAACAGTCATCTGCATTAAATGCATAGCTGACTTCAAGTTTGCTTTAAAATTACATATAGCCAGAGGTTATTGCCATATTGAAAAAAAATTCGCATCAGCAAGCATAAAATAAAACAAACCTTTGGTGTAAAGTAATGCTTAAAATGCATTGCCTAAAAATTGGAATTACATTTAATTTATCGCCAGGAGTAAAACCCCTACCAGGTCCGTGTTTGCTCAACAGATGCAAAAATGTCAGGTATGGTGACCATGAATACAGTTATAATCATAGGGACTTGTGTTTCCTGGCAACCTCCCAAAAATATTTAGTGGGTCGGCACAGGTTCAGGATGTTGTGGGAGCTGGGGCAATGCTTCAAGGATTCATTGCATCGTCTGATATTGTTCGAAAGTAAAGTCTGCTTGAATAAGATTTGTCTCTCGCTGATCATCTCTGGACAACAGTAGACAATATGTAGTATAGATTCTTGCTCATAGTCACATAGTCTGCACCTATAGTTCAAGAAACAATGGTTATCCGAAGAAAACCTTAGTTATTTTATTGGAAGCAGCAAGAACCACGAATAATGGATAATCTCACTGATTTAGGCATTGGCTCTAATATGTATTGCGGGGAAGTCGTGATGTTGTAGGAATCCAGGGTGTGTAACGCAGTTGTTTATTTTTAGCCAAGTCTAAGATGTCTGCAGCCCTACTAAGAAGAAGAACTTGTGTTTTAAGTCCGATTTGAGAACTGCGTACTGGAGGTGCTTTCTCAAATTGAGTGTGCATCCAAGTCCTCTGCAGAATTTGTTAAATATGTGGATCTGCACCAGGGCAGTTATAACAAGAGAGGCCTAATAACTGCTTTTAGTGTTCCTTTTATTACACACAAGGTCTTGATGGAGTAGGTCAAATTCCAGTCGAATTTGTGACCTCGGGCAACTTCGGGGTAGGTGAACAAACTTCCGGAATGTGTTGCACTCTAAGTCCTAATGTGGATGGGCAAGGACCTGTGAAGCATTGGTGACCATAAGATATTGATGGGATTAATTTTGCTCTGGTTACTCTCAGAAGCAAGCTTGCCGAGGGACTGTAGAGCTTTGCATTAAGCCTACAGAGAGTGCATGCTGCTGAGATCTTCTGTGTTTAATCTTTGATAATTGAAATGTTGCTGAGGCTTTTTCCATGAGCTAAATGCCCAAGTATTGGTAGCACACAGAGTATCTTAAGATTGAGGGGCTGGAGTAATTTACCCTCTCAGATGTTTTTGGGTATTTTCCAAAAATCATAACACTTGATTATGATTCGATCAATTCTAGTTTAGTTTCACATTTATAATTCATTTAGTGCCTTTTGCAGACCAATGAGTGCATGGTTTAGAATGACAATATTGTTTGCATACTGCAAAATTTGAAAATGATTTTTTTTTATCTTTGGTGGGAATGATCTCCTAGATGTCTGCAGGATTAAGACTCAAAAGGAGAGGGGCGAGGACACACCTCTGCTTTCAGCGCCTATTGGTGTAGATTTTCTTTGAGACAGTAAGCCCTTTTCCAGCTCTCACACAAACCTAATTTTCACAATACAATGAAATAATGCCTTGAAATAAGTAAGGTGGAATGCCCCATGCTGCCAACCTTTTTCCACAGTATCCGACAGCCAACCTTATCAAAGGCTGCTGTGTGATCGATGAAACAAGAGATTAGTGGAAGTAATTTAAGACTGATTGCACAGAGAGCCAAAAGAGATATTGTCAAAATGTTATCCATGGTACCACAATCTGAAACCCGTTTGAAAGAAGGGGGTGACGTTATAGTCATTTGACCAGTGTTTCAGCTCCTGAAGTAAAATCTTAGTCTATGCCTGGCCCTCGACATCTAGCAGTGCAACTTGGTGATAACGGGAGGGATCCATTGTATTGCCCTCGTTTTGTAAAGTGGGCATAAGATGGAGCCGTGTGAGGAAACAACAACTGTACTTGTGAGAAATGAGGCCCTGAACAGAGGGGTCAGCAAGGTCTCCCAGTAGCCTTTGGCATTATTAAATGTAATCTATGTCAGGATCTTGTTGAAATCCGACAGGCTGCACCCCAGATATTTCCATTTAGACCAACTGAGGCAGCAGCCAGAATTTCAGGGCTTAATCAAACCCCAGAACTGACCAAGATACATTGCACTACAGGGGAATCCTACACTTTTACCAATTTTTTAGGTTTGCTCCAACTGTGACTGGAGAGCTGCAAATCTGCAGATTGTTCAACCACAATTTGACGAAAAAAGCACTAAAACCTTTGCACATATCCTAAGCCAATGAAGTATTTTAAGGAAAGAGTTGATTTTAAAACGTCTGCAAGCTCACTAATAACTTATATCTTGCATGGATTTCACCGACACCACAAGTATTTGATCTATTCCTACACAGTGCCTTTACTCTAAATGTCTAGTATTGTTGGGTTGTTGAGAGAGTCAATACTAGTCAAAAGTGATACTTGGGTACCTAACTGGTCCAATTGGTACATTTGGTAGATTACCCCCAAGTAGGTGGTCACAGTCCATTTGGATAATGTGCAGAACTTCTAACTTTTCAAAATATTGTGTATGATCACAGATAGTTGTATTTTTCCGTTACTCCAAGGTACGATCATAAAATGACCTGCAACGAGTTGGACAGATTTTGGACATGTGTACGCTGGTATCTCGGAGAGTGTCTGAAGTGCAACTTGGACCAATCTGTCATATCTAGCATGCTAGAATTAAATGAGGATGATTCCATACATTGGTATTTAGAGAACATTCTGTAATTGCAAATATGTGTCCCTATGTATTTCCTGAAACAACTGGTTAGCCTTTTGTCTCGTTTTGTTCTCTTTTAATGTATGCGTATAGTTTAGTACTGGGCACAGATGTGCTATAACGAATTTCTCTTCTGAAATAAACTTAAAAAAGAAAGGATAATAAATATTGAAAATGTAATTTCAATAATATTCATATTAATATTGCAAGGGTAGCATTAAGGGGACAGACACATTTAGGGTTATGGCTGTTTGATGGGTTATGGTAATGTTAAAATGAATGGTTTAGTGAAACGAATTTGTGTTTTTCCCAGTGGTGGCTGGTAATTTGTATAATGGCAGATTCTAACTACCCGCTACCAACTGCATAAACTGAGTCTGGTTTCCATGGGTCCTCCTCACGAGTAGATTTGGTTTTTATAACAAACTAGGCACATAATACACCATACAGCAGACGTTTCATTCAAATATTGTTTTTTTTTTTTAGAGAAGCCCTAGGTTCGCAAGATCACTCATGAGGTGATATGCACAGTTCAATAAAAAAAATTAAAAAAGCATCCTTCTTTACTATTATTTCCTTTAGATTTTCCAGATAGGCTTGTTCAAATAAGATTGTCTGTTATATTTTACAAACTCAGAATGTTTTTTTAAGGGAAGGGGAGCATGGTGGAAAAACACCAATAAATACACAAATCTGAATATCAGGTTGCAGATAGCAGTGCTAGACACGTTTACAGGTACATAGAGCAGTGATGTCGCTCAAATTATACACACTCTGCGGGACTGGGGAGAAGACAGGGTACACTCGCAGGTAATGTTTCCATGCACTTAAATATCTCAATTAAATATATATTTCGAAATGAGATGTGTTTAGAAACATCTGCTTGTCAGTGTATTAAAATACATATTTAGTTAGTAAGAACGCATTTTGGGAAATGACCTCAATAGTGCCAGCTTCTCAGTTATAGTAAATATATTTTTGGTACAAAAACTTTAGCTTGCCTCTTTCTTTCAGTACTCATAAGAACCAGTGCCACATATAAATAGATTCTGTTATGCAAACCCAATCTCATGACTGGGGTAGAGAGTATATGCTATTAAATGTTGAGCAATGGTGAGCATTGTAGGAAAGGTAGTCCTCATCATGGCATGAATTTCATTCGATTGCATGATTTGAGTTCTTACAAAGTGTAATGGCTGCCACAGTGGAGCCGTGGCACTAAGAGGACATTGAAATGAATTTTACACTAAGTCTCAAACAACGGCCCACAATATGGAAAGCATTGCCACTATTATGCTGAGGTCAGCATAACGTCAGAGGTGAACATGCCCTTCCTTCGATGCTGAAAATATATAAAGAATTATCATCACTAAGTTATGACATGATCACGTCATGTATGTCGAGAATTAGCAACATTATGCCAGAACCAACACCATAACAAGGACGAGCATCATAACGTCACCGGTGCCTTCAACGTGGTAAATATTTACCACCATTATGCCAGGGCGATCATAATAACAAGAGAAGCCATCTTCATGCAATAAATGTGCACAATGTGGCAAGAGTTATCCACAAAATAATACCAGCAGTTGCCACCTCGCAACATTATCCCATCCCACTTACACATACATTACAGAACTCAATATATTTTATTTTTTCTTTTGTTTTCTTTTTTACTTACCCAGTAGCTCGCCTACCTTATGCTCTGGCCCCACTCACACCCCTATACTTGTCCCCTGGATCCCACTCCTCTCTATGGCAGGCCCGGTGCCCCACTAAATTTGAAATGGTCAGGTATTGGCTTTGGATGCAGGAGAGCTGAAAACCACGATCTCAATCCCCTACTTTTTAACAGAGTTATAGAGCAACTTCACTAACAAACAACACAAACTGTGCATGTGTGAAAGGCTTAGCATGGACTGCTTGTTCTTCATACATGCAGTTTGTTTTTTTCTACCGATCCCTCTGAGAGACAACAGCTTTGCACCCCTTTGGGAGTTGTTGCACATCTACAGCGTCAAATTCTTGGAGCATCACAAACAAAAAATTATTAGGGTATCAAACCTAATGTGTACTTGGGCAAACTGGCCCAAGTTTTCTCCTTTATTCAGATGAAAGCTATTAACACACAGTGACAATATAAACCATTACAAAACTAGACATTTAGAAAATCTCTAACCACATTCAAACCCAACCAAACAACCATAGACAAATTATTGATTTAACACTGCTCAAAGGGGGTCCTTAGATCATGAAAGCGCTAATAGTAGCAGGCAACAGGCAAATGTCCTTCTTGTGACTTAAATAGTATTGTTGTATCGACATAGCGACGACCCCCTGATGATTTTTAAGAAATTGAGCTGCCTTTTTAAATACAATATTTTATACGTTTTAAATGTGATTAATGTTGGCCCCATGTTGTAGACCAAGCGTCCCCTGCTGTGTTTTTTACTACTTAATATCTTCCATGTGTAACGCAACCAGTTTTAATGTATACACTTTTCTAGACGTGATTAATTTAGGCCCCATGTTGTACATCAGATGTTATCTGCTTGAATTTTTATACGTAATGTAATTAGTCTCGATGTATGTACACTTTTATGGTTGTCTTACACATACCGAATAAAGTTTTTTTTAACTGAACTGACTTCAATATTATTTTGTTAGTATTTTAGATGTTGTACGGTCTTTTTCGTACAAATGATCTTTTCTTAGGTTTTTTAAAAATGTATATAGTAAATTGCGCTGCTCACCTCACTACTTTAGGATACTTTGAGAGGAGTTCATTAGACATATCCACATCACAATCTTTTTCAGAACATATATACAAGGTAAGACAGTCAGACAGGCCTTGAAGTAAATTTATATATTAGACAAAAAAGGCTGCTGCTCCTGAAAAGAAATAAATGTGTCAATTGTTTTTTTAATTAAAAAATATGCATGATGTGTGCATCACAGTAGACCTAGTAGCAGTATGAACCCAAGAAGACTAACTATTAACTCGTTCAATACAGACCTAAAACAGCGAAAAGGATAAACAGGACCCTTTTAAGATAAATGGTCACAGACAATCCCTCAAGAAAAAAATTAAGTTAAATGATATAGTGTAGATTTCAATGTTGTGCTGTCCGACAGAATAGCAAATGCTAGCTACCAAAGCAGGCTTCTCAAGCTGATTCACCAAATGAATAACCAAACTTTCATCTCACATTCTTAAAGAGCGTAACTATATTATGACATTTCTCCTCTCACCCTACTATATGCTTTACCTAGCCTTTATCTCTTGAAATCCAAACAAAGAGGGTAACTATATGCAAAAACTATGATAGCTAGCTAGATTTCTCTGGGTAAGGCAGCACAGCTAAGAGCCACCTGACTGAAATACTATTACGAAATGTTCTTGCCTTTCATTCTGTGTCGATCAACAGTTGCGGGTCTGTTCTAATGACTAACTTTAAACCATAATTAAAGAGATACCAAGGTGTCGAGGTTAGATCATTTTCAACTACTACCACCAAAATGTCACACTGGTGTGCACACTTAAAATTTAAAAAAAAACAACAATTGTATATCTGCAAGTTAAAGTAAGGCTTTTTTGGAAGGCATTTCCAACATCAGTGGTAAGATCTCTATAAGCTGTACTAAACAAGAACCAAAAGGGAAAGACAGTGCTGCTGCTCTCAAATAGTGAGCAGGCTTCCTTATTTAAGAATGTACATGGTCGGACTCCTCATCATCAACGTCAGCACCTCCGTTCTCCTCAGAGACATTAACTTTCACATTGAAGACCGAACTGATCCACACTCTATGGCCCTTCTAGAAAACATTGGAATCTTGGGCCTCATCCAGCACATTAAAGAATTCATAACACAGAGCCAGAGACATATTGGACCAGATAGTCTCCTCAGTCGGCGACATCACAGTCAGCAACTCTGAACTGGACAGACTACACCCTTGTCAGTTTTAGCATTCCCATCCTGCACCACCACAGACCTACTAACTCTGAACCACCTGCAGCAGTTGGAAAAGCATCACAGAAGAGGACTGTGCTTCCTCCTTCTCCACACACCGGCCATGAGCACACCAGCAACTTGTTGAAAGCCATCTAGAACTTCACCAGCTGGATCACCACGTGTGCCAACACTGTGGCTCATCTTAAGGGCAACCCAACAGCAAGAGTTTAACCATACACCGGCTGGCACACAAAGGAGCTCAGGCTGATGAAACATCACTGAAAGCAAAGGGAGCATAAATAGAGAAAAAGTAAAGGCACCACGGATAAAGGCATCTTCTAATCTGCCCCACAACGCTACCACCAACAGTTGCAGAACACCAAGCGCGCAGTTCTTGCAAACCGCATTGAAGCCAGCACAAAGAGGAGCAACAACATTTTCACTATCCTCAAGATTTCACTGCATCTTCTACTGCCTCCAGCAGCATCACCTCCTTACAAGACTTCTGCAACATGTTCTCCAATTTTTTCTGTCACAAAATCACCTCCATATTGGGAAACTTCAACCCCCCAACTGGCCCCACTGTCGCAATTCAACTTCCCATCACGGCCAAATAACAAACTGTGACCTCGTGGCCACACCTTGACCAATCGATCTTACTGATCAGTGAAGCACTAGCATCCATCCTTAATGCATCGATCAACTCCGCTACATTCCCAGACATCTTGATAGATGCCACTGTCACGCCCCTGCTCAAGAAACCACCTGCTGACTCAGCCAAAACTACAGACCCATCTGATGCCTCACTGACCACCTCCGCAATCCCCGGCTCCTTAACGTCATGCAGCCCGAATGCAGGCCCAACCACAGTTACAGAAACAGCAATCATCACCACCACATATGACATTTGCATGATCCCCGACATAGGAGACATGACAGCCCTCTTTCTGCTGGACCTCTCTGCAGCATTTGGTATGGTCCCAAACCAGAACCCCATAAGGTGTTTGTACAAGATTGGCATCCAAGGATCAGCTCTCTGCTGGATCTGCTACATAAGAGAGAGAACACAAGCTGTCAGCCTGGCACCTTACTCCACCAAATGTCACAAACTCATCTCTGGAGTGCCTCAAGACGTGTGGCTCATCCCAACCCTCTTCAATGCACGTATGAGCCCTCTGCATACACAACCTCAACTTACGCTCCTACACGGATGACATGCAACTCATACTCTTCCTCTCAGAGAAGACCCTCAACACAAGAAACAAGTTCACCACCTGCATGACCAAAGTCTCTAAATGGATGGAAGCCAACTGCCTCAAGCTCAACGCCAACAAGACAGCAGTAGTGATCTTTGGCAAGAACATCTTGCTATGGGACTCCAACTGGTCACTGGCCGAACTCTGACCCACACCCAGCACCCACGCCAGGAACCTGGGAGTCATCACTGACAGCTAACTGGGCATGACCGCACAAGCCACCATTGTCACTACATCCAGCTTTCACACCCTGAAGATGCTGAAGAAGCTCTTCAAATGACTCCCAAACACCGCCACAAAAACTGTCACTCATGCCCTAGTCACCAGCAAGTTAGACTATGGGAACAGCCTCTAATCCGGGACCATCATGCAACTCATCAGAAGACGACAAACCATACAGAACTCTGCAGCGAAACTCATCTTCAACCTCACACACAGTACTCACATCAATCCACACTTCAGGGAGCTCCACTGGCTACTGATACACAAACACACCCATTTCAAACTCCTCACACACACATTCAAGGCACTGCACAACTTTGGCCCTGCACATTTGCAGCAGAGGACAGGAGCAGTGGCTGGCTGGATGCTCCAAATTGTGCATGTCACTTAGGCTGGCTTTCTTGCACCAGCCAAAGTGACATGCACACTTTGAAGCTCTCCAGCTAGCTAGCTTAGATGGCTGGGTGGAGACCAAGCACAGGCCTACGTGGCCTGAAGGAGCATCCAGCCAGCCTGCCATCCAATCCTGGCACTGTTCTCACAGCAAGAGAGCAGCACCAGGATCTGTTTATGGAGTTGGCTGGGCCCATGCTGGAGTGGAGAATAAGATCGGGAAGAGCGAGTATGTGCAAGGCAGGTAAGTGATTTTTTTTTCTTTTCCTCCTGCCCTCTCTTCTATCCCTCCCCATCTCCACTGGGGGTTTGACCCCTCACCACTCCCCATAGCTGGCAGCCGCCACCGCTTGACACCAAACAAAATTGCCAAACCAGTAAACCCTAAAAGCATCTGTTCCAAAAGACGGAATTCTACTTTTCTGATTGTATTTAACCTTGTACTTTTTTTTTAGGTCTCGCCTGAGCCAGCGCATGCGCTGCCCTGCGAGACATTTAGTAAGTGGGTTTTCAAAGTGCTACCACACGCTTTTTCTGGCCTCAAGCTTGCGGTTACGCACGCAGCCGCCATCTGGCTTTCCTCCGTCATGGGTCATTAACTGCATCGCTCACGGGCACCCTTACAGCCCACGATCACTTTCACTTTCGCGGCCGTGTCACTTTCACGGCTGCACTGCCAATGCTTATTCCCTTTGACATGCCTACCCGCTGGTACACTGTGGCCAACCTGGTCAACAAAGCAGTATTTTACAGGACCTGTATAACAGCGAGTCCATATTCCTCACCCAGATATCCCCACTAATAAATGGCCTGGGAACAACCGTGTTTACCCATCCAGACTACTGCAGTGCAACTCTGACCCGAAGCTGTAAGTGAACCCTTGGTAGTATGCCTTGCAAACTAGCATTAACGCTGTTCTCACTAGACATTACACTACATAGCCACAGCGTGGGCATGAACACGGTGTACAGCGACTACACCTCCTTCGAGAGGAGGCTGCATCTCATCCGAGTTGAGTGGGGGGGCGGCAAACTCCTCTCTGTTGGCTAACCCATGAGTGACCCCTTCCTGATGACCTAGTGCGTTCTGTTGAATAAAAGGTGCGACACTTTTATTCTTCCCTCTCATGTGGCCTGAAAACTATGCAGATATTTATGATATAAAACTTACCCAGTGTGAAAGTGACTTAAAAGACAAGGGGGCAGATTGACAAGCCCCTTGCGCCACTTTTGCGTCACTTTTCCCATGTTAAAAGTGACGCAAAAGTGGCTCAAGGGCATAGTAAATCTGCCCCGAGGTCTTCAGAAATCTAACGCAACTTTTTATTCTAGCACAGAAGAGGGTAACAATTGGATAAATAAGGCTTTTGCCACTAACACATTTTTTATTTATTAAAATGTTTCAATATGCTACACAGCAGCCACACTTTTTTACTGCATATCTTTAACACATTGGCATAGCCAAGAGCTCTAGCTAAACACTTAAAAGGTCACAAAGGCGAGACCTATTGGCTATGCCAATGCTTGTTAATAATTGACCTATGAACCACTGACATCTTAGCAGTTTTACAGTTGTCATCGAGCTGAAGGGTCTAGGGCTTTCCATCAAAAGTTCTAAACTCAACGGCTTGGCACAGGTAATTCAAGAGAATCACATGAACTGCTCACTTCCTACTTTACTTTTGCAACTTAACTCAATTTAGAAATCGCACCGTTAGTACTTGTGTGGGAGTGCTTTTAGAACATTAGCATTACTAAAAAAAGTATACCTATATCAACAGGGTATGGAAGAGGATGAAAAAGAATTAGGGATGATGGTAAATCCATTTCCCCCCCATCTTTTTCATATTTCTTATTGTTACATTGAATTTTTTGCTAAAGTTCCAACGCTTTATCTACAGAAGAAGAGACACACTGGTGTTTCTCTCCAAGGTTTCTACCGGAGATGCCAATGCAGCATTTTGTCTAAGGTGGTACCGAAACCAATAGGGTGTAGTTTTTATGCATGCTTGTCAGATGCATGAAAGTGATCCGTTTATTGAAAGAAGTTGCTTAGAGCCTGATGTTTGAAAGGCAAGTCACAAACAGTCACTGTAAAATGGACACAGACTTTTTGCAACCTGCCTATCACTTTCCAATGTGACCTATGCCTTAATAGGTTATGTCACAAAATGTCCAGTTGCATTGGGTCAAAGACCATAGTGCCTACAGAAAATTGATTAGGCAAGTCACTATTTGTGGCCCTCTGTGACTGGCTACAAACACAGGGATGGTGGCCTAGAATGAACTGCAGACCACAGTCCTTCATTTGTATTCCCAAATAAGAAACATTTTTGTTTTTTAAGGTCTGTTAAAAAAAACAAAAAAACTTCTCATTTGGAAAGACAGGGATGCTGCCCAACAATTCCAAAAGTGAAACTTGTCTAACTGGAACAACTTCCTCTTTGTGAATGGGTTACCACAACCTTTGAAGTATATATCACTGTAGACTGGTTTGCAACCACTACCATTAATACATCTGACAGTAATCTGCAACAAGAAAGTAAAGTTCCATTCACATCCACTCCTAATTGCAATTCATTAGCGAAGTATTCCCGCAAATTAAAAGAGGACACAGGATACAGCTTCTTGTCAGGTTTATTCCTTAGAGGATCCCATCCATCAACAGCAGGCAATGTCACTAACTGCCTCAACTTTCCTTTGAATCCTAACATAGAATCTAGTGACATATCTACAATTCCTATATGACATAACCATATGACAAATACAATTCCATTAATGACCTTACAATTCTAATAATGACATAGTGAATAAGTGATCAGAAAGGCAGAACTCCACACATCCTCCTTCCTTATCCAAAACAAAAAGAAAGAAATATATATTTAAACATAATCCGAAAGATATGCTGGTCGTTTGCACTGCCTAGATGAGCTTCGACCTTTACATCCTACATTTACCTGAGGATGAACCTCAGCTCTGTCTAAGCTACTTGAATTTACATTAGAGTCATTCCATAAACAACCTTTGACTACCACAACCCTATTTAAGTTCCAAATACAATGGTCTTGTGTCTTTATAGCATTCTTAAAACACATTACTTCAATGGGCTTCATAAATTTGGATACAGTTTCTCCTCCTATACCCGGGCGTTTAATCATTACAAGATCACCCACCTCAACTTTGGTCTTTCTTACCACCTTTTTGGAATCAAAATATTGCTTATTTTGTTACGCCTTTTCTTCTTCTCTCTCTTGAATGTCCAAATTATCACATTTTCTTTCTTTACCTCTACTTAATTCAAATTTGTTAACCCATGCGGGTTCTACACATGTATTAGGAACTCTACCTCTGAACAATAGAAAAGGTATTTTCCCGGTGGTAGCATGAGGAGATAATCTATATTCCTCAACTTTTTTGAGAACTTCACATTTCCAATTCAAGGATGATGACTATGCTACTACGATAGTTTCTTTAATTACTTTGTTGAACCTCTCAACTATTCCATTGGCCTCGGGATGATAGAGAGAACAAGTTTTGTGAACAATAACCCTAGAAGATAGAAAATCCTCCATTTCTTTAGAGATTAACTAAACTCCATTATCGGTTAAAATGGATTCAGAAATCCCTTCTCTGGCAAACAAACTCTTTAAACATTGAATCACGTGAGCAGAATCAATGACCGATAAATAAAAAACCTCAGGCCACCGTGAATACATGTCAATAATAACTAACACAAATGTTTGTGAACTAGTATCGTGTATTGGACCAAGAATGTCTAATGCAATATCTTGCCAAGGATTAGAGGCACGTCTTCTTATCACCATAGGTTGAACACGGTTATTCTTGGACTTGTCACTCAGTGTGCACGGAATGCAATCACGAATTATGCGTTCAACCGCTTTATCCATTCCAGGCCACCAAGATGACATTCTTAGCCTCTCTTTACACTTAGTGAGACCAGCATGAGATGAATGAACTAGATCAATAAGCTCTTTCCTGAGACTGCTTGGAGGAACTAATCTCGTACCACGAAACAATAATCCGTTCTCCACAGACAACTCATTGTGCATAATCCAATATTGTTTAGTGGTATCAGAACCCTCCTTATTACTAATCTAACCTTTGGTAATGAGAGACATTACCTCTTTAAAATTAAATCTTGTGACATTTCCATGCTCCACCTCTTTTCAGAAATTATTTCTTGATCTACAACACAGACCCACTCATCATTATCCTCCAACTCTTCTTCTACCGATATCGCTATGGGTGTGAGGCAAGACAACACATCAGCAATATTATTATCTACACCAGGTATGTACTTAAGAGCAAAATTGTACTCTTGAAGACTTATAACCCATTTGGTTATTCTACTAGAAATTGAATCAAGGCCCTTGTTACTAAATATGTCAACTAAGGGCTTATGAGCAGTGCGCACCTCAAAATCAATACCCCAGAGAATTTATTTTTTGTTTTTTTATGGCCCAAAAGACCGCCAGTGATTCTCATACTACTACTGAATACCTAGTTTCAGGATCTTTAAGACTGCGACTTATAAACATTATTGTTTGCACACCATTGGAGTCTTGTTGTTGAAGAACTGCCCCCAGACCCTTTTCACTAGCATCAGTGACAAGTATAGGCTTAATCATGGGATTAAAACTTCTGAGTGAAGGTGCAGCTTTGAGTTTCTCTTTGATACTATTAAACTCTTTCTCACAAAGATCAGTCCATTCAAAATCAACCCCTTTTCTTAATAGATACCTCATATTGGCAGCAGTCAGCAAAGTTTTTTTTTTTTACGAATTTCGCATAATACTCAACTACCCCTAAAAATGTCATAAGTTTGCTTTTGTTAGTAGGGGGAACTGATATCTTGAATGGTATTGATTAAGTCAGCTTTAGGTTTGACCCCTTCTCCAGTAATGTTGTGCCCCAAATAGTTTATGGAATTTGTCCTAAACTTACATTTTTCTGCTTTGATATTAAGATTGTGATCATTCAACTTTCCCAAAACTGACTTTAAGCGAGCATCATGCTGATCTATATCATCACCAAAGACCACAATATCTTGATGAACGCATATACTAGTGAGACAATGAAGCACATTTTCCATCACTCTCTGGAAAACTGATGAGGCTGACACTAAGCCAAAAGACATGCGTATGAATCTGTAAGTGCCAAAGGGAGTTATAAAGGATGTAAAATCTCTGCACGACTCTTCCAATTCGATCTGATAAGTCGAACTAAGGTCAATTGTGCTGAAAATATTTGCTCCACCCAATAAAACTAACAACTCATTTATGTTTGGTAACAGGTATCTATTAACAGGTATCTATCAACCACTACACTTTTGTTCAACTGTCTCAAATCAATGCTGAGCCTCAAATCCCCATTGGGTTTGCGTGCTGCCACAACTGGGGCCAACCATTCCGTACCTTCTACCTTCTCAATAATGCCCCAATCTTCTAGCTTAGTGATCTCTTTTTGCATATCCTCTCTGACAGAAAGAGGAACATGTCTTACTTTACAACACAACGGCATTGCATCCTTTTTAAATATTATCTTATGTTGATAATCTTTAAGACAACCTAAATTCTTTCTGAAAACACTGGGAAACTCTTTCTTAAGGTTGAAAACTAAGTCATCATCCCCCTTTTCAAGGACAGAATTCACAACATTTTTAAGCTGAATCGGAGGATCAGCATTAGGATCAAGGAATACTTCAAGATCAGCTTGATGCATCCAACTAATGATGCTATCCCCTTTTCTGGAAACATACATTTTTCCAGGGACCAACCTGCCTTTGTATTCAATAAGGCCTATAAAGTATCCATGCAATTTGATAGGCTCCCCACCATAAGCCAAAGGAGTTATATCTGGTTTCAAAAGTTTACTTTGTCTTTCAAGTTATTCATATAAAAACCACTAGAGACAATAGTAATTTTTGCGCCAGAATCAAACAAAACTCTAGTGTTTGCTCCTTCCACCATAATAACATCAAAAGGACAAGATTTCTTCTTTTCCCCACGTTCCACTTGAACCACAATTTGGCAAGATTCAAAATCATCAGTGCTTGACTCATCATCGTCTCCCTCATAAACCTCCACCTCTTTCACCTTGGGTGTAGGCTTACTGTTGCACATTAAAGCAAAATGACCCTTCTTTTTGCATTTGGGACAAGTTTGTCCCAACGCAGGACATGTCTTATCATTAGCAAAATGAACTGCTTTACCGCACCTGTAACATTTACAATCAACCCACTTATCATTATGTTTTACTTTGTTGGCTACAAAACTTTTAGAATTTTTGTCTTTGCTCGTAACATATTTTTTTGTTTTACTCTTAATTTCTTGAACCTTCCATTCTTTTTCAGAATCTTTCTTCAAAACAGCTACACATTTTAGGGAGTGTTCAATCCTTTTGGCTACATTGAGAACCTCATCTAATATAGGTTCATCCCATAACCATAGTTTTTCTCGGACCTTTTCCATATTGCACCCAAACATAAATTGGTCTCGAATGCGTTCATCAGTCAGATTATCAAATTTACACGAAGAAGCAAGTTTCCTTAGATAAGTAACATACCCTTCTACTGTTTCATCATCTGCTTGCATCCTTTTAGCGAAGGTATATCTTTCTAAGATGGTGCTCACCTTTGGTAAATAATGTTTATCAAGTTTTTTTATGCATATCTCAATCATTGAGGCCTCTTGATCCTCAGAAGATAAGTCAGGTAAATGATCAAATACGTCTTGGCCCTCTGACCCTAAGCAATGCAGAAGTAAAGAAGATTTTCTTTCTGCGCTCAAAGAGGGGCCACATACCCTAGCGTACCTTTCAAAAACAACTTTCCATTTTTTCCATTTTATAGGTGGAGTTCCTGAAGAAGTAAGTAGGAAAGGAGCAGCAGTAACATTCTGCATATCGAAACGAAGAATAAATTACTATCTTCTATAAATATGCACATGTAATAACGTTGAAAGCTATTACCTGTATGTAAATAAAAAAGATCACAATGTTAAATTACACAGAGCAATGGTTAGTAGTTGTATTCCAAAATTAATGCTGAAAATGAGGAAGAACCATATGTACAATGTGTAACAGAAAGGAGATAAGCTGTGCACATCAGCACAACATGCAAAATGATGAAATATGCTGTGCAACTTTGCTGTGCATGCCAGCGCGATGTGTAACACAATGGAGATAAGCTGTGCACATTAGCGCGACATGCAAAATTATGAAATATGCTGTGCACAGAAAGAAATGAACTGTTATGGCTGTGCGCATTAGCACACTAATAAACGTGCACATTTTGCTTCCAACAAGGTTACTGGAGTTGCTAGGAGACAACACGGTAAAACAAAATGGCTGCCACGTAGTTGGACGTTACAGAAAAATGTATGACGCAGATGAATACAGTCACTCACAATCAGATTTCAGTGACGAAGTTAGACGGAGATAAGCATGCGATTCCAGTTCCAGTGACAATGTAAACAACAATTGCCAGGTAAAATCGTTGATATAACAATTCAAATGTCGCCTTGGTTAGTTTCCTCAGACCACGAAAGAAACACTGCTCCGGCGAATATATAGAATAACTGTTAGAGGTTAAAATTTAAACATTTTCGTCTGCTTTCACACAGTCGCTCCAACTACAGTCACTTGAATGACAATGTTGCTCGGGTGATTTAGAAAATCGGGCGTTTTAGTTCTCTCGTGCTCTCCTTCGCTTTTATCACCACTAAAATTCTTAGCAACAACTCTAAAGTCTTAAACTTTACTTTGGTACAACCTTTCCTTTCCTTTCCAATACATTAAACGCTTCACCAAGATGAGCCCGCATCGATTATCTCCCAACCTCGTAAAATAAATTAAGGAGGTGAGCATGCGGCGAAGCTCTCAATGATAAACAGGAAAAGTTAAGGCTTTGATTAAAGTTTCATTTCCATCAAAGTTAGGAGAAAAGAAGTTCTTAAAGTAGATACGCTTCTGGAGAAAGTATTCTTGGATAATTTAAACTCTGAGAATGAGTATCCTTTTTGAATTAGAATTTCTCTCACCAAGCCTTTGTGTTGGGATCCTCATTAGTTCATCCTGCCTACTACGCCAGTGAAGTATTCCCGCAAAATAAAAGAGGACACAGGATACAGCTTCTTGTCAGGTTTAATTCTTAGAGGGTCCCATCCATCAACAGCAGGCAATGTCACTAACTGCCACAGCTTTCCTTTGAATCCTAACATAGAATCTAGTGACATATCTACAATTCCTATATGTCATAACCATATGACAGAAAAACTATTCCATTAATGGCACCTTACAATTCTAATAATGACATAGTGAACAAGTGATAAGAAAGGCAGAACTCCACAATTAAGAGTTGCAAAACCCTTTTGTGATTCGGAAAGGCTTTTCTGAGTCGGAAGGGTTTTGGTAAAAATGATGTCATTTTGTGGTCACAAATCCTGCGATTTTAGCGAATCTGACAGTTTGGGACTGTAAAATCATTTGACACATCTGGCCCTTGGGGAAATCACGTCGTGACTGCCCGCTGGAAAGCTCAACAAAAAACACAATTACCTTCGAGGCTACCAGAACTTTCCAAAGCTGTTCACACAGACACTGTGGGCTGGTAAAGCCTATTGATAGTCAAACACATTCCTTGTCATTGGAAATCTCAAGAAGCGGCCAGGCTTTTAAGACTAGATAACTGACCTGATGCATCCAGAGAAAGTGTCACACAGGCCACAATAAACCAACATTTTTGGCTTGTAGCATATATTTGGGCCCAAATAACTCTGAAGATGAAGTCTAAACTCCAGAACTAACGAAATACAAATATTTTGGACCACACCAAACCCCATCTGCTGCTTGGAACAGTTTTCTACCCCATTCCTCACTAGCATCTAAAATGTATACAAGTATAGAATAAGACACATAGCATCTATTTTGAGTTGCTTACATTAATTGTGAAATGACTGATTTCAAGATGACCAGTACTTAATTTGAGCCTGTGGTTTCCGGCACTTATTTGTCAATGGCACACATGACAGTCTTCCACCTGGTGGTGCTGCCTCCCTAATTTAGAGATAAGCACAATCACTGTTGTTTATTAATTCAATATACATTGAAAATGATTAATACCTGAGCTCTAGCCATTCTTATAGCTTTGGTGTCCTGGAACAGTCTGAATTGTCATGCTTGCAGGAGTGTGATGTTTGGTAGTTGTGTTGGTACTGTCATTGGCAGCCTGGTAGGGGCAGTGGGTGGTGCAAGCTACCTTGGCCTGCTGACGAGGGCCCTGTCACTTATTTCTTTACAAATTAAGCACTGGGGATCATCCCGAGTTGAAACTGAAATAACGTTTCACTTTATATGTAGTTTATGTGATCGTAGCTGTATAAGTCATACCTTGCTCTACATGTTATGGTAACATTTGCCTAATGCGTAGCTTTCAGGTAAAAGGATTTGCTTAAAAATGAATAATGTTGCTATTTACAGGCATCATACATCACTTTTCATATCCTCACTTTCCTTCCTAAAGTCTCTCTTTCCTTTATCTGAAGTGCTGACTGTGAAGGATGGATTCTTTTCTTTTGCCAATATTTTCATAAGTCTAGCATATCATCTTTTGTCTCCAGTATTTACTTCCCAGCACAAAAAGACTTCCTCTTGCCAAATGACTCATCCCACTCTTCAACTTTCAGGAAGTCACTAATAAATTCACCTAATCCTCCTACTAGCCTAATCTACCACGCAAAACAGGAAGGAATGCCTCAAACGTTTTCATAAAAGCACACATCTAACCAATAACCAACAATATACAGTAATAACTATAACCACTAAATAAACCACTACCTTTGTGTTACGGAGTAGCGTGCTAGCCACCATAATGCACTTCAATGCCTTGACAAGGGTAGTAGTAAGCAATATATAAATCCAGATACAATCCAATCAAATACTACAATGTATTACGCGTATCATTGATCTTCCGTTTCTTCACAAGTGGATCCTTGACCGCAAACTTGGCAGGTTCATGACATTAACAGCTGTATAACATCACTCTGAATCAATCTGTACATTTAGTGTCTGGTTGAAGAAGTCCCCAAAATTTCTCCAAAACCCAAGGCCTCTTAAGTGCAAAAACACCCAAAACTTACAAAACAATTGTAAAAAAAGAAAATAGTATACATACAAAGAACACTTTTATGATTTAAAAGAGGAAAGTAGGTACCCACAACCATTAATTTACTTACGTTATAAGTCTGGATTTTCCCTTCTTGCCTTCATCCGCAGGCAACGGCTCCATTTCAGATGCCAAAATTCCACCTGGGCGATTGCTTGGTTGACTGGAATCATTGTTTGCATTCGGTAAGCTCTTGGAGGGTTTGAAGGGATCAACGGAATCATCAAACTGATCAGGATCAAAATTATAGGAACCTTTTGGGAGAGGAGGGGATTTTGGAACATTGGCACTTCCACCAAAAGGGTTGAAATTTGGATCGTCCCATTGACTGGGGTCAAAGTTGTAGGAAGCTTTAGGGAGAGGCACATCGTTCAAGTCTGTGGATGAAGATGGAGCTTTAGCAGCATTTTCCACACCAACAGATTTACTGACTGAGTCCTTCGGTCGTCTGGTCGCTAATTTACTAACTGGCTTTTTGCCCAGTTTCTTTGTGATGGGTTTCTTCACCTCTACATTTTCTGTACCTTCTGTAAAATCAAATTCCAGTTTTACTGCTGGTCCTTTGGAGAGCTCAGACACCTCAGCTTCTGAAATGTTTCTTTCAGTGTCTGGAAAAGCAGGGATATTACTGGATGCAGAAGGAGAATTTTGTACCTTGTGGCCCCCAGACATGAATGGGTTAATATCATCTTTAAACTCATCAGGATTAAAGTTATAGGAGCCATTAGGAATAGGTACAACTGGACCATTACTTTCCACCTCCACTTTATTAAGCCCAGCTGGCTTTACATTTTTGGGAACAGGCTCCAAAGGAAAAGTGTCAACTTTTGTATTGGTGTCTGCTGCCTTCGCATGAAGATCTGCCTCTGAATCAGTCATATCTTCAGGTACGTTTAATGACAAACCTATGCTCTTGCTGGAAACCTGTGTATAATCTAGATCAATTGGCTCATCAAATGATACAGGGATGACCTTGGTCTCTGAAGACAAGTTTGTCAGTGTTAATGTTTGTCCACAGTCCTCTTCACTGTTTTCTTTGCCGTTCAGTTGAGTAATTTCAAGAGGCTGCATTTTGTCTTCTTTTGAAGCAGGGGTCCTCTGTAGGAAATCCCTCTGAGTGACGCCATCTACGGGTTGATCAGCATCTTCATGCCACTCTAGAATAAGGGGTAATGAAATTGCATTAATACTTCAGCTCTATATGTTTTAATATTTTTAATACAATTATTACACATTGGGAATTAAAGTTATTTAGATAACAGGGGGTTCTGCTGTGTAAGGCTACCTAACATCAGAAACCAAAACTAGCAAACTCGGTGTTCAAGATTGACATGCAGAATAAACTCAGCCAAGAAGACCGAAACATGAAACAAGCATTGGGCAATGCCAATAGGCCTGGCTTGTGAATGTAAGAGCATTTTGTCTCATTAATGGGTATAGGCATGCAATAAGTCACCATAGGTGCAGTCTCTTATTCATCTTTGCACTCATGTATTCATTCAACCATTCACGGACTCATTTTTTAATTCTCCCTCTAACACGACCAAAAGGAAGCACACACAAACTCAACAACATGTGCAAGATAAATTAAAAGAATACAAGTAGAAGAAAGAAAACATGCTGTTGCCTAAGCATGACAGAACTATGCTTGCACTAGCAAAAAGTAACATAACACTAGGTGTCCGTATTTCAGTGGAATTGTACATAGTATATAATTGATTTAAAATTCCAGCATAAGTGTCACGTTTAGAACTAACAAATTGGCCATCTTACAATTGTAAAACAATGTTACACTATGGACAACAGCATTCCATAATGGTTGTCTGACTTTGAGGAAGTGGCCATGAAGGATATTGCACACTGCAGTTGAAATGAGCAGCAAGCAAGATGACAGTTAGTAATGCCCTGGGAGCTCTCATATACACTTAATTCAAATAAATGAGGTAAAGTAAAAAAATTAAAAGAGAACTATAAAATAAGGAAATTGAAAACGAAAGGACTGGTCAATCAGTCCTAATACTTAAACACACTCATTTTTAGATAGATTTACACATGTGTTCAGAAAACATCATTTACAGGACAGGAGAGTCAACGATGTGAACTCATAATTACCCCATTCAGTACACTGCCATAGTAGGAAGTACTATGGCTGCGATGTTATTATACGGTTCATGTATGATACAGGTACTTTTTTTATCATCAGGCAAACACAATGAAAGTGTATTTGGAGTAATAGTATTGGTATGTTATATATCAGGAGTCTGCAATATGGAAAAATTGATTTTGGTTCGTAGAGTGATGCATAGTTACTGTATCAATTCCAAATTTAGGAACAGTCTTTCTTTTATGTTTATGTTGCTCTGTATCTTAAAAAATGAAGTAATTTATAACGATGCATTGATCAGGATGAGCAATATATAATATTTATTTTTGACCGGTAATGATTTACAATTACTCTGAGATTACTTGAAAAATGATGTATGATTTACATTCTGTGGTCCATTAGGTTTGTTATGCACTGTTTAGGTGGTGTTCTAGAATGAACAAGTATTTTGTTATCTATGTTGTTTGTATATATACAAGTTTAGCCACACACAATGAAATGTGTAATCAAGAACCGAAAGGGTGGAAACGCATCATGTCCTCTGGCACGAATAAATACACACCAGAAAGCTGATAACTCCTCAAAATGTAAGTCCCAAGCGTCTGAGCAGGGAGTACTTTTGATCTCTGATGTATTGTTTGGAAAATATAAATACATCCAATATCAAAAGGGAGTACTTTTGATCTCAGGTGTATTGTTTGGAAAAATATAAATACATCCATGATGAAAAGGACTCCCATTTCACTGTAAGTGGCTAAACTTGTATATAAACAAACAACATATATAACAGACTACTCGACCATTCTGGAAAACCACCTAAACAGTGGATAATGAACCTGATCCTGGCACACAGCTAAGACTATCAGATCTTCTAAAGAGAATCGAGCAATAATTATTAAAGAACAAATCTTCTACCCCCAAGGTTTGTCAAAGGGGATATCCAACACCAAATCATTCCATACAAATGCAATCTGTGAGATTACATGTAAGAAGACATCTGACTGCAGACTTTAATGTGGTGCAACACAAACCATCCTTAAAGGGCTATTGGTTTTAACATATGTGTTACATATCAAATAAATGAGGCCTACTGCCTTTGTCATATTTTATCATAACTTTTTGTAATAAACAGAGTAGACTAATGAAATCTGAAACACCATTTGCTAGAGAACAATCAGACCTATAATTTTATCATTGGCTTATCACCATAACCACCTCAGGCCTACTGTATTGAGCTTCAGCCATCCCACAAGGCAACCATCAGGTATACATTCATGAAGTTACAAATGTATGCAAAATTACAGTCGGCAAAAAGGGAAAAAGAGGGTCTAACCAGGATTCTCACAGTGCAGATCTTCAGGTAACCAACACCAAAACCACTGCCTACCACAGTAATATGTGAGATCCATGTAACAAAATACATATCTGTAGGCTTTAATACAGAGTATTAACCATCCACCCTTAAATGCCTAGTGATTTTAACATATGCTTTTCACAGTTAATATGACCTACTGCATTTATCTTAGAATTTCATAACACAAGATAAGACCTATAAACTTCATCTTGGCTTCAAACCAGCTGTATTGGGCATGAACCATGAAGTATACCATAGTAAAATAACATACATACAAAATTACAGTTCTGAAAACAATATAAAATCATTCCTAACATAGGCTTATAAAAATTATCATAGTACAAATTTTCTATCCCCAAGGATTATTCGGGTGGGTCACTAACATCACAACCCTTGACTACTAGAATAATCTGGAGATTCCATGGAATAAAATACCTGCCCAATGACTTTAGCACATCTTAATAACAATCCACTCTTAAAAGCCCATTGCCTTTAACACACGATTTTCATAATAAGCAAGTCAGGCCTACTTGCTTTGTCATAACTTTTAATTCTAAACAGATCACACCTAAGGAATCCAATATAACATTTCTCAGTGAACCAGTGGGGCTTATAGCAGTTTCCATTTGCTTTGCACTATAGACAAAGACCTAGTGAAGTGCGGCTAAACTGGCAACTATCATAATATTACAAATATGCATAAAATAATAATTGGCAAAGCAATCTACAAATCCTCTCAATAGGGCCTAAAAAGAATCATTACAGAGAAATTATTCTACTCCCAGGGTTTGCCACAGTGAGTAACAAACAACAAGCAACTGCGTAATCTGTGAGATTACATGTAACAAAATATATGTAGACAGCCTGTAACATAGTATGGTAACAATTAGAGGGCTATAGACTTTAACAAATGATTTCACAACAATTAAGCCAGACCTTCTGCCTTTGTCAGAAGTTTTCATGATAAAAATACCAGACTTAAGGAATCTGACAAAATGTTCCGAGTGCACCAGTCAGGACTATAGCTGTTATTGTTGGCTGGTCACCATAACAAACTCAGGCTTACTGTTTTGCGCATATGCTTTCCAAAAGTCAACCATCAGGCACACAGTCAAAAAACTGTAAAGAAATACAAATTTGGTTAGGCAAAATAGCATCTCTACTAAGAGGGCCAAACAAGTATACTTCTATATCAACTTTGACACTGGGGTTTACCAGCAATGAAACCCTTGCATACAGTCATACAGAGTAATAACAATCCACCTTTAAATGGATTGATGCAAGCGTGTTTTGTACAATAAATATGCCGGGCTGGCTGTGTTTATAATAACATTTCTTTACAAACTGATCAGGCCTACATCCATGATCATTGATTTGCCCCCTTAACCGACTGGGCCCTTCTGTATGTAGAATAAGCTTTGCCACACGCCAAAAAGTGCAACACAAGTGCTTCTTTTCAGTGGAAGCACACAACTTCGACCCAATCAAATACTGTACTCAGGGTAATCAACAAGTGGGTGAAGGTTAATCCTCTCCCTCATTAATACTCTAAAATATTTTTGGGAGGGGGGTTGACCACATTAGGTCTGGCAATAGCTGCGCTGTGAATTAAGCCCTAGAAAGGGAGTTGAAAGGCACAAAAATTAAGACAGGGAGGTATGGACTTTAGGACACGGGGACACAGACTCAGAGAGGAGATACAAGGTGAAAGAGACAACCCTCAACATGGAGACGCTCCCCGGATACGGATACAAATTGCGCAATCAGCACCAAGAGGCCTTGGCACTGAGATTTCTTAACATAACAACATGTAGCATGTGCTGTTTGAAAGAAAACGTGCATGAGTACAATAGCCAAGGACTGAGCAAATTCATGTACAACAGAGTCCAGAAAGCATGTCGACCTTTTTTGGCAATTAATTTCACTGAGCTTGCCCTCGCTGTAATAAAACTTGACAGGAATCTGCACTGCTCACTGAACAAAGAGAAATGACAAATTTCGCAAAGCCCTTTCTTGAAAGAGCTCCCTTTTGTCGAACCTGTTATGGTTCTGCCCCTCACCAGGAGGGAAAGAGCTTGAATAGTAAGGGAGGAGTTACCAGCGAGAGAAGCAGTGCAACAATTCCCGGAAGTGAAAAAACCCTGGCTGCTCCCAGGGCAGAAAGCTTCTATGCAAGAAAACTGTAATGACATGGGTTAAAGCAGCCGCAGGAAAATAACTTGAATAAGATTAACTGAAGTAGAAAGAAAGTAACGCAAAATGAATACGTCTTTAATGTTTAATTTGTAAACATAAATGAATAAAAAGTAACTGTGGAAACCCCAAGTTTTTCTTACGACCACGCCATCTGTGCTGCTGAGTGCCAAGGTTCCCAAACAGCAAGGACACCAGTACAGATTGCATCTCATGCTTTTCTTCCACCAGCCTGACCTCCCTGAGTTTCCATGGCACTCTTGCAGGTTCCTTTTCATCTCTGTATTCCCCATTAGCTACAGCGTTTCTATCTTTCTCTCCTTTCTGCCTTTCCTGTTCATGCTCTGTGACAATGGCCGAAGATGAAAAAGAAGTCCCAGTCTCCAAAAAATGAGTTTGCTCTACTCTCCAGGTGAAGGCATCTCCTTAATTACCCACAATGGCCAATTACGCCCAGCTTTGGTACTATTTTAAGATTATAATAACCTCCAAAATTCATTTTGGTTAGGAATAAAATAACATTTTGGATACAACTAAATATATACTGTAACTATAAACTAAAAATAATCCTGGAAAATATTCAGGTCTAAAGTATGTCCATTAGCGTAGTTCTCAGTAGGCTCAGCTGTGCCGATGAAAGTAAATATCGTACATCTGTATCCAAGAGATGCCACAATCGTATCCGGTGTCATGGTAGACCATACAACTCAAAACCAGGATGAACATTCTCATCAGGACCGCTCCCCATGCAGGCTCTCCAGGCATGTCCGTGGCTCGGCAGTTCACATGCTTCTCCTGTTCCAAGCTCTCCGCAGCTCACTCACATAGTAAGTAGATCTTTGGCAGCCAAAGAGCTGGACATTAAAATGCAACTTTATTCCCATGGGGAACTTCCAAAGAGTTTTGTCAGGTGCATAAAACCGGACAGATTTTAAAAATTAAGCTGGACTGTAAGTGGTGTTGGGTCACTGGTGAGAAATATATGTCTTCATATTAATGACAGGGGTGTTTGCAAAACTATTTATCTGGCAAACCTTTTTTTACCATCACGTTGTTGCGAAGTTGGTCGCCTAGGGAAAATGTCCATCCATCACAGACCAATTTTTAAAAAAAATATTTCAGCATTTTTTTGCATACATATTATACCAGAGATTTTGGGGATGTTTTCGCGTATAATGCTTCCTTTTGTGGTATTTTGCACTCGTTCCCCTGATATATATATATATATATATTTTTTTTTTGTTTTTGTTTTTTTTTTGTTTTTAGAACCGTTTTCTAATTTTGTGCAATTTTTAAAAGATATAAACACAAGGTTGATGAAACCCAGCTTTACAAAATTCACACATGATTGATTAAACATACACTATGGAGAAACAAAGCAAAGAGTTAAAAACTAGGTACACTTTTTGCAAGTGGTTAACAAACAAATCAAAGTTACAAATTCTGGAAATCACATGCAGTAGAAACAAAATGGTTTCTCGTCTGTAGAAGCAGTTGTGCAGCTTGAAGAATTTTCTAGATTCACATGCTGTGCATTATTTTACCATCTAGTGGTTGGGTCCCGAATTCTCAATTGTACTAGTAGTCCTTTTTCTATTTTCTCTCCCTCTCTTTTTTTTGCTGGGCGTCGACTCTACCACCATTTGGTGCCTAATCCAGCCTCTCCTGATGCCATACGTCTTCCCGAGAAGCTCTCACGCAAAGTCACCATCTTCAGATATTTTTTGGGTTTTTTGTTGTTGCTCACTCATCTTCTGTGGAGGTGGGCGAGTCACCTGTGAATCCCAAAAAATCTTCAAGCAGCATAACAACTCCTACAGGTAACAAACCATTTCCTTTTGCAGCATGAATATTTTCTTGATTCACATGCTTTGCAGCTTTTTTTTCTATCCCTGTGGCGTTTGGGATGAAGATGGGCTCAGGCTTGCAAATAAATGTTTTAATATTTTTTGTCCCACTTGAGCTTCCATGTTCATTTGCATGTTTATGCAATAGTGCTTTGTGAACATGTGCACTGATGACCAAGTATATGCCATGCAAATATCCTGCAATGGTATATTTTCCAGAAAGGCTATCATTGCTCCTTTTTTGCGAGCTGAGTGTGCCTTGGGCTTGGTTTGTAGTTGTATTCCAGCTGTTGCGTGGCACATTTGGATTCTTTCTGTAATCCATCTATAGATGGTACTCTTTGTAGTGGCATTTCACATGTTATTGTGTGCAAATGCCACAAACAGTTGATTTCCCCTTCTGATTGGTTTTGTTTTCTCTATATAATACATGATCACTCTTCTGGCATCTAGTGTGTGTAACACTCTTTTTGCTTTCGTTTTTGGTTCCTGGAAGACAGGTGGTATTTAAAGTGATTGGTTTATGTGGATATGTGAGATGACCTTGGACAGGATGCGAGAGTCTGTCCTCATGACTATCCTGTCTTTGTGGACTTGCATGTGTGGCTCTTGTATTAGGAGTACTTGCAATTCACTTACTCTTTTAAGAGATGTCACTGCAATAAGGAAAGTCGTTTTCAATGTGATCATTTTAAGAGAGGCCTTGTGAAGTGGTTCAAAAGGTTTTCACATTAATTGTGTTAGCAGTTAATATAAATTCCATGTTGGTGCTGTCACACTTCTTGGTGGAGCTATTCGTTTTGCTCCCTCCAGTAATCTTTTGAATACAGAGATTTGAAGAAACTCCTTCTTACATGGCGTCTTGAGTAGGCCACTATAGCTGTCAAATGAAGCATAAGTTAGTTTGCTATCTAGTAGTTGTGTAAGATATTGGAGGACTGTTGTGACTATATATTGTCCTTTAAGAAGCCAAAATTGTGCCACGACCTTGAGTATCTTTCCCATTCAGCTATCTATCATTTTCTTGTTCTCTGTTTTCTTGCTTTCCTGAGAATCACCATGTTGTTCTCTGGTAGGCCCAGATGTCTAAACTCTATGTCCTTAGGAACCATGCTGCTAAACTCAGGTTTCTGGCTCTGTATGGAGAACAATGCCCCTTTGAATGGGGAATAGATCCTGTTGCCCCAGTAGTTTCTGTAGATTGTCTTGGGCTATCTCTATTTGGTACGAGAACCAAGTTGGTCTCACCTACTGTGGGGCCATCTATTTTAGTGTAATTTACGACTGTTGGCATTTTCTGATTACTTTGGGTAAGAGTGGGATTGGGGGCAAAGTGTAAGCAAGTCTCCCTGACCAGTCTACTGACAGGGCATTTGCTAGGGAGTAGCAGTGTGGATGTCTGGATGCAAAGAATTGGCAGTTATGTTTTCTGGTGTTGCAAACAGGTTTATTTCTGGTGTTCCCCATTGTCTGATTATGTGTTTGATTCCACTCGTGAGAGGAGGAGATGTGTCTGCTCAGCTTGTCTGCCTTTACATTGTCTTGCCCCAGAATATGTATTGTTGTTATGTTTATTTTTTCCTGGCTGGCCCATCTCCAGTTTCCATGAGCTGGTTTTGATAGTACAAAGGATTTTGTTCCACCCCGTTTTTGAAATAGAAACATTGTTGTTGTATTGTCTGTTTGAAAAAGCAATAACTTTTGCCACAGTGGTTACTGAAAGGTCTTTAAGGATAGGAACAGAGTATTTAGTTCCTGTACATTGATGTGTTGAACAGCTTCCTGTTCCTTCCACAGTACTCTGACTTAATTTCCCTACATGAGCCCCATCCCATATGTATGGTGTCCATAGCAATGGTTACTGTGGGATTTGGTGGTATGAATGGTCTTACTGCAGCTATATTAGTCCTGTTCCAGCATGCTATCTCCTCCTGTACTTTCTGCATAACAACCACCGGATCTTCCAAACTTCCTGTGGCTTGTGACCATTGGTTTTGTAGCCATCCCTGAATTGGTCTCATATGTAGCCTTGCATATGATATGACAGGTATGCAGGGTGGCATTTTTCCCAGCATTGTCCCCACAGTCAGAGACTGACCCTTTTGGTATTGGTGAGTTTTTTGTATTATCAATAATGTACTCTTCTCGCAAGGTTAAGCTTTTGCCTCTGAGTTTATTCATGCTCCCAGGAATATTTTCTCTTGTTCTGGTTTGGGAGATGATTTTTCTCTTTTTATTGAAAACCCCCAGATTGTGGAGTATTGATATTATTGTATCTATGTGGTTTTAATACTTTCATATGGAATTTGCTTTCATCAGCCAGCCGTCTAGGTAAGGATATACAGATATACATGTATTCCTTGCATTCTTAAATGTACTGCCACTGATGCTAGGCATTTTGTAAACACTCTTGGAGCTGATTTTATTTCGAAAGCTAGTACCTTGAATTGATAGTGTGTTCCATCCATCACAAAGCGCAAGTATCTTTTGTGTCTGAGATTCATAGGGATGTATAGATAAGCCAGTCAGTCAGTCAGTCAGTCAAAGTGGCTTTATTTCGATAAGAAAATATCTTTAAAAGCATTACAGAAGTAAAAAACACAACAAAGTTAAAATCTATAAAAAACATAGACAATAAATAGCTAAAAAGGTCTAAACACTGAGACCATAATTAAACAATTAGTAGAAGCCATTTTGTCCTAATGAGCCATGCCCAGCTTAAGTATTTGGCTAAGCCGCAAACAAACAGCAGCCGAGTATCTGAACTCAAAATTCGCAAGGCCACGCTGCATTGTCGAGTACCCAGCTCCCTACACAGCTCCCACCTGGAGCGGGGTGCTTTATAGGCAGGGCATACAAACAGAAAATGGGGGATCGATTCTATCTCCTGTGGACAAAAGGGACAGTAGGGTGTAGTTTGGGCCGGAGGTTTCCACCGGGCGGTCAATGATCTTACCGGCAACACACCCACTCTAAATTTAAAAAACAAAGCTCTATCCCTGGGAATTGTAATGAGGTCCAAGTAATGTTCCCGAAGTGTTACTTCTTTTACAAGCAAAAAATCCCTAGAGGCATGGCACAGACTAGAATCAGTATTTCTTTTATTTGTTGCCCAAGACCAGTATAGGTTCTTCAAGACTGATTTGGGAGGAGCAGACCGAGAATGCCAAGCCCCCTCAAGACCAAGCTCAGTCAACAAGCTTTTCACGTCCCTCAACCACCTTATTTTTGCCCATCCTGACAAGCCTAGAATCTCCTTTAGGCCCTCGGCATAACTGGCCAGTTCCGGGACCCTCCACAGGCGAGCCCACAGTAAAAGAGGGCGCAGCCTAGCCTGATCCTGGATGGGACGACATCCCATGTCCAACAGGAGGGGAAGAGTGGGAGTGCTCTTAGGAAGGGACATCAGGTCCCTCAAAAAGTTGTTCTCTGAGCACACCAACTGGCTCATATTCTGGGCGCCCCATAACTCTGCTCCATAAAGTGCCGCGCTAACGGCTCTGGCAGCATAAATGTCGAGCACTGGGGCGATAGTTTTCATAGAGGATGCCTTCTGCTCCTTCAGAAGAGCCCCCACCACCCTTTTGTGGCTTAAGATCATTTTAAGGAGGTGGCTGTCCCACTTCATGGTATCAAGGAGGCGTATGCCCAAGTAATCAAATTCCTTGACCCTTTCCAAGGGAGCCATATTAAGCAATGGGAGCCGACCAAGTTTTTTAGGAGGGTTCAAGACAAGGAACTTGGTTTTATCAGTATTGATCTTTAAACCTGTTAACCTGCAGAATTGATCAAAACCATCCAAGAGACTCTGTAGGCCAACCGGGGTCTTAGAGATTAGCAGGGTGTCAAAGGCAAATAATAGAGTTGGGATCTTCCTCCCTGCTAAGGATGGTGAATCAGCTGGAATTTTAAGGAGGTGATCCACAACTCCATTTATATAAAGTGAAAAGAGAGTGGGAGCGAGGACGCACCCCTGGCGCACACCTCTGCTAACTTTAATGCGAGCAGTCCTTTGTCCCTGGGTTCCCCACCTCACCTGCGCATAATTGTTCTCATGAAGTTTTATTATTAGGCACAGTAGGTACGCGGGCATACCTAACTTTACCAAGACCCGCCACAGGTGCTCCCGGGGTACTAGGTCAAAGGCAGTCCGCAGGTCGATAAATGCCAAATACAGGCTGCCTTTGCCTATAACTACCACCTTCCAATAAATCATCAGCAGTCGAAATGACTGTTCGATGGTCCCGGTACCAGCCCTGAAGCCTGCTTGGAAGTCAGATAATATTTTATTCTCTTCTGCCCATTGGAGAACCCTACTCAAAATTACTTTCCCTGCCACTTTTTGCGCCGAGTCTATCAAACTTATGGGGCTATAGTTAGATGGGTCATCCCGAGACCCTTTCTTAAAGATCGGGACGACCTCTGCACCCATCCACAACTCTGGGAGTGGAGCTCCTTGCCCAGATGCGTTAAGCAAGGAAACAATAAGAACCCCCCACTCTCCTGGATTAAGGCGGAAAAGGTCCCCAGGCAAACCATCAGGCCCTGCAGCTTTCAGCGGGACAAGGGATTTAATAGAGTGTTCAACCTCCCTAGCTGTGAAAGGGACATCCACTCCTGAGTCCTGAGTCATGACAACTAGAAGTGGGTGGGAAGTAGTCTAGTTCATCCTCCATATTCACGGTATAAAGGGAAGAAAAATGCTCAAACCTGGACTCCTCAGGAATGTTACAGGTAATGAGCGAGTCTATGGGCCTATGTTTAGCTCTAATTAAGTGCCAAAATCTCCTCGGATTTTTCTCTGCACTAGCTGATTTCAAGTCACTCCAAAACTT
Source organism: Triturus cristatus (assembly GCF_964204655.1). Lineage (NCBI taxonomy): Eukaryota > Metazoa > Chordata > Amphibia > Caudata > Salamandridae > Triturus > Triturus cristatus. Next base: position 605,567,537 of record NC_140594.1, read on the forward strand.
GTCCTCCCAGTCTCTCTTAGCGGCCTGTTGAGCTAACCTATACTTCTTCCGCGCACCCGCCACTAACCCTCCATCCCCTAACTTCACTGCCATAATTAATTCTCGCTTTGCTTTCCGACAGGGAGCGGAGTACCAGCCAGGATTACCCTTTGGAGGCGGCTCCCTCCGATCGCCATCAGCTCGAATAGGTATAGAAAAAAGGTCCCCTATTGATCTAGTGGTACTACTAAACAAGGAGAAAACCTCATTAGCATTTAATGTAGCGGCTGATAGCCTTGGGATAATATTTGACATAATTGCCCTTATGCCCATGACCTTCTCCTCATTGAGGACAAACTTGTCCCATTTTAAAATGGTATAGATAAGCATCCTTTAGATCAATAGTTGGCATATAGTCTCCTTGTTGTAGCTGTGGTAAGACATCCTGAAGCGCTGTTGTTTTGAACTTTTGTGTCTTTATGAACTTGTTTAAGAAATAGAGGTCTAGAATAAGACGTAGGAATCCATCTCTATTGCCTTCTTTTGCAATATTTATTTTACTTCTAGTAATAGACATGATTTTACCTCTCTTCTGTGGACCACTTTCTTTGGTCCTCTTACTAGTGGTAGCCTGATCAGGTCTATGCAATATCTAAATTGTATTATGTTTAATATCTATTTGTCTGAAGTTACTTTCCTCCACTCCTGGAGGGATTCTTTTATCCTTCCCTTGGCAAGTGTTGTGTGTATGTGGGTGTGGTGGTGTAGCGATTACTCGCTGGTAGGGGCAGCCGACCCTCTTTGTGGCTACGATCGTCCTCTTGTACGTCCCAGAAAGGGTTGGCCTAGTGGTGTTTGGTACTGGCAATTTTCAGCAGGTGTTGTATTTGGCTAGCCCCTTGAAATGCTTGGTGAAAGAATGTACTTGGAAAACTTCATCTGCCTACTGGCTTTCTGGCAGGTGTTGATCCCCTCCTCGTGTGCCCTCTGAATTGCAGCATTCCCATTGACTAGCAGTGTCATTGTAGCTGTTCCCAATTATGTTTACCTGCACCTCTGGTTTAAAACCTGATACTCTTAATCAGGCATGCTGTCTCAATTATGTGTTTCCACCATCATCCGATGCTTCACCAGCTCTTCCATTTCATCCAAGTGATAATTCACACATCTATTGAGCAGGGCATTAGAATTCGCTATTTTTCATGGAGTTTCTGCTCCTCTTTCAAATTTTCTCTTCACCTTGTCCATCTTCTTACTTTCTGTATCCAGTGGTGATCCAGATGCTGGTGGCACATTGGCCCTTTTTCAGGCTGTGGCAGCAATGATCTAGTCTGCTGCTACAGTTCCTCTTACATATAGAGTCTTTTGATAAGTGCTGTATTTTTTCTCAGCCCTTTGAATTAGTGCCTTGCCAGTTGCAGGTTCCTTAAAGGTTTCTCTTTCCTGATCCAGTATGTTTGGTAACGTTGGTAGGTATTGGCTCCTACTTTGGGAAGTGTCTCTATGAGGAAAAATGACTGATTTCATCTCTTCCAGGTATACTTGTCTGCCACTCTCTTTATTAGAGAGCCGTACATTACAATGTCATCCAGAGGCAATGGTCTTGATGGACATGTGTCTACCCCTTCTTTTGGGAATCTAATTCGATGTCCTGCCACTGGGTCTCCATATATTCTCAGCCCTCTGTTTCCAGTAACATGCCCAGGTTTTTGGGATTCTCTTCTTCAGATAACAATTCTTGTTCCTCCTCCTCCTCTTGCTGTGGCTATGGTGTCATTGGGGGCTCAAGCTCCTCTGTGTCTTTTTCCAGTTGTGTTTTTTGCATCAAAGTTTTCGGTGGAATTTGAAACTTGAGGAGAAGCATCAAACTTTCTACTTTTGTAGTATCATGGCCATTTCCGCCTTAAAATTGCTTTTCTTCCACTCATTTTCAGCGGTTCGCTCTTTCGTGTCGAGAGTAGGGGTAGAATTCCTCTTTGCCTCCCAACTTCGATCGTCTTTCGACGTCATTGTCTTTCCGGATGTCTGCCCACCTGCAGTGTCCTTGTTGTGTGGAGGGGTTCTTTCAGTCTCTGCTTGCATTCAGTTGGCAAAGCTTTTGATGCAGAGACAGCAAGCTGTGATTTAGAGGCTCTTGTACAAGACTCTTCCCTAGTATGCCTTTTCGTTGTTACCTTGGACCATTTCTCTTTCTGCTCTCGTTGTTCCTTATCGATGTTGCTGATCCTCATTTTGGTGTCTGAGCCTTCACCTTCACCCCTTCGGCGATATTATCCTCCTCCTTGCTTGACAACCCAGGTCTTGCATTGATGTAGTCTCTTTTTGCCCCTGCATGGCGTAGCATGCTTGCCTCTGTTTTTCTCTTGTCTTTAATGTCTTCGGCAAGAAGCCTGTGCAGGCATCACAGTTGTAGCTCTTGTGGCCTAGCGGTAGGCAAAGGTTGCACACTTGATGGCTGTTCTTTTGTGTGAATTTAGGGTGGCACAACAGGCAGATTTGGAAGAATGTCTTCTCCAGATCACACAGAACAGGGGGCCCCCTGCCCGGTCATTCTCCAGCTTACCCTCGACGGGAAGATTTGATGAGTTCTTAGTTGGTGCCTGGTTTCGGTGGTCTTCTACATTACTTCTTCGACAAACTTTCGTCCAAACTTCTTCTTTACACACATTGGAGAGCCTTCAGCAAATCTTCCAGAGCCAATGATGGAAAAATAGAATCTGAAGATTGCAAGATCCACAGCTGGATCCAGTACGGGTTTGCGCGAAACCCGCGAAACCCGCTGAGAGCACTGTGAGAGCGGGAGCGGGAGCAGCAGTGGAGCAGCGGCGGCGGTGCGGGACCCGGGACCAGAGGACCACGGGGGTTCGAGAAACCGCGAACCGAGTCTGAAACTGAAGCTGTGTTGCCGTGAAGCCACGTTGCCACGTTGGTGCCGCGGGAGACCTTGGAGGCTGCGGGAAAGCGCCGGTGCTCTGGTATCGAGGAGAGGAGCAGAGCGGAGCAGATTGAGGAGTGAGCGGTGGCGGCGAACAAGCAGTGAGCAAGAGCGCTGCAAGAAACGCCAGAAACGCCGCAAACGCCGAACAACAGACTGCGCCCAGCAGACAGCCCCCAGATTGGCCCCCCTTCACCAGAGGTGAGGCGACTGGACTTTTGTTAAGGGGGGGGTATTCGGTGCCGCAATAGACTGCGGAAGGAGCCGCGGGGAGGGCGACGCAGTGGGAGCAGCGAAAAAACCTGCTTAATCACACACCAGAGGGTTGCCAGTGCCAAAGTAACACTGCCTGGCGCGGTGAATCCGCGAAAGTTGGTTCAATACGCAGGGTGCCGCTCGGAGGCTTTGTCTATTTAAAACATTGTCTAAGGAGCTCGTGCTGGGACGTTTATTATTTGCCTTGACCAGCCAGGACAAGCGTAACTTGCGGGAGAACGGCGAAGAGGCATAGCGATTGGGACTGCGAGGTCCAGGGTGCACGCCTCCAACGCTCGTCAAGCACACCTGGAACCTCTTCCCTGCTCCGCCTCCACCAAGCCCACCAAGGCCACGCCTCGTGGCCCCCGCTTCGCGGGAGCCGCTCGGAGGCTTTGTCTATTTAAAACATTGTCTAAGGAGCTCGTGCTGGGACTTTTATTATTTGCCTTGACCAGCCAGGACAAGCGTAACTTGCGGGAGAGCGGCGAAGAGGCATAGCGATTGGGACTGCGAGGTCCGGGGTGCACGCCTCCAACGCTCGTCAAGCAGACCTGGAAGCTCTTCCCTGCTCCGCCTCCCAACGCCCCTTCTTCTATAGTAAGGATCCCGCCCACACGCGCTAGCGGTACGCGCGCGGGCGCAGCTCGGACGAAGACCGGACAAAGAGCGGGCCCTCCGAGACCCTCAGAGACACGAGGAGACCGGACCGGGGGAACTTTCTAACTTTACTGCCCACTAACCGTGAGTCCTGTGTTCGATACTGTTAGCAACAATATGGCTGAGATTGTAGCTACTAATCCTCCTGCAATACATGGTGCCCCAACCAAAGGCACATTGGTTGATTATTTTAAAAAAGTTATTGTACCCACGGACAAGGAGACTGCGCTTGCCGAACGAAGGGCCGAGCGACGTCGCTCTATAGAGTGTATTAAAAATAGGACATTAATGGACAGTACATCTCCTTTGACTTCGTCCCTCATTGTGTTAAGTCCTCCTACCTTGACGCAGGAGGCGTTAGCTATGGACAATGTCCCCGAGCTGCTTAGAACTATTGAGTCTACACCTAGCAATTTTAATTTTAATTTGTTACCAGTTTCAACTGTTTTGTACCCTCCTAGTACTATTACTCTTGATAAGGAAACTGATACTGTCACTATTCCCTCTGAATCTAAGGCTAAGTCGTCTAGCAAGAAGGCAGGGAGGGCGTTGGTGTCTAAAGCTCCAAGGCCCCCTCCGCCCAAGAGAAGAAAGAGGTTAGGCAACTTGCCAAAAGGTAAGATCAATCACACTGATTTTGGCAAGGGCCCTATGCAAACTGTAGCCATAGCATCGTTGACAAAGGTCCCATCATCGCCATCAGTAATACACGATGTGGCCTTAATATCTACTACCTCTTTGGTTCCCCCCTCTTCTGACCTGTCTCGTTCTCCGTTGCTCCTATCTGACTTGGGTACAATGTCACCATATCTTGAGAGCATCGAGAAATTGATAAGATCATTCACTCTACCCATAATAGAATGACTAAAAAATATAGAGTCACGATTGGGGAATCTAGAATCTTTAATCATAAAACACGCGGGGTCACGGGAAGATTCTGCTCACCTACTCCCGCCCCCCCTTATGGTTTCAGATGTATCTCTTACTCATACTAGGACTAATGAGATAGGTAGCTCTAATTTCCAGCATAGGGACAAGTCGCCCGACACTACAACCCTTCAAAGTCATCGCCAACACGAAGAGGGTGAATTAAGGAAGGAAATAGCAAACCCCATTTTACTAACGTCCCCAAAGGAGAGGGGTGAGAATCATCACCTAGCTAGAGCAAGAGACTCATATAGCCATCAAGTTAACTTACCCCCAGAGGCGGTACCATATGTGGTAGTGTTAACAGAAGTTCCGCCTCTGGCAAAGGGTAAAAATGAGGGCTATTATGATCTAAAAAATAAAACCATGCACTGGCTTAGGACAAACAGACCCCTCCCTCCCAACATCAATGGGGAGATATTGCACGTCCGGAGACTTCCTTGGCTAGGTCGCAGAATCAAGGATCTTGAAGGGGATGTAATTATCATCAACTTTAGAGACCCCAGAGCAGTCAAATACATCTTAGACTACCCCTTGGGTTCTACATGGGGGTCTATAAATCCCCGTGTACTATCATACTTCTACCCAAGATCAACAGTCTCTTATAATGCATACCCCAGGGCTCCAGTAAAAATGGTGACTCACCCTCACCCATTCCTAGCAACTTCTGCTCCCCTTGTTCAACACTGTAACATGTATGCACCCAGTTCTGTGGCATACAGAGATGCAGCAGAATGGGTTACGGTTCCCTCTGGGAATCACAGATTTGGACCACGGAGGGTGAACTACAGGCTACCATTTACTCCTTTCGAAGTTGCTAATAGATTCGGGGCCTTATCACGAATCGATGACTGCGACTGACATAGTATTACCTTTGACTTTGGGCTTAGCACACAGGGCGACCAGGTTGAGGATATGGATCTGATTCCCAAATTGCTGACTTCTTGTCCTAATAATTTTATCTCCACTGGACCACACCTGCCCTCACCGGTGACTCATACAGTGCCCCTGGAATATGTCCCGGCGGCCGCAGACGAATTGGCTATAAAACCTTATCGTTCCGCACACAGGGAGGAGAGGGTAGAGGTGGAGGGTGGTTGCTCTTCAGGAAAGACCAAAGTCCTACAGGGGTCCTCATCTAAAGTACGAAGTGAGTTGGGGGTCTGTGCCCCACCACGGACGGTAGAAAGTACTCTGTATGAGATTTCTATGCCCACAAACAGGGCTATGAGGCCACTAGAGATTCTGTCATGGAACGTGGCTGGGCTCCCAAATAAGTTAGGTAACACTGACTGGGAAACCTTCATTAAAGAACATGATATATGCATGTTCCAAGAGACGTGGGCCAGAGAAAACCTTTGCCACCCCGGGTTCGCAATTTTCAATATTCCAGCTAGATGGGGCGGGAAGGGACGGCCGTCTGGTGGACTATCAATATGGATTGCCTGCCATCTAGGCTGTACGGCCGAGGTGGTAGAAACAAATTCACTTGACATCCTGTGTGTGGTTTTACGTTGGCCCACTGGGAGGGGTCTGAGTCTGGTAAATATATACTCTAGACCAGTCGGAGCTGCGGCCACCTCAAGGACATTGGAGGATTTAATGACTTTTCTTGACTCTCTCACTGGCCCAGATACACTCCTGGTCGGAGGGGATATTAACATTCAGTTTGAACCACTTCCGTCTCACTTAGATGGGATCAGTAGTGAGGAGGACGATCTCTGGGGAATCCAAAGCATTGTAGGTCCGCCAGTCAGGGCAGCATCACCCCTCCTATTGCAAGTTTTAACATTAACATTGGCAAATTCACTTAGAGCATGCAATGGTAGGTTCGATGGGGATATTCCGTCCCAGCCAACTTTTAATAGACCAGGACAGGAGTCCCGGATTGACTACATACTGATCAGACTTCAGGATTGGAAATTGGCATTAGATTTTAAAATAGTCCCAAGGGTGGATAGTGATCATAACCCCCTAATCCTTTCATTAGCTGCAGATGGGTTCCTCAGGACCGAAACTCGAGGAAATAGACTACCTGCCCCCAGTCTCACCTTATCCAGTAACAGACGAAGATTAAGGTGGGACAAATTGCTAGAGAAACCGACTCGTATAAGGGCAATATACGAGCAAGTGGCATTAACCCTGGAAAGAGTGGAAAGTCTCCTCCCTCAATTGTCCTCGTCAGAAGGTTGTTCTCCCCTCGAGGACATCCATCAGACACTCTGTGACAATTTAGCTGAGGTTTTGAACCCTGTGGTCCGGGGCAGGAAACTGAGGAGGGAAAGAGCCTCATGGTTCAATGCCAGCTGCAGGGGAGCTAAGAAAGATCTTCTCCAAGCGCTCAAAAACAAGGAAGCATCCTCGGTGGTTAGGGAAAAGAGGGTGGCCTATAAGCTCCTCCTTGAGTCTGCTAAAATAGACTGGGACTGGGAGAACTGGACAGAAATAACATCTGCTCTCAAAACTAGAGATTCAAGGAAATTTTGGCACATAGTCAAACATGGCTCAGTCGAGCCTGTTATGGCTATAGAAGGCAACATTGCACCGGAAGTCTGGGAAAAACATTTCTCATCGCTCTATAGTAGAGCTGGGCAAGACCAAATGGGAACTCCGCCTGAGTGCTTAGTGGCCCCCACCACCGATAATCACATTGAGCTGGAAGACTTTAAGCTGGAGGAATTGGAAAGGGCAATTACTTGCCTTTCCTCAGGAAAAGCGCCAGGCCTAGATAAGCTCCCAGGCGACCTCTTAAGGCACGAGGTCAGTATTTGGGCACCATACTTCCTGTTACTGTTTAATGCCATCATCCATGGGATGGCACTCCCTCCAACTTGGCTCGGGGCGGAGATTGGGCCCATTTTTAAAAGGGGCTCACCTTTGCTCCCCGTTAATTACAGACCGATCAGTCTGATAGACGTCCCACAGAAACTTTTTGCGAGGCTTCTGTTGGACCGACTTTTGGACTGGATCGAGGAGAGGGACATTTTGAGCCCTCTTCAGGCCGGGTTTCGCCAGAAGACCTCTACTATAGATCAGGTATTCAGGCTGTCCCTTCTACATTGGAAAACAATACAGTTGGAGGGTGGCAGCCTCTATACTGTATTTGTAGATCTAAGGGCAGCCTTTGACCTGGTCCCACGCGGCAAGCTCTGGGAAGTCCTGGCGAACGTTGGGATGCCAGCTGACCTCCTGAGTATGATCATCCGCCTCCACACAAACACCTATGCTCGAGTGAGGTGCGGTGCACAGGGTGCACTCTCAAACAAGTTTCCTGTTGAGAGAGGGGTAAGACAGGGGTGCGTACTTGCACCGACCCTGTTTTGCCTCTTTGTCAACGGTGTCATTGACCATCTTAACGGGGTCCCCAATTCGGATGTCCCGAAGTTGGCGGAAAGGAGGGTCCCAGCAATTATGTTTGCTGATGATACCCTCCTTCTCTCCAAGTCACCTATGGGAATCCAGCGTGTGCTGGATGGATTTGGGGACTTCTGTAGAGAGCATGGATTGGAAATAAACACCACAAAGACCAAATTCATGGCCTTCAATCCGCCACCCAGGTTTCACCGCATTCCTCGCATAGGGGAAAACATACTCGAACGAGTAAACACCTTTGAATACCTTGGTGTTACACTCAACGAGGAATTGAGGTGGGGTCAACACCAGGAGAAAGCGAGGTTGAAATTAGCACAACACATTGGTGGAATATTAGGGATGGTGGGGAAGAACAGGTCGACCATTAAACCCATAGGCCCTCCCCTTCACATCTATAGGGTCCAAGCAAGAGGAGCAGTTACCTATGGGAGCGAATTATGGGGTCACAAAGTACTGGACAGCTTGACAAAGGAGGAGAACAGATTCCTCAGGTGTCTAGTAGCTCTTCCTCCGAGTACACCGCTAGTGCCTTTACGACTTGACCTAGGCATTAGACCCCTGGAGGAAGAGTTGGCACTTCGTCCCGTGATCTATTGGCACAGATTGTGGACGGTGCCCGAACTGACTCACTACAGACAGGGCCTCCAGGAAGTTCTTAGCTTCCCAAATTCGGGGAACATTGCCTGGCTTAAATTCGTAAGGAATAGTTTGGTGAGCCTAGGTCTAGATGCACTATGGAATGATCCTTGTAACGCCTGTCCCAAGCTTTCCAAGAAAGCTCTAACCAAAGTGTATCATGATTCCAAGGCACCTTTACTCCGACCTTCTAAATCTTTAGGGTCCCTAACAAATCAATTCCTTCTTATGAAGAGCACTTACACCTTTGAATTGGCCCTTGACAATGTTTACCCTATAATACTCAGGAAGCTTTATTTGCAATGGAGGCACGGGTCTTTGCCAATTCGTGCTTTTACTAGTTCCTGGTCCCTGTCGACACCCAGTATTTGCCCGGCTTGCAGATTAAGTGACGAAACCGAGCTGCATCTCATATTCTTTTGCACGGGTTATACTGAGGCGCGCAGAAAATGGATTATCCCTATCTGTAGGAACCTGGGCTTCACCAGGTGCCATGAAGCCTTCAGAATTCTTAAGAGCGAAACGGCCGTGCACATTATGTTCGCAGTGGCAAAATTTTTGGGGGCTTTTTGGCACAAACGGAAAAAATATCTAAAAATGCCAATCTGATTCATTGTATGTAACTAGTATGTATTAGCCGTGTGGCTGCACCATTCTTAAACATTTTATCTATTGTTGTTAAATGTTTTTACATTTATTTTATGTACTTTTATGGAGTTACTCCGAAATAAAGTTTTCTTGAACTTGAACTTGCAACAACATATGGGAGCTTCCAGGGAAGGCATATGACATCAGGAGAGGGCCGATTAGGCACCAAATTATAGGATAGTTTACACCCAACAACAACAAAAAGAGAATAAATAGAAAAAGGACAACTAATACAATGGAGAATTCCAGACCCAACCACTATGTGGTGGAATAATGCACATCATGGGAATCCAGAAAAGATTCACACAGATTCACAGTCCAAAAAATGCTGTACATTCTCCACAGGGCATGCAGCCTTTTGTCAAAGATTTTGTAACAGGACAAATCAAAAGTAGGGATGCAACTTTGACCTGTGGAGCAACCTACTCTTTCATCCCTTTCCTCTTGATTTCCACAGATCTCCACAGCACACCCAATCAAATCAGACCGGGGCAAAAAAAAATTACAAGGCAAATTTGTTAAGATGTATTGAAATTTTGCATTACACAATTTTGCTTAATTTTTTACCCAATGGTGCATCACGCATAAAAAAATTCAAGCTACTAGTGACAGACTGGTTCACACTGAAAATGTCCCTCTGAGAGAAATGTTCTGCTCTAACTAGACTCCTGCAATATCTCACAAAACTTTAAAAGGATTACTCAAGATACCAGCAAACCACATTTTTCTTCAAAAGTGCGACTTCGCAAAATGTAACTGGAATTTCACAAAATGTTGAAACTACACAATTTTGCTCACTCCTAAGACAATGAACTGAAATGTGAAGATATGGAACAAATAAGGCACCACCTAATTATCGTCTACAGAAATTTGGCAGTCTGCTCCCAGGTGTGTTTTTGAGGATAATGATCTCTGTGAGATGAGGGGAGCATGCCATTTCCTCATCAATTCTCTCAGGACATTAACTGTACGGTTCAGCTACTTAGTAGTAGCAACTGACTACCACACCTTAGAAAAATACATTTCATAAGTTGTCAGAGTGTTGATGACTGTTATAAATTGGTCTGCCTACACAACCACCAAATTAGCACTGATTTGTTGTGTGGTTTCATAAGAATAAAGTCAGCCGATGAGAGGGGCAGAAAAGTGATCTTACTTGGTTGTGTTTAACTTTGTACTCTTTTAGATATACTACGCCTCAAATGCATCACAGAAGGTGTAAGAGTGAAATAATTAGTTAATTGTTCAGAGTTAAAGCAAGCCTCTTCCTTTTTCAGACAAGCACTAATAAAACCTGGATAACTATTTAACAGTACAAGTAATATTGGAACTCAGTTACTAATAATTCACACTCACTACAACTCTGTCAAATACTACGATAGGTGCTATTCTGGTTCCCAAACTCAGAGCGGCTGAGCATCTAGCGGCCCTCATACACAATAGTCCCTCGCTGCATGGCTGACTTTGAACACCTGCCACGAAGGTGTTGGCAGCATAGGATACAAAGCGAGCTGAAGCTGCTACCAACATATCTTAACAAACCCCTGGAACAAACCACCCGATCGATTTAAATAGTTAGTGGCATAGAGGAGAGTGGAATGGTGTGGAGTGGCATGGCATGGAGTGGCATAGAGTGGAGTGGCATGGAGTGGCATACACTGGAGTGTCATACAGTGCAGTGTTGTGGAGTGGCATACAGTGTAGTGTTGTGGAGTGGCAGGGGTGGAAAGTCGTGGAGTAGCAGAGAGTGTCATGGAGTAGCAGAGAGTGTTGAGTGGCAAAGAGTGTTGTGACCTGGAGTTGCAGAGTGTCGTGAAGTGGCACAGTCTCATGGAGTGATGTACAGTAGAATGGAGTGGCGCAGAGTGTTGTGGAGGGAGTGGAGTGGAAGGGAGTAGAGTGGATGGACGTAGAATGGAAGGGCACACAGTGGAGTGTCAAAGTGTCATAGAGTAAAGTAGAGTGCCATGGATTGGTGTAGAGCGGAGTAATGTGGCATGAAGTGGTATAGGGGGAGTTGCCTACAGTGGGGTAGTGTTGTGGCGTAGAGTGCAGTAGAGTGGTGTAGAGTGCAGTAGATTGTCAGAGTGGAGCGGCATAGAGTGCCATGAAGGGAGTAGAGGGCTGGGGTTAACAGATGAGAACAGCTACATAGAGTGGAGGAGCAGGAGAGTGGAGTGGACTAGAGTGCAGGAGAGTGGAGTGGCGAAGAGCGTTGTGATGGGGTAGAGTGGAGCAGAGTGGAGGGGTGTAGAGTGTCATGGAGTGTCATGGAGTGGCGTAGAGTGGAGTAGAGTGTTGTAGTCTAGAGTTGATAAGAATGGCGTACAGTGGAGTAAAGCAACATGGAGTGGCATAGAGGAAATTGCGTAGAGTGGAGTAGATTGTCATAGAGTGGAGCAGGGCAGAAGAGTGAAGTGGAGCATCATCCAGAGGAGTGTCAAGTAGAGTGGAGATGAACAGAGTGGAGTAGTGAATCAGAGTGGAGAGGCATAGTTAGGAGAGGAGTGGAATGGCATAGATAGGAGAGGAGTGGAGTAGCAGAGAGTGGAGTAGAGTGGAGAGGAGAGTCATCAAGTGGAGTGTTGTTGAGTGGGGCATTATCGAGTAGAGAGACAGACTGGAGTGGCGTAGTAGAGTGGAGTAGTGTATCAGAGTGGCATAGAGAGAGTAGCGTAGACTGTTAAGGAGTGTAGTGTCAGATTGGCATGACGTTTCGTAGATTGGGCTAGAGTGGCAAGAATGAAGTGGCCACTTGTGTAGTGGAGCGTCAGAGCAGAGTGGCGAAGAGCGGAGTGGTGGAGTGGCAGAGTGGAGTGGCAGAGTGGGGTGGCATACAGTGGAGTGGCATACAGTGGAGTGTTGTGGCGCACTGTAGAGTGGTGTGGTATAGAGTGGAGTAGAATGTTGTATAATGGATAATGCATATTGTGGTAGGGCACTGCCATTAGATACAACACATTTTCAATTGAAAATACCATTACATTTGTAGAGGCATACAGTTTTACAGAAAAAGGCATACAGCACACAAAATATAATGTGTGAAAATGTCATCACCTAGTGCAGTGCTTGTTAACATGTGGTCCGGGGAACCTGGAGGGTCCGCACAGCCTACTCAGAGGGTCTGCGACTGCACAGAAAATTACATAATTTTAACATATCAATAAAGTGTAAATAACTAAAAAAGCTAAATCTACAATTAAAAACTTTAAAACATTTTAATAAAGTGATGAAAATTAAATTTGGAAGCTAAAACTTTTGTATCCTCAGATTGATTCATGGGAACAGTGTAAATTTCATTAAACAAAATATGACCTGGACGATATGGGCGACTTTTGCACCTTTAAGCATTGGTGACTGTTTGCACCATGTTATAGAAAGTGTCCTTTTGTGGTTTTGATACTGGACGATAAGTGGCCTCAACCAAATTTAGAAAAGATCCAACTTTCCCCATTAAAATTTAGATTTTGTCAAAATAAGTTTAATTTGTTTGTGAATGAAATAAAATGTCATTGTTTGTAAATTTGTTTGATAAATGCTTGTGTCTATATTTGTATGTATTGTTTGTGGTTCAATATATTGGAAATGCTTAGATCAGGGTCCCTGGTTTCAATTAATTACACAGAGGGGGTCCCAGAATTCAAATAATTATTTAGCGGGTGTCCCTGTCTTCCAGAAATGATTATGTTTGAGTTCATAGAAGGTCAAGAATCACTGACCTAGTGTATTGCGTTGTTTTGATCATATTAAAATATGCGTTTCCGCCACACTTCAGAATTACAAAAAAAGTGCTTCATTTGAGCTTTCCTAATTCTGATATATTCTGAAATATCTGCACGGTACATTTACAGACATTTGAATTGTGCTACGCTAGAAGAAAGCCTTTGATTCACAGCATGATTGTCACATAAATCCTCTGACTTTGAAGTCAGAGAAAGTAAAGTAAACACCAAGTTCCCCGGATGAAAGAGTCTGACACCTGATCTCTGTATTTAAAACCACAGCCAATGTGACCATATAAGAACAAGATTTAAGGCCTGTTTCTGAAAGTGAGCAGTCCTAGAAGTATACATCCACAGGGGGGACAAACTCATACTGGAGAGTCTAAAACAAATATAGCCAGCAACTAGAAAGCAAGAAAATTTAAGTTACATCCCACATAATGAATGGTAAGCAATGGGCGGAATGCATTCCCAAGGAAGCTTTCCGAATGTCTCCAAGATGTCTTTAACAAACCAGACAGCTGCGCTATCTGGCAGGCTTCGACCTAAAAATGGGTCCAAATTATTTCCTTTGTAAGCGATGTGCGACACCACTTGATTTTTGCATTTTGTGAATAAAACCCACACTTTGAAACAGGCACATTGTTAACAAAATCTTCTGTATTTGAGACCTAATCAGCAAGCACTACTTTGCGGCCACTAATTGACACCGTTACCCTGCAAATAGTTAAAATTCCAAATAAATTATGTTCTAAGGTGCATTTGTTTATAGAGATAATTTATGTTTTATCACACACTATACATTACCTTTCTATTACCTCAGAGCAATATATTAAAGCGCAAACGTAGCTGCTGTATACATATCATATGTATAGCACCGTGCCATCCATTACAAACCCACAAAGCTCTATATGGTTTGTCAAGATAGTAGCCAATTGTTTTGTTGTGAATGGTTGGTAGGGCACCACTAAAATTTATTCTAGGTGTAATATCTTTTAGTGTTGTGGAAATGTGTAATATTTTACTTAGCATAAGCGACAGCCATTTTGGCTGTGGTGTCCATTTTGTTTCCTTCGTAATCCTCCCGTCCTCTGCTGCTCGTCTTTTTACACTGCTTGTGTTATCTATTTTAGTTGACTTCCTGACTCAGCTAAAGCAATGTACGAGCTGAGGGTTTGTAGCTGCCAGTGCACCTGGTCAAAGATGTTAACTGTCGACTATTTACTGCTGCCATAAGCATTTCTGCTCCCCCTCTCACTTTGCTGACCAAGTGGTTATTCATCTTCCCTTGTTTGCTGATAACTATTTACTATTTCCAAAACTTGTTCTTCCTATTTCTGTTCACATGCTTACAGTGCAGAAAACCAGTATAATAGGGACACAGTTTGTGAATTCAGTGTACTACCTCCTTGCAGCACTTGAGAGTGTTGTGTGGATGTGGTCCCACTCATGAGCGATTAATAAACTTGTTATTTATTCCAACTCCAGTGCTGATCTCTATTTTGTTGGTCTCTGGACCCGTGGACAAGAGGGTGACCTTGCACCAGTGTGCCCACTTTTAGGCACATTTCCAAGGTGCAATGCTTAAGTCTCAGAGTGTGCTCCAAATTAGTGACTGCAGCATGTAGCAGAGTCTTAGGCTAGATGTGGGTAGCAAAATGAAGTGTGGGAAATAGGTTCACTGATTGCCTATTCAAGCCACTATAACTTGCAGCCTCATTTTCACTGGATCAATATTTGGGGATCAATCAGACACTTCCGGCTTTCCAGAATTTGAGGCTACTGCTCAGAATCCTCAGTGTAGGCCCAGCCCCTACCTACACATGAGTGGGGAATATTGCACTGGTAACCTCGCTCCTAAAATTATGGATATTGTACTTAATTTTGGTGGGGGATACCACAGTATTCTAAGATGCTCTCTGACCATCCCCTTAGAAATGGGAATTACAGCAGGAGTCATGGTTACCAAATGTGATTTCCATGATAAGCAGGAATTTGGAATCTATTAGGTGTGTTATATAGAACAGTATAGTGGGAAAGAGTCTGGCTGAAACCAGATTACAACATGGATTGGCAAAGCCAATAGGTCTGGCGTTGGGCACCAGCTTTCTGGCTAGTCTTGTTTTGTCATGGTTTTTGGAAACTTTGAGCGTGGATGTATTTATTCTTTGTGAAATGGAAGCATGCCGTAACTCATAGTGAAGTCAGCCAATGGCTGAAATGAGCTTATACATTACCTTTAAATGAATGTTGGAGTGGGTGGAAAGAAAAATATGAATGACACCAACCACAGACTAATGCACAAAGTTTGGCTGAAACCCCCATAAGAAACTATGTTACACATCATAAAATCAAAAGGTCTTGGCAAAGCACAGACTTAAAACAATCACTCAGTCTGGCATTGGAAAAAAACCTCTTTTCTTTGAGAGAGAAAAAAGGGAAAGCAAGCGAAGAAAGGAAAGCAAGAAAGACTAAGCAAGGAGGAAGGAAAGCAAGAAAGGAGGAAAGAATGAAAGAGAAAGAAAGCGGGAGAGAAAGAAGGAAAGCAAGAGAGAGATGGAGAAAGAAAGCAAGAAAAAAAATAGAGGATAACTTAGTACAGAATAGTATTAGATGGACACAATCTGGTATGCTGTTAAATAGTAGCAGTCAGAAAAGCAAAAAACTCCAAAAGGATTTCCAACAGCATTGGCAGAAGATGGAGTCCGATAAAGATGCTTCTGATGTACCCAGGGATCACATCAGAAGCATCTTACCCAGGGGTCACATCAGGCTCTAAACACAAAAGGTAACACTAAAGTAATTAAGTTCAAAAGAAAACAAGCATTGGCATAGCCAATAGGTCTCGCCTTTGGTGCCTTATAAGTGTTTAGCCATGCAACAGTTGCATAACTAAATAATTATAAGGTCCCAAAAGCGAGACCTATGGCTACGCAAAGCAGCCGTGCGGCCGCGAAAGTGATCGCGATCAAATATCAAAGCGGCCGTGGGGGTCGCGAAAATGAAAGTAATCGCGGTAAAGCGTGGCGCGCTGGCCCACGCACATGCACTGTAGCTCTAGGCTGGCCTGGTAGCACTTTTTGGAGCCCTCTCAATAAGTCTCGCCAGACCAGCGCATGCGCTGGGTCAGGCGAGACCTAAAAACACTGGAACACTGGCAGTGAAGGGAGGTAGCTTGTGTGAGGATGTGCTCCTCGTCAAAGAGCAAAATGCGGCCCCTCAAAGTGAAGTTAACCAGTGGCTTAAGTAGGTTGACCCAATGCCCATGCTATAAGCTGTAGTGAGGGGGAAGCAAAAATGTGAATGACAACAACAGACCAATGGATGAAGAGAGGCTGCTGAAAGCCCCTATATGTAAGAATATTGTATATAATTTAGTAAAATTAACAGGTCTTTGGCTAAAATAAGACCTAAAAAAACAGAAAGTAAGGGAGATCAGTAAGGGAATATGCGCTTCGGAGAGTTGTTGAAATCACACTATACATACAGTCTGCATTACATTAGACATGCTTATACTTTTACACTATTTTTTTTTCATTTGTGAGACCATGAATATATGTGGTTTGCCCAGAATCAAGTTTTTAGGGACCTAAAATGCTGGGATAAGCACCCACTTCACCTCAGAGTAAAGTAAGCAACTAAGCCCCTTGACCAAATTACTCAATGCTCCGAAAAGCTAATCACTTCCAAAGTACATGCAATCTTTGAAACCTGCTGAACACACAAAACACCACAAACCATCCCGGCCCACTCTACACTTTCGACTTGGGATAATGCCCTTGAAAGTTCCACGGAAATAAGAAACCAATAATTAGATTGCCACGGGGTCGTGTTTGCCTTTATAGGATGCCAGCAGCAATGTAATGAAAATTCCCAACAGTAACCACAAAAACCTGTCATGGAGTATCCACCCACTCTTCAAAGTAAAAATGATGCGTTCCCCTGGCTACCCATCTCCTACCGTACAATTAGAGTAAAGTAAGACAGTAATTACATACATCAGACAAGAACTTGCTAGTGGATGCCCGAGCAAAACCGCCAATTTTGGACACTGTTATAGGAATATTCCGCCACGTCCAACATGAGATTTTGTCAAATAAACAGTTCCATTAAAAGGCAAATGATCCGAATAAATCTATGTGTAAATGTTGCAAGAACTTCAGTACCCCTGCCTTTCAGCAAAACAGATATGCTGACTGAATTTTCTAGTTGTTCGTATCTGGTTGGTGGTTGGTAATCACAGCACGAATCAGCCATCTTTTTGTAACAAACACCTGACAAAGCCAATAGGCCTGTGTTTTATAGAGAAGGCACTTATGCAAGTCTGTATTTACATACGTTGCCCCATTAAACTCTGACCTCTTTTTATGACCAAATGTCATCGTAGTTTTACATCGCACAACACAACGAACAAAAGGTCGCAGTCCATCAAGCCAGCAAGGATTACAGAAAACACAGGCAATATTCAATAGCAATAACAATCAGCCAGTACCTGCACTCAGTGCATGGTGAGCACGCCGCCCGACCCCCTACAGATCTTCTCCTACTTACGAGGGCAGCCCCAGGACTCACAGATGGACCGTTCTTGGTGAGCGCATCAGTCCAACCTCCATTGACACTCTACCAATTTAGGAAAGGTCGGGGACCTCCATATATTGGCAATCTCTCACTTGGCCACCAATGTCACCCCCCCAATTAAAATGCGCTCCATCCTAGGGCTACCCACATTCTCCGGCAGCCACACCACCATCACTCTGGGAGTAAGAACAAGGCTGGGGCTCAGAATCACAGAAATCCCCCTGCCACCCTTCTCCCATAAGGGAACTATTTCTGGCCAGTACCAGAGTACATGGAAGAAGTTCACAGCCAGAAAGGAGCACCTGGCAAAATTTGCCTGGAAAGCCCTGCCTGCTCAGTGGAGCCACAGGGGGGTCGGGTAGATCACATGCATGTAGTTAAGTTGGGCCAGTCGAAGGTATGTGGAAATCGTCAGCTCACCGGGGCCATCCTAGCCTACTTGAGATCTTCCACCCAGGACTCCCCCCCCCCCCCTTTGTCGCAATGTAGAGAAGTGATCTGGGGCATTGGCAATCAAGGAGCAATAGATCAAGGAGATAGCCCTGATCTGGAGCTTCCCCATCGATAGTTTGGCTTCAGGCGGGCTGAACTCTGTGAACTGTGTCAGGATGAACACTGGCCGACAGGGCTTGTCGGAGTTGCAGGTACTTCTGGATTGGGTGGTAGAAAGCCGATAACGCTCCTGCAAACCTGAAACGCCTGCACATGTGTGCCTGCCCAGACATCACCAAGATGAGGGATTCCAATTCTATCCCACTATACAAAGCTCTCCTGACCCGTGGTATGCTGTAGCCACGTCCCATGCCACAAGACAGTTAGCGCTGTAAGCTAACCGTTCCAAACCACAAAACGAAGCGCTGGCCTCCAACACAGCAGCGTCACCTGGGTGCAATCAGGGAGGGAGTATGGGATTGACGCCTCATAAAGCAGGCCAAGCAGCCTATCTAAGCCAAGTGAGGCTAGTTCCACTCGGTGCATTGCAGCGTTGTGATTGGCTATTGGGAGGATGGGAGACGGGTGCTTTCTGCTTCCTGCCCTTGAAGATGGCGAAGAGGACTGAGAGGAAGAGGCGGCTGCTGCGGCAGAAGACGGGTACGTCTTTATTTAATTTTTTTATTCCCTCAAACCCCCACCCCCCGCAACCCGCTCCCCCCCCCCCCCTCAGCCGTTGAATACCAGCTGCCACTGGTGTAAGCTTTTCTAAGATAGTATGCAGGACGGTAATGCAACTGGAAAAAGTGTGCTATGTGGGATGGTGAAGAGCTGTAACTCTGTTTGCGAAGTGTGTGCCACTATTAGTTATTTTGGAAAAGTGCTCACTAACAGACGGCCTCTCAGCCTTGTGGAGGAGCTACATCAACTGGAGATAGTGTCTGCTATTGTAGAAAGAGAGGAGTCTTTATGTGGTTTTTGAAAAAGCCTTTAATAGCCTGTTGAGGGTTGTTGATTTAATTTTTCTTAAATGGTCAGTACAGTGATAGGTTACATGTGCACATTTTCTTCTAAATAGTAGGGGTGGGTGGAACTAGTGAACTTTGACTGCATGGACTACCACAGAGTTACATAAAAACTCAGCAAGATTCCGCAGAGAACCGCAAATGAGCGGAACTAGGCATGTCGCACTGATTTTTAGCACCAGGAGCTCGCTCTGCGCTGAAAAACCAGCGCGAACGGCACCATATGGGGCATCATAGGGCACTGCTTCTCGAGTTGATTTTGCTGCTTTTCAAGTAGATTTTCTACTTGAGCGGCAGTTTACTGACCGCGAAAGGTAGCAATCACCCGCATTGGGGAAATGTCACCAGGTGCCCTCCTAGCAACCAAAAATCGTGCTAGGAGGAGGACAAATCTCGCTTGAGCTCACCAACTTAACATTAGTGAGCGACGTGTGAGGAAAAACTCCACCACGCAGCGGTTGGTGGAATTTTACCAGAACTTTTCATTACACCAAAACTCCTTTTGTGGAGCGGAATTTATCGCCCACCCCATCTAAACAGCCTCGCTACGGATACAAAGTCTAACAGACTTTTTAACAGGGCATATCTAGTAAAATGTATCTATTTTAATCTGTGTTCCTAGTGATTGCTTTAGCAGTCTTGAGAATTTGTGTTTTCAAAAATATGCATAATAAAAATACATACATACATGTTCATATAATTACAGGGGCGTTCAGTCATTCGTCTGCATCCATTGGTCTGTTCATGTGTTATTTACATTTTGCTTACTCCCATCAGAATATAAAATATAGGGAAATGACTTGTGCACATATGAACATCGTACTAATAGTCTCATGTTATGGTAAGGGGTGGTGGGCCAATTTCTACTTTAATTTCTGATTTCATGTTTTTTTAATGATAGATCAGGGCATTATTTTTACCTTTTTTGGCAGACAGGTACCGGCCACCATTAAACGGCAGCATTTTTTCTTTTGATTACTTTGAAATTGGAATGCTTATTACATGTTCTAAAATAAAACCTAAAGGCTTGTAAAGGCCAGACCTATTGGCATTGATGATTCTTGTTTAAATGGCCAGTGCAGATAAAATGATGTTTCAGAATGTGTTCGAAGAGCTCGCATAGTGAAATGTAACTAACTCCTCTTTCCCATTACGGTCTCTGCCATCCTGATAACTTTATCTGCCGCTTTATTATATATCTTATCCTGGTGCTTAATTTCTGCCAGTGGTTGCGAGTTGTGGGCTACTTTTCATCATCAACGTTGTCCCAGAGAGAGAGGAAAACAGAAAAAAGGGAGGGTAAAAGAGGAAGAGAAAGATAAGAAAACAGTGGCAAGGGAAAGAAGAAGTTGTCAAATAGAGCCTGCAGGGGTGGAAAACAAAGTGTAGGGTGGCAGAAGAAAGAGGCATGGGGCGGAATAAGGAGTTGGTAAGCTTGGCGAGTGGCACACTGGCATTTAGGAGAGCCAATGATAGGCACATAAAACAGACTTTGGGCCCCTGCGCCTATTGCTTATTTACTTTTAAACTAATTCAAACACCGATTGTGGCCCTTATGTGCCACTTTTCTCACTGGGTTTCTGAACCCAAATCTCTGGGTGATCTATCCATCTCAGTGCAGTTCTTCTGCTCTGTACATAGTTTTCCAGGGTCCTCAATCTCCAAACAGCCCCACCTGCTTCTCTCTATGTTCCTTTGAACGCTCTCTGTCACTTCTGACAGTGTCCTTTACCCGTCTCCTCTTGTTACCTCCCTTCAAACAGCCTAACTTTGCTTGGGGGTCTCTTTTCCGTCCTTCTACTTCCTCCCCACTCATTCTACGCAGTGCGCACGACACTTCAGAGGTGGTGGGTGTAGTAAGGAGGCAGCTGCAGGTTCAATGCAAGTACTACTGAACTGAGAGGAGGCCGGCTCAGAGTACACACACACCATCACTCATCATCAGCAGGTGACCCTGAAACGAATACCACCTTCTACCGAATCCACAGGTTACTCGGACCAGGGCAATGCATGATGGCGAGTAAGCTGTCCAAGTACAACATAGTGTGTCCACTCCATACATGTTTCATGCTGCCTTTGCCCGAGCATAAATAAATACATTTAATTAACAGTAATCATAGTCCTTATTTACATAGATATTTTAATAATTTATTTTACAAGTGACCCGGAAAGTTCACTTAATGACCGATCTACAACGGAACATAAATCTATAAAGAGTAGCTTCAAAATGTAAGTTTTCAATAGGAGGTAAAAAGAATTGTAAACAGTGTGTAATGTACACCGTTTACCAGACTTCGGAAATATCAGGCATAAAGTTTGTGTGTATTTCCAACTGTTACAGAAAAACAACCTTTAGCACTTTGAGCTATCCACCTTTAAAAGTGTTTTTGTCTTTTGATGTATTTTGTATTTTCACTGTGCTCCCAGCTGGCCGAATGCCGATTCAAAAGAGCAGTGACTGCACATCTAGTGAGACTGATTAAAGGTGAAGGGCCCAAGCGCTCCTACCAAGCCCCTCCCCTCCTTCGCTTTATCTGTCCGGGCTGCCAGCGCTTGCATGCAGCACGGCTCAGCTACAGATCAGGTGCCCCTGCATATATAATACCCCCGACAACTCCAACACACTGGGTCCCACAATCATTTCCATGGCAACCGATACTAGCTTGCCAAATAAAAGATAATGCGTCTTTAAGATGTGCGTGGGCTTGCGGGAAGGAACCTTAGCAGTAAGTAAAAGTTCTTAATCCAGACAAGAATGGCCTCGGCACGAGGGGTGGGGGGTAGTGGGGGGCAAGCGAGGCGGACGCATTTGCTGCTCCAGCGCTCTAATCCAGCACCAGAGCATCGCTGCTTTTCAATTAGCCTATATGCCTTTCACATCCCTTTTCTTGGAGGGCGAACTTCATTTCACAACTTGCTTTGATGTGAAGCAGAAACCCGTGAATGTAAAATCTACGTCATTAAACACGTTGGAACAATTGCACTACATGCAAAACAAAAACAAGCATTGGCAAAGCCACGCCAATAGGTATAGGCGTTCGCTGCTGGCCATTTTGCTTTGCCAAAACTTATTTTGTTTGAGTGGTTTTTGCATGAAGGCACACATTATATGAAAACAAACATTCTTTAAAAGCCAATATATGTAGTTGTGACAAAGGCTTCGTATTATGTGGATGTGCACATTGTGCATTAGCAGAAGGGTGCATTAGCAGGTAAACCAATAACTGGGGTGGTCTGCACCTGTACCCCTGATGTGGTGGGCAAGAGCAAAATGTGAATGACACTACAGCAGACCAATGGATGAAGAGAGTTTACTGAAAGTCCCTGTAAGTAAGGTATGCAGAGTAATCATATTAATATTAACAACAAAATATCTTGGCTAATGCCAAACCTAATTAGGAAGTCGGCCACCTCAAAGAGAACGGAACAGGCAGATGGTGTGCTAAACTCACCAAACATAACATGGTTGAATAAAGTGGGGCAAGGTAGGACATTCGGAGGGAGAGCCGAGCCAGGGGTATAGCCTACCTCTATGCGCCAAAGTACCAGCCAGACATCAAACTATTTGGCACATAAATGATACAACACAGGTCCTGTAAAAACATTATACATTTTCTTTCAGACTAAAAAAATATGTTTTCTGAATGCCTGTTTCACTTTAGTATAACAGATTATATCACTGCATTGCCATCTGCCTATATATATTTTTTTAAGTTAACATTTCCCAACCTAAAATGCCCTGATAACATAGCCATGAGTGAACCGAGAGATGCCAGCTTGTCCAGTGCACTTTGTATGAGGCCAACACTGCTGCTGTATGTGGAGCAACATTATGGACTGTTAATCCATATTTAACTGAGGTTTTATAGCACACATCATGAACTGAATTTCCTCAAGGTGGTCACAGATTTGATGCTTAATTAAAATCAAACAAAGTAAATGAAAGTGATTTTCATAGGAACGTGGAATTAGGTCAAACGGGAAAGCCATGACTAGAGCCCAAGGTTCCAGATTACACAATTGTGCACTACAACAATTGGGTGACTATTTCCTTCTCATCTCCTCTTACCAAAGGGCAATGCTTTGTGTTTGATTACTCGATTGCCTATTTTAGTACAGTATGTTCAATAAATACAATTATCATATGCTAATTTAACCTGAAACTAGGTGTCCAAAAAGTCTTTCCTGAAAAAAAGTACACTATTAAGTGAAATGGAAGAAGTTAGGGGCTGTAGAAAATGATAATATCACAGCCTTATCCTCACTTAAGAAACAGCAAAGAGTGAGTGGGTCAGTTCTTCAACGATGGTAACTGCATTAATTAAAAACAAGAAGCCGATGATTTCCCACCCATCACATCAATTTTTAGATTGTGTGCACCTAGAAGTTGGTATCTCTTCAAACAGAATAGGCAGTGCCATGGATGCTTGGTCCGCTCTATTTTGGCTCACCTGTCTGGATAGGATAAGCCAAACATTCAACCAGAGCCAGACTCAAGCCTGGTCGACCTCTACGAAAAATAACAAAGCAGGTGGGTAGGTAGGCAGGTGTTTTTGTAAGCTGTGCTGTTTGTGACAAAAGCTTTCCATGCTGTAGTAGCTTTGTGTGTGAGGCAAGCTTGCACTTCCGCCTCCAGGGAGGGACTGGGGATATGTGGTTTTGTGGTGTTTCTCTTGAGTTAGGACCAGAATCCAAGTCCCCAAGCACAGCAAATGATCAACAATGTCTATTTCATCACATTGGGTTGCTGTACTTCTGCTAGGCTACCGATTGCCGGCTAACACAGCATGCACATTCACAACAAGCACTAGTACACTGATGAAGCAAGCTCCGCTCAGAGGCAGGGAATACAGAACCTAAGCTGAGATCACAGACAAAATAATGCCCGCTCAATTGAATATGCTAACACAGCTACGCAACATTTGGAACTCTAGACTCAAAAACTAGATGCTTTGAGAATTAGTATAGATTTGCTATGGAGAGTCCTGTTTTACAAGGCATTTCCAATTGTTAAGCTTTGCACAATGCACCACAGAATTTTGTCAATACTTCATCACATTAGATCATATTTCTTGAACAATTACCTCGCTGTGTTTGTGGGTCTTTAGAATACCTGTTACCCTCACTGTGTTATGTCTTCTCTATTGGTCTAGCAGAAGGTGGCGTCATTGAAGGCCCCTGAAACTACCCCAGTGTTAACCTTAAACGGCACAGATGCAATCGTCACTAGGAAAGCCATTCATGTGTGAGCTTATGCACCTTTCTCCTCTCCTACAGTAGACAACAACCGGAAAATCATTCGTCTTCCTGATTCTGTCGCACACAAGGGTATGTCCAAACAAATATACCATCATGCCCTAGGAAACAGGGCCCTCTCAAGTCCACTACTGATAGTCACTTGAGACCTCCAACCAAAATAGCTGTCAAATTTCTAGTATAGTGATGCTCAAAGTACGGCCCAGGGGCCACATGCGGCCCTCCTGACCTTCACATGCGGCCCCCTGGTAAACAGCATCACTGTGCTGCTGCATACTTGACTCCGCAGTATTTTTAAAACATGTTAAATAAACAATCAAACATTTGTTTAACTGCTAATTAAATTTAAATAAAGGAAGTAACAAGGGTGTCCTGCACCCCTCACTTTAGGATCACCTTAATGTTTAAAGGCATGTTGCAGCAAAAGTGTAAAGATATGATACAATCTTTTCAGAACTCAAAAAGAGTACTTCATTAACATGCAGAACCGTTTCACCTTAGTACAACAGATTATCAGTGCATTGAGAAGTATTTTATAATAGTTTTCAAACATAAATTGAGAAACATTCAATTTTTTCCCTATCCTGACAACAGTGCCAATAGTGAACTAAGATGCAAGTTGGTTGCAAGGTGCACTCTTTTGGGTGGCCTGGGTTCCTATTATACATGAACAGCATTATGGTTTATTAAATCAAACACAGGAGAAGGTTTTGTACAGCGCACATCCAGAATTCATGTATATTGAGGTCCTCTTATATGTGATAATGAAGAAAAATTTGGGAAAGTGACATACAAAATTGGCTAGTATCACACAACTTTGTTAGGTGGGGAAGCCAGGATTAATCCCAGCTTTTCTGGTTTCACAATGTGCAATTTAGTCACTAGATGTATAGGTTTCACTTCCCTACCCCAACTTACTGCCAACCCCCATGCCTCCCACTGCTATCCTGCTGACATCAGTCCGGCCCTCGGTCACATCCCAGACCAAAGTTTTTGGCCCCTGGAAAAATGTTTGCGAGTACCCATGCTCTAGTATTCAATGATCCCACTTACAAGGTAGTTTCCATTCTACTTTCCTGATACAATGTCTGTGCATGCTGGTTAAAATGGCAACAGATGGTTAGGAGACCTGAAGTAGAACATGCTGGGCAAATCTTAAGAATGACTGGTGAGGCATGATGTGCAGCATTTTCAGGTGCTTGAGGTGAGACACCAATATGCAGCCTGTTACTTATTGTGAGCATATTTTAATCCTTTTGATGTAAGCCGCTATCAAAATCAGCTTTGTGGTCCGAAATGTAGACTTGGCAATTCATTCAGTGTCTGTGTGTCACAGGGTATCTGCACTTTTCACAAGGACTCCTGGTGAGTCGATATCACACCTTCTGTTCTACGGGAGCTAAACATCTTTACAGAGAGAGCAGGTATCCAGCTCATGGTCGGATGCTTTAGGCAGCCGACGTCCAGCAGGAATTTTACAACCTCCCCAGGATGTCAGCAACAACCTCAGAAGCCTTTCTTATTTATTTTGTTGAATGGTTGGGAAGATCGGCTCAGGTAGTGCCTGGCATTAAGCCACATGCCCTCCACAGTTGGTCATGTGGTAATGCGCTCAAAGCCCCAATCTTACACTGTAAAATTACTGTCTGAGAATGTTGGGTATTACACAGACAGACTCCTCCCTTTTGTAGTGAAATCCAGCAGAACAATTAATAAGCTGCCCAAAAGGTTTCCTGCTCAGCCTATTACTTCATTTCTGGGAGCTGAAGAACAACTCTGCCGTTATTTTAAGTGGCAGCTGCAGGGAGGATATTCTGTTCTGGAATCTGCTTTTGATGTTTGCTGGATCTGGCAGAGGTACCCATTAAATGCAATGCATTATTATAGCACAGTAGTTATGTAATTGTCTTATTTAGAGGACTAGTGACGTCCGACCCCGACTGCAATAAGAAAATTAGAGACATTTGTATCGATAGGCAGCCGTGAAGCTTTGGCCTATTCCATGCAAACAGTTCACACGATGTTGATATCTGACTAGGATGATCTATGACGTCATTTAAGATTGGGTGCTTATATCAGAAGGCTATAGCTCTATTAATGCACCAGCATTCTTAGAACAGGGAGCATTCTGCAGAACAGCACTAGTCCAATTTCAAGTAAGATACCTAAAAATATGGACACATGAATGGGGAGCTACCGCTGGGGATTCTGGATTTCGTGCTTGCTTTGGGCTAGGATGGGACTTCGTCCCTGAGCCTACCACACTTTCAGGAGGGTGGGAGACATCAATGCGACCCTGATGCACTAGAAAAGCATGGCCGCTTCCCTGCAGCGTTGGAGATACCGCTGGTGATTTTTTTAGGTCGAGCCTAGCGCAGCACGCATGCGGTGCCCTAGGAGATGACCTCTTGGAATCGGTCTGCACTTTTCTGAAACTTGTGCGTGTGGCTTTTTTTTTGTTGCAGTAATTGTATTGGCCTTTGCGTGTGTTTTTCCGGAAAAAAAAGCATGGAATTGGCCAAGAGCTGGTACATGTCCCACCTTTTTCTCAAAATGTTGATTCCCATGGCATCCACCTTGCGGGAGCGAGCAGCGGCGCGCAGGGGCCATCTGTGTCTAATTAGCGTGGCCGCACTTGTTTACATTTGCCTGTCTCGCGGTTGCTTTCACTTTCATGCCGTGCTGGTTTCTTTCAGTCGCTCCCCTTCGAGCTCCGTTGCGGTATGTTATTTGTCTTTGCGTGTTGTGCAAACCTTAACCAAGCCTCGGCGATACTTTTCTTTAAAGCAGAGTTGTAAAGGAGGTAGGTTACACTGGTGCGGTGGCACATCATTCGGCTGCTACTTTTATTATGCTCAAAAGAGTGAATTTGAACGACAAAGGACAAAATAAAATACAAGCCAGCGAAGTCCAAAGTCCTGTCTACACCCATCAATGTAAGATAATCCGGACATCTTTGCCTGCTGTGCGTGCATTCTTTGTGTCGGCTCCGCAGCAGCCCTTTTTGGTTTTGCAGAAGAATAAGAAATATTTTGCAATTGACCACACGCTGCTAAAATCAGATGAGTTCTGCGTAGACTGCTAAGCACCGTGTGTTGCGGACAGCAATCACTCAGTCCCAGGTATGCGATTCCTCAATTGCACCTACAGTGACTACTAAATCATTGTGCATGTAATGCGATTCTCCACATGAGTGTAGAAATGCGGGGCATCCTTTATTAAATTATGTTTTCAGCAATCATGTATTCACAGGCCCTGAAAGGGATCCTGAGCGATGAAAAGTTGAGTGATTGTCAAGATCAAGTTCGTACTTCAGAATGTTATTTTTGGTGTCTTTTGCCTCTGCTGATTATTACCAATTCTTGCAAATTCTAGAATTCTCTATTGAAGCATACTCCAGTTTTTCTCTTCCTCTCTTTCAATGGCAAGTCCCTTGCTCTTTCTCATTCAGAAAGCAAGTTCAAAATCTGGTGGGTCTTCACCACTTTTCATCTTTCTCAGGTTAATAAATTGTGCACTGGTAAACAGGGTAATAATCACACTTGTTTTTATATATATTTGAATGGTGCAGCAGGTACAATGGCACTGGGCCAAAAAGTTATCCGAACTCCTCTAAACACCTAATATTGCTATATTTTACTACTAAACGGGCAGTCAAATTGCAGTTACTTTGCAGTTGAAAGAGACTTTATTTAGATGGTGCAGCAGGTGTAGTGACACTGGGGCCCAAAGCTCTAGGAGCCCCTCTAACCACCAACTATTGCAATATTTTACTACTAAACCGGCAGTCACAAGTGCTCTACAACATAGCTTAAACACATTAACAAAGCCAATAGCTCTGGCAAAACACTCATAAGGTCCCAAAGGCGAGACCTATTGGCTATGCCAATGCTTGTTTTACTTGGTGCTTTCTTCAGGCCGGGAAGGGACTTCATCCCCCAGCCTTCCACATTTTCAGAGGGGCGGGCCCCGTCATCGTGACCCTGATGCATTAGAAAAGCTTTGCTGCCCCCACATTGCGGGATGTGCCCGGGTTGGCGGCTCGGTGAGGACCGTGCTCGTCTTGGCCCATCTAGCCTGACAGAAGCCGGGGCGGGCCCCGTCAACCTGACCCTGACACTAGAAAAGCGTTGCTGCTTCCCCACATCACGGGATGCACCCGGGCTGGTGCCTGGGTGAAGACTAGGCCCGTCTAGCCGGGCCGGGCCTACTCCCTCAGCTTCTGGACTTCAGCTACCTACCGCCTGATAGAGGATTATCCTGTCATCTTTGAAGGTATTTGCGAATCTAAATCTTTCTTTTATTTACATATCCATTCCTTCCAACTGTGCCGGCATGGGAAAAAGAAAGGCAAACCCGAAGAGTAGCACAGACCCACAACAATACCCAATCACAACTATTGACAGTTTTTTGGTGAGGGCTTTAGATCTATCGGCAAATGAAATCAAGTTGTCAGAGCCGCATCTTTTACTCACAACGGAGGACCTCCTTACACCCCAATTGTCTCCAACTGCCCCACCTGTGTCTGCAGCAAAAACAAATGCTGAAACTATTGCCGCCCCAATCGATCTTATTAACTCACCAAACACTTCAGAGGGGGGCAGTATTGGGCATTCTGGTCCCCCCGCCCCAATTGGGCAGATGGGCCTGATTCAATCAACAGTACTGCTATATCAGTGTGCTCATTGAACCAGGGCCGTTGGTCAAGCGGAGTAAAAGAGTGCCCAAACAAAGATCAATAAATTCCAAACAGGCACCAGAAACATGCAGGCAGTCTGATTCAGTATCCACACAACTCCCGGATGCTGATTCTTGGGAGTCTTTAGGTAGACACATTAGCGACCTCTCTGATGCCCTGTTTATGACTGTCTCAACACTGTTTAAGCCAATTAACATAATCTGCAGAGGGATGGTCTATAATTACAGGGAACACTCAACCTCATACATCCATTGAGTCTCCCTCTTTGTTAATTCCTGCAATCCTGAATCTACAACCTGTCCCACAGCCTTTAATTGGTAATGTGGCAACAGGTGAAAATGATTGTGCGGATTCGCGAATCTTGGCTACTATTTCAGGAGCAGTCCCCCAATCTATACCCCAAGATGATGGGCTCACAGCCACTGCATCACACTCCAGAAGACAGGCTGAGAGCAATCCCATAAACTTGGTTCCTCTACCTGTGATTGATCTCCCCCCTGCTTCCTGTTTCTATGTTATTGTTTTAACAAATGTGCCTAGTTAACCCGTAAGGTCTTCTGAATCAACATGGGCCCTCAGGAATATAGTTCTCTTTTTGGTTAAACCATACAATTGTCGGAGACCTCAAAAATGAGATTCTTTTTGTGCGTTGAGTAGGGGTATCGGACCCCTAGAAAGGAAATATCCAGGTGACACTTTAATCATCAATGTTCACAATCCCAAGGTTCTAACCACCTTCATAATAGACACCAACCAAGCTTTCGCTTACCCCTCAGAAACAGGTTTATATCAGTGCCTGTTATGAAGGACAGTGATTCACTCTACATAGGGGAGCATGGTCAAGCAGCTACTGCATTGGAGTCTGGGGCAATACTCATTTACCAAGTACTATTGTGTGAAGACAGGGCATGCAGCTTTTATCCTGGAACATTGTGGGGATCTGCCATAAACTTCACAATGAGGACTGGCAGATTTTTATCAAGAAATGTGATATATTATGCTGTTAGGAGACCTGGGCCTTTGACTCTATAGCTAATAATGGGTTAAAATCTTATAGTTCTGAGGCAATTCCATCTGCGGCTGGAAGAGAAAAGGGGGTCTAGCCATTTTCATAGCATGTACCATCAGAAATCTAAAGCTTAAAGTCCTAGCATCGGGTCATGCTAACAAATTGTAAACCTCCATTTACTAAAACCGTTTATTATACTTTTAACAAAATTTCTTTTTTTTTTCTGCACACCCAATAGGAATGATCGAAGATTTGGGAAAGTTAGTCTTAGATTCTGTATATATGCAGAAAAACCGTACAACAATTATATGGGCGGGCGATTTCTCCAAATTGTTTTTGCACAGTGGAGACTACATATACGGGTTCACTAATGTTCAAGGGGATGACATGGCCACTTTGCACACTCGATCTGTGGCAAAGCCCTAAATCGGTTGTTTTTTTCACACAATTTAACTTTCTCGTTCGATGTTTAGGGAAATGGTAAAGTAAATCCACCCACTTTCCCTGGAAGTGGTAAGGGCAGAAAAATATATTTTGTCCTATAATCGAGGGACTTGGCACAGGATCTTGTGTGCTAGGAGGTGTGCTCACTTCCCCATATTGATAACAACCCAGTTGTTTTAAAGTTTCAAACTTCTTTCCACTGTGGCATACCCGATAAGACCACCCCCGTTAGATACTCAGCAAATATGGGGGTGTTTTTAAACTGGGGCTCTATTGATCCACATACATTTTTTAATGCTCTGGTTATAGAGGGCTCCAATGAGATTTCTTGCTGTCTCTACACAGTGGGTTCCCAGTCCAAGTGGAGTGCTTCAGAATAAAGAACAAGCCCTCCTACAGACCTCAACATATGTTAAGTTGTCCTATTAGCTTCCGTCTGGTCCCACCATTTTCCCTGACTCCATCTTAAGAGGCTAATTCTACTTTCACTCATTTTCACGACAAACCCCAAATCAGTGTGCTCTAAGGCTACCCCATCCTTCCCAGTGCCACTACCCCAGTTGACATTCCAGAGTCTTCTTCTGGAGTTTGAGATGACCCTTTTTTATGAAGCAACAAAGTTGATTCCTCCCTCAGAGAGTAGGGAGAAGTACTTGTAACGAACTGTGGTGGATGGCTCAGCACCATCATGGATGTTTATGATTTCAACCAGATCCTCTCCCTTCTGAAAATCAAATCCTGACTTTGGCTAATGTCGTAATAGGTTGTTCGGAGCAATGACTGGCTGCATTCATGAGAACTGACTTGTTTCAATGTACTCATACATCATGATCAAAGGCCATACCTCAAGTTTATATTGGTAAACAAATATTACCAATCAGGACATCATCCGTCAGCCTTTATGTGGCTCTCTGGGTCATCCCCATGAGCCTGGTCCCAGTGGCTGCCTTTCAGCATCTTTGAAGTTATACCCCACCCAGACGACAGACTTATCAACCCTTTATCGGGGAAGTTAATAGAGTCCAGCCATTCTTTATTTGTAGTAATTTAGCTAAAATACTTTCTGACCCCCTCATTTGCTTGAGAAAGAGGGAGCCAGAGGGTTGATCATTTGTACTATACTTAAAATATACTTATTTTTTGTGTGTAAAGTACAACTGCCATGAACAAGCAACAAATTTAATGAAGGATTAGCATTTGTATTCAACCAGTGGTAAAACTGCCACCAATTATCAATCAAGTAAGCTTGAATATATTCTTTCATATTTGCCCAACACTATCCCAGCCTTCTACTTAATAATGTCAATAATTTAATCTATGCTGCTTCAACAGTGATGAATGGCTATTTAATTGGACTTAGAAAATGTGCAAAACAATTTTAACATCAAACACCTTCAGACCCATTTTTTCATGCCTGTACATTACCCCTGTCCCACACAGCGCACACATTTGTTCTTCTAGGTAAATATAATGTAATGATTTAAATGGCTCCTTCACCAATCTGGTGTTTCAAAAGCCACACTCACCCTGGCAGAGTATAGTTCAGTCAGACGTTGTACCACCTCATGGAAAACAGTATCATGCAGGGCTTGTAGGTTATTACATTGCAGGGAAGTAATACATCGTGGACACTACATTAGGAGTTACTACAAAAGGAGTGCCGTTACATTGAAACTATGCAGGCAAGTGAAAATAAATGTTGGCCAATAACACGTTATTTAGAGCAACTGTAAAAATAAATACACAATCACATATTACTACCCTGCACAGGTTGATATCAAGTTTATTATTACAGTATAGTTAAACTGACATAAAAAATAATTTTTACTGCCTAAAAGATTTCACGTAACAATTGCTTTACACAGGGAAACAGCACTGCTAATAGTCACAAGGTATCTGCAGTCTAATTTTACCATACTCTACAAATTTAACGCCTTGCATTTTGGTTTAGTTAAAATAACTTTTGACAACAATTCTATGGAATAGACATATATATATATATATATATATATATATATTCACTGAAAAAACCATAGGTTTCAGGGGTGTTATAGTTAGCTGGACTTTTCACTCGTACAAAACCATTGAAATTCCCCCGTTATAGTTAGTTCAGCTAACTATAACTCGCGCGCCCGCAATGCACTGCTGATGACGTCACATATTACATCACTCATGACATGGTCAGTGACATCACTCATGACATCACTGATGACATCTCAAATGACATCACTGATGACATCACTGATGACATCATCCAGGGAATGTGTGTTTTTCTGAAAATTAAATATGTTTTATATATGTATATCTCAAGGTCGATGGAAGAATAAATGGGTATATAAGTGTCTAAATGGATGATTTGTTTTTGAAAAATTGATTGTGTAACTGACTGATTAAGTGTATCATAGTGAATACATGGCTTAGTGAGTAATGTTTAAATATGTAAATATCTGTATCTGTCTCTCACTTTGTGTATAAGTGGCTGCATGGGTTGGTGAGTAGCTACATGGGTGTCTATATAGGTTATTAGTTGGTTTTTTGAGTATCAGTCTGAGTGTCTGCATGGTTCGGTGGGGGGTATTACGTAGTGCATAGGTGCATGAATGAGTGACTCACTGTTTGTATGTGTTGAACACAGCATGTGTGCAGGACTGTATGGGTGGATGAGTGTGTGTATGGGTGTGTTAGTGAGTGAATGACTGTCTCAATAGTGTCTTTATGAGTAACTACATATGTTTTAAACTAGTATATGTGACTATTGGTGTATATATGTGAGTATATGTGAGAGTGAGAGATTGAAAGAGTTCCTGTATGAATAAGTATGTGTTTCTATAAGTGATTGTTTAAAAGACTAAGTATGTGTAAGTTTCCGTAGAAGTAAGTATGGTGGTGTGTGTATAACTGTATATGCAAGTAAATGTATGTTTGATTCTTTATTAGCATGAGTGACTATGTGTGTGAGTAACTCTATGGATGAGTGGCATTGTGTAACAGGATGTATAGGTGTATGAGTACATATGATGAGTGAGTACATGTATGAGTGACTGTATAGGACTGTTGGTGAATGAGTGGATGTGTATGTGGATCTTAGAATTACTGAAGAGGTTGTTGTAACTGGTATTGGTATGTCCATTGTTTTGAAAATTTTAGTCTCTATTTTTGAATGTGTGTATCAAAGGTTATATTAGGGTGAGAGGAGGTCTGCCACTCTATCACAAGGATGATGTCATCAGTGATGTCATCAGTGATGTCATTTGAGATGTCATCAGTGATGTCATGAGTGATGTCACTGACCATGTCATGAGTGATGTAATATGTGACGTCATCAGCAGTGCATTGCGGGCGCGCGAGTTATAGTTAGCTGAACTAACTATAACGGGGGAATTTCAATGGTTTTGTACGAGTGAAAAGTCCAGCTAACTATAACACCCCTGAAACCTATGGTTTTTTCAGTGAATTTCTGAGGTTTTTTAAATGCTAATTCCTAACTATAACGTGCCTGAAACCTATGGTTTTTTCTGTGAATTTCAAAGGTTTTTTAAATGCTAATTTCTAACTATGCCTACAGAGATAGGACATGTGAAGAAAGAAGAAAAAATGCACAGAAAGAAACAAAAGAAGTGCAGAAAGAAGCAACAGAAGTCCTCAAATACGAAGATAAGTGCAGGAAGAAGGATAACGTGCAGAAAGAACAAAAAGAAGAGCAGAAAGAAGCCTTGTTGCAAAATCATCCTGTACCCTCAACTTTTTCAGACGGATACTGGTGGTAACTGAGTCTGACTAACCAGTCCTAGAGCCAGTGCTATGTTAAAAGACACTTAGAATACAGTGAAAACACCTACATACACTAGGGAACATTATGCGTTGGGGTCCCCCTGTGATTAGCATGACCTCCTCTGTAAGCCCCTAGTGTATAATAGGGCATGGGGATTAAAACTACCTCTTAAAACAGGCCACAGGGCGTTTTTGCACACGTTAACTCAGGCCCCGTCCCCTCCCTTCACCACTGTGTAAACACGCCCTGTGTCCATTTTTAGTTGGGAGATTAAGTTCATTTGAATCCTGAGGGTCCCTAGGGTCCAACTAGCCCACTAGGTACCTCCAGTAAGTGCCACAGAGCTGCGTTGCAGAGAGGTGTAAAAAGTGGCACGGCCTGGACCACCTCTCTGCAATGCAGCTCAGTGGCGCTTACTGGAAGCACTTGGTGGGCTAGTTAGCCCCCAGGGGCCCTCAGTATTGAAGGGAAATTATATCCCCAATTTAAAACATGCCATAGTGCGTGTTTGCACACGTCACCTCAGGCCCCGTCCCCTCCCTTCACCACTGTGTAAACGCGCCCTGTGGCTGTTCTAAGTTGAGAGATTAAGTCCCCCTGAATCCTAAGGGTCCCTAGGGTCAAACTAGACCACTAGGTACCTCCAGTAAGCGCCACAGAGCTGCGTTGCAGAGAGGTGTAAAAAGGGGCTTGGCCTCAGAACACCTGGCTGCAGCGCAGCTCCCTGGCGCATACTGGAGATGCCTGTTGGGGGCGCGTTTGCAGAGTGCTGCACGGAGGGGGCATGGCCTCCGGCATGATGCCAGTCTTTTATTTATTTTAGTTTTTTAAGAAGGGGGGCTGTTTGGTTCCCCTTCTTATTCTAATTTATTGGCCCTGATGACCCCATCCCCCAGGGCCAGTCTCCTAATTATATTTTTATGACCCCAATCCCCAGGGCCGGCCACTGTTTTTTATTATTTTTAAAAAATATATATTTATAGACATACCTAGGACATGCTGGACAAACCGTACGTACCTATCACCATGACGATTTGCGTGATATTCATTAAAAGGCGACTATGCATGCAATGAATCCACGTGGAATGTATTTACACCACTAGTGAAGCTCTGAAATGTCTGATGCCCTACCGTGCCTAATCCTGGTAGACACCCTTGTCGTTTATTTATACAAACATGGGTAGCTATTGACGGGCACATTTAATACACATGCACACCAAGCCATTCAAAGGGGATTCGACAAAAATTCGACCAAAACTATGCAAGAAACCCCCCTCACGGTTAATAAAACACACATCCACTGCCGGATGTGTAATACTTTTTATTTTACTCTCTGGAAAGGGGACGAACATCACTTGAGAGTCACAGCGTGCTCCTGACAGAGCCCAATGCTGTGTTACACCCACCATTGCCTGCCGAGTGCCACACACCTCTGTGTTGTATTCCACTAGCTAGTGCATATGCTATGACACTCTCTAGCCCATGTGCACTGTAACACCACCCCGTGAATATGTCATGCCACACTTGTCTTCGCACGGGTTATATTGCCCCATCTAACGTGCCTTTCTCGATGCCTATGTTATAACGCACAGTGCTATGCCATACATATTACAATCTGGGATCCATATCTTTGTCACAGTGCATATGCAACGTTACACTCCCCAGCACATATTTTATATTACAACTTTAGAGACTAGTTAGGTTACACAACACTGCCCTGTGCATATTACACTCCAAGGCGCATATCGCATAGCACGCGCTAGTGCCTGTGCTATCTCGCGCTCTCCAATGAATCTGTCATTGCGCACAATGTATTGCATATTATATTTCACGCCCGGTTCATCTTATATCACACTTTTTGGTGCATAATTTATACCATACACTATATCTAGTTTTCATTTTCAATCATGCTCTCAGGACTATGTTCTATATAACACTGTGTTCACCTACCCTTTTCACGGGCATTACATTTTGCGATAGGGGGTGGAGGGTCAGGTGGTGTTTCTGCCAAGTGAGCCCGGAGTCACAGTCACAAACGTCCTCTTCTTCCTGAATAAAAGTGAGATTATGCTGCATACTTGTTCATATTTTAAGTAGTTCGCACAGACACAATGTTTTAAAAACAATAAAGTTCCTAATACCCGCCTTCTCTGAACAGTTAGCTTGCTGCCCCATCCCCTTCCTCCCTATCCTCTGTTGTGTGAATCCATGGACTAGCCTCCTCCCTCCTGCCATGCATGGTCTGATGTGCTGCCACTGCCCTCAATTTAGTATGATGTACCAGTCCACTCCTCCTGCCCTCCATTGCCTAATTCTATGCCCCATCATTGACCTCCTGCTTAAACTCTGTGCTTAGCTTGCTGCCCCTATTCTCCTTCCCCCTGCCCTCCGATGTCTTTGTGCATGCCCCTGCTCCATCCTTTTTGCCCACCATGTCCCATGGACCTGCCACTCCTATCTACTCTGAGTGTTCTGTTGAGCTGCCACTCCCCTCCCACCTGCCTAGCATTGTCAGATGACTGTAACCTGTCCCTGCCACCTCCACCCTGCCTGTCCACATGCCATGCCCCTATCCTCTTCCTCCTGTCCTACATGGTCCATTGTACTGCCACACCCTTCTGCCCTCCCTGGTCTGTTGTGCTGCAACTGCTCCTCCTGCCTGCCCCGTGTGGTCTGTTGTGAGGTCCCTTCCCCTGAACTTTCTTGTCTGTGCACAGGTCCTGACCCTCCCTTCTATCCTCCATTGTCCTTTGTGCATGCCCCTCCACCCTCCTTCTTGCCCATCATAGCCATTGTGCTGCCACTAACCCTCCCACTTGCCATGCATGGTCTTCTGTGCTGCCATGGCCCCTCCCACCTTCCCTGTGTGGTCAGTTAGCTGCCCCTGACCCCCTCCCACCTTCCCTCCATGGTCTGTGTGTATGCCATCACAGTCTCACTGTTGCTCTTCATGGTGTGTCTTGCTTCTAGTGCCCATCCTGCCTGACCTCCATGGCTATCTTGCTGCTCCTGCCCTGCCCCCTTGCCCCCAGCCCTACTCCCTCCCTCCTGGCTTGTCTGTTCCATTGTAATGCCCCTGATCCGTCCCTCCTGCCCTTTATGGTCTGTTATGCTGCAGCTTTCTCTCCTGTCTGTCCATTATGGTCAGCTAGCTACCATTGCCTCTTGCCCCTCTGTTCTCTGTTGTCCATGTGCATGGTCCTGTCCCCTCCCTCTTGCTTTCTATGGATTGTTGTGCTGCACTCCCGTCCTGCATGCCCTGTGTGGTGTATTGTGCTGCTGCAAACCCTGATGCCTGCCCTGCAGGGTCAGTTTGGTGCACCTCTCCATGTCCCTCCTGTCCTCTGTTATCCAAGTCCATGTCCCTATCCCATTTCCTTCCATGATCCAATGTACCATACTTGCGAACATTTTGAACTTGGTAAGAGGGAGATTTTGAAAAAAAACTGGGGTATTGATTTTCCCCTTTGAGTTACATTGAAAAAGAGGATATTGTAGACAGGAGACAGATCAAATAAAGCCCATTTGAGCTTAAAAACATTGGACGTTTCCTGGCTGAATCGGGTCTGTTGGCATGTATGGTTGTACTACCATTGCCTCTTCCTTCTGCCCACAATGGTCTATTACATTGCCACAGCCTTGAAGGAGGGTAGATTTTGTATCACAGGGGGCCCCTGGCCCGTTCTGTCCACACCTGAAGTATGAGACCCTTGTCCTTGCCCTGCCAGCTGCATTTGTAGGCCGTATTAAATTGACCAGCGGGTCCTGTGTTGCTATATAATTATCCTGAGACATCCTTACCACTCAGCCAGCATAAAACCCCTGTGTAGGCCCTTCTGTTCAATATGTAGGCCTCTTTGTTAAATTGACCATAGCTCTGCAATTTTAGTGTATAGCAGTCTGAAGGCAGGTCTGCGAGGCCTTCTGATCCAAACTAGTAGCCCCCACCCTACCCGAGTGCTCCGTGCTCGGTATCAAAGCTCAACATCCCCCTGAAGCTGTCGACATACAGTAGGCTGCATCCTGGACTGGTACTTGCTTCCTGGGCAGGTTTCCCGCTTTTAAGGAAGTGGCAACCGCAGAGCGTCAAGTTAGGAGAACTGAGGAGATTTTATACATGAATATATTGAATTCCCGTACAATACCCATTATTTTCTGCTTGCTCTATGGAACTTACGATAAGCGATTGGCCTGAGAGACTGACCTTTTCACCCAGTCCATTGTCAGCATTAAGTGGGTAAATGACGAAATGTCTGGTAAAATCTGCAGACGAAGCTTTTGGGTAGCATACGTAGGTAGATGTAGCGTGCAAAGGAGCCCACAAAATGATATAAAAAGGGAGCACCCACAGATATCGACGGACTACCTCGCCGTCTATATGTAGGTTAACAGGCAGTGCAGGTTTTCCCCAAGAGCTGGGAGCTCTTGTCTTCCTTTGCTTAAAATGTCTTGCTCTGCTTTGCTTGAAGTATCTTATTCTATTTTACCTATATGAAATGTCATGTTATGTTTAACCATTGTTCTCTTTACTTTTGCATTTAAAAGATTTTGTATTGTAATTGCAGGAATGCTTGCTCTAAGAGTAAACGTGAGTGTTCCTAGGTAACATTTTCCTTGGTGTAACTTGTTTCTCATGATGCATTTATAGATGCATTTATAGATGTGTTTTCTCTCTCTCTCTGTCAGTACATTAATTGAGATACAGAGAATATTATGACAGCTGTATGATTATCTGGATTCTGTATTTTGTACTTTATGTCTCTATTCTGCGGTTTCTTTGAAGTTGCATCTTCTCATTAAACTGCCATTGTATTCTGTATGTCTGTTTTCTTCATTTTTGGAGCAAGCGTTCCTAGGCACCCCGGCTCAAATTAAGGTGCCCCTTTTGTCCCTGACTCACTCTCCTGCTCAGTTCTGTGGTGGCTCCCGGGGATCTGGGGACCGCCCCTAGCTTCCTTGACCCGTAATAGATCTTCCCTCCAACAGCCTCTCTTGCAAGTCCTGTATTGTTGGTTTGTTGCCCCTGCCCCCCTTTCCACTGCCCTCCATAGTCTGTTGTGCTTCCACGGCCCTTCCTGCCTGCTCAGTGTGGTTAAATTGTTGCCTTTGCACCCTCCTACCTGCCTTCAATTTTCAGAGTCCGTGCCCCTGGCCTCTGCCTCTCAACAGTATCCTAATGAACAACTAGATTGCTAACATTCTATATTTATTACAAAAGTGTGGAACGCCTGACATCATCTTGATGTAATCAAAACTGTAATACCTAGAGCATTTCCTTTAGAAATTACATATATGAGAGGGTCTTATTGGCATCAAAATTATGGTTAGTGCTCTAAAAGACTAAAATAAGGACATATTTTCTGAGTTTTCAAATAGCGACAAAGCACTTTTAAATTATTTGTTATCTTTATGTTTTTTTATCCAGTTGACCACTTGATTAAATGTTGCACTTAGGGGAGAGGATGTGGTGTTACTTCCAGAACTGCAGACTTTGCAACTGGGGAACCAGGTTGAAGTTTCTGCTTCAGCTCGACATTCTGTGATTCTGGTCAAATCACTTAGTCTCCCCATGTCTACAACCAAAATGAATTTGTTCTTGTGTGATGTAACCAATGCTCATGTAAAGCACTCCAATACCTGACAAGTCTGCACTATATAACACTGCAAAAATACAAAATAATAAGTGTTTTGCACACTTCTGTCATTGGGCTATATTTGGGCTACATCTGGTTGATTTTGGGCTACATTTGGGCTCTTTTGTCTCCGGTGGCCATCTTGGGAGATTTATTTGTTATGAAGTTTCCTAATTTCCTCATGTACTGCAGTCTCCTCAGTAGGAAATGCTTTCAGTTTTTTACTTTGATTCCATCATGAAGGTATTCAGATATGTCACACATTTGCCATAAATTCTGAATGTTAGCACTCTAGTTGCTCATTAGATCACTGTAGTAAAACTACTGCACCATGGAAGTCTGCTCCTGGTATTAAAAGTGCATGTTTTTTAATGAAATAGAAGAGGATTTGAGAAGTCACTCAAAATGTGCCCTCATTTTCTTTCTTCAGCATTAATCATAATTTCTATGGCAAAATGAACCTCCTCATTGTGTTCCTTTTTAAATTAAATGTTTTAAGTGTTACCAGTTTATTCCAATCAAGATGGCTTCAGGTGTGCCATACTTTTGTCATAATGAAGACAGTAAGCGCTCTAGTTGTTTTTAAGAACATTCTGGGACATTCTGTCATTGGGCTATACTTGGGCTACATCTGGGTGATATTTGGGCTACATTTGGGCTCTTTTGTCTCTGGTGGCCATCTTGGGAGACTTATTTGTTATGAAGTTTCCTAATTTCCTCATTTACTGCAGTCTCCTCAGTAGGAAATACTTTCAGTTTTTTACTTTGATTCCATCAAGAAGGCATTCAGATGTGTCACACATTTGCCATAAATTCAGAATGTTAGCACTCTTTTTGCTCATTAGATCACTGTAGTAAAGCTACTGCTCACCAGGGAAAACTGCTGCTGGTATTGAAAGTGCATGTTTCAGTCTGCATGTCAGAATTTTTTAATGAAATAGAAGAGGATTTGAGAAGTCACTCAAAATGTGCCCTAATTTTTCTTTCTGCAGCACTAATCATACTTTTTATGGAAAAATGAACCCCCTCATTTTGTTCCTTTTTAAATTAAATGTTTTAAGAGTTACCACTTTAATCCAAGCAAGATGGCTTCAGGTGTGCCATACGTTTATCATAAGTAGGACTGTTAGCGCTCTAGTAGTTCTTTGGAACACTCTGGGAAGCTGCAGTAGAACACAAAGGAATCAACTGACAGTCTCTGCCCTTGTTGGATGTACATGTTTTACTGAGAATGTCAGACTTCATTCTCACATGACTGAGAAAGATAATGTGAATTTACAGAAAATAAGCTCTCAGTTTAGCCTATAGATCACCTTCCAAACCTCTGTGGTAAAAGCATGAGAAAATATTTTTCTCTCAATCATGATATCCCAGCAGAAGGCTTTTTCACATGGTGAAATCACCTTAGAACATACCACAATTCCTAAAATGAGTATGGTACCATCAACAAATGATTTATAATGTAACTAAAGTCTTAAAACCTTCTATTAACTGCAATGCTTTTTAATGAGGTGCTATCATGTATATTGGTCCCAAGATGGCTGCCAACACTTCTTGGATGAAGTGCTGACAGCCAATCAGATCTCAGGATGAGATGTGTGGTTAGGCTCCGCCCACATATATATATGCTTTTAAATGCTATTTTCTCAGGAAATACTGAACAGATTTACACCAGACCTGCAAAAGGCACTTCCTTGACCTTATGGCTACCTCTCTGCCAAATTTCAAGTAATTCTGTTCAGCCGTTCGGGCTGTAGCTGTGTCTAAAGGTCCTATGGAAAAATGCATGGGGAAAACGCGTTTTGGGACCCCCCTTTTTTCTCGGCCCCTGCTTGACGAATCCCCCCGAGACTTTCAGGGTAGGAGCGGAGCGTAGCGCCCCACCTATTTTGAAAATTTCGCGAGGATTCGTCGACCGGCGCCAAAGTTATTCCAAATAGAATGTTGCAGATTTCCTATGGAAACAGGGTCCTAACTATAACTACCTACTGGCGACCGCCAGTAGGTAATTGAAGATGATATATATATATATATATATATATATATATATATATATATCTTCAGAGAATAATATGCAGTTTATTATATTATAATTACTCTCATGAGTCATGACCTCTATAAACACTAGTGCTATTTAAA
The DNA here is from genome assembly GCF_964204655.1 of Triturus cristatus. Classification (NCBI taxonomy): domain Eukaryota; kingdom Metazoa; phylum Chordata; class Amphibia; order Caudata; family Salamandridae; genus Triturus; species Triturus cristatus. The sequence continues at coordinate 605,609,658 of NC_140594.1, forward strand.
ATTAGTGCTATTTATAGGGCATAACACCAACGTTTTGAAAAAAAAAACACAAAAACCAGTTTCTTTCTCTTTTGAGGAATGATCTCCCCCCCACCACCTCTTTTGCTTTAATAGTGTTAAACCTTCCCATGTCTGCTTTCTTTTTCCATGTCTTCATCTACTACTAATGCCCTAACCCCTCATATATCCCATTTATTCACAAACTTATAGACTATTTTTTACTTTATCCAGTTTTTTAATTTTTTTTTTTAATGCAAAGTAAAGTAAATGTAAAATATATTTTAAATAGTGTTAATTTTTGCCCTACATATTTCTTAAATATCACTGAACTGAGACCACGAAGATTAAAGTGAAGCTCACACAGAATCAGCACCACTGCCAGGAACCGGTAGTCAGATTTATAAATATTGTGTAATCACATTCAAACTTCCATGTTACTTTAGTTAATGTTTCTATGTTTAGTATCTTCTCTATCTCTAGTGCATCACAACTTGTATTTAAGATGTTCTTCTATCATGTGACTGTTGTGATCAGGGAGTTTATGCTGAAACGTATCGGCAGATATGGCCGCTGTGTTTTTAATAAACATTAGTGGTGAGCAAATCTTTCCTGAGTGCCTACTGTATTTCATTCTTATTGAAAGGATTGGGTGGGGATGGATAGATAGATAGATAGATAGATAGATAGATAGATAGATAGATAGATAGATAGAGATTTTTTTGTTAATGTTTACTAGTAGAGATGTAACCGCTTCCGATGTATTGCCTGCAAAGTAATGATTCCCAATCAACTGCCTGCCGCATAAAAGAATAATATGGGGCTGGAGTTTGTAAACATTTTAGCTTTTGGAACACTGCAGGCATCTTGCATGTGGTCATTCCTTCAGGCCATGCTCGAGTCCATTGAAAAGTGCAACTGTCTCTACCTCGTAACTGTGGCCTTCAATCCATGCTTAAGGCATGTCATACGCTCCTTACCTTTTACATAACTATTGCAGACTTCTGAACCTGGCACACTATTTAATGCTTCCCACAAAGGCCACCCTATAAACTCACAATCCATAGACAACACAAGGGGTAGCTACTCACACCGCCAAGAGACATCTGTGGCCTCAGCAGGGGTATGAAGCCCTCTGCTTAAATACAGTAGAATAAAGTGCACTACAATCTGTGACATTCAGTCTAGGCCACCCCTGGAAAAGTATAGCGTATACATCTTTAGCCACAGGCACGTCACATATAACAATCATAATATAAAACAAGCATTGACAAAGGCATTAGGTCGGACGTTTTGAGAGTGTGTTTGTTAACAGTTGAGTGACTGCGTTGCCCGCAGCTGCACTAGAAACAAAATCCGTGCCCTATATCCCAGCATGGAAAGTGCTACCCTTAAAATAACGGTGTTTATGTTATTCTTTTGAGTCTTTCATCCTTCTACATTGAGACAGGAAGGAACAGAGTTTTGTGTGGAGAAAGAGATGAAATGTGTAGTTCCCCTCAACCTCCACACACAAAGCAGTCCCCTACTATCCCATTCTACAAAACTATTTTTTTGCCAAAAGCGTATAAAAAGCCTAGAGAAGAACCTAAAATGAATAATAAACTTCGCTCCAGCCTGAGAAGATACAGTGACATACAGATACTTTTGGCTTGAGTTGTTTCAATTTCGAAAACATCACTTAGGAATACAATGGCGGTAACCCATGTCATCTATAACCTGAGAATAAACGCGGTTACTAGGATATGTGTGAAAGTAAAATACATGGAGTCAAGGACCCTGCAGTCACCGCTGGTTGGATAACACAACACCGGCGGAGGGCAACCAGAGACGCCCTGCCCCGGCACTCGAGCGCATTCCAGCGGCGAGGCTCTCATGCTGGGCTCGTGTTCAATGCACCGCTTCAAAGGCATTCACGAATTTAATCGCAGGGCTTCTGCATGCTACACCTAATGAGCGTATAAAAGCTGGGCTTTAAAGGAGACATGGTGCTGACAGCTCTATGTATGCACAACGCGGGGAGGACCCAGCCCGTGGCTTCGGAGGATATCAGAAGATCACAGGACAGAGTCTGTAGGACTGGAGGAATGTTCCACTATCAGGGAATCTATGGAAAATATTTACAGGCATTGCAACTTACGTCACCATAGAAGACTGGGTTTGGCTGTTCGCAGAATACATTTCTCAATAACGTCAAATGCCCCTAGCTGTGCACCTTGTACTCCGTGTACATTAATGAAAGAATTGTGGCTGGGGCAACCATCTGTGGCGACTGAAAAAGTGAGACCATCACGTACAGCTGCAAACTGCCATTTAAAAGCAAGTGCCCAAAAATCATACAGACTATTCAGAAGAAGGCAAGCACACCGAAGACTCACGTTTCCTTACAACACGAGTCCTGGAGATGTATTTCCAGTGGAGAAGACTGCTTTCTGCTGCTCGCCACGAAAAGACGGCACAGAAATATAGACATGATATGGGCGATGAGCAACAGAATAACTGATCATGGGAATTAGATGAGTAACACCTCAACCCAAAGAACCCACAGCCCTCAAAACCAGACTTCTTCACAATAAGCATTATAGATCCACTTTGGAAACAACTCATTTCACCAAAGGGCCCAGAGTATGTTAGTGTGGCCAATTTTGATCTTGCATCTTAGTGCCACACAACAGAAGGAAACAATAGCAAGCTCTATCCAGTGTCTGAATTCAAGACTGCCTAAAGTGCTCCATCAATAAACAAGCATTGGCATAGCCAATAGGTCTCGCCTTTGGGACCTTATAAGTATTTAGTTATGCAGCACAATAACCTTAGTGCAACAACATCAACTGTTGCATGGCTAAACACTTATAAGGTCCCAAAGGTGAGACCTATTGGCTATGCCAATGCTTGTTTTTCTTTCTCACAAACATCCAACACTGTTTGGATATACCACAAAATCAGCTAATAATGAACTCTCAACTGCCCCTGCCATCCAACAAGGCATATTACTTTATTTTATTTCTAGAGCTCTGGACTGCTAAAGGGGCTTTCTGGCGCCAAGTGACGTAAAAGCAGTGAACTATGAAAGTCAGAACGATGTGTGTCGTTTATTCAACAAACAAGCACATCCAAAGCAAGATGGCTACTGTGTTGAAGGATTCCAAGGTAGGTAGATCCGCCGCCAAGAGTAGTGGGTATTAAATCTCCCCCTTCCGTTCGCGAGCTTTTGATTGGCTGAATTTGCAAAACTGCCCATCTTGAAGATCGAAAGTCAGGTGTGAGTGCGTATTATTCAGTCCTTTCCAACAGAACATAATAGATAGACCTCCTAACACTTGTGTGTGCAGTGTGCACTGCACGACAAATCCACATGGCTGGCAAAGTATTCCAACATCAACAGCACTTCCTCCTACTGACCACACAGACTTCCACCTTAAAAGCCTTCACGGCAAATTACATTAAACATAGCACACGCGCACAACACTGAAGCTATAGATTCGACTGGTGAATGCCTTCACAGGCAGAGTGCTCATATCAGCAATGAGGAATGGACAACCTTTTATCCCAGGCGAACTACATGAACCGCTAAGTCATTTGGCGCACACATCCATGAGGGACTTCTGAGATTCTTGGTGAAGAGACAGGCCATATTTTACAAAACATTATCAAACAGTACATAGAATAAAACCGGGAGCTGTAACCACACCAGTCAACGAAAAAAACAAAACCATGTGGAAAAGGGCACCCATAGTCCAAAAACACTGCGGTGCAACTGATGGAGCAGGTAAAGCAAAATTTTGTATACCTTCTCTATTTTGCATGAAAATACTAATTATGTAATCGATTTATATTTTAATTTGAATTAACTGTGTGCAGTGTTATACTAACCAACAAAATGCATTTTTAGTAAACACAAATTACACGCGGGACTTATTGCTGTTTGCATGGCAGAATAACTTAATGACTAAATATGGTATGCATATTAACAACAGGAGATGTGGTCATAGAAAATTGTATGATTTATGTTGCTTTTGTGACGTTTTGGGTTCCTGTAAGGACCGAATGGCGAGTAGTATTGCTTTAAATGTCGCTATAAGCTAGGAAAATACTAATATATAAAGGGATTAGTGTGGGTTTAACATTAGAATCTTTATTTATGCATATTAATTATTCTTTTGCTTAAGTTGGCATTTGGGCCTACCAAGCCATGGCATACAAAATGGAGCTCAGAAGTGGCCACCGTCTTGTGAGCGCGATGTCTACTGCGCAGACTCGGATGGCTCCGAAGATCTCCAGACATCCTCAAATTCAGAGCACAGTGTTCCTGGCCAAGGATAGGATCATGGAGGACTGCCAGATTTCAGTCAGTAAAACCACCCGGACAAACAATAGTCACCTATGATGAATATTTAACTTTGTTACATGAGTATGACATAGGCTGAGGAAGTGACCAAGCAACTTCTCTGGGAACCCAAGTCAGTGGGAAAACTGGACCTTATTGCAAATTTCATCAAATGGACCAATCAGATGCTCTCGTAGTCTAAGAAATGTGTCATGTTACTCAGAATTTTATTATAAAAAGGGTAGTAGGATAGAGAGGGGGGAGGGTCGCAGATCATATCCGGAGGAGAGTGCGTTCAGTGATCGATTCGCATGCGCGATTACTGGGTCCTTTGGAGATCATTGGGACTGTGACGTGCCGAGCAAAGAACTTTTCCCCGGACTTTTTGAGTCTTGGCCTGCTTCCAATTGAGATGATCGAGCAAAGAATTTGGGTTATGCAGAGCCAATTGGATTAGAAAATAACCCTGATAGTAAGAATAGGTAAATATAAATGTCATGAAAATTTGTGTTGATTAATTAAAATTGAAAACTAAACATTGATTAACTGAGAATGAGTTTGTGCTTTCTTTAAATAGAGCATAGAATAAGAATTCTGAAGCTTTAAATGTGTTTTAGCTGGTTCTAAATCACCATCAACCATTCCAACTGATTGGTCCATTCGACCAAGTTGTGGAGTGCCTTAATGTTAAGGTTAGGATTCTATAGGTGTTGATGTATATATGTAAAATTTTGTAACATATTTCTCTCCCTATAGGTAATAAGGTACTTCCCCACATGTCCAGCGGATTCATCATCCTCCTTGGTGCAGATACGAGTGTGTTAGTGTGAATGTTGGTGTTATGGACCCCACCAATGAATGCGTGTGTGTATGAATAAGTGTGGTAACGGATCTGTGACGCAGGGAGGATCTGTAAAAATGTGCCCCCTTTTTTCCGCACTGGATCATAACACAGATTGTTTTAGTCATGTATGTATTTATTTTTGCAGTTTTATAAAGTGTGAACTCGACCCGAAGGTATCAGAGCGCTTTACCCGAGTACCAGTTTCATTACACACGGACACATTTTTTTTAGGCATGGGGAGATTAAGTGAGTGGCCCAGAATCACAGGATGCTTGAGCCTCCCGCCAGACTCGACCCGTGTTCCCCTGCTTCAAAGTCGGCAGCTTTAGCCATTAAGTGCTGAATAAACAGCACAAATGTGCCACCCAGCGCACTTCCTCACCACCCGGTGTGTTCCCCCCACTTCAAGAAATGACGCCTTGGTCCAAAAATAACACAAATCTGGGCAGTGTCCCTGCCATAGAGCTACACGGGCCTTTGATTCCCCCCCACAGAATGACGTGTACTCGCAGGGACATGGCTACCATTGGTGCAGCAGGTGTAGTGGCACCGAGGCTCAGTGCCCTGCGGAGCCCATCGAAATCTGAAAATTGCTGTAACTAACACCTTAACAGCATTCTACCCGGGCTTGCATCGGGCCTGTGGCACCCTTGCTACGCTACTGTGTACCTGCCCAGTTTCCCCTCCAAACACACCTTACCTAGTGCCCCCCTTATACAAATCGGTCTGGGTGAGCTTGATCCAGCAGTGCCCTCAGTATTAGCTGCCATCAGAGCAGGATTCCTTTAGCAGTGACCTCTGTATATGCTTAACTCAGCAATTCCCTCAGTGAGAGATATCTTCAGCAGTGCCCTCAGAGCGAGCAAGAGCCCTTGGTATGCACTTCCTTCAGCACTCCCCTCAGTGTGAGCTTCCCTCAGTGCGAGCTCCCACCAGCAACGCCTCAGTCTGAGCTTCTTCCAGCAGTGTGCCCAGATTCAATGTCCCTCAGCAGTACTCTCCATGAAAGATCCTTGAGCAGTGCTTAGGTTGTGTGCGCTTCCTTCAGCAGTGCCCTCATTGTAAGTTTCCTGCAGCAGTGTGCTGAATTTGAGCTTCCTCTACATACAAGCTTCCCTCAGCGAGTACATAGGTTGTATGAGCCTCTCTCGAGTGTGCCTTCACCTTCAGTGTACGCTTTCACCAGACGCGCTCTCAGCCTGAGCTTCTCTCAGGAATGTCCTGGGTGCAGTGGCGTAGCTAGAGCTTGTGGCGCCCGGGGCTATCCTTCAGATTGCCGCCCCCCTGGGGGGGTGCTGGAGAAAAAGGATGGCGAGCACCTGAAAGAGGTCAGAGACACACGTAGTATCGCCGCTAATAGTTACCTCGATCATGCAAGTTACATGCACATACATGACACGGTCCAGGGCTAGACAGCCCCTGTCCCCAAAATATTGCTGCCTGGGGCGGACGGCCCCCACCTAGCTACGCCGCTGAAGGAAAAGCAGAAGGAAACCCAAAACTTACATCAGTTCTACCTACTCTGCTTGTGACATCTCACTCATAAAATCACAGCTTGTGCAGGACCCTTGTCTCCTGTCCCCTATCTACCCCGTCCGTGACCTCAGCAATGTCTGCAGACCGGTCCACCAAACTGGGTTTGACCACGATTCCCCTGGCAGGACCTTCAGGATACTACAGGTGAGTCCAATGCACCTGATCACTAGACTAACTTGAGTTCTGTAGTTGGGGCAGTAACAGCCCTGCAGTGAAAGCCTTCTCACTCCACCCAAGCCCCCCATGAGAGCTCAGTAGACGCCATCCCACATGCCCCTCCCAGGAGAGAGCAGTGGAGCCATCCACTGCCCCAGCCGCAGAAGAACTACATACCCTGACCCCACCCATCCCAGGAGAGAGCAGTGTAACCATTCTACTCCTCCCTCCCGCCAAACAGAGAGCATTCACCACCAACTCAGGGTCGCCTACGGTCACTACAGTATAGTAATGTGAGTTTTTAAAGACTGTCAGTGCTCCGAAAGAATTTCAATAAGCTGGAGTGTCAGGCCAGAGAATGCAGTAGAATGTGAAAAATTCAGTTTTTACCAGGCCAGAAGTGGGATCTGACCCGTGGCCCAGCGTAGAGACAGCCTTGACCCTGCACCTGTCACTACAGACAGCCCCATGCCCGCAAAAAAGATGTAAAAATCTATAGAAATATTTTCCTATTTTTGTGGGGGGAACAGGGTATACTAGGAGGGGACAACCCACGGAATCTGCAGAAGGAACCGTAGCAATGTATACTAATAACAGTTTAGTTTCCCAATGTAATATTAAAATGAATTGCACCCAAGGTGCCTCGTTTCAATATTCCTGAAAGTTTAGAAAGGAAAGTAATTGAATGTGAGTCCTGATATCATGGTATGTGCCAGTCCTCACAAACATCTCTTGTTAGCACATGAGTAATGCCAAGGTCTCTGCACTTTCATATCGCCCGCGCTCTTTTTGTGTGTGTTACTAAGAACACGCAGGTGTTGCTTGCCACATTCACTCTTCAGCTGTAAATGTCCACTTCAGCACAGACTTACTTTGCTGAGCTGACGCTGTAATCAAAAACAAGCACTGGCAAAGCCAAAAGGTCTTGCTTCTGAGAGCTATTGATTTGGCACTGCTTTGTAGCCATGCTGTACAGCATTGCAGATGCTTTGCAGTGTGGCTAAAACTAATTTTAAATGGCACTAATACACAGCCAGGGCTAATGCACTTTTACCCGATACTTCCCCTTAAACTATCCCAACCATCAGATATCCCAATCTTCCCTCACACTGTCCCCTTCTACCTTCAATCTAGCACTTCTATGCCCAAATGATCCCCCCCTTTCAACCTAACCTTCTTCACCCAAACTGCACCAAAACAACCTCTCCAAAAACAAAACTACCCCATCTTCTCGCTACCCCATACTTTTAGACTAGCTCTCCACTCAAACTACTTCCTATTGTCAAAGAACTCTGCCTACAGTCAGAGTATCTCCACTTACTACCTTCTAGAACAATGTCACCCCTTCAAACAAACTACACCTACCTTCATGCGAACTCCACCTTCAAACTACCCCTCCAATGCTGAAACTACCTCCAGTTGTAAAGTATTCCCTTCCAACTTCCTCCCCAGCACCGAAGCTACCCTATATTTTGTCACATCCCTCCTGACCTCTAAATACTTCCAACTTTCAAACTGTCCCCACTTCCTACTTCTTCTATACTCAGTCTCCCAGTATCAACTTACCCTGCGCACTCAGCATGACCCATTTTACCTGAGCAAATCTTCGATGTCACAAAGTCAGCCTCAATACCCCATGCCCCTTCCCTTTCAGTATACCAAGGATTTCTAGAACTGGGCTTATTTACTGATATTGAAATTCACCCTCTCTCCTCTTACATTTTATTATTCCATAAATTATAATATATATGTAACAACATAATGTTGAGTAATCTAATTCTAGTCGCGTAGCACAAAACCCCTTAGAATTCTTGTAAAGTGGGTGTAATGGGGTAGGAACCACACCAACAGGCCTAGAACTCCAAACAAAGCCATATCAACCTAACTAAAGCCATACAAACTAGCGTAGCCCAGTACAAACAACAGACAATGGGAAATGCCAAAATATTTCAAAGCATATTAGGTGTGATATTTGCTAAAATTACACACAGTGCCTAATTTACCCTTAGGAGTCTGTCTGCACAAAAGAATTACATTCGAGGGTTTACTCAAAACACAACACTCATACAAAGTATTGTTTCTCTGTCTTTGCATAAATTAAAAATCATATTTGTCACAAATAACAGAGTTATTTGCATGTGCGTGGCTGATGCCATCATTGTGGCACAATGTGCAGTAAATACAATGCAATGCTAATTTTGGTTGTGCAAGGGAGACTATTGCACATAGTTGCATAGTGTGAATCTAGGTAAATCTGCTCACAAGTGTACTGAATTTAGAACGTGCTAGATCAGTAAATGCACACAAACATAATGACCCCTTCAACACCCAAACTACTCCATACTCCTACTACCTCTGCCTTTTATTAACCCATCCTATATTTAAACTATCCAACCTTTAAATTACTCCTTCTACCCTCACATTATATCACCAAAACTCACACACTACACCAGGCCCGGCTCCAGGAACTTTTATTTGGGTGGGCCAAGGGTGCATTCGGGTGGGCCACTACAGGCCCGATTTGTCGCTTATATGTCTAGCCAGGCCTGCTTCCAGCCCTCCTTTAGCTCTTCTTAGTCTACCAAGGCCCAGTAAAACACACTCTTTTCCAAATCTCTTTATAAATGTTATTACTCTCAAAAGTGTTTTTTTTCTCCTTGATATGTCCCTTTGATGGGAAGAGGAGATTTCTAAGGTGGGAGTATCAGGCAAGTGACACTACTCAGGCTCCCTCCGTGTGACCTTCAGGAAGAATCCCTCTTCATTACTACCTCCACCTGACCCCAGACTCTGCAGCGTGCTCCCTTACAGGCTTGCTTATCCACTTTTCTACCACCCCTCTTCAGTGCATCTTATCTCACAGCTGACCTTGGGCCCCAGCCCCATATGAGCCACCATCCAGTTGCATTTTCATTATTCCTGGTAAAAAAACATTAGTAAAATCACCTTCAAACTTGAAGCATTGAATATAGCAGTAAATGTAATTAGCATGCACTTTACAGTTTTCCTAATCACCCGACTGTTAATTAAATATACGAAAACAGAAAGGCCATGACAGGGTTGGATTTAGTGCTGGTGCAAAAGTCTTTTTTGGGGCCCTAACAATTACCTCTTTCTCCGTGGATACCTTTACTACCACCCTCCAACAGCGTCCTTCATCTCTCCGCAGCCCCTCCCCCTCATGACCTCCTCCTCAGACTTCATCACTGCCACCCTCCACCAGTGCCCCTCATCGCTGCGTAGCCCCCGTACCCCATGACCTCCTCCTCGCTTACCTCACTGCCACCCTACACTAGTGCCGCTCATATCTCTGTAGTTCCCCCCCCCCCCCCCCACCCCATGACCTCCTCCTTGGCTTCCCTCACTGCCACCCTCTACTAGTACCCCTCATCTCTCGGTAGTTGCCCCACCCCATGACCAGCTCCTCGTGTTCCCTCACTGCCACCCTTAACCAGTGCCCCTCATCTCTGTTGCCCCTCTCTCATATGCATTCCATTTGTTGTATAGCGCTACTCATATCAGTGTAAGGTGTCACAGTACTTTACATAACAGCACACATTATACAGAGAGAATGAATCAGTCTACGGGGAATGTCAAATAGGCCAATGAGGATTACAAGTGTAGGAGTCACATGTCATCCATGCTGGTGGGCAATATATTTTACTAGGCTTTGGTCTGGAGAAGCACAAACTCAGGATTTAAAGAGTACTCCAGTGGTTGGGGGTTGGCTTTACTGATAAAAATGTATGACTTCCCAAACAAACTCTTTTTAGCGACATCAGAATAATGAAAGACTGGAGAAGTTCTAACTATATCACAACACAAAAAAAGGTGAAGTTTGTATGCAGCTCTTTGATGACAGTTCTGAGTTCACTGTCCTATTTTAGGATTGTAACTTCTGAACGGCAAGTAACACAAGGATCTCTGTGACAAAGGCAGTAACCCACCGAGCTACCCACATAAAATACAGTTTATCTGCATTTAAAAACTAACAGACAAATGATTGCTCTCTAGCAAGATCATAAATCACCAGTTATGTGAACATTTTTTATTATTGTTGTACATCGGTTGCAGATTCATTGCCATTGCCCAGGCCCACCCCCTAGAACTGGGCTTGCACTACACTCCAGTTTGAAAAACTGCCCATTCAGACGCACACTGTGCTCTCCTACCTTTAAAGTAAAAGTACACTCTATATTGGTAAACGGGTCCCACCCAGGGGTGTCAGGCACCATAGCCGATTCATCCACGTCATCGGGGAATGGTGGTGGGGACCGGGGTGCAGGAATCCATCCCAACCCCTGCACGCGCTCTCCCTGGCTGCACCAGCGTTGTGGGCTGCTCGACGTCGCGGTGCAAGCGCTGGAGGCGGAGCTTGTTTCACCGCGCGCCCAAATAGGCAGTGATATGTCCAGAACTGTTACATTAGGTAAAGGTTACACATGGTTCCAGCGCTTAGAAACACCAAAAACGGTGCTTGAAGCACTACATAAAACAGTAAGTTATTAGTTATTAGTGCCAAATCTGGCAACGTGGTGCGTGTGCTGCAGGCGGCAATTTGTTGCTTTTCCTTTTTTGCAAGCACGTGAGCAGTGCTTGTACGTGAAACGGCGGCCGCGCGGCACAGGCCCATTGCGGCGGCCTTTATAATTTATTTGGGTACACTGACTGTCAGTGTCTCCAAATAAATTATAAAGGCCGCCACAACGGGCCAGTGCCGCGCGGCCGCCCGCAAAACAGTGCCGCCTGGGGCGGTCCGCCCCCACCGTTCCCCCCTAGCTACGCGCCTGCCTGGGTGCCAGCTTACCTCGGCAATGCGCTCAGAGTAAACGTCCTCAGTGTGAGATCCTCTGAGCAATGCACTCGATCTGAGCTTCTTCAAATCGCACTCTAAGTCTAAGCTTTGTCGAGCAGTGTTCTCAGTGCGAGCTTCCCTCATCACTGCGCAGCATGTAAACTTCTCTCGGGAGTTGTCCGACTCCTCAGAGTAAGCTTCTCTCGGCAGTGCCTGGTGGTTTGAGTTCCTCTCAGACTTAGAAGTGGTTGGAGTGTGTTGAGAGCTTTCCGCTCCAGTTCTCTTACTGAGTTTCCCTCGGCACTGCCCTCAGCTGCACGTGCCCGGGTGCGAGCGCTCCACAGAGCAAGCTTTTCTCTGTAATGCCCTCAGGCTTAGCATGAGCTTTCCTCGGCAGAGTCCTCAGCCATGCCTCCAGAACAAGCTGCCCTCAGCTGCGCCCAGGGAGTGTGTGCGCCTCTCGGCTGTTTAATGCACCATGCACTCATCCCCCCCACGCCCCTCCCACAGAAGTGGTCAGAATGGTTGTAATCTGAAAATGTGCCGCTTGTGCCTCAGAGGAAGATTACACGCCTTACTTGGCTTCAAGCTCTATTGCGTTTGAATAAACATTTTAACACAAGCGCGGTCCTAAAAAGTTATCGCCACGCCACTGCGTTTGAATAAACATTTTAAACACAAGCACGGTCCTAAAAAGCTATTGCCACGCCACTGCGTTTGAATAAACATTTTAACACAAGCGCGGTCCTAAAAAGCTATCGCCACGCCACGCCATTGTGGGAATGAAAAAAGAAAGTGCTCACCGAGCAATCAGACGACAGTGTGTCACGCCGCGGAGTAAAAGATCCAGTCCCGGTGGGCGTGGCCAAAAGTAGACAAGGCAGTAACCAGGAGGGACTAAGAAGCCTCCTTTTCAATCATGAGACAGCGTTTACCATGGAGGATGACGCCAGCGTGACGCCAGGGAATGAAAAAGATGGGCGGGCTTCTGAAAGCTTTGGAATCCGTATTGATTCCAAGAAGTCTTCGCATGGCGAGACCATCGCATGCGCTGCTAACGCCAGGCGAGACTTAAAAACAAACAGCAAGCGTTCCAAGCTCAACCCGTGACTAATAAATCATTCTTTCTTATGGCTGATGGAGTCCTACTACGCCGGCGACTCAAGACTGAAGCCCCTCTAGTTACAGACCCTCACAGGCCACAATATCTTTCGACCCATCGTGAAATACTCCAACTAATACCATTGTACTACTCATCTTCAACAGAAATCACCTCCGTTTGCCATCGAACAGTTATGACATATACTATTTGAGTGGACAGAAACTTTACAAAATGAAGTTTATCAATAAATGCAGGCGTAGGTCGTCCATAACTTGCTTATCATGGTATCCTATACATAGAAATCAGAGAGGAAGACCCTGGGAAAGACAGTAACTAGGCTTCAGGCCACTATTATACCATTTTACTAACACAACATACTTGCTCTGGCCTGCAACAGTTAAGACAAAGTTGGGCACTATAAGACATTTTCTCACTAGAGTGCTATACATATGTCAATTAGCAAGAACAATTAAATGGAGGAAAGGAGCGTTGAGGCTGTGAATTATTGAATTAAAAAAGTATTCGAGCAATAATGAAAAAAAACGGTGTACCCTCTCCTCCTTGACCCTGTCATTTGGGAGGAGAAACAAAATGTGTGAGGCAGTGTGTACAGTGTGTGAGTGTATGGGGGGCATGTAGCAATAGATGCTAATTTTCAATTTTGTACAAATGTTTTATTAAGATTTTTGTCTATCAAGTGAAGGCACTTAAGGACATTATGGAGGAAGAATGAGAGAATATATACCAGGAAAGGAACAGGGGAAAATAGTACATTATGGTTGCATCAAACTGAAAAGCTTTTTCCTGACATTAAACACTGGCAGCAGTATCACATTAAACAGATCAATTAACAAATATGCTTAGAATGAAATTCTGAATGGAGTCCAAGTAGAAGAATGGTAGGAGATTCCACAATCAAGGTACCAGGACTGAAAATATCCAAGGCATTTACTTCTTATTCATGGGACCACCAAAAGATCCATGTCCACTGTGCCTGATAAATTAGTGGAGTTGGCACTTGAATAATGGACAAATGGCCCTAACCTCAACGTGGTGACAATGATGTGTTGATCTGACCTCACTGAGGACAAATCAAATCCCTCTTTAGTTTAAAAAGCATATGCACCACTTCATTTTGATATCCTGTAACGTCTACAGCACTCCTATCATTTTGAAGGAATAAATCAACAAAGGTCAATCACAAGAAACATCAAACTGTATAAAAGAAAATAAGGACTAAAACAATCACTTCCGCAGTATTCCAAAAAGTTATCCTCGCTGCACATAAAGACAAGGGCCTCTCCAAGCTCACAACAGAAAAAAATGTAACCCACCTGTAAACTATTCCAAAGTATGCACCAAACTAAGTAAAATGTCAAACCTCTTCAGTACTGTGAGCCACGAAGACTAGTAGTGACAGAACAAAACTGCCAACCCCTATTCCAAAACACCACAAGCCGAGTTGGTCAAGTAGACCTGCCACACCAATTACAGCCGAATTCTTACACCAGTCCACTAACACTCCCCACCTCCCCCTAATGACACTTAAATCTATGCACAATTTCCCACCCAGAAACATCACACCAACTAAAAGTAGAATTAAACACAGAAAACGCTGACATTGCTCATAATATTTCCATGCTGAGTATTTCAACGAAATAACACATCAAGCCATCATATAGTAAATTGCTTTTCTTTCCCATAATCAAAACAATCCATAAGCAAAACAACATCTGAATGTAGTGACCCATTTCAAAATCCCCAACCTCACACGGAGCCATAGAAAAAAAAAATCTACACACAAAGTTGACCTTTACAATCATAGCCTTTTTGACCATCTACAGCAGACTTCTCAAACAAGTAGGTCAAGAGCTAATGGTAGCTCTCCAGATATCTATAAGTAGCTCTCCTGAGTCCAATTCAGCCTACTAAATTAGAAGCTTTTGCTTGGCTAATATATGTGTACCAAAATAAAAAATTGTGTATTCAAGATGACAATTTGTGTATTTTCGGAACTCACAACCTGATGTTTTGAGAAAAATGGTTGGATTCCCAAAATATATTTAAAACTTAATAGTAGTATTACCTTACCTTGGTGCCAGGGCCATTCAAGCTATAGCTATTATGTATTACCTATGTAAAGGAATTCCAAACTGACAAAGCCTTTTTTTGTTTCACCTTACTGCTGCCTACTCTGCCCGATGCACTGAGGTGATCATGGCTTGTAATCTTCAATAGAGTCGCTACTACTGTAATCTTGCTTGATGTGCTCACTGTTACAACACTAATACTATTAGTAGCTTGGGGTGATTTTCATTTATCATAAGTAACTCTTATTACAAAAGAGGTTGGTGGCCCATGATCTATAGTATGTATCCTACACTTGGCACAGTGTGACATCAGCCATATTCAAGGTTTAGGGAGGCACTTATGGCCCGGTCCATGAGGTGAGACAGGTCTCCTTTTACTGTTAGATTTCATAATGACCTTTGACATAGCAGGCCAGGAGATCCTGCTCTTCTCCCTTTCTGACTTAGTACAATTCACTAGCACGGACTCCCCTTTGTTCGCATGCATCTCAGTCCTTATGCTAGTTTCCTCAATGCCAGACTTCTGACAAGTCATATGTGGACCCTCAAGGTCACTCCCTATTACCTGTAGATGCCCACACGCGCTTTCAATCCTTTCTGAGGACTACTGCTTATTGCAACCTCCTATAACACACTCATGCGCTAATGGTAAGAAGCCTTACCTTTCCCTTGCCAACAAGCTAAATCAATGCCAGGTGTTAAATGCCATAATATCTGCCTTCCAATCAGGCATGGTCACAGGCATCCTACAACTGTTTGACTTCAAGAAACACACTTGTAAATGTACCACTGACCTCCATGCCCTCCAATCACTTTCTCTCATTCAGCACGAACATAAAAATTAGCTGGTTCCCATTATCTTAGAGGTTCTCGGACCATTAAAGCATAGGTCTTAACTTATAAAGAACACAGGCACCAAGAACCGCAGAATTGATCATCTTCCGTGTAATCATACACTTAGGATAACCACCTGCTTATCAAAATAAAACGGCAAACCTACCTCCACTAAACTCTCCATACACCCACTCCTTCAAGCCAAGAAGTGACCCAAATAATCCCAGTTTGCAAAGTTGCACTGTAAAAAACGTTATAATAATTTCTCGATATTAAATATGGCAGAGCTACTTCGTTCCTTCTTAAAAACGTAGCATTTGCTGCAGAACGGTAACAAGTGCTTGGAGTATGGTGCATGCTCCTACAACAGAAGAAAAATACTACAGCTTTCTGTTCTTAAAAGCAATATCAATCAATTTTACTAGATTACTATGCTTATTCCCTGTGCTGAAATGTGTGGTGAACTGGTTGGAGGTTATTTCTATGTTCATGTGATCTCTTTTTAAGTTATGGCAGAAAATGGGTTTGATTGAGCTGTTAGTCACTCTGTCGCTTATTGGACAATGTCGTCAGTCAGTGAGCACACAAGGCATGTTGTACTTACCTAGGACAGTGGGCAGCATCTCTGGCACAAGCTAGTTTCTGTGCCCAAAGGGTGTTCCCATCTGCTAATCACAAAGCCAGGGAGAGGAAAGCATGCAATCAGGGATGAAACAGACTACACCGTACCAGACAACAGTACACCATATAACACAATTAAAGCAGGCACAACATACTCCATAACACCAACCAACACCTTTCCACATCGAATTACAAAAAATACCACATCTCACTATTCTATTCAATACTGCCTACTGACATACCATAGCCACTCTACACAATGTATCACTCTAACGTTACCACACAATACAACCATGTCAGAATACTGCTTACAAAAATGACACTACTGTGCTACCCAAAGAATAACATTCCAGCCAACGCCACACCTTACTATACTGTAACGCACTCGCCCATAACATTATATACTTGCTACATCATACCATTCCCATAACATACAACATCACACTTAAAACCCATACACCATCTACTTCAGAAAATCAACAATTACCGCAACACACTGAAGAACATCACACACATCACCAATATCAGACGACCCCATATCATAATAAGCAAACAATGCAGCACTATAATACACCATACCATGCTACACCATATGACATTACACCTCATGTTAGAATATATCGCCAAGTCCACATTACTCTGCACTGCTGCACAGCAAACTATATCTCACTACAGCAGCGGCACCACAATGTAGCACACCACTCAACACACCATTACATTTGATTCCAACAAACAAAGAGAGGACAGTACCAATGGGACGACAGCCTGTTTTCATGAAGAATAGGATCATCATTGTGACAATAACTAATATTCAAGTCTTTGTGTATCCAGGAATGGTATTGTTACACATACCTGGTGTGCCACACGCTCAGACTGACTGGTGTTTTGCCAACCAGTCTAAAGTGGGCAGTGAGAAGAGGTTGGCACAGTATGCCCACACCATCAATCAAATACGGCACCAGCTCGAAAGCATCACTGCCCAAGTTTGGTTTCACTGGTGTGGACATCCACTTCCAGACAAGGTCAAAAACATTTGTCCAACCTCAGTACACCATAACATAAGTGCGAGTGCCGTCAACGAACCAAAAGAGCACACTCAATTCCGTCCAAGGCACTTTTGAAAACAATGATTGAACTATATAGAAACACCATTGCCTTGCTACTTAATTCATGTGATCTACGAGATAGCCTAAATAAGGTGCCCTCCACCTCGATAGGTCAACCTTCCTGTTTGAACAATTCCTCAAAAGCACTACTGGGAATTTCGGTGGAGCTGGAATGAGACTATTCAAATTCTCCTGTGCAATCACCTTATGGGTACGACAATGCCCACTGGAGGGCCAGCAGAATAAGACAGCTCAAAAAAGAGTGGATTGTGAAATGTTAATATCAAAGGACGGAGTTCATGCAGTCTACATGGATGTTTTAATGTCTGAACGGACTCTGGTGCCATCCTCTTGCTTCAAACGAGGGAGGGTCGGATCCCAGGGCTCGCATTCTGCTCACAGTGCTTACAGACGCAGATGGAGAGGGCTGGGGAAGAGGAAGTGCGCAGGAAGCACACTGTCTGAGTCATGCGGTACCAGAGGCGCAGACACAGGCTGCAGTGTTCCTCCTTGCCGCAGCAGACAGTGATTTAACACACTGCTTTGTATAAAAGGCAAACTTCTGATCCCGGGCCAGGGGAGGATTGTTTCTTTTTTTGGCAGGAAGCAGCAGCTTTTGTTTACTGCTGAGCAAGAGGGGAAAGCAGGAGGGAGAGCAGGAGGGGAGAGCAGGAATGGGGCTTTACAGAAAGTGACCTGAATTAGCTGTGGCAGGAGCACATGCAAAGTTGAGAACCTCCCCCAGAAGCTGGGGGGGGGGGGGGGGGGGGGGGAGTGAGAGGGGTGCAGGGGGTGGTGAAGGAAGGAGGGAGACAGGGCCAGCCTAAGCAACAGGTATCAAAATTGTAACAATATTGACAGGCAGGGGTGTCATACAGGAGGAGTTATAAAACATCACAACAAATAACGCATCAGCCATTTTGTTTTAGTTTTCATTTACCTTTCCAAGATGACGGACACCCATCTTGGCAAACTAAATTAAAAATGAGGTATGTTAAAAAAAAAAAAGGGAGTACCAAAGGCTATTTTTGGTCTCATCTACCAGGCAGTTTTTACTTTTTCTGCAGGCAATAGTATCTGTGAGCCATACCAAAATCTTACAGTAGGCTTAGAGACAACCCACTGCTTACCTTTGGTTGGCTTTATTGTCACTTTCATTTGCTCGCTTCTTATTTGACGGTTTTCTTTCCTCTTCTTGTGTTTGTACCTCCCCTGAAGCATAGCAGCAGCTTTATCCACCTTTTAAATAGCAGATTTGTATCCTTTCTGTGCTTGCATTAAGGGTACTACTTTTTCTTTCAGCACACCATGACAGTGCCTTTGTTATACGGATGTCTTCTTCATGTTCTTCTTCCTCACTACTAAACCCCTGCACCCCCTCACTAACCTCTCCCTGTTGCTCCCTCCTTCACCCACTTGTTGTCTCACTGCATGCAGCTTTTTATTGCTCCCTCATCTCCCCCGTCCATTACTTCCTCTTTTGCTTTTTTTAAAATGTATTTAATTATTTGTCCCCTCGCTTATTGCTTCTCCACCCACTTTCCGATGTTTCTGTCCCACCTGCGACTTCCTTGCTGGTTAATAAAAAAATACAAATATATATTTATCTAAAGAGATCATTTGGGAGAGCTCAGCAGTTGCCATTTGCTGCTGGCTTGCTCCACTTTGAAGAAAAAGTACTTGCTTGACGCAAAAATTTATTTTTGTTATTCAATGCTCCAGGTGGCATCTGCGATCTTGAATCGGTAATCAGTGGGTGCACGCATATGTGCCAATGCATAAGTTATAACACAAACCATAAAGTTTAAGAGTGTGCCCATCAGGCAGAGGAAATGCTGCATATACTAAGAATGTGCACCAGAGGTGCAATCAGTTACAAGAGAAGCTATTGCTGAAGACAAAACTGAAATGCTGGGGTAAAGTGTGGGGTTTTCCATCCCCAGGAGAACTTGTTTCTCTCAAAGCAAAGCAGGGTGGCGAGACATAGCGCAAAAGGTTTCACCCGCATGGGAACTTGTCATTCTGTGGGAAGGAGGTGTGGTGGGACAGATGAAGAAGTGGGGAACTCACCCAGCAGGCATACAGATGTAAATCACTACAAAAGTAATTTTGATAGGTAGGCCTATTTGGGAGCAAAGATATGACAGTTAACTTTTGTGTGGTGTTCCTGCCTTATTTTTGAAGGAAGTGACAGGAAAGAGAGTGGGATAGTGTTACCAGAGAGAAAGACTCAGAAGAGTGAGTTGGACCGATGTGTTAAAGGTCTGGTGTTCACTTCCGGAAGCTACTGCAATTGTACTGATGGACTTGCGAGACAGGTAGGCTCGCTCCTAAGAAAAGTTGTTTTCCTTGGACACGATGGTGCTCTAGAGTAGATTGTTGGACAGTTTGCTCCCAGGCAAAGCTCCTACTCCATGGCGAGCAGTAGCGGCTGGTCTGCGGTGGGAGTGGGGGGATGGACAATGAATAAAACAAAAACAATAGGAGAAAAAGAACTGCTGCCCAACGCTCCTCTGCTCCGTGTACTCACGGGCGCTGCAGCACAGGCTCCCAGTGTCCCCTGCGGGGAATCCGGACCCTGCGCTCATGCCTGAAAGCAGCGCGAGGATTGGCCTGAGCGCTGGAAATTTGCACTCCCAGGGAGTCTGGGAACCTGTGAAAGCAAAGGAGAAAGGAAGGATTCCTCTCAATAAAGCAGTTTGTCTGTACACACCAATGGATCTTGCCCTCCTAGGAGAAGCAACTACCTAGTGCCAAAGGAGAAAGCAGCTTTGACCATTTGTTTTCAGGAAAAGCATTTACTGAGAGATCCAATGGAGCTATTCTGCAGTGGGTGCTTTAATGAAATCTAACTTCATCTTATAAGTTATAAAGTCGAGCCAGTGCGTTCTGCAAGAAAAATAAGAATCACCTTTGGTATGTTCTGTGCATTTTATGACTAGATATTCAAACTTCCGTGCTGCTATTTAACATTAGGTTCTTTGCACCAAGTGCAACAAAAAGATGAGCTTGGAAACATTGTTAAATTACACTTGAGCGATCCTCGATATAATGTGTGAATGTTGGCTTGCTCATGATGTCACCTAAGATTGCACAGGCGAAGATGGCACATGTAGAAGATCCAGGATCATTCCATTTGGTTCAGAAAGAGTACAAGAAAACTGCCAAAAGAGGAGGGAGCCTGCTGGCGGCAGGTATTTAACCCCCCTCTCAACGTAAAGAGCCTACCCCACCCCACCGGAAGTGACCTTGGTTGATCTGAGTTGCAGGGGGGGGGGCACATTTCCACTGACCACCCCCAACCATTGTGGTCATGGGAGTGAAGGTGGAGGGGTGTGTGATGGGGCAAGGGAATGCAGCCCTAAGCCCCTACCCCCCAAAATGTGATGCAGCATGCAAGACAGGCAGCTCCAGGCGGTACAGATTAGCATGTGTGGTGTATTACAGAGGAATCTGCAAATTGACCACACTTGGTGTCACAGGTTAGAGTAAAATGTGAATGGACCCTAATGTCTGAGTGAGAACATGATAACCCAAAGCCATCTCATTTTTAGACATTCAATATTAAACATCTGGGCAGGCTTGGGGTGAAAACGGTCTGTTGCACCTACAAACTCGGTGGCCATTTAACAGAGTTTACCATTTAAGCCGTAATACAAATTATGCTTTGGCTTGAAGGTTTCCTTTCTCGGAGAAAAGCGTGTAAAGGCGGCTGCATCGCTAGTTTAACTGTCTCAAACAACTTTTATTTTAGTTTTCTCTTGTGTCCTAAGATAACAACGTAGGAAAGCAAAGATAGATTACCACTGGGGAAATTCTGGCTAATATTTGGCAGGCTGAATTGGAAGGCATAACACCATGTTCATCCCTCCCATAGTTCTTCCACCATTCGCTGGAGGATTACGATTTTCCACTCTTCAGAAGTGGTAACAACATCAAAGGGCCCCTTGGTGCAGATTAAAGCCTTCCTTACTACAGCGATGAGCGCCGGCATTGTACGGAACATAATCGGAAGAGTTAAGCACACAGCACAGAGGAGAAAGGAAAGGTAATCACGAGGACCACACAGTGCCCGAGGCATCTTAAGACCCTCTACTACATCAAGCAAATGCCGGATTGTTTAACGTGTTTTACAAAACCACTTGATGCAACCAGACAGCCATTTGCCCGAAGGACACTACTCTTCAGCTCTGTTAAACCAATATTAAGTCGCTGCAGAATTTTTTTTCGCTTCTTTGAACACTATAGGTCAGGAATACTGAGGTATTTTGAGTGCAGCGAAAAAAAGGTACAAAATTCCCTGCTGCAAATTAGATTTGAAAGGTTAAAGGCACTTTTTTATACCAGATTTACTTTTCCGCGATCATAAATGTAATCTTCTCCCAAGCTAAAATTAACCCTACTGCAAAGGAAGATTTGATCACCTGAGACAGATGAATGAGTTGGACAGTAAACCTTCATCTTAGATTGCTACCATACATACAGCAATGAACATCTGTGGAGGTCAGAAGAACCTGTTATTCATCTCTATTATGGTGTTCGGATGTAATATCATCCGCAACTGGAAATCCCCAGAGTTTGATCCATGGCTGAATAAAACACATCACTAAGAGGCAGTGAGGAACATTCACCTTGAGAAACTAATTGAGTTTGGCAATCGTTCAGATCTTGCTATGGCTGATGATGCTGATCTATAAACTCGGACCCTCAGTTAGGACAGAACTAATCTTTAATGGTTTTCCTCCATACTGACTTTACTTTATGATCAAAGTTTCTCGAACTTCGATAGAACTGTGAGCAAATATGACAAAACGTGAATGTGTCAAAGTGCAACCTCCTCCTTTTGGTTTGCAGCATCATTTCTTCTCCTCCCGTAACCCCTAATGGCTGGCTTAGATCATTGATCACAATTAAGATACATTTAGCACAATTTATGTAATCAG
The DNA here is from genome assembly GCF_964204655.1 of Triturus cristatus. Lineage (NCBI taxonomy): Eukaryota > Metazoa > Chordata > Amphibia > Caudata > Salamandridae > Triturus > Triturus cristatus. Next base: position 605,632,009 of record NC_140594.1, read on the forward strand.
CTATTCAGGGACTAATGCTATAAAATTCAAGGTAGACAAGCTTTAGCAAAGCCAATGGGTTCACTCATGAAACAGATTGGTTGCCAAGGTTTTTTTTTTTGCGCCTGGATAGTACATGGGTGCACCCATTGAGGCGCGCTGGTCATCTTTTAAAGACTGTTTTAAAGAGGAAGAAAAACTATTTAAGGATGGTCACCATATACACACAGGAGCCATCTTTTAAGCATTTTACTTTAGCTTTTTGATGAATCATTATAAGACAGCAGTGGTGCACACACAATTTCGAGATTTTCCTTATATGAAAAAATGTCATACAAAGATGGGCACTGTGTGTGCACCTCCATATGCGGAAGGCATCTTCTTACTGTATTACAGACACCCATCTCCAAACGGTAAGTAAAAAAATAAAAACATAAAAAAATACGAGTGCGTGATGACGCACTGGGGAACAGCCTAACAGGATGCAGCTGTCAAAGACTGTGCCAAAATAATAATAATAACAAAAAAAAAGTTACAAATAAAGAAATGGGGTTGAAAGGGAGGAAAAGTTGCCAGCATGAAAGGAGTGGAGAAAGATGATGGCATAAGGGCTGGGAGGAAGTTGTCAGCACTGGAGTAGGGTTGGAAATACCGAAAAGCATGTTGTTCAGAAGAAGTTTATATCTGCCTGGCTGTCTGAAAAAGAAGGATGAAAAAGGTAATAAAAATAAATAAATCCGGGGGACAGGTAAGAGAGCAAGAACAGCTATACATTCCCCTGGAGGGAAAAGAGGAAATACAAAAATAATAGTGCCAGCGCATCAGCAGTTAACGACTGCAAGTCAGCCAATCAAAATACTGATAAAGATGCTATGCAGCAGGACTGGACATAAACATGAATAGGGAGGAAATCAGTCAACAAGGAGAAGGTACCTTAAACATGTAAGAAATTCATCCATTCCTAGCAAGGGGTTGTATGTGTGTATATTGTATTGTAAAAAAATAAGTCTTTGCCAGCAGATTGCTAAAGAGGTCTTGAGGATGAGAACTACAAGAAAGGACTTTTAAACAGTCCTACATTTTTTAACGGAGAAGACTAGAGTCTGAGGTCCTCAAGTAATATGGTCTGCTCGTGAGGCCATACGTTAAGAGCACATTAGGTCTTTATTGTTGGTTTGAGAACTATTTTAGTTTGAGAAACCGAATGGTTTCCCTCAGGTGATAAGGTTCACAATTGTAAATGCAGCTATTTAATAAACTACGGCACTAAAATTGGAGGCAACACTATGCGCAAACAATGCAAGTTGATTTAAGACTAAAAGGTGTGGTCTTATCATTGAAGACCTGTAGCAAGTCTGGCTCAGAATCAGGAGTTATAATGAAATGAGGCGATCAGCTTTATTTATGTTCCTTAGTACAGAGATTTGGCTCATTCGAATATGGAATTCAGAGGCCGCCACCATCATATCCCACAAGGGGCAATGGGTTTTCTTGATGCAAGTTATAATATAAAAGGGTTGTGCTTTTGCTTACCTGAGAATACAACTAGAGGCGTGCACCAAGGAGTATCCTTGAAAGATCCAAAGTGTTTGTGATGGGGTACTTGCTTTACTTTAGTGAGGGTAAAGATGTTCTGACAAGGGAAAAAGTAGCATCAGTGTCTAGTCACTATTTATCTTAAGTGAAGTGTTAAGAAGTGCTGACCATCCTGTTACGGATGTGCTTTATGCAAACCTGAATATTATTGAAAAGATTCGGACAGCAATCTAGTTCTTTGTCATTTTAGTGTCACAAGTGCAGTTCTGTATCAAGTTATTTGAACTGGATAATCTGTAAAAAAAAAAAAAAAAAAGGGAAGAATCATGAAGTGTGAAGTGGAACAGAAAATGGGTGAACCCTTTAACACTCAGGGTTAAGTGCAGTGCAGGTTGCATGTGCAAGGAACGTGCTACTGTCATTGGCTTCTTCAGCAATAGTGGATGTTATTCAGTATCAAACATGAAAGACAAAACTAACAGATTCAGCAGAGCAAGGAGTCCTAGGTGAACAATGCAATGCATGCTGGATAACTACCTGTACAGGTCTTTTTGTCCCACACAGAGGGCTGAACTTCAGATGATTTAGTAGTTTATGATATTACAGGCTACTAACTGTATAGTTACCATCCTCTTCAAAACCTATAGTAAAATTGGGTGGACTGAGATAGGTCAATATCAGTTGCCTCCAAGCTATTTTACTAGGGGAAAGGCGAGTGCTTTCTTCTGGAAAAACGTCACTACCCCGAAAGCAAGACTCTGATGAGGCTTCTAACACTGGCAGAAATTAACGGAGGAAAGTAAATGAAAACGACCCTCTAACCACAGCTTGCTCAGAGTCCAGAGGCCCCATATTCTTTAAGAGGATTTCCACTTCCTTATCTGTGAATGGTTTAAGTACAAAAGAAGAGATGATTTATGGATCACCTTTGAAATAAGAGCTACAACCACAGCAATGTTTTCCTTATATTGATTTGAAGTGCACCCCTTTCTTATCACACCTGGAGTGGGCGGGAGCAATTGAGGAAGTAGTAAATTAAATACTGCTTGGGATTAATGCTTTAGGAAAATCAATGTATTATCTATAGAAACTCTGTGACACAAAATATTGGAATTCCTCCAGAACAATAAAGCTTTAATCTATCAATAAACTGATGTTCTGAAGGGATTTTTAAAATTAATATTATTGGAGAAGTTTTTAAACTAAAGGAAATAAAAATAAATTAACAAAGAATTTGACATTTAGTTCAATGTTCTTTAAAGAGCTGCAAAGAACTAGGAGGAGAGACATTTGCAAAGAACTAGAAGGCGAGAAATTTCCAAAGTGGTCCTAATAGCTGCCTCTCGCCCACCTCTATCACCTAGTTGATCTTTTTCTAAAGACAGTGCAGACATCAGATCACTTGAAGCCCCTAGTCAATCATGAAAATCACACAAACATGTATTTCAATATTCCTGTTTCAAGTGGCTCTTCAGTATTCACTTCCGACAGCCCATGACCTTCCTTCCCACTACTCATGTTCTTGAAGAAACAGGTACATTAAACGTACAAGGTAATTTTAATATAAAAACAGGCATTAGCAAAGCCATAAGTCTGCCTTGACAAGCAAACAAAACATACACATTTTATGGAGAGGCCAGCACAATGCCAGCCATAGTAGTGCACATGTGATCAGGACAAAAAAAAGCCCCAATTCACAGTGCGAGACAGCCAGTGGATGAAGTCGGCTAACCCACTGCTCCAAGCTGTTTGGAGGAAGCAAAATGTATTTGACACCTAAAACAAACCAAAGAATAAAGAGGGCCGATTCAAAGCATCCTAATGCATTTATGCGTGTGTGACCAGGCACTACAATCTCCATAATACAAAACAAATTATCAATGAAACATCCCGACATAATGTAATCCAGGAAACTGCTTGAACTATTAAGCAAAACGGTCACTGAATAGGCAGAAAATTATCTATCTGAGCAAAGTAGGACGTGGCTGCAATATGGAAACTAGCAACCTTAACCTCCCACCAATGGTTCACTTTTACTTGACTTACAATTAAACATGCCCATGTCCTAAAATCCTCCTATCGTCCTTTTGTGCCTGAATTAGATATTATTCAATATTGACGTTATGTTTGTTAAACAATCGAAAGAAGGCTACAATTGTTGAATTGGGAAAAGAGGAGCATGTACAGATTACTTTTTGCTAAATGTATATGAAGTTCTTGTTGGGTTGATTGTAAGTATTATCAGCCAAATTGGATTTTCAGATATAAAAGTAATTAAGTAAGCAAGCAGGGTTATCTGTTCTATCAAACCTGGGCTTACTTTGTTCATCCAAAACACACTCAATATTCACAACACCAATATTTTTGAGTGAAAGAAAGCAAACTCCTATTGTGGGTGGAGATTTGGTGAGAAGACCGGACAGTCCAACTAGTACATCCCATTTTGGACAGGTCTAAATGGCTCTTGGAAAAGTGATAATGAAGCCTTACAGGTTTTGGGAACCACAAAAAACCTCCAGAATTTGGATAACCAACAAATAACAAGAAGCATCAAAATATTAATTAATGAACCACCCAGTGATTTCTGGAACTGACAATTGCCTTATTCAAGCTATCATCTTTAATTGAAACTTTATGATTTCAACTTCCTCTCACTTGAAATACACAGAAAAGAGAAGCCTAAAAGTCAAATTACTTCTCAACAAAAGTGCCTCTTCAGTCTTAATCAGGAAGATATACCGAATACAAGTTGAGTGATTGTATTAGCTACAGCTGTTTAGAGTTCAAGTGTGTGCATCCTGAACCAGTACAGAAAACGGGACATACCTACAGAAACAGATAGGTTTTTTAAAAATGTCTAATAAGGAGGAGTTCCTAGTCAACTCTTAGGCCATCAGAGAAAGCATTCGAATTGTTGGGCTTTTGTAACTCTAGCCTTTTTGAAGTTAGGCATCACAGTTATGTAAACGGACTTGTTTTAGATGTTTGAGATATGTATATTGTTGAACACAGTTGAATGCATTTGGGACAAAAGTTTGCTCCTCAGGCCCTCTGACATTCATCCTACTTGGTTCTGGCAGTCAAACTCTTTTAGTGCAAACAATATGAATGTGCTGTGAAACACGTTCTATAACTCGAGTAGGAACATTTTGTACTCCTATTTGGGGAGGAAACTTTCTAGAAAGACCCACAGACAGCATTGAAATAGACAATGCAAAAGCCAACGGAAGTTCCGGCAATATCAGGTTTGTATTGATTTGTGATGTCTAGTTTACTATATGGCAAATATCTGAACGATTTTCTTTACCCAAATAAAGCATCCCACGTTTTCACATGTCAATAACTTGCTAATCTGAGTTTCAAAGATGTTGGCGCAGTAAAGCAGCAAGGATGCTGGAGTCCCTGGTCCAAGTAAATAAAATGGCACCTTTGACTGCTATTGTTAGTAGCAGACATCAGGGTTTAGTGTGCCCCGGTGCCAGTGCACCAATGGTAGCTATGCCCGTGTCGTAGACATCTCCGTGAATATTCTATCAGATGAATAACTGAAAGGATATACGTCCTCTGATAATCATAACAAAAGATTTTTATTTCTAAAAAAAAGTGAAATGGCAAATGAGAAGAAGACACAAAATTATTATATGTGGCACTTTGCTATTTGTAAAGGATATAAATAAAACATTTACCTATATTTTGCTACAACTATATGATCATTTCGAAATAATTTCAATCAAATCACCAGACAGTCTGTTCATCAGATCATAATTGAGGCCCCTCAACCCCAAAAACAATACAAATCGTTCAATACCAACAGTCATTGAACTACAAAATGTTTTACCATCTCATTTTACAATTGTATGATTACCTAAATGCTTCATGAATCTTAAATAGGAAAAATCAATCACCTACACTGTTGATAACTCTAACTAGTGTAGATTATTACTTTAGCCGTGGTGACAGGGAAGCAGAGGACATGTTCAAGAAGCTCTTAGAGCAGAATGCACGCTGCTTTGACAGCCTTGTTCATCCGCTTCTTTCGAGGGCCGTCCTCATCAACGTTCAGCCCGCTACACAGAGCATCAATGTAATTACCAGGCTCACGCAGTGCCAGCGGCATCCACATGGCCACAGCCAGCAAACGACTATCTATCTGTGGGTCTATTTAAAAGCAATGATGTCAAACACTGCAACAGAAGCTTGCCCGAGGTGGGTGTGCTTTCTTGGGGCACTCACATGACAGATTAAGCTATAATGATTCTCTCTCTACAAATTCGTACAATGTTGAGTCATTCAAACTGTGCTGGCTACCCAAAGTCATGAACATCGATAAAGCTAATCGGGATGCTTTCTGCAACAACAAAATAGATTGTGAATATGAGAAATGGGTAGATCAAAGTACTTTTAAATGTTTATCATCAGCATCTGTTTAAGACAGGGAATACACAGGTAAGAAATTGCAAAAAGATAGGGAATATATATTGTTAACATGTTTTAAAATCATATTTATTGCCATCTATTATTGTTATATCCTTCTACTGGACCAAGTACCCATATACGGAGAAGGAGACATTAATATCAGGACGTATTTCATGTTACGGCTACTAATCCACTATATTGAATGTATTGCCGTGTATTATTATTCTACTGCTCCAAACACCCATATGCGAGCAAAGACAACAGGAATCATTTTCCTCATAACTAAGTCGGTTCCTCAGGTGAGCTAAGTGACCGGAATTGGGAAATTAGTTATTTCCTTTACATGTAACGCACACACTGCCCTGACACCATACTCTTTGCGTTTACAGGTCCCCCACCTCGTTTGTCCTGATGAAGACCCACTTTGATGCATATTAATTGGCACAATTACCTCGGGTCGAAACGTCGACGTTACATGTCCTATGCATCACATGCAAATCCACTTAGACAGCAAGGAAACTGAACCCTTAAGTGGCTTATGTATTGTAAATAGGACCTTGTCTGTTGATTATTTTTATGTATTGTCCATTGTACATATTCGTTACATGTGATGTGTTTTGTGCAAAGTATCACTGTTTCACCTATTGTTTCACTATGAATGTGTTTTTTGGTTGGTTTACCCTGTAAATATTTTTGGTGCTCTCAATACATCAATTAATATCATCCTATTAAGTGACTTGGATTCTGTCCTGTTTCTTTGGGTAGGTGTGCGTCCTTGATATTTAAAAAGTGTATTCAGTACCTATTAATTTAGTCCGTTCAAATTCCGACAGAACCATTGTTTTTGCATATACTATCACGCCCAGGTTCTGAGGGTTACTGGGTTGCCCCATTATCGTTAATGGCACACACATTGGAAGCAGAGCACCCCAACACTGAACACAATGTTGTACAAACACCAACATCTGCACAACCTAACACAGGACACAAGTGCACCCGCCTGTGGCCGGTAAACGGGCATACGCAGAGAGTCCATGACACACACATTGGCATACAAATCAAGACACAACACAGTTGGAGACAAGTGAAAGTGCAGAAACTTTAACAAGTGCGTGTCAGTAGGGCCAAGAGAAGCGCCATGATATGCAGACCAATGCAACAGCATGTCTGAATGAGGAACGTAAGAAAGCGCCCATGTCCACCTCGGGGGAGTCCATCACCAACACAAGTCAGTGCCAACCCGCGTTGGGTGTCCGCCACTGGATCATGAATCCAGGCCAATGCAGCCATGAGACATGTGACCAGATTCCCAACATGTAACCAGACTTTGGGACACGTGCAATGGGTCACATCCAGCGGTGGCTGCAGGTACCTTGTCACTCGTCCATGAACGCGACTGCAGCTGCGTAGGCCAACATCTCCAATGAGCGATCGTGGTCCACCACATTTGACATGTCGTCGACGTAATCCATCAGCGTAATCCATCAGCTGACCCGGACAGATGTGCGGACTCCAACCACTGGACCCAATGTGCACCAAAGCCCAGTCGGGTAGTGCCTCAATGTGCTCACTGCACACGATGACTCATGCAATCTCCCAGGTCTAGTCTCCAGCCTGCATGCCAAAAATCCATGCATGCCATAGATGGTCATCACGGGGACACTCCTGGTGGTGGGCCAACAGGAGGCGCACACACGTCATAATCCAGGTCGGCTACCATTACGTTGGAGAGGCTAACATCCATGGACCACTCGAATGTGCACGTGCGACAATGCAAAACAGGCTGAACGCAGGTGACGTTGGCAAGGCGGAAGCTCAGCCGGTAACTGATCCGCAGCACTGCCAATGGCAGTGCCCCCAGTACATGCAGCAGACGTGCACGGTACAGATCCACGTGATTGGAGGCGAGCATGTGTCCGGGATGGTCTGCCATTGCGTCAGTGGCTCTGCTTGAAGCGGCACTGGCTTGCCCAGCGCAACTGCTGTGGATGAAATGGCACAGCTCGGTGCAATGAGCAGTGTCTGTGTGTAACGGGTGCAGGCTTGGGGTGGGAGTATGTGGTAAGGCCACTTCACGCACGGTAACTATGACCAAGGATGTCTGCGTGTGGGATGTGTACGCGTTGGGCTCACGTCGGGCAGTCTGTAGTGTGGGAGTCGCAAGCAAATGCCATCGTATCGGTCAGGGGGTGCTGGCCACATGCAAGTTCCTGCTCGGAGCTGCAGATGTGCTACCGCCGGATAGTTCAGACAAAGGACCTTTCATCCCAACAGTGACTTCACCATCTGCATGCATACAGGAGACGTACAGAGGCCGGTCGTGGGTGTGGTGGGATGTCTGTGACCTTGGGAAGAATGGATGATATGCCCAGCACGGGGCACATGAGCGGCCTCACTGTGTGCTAGGTTGCCACACAGCTGCTCCTCCCGCCCACGAGCTCCCACACTTGTGTACGCTGCCTCTGTGGTGTTCCTGGGTGGGAGGCGGGATGGGTCCTGATGGTGGTGGCGGGCCTGGGGTGGTTGCGGTAGGTGTGGTGGCCCTCATTGGTATCGGTGCTGCATGATCATTGTCTCAATGGCATCTGTGGGTCTTCCGGTGTGGCTCTTGGCTGGACTCCCTTTCGTGCTGCAGGTAGTCGTCCTGCTTAACACCAGCAAAAGACAGGTGTTAAATACCTGTGGCTACAGCAGCTTATCGCGTGTTTTTGACTCGCATCGCGGATCTGGCATTTCGTTGTGAAAGTGGTGCTGTGGTTTTTTCATGTGTTTTTGCACAGGAACGCCTACTCTGCATCTCATTAGGGTTAGTTGGTGGTGTTCACCGTGGAGATTAATTTTGGGGCAGTTGTCGCGGGAATACTGGCGATGTCTGCAGTTTGCACCAGCTTGTGAATGGGGTGTTAGATCTATCTCCACTTTTGATGCGTTAAGGTGGAGATAATTCGGAGACAAGTCCTTGTGAATATGCCCCTAAGTAATGTAACTAACATTATTATAGCGCATGGGCTGAGAAGGCCTATTAATATGGGCAACGTCAACGTGGGCCAATGCAGACTCAAGACAAGGATGAAAACCCTTATAAGGAGTTGAAGGTTTGGTTTTTGGTGGCTACATTGCATTCTCCTCGCTTCTGAGGGGTGTCCTTAAACCAGTAATTACAGGAGTATTCCTTCAGACTTCAACTTGGGTTAGATACTATCTTTTCTTGGTTCTTTTTCTTGGAGCATGTTATCTTCATATGAGGACAAAAAAAGAAAAATAAAAAAAACATTATTATAGCAACCGTAAATACTCCTGCATATATGTATGTTTGCATCAAAGAGTGATTGCTGTGGTAGGATCCATCACTTATCAAGTTTCAGACCATATTAGCTTTGAAAGATTAGCAGCAATTGTTTTTCAGCAGTTCAGCAAGTTCAAACCAGATAGCAATGCACAGTTCAAGCACTCCTTTTCAGGATGAATAAATGCTAAGATGGGCTTTGTTGATAAATAAGTTCAGGATAAATTGAGCCACTCCATTCAATGGTCCAACAAGTTTGAACCACAACCCCACAGCAAAGTCCTAATCAAGGAGGTTTAGGTGGACTCAAATTGTTGTAGCAAAAAGGTATAAAATGCTCTCTCCCAGTCATTGGCTGCCAGATAAGTCCATTAAGGAGAGGAGTACATTTGGCTGGGTACTCTCGCTCTTTTTGATCTCCTCACAGCTGGATGTTCATCATTGCTGTCACTCAGATCAGACTGATCAGAACTTTCATGAATTATTTGAGGCACTCTCACTTCAGTTAGACAGCGTCTCAGAATGTCTTGGCTTCTTGGAAAACAGTCTCCGGTTACAACTTGCTTTCTTGCTGCACCAGGACCTTCGCTAAGGTCTGTTTCTGTCCCAGTCAACTATACTAGCGTTGACGCATTGGTACCTATAATAGTGGAATCTCTTGGACCTCCCTCAGGGCAAACGAGTGCAGTCCCATCTGCTTGCTGGTCCCCAACAGCTTGACTAATCTGCTCCCTCTGTCTCACTGTAACCACCGGCACATCAGGAGCAGGATTCTGTTATATCATCAAGGAGACATGGGACTCGGAGAGTGTGAGCAGCATGTACCCACTTCGGGAGACCTCCACACTTAACAGCAGTAGTGATTACCGGGATCACCTGGTAAGGGCCACGCCAATGAGGTTCCAAGTACGACTTGCGTATGCGCTTCTTCACTATTACCCAGTACCCATGACTGAGGTCATTGCACTGCTCCTGTTGAGTTGCAATTGCAGCTTGTCCACCCTAGTGAAACACAGAACCTACAACATCAGCCAAAATTTTGCAGTAGTGCGAAAATCAAATCATCTGTGATGTTTACAAGAGCATTTACAAGCACAGCTGGCTGTCTCATAGTTCTCCCCATGATGATTTCATAAGGCAACAATCTTGTTCTCCTGTCTGGAGTACTTCACAAACTCATCAACACATGAGGCAAAGCATCAGGCCACTTCAAAGACATAGAAGCGCACACCTTTGCCAATCTGGATTTCAATGTGCCATTTATCTGTTCCACAAGTCCAGAAGCCTCTGGATGATAACCGCAATGTAGCTTCTGCCCAACTTGTAATGCTGCACACAACATCTTCAGGAGCTCATTGTTAAAATGATTTCCTGACTCAAGAGAAGTCGGAAAATCAAATCTCTGAATCAACTCTCTCAACAGCAGTTTGGTTACTGTAAGACTATCATTTCTTCGTGTTGAGTAGGCTTCCACCCATTCTGAAAAGATTCAAATGATCATCAAAACATATTTCTAACCGGTGCAAATGGGCATCTCAATGAAGTCCATTTGCATTTTGGTTAAAAGGACTTCCTGGTCTCCCTATATGACTCATTGTGACTTGTGTTTTCATTCCAGCACTTTGTTGTTGACACACTACACATCTGTGAGAAACCACGTCTATCTGCAGAGACATATCATTGCATCTCTCCCTACATGTGTGGGATGATGATAATGTCTAGTCATAAGTGGTAACAGACTATAAAGTAACACAGATCTGCCACCAGTATAAACCCAAACATCATCTTCCCTCTTAGTACAACCAGATCTAATCCAATGCTGCTGTTCAGCTTCTGGTACTGCTTTCTGTAACCTTTTAACTTCCTCCTAAGTATCATCTGTGTTGGACTTGGCCCTTTTTGCAAGGTCATGCCTGAACTTTTTGCCTTCCTCCTGTATTTTGTCTGACTTGTTTTTGTTGGTTTTATGACTCCGGGCACTTTACCACTGCTGATCAGTGCTAAAGTGCATATGCTCTCCCTATGGTAAATTGATGTATGGATTAGTGATTCCATGATTGGCTGATTTTGTTTACTTGTCAGAACCTAGTACAGTGCACTGAGTGTGCCCAGGGCTTGTAAACCAAATGCTGCTGGTGGGCTTCCAGCACTGGTTGTGCCACCCACAGAAGCAGCCTGTAAAAGTGTGTCTCGGGTCTGCCATTGCAGAGCCTGGGTGCAGTCTGGTACTGCCATGTTAACTGGTCAAGTGCACCCACTTGCCAGTCCCTGAACATTCCCTTTTCTGCATATTAGTCACCCCTATGGTAGGCCCAAGGGCAGGGTGCATTGTAGGTAAAAGGTAAGACAAGCCCTGATGTGTGTGGCATGTCCTAATAGTGAATTACCGCCATTTTCGTTTTTCACTATTGCAATGCTACCTGTTCCCCATAGGCCAGAATGGGCAGTTTGATTATTACATCTTATAATCCTAACTGACTCAGGGAACTAGGTAGAAATTCGAGTTTAGTATGCCTGAACTCAGAATGATAAAATGCATCTTTTATTGAAGTTGGTTTTAACATTCTGTGTTTGAAAATACCACTTTTAGAAAGTAGGTATTTTCTTGTCTAACCATCCAAGCCTGCCTCTGCTAATTTGTGTATTCCTTGTCTGGAGTTTGAGTGACAGGGGCTGGGGGTTTCCAGGAGACTGGGTGAGTTAGCACAGGGCTGAATAGAGAGACCTGCATGTAGATGGGTGGGAGGAGTTGCACCTGGGACCTGAATAGGGCGGTGCCTTCCCTCCACAATGCTGGCTCCACCTCCTGTGGTGTGTCCGATGTCCCTGGCCTACACTGTGAAAGGAAAGAAGGAGTCTTGTCAACAAAGTGCTCCAGGACTGACAAGAACTGGTTTGGACTACGCAAAGGCCTCTCTGCCTTCAGAGAACAAAGAGAAACTGTTTATAAAAAGGGGGACCCAGACCCCAGAACTTTAGATCACTTTTGGGAAACAAGAAGAAACCTTTGCGGCGGAGAGGAACCAGAGAGACTGAGGAGAGACTATCCCTAAGCTTGAGGGATTGGCCTGCAGTGGTTGCCTGACTGCCAAAGAAAGGAGAAAGGAACTTTGTGTGTGCTTTATTCAACTTGTGAAAGATCTCCGAGGGCTTGAGAAAGAGCCTGCCTCCTGCTGAAGTCTCGGGGACAACATACTTCACCCACCAGCTCCCCAAGACGTCTTTGGAAGTGCCTGCAGTTGTGTTGGGCTTTCTGTGGGACTGCGTGTCGCAAGGAGCTGGAAGCACGAAGAAGAAGCGTGTCGCCGAACTGCCGCCGTCGCTTCACAACACGAAAGCGCCTCGCTGCAGAAGAGGATCGACGTTGCACCAGACGCCGCCGCATCATCGGAGAAGTGTATCGCAGCTGCTGTCGTCGCATTGCTGGGAAAGCGTGTCCCCACTGAAGTTGTTGCATTGTTGCCAAAGCGTCTCGCATCGCCGGAGAAGAGGATCGACGCCGCATCAGGCGCCGTCGCGCCACCGGGAAGCGTGTCGCAGGGCCTGTCGTGGCTCAGAAGAATCGTTGAGTCGCCGCACGGCCATCAAGAAGAAGACGCCATCTTTGTTTCATCACACCGGATCTTCATAACATCACAGCGTTGCGGGTCGCATCGCCACGAAAGCGCAGTAAGAAACCGACGCATCACCTCCCCTCGCAGAGAAGAACCAACGCATCCGCTACGCATCAGTAAGGACCCGACACATCACCGTTCTTGCGTGTAAGGAACCGATGCATCACCTTCCCTGCACCACTTTCGTTGTATAGCGTTACGCATCCTAAGGTACATTGAACTCAAAGTGTCGCATTTTACAACCTAAGAGAACTAAGCTATTTCTACCATTTTTAAAGTACAGTATTGTGGATTTTTGTCGTTTATGGTCTTGTGTTAAGTCTATATAAAAATACTTATTTTTATACTACAACTTGTGTGGGGTCCATCTGTAGTGTTGTCACTGGGTTACTGTATGTGTTCACAAATGCTTTACACACTACCTCTGAGATAAGCCTGTATGCTCGTGCCAAGCTACCAAGGGGGTGACCAGGGGTTATTTTAGGAGTGTACCCCATTACCCTGACTAGAAGAAAGGGTCCCTATTTGGTCAAAGGTACCTATCTCTGCCAAATAGAGATCTCCAGTTCTAACAATCAGCAATTAACAATACGTTGCAATTTGTGACATCTGAAGTTTTATTGACCATGTTTCCATTAAAAGCATGTGCATTTAAAGCACAATACTTGGCAATCTCATCAGTAATTAGATTGCCGACTGTCACTTAGACACTGCCTTGTCTATGGGCAACACACTTCACTACTGCAATTTGGGTGGGCATTTGTAGGGATGCAATAGGTTCCTTACGCTTTCTCCGTTTCATATTGGGGGACCGGAGGAAGTCATAAACCCACACTGACCACAATTGCCCAAAGTCATGTACGATGACAAATCCATACTGACTGATAGTGAATTTTTTCACTCTTAGTTGGTCTGATACGCTGCAAGCCCCCGTCAAAGCAACCAATTCAGCCATGTGCGCTGAAAAGACTCCTTGCAACCATGAAGCTTCTACAACACCTGCAACAGTACAAATGGCATAGGCAGCTTTCAAATTTCCTTCATGATCTCGCAAATAAGAGCCATCGACAAACAGCACATGATCGGATTCAAGCAATGGCACATCTTGTATGTCAGGTCTTGGTTTGGTACAGTTTAGTCGCATCAAGACCATTAAAGTTCAACTTCATCATTCACAGTTTCATTACCAGAAAGGGGCTATAGAGTTGGTGGATTCAGAATTGAACACCTTTTAAGGGCGACAGTCTCTGTGCCTAAAAGAATCTGCTCATATTAAGTGAGCCGGCTATTAGTGAGGTACCTTGTTCGAGTAGGAGTTAACAGTACTTCAACTGAATGGGGTACAAACACAGTGAGGGGATGAATCCATATCTATGCTTTCTCACTGTTCAAGACTCAGATGTGGACACAACCGCTTTCAAACATCCAGGCAAGGTGGCGGGAACAGGTTCAAATTTAGCCAAAAAGTAGGCTGCTGGTCTGCGAGCACTGCTGTGCATTTGTTTTAACACTGAAAGAGCACAGCCTTCCCTCTCACTGCAAAATAGCACAAAGCATATATTGTAATCAGGCACTCCCAGAGCATGACAAAGACATTCTTGCAGCTCTGTGAAGGCATCCACACAACTGTCATCCCATGGCACCAGACAAGACACGTCTTTGTGTGTCATCCTCTGGAGAGGTTTGATTGTCAGGGAAAAGTTGGGAATTCACTGTCGACAGTAGCTCACCATTCCCAGGAACATGCAGACTTCTTTCTGAGTAGTTGGTGGACTCATGTTAAGAATTGCAGTGATTCTTTCTTGGGACACTTCCCTTGCTCCCAATTAGATGTCTTAAATACAGGACCGCTTTTTGCATAACTGCAATTTAGTCTGGCACACTTTATGTCCATTTCTAGCTAAATGATTAAATAAAGCAATTGTGTCATTCCTGCATGCTTTTTGAGTATTCCATGCCACTAATAGGTCAGCAATATACTCTACCAGAACTGAATAGTAAGGCATCACCAAGGACTCAAGATTCTTTTTAAGTAGCTGGTTAAAAATTGAGGGGCTCTCTGTATACTCTTGTGGGACCCTGTACCATGCCAAAACACGACTGCTGAAATGGAAAGCAAAGAGGTACTGGCTATCCTCATGCAAAGGAATAGAAAAAAAACGCCTTACATAAATCAATGATGGAAAACCATTCAGCTTCACATAGAATCTGACAGAATATCACACCTGGATTCTGTACCACAATCGAATTAGTCTTTCTCAAATCCTGCACATTACAATACTTGCTATTCAGCTTCTGTAAGCCCATAATGGGTGAATTACATGGACTTCCCATTACCTTCTTTAAGATTCCTAGCTCAATCATTGGGTCAATAACACGAGTAATTCCGGCAAAAGTATCAGGTATCAAATTGTATTGTGGGATTCTTAGGAATTCAGCATTTGGCTTTACAGTGATACGGACTGGTTCTACACCTTTAATAAGTCTGATGTCTTAATCTGTAAAGTCACAGACTATAGGCAACACAGTATCTCTCAATTCTCTCGACAGGTCATCTTTAGTCAATAGGGGATACGTTTCAATATCGGATCTCTGTCAAGCAAGTTTAAAAACAACATCCTCATCTTTTGTGTGGAATTCAATACAATTTGAGGTACAATCTATTGAATAATTTAGTTTGCATAACAAATGTCATTCACTAGAATTAAATCACACCACAAATTGATGTTGATCCTCAAAGGATCCTATTTTAACTGGTACTGCTTCAGAAACTGGGGTGGACTCCTGTTTATTAGTAACTCCTACAACTTGGATTCTTTCTTCCAAGGGGTAGGTTAGGAACCTCTGCTGTTTTTACATTAGAGCGGGTAGCACCAGTGTCAACATGGAATGAGACCGGATTCCCATTTGCCTCACCGTCCACATAGCAACCACTCTGGCCTAACTCTAAGGCTACGCCAAGCATGCAGTCCTCCTCCCCTCTCAGGTCCCGTCATGCTGACAGCTCTGAGCCAAAATCATCTCTTTGGGTCATAGAATACTGTTGGGCCACTCCTTGAGTTCCATAAATATTCGTAGTTACATTGTGGGATTAATTTGCAAGGATTTGTGTTCTTCAAAGGTGACACATCAACACCCATTCTCGAATGTACTGGGATACCACAACCTCTACCTTGTGGCTGAAAATTCTGTTGTTGAAATCCATCAACACCGTGCATCATTGGAACCTTATTATATCCACCCTGTATTGGAATTGTATTATTAAAACCCAACTGATTCTGACCACTCTGCACAGCTTTCATTTGTGCAATCATCAAATGCTCCGTCAGCTTCTAATGCTTCACTTCCATTTCATCTCCACAGTACTTTGCATATCGCAGAATTCCGTCAATTGGTTTATTCTGCCAATAAATCAAATTCTGCTGAACCATTGATGAAATCTCAGGTCTCAGTCTGTACACAAATCAGTAAACAAAATGTCCCACATCTTTTTTGGACACAGTTTCCATTACACTGTACTGCCTAAAACCCTGTATCAACATTTTGTAATAGGCATGGACTGATTCCTTACGTTCCTTTATTGTTCTGGTAAATTTTAGCCAATTGATCCTTGTTGAGAGATTTTGGTCTGCAGGAAAGTAATCACCTGTTTGTATTTCCTCAATACTACTAGTGATGGTGCATCTGTTCTAGGATATCGAGGTGGCTCTACATCTGGTCAATCTTTAGACACCTTACACTCTGTCCATATATCATCTGGAACCACAATGTCATATAAGGTATCTAGATCTTTCCACAAAACCTTTGAAATCACAAACCACTCAAGTGGTCTGTACCATTCTACTGGATTTTCTCTCAGTTTCTGGAATTCATTAGTGAAAGACAAATGATCACTCCTAGTCCATGGCACATGTGCATACTCTCCTCCAGGTACTTCTCTTATGGGAAGTATTCAAACGTCCTCTTCTCCTTTGTCGATTACAAGTGAAGGCACCTGTACTCTAACAGTTTTCATTTCCTTCTCCTTTGAACATCTACCTTCTCACTTATCAAGTTCACTCCATTTTCTGAGTAATGTCATTATTTCCTCAATCTGTAATTTCATTCCGGTCGGTCTCATGTTAGCAAGATCTTGATCACTAAAATCTAGGTGATAAGTCCTGTGTAACACCTTGGACTTCTGCACATCAATTTCATATTTCTGAGCTAATTCAGTTAACCTTTCATGAGTGTGTCTGGCTCTTCGGGTAATGTCTTTGCACAGAAACAGTAGTTCCTTGACCTGATGGGTATTTAGTCAAATTGGGCAATGTGTCTCAAAATCATTTCTTCTAATTCATTTTTAAACCTGGCCACATCCAATTCTTTTTCTTTCTCTGGCATTTGATCATTCACATGATTTTTATTAGTAACTGGGGTACTTAACCCTTTTAGCCAATCAACAATTTTTTGAGGAGTAAGACCCAATTTCTCCATTGGAGTATTCAAATGTAATTCTTCACTATTTGTGTTTCTACTCACTTCAGGTGAGGCGTGTAATAAAGGCACATCAGAGTTTGATATTCCCATGGGACCATCCTCGACCTGACCTTAAGCAGTGCCTCAGCTGACCCTATATTAAAGGTCATAAACACCACTGTTCTCCTCGCCTTATACTATGGGCAACAGGCCTTTCCAGTGGCATGCGCGGCTAGCCTAGACCATGCCCAATGTCAGACCTTTAAGTGAGTTTTTCAACTCCCCAAATACATACGCAGGTTGAGATCACGGCAAGAGCTGGGCCTCTCGAGACAATCTTTTACCTGCAAGGCCGACACCCTGAAATTATACATAAGAGTATTAAAAGATCCTGAAAACACCCTCAAAGCCTGCTTGAAAACATTCAAGAGCCCAGGAAATCCTTGTCACCAAACAACCAAAAGGTCTATGAGCACACTACAAATTGAAGGCACAGCGCTAAATTTGGACTTCATTCCCTACACTGCCTGTAAAAGGGTCATAAACAGAAAGGTGAAACTAATTTCACATCAGCTGGACCTCTGGTCTTCAAAGGCCTCAACCATTCTATCTCCATTGAGGACTCTTATTTACCAGGAAAGCCATTACCATACCTTTTAGACAGTCGAAGCAGATAAGCTCACAGAAATATCTTGTTTATGCACCTGCTAGGTCTGCAATCAGTTGACTTCAACCAATTGGCTTCACGTGAAGAGTAAGGGGCCTGCAGATTATACAACTACTTGACCGAAACAGGGCTCCAACTCCAGTGCTGCGGTCCTTCGCTCGGCGCACCCAGGAGATCTCTTCTCAAGCCACTCTATTTAAAAGAGGGGATCCAATCATGCCTGGAGGCAACGGCACTATGTTTCTCCCACACAGACACTCAAACCCTAGCAAGGTGTTGCAAATATGTCAAGAAGCTTGCTCCCCCCAAACATGCCACTGCAGTTCAAAAACTGATAACTATTTTACGGTGTGACCCAGTGATTGCCCTCCCAACCAAACTCTTTACACGGAGACAATAACTCCTCCACTCTGCACTTTCATCTGTTTTAACTATTGTCCATGGAAGATTGGAATGCCATTGACTTTTATACCTTTTTAACCATAATATATGCACTAATGCCAATTCCACTTAATGCACATTTTCACCTGCCATGGCTAATAGCGATGCTTTATAGGCCTGTTTTATCTTTTTCTTTAAATGTGTTATTTTTTTCTATTGTGAAATTGGTATAGTTTTAATCAACTAAATCAATAAAGATTTCATTTCCATGGGTACTGTCGTTTCAGTGACAGAGTAATTTATTTGCGGAGGTTCACCCATTTTAGGTAGGTAAAATGGTAGTGAACTATGGACCATTCTGTTAGCTGGAGTAAAGTGCATCCGATTTAACCTAGAATTCGCAGGTACTGAATGCATAGCATTTCGATTCCGAAATATAGGAGTCTGAAGAACTTGTCTCACAGCTGAGTCCATAGAGGTAGTAGCTGAAGCATTTATCCCAGTAGGAATGACTAATGTGTTTGCAGTATTTTCCTGTAACCCAGGTTTATAAAGTGGTACAACTAGATCAATAGTAACAGGAACAGTCAAAGCATATGGAGCATTTAAAGCGCTTGGGTTCAAAGAAGCTGTCATTCTCATGTCTCCACTTATGGGAGAAACAAGTGTATGTTCATTTGAAATTACAGGTTTATTAGGTGCATTAGGAATTCTATCTGAATCTACTTGTGACAGTCAAAGCTTTGGGAGCATTTCAAACACGAGTTCAAAGGGGCTGTCATTCTGGACTCTCCTCTTATAGGAGGAATAAGAGCAGGCTCATTTAGACTTACAGGTACAGTAGGTGCATTAGGAATTCCATTTGAATTCACATTTGTCAGTTCTTCAGATATGGATTAATTGTACAGTGGGGGACAATTTAACAATAGGTCACTCAAAAAGTCACTATCCTCATCATCAGCTATAATGTTTGTCTTGTGTGCTTATAAATGATTTTTCTTCTCCTTTCGCTTACCCTTAACCTCATCTCCTACTGTTATGACAGAATACATTCTCATTCCCTCAGTAATGTCAGATCTCCAAATTCTCTGTTGTGCATCCCAGCTAGCATCTGCATACGTACTTACGGCTCTCCTACATCTCCCTTGTTATTTCTCTTTTTCTTTCTGATGGGTTTTGTACTCCTATATGTTAAGTGCTTCAAATTGAGCAGGTCTAGGAGGCGGTCTCATTTCATATCATTTTCTCCTTAAATTCTCGATAATCCTCAAACTAAACATCCCAAAATGAGGGCATTATAAGACATCATCTTTTGTCATTTTGTGTAACAGTGTGAGCCAAATACATGTGAGTAACCCTTTATCCATCATGACAGCGTATCCTGACATACCCTCAGGTGGTACTTCTTCTCCCTCTCTAGCTAGTATCGTCACATTGTCACATTTCCCTGTACTAATGGTCATATATTTTAGAAAATTGTAATTTCCACATAATATTTAGTATTCACAAATGTTTTTCAGTGAAACGAGGAAATAATTTTGTTCCCACAATCCTTTGTTCGGCAATCTCAACCAAGAACAGTGTGACCTTCTATAACGTAAACATATTCAACCAATCCCAGCATGGCTTTACACCAACCGACAAATCCCAGTGCGGCGCACTGTGACGTCAGTCTCGCTCCTTGCAGCAGTTCACTATCCTTTACAATTTTCTTCAGCACGTTTAAGAAAATAAACAATACAATGCAAGCAAATTCAACCACTAAGGGTTCAATTACGAGTCTGCCAGTCCACAGAACGCCAGACTTGTGGGGGCACAGAAGTGGTGGTCTCCCGACCGCCCTATTATAATTAGGGCAGTCGGACTGCCATTGCCCCACCACAGCCACCAGGGAACCGCCTTTCCTTGGCGGTGTCGTGGTGGTCAGGAGGCAACATGCTTGGAGGGACCGCCGCGGTCCTGCCAAGTATATTAGGAGTTTCCTCTTCGCCATGGTTTTCATGGCGGTTGCACCGCCATGAAAACCCTGGTGGGGAGGAAACAAAGAGGGCCCTACAGGGTAAGGCGGATTGATAAGTAGGGTCCTGAAGCACATAGAGACCACACCCATCTTAAGTCGTCTATATATTTTGAGCTAGCAGCAGCAGCTAAGAAGTCCACCACCACATTTTGAAGGGGGATGGGGAAACATTTTACGTTTTTCCAATTGGATAATGCATTTCATTAGGACGCTGTAAGTTGTGGCAGACTGTTGAGCAGGAGGAGGCCAGAAAGCAAAATGTCAGATTGATCTTTTTCAAGAATATATACACTATTCGACGTCATTCATTCTTTCTTGCAAAGTCATCTTTTCCATACATTATTCAAATTAATAGTGAATACTGAGGGGAGCTTAGTATTTGGAAAGAATTACATGGATTCGTGTCAGAGTGAATGGCGATTTATTGAGTGCTGTATTTGCATTCGAAAATGGTAGGGTAAAATACACGATTTTTTCCTCCTAATCGCAGAAATCTGATTACAATCAGTACTCCACGTTGCCCACGCTGCTCCCCTCTGCACCCCCTCCCCGATAAACAGAACAGGCTCCTCGGCCTTCACACTAACTGCGACCTCTGCTGCGTGGAGGCCTGCAATGTAAATTTAGGAACCTCGACTATTCCGGGAAATGACTGCACGTTCTAATGTTGCTCAGACACGACTGACCCTCATTATTGTGGCTTGTGGGGATAAAACCCCGTTGGGAAAGTGATACGCCAGCTGGCCTTCTGACCAGCAGAGCTATCTCTCATGCTTATCCCAGCCTTCAACATCTCCAAGCTGTTTCTGCTCCACAGCCATCCCCCTGCTGATAACGTTGAAAGATATCACACAAACACGCCCCATGCAGGCGCTTACAACAGCTGTGACAGAAGCAAAGGCAAACAACCAGCGACAGAGGGCAAGCCCTGCACTGACCCACATGACAATGGAAGTATTTCTGCAAAAGGCAGCCAGGAGAGAGGGTGGGGGCTGGGAGGCGCAATTCCCGCGTTTTCTTCCCCAGGGCTTGAAAAAGCTATCTCACAAGGCGTTCAACTACATCCTGTAGGTGCTACAAACGAATGGGGCAGCTGTACAAATCTCCCTCACTGACGCACGGGAGGGGAGGGGGGGGGGCAACGTTTGAGGAGAAGTCTGGAAAAACAGCGCATTCCTTTCATATGATTTTACTTCCCATATCACTCTTCACAGGACACTTCTGCCGGCCTCGGCCTGCGCTGAAGGGAATTAGGGTCGCAGTACGAGCAGGGTCTCTCCTTTCACGGGCTGCCCGGGGAGACGCTAGGCCGCGGAGCCCTGAAGCTTCACATTACAGCTGAATACAGAGACATTTTAATGAAAGTTTCATAAGGACAAAAAGTGCAACTTCATCATCAGTGGGCGGGTCCAACTGGTCTGGGACCCACCCACAACGTCTCGACCCACAACCCGCTAGATCTGTCTCCCGATGTGAGACAGTCACATAAGTGGATTTTCACCAGAAAGGCAAAAAAAACAAAAAAAAACAAGAGTCTCTTATCGCTGTATGTAATGGCAATCGGCCGCACCCTATACCAGCTGCATATCGAGCAACTAAGCACATTGTTAGTGCGTGGGAAACGGCCACAATGCTTACTTAGAGAGACATGAAGAAGGGATACCTACTTAAACTCTCTGAAAAGAAAAATACTGTCTAATTAAATATGAATAAAATGTCTAAAGAACAACAAGTGAGAAGAAATTGCTGAAAGATGATAAAAGAAATTGTTGGAAGTTGTGCTTGCTGCTAAACCGCTTTGATTCAACCCAGACAAGAGACTCCACCGGAATGAATAAATTAAACATAGGTCAAACGTGCAAAGGTCAAACTGAGGATATCAAGAAAATTAAAACCTTTGATAACATTTAGAACTTTAGACATGTTGTTCAAGCTCTGATGTTTAACATAATATGCTATGGCAATGACCTTCTGACTGGCCTTTCCTAAAGCCAGGCTTGCACCCTAAAAACAACACTCCAAGCTGAGCGCCTCTTGTGGTGGACATCTGGAGTGAAGACCACATAAATCCAGTGCTAAAAGAGCTCAAACGCACAGTGCTCCTTAAAGCTCGCCTGAATTACATATGAACAGGGCCACTGGAATTAGGCGGCAGGAGAGAGATAAACTATGCGGTAGGGTTGACTAAATTATTAAGCAAGAAAGAACAAATTATGCAGAGCAACACATTTAGATGGTATTATTTCCTTATGTTGTCATTTTTACACAAGTTAACACTGTCTGTGCAAAGGTTTCGGCCAGTTAGTACTAGTTTAAACACCCAAATCCAAAAAAAGTGACATGGTGGCCTAGTCAAACTTTGAAAAGGGCCTTCCACTGCGCTGAAACAGGTCAACATTTTTATTAACTTTTGATCCATATGAGATAGAAGCAACTTTTTTTGTCATAATCTGCAGATCACGTAGCAGATAATGGTCTATGTGACAAATGAGACATTCCTTAATTATGTAGAAAACGCTTGGGAATCACATAATTCCTGTAGCCCTGCTAAGAAAGCAGTTAATCTACACACAAATATTTCAGAGTAAGGTTGCGCTTCTACCAGCAAAAGTGCTTCATTCTAGAAGTCCCTAAACGAACACAGAAAATACTGGCTAGCACTTTCTCCAGGCCGGCCCTGAAACTATGGAATTCTCACCCCTTAAGGAAAGCTCTCCTTCAAACATGAACTCAAAAGATTCTTGCCCACCAATAATATCACCAAGTTATGCCCATGTTTGAACATGTGATTCATACACTAACGTTGGCTTTCTAATTTGCTGCTCACTATTTCCAACGTCAATATAGTATGTAAATACTCAGACTATATTGGCCAATTGTGACTTATTCTAAGTAATGTATGCACAATGGTGACATATGTTCTTCACTGGTGCTTTACAATCACCTGCACATGGAATGACCTGCCACCAATCTCTATTTGTCAAGCGATCCTGACTCATTTCAGTATATTATTACAAGTTAAATGTACATATCTATCAAGTTTATACCATGTGCTCCTCTGCTCTTGCAAGGACCAGTCTCCCTAACTTTACCATGCCAATGATCCTTTACTTGCATGTACAACTTTCTTGCATTTGCCTGCAATATTATTATATGTGCACATGACTACCTAGAAAGATGTTTTTTTTCAGTGCACCTGTTTCCTGTGTATTGCAAATGTGCAGTGCTCCTAAGTCCTTCAGGCCTGGTCGGTGCTATAAAACACCCTGTGAATGAACAAATCCTCTCTTCAAGAGAAGCAAGCAATATAACAAGTCTACTGAATGGATATCAGTGAAAACTCAATTTATGGAATGTACAAAAACAAGAAGCTGTAATTTGCAGGTTACACCTGCATCTCTGCAACAAACACATCAGTCCAATGGGTTGATCCAAGTTGGGTTGTCCTAGTAGAATTTAGACCTGGAACCTGCTCAGTACAGACGATGCTCAGCATAAACGATCTGTTTAATCTTTCCAATAATGGCAGCTGAGGTCTACTGACTACATTTCTATCGCAGCATCTGAAGCATCAACATACCGAGCTCCCTCTCTTGCTGCCTCGCTTGGCCTGCAGATGTAGCCATCACAACATATCCGTGGGAAAATGTTCTACTGGTAAAGTCTGTGGGCTGCCTCAGCGACACGGGTTCAGATTTCAGTGCCCAACTCCGCTTTTTATCTCTAGTTTGGTGCGGAGGGTATCGCCGGGCTGATTAATACCAACACCTGTTACCCTGCAAATTTCAGAATTTTTTTTTATTGTCAATTTTGGTCTACCCAAGATAGACTTCAGAGCATTTGTGTCATCACTTAGCAGGTGGACACAAGTGGCAATTATATTGGCCTAGTCTCAGACAGGGAAATCACCAGCTGGGACTGTTCAGGCTCACTCCACCAGAGGAATGGCGGCTCATGGGCAGAACCGAGCATCAATTGTGGCCACAGAATAACAATCAGTATGAAAGGGCAACTATTAACAGGAGTTGTGTTCCAGTCATAATAAAGTATGTGTTTGCATTATCTCCTGTTTTTGCTTAGTATTTTGTTTGTGACAGGGTTGCAAAGAAGTTGATTTGCTTTGGTAGTTCTGCAACAGCAATGGCACTTGGAGAGCAGGTGAGTAGGCAAAGCCTAGATTATTTGCCAGACACATTCATTTCTCCAATTCTGCATTCGTCGTCCCTTTACTTTATTCCCTCCCTCATGCTCCCAGTCTTCATGATGGAGATGGGCTTAAATATTACAGGAAGAAAGGCGAAAGTGTGTGCCCCTCACATAGTGGGTGGGTCGTAATAACAGGAAAGGAAGAACAACGAGCTTGGGAAGGGTGCTGTTTGTAGGGCAAGGTCTACTATTTCAAAAGTAAGTAATGCTTAAAAACAGAGGCAGCCCTACGTGGAACTCGGAGGAGAGTTATGCCTAAAATAAAAAAATAAAAAAACTAACAACCATTGAAATATACAGCTATTGTTCTCTGGTGAAGTAACCAGAGGTCGACAAGCCTCAGAGCACAGCTGACACCTGCATCACTCACAACCAAATAAATGCAAATAACAGCGCAGGGATGGTGCGCGAGGCATGCAAATATGCACTCACCGTGAGCTTGAGCCTGGGGCTCCTGCGGCCCTGGGGGCGGGTCGTAGGGCTCGCGCACCGGAGATGGAACTGGAGTTTCCGCCTCAGGTGTGTCAAAGTTACCTTCAGAGTCCGAGCTGTTGGGAGGGGGGAGAAAAACAAGGTGAGCGACTCCTGTCAACAGCAGCCTGACACATTCTTCGAATTCCAGAGCTAGTACTCTCCTGACACACGAGTCCCAGACTCCAGCCAGGCTGGAGAGAAGAGGGCGGGAAACGTGCTGCTGCTTGTGAAAGCGTTTTAACCGGCAACACAAACAACAAAACAATAGTTTACTGCGGGGCTGTCCAACGTCAGCCCAGGAGGGTTGGATCGAGCCATCCCTTTCAGCTCTCCACATAAAATAAATGTACATACAATGAATCTAATGTCACTTAATTACCTAGTCACTGACCACCCTGCGAAGGGCCTGGAGCCGGCCTTCCTGGACCGGAGTTGGACACTCCTGGCTTTTATTTATTTGTCTTTTAAAATACCTGTGAGTTTAGACGTGTTGCTAAAGATCTGGGCGGTGCCTTATTTGTACACAAGGGTTTCTGCATCTCTAAGCACCCCATACAAGGGTTTCTACATCACTGAAGACATCACATCTGAGAAACTCTAAAAGCTTCGACCAGGCGTTGGTGTGCAATGGTAAGCCCATTGCACAGTTTAACTAGACGCCAATCAGTTGCCAATTGCTGTACGTAAGAGGATAACTGATAACAGTAAGATGAAACATTTGTCTATAGTGTTTACATGTATACAAACTGCAAAAAGATGAAGTAGTACTGCCACAAAATGTACCACTTTTATTTATTTTTGCAATTCTATATAGCGCGGACATGGCCCAAAGGCATCATAGTGCTTTACAACAGTAGCATGATATACGTTTACAGCGAGTTACAGTTAGAATAATTACATTCACACATTTGCATTAGTATATGCGACTAGGGCAACTGCTGCAGATTGGTCAGAGGCTGTACACAGTTCAAGCATCGATTAAGATGGTGGGGACACATACCGAAGGTACTTCGTATCCTGGTGGAGAGAGTACTTAAGCATGGTCCAGGGTGTTTAGCCGGGGGGCCTGTCCAATAGGAGGAGGTTGAAGTGCTTTTTGAAAGTGACAAGGAAGGTGGTTAGGCTGAGGACGGGAGGTAAGGAGTTCCAGATACTTTTGGCACTACTGGAGAATGACTGGCGCATGTAGCGTTCTCGATTGAAGGTGGTGGGCGCAAGGAGCAAGGATTACATCGAATTACTTGCAGCTTAATTTTGTCAACCCTGCAGCATAATCTGGTCCCCCCCATACATAATTTCGGTAGCCTTGGGTATAACATTCAGGGCGAGGGCCTGGTCAAGCAGGGGCTGAATCAACAGGGGGCACATCCCTAGCAGAGGATGTGTCCACACTTCAGTGGTGCACAGTTAACACCAGTGTTGTACTATTACAGGTTATGTGGTATTTTTGTTTGTCAAGTGATGTATTTCAAACTTTTTGGTTATTTTGTCACTTTCGTATTATTTTGGCTTTAAGCTGGTATAGAATGTTGTTGACTGGAAGCCCTATTTTTGGGTTCATAGCATCAGTCAGCATACTGGCGAGGGGGAAAAGGACCAGACATATGCATATGAATTACAGGGCCTGCAAAGGGGTAGTGTTAATTCCATCGTGCCAGAAGTGATCCCATCATGCTAGTAGTCAGGAGCTGGTACTCAATGGGCTCACTAGCAGCAATGTCTTTACTGTTCAACGTTATTAATTTGGAATTGCCAGAGAATTGGTTTTATAACTCGATTTCTTTGTATAACGTTATTTTGGGAGTAAAATATACATCTTTGAACAGAATTTACCATTTCATTCATATTTCTGCTAAACAAAATAATATTTTTTTTAAACAACTTGCATCCTGCAAAAAAATGGAATGTACATATCTTCAAGACACATCCATAATGAGGTAGATTCGGGCAGATAACAAAAAATCCAGTCCCCAGCAGAGCTTCAGATGTGGATCTACGGGCAAAGCCTGCGGTGTGGGGTCCTAAATTCGCTATTTTGGACCTTCTGGTCAGAGCAGGCTGCCCTGGCTACATAAGCTTGCTTAATACCAAGTGTCCATCAATCCACAATGTGAAGCCTCCTGCAAACAGTCTTTCAGCCACCTCTCTGGACCGACTTTGTACCCTCCAATGTTTGTCTTCATCTAGCTGACGAGTGGCTCATCTCTATGGCCTGGCTGTGTCGCATCCAGTCAAAGATGGTACAAGTTCTGGGATTCAACTATACAAGCTCTAGCACCTAGATGTGCCAGCTCTATGGGCAAGCCATGCCAGACCAATGGGAAAGCCATGACCCCCAAAGGGACAACCTACAGGGAAGACATTTATGTATATGTTGGAAGGTGTAAGGACACATCCATGCCTCCACTTTGAGAACTGCACCCCCTGACCTTGCAGCCTATAGGGATGTGTAGCTCAGGCTTCAGTTGTCATGCAGTCCACATCATGATGACAATTCTTGGGGCCGGTCATGTTATTTCTAGGGCCAAGCATACAGTCTCTAATAGATAATGATGTCTCCAGGTGCTAAGTGTGCCAGTCTCTGAGGTGTGCAAATGATGGCTGGGTGTAAACTGGAATGGCATGGGGAGCAAAACGACGATGGATTTAGGCCAGATCTCTGTACTGGGAGTATGTTTGATATTGTTCGGGATTCTGTCCAACAATTGTTCTGTTTGCATATCTCTGAGGTGGACAGCGGCACCTAGGTGGACTGGCCATAGCGCCTTCACATGCCATCCTTGAAGCATCCATGATCTGTCCGAGCATTATTCAGGGGCCAACTGTGTGATGCCCAAAGGCTTCCTGTACAACTTGGATGGGGAACCTGTGCAACCTAGATTAGTGCTGAGGCAGCCTTCAGGGACCGACAGCGCACCCTATAAAACGCCTTCAACTGAAAACAACCCCCAAAAGCATGACTGCATAGTCCCCTTGGTGAGCAAGTGAGTGGGTAGAAATGACTTGGTCAGTACAACTATTCCCAAAGAATGTGAAATTAGAGGGCTCTAACAAGCCCCTGTGGCGCGGGGGGGGGGGGGGGCAAGCAAAGTCAATTAACGCCTGCGTGATATATGGGAGACCCTGGGTCCCTCTTCACATCCGCCGGGGGAGGGGACATCATTTTGCGACATGCCACTAACAAGTTAGTAAACCGCTTTCTGCGCTGAATAACATGAGTGCCAACGATACCCGGGGGACAAACAAGGCATTTTTTTGCAATCCTTAGCCCAAGCGCGGAAGAAAAAAAACACGAATGCTCCTGTCTGACTTATTGATTTAAAAAGAAGTCCTCAGACCCGCTTAGTTCTGCTAACCAATCCACTTAGCACGAGTCCCTCTTGTTCTGTCCTCGCTATTTTTATCTTGGCTCTTGGCAGCCATGCCACCTCTCGCGCGGTCTTCTAGAGCTGCTCGCGCGCACAGAGGACACAACATCTATTCCACAGATACATTCCTTTTCCGGGGTGCTCTTCCCATCCTTACTGCCATGGGCAGCGCGAGCATCGAGACCTGCAAAGCCACGGGTATCTTAGCAGCCCACCCCACTACCGCATCCACTCTTGGAATGGGCATGTATGTGTATGTGCTGTGACCACCCTACCGTGGGCTTTTAATGTGCCCATTCCACCGGAGTCGTGACTCTAAACAAGATTAGGGATGCGTGTGCCCTCCTTCCTGCCTACCTCTGCCAACCAGAGGCCACCCATGGCATCTATCAGCGCTGCCCAACAGCCCTGCCACCTGCTGATGTTAAACATGGAGAAAGATACTAGTGCACGCACACAGACGCTGTCCGGGTCGATAAAAGGTTACATCAGATAGTGAAAACATCAACGCCGTATACAGAGAGGAAACAGAGGGCACTAAACTGCATCGTTACGTTACTGCCTACACAGGGTCGCGCGCTATACTGAGCGTGAGAGATCACAACCAGCAGCTGTGTTGACTCGAACCTTGTGACCTCAGGCAGATCTCGCTGTACTGACCTCAATGATTTGTCCTCCGCCTGTTGGTCATCGTCTTCCTCCTCCGGCTCTTCCTGCCCTGCGCCTCCACGGACAGCAGACCACGTCCACTTGGCCCACTGCACTGGCGACAGGATATGCCACGGGCTGTACGCCATGTTTCCGAGCGAGAAAACCCCCCGAAACCGTCCCTTCTAAGGTCCTCTTTCAAAATGGAGGGAATGTGAAAAATGTAGAGACAGCGCCTGTCGGCGGAGCCGCGGATGTGGTTAGACGAGAAGCATCAGGTTCGTGCAGCTCGCAGCTTCCTCCTTGGCAGCCTGGAAGAGGAAGACGAATGTGTGGGGGCAGTGAAGGCAGCGAGCGCTGTGCGAGGCGAAGTGCAGCCTACTACTGCACCACTGCACCTCTCCCGAAGACTGCTACATTCAGCCTGCCTCACTTCCACAAGTGACTACCACCAGCCGCCCCCTCCCCCAGGAGGCTGGAACATTCAGCTCCCTCGCGCACACACTCCCGCCCTCCCTAGGGGGCTGACTCAGTCAGCGTGTCTCACTCTCACAGGTGACTACCACAATCAGAAGCCCCCCACCTACGCATTAGAGGGTGCAATGAACTTCTACAACCAGTACCAATTCCCCACACGCAACAGCTACCACACGGTGTGTACTGCCCAAATCTGCGCCAATTTCTCACCGCCACATGATTGCAGCTCCCCAGAATAGTTACATTAAGCTCCAAGTTTCTCATTCCCTCAGAACTGCATCCCAACATGGGGCTATTTCTACAACACGCAAACCCCCATCACCACGGTGACTGGCGCAACCGGCATCTCTTCCTCGCAGCACCCTCTCCACATAACTCAATCATCAGTCACCTCCCTCAGTTTTCCAAAAGCGACACACATGGGGCTGCCACATTCAGCACCTTCCGTCCCATACGCACGTCCCGGCACAGGCAACCTCAGCAGTCCGCATCCCTTCCTCACTTCCAGGTCAGCTCATGCCCAGACTGCCAGAGGGCGCGCCCTTTTCTCGTGCCCTGGGAACATCCAGCCGGACTGCCAGAATCAGCTGGCTGGAGGATATCTGGAGGCAGCTGCGACGGGAGACACCCCCTTCCCAGACCGTACTACTCTAGAGGGGGGTGGGGAGGTGTGCCTTAAAGGCTGCGCGGTTTCTCGTGGTGAAAGTCCCTCTATCACCCCGCAGAAGCCCAGGCTGTGCTCTCGCCCTGGGAAGGAGTGATGCGACTTCAAGCAGAGAAAGTTACAAAGAGCCGGAGTGAGGACAGGAATGCAGAGTGCGACCAGTGATGTCAGAGGGCCGCTCCGTATCTCCAGCCAACCCTGACGGAGGCTGATGCACACTGCAGACACTGGCGTTTTGTCTGTGCAGTTTTAGTGCTTGTTCCCGGTTTACATTTGCGTTTATTTTCCTTCAACCTCACAGTTTATTGGCAGGTGTATCCAACCCGCCCCTCTGCCTATGTACACAGAGTGAATTTACTGCTAGAACTGGAGCCGTTGCTGTTGTGTTCACATACAGGCACAATTTCTTCGGCTCGCGAGACAGGGCTTTAAGTGGAATGAAAAAACCGTGGGGGCTCTCAAAGGGGCGTGGCTGATGTAATTAGGGCATGCCTTAAAAAGTAAGCTACAAATCTGTGCTGACCATAGTGTGCTGCCGACTGGTAATTTGCTGCTTCTGTCATTCCATCCATATATATAATACAACAAGAAAATTACACCTACAACAAGCCAGGACTATTGACTTTGCCAATGGTTCTTAGTTGCATAAGAAACATAAGCAACAACTAATGGCTTCGGTTTTTAGAATTTTGAAAATGCTTCAGTTCTGAAATGATGAGACTGTGAAAGAACTATGATTCTCTTTAAAGTTACCACAAAGGCAGTAAAGGGTGGTACTGTTGCAGAGTTAAGATTTTTTTCTATCCGGACGGTGAGGGCAAAAATGGAGCGCCCCATTGTGACTGTCCCAGCAACTGCTTTTTAGAACTGCCGGGGCTGAGCACCGGCAGGACCAGGCCCACTTAAAGCCCTGGTGCTAGAAGACCCAATGTAAGCAAAGGTCGTATATTACCTATTGGCAGCTGCCAGTAGGTAGTTATACTTGTGCCCTAAGGTAATTATAACTTGCCTCCATGCCATGCACTGCAACTTACCCCACATATTACAGCAGTAATAACATTTTAGATTACATTATTCATAACATAACTGCAACACTTGCAATAAAATTATTGATGAGAAAACTGTTCTTGGTGGGAGCAGAAGTTATAATTACCTTAAGGCACAAGTTATAATGTCTTGAGATAAGCATAACTATAACGGTTGAATTTCTATGGTTTTGTGTGTGTAAAATCTGAACCTAACTCTAACCTGAGAAAAAAAAAGAGACGTTATAGTTGGGTTCAGATTTTACACACCCAAAACCATAGAACGTCAGCAGTTATATATACCTGAGCTATGGCTATATGAATGTGTGTGGGTGTGTGAGTGGCTGTGTACATGGGCATGGCTGTGTGAGTGGGTGTGTGAGATGTTTTGTGGGTCTGAGTTGGTGTGCAAGTGGTTGTGTGTGTGGGTGTGTGTGTGCAGGTTGTGTGTGGGTGTGTGAGTAGGTGTGTAGGTCTGTGTGTGTGTGTGTTTTTTTTTAAATTGGAGTCTGGATCTGCTGCAGAGCACACATGGGGGTCATGCTGAGTACCACAGTGGATCTGCAGACCCTTGTGCAGTAAAATTAACCTTTTTTTGGACAACTGCATGCCAAATGAGGGGTCCCTCACAGACCCTTCAATCAGTCCCATGGGTTCAGAGTACCTCCACCCGGACCACTTCTATGACTGTTTACATTTTATTTTCTATGCAGGGAACCGAGTCTCGATGCACAAAATGGCAGCCGCAACTTTCCTCTCAGGTTGGGACCAGCCAACCACAGCATTGATGTAGGTGCATGGCTCCGTGGATCCGCCCCAGTAGATTTGCAGTGGATCTGTGTCACTAGATATAAATTAATATTTTACTTTAATAACTCCAAAAGTACTGAACTTATTTACACCAAATTACAAAAAGTACTCGTTCTGGACAAAGATCTAGCTCTCTGCCAAATTTGGTGTAATTCCGTTCAGCGGTTCGGCTGCAATCGTGTCTAAAATCCCCATGGGAAATTGCATTAGGAAAACATGTTTTGGGACCCTCTTTTTTAGGTCTCGCCTGACCCAGCTCATGCGCTGGTCTGGCGAGACTTCTTGAGAGGGCTCCAAAAAGTGCTACCAGGCCAGCCTAGAGCTACAGTGCATGTGCGCGGGCGCTCGCGCCGCACTTTACCGCGATTACTTTCACTTTCGCGGCCGCTTTGATGTGTGATCACAATCTTTCACTTTCGCGGCCGTTATGTTTTTCATGAAGGCAAACATTCTGTGGCGGGTATAAAAAAAATGTGCACTATGTTTGATAAATCACTCAAAGTACTATTGTTCACCAGTATTGTTCACCATACTTTTTAATCATGCTAGTCAGCGGGGAGAGTAGGGTTGCTTCAGGATCCGAGATTACAGGGATAAATGAACAGTATCATTGTACAGTGTTTTTGTGCCAGACCTCCCACCTCTGCATACCTGAATTTGCTTAGACCATTTTTAGGTCTCGCCTGACCCAGCGCATGCGCTGGTCTGGCGAGACTTATTGAGAGGGCTCCAAAAAGTGCTACCAGGCCAGCCTAGAGCTACAGTGCATGTGCGCGGGCATGCGCGCCGCGCTTTACCGCGATTACTTTCACTTTCGCGGCCGCTTTGCATAGCCAATAGGTCTCGCCTTTGGGACCTTATAAGTATTTAGTTATGCAACTGTTGCATGGCTAAACACTTATAAGGTCCCAAAGGCGAGACCTATTGGCTATGCCAATGCTTGTTGTTATTTGGTGTAAATCCGTTCCGTAGTTTGAGATATTTAAACAAAAACAAATTTGTATATCTAGATGCGAGAATACTTTGCCAATATTGATGATCTAGTGCAGAGGTCGGATTGGCTGCCAACACTTCAACCAGGAAGTGTTGACAGCCATTTTGGGACTCTGTCTCAGCCCAGACCCCCCAAAAACGTAAAAATAAAGAAAAAGGGGCAGAGTAGGAATACCCTGACCCCCTAGACCTTGTGCTGGGGTCCCTAGAGACCCAGCCAGGGCAAAAAAGCATTTGTTTTGCCGCAAAACAACGAGGATTCACAAACACACAGCAAAAACAACAAGTGCAGTCTCCCATGCTTGTTTACACTTTAGCCCCCGGGTGGGACATATCCTGGGGGCATGCTTAAAAATAGGGAGCGGGAGAATGCGGCCCACTCCTGCCGCTCTTTTGTGCCCCGGGTACCATCACCTACCTGGCGAATTATTGCAAAATTGGAGCGCACCCCCCCCTCCTTCAGTGCTTACAGCAGCCCAGGGATTACCATCCCTCCGGGGCTTTAAAACAAAAAAAATCAGATTATTGGGCGCATGGACCCCCCCTTCTAGCCCCAGTGGGGCTCCAGGGACCACCACCTCCCTAGGACAGACCCTTGAAAATGAAAGGGGGGGCAGTGCGGCCCCCTCCTGGAGCCACTAATGGCCCTGGGGACCGCCACCCCACAGGGCCATCTCATGCTATCTCCCATGGTGCCTACCCCCAGGAGATAGCAGTTTGCTCTTGCTTTGTGGGAGCTACTGACAGCTCCCGCCAAGCGAGAGCAAACTGTAAGTCTACTACCAGATGGCAGGAGTACGAAAACTGCTCCAGCCTGCTGGGAGCAGAATTTATCTGTTTTTGGGCAGGAAAACAGATAAAAGGATTGCTCGCACCTGCAGGGAGCAGCATTTTTGGCTGCTCCCTGCCTGTGGGAGCAATGCTGGCTCCTGCTTGAGGCAGGGAGCCAAAACGGACCGCAATATTGCACACTGGGTGGGCTCCAGGGCACCCAGCATGAAGAGGCTGGGCCCAGGGGGTATGGATCCTCTGGCCCGAAGGCAGCCCAGGGAGGAGGGACCATGTGGCCCCTCTCCCCCATTACATTTTGGCCCAGGACCCGGGGGATGGGGTTCCCAGGGCTAAACATGAGCCCAGGGAGAGGGGCCTCTTGGCCCCCCTCCACCATCAAGTTTTGACAGGGGTATGTGAGTGGATGTGTGGCTGTGTGAGTGGGTGTATGGGAGGCTGTATGGAGGTGTGTGAGTGGTTCTGTGGATGATATCATCAGTGGTCGTTTGAGATGGCCATGTCATGAGTGATGTAATATGCAAGGTACTAAGCAGTGCAGTGCGGGGGCGTAAATTATAGTTAGCTCGGCAACTCAATAGTTTTGTACAAGTGAAAACTGAGCCATATTATAATGTCTCTGTAACCTTTGGTTTTTGCAGTGAAATATATATACATATATATATATATATTCACTGAAAAAACCATAGGTTTCAGGGGCGTTGTAGTTAGTTGGACATTTCACTCATACAAAACCATAGAAATTCCCCGGTTATAGTTAGTTCAGCTAACTAGAACTCATGCCCCCGCAAAGCACTGCTGATGACGTCACATATTACATCACTCATGACATGGTCATTGACATCACTGATGACATCACTGATGACATCATCCAGTGACTGTGTTTCTGTAAAGTGTAAATATGTTTAATATATATAGGGAAAGGGGTATTGAAGAATGAGTGGGTGTATAAGTGTCTGAATGGATGATTTAGTAGGTGCGTGACTGACTATAAGTGAGTCATTAAATGTATCTTACTGAATGCATGGGTTAGTGACTAAACTGTGTGAATGTCTGTATCCGTCTGTCTGTTGGTGTGTAAACTGCTTCATGGGTTTGTGAATAGCTAGATGAGTGTCTATCGGAGTTATTGATTGGTTGTCTGAGTATCTGTATGGGTGCCTGAATGTTTGTGCGGGTGGGGTGTGTGTGACTGTGTATAGATGTGTGAGTGGGTGATTCACTGGGTGCATGGTTTCAAGAGTGCATCTGTGATGGACTGTATGGGTGGGTGTGTGTGTGTGTGTATGGGCGTGTTAGTGAGTGAATGTATCTCAGTGGTACATGTGTGAGTATCTACATATGTGAAAGGCAGTATATATGTGTGTTAGAGTATATAAATGGCTATAAGTGAGAGTGTGTGATTGTGAGAGTGGCTGTATGGATGAGTGTGTGCTTGTATCAGTGATTGTATAAGAGCGTAAGAATGTGCTAGTCTTTGTAGGAGTAAGTGAACTGGTGTGTGTATAACTGTATAGGTGAGTAAATGGGAGTGTGATTAATTATTTGCATGACTGACTAGGTGTGTGAGTACCTCTATGGATGAGTGGCGGTGTGTGTGTGTGTCTATATAGGTGTATGAGTGCATATGATAGTCCTGTACTGAGTGACCGTAAGTATGAGTGACTGTACGGGTGAGTGAGTGTGTGTGTGTGTAGACCTAAGAATCAGTGAGTGGGTATGTAGTTATTGGTGATGGAGTGTCTATGATTTTGAAAATGGCAGTCTGTAATTTAGAGTGGGTGTATCAAAAGTTATATTAGGGTGAGGGAAGATGCATGAAATTATCACATGGATGATGACATCAGTGATGTCATCAGTGATGTCATTTGAGATGGCATCAGTGATGCCATCAGTGAAGTCACTGAACACGTCATGAGTGATGTAATATGTTAAGTCATCAGCAGTGCATTGCGGGGGCGCGAGTTATAGTTAGCTGAACTAACTATAACGGGGGAATTTCTATGGTTTTGTATGAGGGAAATGTCCAACTAACTATAACGCCCCTGAAACCTATGGTTTTTTCAGTGAATTTCTAAGGATTTTTAAATGTCAATTTCTAACTATAACGTGCCTGAAACCTATGGTTTTTTAAGTGAATTTCTAAGGATTTTTAAATGCTAATTTCTAACTATAGCGTGCCTGAAACCTATGGTTTTTTAGGTGAATTTCTAAGGATTTTTAAATGCTAGTTTCTAACTATGCCTACTGAGGTAGGACATGTGAAGAAAGAAGAAAAAACGCACAGAAAGAAGCAAAAGAAATGCAGAAAGAAGCAACAGAAGTCCACAAAGTCGAAGAAAAGTGCAGGAAGAAGCAAGACATGTGCAGAAAGAACCAACAGAGAAGCAGAAAGAGGCCTTGTTGCAAAATCATCCTGTGCCCACAACTTTTTCAGACGGGTACTGGTGGTAACTGACTCTGACTAACCAGGCCTATACAAAGAAATCAATCAAAGAGAGGGAGTGAAGAGGTGTTAGGATAGAACCTACCTCCTATCTGATATTTAGTAAACAAAAGTGATTCTACCCTATCATGGAGTGGAAAAAAGTGATTCTAAATAGTTAATTAATTAATTTTTGATATTTAATTTTTAATTTTTGATTTTTATAATGATAAGTACAGTGAGTTTAAAGTGATCCGTGGAATGCCACGGAAAGCACTAAGTGTTTTTAAAATACCCCTCACACACTATGAGTCCCATAGTGTCATGCTTCATCATGGGGGTCTTCCCGTCCCTCTACGGGGCGGGGCGTGCTACTACCTACGACTACGCGGGAGCACTGTTGTTGTGATGATAAGGCTTATGTGTAGTGCAAGGGATGTGAGTGATTAGGAATACGTGAAAATAAAAATTAAAAAGACCCTGGCTAGTAGAAAAAACAATTTTATTCTATGGAACACTATGCGTTGGGGTACCCCTGTGATTAGCATGACCTCCTCTGTAAGGCCCTAGTACATAATAGGGCAGGGGCATTAAAACTACCTCTAAGTCAGAGGTGCAGAAATATGCTACTTTAACGAGTAGTTGTGTTTGCAGAGTGGTGGAGAAAGGGTGCTGGGCGTCCAACCAACGCTCAGGAAATCTGCTGCGTAGGACTTACATGAGGTACCAGGAGGGATTCTTGCCCCCAAACTCCCTCAGGACTAAATTGGACTTCATCCCCCATCCCGTAGTCTGCCACGAGGCACGTTTGCAGAGTGGTAGAGAAAGGGGGCCATGGCCTCCGAAGAAGTCTTAGAAATCCCACTGCGTGGGACTTACTGGAGGTAACAAGAGGGGTAGTTGGCCCCCCGAGGACATCCTTGGGGGCCAACTTCCCAAACTATTACATCCAGTCAGTCCCACACATTGGTAAGTACTCGTACCAGGCCACGCCCACCTTGCCCATTACTCTACAAACGTGCTGCCTGGCACACTCTTGGATGGGGATTCCCCTTCACTGCTGGGGGTCCTTTAGGGGCCAACTAGCCTACCTTTTACCTCCAGTAAGCCCCACGCAGTGGGATTGGTGAGAGGTAGACAAAGGCCATGCCCCCTTTCTCCAAAGCTCTGCAAACGTGCCCCCTGGTGCGTTGTAAGTTGGGGGATTAAGTCCGCTTGAACCCCGAGGGTCTCTAGGGTCCAACTAGCCCACCACACAGGTTCTTTAAAAAAAAAACGTGGCGGTTCACGGGGCTGCGGGGGGCCATGTGCCCCCGCAAATATTTAAGAAAAGCCCGGGGGGGGGGGGGGGTGGCGGTCCACGGGGCTGCGGGGGGCCATGTGCCCCCCGCAAATATTGAAGAAAAGCCCCGGGGGGTGGCGGTCCCCGGTGCTGTGGGGGGGCCACGTGCCCCTGCAAATATTTAAGAAAATCCCTGGGGGTGGCAGTCCCCCCACACATTAAATAAAAGAAGCCCCGGGGGGTGGCGGTCCCTGGGGCTGCGGAGGGCCGTGTGCCCCGCAAATATTTAAGGAAAGCCCCGGGGGGGGTGGCGGTCCCTGGGGCTGCGGGGGCCTCCCTGGGCCCCCGCAATTACAATATGTAATGCCCCCGGGACTTCGCCCACCCGGGGGCTAATAATAACGAAGCGCAGGAGCCCGCACTTCGTTTTTCTTTATTTTCGGCAGAAATTAGTGCTGGGTGCGCGAATCTTGAGGATTTAAAAAAAATATATATATTCTTTTCTTAGCCCTGGGGGTCCTTGTGGGACCCCCTGAGCAGGCCTAGGGGGGTCAGGGTGTTTCTACCCTGCCCCCTTTTCTTGTTTTTCTTGTTTTTCTCTTTTCTTGTGACTCGGTTCTACAGAGTCACAAGATGGCTGCCAACACTTCCTGGTTTGGAGTGTTGACAGCCAATTAGAATAAAGCTCGTGGTCGGGAGGGTCCGCGGATCCACCGCGCCTCTAGATATCGAAACTTTTATATTTTGATTTTCTCAGCAACTACTGAACGGATTTACACAATTTAAAAAAATGTAGTGCTTGGTTCAGAAAGAGCCCCTTTTTGCCAAATTTGGTGTAATTCCGTTCACAGTTAGAGCTTTTGCTGTGTCTAAAGTTTCCTAAGGGAAATTCATTTTCTGACTTTTTTTTTAAATTTCTCAGGAACTACTAAACGGATTTATACCATTTAACAAATAGGGCTCTTTCTGAACCACGGGCTACCTTTTTGCCAAATTTGGTGTAATTCCATTCAGCAGTTCAGGCTGTAGCCGTGTCTAAAGTTTCCTATGGAAAATAACATGGAGAAAACACGTTTTGGGACCCCCTTTTTTCCTCGGCCCCCGCTTTTCGAACCACCCCGAAACTTCAGCATAGGAGCTGACCGGAGCGGGCCACAAGTTTTGAAAATTTCGCGATGATTCATCAAACAAAGCCAAAGTTATTAGGAAAAGAAAAAATGCTTTTCCTATGGAAACTAGGTCCTAACTATAACTAAATACTGGCAACCGCCAGTAGAGATATATATATATATATATATATATATATATATATATATATCACCAATTTCCGTAGAACTGCCTCGAAGCATACACGGACACGGACCAGGTAATTCGTGCAAAAGATTTATTCTGTGCGGTATGTCGCCATAACGTTTCGGCTCGTCCGAGTCTTGTTCACATGACAATGTGAATGAGTTAGACCACATTATTTAAAGTGACAGTGCTGATTGAACAGGGTTCAAAGTTCAAGCATGTATATATATATCTCTCAATCAAGGATCCCCTCATTCTCCTGTGCTATGGTGCCACTGCACCTGCCACATTAACAACAGTTTTGCCATTGTGCCTCTCATTAGGGAGCCCAGGCTTTTTTGGCAGGGTGCACTGTTAGAAATGGGAATTTGGTAGGCTAGGGCATGTGCCAAAGCTAGGCAGAAACCACCACTCCAGTCAGGATAAGAGAGTTACACTCCTAAAATAACCCCTGCTCACCCCCTTGGTAGCTTGGCACAAGCAGTCAGGCTTATTTTAAAGGCAGTGTGTAAAGCATTTGCAAATAACCAATAGTAACACAGTGTAAGTACTACAAAAGGATACCACACCAGTGTGAGAAGTTGGCCTGGTATATGATGTTCACTAATTAAAGTGACCACCTTGTACCATGCCAAGCAACCCTTATGGTGTGGTTGTAAGTCAACCTTTTCGGACCAGCTGCCCTAGTGGTAGCGTAGGCTAAGCAGTCTTTTAGGCTAAACTCGTTTAGGCATGTTAAGCAAGCTGTTTCACCATATGCAAACCCCCTTTATACCAATGAAAGGACACCACACAGATATATATATTCAAAATATATATGTATTTATTACTCAAAGTATCCCCTAGACTCTTTATGAGCACAGGAGCACAAATCGTTAAACAAGAAAGTATCACAATATATGAAAGTTGCACTTTATATGGATAGGCCCTGGTGGCCGCTCAAACCATATACTAAAATAGTGGTATAAGTACCACAAACAGGAAAGGGAGAAGGCCTAGGGCCTTTAGAATCACTGGGCCTACAAGGAGCTAACTTTAGTTAGTGACCAGGAGGTCCACGGGTCGCGTGTGCAGTAAGGAAAGTTACATGCGGGAGCCCATAGGTTTTCAATGGGTGCGTAATTGTTCAAAAGTTACTGCTAGTAGGGTCTTCTGGTTGGACTACGAATTCAAGACTTCAAACCTAGACATTAGAGATGTTACTCTACACTTGTGCACCGGAGTGCCAGCTTTACCTCACCCACAGGAAGCGGGTGCATAGGGCTTGAAGTGCGTCGGGTTTCGTCTATTTGTTCAATGGAGCCTGACGACAAAGATGCTGCAGGCGGTCGGTCCAGAAGAGATGCGGTGGATCCAAGGATGGATCGGAAGTGTAGAAGACCTGAAAGCAGAGGGTACAATGTTCACACTCACTAGCCAGTGACCGGCGTGGCACCAGGTAGGTACCAGGCGATGTCGGGTGCAAACAGGTGGAGAGGTGAAGCTTCTCTCCACAGCCACGTGGTCCCTGAAGGTCGACGACATCCAGGGGTCGGTTCACGAGCTGTCCCACGCAGGCTCTCGCTGTCGGCGGTGTCGGCGACTCAGAAGAAGCAAACAAGCCTTGGCAAAAGCAGGAGTCGCAGGAAGTGAAGAAAGCTTTTAGCTCGGACCAGCAAGGTCAGAGGGGCTGCTCCTTTGGAGGGCAGCAGGGGTCAGTCTGGAGCAACCAGACCAGCGTCATAGTTTTTCAAGATGGTCGCCAAGATGGCCACTGGCTAACGGACCAGTGACCGGTTAGGCGGTTCGAGTCGCGAAGTGCAGAGGGGCCCCACGCAGATCGTGGAGATGCTGCTCGGATATTGGGCTTCTCAGGACCCAAAGCACAACTCGGAGGGAGCCTCTGTTGTCGCGCTTTCAGCTAGTCGAGTGTCTTCCAAGGTGGCTGGCTCCACGTGTCTCGGTGCCTCCACGGGTCCCTTCTTTGCAGGGACTGTGGATCGGGCGGTGAGAGGTCTGGAGGTCCAGTTCTTGTCGGTCTCTGGGCTCGGGCTCTGGCGGGAGGCGGCGGCAAAGCAGACGTCGATTCGCTGGGTGGTGCTTGCGTTAGCAAGATGGTCACTCCCTGACCATAGGGGAGATTTTCTTCAGTCTTCTGTGCAGCAGAACGTCGAAGTTCCCGTCTTCTTCTTAGTTGCAAGTTGATTTCAGGATGTCTAAAGTCTTTGGACACAGCTCCTACCTTTAAGCGGATTCTAGGGGCCGGACTACCTGCTAGGTCCCTCCCTAAGGGTGGGACCAGGAAGGGGGTGGTTACACCCCCAATCCTTTGTCCAGCTCGCCCCAGGTCTGGGGCTGGTGTGCCCCAGGACCGGATTGAACTGGCATATGCGCCAAGGCTCCTTGTGAGCCTCAGGCATGTCTGTTTCCTTTCAAGCCCTACCTGACCAATACACAAAATCCTGTCTGGGGTGGTGCTCGCACCTCCCCTGGCAGGAAACCCTTTGTCCACGTCTCCCAAGCTGGAAGGACTCCCAGCAGTAGGAGGGCAGACTTGTGTCTGTGGTGGCAGCGTCCATTTTGTGGAGCTGAGGCTATGTCTGATTTTACCCGGGTTTCAGGTTCTGTACATGTCGTGTCCCTCTAGGAGGGTGGAATGCTAACCCAGTCGCCAGAATTGGCGAGGGGTTAGTATTCCAATTCGTATGACACCTTACTCGACATGTTTAGATAAAGCCAAACCAAAGTTAGCATTTAACCGCGAGGTTCATAATGCACTTAAGAGTATATGGTATGGCGATATCTGGATACGGTAGAAGGAAGTTGTTCCGACTACTGCAGACAGGCTCAGCTCATGCCAGAGCACCATCTCACATAAAACCACGCACTCTGCCTTCAGGATTGTTAAGGCCTGCCATAGGAGTGACTTATAGGTTAACATGTGTCCCATTTAAGGTTAGGTATAGGCATACTACACCTAAGTAAGAGGTGGATACACCAACTTACCCCAGCTGAGTGATCAGCCAGTTGTGTCAAATTTGTTAGGCCAGGCCAGGGGTGGCACAATACATGCTTCAGCCCCGGGTAGGCCTCAGATACACCAATGCCCTGGGTACCTAGGGTACACTAGTACAGGGGCTCACAGGGTGATCCAGTTCCAATGGGTCATGCACCTAAAGTGCATAGTGTCAATTTAGCAGAGGGAACAGCAGGCTGGGGGTCTGATTAGCAGACCCACAGCCTCAATACGTCGAAAACCAGTGAAGCAAAAAGCAAACATTTGGGGTGACCATAGGATAGCAGACCCTACTCTCCTACAACCAGTCTAGAAAAATATCCAATATTTTCTATACTTAAGACAAGACCAAAAATGATAAAAATCCACAATACAGTACTTAAAAATCTTCAGTTATCAAAATATGTTTGAAAAACAGTTCCTTGATGTCGATAGCTCCGTTCAGGGTTTTCACGGCGTCGTGAACAAACAAATCCAAACAGTTCTGGCTGATGGCGGTGCCTCGGCCCAGCTACGGTGTCGGAAAGACCAGCAACCAGTACCTTTTAGAAATTCAGGGCGTCGGTTCCGGAGGTTGGTGCAGGAGTCATCGGGGACCTCAAAGTCACACGCGTTGCAGATCGAACTGCTCTCTGCTGAAGTCAGGAGTGGTTACATCGGTAGGCGACAGGTGTTGTGGTGCGAAGTGCAGCGGTGCGGCGTACGGTGACCTCAGGTCACGGTGCGAGCAGCAGCTCGGTGGTAGCGTCAGATGGCGTCGTTAGTGAGACCAAGGCCGTGGTGCGAAGTGAATGCGGTGCTCGTCGCAGTGCTGGCAGGTCACGGTGCAAGCAGCGGTGTCGTCATTGCTGAAGCGCTGTCGTCGCCTGATGAACGGGAGTCGATGGGGCCGGTGTCGGTAGGCCAAGGCTGCGGTGCGGGAGGAGGGCAGTGCGTCTTGAGTGGTGCCCTTGAACCGCGGTGCAAACAGCAGCGTAGATTTCGGCGTGGAGCTGCTTCGTCAGGGATACCAAGGCATTGGGCACAACAGGGCATGTCCTACCTTTCACATACACTGCACCCAGCCCACAGGGGTACCTTGGGCCTACCTTAGGGGTGGCTGACATGTAAGAAAAGGGAAGGTGACGGACTGGCAAGTGTGTGCACTGGCCAAGTCGACATGGCAGTTACAAACTGCGCGCAGATCCACAATGGCGGGTCGGAGTCACCT
The DNA here is from genome assembly GCF_964204655.1 of Triturus cristatus. NCBI lineage: Eukaryota > Metazoa > Chordata > Amphibia > Caudata > Salamandridae > Triturus > Triturus cristatus. Next base: position 605,675,025 of record NC_140594.1, read on the forward strand.
TTTCAGGGCTACTCATGTGGGTGGCACAATCAGTGCTGCAGGCCCACTAGTAGCATTTGATTCACAGGCCCTGGCACACTCAGTGCACTTTACTAGGGACTAACAGGTAAATCAAATATCCAATCATGGAAACACCATTCCATAACACAATTTACCACAGGAGCACTTGCACTTTACCACTGATCAGCAATGAGAAAAGTGCGCAGAAACACTACACCAGCAAAAACAGTGTCAAAACTGGGAGGTCAAAAAGCAAAAACTCCGGGGAAACACGCCAAAAGATGCCAAGTCTAACACATGTCCTCTCCAGCTGAAAGTAGGGAGAACTACCCACAGTCCTGGGAGTTCTCTTCACTAAGGCGGAAGAACCTGGACAGACCATCTGCATTGGCGTGTTCTGTGCCAGGATTGTGTTCCACCATAAAGTCCATTCCCTGTAGGGAGATGGACCACCTCAGCAGTTTTGGATTCTCACCCCTCATTTGCATCAACCATCTGAGGGGCCTGTGATCTGTCTGAACCCGGAAGTGAGTCCCAAACAAGTATGGTTTCAGCTTATTCAGTGTCCAGACCACAGCGAAAGCCTCCCTTTCTATGGCACTCCACCTCTGTTCCCTGGGGAGTAGTCTCCAGCTAAGGAAGACTTCGGGCTGGTCTAGGCCCTCTTCGTTCAGTTGTGAGAGCACCGCTCCCACTCCATGCTGTGAAGCGTCAGTCTGCATGACGAATTCCTTGGAGATGTCGGGGGGCCTTGAGCATGGGTGCCGTGCAAATGGCAGCCTTCAGGACATCAAAAACCTTCTGGCAGGACTCAGTGCAGATCACCTTCTTGCGCTGCTTCCTGGAAGTCAGCTCTGTTAAGGGGGCAACAATGGTGCCATACCCTTAATAAACCTCCTGTATTACCCGGTAAATCCTAAGAAGGCCCTCATCTCTGTCTGGGTCTTGGGGGGCTCCCAAGCCAGAATGGTGTCAATTTTGGGATGTAGGGGCGCCACCTGTCCGCTTTCTACCTGGTGTCCCAAGTACACCACTGGACCCTGCCCGATCTGGTACTTCCTGGCCTTGATCGCGAGGCCTGCCGTCTGCAGCGCCTTCAACACTTCACCGAGGTGCTACAAGTGTTCTTCCCAGCAGGAACTGAACACTGCGATGTCACCCAGGTAGACGGCACTGAAATCCTCCAGCCATGCCAACACCTGGTTGACCAACCTCTGAAAGTGGCAGGGGCATTCTTCAACCCAAAGGCCATCACCCGGAACTGGTAATGTCCTTCTGGGGTTAAAAAGGCTGACCTTTCCTTGGCCCCATCGGTTAAGGCAATCTGCCAGTACCCAGACGTTAAATCAAACGTGCTGAGGAACTTGGCAGCTCCCAACCGATCAATGAGCTCATCAGCACTGGGGATGGGGTGTGCATAAGTCCTGGTGACGGCACTGCACCCACGGTAGTCCACACAAAACCGCAGTTCTGGAGTGGCACGGGGTGCAGCAGTCTTTGGGACCAAGACCACTGGGCTGGCCCAAGGACTGTTGGAAGGCTCAATCACCCCTAACGCCAACATCTTAGAGACCAATCAGGGAATTGTAAGAGACCTCATTTTTAATGCTGGCCTTGACCCAGTCAGTCAACCTGTAAATCTTGCGCTTCACAGGATGGCTGTCACCGGTGTGCATGTCATGGGTACACCAGTGAGTCCTCCCTGGGGTCAGGGAGAACAGCGGGGCAAACTGTCCCAACAACTGGTGATAGTCGCTCTGCTGCTCTGGAGTCAGTGTAGGGGAGAGGATCACACCTTCCACTGACCCATCGCGCTCCTTGGTAGACAGGAGGTTAGGGAGAGGTTCACTCTCTTCTTCCACCCCATCATCTGTCACCAAGAGCATGCTCACTTTGGACCTCTCGAAGTGGGGCTTGAGGCGGTTCACGTGGAGGACCCTCAAAGGGTTCCTTGGAGCCCGCAAATCCACCAGGTAGATGACATCACTTTTGCGCTCCACCTCAAATGGCCCAGTCCACTAGTCCTGCAAGGCACAAGGTTCCACTGGGACCATGACCCACACTTTTTGCCCAGGTTGAAATTCGACCAGAGTGGCATTCTGGTCATACCACTTCTTCATTTCTTCCTGGCTTGCTTCTAGGTTCGCCTGAGCGAGTTTCCTGAAGCGGGCAGTTTGGTTTCTTAAGGCCAGCATGTAACTAAACACATCCTGGGGAGCTTTCCTGAAAGCGGCCTCCCAGCCTTCCTTTACCAAACTCAGAGGTCCTCTCACAGGGTGACCATACAGAAGCTCAAAGGGACTGAACCCAAGAGACTTATGTGGTACCTCCCTGTATGCAAAGAGAAGGCACGGCAAGAGGACATCCCACTTACTCCTCATGGGTTCTGTTAGACCCTTAAGCATGCCCTCCAAAGTCTGGTTGAATCTGTCCACCAGACCGTTACCTTGTGGGTGGTAAGGGGTGGTGAACTTGTAGGTTACACCACACAAGTTCCATACGAATGTCATATACTTGGATATGAAATTGGGGACCCTGTCAGAAACCACCTCTCTAGGGAACCCCACTCAGGAAAAGATCCCCATTAACACCCGGCCCACCACTGGTGCCGTCGTTGTCCTGAGAGGGATTGCCTCCAGGTACCAGGTGGCATGGGCTACCAACACCAGGATGTACCTGTAGCCCATGGCTGTCTTGGGATCCAGTGGCCCCACAATGTCCATCCCTACCCTTTAAAAGGGCGTTCCAACCACTGGAAAAGGTTGGAGAGGAGCTTTGACCTTCCTCCCACTCTTACCACTTGCCTGGCAAGTTTGGCAAGAGCTACAATGTCCATCTGACAGCCTTCACATTTGGGGCCAGAAGAAGTGGGTGACAAGCCTGTCAAGGGACTTTTCCTGCCTCTAATGTCCTGCCAAAGGCACATCATGAGCGAGACCCAGTAAGAAGGTCCTGAAGCGCTGGGGTACCACCAGCACATGGACTGACCCAGGCTCAGTGACCTTAGGCTCACTGTACAGGAGATCATTCTACCAATAGATCCAATGTGATCCAGATTGATCACCAGCTGCCTGGTCTGCAGCCTGCCACAGCAGACCCTACAGAGCAGGGCACTCCTTCTGCTACTTGCAGAATTCCTCCCTGGTGGGACCCCCTTCTTGCTGCCAATGGGTCAGCTCAGAGATGTGCCCCAGTTCAGCTACCTGCTACCCTGTAGGCACTGGGGCGTCCCCCTCAAGATCCGCCTCCTCCCGGTCCGTGGGAACTTCAGGGGCCGTTTTCCCGTGCCCCTTGTCGTTTCTCTTGGCAGGGACTTTGCCCACTGTTTCAGGCTCCAACTCCTCTTGATCATCCTATCTGGCCGCCATTGACCGAGTGGCCATGCATGCCCACTCTGGCAACCCAAGCATCTTCAAGTGAGACCTGAGTTCAACATCCTTCCGTAAGGACTGCTCCAGGTCGTTACCTAGCAGACAATCTACAGGCATGGAAGGGCTCACAACCACCCTCAAGGGACCGAAGACCCCCCCCCCCACTCGAAGGCAACCTTCGCCACCAGACACTGGCGCTCTGAATTGTCCACCGCAATGACTTGGTGGAATGCCCCTGGAACTACCTGCTTCTCAGAGACCAGGTGACACCGGACTGAGGTCACACTGGCTCCAGTATCTGAGAGCCTCTACCCTTTTCCCATTGATGGTCACCCATGTGCTGTATTTATTTGTGTTAGGGGGCACTGGGTTTCCTAGGACCATCTCACTGTCCCCTAGTGAGATGTGGGTAATTTCTGCAGGGTCCCCACCTTCCTGTGGTACTCCTCCTCTCCAAGCGCTACACTAGGCAACACCTTGGACTGCCCACCGGTGGGTGGCTGTGCCCCCTTTGGGCACTTGGGGTCCCCCTTTATGTGACCCACCTGGTCACATCCAAAACACTTCCTGGTGCCGGTCTCAGCAGGCTTCCCTGATGAGATACCTTGTTTCTCATCTCCTGGGGGATGGGAACCTTTACCCTAGGTGTTATTTTGGGGCCCTTTAGAGAAGTCCTGTGTTTTACCCTTGTCCCCCCCACTTTTCTGCTGGGGACCCTGCCCACCTTTGGCTGAGTCTCCCCCATACGCTTTCCTGTGGACCCTGGTACTCACCCAGTGGTCCGCCTCCATAGCAAACTTCCTAGGGTCAGTCAGCTTAGTAATCAACTAGGTGCCGGCGCCGATCTGCAAAACATAGTCTAGACAAGTGCTCCCATGCAATCAAATTTTAGAGCCCCTGAAAATCTGTCACATTACTGCCCTTCACCTAGCCATCCAGTGAAATGAAATGAAATGAAATGAAAAAAAGTATTTGATTAAGCGCACTGCGGCCAAGCGGCTTCCTGGCGCTGGTAGCAAGAGCAACAGTCACAGAAACAGCCCGAAGGAGTTAGCCGGGGTACGCCTGAGAGAACAGAAAAGTTTTCAAAGATTTACGAAAATGGGAATAGATGGGGATGGATCGCATGGAGAGGGGAAGGCTATTCCAGAAACGGGGGGCCAAAACAGAAAAGCGTGTGCCTCCAGTTCTGGTTTTGCGGAAACGGGGGACATTAAGAAGGGCCAAAGATGAAGAGCGGAGAGTGCGAACCGGGGTGTGAGAAGAAATAAGGGAACATATGAATGCAGGAGCAGAGCGGGCAAGGGCCAAAAAAACCAGACAGCCCATTTTGAAAAGAGAACGCTGAAGAACAGGGAGCCAGTGAAGAGACCTGAGGACGGGAGTGATATGATGGGTTTTGGGAAGGTGAAAAATGAGACGGGCGACCTGGTTCTGAATAGCTTGTAAGCGGCGTGATTCGTAGGCCGGGATGCCCACGTACAAGCTGTTCCCGTAGTCAAGACGGGAGGTAATCAGGGCCGTGATGATGATTTTGAGTGCCTCTGAAGAAAAGAAGCGGGAGATCTTTCGAATAAGGCGAAGGGATAGAAAGCAAGAGGAAACAACAGAGCTGATTTGTGCATGCATGGAGAGATCATGACTGACCTGGATACCCAGAGTTCTGACTGAGGAAACGGGAGTGGGAAGAGGGCCAAAAGAGGAGGGCCAAAAGGCAGAAGACCAGGGACTGGAAGAGCCGCCCGTCAAGACCAGCTCGGTCTTGTCCGGGTTAAGCTTGAGATGGTTAGAGCTCATCCAATCCGAGATAAAGACCAAAGTAGAGCGAAATGTAGAGGAAGACAGAGGTGAGGAGGAAAGATCAAAGACAAGCTGGAGGTCGTCGGCATAGTTGTACACGGAGACCCCCTGAGCAAGAAGAGCGGAGATAAGAGGGTGAATGTATAGATTAAATAGCAGAGGAGAAAGAGAGGAGCCTTGGGGAACACCACAGGAAACCAAGCGGGGGGGAGCAGAGAAGCCAGACAGGTGAACAGCCTGAGAGCGGCCAGAGAGAAAGGAGGCAAGCCAAGAAAAGGCAAGGCCCCGAATGCCCGCTGCGCTGACACGGTCAAGAAGGATGGAATGGTCGACCGTGTCAAACGCAGCGGATAGATCAAGAAGAACCAGGGCTTGAGGAAGAGAGGAGTCAGCCTTAAGTTTCAGCTCATCGAGGACGGCCAAAACCACTGACTCCGTGGAGTGGCCTCGACGAAAGCCTGCCTGATGAGAGGCCAGGACGTGGTTCTCCTCGATGTAAGCAGTGAGGCAAGAGGTGACATAGCTCTCTAAAACCTTGCCAAGATAGGGAAGAAGGGATATAGGCCTGAAGTTAGAGGGAAGTGAAGGGTCAAGGCCGGGTTTTTTTAAAATGGGCAGGACAATAGCGGTTTTGAAGAAAGAGGGGACTAGGCCCAAGGCAAGAGAAGCATTAAGGAAAGAAAGAGGGGGAGAGGGACAGTTAGTGAATAGAGCTCTTAAAATCCGGGCCGGAGCGCAGTCGGCTGGAGAGCCTGACTTGATCTTAGCGAGCAGAGTAAGAAATGTGTCCGAAGAAATAGGGGGAAAAGAATCAAAAGTAGAAGAAAGAACCGAAAAAGAGGAAGTAGGGGTAGGTGGAGCGAGCAAGGGGATGTTGGCTTTAATCTTAATGATCTTCTCGATGAAGAATTCATTAAGCGAAGAGCAGAGGTCTTGAGAAGGGAAAGGAATAGAGTTGGTACGATTCGAGAAAGCCAGATCTTTGACCAAGGAGAAAATCTCCTTGGATTTATTGGCAGAGAGAGCCACTTTCTCAGAAAAGTAGTTGGTTTTGGCCAGGAGGACGGCCCGCTTGTATTCCAGGAGAAGATGTTTATATTGGGCCCGAAGAACGGGGCAATAGTTTCGTCTCCAATGACGCTCAGAGCGTCTCAGATCTAACTTCAACGCTTTAAGCTCGGTATTAAACCACTTATGAGCGTCATAGGGACGAACGGCCTTAGTTTTCCCAAGCGGGGCGACCAGGTCGCAAGAGGAGGACAGCCAGGTGTTAAGCGCTTCAGCTTGGGAGTCCAAGGAGAGTTGAGAAAGATCAGGAGTAGAAGAAGCAAGAGAAAGGGAGAGAGAGTTGAGGTCAATCCGATTCCAGTTTCGAGCAACAAGGTTTTTGGGTAAGGAGGGCCTGTCGGGAGCACCAAGAGTGATGGAAAAGGAAATAAGAGAGTGATCAGACCAGGTGCAGGGGGAAATGCTGGGGGGAGAAAGCGTACAACTTGAAGACCAAATCTGGTCAAGTGTATGACCCTGGACATGGGTGGGGCCAACAACATGGGGATGAAAATTAAGGCACTGAAGAGTAGCCGAGAAATCCTTGGAGGACAAGTCCTCCTTAGCGTCACCCGGCCAAAAATTAAAATCCCCCAACAGGAGAACCGAAGAATTGTTGACCACAAGTGTTGCAAGAAGTTCCTGAAGGGTAGCAACGAACAGGGGCATGTGCTGGGGAGGGCGGTACAGAAGGACAACCGTAAGAGGGGCAGGGAGGTTAAGTGAACGGGCAACCAGAAAATCCACATTGGGTATAGGAGAGTGAGGGAGAAGCTGAAACTGTATACTGGAGCGAACTATCATGGCCACACCGCCACCCATCTTGCCGTCAGGGCGATCCGACCGGAGGGCATAATAGGAGGAGGGGAGAATGGCCAGGACGTCAGGAAGAGAGTCGGACGAAAACCACGTTTCAGTAAGAAAAAGAAAGTCAGGAGACTCAGTGTGCAACAGGTTAAAGAGTTCCAATCGATGTTTCACAGCTGACCGAGTGTTAATTAAGAAAGCAGAGGCAGAGTTGGGAGAGATAGAAACAGGCGGTACAGAGGGATCTAGCAAAGAAGGGGGGTCTGAGACTAAGATACCAAGCGTGTCCAAGTGTAGCAGCAGTGAGGGTGCAAGGGGCTGAGCCAGTTTACAGGAGTGTAGTTGAGCGGAGGTGTACACCTGCAGAGAGGCGGAGTCCATGGCCCCTGGTCCCGGCCCGTCGCGGACGGGCGCAGACGGGCTTAACTTAGGCGCAACTTCGGCGCGCCTTCGTCGCGCCCGCTGCGCTCGTCCGCTGCGCTGCCGAGGATAGGTGGCCATGTTATAGGGGCACATGAAGGAAAAAGGTCAGTGGGCGTGGCAAGGAAGGAGGAGCCAAACAGCAGCGACGCGGCGCCCGGACCCGGCCAAGATGGAGGACCAGCCCGTCTCGCACCGAGAAGCAGGTGAGGAGGGGGCGGTCAGCAGCGGCGGTCTGGGGCGCGTGCAGAGGCAGGGCTGCAGGGAAGATCCAAGAGCGCTGGGCGCTGGAGCGAGAGCTCGGGAAAGTGCAAGTGCAGGCACAAAGAATTAAAAACAGCAAAGTCTCGTGAGGCGATGTTGCTCCCGGAGACGCTTCGGGAGATTAGTGGCAGGAAGCAGGAGTGAAGGCACTCTCTGGCGTCCGCCAGAAGTACTAGCCAGAGAGGGAGGAGCCAAACAGCAGCGACGCGGCGCCCGGACCCGGCCAAGATGGAGGACCAGCCCGTCTCTCACCGAGAAGCAGGTGAGGAGGGGGCGGTCAGCAGCGGCGGTCTGGGGCGCGTGCAGAGGCAGGGCTGCAGGGAAGATCCAAGAGCGCTGGGCGCTGGAGCGAGAGCTCGGGAAAGTGCAAGTGCAGGCACAAAGAATTAAAAACAGCAAAGTCTCGTGAGGCGATGTTGCTCCCGGAGACGCTTCGGGAGATTAGTGGCAGGAAGCAGGAGTGAAGGCACTCTCTGGCGTCCGCCAGAAGTACTAGCCAGAGAGGGAGGAGCCAAACAGCAGCGACGCGGCGCCCGGACCCGGCCAAGATGGAGGACCAGCCCGTCTCGCACCGAGAAGCAGGTGAGGAGGGGGCGGTCAGCAGCGGCGGTCTGGGGCGCGTGCAGAGGCAGGGCTGCAGGGAAGATCCAAGAGCGCTGGGCGCTGGAGCGAGAGCTCGGGAAAGTGCAAGTGCAGGCACAAAGAATTAAAAACAGCAAAGTCTCGTGAGGCGATGTTGCTCCCGGAGACGCTTCGGGAGATTAGTGGCAGGAAGCAGGAGTGACCAGTGACCTGCAAAACATATCTACACATTCCAACCAAGTGTTGGCATCAGACTTCTTACTGGACCTGAACTAATCCCTGTACTTTTCAGGAGTGAGACCATACTTAGTGAGAAGGGCGTACTTCATGTCTGTATAGGTGAGGCGATACCCCTTCGCCCAAGCTGTTCAAGTATCCCTTACTTATTCTGGGAAGAGAGGCCACAATCCTAATCCCCAATTCTCTTCAGGGACCCCATTCATGTGTATAGCTGCCTCGTAACCCGGAAACCACCTTTGTATGTCATCCCCCTTCTTGAATTCTTTGCCTACATTCTTAGGGATGTGCACCATCCTTTCTGCCGGTCTTGACGGGTTGCTGCCACCATCTGAGCTGGCTCTACTCCTCTGATCCAGCTCCTTTACCCTGAAATCATGCTCTAACATCATCCTTTTCTCTTCCATGGTTAACGTAAGCTTCTCCAGTTCTATTGCAACTCTCCTTGCATCTTGCCTGTCCTCCAGCTTTCCTTGGGACAGACCACTGCTGCCTGGCCTGAAGGTTTCCCCCCTCCCAAAAGCACATCCACCCTAGGAATAGGCTCCTCCGCCTCTCCACTGAGATCACCAGACAGCTCGCTGGCATGTCTGGCTGCTACCCAGGCCCTCAGCGACTTTTGTAGCACCTCCTTTCTCGTGAGACCTCTGACTTCGACTTTTAGGTTTTTGCAAATTGATTTCAATTCCCCAACATTGTAGGATTCCAACCTATCCTCCTCAATGGCAATTTCCAGGAATGCAACAGATGATGCTCTTGATTCAGGCATGATGAAGTAGCAAGTTCAAACTGGCAAGATCAAAAATAGGCCAAAAAGAACCAGTATGTGGCACGTAATGGTCTGTGATATGGTAATAGTGCACACCAATCACTGTAAGTCAAGTGCAAACACAAGTCCTATACTCACCACTGACAACCAATTTTGTTATGTTATGTAATATTTAATTTGTACAGCGCACGGATACTCGAAAGTGTCCCAGCTCTAGTTTCGGCAAAAAGAGAAGAAATGCACACCAATCCAGCCTAAAAAAGCAATGTTTTTAGTTTTTTCTTAAACAAAAGATGGCCCTGGGTAGCCCGAAGAGCCAAGGGCAGCAAGTTGGACAAGCGCAGCTGTCTCCCTGGTGTGTAAAAGGCAAACCTCTTCTGCAGATAGATAGGGCCCAAGCCATGAAGGGCCCGATGGGCAATGCATAACATTTTGAATTTCAGATGAGATTCGACTGGGAGCCAATGCAAGGAATGCAGGCGAGTGCAAACACTAAGCCTTGATTTCAAGCTCAGAAGAAGCCTGGCCGCCGAGTTTTTAACAACTTGCAGTTTCTTAACTAGAAAACCCGGGCTGCCAACCAAAAGGGTGTTGGCATAGTCCAAACGGGATCAAATGAGGGCACGGACCACAGTTTCTTTGGTACTACCTGGCAAAAGAGGAAGAAACTTCTTCCAAGGTTTTAAGAGTGCCAATGCAGGTACCGGCCAGCTTCTTCAACTGTGTTGAAAAATTCAGGTTTTCATTGAACCAGACGCCAAGGTTTTTTGCGGTGCCTTTACTTTTAGTTGGTCGAGGAAAAACAGGTGGCCAAAGCCTATCTCTAAAATCAAACGAGAAGGTGCCATAAAAAAGTACTTCAGATTTTCCTTCTTTGCATTTCAGCTGCGCATTGGCCAGCCAGTGAAAAACTGAAGACAAACAATGTTGCGCAGCCACAACCGAGTCATCCTCCCTGTTCCAAGAAAATAAAAGCGGAGTATCATCAGCATATGCCATCACTTTAGCCCCCCAATGACTCCGCAAGATAGACCAGCGGAGTCACATAGATGTTAAAAAGCAGGGGGCTAAGTGATGACCCCTGCGGCACACCCGTAGTCACCTGCAAAGGCACGGAGGCACACGGAGGGAGCCAGACCTGCTGCGACCGTCCCTCCAAGAAAGACCTGATCCACTGCAGAGCTGAGCCAGAAATACCTATTTCTGAAAGACGGTCAAGGAGTAAGGAGTGGGGCACGGTGTCAAAAGCAGCCGAGAGATCTATCACCACCAAGGCTGCTTTCCTGCCGACATCCAAACACTCCCGGATCACCTCAGTCACCTCTAGCAATGCTGACTCCGTGCTATATGAAGCACGGAAGCCTGATTGAGCCGGATGAAGCAAGCCTGACACCTCGACATAGTTGGTAAGTTGAGACGTAACCACCCTTTCGCAGACCTTAGCCAAACTTGGCAGAAGCGAGATAGGGCAGTAATTCTCAGGTAGCAGAGGGTCAAGTTATGGCTTCTTAAGAAGGGGAAGAATCAGCGGCTGCTTCCATGATAGAGGAACATGCGCCTCATGGAGCGATTTATTGACCATTTGATTCACTTCCGAGTTAATAGTATCTGCCACTTCAGACAAAAGTCTGGCAGCACATGGGTCATTAGGTGATCCCGACTTTAGTGCCTTAAGAATCCTAAGAGAGCTAGGAAGATCGACCGGTCTAAACGCAGAAATTGGATTTTTGGTAGGCTAGGGCATGTGCCAAAGCCAGACAGAAACCACCACTCTAGTTAGGATAAGGGAGTTACACTCCTAAAATAACCCCTGCTCACCCCCTTGGTAGCTTGGCACGAGCAGTCAGGCTTATCTTAGAGGCAGTGTGTAAAGCATTTGCACATAACCAACAGTAATACAGTGTAAGCACTACAAAAGGACACCACACCAGTTTAGAAAAATATCCAATATTTTATATACTTAAGACTAGACCAAAAACAATAAAAATCCACAATTCAGTACGTAAAAATCTTCAGTTATCAAAATATGCTTGAAAAACAGTTCCTTGATGTCAATAGCTCTGTCCGGGGCTATCACGGCATTGTGAACAAACTAATCCAGACAGTTCTAATTGACTGCAGCGTCGCGGGCCAGCTACGGTGTCGGGAAGACCCGCAACCAATACCTTTTAGAAATGCAGGGCATCGGCGACCTCTCGTTGAGCTTCCGAAAGCATGGCGTATGCAGGCGTCGGTTCCGGAGGTCGGTGCAGGAGTCATCGCGGCTCTTGAAGTCACACGTGTTGCAGATCAAACTCCTCTCTGTTGAAGTCAGGAGCGCTGGCGTCAGGTGCTGCGGTGTGAAGTGTAGCGGTGCCGCGTGCAGTGCCCTCAGGTCGCGGTGCAAGCAGCGGCTCGGTGGCGGCATCCGATGGCGTCGTTGGTGAGACCAGGGTCACGGACAGTGCGAAGTGAAGCGAAGCCTCGCACTGCTGGCAGGTCGCGGTGCAAGCAGCGGCCTCGTCGTTGCTAAAGCGCTGTCATCAGCTGATGAACGGGAGTAGATGGTGCTGGCAGGCCAAGACTGCGGTGTGGGATGAGGGCGGTGCATCGTGTAACTTTATGAACGGTGCCCTCGAACCACGGTGCAAGCAACGGCATAGATTTCGGTGTGGAGCGTCGGGGATACCAAGGCATCTTCGTGAAACGAGGCGGTGCGGAGTGCGGTGCCCACAGGTTGCGGTGCGAGCAGCGGCTCGGCGTCGTCGGTGAGACCAGGGTTGCAGTGCGGCATTGCAGCGGTGCCCTCTGCGGTGCCTTCAGGACACCGAGTCGGCAGCGGCGTCGTTGAAGTCATCTGGTTGCTTCTTTCTTCTGTTGCAGCTTGATGTCTTTGCTGTTCCTGAGACTTCTTGAACAGGGGGCAAGCTCTACTTCAAGCCCATGAGAAACTCACAAAAGTAGATTGCAGAAAGTTCAGTCCGGTCCTTTTACTGCCCAAGACGGAAGCAGCCACTGCAGGCCAACACAGCAAAGCGGTAGTTCCTCCTCACGGCTTCTCCAGCTCTTCTTCTTGGCAGTCTTCTTGGTCCAAAAGAGTTCTAAAAGTCAGGGGTCTGGGCCCCAATATTTATATCCCAAAATCCTTTGATCTCTTAGGCAGAGAGGGTCTGTGCCCAGCCAGAACCAGTTCTGCCTTCTCTGGTGGGACTTCCTGTCAGGAGGTGGAGATGGCATGATCAGAGGCAGACCAGGCCCTTTGAGGTGCAAGGAAATCTCCTCCCCCTTTCCCAATTGCAGCCCAGGTCTGTTCAGCCCTTTCCTGACCCACCTAGAGTATCTGGAGCCACTCCTGCTCCCCAGCCTTCTGTCATCCAAAACCCAGACAGACAATCCACATTCCAGCTGAGGCACACGGGATGACTGAGCAAGAAAATACCTACTTTCTAAAAGTGGTATTTTCAAAGACAGAATGTAAAAATCACCTTCACTAAAAGAGGCATCTTTAGATTCTGAGTTCAGGCGTACTAAACTTTATTTTCCTACCTAATTCCCCGGCCAGTTATGTTTATAGGATGTTATAAACAAACTCCCCATTCTGTCCTATAGGGAACAGGTAGCCTTGCAATAGAAAAAACCCGAAATTGGCCGTAATTCACTATCAGGACATGCCACACACACCAGGGCATGTCCTACCTTTCACATACACTGCACCCAGCCCATGGGGGTACCTTGGGCCTACCTTAGGGGTGGCTGACATGTAAGAAAATGGAATGTGAGGTACTGGCAAGTGTGTGCGCTGGCCAAGTCGACATGGCAGTTACAAATTGCGCACAGACTTCGCAACGGAGGGTCTGAGTTAACATTTCAGATCTACTCACGTCGGTGGCACAATCAGTGCTGCAGGCCTGCTAGTAGCATTTGATTCACAGGCCCTGGCACACTCAGTGCACCTTACTAGGGACTAACAAGTAAATCAAATATCCAATCATGGAAACACCAATCCATAACACAGTTTACCACGGGAGCACTTGCACTTTACCACTGATCAGCAGTGAGAAAAGTGTGCAGAAACACTACGCCAGCAAATACCGAGTCAAAACAGGGAGGTCAGAAAGCAAAAACTCAGGCGAAACACGCCAAAAGATGCCAAGTCTAACATTGCACAACCTCTTTCACACAGAAACTGCCGCTATACATCTACAAACATCTTTTAATAATATGGGGAATAGCCACAAACCTCTTTTTATATTATTGGAATTGGGCACTGTAGATTTGAAGGTTGTGTTTTACCATGGACTTTACCGATAATAAAAAAGCCAAATCCAAGGAGTATCTACAGTGTTGCAGAGGCAATTAAGATCCTAATGTCATATGGGACATGGACAGAGCATAGTGGGAATCTCATTAGGGTAGGAGATAAATGTATTTCCAGAAGGAATAAGGCCCACATTTTTAACACAAGGCCAGAAGGGTCACATGGGAATTTCTGGCCTTAGAAACGTGTTAGGAACATACTTTTGATGGCCACTAAACCTGGATGTGGAAGCAAATGCTGGATCAAACAATTTGATGTGTGTGTAATGATCTACAAAATGCACCCACCACTTCCACAGCCTTGCATCCCATGCAGCGACCCAAAATGGCAAGAATGTGTGTTTGATAACGTGGGACAGTTAAGTGTCTTGGCTAGTCTCAAGAAATTTGCACTAGAGTTAATAGAATGGCATCCAAAACCTCCACAGGTCAAATTTATTGAAAATGCCACTATGGAAACTGTTTTGAGTGTCTCGGTGAATGTGCTCATTCAGGAGGACTTCCCTTTCCCTGTAGTCAGGCAATAGGGTGCACATAGTTTTAGGATATGCTGGGATTTCTCAACTCTCAAAATATCATGCACATCATTTCTTCCTTTTACGACCCCAGTGCAATGGTCCAGTTGAACGCTTTAACCAGTAATTGAAAGACATTATCAAGTTTTTCATATAAACCAATTCCTCGTGAATTAACAAACAAAGACACATACTGTGGGCATACAGAGTCACTCCTCATACTACTACTGAAGCAAGTTCGTTTTTTTCTCCTCCGTAGTGGACAGCCTATGTCACACGTCTACTCACAAATCTACCTATGGAGGTTGAAGGAATGGTTTCTAGAAATCAAGTTTCTTTCCAAGATGTTTGACAGGAAGGTTGGGAAGAAAGTTCAGCTGAAACAACTGAAGGATAAGTGGAGGTATGATAAGTGCCACAATGTCATGAAGAGTAACAATAGCTGCCGTGTAAGCATCGAAAAAGAAACTTGGCATTTCCTTTCCCTGCTCCCTTTTTGTAGACCAACAGTGATCAGCAGAAAGTGCATATGTATGACAACATATTCAATTTTTGTTTATTTAATTATAGTAAAGACAGAATCTCTGCAGGTTTCTATACATTCGGAGTTACAGCCTTTTTTTAAAATCTGACTTGTATTCAACTAATCCTAATATGGTTTTGCAACCAATATCTAGCTGAGCTTTGTTGTGCTTCATTTTGCTCTAAAAATTCTACTTTTATTTTTCACGCCTGTAAACATTGTCTCTTTTGCATAAACACCAAGGATTTAAGCATTTTGTTGGATGATGTATGATGGTGTAACAATGTATTAAAAGGAATAAAGTACCCCCTGACATACATTATAAGGCTATTGCAAGTCACCTCACAGTTCCTATACCTTACAAAGGAACTCTGCCTTTGGCCTCAGTCCACTATATGGCCATAGAAATCCTTGGCAACTTGCAATATCCTTCTTATGTACGGCAGGGAGTACTTTATTACATGTATCAGGAATGTCAGTTGGTACATCCATAGTTTTTAGATCATGAGTCATTATATTGTGGTCATCAATCAATCAATCAATCAATCAGAACATTTGTAAAGCGCACCACTCACCCGTGAGTGTCTCAAGGTGCTGGGGGGGGGGGGAAGGGTGCTGCTACTGTTCGAATAGCCAGGTCTTGAGTAGCCTTCTGAAGGTTAGTAGGTCCTGGGTCTGCCGTAGGAGAATGAGGAGGATGTTCCAGGTTTTGGCGGCGAGGTGGGAGAACGATCTGCCGCTGGTGGTCGCTTTTCAGATGCGGGGACGGTGGCGAGGGCGAGATCGGCGGAGCGGAGCTGGCAGTTCGGGGTGTAGAAGGGGAGTCGTCTGTTGAGGTATGCCGGTCCGGTGTTGTGGAGCGTCTTGTGTGCGTGGGTGAGGAACTTGAAGGTGATCGTCTTGTTGATGGGAAGCCAGTCCAGGTCTCTCAGGTGGGGTGTGATATGGCGAGGGATGTCGAGGATCAGGCACGCAGAGGCGTTCTTTATGCGTTGTAGTCGTTTCAGGAGTTTGGCCGAGGCTCCTGCGTAGAGGGCGTTTCCGTAGTCCAGCCTGCTGCTGACGAGGGCCTGGGTGACCGTTCTTCTGGTTTTGGTGGGGATCCACCTGTAGATCTTGCGGAGCATGCAGAGGGTGTTCAAGCAGGAGGACGAGACGGCGTTGACTTGCTTGGTCATGGAAAGTGTTGAGTCGAGGATGAACCCCAGGTTGCGTGCGTGGTCGGTGGGTGTCGGTGCTGCTCCCAGTGCGGTCGGCCACCAGGAGTCGTCCCAGGCCGAGGGGGTAGAGTCGAGGATGAGGACTTCCGTCTTGTCCGAGTTCAGCTTCAGACAGCTGTTCTTCATCCATTCGGCGACGGCTTTCATTCCTTTGTGGAGGTTGGTTTTGGTGGTGAGTGTGTCCTTGGTGAGGGAGAGGATCAGCTGGGTGTCGTCGGCGTAAGAGATGATGATGCGGTTGTGAAGTCGGGCAACGTGTGCGAGCGGTGCCATGTAGACGTTGAACAATGTCGGGCTGAGGGATGATCCTTGGGGTACGCCGCATTACACCTGGTCATTACACCAGGAGTACCTTTGAACAGTGTTTTGTTACAATGGGGACTACTTCACCTCACAGGTAAGATGGTAAGTATGCTAAAAAAATAAATATGTATATATAACAATGCATAACATATGTATATATTTTATAATAGATGTATAGGTTGAATATCCCTTTTAATTTTAAATTATTGCATTTTTAAATAATTTGAAAAATATAATCTACTATGTTAATGATGTAATCACATTTAATTTTATGAAATACCCATCCCGTAACCCTCAAAACACACATGACTAATCCTATCCTCTACCCATTCCTTAACCCTATATATGCTTACCAACCCTATATATGCTTACCTATATGCAACCCATCCCTGAGCTCTAAAATGTCTTCCTACCCTACACCATACTCATCCCTAAACCTTAAAATCAGTTACTAGTCCTTTTTATATTTAATAGAATGAATCCATATTTTATTCTTTTTTTTCTAAACTGAATTATGTATTTACATTATATAACTTTAAATTAAATCAATTTTGCTTTTTCAAATGCACTAATTTTACAATTTTAATCTAATCAATCGATGAGCTTTATTTGGTTTCTTGCATAAGAATCATAAAAGAATATGATAAAATACAGATAAAAATATTCACGGATAAAACACAAGTTACAACTATAGCTACAGCTGCATGAAAAAGAATTAGCGTCACATCAATATTTAAATAACGCTTTTCTAACACGAACAGCACTAGATAAAAAGAGGGCCACATTAAAACATATGAACTCTCCCGGTAATAACATGAAATAGAAAAGTGCAAGACGGACTTGTGTAAAGTGCCGGTCTGTAAACAGTGGTCAGATGAAAGACCTTCTTGGGCTTGCAGAAAAGGCACATTAGTGTACACCCACATATACTGCTGCCGTTTGAGGATATGGCAACACATTTGGCTCTAGAAATATTGATCCTAGTCTTGATGGACCTGTGGCTCAGCCTTGAAGCAAAACCACGGACAGGCGCAATGGTTCTTGAGAATATTTGTCCACTGGCCGATACTAAGGGGCACATGGATAAAGAGGAGCCAAAAAGAACTTCCAAATAGGGAAATACTGGCCTCGAGTAAGGTGATTGCCTTTAATACGATCTAGTCCCAGTGTTCCGGGGGCCTAACACCATAACTTGGGATTTACTGCAATTAGTGTTTAAATCGAGACTGTCCATAAATTCCACAAATTGGATGAATAAATCACCAAATCCCATGGCGGTTCGTGAAATTAGGACAGTGTCATCTGATATATAGCAGTAACTGAATTGAGCAAGAACCAGCTTTGGGCGAGACTTTGCCCACTTCAATTAGTGATTTTTCCAGGCTATTGATACACAAAGTGAACAAAAAAGGTGCCAAGATGCAGCTTTGGCAAACTCCCTGGTTAAGATTAAAGTGGTCAATGCTTTTTCCCCCATCCCCAAATCTCACGGAGGCTGACAAATTACAATGGAAATTGTGCAGGAAATAAACCATCTGATCAGCCCCCGTCGTCCATGATGGATTATAGCATCTCCCTATTGACCCTCTCAAATGCTGTGCTCCAGTCCATAAATCCAGCGTGTAATGCCCCTTTTTAGCAATAGCATATTTGGTAATAAGTACATACAGATTAAGGCCCTGGTCAATGGTGCCCAAGCCCTGACGGAACCCACACTGCGTCTCCGATAAAATATTCTGTTCTACGGCCCAATCCACTAATCTGTTCATTAAGATGCGGCCCACAATCGTGGCTTTGGAACTAATCAGGGAAATGGGCATGTAACACTTAGGGTCTTGTATGTTACTTTTTTTAGAGATAGGAAAAGTTACTGTGGAGGACCACACCTCTGCAATGCTTGTTGTAGCAGCTGAATTCAAGTATAGGGTCAATAAAGTAGCCCAAAAGTCGCTATTAGACTTAAATAAATCAAGAGGGACCCCATCTGGGCAAGGGACCTTATTAGCTGGGAACCCATCTAAAGCACATTGGACCTTGTCCAGTGAAAAATAAATGTGGGGTAGTGGATCATCAAACAGAACAGAGGGGCCTGTAAAATTAGGGAAATCATATATGACTTCAAAGTGTTTGACTCATACAAAATGGGGAATAACAGACTGCATAGCAAATTCTAAGGCTGGCTTGAACAAAGGGCGAATGAAAACTTCCAAAAACTTAGAGCTGTCCCTGATTTCACTAGCAGCCAGCAACGGTTCCCTGGCTTCTTCCCTCATGGACTTCTTCTGCTTCCCCAGAGAGGGCTGATAGCTAGCTTGACAAACAGAAACACACCTGCGATCTCTGGGGCCTGCCTTGACAGCCCGGAGTAAAACACGATGTGCTCTAGTGCACTTGGAAATAAATATTTAACCCCTTCCCTGCTCATGACGGAACCACTCCGTCATGAGCCACGGTTGCGCTGTGCTCATGACGGAGTGGTTCCGTCATGCTGCGGCCGTTGGCCGCCGCTCCGCCCACGCGGCGCTAATTCCCCGCCTGTGCGGGCGATTAGCGCAGTGGGCGGAGACGTGACGGAACCACTCCGTCATGAGCACAGCTCAACTGTGGCTCGTGACGGAGCGGTTCCGTCACAAGCACAGCGCCACCGCGCTGCCCCCAAACCCCCCCCCAGCGCCGCGGCGGAATTCCTGCCGCGGCGAAGGGGTTAAACGGAATCGAGTTTCTGGTGTTGTTCCCCTTGCCAGTTAACATAGAAAGAATAGAATAGGAGATCACATTAAAAGTATTAATGTTAGCTATGGCAGCAGTGTTGGCATGCAAACACAAATCAATCTCGGTGGAACATTTCCTAAGCAAATCAATCAAAAAAAGGCTTCCGGGAGCAGCTATTCCATTTCATTCGACGCCCTTGGGCAGAGATATTCCCATTAAGATCAACCGGAAGTACTGAGCACTGACATATGGGGTCGCGTTTAATAACAAGTGATAGGAATTATAGTCACTTAATATGGACTAAGTGACCTCAGACTTAAATAAAAAATCTATCAGGGGAGGGTAAATGAAAAAAAATAAACGATAACACTTGACGCCACGACCAGTAAAAGTGGGGATAGTCTCTTCAGGAGAAGTAGCAGAATCAGAGGCAGCTGTTGAAACCAGGTTGTTCTAAGTTAAAAAAGAATTCATGTAATCACCTTGGAGAGTCACTGGGCATGTGGCTTGCCAGTTTAAAACACTTATTCTAGCAAGAATGTAGGTTAAAATCGCCCACCTGGATAACAAGCATTTGCAATGCAATAGGTCTCGCATTTGCGAGAGTTTGAGTTATTGGCATTGTAGATGACAATGCCTTTTATGTATGTTTTAAAAATGAAAACAAAAATAAAAGGCATTGTCATTTACAATGTCAATAGCTCAAACCTGTGTAAATGCGAGATCTATTGCACTGCAAATGCTTTTATATAGATGTTCTGTGCACTTCCTCATATTGGGACTTTCAGCTGTATGCTAAGAAGTGTAGAACTACAAAACCATCATACATATAATCTGATTTCATTACATAACCTAATTTTGTTTATGATATTTGCCTTTCCCACGAGTGAAGATGTTAAATGCACTGAATTCATATGTTACATTTATATGTGCACGTTAGTGTATGAAATATTTTGTGCACATTGTTTTCGTCCTTTTCCCTCAGATAACCCCCTTCTTTGTATTATTTATTTTGATTTATATTTGGTCAATAGATAAGATAACACAATCTTGAATATTTCCCTACAATTGAAGCAATAGGTGTCGACTTGTTGGCACCCTATTGTAAAAGCACCTGGATATCTGTTGTAGAAGTTTATGTTGCAAAAACCTTAAAATGCCTCATTTAGTCAGTTCAATTCCATACAGCACACTGACATTTACATTTTGAGGCTTTCCTTTTTCAGTTATAATGTTCAACAGAAGTTACACTCAGAAAAACAGCTGGCTTCAGAGACGTCAAGGTTACAACCATATGACATAATATGTGTGCTACAAATAAAACACGTATCTTTCACAGAAAAAAAATCAAAGTTCCAAAGAAGGTAAAATTATGATGGGAAAGTAATAAAAGGGGAGTTCTGTTTTACGTCGCTGACTCACTACCGAGTCATCCTCGTTAACGAATTGAAACCCCAGGTGCACACTCACATAACGTACGTAATGAATATTAAACAAAGCTATTTTACGTTTACATGAGTTATTTCGATTGCGTAACATACAGGACAGTCCCTAACAGCAATGGCCACAGCACCGAAAAAACAGAACAGGAAAAAAGACGTCCTAGGCACGGTAAAACGGTTACCGTGCTACTTCTTTCTGTGTTGGATGAAGGAGTTGTCAGCAAGGAAAACAAGATAATGAACAGGTACTAAGGTAACGTGCAGGTCTGAAATGGCTAGTGAACAAAAGCGTTTGTCATTCTAGGGAAGGTGGTGGAGTCATTTGTAGATCAGTAGAGTATGTTGTATACTCTCTATTGCAACGTGGGAAAAATACAACAAATATCTCAAGTGTATACCTTTTACATTAAAAAAGCACCTACTTCGACGCCTCGCTGGGGGTAGTGGGCGCTATATAAATGCAACTACAATACAATAATTATTCATTATTTTCATGTCTGTTGCGGACATACATTTCGAGTATGTAACGGTAAGCTATCTGTGCGCGCGATGAAGGACAGCAACATTGCAGCTTGTAATGGTACAAATGAACTAGCAGTAAACGCAGCCTAAATATGGACAGTGAAAACCATTGTAGCTACCTATAGGAAAAGCGTCAGTGGCCCTTGGGCTTGGCACCCGCTTCGGATCTTGAAGGTTTTGGGGAGAGGATGTGTTCTGTCGGCTGCGCTGCCACCTCTGGTGCAGTAAACCAGGGTTTGAGCCTCAAGGTCGCGTCCACATCCTGTGATTCGGGGCAAATCATTTCATCTCCCCATGCCTGAATGTGTAATGTAAATACGGTGCTATGTAAAGTGCTCCAATACCTTTGGGTCGAGTTCGTGCTATAGAAATATGCCCCCCCAAAAAAAAAGGTTACTTACTAATTACTCATTGAAGCGCCTGGTTGAGAGACGCGGTATACTACATTATTCCTGCAGCGACCGGTAGATGGCGATGAAAGGCCGCGCGGCGTCTTCTTATCAGTGCGCGAGCCCGTTCTTATGGCAGAGCGCTCAGCCACCCACCTGTGTGCGCTCGGAACCTGGCAGGAATCCTGGGAGAGATCTTGTGCAAGTCTGATGTAAAATCGGTGCCAGTCGAAGCAGTGATTTAAATGCTCCAGCGCGCTCGCTGTGGCCCCGCCCCCTTGTGTATCTCGCAGGCCCGGCTCCGGCCTGGTGTCAGAGGGCCTGCGGTACTGAGCCGCTGCTGCCGGGTGGGGGGCGGGGAGTCCGGGGGTCGGAGCCATGCCATGGAGGTCCGTATGGCCGAGCTCATCTGCTCGGGCCTGGAGATCAGCGCCGCTCCGAAGCCCAGAGGTGAGGCGGCGACGAATGGGGGTGGGGGCAGAAGCTGCGCTCTTGCCTGAGCTCCGTCCGCGGGAGGGCTGGTTTGTGGGGGCAGGTATCCAGACGTTCTTCTGTTAAAGAGGAAGCTGGAATCACGGGACTGTGGAGGGGACCATATGGGTTAATGGCAATCGAAAGTGAAACTTCATGCTGGCTTGTGAGGGAAGGGGGACAGGAGATGTGCACGCCGCGTGGCTGTAAGCGCGTACACCAACTCAAATCCGCCAAAAGCCTGCGCGTGCACATCTCCTGTCCCACTTCCGAGGCAAGTCAGCAACAATAGATCTCGCTGGCGACAGCAGCGCTTCGCGCTGCGTTCGCCAGGCGAGACCTAAAAAAGAGCTATTCTCTGAGCTCGTTTTATGCAAGGAATAAAAGTAACCTTAAAGAGATGTTATGTGGCAGATATTCCAGGAGCATTGTAAAGGTCTACAACGAGTAAACTATGAGAATTAGGAAATGTTGCACAAACAGCAGCCAAATTGGCACATCCAGTATGAGTCATGGACAGTACAGTCCAAAGTTAATGAGACTAAAATTAAGAGACCTCCCTTGGCTCTTCCATGCTTCAATAGAACAGGTGGGACTGAGTAAGAGGAAAAACCAATCAGGAAAAAAAACAGAAACAGTCTCTCAGGTTTCTTACAGACAAACATTAACATTGGTCACAAAATCATAATAATTGACATTATCCCTCTTGGTAGCAAGACCAGCAAGCTAAGGAAAGAAAAAGAATCACAGTCCGACCACTGGCCTTGTATACATTCTCTTGGGTTGATAAGACCCCGTCAACAGAATTTGAGAGTCAATCATGGTCTCTTAATTAACTTAAAGGAGCAAATTGGTTAACGGTGGGAATTGTAACTATAGGCGTATAAGCTGGGACAGAAATTAGATAACCAACATCAATAGATGATACGACAGAAACTATGGGCCCTATAAGATGTACAAGTATTGGTTTGTAACAATAAAAAAGCCAAGGGGAAATGCTAAAATACCTGTGGTGGCAGCAGTCTGGATAACAGCTGAAACAGAGAGCCAGCTAGTCACGGGTTATTAAAATGAATCACAACACTGTCCCCAGCCCAGGATTTAGTTTGGAGACCAACCCAGGGACCTCACCTAACCATAATAATCTCTCGAAAAAGTTGAGCTATGGCCTAAACATTCATGCACCAATGTTTAACTTTGGTCTTAAGCTGATCATAGATCTCAACAGTGTTGGGAGGCAGCACAGGGGTATTGACCAGGACAATAACATATGGTGTAGCAGCCAAGGGGAGTTGCAGATTCTATGTCTACGTGTAGGAATATTTATTAAAGTGCAACTGCTACTCCTAGTAGTATCTTGGCGCTGTTTTCAAAGGGTTTCAGCGGGGGCAGAGAAGGAACTATGGGCTGCAAAAAAGCCAGGTTTACAGCTTTTTACGAAAGACGGGCGTTGCCTTGATACTTCTGAGGGTCAAAGGCAGTTTGTTCCGAAGGGAGGGGCCAAGGAAAGAGATGGCTTACCCCCTGATCTTGCCTTCTTGATTCGTGAGAATCTGGCAAGGCAGAGATTCGTAGAGCCAAGATTTCACTGTAGGCCATAGAACATAATCCTGTTTTTTTAGATAGCCTGGGCCAGTTCCATATAGAGCTTTCTGGGTCACAAGCAGAGTCTTAAAAATAATCCTCTTCCTTACTGGCAATGAAGACTCTTAAGAGGGCTTCACACATGAGTGCTGCAGTGGGCTGCTGCATTCTGGACAAGCTGCAGCCAGCAATCAGGTATTTGGACATGCCTGAATAGAGACCGTTCCCATAGTCAAGACGTGAGATAAGGGCTTGAATCACTTGTTGTCCGGCTGCAAAGGACAGTGGGAACAGAAATGTCCGAAGAAGTCGAAGGAGGGCGAAATAGGTGCCCACTACCAAGTTTACTTGGGTATGGAATAGCAATTGACCATCAAATTTACAACCCACGTTTTTCACCACCCGATTTTTAATAAGAGGGGGGAGGCGTCAAATGGCCAAAAGAACTGCCAGGGTGTCTCAGCATCTGAACCAAAAAAAAGAGCAGCTCAGTCTTTCCTACATTACCTTTAGGTTGGTTGATGGTCAACCGCACAAAGACAACTGAAAGGCAATTGCGAATTTCGTTGCTTGGAGAGGGCTCATTGTTCTTCCACGAGAACAGCAGCTGGATGTCATCTGCATATGACATGATTTTTGCCCCTAAAGATTCTGCCGAAGTAGCCAAAGGCATAAGGTAAATATTAAACATAGTTGGGCTCAGAGCAGAGACCTGAGAAACATCAACACTTAGATTGCGGGATTTGGCAGAGTAGAGGTGGCACCATATCTCTTGTCCCCTACCTTCTAGGAAAGATGCCAGCCACTTCCAAGCCTGCCCCCCCCCCCCCAATACCTATCGAGTTGAGATGGGCCAAGAGGACGTGATGTGAGATCGTATCGAAAGCAGCAGATAGATCTAAAAGACCCAGCAGTGCCCTGTCACCCACTTCCAGACCAAGTTGGATGGAATCAACAACCTCCAGCAGCGCTGTTTCGGTATTGTTATTAGGACGAAAGCCTGATTTGCTGGCATGCAGTAGACTATTCCTTTCACAATATGATGATATCTGATGGTTTACATGTTTCTCGAGCACTTTAAAGAAAGGCGGGGAGCAGGGAAATCAGCCTGTAGTTGGTCGGGTCAGAGGGGTCTGCCTGGATTTTTTAAACCAACGGGATAACCTTCGCTGGTTTCCATTTTATAGGTACAGTGGCTGACGAGAGAGAGATATTCAGTAACTGATTCACCAACTAGTTAATAGCCTCTGCCCCCGGCAAGAATAAAAGAGGGGCAAGGTCTAACAGGGAACCTGATTTGAGGCATTTTAAGGCTTGCAGTGAATCATCCAAAGAGACAGGCGAGAGAGAATTCAGAGACAAGCTTCATCTTTAATAATTGAAGAAGAAAGGGAAGGATCATGGCCAGACTCTGCCCAATTTCTGATTTCATTTTGGGTGACTGCTTCTGTGCCAGAGCTCAATATACCATCTCCAGCTCTGGGAGGTGGGAGGCTAGCCTGAATAGTATCTATTTTTTCTTGGAGGAACAAGGTGAGCGGCTCACACCATTCCACAGATGGAAGTGCAGATTGAAGCTAGCAACCATTGCCTGAAGAGAAGGTAGTTACTGGACTACAGTTTGGAGGTGGATGAGTGGCCACAACAGAAGGTGAAGTCAACATTGCCTCAAAAATTAGATCTCCAGACATCCTCCCAGTAACATTTGAGACCTAGCTCAGTTGGTTCAGAGACGATGGAACTTCTGATGTACAAAGATCAAAAGGTCCTGGTACCCCGATGAATGCCAGGTGTGGAGGTGGAGTCAGCTCCCTCTCCAGGGAATAACAATAAATATGAGGTATGAACGAGTCTGCTCTGTCCAGGGATTTGAGCTCCACATCGGACTCGCCCATATTTGGTTCGAAAACGAATTTACCCTTAATGTTACTAATCACTTCTTATAACTTGATAAGTCTAGGCTTACAGGCAGCCAAGGATGAACCAACCAGGTTTTCCAGAATCAGGCCATCAACCTGTCGACTATGGAGTTACAAGAATCATTAAGCAAAGAACTTGGCGAACATTTACATGAGGAGGGAGAGCTGACGGCCTTAGATGTGGGCCCCTTAGTAGCATTTTTTGCTTTAGAGACACGTGGCAGGGTCACCCGGGGCACTCTAGAGAAGATACCACCAATAGCAAGAATAGAAGGTCTTTGATCGATTGTGCATCTAGAAATTAAGGTTGACCTACCCTTGGGTTGCCTGGGTTAGGAAAGGCTCCAACTAAATCTAGAGCAATGATCTCCAGAGCACACTAATGTGAGATATATTGTTTCGCACATTTAGGGTTGTAAATGACACGTGGTATGGACACAGGCATATAAGATGCAATTAGGTCACTGTTTAACCTGCATAGGACAGAATAACCTCAAATAATAAGGTACTACATTTTAGAAACGGAGACTTCATCTCCTGATATAGGCCGCTGACCCTTAGGACATTTTCATGTCTGTCAAAACATGTTGACAGTAGCATAGGATGGTAAAGTAATTGATATCCCCATTAAATCATCCACCTTTGATTTTAATCCTACCAGGACATCCAATAATAAAATTGATTAAGGATATTTCTAGATAGTTTTAACGGCTCACCTATTTTTATCTCTGGTTTGATCGTGTGCAGTACACACTTCATTATTAAACAAAAAAAACCTTGCTCCCACTTATAGTGGTAAAGCCTACCTTGGACTCAACAGGGTCTAGAGCGTGGGAAGCCCGATGATGAAGCATGCCTCATGTTTATTTGGTTAAGAGCCTTGCAATTCCCAGAGAGACTTCCCTCTGAGGAGAACAAAACAAAGACCAAAAAAGAGCCAGATCATTTTTAATGTGTGGGTGTGTAGATACAGTGGGAGGACGAAGGTCTAGGCATACACCTCTCACTCCTACTTTGTGTGTGAGGGCAGTGTTCCCAATCTTCACAACGTTTGTCTAGTGCAGGATGTAATCTACACTCTGTTATCCATAAATCTTTACCCTACACGGATAATGCTTCCTCCTGAAATATGAGGTTTTAGAAGGACCTCAAAGTTCTAACCACCAGCCTTTTAGGCTAATTATGTCAACGAAGGAAGGGTCATCTCTGTCAAATTCCACAACCATGAGGCTCTCCCTCTCAGGGGCCCTTTGGAAGTAAAACTGGCTAATTTCTTGACCTAGAAGAGCGAAATTCTGTTTGTATTGGCTGAAACCTAGAGACACTCCTTTCATTTGTAAACCATGAGCCAATTTAACACATTAAATATCCAAACCTGATAGTCAGGGGAAGCCTTAGGTTGAAATGAACACAACCACCTGGCCTGTGATGCTCGCACACACATTTCTATTCACAGGATTACCTCAATAAAAAAAATAATCTGTGGGACACTGGGTTTTTTCTAAGCTTTTCTTGCTGGTCACCTGTGATAAAAATTTTCGACTCGCATGTAGTTAGTTTTGCCTTGTTTCACTCAGTTGACGCAGGCCTAGAAATGTTATCAGGCTATGGAATGTACCCTCCAGTGTTCAAGGCTGCAGCCAATCTTTAGCATGCTTGGGTGTATGACTTTTTTAAGGTATGAATCCAACTTTCCATCGACTCGCAATTCCAATTGATTTGTAGGATATTTAACATCTGCCCATACTGTGGCAACAAGGCTTTTTATCCCTCCTATGTTCCAAGGCAGCATCCCTTAAGTCCACCAATGAGAAATCTGCCCAACTAAAATAAAGAAAGGTATGCAAGTGGCACAGTTTGTTGGAATCCTGTCAATAAAAACCAAGCTTAGAGTTCTCAAATCCCTTAACAAAAAAAAGGGTAAGAGTGAGTTAACATTATCAGTGATTGGAATCTTATGGTAGGTTTAAGGTGATCTTTCTCTAAAACACCATGCTGTGGACAGAGACGTTTTGATGCATGGGGACAGTAGGCTTTGGCCAAGGGCTCCAGCCTTTCAGGGGCCCCATGACTGAGTCAGCTTGGTTTTGCAGAGTTTTGCCCTTGTGACCTTGAAAAATCTTAAACAGATTTATTTTATTTTCTGTTTTCCTTTCATTTATTTTTAACGTGGGTGATGTGTGAGAGTACATTGCAAACATTTTGCAAAGAAACGCTGTGTTTATGTTTAATTCAACAACCATAAAAAAGTTTCTTTTAGTCAAAACAGGATATCACATATGAGAAACAGGAGGGCGCCACTGAGATTATTTGCAGTAATATTAAAAGTCACTATCCCTGAATAGTAGATGTAAACACATATAGAATGTGTAGAAGTGTGCCTGTGCACTGTCAGTGACCTGGCCAAAAAGAGCATGAAAGAGTAGAAATTAGATCATAAATTCAAAGCTATTCCGAATACGGGCCCCCAATATTCTTAAAATGTCACTGGCCGTGGACCCACAGTCAAAACAACAACTGGTTCCAACAACCCAGCCCTCCGCGTGGATGAAGATCACTGCACAGCTGCGTCACATGACGCTCTTCTGAAAAGGCTATGAAAACACTGAAAGAAATAAAACATCGAAAGGAAAACAATGCATTCCATCCAGGGAATCGGAGTCACAGTCTAATTTCGCATGCTTTTCACATTAATTTTCCTGCTGCTTCAATGGAATGTCCTGAGAGTTGCCACCCACAACGGTAAACGACCACAGTCTTGAGAAAACATCAGTGCAGCTCACGTCTCTCCCTTTGCCAAGCTGGCAAGTTCAAAGGCAGAGCTGGGAGGAGAGGATGCTGAAAGAATTCAAAGAAAGCTGCATATTACTTCCAGGGAGGTTCAAGTGGAGAACTGACAAGTGATGTGTGCCTGTTGTGCATGGGCGAATGTTGCAAGCTGGGTTCGTATTTGCATACATGCAATGACGTGAGTGGCCTCATTGATGAGTCAGCTGAAGCTAGAACAATGTACAACGTTTAAGAGAGGAGTGCACAAGCGGAAGAGGCCATGGTCAGACACACACTCAAGGAGTGCATGCATGCTGACCATGGCACAGTTTCCTGCCGCCTCCAACTGCTGTCCCTGAAATTCTTAATGTTTGCCACCTTCTCAATTCCATCAAGAGGAAAAGGGTACCCCGCGAGGATGAAGAACAATGGAGGTCTTGCAGGACTCCTCCGCTAATTAAAACTGGAATATAGGGCAGTTCATGGAAATCATCCTCGAAGTTCCATCCATTTGGCAAAAAGAACAACCCAGGTTACCTTCAGAGAGGAGAGAGGAGAGAGGCATGCCTTCACAGCTATTGTGGAAGGCCACTTTGTCACAGCAAAATCACTTATGCTCAGGGTGGAAGTCAACAGTCAGAGTTATTCAAGGACAAGAGGAACCTATTTTTCACAAATGTCCCAATCCTTGGAAGCGTTATCCAAGAGGTGACCTGAAAAATAAAGCCCTGGCATGGTTATATCCCAAGAGAGGGTTTGACAGGGTCAGGTCTTGCAGCAAAGGTGGTGCAAAGAGTCTGCATCACTGGATGGCATTCATCCGAAAAATATGGATTGTATGGTATTAGATCATGGTAAGAAAAACCTTCTGGCATACATCAGGACCTGTGCAAAATTAACTCCGATGTGAATTTCGCTTATATTCACTGAACGGTATACCAGAAATCACCAGGTTTAGTGATGGACTTAGTCCTCTGCAATGTATCTAAAATTCCAAGTCCATTCCTTGTGGTACTAGACCACCACCTTAGGCTCCCTACAACATGGTGAAGGCCATCACCTTTTTCCTTTACTCAGCTTTTTTTAAAAAAAATATTTCTTTTTATTATAAATTAACACAACAAATAGTCAGCACAAATATACCCAACATGTTCGCACTTTTGGATGTAGGGGAGTTCATATAGTTACAGTTCAAGAATCAAGGCTGCAATTTACATTTATCCACAAGGTTGATCTATACTGATCAAGTGAAGTTCTGGTCATCAAGGTCTATGCTACGGGGTGGGCTACAAATTTCTCCACGGTACGTGTTCCAGGCTCCCCAAATTAACGATCACTTCTTCGGGCACCCCCTTGCGACGTAGACAGTCTTTTCCCTAAACATTCATCAGTCCATATTTTTATTCCATTCCGCTAGCACTGGAGGCTGGGCGGCACCTCAGTGCTGAGCTATATTTCTTTTCGCAATCATCAGGCCCAATGTTACCCAGATCCTGCCCATCCTTCCCACGTCCGTTGGCTCCCACACGTTCAGCATACATCGTTTCGCCTCAAGGCGCATTTCTAGTTTTAAAACTTCACTCATCACCGTATGAATTTGACGCCAGTAACGCGGAATAAGATCACACTCCCATATTATGTGCATGAATGTCCCATCTTATCCACACTGACGCCTGCACACACTCTCCTCAGCTCTCCCCATTCGGACCAGACAGGGAGCTGTGACATACACTCTGTGAAGTATTTTGAGCTGAACAAGTCGTAGCCTGGCCGATATGGCTACTTCCCTTGGGGAGGATAGGGCCTCCTGCCACTCCCTGTCATCTAGCTCAAAGCCGTCTCTCTCCCACTTTGCTCTAAGATCTTGTAAAGGATCGGCTACGCTATTAATCAGTTTTTTATAGGTGAGAGATATCGTTTTTCTGGTAGGTAGCCGTCTAGCAGTCTGTCTTCAAGAGGAGTATACTCCGGGACTGAGGAGCCCGATGGTATGAGTGACTGTAATGCATGGCGGACCTGTAGATATCGAAAGTACTCTGTGTTTGAGAGCTCATGTTTTGGCTGTAGTTCAGGAAAGGACATCACTGCCCCTTTAACCCAATCACCAATGTTCGAGATCCCGATGAGGTCCCACCTATCGAAACACTTTTTTTCCCCCAAAGATTTCTTAGGATCTCAGAATCCCAGAGAGGTGTGGCTGCAGTCAACTTCCGATCCCACCCCAGACTCTTAGTGGCAGTGTGCCAGATATGTACTGAATGTTTCATCGGTCCCGTCAGGGGAAAACGCTTTGGTTTGGAATATAGGGCTCTATAATAGTTCCCCCCCCGGGAGTTCCCATCGGTTCATAGCATAGCCCGGGTCATCTAATCTACGGTATGTGCAGTGGTTTATCGCCGCCAGGTGGGCCGCCCAATAGTATTTCTTGAGGTCGGGGAGGCTGATACCCCCGTCGTACCAGTTAAGTGTGAGTTTGTGTAATGCTATCCTATGCTTACCTTCCCACAATAGTGCTCTCTGCATTCCTTCAATCTCTCTGAAATAGCTGTCCAGAACTGGGTCTGGGAAGTTCTGTAATACGTACAGAAAACGAGGCAAAGACATAATTTTAAAGAGTGCTGCTCTTCCCAAGAGAGAGAGAGGGAGCGCCCTCCATGCTGCAGTATCTCGTTTCAGTCGTTGCAAGGGCGGGATTAAGTTCCGGTTGTATCGGAGTGGAGAGTCAGACGTCACGTATATTCCCAAGTATAGAAAGCCCTCTGTGGTGACCTTAATTGGGCAGTCCCTTGGAATTGCGGGGCGGTCCCCGTGTAGTACGTATAATAGGGTTTTACTCCAGTTGAAGCAGTAACCAGAGAATCTCCCAAAAATTGTGAATATGTCTAGTACTGCTACCAACGACCTCTTGGGGGCGGCCAGGAACAACAGGATATCATCCGCATATAGTGATATGTGGTCTTCCCATGATGGGGGCCACCTCAATCCACGTATGACCGTGTCTCTTTGGATACACGCCGCCAGGGGCTCGAGCTCTAGGGCAAAGAGAAGAGGGGAGAGGGGACACCCCTGCCTAGTGCCACGACCCAACTCGAAAGGCTCAGATCGTCTGTTATTCACCACGACCTGTTCCAAGGGCTTGGTATAAAGGAGCCTAATCCATCGGATGAACCCCCCCCCCCCAAATCCAAACTTCTTTAGTACAGCAAACAGGTAGGGCCCCTCTATAGTATCAAATGGCATTGTGGCGTCTAGTGAGACTACGATTGACGGTTCTCTTAACGTGTCCAACCTCCCCATCACTCCGTGCAATCGCCGGAGGTTCAGGGCTGTGTTTCGGTGGGGCATGGAGCCCAACTCGTCAGGGTGGACTAGGTCACCAAGCACTTTAATCAGTGGGTTGGCCAACACTTTAGCGAGTATTTGGGTTCTGCGTTGAGGAGAGAGATGGGTCTGTAAGACGTACAATTCAGTCTGGACTTGCCCTCTTTGTAGATTGTTACTATTGTGGCTACACGCCTGTCCAGCGGCAGCTCTCCTCGCTCCCTACTCCCCATAAACATAGCCCTCAGTTGAGGGGCCAGTTTATCTGGCGCTAGTTTATACAGCTCTATCGGTAGGCCGTTAGGGCCCAATGCTTTGCCCGCCTGAAGGCGTCTAATCGCTGTTGCTTTTTCGTCGGTGGCAAATTCACTGTCTAGGAATGCTTGCTCCTCGGGGGGGCAGGAGAGGAAGGACTATATCTCTGAGCATGGACTGGGAGTCCTCCTCCGATTGTTGTGTGTATGATTCGTAGATGGTACTATAATGGGCTGCTAAAGTGTTTACTATAGCCTGCGGGTCTGTGAGAGCGTGGCCATCTTTATCAAGTATTTCCGGTACTAGTCTGGATGTAATTTCTCTTTTGTCCAACCATGCCAGGAGTTTTCCGGCCTTGTCCCCTAGATCATATACTCTACCTTGCGAGTCCCTTGCAGCAGACTTCACCCTATCCATGGCTATAGCCTTGTAATAATCTTTTTTAAGCTGTAGGGCGTGTGTCTTTTCGGGCGTCGCCCCCTCCTCCAAACTTCTCTCTAGGTCGAGGACCGCACTTTCCACACTCACCAGGTCCTTCATTTTGTCTTTTCGTTTACCTGCTATTAGGGAGAGCACCTGCCCTCGGATCACCGTTTTGAATGCCTCCCACAGTGTCTGGGAGGAGTCAACTGTACCTTTGTTCTCCTGGAAATAATTATCCATGGTCTCCACTAGGGCCATGCGCACGGCAGGGTCTCGGAGGTGCCACGGGTTGATAGGAGCCACCCTTCCCTCCCCCCTACACCCCAGCGCCACCTGCATCCAGACTGGGGAATGATCGGAGATACCCCTAGCCAAATGTCTTATTTCACGGAGGTTCGTCAGTTGTGTGGAGGGGACGATAATGTAGTCAATTCGTGAAAAACGTATGTGCCCCGGAATAGAATGTCTGTTGGATACTGTCTGGATGGAACACCCTCCATGTGTCAGCTAAACCAAGGGTTTCCAGAAAATCTGGCAGCCATCTCACTCCTGTGCCCGTGGGGGGCTTCTGTCTACTACCACTGAGTTAAAATCTCCTCCCATTAGTAATAGACTGTCCGGCAATGAGAGCAGTACTGTTCCAAGGTCCTTGAATGTCCGGGCCTGTAATCTCGGAGGGACATAAACTGATAAGCAGGTGACCATAAGCCCCTCCCACTGCCCCGTGATACCTATATATCGCCCCAAGTCATCTGTCCAGGTGGATTGGATCATAAAGGAAGGGAGGTGCGCACCATTATTCCTATCCCACGAGAGCCGGTTGTAAAGCCAGCATGTGCCGCTAATTTATAACCCCATCCGTTTAGTGCACTGCAGGAATGCCCCACCAGATGGGTCTATTGAAGTAGGACCACGTCCGGCGCCTGTCTCCTGATGTATTGTAGCGCTTGATCTGATCTTGCAACCCATTTACATTCCAGCTCAATATCTTAAGATTGCAGACCTTCCTCATGATCATTCAAGTAATCTATATTGGTTTTCTCTCCCCATATTGCTGTCTTATTCCGTGCTGACTCAAAACGTACAAAACGCACACCTATAATCCAAACCCAACAACCCCCCTTCCTGCCCCCCTGCACTTTGGGCTCAAACCCGCCCACGGTCCTAACTTGCAGAGTGCCTGTCGCCCAACTTAAACTAAAAGTAGTAACATGGGCGTGTAAGAGTCTCTCCATCCCTCCCCCCCAAAATATATACTGAAAATGTCTCATCTGCTCTTCAGGATAGCAAGTCCCACGATCCGTGCCACTCCGAGCCTTGCCGGAATCCTCGATGACGTCCGCCCTCTTGTATCGCACTTTATTCCGCTGTTCCGGGGACACACTCCCTGTCTCTACGCCAGTCCTCTACCCAGTCCGATGCCGATTCCGGGGTGTCGAAGAACCACGTTTTACCAGCGCTTTCGACTCGTAATCGTGCAGGGAACAGCATGGCGTATTTCAGTCCTCTGTCTCTGAGCATTTTCTTTATCCCTAGGAAGGATCTGCGTTGCCGCTGCACTGCTTGCGTGAAATCCGGGAAGAAAGAGATTGTTGCATTGTCATACTGGAGTGGTGGGCCGCCTCTAGCGTTCGAGGATCACATCTCTGTCGCAGTAATTCAACACTCGTGCTAACATGGGCCTTGGGGGGGGCTCCCGGTTTCGGCCGTCCACCAGGGACTCTATGAGCTCTTTCTATAACAAAGAATTTTGAGAGGCCTTTAGGTTGGAGGTGCTTGAGTAGGAGTTCCTCAATGAATAGGTCCGGGGCCTGCCCCTCCGGCACTCCCAAAATTAGCACGTTGTTGCGACAAGTGCGCCCTTCGTAGTTGTCGAGTTTACTTTCTGCGAACTTGCGAAAGGTTTGAAACTCCCGTATTTCAGTCTGCAGCTGGGAGGTGTCGTCGACCAGGCTCGTTGTAGTGATCTCCAGTTGTTTTGGGAGGTGTCGTCGACCAGGCTCGTTGTAGTGATCTCCAGTTGTTTGACCTTATTGCCCATTTTTGCCAGGTCGGCTCTTATTAGTGTGACGTCAGTTGAGATCATGTCCCTCCTATGCTCCAGAGACGCCCTTACTCCAGAAATGGCTGCCATGACGTCTTTCAGCGTGGGCTCCGCCGGGTTATCATCCACTTCACTGCCCGTCTTCTCCGTGGTCCGCTGGTCCTGTGGCAAAGTTTTCGGGCACGTGTAATGGTCCAATTTATTCTGCTGGACCATTTTGGACCACTTTGAGCTCGCCATTGCGTTGGGGATCTGCTTCGTCTCTAGGGTCACTATAGGCAGTACCTCCTGTGGTCTCTGGCTTCCCTCTGCTGCGTCCCCCACACTGGCGATCTATGCCCTCCAGCCCGATAAGGACTATATGCTTAGTCCCTCTCCGTCTGGCACAGCGAGTGAGTTGTCTCAGGTGCACTGTTGGTTCTTGTGGGCCCCACCACTCACACACCTCCAGGCCAAAGATGAAAGCGGCCTGTCTGTCTACTTCCTTTCCTTTTGGCCGATCACTTGTGCCCATCTCCCTTGGTCTGTTGATCTTGCATTCTCTGTGTGGTTCTCCCCTGCCCTTTCAACGAACAGCCTGTAGATGAGGCGGGAATAGGCACTCGGGCAGGATGGGGGCTGAGCTGAATATCCCTGCACCGATGTGGGCTCATTGATCGCTGAACTCGATTTCGGTGCCCCCACCCCCACGTGAGGAAAGGGGAGTGGGGTATGGGCCTCAGTCCGGAGCTCGCCCGTCGGGACCGACCCGACCGCCGGGTCCCACTCCTAGCCGGCGTGCGTCGTCGTCACATTCACGGCTGCTCTTGCTACAGCGTCTCCCGGCTGCGGGGCCCGCGGAGGCCGCCGTCAAGCCCCGGCGAATCTCTGTTTTCCCGGGGTGTGCAGCCACGGTCAAGGCAGCGGCTTATTAAGCAAATGTTCCGGTGCTTGGTTGCTATTTTGGGGTCGGATATTTCTAGCGGATAAAAGCGGGGAGGGGGTTTGAAGACACAGCTCGTCTAACCAGCGGCCGCCATCGATCTCCGCTTGGCCTCACCCCCCTACTCAGCTTTTATTGATATTGAAGCATTTATCCCTAAAAGACTGACTGACATCTGGAAATACAAAAGCACCACTCTAGAAATTGATGTCACCCTCTTGCTCTAGAGAAGCCTATTCATCTAGATGCTCTTTTCAAATAAAAAAAAAAAGCATATTTATGGCTCCTTCATCCATAAGCATACACAATCCAATATTCTGCAGCTATGGTCTGAAACGTACTCACCATCCAACACCATATGTCCTACCTGCCTAGAAGACCCTTCACTGGTTGCCAGCCCTTAAAATAATCCATTTGAAAGACTTCTGTATAATCCATCGCACCTTTCACAATTCTGCTCCAGATTTTCTCAAAATCACTTAGCCTAATAAATATAGCTGCAAGATAACAGGGGGCTTATAGTGATGTGGTATGCGATGGCGCCTCCTCGTGTATCCATGTGTATGGAGCAATAATGATATTTAGACGGTGCTACAGGTGAGGGGATAACCCTGAACCCCCAAAGAAGACCCGAGTCTGAAAATTTGTAAAACAGGTGACCTGTGCACACGTAATCTGTGTCAACAGTGTAAATTACTGCAAGTAACAAAAAAACAACAACTAGCACAGTAGTCCGATTGGCGTTTTCTTTCTTTGTTGATTTAATTGGAGATCAGATGCCCAGCCAACACGTGTTTCGTCAGGGTATGAACCCACAACTTCTTCAGGGCTATTGGACAGATGGCCTGGAAGGAGAAATTCTCTCCGCTGGTTGTATTTCCGTCCTGGCTGTACGGGTGAGCAAATCCAATGAAGGACATAAACTAATATTCAGGTAAGTACCAAAACAGGAGCACTAGTGTGCTGTACGAATGAGACGAAAGCGAGTACGCTTGTCAATCTACACTTACAGGAAAACCGGTGGGTTCATACCCTGACGAAACACGTGTTGGCTGGGCATCTGTTCTCCAATTAAATCAACAAAGAAAGAAAACGCCAATCGGACTACCGTGCTAGTTGTTGTTTTTTTGATACTTGCAGTAATTTACACTGTTGACACAGATTACGTGTGCAAAGGTCACCTGTTTTACTAATAAATATAGCTACTGCCTTTATCCTGTCAGCCCAAAAATATGGAGGCAACACTCGAATGCACTCCCTGGGCATTATGGAGCCATCAGAGAGCGCCTGAAAACCTGTCTCTTGCCGTCTTGAGACTAAGAAAGAAAACCTACACAAGTACCACACTCATCCACAAACCCATCAGCACACAACCCACAGTCCGACTACTGTATGGGAACAAATCCAAACACCCTACCATACCCTTTGAAACACCACCCAGTCACGCAAGCAACACATCTACTGACATTTTGTCAAATAAATGTAGAACCACCAGCAAAATCATTTGTATAGCAAACACAACTTCACTACCTTAATCAGCAAACAAACAGCACACTCAGAAAACACCCAATCCCATTTAGCTCTAATGCATAGACCATGAGATGAGCCACAC
This sequence comes from Triturus cristatus, assembly GCF_964204655.1. Taxonomy (NCBI): domain Eukaryota; kingdom Metazoa; phylum Chordata; class Amphibia; order Caudata; family Salamandridae; genus Triturus; species Triturus cristatus. The sequence continues at coordinate 605,711,564 of NC_140594.1, forward strand.
AGCACTAGTTCACACCTCAGACTGCTAAAACACTCAAAACACGGTAATAGTGAATTCAAACAACTCAGGGAGCCAAGGGACACAATAAATGACACTTTAAACACTAATACAACAAAATCCTATTACACAGATCTCCCTAAGAGGTTTGTATTTTCAGCTGTTAGCAAGTGTATAATTCAGTAAGCACAAATAACGATTGATGCTGGTTGTAAGTCTATAATAATAACAAAAAGAAAAGGTCCGAGGGAATTTTAAAGACCCTACACGGATTAAATCCCCCTATCCAATCTATCACAAAAAACACATATATAATCCGGGGTCTACTATGATAACTTAATCATGTGCAACATGGTGCACTTCGAGTTTTAGCAAGGAATGTCAGAATAGGTGTCAAAAAAAGAAAGTGCTGAAAATTATAAGGAATTATCAACTAGAATGATCCTTATTGATAATTGGATTCCCATCATACACCAAAGTGATCATTATCATCATTTGGGTTTCCAACCAACCTCCAGTATACCCTCTTGATCATAGAGGGGTTCTGGGTGGATTATATCCTCTAATGGATCATTCAGAGGAAAGAGAGCAGAGGAAAAAGAAGAGACATATCCGCCCTCTGATAAGATCACCAAACTTGTGTAGCAGTGAGAAAAGTTGCTGCTTCTAAACGGTCGACATGTTTCAGCCAACTGGACAGCCGGTCCACGGCTTTCTTCAGGACCTATCTTCAAAAGTTTTTAATTGCTATTGCATTCAATAAAGTGAAAAAATGTTTTTATACATACAGGTTGAGTCTGATAAAACCTCTGATGTCTTAAACTGATCCTCTGTATCAGCGTAATGTATAGGACATCTGTAAGACACAAACAATGACACCCACCGTGACAAACACATTCATTATTTACTTCATTCACAACCCGAAGATGGCTGTGGACAAACAATATATTATTTTATATTATTTAGTTTTTCAAAACTTGTATGCTCACTTGTATGATACAAGGATTAGACCTCACCTCACCCGGCACCAGCTCAAGTCAATGAGGCTCCGCTCTAGCAAGCATAAACCAAAAGAAAAAAGGAGTTTCATTTAGAATATGCACATGTCCAAATACATCTTTATGTTTATTGGACTACAGAATGTCGTCACTGCCGTCGGGAAATGTAGTTCTATGTACATGCATTCTGTAGTCCAATAAACGTAAAGATGTATTTACGTAGAACTACATTTCCCTAAAGCAGTGACTAAATTTTGTAGTCCAATGACATGATCAAGTCGCGACTCATATACACTAATTGGGTCCAGCGGCGTGGAGTGCACGATATAAAAGTTATTTTATATCGTGAAGTGGAAGTGGTGAAACTACTCTAGCGATTACCACAGAAGCTACCTTTCCCCTCCTGAGGCGGAAGCCGGGAGGTCTCTCTTCTTCACTTGTGCTTTTAGTACTCTCCTAGCATTTTAAATACGTGTGACTCTGATCGCTTGTTCATTAAGCATGAGAGATCTAGAGACTTTCCTCGCGCTCTTAAGTGCTTTGTGTTCCTTCCCCCCCCCGCCCTCTGCCCCCGGACCGCCCTCGGCTGAGTATCGACGCCGAGGGCTGGGCTCCCGGTTTTGGCGGCCATATTGGGTGTGGGTCAGGCGGGTGACGCGCTCTAGCAGCGCTTTAAAAAGAACGGTCATGACTCGTAATGCGGACGCGCCGGACCTGCGCCGGAGTCGTGCCGGAGTCCTGCCCGTCTGCGCCCGTCCGTGACAGGACGGGACTAGGGACCACGGGCTCCTCACCCTTGCTCATCACTGCTGCAAGGGCTCCTCATATCAGGTATTCGGCGCAAGCCCTGCTACTCCTTAAACCAATTCCTCTTACAGACTGTTCCAGAGACCCCCGGCCATGTCCTGAGGGCCCGTTCTCATGCATATACTGTGAATACCAAACACCTTCTACAAAATCCAGCATTGAGATATTAGATATAAGGGAACAAACTGCACCTAAAGGGACCAAGGAGACAAAGTGTCTTCTTCTAAATGTTCGCTCCCTACCTAGACATCAACTAGAGGTATGGGACCTAATACATACAACTCAACCCGATCTTTGTTTCCTTACGGAAACCTGGTTGAAACCTCATACAGTTCCCGCTATTGCTGTGGGGGTCCCTCTGGGCTATAAGATCGTCCACTTTGACCGCCCAGAGAAAATTGGTGGTGGCCTAGCCATTATACACAAAGATTACCTGAAGATCATTACGCTAGAACAGAGGCAAAGCCCTCTCTTTGAAATAATAATTTTCAAAATGCAATATGCCACAAATAGATTCTGGAAAGGAGCCCTAGTCTATCGTCCTCCAGGGCCCTCTACAGGTTTCTCTCTTGCATTATTGGAACTCTTGGCCCCAAATTTCCACCATCAAACAAAGTATTCCTCCGACCCCCCTCCAATCTGCCCTGGGGACCTCACCTAAAAACACGCAGTTTCTTGATCAAATCCCTCCGATTTCCAAGGAAGACTTCCCTTTACTTTTAAAAAAGGTCAGTTCGGGTTCTCCCTTAGATCCTTGCCCCCCCATTCCTCTCAGAAGCCTTTCTTTCTTGCCCTGACCCCCCGCTTGTGTTCCTTAATAACTCACTAAAAACAGGGGTTGTCCCCGCCTCCTTCAAAGTGGCAGAGGTCATTCCCATTTTGAAGAAGCCTCATGCCGATCCCACCAATCTTACCAACTATTGCCTCATCTCCCTCTTTCCCTATCTGAGCAAGATCTTGGAGGCTCATGTTACACAATGCCTCCGCTCCTTTATTGAACGCTCATCTTTTCTTGACCCCCACCAGGCCGGTTTTAGGCCCACACACTCCACCGAGCAGGTTATACTTGCTGTGATGAATGAGCTTCGCAGGGGGGCGGATAACAATCTCTCCCAAGCCCTCGTTCTTCTAGACCTCTCGGCCGCCTTTGACACGGTCGATCACAACCTCTTGATCGACCGTGTCAGAGATGCCGGCATTCAGGGCACGGCCCTAAAATGGATTTCCTCTTTTTTGGGAGACCGCTTGCAGGCCTTTCGCCTTGCCACCTTCTCCGCCAAAAAGACCTCCCTAACCTGCGGTGAGCCACAGGGCTCGTCTCTTTCCCCCTTACTCTTTAACCTATATATGGTCCCTCTTATCTACTCACTTCGTAACTTTGAAGTAGTCTGCTTCAATTACGCGGACGACCTTCAACTTGTCTTCAACATTAACTCTACTGCCGCGTCCATTTCCAGCTTTCAGGCTACTCTATGCTTTATCAGGGATTGGATGAACATCAGCCAACTCAAGCTCAACCCTGACAAGACTGAGCTGGTGCTGACCGGCCTATCAAACCCCTGGAACAACAACTTTTGGCCCCCCTCGTTAGGAAACCCTCCTTTACCCTCCAAATCGGTTAAAAGCCTTGGAGTAATCATCAGCAGCGACCTGTCCATGAAGACTCAAATTGGTGCAGTTACATCCTCATGCTTCTTCCATCTACGCAGAATCCGGAAGATCGCAAGATTCTTCACCACCGAGGCCCTCACTGTGGTCCTCTTGGCCTTGGTCATCTCACGGATAGACTATGCCAACTCTTTATGTTGGCATCCCTGTCTACCAACTCCATCACCTTCAGCTGGTTCAGAATCAGGCCGCTCGCCTCATAACTCACCAATCACGTATTCAACTTGTTCGCCCACTGCTGAAACTCCTTCACTGGCTCCCAGTTGCCAAACGCTGTCTGTTTAAATTGGGTTGTATTATTTTTAAAGCCCTTACTTGCAAGGGGCCTGCCTTGGTTTCCTCTTTAATTTCTCATTATTCTCCTACTCGTGCACTCCGTTCGTCTCACTCCAACTTTCTCACCCCTTCCCGTTTTAATCGGAAAAAACACGGTGGACTCAGTTTCTCCTTTCTGGCACCGCAGATGTGGAATTCCCTTCCTCTGAAACTCAGACTCGAAACATCTTTACCACACTTTAGATCTCTCCTCAAAACTTTTATTCACTCTAGCTTACCAGTAACCTCCCGATTTAGTACGCCATTGCCATAGCGCCATGTAACCTTTGGGTGTACGTGCGCTCTAGAAATAAATTTAACATAACATAACACATTTTAAAGCAAAAGAGGATTTTCTCCTCCTTGGCGATTTTAATGTCCATATAGATAATCCCACACTCCCTGAAACGACCTCCCTGGTCTCCGAATTATCCTCCCTCGGTCTGACATTGCAAAACCATGAGCCCACCCATACAGGTGGTCACCTTCTTGATCTAACCATGAGCCCACCCATACAGGTGGTCACCTTCTTGATCTGGTTTTCACCAACTTTCCTCAGGTACAATGTCGCTCCCCGGTTCATACAATTTGGTCCGACCACTTCATCGTGGAATTTTCCATATCTAAAGCGGATAAGCCCTCAAAAAAAAACTCCCTACCACCAGTCTGGCGTCGACAATGGCATAAAGTCACCGTAGAGGAATTGCAAAAAGAATGGAAGCAGCCCATTCCCATAGAGACTGACAGTATACAGACTGTTTTAACCAAGTTTAATAATTCCCTTAAAGAAGCAATTGTTAAATAGCACCTTTAAAATTACACAAACAATACCCTGCTACCAAACAGGAAACTTGGTATACTGAGGAGCTTAGAATAGAAAAACAAAATTGTAGGAGATTGGAAAAGAAGTGGAGAAAAACTCGAACCGAAGAAAATAAGAGATCACACTATGAGGCCCAGACTAAATATTACAAAAACATCAAACTTGCTCGGAGGAACAGCCTCTCTCAACAAATCGCCGAAGCGGGTAATCGATCTAAGGAATTATTTAAAATTCTTCAGGAATTTGTAAAACCAACTGCATGCAAAAGCCCGGACGACTTTTCCCAACAATTATAGATGAAATTTCATTATTCTTTGAAAATAAAATTAATTTTATCTACGACAAAATTCAATTGGTTTCCAATAAAAATAGTAACAACCCTCCATCCACCTCCACTCTGCCCACACGGAGTAAAACCACACTTATGAGGTTCCCAGCAGTCAGTGATTCAGATCTCACCTCCCTAATGAGCCATATAAAATCTGGATCCCCAGAGGATTTTCTATCAGCTAAAATAACTGCCTCCCTGCAAACTCTGCTTAGGCCCCATCTCCAAACTCTGATCAACCACTCCCTCAGAGAGGGATCTGTGCCCACTGAATGGAAGAAAGCAGTGGTGAACCCAATCAGAAAGAACGAAGCACTCCCATGGACCGATCTTTCCAATCTTCGACCCATCTCCCTCCTACCCCTTCTCAGTAAAATGACCGAGAAACATGTAAACACTCACCTGTCCAAATACATCGAGGCAGCGGAGGGCCTAGACCTCTCCCAATCTGGATTTAGGCCCAATCACAGCACAGAGTCTGCCCTCCTCTCAGTGACTGATACCATCAAGATGTCACTGGATGGAGGAAATTCAATGATTCTAGTGCTGCTAGATTTATCCGCTGCCTTCGACACTGTATCCCATGAGATACTTCTCGATTGCCTGAGGGAGAGGGGAATAGAAGGAGTGGCTCTTTCCTGGCTAGAAAGCTTTCTCTCTGATCGCCATCAAGAGGTTAGACTGGGCTCCCACCATTCCATCTCAAGGGAGCTCACTAAAGGAGTGCCACAGGGCTCCTGCCTAAGCCCTACACTCTTCAACGTGTATGTGGCCCCCCTGGCGGACATTGCAAGATCTCATGGGTTCACCCCGATGTCGTACGCTGACGACACTCAGCTTTTGTTCCCCTTTAAAACCCTCACGCCCGCAATACAAAAATCCTTTGTGGACGGTATGAGGGCAATATCTTACTGGATGGCCACTAATCGCCTCCAGTGTAATGTAGGCAAGACTGAGGTTATGCTGTTTGGGGAGGCCACACTTTTGTGGTCCCCGGACTGGTGGCCCCCGGACTTAGGACCAACCCCATGCCCCAAACAGACTGTCAAAAATCTTGGTGTACGTTTAGACAGATCTCTTTTATTCAAAGAGCATACAAACCAAGTAGCAGGCTCCTGCTTTCAGATCATTGGACTGCTACGACGAGTCTTCCCATTTCTATCTGATTCTCATAGGAAGACTCTTATCCAGGCTCTGGTCATAAGTATTACAACAAACAACTGGTCATAAGTAGACTAGACTACTGTAATGGACTGTTGGTCTCGGCAAACAAAGAACAACTACAGAGACTGCAGGTGGTCCAGAACACGGCTGCAAGATTAGTTCTCAACGCCCAGCCAAGGTCCACATCTCTTCCCCTCTTGACAAAGCTTCACTGGCTGCCTATCAAACAGCGTGTAAAATTTAAAATCTGCTGCACTATCCATAGATGTCTGTTTGGCAATGGACCTAAATATTTAAAAGAGATATTTAAACCCTACAAACCCAGTCGAATACTGCGCTCTAGCAGTCAACAACAACTTCAGGTTCCTAGGATAAAAAAAGTTAGGCAGGGAGGGCGAGCCCTATCCTATAAAGGCCCCATCCTCTGGAACTCACTGCCCCTTGCTCTTAAAAACATTATCAATTTCCACTCCTTTAAGAAGTCCCTGAAAACGCTCTTATTTGTGGCCTGTTAGGTCTCTTTCCGCCTTATCTCTTTTCTGTTTTAGCATCAGACAATGGCTTCTTGGTTATGCATAAGCGCGGAGATACCCCTTCGGGGGTTGACTTCCAGCGCTATACAAGATCAAAAATAAATAAATAAATTTCCAATATCTGGTTCGCCACCTTCATTCCTAGCTCGGTCGGAGCAAGAGGTAACGACGGACAGGTAAGGTTTAGAACAACATATGCATGGATGTGGGCAAACGTACATACAATGATTTTTAGCTGTAAAGTGATGTTTTTTAGCTGCAAAGTAAGCTTTTACTTTTACTTGTTCATACGCCTTATGAATGCGAGTTGACAGTTTTGTTTAGAGTCTTTGTACTCGACGATACGGTTTTTGAGCTGTTCATTTCAGCTGTCAGTTTCAAACATTGGCTTTATTAATATTGGCGTATGCAGAAGTAAAGCTTAGTTGTCAGGTCCAGAGAATGACCTTTGTGAGAAGCTTTTGTGGTCTTAACATCTGGTGATCTTATGCCGACATTTCTTGGTTGTCTGATGCCGGTTAATTTTTAGATAAGAACAACTATAGGCAAGTGCCGATATGAACTGCACTTGCACTAGACTTAAGACATTCGAGCGTGATTAAGCTTGTTTTGTCATCTTGACATTCATGAGAACTACAGCGTTTACATAATGGCGAGCTGTTTTTGGACATTATGTTTGCACGGTCATTGTACTTGTTTGTCAATTGTTGCATCAGTATTCTGCTTGGAAGCAGAACCACGAGGAATGTAACTTCTAGAAAGAATAATAGTGCCATGACTGGAGTATGCCTTATGACGATAAAAAATCCTCTATCTATTGTTTATTTTAGGAATACATTTTCTCTTAAAGATGTTACACAAGAGAGAACTGAATCCATGTGATTAAGACATATGGATCAATATAAGTGCATATCCTAAATGAAACTCCTTTTTAGGTCTCGCCTGACCCAGCGCATGCGCTGGTCTGGCGAGACTTATTGAGAGGGCTCCAAAAAGTGCTATCAGGCCAGGCTAGAGCTACAGTGCATGTGCGCGGGAGCGCGCGCCGCGCTTTACCACGATCACATTCCCTTTCGCGGCCGCAGGGCCGCTTTGATGTTTGAAAGTGATCGCGATCACTCTCACTTTCGCGGCCACACAGCCGCTTTGCATAGCCAATAGGTCTCACTTTTGGGACCTTATAAGCATTTAGTTATGCAACTGTTGCATGTCTAAACACTTATAAGGGCCCAAAGGCGAGACCTATTGGCTATGCCAATGCTTGTTTCTTTTGGTTTCTGCTTGCTAGAGCGGGGCCTCATTGACTTGAGCTGGTGCCGGGTGAGGTGAGGTCTAATCCTTGTATCATACGGGTGAGCATACAAGTTTTGAAAAACTAAATAATAGAAAAAAATATATATTGTTTGTCCACAGCCATCTTCGGGTTGTGAATGAAGTAAATAATGAATGTGTTTGTCACGGTGGGTGTCATTGTTTTTTATCTTACAGATGTCCTATACATCACGCTGATACAGAGGATCAGTTTAAGACATCAGAGTTTTATCAGATTCCACCTGTATGTATTAAAAAAAAAAAAAAAAAAAAAAAATCACTTTATTGAATGCAGTAGCAATTATAAACTTTTGAAGATAGGTCCTGAAGAAAGCCGTGGACCGGCTGTCCAGTTGGGTGAAGCATGTCGACCATTTAGAAGCAGCAACTTTTCTCACTGCTACATTGTTACATTGATTTTAATAAGGATTACATGTGATATTCCAAATAGATGTAGCTAGCTTTTCCCTGGCAAATCCTTTTTTAAAATCACACACTTTTTTGCACTGCACCTTTTCATAACTTTGGTGATCTTATCAGAGGGCGGATATGTCTTTTTCCTCTGCTCTCTTTCCTCTGAATGATCCATTAGAGGATATAATCCACCCACAACCCCTCTATGATCAAGAGGGTAAACTGGAGGTTGGTTGGTAACCCAAATGGTTGTAAGTGTCTGCCATTTACTTTTCTAGTTGATTCCCCTAGACCCTCAAAATAGATAAATAAATTGCTTTGGGGAAACGCAGAGCAAGGGCATTCATGTAGTTTTCTTTAAGTGCAAGAGCTCCCCTTTAACATGTATTACGAGCGGCTAACACAACAGATTTTAAGCGTTTCATATGGTCCAGCAAGGTTGCAACAAACTCAAAACATACATATGACTAAGCAAGATAAGGGTGCACCCCTTGTAATACTGTGGGTTTTGTACTCGCATCTTCCCAAGAAGACATTTTGTAGATGTCTCACCGCCAGAATATGCCGGTGGCAGGTAAGTCAATGCACAGTATGATGGAGGCCTAAGGTTTCACAATGAAAGAGACTGCACCCACCTTATGTTAATTCCTAAATTATATTTTTCAGAAATTGTAATTTTGCACTTTTTATAAAGGGCAAGAGCACCAATAAATAATTAATGACAGTTATATTCTGCCTCTCTAAAAATCTGCTCAAGTGGGTGGACAAAAAAATGGTATTGTAAACTGAACAATGAATGGAGAGGGCTTGCTGGATTGCTGAAAGGCCACATATATACTCACTGAAAAAACATAAACGTTATTTAGGTAGAATAATCAGATCTTAGTTCATGTTAAAAAAATAAATTTAAAAAAAACACACAGAAAGAGATAAAAACGATACTTTCAAAAACTAAAAAAAAGAAGCACACTGAAATTCACCAGTTATTATAATTAGCAGGGCTAAATATACCATGTGCCCCTGTCATGCACTGCTTAGGAAATCACATGTGATGTTAAATAGCATCTCAGATGACACCATTGATTACATAATTCAGGAATTGTATGCACAGAGCTCCAAGTGTGCCTCTATGTCAGTGCCCTGGGTCAGGCTCACAAACTCTAAAGGTCGGCCATGTGTGAGGATACACGAGTCCACAGTGCTACTGTGCGCGTTTAGAGGGCAGTTGCCCTAACTCAATGAATAGGCTAGCACAGGGATGGTTACTTTCTACTCTGTGTGACTCTTTCTTTTTAAGCCTCCTCCATCCTCACTGCTATTGCGGATCCCTCCTGCACACGTCCCCCCGGCTGCGGCCTCGTCCAGAGCCTTCTTTCCTATTAACTGTCCTGTTGAAAAACCGCCCGGCAGCGGCCAAAAGTGTTATGGGCACAAAAATAGCATTACACCACCGAAGAACCCAGAACGCCTTCACTCCGGTGGTTGCCCCGACAACATAATAAATAGTTATCCATCACTGTGGAGATGTCAAGCAGGAGACAGCGAGTCCACACATCATGCGCGATGCCTGTCCAACCAGCTAGAAAGAATGCCCTGCACAAACAAGTGTAGCTGAGAATTCGTTGACACCGATTTGCCAGGGGCGCTTCCTGCAGAACCTGCTGCCTATTACTCCTTTGGGAAGAGACGACATGAAAGCGTTTGGTATCCTGGCTTCATCACTTGGATAAAGTGTGCGTAGTAAATCCAGGTACTCATCTAGACGGGAATCGCGACCCTGTGTTCAAGAGCATCTGGATTGGTGAAAAATGTCTATTTTGGCTCTGTTTTTTTGCAATTTGGAGACACCCAGTGGTGGTGCTGTAGCATCCTTTATGAAGTCGCCAGTCCTGATGGAAAAGGTGCAGAAGCAAAGCCTCTCCCAACAGTAAAGAAAGAAGGTCCTGACAGGTGTACTTGGATAGCCCCGTTGGCATCAGGGTAACAGCTCTACTTGATGCAGCACATATAGTGATAATCCAATGACAGCTTTTGGGCCAGATGTAAGACTTTTTTTTGCGGTCCCAAATGGGAAATCGGCTTGTTTCGACTGCAAAAAAGGGTTTTGGTATGTACAAACGCTATTTTGCGAGTCGGTGACTCACAAAATAGTGTTTCCGAGTTGCTGTTATTAAGGGGCGTGCCAAGGACGTCCCTTCCCAATAGTGAGTCAGAATGGTATGTACCATTGTTTTGCGACTGCATTTGCGGTCGCAAAACACCCACAGTATACCACCTATTTCAAGTAGGTGGTAAGCCACTCGCAAATGGAAAGGGGCCTTGGGACCCCTTCCCCTTTGTGAATGAATGCGAAAATATTTTTTAATGCATCTCGTTTTCCGAAAATGGGCTGCATTAAAAACTGCTTTATTGAAAATGCAGTGACAGACATGGTGGTCGGCTGCCCCAGCAGGCCACCATCCCTGCGAGTGCTGGTCATTCACAATGGGTCGCAAATTGTGGCCTGCCTCATAAATATTGATGCGGCAGGTCATTTGCGACCCCATTAGGAATCGCAAACAGTGTCTGAGATACTGTTGGATATTCCATTTTGAGAGTCGCAAATTGCGAGTCGCAAAACGTTGCAATTTGCGATTCGCAAAATAGATTGGTGGTACATCTGGCCCTTCATTACTTGCCCAGGAAGAAGAGGTAGTTCCTCGCTTGCATTAGGGCCAGTGATTTAAATGGAGAAATGCCACCCTTACTAAGCCACTGGGTGGCGCGTTTTGTTTCAGCCCGGTAGGTATCAACTTCAGCTTACATATATTTTCATAAAATGGGAGCTAGTTTCTGTGCTTGGACAGGAGAGGGAGTGCACCCAGGAAGTATGGAAGAGCTCAAATTAAGGTGCGCCTCATAAGGAAAACAAAATAAAAGTTAAACACTGCAAGCGGGGCTTTAAGAGGGCCGGGTCCTTCCAGTGCTCAGCACCAGCAGTTCTAAAAAAAATCTTAACTTTGCAGCAGCACCATCCTTCACTGCCTTTAATTTAGGTTTAAAGAGACTTGTTATATAGTTCTTTCACAGTCTCATCATTTCACAATTGAAGCATCTTCAATAGTATATACAACGAATCTATAGTTATTGCTGATCTTATGCAACTAACATTTATTGACAAAACCAATAGTCCTGGCTTGTAGTAGGTGTAATGTTAGTGATTGTATTATATATTTGGATGCAATGACAGAAGCAGCAAAATACCAGTCGGGCGGCACACTATGCTAAGCACAGATTTGTAACGTATGCATTTATAAGCCACTCCCTTTATTACATCGGTCACGCCCCTTTGAGAGACCTCCTAGTTTTTTCATCCCATTTAAAACCCTGACCGCAAGGTTTTTAACAATCCCCATTCAAGGTGTCAGACAGGCTTTAAAGGGTACCCAGTCATAAACCCCAAACACAGGCATTCTCTCCCAAGATAAGGCAGCCACTTTAATAGTGAATTTAAAGAGACGATCCGCCAACCTGCGTGATCACTGAAAATATGATAAACGGCAATACCCTTAACCAGTTGCATTTCGGGGAGTTTAATATTCTGGCTAGGTGTAAGCAAGCGAGGTAACAGATGGAGGCAGTCACACCTGTCCCACGACCCACACTGTCTCAATTCACAAGTCATCTATGGAAGTGCTATTAAGCTCAATGCCAATGGTTCAGAGTGTGGTGTAATAGATGCACAAATGTGTGTGTACTTAACATGTTTGTATTCAGTATGAAAAAAATTGATTAGTGTGGCATGTTGATGATTGGCCCAATTTCATTACTAACAAGGTGGTTAACCTAAAAGCTGACCACACCTGTCGCTCTGTCCAGTACGCAGTGTTTACAATGCAGATATTACCACATAGTACATGTACAACACAGCAGTTACCACGCAGGTAAGTACCACACATGCCATTTTCTGTCACTTTAAAACGTGGGACTTTACCATAGGGGTAAGTTTGTTTTAAGGGAAATAAAGGGGTGAAGGTTTTTTTTTTTTTAATGTTTAGGAATAGGTGGTAATGGGTAGCATGGAGTTTCTAGGGTTTAGGTTTGAGGAAGGGTAGAGGTTTTTAAGGGTTTTAGGGACGGGTAAGGGTAGTAATTGGTAGTGATGGTTTTAGGGTTTAGGGATGGTAGGTGGTTATTAGGGCTTAGGGATGAGTAAGATAATGGAGTCATTAGGGTTTTTAGAGTTCAGGGATGGGTAAGAATATGAGCAGTAAGTGGTAGTAAGTTTGTTTTATGGTTAAGGGATGAGTAAGGGTAGGTAAGTTCTTATAAGAGCTCTGAATGGATAAGGGTATGGGGTAGTTTAATAAGAGGGGGTTTAGGAGGTCCTCCCCTCCAAAAATTATAAAAAGGTTAAAAATGTAAGCAAGAACAATATGTGGTAAAGATCCACGTTTTAATACAACACGTTGCAAAGGTCAGCAAGTTTTATTGCGTACAGTGGTGGCTAGTGGTTATAAAATATGGTGGGCACTATGGCGCCAAACTCACCATAAATGCAGCACTTCTCCCCGGCATGACATTTCTCCTCCCCATCCACGAGCAGGAATAAAAGGACTTCCTTCCTGCTCAGAGGAATGAAATTCCAACCAGTCCTGGGGCTGCTCTCATGCTGTTTTCAGCATGAGAGCAGCTCCAGGATTAGTGGGAGCAGGCTAACTCAGCACTCATTTTGAGCCTTGGGGCCTGTGCCAGCAATCCCCCGGCTGTTTCACAGCCTGGAGATTGCTGGGTCTACAGTGTGCATGTCGGGCTGGTCGTAGGTATTTAGCTGGCCAACCCAACATGCTCACTGAAAGGAGCAGCAGTAATCCTGTAATAGCAGGATTCAGCTCCGCCCCCTGCCTCACAATCACGCGGTACACAGCGCGAGCTGGTGGCAAAATAAAATGGCATTATGATGCCTTTTTATTTATGTGTGTTGGCCTGCTGCACTCACAGCAGGCGGCGCAACACCCCTCCACTCTTGAGGAGGAGCGGCCCCTGATTACATATGTTCATGATATTCAGTCAGTCCCCACCTTTGCCTGAAGTTACCCTCTATCCTTGCCACTGGAGGTAAAGAATGGGAATGGTGCAGAAGGAGGACGATGCAACATTAATTGTGTGTGAGTGGGGAGGGGTGAAGAAAGAACTGCAGTCTGACTCACTCAGTCATCCTTCTGTCCAAATTGACACCTATCCATCAGTCACTAGTGGTAGGAAGCTGGGGCGAGGGGTATATTGTAGAACGCTTGTTATTAGTGTAAAAATATTTCAAAAAATAATGTTGAGAACTCTTTTGGACCAGCATTTTACAGTGACTAAAATACATTGAATTGAATGATGGACTTTGTGAGACACAGCTCTAAATTAGTTCTTCTGAACATTGTTTTAAATGGGAATCTAGCAGAGCAGGTATTCATTATCCCAGAGTATCTGTTTGCAATTTAGAAAGGCTGGTTCTCACCCAGGACTCTTTGCTCTTCGATACAGAAAAAACAGCTGAGCAGAACTGCACCAGATTTGGCAAAAAGGTAGGCTTTACTCAGAGAGTGTGCCTTTGTTGGGTTGGTGTGAATCAGTTCAGCCATTTGAGAAATCAGCATTCACAATGAAGTTCGGGTCGGGCATGAAGAGGTCAAGTATTAGAAATATTTAGACTGATAATTCGCTGATCCTCCTTGGATTCCCAAATCCATCGAACATATGCGTCTCAAATTAAAAAATAAAGGCACCCCATGACACTAGGAAGCTTTTGCTTTTGTCATCCTTTAGAATTCAAGAGTCGGACACATTCTGATTCAACGGCAAAAACAAACATGTATGTTGTGGTCTTTATTAACAAACTGTGCACGGAGCACAGTATTGAGAAAAAGGGCGTATGGTGAAGGTAAGGTGAACCTACCCTGACCCCCAGACCATGTGGGGCGGGGGAATGGGCCCAAAGGAACCACCGTGGTATTTAAAAAGGTATATATTTTCATCACAGGATGTGGATCCTATGGGGGATTTGCAGGTCCTAGACCCTCCCTAGGCTCTGCAGACCCTCCTCAGCCGTAGGAGTCACGAAGAATCAAGCATAGGAATACTGCAAAAGAAAATGTAAAAAAAATGTACGTATTTAGCGCACCAATGCTGTGCTTGGCCAACGGCGACAAACGGATGCTGGCTGGCTAGGGAGCGATAAGTGCGGAACCTGGCAAGAGACGTAAATACGCATGCACATCTTAGAACTGCACCCACCTGTATTTGGGGCTACCATTCAAAACAAAACTATTATTCAGTTTACTCATCTTACAACATCGACATCAAACTCCTACTAGAAACAGGAATTTTCAATGCAATAGGTATCACATTTTTTAGTGTTAGAGCTGTTGACGTGGTAAATGGTAATGTTTTATACGCATGTATTTTGTTTTTTAGTGCAGTGTCTGTGTGTGTTGTGTAGTGGAAATATGTTTTTTTTGTTAATAGCGTATTTGTGTGTGGTGTGGACTGTAGTTGTGTAATGTAATTATGTAGTAGTTTGTTTATTTGTAAAGAATGATGGTATTAAGAGATCGTGGTAGTTAAAGAAAGTATGAGTGGATAAAGTAAAGTGAGAGTGAACATAAGGAATGTGTAGCTAGATTCATCAAGTTTGTGAACAAGTGGCATTGCACAGAGTGGTGTGCAGCAGCGCTGTGTGGAGTAGTATTGTGTGTAGTGGAGTGATGCTGTGCAGAGCAGCGTTGCACAGAGCAGCATTGTGTGGAGTGTCAGTGCTTGGAGTGGGGCTGCGTTAAGTGGCGTCGTGTAGAGTGGTGTTGCATGGAGTGGGGTGCGGTGTGCAGTTGAGTGGAGTGTGGCAGTGTGAAGTGGTGTTGCGTGGAGTAGCACTATGTAGAATGGCTTTGCATGGAGTGGAGTTGCATTGCTTGGAGTGGCTCTGCGTAGAGTGGCGTTGTGAGGAGGGGCGCTGCGTGGAGGGGTGCTGTGTGGAGGGGCGCTGCGTGGAGGGGCGCCGCGTGGAGGGGCGCCGCGTGGAGGGGCGCCGCGTGGAGGGGGTTGCACCGAGTGGCACTATGTAGAGTGGCACTGCATAGAGTTGGGTGCTGTGTGCAGTTGTGTGGAGTGCTGCAGCATGTAGTAGCATTGTGTTGAGCAGAGTGGCACTGCGTAGAGTGGCGTTGCGTGGAGTGGGGCGCGGCATGCAGTTGGGTGGAGTGCAGCAGTGTGGAGTGGCATTATGTTGTGCGGAGTAGTGCTGTGAGTAGTGCTGTGTAGAGTGGTGTTGTGTAGAGTGGCGTTGTGTAGAGTGGCATTGTGTAGAGTGGCATTGTGTAGAGTGGAACGGAGTGTACAGCATAGAGTGACGTTGCCTTGAGTGTCACTGTTTGGAGTGATGTGGTGTGGAGTGACACTGCATGCAGAAGAATGGCATTGTGTGGAGCAGAGTGCAGCTGCATAGAGTGGCGTTACCTTGAGTGGCGCTGTGTAGAGTGGTGTTGCCTTGAGTGTTACTGCTATCAATGGCATTGCCTAGAACAGAGTGGTGCTGCATGGAGTGGAGTTGTGTTGCATGGATTGGCGCTGCATGGAGTGGCGTGTGGTCTGTAGTTGTGTGAAGTGCAGCACTGTGGCGTCACGTGGAGTGGCATTGCGTGGTGTGGCGCCGAGTAGAGTGGCATTTCCTAGAGTGTCACTATTTGGAGTGGCATTGCATGGACTGGTTCTGCATGGAGCGAAGAAGTGTTGCATAGAGTGGCGTTGCATTGAGTGTCACTGGAGTGGCATTGCGTGGTGTGGCATTGTGTGGAGTGGCACTGCATAAAGTGGCTTTGCCTTGAGTATCACCGATTGGGGTGGGGTTGCGTTGAGTGGAGCTATGTAGAGTGGCGTTGCATGGATTGGGTGCAGCATGCAGTTGTCTGCAGTGCAGCGGTGTGGAGTGGCTTTGCGTGGAGTGGCATTGTGTGGAGCGGAGTGGCGCTGTGTGGAGTGGCACTGTGTAGAGTGGCGTGAGATTGTGTGGAGTACAGCTGCGTGAAGTGGGGTTGCATGGAGTGGCATTGCGTAGAGTAGACTGGTGATGCATGGTGTTGTGTTGCATACAGCAGAGTGGCGCTGCGTAGAGTAGCATAGCATGGAATGGAGTGGCATTGTGAGGAGTGGGGTTGTGTGGAGTTCCACAGAGTGGCGTTGCCTTGAGTGTCACTGTTTGGACTGGAGCTGCATAGAGTGTAATGGGATGGGTAGAGTGAAGTGCAGTTATATGGAGTACAGTTGTGTAGAGTGATTTAGATTTGCGTGGGGTGGTGCTGCGTAAATTGGTGTGGTGTTGCATAGAGCAGGGTGGCGTTGTGTAGAGCGAGGTGGCATGGCGTTGTCTGGAGTGTATTGTACTGAGTGAAGTTGTCTTGAGAGTCACTGCTTGGAGTGGCGCAGCGTAGAGTGGCGCAGCGTAGAGTGGCGCAGCGTAGAGTGGCGCAGCGTAGAGTGGCGCAGCGTAGAGTGGCGCAGCGTAGAGTGGCACTGTGTGGTGTAGAGTGCAACGGTGTCGAGTGGCGTTGCGTGTAGTGGCTTTGCCTGGAGTGGTAATGAGTAGACTACATTGGCCATGTGTGGAGTGGCACCAAATGGCAATGCATGGAGTGGAGTGGCGATACGTAGAGGGGCATTGCATGGAGTGGAGTGGCGTTCCGTGGAGTGGCGTTGCGTGGAGCGGAGTATCGCTGCATAGAGTGGAGTTGCCTTGAGTGTCACAACTTGGAATGGTGCTGCATAGAGTGGAGTGGGTTGGGTAGAGTGAAGTGCAGTTGTTTGGAGTACAGTTGCATAGAGAAAACATATGTTAAAGTGATAAAATAATGAAGTAATACAGACTACTGAATTGGAAACATACACAAAATGCTGCTCTGCGTTTTCTTGTATACGTATGTAGGTATAAACGGGGGGAAACGTGAATGTAAGAACCTGATCAAGTTTAAAGTTGTTAAACTAGTGCAGAGCAATGACATTTGGGGAAAAATGTGAAACGGCATGAGTATTCAGACCGTAATGTTTACAGCTGGGCATGAGTCCAAGCAACATTGTCATTGCCTGTATGCTGTTTAATCTTTTTCCATGTTAAGTGCGCAACCTAATGATAAAATAATAACAACAACAATGATAAAGGGAACACTATAAAAAGCATGTTGCAGTGTGCCACCTAATTGTCCTTTTCTTGCCACATAATTTGTTTCCCTGCTGCATAATTTGTGCTCCCCTGCCGAATGATTCCTGTAGCCCAGACTGTAATCCAATCTTCTTCTCTGCCTCCGCAATTGTGTGTTAAACAAATTTCTGTGCTTTCCTTCCTAGTTCTGCACATAGTGGATCCGATTTAAAATTATGCTAGCTTATCTGACACTTCGGTGACTGCTACACAGATGTGTAGGCATGTGGTAAACTAGCCAAGCAACCTGTATGTGAGCCCAACTTTACAATGGCTAACCTGAATTTACATGCTATATTTTAGGCCTCAACTCCAGCCTTCGCTAAAGTAGCAGGCTAGGGGCAATAGATAATCCAAAAGAATTTTTACTACTCCTTTGTTTAAGATTTCCTGCTTCTAAATTTGTTCCTCGCAGTTTTCCTTCAGTCTATGCACAGTGGCGTAACGCAAAATGATGGGGCCTCGCAGCAGAAAGTTAAGAGGGGGGCCTTAGTCTCCTATATCTCACAGGTGTCCATTGGTTTTGGGCTAAATAGGGCTCCCCTGAAGGGTTACCTTCCCCCACAGTGGCTGCACGGGCCTGCCTTACGCCCCTGTCCCCAAAGGGCAAACACTTGCAAAGACCTCACCGGGCTTCACCAGTGGTGGCTGGTATGGTACGGGGGTGGTGCGGCTGGGTAGGGGGGAGGGAGAAAAAATAAAGAAACATTTACGTACCAGAGCAGCCATCTCTCCTCCTGGTCCCTCTGCACCATCGGAACAGGAGACACATCCAGGCTCCACTAAGCTAATGACAACGCTGCAATGCAGGGTTGTGATTGATCTGAGCACCGTGGTTCGGCACTCAGGTCGGGAATGGGAGCCTGGGCATGTTCTCCACCCAGGCTGTAATGCAGCCTGGGTGGAGAACATGCACAGTGTGCATGACTGTTTGGCCAGGCCAAGACGGCTGGCCAAACCCTCATGTGCACTTTAGAGTGCAGCAACCACTCTTCCTCCCCAACATCATGGGAGCCAAGCCCCGCCCTAACCTGGCGGATACAACAAACAAAAAAAATGATTTTAACTTCTGTTATTATCAAAATAAAATTTCTTTTACACTGCTCCGAGAGCAGTGGGGCGATGCTCCTCCGCCTTAGCGGAGGAGCCACCACTGGGCTTCACAAACTCTTCACTACTCTATGCCAAGGAACGATGGGATCTCTGAAGGAAATGCTGCAGTTAACCTGCCGTCTCACAAAATGAAAGCAGAACGTTCGTCCCCTTTGTTGGAAAAAATCTGTAATTGGATATAGCGCTCTTTCTGAAAGTAGGGCATGTAACAAGTCCCCGGTGAAGTTTTACTTTGAAAAAGGATGCTTTGTTTCTTAGCTCAGAGTAAACTTAGGTCAGCCTCCCTGTGCATTCTGAAGAATGAAGAGGTGGGAGGTAACACCGAGGTCCACAGTCTACACATCTACAAAGGAGCAACTCGTTCTAAAATGATGTCCAACCGTCCATCAACCTTGTCATGTTCGAAATCTAATGGACAGCTCAAACTTGTGCTCAAGAGAGACATGAAGGGACAGGCACTGGAGTGAGAGTGGTTTGGGCTTTTCCAACATTTTAAATGGTCCTCCTCAACTTGCAGAGAGTAGGTAAACCATGAGTTTGGCTGTGTGCACACAATGGCTGGCCACCAGATCCGACACGTCCAAAGGTACAGTACTGGAGTAATTTCTTACTCAAAACACTAAAATCAGGTCTGATCATAGAAGACCCTCTGCACAATAAAAATCAATTTGAATGCAGTTCTTTTCTGGTTGCAAAACCCATGAAGATAGACAAAAGCAGGTGTAAGACGGCAACTAACCTAGTTTAAATAGGGTATGAGCAGCAGTAGGCTAGACCCACTGAAGGCGAGGCAGAGCCAAGAGGGTGAAAAGCCAGGTATATTTCAAAGCATTGTCCAGCCAGAAGAAAATACCACCAAAGTTAAAAAGATAAGATCAGATACGGTCCGTCTAAGCAAGTTTCCATACTTACAAAAACAAGATCTTGCAAATTGCTGTGATCTGAAAAGGTATGTTGTAGCTACAGACGGACGTTTCACTGCCTGATTAAATAGCGCTGCGGTTGTAGGTGGCGAAATGCCTGTTAGAAGGTTGGGAAGGGGAGTGGGGTTACAAGGGAGGGGGGGGCACCCCTCGATTAAAAAAACCAAAAAAAACACAATAACCGTGGGGCAAACACAGGTGTTCGAAAGCGAGTCTATGTTTGCCATGCGGTGAAATGTCCGCAAATCTTGCTGAAAACAGGGAGAGAAATTGGCATCAGCGCAATGTAGCAGAGTCTAGCTCCTGAGTCAGACTTTCCAGGGAAGAGAATTCTTAGTAGTCAACAACACCTCACACACTTCTGGGTTTAGTTTTAGGAAGTCACCTACCAGTGGATTGTCAACAAAGTATATATTGCAATTGCATTTATATAGCGCTTATGATTTCCCTATACTAATTCCCCACTAAACCTGTTTGGGTTCCGGAGTAGCGTGCTAACTGCTGAAAAGCGCTGCAACACCTCATCAGGGGGTAGCAAGCTCTATATAAATGCAAACCCTTCCCTCTTCTAACCTTCCACTATCCTTTTTCAATACAAATAACAGACTAACATGTCAACCGCACAAATTAATTTCATATTCCCCTATACCAATTCCCCATTAATCCTGTTTGGGTTCCGGAGTAGCACAAATTAATTTCATATTCCCCTATACTAATTACTCATTAATCCTGTTTGGGTTCCAGAGTAGCTTGCTAACCATAGAAAAGCGCTTCAACACCTCACCAGGAGTAGCAAGCGCTATATAAATGCAAACCCTTCCCTCTTCTATCCCTCCACTATCCTTTTCAATCCAAATAACAGACTAACATGTCCACCACTCAAATTAATTTCATATTTCCCTATACTAATTCACCATTAACCCTTTTTGGGTTCCGGAGTAGCGTGCTACTCACCGAAAAAGCACTTGGACGTTTAATGCAAGAGCAAACTAGATTTCTGACCAAGAATCGTCTGGGTTTTGTCAGTGTGAATAAAACATTTTACCCTAATGGAGTGCAGAAGGGTTGCAAAGGAACACAAGTATTACAAAACAAGCCTTGACAAACCAATAGATCTCAACTTTGGGAACTATTTGCCAATGGTGTTTAGCCAGGCTGCACAGCACAGACAGCGCATGTATTTTTGAGAACGACCCAACTAACAGGGAAGGGGGAGCACCGTTTGATTCACCAACAGCAACATTTAGGGGTTTCAAGCTCTCTCATGGCACATCCAGTGTGGCACCAGGAGTATCAAGCTATCTTCTGAGGCGAGCACACTGCACCGTTTCAGCTTTCTCCTTAGCACCCTCGCTTTACCATTGTTCTATGTATTTTAACGTGACGTATTTTAAAATTCCCACATCACATTTAAACCTTACTTCGTGGGGATGATCTACTTCCACTTTGCAGTCAAGAAAAGCCTGGCTTCCTCGGCCAGCACCTGTTATTTTTACTCCGTTACTACTAGATACACAACATGTCTGTGTGCTGAGGACTCGTTGCTAAGAGACATAGATAAATCCCTGACATCGTACTGCGCACAGGAATGCACCGAGTAGGAAACCTTTCAGATCTATGTAAAAAGATTCAAAAATCACACCCCAAAAAGTGTTTAAAACGACATCTGTCTTGGTGGTCGGTATAATTTACTATAGCCGCCACGGGAAAAAAAATGCACAGCCTTTTTTGTTGGTTTTGTTTTTTGTTGCCGCTGTACATAGCGCGAACTCGGCCGAAGGCCGTATTTCACGAGCACCAGATTACACAACACAAACTCATTTTTTAAAGGCTCGTTAAGATTACGTGATTAGCGCAGAATCACGGGATGTTGAGCAGACGCACGGAATCCAAGATTCAAAATGTCCTCTATAGTTTTCCCCTGTATTATTACTTCTCTCTACATCCACATTTTTGAATCGGTTTCCATTGGCGCCTGAAACAAAGCATTAATTCTAATGGAACACGAGCATTATTAATTCTGCTGTATAGACGCTGCTGCGGTCTTCACTGGCGCCAGTACAGAGTGTAGTAATTCTTGTAAAAGGTATAAGCAAAACGGTTGGATTTGTAAATGCTTCTCCCCGTTTGACTACACGTTATGAACTTTTATCCTACTAATATATTCACAAATACATTTAAAAGGGCAAACATTCGTTTTCAGAACTTTCATGCACAATAAAGGACAAATAGCGGCCTCTAGCGTCAATTCTTGTTATTGCCCTAACTCGCATTATCATGAAATTAAAGTTCTTTCGTGGAAGAATAGCGCTTCTAAATAGACACCAACCACTGTACTTCAAAGGTTAAAAAACATATAGAGATGTTTCTTACTCATTCCTATTCTCCCAAAAAGATTTTAATCAGCCATTGGGCCTTGTAAATGAATTGTGACAATGTGTTTGTGGACCAATAACACCTTTTATAGACAAAGCTGCTCCAATGCAGCATTACTGAAATAAGCCCTTATGGACTGCAATATGCGTTTGATTTAGCAGTAAAGTTCTGTAGTTAAAAATGTTGCGAACCAGATTTCGACCCACGTCGCCCCCTCTCCACAATAATCCCGTCTACCATCTCAGTTCAGATACTTTGATCCAGTAGTGGTACTTTTCCACTGCACCGGTCCCTGTAATGTAATCCATGGGCCAGACTGTCATTTCTTGCATTCAAATTCCTGCCTAAGGTCTACCTGCTCAGCTGCAGGGATCTTTGTGGATAACTCACTGAAGACTCACCAAGCCTTCCCATTTCCAGGCCCAGCAAACTCAGCATTATGTATATATAATGAAAACCTGTCGGTTTTAAATATAATATATGACACTCCTCACCAATCATTCACCGCCTATGCTACTACTCTGCCATCTGTCCATATGCACAGTCTTTGCACCATATGCACAGCCTCACTGGTCAATGTTCTCAGTTCATAAATTAATGACACAGTTATTATTGCCACTCTGTAGCTAGCTAGGACCTAGTTACCGTAGCAAACGTTTTTTGGTTTGCTGATAACATTTGTGCCATTTAACGAATCTTCATGAAAACTTTCCAAAAAATAAATTAATCCACCTCAGCCGTTTCCTTTAAAATGTTGGGGTGATCCATCCTGTGCTTAATTTGTAAAATATTAAGTGCCAGGGCTCTGACCAGGAGGCCACTCCAGCTTGCACCACCCATTGCCCCTGTCAATGCTGCCAAAACAACTATTAGCCATCTCTCTCGGCTGCAAGTGTGACAGTTCAGATTATTCCAGGTCCCCAAAGCTAAAGGAATGGCTGGAGAGGCAGGTATTAGTAATTTTTTAAATGTATATTGTTTTCCTAAACAACTGTTATACTGCTCATCTCTGAATTACATTAGCAGCGCCACCTTGTGGCAGACTGCCCTAAGTTTGGTGTTGACAATTAGGTGCCGGTGCCGAGCACTGGAATCCAATTAAGTGCCGGTGCTGAGCATCGGAAAGCTCCGGCTCAAATTAAGCACTGGATCCATCACGCAGGGGCTGGGAAAGAAAAGTTGGGGGGTCCATAGAGACTGGTTATCAGTCCTACAGATGGCTTAAATAGAATTGCACCAAATTTGGCAGAAAGTGTGTTGTTTGTGATTTGGTAAAAATCAGTTCATCAGTTTTTGAGAAATGAAGGTTCAAAATGTATGCATGTCTGTACTGTTGGGTTTGCGGGACTCTCAGGGGATTCCCGCGAGCACATAACTTCAAATAACAGAGAAATCTGTTTTTGCCAAGAGGGCCTCTTTCATCCATCAGACATCTGGCTCCAGTGAGGGCAAGAAACTCCTGCGAGTCCTGCAGGAGCTCGGACTCGGATTGGCTGTCTGCAACAGAAGGAGAAATATTGTGGCAACTATTTCAGGACATGGGGACTTGGTCCCAAAAAGAAGGCATTAAGGAGCAGATTAGAGATACCGTGAGACCCTAGTCCTTGAGGGGACGAGGGGTGTCCCAGAAAAAACACCCTTGGGGCCAATTTCTTTTTTTACGGCAGCAGCAATCTCATGGAAGTCAGCTGCTCCCGTTATAGTCCCACAGGATTAGCTTCATCATAAAAAAAGTGGGGGATGAGTGTCTGCTGTGGGTTGACCAAGTGTAGGCGGTTGGCCCGATGGTTAACCGACGCAGCACACAATAAGAAACTTTGCGTGTGGGGTTTACCCGCACAGGGTCGAAGGTCATGATTGGTGGGGGGTGTGGTCATGGAGGTCATTTGGGAGTAGTCAGGAGTCAAAGCGATGGCCTCTAGCTTGCTCCCTTCTACTCCTGGCACTTCCTTTGTGACCATGGCCTCAGAGGAGGCAAAGGTGTTGCCCCCTCTGAGTCTAGGGACTTTTGCCTCCTCTGAGTCTAGGGGTCGGAAAGGAAGCGCCAGGAGATGCAGGGAGTAAGCTAGAGCTCCCAGATACAACCCTGACTACTCCCAAATGACGTCTATGGTTGTGGCAGCCTGTGGGGGGTTGAGCACAGGGACTAGCCACTGGCCAGGCCTTGTGGCCAACATCACACTGCACACGCTGCAGACCATGTGTGGTGGAGGGTTGGCTGCCCCCTCAGGGCTTAGGCACAGGGTGGCTGCCAGCCAGGGGTTGGGTGCAGGGCCTGGCCACAGGCCAGACCCTGAAGCCAACCCCACATGTTGGCTGCCTGTAGGTAGCCAACACAACACTGCCCTTGGCCAAGGTGCTGCTGCGGCAAAGACGCCTAGAACCGGAGAGACGGAGGAATCATCGACCGGCTTCCAAAGAAGTAAGCGGTGATGGCGGTGCTCTAGGGTTTGAGGAGCAGACACTCCGGTTAGCCGAGTGAATGCGGGAAGGAGAGCTGGCGCCCCCGGTGGAGCACCTGGGCCTTCCTCTCCTGGGCAGAAGAGAGAAAAGTGATGCCTGGGCCCAGCTGGACATTTAAAAGATAAAAGGATTGGGGGGACAGGAGTGAAATACATACCGGCCTTAAAGTGGAACTTTTACCTGTGACATGTGAAATAGGAGGAGCAGCGATAGAACCATGGGAAGTTATTAAGAGCAGTCACTGCACAATCACACCAAGTGTATGCGACGGGCTCCCTAATCCTATGCGCACCACCGCAGTGAGACATAGCATTACACAGACACAGCGAAGAGCGGATCGCGCCCGTGGTGTGAGTGGTCCCAGGACAGTGACAGTACAAAGTATATGCGGATACGAAATCAAAAGAGACACCAATGAGTGGGTCTGGCCGCAATGTGACGCAGCCTAGCTTGGATATGGACACAAGAACCCGCTTTCCCATGAATGCGAAAGGAAGGTGATAAAGGTCAGTGGTTATTAACAGAGGGGACAGTTGGAGACCTAATATGAGGCTATACCACAAGAATAAGCTCCTTCCAGGCACAAGGGGTGGGCAAGTTACCCAAGCAATAGAGTCTGGGTGGAGAAATTGGAACACACCACAGTCAAAGATAAAACGTCTAAGGTACAAGTGAACAAAATCTCAAATTATGCCCAACCCGCACAGCCAGGGCCGGAATGCAACGACGAAGACAACAATGATGGGAAGGCTCCCGCAGAGAAAGGTAGTGAAGACCCCCCTACGTTAACAGATGTGATTTAGGCTATCCAAACAACTAGAGACAATATGGTCCTCAGGATCGACGCTGTGGCTAAAGACGTAAATCTGTTGAGGTACGATTTAAGAAAGGTCTCGGACAGGGTGTCTACCACAGAGAAGGATGTTGACACGTTGCAGAAGGAAGTGAAAAGCCCAAGTGCCACAGTAATCAAACTTAAAAAACAAGTTATAAAGTTGGAGGAGAGGGCGGAGGACTTTGAAGGGAGGTCAAGAAGGAGTAATCTACAATTTGTTGGCTTCCCCGAAAAAGTGGAGGGTCCCTCGGTGGAATTATTTTTGGAGGACTGGATAATGAAAGAAGTTACCCCCAGCAGACTCTAAATTTTTCAACATTGAAAGGGCACACAGAGCACTGGTACCGATGCCCAAGCCTGGAGCACCGTCTTGAGCCATTATTGCAAAACATTTTAATTATAGGGATAGAGATTTTCTCCTCCAACTGTCCCGCAAAAGGGGACAGTTCTCCTAGGAGGGCCACCCTATTTTGATATATCCGGAATATACCCAAAGAGTGCAAGAACAGAGGAAATCCTTCATCGGGGTCAAGCGACGACTACAAGACCTGAACCTAAAATACAGTCTTCTGTTCCCTGCAAAGCTGCGGGTTGAGAATGAGGGCCATACATTATTCTTTTGTACAGCAGGAGATGCAAGTGACTGGTTGGATACCAGAGGGGAGGGAGGGCAGCGAATGGCCTCGTCTACCGGATCAACAGGACATCAAACTGCGAATCCCTCGACACAAGATAGAAGACAATCCAAACTACGACTGCGGCTGGATAAAACAGTGGACCGAGGAAGAAATACAGTCCTTGAGGACGGCACCCTGCAGGCTTCGGACGCTGAGACTGTCCTGGAATCACTGGTGATGTCACAGGACCTAGAGACTGAGAATGGAGAACAAGGAAGCGGACAGGAATGATGGCGCTCTGAACTCTGATAGTTAAAGGAACAGATAAGTGACAAATAGGCAAAAAACATGATAGCCTGGAGATATACATGTTTTAAAAGTTAGAGATGTTATGGGCATTGTATAAATGAGAACATTATGATGATAATTTACATAATAGGGGATGGAATGGGTAGCCGCGGGTTAGCAACGCCCCCACTAGAGTTCGGGCCCACCTAGGAAGCTAGAGCGCATTCTTGCACCTGGACGGTACCAGTTCTCTAGCGTAGCATCTGACGAAGTATAATCACATAAGGGACTTATACAGTTTAGGTTCTCTTTCTAAGATAAATAAAGGTTGGGTGGAGGGTGGTGTGGGGCGGGAAGTGATGAATTTTGTGTTGGTTGTAAGGCTAGCAATGGAACTCACACGACTGCCCAGCGGGTGGGGGGGGATAAATGACCGTTTTGTTGTACCAGTTGTACTAATTACAAGTTTACTTTAACAAGGGGAAGGGGAGGGGACTCAGCCTGGGAAGATTGACCCAACATTACAGCAAGTAGAAATGTCACCGGCAGATTGCGACATGAAGAACTCTGCATTACTGTAATACTATGGATTCCCCCGCACTGAATTTACTCACCTGGAATGTAAGGGGAATTGCTATGCATGAAAAAAGACGACGAGTATTTGCGTATCTAAAACGATACAGAATATCTATAGCATGTTTGCAGGAAACTCATATGGGGGGGACACGATACCATGTATTAAGTGTAGATGGAGAGGACACATGTATACCACCTCATACTCCGAGTTCGCAAGAGGGGCCCTTATCTGGATAGCCCCCGGGGTTCCATTCCAATACCTTCATCATGTAACTGACCCAGACGGACGCTATGTGATACTGCATGCTAGGTTGGACGGACGAGAGATATGTCTCATTAATGTGTATGCACCTAACATTGACTGCGTTGACTTCTTCCCGGCTGTGCTGACAGCAACAACTCCATATCTGGGAGCGGGGTTATTTTAATGGGAGATGTTAACGGTTTCCTAGATGGATCCCTGGATAGGCAGCCCCCTAGACATCATACCAAACCGAAAATGACTGGAACACTTAGAGATTTATTAACTGGAATGGTCATGCAAGATATATGGAGAGAGAGGAACCCAATGAAAAGATACTACTCCTGTCACACTCCAGTGACGAACACATTTAGTCGACTTGACCAATGCTTTGAATCTGGGGATTGGACCCCTGATGTACTGGACGCAACTTATCTGCCCCGGTATGTATCGGATAATTCACCAGGGTTGCTCACGGTGGGTGTTAAACGCCCTAGACCACCAATACCCACATGGAGATTATGGGTGGAAGCACTATCAGATCCCCCATTTGTGGCGACCCTCACTGAAGAGATCACTAATTACTTTGAGAATAACTGGGAGACAACAAGCATGAGGGCGATAGAATGGGAGGCAATGGGAGGCAATGAAAGTAGTGATAAGAGGGGTCTGTATAAAAACTACATATGAGGTCCGACAACAGCTTGAGAGAGATATTCAATCCCATGAGAAGAAATTGAAGAAAATGGAATCACAGTTACATACTCATCCTCAGAGTAAAAAGGAATGGGGCACTATCCGAAAGGACTTATTGGAGGCCATACTTCGTATGGAGAAATTTAATTACACAACGTATAGACAACGCCTCCATATGGAGGGAGATAGGTCTGGGGCGCTTTTAGCCAAATTAATAAAAAATGAAACGCCAATATCGCCCATAGTGGAAATGGAGACAGCAAGACTGCTTTCCTGGACATCTTAACAGAGCATATGGCGGAGGTATACGCATAGCGAATTTCCCCCCCAATAGCAGTGATAGGAGAGTTCCTGACTGTATTAGGTCTGCCCCAACTAGACCAAGAGACAAGTGAGGGATTAGATATCCCTATCACTAGAGAAGAGATATTAGAAGCTATAAAGAGGCTAAAACCAGCCAAAAGCCCAGGCAGCGATGGGCTTCCGTCTGAGTTCTATAATGCGTTTGTGTCAATACTGGTTAATCGACTATTGGAAGTGTATAATGAGGCGTTAGAGTTACAAATCCTTCCAGCCTCAATAAGAGAGGCTGTAGTGATTATGATCCCCAAGCCAGGTAGGAACCCAAGAACGCCGGGTTCATATAGGCCAATCTCTCTCTTAAATCTAGATATGAAACTTTTAAGTGGAGTATTGGCTAATAGACTCTTACCCTGTATGTCGACGTTGATACAGCGAGACCAATCTGGGTTCATCCCCAACCGTAACACAACACATAATCTAAGACGACTAGCACATGTGAGGCATTCCACACCTATAGAAACAGAGGACTGCACTCTAGCGTTGCTTGACATAGAGTAGGCTTTTAACTCACTGGATTGGTCATTTCTATGGGCAACACAGAGTAATGGGAATAGGGGAAAGATATCTTCAGTGGTTGCGGTTGCTTTATGATACCCCTCAGGCTCAAATATGTATGGGAGGGCTGATCTCACAATTCTTTACATTGCAGCGGGGTACCAGACAGGGATGCCCCTTGTCGCTGCTACTTTTTGCGGCAGCAATGGAACCGCTGGCAGAATCTTTGAGAAAACAAATGGACAGCTGGGGGATAAAACTGGGAGACACGAATCATGTGGTTACGATGTACGCAGATGACACTTTGATATTCCTCAGACAACCCACTCAAGCGATTCCTAAATTATTAGAAATATTGAGAACATTTGGTGAACTGCCTGGACTGAAAACAAACTAACAAATCCATACTGCTGCCGATGGGCCAGCTGGCCTGAAAGTCAAGGGAATCACTGCCAAAAACAGGATTACCATGGGCAGTAACTGACCCCAAATATCTGGGAATTAGATTGGCAAATACACCAGAGACACATTTGGAACTTAACGTGGGGAGAGTGGTGGAAGGAGTGAAAGGTTCAATGAGATTCTGGCAGGGGCTACCACTATCGCTTATGGGTAAAATCGCAATTTCAAAAATGATCGTCCTGCCGCGCTGTCTCTATGTAATTCAACATTCATTTTATGAAATCCCCAATCACTTTTTTTAAAACATTAGATAAAATTCTGATGGAATTACTGTGGGGGATCAAAACGAAAGAGAGTGAGCCTCAAGACTATGCAAAGAACAGGGCAAAATGGGGGCTAGAAGTTCCTAGTATTGAATTAAAATACATGGCTGCGCAGCTTCAGCACGTAATCCACTGGTTGGATCATAATGATAATTGGGAAAAGAGGTTGCTGGCCAGAATGTATGATGGTGACACGCTAGCGGGACACTTAATGAGAGGAGCGGGGGTCTCGCAAATCTGCCCATACATAGTCCAACACGTCGCATGAGTGTGGGAACGAACAGACATGCCGCTCTGGGTGGTACAGCCATAAGCGAAAATAGCAGACACAATGTCCATTCATAAATGGAAAGATGGTGGATGGGGGAACTCTTCTCCAATAAAAAATTCATCTTCCGCGCGAGTGCGGAAGAAATATATGAATTAGGACGAGGGCAATTTTTGCAATATCGAAAGATATCACATGTGACCAGCGAGCTGTGGGCGTTATTTCAGGAGGAGCCACCAACAACAGGAGTGCTTTAAGTTATGCTGTGTATGGCACAATGGGGGCGCCTAATCTCCCATATGTATCGGGCACTTATGGAGGACTTGGAAGCCCCGGCCCTACCGGTCCAGGCACGCTGGGAAAAAGCCCTAGGTGAGCCCCTATCGGAGCGGGAGTGGATCAAGGTGCATGAGGTAGTTAAGGGATTGAGTTCTAATCCGCGGTTCAAATTGGTTCAATATAATTACATACATCAAACATACCTCTCCCCCAAAACACTAAGTAAAATATTTCCGACCAGAACAGCCGAATGCCTCAGATGTAAAGAGGGAGAGGCAGATTTTCTACATGTGGTATGGCAGTGCCTGATCATAGCCTCCTATTGGACTGAAATCCTAGGTAAACTGGAAGTGGCCACTGGATGGAAAATTCATAAAGAAATGAAGATAGTGATGTTGAACCCACAAAAACAAGAGATTAAGCAGGAGATTAGTATTGCTAGGCCTTATATTGGCAAACAGACAAATTGCGATATCTTGAAGGAGCCCCAATTCACCTCACATAAAAATGTGGCTTGGGGACTTATGTGAATGGGCGACAGCAGAAGTAATACGTATGAAAAAGGTCAGACAGGACGAAAAGTTAGAAGATGACTTAACAGCATGGACAGCAATGATAGCAGACATTAAGGGTATGCAAGCAACAATAGCAACACCTACAAAATATACCCCAAAATAACACAAATATATAGGTGTGAGAGGAAATCAAAACACAACACTGAGATGGGAAACAGCGGACAACATAAAATTCTAACTAAAACCTAGTAATACTACGGCGGAGCCGAGTGGGTGAGAGGGTGGGGTGGGGGACACATTAAGTTAAGGAAATGGGAAAGTTTGATGTTGAAAATAGTGGTTGTACATGTTAGCACCGAAATACGAGTTGGAATGTTGAACTGTAAAATGCTATGCTGAATAATATGTATAGAATACTTATGTATCCTAAAATTATACAAGGACTAAACAAGGATCCTAACGCTTGTACCAAAAACCAATAAAAACATTAAAATATATATATTACTTTGCGCTAAAAAAACAAAATATATTTATGTGAACATGTTAGTTTAAACCTTACATTTTAAGGTAAAAAAGAAAAATACCAAAACTACACCTTATTCACCAGGTATAGTTAAAGTAATTATAACTCATTCTCTCACCATGCACTGCTTAGAACCTCAAATGTTACATCACTAATTACATGTAGAATGACATGATTGATAACATCACGTATATCTGAAATGACATAATTCAAGACACTGTGCAAGGCGGTGGTACAAGTTATAGTTATGTTATGTTATGTTAAGTACATTTATTATGCGCGCAGATACTTAAAGAGTGTCCCGGCGCGGTCAAGGAAGAACCAAATTAAAAGTGAAGTTTAAGAAAAGAGGTGCGTTTTTAACAGTTTTTTAAAGACCTCCAGATCTTCAACAGAACGAAGTGAAAGGGGGAGCGCGTTCCAAGCGCGGCCTGCAGCCACGACCAGAGAGGCGCCACCTAACCGGTGACGCTGAAAACCAGGAATTTTCATAAGCCTAAGAGAAGAGGACCTCAAGGATTGGCCCGGCACGTAGAACGAGAAGTGTTTCTGTAGGTAACCGGGGCCTTGCCCATGCAGAGCACGATGGGCTATGATGAGGGATTTAAAGGCCACACGATCCTTAACCGGAAGCCAATGAAGGGAGCGACGATAGCCATGAACGTTCTGCCTAGGACCCAGCCCACCCAGCAAGCGAACAGCCGCATTCTGGGTCACTTGAAGCTTGTTAAGAGCATAAGCTGGGATCCCAGCAAAGAGGGCATTAGCGTATTCCAAATGGGACAGAATAAGCGCACGAACCACCGATTCCCTGGCCGCTTGAGGGAGAAGCGGCAAAAATCTTCTCAGAACCCTGAGAAGGCCGAAACAGCAACCTGACACATGCTTGACCTGACTGGAGAAAGAGAGATTGCAATTGAAATAGACTCCCAGATTCTTCACGGTCTGGCTGTTAGAAGCAGGTGGTGGGAACTCGGGAGGCCAAATTGACTCTCTAAACCCTGAGGGGAAATTACCGAACATCAGAACCTCAGATTTGTCCTCGTTGCATTTTAAATGAGCCGAAGCCATCCAAGCAAAAACCGAGGCGAGGCATCTCTGCACAAGGGCCACCGAGGACCCCTGCTTATCCCAAGTGAACAGAAGTTGAGTGTCATCGGCATAAGCAATGAACTTAGCCCCCAACCCCTCCGCTAGGTAAACCAGAGGAGTAAGATAGATGTTAAACAGGAGGGGGCTAAGGGAGGAACCCTAAGGGACCCCGTGCCTACTTGACTGTGTGATGAGGCCACCGGTGGTATCCAGACTTGCTGGAGCCGGCCATCCAAGAAGGATTTAATCCAGCCCCAGGCTAGGCCAGACACCCCAATCTCCGTCAGTCTGTCAAGCAACAGTAAGTCGGGGACAGTGTCAAAGGCCGCCGACAGGTCAAGCAGCACTAAGGCTGCCTTCCCGCCGGCGTCAAGACACTCTCGGATAGATTCTGAGACCGCCACAAGAGCACCTTCCGTGCTAAAGGAGGGGCGGAAGCCAGATTGGGCAGGATGAAGAAGACCCCCACTCTCGACAAACTCTGACAGCTGTCTATTCACTATTTTCTCACAAACCTTAGATGAGCCAGGGAGGAGAGAAATAGGTCTGTAGTTGCCTGGGGTGGAAGGGTCAAGGGTAGGTTTCTTCAATAGAGGAAGAATTTTAGCCTGCTTCCAACAGCTGGGAACCCTGGCTTCCTGCAAGGACAGGTTAATAATGTAATTGACCTCCACATTCACCGTCTCAGCCACAGAGGCCAAAAGTCTTGCTGAGCACGGGTCGTCCGGGGAGCCAGATTTAAGACCTTGAAGGATTCTCAGGGTGCAGGACAAATCCACCGGGGAGAATTTAGACAGGGAGTGATTAAGGGGCAGAGCTACCGGACCAATAACCGATGAGTCCAGGGAAACGGTGGGCCCATCAGCCCCGACCGAGCAGGAAAAGCAGCTTTGTATCTTAAGAATCTTATCCCGAAAGAATGCAGAGAGCATCTCACACCAATCCACAGTGGCCGGCAGGATGCTGCTCTGCGCTACCGGGGACATAAAACTTTGGACAATAGAGAAGATCTCCTTGAAATTGTTCTGAGCCTGATCAATCCGGGTGGCAAAGAACGCCCTTTTAGCAGAGGAGATAGCTTTATAATAAATCTTCTGAGCCTGCCTGAGCTGCGCCTTAGCTGCCGGGCAGTAGTTGCTGAGACGCCAAGAGCGCTCCAATTTCTTGCAACCCTGCTTAAGATGGCGCAGATCCTCTGAGAACCACGGTTTGGAAGGTGATTCCCGTGACGGTCTAGCAGAGGTCGGTATGGCAATTGCCGCCATAGAGCCCAGAAGCCAGTTGGAAAAAGCAACTAGACACCGATCTAGATCTTGAGGCAGGACTGGCCTGTTGTCCTCCAGCGCCCTGGCATTGAGGATAGGGTCAGCCTTCTTAAACGCTGGTTTTAAACCAACGCTAGGTCTATTGCTAGGTGAGGACACTGCCCATGAAAAACCAATTAAATAATGGTCGGAAAATAACTATAACTGGTGAATTTCAGTGGTTTTTATTTTTTATTTAACAGGTTAGAAAATGACATTGTCGCCTAATCATAGCGTCAACTTATCCTTTGATTTTTTCCATTGAATGTGAATATTAAACAGGGAATTGCTTAGGTTGAAGGAATACGATAAGCTAACATAAGGCATAACACACCACTATAAATACAACATAAACAGGTGTGTTTCTAGAAAACAAAGTTCACCCACTCGGTTGGTGCTATTAGCAGATTGCAGATGCTTATTCTTAGCAAACTCAATGGTACCCATTTTATTAACCTTGGAAGAATGAAAGGCTGTTGGGCTTTGAATTGGTGACCACAGGGTCAGACACAGAAACTTGGAATGGATTAACCTTTCCCCTGAGAGACCAGTCAAGGAATAGCATTCACTATTTGATGAAGAGAGGATGCATGCAAGTGCCAGAAGACACTTTCATTGGCATAAATTGGAGTATATGCTTGTAACGGTCTCTAAGGAGGTTTTATTTTTAAGATAGCCTGACCTATGCTTCACGGGCTGGTGGTTTAAGTGTTACATTATCATATGTGGTAGATGTAATTGAAATAGCCTTAACACAAGTAGCCCAGGTATTGAAGGGTGAAGAATAAAGCCCTTATGTTATCCACCATGGGTCTTTGACTAGATGGTTGGCCAATAGCCATTTCCGGTTTTACTCTCACAGGGCTGTTTATAGTGAGCATCACAAGCTGTTGAGCACATTTTGAGAAGCAGAGAAGTTGAGACGCTTATGTCTAGGATCTTTTGTTGCCATTGGGAAGGGTGATTTTAAGTTTGTGGTACAGTGGCCGTTGCACTTCACCAGGAAGCGTCAGACGTATGGATGCAGCAGGTGAAGAGCTTAGCTGATGAACTGCACGTGGAAGGGATTCAAGGGATTTGGGTGGTGGTGCTGGATAAAAGTATTGATGAAGAGGAAAGGAAGAGGGTTTCCGATAGGATAAGGCAATGAAAATGGTCATGGAACTTGGGGGCAAAGACGGCTGAAAAATGTAATAAGGGAATAGGATGTGTAAGAAATCTTCAAGGTTAATTTAGAGCGGTTTATTCTTGAGAAAAGACAAATGAGAGGTGTTGTAAGACTACATAGCGCCATTAGCTCATGAATGTGGACAGTAGTCTCACTAGGGACTACGTCAAGCATCTTGATTGCAGCTGTGGATACTCTGATCCAAGGAGTAGTAACACTGCTCTACGACTCGTCCCGTCACTTGCTACAAAAACATCTCCTTGATGAAAGATGGCACCATCCAAATCATGGAAAATTTAGATATTGTTAGACCTTATGGGATCTGTGAATATTCCAGGAACAAGTAAGCACATTGTTACCAGTTTGTTTCAATATAATGTTTTGTTGTTGCGATATCACCACCTTAGTGACCGAATTCCTTAGGAAAGTGCCCACGGAAGATCGCTTGCCATGTTTTATGGCTAGAGGTTCTGGCATCCAGTTTGTCTTGAAAAATAGGTAGACTTCGCAAATAGTTTATAAAATTGCACAATGCTGTGAAGGCCTAAAGGCAATGGTCAGTTGTGCAGAAAATTCACCTGTTGGAAGAGTTGCAGTTGCCCATCTCTGGCAGGTTATTGGGGAGACAAACCTTGGATGAAATTGTGTGTTGATCTTACAAAGCCATAAAATGCAAATGGTCAGTCTCACCTGGAGTAATCTTAAGGGTTCCTGTTTACTATGGTAGAATCTATGTGGATGGACAGGGAGATTGTAATGAATAGGCTGAGAAAACTCTGCTCTCTGTCATGGTGCCCAAAACATAAAGGTCAGTGAAATTAAAGCAGGGGTTATTCACATTCCAAGATATGTCTTAAAGGCGCATACTGTGTACCCTCAATCTAAGAAGGTAAAGGAGGGGAGGAAACTGGAGGATGCTTCTATTTATATAAAATGGTGAGTATTAGCAGAGTCAGCAGCCCGGTGCTTTGCTTCTGAGAGAGGATTTACAGCCAAGGATTTAGAGCCAAAGTCTTCAAGCTGGTGGGGCGGGGTGTCCCTCTAAGGAGGGAAGGGGGCATGAACTGATGTCAGCGGGGGGATGGGTGAGCATTGTGCCATTCACACACCCACTCTCAAAGGTTACAGTTAGGGAATACAATTTAAAAAAACTTTGGAATTCGCTGAAAAAACAAAAGGTTACAGGGTCATCATAGTTCGGTTCAGATTTCACTCATACAAAACAATTGAAATTCAGCAGTAATAGTTATTTGAGCAAACTATAACTTACGCCCCTGCAATCCACTACTTATGACATATCAAATGACTTCACTGATGACATCACTGACATAATCCACAGAACCACTCACACCCCATACAACCTCTCATACTCCCAGTCACACACCCACACAACTGCTCACATACCCATTCACAGACCCATACAACTGACACACATCCACACACCCACTCACTCACCCATACAGCCACTCACACACCCCCTCACCCATACTGTTGTGTGCAGATTTAGATTCCGTCTATAGGTTTCCTGATTTATGCCCTTACATAGGTACAATTCACATTGCCCTTATTTGGACATAGAAATCCGGCCCTTATTTAGACATTGTCCATACAAACCAAATACAGGCATGGCCACCTACATCCGTCCATCCACATCACAACAAATTCTTGGAAAACCAGACCCTTTAGGAATTTCCCTCAGCTTGAATATTGATTTCTCCAAGAACTCATTAAGTGTGCATGAACATCTATTCCTTAGGGGTTCATTCAGGACGTCCCTCTGCCCGACTTTTACGTCAATACTGGCATTCCTACACACCTTCAAGGTATAAATATACCAGCACTTGCCCTGGCAAATAGCGGTTCCTGGAGGATTCGTTCCAACCCCGACTACGCGGTTCACCACGGCAAGTTCGGAAGGAGATCGAGTTCCAGCCTGACGTACTGAGCTGACGCTGCCATCCTCCTTGCAGAGAATCCACCTCCAGTGCTCTCTGACTTCCCTTGCGGGGGGTTAGACTATCGAGTCCAGAAAAGAGATTCCAACCTCACTCATTCTAAGGTATGGAGCTGACTAGAACTTAGAGAAACTTTTGGCAACTCTTGGCTAAACTAAAATATAGCAAGCTATACTTTAGAAATGGCACCTACTTCAAACCTCGTACTGCACTTAGGTTAGGTACACTGGGGTAGAACAATTTAGAAGCATCAGATGACTATCACATTTTAGCTTATGTTATTTATGTATGTATTATGATCAATATAGGTCATAGCTACAAACCATGCTATTGCAGTATTATTTTATCTTACTGTTAACCTTGTACATATTGTACTTCACAGTCTGTCTTACGATTGTAGCAATTCCTATCTCTTGCATGAGAAATAAGACTGTTCAATAAACCCTTTTATTGAAACGCCCGTCTCTCTATTTCTGTGCAACTCTGTAGAAATGAAGCATGCACGATTGACTGAGTGAAACTGTTATCTATTGTTTCCATGATTCTGAGACTGTTCCGATTCTAAAGGGAAACAAAGTTGTCATGTTTATGCGGTTGTCAGAGACTAATCCCTTCTTGTATATTTGAGAGGTTTCTAGTGACCTCTGAGTTAGCTGGCACACACAAGTAATTAAGTTTAATATACTCGATAGAGACATCCTGACCGTAGTCCTATGTCAAATCTATAGTGTACGTTATTCCAATGCGCAGAGCCTATCAGGGATATAGGAACTACACTACAATACAGCTACTAAAAGAGCTACTCACTCACACATCCATCCACTCATCCACAAAACCACTTACATACCCATTCAAACACCAATACAATCATTCACGTGCCCACTCACTCATCTATACAGGCACTCACACAAATACTGTGCAAAACAGCCACTGACACACCCACTCACTTACCCATACACCCAGTCTAACAGCCACTCTCTCATCCATACATCTACTTGCACACCCATAGTACTATTCCCAAAAAAGGTTTCCCCTGCTAGCCTTTAAAAAAAAAATATACATATTTTTTTTATACATAAAAGCAATGTCTCTGCTGGAGCTTCTCCCACCATGTTGAGTCACCCCTCGATTCACCCAAGCAATGTTGAAAGACCCTTTCGCCTTCCACGCTGCTACCTGGACCCACACTGACCCATCACTGATGGCCTCTCCTACCCCCGCAGTACTTTCCAGAGTAGGAGGTTCCACCCCTGCACGTACTCCTGCTTTGTCCACAAACCTCTCCTAACCCAGAAACTTCTCTTGTTATTTTTGCCACTCTTTCAAGCATTCCTCCTTCAATATTCATCTGCTCCAATACCCCTCCCCAATGCATCCTCTGCAAGCGATGATCTGGAGCAACATCTGCCGGACAGAAAGGAATGAAGATGCAGCCCAGAGCAGCAGCAAGTGACAATATGGCAGCTGAGCATAAGGCAAGTTAAAAAAACAAAAGGGTTAGTGTATATTCATGGGAAGGTGTTTAGTGCAAGTGTGTGCAAGTACAAATGCACACAAATGTGGACGAATGCAGGTGTATTGTGTAAATGTGTGGACTTGCTCAAATGCAGTGGTGGGTGAGTGTGTGGTCACCTAAGTGCAGAAGTGGATGCTTGCTCAAGTGAAAGGGAGAGTGAGTGCATGGAGAACTGAATATGTGTGCATTACCCACTGCCAATGATGGAAATATGCTGGCTCTGGCACAATGGAGTCAATTTTTGGTACCTTGTGAGGATCTACGCCACGATGCCCATCTTTGCTAAAGTGCTGACCCTGGGCTAATGGTGGTAATTCCTGGCTTTTTGTGGGCACCCGTGGTATTGCAGTTTTTGACATAGCGCAAATATCCATCTAACCAACACAACCTGCTTTTAATGGTACCCCACAGGTTTTGAACATTCATTACATACTTGC
This sequence comes from Triturus cristatus, assembly GCF_964204655.1. Classification (NCBI taxonomy): domain Eukaryota; kingdom Metazoa; phylum Chordata; class Amphibia; order Caudata; family Salamandridae; genus Triturus; species Triturus cristatus. The sequence goes on from NC_140594.1 coordinate 605,749,907, forward strand.
ACGGCATGATAACACCCACTCTAGCATAATGTTAGTACTAGAGTTATGGTGGTTATTAACGGCATTTTGTCGGCAATCATGGTAGATGGCGCTGAAGCACAAATGTACATTTTTAATACACTGAAGTACTAGCATGCTCAGAGAAGAGTGGAACCTGTGCAAGTGAACATATGTAACAAACGCTGGAGCAACTCTCGCTAAAACTTGGAAGAGATCCATCCTTTCCGAGCTTGGATTTAGGGAAAAGGCAAAATGGACTGAGTTTGAAAATTCTTGTGAAGATATGTGCCATTGAAAGTGGATACCAACCAGAGAGCTTATTTTGAAAAATGAAATCCAGCTCCAGCTGTCACCCCGTTTAAAAAACATTACCCACAAAAGTTGTCCTTCCTTAAACCCAAGGCCGCTGTGAAACTAGGACAAAGGACAAACACGTCTGAGCAGACGTGCATTTATAGGAGAAATCTATATGACACTTTCTCATTTCTCTAGAGTGTCAGCACCGACATGTTAAAATGCTTGAGCAATCCAAGGAATTCAGGATGCAGCTGGGAAAAGATTGCCCCATAGGATAGTTTGGCCTATAGAAATGCTAGGAACTCCCGATTCATCATTCATGTGTTTATGTACACTACATTTGGTATTTGTTAAGGAATATAATTTCAGCTGCGGCCAGCACCGATCGGAGGTAGGGGGCGAGAGGGGGTTGAGGGAGGACGCTGGGGAAGCAGGTATTATAAAATAATTTAACTTACCTTCTCGCTGCTTCCTCGCCACGTCTCTCCTCCGTAGTCCTCCATCACTGCCCTGAACAAGAAGCACACCCAGGTTCCCAGGCAACCAATCACAACGCTGTATTAGAAGCATTGCGATAGGTCTGAGCGCAGTGTTTCCACGGTCAGACGCTGACTGGGAGCCTGGGCATTTTCTCCACGCAGGCTGTAATGCAGCCTACACAGAGAGCATGCGAAGTGTGCAAGACTGTTTTGCAGTCCAGAGAGGGCTGGCCAAGCAGTCATTGCACACATAGGTGGGTGCTACCACTCCTTCCAAGCCCCCGCCCCCAACGCAAAGCTGTGGAAGTGAGAGAAAATAAAATTATAACGCAAGGTAATATAATTTTATTTTCACTTTATTTCACTGCTAAAAATCAGTGGGGCGACGCTCCTCCATCTTAGCGGAGGAGCTGCCACTGTATAATTTTTAGAAACATTTTATTGGTTTAACAATAGCACGGAGCTGCAATGCTTTCTGCCTTTTACAGCGGTAGGTATTGGACACAGTGCATTATTTGAGCAGGTGGGGCCACCAGCACTCATTTATCGTCCTTATACTTTGACCCACAGCAAAAGACAAAAAAATGCAAAAGGGGAAAAAATGAGGAAGAGAATGACGAAAAGCAGCGACAAAGGGAGAAAACAGGGATGAAAAAGAACCTATAGGAGTGAGATAAAGTGGAAGGGGGGTGTCTGGTGGTGGATAAAAGAAGCATGAGGTGGAATCAAGACCAGGCAGGTTTAGTATTCGCCTCCCCCACATTTGATAGCGTGGGCGCCGGCTTCTGAGCAAAACTCTGGGCCAAGGCCCTGATTCTCTTACAAATGAAGCAGCAGCTGTAAGGAAACCTAACACCATAAAAAGCATCCTGACACAAACAGTACCAGAGCTCCAGGGTTGGATTTGGATTCGAAATCAGCCTGGGCACGCAAAAAAAAAAAAAAGAAGTGTCCCACATTTGCATATTGCCTTTCTTCAAAACACTGCTTCCGTGAAGTTTTATAAACACCTGAAAACAAGTGAGACCACTTCTGCTCAGGCCCCCCTGCCCTGCCCTGCCTCCACTCAGTATGCACACATTAATGGGCCGGCCCAGGGAGAGAAAGGGAGTGACCGTTGATAAAAGGGAGGTAATGGACGTCCATCTACCGCCAGAAAGGCCACTCAGGGTCCCACTGGGCCGCTGGTGACATCTCAACACACCAGACACAGCCCACATCGCCCCCCCCCCCTCCCCCCCCCCCCAGGCTGCCCAAAAAAGCAGCCCACAGCTGGAACTTGGATACCGCCCGTCGTCCATGGCCCGGGTGCCCGCCTTACCAATCCGACCCCTCAGAGCTCCCACCCATCTATCACCCTCGTACTAAACATCAACTGTTCTGCTCCCCGCCCTCGGAGTCCAATGACGAGAGTGGTCCAGGGACACCAGGTCTGAACAGCTGTACTCATGGCTAATACTGCCCGGTAGGCATTGCCCCAACCCTGAGAAAATGACCTCATGCTTAGCTTATGCAAGGATTGCGCTATGAAAAACAAGTCACTGCTCGCCATGCGAAGTCGACTGATGCCAAATAATGAACGGCAAAACCTGAGCAGGCGGGTTCAATAGGTGCAGCGAGAACGATTCACCTCATGAACTTAGTCAGTGACGTTGAAATACGGTCGTGACCCTCGATTGAAGCTGCCAAAGAATATTCAAGTACAAGAGCTGCTATTCCTTACTAGGAAACTGGACATTTTCCCAGTGTCATCAGCGCTGGTTCAGAGTCAGCCACATGCGAATAGGTGGATACGGCTGACAGACCCAGACCGGTTTGCTTCTCTCCGTTACCAACACGAAAGATACCGTCCCCGTTGCTGAACATTGCAGACTGCATTCTGCCAGAGACATACTGCACCGAAGTCTTACATTTCTCTTTGGCAACATTCCCTTCCAGCTCCAGCAACCAACAGGTGCACTTTCTTAGCTAAAAAGTGCAACAAACAGCCTACTCCTCGTGGGCCACCAGTAGAACAAGTTATGGGAGGTTCGCAAATGCAGCTCTCCATATGTCCGATTCATATAGCCAAAAATGACTGGCGACGACCCATTGCACCGCGGGCAAAACAGTTCTGCGACTCTCGACATGCATTTGTGCATAACAAGAGCAGGGCGGAGTGGGTTTCGGCTTCCTGCCACATACACTGGCACGTAATCAGATATAGTTTTCATTTTTTTCACAACTATATGTGCTAAATTACTTAATTTACTTACTATTAGATAATGTTTTCTAATCATTTAAACGGTTTCAAGTCGGTGCCTGTGGTTGGGGTAAGAGGGCTGAGTACTTGGAAAAGTATTGAAAAGACAGGCAAACATACAACATGACAAACGTGTTAGTCGAGTTTAGACACTGTGCATGAAAACGCTGTTGATTAATTTTTTTGTCACGGGTTCATCTTCTTTTGATCTACGCGCTTCCTTCAAGTTCGTCCAAGTATCTTCAGGAGCACTATAGGCATTTCTGCAAATGCTACCAGTGGCCTCATCGTTTCTTTTTGCAGCCCTGGCAACAGCGCTTGATTTGTAAAAAGAAAAGTAAGTCGCAGGCACTCGTCGGGAAGCCACTGCACCTTGAACTACCCTCTGGCCCGGTCTGCAGCTGCCAATGACAGTACCTGCACAACTTCGAACCATTACAATGCTACAAGTGTGACAATTCAGACTATTTGAGGCCCCTAAATCAATAGGAATGGCTTGTGGGGCAGGAGTTAGTTGGATTTAATGTACATTGAATTAGTAAACAATTCTTCTGCTCGTCTCTAAATTACCCAAACAGCGCCACCATGTGGCAGCTGCCATAAGTGTCAGTGTTGACAAGTGCTGGTGCAGAACACCAGACACCACCGGCTCAAATTAAGCACTGCTTAGCAGCATTATTGAGTACTGGCCAGAATTTGTGATTAGTACTGTGTTTTAACCACTGGTGTCCCAGCTCCTCGGATACTACTGCTCTGCAACCCTGAGTAAGCACTTTACAAGCACTAGCTAGCTCCACATAATAGGAGGTAGCACTGCACAGATTCTGTCCTCAGAACAGGAGCAAAACCGAGGAACTAAATCCACCAAATATGAGGACCACAGGTCCATTATCGTAAAGCAAAATGATGCGCCCACATCCCCCTGCAGAATGAGACGCCGGGCCTGGAGTCTTATTACACAGATGTTCATTGACTTTGGGATGAATGGGGCCCCTTAAATGTTTGAAGCACCCTGGAGGGTTGACCCTTCACCCTTGCGCCGTATAGGACTGCTCCCCTGCACAGATCTCGTTTACAGTTTAATACAAGCATCTGCAATGCAATAGGTCTCGCATTTACACAAGTTTGAGCTATTGGCATTGTAAAAGACAATGCTTTTTATTTATGGCTTGGTTTTTAAAACTTACATAATAAGCATTGTCACTTACAATGCTAATAGCTTGAGCTCTCACAAATGCGAGACCTGTTGCATTCCAAGTGCTTGAAGGCATCACTGAGTTTCTCCCTTCTGTCTCCCATGGCCCCTGAACATCTCCCCGCTTTTAACCTGCAGAACGTAGAATAACGTGTTAATACAACAAACACCCCTGAAAAAAAATCAAACCCAACAATATGGGTGATTCCCTGTGCCATGTTTTCAGGTCCTTTCACTCCGGCACTGGGCATCGGGTCCCTGGTATTTGAAATCTGACCGGAGGTGTAAAACCATTCACTGCTTTCAAAATGGGCATTTTAGCCTCATCTAAAACACCTCGAAAATGATCTTGATGACGTGTTAATGAATGAGAACATGTACCTGCGCGACGGCGCACTCGTGATCAACAGGTATTAATGTTCACTGCGCCCCTTCCAGGGACCATCTTATGATGCGACAGATATAGGGTCGATTCTGAAGAAAAGTCGCCCAGGAATACATTTCTGACAGAGGATTGAAGGAGTACTGATGGGAAACCATGATGACAATCAAATTTTCATGAGGCCAGTTGTGGAAATCTTTGAAAAATTTAAACTTTCTCACATGCGTACATGGGTATTTTTGGAAACATAAATATAGGTAACGTACATTTACGCATGCACAAATCTCTTTCAAATGCAGAAATAAATTCCCCATTCCCCTGCATCGCAAACAATTTTGGGTGAGTCTGTTCGCCGTTTCCACCCTTCTTAAAGACGTACTCCCGCCCAGACAATATTACATTTTGGACAATGTCACAGGAGGGAACGATTGAGAGAACACCCACAAACACGTAAGCTTGGCGGGGACAAACTTCCAGTCCCAGGGCATTCCCACCACGTAACGTCCGCCGCCCGCTCCTTGGTCGCACAATACATGGAAGTAAATGTCTTTACTAGGTGTTTCAAAATGGTAATTGTTTTATAAGCCCAAGCAGTTGAAGTGTGCGTGACCCTCAACATGTCAGAGTTCTGCAGTGGAAGCAGCTTCGAGCACCTCTGAATGCAGATACTTGAGCTTGTGGGTTTGCCAATAAAACAAATATTGCTCCCCAGTAGGTAAAGCATGCAGTGTGACAAGCTAAGTAAAAGATCCAGTCCTCATGGGCGGTACCAAATGGAGACAGGGCGGTTAACAAGACAGGACTAACAAGCCTCACAATGAATCGGAAGCCAGCCTTTACCAAGGACAATAACACCATCCAATGAAAAGTATGGGCGGAGAGTGGGTGAGGCTTACACAGCATACTCAACTACTGCATGCCTCTCAGAGCGAGCAGTGCATGCGCGCTGCCGCTAGATTCGACCTAGAAAAACAGTAACTAGCTGCCAGTGTCTTTCTGGGAGAGTAGCATCTCATTCTTAAGGACCAAGATAAGGAGGAGCGACAAAGAGGTAACAAGCATTGGCATAGCCAATAGGTCTCGCCTTTGGGACCTTATAAGTGTTTAGCCATGCAACAGTTGCATAACTAAATACTTATAAGGTCCCAAAAGTGAGACCTATTGGCTATGCAAAGCGGCCCTGCGGCCACGTAAGTGAAAGCGATCACGATCAAACATCAAAGCGGCTGTGCGGCCGAGAAACCGGAAGTAATCGCGATAAAGCGCGGCGCGCGTGCCCGCGCACATGCACTGTGGCTCTAGGCTGGCCTGGTAGCACTTTTTGGAGCCCTCTCAATAAGTCACGCCATACCAGCGCATGCGCTGGGTCAGGCGAGACCTAAAAAGTCGTTCCCTAACAGTAATCAGTGGAAGGATAGATGCCAGCCAATAATAGAGATGGTAAAGATTTCAGAAAAGAATCCACAAGGATAGATGTCAGATAGTAAGAGAGATGGAAAAGAGTCCAGGGGAGAATGCAGGTGAGGGTCAAACACAAGATGGACAAGTTGGGGCAAGAAGAGCATTGAACAAGAAGTAAAGAAATGAGAGTAACAGTGAAGGCAACCAACTGTAAGCAGTTGGTGGACTGTAATTTTCTGTGTGTTCTCGGCCACCACAATAGGTCTTTGGAAGGAGACAGCTTTTTCAATCTAATAAATGACAAAAATGTAATTGACACTCTCTTAAGTACCTTAGACTAGTTTGGCTCCTTTCCGTACAATATTGTTTCAATTACATATACGTGATGTAATGTACGAAAAAATACGGTAGAGCATTTTTTTGGATAATTCTTTTAGCATTTCCCTCTACCCTGCAATCTCACTTAAAATGTTTGGCTCGATGTAATGTTTTGCCTTGCATACATCCAGAACGAGAAACCGAAAAGCACTACTGCAAATCAGCTTTGTCTTTATTTGTTAAAGTCTTCAAGACGCAAAAAAATGTACTTGCAGTATTTCAAATTGCAAAGAATAATTGTGAGAAAATATACACGTCGCTTTAGAACCCCCTAATTACATTATCTCACACTAGGATGCAGCATTAACAAGTTTGAAGACCATGGTCTTAGAGCGATCCCCCAAAAGTCTGTTTTTTATGTTCATGGACATACGAAAATAATCTATGGATACAAAATGGGCAAGCAGAATTTAGCTCTGTTTCTGACCACACATTTGGTGACAAGGGTTTAGTCAAAACATGGCCTTCAGTGGTACCACAAATGTACAAGAAGGGATGAAAAAGCAAATATTGAAGGTCATTAATTACAGCAGTCAACGTACCATGAGGAACAATGGCATAGCCAATGTGTCATAAATCTTAGGGAAAGGAAGGAGGGAAATGGCCCCCGGCTGCAGCTTGAACTGTGAAATACAATAATAATCAGGTTTTAGTAGGCCCCTCAGGCCTCTGGGACAGGGTGTCATTGCACCTGCTGCACCCATGGAAGCTACGACCATGATGCGGAAGATGCTAAAATGTTGAACTCTGAAATGGGGGGAAATGCCATAGAATTTAGAGGCAAAGTAAAATAGGCTGTGCTATGCGTCCATTAAGCTTCTTTGTTCTGTGTTCCAAAAATTAATTTAAAGTGAGATTTTATTTTTCAGCGACCTCACTCCAAGTCTGCAGATCGGCGAAGTCTTTGGCAAATGGTGGTCCCCCATGGCTGTGGCGTCTGGATTAATCCTTCTCTGGCAGGCTCTTAAGAAGTGTGCCAGATTACGTGCTAAAACGGATTAAGAACACAATTATACCGCGGCGTGTATGCTAGAGGAGTCATATACAGTGCTCGTGGTAAGCTCTCGCAACCTCAACACGACACAGGAATTTGGAAACAAAGGCGGCGTCTGCAGATATGTGGAAAGTGAGGCTAAGGTGACTTGAATTAACTGCAAAAACAAACCCCATCCACCGCACCCAAAAAATTCCCCCTTCGGTGGCTGTTGACTGGGGCCAGCAGCGCTGCCTGCCTCTCGGCTTGGACCCGCACCAGGGGTCAGTTGGGCCGCTTCTGGAATGTTCATTCGCTGCGGTCCCATCGGGAGAGCAACGCGGGCCGAAGCCCCGTCAGCGCGTTCCAACATACACAGAGCAGCTCCACGCGACATCTGGGCCTATGGCGGGGGCAGCACGTCCACCATTCCTGGGGCCAATGCAGGTGGGGGGGGGTTGCATGAGGCCTAAGTGGAGACCCCGCCTTCTGGGGCCACTGGTACAACTGAGCCGCAGCTGGGGCCCACCATCCGGAGTCCTGCTTTCTAGGGGCCGCATGATCCAGCTGTGTCCAGACTCCAGAGGGGGGCGGGGCAAGCCGTCACATTCATGGCACCGAGAAAAAGACGAGCTGAGGGGGCGGACGTGAACCCGAGCCACCGAACGACCAGTCCTGTAAATCACTCACCAGATGACATGCAAACCATATAAGAAGGCTTCTTAAAATCTAAGAAAAAAATATTATTTGAAAGCTCTGTGTCACAGATTAATGCACGGATTGACATTTATCAAAATGTGTAGTTTCTCAACATTCGTGGAGAACCCAATGTGCATATCACTCTCCCTGGCTTTTCATGACAAAATGGAAGAACATTTCTGAAGACGCCACACACCTCAATAAAGGTAGTAATATAAAAACAAGACAAGCCCGGTGGAGCGTGGCGCGCGCGCTTGGCGGGGCGGGGGAGCGCATTCCAGGCGGGGGAGCAGACCCTTTGAAGTATGATGCCGAGGGCGCCAGTGGGCTGAAGCGCTTCCCCAAAAGTGGATTGCATGGCAGCACGATGCATGTGATTGTGCGCGTGCTCGCCATGCAATCTACTTTTGGGAGCACTTTGAAATGCCCCTTTACTAAAGTCTCGTCTAGCGATTGCTATCGCAATAGCTAGACGAGACCTAAAAAAGCAACTGTGACACAAAGCCGCACTGTGTAGTCCTTAGACTATATGAAACAGAACTATTCCAGGAGTTCAAGGCACACAGGGGCGCTATGGAAGTTACCAGTTCTGCTTGAGTTATTGCGCAGCGCCTTACCATTGCTTGTGCCTCGCTCCTTTAGCCCACAGAAGCTACGTTAATTGGCCAGCTTTCCTAAGTTCCCACCCGTTGTCGCCAGACCTCCCAAAGCAAGGCAATTAGCTAGTTTACATGTTGCAAGTTTAAACAAAACACTGCAGATAACATTGGGTATTCGGTTTCAGGAATATTAGTTCTAATTAAGGGTGGGCGGAACTTAACTCTGCGAGATTCTGCGGAGTTCCGTAAATGGGCAGAAATGAGCAGGTCACGCTGTTCGTGCTGATTTTTAGTACTGGGACATTGTTCTGGGTTGCAAAATCAGTGTGAACGGCATGAAGCGGCGATTAGAAAGTAGATTTTCTACTCGAGCAGCAGCTTTCTCACCGTCAACGGTTGCGACCACCCGAGTTGAGAAAATCTCGCCGCATGCCCCCCAAGCTCCTGAAAATCACAGTAAGGGACACTAATTCTGACTCGCTAATTTACTGTTGGCGAGCAGTGCACAAGAAAAACCTCCGCCACGCGGCGGTGGGCAGAGTTTGGTCAGAACTCCGCATTATGTGGCCAAAACTCTGCCCACCCCCAGTTCTAATGGATCAGTTGCACAGAGTGAAACCCGGAGCTGGACTCATCTGCACAAGGAGTGACGTCATCTAACCAGAATACTTTGTTTGCAGCAGTGATCTTTCATTTGACAACTCAGAGCATTCTGGGATCTGTGGTCTTACATTCCGGCTGATTCACCTTATTTGAGAGGGAAAGCCTTTGACTAAGAAAAGTTGAGTCCCTGTGGCCTGGAGTCAGCTGGTAACTCTAGGGGGTATATACCGAAACCCGCAAACATTATAAACAACTTCCACGAGAGATTTAGTAATAGCACGCATCAGCTGCCCGCACATACCTCAGCAGACAGCTCCGCGTGCCTGTTGTCTGCAGGAACTGTTGCCTTCTTTATGCCTGACCCAGGTTCCATCTTGGGGACACAGGTGAGGGGAATCCTCCTAACTCCCGGCAAAACCGGATCTTCTGTTCTGGCCATTGCCGTCCTTAAAGAACCCGACTTTGGTACTAAGAAGTCGGGTGTTTATAGCCGCGTTTTGCTTTTCAATTCAGATTGCTCTGCCGCTGAAAGAGACTGTAGCCAGGCACCCTGGTACTCGTAAACTCCAGTAACAGAAACAAGTGGCGCTTAAAAAGCCACACACCACAACTATGCATTCTGATGCCGAAATCACTATTTTCTTCTTTCTGCATAGTGTGTCAACTCTTCCGGCGGCCTGCACTGTAGTTCAGCAAAGGCGAACTTGTAAACTCTCTTCCCTTTCTACTATCTATAATCCTTTGTTAAGCTTTACCGTGTTCAGAACTGCATTTAGGCATTCTGGTAAATGTAGTCTCCTCCAGGGCTACTTCTTAAACAGACTGACAACACAGCTGCGCCTTCTGGAGCGTGCATCCTCTATTTTGTTCTCTTTAGAATTAATGACCTCTTTAATAGCTATGCACTGAAGTATGGAATGCTCGTTGGAGAATATATGTTAAACTTAAAGGAGCCTCGCCCTTCAGTGAAGCAGTATTTTTATTTGCAGTCATATGAGGCATATCCTCGGGGACTGGGGGTGGAAGCCACTTGCCCATCGCTACTCTGGAAAAGGAAGTCATTATTGCCTCAGGTGGAATGCAATTTAATAGGACAAATATAAACAATCCTATTTGTTTGCTTACTGTTAGAACTGCATTACTTTAGTCCCAAAAGACTAATTACCCACTAAACCATTTTCAGTCCGAATAAATGAGGTTCCTTAACTCCTTCAGTGCCCATGACGAGATGGTCTCGTCATGGAGCGCGGTTGCGCTGTGCCCATGACGAGACTATCTCGTCATGAACCCCGCCCACTAATGAAAGGGCCGGCACAGGGCGGGGAAAGGGCGGTGCACTGAAGGGGTTAACTATGACAGGGATTTAAAAAAAAAAAAAAAAACTTCTCAAAATTCCAATTATTTTATAATCTCATGAACGCCACGTGACAGAGTGCTCTATTTTGCTTGCTTGTTACCTCTGATGGGAATTTAGTTGTGCCTGTGGCGCTATGCTGGTAACGTTAGGGTGTTCTCTCTGTTTGTGGTACCACAGGCCAGCCTATACCTGAAGCATTTGATTGACTATGCTCTGGCATTCTAGATGCCATGTTATCTGGATGAAGAGTTCCCCAATCTTGTCCTGGTGGATGGTGCATTCCTTAAATTATTGGCTCCAGATGGACAATCTCAACTAGTGTGTCGAACACTCCGGCTGTGGACTCCACCCATGGCCTTTGTTCTCTCAAGGAGACTGGAGTGCATCCAATAGGAGGGATATGAAAGTCATGCGGATGGTGGTACAGTTGTCTTCTGTTCAAATAAATGAAAAAGCCTTGTTGTCTGTCACTGACAACTGAGTATTCAAGACATGGTCAAAAGACAAGGGGGAGCCAGAGTGTTTTCTCTTGGTTCGAGCTCCATCGCCATTCAGTTTGGGCTGCCTACCATCCAGGGTTGAAAAATGGACACTTTCCACCATCTGGGGGTCTTTCCCTTTGACAAGTTGTCCTCTTAGAAACTATGGACAAGATGGGCCAGACTTGGTTGGGTCTCCCTGCCTCCGTTTGGAATGGCCATCAGAAAGAAAAGGGTGGCCATCAGTTTCGGAGCACCATACCAGCATGGTTTCCTCTCATCAGGCTTCTGTTGGTTCAACTGTGCTGGCCCCTGTCTCTGTCACCATCCTCTAAGAAGTGATTGGCAAAGATCAACCCTTGGTTGACTGAATTGCATCGGAGGTCATTTGTATTTGTTAAGCGCGACAATCATCCTGAGGGCTATCACGGCGCTAGGGAAGCTGTGATCTGAAATGAGGGTGAAGTGGTACTAGGGCATCTGTGAAGAAGGAAGCCTCGTCTAGAGGCTGCGGAAATTTCAGAAATGAAATCTTAGGAAACAGAAGTGTTTTCAGCTTCTTCCAGAATGACGTAGTCGTCAGTAAGGCAAACGTCTAAACGCAGTTCATTCCAATTAACGGCCGCCAAATGAGGGAAAGAGCAGCCCCCAGCTCTAACTTTCTTAATGCGTTTGGATTTGGCCAAAGCAAGATAGCAGGACCTCAGTTTTTGTGTAGGGGCATAGAATTCGATTTTGCCCTTCAGGATACGAGGGCCACGCTTGTGTAGCGCTCTGTGAGCATAGCGTAGGAGCTTAAACTTGGCTGTTCGGCACACAGGCAGCCAAAGGAGCTCCCTCAAACATTCTGATGCCGAGCTGTATTTGTTTTTATTGCTGACAAGCTTGGCGGCTGCATTCTGGATCACCTGCAGTCGGGAAAAAAGGTAGCCTGGCATGCCCACATTGAGCGCATTCCCATAATCCAACTTGCTAGAAAGTAAAGCCTGGGTAATGGTTTTCCTACAGTTCAGGGGGATCCATAAGTAGCTTTAGCATGGCAAAGCTGTTGATGCATAGCGCTCAGACTTGGTCCTGCATGGTTAGTGCATTGTTGATGAGTATGCCCAGGTTTTTTACAACACGTTTGGGTTCCAGGGCAGTTCCTAGTGACCGGGGCCACCAGGTAGCGTTCCAAACTAGGTGAGCTCTTCCAAAAAGCAAGATCTCAGACTTCTCAGCATTTAGTTTCAGACAGTGGTCTGTCATCCAAGTCACTGTTTCTGAGAGACAGTTGATCAGGCGGTTCCTAGTATCCTCATGCCTTTCTTCAAAGGCTATCAGCAGCTGCATATCTTCCGCATAGGAGCAGATACTAAAGCCCCATTTCCTGCCGATCTTGGCCAAAGAGGAAACATAGGCATTGAAAAGAGTAGGGCTCAGGGATGCTCCCTGCGGGATACCACAGTTAATAGTTTTTGGGTTATAAGAGAAGGGGCCCATATTTACTTTTTGTGTTCTGTTACGTAGAATAGAGTTGAACCATTGAAGGGCTTTTGAGCATAGTCCCTTTTTGTGCAAGATGCTCAGCAGGAGGCCATGAGATACAGTATCGAAAGCTGCTGCCAAGTCCAGGAGGATCAGGGCGGCAGCTTTGCCCTGGTCCATCAAGGATCTGATGTTGTCCAATACCGCAAGTAAGGTGGCATCTGTGCTGTTAGTAGCTCTAAAGCCAGTCTGAGGGGTCCAGGAGTTCATTGGTCAAGGAGGCTGAACATTTAGGTTTAGTTCACCTCAAGTGTCAGATGTTTCAGCTGATTTTTTTAATGATACACAAGTCCTGCCACCTTGGAGGACCATTCTAAACACTGGTATGCATTTTACTCCTGGTGATCCTGACACAATGTGCATCCCAACCAATGTTTTCAATTTTTCCAGGCATGTAATTGAAATGGGCTTGGACCATTCTTCCCTGAGGAATCATTTAGTTGCTATGTATGTTTTTATTAAAGCATGGAGGACTACTTACATCTGCTGTGTTTTCTTCCCACCTGCTGCATGGCTTTGATGAGAACTTTGGCTCAAACTGATAGATCCTCATGGTATCTGCTACAAGTCCGTCCCATAGTTGGCTGTCTTGGGTGAGGAGGGCTGATACCTCTTAAACCATTCCTAGGATGCTTGTTTATGGTCCAGGGAGGACTTGGCCTTGCAGTTTGGGCAGGACTATTCCCATGGGGAGCAGCGTCAAGACTGATTTGCATATGGCCGGGTCCAAACTGGGGTGGCATGGTGAGCAAAAAAACTATGGATTTAGGCTCAGATCTCTGTACATCAAGGTGTTTGTAAATGTTCAGCATTCCATTCATCAATTGTTCTTTTCGCATTACAGTGTTTTCCACTCTGACCCCCTGTGACAGTGTGTACCATTGCCCAGCAGGAGTCATAATCCCCTGTATCTTTAGGGGTGTGAGGGGGAACCTTTTGCTCCCTCTCTTCCATACTATGCTCCTTTGTCTGAAGGTTAGCAATCATGCTAGACTTTTTGTACATCGCAGATTCTAGGCAATTGTTTAGGTAGCATTCTTTACCATGACAAACCTCCATCTGTATGTGGCTTACAGAAGGACAAAATAGTCCTTTCACCTCTCTGGAAATTACAGAGGAATATTTCCTTTATTTGTATTGCTTTCAGCTTTTCACTGATTTTTAGTGCAACACTTTTTACCACTGATTTTTATTGGTGATTTTCTTCCATTTTTATTTAAATGTGAATCCTGTATTCATTTTTCTTTATTTGTGTTTGAATTTTCTTGTTAGAAATTTTAAGTAAATGGAATGTGGGCACTGACACTCTTTATTTCCAACTGTTTCGTGATACTGGTTGGTTTGTAAAGCACAGCACCAACTCTACTTTCCATGAGGGTTACCAAGCCACTTAGGCAAAGCTACTAGTGGTGAGCACACTAAACAAATGTAACCTCTTTGGATTGGACTGCTGTGAATGATCAGTTAGGCCACTTGCCCACAGCAATCATATGTCACATTTTGTTTAGCTTCTAGAATGTTGGGCAGCAGACACAATTGCTTTGTAAATTGCTCAATGTCTTATGATGGCAGGTGTAGTGTCCTCCCCACTCTGGGTTCCTGACAATGACTTTACCACAAACGGAGCTTAGGTTTACACTTCTTTATTCATCTGCATGTAACTTTAAACTCAACATTTCAAACCAGCCTTAAATGCATTCCGCTCTAACACTTACGTCACAGTTCCAAGGAGTCCCATAGGAGTCAAAAGGGTTCCATCATTTCTAACTCACAAGACACTACATCTCCCCCTCTGTTAAATAAAAACTTACAATTGTTTATGAAATATATAGATAAATAAGCATATACAATTACATTCCTTCAATCAATCTTTTGGCACTTTAATTGTTCGACCTGATCTTGTTCTTGGAAACTAGGAACTTTCATCACCAATGTACAGTCACTGATGTTTCAGACCCAGTCTGATACATCAGCAGTGAGATCTAATGAACAATTAGTTAAAGGCCTAAAGTGAGAACAGTCTCTGGTAATGGACTTTCCATGGCGCTGGGCAATCACCATGTGTCCCATGGGTGAGACCATTTGAAAAGGTTCTGCACTGAATGGAGCATCAGACTTTCTTCTCCGCATCTGTTGTATGAGCAATCAATCTTTTTTCCTAAAGATAATGTTCTTTGCACGTTGTCTTTGGTCAGCATATGTGTTCATCTTTTGTTCATTCACCAACTCTTTCTCATCTCTCTTTCTCATCTCTCTTTCTCAGATTGGTCGGATTGGTCCATTGAGACAACTTGGTGTTCATTGCTCCCCCAAACATCAGTGTCGCCGAACATTCCCCAGTGGTCGAGTGTGGTGTCGAACGATAAGCTCTCAAGGTAGAATTTAATACAGTTTTCAAATCGAGCTGCTCAAGATTAGCACACTGACCACATTTCTTCTCTAGAGTTCTCAGAAACCTCTTAACAAATCCACTGGCCTGCGGCCACCTAGGTGTGCTCTTTTGATGCTTTATATTCAAAAGCTCCAAGAAATCTTTAAACTTTTGACTATTGAAAGACGGGCAATTGTCAAACTTTACTATGGGTGGAACACCCCATGTTGCACAGATGCCACCTAGTCTTTCAATGAATCGTTCTTGTGTACTAAATCAAAGATCTTCAGTCAACCCCTTCGACGCGCATGACGGAACGGTTCTGTCATGCACGTCGGTTGCGCTGTGCGCATGACGGAACCGTTCCGTCATGGCCCCGCCCGCGCACGGAATCTTCAGCGTGGCGCGGAAATCCGCGCCGCGCTGAAGAGGTTAATGGAAATCGTAATAACACGTCCATAATCACCAGTAGGTAATGTCCATTATTGATGAGAATGGCTATTCTCTCCCATGCAAGCTTTGGGAGTTCTGACATTCTCAAGGTGTGGTGAATAGTTTTTGTGGAAAGGCAGTTGCATAGATGACAGGCCTTTAATTCCTTTTCGACCATGTCATCGAGATAAGGAAACCAGACATGGTCACGAGAGCTCATTTTGTGGCAGCAATTCCATGAAGTCCTTAATGGGCCACTTCAATTATTTTCAATCTCAGACTCTCCAGAATCAGAATTCCCGACCCTCATAGGATAACTCCTTCATGAGTTATGGACAGTTCATCCTTGACATTTTTTGTATTTTTGATATTCACCATCACTGGTGAGTGGTCGAGGGTGTTGGTCCCATGACTGATGCGTACTTATATCCTTCAGCTTTATCATGTCACTATCATGGCTTGTAGCAGTGATAATCTGGGCAAATGAAATAGCAGCTGGTGAGTTTGATTTTTCGATTAAATTGACTTAGGACTTGGCTGTCTTGTAGGGAGTACCATGTCCTTGTATAGGTACTCTGGAAAAGTAGTCAACAGGGTTCTGATCTTTCCCTAGATGATGCACAATGGTGTAATTCATCTCTTGTAACCATAGTCACCATCATTCAATGTGAGGGGGCATTTTAGCCTTTGGATTGCCAAATATAGTCAGTAAAGCTTGATGATCCATTACTAGCATAAAAGGCTTTCCAAACAGGAAGACATGAAAATGTTCACAAGCCCATACCAAAGCTAAGCTTTCTCTTTCCGGCTGTGAGTAAGCACGTTCTGGTTGAGACAAACTTCTACTTGCATATGCCACAATATGCCTTTGAGCATTCGAGTGCCCGCTGTGCTGTGCAAGGATAGTGCCAAACCCAACGGGGCTAGCATCAAGACCAACCTCTGTATGAAGTTTAAGATTAAAGTATGCCATTTCCTTAGAATTTTCAATGGATTGTTTAATTCTTTTAAAGATTTTCTCACATTCATGTGACCAAGGAAATGAAACATTCTATATCGTCTTTCAAGGGAACACTTATAGTGGCAAAGTCTTGTAGGTATCTATAACAGTAACCGGCCATGCCAAGAAATGAACGCACCACAGAAACATCATGTGGGCGCTCAGCATGTGACAGTGCTTGTACTTTAGCAGGATCTGGTGTCATACCCCCATCAGAAAAAATATGGACAAATAATTTTAGCTTTGTTTAATGGTACGCACACTTGTCTGCATTCTAAGTAAAACCTGCTTCAGTAGGCAAACATAATTGTGTAAGAGCTTTATCATGTTCTTTTTGTGTAGCTCTGAAAACCAAGATATTATTGCTGTAATTGAACGCATTCATGACAGGCTGTATGAAACGTCACATGATGGCTTGAAACAGTTTGGCAGTGGATGACACACCAAAACTTAGTCTTTTGCAGGCCTGGGCGTAGTGGGCATAGTGGGGCTACGTGGAGCAGCGCGTAGTGTGCCCAAATCTTCGCACACTCGCGTGCTCCGCGTAGCCCCACTACGCGCCGCCCACCTCCCGCCCACCCTCCTTTTAAAATAATATAATGCATGATAAAATAATTAAAAGTAAAGACTTACCTGCAGCGCGGCGTCTCCGGGGCTCCCTCTTCCTCGTTTCCAACTTCTTGTGACAAATGCGCATGCACGGTTGCCCGCGCATGCGCATTTCTTGTCTTTAAGTCTTTACTTTTAATTATTTTCGGATGTATGACGTTACAACGCACACTTTTACAACGCATGCACTTACAACGCATTTTTTACAACGCATAATCCATTACAACGCATGACTTTACAACGCAGTACACTACAACGCATTTTTAAAAAATACCTTTACAACGCATTACCATTAAAACGCATACTACCTTTACAACGCATACCATTACAACGCATAATATTAAATTACATTTAAGGTAAGTATTAGATAGTATAGGGGTAAAAATTACAATTCTAACTCCAGGGGGTGCAACAGTAAGGTAAGTGTTGGATAGTGTAGGGGTAAAAATTACTATTCTAACTCCAGGGGGTGCAACAGTAGGGTAAGTGTTGGATAGTGTAGGGGTAAAAATTACTATTCTAACTCCAGGGGGTGCAACAGTAGGGCAAGTGTTGGATAGTGTAGTGGTAAAAATTACTATTCTAACTCCAGGGGGTGCAACAGTAGGGCAAGTGTTGGATAGTGTAGGGGTAAAAATTACTATTCTAACTCCAGGGGGTGCAACAGTAGGGTAAGTGTTGGATAGTGTAGTGGTAAAAATTACTATTCTAACTCCAGGGGGTGCAACAGTAGGGTAAGTGTTGGATAGTGTAGGGGTAAAAATTACTATTCTAACTCCAGGGGGTGCATCAGTAGGGTAAGTGTTGGATAGTATAGGGGTAAAAATTACTATTCTAACTCCAGGGGGTGCATCAGTAGGGTAAGTGTTGGATAGTATAGGGGTAAAAATTACTATTCTAACTCCAGGGGGTGCATCAGTAGGGTAAGTGTTGGATAGTATAGGGGTAAAAATTACTATTCTAACTCCAGGGGGTGCAACATTAGGGTAAGTGTTGGATAGTGTAGGGGTAAAAATTACTATTCTAACTCCAGGGGGTGCATCAGTAGGGTAAGTGTTGGATAGTATAGTGTAATATTATGCGTTGTAATGGTATGCGTTGTAATGGTAGTATGCGTTGTAATGGAATGCGTTGTAAAGGTAGTTTTTAAAAATGCGTTGTAGTGTCATGCGTTGTAATGTCATGCGTTGTAATGGATTATGCGTTGTAAAAAATGCGTTGTAATGGTAGTGCGTTGTAAAAGTTGCGTTGTAAAGGTTGTTCCCCATTATTTTCTCATGCATTATATTATTTTAAAAGGAGGGTGGGCGGGAGGCGGGTGGCAGGCAGCTACGCTTCGCCCTGACGTGTGCGTAGCGCTGCCTGCTTCGCCTACTTCGAAAACTGCGAAGCAGGCAGCGCTACGTACACTACGTGGGCGAAGTGTAGTATAACGCCCAGGGTTAGTCTTTTGTATCGAAACAAACCAACATGTGTAGAAAAGGTTGTAATGTACCTGCAATTTTGTTCAAGTTGTAACCTTTATTTAAATCAAGGCAAGAAAAGACCTAGCCCATTTGGTTGCGTTATAATGTGAGCAATATGTGGACCTGAATGCAGTTCTCGTACAATTGCCACGTTTGCCTGACGCATGTCAACACATATGTGTGCAGTTCCTTCACTGTCTTTTTTAGGCACTATCACTATGGGAGAAACCCATGGGGTTGGACCAGTTGAATGCTCAATAATTTCAAACTTACGTAACTCTTCAAGTTCTTTTTCAACAGCTTCTTGCAAATGAAAACCAAGTTGTCTATGTCTCTGATCAACAGGACGGATATCCTGATTGATATGCAACTTTACTTTCATAGTTGTAAGATTTCCCAAACCATGAAACAACAAAGGGAACTGACATACTATTTCATGATGAGCATTCATGTTGTAATTCACAGAAATCGGTTCCATATCAGCGGCCGTACTGAAACTGACTAGACAGGCACTTGACACTGTGCCTTGAAGCACATGGATGGGTGCTTGTACCATTATTTTTTTGTGTTTCATTGTCACTAGAAATTAACCGTGACTTTTTAAAGGCGTCAATGCAGCCGAAGTGTATACTGTGGATTTCAATGCATACATTGTGGCAATGGAGATAGTTCATTGTATTTCTCCTCAGGCATAAGATTATCGTTGCACCACTGTTGATAATAAAAGGTAACAAACAATCATTTATTTTCAGTGTAATCTTTATACAATGTTTGAATGTTTCGTGCTTTGGCATGTCGATCTTACTTTGACTGCTATTTTTCTTCAAAAGTGGCCACACCAACATTGTAACCATTTCTGGGAGTGGTTGATATTAAGGATGGAGCTCTCTACGGCTCTCACAAGGGTTCATCTTGAATAGGTTTGTGTGTTCCATCTCTAAAGTCGTGAGATGTGCTGGCCTCTGAATCATCCTTGATGACTTTTGAATTGATGGTCTCCATTGGAAAAATAGTGTTTCACTATTCCAGAGACTTTGGAGTCATTGGTGATGTTGCGCACCTGTCAAACACAACCCCTGTGCTTGATCTGGGTTGCTGCTCCTGGCGCTGAAGTTGTACTGGCTCACTTTACTCAGGTTCAGATGAGTAAATAACTGATTTATTCTTTGACAGCTCTTTGAGTGTTCTTTGTCTTCACCACTTTCAAATTGTAACGTTATTTTGCAACTTGTGTCATCTGATCTCTGAAAACCTGTGCTTTAACTTATAGCATTAATGACCCGGATTACATATGACTGAATATTGCCTAGCAGCTCGGTACCTTGATGTATGGTCAGACCAGCAGGTTCTCGGTCACCGATATGTAGATTTCTTTGTAATGCTTTCTTTGTTTCCAACTTCTTTACAGCGACTGGAGTTGCACTTTGACTCCACATGTGTTAAGCATCGGTTCTGTACTTTAACACACATGGCATGCATGAGCAGTTTGCTTGGACCACAGAAAAACTCTGAAAGAGCACTGTCAGTCTTCGAGTTTGTTATCCCCTATCTCATCACCAGTTGTAGCGTCCTCCCCAGCCTGGGTACCCGCCAATGACAGCGCCACACATGAAGCTGAGGTTTACAAGGCTCGTACCTGCGAACTCAGCATTCTAAACCAGCCCTCAATGCATTCTGCTCCAACACTTAGATCACAGGTCTATGGAGTCCCTCAGGAGTCAAAAGGGTTCCATCTTTTCTTACTCGCAAGACACTAAGGTAGCCACCTGGCACATTTACTTTGTTATACTGCAAGTGATGAAGCTTTGAAAAGAATATAGGATGTCGAACGGTGGGTATAAATGAATTGGGATGTCTGGCGGCTGGCATTGTTGTTTTCTTTGACTGTGTGGGATGCAGTAGGACAGACACTTATTTTTGTTCAGAAATTGAGTTTGTTATGTGTATGAGACACCTTGTAACAGGTTCAGTTTGAATATTCAGCACCAAAGACGTCATGTTGGAGTCACAGTTGTTTTGCTAAGGGCCTTTGCTACCAGGTTACGGATTCAATTACTTTTGTAAAGTGTCTACAATTACATATTGCAAGCTTGTTGGATGCTTTGTGGCAGGTGCTGTTGGTATGTTAAATGTCTGGGATGTACATAGGTTGTCACAGTTGCTTTATTATGTGCCTAGGACAGTGCTTTTTAACCTATAGTATGGGGACCCTTCATGATCCGCAAAGCCTACTCAGGGTGTCTGTGACTACGTAGAAAATTAAGTAATATTAACAAATTATTAAAAGGTATACAAATAAAATGCCAAAATATAAAGCTGAAAAAATAAAAGTATTCTGTGAACGTGAAGGAATTTGAAATGGAGGCTAAAAATTAAGTTAATATCCTCAGATTGATTCATTGTAGCAGTGCAAGGGCATCAAACAGAATATAGAATGGACAATGGAGTGGCCTCAATTGAACTAAGAAAAACTCTAACTTTCCCATTAAAATTAAAATTTAGATGCTCTTATATTTATGAATCAAACAAAATATTTAATAATTTGTGTATGTGTATGATGAAAGCTTGTTTCTGTACTTTTGTGTATTTTTTTATGGTTCAAATCATCGAAAATGCTTATGCTGAGGTCCCTAGCTCCCAGTAATAACTCAGTGGGGGTTCCTGGATTCCAATATTGATTCTGTGGGTGTCCGCTAGTTCAAGGACTGATTAAGTGAGGGTCCATAGAAGTCAGAAGGTTAAGAACCATTGCTATCAGGTAGGACGCTCTGTTTTTCAGTCCTGGGACTGCAGATGGTTTGAGAAGTATCTGAAATGGCAGACACTAGGCGCTATATTTTTAAGTGTCTGAGATGCTTTCGACAGGCACGGTCAGTCCATTAACTGTCTGAAAATACTAGGTCGCAGACAGTGTGACCTTCAGACAAAGGGACATTACCCCTAAGAGGACTGAAGGGTGAGCAATGATAAAGACTTGACGGTATGGATCCAGTGCAGAGATAAGTACCATTAAGATGAACGCTTGTTATTATAAGACTACTCAACACAAAACTATGATACCAAATGCTACATTAAATATGAATAAAATATTTGTTATCATTGCTATTTGTGTTATAATTCTACATATTATTATTATTATTAAGTTTTTTATTTTTTATTTTGTTATTATTAATCTTCCAGTGGATGTGAATACAGAAGCAGTGGTGGGTCCTCTTGTTGTTATTATCATTTTATAGTTTCCAGCTGCTTTGCGGGCGGGCGGGGCTGCTCTGCTCTCAAAGCAGGGCAGGGTAGGAGTGGTTTGCCCACTCCAAGTGCGCATGAATGCTTGGCCGTCCCTCTGGGGCCAGCCAAACAGTCATGCACACATTGCAGGCTCCATTACTGCCTGCGTGGGGAACATGCCCAGGCACCCAGTCTCTGTCTGAAAACCGAATCACGGCGCTCAGACCAAACACAACGCTGCATTGCATCGTTGTAATTGGTTAGGGGAGCCTGGGTGTGCTTCCTGGTGGCTGTTCCGGACCAAGTCCGACAGAGGAGAGACGTGGGACGTGGTGATAAGGTAAGTGTTTTTTTTTTTTGTTCCATTTTCTTACATTCCCCTCCCTCATCATCACCCCACCCCCAGTCCTGCCACCCCCGAGCAGTGCCGGCTGCCATTGTACAGAAGGTGAACTAACTAGACCAGGCTTCTCCCACTCATTGATAGCGAGCAACCAGTAACTCACAGGCTGTGTTAGAATATCTCATTGCTTGTATTAAATGTCATGCCTGTCTGCTAATGCTACACTTTAAAACATATTGTGAGGCCAGTTCTGGGGAGCTCGGCTGAGGGTGCAGGAGCAGGATTCATCCCACTCTTTTTAAATAATAAACAAGCATGCTGCTGCTTCCTATTAAGAAGCCTGAAAATAAATGCCCAAGCACACATTGTTTGTAAACCTCTCTGACAACCACCCTGAAAAACGTATTGCACCAATGACTTTAGGGAGTCATTGAAAGGATCACAACATTTACATTTCTTTCTCATTTTTCTCTTTCTTTCTTTCCCCTATCGCCTTCTTTCTTTTTCTCTCTTTTCTTTTCTTTCTTCTTTTTCTCCACTTTCTTCGTTTTTTATCTCTGCTTTCTCCCTTTTCTTGCTTTTTCTCACCTTTGTTCTTCTCTTGCTTTCTCACTTTCTCTTTTTTCTTTATTTCTTTCTCTTCAGCATTCCTTCTTTCCTTCCCATCACTTCTTCTTTCCCATCCTTGTCAACTTCTTTCTCCTTCTAGCCTTCTATCAGTCTCTCCTTACCTTTCTTCCCTTATATTTGTCTCACCTTCTTTCCTTCTCCTCTTTGGTCCTTCTTTCCTTTTCTCCTCTGCTTCATTCATTCCTTCTTTCTTTCCTTTGTCCGTTCTTAATGTCTTACTTATTTTATCTATCTCTTTCTTTTATTCATCCTTTTCATTTTCCCCTTCTCTTCTGTTTAATTTGCTCCTTCTTTTCTTTCATTGTCTTCTCCATTTCTTTCTTCTCCCCTTTACTCATCCTTTTCTTTGCTCTCTTCTTCATAATTTCACTTCCATTTTCCTTTCTTTCATTCCACTATTCCTTCCTTTCTCTCCTATCTTCCTTTCCTACCGCTTCTTTATTTCTTGCTTCTACTCATTCCTCCCTCCCTCCCATTATGTACATCTATTTAGTTCATATATTAGGCAGTAGCAAAGGATTCTCTTAATTTGTCAGGAGTAGCACACATGGCTGAAAATGTTGGAGATTCCTGAAATAGACCATTTGTAGCCTAAGCCAAACGGATAGGAATGATTTTCAAGAAGACCACTGGGGTACAATCTGTAAGTTGCTTTCTCTTAAGAGTAAACATTTTTATAGATATTATCCACATAATAGATCAAAAGCTACCAATTTTAGTAGAACAAATAAAAAAATAAAGATCTATGATTTAATGGGAATAGTGGAATAATTATAACAGAGTAATCAAACAATTCCAGGAAGAGTGTCATGCTAATGGGAAACATTGTGAAATCTCGACATTCTTTTGGAAATCCAGGTCATATCGATGAAGAATGGAGAACGTTTTTAAACAAAATAGAAACTAAAGATAGCAGTCCAATTGGAAAATATGATGGTCCCTCTGTGTCTCTGAAAGACATCTTGTTATTTGAAACACAGAAACCTCTTCTCCGACCCAGGTGGTGAGACAGGGGGGAGGGGGGGCGGGTCAAAAAAAGAAAACAAAAAAATAACTTACCTGAAACGGCCACCACCTCTCCTTCTTCCTCCGTCCCTGCGACATCTTCCTGAACTCCCAGACAGCAGCAGGAAGCACCCACCCACCCCCAGCCTCGCCATAGCCAAACACAACACAGTGTTGTGAGTTGTCTGAGCGCCGTGGATCGGCGCTCAGACGGGGACTGGGAGGGTATTCTTGTTCCTCACCAGGTTGTGTAATGCAGCCTGGTGGGGGAAATGCAAAGTGCGCAGGACTGCTTGGGTGGCCCAAGAGGGCCGGGCAAGCAGTTGTGCGCACTTCAGGAGTGAAAACCACTCCTCTCCCTAATCCGCCAGCCCGCCCCGCCCTAGAGCCACTTAAGTATATTGGAAAAATAAAATTATAATAACAATAGTTATTATCATTTTATTTTTCCTTTTGTTCAGTGGGGCGATGCTCCTCCGCCTTAGCGGAGGAGCCGCCACTGGACTAATGTGGTTGTATGTCAAGTGGATATGCCTTTAGACTGACCTATCAAAGACACTGGGCTCTTGGGGTATGTACTAAGCACACTATAGAAATGAGTGACCCTCACACGTCTCACCACCTTGTTATGCATCGACTGATTCTGATATAAATACCCCCGCCCATCTGTACTACCCCGTCGGGGTGCCGACGTTCCACTATGCACTGCGTATGGTCATGTGGACGAATAGTCATGTGGACATGGGCATTCTCAGGACCTGTTGAGGGGTTAAAACAAGGCGGGCAACCTGAATAAAAAATCCCCCAGGGAGCATGATAAATTGAGGGGGAACGTAGAATGAAATATGTATTCACCATCACCGGGGCCACGGGCTACTTCAAGGTCAGAAAGGAAAGGAAGGGTACATCCTCTAGCGGGGGCCATGACACTCAACTGGCAGCAGTCTGATGCTTAGCGCCTGGAAAGGGAGAGCTAGGGCGTTGGAAGTCATTGAAATAGCGACTTTTACAGAGCTGGTCACCGTTCCCCAAGATAGTAGGCTAAGCGTGCAGCAGAGTTGCAGCTCCATAACTAGGGGGGATTCCGATAGATTTGCTATAGCAGAAAGCCTGTGCGGCGATTACATGATCTCCTGGTCTACCCCTGAATACACTTAGTGCGCTCCAACGACCCGCTCAATGTACTGCACACGGCGCACTGACTCAGAACCCCCACCCGGCATAGCACATGCTGTCCCCCCATAGTCACTCGGAGGTAGCTGGCCATCCTGCAAACAGAGCGGGGCACGGAGCTGTGGCTGCTGCATGCGCGCAAGGGGAGAGGGAAAAGAAGGAAGCTACACCGCTTCAGTTCCTTTAGCTCTCGGCCTGCGCGCACCGCTGTAACCGGCTTCAAGGGCACCACGTCACCAGCCTGTATCCCTATGGGAGTGCAGGAGGGGTGCACGCGCAGTTCAGTGGCTGGTGCCTCGTACTCTCATTCTCATTTCGGTCGTCACTCAGGCATCACATTTCATTCATTCCTCTCGCTGTGCGTGACCGGGCTCAAGGGCGAGTAGTAGCGGGTTGTTTGGCTAATTTGTCCTCTAATTTAGCCCATTGTACGGCTGAAGGAGATAAAACCGTATATACCATACGCTTGCCTCTCCTAAATAGTGGCTACCTGTGGAAATACCCAACATTTACAGGGAGTCATAACGGAAAAATGAGTTGAACGGTAAGCTGCGCTGCGCTCCGAATCAAAGTAAATGAGCAGGAAACGGAGCATGCTGGCAGGGGCAATGAGCAAGAGAGAAGCTGGGGCGAGTGAGTCATCACCAGGCAGGGATTTCGCTGTGGCTGCTGTGAACAGTCGCTTGACATGGACGCCGCGCTCTGCCATTCTTACCATGGCGGGACATCCTAAGATGTTTTCTTTGCCAGGCAGAGGCTTTCAAAGAAATGAGTTACGCGGGCTCTCTACTGATCTTGGACAGGCGGCTGCGACTGCTGCTGTCTGCGCCCGCGGGTTAACAAGTGGGACGGGTGGGGGAAGTGCCGCCGAGAGCACACACAGCGTTTCCCTTGCGGGAGCGAGCCAGGGGCACCATCTGTTTGCAAGTTAATTACAAACAGATGGTTTCAAAGCTCGCTCCTGCAAGGGAATCGCCAAACATGCACGCGTTGCCATTGAAAGCAATGCAAAGCGTGCACGTTTTTGGCCGAAAAAGTGAATCGATTCCTAAAGGTCTCCTCCTATGTAGCGCATACGCGCTGCGTAGGCGAGACCTAATAATGAACAGAGCTGCACCAGCCAATCAACAAGGGCTACTTCAAACATTTGATATAGGGTGAAAACTACATCTGGTCATTACTATGACCTTTTACATTCATTTTAAATGCTTTTTTAATTGTAAAGAAAATCAATACTATTTTCGCGAAGGATTGTGCTCACGACTTGCTAAAGAGTGATGTATGGAAAGTGTTTTTGCCTGTTGTAAAACACAATTATTTCAGTCAGGAGACATCCCTGCTCTCTGTGGAAAGCCGACGGTGTGTGCTGGGAACTCCCTAGCTTCTCAGCTAGTGGTGCATCAGCAGCACGTGCACTGGTGACGCTGAAGAAATCCCAATGCAGCCTGGTTTCAATCACAAATGAAAGGGAATATAATGCACACGTGGTTTAGCCAGACAGGACGCATTTCCTTACTAGAACCGGACTTAATCATGTGCTAGATTGGAAGAGATGCCAGGAAGCACTGAAGGAGAACAAGAGAACATGAGTACTTTTCATACTAAAAATGTTTAGCAAGTTCGTCATGTTCAGTTTACAAATCATAAATTAATTTTGGATTGCATAAATCGATTTAATCCACAGGACACTATGTTGCCCACCCGACAACATGCATGAAAAATAAAAAGAATGGATGAGATACATACTTGGCAATTAAAACTAAGCATACGCGGTGAAAAAATGAGATATCATAGGGCAATGAAAGAAGGCAGAGGAGCGCTCCGAGCCTACCCGTCAGTTAGATACAATTTTCTAACATTTATTAAGGGACAGGCCCCGGCTACTGAGGGGCAACAGGACAACTGACTACACTTGTGACTATGGCCTAAATGAAGGCTTTTAAGCTCACTTGACCATTTGTGTCATTTTTACCCACCTGTGCATAAACTCGAACTGGATCTATATGATTGCAAAAATGGGAACATTTACTTACCAAAAAGTGATTAAGATTACACATAATTTGCAAAAATTCAAAAGTTAATTCGATTGCATTGGAATTTAGAAAGAATCTGTTGAAATGGATGCCAAAAGCAAGAAAAAATATTTTAAAAATCTTAACCCTATATAAACCTCCGACATTTCCAATTGTAGCAACTGCACTGAACAACAACCCTAAACTTTACCCAACGGAGAACCCTAAACCCAAATCAGTTTCCAATGATTAATGGATTTTTATTATTATTCAGATTAACGTTATTCATTTTAGTTGTGCTTTACTAGGTTTCTACAATTGCTTCTTCATGTGCACATATTGGCATGGGAGGCATCTGGAGGTGGTTTAATGCGGCTGGATCGTCATGAGTCCTGGCGTGTGTTATAGATGCGATTTCTTTGTTGCCTTCTCTAAATAATGCGCAAATACCTCCCTCAACTCTAGACTGTGTACCATAACAGAAGGATCTGATCGTTCCTTCATTTACGAGGTGATTGCGCTACGATATCTTTACAAACAGAGCCCCAAGTGTTTTAGACTAAGACAGGATGCACGTCACTCACCGTAATCAGTTAACTGCAGGAGACAAAACTGCATTGTTAGGCTATGAAAGAGTTGGCCGCAGTCTAAACACATGGGCTGTATTTGGGCTCTCACGAGATTCATACAATCTGATCCCCAAATCTATACTGGTATCTGAGAGCACTGTCCAAAAAATCAATTAACTTAAGACATAAATAACTTAAATGGTCCAAAACAAGTTATTTAAAGGGAAAAAACTTTGCTAAGAAAAAGTCAAAAACATATAGAAAACTGGAGGAACAGATCAAAAGGTATATCAAAGTTGAATGTGTAGCAATGCAATCATACTGCTGATTTGACAAAGAAAGATTGTGAAGAATTAAAAATAAAAATGGCTGCTTATTTCTGCAGATCGCATTGTGGCTAACGTTTGAGTATCAATTCTTAGAAAATACAAAAGTCGAAAACAACACACTCAAGCAGGGGCGGCTCCTCCACATGGGCGAAGGAGCGTCGCCCTACTGCTTTCTTGACGTGCGAGAAGCAGAAACATAAAATGGTATTGAAGCAGAAACATAAAATGGTATTTTAAATACCATTTTATGTTTCTGCTTCTCGCTCTGTGAGAAAGCAGAAGGCAGGGTTTGGTTGGTTGGTCCTGCTCCAGGCAGGGGAGGAGTGGCTAGCCCACTGTTGTGGGCGCTGTCTGTTTGGTTGGCCCCAGGGCAGACCAAACCAGTCATGCACACTCTGCTCTTTCTTTATGTAGCTGCATGCAGCCTACATAGAGAAAATGGCTTCCCCATAGACGCCTGTGGGGTCGGCATCCTAGCCAATCACACCGTTGCAATTGCAGCTTTGTGATTGGCTTAGGGGAGGGGAGGGAGGCTGCCTGCTTCCTGTGTGGAGAGGAGAGAGGAGACAGGATGCGGGACCAGAGGCAAAGGTAAGTTTAATTATTTTTTTATTAAATAACCCCTCCCTCTGCGCAACACCCCCACCCGCGAGTCATGCTGGCTGCGACTGCACTCAAGACAATAAATTGGGATACACAAGAAAAGATGCATTACCATATAGGGAAGAATATGGTGCACATCTTCCACTGTGTGGAGATATTCAACTGTGCAATCTTTAGAGGCACATATGACACGTCCATCAGGCATTTGCAAGGTCGAATTGAGACGTGACTGTGCTAGGGAATGGCGTGCAGAAGATTCAGGGACATCATCTAAAAATAAACATAAGCAAAGATGCCTACATAGTTGAGTACTATGATGATGAAATTAATATTACATGATTATTATGCAATAATTCTCTTCTGTTACTCAACAGAATACTTTATAGAGAACAAAGATAAAATGCTATGCTATGTGTAATGTATTGATTGCTAAATACTCAGAGACAGTTTTAATAGTCATTTATTGAGTGACTTATGTTCTAAGAATTATTGATGTGATTATGGGGGCGAATTTTATACGTTTTTTGCAGTTTTGTATACTTTATTGTTAACTAAGCCAAACATAAATAAATTCAATAAAAAAACAAACAGACAGATGTCACTCCTTTGTATCAAAATCAGTCCAACCAAGAAAACGTTTGTTCCTATTATGAGTAGTACACTGCAAAGTCAAGCCTAGGTCACCACCCTATCATATTACACTGCATTATGCTGCACACTGTTTGATCAGTATTTAATGAAATTAGGATTATGCTTCGCCAACCACTGGCTCTCTCTTCAGGCACACATCTAGTTTCAGGGTTGTTCTGTGATTTCCAAGGCCATACACGTTAACAAACCAGGCAGTGTAGCCTGCAAGATCATAGTTTTAGATGGCCCTAATTTTATTCACAGTTTAGCTTCTTTCTAGAATTCACTGTAAGGGGCCGATTATGATTTTGTCGGAAACTCTTCCGACCGAATCGGTTTCGGAATCGTTTCCGACCGAATCGGGTTCTGCGAGTCCGACCGACTGATTACGACGCTTCCATACATTGTTCGGTCGGACTTCCATTGACTTCAATGGGAGCCTGTGTTACGAACGGGAACACAGACTCCTATTGAGAAAAGGGGTGGTTGGGGAAAACCTTGCACCCTGTGACGGGCACACCATTGTGCCTGCCACAAGGTGCATGCTGGGAAACAGGGGTCCCATGGGTACCCCCACGGTCCCCAACCGGAGGCCTACAGGTGAAGGGGGGCCTGCTATGGGCCCCCAAAGTCAGATTCTGACAGCCGTTTCATGTCGGGCAGACTGATTGGGAACGGCTGTCCAAATCGGTCATCGTAATCACTTGTTCGGAAACTGTGTCCATAGAGCTGTACGATTCGGCTCCAAATGCCATTTAAAACCAAATCAGCCCAAACAGTTTCCTTGCATCGCAATCGGTGGTTCGGAAATGTCTCTGATTTGGTCTGAAACATAGGTTCTGAATCGGATTAGGAGAATCCGAATCCCGTTCGGAGCCTTTCCGAACAACATTGTAATCGGCCCCTAAGTGACCTAATGCCCCCAGCATTTAGGCTTTCTGCTCATGTGTGCCAAGATTGAGGAACAGCTTGCCTCTAGGCCTAGGACTAGCCCCCACTACAGGGCTTCAGGAGCCCTCATCTCTACTTCAGTTACCTCACACCACGGACTGACTCCGCTGTGCCTCTACTCCATCTCTCCTCATCATTCAATACCTTGTTGTAGCAGTTTCACTCTTTGCTTATAAACATCCCTATATATCCACATAATCGTACAGATGGGTTGCAACCTCTTGTTGCTGCATAGACAGGGGCGTCTCCTCCATTAGAGCGGAGGAGCATTGCTCCACTTAATTCCCCCAAAACAGTACCAGAGATGAAAAATAGAATGGTAATGAAGGTAATTCATGACCGTATTGTTTGCCAACCTGTCCTGACTCGTGAAAGGGCGGTGCCTGCTGAGTGGCAGCAGTGGTGGGCTGCCTGTGCACTAGTTTATAGTACGCATGTCCCTTTGGCCGGCCGTCTCGCAACAGCCACCCTGACATGAACACTATAAGCCTCTCAACCCAGCTGACTTGGACAGCTGGGTTGAGAAACTGCACAGGCCTCTACTGTCCTTGGCAGCGCCAAGAGGCACCACTCCCTCCAATTCTGGTTCTTCTCTCATGCTGAGCGAAGCACCAGGATTGGTTAAGTAGGTTAGCTGGGGCCCTGGACATGACATCAGAAAAGAAGAGGACAGGAACGAGGAGGATGTGTCTGTGTACTCACCCATTTGCCTGCCCCTTCAATTGGCATACTTGCCAGCCGCCACTGTACGTACACCATCACATTACAGCGCATTGAGACCCTCATGGGTGAGTAGCGCGCCTGATTGATTGATTGATTGATTAACTACTTATTGGGATTATACCTGGGCTCTATTGAAACAACCAATAATATAAAATAAACAAATTGGTGGACATGTGCACCATTGTGTTTTTTTGTCTTAACAATGTTTTTTAAAGAGTAGATGGTGCACTTGACGCGGGGTGGCTGTCCAAAGAGTTCTGGATTGGCGTTAAGGGGCCCCTTGGAAACCCATCTTAGTCTGGAGAACTGGGAGCTGCTTCCAGTCGTGGGAGCCCTGAAGCAGCCTCAGCCCAGGCGCCATGGAAGCAGCCCAGGTGGCATGGAACACCATTTTTAGGCATACACCAGATTTGCTGCGGCAGAGAAAGAACGTTCTTGGATATTATGGCAAAACCAGAAGTTATGGAATATTTCATAAAATACTCTTCATAATTTCCTCTATAACCTATGGCTGTTTCAGCCAAGATGTTTGTACTATTATTCTGGAAATGAACGATCTGGTGGAATTAAGAAAAAAAAGAATTCTTGTGGGAGGATCTGCCTACCAAATCGCCCGGAGAGGGTCTGACCTGCTTACTGTGCTCGCTTGCTCGGGTGCAATGTGAGACTGCTGGCAACACATTTTTAAAATTGTGTTTTTAATGCCGAGCCGCCTGCTGGAACACATTCATGATTTACAGCATTTCAATTTATTTTTAAAGGAGCAGTGGCAAGAGGTCCTGTCGGGAGGATAAGAAAGTTATATGTAAATGCTCCCCTGCAGCCAGTTCTGCAGCAGACCTTCAAACTTGCTACGTAAGCTTATTACTCACAGAGGAGCAACATCCGCGAAAAGGACAGAAAACTATTCATTATTGGACAAGGTGAAAAGCAATCGAACCTTGCGTGTCTAGCATAAAGCAGCTAACCGCATTTTCCTCGCCCAAAGCTTTTCTGACTACTCAATATGAGTTCACTTGTTTCCGTTCTCTCCCTGATGTCTGCAGAACAATGCTTCGTTGTGGAATAACCTAGGCCAGAAAGTATTGTAATATGACAATTGTATAGCGTGCTTTCGAAAAAGAAGACATAAAAGAAGTGCTTTGGAAATGCTATTCAATCAGGTGGCCCACAAGCCCCTTTCATTCCACAAAGGGCAACATTACACTCTGCAGCCAAACTTGTCACGGAAACAAAAAATATCAGTCACTTCACACCAATTGCATGTCATCAACACTGCCTGCCTTTTCCCGCGAGAATTAAATTCAAATTGTGATGTTTCACCTATAAAGTTTTACATATGGAGAACCCCACTTATTTAACCAGGATCCTAGTCATCTCGATGCCATAAAAGATCTCAGAAGTTCAAACTTCCTAAAGCAAGACGTTCCTCACTTCAGAACCTCTCATGCACCGAAACACTTCTCTGGTAACTATTGCTTGGATCTGTATGTCCCTTAATGTTAGGTCACATTCAGGAAACATCGAAAAATTCACCTCCTCCAACTGTATCTAAACTAAGACGGATCTCTCTTGTCTCCCTTACTATACACACTTTGCAACCAAATATTTATGAAGTGACTATGTTGGATTTCCACTGTGTTTAAAGAATGGATCACTGCCTTTCACTATAACTGTTCCGCTCTCTGCTATCTCTGTTTTAATGTATTTCAAACAAGTTCTATGCACAACACTCTGGTGCTCCATTACTCTGTGATGAATGTGTGTGACATAAAAAAAGTTAAATAATAGCGTATTTTTTATGTTTTTGACAATAGGATTTTACTTCTTCAATGCATGCAGTGTTAGATTAAAAGATGATTTTCTTTTTTTGTGGTCTTGCAACAGACAGCTCGAGCAGTTGGGAGACAGAATTGTATACCATACTCCACAGAGCCAATCCTTGCTCACTATTGGATGGCTGTCCTATCAATCTCAGTTGCCTTGCTTTTATTTTGCTTCTTTCCTCTGCTTTCTGCTTCTTTTTTCTGCATTTGACCCTCTCCAGGAGCTTTTTATGTTTCCCGTCTATAGATTTGTTATTCTTCCTACTCTAATTACAGCACTGCAAACAGAGCCAGGCTTTGAAAAACACTTGGTTGCTGCCTTTCTACACCACCTAGTGATCACTAGAGAAACTGCGGCCGAAACGTAGGAGATAGAACATTGATCTTGAAAGATTACTATAACTAGGGCCACTGGAATTATGCAGCAGTAGAAGGACAAATTTAGCGGCAGAGTTGAGTAAATTATGCACCAACAAAAGACAAATTATGAAGTATAATGTGGTACATTTTTAAATAGTATTACTTCATTGTGTTGGACTTCTTACACTTGTTAACATTGTCTGGAAATTGGGTGCACCTCATTAGTACCAGTTTAATACCTAAATATTGCAATAAGCAACAGAAAGGTGACCAGTGAAGCTTTACAAAAGGCCTTCCACTGTGCTGTACCACGTCCGACTGCGTTTTAGAAACTTTTGAACCGTTTGAGCTAGAACCAATTATTTTTGTTAAAATCTGCAGATTATGCATTAGATGATGAATTATGAGGCCGCACAATCGCATAATTCCAGTGGCCCTGACTATAACTAAGCATTGCCATGCCAATCAGTCCGGCTTGTTTGTAAAGGTAAGTGAGGCCTATTGACATTGCCAATGCTTACTTACTTTGTTCCTCCCCTGTTTTAAAATGGCTCCTGAAAGGAGCAGGTTACAGCTGAGTCAGCAATGCTTCACTTGTATCTACAAATAGTCTTAGTTCCTATCAGTATTTCATATAGACAAGTCACAGGCAACATGATACGATGACTGAACAAATTCAGAAGTCACTATAATTATTATTATTATTAACCCCTTCGCTGCTGCGGACATTCCGCTGCAGCGCTGGGGGGGGCAGGGGGGCAGCGCGGTGGGCCTGTGCTCATGACGGAGCCGCGCCGTCATGAGCCACAGTTGAGCTGTGCTCATGACGG
Organism: Triturus cristatus; assembly: GCF_964204655.1. NCBI lineage: Eukaryota > Metazoa > Chordata > Amphibia > Caudata > Salamandridae > Triturus > Triturus cristatus. The sequence continues at coordinate 605,783,605 of NC_140594.1, forward strand.
AACGGTTCCGTCATGACTCCGCCCATTTGCGTTGTCCCCCCGCACAGGCAGGGAAACAGCGCCGCGTAGGCGGAGCGGCCGCCAACGGGCGTGTCATGACGGAACCGTTCCGTCATGAGCACACAGCAACCGTGGCTCATGACGGAACGGTTCCGTCATGAGCGGGGAAGGGGTTAATAATAATAATAATAATAATAATAATAATAATACAAATGTGGTATTTTTAATGGACTATGACCAGTCTTTGATTTCACAGGTGTCTAATATGGCAATCACCACACAGTGCAGGTATAAATGGCTCTTGTGCTGGTGTGGCAAGTGGAACTTATTTGAACCTTTCAACATAATTGCCAAAGTCAGGCCTGTCGCAGGTTTTTGTGGAGCCAGCGTCAGAAACTTGATGTGGGCCCCCCTGGGTGTTTTTTTTTTTGCCAGGTGCCACGAGCAGCTGATTATAGGTGTAAAACCCCAGGTGCTTCAACACAAAAGAAAAAGCTGCAACACCAGCATCTGGTGCCATCTAGTGGTATGGCCATGTAAGCTGCCTCATTCTCAATAAATAGGGCAGGTTGGCCTTAAAATGAAAAATCTATAAAAAAAATATCTTGCTGCAGGAGCACGAGTGCCTGAAAAGCGAGGGTCCTGGGTCAAAATGCATAATGCATAATGACGCAACCCCACCACCACAGCCTGGTGACGCCCCGGCTGAAGTGACTAAAACGACTGCAACATGCAGTGGCAGGAGCTCCCTCCTAACCTGAACAAGAAACATGTATGTATGTAACTTTTGGAGCTGCATGAACCTCCTGTATTATGTCTAAAGCAATGTATATGACACGCCGGGGGGAAGCATGGTCACCACTACGTTTCTCTGTAACTGGTGACTTAGTGCTTGGCCCTCCTGCAGTGAACAGAGCAGAAATAAAGAATGGGCTACGAGAGTAGCACCTTTTAGGTCAAGCAGGCCAGGTATGAAACACAGCTGGGTCATTAAAACACCTTACCTTCAAACCCATGCTTGTTTCCTTTCCCAGGTAGGCAGTAGGAAAATCTGTCACGTTTGTAGTCGCTTATTTAGAGCCAGGGGCTCTCACGGGCTCAGCAGGTGCACCTGGAAGATTGCCTGTCATAACAGAGGAAACGCGTGTTTCCATTAACGTAATTGTACCCAAGTACTGAAGTGTCTTAGGGCTATAAATAACAGATGTTCCATCTTCCTAACTCAAAGATAATATCTTTATGGACCATGGGTGGATGAAAGTCTGCGTCAACCCTACCATGGTTTTAAAATGTGCCCCAAGTCATACAACACGGGTCTCAGAATTGATATATGTATATACTGCATAATTCCATTGGCGTGTCCTCTGTTATCCGAAGCACAGAGACGTGGGCTAGAAAGCGCCTTTCCAGATGTTTAGAATGGATGTGGCCTTGACAGAGTTTACGCTCTGGGGGCCTCCGGCACTCCCACAGCTGCTCTGCAGCAGAGGGATTTGGTAAACCAGCAACTTTTCTGGAAAGCTGAAACTGCTGTTTCGCCTGCTCTGTGAGGGTGTTTATTTTTTGGTAAAAGCAAAGGTGTCTGCTTCAGATCACGAATCTTTCGCCTGTAGCGTAAACTTCGCACGTTGTTCAAGCCTGTGCCAAACCGGTGTCAGGGAGTTTTTTTTAGCTGGCCTCGCGGTAAAAGAGCTGGTTCCATTCGGTAACGTCACAGGTCCCATACTGGGCCAAACTCGCGCCAGGGATTTAGTTAGGCCTCTCAATGAAAAGAGGAAGTTCCATTGCGTGACGTATCAGGAAGTACTGCGCGAAGGCTCCTGTGTTATATAACTCTCTCACTTCTTCCAGCTGTGTTTGTTTTTTGCACATTGGGTTGGGCCTGCCGCTATCGCGACACGGGAAGTAAGTAAACATTACAATGTATGTATAAGTAACTCCACCCACATACTCCACACACAGCCATGTGGCGCACAAAGGGCACCCAGGAGCGCCGCACAGTACGTACCTACAACTTTCTGTGACCGGCCATGTGCAGATTCACCTAGCCTTCAATTATGCAAGGTGCTCCAATAAATCACAGTTCAAGATGAAATGAGAAGGAAAAGGCTGCCTGCTGTTTGCAGGATAAGTGATATCAAATCACAAATCTAAGCATGGATGAAGTTAGCAGAACATTTGCACTTCCTTTTAAATGTCTCCTCGTCCTCGACTACTCTTGGTGATTGGAAATGTCTAACTGCAGAACAGACCAGAGGGCTGACTACGAGGTGCTGGTATTGGAAAATCCAACCTACGTTTTCTAAAATAAATGCTAAATCTGGGTATGTATCCACCACAGGGATAGAAAGGTGGAGGAGAATTCTAGCAGGAGGATTTTCCTCTGAATTCAGCTCTTCGGTCAGGAATCATATACAATTCCCTTACTACTAGTTCTGCCAGGCCGATTCCAAATTGGGCAGGCGTGGGGACGGGTTACACAGTGTCTCCTCTTCTGTTTCTGCACAAAACTTCTAATATAATGAGGATTTGTAGAGTGCGGCTTGTCACCCGTGAGGGTATATGGGTACTTTGAACAGGAGGAATCAGCACCTAAATCATACCTTGAACATCTACAAGCAACTAATCTGGAAGAGACCCTTTAAAGTGAAAACATTTACAAACAAGAAATGCACGTGTATCCAAAGGCACAAGAGCTCATACCCTTAATTCAGTAAACTTTCATCCGTGGGTCGTCCCATCAGATGTAGTCAGCGGTGTTTAAGGAATGAAGTTGTGGTGGACCTCGATGTCAGGGTACCTAAATATCTACATAGCCAAAACCACCATCAATGGCAACCAATACCTATCATGTGCCTGTCGTTGCTGGGGTTGAGCACCACTGCTCATTTTTGGGCACTAGGACTTATTCTTCATCACCAGACTTTGATTCAGGACAAGCTAAAGAAAGGCAGAACAGGGTAAAGAAAAAAGAAGAGAAAGATGGGAAAAGGGTGACAGATGGAGCAATAGGGATGAGAAAGAACCTGCAAGAGTGAAATAAACAGTGATAACAAGTAGGGTGGTGGAAGAAGGAAGTAGGAAGTGGACACAAGGCGAGGCAGCCTTTGTACTCAGCAACCCAGGCATTTGGCAGCGCTGAGGGTGGGCTCCTATGAAATAAACTATCGGACAATGCACTCTTTTTAGGCACCAAGCAGTCTTCACAGCTAGCACTGCATGCCATCCTCACCGTCAGCAGAGAGACCAATGTATCATAGGTGCGTACCACAACACCCACTCTGATAAATCACCCCCACGCAGGACTAAAGAACATTGGCAAATCGGTGTAGGAAAGCTCAGAGGGTGGCAGTCTGGGGAAGCTTGCAAGCGGTATGAGGAGGCTTGCACTGTGGCTGTGTGAGAGAGGTGCTACTGTTGCATTATGGGGAAGATTTCTGTAGCCATGCAAAGAAGCTTGGATGGCAACAGTGCCGGGAAGAGTGTCCTGTGGCAGTGGCAGCGAGAGCAGGAATCCACTGTGGCAGAGAGAGGCAGGTATCTGCTGTGACAGTGTGTGTGTGCCAGAGATAGTATGACTGTAGAGAATGAAGGACAGAAACCACTTTTTTCTCAGGTTGTAAAAAGTCGCAATCCTCCTAAGCTACATTCAATTGTCCACATTTTTCTTTTGTCACACAAATGGGCAGCGGCAGTGAATCTTCAGGGAGCAGAACAGACGTCGAAGTGGGAGGGATTTATTGGGAGCGATGCTCCCACATTTTTTCATTTTATCACAACAGTAGCCATACTTTTTGTTAAAGAATAACGTTCTGGTGCGGTTAACGACGACCTTGACGTTCCTCAAATTTAAAAGGAGGGGTCTCCTGCACTATACATATTAGCTTGACTTGCTTTTGTTTGCATTTGTTTTTCATTTGAAGGGTGTGCATCATACTTTATACTTAATTGCCTCTAGATGAAAGTCCCAATAAAATAGATATAGAAAGTTCTTTTTAGTCATGCGTCTTTGTCCCTTATTCGCTACCCGTGCCCCCATTGTGCATAAAATCGCAGTTCCCATACTTTTTCATGCACTCCGATCGCTAGTGCGGACGGTTTCTCTAGACCACAGACACACCGTCTTTTGGGCGCCCAGCACGGGGCATGCCATTTTACATCTCTGATGCTCAAAGGGTTGTTTGGGTTGTGATCAGAGATGTGTGTGGTGCATCCCTTCTATGCACGAGGATGTAAACTAATTGAATCCCAGGCTGTTCTTCAAAAAGATTCCTTGCCACGGGGCCTCCAGTCCAGCTCTGTCTCTGGTTAAGAGGGGGAAAGCACTGATTTTGTCTTCAGGGTCGCTCCAAATGTTACAAGACCTGTAGGGGGCAGAGGCAAAGGAGGCCAGCAGCATACCCCTGCCCACGTCACAACTCTGTGCATACACAAGACAGGCGCGGAAGGTGAGTCTGTTAGCCAAATGCCACAGAGTTTTAGCCTTACCCCCAACAACCTACAAAGCACTACTCAGGTGAGGGTGAGCGGATACATCTTATTTCAAGGGAGGTGGGCACAATTTTCTTCTCTTACACTGCCTGCAACAGCATGGTCGTTGAATGCCCTGAGCCCACGACAGTGTTCTATAGACCGAGCAAGTCTACTTCTTAACAGGCTTTCTTGCATGAGGGACGGCCGACAGGAGTGGAATGGTCGGGGGGCATGGAAAGGAAGTAACTGTTTAGTGTTTGCAGGGGAAGTGCGTGTTGAGTTACCTCTGCCTCTTCCCTTGCCGTTGTTTCCTCTATATCTACCTCTAAAATAACCTCTTGAAGAGGGTGACTGATTGTTGCCCTTGTAAGAGGAGGAGGGATTGTCTGTAGACACATTTTTGGAGCCACCCCTGTAAAATAAGCGACAAAAGGATCCTCTGTTGGAAGGTGAATGTAAGGCCCCCATGGACTTAGCAACTTCAGTATCCTTTTTCATCTTTCCTAATGATGTATCGACAGCTGGACCAAAGAGGTGTTCTTTGTCAAAGGGTTGAATAAGAATAGAGGCTTGCACCTTAGGCTTGAATCCTGAAATTCTTAACCAAGCATGTCTACGGAGCAGTACGCTTCTCTGCACTGATACAAGGGTGTTGGAGCCTTTTCTTCACCTAGCTCAGGATTTCCAAGAACCCTCTTAGGAGGGCTACTTGGTCAGCACATGGGCCTGGCTACGGTGTATTTGCTCCAGCTCCTGCTGCTTATCGACAAATTCAGGTATCTCTGTATAGATATCACTTGTTTTGAACACTGTGCTGTAAAATGGTTGATCTTGGTCCCCGCAACAGAATATCCCTTCACATGTCTATAGATTCGTCAGGGAAGAGCTGGGCCATACATGTCTCCCCCAGCTGGGCTTGTCTGATAAATACAGCAAGGTGTTGGCTCTGACTTTGTACACTTAGCAACTCTGCTCCGTGTGGGCCATAGACTGCGCTCAAGTTCGCTCTGTTAAGCAGGGTAATTTTTAAATAGTTGCCTAGCTCAGCCACAGGATCATAGAGCTTCAGAAGGGAGCCCATCTGCTTCTAGAATAAACAGGCACAAACTACCCCTTCCCACAAACTCATCTGTATTTAAGGTATTTACGAGGCCTAGTTGTCCCCGAGAGTGGGAACAGATGATCTATGACTGGTCTATTATTTTTTCTTTGCGTGGCATACACATTTTCACAGCAAGGTTATGACACTCAATTGATGTTCTGTGCTTTTTACTTATGTGTGTTAGAAATGTGTGAAAAAGCAAGCTAAAATATATACTGTGGAACCTTAGCACTTATTGTAATCCCAAAATTGCCCCACTATTCTGAAACTTTGAGTGCAAATATATCTCCTCAACAATTAAGTGTTTGCGTCAAATTCGTACACACATACTTACTGCAGTAGTAGTACATCCTCAAGATTCGGAGAATTTCTTTGTGGCGAGTGTGAGTGAGTAAATGATTGTGAAGGCCTCTGCAGCTGAGTGCGCCACTCGTGGACTTTGCATCAATACGGAGTAAGGGTAAAAGAAGCATTTGCAATGCAATAGGTCTCGCATTTATGAGAGTTTGAGCTATTAGCATTGTAAATGACAAGGTCTTTTATTTATGTGTTGTTTTTAAAACAGATAAAGAAAAGGCATTGTCATTTACAACATCAATAGCTTAAACTCTCGCAAATGTGAGACCTATGCGTGCTATAAATTTTTTTAAAAGCATTAGGAGAGAGCGTGTCCTGCCTGCAACAGCAGGCAGGACAACACTATTTGAGAAAATAGTACTCGGAAGCTGTAATTAAAGCCTACCAGGCAACAACGCACGTAAAGGGGGTGTCACCATGGGAGGTTAGAAAACACGACAATGGGGTACTAAGGAGGGACTAGTTTAGGTTTATGATCAATGAACCTCCACAGTTTACAGTGGACAATGACACAAGCTAATGAAAAATGTGGGCAGAGCTTCAAGTCCCTACCTCAATACAGCATGCCTCGCAGAGCAGTGCATGCTCTGCCCAGGATCGACCTAAAAAGGCCCAGCATAAGATGAAAGACCTATATCTGTTTAATCTTGGTGCACTTTTATGTTTGGCGATGTACAACTGAACTCTCTGTAAAGCTCAATGATGCTCCAAGTACAGGGATTTGATTGCGCTGTTCTCAACAAGTAAATAAATAATCACAGACAATGGTATTCACTAACCCGGAGTACTTGTCTGAAACTGAGAAGTGCAGAGACATGCTGGTCCTATCCCTTAAAATTAAAAATAGTATAAGGCACTCTGTAACTAACAGTATCTCCCCATTTTAAACACATACTGCAGGGCCTGCATCTATTTGCAAGACCCAGAGAAAATCACTAGTGCAGACCGATGGAGGCACCTGATCCAGGCAGCAGATGAAATGTGGAATAATAATGTATCCTGACCATGGGCAAACACCAACAAAGCCACTGTATGACTCATTAATTAACATATATAAAAAATAATACCATGAAGGCAGAGGATTCCTGCTATGGACTAGTGTTTCCATTTACATTCATTTCCTCAGCCCCTGGCTCCACAACAAAGAAGAGCCGCAGCAGGGGATGGAGCCATGGAAGGGGTGCAGACAGCGTCGGAAGACAGATCAAAGCATGTTGCAACGTTCTGGCGCTCCTCCACCCTTTTTCACTTTTGAAATTGTTATGGATTCATCTTTGACCGCACTATAAGTTTGTATTGACAGTTAATTTAAGGATTGGCAAGCATCCCTTGCCTAGAAACACACAGCCTAATACCTAAAATGACAGAAGAAGTCATTGTCAAACAGATTATAGTATCAGGGCAACATCCGGATTGCGTGTCCAGGATCTTAAGTAAAGAGTGCTGGGATTATCCAGTAGAAGAATTGAGGGACTGCGTGTTAGGGTGTCCACCTCCTTCCGGGTCATTGCTTACACTGTTCCTACTCCCCAATATTTGGTCTGATAGCATAATGGCATTTTGCTTTTGGGTTGTGTTTGCTTCCACTGACCGAATTAGTCTAACACAAATGAAATCAATGATTTGGAGGTGAAAATTTCAGGATTGGAGACAGTGGTCATCATGACCTGAAGTGAGTTGGTCACTCTATTGTGCATCCACAAGCTAGTGTGGAACTCAGACAAGAAGACCCTACCAATTCTAAATATGGATTGATGTTGACTGGGAGCCTGGTAACGGCTGGACCTGAAAAAGAACGCTGTGAGTAGGCATGGCAGATCCCTTCATCTTTACAGAACACTATATATTGCGTCCTTTGTAAATAAGTGCTTTAGTGCATTAGTCCACTGGCTCAATTGAAGAAAATGAAGACTAAGACGCACCAAATGCACTAATGTATTAAAAAAAAGACCAAGACTACAAACGTGGGGTGGTTTGGCCCTAAAGAATGATATCATGCAGAGAGAGGTTGGTTGCCTCTTGAAAAGCCCCTGACAAGAGGATCTGAGATACCCTACGTTCTCTTTCTCGGATGTTGCCTTTCCATTATAGGTTAGAAATAAACACTGGATGATTTGGTAAGGGAAAGACAACTTTTTAAGATGGTAAAACAGGGTTAGTTACTCAACGTGTCTAAAAATGGTGGCAGTACAGGCCTAAGTATAGGATGGACATGCCAATAAATGACAATGTTTTCTGCTATTCTGTGCTGTTGTCATTATTGGCCCAGTTTGGAGGGGGCATCAGGTGAGTGCCGCTTACTCCTGCTTGTACTTAATCAGAAAGGATAAGTCTCCAATCAATCAATCAGTACCAGAGATATACACAATCTGGAGCGCTCTCAAGCCACAAATGCCACATCTCAAACATCTACTTACCCCTGATCCAAAACAATCATGGTAAATTGAAATTAAGGATACGTTAATACTGAGGTAAGACAGGGGGTCAAAAAAGATCAAAAACCGGAGATCCCAGAATCAACACACAATTGTAGGGAAAAATGCATGTATTGAAGCATTTAATACGTGAAGCAGAATGTCAAAGAAGCTATTATGTCCAGAGGCCTACCTCAATTTTATCTTAACCAAGATGGTGTTTTTTGCTCATCACCAGTGACTGCAAACAAGAATAGGTACAAGGCTGGCTTTTATAGATCACTCTTGATGGCCTCACTACTCATCTCATCAATAGAATGTCTTCTATGGAAAGCAAGCGTCATAAAACAATTTCGATAAAAAGAGATATTCACACAGAGTCTCAGAGAACAAGAGAACACCATTGGCTCGCACAGTATGCCTACATCACATTCAAAGCTTGCTGGATGATGCACAAGGCAGTACACCACCTCATCCCCATCATACCTCCCTGCCAACCAAGATACAGACCTCCTGGGGAGTATGTAGCACATGCAGCAGAATTATCCAATGAAAAGCAGGAGGAGAAGGCGAGCTGTCGGCAATTCTTTTTCTAGACTTCGGGGATCAGATACCCTATCCCAGTCCAGATTCACCGTGTTCCATCTCTTCTCAACATCCACATGGAACTGACAAAAAATCTCTTTAAACAAAACCTCATAACAGTGTATCCATCTATTTCCTAGGCCACCGCTCCCTTTTTGACACACAGCTCTGACACGTCACTTGGTGCCCCAACCATTCCTGTAAGTTTCAACCTTGCAGTCGTCCCCTTCCCACTGGTAATCATAGGCCATAATGCAGCATTGCAGCTCTCACCCTTTCCTCACCCACTTGTATTACACTACACATTTTAAAACTCCCATTATGTACAATGGTCTGTTACCTTGTAGAGATTTTTTCCCTACACAGGGCGCATGTATATTTAGAAGAGTAAGACAAAGAAAACTGAGCATGTGGAAATCGAGACCTGTGTCCACAACATCAACAAGGACCACCAAGCAGAATCAACAACAAAAAAATACCTGGTGCCGATCTATATTGCATAGCGCCCCGAGGTTACAGCATGGTCTACAAGCAACAACATTGATGAAGGGTATCGGTACAAGAAATATCACCTCCGAAAAGTATACAACTATAATCAACATCAAAGAAGAACAGGATAACTGAAAACTAGAACAAACAAGAGGGACAGTAGGAGCATAAGAGGATTTATATAAGGCAGGACAATCTAAAGTAGTGGAATACATGTGATGATAGCAACAACATAAACAATTCATGACATTATGACCGCATCTCATTGATAAAACGATGCAACTAGAGAACGGCGTGAGGGCAGATGTTTGACAGCAACCTGTTGCTGATCTGGTGAGATCTCGTAGCAGAAAGGGAAGTTAGTTAGATACAGGAGCAAGACCCAACCTCCTGGTAGGTACCAAACAGGAAACATTAGCGAGGGGACAAATATAAGCCTATGTAAGTTAGGCGAGGGCTAGAGGCATTCAAATACCAGTTTCCTGGGCATAATCTCAAAGCACGTTGCAAGGCCATACTAAAAGAAACACCCACACTAAACAAACCTCAGTAATATTTACAACATACTATAAGGACTATGATGAGAAAGAGGTTTGCAGTGGCAAAGACCCAGGAGGTTACTTGAGTTATGTGGAGCAAAATCAACAAATAATGGAGGAAGAAGGGGTGAAACTACACTTCCAAACACATGCACCAAAAGGAACATCTTTTTGAAAGGAAAGGTGGGGGGGAGCGCATGTAAAAAAGGTGAAGCGATTAAACTAAAACTGGAAAGGTGAAGAGATGAAAGTAAAAATGGAAAAACAAAGCTGGAAATACCATTGAGAGGGAACAAGGAAACTAATTACACAGCTCAAGAGGTGGGATAAAGCGGCTGTCATTTCTTGGTGTGAGTAGATACTTTACATGTGATGTTTTTGAAACCCTTATGTTTTTCTTATCAGGTCGAAGTGGAGCACAATGCTTCATTCAGTAACATTAAAGCTAAGCAGCTTTGACCATGACCTTGTAATGTAATGTGCCTGCTTTCAAAACAATCCACAACTGTGCCCTAATCTTCTACTATGACTCGCCGGCGTGCTCTCTAACACGAGTGCCCACTTAATTTGCTTATTGTGAGTTTAGCATCCACAGCAAACAAATGATAGACGGAATGCTGACAATGCAAACATTCTCCCCCAGTCAAAAGATCTGGGTTAAATCCATTTTTCTTTTGCCCACTACGCCACCCCAGTTTGGACCCAGCCATATGCAAATCAGTCTTGACCCTGTGCCCCATGGGAACAGTCGAGACCGAACTGCCAGGCCAGGTCCTCCCTGGACCGGAAACAAGCATCCTGGGGCCGGTTTTAGGGTTTGTCACTCTTCTTCAACCAGGCTAGCTTGAATCCAGTGGCACAGTGAGCAAGGGACCCACGTCTGTAGAAAAGTGCTACAGCAAACACTCCATGATTGCCTTGTGCACCATCAGTGCCCACAGAGTCCTCCACAGATTCCTCCAATACCCTTTTCTCTCCTCCCTTGATACATGTATCAATAGCTCTCTACTTAACTCCAATTCCGTGCCCTAATCCTCTATTATGACTCCCCTGCCAGCCTCATGTAACATTTGCATGCACTTGCAGCTTATCACCTGTAATTTGAGTGCATACTCCAGCTTGTCAAATGTATAATTCCTGGTTTGTGTCTCCTCATATCACCCACTACCAGCATGTCTCCTAAAACAACTGGCCCTACCACCAGCTCGCTTCCTACTACTTTAGAAACCACCCCACGTGTGTCTCTTGTTTGTTATTAAAAACTCTCCATCGCTGTTTGCACAAACCGGGCTTTACACACTGATTGTATGCAGTGACCGCAGTATCCTCTTGTTTGTTGAAACATAGGTAAGTCTCTCAGTTTTCAATTTTCACTCATTCTTACGGATAAATACAGACTAAAAAACAAGGTGTTTCCTGTATATTCATTTTTAGAAGTGGAAAAATACAGAAAATATGCTTTTTGTGAATGACTCTCTATGCTGCCCTTCATGAACACCAGGCCAACAACTGAGCAGATAGATCGCATGGGGAGTTAAAAACTGGATGATATTTCCATAAATACAGGCATATGTCAACATATATTTGTATGTAATGCTAATATTTACCTGTCTGCTTAATTTGTTTAAAACTCGACAGGCATCAAAGTATGAGTGCATCGTTATACCTTAAATAAATGTGGAAATATTCAATGTTATGACTCCATTTATTGTCAAAACACAAAACAAATATGGATAAATACAGACGGAAATATTGAAAAAATAAATAACATAAAACCGGGAACCCTAAATATAGGTCACTATTGGCACAACTTTGCTGCCTGTAACATCAATTCCCACTCTTAGGGTATATCTTGTATTTCTGGTGGTAATTGGCCGCCCACTCCTTGAAACATGAATGACCACTCCTCACTCTTTTATTGTAAAATCTGTGGCCAATCCATGCCCAGGTTTTTAACACCAGTATTGACTCCCAGCTACTTTACTGTACCGTCGGTGTTCGCTGTGTATCACTAACATTTGAATCCGATACTTACTCAGATCTTGTAAAATTAGCGCTCACTTCCCACTTGCACACATTAGTGCCTAGTCCGGACTTGCCTCCTATAATACAAGTGCCCACTGTGCATTTCTATGCTGTACTGCAGTGCCTGCCTATATCCTGTAATGTTATTATTCACTTCCAGTTTGTCTCTTGCACTTTCAGTGACCATTGTCTACGTGTTTCCTGTAACATCAGTATCTGTTCCCTGCTAGTTTCCTGTAACAGCTTTAACCACATTTCTCTTAACTAAGTTACCAGCTCACCCTTTCCCTTGTCGTATAGAAGGGATCTCCTCCATCTTTTGCAACATCAGCCCTCACCTTGCATTGATCCAGCCCATCAGTGACCATTCCCCGTTGCCTTGTCAAATATCAGCCCCCACTCACTGCTTGTCTTTTTTAACATCAGCAACATTAGTACCACAGGCAGCATCTGTACTACTGCCCACTAGCCACTACTAACATCACTAAGAAAACCAGTGCCATATTCCCCTATCACTAGTGCCCCAGTACAGCCTCCACCAGTGCCCATTCAGGCATTAAGTCGTGAATCCTCCTAAATTAATAAAAACTCTAACCTGTTGTTGTTACAGGTGTATTGATTCAGTTAATTTTAATTCCGCTCCTAGGACCCAGAGAACTTTGAACCAATAAAATGTGTATATTTTTTCTACCAGAAGCAATTAAAGCTGATCCATTCGTATACACATTTGAGAGGTCATCACAAATATTTACAAAATGACAATGTGCATTTTGAAATGCATGGGCTGAAAAAAGATAATAATATTCTAGCAAAGAACCATTGTTTAGTAGGATCATGATTTTGTTGAATTTCTATGCAATTTCTTTCAAGGAAATGGCTGTATATATTTTGAGCAAAATGCTACGGCTTTCCCCTCCACAATTACACTGCAATTGTTCCGGGTCAAAGGTCAGGGAACGTGCTTAGTTCTCACTGGTTTGAGGCAGAAGAATGCAAATGAGGCTTATAAATAGTGCATGACTCAGACTGCACGGCAGAGGGAGAGGATAGGGAAGGCGATATTACTGTGAACTCTATGGATACATATTACAACTAAAAGAAGGCGTGCTACGACGGCCACGCACTGGATCAACATTTAATTTAAAGAGCAAGTACTTCTCTCACTCCTCGGTAGTGAATCAACATGTGCATGGAATAACGGCCATGCTTTACAATGTCCTATTACATACCGGTAATCTTCATTACTCCGGGTCCCGTAGTCCTCGACACCGTCATGGACAAGTGAGATGTAACTATCTCACTGACAGAAAAAAGAACGAAGGAATGCTGGACCTACCCTCCCCCTCCCACTGGGAGTACTTAAGGAGTACCGTCCCAGCATTCCTCCTGAAATACCAAGCCCCAATGAAGGCCGGCAGACAGGGAGGGAGGGAGGGAAGTCATGACGGTGTCGAGGACTACGGGACCCGGAGTAATGAAGATTACCGGTAAGAAATAGGACATTACCCCCAGGTCCCTCCGTCCTCGACACCGTCATGGACAAGTGAGAAATACCAAAGCAAACACCGGCATTCATACCAGAAAACACAACAAACCACCAGGATAGCAAACAAACCCAGAGATTTATTGGAAAGATGCAGAAAAAAACATTAGGAGCGAACAGAGCTCAACACCCCCAATGCAAAACCTCCATCATCCCCCAACAGATTGAGGAGGCGATAATGCCTGATGAAAGTATTAGATGAGGCCCACGTGGCAGCCCTACAAATCTCAGAGAGAGGAACACCCTGAACCTCCGCCCAAGAAGCAGCCACCCCTCTCGTAGAACGACCTTGAACCCCCAAAGGAGGAGGAGAACCAGACAGAGAGTAGGCCAAGGAAATGACTTGCTTCAGCCAACGGCCGATGGACACAGAAGAAGCCTTACCCCCAAGCGACGCCGCACCAAAGGAGACAAAAAGGGAGTCCGACTTGCGAAAAACCGCCGTACGGTCCAGATAAATGCGCAAAGCCCTGCACACATCCAACAAAGACCACTGGGGACCACCAGGAGAATCCAAAACAGAGGCCGGGAGGCAAAGAGGTCCAGATAGGGACGCCCAAACCTCTGGCACACAAGCCGAAACGCAACCGGGGTGAGAGACAACTCCAGAGAATCCGGAAAGCACCGACTCAGGGCATCCGCCACACAGTTGTCCACTCCCCGAAGATGAACCGCCGTCAGAGACAGCAGATGGCCCTCCGCCCAACAAAACAGGGGTACCACCACCGCATTCAAAGATGCCGAACGAATCCCCCCTTGATGAGTCAGATAAGCCACCGTCACCATGTTGTCGGACCGCACCAACACATTCCGATCTAGCAACAGTCCCCGAAAAACCCATCACAGCTCGGGACACCGCCATGAGCTCTCTCCAATTGGAAGACCTGCGACTCTCCATGATGGACCAACGACCCTGAAGGGAGTGAGACCCCAAGGTCGCACCCCAACCCAAGGCGCTGGCATCCGTCGTCAAGACCAGAGAAGGAGAAGACTGCAGGGGCAGACCCAAAGACAGATGATCCCTCACAGACCACCAAAGAAGAACCGGGAGGACCACTGGAGACACAGGAATAAGAACATCCAAATCGCGGGACAGGGGATCCCAGAGAGACAGGAGGTACACCCAAAGGGGGCGCAGATGAAAACGTGCCCAGGCCACCGTAAAAACTGTTGCCGCCATCAGACCCATAAGACGCAACCAAAGGCGCACCGGAAAGGCACCCCCCACCCGGAAACGACGAGCAAGGGACACCAACGTCACAACCCGAGGCTCGGGGAGGAACACACGGTTGAGATCCGAACGGAAGCGGGCCCCAATGAAAACCATGTCCTGGGACGGCGTCAGGTGACATTTGGGCAAGTTGATCAGGAAACCATGGGCCCGCAACGCCGAGCACACCACCTCCCTGGCCTCCAGCAACAGGACCCGAGATGGAGCATGGATCAACCAGTCGTCTAAGTATGGGTACTCCATCACCCCCTGGAGATGAAGCCACGCGACCAAAGGAGCCACCACCTTCGTAAACACCCTCGGCGCCGACCGGAGACCGAATGGCAACACCATGAATTGGTAATGACACCCTAGAACACAAAACCGCAGAAACCTGCGGGACCGAGGATGGATCGGAACATGGTAATACGCATCCTGAAGATCTAGGGTACACATGAAGTGACCTGGCAGCACCAAAGGAATCACCCTTTGTAAAGTCTCCATGCGGAAAGGAATTCTGGCCACCCATTTGTTCATAACCCGCAGATCCAAAACCAAGCGGAAACCCCCCGTGTTTTTGGGAACCAGAAAGATCAGGGAATAAAAGCCCACCCCTCTCTCTGACGGAGGAACCTCTTGACTGGCACCCTTCCGAAGAAGGTCCAGAATCCCGCGAGAAAGATGAGACCGCTTCACATGACTCGAAGGCCAAGGAGTCGGCCGAACACCTGAGCCCGGAGGAGGAGCCGTAAACTCCAGAACATAACCCTGGCGAATTATTTCCAACACCCAGACGTCGGAACAAGACTGAACCCAGGCATCCAGGAAGAAGCACAGCCGCCCTCCAACCAACAACCCGGGAACCACCGCCAAAGAGTCAGGAACGCGGCTTGGCAGGCGGAGGGGATTTACCCTTACGGTCCCGACCACGGCCAGAAGCAAACCTACCCTGGCCCCTCACAAACTGTCTACGAGAAGCAGGGCGAAAGAAAGATTTGGGTTTAGAAGGGACAGGAGCTGCAGCAGAGACCTTAAAAGAAGAAGAATGCTTTTTCTCCTTAAACAATTTGTGCAATTTTGCCTCCAACTCCCCCCCAAACAACATCGTACCCTGAAAGGGTAACCTCAACGCGCATGCCTTTTACGCAGAGTCAGTTTTTCCAGTCCTTAAGGACAAGACTGCGACGTGCAGCCACACAAGCCCCCCCGGACAGAGCAGAAGCACGCACAACGTCAAAGGAGACATCAGACAGCAGCTCCACCTGACGCTCAATCTGCTCAAGCAAACCAGAACAGTCCGTGGCATTATCCATAGACTGATAGAGAGACTTCAGGTCAGACAGCAGAGACTGCGACACATAAGTCCCGTAGATGCCCGCCCTCAAGGCCAGGTGGAAACCAGAATACACCTTACGGAGCACCACATCCGCCTTCTTGTCAACAGGATCCTTCAGCACAGCGTCCTCAGCAAGGGAAGTACGCCCCACCAAACTAGCCACAAAGGAGTCAATGGGAATCGAATCAGGAAGTTCAGTAGCCATATCCTGCAGAGGATAAAGTTTAGCCATGAATCGCGGAATCAGAATGCGATCCGGATCAGCCCACTCGCGCTTCAAAACATCTCTAATGAAGGGATGGACAGGCACATCGACCGTGGCAGCACTCTGAAATTGTCGCAACAAAGGGCCCCTAGAGGTACTAGGTGCGTCCCCGTCAGGGAACCCCATGTTCTCTTTGACATGCTGTAAAATGCTGGTCATAGCTTCTTTATCCACATATTTGCCCTTCAACTCTTCGTCCCCCAACCACGCAGACTCATCACCACTAGAGTCCGAGGAAGCAGGCGCAGGGCACTTGCGACGGGATCCAACATCACCCATCTCTGTTAAAGTTTCCCTGATCAAGCACTTAATATGCGCATCAGCACCAGCATCACGGCGTCTGGACCTGGCAGGGGAGGGAGACCTGGAAGCACTAGAAGAAGAGGAAGACCTCTCTCTGTGATGTCGTTTCCTGGAATGTTTTCCCATCGCCAATAACACACCAAACACCGCCAAAACACAAGGTAATCACAACCGCTATGCGGTACTCACCCCTTCTGCTCGTTTTAACGAGCCTCCCCCAGCCGGGAACCTCGAGGCGCCTGACTTCCGTCCTCAGTCCCAAAAACCGGAAGTCAGGTATGACGAAAACCGGAAGAGGAAGGAGCCACAACCAATAGCGAGGAGCAGCTCGGCCGCGCCCCCTAGCAAGCCCGGCAGGCCAGGAGGGGCGGCCATCGGGCGAAGAGAAAGCCAACGCGGTATTACACCGCCGCGCGGCTGAGACATACGAAGAAGCCCGCGCCACTCCCCCCAAGCCCGGCAGGGAGGGAGAGGCCATCCACGGAGGTCCGCCGGCACCCAGAAGAACCAGCAGCCCCCAGGTAAGTCCAAACACAAGGCAGGAGCGTCCAGCTCCTGCCGCGCCCACACACTGTCAGGATGACAGAAAAAAGAACAGGAGGAATGCTGGGACGGTACTCCTTAAGTACTCCCAGTGGGAGGGGAGGGTAGGTCCAGCATTCCTTCGTTCTTTTTTCTCTCAGTGAGATAGTTACATCTCACTTGTCCATGACGGTGTCGAGGACGGAGGGACCTGGGGGTAATGCTGTGTATCAGCGAATCCAGGGATGTTAAAGACGGTAAAGAGTGTGGATATTTTAAAGAAGCCTTTAAAACAGTTCAGGGCAAGGGTGCAGGTGATAATCGTTCTGAATCAGCACCAACTCCTACTTTTTAGCTGTCGCCTAAGGCAGTGCATGCGCTGCCCTGGCGAGACATTTAGTGAGTGGGCTTTAAAAAGCTGACCCCAGCTTGTGTAGCATAGAGCGTGCGGTTACGCGCACAGTTACGAGCAGAGGCGCCATCTGGCTTTCCTCTCGCTCGCCCAGGCGTGCGCGCCTTGCTCCGCCTCTCTGTTTTGCTCGCACTTCAACGCCCCTCCCCCACCACAGAGCGCGTCTCGCGGCCGCGGGTCTTGTTGGGATTTACTACAGTATGTCAGCTCTTCACGAATGCTGTAGGCTAAACTGCACTGTGGTCTTGCCTAATCTGAACACCTTCACTGCTGTCTCGTGGAGTACCAAAAAACTGCTGTGAATAGTCACAATATGTTCGTGAGTAAGTCCTGCATGTTCGCTCTGCTTGGTATGCCAGTTCAGGGCCTAGCACTACTGTAGTCTTTCCACTTTGAACAATCTTACCTCTGTCTATTACTCTTCTGCCACTGGTACTTATCTGATCAGTTAAAGCACTCCTGCCCATTTATTAGCTGCTTTAAGTAACCATCAATGTCCTTCTTCGTCTTTATCCTCTCTTCATGCCGGTATTAACATACTTCTCAGTGCTATGCTGCCACCTCTTATGGCTGGAATGTGATGACTTTCAGGCCTTGTGCTGCTTCAGCATGGAAAGTTACAAGACATGTACGCTTTATGTTTTGCTCGCGCTTCAACACCCCTCCCCCACCACAGAGCACGTCTCGCGGCCACGGGTCTTCTTGGGATTTACTACAGTATGTCAGCTCTTCACGAATGCTGTAGGTTAAACTGCACTGTGGTCTTGCCTAATCTGACCACCTTTACTGCTGTCTCGTGGAGTACCGAAACACTTCTGTGAATAGTCACAATATGTTCGTGAGTAAGTCCTGCATGTTCGCTCTGCTTTGCATGCCAGTTTACGGCCTAGCACTACTGTAGTACTGTACTGTAGTTTTTTCCTGTGTGCTTCTACCCGTTCCACGTTGCTCTCTTTCTCCTGTGTGCTTCTGTTCTCACGTGCTCCACGTTGCTCTCTCTCTCCGTTCTTGTCCAGCCGCCATCCGTGTTGCTTCTGACCCCATCCTCTGTGATCTTTCCCCCACCAGTACTCTCCGTGTTGCTTCTGAGCCCTGCTTTCGATATTTCCCTCCACCCGCCTTAAAAAAAAAGCTTTGCACTGCTTTATTTTTCTTTATTTACCAGTACAAGTTGGATCAGTAAATAAAAAATAAAAAAAACTTCACACGCACGCTGTAGGTGCGTTAATGTGTTGTGCTTTTACCTACAAAATGACACAGCTGCTGCGACTGCATAATAGCATCTTTTTTTTTAATGGGGGGGTTCCTCTTTATCCATCGCCACTCCACCGCGCTCCATGTTGCTCCCCCACTCCCTCAGTGTTGTGCTTGCCCTTGTGTGCTTCACCTCCCACGAATTGCTTTTTTTCCTGTGTGCTTCTTCACTTTCCACGTTGCTCTCTTTCTCCCGTGTGCTTCTGTTCTAACGTGCTCCATGTTACTCTCTCTCGCCCTTCTTGTCCATCCGCCATCCGTGTTGCTTCTGACCCCATCCTCTGGGATCTTTCCCGCACCAGTACTCTCCATGTTGCTTCTGAGCCCTGCTTTCGTTATTTCCCTCCAACCGCCTTAAAACAAAAAAAAAATCTTTGGCACTGCTTTATTTTTCTTTATTTACCAGTACAACTTGGATCAGTAAATAAAATAAAATAAAAACTTTACACGCAGGCTGTAGGTGTGTTCATGTGTTGTGCTTTTACCTACAAAATGACAAAGCTGCTGTGACTGCATAATAGCATCCTTTTTTTTTAATGGGGGGGGTTCCTCTTTATCCATGCTGCACAACATCGCTAAACAAGCATTGGCATAGCAAATCGGTCTCGCCTTTGGGACCTTATAAGTGTTTAGGTATCCAGCACAATATCCTTGGTGCAACAACATCAACTGTTGCATGGCTAAACACTTATATGGAACAAGGTTCAGCCATGCAACAGCTGATGTTGTTGCACCAAGGATATTGTGCTGCAAAACTAAATACTTATAAGGTCCCAAAAGCGAGACCTATTGGTTATGCCAATGCTTGTTTCTTTAGTATTTGTATATATTTATTCACTTCGGAAATGTTGCCAGAAACTTCGTAAGTAGGCTCCAGGACACTATGCTTCAGAATAAACGCTAACATGAAACAACAAGCATTTGCAATGAAATAGGTCTCACATTTGCGAGATTTTAAGCTATTGGCATTGTAAATGACAATGCCTTTTATTTATCTGTTTTAATAATTAACACATAAATAAAAGGCATTGTCATTTACAATGCCAATAGCTCAAACTCTAGTAAATGCAAGACCTATTTAATTTCAAAGAAGCAGCCGCCATTGTCCCGGACTGCTTGGAAAGTGAAAGCACGCATGGAGCGCTGAATGTTGCAGGAAAGCATATTGTGCCTGCAGTAGGAGAAACTCATTAAAGAAAATAGTGCTTACATACTAAATACAATATACCGTGTAACAACAGAAGTAAAAAGGCCAGTCCTCATGGTAGGTTACAAATGAAGACAAGGTGGTACTAAGGAGGGACTAACAAGCCTATTAACGAATCAGAAGCCAGCATTTACGAAGGGCAATGACACAAGCCAATGACAAATATGGGCAGAGAGTGGGCGGGGCTTCAAGTCCATACTCCAATACAGAGCCTTTCAGGCTCGACCTGAAAACCAGCAAGCACAGTGGAAGGGTGCTGAGTGGAAATGTTTAATGGATTTTCGTTCACCCGGCAATGTAAAAAATTAATGAAAACACAATCCAACAGCAAGGTTCACTGGGGTGAAGCTGGGAGCACTCACATGCATGTACAACAAAGCAGCCCACACCAAAGGCATGCACAGAACAATAAAAAAATACTTGTCCCTTTGGTGAATACCGAGCTGCAAAAAATGCTCAACAAGTACGTAATACCCCCTGTTTAAACCTAGTAAGATTTGCACATAAAGATCCCTACCCTGATAAAGAACTATTCACAGTAAGCATCCTGCCCAAGAAATGGAAAGCATGATGCAAAGTGTCGACAATTTCTGTCTGAAGAATTTTTTCTAAAAAAGCAGAGACGCTGAAGTCTGACATCTTTTTTGATCTGAACTATCTATATGCAGACTAAATGAGATGATATTTGTTGAACTTGAGATAAATGGGTCTTTGGCAAATCAAAAATCTTTGAGGTTTTTATCAAACTGTCATGCTAAAAATTATGTCTACAATGTAGAGTAGCTTATGGCATGTACAGTATGTTTAAGTGCTATAGATAATACCAAATGTTGTTTTTCTAAATAGAAATATTTCTGTATCAATTAAGCAAGTGTCTGAGAAATACTATGTTGAACTTGTTGTTTTGTTTTTTTATTCAAAATCAGCAGCACTCTACATTGAAATTCTAGGGCAGCAACTGAGTCTTGAATTCTTGACAAGTTGCATTAGAAGAGAGCTTTCGCCTCAGGGAGAAATATCACACTTGAGGGCCACTTAGAAGGGCTTGATTGTGTTGGCTGTTCTACAGCAAGGGATAAGGCATTCCAGTGAAATTATGTCATGAGCTTAAAGAATGGAAACAAAAATGGGTTTGAGAGGTGATGGAGGGCATGGAGTAGGTCGCAGTGAGCGATGTAAGAGATGACTAGGGAAAATGGTGTTTGCGTGCATGTAAGGGGAATCAAGGCCAAGGGTAGGTTAAAGAACAGATTCAATAAACTGAGCAGCACTCCTTTGTACAGGAAGACATCCATGGCAGGTGGGTGTAGGTGGACTTTGTCATGAGGTCAAAGGAGTGAAGGGGGACTTAAGAATTGCATGGCAGTGCTTTCATTTCTTTTTATGATTACTACAGAAGTGAGCAGGGATTTGCCTCGCTACAACAAGTGAATGCCTCTGTCCACAATCCCATCTTTAGATATGGCACTTTCTGGAACATACTGACCTTTGAGGAATTGGGTGCTATGGTGTGTCTGAAAAGTATTTTAAGTTGTCCCTCTTCTGCATTCTTTCTTGCCCCATGTTTTCCCTTATGTATTCTGGCAGTGAGTGCTCCGAAACGACTCATGGAACCACAAAGCGTTAACAGAAATCACAATACACGTCACTATCGTGAGGCTTTGGCTCCTCTCATTCTCTCACCACCACTCTACTCTCCTCATGGACATCGATTCACCAAAATGTTTGGGGTGGCAAAAGTGACATCTCACTCATTTTCACACCCAGTGACATCACAGGCGTGTCCAACCTTGGACTTTCCACGGTCTCTTATTCACTGCTGATGTGTTATGTATGGAAAGGGCAAGAAATGGAAACCACAGAAAAGTAAACAAAGCTCTAAGGGCCCTCTTTTGTTTCTGTTCTTATCTCTCTCTCTCTCTTCATAAGCTGTGTCTGTGTGTGTGGTTGGGGGTAGGGGTAAACGTAGGGGGTGGGGGAAGGACTTTGCTAAAGTCACCAAAGGGCAAGCCGGAGTTGGAGGTCAAAAGGCAACCCACTGTAGCAGGTGCTTCCTCTGGGCACCCCCAAAGTGTCATCCATGTCTATCTCTCGCTTCCACTCTCTCTCAACCTCTTTGTCAGGAAACCGACACCGCTCTCGAGAGTGAAGCCTCTTTTCAGATTCGTTAATCATAAATTGCCCTGACGTATACAAACAAGTGAGAGCCGACGCATGCGCAAGTGAACGAAGAGCAGGCGGTGCAACAGAACAGGTGTTCTAATGCAATATTGTGTGCTCACCCGATATCCTCACCTTTTACCCCCGCCCCCGCGCTCCTGCTTACTGCTCTGCACTTCGACCTGTAAGGCTGTAAATTCAGTGCGTATTCAGTGCAGCCTGGATCAGTAGTGGCAGCGACGCTCCGGGCTCCGGCTATGTCCGGCTCGGGAGAAGCCTCAGACCAAGGTGTGCACTATGTGATTACACGTTTACAGCACAACTGAAGCCGTGCGTGTGTTGCTCGGGGTGATGACATTCACTTACAGACAAACAATGAGACGAATGGCAGAGAAAACAAGAATAGGTAGTGAACATACCACAGGCCCACTCTGTTAAACAACTTTAGTGGGGCATAAAAACATGAAAAGGGCAACATTCGAAGAATAACATACAACACATTCTGCAATAAAAAGTTACAATGTGATATGCATAAATTTTGACAATGGAAAAGCGCCAACAGCGTTGGTTGCGTTGTTGTACCTCGAAAGCATCTACAAATCTCGTTTTATTCTCTGTGTACAAACGGGATTCTGTAAGCACTGAAAACATGGTT
The DNA here is from genome assembly GCF_964204655.1 of Triturus cristatus. NCBI lineage: Eukaryota > Metazoa > Chordata > Amphibia > Caudata > Salamandridae > Triturus > Triturus cristatus. Next base: position 605,806,456 of record NC_140594.1, read on the forward strand.
TGGTGCTTATGGGGTAAAAAATATATCTGGCACCTCATATAAAAACTGCGAAGTTCTGTAGGCAATATAAAGCGTAACTTCAACGGACGATACCTTGCTGCGTATAGACAGCCTCTGACAGAGTACCAGGCTGAAACATCTGTAAATAGCACAGAAAACACCTGGCACTGAAAACCCAACCCTGGCACTGCTCTAACGTTCCGTGGAACTGTATAAACAATTCTCTGGCACCCCAAAGACACCAAACAGGCACCTTCTGGCCGTATAAGTAAACCTGTATTATGTCAACAATTTAGGACACTGCATACAGTAACTCTGGAACTACACCCTGCATAAATTCACACTGACCCTTGTAGTGAACGGCATTGCCCCCTGTTATGCAGGAACACTGCGCCCTGCACTGCTTGGCCAGTATTTCCTTTAGTGAAATAAAACCGTCCCAGCAGTGAATCGGCACTAGAATAGACCACGAGGTACATTTACAGAGCTCACACCAGTGCACGTGCACTGCCACCAGTAGTGATTCGGCATGGGTTCCTAAAGCGAGTAGACACCCCACTGCGCAGTTAACGGGCAGTGCTTCTTGTAGTGAACGTTGCCTGCCGTGCATGAGCACTGCTCCCTGCACTGCATTGGTGACAACGCTCCCTGAAGAGAGCGAGCACTGCTCTCCGCAATAAATGGACACTGCCATCCCGCGCTGACCCGTGGGTTTTCACTCACACTTTGCTGCTGCCCCTCTTCACCGGCTGCCTGATGGGGCTGCCAGCTGCTCCGGGCTCCTTCTGCTTCTGGCTCTGGAAGCCCCCCATGCTGCGGGCTCTGCAGTGGCTGTCACCGGACGAACGGTCGGTCGCTTCCCGTGCCGGACCACGGCCTGTGCGCCTCCCGCTCCTGCGTCTGCACTGCTGCAGAGCAGCTGCAGCATCTGCTCGTGGGACACACAGGGTTCTAGAGCGCTGCCAACTTCTCAGCCAATCACAGGAAGTCCCAGGGGCGGGTGAGCAGGGCGCGTGCACAGAGGACACCGCTTGTACTGGCAGCAGTCAGGGGAGACACATCCCTACGGCACTCCTGATAGCGAGAGGGCGAGAGGCAGAAGTGCAATTCACAGCAATCTAAGGGACTTTAGAAATACACACTTGAGACGAAGGAAGGACAAGTCCCAGCGTGGTTACTTCCGGGATTGCTGTACGCCACTAATAATGAAGATTGTCACTGCCAGACTGTATGCTTGCCTTGACTTCAAAAAGCTCTGTTTGCAAATCTCAGTGCATACCATGCTCTCCTGCTGATCATGAGGCGCACCCCTTTTCAGAATTCTAAAATGGGATTGCAAATGGATACTAATTCGGTATCTGGAAGTGGCATTTTGTAAGCTTCCCTTCCAAATACACAATTGGATTATAATGTATAAATGCTTTGAGGGCTGAAATACTTTCACAAAAATGTGATATTTTATTAACCCATTCGGATGCTCAATACTTTATTGTGTGAGCTATGATAATAATAATTAGAAATATTAAACCATTAGGAACAATTCATCATCTTTCTAAGGCATTCCACACCTCGAAAACCACGAAAGTGAGATGTAAAAAGCAATTCATCACCCTCTTATACGAGTAAGACTCTTAAATAATAAAATGTGCGGTGCCACAGGCGTAATAAAAATAATACAATGAGTTTCAGTAAAACATGTACATGTGAACTCTCCATAGGGCTAAAAAATGTGGGCGGGGAGGGCCAGGTTTGTACAACTCGCTGTGTACTAGGCTCATCATGACCTCATGGGCAAGTGGGGAACAGAACGTCATGGGCATGAGATCTTGTTACTCTAAAAATCGCATAAATATAGGAAGTCACTGGGGCAAATATCTCATAGTCCCACCGGAGACTTTAGTGACTACTTTACATTTCATGCAATTAACTCTGATAAAAAAGAGGCCGCAAATACTGTTGCCGTGCTTTCAGGGACAAGGTGCAAGGAAGAGTAAAATGAAGTAAAATTTCGTTAATACCTTGAGTACAAGTACATACGGTTGAGGCCAGGGCCTTTTGTGCCAGTTTTTAGTAAACGTTTTACTGGTAATGTGGATAACCTAAATCTTACATAGAGTGATCTATTCAGATCAGGATAAAGCTGTCCCATATACTGCCTGGACTTGCTGGAAGGTTTGTATTCCAGAAATTGTGTCAAGAGATCTCCCCCCTTGCTTTGCTTTCATGTTGGACCAGTATTTGTCCTTGATGCAGGCCACACTTTCAGGTGTCATCTTCTCAAGATTAGTCCAAAAGGACTAACATCACAAGGCCAGAAAGGTGTTTGCAACGTGACTATGGAAAAACCAAAGGAAATGATGGACGGAGTGTTGAACATTGCAAGCACTCACCCCCAGTCAACTGATCTGGGTTTAACCCATCACCGTTCTTTAGCCCACTCTGCCACCCCAGTTCAGACATGGCCATATGCAAATCAGTCTGACCCTGTGCCTCATGGGAACAGTCCAGCCCGAACTGCCAAGCCATGTCTTCCCTGGACCGGAAACAAGCTTCCTAGGACCGGTTTCTGGCATTTCAGCCGTCTTCAGCCAGGCTTGCTTGAATCCAGTGGCAAAGTGAGCAAGGGACTCACGTCTGAGCATACCCTGCCAACTTATGGCGAACAAAGCAAAAACCAAAGGAAATGATGGACGGAGTGTTGAACATGAACGTGACTATACCAGGGGAACTTCGTTATGCTACCAAATTTCCAGATTGCGCGTAAGGGTCTGCCAGCTGTGTGTTCACCCAGATCCATATCCAACACAATATGGGCTTAAGGGCTAGTGAAGTCATAATTGACCTCATTCCCAACTCCATTTGGAGGGGTAGCATAGGGGTCCCTGGACCTAGGGGCAAAATAAATCTGGTTTCAAGTCTCCCCATTCCGGATATAGTTTTGAACCCCCACAAATCTGACCCACACAAGCAAGTGGCCACAGCTTTGATTTGATAGGCTTGGAGGAACTGGGCAATTAATCTGTTGCCGCATTTCCTTGAAAATCTCAGTATAGCATTGGCGTACTGGGAGAGGGTAGCTTCATTTTTTGTGAGGTGCTTGGTCTAATGCAGCTTATCCTTAAACCTTATTCCTAAGTAGTCATAGTGATTGACCTTGAATAGGGGTTTGTCATATACCTTAAAAGTGCCCTTTAGGCTACTTTTGCTGTTTAGTACCATCAATTGAGTAACCCATTTCCAAAATGAAAGGTGTCCCCTTGCAACCTCTTCCACTTTGTGAATTAAACAATCAAGTTTGTTTAAGAGGAGGAAGGGGTCCAAGAACATTTCAAACAAAGCTTCTAGCCATGTAAGTTGAATGTTATAATGCGCGGGATTTCTGGGATAGCAATACAAACATTACAGTATCCAAGATGATGGCAGTTACAATGTTCACACTGTGAGACGAGCCTGGTTTGCTAAGATAAGATGAGTAGGAAAAAATGTAATAAAACAAGCAAAGGTAACAGTGGAAAACAAAGGGATGGGAAGGGGAGGTGGGGGAGGAGGGTATGGACAAAGCTTAGATGGAGTCTAGTGTTGCTGTTTAGTTACTAGGTTGAGTAGGCAGTAGTTGCACCACTTGATTGAATTAGCAGTGAGGGAAAAGTGCTGGAGGACCAAGTCTCTTTGGGAGGCAAGTACTGTCTCCTTAATGAGTTTTTGCTGCGGGGGAAGCTTTATGGGGGAACTCTCTCGGCCATCATAGCTGTTAAGCACTCTGGGTGCTTCTCAGGTCACCACCAAATGGAGTTTCCTAAGTCCTCTGGCCTCTTCCCTCTGCAGGGTGGTACCCTCAGCAGTACCCCATTTGAGGATAGGTCGAAACAAGGTAACCAGAGAGGGAGGAGAGGCTTTGATATTCCAGTGAGAAGTGTTTGCTCTCTTAGCAAGAATTAGAACTAGGTTGGTGAGTCAAAGCTGCTCGACCTTTTTAGAGTGCTTCTAAACGTCCAGCCCTATTAAAGGCCAGTTAAATGGAATTGACTTGGCTGTGATAGAAGAGAATGCATATACTATATAGTACCAAAAGGGTCCAGCAGCGGCTGGCAGGGAACAGGGGTGGCGGCGCGGGCGGGGTAAGGGAGGACCAAAATATAAAAAAATAGAAAACACTTACTTCCGTCTTCACAGCCGCCGGCCGCCATCTCTCCTCTGTTGCTTTGACCCAGAACCAGGAAGCAGTAGGAAGCATCCGGGCTCCCAGGCTCTCCTGAGCCAATCACAATGCTGCAATGCAGTGTTGTGATTGGTCTGAGCGCCACGGTTTGACACTCAGATGGGGACAGGGAGACTGGGCATGTTACCCACCAGGCTGTGTAATGCTAAGCGCTCATGACTGTTTGGCCGGTCCCAGACGGCCGGCCAAGCAGCGTTGTGCACTTAGTGTGCACAAACCACTCCTCCCCCTGTGCCACCAGCCCCGCCCGCCCCAACCCAGCCCAAATATACAAGAAATAAAATGTTAATAACTAAGTTATTATCATTTTATTTTTCCTGCTCTGAGAGCAATGGGGAAACGCTCCTCCGCCTTAGCGGAGAAGCCACCCATGAAAGGGTCTAAGGAGTGGACAGAACCGGAGCATGTGGTGTGAGTGTGAAGTTAGTCTTCTTTGCAAAGCAACGGGGGCAAGTGGGTGATGCTCGTGGAAAGTATTTATTAAGAGCTGTGGGAGAGATATAAACTCTATGTAGTATATAAAACTGTATGTACTTGAATTTGCTTTCTGGGTGATTGTGTGAGAAAATTATAGTGTGCGTGTCCATTCTGTGTCATTAAAGGCTCTACGTGCATCAGCTTCCCATTTGTCTCCAAGGGGACTTACTGTGGGGGATGCAAGAGGTATGAGGGCCTTATAAAACCATGAAATGCTTGGTAAATAGTGTTTTGTAGGAGAAATTGGCCCTTATGTAGGCTGAATTTATCCATGAGTTTGTCAAAAAGGAGCCATTGCTCCCGATCATATAGGTCACAGATGGTTCTTGTGCATCACTCCGGGGGTAGGTGCCCGGTAGTTAATAGTTCTGTGGGAATCGGTAGACCCGACAAAGGGATAGCCGAAGCATATGGAATTGCCACTTTGTAAGAGTAAGGTTCAAAGTGTAACATTGCTGGGCCACCCACAGAAGTTTAGGGTACGATTGCTGTCATTGACTAGTAGTAAGCAGAGGGGGTGTTCAGGTTCCATGGAAGAAACAGGGGTATCGCAGAGGTCTTCTCCTCAAGGGAGAAGCCAGAAAGTCATCTGGGCAGCCACTGGAGTTGAGACTTAAGATAATACAGTTTGAAGGGGGGCACACCCAGTCTGTCCTCTTCTGCTGAAAGTCAAAGCTGGGCAATGGCCACCCTTTGCTTCTGTTATGCCAAACAAGTTCTCCCAGTGATGAGATATATCCGGAGGTAGGGCTAGGGGAGCAGCGGGAGGACTGTCTTCTTGAAAAGGGCAATGTACCCAATCGGAGCTAGAGGAAGAGACTTCCAGAAGGGCACCTGTGATGTAGTGGATGTCACTGCTCTGGGTGAGATTGCCCCCCCAAGAGGTCCAAGTCTTTGTGGTATATCCTAATTCCTAAGTATCAGAAGATATGTCCTTCCTAGCCCAGATGATCCTACCCAATGTCCAGCTGGATCTGCGGAAGCCCAGGAGAAAGGGAAAGATACAAGACCTGGGCCAGTTCACTCAAACCAAGTGCTGCCTGATATGGAAATTCTGGAATATAGAATCACAGGAACACCACCAAGATACCTTGCTCACACCCCTGGAAAACCCAGCTGAGAGCCGCCTTGCCGAGCCATCCCACCTCGGAGAAGAGTTTAAATATTGCCCTTTTCTTTGATGCCTTCCCCTCCTCCCCCACAGAATTGACCAGTTTGCCACTAACAGTGACCCCCCTTTTGGAGAGGCTCGGACTCTGTACCCTCTTCTTCCACAATCACTATAGCTTTTCGAGGACAAATCTCAAAGGCCACAAACGACCAAAAACACGCTCATAGGAAAACAATCCTATTGGTATATGCAGGCACTTTACACTGCTAAATAAAATAAATAAAAACACAGATGATGTTAAGCAATACCTGAGCCCGTTATATTATGTATTGTCTATGCAGATTATAAAATAGAAGGCCATAACGAGTATCAGGACATGGTGGTGAGTTATTTCCTTTGACAACCCATCTGTGTGTCATGTGCTCCGCACCCGTCTCTCCACAAACGTGCAAGTACTGTGACACGCATGTTTTCTGTGGAATGCGGAAATCTGTGGCGTGAATGTTGCACAGATGTGCGCAATGCTAAATTTACCACAGATTGGTTTCATGTACCCTTCATGTGACAGAGACGTTGCGAAAATTCAGCCTTCGCTTGCAGCACGATGTCCTGCTTTAAATATAAATATGTGCCTGTGCCCAAAATTCTGGGTTGGAAGTTTTCCAATGGAAAATTAGTGTAATTTAAAGCAGCTGTGGTCCTTTTTAAGTGGATAGGGGTGAGAGGCCTTAAGTTGCAATGTGTGTGTAATTCAAGCTAATAATGCAAGAGGTAAGCTAAAATATTTGACGAAAGGTTAGCAAATGTAATCGCGTCTGAACATACTGTTGAGGATTAGCAAGGGTATTGGTGGTTGTGTGCAGTGCAGTGCCAAGTGTTAGCAGGTTTATTGTTTTCTCCTGTGCAAAGTGAATAGATCTCTTTACATCGCGGATTTTACTCCGTGATGCAAACACAACGTGGTTGTTACAACAACACGCAGCCGCGGTCGGTAGTAGGAGTAACTGCAGGGCGGTGACGTGGGGAGGGGGAGGGGCAGGGTGGGGGGTAGTAAACTATGGATTTCGGAGATTTACAGGTAAGTTAACATATAAATTAATAAAACGAATTTCGTTGCTTGCACTGCATCCCCAAATGCGATGCAGTGCACGCAACGAAATTCGTTTTATTAATTTATATGTTAACTTACCTGTAAACCTCCGTAATCTATAGTTTACTACCCCCCACCCTGCCCCTCCCCACGTCACCGCCCTGCAGTTAATCCTGCTACCGACCGCGGCTGACAACACGTTGTCACAACGCACTACCTTTACAATGCAAGTCGTTATAACGACTTGCGCTAGATGGCGCGCTGGACTTAGGAATAGTATGATTTACTATTCCAACTCCAGTATTTGCAACACTATGGAAAGTGTTGGAATAGTAAATCATACTGTTCCTTATCCTAGAGCACCATCTAGCGCAAGTCGTTGTAACAACCTGCGTTGTAAAGGTAGTGCGTTGTGACAACGAGGTCGTTGTAAAGACCGCGTTCTGTTTGCATCGCGGAGTAAAATCCGCGATGTAAACGTTGTTTCCAGTGCAGAGTGCTTTGTTGGTGATTTCATTACTGAACGAGCATTCTGATCAGGGTTGGCAGTGATTCATTTGAGCCATGGTTGCAGGTGCGGCCCACAGGCGCTCATTTTTTGATGACTGCCACTCATTTTTTTTCAACAAACTTTGATCTAGGCAAGAGAGAGAAAATCACATTGGGGGAAAGAAGGAGGAATTGAAAGATGGAAAAACAGAGACAAAGTCAGAAAGCAGGGATGAAAAAGAACCTGCAAGAGTGAGACAAAGGGTCAGGAAGTGACTGGTGGTGGACCAACAGAAGCAAAAAAAAAACCATCATTGTGATGGGTTTCACCTCACCAGCGACTGCCTCCAAAACTTGAGCCCATTCCCAGGACACTGCAAAAACCTTTTTCAATTCTTCAGCAACAAAATAATAATTTACAGCAACTTCAAGCCACAACTGGACCCAACAGGCCTGGCCAACTGCCTCCTGATCTTATTCAAATAACCAATGCTAACCACTTGGCCCATCATCATCATCAGAAGAAACTACTGTCACCATGAAATCCATCCTCTTAGAGCTTCATCGGACCCCTGCCCCCACCACATTTACTCCAGTGGACTGCAACTCATCAGTGCCACGCTCACACCCATTTTGAATGCCTCCACCTCTACCATGGCTTTTCCAGATGGTTGGAAACACGCAACTGTCATCCCATTGCTGAAGAAACCCTCCTAGGCAGATCTGGTTGTAAAGCCTTTCCACTATATCGCTCATAAAGCATGGAATGACCTGCCACTACACATAAAAGCCTCCTCCTCACTTCTTGAATTCCGCAAGAAGATGAAGACTTGGCTTTTCTAGTCGTCCCACTATGCCATAGGTTTGGCCAGACTCACATCTTCTCAGGGCCAGGATACCCTCCCGGGTGATGGTGTGCTCTACAAATCTGCATCATATAACATAATAACATTACAGCGGCATGAGGTAGGTACAAAACTAAACAGCAGTAGTATTTGATACCCGAAAATCAATAGCACTGGCCGCTGGCATCTGAGCAAATCTTTGGGCCCCAGTACTTATTCTTTTACATATTAAACACTGTTGGTTGGCATTCTTAGTAGTGGACGAGTAAGCTACTCACATTGGGCAAATGTGCTAAATGGTAGTAGTGCTAAGGGTCGTCAAATTTATGGGTGTACAGTTTGCAGGCTCAGAGCATTTTCTTGGCGCAAGAGTTCACTGAATGAATAATCCGGCTAATTTATATAACACACAAATATTGGATACAGCACTTTTTGAAATTCAAAAATGTAGCATTGGGGGATTAGCTTACTATGTGCAAATGTCAGATGAGCTTGAACACAGTTACTCAAAAGGGGAACTAAGCAGATGCCCGAATAGGAACATCAACAGAGGAAAGCGAAACAGTGAAACAAAGGAAAAAGGTGCTGTTAGGTACCTTTCGCCTCTTAGAGGATCTTCGTTCATGGACTGATGGAGAAATCCAGGTTTTGACTCTTCTGGTCTGCCAAAGGTAAGGGTGATCCATTCTAGTTGCCACTTTGCTCCAGAAGAAATCCCAGTGGAGGAAAAGACGAAAGGGCAAAACACCTCCAAAAAAGCAGTAGAATTCTAGGAAGAGATGTAAGGCTGAATGACTGGAGGGATCCAAGCAGAGGCTGGAACAGGAGACGAATGACAGAAATACAGGAAAGAAGACTAGAATAGCTGGATCAGGATAACCAGACAAAGCAGGTCCAATGAATACTAGGGCAGGAAGTATGAAGTGTTACAATGCAAGGAATTAGCTGGATAGACTACATTATATAGGGCCCCAAACAGGAAATTACAAAGAACCCATCATGGATTGGGAAAAGGTAATGGATGTGAATGCAGGGGTGACCATCTAGAGTTAGCCTTTATATGAATCCAAAATCCCTCCTTGGGAATTCTGGGAGTTGAGGAAATGGAGGCACTGATTCCATTCTCCGGAAGGAGTTCTCGCCATGACAGAGGCAGGGGCATGGCCACACTGGCGGGTCAGCCGCCGCGAGGTAAGTGTAGGAGTGCAATGCTGTAACCTGCTGGTGCATAGCCCACACTCCCCAACAGCATCCAGCAGTGCATCCCACTCCCCCAATAAGAATTTTAGCATCAAGCGGGATGAGAGTGGTGGAGCCACAGCTGCACCTGTTTATGAACAAACCACAAACAAAAGCCTAATATTGTTCAAGACATAAATCAATGACACTGAAAGCAATGGTTATAAAAGGGTTTTTACAAACCTGCTAAGAAATAGGGAGTATTTCTTATATTTGTGGTCTGAAAGAAATGTGTTAATCTCTGGTATGATCCGGGTGGTATGCAGACATTACCTGAGTTTATGGTTGTATCTGGCTGACTTTAATTTGACTTGGTGTTGTTTGTATACTGGAGGAAGGCAATATATTGTTGGAGAACTCCAAGTGGCTCTATGTAGAGAGTGAAGAGCATGAGGTGAGTATGAAGAACCATGAGAAGCCTCAAATGAAAGCCTGAGGTGAGGACATAGAACACAAAAAGTTAAGAAACTGTCTTCTGCTGGGACATGGAGGTCGGGGCCACTGGAATTATGCAGCAGTGGAGCAAATTGAGGAGAAAAGTTGATTAAATTATATAACAAGAAAAGGCAACATTTGCAGCATAAGGCGGCACAATCTGCAATGGTATTACTGCATTCTTTTTAATTTTTACACAGGATAACACTGAAATTCACCTTATTAGGACCAATTTAGTACCCAAATAAGCAGTAAGGAACTAAAAGATGACAAGTAAACATTTGTGAAGGGCCTTCCTCACAGTAGGAAGACTTGTTGCCATGTTTTTAGAAACTTTTGATTCATTTGAGCAAGAAACAATGTTTTTGTTATTGTTAAAAACTGTAGACTATGCATCAGATGATGGATTATGTGGCAAATGCAGCAAAACCATAATTGTTCGAAGTTATCGTAGCAGATAACCGAGATTGTAAAAGATCGCTGACTTGGCAAGGAGGATTAGAAAACAGATGTTTCCCTTGTTAGTGATCCTAGGAGCACTGACGGCCATTTCAATAGTTGATACCCCAATGGTGTCACATGGCGGAAACAAGATTGGTTGAATTGGAGCAGTTTGTGGCGGTCACGGGCTCTTAGAGCTGGTTGTGTAGGGTGTTGCCAAGGAAGGAGGGGGGGGGGAGATGCCTGTATTGAATAGAGAGGACAAACTCCCAAGTACTAAGGATGTAATGATTGACAAGAGGAGGATGCGGCCATCAAAGAATGTTGCTTTTATTGAGTTTAAGATGCACAAAAGTGAATGGATTTGGCTCCAAATAGAACCCAAAACAATCCTAGGTCTGGCCACTGCTTTTTCCATAGCCCAAGCCAAATTACAGTGACTCAAGCATGGAAGCAAAACCAATCAATCAAGGTTCAGAAAGACTGACCATGCAATGCTCTTAATGCACAGGTATAATACCCCAAAATCCTCCACTTAAAGAAAGGGCTTTCCAAATACAACTTTCAACAGAGGTAAAACAAGAATTCCAATGTTGGCTCAATCACATGCAAACATGGAATTGAAGAGTCATCTTCGGTCAAGTACCAGATCTGATGATCAAATCAGATTCCATTCATTTCAGCTGGGGTATGGGGAGATAACATACGAGGCAGCTCGTATCAGTAAAGCTATTGGTTCATATGAACTATCTAGAGTAGCTAGATGGATGTTTTGCAATCAGTTATTTTCGGTCCCAAACTTCTCACTGCTGTATCCTTCTAAAAATGACAATGTTTCCGCAGTACAATATGCCAACCACTTAGACAAAATGAGATCCCGTCTCCTAGTGGAAATAGCCAAGGAGTTTTGGAACTGTTGTCTTTCCCACAATATTTATGTTCTAGCAATTTGTCTCCCAGGTTAGGGGAACATTGTAGAAGACCAGAATTATTATCACCCCAGAGATCCCAGCTACTGGAAATTGAATTCATCAATATTTGCCCAAATAATTAACAAATGTGGTCCATACGAAAAATACCTTTTTGCTTCTCGACTCAATTTCCAACTTCCACTTTTTTACAGTTGGAGATCAGACCCTTTAGCTCTAGTGACAGGGGCCTTTTGTCAGCAATGGAAGGGATTAAATTATGCCTTCCTTTCTTTCCCTCTGTTACTGAGAGTGAACTCCAAATAGGGAGACAGAAAGTAGAATGAAATTCTAATTTCCCCTCTTTGGAGTACTCAGAGTTGGTTCCCAATTCTGATAGACTCATCATGTGAACAACCATGGACTTTTACACTTTTTCCATCTCTCCTTCTAGACCCTCTAGGTCAACCACATCCTTTGCTTTTCCAACATTTTCTCCATCTAGTAGTCTAGAGACTTTCCAGAGACGCTGGCAACTGCCAGGACTTTTGGAACAAGATTTCAAATTTACTAACAAGGTCTGCTCAGATTCTTCTCACAACAGGTATAGATCAGCATGGAACAGAAGGAGTCACTGGTGCATGGAATGGCATCTGAATTCCGTGTCAGAAAATATTGTTTTGTAGTGAATGTCTTAGCGTTATTAGCAGCTGATTGACTCTCCTACAGAACAATAAACTCCTACCATTCAGCAATTTCTGTTTGTCATTCACCTGTAGCAGATCATCCTATTGGTAAACATTATTTGATATCTAAATTGGTACAAGGTACTAGATTACTACTACCCCTCATCATAAGAATTCTGTTATATGGGATGTCTCTATTGTTCTACAATTTTTTCAAAGCTGGTCTGTTAACAAATATTTGTCAAGGAAACAGTTGTCAGCTAAACTTTCTTGTCTACTTTGTTTAGCTACTTGTAAAAGTGTTTGAGATATCCACGCTCCAGATTTAACCGGTAGGTAATTCACTCCAGAAGGGGTAACTGTTCACATTTCAAGGATAACTAAGGCTGCATCTAGACATGTTTCCTTTCATGCCCTTCCAGAAGATAAACAATTGTGCATAATTCAATGTTTAAAAGGATACGAATCTTTCACTTCTGAATTCAGATCATCTCAAACAATTACTAATTTCTTTTGTAAGACTATATGGTCTTATTTCCTGTCCAGCTCTAGCACACTCAATCATACGGATTCTATCCAAACCAGGCATAGACACTTTTATTTTTAGAGCACATTCTGTTCGAGAAACTGTAGTTTCCAGATCATTTAATTGTGGTGCTCATCTAGAAGACATTATCCATTTAGAGGATTGGCCATCTAACTCCATGTTTAATGAATTTTAGAATGAACCAGTAAGCAATCCTTCTTCTATGATTTTAAATCAGTTTCAAACTTCCATAATCTGAAGCCTCAGGTCCTGACATAGAATCAAAAATGTTATTGCATTCATGAACAAGAATTTAAAGTTCTGTTTAGGACATTTAGGTGAGGATGACTTAATACAAATTAATGTTTTAGTACAACTACTGTAATGTATTTCAATGAATTAATTATTAGTTTTCTTACCCTGCCAATATTTGTTCAATTTATTATAGATATGCTTTTCTTAGCACCTTCATTCTTCAGTTTCAGACCAAAATCAAGAATAATACTCAAAGTTACAGTATTCAGGTGTCTTTGGCTCCTTGAAGCAAGAAGAGGAAGAGAGTACATTACCAGAATGCTTTGTATAGACACCTCATTGTTGATTGGCCACTATTTATTGGCAATATGGGACTTGTAGTTCTTTATTACTCGTAGGTATTGTAATTCATTGTTTTTTCCCTCAGTGTTTTTAATGCATTACCATATGGCTGTGTAGAAGATTCAGTGAAGAAGTGTTTGCAAAATCTTTGCCACTGTGTCCTTAACAGAAATGAAAATTCTTGTTCAAGAATGATATTAAGTTTTAGATTCAAGCTTCCAACTTCTTTGTTTGTTCTTCTTGGTTTGCTCGTTTTTCTTTATTCCTCCCTTAAAATTTACGAATTGAACTACATTTTGCCTTTTCATCCGGAGCATACATCCTCTTTGTGTGAGATGCATGGGTCAAATACAGCAAAGCTCCACATTTCACAGCTGTGTTTGTCACAAAGATGACTTGGTTGGGACCCTTCCAGCAGTCTTCCTAACATGACTTTCTAACATGCTTCTTGATTATGACCCAGTTTCCTGATTGCAGATATGACATAACTCAGTCGGTACAGAAGGTGTAGCAATTTGCATCTGATGGAAAACAGAGCGTAGTGGATCAGCTGGGTGCTTGCAGGAATCCAAGCTCAAATCATCTAAGCAAAGCTTTAGATGGAAGACCAGTGAAGTCTCACTGACCTTCCCATGAGTACCTCATGGGCCCTCAATCCAGTTTTCTTATTAGGAGTACATCTCATGATAAGTACACCAAAAGAAGTGCATCTGCCCATTTCAGAGAAGTTGTGAACAAATGTTTGCAAGCATATATTTTAGGGTCCTATTATACCTACTGATAATGCCCCCATGCCTCTGGATGATAACTGAAATGGAACTTCTGATCAATGTACAAAGCTCTCATGATTACATTCTTGAAGTGTGCCCCCTTATCTGACTCAATTGAAGATGGAATTCCAAATCAATAATAATTTTATCAAGGTTAGTGTATCACACAACCTTGTTGGATATACCTAAATCCATTTTGAAAATAGGCAAATAGTAACCAATATGTACCTCGAACCATTACATGGTGACATCTTTACAAAATCAATCTTTAGTCTTGGGAAAGCACCAGCTGTCTTTCCTACATGACTTATTGTGACACAAGTTTTCTTTTCAACAATGGTTTGCTGACACACTATACATCTCTCTGACAGTAATCCTCCCTGGCTGTTCTGAAATGAGGATTGAACCAGTAAGTAGTATACAGCCTCACCATCCTATTAAGTCTCACATGGGTAGGTCCATGGAATAGTCCTACCATCTGCAGTAGCGGTGAATTTGAGATATCGACCTCCCATCAGTGTATTTCTAAAGGTCTTCCTCATCATGCTTACATCTTACATTTTCCCACTTTTTCTTCTCTTCATCTCACATCTCATTTTGTACTTCTCTCAATTTGTTGTCAAATGTTTCAACTGATACACAAGCAATAGCCTTCTCAACTTGTTCTGATTTTACATCCGTCTTCATTTATTATGCGGTATTCATTGTGGTATTATATTTAGCAACTGCATTTTCAAAGCTGTTAACTTTAGTTATTACATAATTTTCATGTACATGTGCATTACATTTAACACTTGCTATCTTTGATGGTGATTTCAAAACATACAAAAATCAAGACTACATGGTCGAGTTTAAAATCCCCTTATGAGGGGTACATTGTGGCGGCTGATATTGAATCATACTTTCTAGCCTCACAATTAGTTATGTTAAATGAATAGTGGTACGAGGTGGACGGAGATCCTGCATTTTTGCGTCCATGAAGTTGACAAAGCAGAGGCAGAAGCTGACACACCTTTTATTTGGGGGAAAGCGGGAAGGGGTTTTGCCACCAGCCACCCATGTGATGATACAGGTTTGACACGATACACTGTAGGCATTGGGGTGGGGGTTCAAACTCACAAAGGAGAGGTGATTGCGGCAGGTCTTGCAACTGCAGGGTTTCAGGGACTGGGATGTAATTGACATCTCCAGATTGGGAGATGTCATGTCCGGAGTGATGATGAAATCCTTTTCTACCCTCTAGAAGGAGGTCGACCTTCATCAAAGCCATATACTTGCAGCTTTGGCATGCACTACAACCTTTTGCAGCAGGGTTTATGGAACTCCCAGATTTTAATCAATTAGAGGTAAAGGTCCTAACTGAGGGTGTGCTGGAGCAAACTCTTGCAGATACAAGTCCTTACAAAACAAAATGCTCCTGATTCCTTAACGCTTCTGGGAGGGACCTGGGGCCTTTGACTGATGATGACTAGTGTGAGGCCTTGGTCTCACTGCATGAGTCAGCAATCACATCCCAGTGTAGAGTGGTCCAGCTTAAGATTCCACATAGAGTCTATTTCACTTAACTTAGACTTTGGTGAATAGGAGCAACTGAATCACCCCTTCGCCTCCATTGTTTAAGGCATAATGGGGATTTGGTACAAACGATATGGAGCTGTGCGGTGCTGCATCCCTTTCCTAAGGGGGTGCTCTCCACATTGGTGCGAGTTATGGGATCGAGGCTGCCATACAATCCTAAGGTGGTCCTACTACACATTCGGGTTGACATTGATAGCAACAAATTTAAGATGGCTTTGCTGTGGGTAGGCCTCTTTGTGGCTAAGAGTGACATTGTACAGACAAGGAAAGAATTGACATCTCCCCTTTAGAAGGTTGGAAAACAGGATTAGATCACTGCATGGAACTAGAAAGGCCACTGTTCTAGGCATGGAGCTGCCCTAATAGCACAGAACATATGGAGGGATTGGGCTGAATACAAAGGTATCATATTGATGCCAGAAGGGACAGGTCACTTTATTTGAAGAATGAAGTCTGCACCTATCAGCCAGTCAATATTTAACCAGGAGATTGCTGGGGTGGGGATGGTAGGAGGGGTGAAATATGCATTGAATAATGTGGTGTTAGTTGTAATTAGTGGAGCCGAGTGTACACTCAGTATCATCATTCTATGTTTTATGTTGCTATATCATTATATAGTAGACTCAATAAAATGTGTTTAACAAAAAAAAAAGACTGTTTGGTCCAATGCGAATTGGTGCCCCACCTGCAGTCATGAAAACTCACAGTGACCACAATTGGTCAAATTCATTGACTACTCCAAAGCATT
Organism: Triturus cristatus; assembly: GCF_964204655.1. Taxonomy (NCBI): domain Eukaryota; kingdom Metazoa; phylum Chordata; class Amphibia; order Caudata; family Salamandridae; genus Triturus; species Triturus cristatus. The sequence continues at coordinate 605,822,615 of NC_140594.1, forward strand.
ACAGACCATCAGCAAAGACTGCAGCATGTTCTTGCAGTGGAATCCAATTCAGCCACTTGTGTTTCATAAAGATATGTAGGCTGCATCAAGCAGCCAAAATCTCTGCATGAAAAACCTAAAAAAAAAATTTAGAGGGCCCCAAACAATTTTATGGGCCATTCCTAATCAAGGTTTTTACATCAAAAGATTATAGCAAACACCATATTCATGCAAAGAACAATGATTTGCACCCAGAGTCTATGTAAGTGCCCCCCCTTTTTTTTAAAAGTTTTAATTTATTAAAAATCAAGAAAAAAGAACAGCATATACAACTTAGACTTAGAGAATCACAATTAATATAAGAAATATAAAAGAATACAAAGAAAAAATATCTGTTATAACAATCAATGCTGTAAATAGGAAATTAGTCTAGCCAAAAAGGGAAAAGGTGGGAAAAACCAAAGGGGATAAAAACAAATGAAGATTCTATATAAATCTTTAAGGAAAGGGCAAAAAGATATAACTTAAACACTGTACACATAATAATACCTAGAGATTAAAAGAGATTATAATATAAACTAATACAAGTACAAAAGTATTAATAACTATAACTGAAAAGAAAAAGACAACATGGTGAGTTTAAGGCGGTTTCATCTGAAGCATTTATAACATTAGAAGCGGACCAGGATAAATATGTAGTAAGTGGAAGCCATAAAAGATCTATCTTAATTGCTAATGAAATAGGGGTGACATAATTGGTATCTAGCCTGTGATGAAAGCAAATGGCATTCCACCAGGCTCTGAAAGTAACTTTGTCAGCTTGTTTCAAATTTGAAGTTACTAAATGTAAAGCTACAGCTAGTAAAAAATCCAACAATTTATAATTAGATGGCGATTGAGGCCAATGAGAGTACAAAGGAACCTAAGAAAATATTTGATAAAGAAAAGGAAATGTTGACTTTAAAAATCTTTTTGATCTGGGACCAAACCAATTGCCAGAAGTGAGCGATACTGGGGCATTCAAACAACATATGTTTTAGATCAGCAAAAGAACAAGAACAGGACCAACAGGTAGATGAAGTAGTATGTGAAAAGGAAGCCAATGTTGCCGGGGAAAGGAGTAATCGTTGATAAACAAAATAAAAGGTTTGAGAAGTATTAGCAGCTCTTGAAGTCTTGTGAATTTTAAGCCACAGTTTATCCCATAAGAATGTTGGCCAACAATGTTGTAGATCTCTTTCCCATGCCAATTCAGTCTTTGACTTGAGTTTTTCCAAAGGTGTTAATAAACACTTATAAATGGAAGTGGCCGAAGGGGAAGTATCCAATATGGGAAAGAGAGAGGAACAAGATATAGCATGTATGGGAGTAGAAGGTAATGTAAGAAGGTACTGATTGAGAGAAGGAAGTACAGAATTATATTGCTTATGAAAAGAGTTAGGTAATGAGAATTTCATTTGTAGATCAGAGAAGGATAGGGTAAGATTATTATTCAAAAGTTGAGAAATCCAGAGCAAACCCCTCGATCTCCAAGATTGCCAATAAATTATACGATTCCTGATGCGTAATAATTTATTGTGCCAAATGGGTTGTTGAGAAAGAGAAAAGGGTAGAAAAGGTGTTAAGATCTTACGAGAGTGAGAAATAACAGGAGAGCGTATAGAGGAAATATTGTTAGTGAAAGCAAGAAACTCCTGAAAAGAAAATGGAGAAAGTATCGATTTCTCTATAGAAATCCACACTGGGGGATGAGTGGGAAAATCTGAAGAAAGCCAACGTGAAGTTTGTTTTAGAGAAAAGGCTGAGTGATAGGATTTGAATTCAGGGAATCTAAGGCCTCCATTAGATTTGCCCTTTTTTGAGGAGGTCAAGGCTATACGAGGAGATTTGTTTTTCCATAGAAATTTAGTTAAAAGAGAATCAATTTTCTTAAAATAATGTTCGGGACTATGCACAGGAATCATAGAGATAGTATATAAAATCAATGGGGTAAGCATCATCTTAATCGAATCGAGGCGGCCCCAGCAGGATAGAAAAAGAGGATGCCAATGAGTAATAGTATCATTTAGCAATTTTATAATACGATCAAAGTTTAACTTCAGATTATCGGGGATAGATGAAGAGAACCATAAGCCTAGATATTTGATCTTAGAAGTTTGCCAGAAAAAAACAGTATGGTATGATCAAAATAATGTTTAAGGCACAAAACATTTAGCGGCAAAACTTCACATTTATCCGGATTTAGACGTTACCCTGATAATTGAGAAAACATATTGACCTGACAAAGGAAAGGAGGGAGGGAAGTAGCCGGATTAGAACAATATAAAAGGATGTCATCTGCATAAAGAGACATTTTAACCTGATGTGAATCAAGATGAAATCCAGAAATCTGAGCACTGTGTCTAATTTTAGTTAAGAAGGCTATCGATGCTATTACAAATAAAAAAGTAGACAAGGGACACCTTTGTCGTACTCCTCTGAGAAGAAGAAAATACTCTGAGGTTTTACCATTAACGAAAATGGAAGCTCTAGGACTGGAATAAAGAAAAGAAATTAAGGAGATCAATTTGGGAAGAAAACCCAGCCATTTTAAAGCTTGAAACATAAAATCCCAACTAATCCTGTCAAATGCTTTTTCAGCATCTAAAGCTATGGCAGCAATAGGATAATTTAAGGATAAAGCCTTACTAAGGACATTAAAAACGGACTCTAGAATTATCAGAGGACAAGCGACCTTTTACAAAACCTGATTGCTCAGGTCCAATAAGTTCAGGTAAAATAGGATCAATACGTAATGCGAAAATGTTTGCAAAAATCTTATAGTCAGTATTAACTAGGGAAATGGGATGATAATTTTTACAGAGAGAAGGGTCTTTATTCTCCTTAGGGATTAGACATATCATGGCTTCTTGAAAAGTGCCCTGAAAAGAGCCATTAGTAATAAAAGAGTTAAATAAAAGTAAGAGATGTGGGAGAAGGATTTTGGCAAAATGCTCATAGAACTCGACAGTAAAACCATCGGGTCCAGGGCCTTCCCTCATCGCAAAACCGATAGAGCATGAGTAATTTCCGCTAAGGTAATATCAAGTTCCAAGGAATTAAAATCAATAAATTGGGAAGGAGGAGAGTCGATAGATTGACAATAAGAGTGTAAGTCAGTTTGAGTTGGTCTAGTCTCTGGAGTATATAGGTTTATATAAAAGGAAACAAATTCATTTAAGATATTGTCATCTTTAAAAAGAGGAGAACCGGTAGTACTTTGCAAAGATTCTATTCTAGTTCTTTCCTTCCTTATTTTTAAATAGTTGGCCAATAATTTCCCCATTTTATTTTGACCACCATAGTAGCGAGCGCTGTTTTTTAAAACCTAGAATGAAGAGGCTTCTGTAGATAACCTGTTAAAGGTAAGCTTGGCATCAATGAGATTTTTTTTGGGAGAAGACTCAGAATTGGAGTGATAATAAGTATACTCTAATTGTTTAATTTTATGAAGCCATTGGGTAGACTGCATTTCAAAAGATCTTTTCTTTTGTGAGACAAAATTCATTATAAATCCTCTAGCGGCCGCCTTAAAAGAATCCCAAACAATAACAGGAGAAGAGTCTGGAGTTGAATTGATAGCAAAGAATTCAGAGGCAAAATAACTGAATTGGCTAGGGAAATTAGAATCCACAAGTAATGAATTATTAAAACCCCACTTACCAGCATGCTGAGTAAAAGGCATTAGATCAAAATCAACATAAACTGGTTCATTGTCAAAATTCAGAATAGATCTTATCTCAGAGTGAAGGGCATGCTGAGCTAAGGGTTTGCTTAGAAAAAGATAATCGCGATACGGGATTATGATTGATGTGGAGGGGAGAAGTAAGTTTATTCTCTGAGATCTGGGTGGGAAAGCCTCCAGATATCTACGAGAGATCTACGGCATATGGTGGAAGTAAATTGTGAATGCATTTTAGAATTTACAAATTTAACAGGTGAATGTCTATTCAATAAAGGTCATGAATTTGATTACAATCACCACCAATGTAAGTGCCCCTTTATGTAAAATCTTCATCCACATATGCATGGGACATGATATTTTAAGCAGATCTCCCAGCTAAACATGTTTGCAATGACTGAAACTCGCTAGCGCATACATGTAACTGGACAGCCAATCTTAGACTTAACCAAAATAAACACTGGATAACATCAATAGCCCAACAGAATTGGTGTGCTGAAACTTGTCGAATCAACAGAAAACACAATCAAATCCAAACCACTTATTATTAACCTCATAAATCCTTTGAACTACATATATAAAATGTTTAACAAACCTCCAATATATGCACCCATTCTTGCTCATCTACTGACCACCATCTTAGACACAGAATTTGAACAACTCCTGTTTCTGAAGACATAAATACACATAGAAATATTGGGACCTTTTGACGATTTAAATCTCTTGGCAGAATATTTGACACAAATCAAACAATGGAATGCTCATCTCAGAAGATAAATACTAGGCTTCAGCCATTGCCAAGATTAACACATCAACAACATTCAACTACTGAGAATAGACAATTTCAACAGTAAGCACGCTTGATTAAAATACACACCATTTTATTACGAGGATGTACACAGTAGCTCTTCAAATAAACTTAGGCACTGGACCAACACTTAGAACGTTCCCCCTTCCTCACATGGTGACTTCATGCCTTTCCAGGGAGCAGATCTACGAATAACTAGTTGCAAAAAACAGGTCGCAAATTGAGAGCAGTATTTTTGCGACCAATAAAGATTATTAAACAACTGACCTTTGTACTAATATGTCAGTTTTTAAGAAATCTGAGTCATGGAGGGCAGCAATCTGACCTACCTCATGAATATTAATGAGGTAGGTTTCCAAATTGTGACTCATTACGATTGCTAGCCATCACAGGATGGTAGCCTATGGAGCTATCAGACCACCATGTCTGTGATAGCTTTGAAATCTGCCTTTAAAATAAAAGTATTCTTTTTTCAACCTTAAGAGGTGGCAATAGTCTCCATGACTACCAACTCGTAACCATTTTGTTTTTACATCCACAATTGGGAAGGGTCCCCTTCCCATTTGGATTTTCTTTAACACCTCCTTTGAGGTGTCGATAAATTTTGTGACCAAATTTCGCTGCAAAACATTAATATATAAGATATTGCCAGGAGGCCTACAACAACAACACACCCCTTCCTGATCTCAAATTGGTATCCATTCAGAATTCTATTTTAGAAGTCAGAAAAACTTTTCCAACACCTAAAATGAGATTAGTACACAGGAAAAAGCATTTTAAAGGAAGCAAATCCTGAATTCGAGCATTTGCTACCTTTGACATGCTTAATACATCTGGCCACAGATTCTGGAGACTCCTGTGACCAGATCTGGGAACAATGCAATTCAGCTTAGATATGCTTTTACACAATAGGCCAGTATTTACTAAAGTTTTGTGCAGGTGCTCATGTGGCACAAAGTAATTCAAAAGGATTTCTGTGCTGTAAGATGACACAAGCACAGTCCTAAAAGACCTTGCGGAGCATAGAGCAAAACTCCTGATAAACAATGTAAAGTGTACGCAAATTCATATCTATTAAAGCCCCGCAAAGTAACGTGAAGTAGGGTTGCATCATATCCAAGCACCAAATGAAACCAGGCACAAACAATATGCAAAAGCACAGCACCCGAATAGTTCATTCACAATATGTGTGATATTATAGCATATTACCCTTTATACAATTTCATTTGCCTGGTCATCTGCTATATCTCTACTTGAATTAAAGTATACAAAAAAGGGATGGGTGGAAAGCTTGAATCAATATAATGCCACTGGTTATTACTTGGGCGGCTACCCAGTCCATCGTTATTTTGCACACCATACCACCTTAGTTTGGACCCTGCCATATGAAAATGATACTCCTCCAATGGGACCAGTGTCCTGAAATTCCAAGCAGGGTCCTTCCTGAAACTGAACACAAACAACCAACGACCAGTTTCACCCTAGTTAGTGCTCATCAGCCCGGTATAGCTTGGTTCAAAATACACATTGTTCATGGGACTCACATCTTGGCAAATCCGTTCCACTTAGGGCAACACACTATATCATTTTCTAAAATATAACCCCACTGGAGTTAGTAACAAAAATTCTACATCATTTTTGCAAATGATATTTAAACACAATATTTATGTCAGATGATATTTTTGTATACAATACTCTAATTTGTTGTAAGGGGAAGGTGAGTGGCACAAATGCAAAATGTAATTTTGTCAGGCCATACAAAAATTCTCGACCGCAACTTCTAAGGGTGTTCTTACCACATAGTCATAATGTGTACTGTATTCTAGGAGGAATTAATCAGGCTTGTGGTAGACAAAATGCAGCAGGCTTCATACATTACATTATCTATTTACTTCCGTATTTCTGAAATAGTTTGCTGTGATGTGCTTGCTAAACTGCTTGGAAGCACAATTGACAGGGACACAGAGGGAGATAACAACACGCGTCATGTCACATAGTTATCTCTGGCTTTGGCTACAAAAGATACCACAACATACATTGGCACCCATTGCTTTTGGTTTAACAATTGCATGCACCAGTTATGCCCAACAGAAAACTCTAATATTTTTGGGTGCTACACCTTCTTTAGAACTATTAAGGACATATTGATTCAAGTGTTTTGTAAAGCGCCTTAAATACATCTTCTTTATTTTTTAGAGCACTGGCCCACCAATTAGACAGTGAGCAGGTGAAGTTACAGGCCGAATGGTAGAGTGTTCTACAATTGGTGTAGTCCAGTCCAGGGGCGGCTCTTCCGTAATGGCGGAGAAGCATAACCCCACTCCCCAGAGCCAGCAGATGATAAATAAAATGCTAATAACACAAGGGAGGGGAGGTGTAGTGCGCCCTTATATTTCTCCAACTCAGCTGTGTTGCACAGCCGGGTTGGAGAAAAGCCACAGGCTCCAAGGCACTGCTTGAGCGGCAAACAAGGCTACTCAGACCAATTCTGGCGCTGCTCTCATGCTGTATGAGAGCAGCGTCTGGATTGGGAAGGGAGCCTGTGCTTTGAGGCCCATCCATTGCCAGGCCACACGAGAGGCTCGTCAGGTAAGTCTTTTTATTTGTATTTTATTCCCCACCATCACCCCCCTGACCTCCTTCCCCCACAGCCGCCCTACCACTTTTCATAGGTGGCAGCCGCCACTGGTCTACTGGTTCAAAAAACAGAGGTTCTGGTCAGGGGACAACCTTCTAGAAGGTGTTAATTGTGTCTCAGTTCTGCTGTTAGTATAGACTGAGAGTGTGTTGAAATCTACGCTGCCAGTATGAGGTGCTGTATAAAGCTGGGTGCTGCTCAGAAGAAGATACCGATACTACACATACTCTTCCTCTGCTACTCATGAGGCCAGAAACTCTTCTGCTTAAAATATTTCACAAGGCCATTGAGGTGACACATGCTCAACGCTAGAACTGACTGCTGAAATCTTTGTTTCATCACTGGTTAATGCAATATCCCTTCAACTGGTCCTTGCTATATATTCATTCATAGAATTAATGATTAATTCAAACTGCAGCAAGTCAATTTTGTGACTGACATTCATTTAGTCGATGATGATTAAATACCCTAAAATAGCAGCACTTTTTAAACTTAATCAATGTGATTTTAATAAAGGGGCCACAGACTTAACAGCTTTAAACGCCTGCAACACAGGGTCATTTCTTTTATTACCACCCTATATGGAATGCTGAGAATAGTTTAGTCAAACATAAACTCTAGAATCACCTGGCGACCTGTTCTTTTAAAAAGAGCTGGCTGGTCTATTAAGTTAAAGAATACAGTCCAGAAGTAAGAACAACGGAATTGGAATTGCCTCGACAAAGTCCGGTTTGACCTGATCCGGGGATGTTGCCTTACATATGCTGGGTAAACCTATCACCATTAATTTGATATTTCATTAGGGGTGGGCGGAATTTGCGAAATTCACTTTCGCAAATTATCGCGAAAATGTTAAAAATCTCCGCAAACACGCGGAAATATCGCGAAGATGCGGAAGTTTTTTTCCCGCCCGTTCGCGGTATTTTCTGCATGGTCGCGGCTCGCCAACTTACCCATGTGGTTGCTTGCTGGCGCGGCTATCTTGTTTTCAGTTGTCTCGCGGTGCATGATCGCGAGAAGAAAGACGAGATCGCGCGACGCATGACGTCACTGCGGGCGCGAACTGTCGCGAGACAGCGCAAATGGCTAACAAAAATCCAACATCTCATGGAGAACGCGACCGGATCGGGAAAACTTGTCGGCGAACGCGGGGATTCAGGTAAGGCGATCGCGCGCACGCGAGAATGTATTATTTTACAGCGCAAGCAAGAAACAAATTATCGCTAAGCTGCGGAATGCGGAAATTTTGACATTTTCGCGCTTTCCGCGGAATGCGAAAATGTCAAATTATCGCAATTTCCGCGACCGGAACAAAATTTTAGCCCAGGCCTATATTTCATACATAATGCATGGTTACACTTTACAAGTTTAAACTGATACATTTTTGCTTAATGTGTGCGCACTAATATGTTAATAATAAAGTCATGATTGTTCAATATACATTGAAAAACATTCTATTGTCTTGTTAAAATAAAGGCATTAATGAAGCACCATGTGGTTAAAGTGATTTAAAGGACTCCTCATATTTGTTAAAGGTCAGACAGAAATTAAATTAAAATGTGTATGAATTAAAAGTCAGGGATATAAATGTGGAACTTTTTTTTAATTTAGGAAGTTTAATAAGTCAGGAAGAGGGGCCGATATCCCTTTAGTTGTACAGCCAAGTAGAAAAAGGCACCTTCTCTTACTCTTTTTATCTTAATTTTTTGTCAAAACATTGAATTAATGGAAATAACATAATGTATTTTTTTCACAAGACACTTCTTGTCACTGTTCTAATGTTTACTTTTGGAAAATCTGAGAACTAATTCCTATTAACTCACGGAGTGACTTTACATTTAAATCCAAAACCCTTTTAGGGGAGAGAATCGGGAATTCCGGGTGAAGCTAAAATTGGAGGATGAAAATTCGCCTGAATTTTATAATTTTATAGAAGGAAACTTTGCAAGCATAGCACTGATACAATGCAAGAGGAAATAAATATTTATAGATGAATTCTTTTGTGAAATAACCACACATAGGGCTTTAAGTGGTCCGGGTCCATCTGGGTCTCAGAACCAGCTGAAATTAACAAGCATTCGCGAAGCCAATAGCTTTCACCTATGCGAGATCTATTGACTTTGTCAATATTTTTTGAAATGTTACACAGCAGCACAATTTGCTGTCAAACATGGCTTGAAATAAAAAAATAAAGTGTTCTGATGCAGACAGCGTGACTGCATCATAGCATTTCTTTCCTTTAACTTATGTTGCTCAGCAGCCTGCTCTGCTGTGCAATATGTATAAGCAGCAAGGGGTGGGAGGGCAAGCTACATCAAGGTTGTTAAACAAACAAAGGACCACTGTGAGGAGGGCAGAGCGTGGTGAGAAACAGGCAGCGGGAGGAGGGATGGTGGGTGGGGATCAAACAATGGACAGAAGGAGGAGGGCAGGGGCGGGGAAACAGTACAGTGCCAAGCACTCTTATAGAGTGCATTGCTGAAAATGTTTTTTTTCAAAGTACCTGGAACAGAGCGCAGCCAGTAGAAAGACACAGGCCGCAAATAGGAAGCAGTGATTGGTCCATGCTCCATGGCAAGGACAGAAGCCACAGGAAAAATGCAGGAGGAGATGAGCAGCTGTCAGGGAACAGAAGGCATGATCAGTAAGAAGCAAGGAAACGAGAGTGTCATGGAAATCAACCAATGGTAAGTATTGTTAAGTATTGGAGAGGCTCTAAATCAGTTGGATTTTTTTTAACAATAGCTTCCGCTAACAGCACATCCTAGCTGTAGGTGAGACCTAAAAATAACATTTTATTGCTCAAATTATCATTGTGGAGAGAAACAGAGTCACAGCTGTCTTTATGCTAATTGTTTTGAGAAGATGCAAGTTTTTATGACAGATAAAAGCAGGTAAATGTTTCAGAATACTTGGTCTGAATGTGACTACTGTGCTATGTTAATGCAGACAGTTGGAAGATGAGCTGAAAATAATTTTAATTGTAATTGTATTTATATAGGGCTTACTACCCCAGACGAGGCCTCAAAATGCTTTTTTGGCGAGTAGCACGCTACTCTGGAACCCAAAAAGGATTAGTGTTAAGTTAGTATTGGGAATTATGTAATTCATTTGAGTGGTGGACGTGTGCGTTTGTTATTTGGATTGTGGAGGGATATTAGAGGGAAGGGTTTGATTTATATAGTGCTTGCTACCTCTGATTAGGTGTTGAAGAGCTTTTCAGCGGGTAGCACAGTACTCTGGTACCCATCCAGGATTAGTTGGGAATTAGTATAGGGAAATATGAAATGGATTTGATTGGTGGACATGTTAGTCTGTTAGTTGGATTGAAAATGATAGTAGAGGGATGGAAGAGGGAAGGGTCTAGAAAGTGTTTTGTTTTTTTAGCTCTTAGCAGTAGAAGGAGGTTTTGGATGAGTAAACAGGGGGTGGTGGGGGAAGAGTCAGAGGAAAGGGTTTAGAAAGGCTTGTTTGGGAGCTCTGAATAGTAAATGAAGTATGAGATGGTGCAAGGAGGGATAGAAGAGAGAAAAGTCTAGAATAATGTATTGTTATACATGGATGGCTGCAAAATGTATGCTTTTTCTAAAGTTGTGCTAAAAAGAATATTAATGTAGGCGTGGATGGCTGCAGAATCTGTGGTTTTTCTCTAAATGTGTACAACCCACTAAAGTATTTGCCTAGGCAGTTTAGTTTCTGTTGCTTAATATCATGTATCTGCCTACTCATGGCATCTACATAGATTTCTAAGGCATTCTGAGAGTCCAACTACCCACTGGCATCGCAATCCAGAACATCTACAGCCCTAGTCGTATTTGCAAGCATCCATAACTGCGACAACTAGTAAAATGGGCAAGAATAATCAAGTGGGGCCTCCCATTTGCATGTGCCAGCAAAACCTGTAGTAATCACTAAAGTGCCCAAATGTGCATGTGTACTAAACTGATTTCCAATTGGCTGAGTCAGTTAAACATATTAACAACATGTGTACTTCTAAGTGATTTTTTAGAATTCATTGAGGTCTTTGTGTCCCGTAATGTTCATGGGAAATTGGTACTCACATACAAACCTGCAAACAACAGAAAGAGTTTAAGAGGTACATTTGGTGGAGGAACAATTGGCCAGCCATCTACTGAAGCAAATTAGGGACTGATTACAACTTTGGCGGTCATAGTCCTGCCTTCGAAACAGTGTCAGAATCATCGCTGCAGTGTTGGCGGTCTGACTGCTGTATTACGATGCATGCTGTTTCATAGATGAAAGACCGATGCAGTCCCACCACCAGGAAATCTTGACCCTGGTGGTGGTGGGATAGGTTAATGCAGCTGTCGGAGGGTGGACCATCAGTGTAACCGCCGGCCCAATTATGATTTGTCTTCTCGCCGGCATGGCTGTGGTGGTCCAACCACCCCATCTGAGCATGCAGAAAGGGAGGAATATGAGGCAAAAACTCATCTGTACTCAACTTCACATGTCCTGTGCCAACATGGAGCTGATCATACAAGTCCTGCCTTTGCTGTTCCTGCTTGATGACATCCAAAACCTACTCCATAGTGGACACAACTAACAATAAGCTATACTCATACACTTTTCCATCTACTCCTCATCAAATAGATGCCCTGCTATGGATATGGCAAGGGGTTGGGGTCCCTGGGCCAAACATATTTTGTAGGCCTCTGTTCGGAAAGCTTCTGAATGTATGATCCAATTGCAGCTTTATGATGCCCTCTTTGGCCAGGTCACTGACACTACACAGGTACACTCTACTAAAGTCTACATGTGTTCACATCTCATATTCAGGGATAGGGATGTGTGCGTTAAATTGTATCACACAACAGCACCCCCTCATCAATATCACACCAGTTAACCTCTGTGACACCCGCATGTTGCTCATATGCTTGTTTCTGTTGTATATCAAAGACACATCTGTATGGATGTGTCATGAAATTGAAACACGCCTTCTCCCATAAATCTCTGTAATGGACTCTCACACATCACCCACATTAACATTTAAAGTTAGACAAAAAAAAGGGATTTCAAATAAACAGTGTGAGAAGCTTTCAAATGTCACAATGTAAAGACTCTCTGCAGAATAGGTATGCCTGTACCAGGAGGCCCCCTGAAAGGCTGAGGCCCTGGGCCACAGTCCACTTTGCGCATGCCTCAAAACCTCTATGTGCACAGGACCTGTGGCATGAAGTATATCAGGGACAACCAATAGCATAACCAAGTGCCATGCATATGTGGGAAATGTGTAAGTGCAAGTCAGGAAAGCAAACACAGCAGGAACAGCTTTTTTCACACATTTAAAGTAGATGCAAAAGGTACACACACGTGAAATGGACACATGTCAATAAAAATGTCTACAAAGATATGACAATTTAACACCGTCCATGTGTGGAAAAACAAATATCTAACATGCACACATCAAACATATATCCTACCTACATCACAGGGAGAAGTGTAAATTAAATGATACTGACATTGGCCAAGCCAAGCTGAAACACCTACCATATGAAATACCACCCAGTGCAATGTCAGACCCAATTGGAATTCATCCTACATATCCATCCATTAAACATTTCCCCTTGTCCTGTGTGACTCCAGCATTGGTTCCAAGGTCAGAACATACTAACCACCACAAATGGATCAGCAATCAGGGTCAAACAAACACAACTGTAGTCAAACATCTCAAAGTATCCAATAAAATCTAATATTTAGAAAAGAAATGGTAGGACTAATGTGTTATAAACCAACCAAATATTTTTATTTCTCAAACTGATTGGACACAGCTCATTGTCAGGCCTTGCTCTCTGCAAGCTGAGCATACCTACTGAGACCACATGAACATCACATTTCCACCAATTCAATACATAAAAGTATATCTTGTGGCCACCCTATACGTGACCTCAAGGTTGTATGGCACTCTGAAGGGGTCTGTGAGGTCTAGCTCACAGGCAACAGTTTGCCGATGCCTGATGTGGGCTGAGTTATATGTGGGATTGTACACATAGCTAACCTCATCCTCAACTGGGGAGAGGATGTAGCCTTGCGGCTAGAGCGGTCGACCTCGAAGCTGGGGAACCAGGTTCGAGTCTCGGCAATGACGCTCAACATCCTGTGATTCACTTAATCTCCCAGTACCTACCAAAAATGAATGTGTCCTTTGTAACAAAACTGGTGCTCATGTAAAGCGCTCTTATACCCGATGTCTCGGGTCTAGTATGTGCTATATAAAACTCTAAAAATAAAACTTTAAAAAAAACTGCTGCAGTAGACATAGACAGCTCATGCTGTAAAGCCTATACATTTCTTTGAACATTTACTATGATCAGATTAGCAAATATCTCTTAGGTACCATGTATACTTGCATAGATACATGCATGCAACACAAGTAGGATCTAGGGCTTATCCCACTTAAAAATGGCGATGTTAAGTGCACAAAGTACAGTGCTAACCAATCCATTACATGCTTGTCCTATGTAGGGACCACAGCATGTTACAATAGAATCTGAATTCACTCTGGGACTCAGAGGCACATTGTAGGCTGTGGGAATGGAAAGGATAGAGTTGAACAGAGTAAAATATGTATGTGAGATAGTTACCTGCTCCTCTGGTGAGCCATAGAGCTGGCCATACAGGGGAAGGACCTCTTTCTTCTACTAGTTTCTCTAGCTCCTCTGGAGAGAAGGCAGGGACCCTCTTAACTGCTTGGCCTGGCATGAGTGCACACAGAGGTGGCAAACAGCTGCTAATGTGGAGGAGGTGTTGATAACAGCAGTGTCAGGAGGCAAGTGAAATATTTCTCAATGTACATGTACGCGGTCATCAGTGTAGATGGACACTGCCATGGGCTCTCCCCATCACAATCACCAACATTAGCCTATGACTGTGTCCGCTGTGGAAGAAACTGCCCACCACGTGGTTAACATCCACCACCTGCGGCAGATTCCGAATGTACTATATGCGAGGTGAGGCATCCACCATTTTAGCGGTTGGAGGTACATTATTGGTGACTGCTATGTGTGCCACCACTAAAATTGTGTTGTAACATGTTTACAGAGGTATTACTCCTTTGCTCTGTAATTTCCTTGACACAAACATCAATGTAGTGCATTACTGTGGATAAATGCTATATCACAGAAGTGCACTGTACACTGCCAGTGACAGTATTTTGTGAGAACAATTAAAACTTGACAATATTAAGGTGCTAATTATACAGTTCTGGATGTATAATGTGCACATTTCTGTTACAGACACATGTGAAGACCACAATGGGGATTATAGGTGGATGTTAGACAGTACACAATTATTATATAAATTATGTGTAATGCTTTCTGAAGCAGTTATCTTTTGTCACATGACGTTTGGCGTACTCTTCATATATGTTACTCTGGACACTGTGACCAATGTTCAAAATTGTTTTCACTCCACACATAGGTACCCAGGGAGAGGGAGGAGACAACAGCCTCCAGTGTACCACCCATTTCCACACCTTCAAACCATGGAAGAAAAGGATTGTCATGTGTTTCTTACATGGCATTTGGCGATGCTGCGCGCGCAACGAAATTCGTGTTTTTTTTTCCGTAACTTACCTGCAATCGGCCGTATGCCGCATTTTGCAACCCCCCACCATGCCCCTCCTCTGCCCCACGTAACCGCCCCGGTAACACGCCCTATACGGGCCGTCGCTGGTAGGGAGTGTTGTGTTCTGGGGTGCCAAATCATTAGTCTCTCTGGAAAGGTTAGGAGGGCACGTGAGACACTATAGGTAGTCGGACTCGGGCTCATAGATACTGATGTGGTATGGAGACACAGTCCCCCACATACTGATGTTCTATGGTCCCAAGCATAGTTCCAGAGCAGAATCCCTGCAACAAGATGTCACTGAGAAGTTTTGTTTAAATGGGCAAAAAAAACAGCATTTAGGTCATCAGCAGGAGCCTGATCTTCTTCCTTACAACCCTAATCCCACATCTATCCCACCTATTTTGAGACGTATGGCAGTATTGCATTTTGAGGCCACAGATTCCTTTCAATACACTGTGGCAATATCTGGTGGTATGTCACAACCCATGTTCAGCGGTGTACTATAAGATGTACTTTCAGCAATCATGAGACACATTAACAGCTACATCCAGTAAGCATCCCAAATGTGGTTGGAGCCATTGATGGCACTCATATTGCCTTAGTGCCACAGCAACCAGGGAATAAGTTTACCATAGCAGGAAGCACTTTCATTCTATCAAAGTGTAAGTTGTCTGCTTACCGGATTTGTACATCTCAAATGTCTGTGCCGGTTCCCAGGATCAGCCCACGATTCTTTCATAATGTGGAACAGAACTATACCTCAGCTAATGCCACAACTACTACCGGAGAGGGCCTGGATTGTATGATCCGTCCTAACTTTGTGTGGGTGATGTCAGGTATTATGATCAGAAAGTGTGTAACTTATTGTTACACTTATGTCTGTTTTCCATTAAGGAGACTCAGCGTATCTTAACAACCATAGTTGTTATCACTACTGAGGAATCCAACTACAACAGGCGATGTCCGCTTCAATGAGGCCCATGGAAGAACACGTGGTGCTAGCTTTTGGGATCCAGAAGACTAGATTCAGATGTCTGGAGAAGACTGGGGGAGCCCTCCTCCACTCATCCAGGAAGGTGTGTCTAATTACCATGGCCTACTGCATGCTCCAACACATCGCCCTGCGATGGACCATCCCTTATATCGTAGAGGATGGAGACCCTGAAGTGCCACTGGGTGAGGATTCTGAAATTCCAAATGATGATGACAGTGGTGAAGAGGAAGGAGCTGACTTGCGTCAAGATCTCGACAACGTCTTCTCATGAGTGTAGGTATGTTGTGAGATGTCATGACATTGACTATTAAAGCAACTCTTATTATGATGATGGGCGGAGAATGTTTAGGGAAAATTCTGGTGAAAGGTATTTGTGGAGGAAGGTTATGACACATGCTCATTGTGTTAGTGTTGCTGTGTTTAGCATAGACTTTTGTCACAGACTGTTTTCTCCAGAAGTTGGCTATGTGAATTGTGTCATATGTATGGTTTCATAGCTAATCTCTTTGGTTTGGTCTGTTTTAGGTACCTTCACCATGGTATCTTCATATGGACATTTCAGAGTTGTGACATTAGCAGGTATATGATGCTGTTTGGACGTACAAAGTGGACATGGATTGTTCCTAGGAATGCCTGTCACGGGCTTTGGGTGTACAAAACCTGTACCAAAACAGCTTGCACAGAGATAGAATGGAAGTTAAGAGGAATCCATTGGACTTGTCCTTGTTGTGTGGTGATCCTAATGCAATAAGTGTACCATCTTGTGCTCCAACAAAATGTTGTTGTGGGCCCCAATCATGCTAGTCTCCATTCACATTGGCTAAATCCTCATTGTGTATGTATCTGTTGATGTGCTTCCTCATTGTAGGCCAATGTGATTGTGGCACATCACTGAAATTTGTTTGTGACATTCCACCAAGAGACCCTGTGATCAGAAACTCTTGTACTGCCATGTATCTGTTTATGGGTTTAAATGATGTGGGATTCCTTTTCTGTAGTATGCGATACGGCTTCAGCTGATGACAGACCAATTGTATTTTGCCTATTCAATAGTAAATTGTCTAATGAATCCCCTCCTTCTGTGTTGTTAAGGTCTGCACCCGAAAATGTGATCATTGACACAGAATAGTGGAGTCATATTTGATTTGCTATGTTTCTGACATTATGCCAGCCTATGATTGGAACAAATGATTAAAGATGTTATAAGACAAGACACTTCTATGTATGTGTTGGTGTGACATGGTTGTGATCCTGAGATAAACATTGTGTACATGCAACATATCCATGCGTACACAAGCAGCTTGTTCTGAAATTGTAGAGTTCACATGGGAGTACATATATACATTGCAAGATGTGAGACATACTGCAGCAGGCAATGAATTTCTGCTTGTGTATTTTTTGCAGTGAACAAGGAGGTGATAAACACTGTGCAAAGCCAAACAGAGAAAACAAAAAGTGTAGAAGTCAGTCATGGTGAATGAAACCATAGTTGTCGGTGCCAAATTGTCTGAAGTCCAGTAAAAAATACTACTCCCATCAGAAAGGGAAAGGGTCCAGAAATAGTCCACAAAGTGAATGTGTAGCACACACTGGAGGAAATTAAGGTCGAAATTTCTTGCTGGCAGTGGTAGGTGCCTTGACATTTGCACCTCTTGGATTTTTGCATGGGCGTCGCCTACTGCGGGAGAAGGGAGATCTACTGTTGCCTAGACAGGGGTGTCTGCAGGCATGTCTTCCTCTGACAGGGCCTCCCTTCCTGTGGCTGCTGCAGATGTAGATGGGCTGGATATAACTGGACCACATGAAGAGGTAGATGGTGGTGGAAAAGCCATACAGAGGGTGGTGTAGATGTCTTGCAACACCCCAATGAGCTGTCACTTGTTGGTGTTGTGGGTGGCCAACCTTTGGTGTATGTCCCTCTGCAGCTGCGTCATCTTCTGGATTTGAATCAATACCTGACCTATCTCGCCTTGGGTATCCTGACAGGCTCCTAAGACTTGGTCGGTGGTGGCCTGGGTGTGAGTGGCCCCAGTGGCCTCACTCAGTGGGCCCACAGTTATCCTCCCACAAACCCCAGACCCACGGGCCTATGCCCTTGGCCCAGAGTGCACTCTCCCACTGGTTCCTGAATCCTCTGAGACTGGGCTGATGAATCCCACCTGAGAATCCAGGACTGGGGGACACAAGATGGTTGAAACTGTGCTAGGTACACAGGTTGGGGGGTCTGGGGTTGGCTGAGGTATTGCAGCTGGGATGTGAGGTGCCGGTGTGGGCACAGTGAGACTCACTGTTGCCATCTGCCCAGGCTGACCAGATATGCCAGGATGGTCATCCAAGTCCACATCTCCAGGAGTGTTGTCATCACTGAAGGCTTCAACCGGGGGTGAAGTGTGAGTCTCTTCTGTGATCAAGCTCTGGGCAGGTGCTGTGCCAGATAGACCTGTTGTGAAATACAGAATGTTGTCATTGGTGGAAGTGTGGTATCTGCATCCCAATGTTTTGTGTCACAGTAAGTAGAGACCTAGGAAAAACAAAATAGGTAGAGATTACTAACGTGATATATTTCGGTGGTATTGGACTTGTTAACAAGACATTTGGAGACATTCAATACATGTACTAGAATTGAGCAGCTCATTACATGTGCTGATATGTTGCATTTTGGATTACGAAATGAACATGATATCTCCCAAACATTTAAGGCAACCCAGTGGAGAAGTAACAAGTGTATTTGACCATTCCAAGGCCTAGTTGTGTACAATACAGGAGATCACACAACTTGGTTGTAAATTTAGCATTAGTCCTCATGTGAGCAGTGCAAAGTCAATGGGTCACCTGCCACTTCTAATCAGCTGACTTAGCTTAATGCCTTATACATATTTGAGGTACACACTTGGTATGGTGTAACCAAAGCCATCAATATTTTCAGTTGAGGAGACCAGGACAACATCAAGCTACGTAGACAGAACGGTCTTTGGGAAGAGCATTTTCTATAGATTGCCCAGTCGTGGAGAAATGAACATTGGTTGTTACATGTCCAGACAAGTGAGAATGGGCAAAATCACTGTTGCATCATTGCATCTTGTTTTCTGTTACAGAAACAGGGCCCTCTGGTAGTAGCAGTCATTGCAATCTCTACTTCCCAACACTTGACAAATGGTTAGTGTAACATACCTGTTGTCAAAATGCAGTTTGGCAGGAGCATACATTTATATATTGACACACATCATGGGTCCTGGGATGATGATTTAATTGCAATATACTTACAGACAGCAGTCCAACATGTGGCATGTAATGAAGTTTGATACATGCGATCTTACATTCAACAATACACATTGACACTGACATTAAAATATCTCTGATACTTTGAATATTGGATATTAGGAAAGTAGATAGACAACACAATAGCAAAAACTGAGATGAGAACATACAGGACATTGAAGTGTTGTGACAGTGAGGTATAACTTACCAGACTCCACTCCCCCAGGTACTCCTGTGAAGTCCTCAGAATGCAGGATGGCCAAGACCTTCTCCCAGTGAAAAGGTTGTAATAGGGCTCTGGGAGGACCACCGCCAGTCCTCTCGGCCTCCAGGTGGTGGTTGGAGGTCAGGGAACGCACCTCCCCCCTCAGGTCATTCCACTTCTTACTAATTTCCTTTTTTGTGCGCAGGGTGGTACATACATTTTCCTTTTTCTACTGAGAGGAGTATGTTGAACTTGGGCTCCAAATAATTGTGACTCTACTCTTATGATTTCATCCACCATGACTGACAACTCAGCCTTAGAAAAACGTGGATTTTTTTGATGTGACATAAGTGTAAATTAAAGTGAGTGACATTGCCAAAACCCCACTGGGATATTAGATAAAATGCAACAAAAGTGTGTGAAGAGTGTTAAATGGGATAGAGAAAACAGGGCTGCCTTATTTGAACAAACAATTGTGGTGTCTCTTTTGATGTGCTGCAGTGGAGAGGCAAAGAATCATGGTCTGGGATGGGGTGTGTTTTATAGAGTGAGTTACAGGTGTGTCCAGTTGGCCAATTGATATCAGCTGTGTTGTTTTTGTAGCCAGCCAATGGGCATTGTTCTGGTGCTTTGCTGAGTGCGTCCAGTAGCGGTCTACCTCCATAGAGGAACCGCCATGAGGGGACTGCCAGCACCGACGGCGATGGAATACAAGTCTCTCCCTGGCCCGCCCCAACTGCTCTGCAGGCAGAGGCAGACTGCATGTTCATTCATTTAAACACGAACAAGGATGTAGGGACCCAAAGGATATAATAGCATACTGGACGACGTTTGTAACAGCACTGACAGCCAAGTTTGCTAAACAAACCAGGCAAAGAAAACCACATGATAAGGAAAATTTAACATTTTCAAGCACAGTACTCCGACCAGCAAAGAAAACTGTGAATCAACTATGGAGGAAACTTAAAAAAAAGGCCATCGGACTCAGAAACATTAATAAAGCTGAGAACAGCACGCAACCATCTCAAGAAAATCAAAAGAGAACTTCAAAGGGGAAACTGGAATTCGTTCTGGGCCAAATTATACCAAGATATCAAAGCGAACAACTCGGCCAGGTTCTAGCGTACCATTAATGGCATTGGCGGGAAACCACAAAAGTGGCAGCTTCAAACATCTTGGAGTCGGAGTGGAGCTCTTTTCTGCATTGCCATTTTTGTGCCCATTCAGTAGTACCCAATGAACAGGGACGAGAAAATATGGTGGACGCAATAAGAAATGAAGTTCACTCGTCCATTGGGCTGGCCAATAACAACATCACAGTCCCTCCTCTTACCGATCCAGATCCCGCTCATCCAACAAACAGGACAACACCAAGACTCTCCCATTTAATCAGCACTGAAATACTAACAATTCAGGAGGAGGACATAGTAAAACTGATCAAAAAGGGCAGGCAAGACGGTGCCCCCGGCCCAGGAGGCATTCCCCCGGCTTTGTATAAAGAGGATCCAGCTTTTTGGGCATCAAAGCTAGCTCCTTTGTTCTCTTGTATTTTACAAAAGAACATTATTCCACCCCTTTGGCATGGCTCGATTCTGGTGCCAATCTTTAAAGGAGGAAACAAGCAAGCCCCTGCGAACTACAGACTGGTCGCACTCATTGACAATGAAGCAAAGTATTTCGCTGGGATACTGTTGAATTCACTACGGGTTTGGGCGGAGGAAAATCAAGTAATTCCGCCAAACCAAACAGGCTTTATGAAAGATACAGGGACAGCAGTCAACCTCTTGTCACTGTCCTGTTTGATAGATCAGGCAGAATCTAGCAAAGGATCTCTTTATATGGGATTTATCGATTATAAAGCCGCATTCGACAATGTCAACAGGGCAAAGCTCTGGCAGAAACTCAACAGTCTGGGCATACCAAATGATCTATTAAGAGCCATACAGATGCTGCACCATGACACCTGGGTCAGGATCAAAATTGGGGACGGATCAAGACTGTCTCGTCAAATAACAACATCTAGAGGCCTAAAACAAGGATGCGTCTTGGCCCCCACCCTTTTTAATCTTTTTCTATCAGACCTTCCTGAGGCACTAAATAAAATAAACTCCCATGCTCCTAAACTTGCCAGCTTTCGCTTGTCAAGCCTCTTATATGCAGACGATTTGGTCCTTTTAAGCAACACAAAAGTAGGTCTGCAAAGATTAATGGATGCAGCTGCTGAGTATTCAATACGGAATGAGCTCCAGATAAATAACAAAAAACAAAAATCTTGGCGGTGCGTCCTGGCAAGCCCCGGAAGACGGCTTGGTTCTTAAATATGGTGAGAATTGAAGAAGCACCTTGTCAAAAAATATTTAGGTGTATTTTTTAACAACAACGGTGGCTACAAAACTCAGCTAGAAGAGCAGAAAAAAAAGGGAGTAGCACTTTCTTTTGCTCTCAGCTCCATCTTTAAGAAATTGTTTGGACCAACATTCACCCCAATTTTACAGACAGCTCAGGCAAAAGTCATCCCCACCCTATCATATGGAAGCGAGGTTTTAAAGGGGCGGGACAGTGGCAACTTGAACACAATTATTGCAAACATTTTTAGAACAGTGTTTAAGCTTCCAAAAAACACCTCATCAGCACAGATCAGGCTAGAATTTGGCATCAGCAATCAAACTCTGGCGAGACTAATGAGTTTTTTAATAAACTGCCATAAACTAAGGTCATCAAAAGCCGGGAGTCTGGCACAATATCTTTGGTCCAATATATATACAAACCAATGGCAGTCGGGGCATGCATACTGGGCCAAAGGCCTGGCAACTTTGAACCTAACAGAAGCATGGGATTTGCAAATCAGCCAAGGCGAATTCAAAAGATTGGCAAAAATAAGCATGAAAAAACTTTCTGTAGTAGAGGACAAATCATGCCTCGCAAAAAGGTCACATGGATGGCTAACCCTCAACACGTACTCCAAATTGTCTTCTCAGGGGTACCTAACTTTACCATTCTCGGCACATACTAAACTTCGTTTCTTAAAACTAAGACTGGGAGTACTCAACCTGCTTTGTCATCTGCCGAAGTGGAAAAGAGATCAAACACAGCAGTTATGCCGCCTTTGTGGGAAACACAGAGAAGATATAATCCATATTCTCTGTTTATGCACATGCCTGATGCAGGATAGAAGGTCCCTCCTAAGGAAAATTTGGAACAAAATGGAAATCAGATCCTGCAGAGCCGCAGTTTTAGCAAGTTTCAACTCACATAACCCGGAGCTAAATTACGCCTTAGTCAGGTTCATGGAGCAGGCCGACAAAAGAATAACGAAAGGGTCAAAAAATTGAAATCATCATCATGGACTTAGCTGGGTGGCTGTTCTTGAGGGGCGAGGTTAAATGAACTTGAAAGCACCCCACACCAAAACTTTGCAAAAAAATTTTATTATAGAATTTTGAAAATGTTTTAGCAAGAGCGAAAGGAGAATGGACTCCGAACCTGAAAGGCTGCACTTTTAGTCACTTAATGCACTTTATTGATTGCACAGAATGTCATTTTAAGAATCAGTACAGTCTTATGGTAATATCGCAACCTCTTAAAGTAATTAATTAAATCATTTTTTTTTTTTTTTACACAAAAAACGTTGCCAATCTATTTGGGCTTATGTTATTGTATAATGAAGTGGATTGCAAAGGTTATTTTAACTAAGCAATAAAGTATTATTATTATTATTATCATTTAAACAGGTCCCCAGCAACACACCCAGCTGCCAGTAGGAGTCAGTGCAATGACCTAGGCAGCCCAGTGGGCCAAGTGTGGTGTCCTTGTGCAGTAAAACAGGGGCTCATGATCGAATTTATGCTATATGACAGTGGTTCCCAATATGTGCACTGCAGCACCCCAGTGCGCCTTCAAAACTAACCAGGGGCATCGCGCACCAAGGGTTTCTGATTTTCAACTGCAAGTGATAATTGCAGTTTAAAATATCACTGAAATGAAAAGTAGTGTTTGCAGGGCTCTGTTTACTGCTTTACAAGTCACGAACATGTGAATTTATTTATTTATTTGTGCCGAAGGGCTTCCCTGGTGGGTGGAGGGTGGGGTGGCTTAATTACCTGTGTGCAAATTCACACGTCGGGTCTGGGGAGCCCAGGCTTTTGAAGCCCCTAGCTGAGTTCCTTGCAGGACGTGCTGAGTAAACAAAGTAGTCCCGCAGGCTCCAGAGGCGCACTACAGCTTTTAGGTAGGCAGGCAGGGAGTCAGCACAAGGTTGTGATTGGACAAGAGTGTTAGTTTTTAGTCAACTTCTCTCCTGAAGCCTTGCTACCTGTTTTTCTCTCTTTGTGAAAAAGTAAAAGCTTAAGATTATCCTGTCTATCAGTCACAGCAATGTTGCATGCATTTTGTTCCGCTGATTTGCATATTTAAATGCAAACAGTTTTTTGTAAATCCATAACACCTATTGTGGGGTCTAGGGATGAACTGCTAAGTTTTCGACATATAAAAGCAAAATATAAAGAGAGGATTCCCAATCTGTTTAGTGGTTTGTTTTAACTCCCAGTGGATCTAGTTGACTTAAGCCATTATGGAGAGTGCTGACTTGGTGCACAGGATATTACTCAGACTGATGAAGAGATTTTAAGGAGGAACCTAAGGGAGTTCCTGGATAATTAAGTCTCAAGTTATGCCCTCCATTTTAAAAAAAAGGTTCCTCTGATACTGGCAACTAACTCTTTGGCACCTGGTGGTGCAAAATGATGTTAATTTTGGTGGCGGTTCAACTCTGTAATGAATCTCTGACCATGTGTCTAATTGGTTTGATCCTAACCGGGGTAATTATGGTGGCCATTTTAAGAGGCCCAGCCTTATGATGATATTGATCACCTGTGTCTAGATGACCTCTAATATGATGATGTGGGGTATGAATAATATGATGTTGGTAATGCCTTAAGAAGGCTAACTTAGATAAACCCCAGGAAGTGGAGTGAGGTAGCATAGAATGAAATAAAGTGTCAGAGTTGGGTGGCGTGGAGAGTCATAGAGCGGAGTCGTGTAGAGTGGAGTGTCAGAGTGGAGTGGCATAGAGTGGAGGTTCGTGGAGAGGAGTGCCATGGAGTGTAGTGGAGTGGCGTAGAGTGGAGTACAGTGTTGTAATAGTGTTGTGGCATAGAGTGGAGATGCATAAAGTAGAGTAGAGTGTCAAAGAGTGGAGTATTATGGAGTAAAGTGTTGTAGATTGGAGTGGAGTAGAGTGAAATGGAGTGTCGTAGAGTGTCATAAAGTGGAGTGGCACAGAGTGGAGTAGAGTATTTTAGTTTGGAGTACAGTGTAATGAAGCAGTGTCATATCGTTGAGTATAGAATGGAGTAGTGTAGAATGTCATGCCACTGTTGTGTCGTTCCTACAAATCTATATAGGATCTGCGCATTTAGACAACATAAACTAAGGGATTGGTGTCCAGACTGATTCCAGGCATCCCCAAAGGATATGTTCGTCTGTAGACCAGCTAGCTGACAGTGCCACTATAAGCCTCACAATCTTACAGAGGAGTGAATAGTTTCTGGCAACTATCGAACATAACCCTGTCCCCATCATGGAAACAGTACAGTAGTTTTTCGCTCGGTTTCTTATGCTCACTTTGTCACAGACACATACACAAAATAAACAGTGGGGACGTTTGCAATAAGCATTTATTGAACCAACGTTATTCTAGTGTAAAATATGTGTGCTGCAACAACCATTAGACAGAAACAAATTTATGAGGTTGTAAGCACCAACAGAGTAAACAAAAGGTAGTATTCTACCATAGTGCTAAAACAGTGAATATACGCAGGCACATCAATAAATGACAGTAATAATGCGTACTCCTACAATGCAAACCCTAACTACATGTACCTAAGTGTATCTAGTATGTATGTAGGTGTATAGCCAAGAGTCTCACTAGGAAAGTACCAACCCCATTACCTGATGTGAGAGAGCATAGGACCACGTCTTGGTCTCGAGTTGAACACCCCGTGAGGGATGTTAGACCACTGCGTGTTGGGGTATCTGTGTGCAGGGACCTCAGTGTCTCGTGTCAGCATGGAAGTCTTTCTCCTCTGGTCTGCCCAGCGAATATGTTGTGCTTATAAACCCAAAAGGTACCCTCAGGGGTTCTACCTAGATGTATCATGGTAGAGTGGGCATGTCGGGCAAGGATGACAAAAGTGATGACCCTTATACAGAGTTATTATGCAGAAGAAGGTAATCCTGCTGTGATATTGAGCATTCTAATGCATAATAAATAAGGCTAGTTTTCAGAGAAAACCACACTACATGTATGCAGCACCTAACTAGGTAAAAGGTCAGCACCAAACCCGTTATGTAGAACAATGGTAGGATGAATATAGGTAAAAGGTTGTATAACTACCAAGGCCTATATTGGGGTACATTGGGGTTCATAACACCACAGAGTGATGTGCCATGGAGTTGAGGTGTGTAGAGTAGAGGGGCATAGAGTGGAGTGTCATAGAATTAAGTGGCATAGTGTGGCAGAGAGTTGAGTGGCATAGAGTGGAGGGACATAGAGTGGCATAGCATAGAGTAGAGTAAACTGTCAGAGAGTGGAGTAGAGTGCAGTAAAGTGTTGTAGAGTGAAGTAAAGTGGAGTGGAATGCCACAGAGTGGAGTGACATGCCATTGAATGAAGTGTCAGCTTAGAGTGGCATAGCGTGGAGAGGTGTTGCGTGGAGTGGCGTAGAGTGAATTAAAGTGGCATAGAGTGGAGTAGCATAAAGTGACATAGAATATCGTACAGTGTCATAGAGTGGTGTATCGTAGAGTGGAGTATCATAGAGTGGAGTGTCGTAGAGTGTCATAAAGTGGAATGGAGTACAATGGATTGACGTGGAGTGGAGTTGTGTATAGTGGAGTGGCTTAGAGTGAAGTGTCGTAGAGTGTTGTAGAGTGGAGTGGCATAGACTGGAGTAGAACACTGTAGAGTGCAGTGGCAGGAGTAGAGTGTCATAGAGTGGAGTATCGTGGAGTTTTGTAGATTGGCGTGGAGTAGGAGGAGTAAAGTGTCATAGAGTGGAGTGGCATAGAGTGGAGTACAGTTGTATAGTATAGACTGAAGTAGAGTAGAGCGGAGTGTAGTGTTATAAAGTGGAGTGGCGTAGAGTGGCATGGAGTGGCGTAGAGTGGAGTGGCGTGGTATAGAGTGGAGTAGAATATTGATTCTTAGAGTGTTGTGTCATAGAATGGAGGGGTGTAGCAAAGAGAAGAGTAACTTGAAGTAGAGTGGAGTGTAGTGCTGTAGAGTGGAGTGGCATAGCACAGAGTGGAATTAAGTGTCAGAGTGGAGTGGAGTGTCGTAGAGTTCAGTACAGTGGCACAGAGTGTTATAGAGTGGAGTGGCACAGAGTGTAGTAGAGTGGAGCATTGTAGAGTGGAGTTTTGAAGAGTGTCATGGAGTGTCATAGAGTGGAGTTTTGTAGAGTGGAGTACCCTAGAGTGGAGAGTCATAGAGTGCAGAGGGATAGAGTGGAGGGACATACCTACGAGTGCTGTAGGTTGGTGTGGGATAGAGTGAAGTAGAGTGTCATGGAGTGGCTTAGAGTGGAGTAGGGTGTTGTGGCATAAAGTGGAGCGGCATATAGTGGAGTAAAGTGTCAGAGTGGAGTGGCATAGAGTGGAGTGGCATAGAGTGTCACAGAGTGGAGAATCATAGAGCTGAGTAACACAGAATAGCAATGAGTGGTGTAGAGTTGAGCAGAGTGGCATAGAGTGTAGTGGCATTGAGTGGAGTATTGTGGCGAATAGTGGAGTGGTGTAGAGTGAAATAGAGTTTCATAGAGTGGAGCAGCATAGAGTGTCGAAGAGTGGAGGGGCATAGAGTGTCTTAGAGTGACATTTCTCAGAGTAAAGTGTCGTATAGTGATGTAGAGTATCGTAGAGTGAAGTAGAGTGGCATAGAGTGAAGTAGAGTGGTGCAGAGTGGCATAGAATCTAGTGGCATAAAATGGAGTAGTGTCATAGAGTGGACTGGCATAGAGTGGAGTAGAGTCTCATAGAGTGAAGTCACATTGAGTGGAGTAAAGAGGTGTGGTGTGGTATACAGTGAAGTGGAATAGAATGGAGTAGAGTGTTGTAGTGTGGAGTGTTGTAGAGTGGCATAGTGTCAGAGTGGCGTGGTGTAGAGTGGAGTAGAATGTTGGTAAAGTGGAGTGGAGTAGAATGAATAGTGTGTTGTAAACTGGAATGGCTTAGAGTGGAGTGGCGTACAGTGTAGTAGAGTGTCATACAGAGAAGTGTTGTAGATTTGAGTGGCATAGAATGGAGTAAAGTCGAGTGGTGTAGAGTAGATCAGGGTAGAGTGAAGTATAGTGTTGTACAGTGAAGTGGGGTAGAGTGTCATAGCGTATAGCGTTGTAGAGTGGCTTGTCAATGAGTGGAGTAGCATGGAGTAAAATCATGTAGAGTGGAGTGATGCTGAGTGGTGTACAGTGGATTGGCATAGAGTAGTGTACTGGGGAGTGGTGTATTGTGGAGTAGAGTGGTATAGAATTGAGTAGAGTTTTGTAGTGTGGAGGGGGTTAGAGAGGAGTGGAGTGGAGTAGGGAGGCATGAAGTGAAGTGGCATATAGTGGAGTGATGAAGAGTGGAATATAGTTAGCATTGTACAGTCGAGGGGTGTAGAGTGGCATAGATTGGAGTAGAGTGTCGTAAAGTGGAATCAAGTAGAGTGGCATAGAGTGGTGTAGAGTGGCATAGAATAGAGTAGTGCGGAGTGGAGTATGCATTGTGTGGTACTGCACTGCCATTGCAGCCAACACACTCTCAATTGAAATTACATTTGCACAGACAAACAGTTTAACTGATAAAATTATACAGTCTACAAACGATAATGTGTGGAAATCAGCAACATCTAGCATATTGATTTGTTTTGATCTTTTAAAATATTTGTTTCCACCACACTTCAGGATCACAAACAAATGTGCTTCATTTGGGAATTTCAATTGTGATATATTCTATAAATATGCGTACAGTTCAATCACTGATATTTCAATATTGTTGTGGGCTGGAAAAAATGACATTTTACAGCCTTTCTTTTCACAACCCCAGTACCACGAAAATTGTTGCATCAAGAGAAAGAAAAGTAAACACCTATCTCCATCTGAAGACAGAGCCTAACATTTCACACAGGTCTTTGAATGCACAGCAAATGTAACAAGCTAAAGACAAAATTTAAAGGCCTGTTTATTACTCATTTCCTTTTTAACTCCAGCATTGTTATTTTGTGGGTGCTTCAGCAGCCCCACTCCCCTACTTCAAGAGCCTATGGCATGAGTATGAAATTGAGGAAGAGGATTGTTTAATTTTGCTATTTGTAAAGAGCACTGACTAAAATAAACAAGCTCGTAGAAAGAACATTGTTCCTCACAGGCATGTGAGATTGATGAACTGGTAGTGGCAGAGATAAGTAGAATCAGTCAAGCACAAAGATAGGAAGTGCAAACCTTTTTTCATAGAAATACAGCATGATCGAATACTACTTTCTGAATTAGCATACAAGGGAGACAACTGAAACACACACTGCCATGAAGTACCTCACGAAAAAAAAAAAAGTTTCCAGAAAGTGGGTACTCGTTCGAGATGACAAGGAGCCAGTCAGAGAGGTAGTAAACATACAAAGACAGGCTGGACAGCCTAAAACAAATAAAGCCAGTGAATAGAAAGCACGTAAATGTGTGTTAGAAAATACAAAGCAGGGGGGCGTGGCTTGAGCGCCAGGGAAGATGGCGGTGCTTGAGTAGGGCTCCGCGGGATGGTGCGAGTGAACCTTACGGTGTGCCTTCTATTCTTCATTTGGGGAGTACTCATCACTAAGCATGTTGCCCTGAGCTCGGAGACGCTTCTGATGAATTCCGCTGCTGAACCGGGACATGGCATTTCAGCGTTGAAGTTACTGCCTCGGAACGACGGAGAACGCAGCCGCCATTTTGCATAATGATACATTCCTGAGGTAAATAATTGGTGAATGCTGCGCAACGGTCCTCTAATTCCTGGCCTCTTCTATCAGCGTTTTTGTTGCTACTGCCCTTATTGGAACAAATTAGTTTTTTTTTCTCTCTCCCGTTTTTCTTGAGCTCCTACATATTGACTTTCAACTTCCTTTGGAGTTGGTATTTCTTCCTTCAGTAGCATGCTGTGTGTAATCGACATTTTAGCTGCACTCTCACATTACTGCTGGTATATAAATGGTGTTTGCAGATGATTATTTCTACATTTTGACTTGGATTCTCCACATGTCAGCTCATCCTTTGAACCTAGCTACGTTTTTCTGCTCCTCTGCACCAGTTTTGTGGCACGTAAATTAAATGATGTACTTTTATACACAATTTATTACTAGTGCCTATTAGTCATATAATTCCTGACAGTTGTGGTCTAGTGTACCTGCTTAGTACTGCGCTTGTTTTAGAGACTTTGCAATATTTTTTTATGGGAAGACTGAGGAGAGTGAGTTCTTCCTTGGCTCGACCCACACAGGTATTTATCAAGAACTCTACAGTTCACAAAATATTCTAAAATGGAGGAAGCCCTGGCATCTGCGTCGAGAGGCTTATCATCTTCGATACCTACTCCTATCACTGCAGGGGAGGTCTCCACGAAACGTAAAAAAAAAGACCCACCATCACCACAGAAATTATCCTCTCCCGTCTCACTAGATATGCTGTTCAAGGAAATTCGCTTACTTACCAATTATGGAGGAAACTAACACCAAGCTACAATTCCTCATGGAAAATTGGTCAGAGATGGACGAAAGGCTATTTGTGGTAGAACGCAGTGTATCCTCGCTCGGGACCACTGACGGTAAGGTTAATTCTCTTCAATCTCAAGTCACTCTACTCCAGAGACAGGTTGAAGACCTTGAAAATAGGAACAGACACAATAATCTACGCATCTATGGACTGGCAGAGACCACAGAAGGCAGTCAACCTGTTGCTTTTTTCAAATCTTTCATTCCAAGGATCTTGAATATGCAAGCAGAAATTTCCCTTAATATCCAACTTGCTCACCGCTTGGGTCACCAGCAAACCTCGTCTACCATCTCAAGACGCCCCAGGGGTGTCATCTTATATTTTTGGGAATATACTGACTTACTAAAGGTCCTTTCTGTAGCCAGGTCAATTAAGCACATTGTTTGGCCTGGTAGCACTATCTACTTTTCTCAGGATTACACTGAAAGCACAGCCAACAGACGCAGGGAATTTCTCAGCTTGAGACCTGATCTCAGGTCACTTGGAGCTCGCTATGGACCCTTTCACCCCTGTCTATTTAAGGATACCTACAAGAACAGAACCATGACTTATGAGGACCCGATCAAACTGAAGAGCTTCATCAATTCCTGCAGGATGGAAACAATGGATGTTTTGGGGTCGTCTTCCTCTCAGACTGTATAGATCTGTAGGAATGTTTTGATCTTTTCTTCCCTTTTCTTTTCTTTGCTTCTCTCTTCTTTAGCAAATTTTACAAATATCCTCTTTTTCTCAAAATAGTGTTGGTTATCATAAGAAGGTTTTATTAGATCCAAAATGGCCAATAGCATTGTTATTTTTATTGACTATTTTTTTTTCCTCTTCTTATAAGTTAGCTCATATTTGTTCCTGTGTGTCCTCAGTCTTGTTCTGTGAGCTGTGGTCCGTCCTTGTCCTTCTCCTCGTCATGCTTGGGCGTTCCTCCTTCCCACTTGGCCTTCCCCCCACCCCAACTGGATTTGTAGGCATGTTTCTACCCTTTGTCCTTTTTGTTTTGTTTGTTATGTTCCTTCTACCCCTTTCACTCCTGTTTGTTCTTAAGACATTCTTCACCATATTGTCTTTATTCTCTTATGTTTTGCATTTGCATTTGAACTGTTTTTTATTAGAATTTGTATTCATTTATATCAAAAATCCACATGACCTAGTTTATGTTACAGTTGTTATATGTTATTTGATGGCTTGCCTAGATCACAATCTTCTTCTTCTACCTATGCCATTGCTTTCATGTCTCTGAAAATTGTGTCATGGAATGTTAGAGGTTTGAACTCTCCTATTAAGCGACAACGTGTTTTAACACATTTATCCAAGTTAGAAGCTGACATTGCTCTTATACAAGAATCTCATTTAATGGCAGCTGAATCTTCAAAATTAAAAAACAAATTGGGTGGGAGAGTTTTTTTTTTCCCAGGGGATGGTAAACGTAATGGTGTGGTGACGTTATGCCGTAAATCGATCTCTGTTAAATTAATCTCTCAATCATCTGACAATGAGGGAAGATGGTTATATACTAGATTGCAAATTGGTAATGCTCCGGTTTCTTTACTTAATGTGTATGCTCCCACTAATGATGACTCTTCTTTTTGGTCCTCTCTATCCCAACAAATTTCGTCTTGCATTGACGATAATTTTATCCTCGCTGGGGATTGTAATCAAATTGTTGATCCTTTCATAGACCGTAATTCATTAGTCTCCTTTAAATCCCATAAATCCCATTAAATATTTCTTGATGTCATAAAACAATACAAGCTTATGACGCTTTGAGGATTTGTAATTCTGTCACAAGGGAATATACTTTTTATTCACCCTCACCCCAGTCACAATCTTGAATTGACCATTTCTTTGTGTCTCATAATTTAACTCAATCTTTGAGGTATGTGGATATTGGCACAATTTTAATATCTGTTCGTGCCCCCTATATCCATCAAATTAGAAATTTTTATCAAAATCTAATTCCCCCAGAAGATGGCATTTTAATAACTCTCTCCTTCTGTATCATTCTTTTAACTACTCTTTTACTTCTTTTTTTAATGAATATTTTTCTTTAAATCAGACTGACACTACCTTTTTCTTTTATTTCGGATACATTTAAAGCAGCTGCCAGAGACTTTATTATAGGGTTTGTGATGAACTTACTAAAAGTCTCTTGACAAAAATAAAGAAACTGGAGCATTCATATTATTCTTCGAAGTCCAAAGAATGTTTATCTCAGCTTATTGAGGCCAAACTCCAATTTAATAAAGACTCGACTGACAATGCTTATTTATATCTGGTAAAGTCAAGTGCAACATTTTATGCTGGCGAAAACAAGGCTGGTAAACTCTTAGCAAATTATCTAAAGGTTCAAAATAATAAACTTGACATTGAGTCAATTTATGATAAACAGAACACATTACATTTTAAGGATTCTGAAATATTAGATGGATTTCTCCTCTTCTACAAGGATTTATACTCATCGGAATCCACCCCCTCAACGCTTGAAGTTTCACAATTCCTTTCAGGTATTCACCGTTCCTTTGAGTCCCAAATTGTTTATAGTTCTTTAGAATCTGACATTTCACATCAGGAGCTACTCAATGCATTACAGACACTCAAGAAAGACAAGGCTCCAGGACCTGATGGGTTTACAGTAGAATTTTTTACACACTTTTCTCCACTGCTCCTGCCCAAGTTACACACCCTTTTTAGCTCTTTTTTACAGATGAGCAAGTCCTCTGGTTCTTTTTAAGAAGCATTAATTTGTTTAATCCGGAAAGACGGAAAACACTTGAAACATTCTAAAAATTATAGACC
Source organism: Triturus cristatus (assembly GCF_964204655.1). NCBI lineage: Eukaryota > Metazoa > Chordata > Amphibia > Caudata > Salamandridae > Triturus > Triturus cristatus. Next base: position 605,855,382 of record NC_140594.1, read on the forward strand.
TATTTGTTTAGTCAACATTGATTATAAAATATTTTCCAAAGCCTTGGCAATGCGTCTGGAATACTTTCTTCTTCAATTGATAGGCGCAGAGCAGTCTGGTTTTATAAAAGGACGTCTCATTTCAGATAATACTCGCCTATTCTTTGATATCTTATCCAAGTCCTCTCGTGTACCTCATTCCCTAGCTGCTGTTGCTCTGGATGCGGAGAAAGCATTTGATCGTGTCAATTGGTCCTATCTTTTTCAAGTGCTCAAGTGGTTTGGTTTTGGTCCAAAGATCATATCTTTGATTTTGCACTTATATGCCAATCCTCGGGCTGCAGTCTTTGCTAATGGTAAAACCATTTTGATCTGAAAAGAGGCATACGTCAAGGATGCCTATTGTCCCCACTCCTTTTTAGGTCTCGCCTAGCTATTGCGTTTACGCAATCGCTATGCAAGACTCTAGTAGGAGGGGCATTTCAAGGTACTCCCAAAAGTGGATTGCATGGCGAGCACGCGCACAATCACGTGCATCGTGCCGCCAAGCAATCCGTTTAGGGAAGCGCTTCAGCCCACTGGCGCGTGCACGTGTAGCCACAGCCTCGGCATCATACTTCAAAGGGTCCGCTCCCCCGCCTGGAATGCGCTTCCCCACCCCCGCCACAGCATGCCGAGAGATTGTTTCCTCATGGCGCCTCTCACAACTGTCCCTCCCCCACCACAGGGCTAGTCTCACGGTCGCATTGCCATTCATCGATTTCACTTTCATGCCTGTGTTCTCTTTGCCTTTCAGCACACAGCCCGCCCTCCCCCTCCGTGTTTTCTTGCAGCTTTGCCCAGATCTGAGTCTCAAACAACCAAAATAATACGTTTGCCCTGCACGCTTTCTGCGCTTACAAAGTTAACATATGCCGCGCTCATTCCCTTTTCATCCTTCTAAGGTCGATAACATTAGCTCCATTAATTCTGCGTCTAAGGATTTAAATAACCATATGTTTTCTTGCAACTTTAGGCACTTCACACACACAGCCCCACTGCTCACACACACAGGCATCAAGGCAGCAACAGAATGCTCTGAGCCCCACCAGTGTTTGCCACACACACATGCCTCTCGCATCTCGTGTTTTCTTCCAGCTTTGGCCCGTGTTCTCTTTGCCTTTCAGCACTCAGCTTCCCCGTAACCACCATTTAACTAACATCCTGCCACACTCATTCCATTTTCATCCTCGCTTTCACTTTCATGCCAGTGTTCTCGTTGCATTTCAGCACACAGCTTCTCCGTAGCCACCATTTAACGACCATCCTGCCACACTCATTCCATTTTGATCCTCGCTTTCACTTTCATGCCCGTGTTCTCTTTGCCTTTCAGCACACAGCTTCTCCATAGCCACCATTTAACGACCATCCTGCCGAAAAAAAACATTTAACTACCATCCTTTTAGTTAAAATAAAAGAATTGCCTCTAAGGGTTTAAGGAACCATAGAAATACAAGGCAAGGCAGCAACAGAACGCTCTGAGCACCACCAGTGTTTGCCACACACACATGCCTCTCGCCTATCTCTCCCCCGCCCTCCCCCATCCGTGTTTTCTTGCAGCTTAGCCCAGATCTGAGTCTCAAACAACCAAAATAATAAGTTTGGCCTGCACGCTTTCTGCGCTTACAAAGTTAACATATGCCGCGCTCATTCCCTTTTCATCCTTCTGAGGTCGATAACATTAGCTCTATTAATTCTGCGTCTGAGGATTTAAATAACCATATGTTTTCTTGCAACTTTAGGCACTTCACACACACAGCCCCACTGCTCACAAACACAGGCATCAAGGCAATAACAGAATGCTCTGAGCCCCACCAGTGTTTGCCACACACACATGCCTCTCGCATCTCGTGTTGTCTTCCAGCTTTGGCCCGTGTTCTCTTTGCCTTTCAGCACTCAGCTTCCCCGTAACCACTATTTAACTAACATCCTGCCACACTCATTCCATTTTCATTCTCGCTTTCACTTTCATGCCCGTGTTCTCTTTGCCTTTCAGCACACAGCTTCTCCGTAGCCACCATTTAACGACCATCCTGCCGTAAACACCATTTAACTACCATCCTTTTAGTTAAAATAAAAGAATTGCCTCTAAGGGTTTAAGGAACCATAGAAATACAAGGCAAGACAGCAACAGAACGCTCTGAGCCCCACCAGTGTTTGCCACACACACATGCCTCTCGCCTATCTCTCCCCCGCCCTCCCCCCTCCGTGTTTTCTTGCAGCTTAGCACAGATCTGAGTCTCAAACAACCAAAATAATAAGTTTGCCTTGCACGCTTTCTGCGCTTACAAAGTTAACATATGCCGCGTTCATTCCCTTTTCATCCTTCTGAGGTCGATAACATTAGCTCTATTAATTCTGTGTCTCAGGATTTAAATAACCATATGTTTTCTTGCAACTTTAGGCACTTCACACACACAGCCCCACTGCTCACACACACAGGCATCAAGGCAGCAACAGAATGTTCTGAGCCCCACCAGTGTTTGCCACACACACATGCCTCTCGCATCTCGTGTTTTCTTCCAGCTGTGGCCCGTGTTCTCTTTGCCTTTCAGCTCTTAGCTTCCCCGTAACCACCATTTAACTAACATCCTGCCACACTCATTCCATTTTCATCCTCGCTTTCACTTTCATGCCCGTGTTCTCTTTGCCTTTCAGCACACAGCTTCTCCGTAGCCACGATTTAACGACCATCCTGCCACACTCATTCCATTTTCATCCTCGCTTTCACTTTCATGCCCGTGTTCTCTTTGCCTTTCAGTACACAGCTTCTCAGTAGCCACCATTTAACGACCATCCTGCCACACTCATTCCATTTTCATCCTCGCTTTCACTTTCATGCCCGTGTTCTCTTTGCCTTTCAGCACACAGCTTCTCTGTACCCACCATTTAACGACCATCCCGCCGTAAACACCATTTAACTACCATCCTTTTAGTTAGAATAAAAGAATTGCCTCTAAGGGTTTAAGGAACCATAGAAATACAAGGCAAGGCAGCAACAGAACGCTCTGAGCCCCACCAGTGTTTGCCACACACACATGCCTCTCTCTTATCTCTCCCCTGCCCTCCCCCCTCCGTGTTTTCTTGCAGCTTTACCCAGATCTGAGTCTCAAACAACCAAAATAATAAGATTGCCCTGCACGCTTTCTGCGCTTACAAAGTTAACATATGCCGCGCTCATTCCCTTTTCATCCTTCTAAGGTCGATAACATTAGCTCCATTAATTCTGCGTCCAAGGATTTAAATAACCATATGTTTTCTTGCAACTTTAGGCACTTCACACACACAGCCCCACTGCTCACACACACAGGCACTGATCACACGCACCCCTGCGTCTCAAACAACCCAAAAAAATAGTTTACCCTGCACGCTTTCTGCGTTTACAAACTTAACATAGGCCGCGCTCATTCCCTTTTCATCCTTCTAAGGTCGATAACATGAGCTCCATTAATTCTGCGTCTAAGGATTTAGTTACCATATGTTTTTTTGCAGCTTTGCCCAGATCTATATGTCACGCGACCCAACAGTGTTTGCCACACACACGCCTCTCGCCTATCTCTCAACCGCCCTCCCCCCGCCGTGTTTTCTTGCAGCTTTGCCCAGATATGAGTCTCAAACAACCAAAATAATAAGTTTACCCTGCACGCTTTCTGCGCTTACAAACTTAACGATTGCCATTATCATTTACATTAACTTTTATTTAAGTATTAATTATTTGCAAAAATTAAAAGCCATTGTTATTTGTAATATCAATACATCCAAGTCACGTAAATACAACACATATTGCATTACAAATGCTATAGGTGTCACATTTGCAAAAGTTAAAACTATTGACATTGTACATGAGAAAGCTAGTAATTTCAATATTTTCAATACCAACACATAAATAAAAAATTAGTCAATTTACAATACAAAAAGCTCAAACTTTCCTAATGCGAGACCTATTGCATTGCAAATGCTTGTTAATTTAGCTCGAGCCTTTCTTATCCAGAATACGTCAAAATAATGATATCCAAGGCTTTCAGATTAATGATAAACAAATTAAATTAGCAGCCTATGCTGATGACATATTATTATTTATATCCAGCCCAAATTCCTCTATCCCAGCCTTCCTAAATGAGGTGGAACTATTTGCTTCTGTCTCGGGTTACAAATAAATAGAGATAAATTCAAAATATTACCTCTGACTAAATATATTTTTAAAGAAGAGTTTGCTATTTCAAATTTTACTTGGAACTCTAAACATATAAAATACCTGGCATTACTCTTCGCTCCTTCCATCACCACAACAATCTCTTTGTGCTTAGAGAGTTGCATACAGAGGATCTCGACGTTAACTTCTAAATGGCACCCTCTCTACCTATCATGGTGGGGGCTACTTGACACCATCAAAATGATGCTTTCCCCTATAGTATTTTATACAATTTCTAATATCCCACTATTCCCTCAAGATATTTTAAGAAGGTCAACTCTATATTGTCATCTTTTCTAATGCTAAGAAACCTTGTTTGTCACTACTGTGACTCATAAAATCAAAGAAAGATGGTGGAACTAATTTTCCTGATTTCCCCAACTATCATAAATCCTTCCTCCTTCGTCAATCTTCGAGATGGCTTTCAGATACTCAATTCGGTTGTCCCTTATGGGTGGAACTTGAGAGCTCATATCTTTCCCCTTTTTCTTTTAAAGAATACCTCTCCTTTACCCGCAAACCACAATCTGCCTCCACTTCTATTCTCAAACGTTCATGTAAGCTCTTAGATCCTAATCCGAAATCAGCTCCCACAAATTTACAATCCTTTCTTAACTCCACACTCTGGCACAATAATTATTTGTTGATCCGAGACAAACCTTTTTATTAGAAGACATGGAGACAGAAAGGATTAATTTGGGTTCATCATCTTTTTAGTCAGGATGAGATTATGTCTTTATCGCAGGCTAGCCGTCTTTTTAATCTTCCTCCTTCTTATCAACCTAAATACACACTCTTAAAACAAGCCTTACTGAATGCTTATACTCAAGTTTTGTCTCTCAATCACCCCACATCCCACTCAGTTGATAGATTACATACTTTTTTGCTCTCGTGTCCTAAAGCATCTGCTATTTATACTTACCGTCGTACTACACAATCTGATAGAGAAAATGTCGAAGTAGAACTCTCATGGGAAGAGAATTTTGAAATGGTATGGCCTATTTCCGTTTGGAACGGAATATGGTTTAAAATTCGGAAATCATCCAGAGCGGCAAACACCACACAGACATTATATTTTGTTCATAATAGATCTGGCCATTTTGCATAAGAGACACCATAATGTCCCTGACACCTGTTGGACTTGTTCGTCCCCGGCTGCTGACCTGAATATTTGCTGTTTACATGCTCACATGTCCACAATTTTTGGAAAAATGTCTGGTCTCAAATTAATTTGATTTTTGGCACTTGTATACCTTTTTCTATTATTCACATATTTCTAGGAATTATTTCTCCTATTTGGGATAACTATATTCTTAATATCAAGATTGTAGATTTACTAATAGCTGTTGCCTTCTAGCAAATTACCCAAAATTTGAAAGATCTATCCAAACTGTCCTTTCAAGCTTGGTGGTACGCAGTGTGTTATATTCATAGACTAGATGCAGCCTTTGTTTATCCTATTCACCTAGCTACAAAACGCTTAATTTTGTGGGCTCTAGTCACAGGATTTATTGAAGCGAGTGCTAGACGATCTTTTTCTAGGTCTCCCATACAAAAGAAGTTGCTCAACCTCTGTGACATTCTTCAATGTATTATATCCTTATTGTACACATTGTATATCCCATTTCTGTGTATTTTTCAACAAGGCTATAATATTTCATGAACAATGTGACTATTTTTATCTGTTTTTCTAGGCATCCCATTCTGGTCATTTGTATTTGAAATCTTTACTTAAATAAGGTCACATATAATGTTTTACTCTCTTATATGCTTACATTGTACTTATCATATTATTGTATGCTGTTACTTTATGTTTTCTCAAGAAACCTTTTTTTTAACTTAGAAAATACAAAGCAAATGGTAAGCAATTGTAGAATGCATTCCTGGGGAAGCTTTCAGCATGTCAGCATTATGTCTATGCCACCAGACAGCTGCACTGTTTGGTAGGCTTTGACCTAAAAAGCAGTTTGGTTTTGCAGAATAAATAATATAATAGGACAACCCTCACCGTCCAAATCCATATCCACCACTCAACCTGCATTCAGTCCATTATAAACAGCCTTTCCACCCACAAACAGCACACTTCTGATAACTCAATTTTAAACTCTTGTGAGTGAAGGAATAAATAGCCAACCACACAGATAATATTGGTTTAAACATAACACACCCTCACATACACAACATCGCATCAAAAGACACTGTCCTGGCTTCGGAAGCTTGTATGAAAAGCACTATACTCTGGTCTAGCAAAGGACAATTGATCCCCCAATGGAGAGATGGAAAGCCCTTCACCATAAACACCAGTACCAGTAATACACACAGGGATCTTTCCAGATAAAAAACAACATTTTATGTTCCCAATAACCCAACAAAGGTCTCTGCTAACCTCTCAGAACTAAAACACCAGCAAAACAGAGGTTGTAATACAATGGCTCCTAACCAAAACAGCAGCAAAACAGAGGTTGTAATACAATGGTTGCTCCAGGCCCATTAATGGCCTTTTCATATCGGAAAGCAAGGATGCCCAGAGAAAGGATGCACTACTTTACCATAGACATGATGGTTGGTGTTTACAAATGCGAATAGCATAACGTGTCCCGCAACCAGGGTTGATGAAGTACTTAAGGGTATTGACAAACTGAGGCATGTAATTTACATTAAAGAAGAAGGGGGTGTGAAGAAGAAAAAGAAAATATTTTATGTGTGATCAGAAGAGGTGAATTTTGAGGCAATTGTTAAAGAACTGTAAGGAAGAAACAAGTCTTGTAAATTGATACTTGTATAGCGCACTACTCACCCGCAAGGGTCTCAAGGCGCTTGTACGAATACCGCTGTGGAACCCATCCTGGCTTTCCCTGTGAGGCGTTCACTCCTGGGCACCCCCAAGGTGGAGGCCAGGCATCCTTAGCGTTGTGGGGGCCCTTGTGGAGATTAAGCAAGCTATTGCCCAGAGTTGCAGAGTGGGACTCCATGATTGGAATGGCACCGAGGCAAGAATTGTCAGGTCCGTGGAATTTTTGAGCCCAAGACCCGCCGAGGCGGGGAATTGAACCCTGGTCCCGGGCTAGACCACTGCATCAGGGTCTGCCGCTCTAATCATTGAGCCACACTTCTCCAAGTCTTGGGGCTTGGACATTCCATGCCTGATTGGAGGCCTGCTCACAGATGCATTGTTTCAAAGACTGATTTAAAGGCATCACATAATTTGATTTTATTTGCTAAAGGGTCCAGATTATTTGAGTGGACAGCTTTGAAAATTGTACAGCAGGCTTTAAAACAGATGTAGTCTGAAAGGAGGAGTCAGTGTGGGTGATGCCTTGGTTTGTGATCTAGCGTGCTACTGCATCAAGTGCAACCATTAATGGAAATGGTGTCGTGTATGAGAGGCCCATTACTATGCCACTGCCCTGCTAGTGTGAGGAAACCCGAGGCCTGAAGCAAGGAGTCAAAAGTGTTTTGTTTAAAGGTCAGCTTTATTTTATGCAGCAGGTTGGGTTAGAAACCATACCGTCTGCCCTCTGTGCTTCATATGATCGTGAGGAAATATTTGGGTCAATGTAAAAGCCCAGGGGTTTTGTTGCGCAGGTCAAAATTCAGAGCTAGAATCCATCCAGGTTCAATCTGAGCCAAGCATGGCCATCGTGTTGGAATGTGCCACTGGTAAGGATTAAATACTCACTCTTGCTTAGGTTGAGTTTAAAATAACCTCAGAGATGACATTTGGATGGGGGCCAAGCATGTCCTGAGCTTAAGGATGTCGGTTGCTTACCACACTTTGAGCTAAGTGTTGTTGGTGTACCGATGGAGAGAAATTGTGTCACTCCCACAGGATCCACGCACCAATAAAATAGTTTAGGAGCTAATATGGGAACATCTGGGAAATCTAGCACTGTAGTGTTGAATCTTCCCCACACGTCTTATTCCCTCCTTCCCCAAAAGGCCACCTGCCTGAATTGACCAGTCTTCACAGGATCCCACTCCCTGTACCATAAGCAAATGTAAGTACTGTACATTCACTAAATATATCATTGATCAACCAGCTGAACATCTCCTTGGTTACACAGACATTCAATAGATCTTAGCAAGGATGCACTAGGTGCATTAAACCTAACCCAACTCAACTTTTCACCCTATTGAGCACAATTAAATAAGTGCCATTGATTTGGCCACTAGAAAAATCTGCTACTCACAACACTGCTAAACAGCCAGAAACACTTCTGTGGCGACCAGTGCTATTTAAAAAAACCTCTTAAAACATACATCTTTCCAAACTTTCAGTGATATGGCTGTAGAATCTCATTCTCTGGGCTGCAACCTGCTGGTAGGTAACATAGTGGCCATATTACAACTTGTGACTATTCCCTGTTGAACATTGGCAGCTGGCATCTGAGGGTGGGGGGTACCAGAGGGGAGCGCACCAGCAAAATAAAATAATGTCACCTGCTCATCTTCTCACCACCGGAACAGGAACCAGCAACTTCCTTGACCAATTAGGATGCTGCTCTCATGCAGCATGAGAGCAGCTCTCTGATTGGTGGGAGTGGCCTCACTCTGGGCTCCACAGCGCTCTGGAGGCCTGCACTTTCTCTAACTCAACTGCCTCAAGACAGCTGGGTTAGAGCTGTTTAAAGTGCGCATGTGTGGCTGGCCGTTACGTGATGGTCGGCCAAAAAGACGTGTACTTTAAACAGTGCTTTTCCAGCCCACCCTCCTCCCTGTTCAGTGACATGCTGCTGTCACTCAGCAGTGACCCCACCTCCTTCCTGATGTTCTGTTTGGGAAGGGAAAGAAAAATAAATTGCTATTTTATTTTTCAGTGGTTTGGGGGGATTTTAAGTGGGGCGACACTCCTCTGCTCCAACGGAGAAGCCGCCCCTGCTGTCGAACTTCTTCTCCTCAATGCACAAAGGACAACCCTACCCTCACAGAAAAATATGATTATGGGACAAATGATTTGAGAAGAAAACACCCCTCTGATTTACGTTGACAGGATACCCCTCCCAAAGTCTTCTGTCACATATTTTAAAGAATAGCTGGAGGGGACTGTGAGCCACTTGATTTGTCTGTGAATAGCTGTGTCTATGCTGTGTGGGGTGGGTACGAGGTACCCTCTCTCCCTTTTGTATCTGCACATCCTCCTCCCAGTGCCACATTTTATGTGATGGCATTTACAGTGACACCACTTCCTGCAGCGACTTCTGAAAAAGTGTCAAAATGCATTCCTTAATGCCAGTGCTTAATTTATGCAAGAGGTTGTAGGTGGTGGGCAGTGGCACTCGCTTTGGAGACTCGAGCTTATTTTCCATCATCAGATTTAGACTCAGTGTAGGGAGGGAAAAGGAGAAAAGGAAGGTAAATGGAGAGATAGGAACAGAGAGAAAAAATAGAATATGGGGACAAACAAGCATTGGCAAATGCAATATATCAGGTATTGGCCACCAGCCTCTAACCCAGGGGTCTTCAAACTGTGGGGCGCGACCCCCAGGGGGGCCGTGGAGCGATGCAAAGGGGGTCGCGCCTTCCCAGTCACACTTCTTCCCAGGCCCAAGGGCTTCAGCCCCCCCTTCTTCCTCCGTCCTGTGTCTCAGCTCCGGCTGCTGCAGTGCAACTCGAGCTGCTGTGGGCTGGGGGTAGTGTCTGGAGTCTTATCTCCGGCAAGTTTTTCACAAGTCTTTAAAGACCATTTGCATTTTTACATGCCTTTGTGAACTAGTTACAGAGGCTTAGTTTTTTTCCTGGTTCCAGTACCCCCTGGGTCCCCACTCGGCCTATTCCTTGCATTTGTATTCTACATTTACTGCTATAGTGTAAGAATGCATTTAATGAAAAGGAATATAAAGTAGGGTTGCTAAAAGAAAAATGCCATGCCATGTTTTGTTTAAAGAGCCTGTAAAGATCTCCTCTTGACACTAAATAGGCTTATAAATGAAAAAGTATGTATGCATTCGTTATGTGACTTTTCTGTCTTTGTTCTTTTTATCAGTATCATTGAGGCAGCTCTAGAACACAATTAAAAGTGCTTTCTATGTATATTTGCTGTTCGAAGTATGCACAGATAAGTGCTGAAAATACAGCTTTAGGTGACTGCTTATTTTTGTACCGACTGGGCCATCAAAATAATCTGCTGGCAACCCTAACCATAGGACTGTAAGTTTGTTGCAGGATCACCACATTATTTATTTCCTTCACCCTCGATCCCCGATTAATGCTGCAATAGTTTAACTTGGATCTTAAACTCTACACCGCCTTCAATAACATGCTGAGTTACTTCATGGGTCTGGGTATGCACCCTGCATTCACACAACTCATTCCTCATTCTCGCCCTTCACTTTCACGCTTACCCTGCACTCACAGCGATCACAATGCACTCACACTGATCACCATGCACTCACACCATTCACCCGCTCACCCTGCAATCACAGTGATCACTCTGCACTCACAATGCACTTGCGCTGTTCACCCTATACCTCACCCTGCAGTCACACAAGTACACTACTCATCCTGCACTCATGTGACACTCCACTCACCTGTTCCCCTCACTGCTCAATATGCAACTCATTCAAACAAGCCCATCAGTAATCATATATTCATTCATCCCATTCTGAACTTGCATCCGCACGTAAATTCATATGCCACCTCACTCACCCGGCAGTCACTCCTCTTGCCCTACTCTCACACTGTTGCATCACTCACCGTGCACTCACATGGGCACTCTTGTCACCCACACAGTGCAGAGGGTTAATGTGCCTGCTACAAAGAATATGTACCATGCAGATCACAGAAATGAGTGTGAGTAAACTACGAGTAGCGCTATAAAAAAATTAAATGTTTGTCAGAAAGGTGCTATAGAGAGATGAGGTGCATTGTTGGTGAGTGCAGGTTTAGAAATTTTTGTCAGGAGGGGGTCCTTACGCCTCAAAATGTTGACAGGGGGGTCTCGGCATCCAAAAGTTTGAAGAATTCTGCTCTAACCTTTGTCAATGTTTGATTTGTGTTTCACGTTTTTCATTATATTTTGTTGAGGATACTGCTGGGATCTCATCGATTAAAAAGAAACCTTGGCTTAAACAAAACTATTTTTTTTTTTTTGTTCTCATGAAGCACACTTTGTCATGGTAGTCTGCGGCACTGCCGGGAACTAGCTTATATGCGGATGCGCTCCTTGTATATTATCTTATATTATAATATACTATATTATATTGTATTCAAATCCAAAGGTTTTGGCTACTACCAGGGGCCCTATAATGTAAAGGGCGCACTTTCCCTGTTTGCACCCGACGCACCTTAAAACAGGTGTACCGGGAGCAAACAGGGAAAGTGCACCCTATTACATGGAATGCGCTGCCCCAGGTCAGTCGCGGACTCACGATGCCCTGGGGGCAGCACAATCCTATGAATAGTGGAGCGGCCGCTCCATGTTTTAACTGTGCAGGCAGCACCCGCCTGCACTTTCAAAGGGGATTAGAGATCCCCTTGTAGTTAGGTGCTGTTTGTGACTGCACCCGCCTGCAAGGGGATGTCTGGGGGGGTCCATGGATCCCCCTTACCTCTGCCAGAGGGCTGCCATGAGGTGGCGCACTGTCAGTGCGCCCCAATAGCTTATTTGCCTCTGCACCCGCGTCTGTAATATGGTGTGGGTGCAGAGGCAAAGGAATTCCCTCATTTGCATTGGGTATGCCCCCATGCAAATGAGGGAACGCCCCCTATGATTGCACTGGCGCTTTATGTGTGCCAGCGCTATCGGTATTACAGAAGGGGACGCACAGGCTTCTGTGGCCCTTCTGTAATACCAAAGTGCCCCAGGAGCGCACAGAGCGGGCGCAAACGCCTGTTGCGTCCTCGGGCACTTATGTAATACGGCCCCAGATCTAAAAAGAACCAGCAATATTGAGATGAAAAGAGAGAAAGTGTGGCGTGGTAGAAGAAAGAAGCATTTGGCGTAATAAAGACTAGACTGCGTAGTATTAGGCAACTATGGCATTTGGCACCACCGGTGCGGGCTTTTATGAAAAATGTTGGGCACCTGCACTTATTTATTAAGGATCAGCTTCACCTGCCCCTCACAGCATCTTTGGAATTTGGCACTTTTGACAGGGGTTCAGCACTGAGGCGAAAGCAACATGGACTGCAATTTTGCTGACATAAGAGTCACATTATTTCATAGGAGCTGGAAATAAGGGTGCCAGGGGGTACCGATGCACCCCCAAAATAACCACACTGCAGATAGGAAAATGAATGCGTAATACATATTATTTTTATCTTGTGGCATCTGCTGAGCTTTTAAAGAAAGTGCTCAATTGTCAGGCTATGTCTTTTGCCAAATTGCTGCTTATTCTTTAAACTTGGAAGTCAGTGTTTACTTTTCTTTCTCCGACTGCAAAGTAAGTGCATTTTATAACGTGAAATATGTGAATATCCTGTGCGGGGAAAGTGAGTATGAAAGGAAAGGCAGTAGGATGTCAATTTTTTTCTAACATGCAACAGCATTTTAATACATGTAGATGAACTGTACAAATTAATTAAAATATCAGCAGTTAGTAAAGCACAAATGGAGCACTTCTTTGTCATTTTGAATTATGATGGAAATATATTTTAATATGATCAAAACAAATCAATGCACTTTATTTATGATGCACAAATGCTAAATAGTTGTATGACCCGATTTCTACACATCATTTGAATGCTATACGATTTCATCAGTGTAACTGCATGTCTTCAGTTTGAATAGGAAAAGTGCTGTCGGTAAATAACTGCGCGGCCACGTCATGCTTTAGTAATATATGTGTGACTGTGTGCTCCAAAATACACCACCGCCTACATACCACACCCTCACCACTCTTCTGCTGGATAGGTGTGGCTCATTTGCTATACTTAGTGTGACGCTTCAATTTTTCACCATTCCTATAACTTCAGTGGCATAACATTGATGGCAGCACCCCCATTCTGACAATTGTTCCAGTACCACTGCATCAGTTGTTGTTTTCGTGCAGTCGAGCAAGAAAAACTGGATTCTAAGAAAGGAACTGGATCTTAAACAATAAGCCGAGCATGACAACAGAAGTGCGCTCTGTATACCCAGAATGAACAATGCAACGATGAGCAGACAACAAGAGAGGGGCGCCAGGCAACATAACACGAGAGGAACAGTCCTACACTCGGGACCGGCTTTAGGGCGGTGCGACTGGTGTGACCCGTGCCTGGTGCTCAGCTCTGAGGGCGGGGCGTAACTTATGGGTTTAAACATGCCTGCTGCAGAGTTCCTGGCATCCAGCAGTTTTCAGGCAATAATAAGAATGTCAAGATAACCCTGGTGATTAATATTCCTGCTGGAGAGAGACTGGAGTTTTGTCTAGGGACAGTTTTGCCTCATCATAAAGAAGCAGAATGAGTTGATATGCTTACTGCAAAGAACATGTACTGTGCAGACCAAAGGCCTGTATTTTATGGGAATAGTTCAGTTATGTTTTCCCCTAGTCTTACATTAGCCTTGTGTTGCTAACAAGCACTGGTAAAGCCAATAGGTCTCGCCTATGCAAGAATTATTGGCTTTGCCTTCGTGTTTTAGCCATGCTGCACTCCAGCATGGCTAAATGTTAGCAGTGTAGAGGAGAGTGAAGTAGAGTGGAGTGTTGTAGAAAGGAGTGGTGAAGAGTGGGGCAGAGTGGCGAAGAGTGGAATAGAGTGGTGTAGAGTGCAATGGAGTGTCATAGACTAAAGTGCTGTGGAGTGTCATTGAGTATTAAGGAGTGGCTAGATTGAAAGGGTATACAATGGTATACAGTAGAGTGTTGTGGAGTGGTGTACAGGGTAGGAGTGTCATAGAGTAAGGTAAAGTTGGTGAGTGAAGTGGGGTGGGGTGGCGTAAAGTGGAGTGGAGTGGCCTAGAACGAAGTGGCGTAGAGTGGAATGGTGTATAGTGGCATAGAGTGGCAAAGATTGGTGAAGAGTGGAGTAGAGTGGTGAAGAGTGGGGTGATATGGAGTGTCATGGACTGGAGTGTCAAGGAGTAGAGTAGAGAGGAGAGTCGTAGAGTGGAGGGGAGTAGAGTGGAGTGACAGAGTGTAATAAAAAGTTGCAGTGTGGAGTGTCATAGAGTGGAATAAAGTGTAGTAGAGTGGAGTGTCATAGAGTGGAATAGAGTGGCATAGAGTGTAATGTCGTAGAGTGGAGTGTCACAGAGTGGAGTATTGTAGAGTGTCATAGAATAGAATGGTGTAGAGTGCTGTAGAGTAGAGTGTTGTGGGATGGCAAATAGAGTAGTAGAGTCGTAGAGTGGAGCGGAGTAGTGTAGTGTGGAGTGGTACAGAGTGGAGTAAAGTCGTAGAGTGGAGTGGTGTAGAGGGGAGTGGCGGAGAATGGCCTAGAGTGAAGGGGCATAAAGTCGAGAGGCATATAGTGGCATAGAGTGGAGTAGAATGCCATAGAGTGGAGTGTAGTAGAGTGGCGTAGAGAGGAGTGGAGTGCTGTAGAGTGAAGTAGAATTGTGTAGAATGGAGTGGCATAGCATAGAGTGGAGTTAAGTGGCATAGAGTGAGGTAGAGTGAAGTAAAGTGGCATAGGGTATCGTAGAGAGGAATGGAGTGGTGTAGAGTGGAGTACCGTAGAGTGGAGTAGAGTGGTGTTATAGGATGGAGTAGAGTGGCCTAGAGTGAAGTGGCATAGAGTGGAGTGTGATGGAGTGGAGTGTTGTGTCGTAGAGTGGAATGGAGTTATGCCGCTAGGTGGCAGTCATTCCAATGAATTGGAATTAGTCTGAGCAGGATACAGAAAAGCCACCTGCCTATTCCAGTGTCCCTGTTATGCAAATATCTATATTAACTTACGTGATGTGGGAGTCTGTAGGATTAAATGCGGATGCGGAAGACCACAGGGAAGTCTTATGTTAAAGGGAAATCAGTTAGTTACAATAATAAGACAATATATAAATGTCCAAAGGTAGTGGGACATTCACTCTGGGTTACTGTCAGGTGGACCAAATAAGCACGCTCCCTGGACGTGTGCTAAAGTAAAATGTTGCTCCTGCTGCGCATCATCTGGCACACGCAGATCATCCGTACTGGTGCTAGTACGGATTTTACTAACTTTAAAGGAACAGAGACTTCTGAAACCCACGTATAATGGCCTCTAGGAACTCACTGACCCATGTGTAACCACAATAACTGCAATATTCGGAACCATGGACATATGATGAAAAAAACTTCCACATGCCTACAAACCATCCACATGTAAACAAAGCTACCACGTGCACACAATCAACCAACATACACGCAAACTACCCACATTCACAACAAAACCCGGTACACTTTACAAACCGCCCACATACCCACTAAACAAGCACGCCCCATCTTCACAAACAATACTCGCACATCACCCCATCTTCACAACTAGACAAGCATGCGAGTGGTGCGCAGCGAGCGATCTGTTTTCAATTATTGCGCCTGTGTCTGGGCACGATAATTGAAAACAGATGTGGCCTGTGAGGGTAACCGCAAGCAATAGGCCGTGGGCGGAGCAAAGGCGGGACATGCATCCTCCTTTGCCCAATTGCGTGCTGTCTTTCTTAGAAAGACGCACGAAAAAGCCCAATATCCTGGGAGAAAAACATCACCACACGCACAAGCGTGTGGTGAGCTTTCTAAAGCTCATTACTAAAAGTCAAGCAAGCAGGGCATGCGCCCTGCTCTAGGCTCGACCTAAAAAGTGAGGACTTGTGGAAGAATGCAAGGAGCGATGATGAACAAGCTTTGCCCCTCGAGAGGGACGAAGACATGCTGGGCAACCTAAAAGCTTTGCTCCTCAAAAGGGATGAATACATGCTGGATAGCCTAAAACAAATAAAGTCAGCAAATAGAAAGCCAGAAAATGTGAGTTACAAACCACAAAGCCAATGGGTGGAATGAATTCCCAGGGAAGCTTTCAGAATGCCCACAAGAAGTCTTTTCAAAACCAGACAGCGGCGCAGTCTGGAAGGCTTTGACCTAAAAAGGGTTTGTTTGGGTGGAAATACATTTTTAGGTCTCGCCTGGTGTTAGCAGTGCGCATGCGCTGCCCTCGCCATGCATGGGCTTCTTGGAATCAATACGATTCTGAAGCTTTCAGAGGCGGACTTGAAGCCCCGTCCATGTTTTTCATTCGCTGGCGTCATCCTAAATGCAAAACGCTGGCTCATGATTGAAAAGGAGGCTTCTTAGTCCCTCCTTGTTACCGCCCTGTCCACTTTTGGCCCAGCCCACCGGGATTGGATCTCTCACTTGCGGCGTTACACGGTCTCCTTCATTAGCTGTGATGCACTATTTTTTTGGACAATGCCGACAGCTTGTTTAAAATGTGCATCAGTTAAGCCTTTCTCCATGACGAAGAGTCTGGCGTTAACAGTTCTTCGACACTGAGATCTCGGAATCTCACCCTTCTCTGGCGCTCCGGGTCTTGAAGATAATCAATCGTTCGTGGACTCCGAGGGTCCGTGGAATTATCCTTCGTCGACATTGAGGAGTCTGCGAGCGATTTCTTCCCCAGCAACGGAGAAGACCATCTATCACTATTGGTTCCGATTTGAGGATAGCTAAAGTAGGTGAGCTACGGGTGAAAATCTTGAATGAATCAACAAGCTTTGCCCGCGAACCTTTTACTGGTGAGCTCGGGTCCTACGAAGAATGAACATATACCTTGCATATCTCTGGTAGTTCTGTACGCTAGTTTGTGTACTCGGTTTGTTCTCCTGTCTGTGTTTGAGATTGATTGTAAAGGCCGAATGAACGGTGTTTCTTATGTCTAAGGTTAGAGTTAAATCACATATACCGAAGTGTTAAATGCGTATTGGGTTTTCCCCACGCCCCTTAGATTGCTCATCGCCATTTTATTGCGCACATTCTGAGGGTTTGTGCAGTGTGATTCTGCCAGTGCATTGTACTGAAATACAACTAGATGTGCTGTAAATCCATCATATGCAGTATGAGAAGGGTAGCCCCCCTCTCCCCATGGTTCTCGTGGACAGAGCTGCAACCCACTCCCCTAATGCAGTGTGACCTCCCCGTTCTGCGTGGTCAATGATGTTTGCGCAATGAAAACCAGAAGCGATTGATTGTACCCCATGTCAGTGTACGCCTTTCACCTATCGCTCCCCTGTGTGCAACATGGTCAGCGTGCATCTCCCGTGGCAACATAGGCACGCCCCTCTTACGACGGAGAGTGTAAAATTCTCTAGTATTGGCCGTTATGCTCAGTGCAGTTCTCCACCATGTGTTTTGGGAGCATGTAGGCACCCTGCAACCAGTGGTTGAAGAGGGTGGGAAAAAACAAGCATTAAAAATGCAATAGGTCTCGCCTTTCATTACTTTAAAGCCATTTGCTTTGCTATACAATACCATTAGCAAAGCAAATGGCTTTAACCTAATCAATGGTGAGACCTATTGCATTTTCAATGCTTGTTATTAGTAAAGCCAACCAAAACCACTGTGGTAAGAATCAAATCCTGAGTTTGTGTTTCTCCAGACCAAACACTCATAAAATATACTGGCTATTAGTATGCATGACGTGATTCCTACACCAGGTAATCCTCATTGTCTTATGTAACATTTCCTATAGACTGCCGTACACACATATGATTCATTGTCTCTCTATAATGTGGGTGTGATGTAAAGTGCTCAGACATCCTACACTGGAATGAGTAGCGCTATATAACAAATTAAACGCATGTGAGAGAGGGGCTATGGAGTGATGAGGGGCACCTGTGGAAGTTGGTAGTGAGGGAATCCGTTGGGATAGGGCTATTTGGGGAGGTGCCAAAAAAATTAACGCACTGGGCACAAGCACTACACAAGCACTAAAGTCAGCACTGCCCACACTGAGCCACCAGTTTTTGTCATGAGTGCATGCTTATAATGTACATACAGCTCAGGTAAACCAGGGTACAGGAAAGGTTAATTATTTCATGGTCTGCAAGAATGGGAACAAGTTTCTCTGCAGTAAAAGAATATACTGCCTATTAGTGTGGATAACGTGATTACTACAGAGTATAATCCTCATTGTTTTATGTAACATTTCTTATAGACTGATGCACACACATGATTCGTTGTCTCTCTGTAATGTGGATTTGATTTAAAGTGCTCTGACACCTAATACTGAAATGAGTAGCGCTGTAAGGAAATGCCTCTTTTTGCATGTTCACCCCCATATTTTTGGACTGATGCCATTTGCGTTTTAGACACTGAGGGGCATATTTACAAGCTCTTATTACCACAGGAATGTCACTTTTAGTGATGCTTCTGTGGCAATATGGGTTTCGCCTTATTTGCAAGGCAGTGTTATGCCACTTACATGACTTAACGCTTCCGTGTACATAAGGCCCCCTTTCACGCTACACTTAGTGTGAACGAAGCGAGCAATGGGTGTTGTGGTGGGCGTTCCACCGCAACACCCATTGATTTTGTTGCTGCCTAATATTTACAAGTGCAGCATAAATATGGGGCAGCACCAAAATGAAGACCAGGGAAAACTTGGTCTTAAATAGGAGCAAGGGTGTCTGTATTGGCACTAGGCAGCTAAAATGAGTGCCAGCGCAGGAGGAAATGCAGGGATGCACCGTATCCTTGTAAATATGGTGCAGCCCTGCCTTTTGGAAGTAGCGGAGAGTGGTATTTAGCCAAGGTGGCCAATGCCATGCTCTGTCACTTCCTAGTAAATATACCCCTGAGAGTGCACTGAGGCGTCCTAACCAGACCCAAGTGTCAGTGTTCTAACCCCTTACAAAGTGTAAGTTGAATTGGCTACCCCCAATTGGCAGGGACTGCCTTACTTATAAGTCCCTAGTAAATGGTACCGAAGGTACACAGGCAAGCATGTAAGGTAGAGTGTCCACCCAGGGCTGCAGCATTGATTGTGCCAGGCTGTGTGTGACAAGGTACATAATGGCTCCAACTTGCCACTGCAGACTAGAAATGCGATGGTAACACTGCTAGTTCGACTTTGTCATTCAAACCAATGGAAAAGTCCCCACTTCCCTTGACAATATATGTTTCCCCTAAGGAAGACCTATCAAGCCCTAAGGCAGGGAGCTGTATGGTATTAAGTACGAGATGCATTTTATAAATATGTACTTACAGCAACACTTCCAAATTGTTATTTTGCTGTGGGAGAGTAGTAGACCCATTGTTTAACATAGGGTTACCACCTAACCACGCAACTTCTGAATGGTACTACTGAGATGGGTACTGTAAGGTTGCAAATTCATCGTGGCATTAAACTCGACTTGATGCACAAGTCGAATTTAATATCATTATTAAAGAAATGCAACAAATGACCCAGTTTGTCCAGTGGCCTCACATGGTCATTGGCCACCAGACATCTTTCTGCCCTCCTGAAGCATAGTATGAACCACTCCCAGGCTTAAGAACAATTACAGCCTGCTACAGGGTGAGATGTTACCTCCCCTTCACAGATACCCATTCAGGGTGTTAGCCCAAAAGGCGAGCTTCAAAGGTGAAGCCATGTTTGGTGGGTAAATGAATATCACACTCTTGAGGGGCAGCACTTTGTTCAGATAGACAGGCTGGTGGCAGGAACAGAGAGAGAGGATTAGTGCCCAAACCATTTTTTCCATGAGCACGTAGCCCACAGGAAGCCACACCTCTGGGTAGGACTGCCAAAATTCTAACATCTGAGGAAGGGTTCCGACATCTTGAGAGTGGCCAGAATAGTGTACAGGATTTCTAGATGCCACACAGAGCAGGAAAATTGTCACCAAGAGGGAGAGGACTTGGTAGCCCATTCGATAATGACTGCAATATCCCCCCTGAGCACTTTCTAGGGATAAAAATGGGACCCCTGGCACCATGAATCTCAGATCACACCGGAACTGGAACAAGGACCGAATAAGGACTGTCCTGTTGACCTCTGGACTTGGCTTATAGAGGCTTCATTGACTGCTGGACTGCACCTGACGCACCATGGAAAAAAAGGACTGTACCTGTGGCTCCTGGCTTTGGGAAAAGTCATTTCCAAGCCCAAGGCTGACCCCTGGAACCAGCGCCATCAAAGCTAAAGTAGCCCAACTCGGCAAGCCAGGAGCTGCTCCAGGAGAAACACCACTGACTGCCACTGGGCAACCAAAGAGACCGATCCTAGATGGCCAAAAGTTGCACCAGAGTCAGCTAGACCTGGAAGTGTCACCTGAGTCCAGATTAGTCACCCAAGAAGGACACCAGCCTCCACCAAATGATATCGCTGGGACCGCTGTGTACAGAGACTGGTAGCCCAGCAGCAGCTGGCCTTCTGCTGTCTTAAAGAGGACTTTGAGGGACTCTGACTGCTGTGGACAAAGTTGCCTCACCTGACCCGTGGACCAAGGAAGAACTGTAGAGGCACACCTGTAACCATAGCACCCTTGAACATCTTCATTCTCCTGCATCCGCAGCATCAGGACAACTCCTTTAAAGTCAACGGCGGTCATGCTGTAAAGTTTGGAACAGGAGTGAAAAATGCTTTGGTGGCCAAGTAACTGTCCAAATACTCCTTAGTGGATGCCCAGACCTTCTACCAGTCAGATTTGGCCGCCCAAGCCAGGCCAGTGTAGTCAAACTCAACTCTTGAAAACTTTTCAAAAGTTTACAAGCTTTACGGTTGCCAGTGCTTGTTAAACTAGTTAAACTGAGTTTAATTTTTCTTTAAAAATCTATATCTCTGGAACCCTCTGGTGGATTTTGCTGGTATTGCACTCTAAGCATTCATACAAAATATAAGCTATTTTTATAAATTGGTGTCGGATTTCTTTTGTGTTGTGTGGCTTTCGTACTTGGTTGTTTGGCACTGTTAAATGCTTTACCCTAGTTCCTTTTTTTAAGCCTTGCTGTTTGAAGTCACAGCTACTCAGTATTGACCTTATGGTTTTACAAACGCGCCTGACTAGACTCAAGACCGTTTTTGCGAGTGTATTACATGGTAAGGCCGCCCAACCCTATCATATAATACACAAAAATCCTCACAAGCTCTATAAAACAGATCAAATGCATGTGAGAGAGGGGCTATGGAGAGATACAGGGCACCATTGGAGGGTGGCAGAGTGGAAGTGAAGGAATCTGAGGAGAAGGTGGGGGGGCAAAAAAGATTGTTGCACTGGACACAAGCTCCATACAAGCGCTAAAGCCGGGCCTGCCTACACTGAGCCTCCAGTTTTTGTCACGAGTGCATGCTGATAATGTACATACAGCTCGAGTGAACTGGGGTACAGGAAACGTTTATTATTTCATGGTCTGCTGCCAGAATGTGAACACGTTTATCTACAGTAAAGGAAAATAATGATACATTTCCTGAAATAAAATGTTGTTTTGATTAAGTATTTCCCACATTAGTGAGGCAAATCCCGATTGCAACGCCCTCAAAAACCATGCCGAGGGTCAGGATCACCAGCCATATTTGCTTGTATCAATACAGGTGTAACATATTCAATAGTGTGCCCATCCTGGGTGGTCTTGGGGTGTGTTGCGTTTTAGGTGAGGGGAAAAAGATCCACATCCCTTACTCATCATATAATAAGCGTGTATTTTCTTCTTATTTTTCTGGCCCAGAGACAGGGGGAGAAACCCCTATCCCCCTAAAATGAAGTAGGATGAGTTTAGTGTGTCCGGGCAAGAGTCTGGATTTTTTATGGTTGATTATGATAAAATATCCAATTGATGCAAGTATATCAAGCGATACTGGTGAGAAGTTTGTGCTTTTATTTGTTTATCAGAAAAGAGCAAGGATGGCACAGCCATAATTTCCAATCCAAAGAATTGAAAGTCCTTTTTGTGGGGATGAGTGCCATCAAAATGTTCAGTGAGTGGGTGACCGGTAGAATGTTTGTGGATGTTGCGGTAGTGTTCCTGAATCCTGATCCGTAGTGGTCTGATTGTGCTGCCAATGTATGGAAGGTTGCAGGGGCAGATTATCACGTATATACAGAATTTGCTATTGCAATCAATCCATTCCTTTATGGTGAATTCCCTTCCTTGTGTTATAGGTATTCTTTTGGTTTTGCTGCAGCTTAGTTTGCAGATGCTGCAATTTTTGCATGTGTGGAATCCTGGCGGTCTGTCTAGGAACGTAGTGACTGTGTTGCGTTTGTCTTCAAATTCCGATTTACAGAGCATGTCCTTTAGGTTTGGTGCACGTCTGAATGTGATTTCCGGGTATGTTTTGAGGTCTTGACTAATGTTAGGTGTTTGTTTTAATAGATGCCAATGTTTTTTGAGGCTTTGTCTGATTTGATGATGGCCAATATTATAGTCAGTAATGAAGCGTAGTGCCGAATCTTCCTTTTTTTCTGCTTTTTCTTCAGTGTTTTTCCTGAGCATCTGTTTCCTCTCCACTTTGGCCACTGAGGTCAGTGTATTCTGCAGCATTGAGTGGTCATATCCTCGTTGTGTGAGTCTAGATATGACTTCCTCGCCTTTTGTTTTAAAGACGTCGTCCTCACTGCAATTTCTGCGTGTTCTCAGCAGTTCACCTTTAGGAATGTTCCTTATGTTATGTCGTGGGTGGAAGCTGTCAGCGCGTAGAATGGAATTGGCCGCTGTTTCCTTCCGATATAGTTTGCTTTGTAGGGTATTATTTTTGACATAGAGTGTAACATCAAGAAAGTTGATCTCTTTTTTAGAGAAGGTATGAGTTGTTTTAATTCCCCAGGGGTTTTTGTCTAGTAGTTTCAGGAACCTGTTGAGCGATGTTTCATCTCCTTGCCAGATGCATAGGATGTCATCTATGTACCGTCGCCACATTATGATGTGGGGTGTGAATTCTGAAAATTCTGGGTCCCATAGCCAGAATTTCTCCACGTGACTCATTAGGATACAGGCGTACGGCGGCGCAAATTTGGCTCCCATGGCCGTACCGCGTGTTTGCCGGTATATCTTTCCATTGAAGCTAAAGACATTGTTATTTAGGCAGAAGTTCAGCATTTCCAGGGTCATTTTGTTACTTTCAAGTAGGTTTGCCGATTGTGTCCATAGTGAGGATTGTACTGCATTCAGTCCGTCTTTATGTTGGATAGATGTGTACAGGCTTACGATGTCTATGCAGACCAATATGAAGTCTGGTTCCCAGGCGATGTCTTGAAGTTTATCCAGGATGTCTTTTGTATCCTGGATGAAGGATGGTATTTCCTTCATCAGTCCTTGTAGTTTCCTATCAACATATTCACCTAGTCTAGAGCATGGTGAATTTATACCTGCTATGATAGGTCTTCCTGGAGGGGGGTGAATTCCCTTGTGAATCTTAGGGAGGAGGTATAGGGAGGGCATAGTAGGGTACGGAATATATAGGAAAGATTTTTCCGATTGTGATATGAGTCCTGATGTGTACCATTTGTCCAGCATAGTGCTGATTGATGTGAGTATATCTTTTGTTGGATCTTTGGTGAGGTGTTCATAGCAGGATTTGTCGGCAAGTTGTTGGTTCGCTTCATGGATGTAGTCATCAATATGTAGTGTAACCGGGTTTCCACCTTTGTCTGCCTCCTTGATGATTAGATCTTTTCTTTCTTTAAGGTTTGTAATGGCCTTCCTCTCCTCTTGTGTGATGTTTTTTGGGAGGTATTTAGATTTTTTTCTGTATTTGGTGTACTCATGTTCCAGATCATGTGTGACTGCTAGATGAAAAGCATCAATGCTATTACCTGCGGGTAATTGCGGTAGGAAGGTAGACTTTTTAGTGAGTCTACTGTCAATTGTGAGGTTCGTGTCAATTCCAAGTTCGAGTGCCGTTCTGGTCAATGTATCACGATCGTCGTTTGCCTCACTGAGATTGGTCAGTAGGTCCACATGTTCTAGTTCTTGAATTGATAGATCAGACGTGATAGTTGTTATGGTGGGCTCAGGCCTCGTATATTGATCTGCAAAGAACACCTTGAGTTTCAATCTGCGAATGAATTTAAACAGATCTATCTGTGTTTTGGTAAGATTCCATGGGGCCGTGGGGCAAAAAGATAGTCCTTTATTCAGAATATTTGCTTCCTGGTTAGATAGTTGAATATGTGATAGGTTCTTGACTAGGTTTAGTGGTGTTATGTCCTTCTTTCCATCTCCTTTTTTCTGGATCTCGTAGTGACGCCTATTGTTGGTGTCTGTTGGCGTCCAAATTGTTGGGAACCTCCCATGGTTGAAGTATTTGTGGTGTTTGATGTTTTGATACCTAGTCGATAACGTAGTACCTCCTCTAAAAAATTTACCTTGCATCTTGAGTTCTCTCCCTCTGGTACTGGCGCTGGTGAGTCAATATAAGAGCTGGTGGTTCCTCCAGACGGTTCTTCCACGGTCTCGGTGTTGGATGTATCCTGAGGTTTAGCGTTGTATTTCTTAGCGAAGGTATACACTCTTCCAAATTGGTAATCCAGATGGTCCCTTCTAAATTTGCGATTTTTTCTTTTAATGATATCTTCTTCAAATTCGTCAATTATTGAGTTAAGTATCTCGTAGTTCTTCTTTGTAAGATCTCCCCAGTTCGAATCTTCTATGTGTTTGCTGAGATTGTCCACTTCAGTTTTAGCAAGGTTGTATTCTTCTTGGGAATGATCGATTAATTGTCTAATCATATTATTAGAGCATTCCTTGAGGTTCTCTTCCCATTTGCTTATGTAGTGGTCTTGGGGTGCCCTGCGGTGCGTGGTTGAGAAATTCGGCCACCCTGGAAAACCCATCAACATGCCACTCTCCCATGGCTTTCCCAGTTCACACCAGAATTCAGGCATACAACACTCTTTGCTTGCTCCCAAGAAAACAATACTCAGCTTTGTCTCGTGGCCCTTGAGAAGGGTTTCCATGATTCTCAGAGAAACACACAGGTCGTTTGTTCATGTTTTGAAGCTCTGGGGCCAGGAGCTGGCAGTTGAAAAGGAATTTGAACATAACTTTATGCATTGCTTCATATAAAATGGTACTTTGTCCTCAGGATCGGGTAGAAATAGTTTACATAGACTTCAAATATATTAGATGTTTCCTTTTAATACCTGTTATAAGGTGTCTCTTTCAGGGGGGAAGGGTGACTTTTGCTAATTTTCACAATATTTAAATCAGACGTGGAGGAGTGTGGCTCAATGGTTAGAGCGGCAGACCCTGAAGCAGAGTTCTGGCCAGGGACCAGGGTTCGATTCCCGCCTCGGCAGGGCTCGGGCTCAATTTCCTCGGACCTGTCTATTCTCGCCTCGGTGCCTATTCTAATCACGGGCCCCACGCTGCAACTCTGGGCAATAGCTTGCTTAGCCTCCACACTGGCCCCAACAGCGCTAAGGATGCCTGGCTTCACCCTGGGGGTGCCCAGGAGTGGACACTTCACAGGGAAAGCCAGGAGAGGTTCCACAGTGGTATGAGTATCAGCGCCAGGAAACCGCAAAGGCGACACTGCAAGGTGTCCGTCTGGTGACAGTGCGCTCTATAAGTACCTTGACATTTACATTTACTTGACATGGAAATATGGCTATGTCAGTAAAATATTGGTCAGGTGGCAACACTACTCTTGGCAGGCCAAAGAGCAGGGGCAGACTCCTCACCATACTTGACAACCATACTGATTTAATAATACCATAATACCAGCATGGGTAAAGCGCCCAGCCACTTCAGGCTAGGTGTCCCAGTGTTGGGGGCCCTCGGGAAGATTAAGCGAGCTATTGCCCAGAGTCACAAGATGCTGGGCTAACCTGCCGACGGCGATCAAAACTGTGAGCCCCCGTGTTCCGGAGTCAGCCGCCCTGGCCGCTGCACCACACCTCTTCCCTTTAAGAAGAAGGCGACCACTTTTTTTTTTAGCAAACATTCAACTTACAGATTTCTCTGACTCACCTTACTGTTTAGGTCGAGCCTAGAACAGCGCATGCGCTGTTGCTCGAATTTTTGTAAGGGGATTTTCAAAGTGCTGCAGCCGCTGGCCTAAAGCCTGCGTGCATGTGCGCGTGAACGCGCGCAGCCGCCATATGTCTCCTCACGGTACTGTACTTCATGAAGGCGCTTTTGCTATAATCGGGCACCGGCGCTTTACTTTTAGTGTTAAAAATAAAGCGCCGGTGCCGCGATTATAGCGAAAGTAAAGAAATAGATGCTTGTTTCTATTTCTTTACCTTTGGTATAATCACGGCTCCGGTGCTTTACTTTTAATGTTAAAAATAAAGCGCCGGTGCTGCGATTATAGCAAAAGTAAAGAAATAGATGCTTGTTTCTATTTCTTTACCTTTGGTATAATCGCGGCTCCGGCGCTTTACTTTTAATGTTAAAAATAAAGCGCCGGTGCCGCGATTATAGCAAAAGTAAAGAAATAGATGCTTGTTTCTATTTCTTTACCTTTGGTATAATCGCGGCTCCGGCGCTTTACTTTTAATGTTAAAAATAAAGCGCCGGTGCCGCGATTATAGCAAAAGTAAAGAAATAGATGCTTGTTTCTATTTCTTTACCTTTGGTATAATCGTGGCACCGGCGCTTTACTTTTAATGTTAAAAATAAAGCGCTGGTGCCGCGATTATAGCAAAAGTAAAGAAATAGAAACAAGCATCTATTTCTTTACAAAGAACAAGCATTGACATAGCCAATAGGTCTCGCTTTTAGGACCTTATAAGTATTTATTTATGCAGCACATATTCTTTGGTGCAACAACAACTGTTTCATGGCTAAACACTTACAAGGTCCCAAAGGCGAGACCTATTGGCTATGCCAATGCTTGTTTTGGAGAAGCTGCAGAAAGAACCTGTTATGAGGTCAAATGCAGGTACAAAAACAGGACAAAAATTTAAAATAATTCCTTGAAAGTGTGCTGAAAATTATGCTTTGCAGCTGCTGCTATAGTGGTTTCTGTCCAACATCACTATAGCATTTGTGTTTGTTGATGAAGAGGTGTGGTACCAAGGCTAAAGGTTAATGCCACAGCACACAAAGGTCTCTCTCCATTAGCATGGTGCTTATTTCTCATGATGACAGTCGGGTCAGAAGTCGCACGGGCCTTTATTCTGACCCGGGACTCATTCGATAAAACATGAATTCCAGTGAAGAAGCCACATGGTGGTGATGTTCTTTTCGGTGATGTCAAAGCTATGCCTAATGGGAAACATCCTTTTGGATGAAGCCGGAATCACGCTGTTCCAACACAGCGCTGGCAACAGAACTAACGCGGCATTAGCACGCATTCGTTTAGCACGCAAGTCATAAAAACTACTTGCTTTAAGGGGGGAAGCATTGATGGAATGGTGTTGGATTGAAAGTCCAACACCTTCCCTACTGTTACATAGACTGGAGTTGGAATAGTAAATTAAACTATTACAACATCCAGCACCCGTCTAAGGCAAGTCATTAAAATGACTAGCATGCTCAACAAATGCATCCTAAAGACACCTTTATACAAAAGACTGCGTTCGGAACGCATGCGTCCTAAACACATGCGAAATACCGTAATTCATTAATGCCTAATAGGGATTCAAAAGCTTGAGAAATACTACTTCATTTTGGTCGCAGAAGCTTGGCAAATATGCCTCATCAGTGTATAACGCCCGCTTCAGGGGCACATAGCCCATTAGGTGATGATGGCTCAAGCCCTACTTTTGCTTGCTTGCAAAAACTTGTGTTACAAAAATAAAGTCTGAACTCAGTCCATCAGCCTATTATGAGACATATGTGCTGCATGTGATAGGGGGGGGGGGGGAGCTTGTTGAGCCCCTATCCATCTTGTCCTTCTTCCACTTTCAGTGAATGTGTTAGAAAAAGGACAACAGGCTTATACACATGAAGGGTGCTAAATGCAGAAGTCCTCACCCTTTCAAATCCCACTTAAGGCTCTTGTCTGCTCTCTTTGTTGGCTGAGCATATTTGTCTGTTTGTAGGTTCAGCCAATTAGATGACGAGGCTTAAGGCAGCAAATGCCTCTTCCATTCATTGGCCGAGCATGCCTGTGTGGATAAGCTAATCACAAGAAAGAGCCTAGGACAGGTCACTGCCTCTTCTCCACATTTTTAAGTCTCAACTACAGAAATGTCTATTTTCAAAGGACCTTTCGTGTACAACACCAGTACTTAGCGTGGGTTTGGGAACACCATTACTTATTCTTTGTTGGCTTTCTTGTTTCTCATTTATTGACATTCCTTCATCTTCTTTTGTTGTCCCAGCACTGAAGCATTTTTTTCTTTACCAACCTTTCCATTGGATAACTTGCATCATTCCACAACTAATCACAGGGGGCTACTTTTTTATCTGTTAATTTTGCATGGGAGTGCCATGAATTTTCTAACTTTCTCCATCATGTACTGCTTTCCCTTTACATCTCTGTTGCTTCCCCTGCCCCTCCTCTTCCCATGTATTTGCTACAATTTTCTACAGGGATGCTGCTTCCAACAAAGGTGTCCACAATCTTGAAATAGTGAATTTAATATAAAACCAATAACAAAAAAATGAACGTTGTGTATGCACGTCTACACCTCAGTAGTGGTGGGGCCACCTGGAAATTCTGCACTTGGGGCTGACTTATGGTCTTATTGACTCCTATTCACACTTTGTGGATTTGGCAAAAAGCTTGCAGTCTAAGCTAAAAGGTTCATGTTTTTGAAGTTAAAAACAACCTTTCTTTGCTTCCCTGAATCAATCGGTTTTGTTTCGAAATGGCCTCTTCGCCATTTAGATGCCCACATGCCCTTGCCTATTCGTCATCTAAAGTTCAGGGTACTGCCACAGAAGTCACAGCTCTCAAGTCTGAAGCCTTCAGCTCCAGCTCCTAACTGTCCCATCCTTCAGACCCAGATACAAATGCCATTAACCTGTCTTTCTAAAGAAGTGGACAAACATACCATCCTTTGGCGAATTCAAAACTGTTCTATTTTAGTGGTAGTTGGGAGGAACCCCAAATGTTAGAGGTCAGGTTGTGGTAAGAGAGCCTCAGTTCAGACAGAAGAACTAACGGGCAAGCTGCCAATGTGGCACAGATGGAGCAGGAACACTATGATGAAGGATGAGTCAGCATTGACTGGGCACCTAAGTTGCTTTCTTTACAAGCAAGGATGTGATGGTGAGTGTGTATATCGCATGTGTGAGCGTATGTGTGTGTGTCCCTGCTTTTCTCTGTGAACCTGTTTGCAAGCACAGTTGTTTTTGTATGTGTGTACAAATGTGCATGCCAGTGTGTATGCCAAGTGGCCACTCCCTCTCATTAGGCCACCTGGAATAAGGAGGACATTCTTGAGATGATGTGTGAAATCTGGCATCATGGTGGCCCAGATATAAGGTCTCCTTTTTGTGGAACATTGTAAGTATTTTAAGTATCATAATGCCCTTGGTATAAGGTACTCTTCGTTGGTATTTTATATAGTATGGTGGCCTTGGCATATGGTGGATATCCACGGAATATTGTTGACATTGTACACATAATGCTGGCCCTCCCATGTGGTGACCTTCATCAGAATATTGTAGGCATCCTTAGTGGAAGACCATGGGTCATTAGTTGTGAAAGATGTGAGTCCTGCGCAAGTGATTAGTCAGCAATAATCTTTTTTCAGGGAACCAAGGACCCCATTGTAGAACTTGCCTCTCTCAGGGTAGTGATGCAGAGCAGTCTGAGACCTACGCAGAAGGGATGGTGTGGTCTAGCAATCCAAAATCACTGGCATGCAAAAAACAACACTCAATAGATGATTGTGCAGTCAGTGCTTTTTATTTTGAGAAGTAAAATTACTTTTATTATACACACTATTAAATACTACACATCAAATTACAAATATATACATCAAGTAGATGAAAGCCCCTTTGGTGACACCCTCATATTATATTTTGCCCCTAGTGAGTCCTGAATCCAATAATCCCAATGCACCCGACCTACACCAGATGCGACATCCCTCTATAAGGTGGTGTCATTATATGAGAGACAGGCCTACCAGCTTTGTCAGGTCGTCAACACATTAATATATATGTAAGGCAGGCCTACTGGCTCGGTCAACACATTAATATATATAAGGCAGGCCTACTGGCCCGGCCATGGTTTTATCACACTAATAACAATTATTGCATGTTATGATTCTGCAGTGTGTCACCAATAAACTGATGAGGACAGTAACCATACTCAACTGCAATCATTTTAAATATAAGCATGCTAATGTTCATCCTTTTGCATAAAACATTTTACAGAAAGCACTAAACATCCAAACAACCATAACACGTGTCAGAGTCTTTCTTTACTTGCCTTAACCAACATAATGCCGTCATCGGAGCATCCACTTAGAGGCTCCCACTCCTGAGCTATAAAGCAAATGCTCTTGTTTTTGGGCATGCTTGTGGCAATGATAACCTTTCCTGGGGTTTATGAATTTAATCTGTCCCGAAATGTAAGGCAAGTTTGTAAAATATTCTTGGGGAGTGGTCTGCTGCACCTCCTACAGCCCCCCATAACACATTGATGAAACGTTGGCAATGCCCATGCCCAGACAGGGACACTACAGAGCAATAGAACATATGCGACTTAGCCCTTGTGGGGCATTCTAGGCTACTCCTCTGATGGGAGCAGTGGCCTTTGATGAGCATCTAATGCCACTTAGTTTACTTTTCTGCCCACGGGCAGGTGACCTATTTATAGGTTTTTAGTTCCTGGGTGTCCTAGTCCCACCAGGTAACCCATATTCCTTGCTGCTTCCATTTTTTATAAGACAGCGTGGGACGCCCACTCCTTCGCTGCCTGACTTATCTCTCTCCTGCCAAGAAGCCCAGGGCACTAGCTTCTCTGGGAGTAGAGTAGAGTGAGCTGCAGTGCTCTGCTGCATTTGTCCCTAGTGATGGGGTCCCCATGACACATTTACCTGCGGCTTCAAGATGATGTTGCCAGGGCCAAGGTAATCTCTGGGGGAGGGTAAACAATGTTCCTTGCGCCAACCCCCGGGGCCCTGATCCACCCCAGGGAGAATTTCTTGTTGGGTAGTGAAGTGCCACACGCTTCATTTGCTGCTGTTTTCCGCCCAGGGGATCAGGCTTTATATCAGGCCCAGTAGGGCCAATTTACTTGAGGAAGATGTCATTTAGTCACTGGTTGTGAGCTCTAGCCACCAGGAGAATCCTCTTCAGGTCTCCTGGCCTCTAAAATTGCACTTTTTGTGGTGAGCTGGATGTTTTGTTTCCCTGTACCAGCTTGCCCCTCTGCTTGGCTCCTGTTGCTCCTGTCCTGCTGGTGGGGGAGGGGGGGGCATCTTGTGCATCCTGTCTGTTATCAGCCAGCATAGCACCCTCCTGTCTGCACTCCCCAGGCCCCAGAGCCTTTGGCTGTCTTGCAGATCACCTGTGTGGAGACAGTGGGGTCCAGGTCTTTTCCTCATCTGGTTCTCAAGGGGCATAATAGGTCCAGTGCCACAGGTTCTGGAGAATGCAAAAAGAACTATTGATGGACAGAATGCAGAACAATGTCATACATTCACCCCAGTACAGAGATCTGGGCCATAATCCATAGTTTTTTGGCTCACCATGCCATTCCAGTTTGGACCCAGCCATATGCAAATCAGTCTTGACCCTGTGCCCCTCTGCTTGGCTCCTGTTGCTCCTATCCTGCTGCGGGGGGCATCTTGTGCACCCCGTCTGTCATCAGCCAGCAGAGCACCCTCCTGTCTGCACTCCCCAGGCCCCAGAGCCTTTGGCTGTCTTACAGATCACCTGTGTGGAGATAGTGGGGTCCAGGTCTTTTCCCCATCTGGTTCTCAAGGGGCATAATAGGTCCAGTGACACGGGTTCTGGAGAGACACACCTAGTTCTGAGTGTCAATTGGTGACAAATTCCTTAGTTCATCTTTGAAGGGCATCATGTGTCTTCTCTTTCTAGCTGGGTATCCTTTCTGTCATGGTCACCTCCCATGCCAACAGTCTCTCCCTTGTGCAAGGGATTTTTAGTGGGGGTTAAAGTTCTAGATGCCAGCCCCCCTGGCCAATTCTAGGATGCTACTTCATCCCTGCAGCCCTGTCTCAATGTTCCTGGACAGCATTCTGGGACAATCATCATGATAACCTCATGTTATGTCTGGAAAGAACTCCTGAGGGCCTCAGCTCCACCCCTAGCTGACATAACTG
The DNA here is from genome assembly GCF_964204655.1 of Triturus cristatus. Classification (NCBI taxonomy): domain Eukaryota; kingdom Metazoa; phylum Chordata; class Amphibia; order Caudata; family Salamandridae; genus Triturus; species Triturus cristatus. Next base: position 605,887,622 of record NC_140594.1, read on the forward strand.
TCTCATGCCTTCCTTCCAAAACTTCAAAGGCGAGAACCTCATATGTTGGCTCTAGAGATCTGGTCATCCCTCTATGTTCTAGTGTGCCTGGATTATCCCCACCCAGGTGCAATGTGACAAGCTACTTATCAGATATGGATTTCCCCTACACCCCTTTCCTCTCCCAGGAACTGGATCAATCACTGATTATTTTTTCTCTATTGGGACATCCTTATTCCCTCTGCTGGGGAGCAGAATAATTAATTTTCAGTAGTACGAGGTAAGCGGGGACAAAGGCATTGAATTTGATTATGAGCTGAGCCAGAGAAATATGACAATTCGTAAAGTCCTATGAGATGTGGGATTAGTGTGCTGGGAAGTGTAAATTAGAGCTCCGCCTGAATGTTGTACTCCAGTTTGACAACTTGCTGAACTGTGCAGGCCACCCTGGAGCAAACTGCATTGTGTCTATATGTATAATTAGGGCTTCCTGTTTGCCGTTTTAACTGATTTGTACAGATAAATACAGAAAGAAAACAATGTGTTTCCTATCTATATTTATTTTTAAAAGCAGCAAAATACTGAGAATGGTGCTCCTTGTGAGAGTCTCTCCATGCTGTCTTTCATGGATTCCAGGCAATAGCTGAGCAGATAAACAGCATGAAGAGTTAAAAAACAGGATGAGATTTCCTTTAATACAGGAATACGTTAACATATATTTGTAGTATAATGCTGATATGTACCTGTGAATCTAATGTTTGTTATGCATGGATGTTTAAATAGCTAAAATGTGCAGGCACCCATGTGTGAGTGCACATCCAAGAGTTAAATAAATGTGGAACTATACCCTTAATGGCTCCATTTATTCGCAATACACAAAATAAATATGGATAAATACCAATAACATGTCCAAAAAATAAATATGGATAAATACAGACGGAAATGTTAACAAAATAAATACCATAAAACAGGGAGCCCTAACAGTGAAAGCCCTGATGACTTTCTAGAAAGTCATGCTGACCAATCTAAGAATGCCCCCTAATATTATACGGCCTACGCCAGGTCAGCATCAATCCTTGCAGAGTCCCTTCTGCGCCAGGCTACTTGTAGTGCAATTACTGGTCTGCACATGATCATAGTCTAACATGCATAGCTCGCACATGTGTGCACATGTGTTAGCAAACATGTTCACATGTGATCAGCCCAGTGTTCCTTACCCTAGCTGGGCATCAGTGTACTTATCTTGAAAGGTGAACACTTGCAGTCAACGTGCTCAGTCCAATTACGTGAATTTACCCTGAGTGAGACTCAGGCAGTGAGACACATTAAAGGACCAAGAACCAGGTGGTCAAAAACAAAAATTCATGGTTGACTAAATGGGTGAAACCCATTTGCTACACTTAGAATAATTGGCTGGCTCATACATAAGATGACCGTCTGTGGCATAATGTGGACAGTCGAAGCATAATGATGACTGTACCATATGGTGGCAATCTTTGGTATATTTGAGCTCCTGGTTATAGGAATTATGCCACCAGTGGTGGCCGGCACAGGTAAGCGCGGTGAGGCACGACACGGCAGGGGGGAAGTCGACAGATGACAGAATAGGGATTATTTATTGATTTAATAATGCCTAATCCGTCATCTGTCGACGTACCCCCTCCCACCCTGCCCCGCTCCCGCCCCACTGAGCTTACCTGTGCCGGCCGCCGCTGTATGCTACGCCTTCATATTGTGGCCACCCCAGCCTGTGATGGGTACCCTGTCATAAGTTTGTCTACCCTGAGTTTTGCCAGCTAATATGGGCATATGATGGACATCCCTGGCACATAATTGTGATACACAGGTACGTGAGACATATTCTGACTGTGTGTGGCAGTAGTACATTTGAGTAGCTGACGAAAACAGAAAGCTGCTATTTCGGATGCAAACTCATTAATTTGCTAAATGAAATGTAATTGGCTTTATTTACTATAAATGGCAAGCTACATTTGGAAACAAAATGTGTGAATTTACAGAAAATGTCAAACTAATGTTTGAGGGCAAAAATATTTATTTTCCATAACACATCCACTGAATGATATCAGAGTTAAAATATATGCTAAACGACAATGTATGCTAAATCTGGGACACTTATTGCAGTTGTTTTTCCTTGACACCAGACGCCACTTGCAGTTATGACATGTGGAGATATTTCATCATCGATACTTATGCATGGTATGCCATGATCACGGCTGCTGTCTGAGGTCTGAGCCTATGAGATTAATACATCTTTATGGATTTTTGTTTCCTGAACCGTTAAAGTCTCTGTTAACTCGGCAGTAGCTCCAGCATCCATCCCTGCAAGCTTTGTCTCCCCTGAGAGATTTCTCTGCTGTCATCTGACTTAGATTATGAGATCCGAGTGCCATTTATCATTGTCACCCTCTACCAAAGCATTGGGAACTACTTGTAAAAACCTATGAATTGTAGTCAGTCTTCTGGTATCTGAATAACAATGCACCATTTTGCACCTATTTCTTATCACGTTTTCTTAATTGCACCCTGATGAGGAACAGACTTGTTGGACTCACTATTAAAGTAATTACATTTTTAATGAGCACTTCATCTGACCTGTCTATATCTTATGGATTTTGTAGTCAATTTATATAAAAATTGTACACCAGTGTTCTTTTTTATTCCAACCTTTTACAGGGGAGAAACATCTCCCAGAAACTCTCAGGGGCATGGTGGCAGGAAAGGGGAGCAGCAACCCCAGAAGGTCTCCCCAGACAATATATTGAGAGGAGTCTCTTAGAGGTCTTCTAAATACAATCTAAAGCTATTAATTTATTAAAAAACACACTTACACTAAGGGTGTTTGACGAAATCTAGTACCTCATTGGCTGGAGGCAAATGATCGTACGCACACCAGCTAATCACTGATGACTCGCCAGATGTTAGATTACACAGAGCTGATGAGGCATTGGCCTAGGGAACCTTAAGGCACCCTTGTTGCCTGGAAAGTGGCTCAGTGGACCAATAGGACGTGTCAGTTTCTTCCACAATCAGTCAAATGCAGCGTATCTCGTACAACTAATTCACGAATAAAAAGAAAATCACATAATTTATTCAGTTAAGCACTTGAGATATGTTTGATTTCACTCTTGCTCCTAAACACGTTCACACTCAAGAACATATGAATGCGTCCTAGGAGCGGAGGAGCGTCGTCCCACTTAAATGCCACTGAGATGAAAAAATGTAATGGTAATTCATTACTATTTTTTTTTTTCATCTTCTGTTCCGAACAGAGTGTCTGGGCATGGTAGCTGCTGAGTGGCAGCAGCAGGGAGGAGGGTGAGCTGTGTATGCCATGTTCAAAATGCGCATGTCTTTTTGAACGGCCGTCTGATGACGGCCAGCTACACATGCACATTTTGAACATCTCTAACCCAGCTAAGAGCAAGTGCATGCCTCCAGAACACTGTGGAGCGTGGAGTGAGGCAGCTCCCTCCAATCAGGGCACTGCTCTCATGCTGGTGAGAGCAGTGCTCTGATTGGTCAAGGGAGTTTCCTGGTGGCAGGGCTGCAGAAGCAACGAGGAAGTCCAGAGAAAGGAGGTCCTGCCGAGTAAGGTAAGTGTTTTTTTATTTTTATTTTATATGTGCACGCACGCGCCCCTCCTCCCTGTAGATGCCAGACGTCGAGGCACTTACACCTTTGGTCAAGTGAGTATCCTCAAACAATGCACTTTGTATTATTCTAGTCAATCCTTATTAATGTAAACATTTTACGTTTACATGCCCTGTTAAGTACCTTTTCTTTATAATTACAACTGCACATATTTTGTAAAAATTACACTCCTTTATTGCAGTTGTGTCAGATTTCTAAAGCAGGTTATCTTGCATTTATATACAGCAAATAAAAGTAAATGTATTCAGACTGCACATTTATGAACAAAATTATGCATTCTTTCGGATCCAGTAGAATTATTAATGTGATCAAAAAGGCCGATGCCAAATTCTATTTTAAATACAACCAATGTTTATCTAAACAGGTATGTAAATTGCAGCAACCATTTATAAAGACCACTGGCAGTGTTAATTAAGGGCTTAGATTATTTAGGGTACACCTACCTTATGCAGCTCCATGTCTCCCGGACGGCGGTCTCCCTGTATGTATGCTAATTACCCTATGTTCACGCCTTCCTGGTGTTTTTGCAGAACAGAATAAAGTCCTTGAGAGCGGCGAAGAAGGTCGGGTCCCCTTTACTCACAATGGAAATCTAAAGGGCGAAAGAAAACAACAGAGGCGAGTGCTCTTGCATGGGACAAGAGCCCTTAAAGGGAAGGCGCTCAGTCGCCAATCCAAGGGCATACAGAGGAGTCGAGCCATCCCAGAGGAACTTTAAGAAGAAGTTCGCATGGAGGCGGCCTGCCCTCTGCAGCCCTGTGATGTGTGGAGCTCAGCAGATTAGCACACAGGCTTCTGTTGTGCGCAGCGTAACCAAGTCAATGCACTCATGTGAGCGACATTCCACTCCACTGAGCCGTCCAGCTGTTGTCATGGCTACTTAAAAACCACCATCTTAACATTCGACACAAACATCTGGATCACATCCATGCGACTGGCGTGCACCGGAGATAATCTTGGGAAACGTTTAGAAGCATTGCTACCTGTTAAGGGTGCTATGTTCACACTAACAATACTCAAGTACTAAAACTCAAAGTATTAGGCCCAGATTTATTATACACGTGCACAGGAGCTTGCGCAAAGCAGTGTTCCACTAGAGGTGGGCGAGCCACAGAGAGCCAATGGCATAACTGGGGGGGAGTCTGCCCCAGGCGGCACGAGATTTTGGGGCAGCAGTCTCCCCCTCCCTTTCACTTGCCATCTTGGGGCGGCAAGAGCAAACCCCTCCCGCTCCTCAATGGGTTTGCCGCGGCAAACGGCGTAAATGCTCACCAGCATCCCCTCTGCTCTTCACTGCGGTGGCCGTGGGGCGGCAAACACAGAGACCGCCATGGGCGCCCATAGGGCTAGCTACACCACTGCTGAGCGCTCCAGCCATACTGGAGCCTGAAGCCTGGCTTGGGCTCAGCTCAAGGAACTGTTGGAACCTCAAGCCCATTACGAGCCGAGCTTTCACGTGGCTTCCACCTGCCGCCCTATTCCCAGGATGTGGTGTTATTGCGTATCATGCCGGCTGCTGAAATGAGAAACCACGATTGAGTCCTGGCTTCGTATAAAACATCCTGTGATTCTGGGCAATTCACTTAGCGGCATATTTATGAGCCCCTTGCACCACTGTAGTGTCACTTTTTGTGATGCAACGGGGGCACAGGTATGCCTTCCTGCACAAAAACAGTCCTGCGAACAATGCAGGCACCCTTGTGCTTTGATGCAAGGGTGCCTGTGCTGGTGTTATGCTGCCAAGCGTAGGGGGAAAGGACAGGAATGCACAGAATTGGATAAATACGGTGCATTCCTGCCCTTTCCCTGTGGCGCAGGGCATTGCAGCAAGGGAACCTGCTGTGCTGCCCTGCGTCACAATTCCATAAAAAAATACCCTTAATCTCTCAATGCCTATCAGCAATGCATGTGGCCTTGTGTAATGTAAATGGTGCTCATGTAAAGTGCTCCAATAGCTTTGGGTCGAGTTCGCTCTATATGTTAAACACTGCAGAAACAATGCACTAAGAGGGAAAAACAAAGACTTAGCATGAAGAAATATAAATAGATATGCATTTACTGGCTGATTTGCACAAAGTGAACCAGAAAACCTGGATAAATCACAGTTTCTCTGCTTAAATCGTGTGATCTGAGGCAAATATTTATATTTTACCAAAACTCTTTTTCCTTCATTATCGCATATGAAAGCACTTTCATATATGTAAGTTCAGACTACCAGTTGTACAGACTTTTAATAAGTACTTTACATAGTAAATATAATCAGGGCTCAGCTTGTGCACAGGTTCTAAGCTCTGAGCCAGTCCCATGGCTCAACTTGGCTCGTTAATATGTTGGCTCACCCACCTCTAGTTCCCATGCAAAAGCTGTGTAATGACAGCGTCTATCAACTCTCTAGTCTGCCGCGGCCCGTGCAGGTAAGAGCGGTGGGGCCAGGTTGCGGGGGGTGGGGAGATTCAACAGACAATCATGAGGGGAAATTAAATAAATAATTAATTTTCCCTTGTCATGGTCTGTCGAAATCCCCCTCCCACCCGGCTCCATTGCTCTTACCTGCACGGGCCGCGGCTGTTTCCAGTGCAAAATATGTTTTGCAAAAAAAGATAACGGGAGCACAATACCTAATGGATTTGCTCTGCATAGCCCCAACCACTTAAAAATTAATTCAAAAGAGACTTAAGAAGGTCGGAACCATGTAAATATTTCTAGAATTTCATACAGAGCCACACCTACTAAATTAGTATGAGCTGGCTTTGCGTGAAATTCTAGCACTAAATGATACCAAATGAAGCCAGGTGGAATCAATGAGCAAGAGTAATATCACGTGAATCGTAATTTACAGAAAATTACACGTTTTAAGTCACTTACCTTTGGGCCATTGCTATCTTGCAGCAATTTGTACTGGAGTACAAATGTCCCGCAAGACATCCCTGTCTTGCCTTCAGGCCGTGGACTTAGTTAGCATTGCTCTAAAATGGCATTTTGATCTTGAGCCCGGCCAGTGACACAATCTGTGCAACACCTTGTAATAGGGAATGCACCTTTTTTACTAGTTGCAAGATTTTTCATGTGGCGATGCCCTACATCTGGACATCAGTTTGTGAGAGGGTGCATGCAGTGGCGTAACACAGTTCCCCGCAGCCCCTGCGGTGCAGGGAGGCCCCTGAGCTGCAGGGGAGCCCCTCAGCACAGTACTCTGGCCTGAGAGCTCTGGATTAAATCTGGACCGAGGACTCCTCCATGTACCTTGCAGGGGGGCCTCAACATGTTTAATTACGCACGTGGTTGCATGCTGTATGAATGTTGCTGCAGCAGGCTGTGCAAAAACTCAGGTTCAATTGTGGGAAGATTAATCAATCACCTTACCCGGAGAAAAAAGTGAAAACTAAGCTTGATGAAAGACATTACACTAATGACAAAAAATCTGTTTGACTTTAGCTAAAATGATGGGAAAATGAAGTCAGAAAAAGTGCTACTCTGGTATTAAATACTGTACAAAGATATTACAAAGAAAGTTAGCTTAAATTCGCTAATGCACACTGGCAGTGCTGCAAAGTAGGAAGATTTGACCAGATCCTGGTTCCTGGAGCTATTTCAGGCCCGGGCCGACCTAGTGAAAAATGGTGAATTTGCCTGGTATAATTTTTCGATACAGCGACATAATTCAACAGGGAGCACACGTTTTTTCAGTGCAGAGCAGCAAGCTGCAGATCGCGAGGGGGCTTCCTTATTTTCACTTCCCAAAGCAAATGCCTGATTTAAAGCACCATCAGTCCTTCATATGTTTAAGTATTGCCTTGGCTGGGAGCTATCTTGAGCCTATTACCTAAATGTCAATTCAAAGGAAGGAACCAAACATACACAGCTTATTACCACACAAGTGCTTTAGAGAAACTATGACTTGGAGGCAGGCTTTTGACTATGGTCAAACACCATGTAAGACAGATGCATCCACTGTAAGCGTGCAAGATTTATCTGAGAGTATGAGTAATTACAAAAATAAAGATTTAAATGGAACTAATTTTTAAAAATTTAATTCTTTTACAGTGCTACTTATCCCAATGTAGGGTGTCAGAGTGCTTTATATCACACACTGAGAGACACAATAAATCATACAAGTGGGAAACCAATGTACAGTAAAAGTTACATAAGACAATGTGGGTTATAAGAGGTAGGAATCACATATCGTCCGTACTTGTAGACAATATATGTTAAGAGTGAGTTGTCCGGAGAAACACAGTCAGGAAATAAAATGTGACACAATGATTTTGGTTGTCTGTATTAATAAGAATTTACTACTTCTCAAAGGAACCCTTCTTTGCAATCTTAGAATAACAACAGATGGAGAAAAAAACCAATAAGGATATCAACCCATGACTTTTAATTTGTATGCAGCTCCTTGATGCTGGTAAATAGATCACTCTTCTATATTAGAATGATTGCAACTTATGAACTGGAAGTAGCAAAATGATCTCTGTGCCGAAGCAGTAGCCCGCTTACCCATCTTCATAAATTACAAATCTGTGATCTGCATGTTACATAACATGCGTTTCAGCAGTCACATTAACGTTCCACCATTCTTTATGAGTCAAACTTTGGAGAAAACACAGAACTCTCCCAGAGCTACATTAATCACCAAAGTTATCTTACCGCTATAATAATCCCCTAAAAACTGCTGGACCCACAAAGATCTCTGCTGAAGGTGTCTTAACCCTGTAAACAGTCTCTTCATGGCCAATTAGGAAAGCTAGAGTAGATTTACTATCAATACGTCTTTGTTCCCAAATTCTTTGCAGCAGATTTTTTCAAAAATAAGTCGACTGTCAGACTCTGCCGTTCAAGCTTTGCCCCTCATGACTTCACCCCTTTCCTCTGCTACAACTTACTCCTCAATTTATGGGATCCTGGAGTAAATGTTTTCCAATTCCAGCACTGGACACTGGAGCTGTGAGCAAAAACATGAATGAGTAAAAACATAAAAAAACACAGAGAATGCAGTTGCCTTTTTAGGTCGAGCATAGGCAGAGCATGCGCTGTCTCTTCAAGAAAAGCTGTATCTACTCTGTGGGCTTACCACCCGGTCATTGCCTTTTTATTTGTTAATTAAATTTTCCTTTATAAATGTTTGCTTGCTAGTGGTTAATCCTCCCACCTTGACCCTCCTTTTTGTCTTTTGTTTACTCCCACAGAGCACCGTCCAGCTACTGGTCTCCTAACACTTTTCTGTTTATGGGTTAATTTCGGTGGACAGGGCAGGTCAACTGATGTGCATAACGAATATAAACTTCCTAACATTGTAGGAGCAATTTGTTATGCTTACTCCACCGGGTACTGTTGATGCCTGGGGATTATACTGAATAGGGTAGATCCAGAAATTTTTAAGCACCACTACTGTGAGTAATACCACACAGCTCATGTGTAGATAGTTATTATAATTTTTTCCTTTCTGGTCCTGAAGAATCGCATGGATATTTGTCCAACAGCGAGAAACATGTTGACCTACACTTTACAGACCAAGGATACACTACATGAGACATTATACTCAATCTAGTACCTTGCTCTTCATTTTTAACTAGAGTAGGAGACCACCAGAATAAAATACTTATTTACCTCGGCACTCCCAGCTCTATTTTAATTCACCATATCTACACAACATTGGCCCCACACCCGCACTTCACCATACGGCATTGGATAAAAAGATCTCCGCCAAAGAGCCCCTAATTTTAGGGAGCCCGTCGGGTATTGCACCGCCGACCCGACGAGGAGCATCCCAGATGATGAAGCATGACACCTGCAAAGGTGTGTGAGGGCATTATTATCCAAATTATGGACTCCCATTAATATTCCCTCTTTTTGGGATCTATGAGACCACTGTCTCCCGTGACCCTATTACTTCTTCTTCATAAGGAACAGCATAAACTTTATTTTGATTACAACATTAATTTTGGGGAACTCTTTTTTTTAATTTGTTTCCTGCTCACTGTTTTTGGTGTGTGTTCAGCTTCAGCTCCTGCCGTTGCTTGTATTTCACTAAATTTCAACGTGCCGTCCCCTCACCACCACCTCCTGCCCATCGCTGCTTGTTATTTTCAGTGCTTCGGTGCCTGTTGAGTACACTTAATCTCCCCATGCCGTACCATCCTCCAACCACCACGTCCCGCCCGTATTTGTCAGTGCTTCGGCACTGTCCCTGCTTTTTTAAAAATGTCTTTTAATGTTGTTATTTTTGTTCCAAAAACATGCAGTGTTGCTCTGCAGCTATGCTTTGCTCAGCTCTCCCGAAATCCCTAAATACTTATATTCTGAAGCACTGCTGCTTCACTTCCTTATTTGGTCTCAGGAGCTATTCTTTGTCCTGTTCCCAAGTTCTGCTAAAGCTACACTCACGGCTTGCCCCTTCTTGCTCTGCCTGCCTCAGCATCACTCCCTCTCCTCCAGGTTCCTCAGGTCCTAAATCAACAGACTTGGTGGTACAACACATCCTGGGTACAGGCAGGGTAGGAGGCTGGCAGACGTCACATGAATGCTCGAGGTTCCAACATGACCTCGAGCTGAACCAGGGTCAGTCTTCAGGCTCAAGCCTGGCTCTAGCTTTCAGTGTCTCGCCCACCTCTACTCCGAAAGGTCCAACATGCACAATCACTTAAAGACTTGTAGGCAAACTCATCCGTGCCTGAGATTCTGCATTCTTTATTAACAAGTTTGGTTAGTAACAGTTGCAACATAGGGACGTTAATGGGTAGCTCATTTCTTACGTTGACTACTTTAAATAGATTAATGTCCTATTTTGTAAACCATTTTCACTGTTGTGTGGACAAGGCTTGTTTTTAGACAGTTTTCATGTGAACTAGAGCTTGTTTTATCTTGGGATTTGGCAGCTCCAAAGATGGTGCAGTCAGTGTATAAAGCATTTGAAGGTAAATTACTGCCACCGTCCTTTGTGTATACGGTACCAGAAGGTTATATATGAGAGCAATCTAGAGTAGAGCACTAATGTGTGACCTAATAACACTTAGTTTTCAGTCCTTGTGTGTGTTCAGAAGTCATCTACAATGTACCTACTGCAGAAGCCTTTGATCATGTTCTACGCTTTCCCAATTCAGTCGTATGCATCATGATCAGCTAAGAGTCACTACACTATGTGTCCATATACACGGATCAAAGACTGTGTCTTTATTAATGACCCAGAACCCCCATCCACTTTATGCTTTGGGCACGACCCACAAATGCCAAGGTCCAGGATAATGTGCTGCATGGTTAACCACTTATAAAGGTCCAAAAGCCGAGACCTATTGGATATGCCAGTGTTTGTTCTATTACTTCTGTGACCCAAAAAACGAAGCAACTGACAAGGAAAGACTTAGGACAAATAGAAGCGAGAACATGAACAGAGGAAGTCCAAAGAAAATGGATAGGTAAGGGGGACATTAGCACTGAAAAAACATAAATCCAGTAAAAAAGTAGGTGTTTCAGGGTGGTGAGTGGAGGTTTTTAGGATTGAAAGTCTTTGGCGCAGTGTTCATGTGAAAACCTGCTCCTCATATTGCCACTCTGGCAACTCTAATAAGTAGTCGTGTACACAAGACCCTTGTGGTGAGTCTCCTGACAAGTACTGTACACAATTTTGATATTGTGCTCACAACACAGTGCTAGACTCTACTTGGCAACAGGGGTAAAGTGATACTCATTCTAACAGGAGTGATGAAAGCCCTCATGATCTGGCTGTGATACTACCACCAACTGTTGGCGGCTGCTGAACATACTAGTGGATTTCAGGACTCTTTACCTGCACCTTATGTGGAAGCTGCCTTTTGGCTATCCATTATCTTTGGTAATTTCATATTAGCGGCAAGTAGATTACAGAAGATAGTTTTGTTTGAATGAGTGCTTTTTTGTATGAGGAGTGGTGTATGAATGTGTTCGTAAGGTAGCACATCTGCCTAAATGGCAGTACAGTCTTTTGAGTCAAATGTAGAGTTAAGTGTTTTTTACATGTTTTTTATATGTCTTTGTCAATAATTTGTAAACGGTGCTTCATTCTTGTATTCAAAAAATTTCCATAGAAGATTTATTTAAACTTCACAAGATGCTATTGAAATAAATACTACTAATCAGTACAGTCGTGGACGTTTGATGTTTTCTTCCACGAGTGATTCACTTTTTGAATTAGTTATCAGCATTGGCATTTCCTTCTTGTTCCACAATAGACCACAACATAACACCTCTTACAGATGCGTAGAAAGCAAATGCTGACTATATAATATAATCTTGTTCAGTGAGTTTAGCGAGAAGATATTTTCTCTCATGCTTGAGTCCAGACCCTTCTAGAGATTCTGAACAGTAAGTAATTTTGCCAAGAAAAATCCTTATGAAAATTGAAATCACATTAATCTGTTACATATGGGTGTATTTTCTGTTGCTGTAGGTAGCCAGAGTTGAGAGTATATTTGCTTTGAATTTGGTTCCTGTAACAAAGCCACCACCATCAAAGATCACGCCCAATGCCATATCATTAATTGGGCAAGTACCACCAAAAATGCCACCCAAACCCATAGGAGGCAAGCTGAATCCTGCCATCACACTGCGGGCTAAAAATCTCATTATTGCCCTCCCCAATTCCAGAGACAAATAGTACCTAACATCACAAGTGACTCTTTTACGATCCAACATGTATTTATAATTATTCTAGTTGTATTGAATGATTGTATGCAGCAGATACATACCAGAAAACTAGCCAAGCAACAACCCACAACACAGATTATATCAAATAAATCAGGTTCATTAATCAACTACATACATTTTCCAGTAACATTTTGAGAATCGTATCATCGGCCCTAACAAATTGATATATTACAGCTGATATGTTTAATAGGTACTCTTTCTGTTTACCTTTAAAATTTAACAAATTAGGTGAGTGATCAGACAGCCACACTCAGTGGAACTTTCGAGACACCATTTGGGAATCGTCAATTTGGGAATATAATAACCGAGTCTGTTGATGGAAATGGAATTAACTTGATAGAAATAAAGAAGAGATCCCTCGGATGTCTTTTTTCAGACTACACAAAGGACTCTGACATGTATAATCTCGTGTCAGCAACCATCCTAACTGAACGTGGCATCTACAAATGTGATCAAATTCCCTAAGACCAAAAGCAATTCTAAGGGCTCGGTTTTACTGAGCCTGCACCATATTTCTGAGGGAAATGCAAATAGATTGCATCACAACAGAACAGCCTTGAAAATACCACAGCTTGAATCAGTAAGGTTAACAATGCCGGATTCAGAAACATACCTGTTTTTGAAAGGTAGTACAAATGAAAATTCACAGTTTTTACAATTGCAAGTACCTGAAGGTCAAAGTGAAACGTAGGGTCAGAGATGACACCCTGATGTCATATTGTTTGAGAGTGCTTCCATTTTAGAAGGTCAATTAAACTCCAATGACCAGGGTTGATCAGTAAGAGAAGGATCTGTGCTTTTTAAACATTTAGAGATAACAAATTAACAGACATACAAATTTTTACTTCCTGTAGGCAAAATGTAACATGACAGCATTTGGATGCAGACCCATTTAAATCCACCAGAATATGAGAATCATCCATGTACATTTGAAACCACAGACAACGGGCTTCACCTAGTTGCGCCAAGAGAGGATCATGTAGACATTAAATAACACGATGGACAGGGTGGCGATCTAGGAAAAGCTGCATGTTAAAGCACACTGGGAGAAGAAAAAATACCCAGATGGATTTTTTAAGTGTGGACTCCTAGGAAAGTCTTAATCAGGCATACCCAAAACAGTCCCTGTCACAAAACATGCTCCAGGTGAGCAAATGCTGTGGAGAGGTCCAATAGAAAAAGAGCAGGTGATCGTTTTTAAGCCTGTTGTTGAAGGAGTGTTCCCTTATGTCCAATGTGGCTGTCTCTGTGCTTCTGTAAGGCCGAAAGCTGATTCTAAGTAACTAATAGTGTATCAGTCTCTAAGGTAATTTTGTAATTAATCAGTAGCAATCGTTTTGGTAAATAGCAGAGATAGGATGGAAGTTCTCTGAGTTGGCTTCTAAACCTGCTTTTCCCAATAAAGGAGAAACAATGTCACTCTTCAAATCAGAGGGGCATGATCCTATTTGAAGGAAAGCATTTACAAGACATGGGATGAAAAGGAGATGACAAAGCCACTGACGACCGCAGCATATCCCATGATATGTAAATGGCCCAGGACTACCTATACCAACTTTAAAATAAAGTTACATACTTCTGACTCTCTGACCACCACCAAAGCAGAGCCGGAGATGTATCATAGGGTAAAAAAACAATGAATGCTAAACATAACACAACCACACTACCACCCACAACACAAGTACACCTCCAAAATTTTAGGATATTTTGCGCTTATTACAATGGATGTACGATGAAATAACACATCGACTTTACCACACATGCCTTTGCCACACTGTGTTTACAAAGCATATACCATAACCACGCATGTCTTTACCATCAGACCTTTATCAGACATACGTTTACCATGCAAAACATTTCCACACTTTATGTAAAAGGTAAAGAATTACGATTAAAAGTAGAAAAATTAATTTGATGTTTTTATATAGTCACTCAATTGTATTTAATTATAAAGAAAAATATTTTTAGGAACATAAAAAGGACTGCATAATGTGTGCAACAGAAAACAACACAACGCAAAGCAATGCAGAACATTACAACAGTACACACATAAAATTAATATTTGTTCCATTTCTACGTGTGACTCTGACTTCAACCAAGATGGTTGACGAAGCCTCTGAAGAAGGTCAAATAATTATGCTTTAAGTCATGTATTTCTTCATCCAAAGCACAAATTACAACAATTATTTTACTGAGAATTGTATTTAAACCTTACTAAAAATATAAAAACAGGCATCCACTATTTTGTGATCAGTGGCAAACTGCCTTGTGAAGTGACCACATGCATGAGAGAAAGCAGAACTACTACAGACACACTATTCAAAACACTGCCATCTAGCTGTTACATTAAGTATAATTATCAATGTTAGTGTACGTTAACGGACAAATACGTATGAAAGCAAACGTTTTTTATACATTTTTTTATTATTTTTCAGAATGTATTACCTACGAAGAACACCACCTGTAGGAACAATTCAATTTGTCAACGTTTCGAAAGTTATCATAATTGTAAGGTAAAATAATTTTAGAAATTACATTTGAAATAGGAGAACTGAAGCTTGCAATGTAATTAAAAAATCTATTATTTTTGAACAAACAAAATGTATTCTAGGAAGAAACCATACAGTAACTATGTGAACCAATTACTTTTCACATTCCAATATTCAAGATGCGTTACCACAGGGAAGGTGCTGGACAGTGACAGATGAACTCTTCTAACTCCACCAAGTACTTACCTCGGAGAGGGTGCTGGACAGTGGCTGGGGATTTATGGGTTTTCTAACAAGCCTAAACATAAATAAAAACTTTTAGAAGCAAAGCTGAAATATGCATTTTTTTATCTCATATTGAGTGAGTGAGTGTAAGTGTTTTGATAACATGTCTGAGACTTACACATATAAACTAAGCTACTGCATACATTAAAATACTATTCTTTTTGTACTACTAATGAATGATAATTTTTCTAACATAAGTCATCTGAGTTGCTGTGTTTCTGTCTGTATCAGTGTGGAAGTTGGTGTCTAAGTGGCTGTATGGGTGTGTGAGTGGCTGTATAGGGGAGTGAGTGGCTGTATAGGGGAGTGAGTGGCTGTATGGGTGGGTGAGTGGCTATGTGAGTGGCTGTATTAATAAGTGGGTGTTTGTGAGTAGTTTAATGGGTTTGTGAATGGGTATGTGAGTGGTTGTGTGGGTGTGTGAGTGGGTGTATAAGAGGTTGTATTGGGCTGTGAGTGGCTTTGTGAGTGGTTCTGTGGATGATGTCATTAGCAATATCATTTGAGATGTTATCAGTGATGTAAAATGTGAGGTCATACGCAGTGCATTGCGGGAGCTTAAGTTATAATTAGTTTAGGTAACTATAACCTCTAAATTTTAATGGCTTAGTACAAGTGAAATCTGAGACTAGCTATAACGTCCCTGTAACCTTTGTTTTTCTTCAGTGAATTTGAAAGTTTTTAAATTCTATTTCCTAACTAAAACATCTCTGTAACCCTTGTTTTTTTTCAGTGAATTTCAATTTTTTTAATGTTATTTCCCAACTATAATGTCCCTGTAACACTGTGTTTTTAGTGAATTTCTAAGACTTTTTAATGTTATTTGCTAACTATAACGTCCCTGTAACCTTTATTTTTTAGTGAATTTCGAAGGTTTTTTCAAATAAATTCCTAACTGGAACCTATAACCATTGAGAATGGGTATGTGAGTGGCTGTATAGGTCAGTGAGTGGGTGTGTGAGGGCTGTATGGGTCTGTGAGTGAGTGTGTGAATGTTGTGGTGGGTTTGTGAGTGTGAGTGTGTGTGTGAGTGGCTGTATGGGTCAGTGAGTGAGTGTGTGAGTGGCTGTATAAGTCTTTGAGTGAGTGTGAGTAGCTGTATGGGTCAATGCTGAGTGCCAGTAGCTGTATGGGTCGGTGCCTGGGTGTGTAAGGGGCTGTAAGGGTCTCTGAGTGTGTGTGTATGAGTGTGCGAGTGAGTCTCTGAGTGGGTCTGTGAGTGGCTGCATGAGTGTATGAGTGGGTCTCTGGGTATGTGTGTGGCTCTCTGAGTGGGTCTGTGAGTGGGTGAATGAATGTCTGACTGGGTCTGTGAGTGGGTGTGTGAGTGGCTGAATGGGTATGCGAGTGGGTGCATGAGTGTCTGAGTGAGTCTGTGAGTGGCTACATAAGTGTCTGAGTGGGTTTGTGAGTGGGTGTGTGAATCTCTGAGTGGGTGTGTGAGCATCTGACTGTGTCTGTGAATGGATGCATGAGTCTCATAATGGGTCTGTGAGTTGGAGCATGAGTGTCTGAGTGGGCCTGTGAGTGGTGCATGAGTATCTGAGTGGGTCAGTGAGTGGGTGCACGAGTCTTCCTAGTGGGTCTGTGATTGGGTGCATGAGGCTCTGAGGGGGTCTGTGAGTGAGAGCATGACTGTCTCATTGAGAGTGTGAGTGGGCCGTGAGTGTTTGAGTGGGTCTGTGTGTGGGGTGCGTGTGTCCCTGAGTGTGTCTGTGAGTGAGTGCATGAGTGTCTGAGTGGATATTCCAGTGGGTGGGTGAGTCTCTGAGTAGGTCTGTGATTGGGTGCTGGTGTGTCTGAGTGGGTCTGTGAGTGTGTGTAAGAGAGTGTGAAGGGGTCTATGAGTAAGTGAATTAGTGTCTGAGTGAGTGTGTAAATGTATTTTTTTTAAATTTGTCAGCAAAATTTGCAAATCCGCCTTGATGTTACATGGGGTTGTGCTGAGCATCGCAACAGATTCTTGAATACTGTACATAGGGAAAAAGATTTTTGAACATCTTGTTCACATAAGAGGTCTCTCAAAGACCCCTATATTTCGCCCATGGTGTCAGGGTACCCCTACCCAGAAACCTTCTATAACTTCAAAATTTTATTTTTAGGCCACCGGGACTGTGTCCCATTATACAAAATGGTGGCTGCAACTTTCTATATAGGTTGTGGCCAGTCAATCATGGCATTGCTGTTGACACTTGGATTTTCGAGGCGTCGCAGAGGATTCGCGAAGGGTTCTTGCCTCTAGATATACAAATTTGTTGTCCCATTAATAGCTCTAAAGCTACTAAACAGATTTATACCAAATGATAAAAAGGGATTTTTTTGTAGCAAAAGCTACCTTTCTGCCAAATTTGAATTATGTCCAGCGGTTCAAGCTGTAGTCATGTTCAAAATCCCTATGGAAAATTGCATGGGGAAAACGAGTTTTGGGACCCTCCTTTTCTCAACCCTGGGTTGACAGATTATTCAGAAACTTTCAACACAGCAGTTATATGTATAAATGCCCAATTTCCTTTATCGTTGCCAGTAGGTAGTTATAGTTAGGACAACTAGTTAACTACTTATAGTTAGGATAGGAAAAGCGTTTTTTGTTTTGTCAATAACTTGAGCACCGTTTGGGGAATATATATATATCCATCCAAAGATTGCAGGTAAGCCGCGTCTCTCCAAACCGAGAGGGCGTGTCACGGGGCCAGCACCTGCAAGCTGGTAAACATGAAGCCTGATTCTCTCCCGCTCAAGAAAGAGTGTGACACAGCTCTGGGGGAATAAGTAGCAGATTTATTGATTTCTTCGCGTTAGCAATAGATGTCCCTGAGACTTTAGGGCAGACGCGTTTCAGCCATGGATTGGCCTCTTCAGTGCCCGTCTCTGCTGCCTTCTCACTGCTCCCAGGGTCAGTTATGGCGATGTTGAAGTTACTCCTGATCATGTGATCAACTCGCCACTCCCTCTCCTCACAGGTGTAAGGTATCTCGCGCTCTTCTTCAGAGCCGTTGCATGCTGGGCGTTGAAGTCCTCCGTTAGAGCCCGTCAAGTGAAAGGACTGCTAAAACACCAAGTGGTGTCTCCAAACTTTGTTTGGTCGGTGAATCCTCGCCACTGCAACCGGATTTGAAGTTAAATCTGTTCTTTTCCTCCCTTCTCAGGCAACGCATATTTGCCTCCTCTCTCCCCATGAGTCAGTTTCCTCCAAGTGGGGGTCCAGCACCGGGGGGGAGACGCGGATAACAATCCATCCAAAGATTGCAGGTAAGCCGCGTCTCTCCAAACCGAGAGGGCGTGTCACGGGGCCAGCACCTGCAAGCTGGTAAACATGAAGCCTGATTCTCTCCCGCTCAAGAAAGAGTGTGACACAGCTCCGGGGGAATAAGTAGCAGATTTATTGATTTCTTCGCGTTAGCAATAGATGTCCCTGAGACTTTAGGGCAGACGCGTTTCAGCCATGGATTGGCCTCTTCAGTGCCCGTCTCTGCTGCCTTCTCACTGCTCCCAGGGTCAGTTATGGCGATGTTGAAGTTACTCCTGATCATGTGATCAACTCGCCACTCCCTCTCCTCACAGGTGTAAGGTATCTCGCGCTCTTCTTCAGAGCTGTTGCATGCTGGGCGTTGAAGTCCTCCGTTAGAGCCCGTCAAGTGAAAGGACTGCTAAAACACCAAGTGGTGTCTCCAAACTTTGTTTGGTCGGTGAATCCTCGCCACTGCAACCGGATTTGAAGTTAAATCTGTTCTTTTCCTCCCTTCTCAGGCAACGCATATTTGCCTCCTCTCTCCCCATGAGTCAGTTTCCTCCAAGTGGGGGTCCAGCACCGGGGGGGAGACGCGGATAACAATCCATCCAAAGATTGCAGGTAAGCCGCGTCTCTCCAAACCGAGAGGGCGTGTCACGGGGCCAGCACCTGCAAGCTGGTAAACATGAAGCCTGATTCTCTCCCGCTCAAGAAAGAGTGTGACACAGCTCCGGGGGAATAAGTAGCAGATTTATTGATTTCTTCGCATTAGCAATAGATGTCCCTGAGACTTTAGGGCAGACGCGTTTCAGCCATGGATTGGCCTCTTCAGTGCCCGTCTCTGCTGCCTTCTCACTGCTCCCAGGGTCAGTTATGGCGATGTTGAAGTTACTCCTGATCATGTGATCAACTCGCCACTCCCTCTCCTCACAGGTGTAAGGTATCTCGCGCTTCGCGCACCGCGTGTCCACGTTACGCTAGATGGGCCCTGAACGCACGATGCGCTTCGCGCACCGTGCGCACATGGAGGAAACATATGATGAGCATCGTTGTGACAGGTAAAATATATGTTTTTTAATGTTTATATAAGCCATGCACAACTGGTGCCCTTGGGGCACCAGTTGCACACGGGGTGTGGAGAATGTGGATATTTTTTTTTTTTTTTTAATATTGGCTACCGTACGCGTACGGTAAGCGTAATCGGCGAAATTTTCGAAAAAATTTAAATTGCTTTTTTTCACTTGGGGGATCGTTGGGGACTCCCTCGACATGGCTAGGTGCTTGGGAGCTGTCTAAACAGCCCCTTTACATGTTTTTTCATTTTGTTTTTCAACCCCCGGTCAGAGTGCGAGAGAGAAAATGGCGGCCGCCGCTTCCTGGTTTAGACCGATTCGAATGTTTACTAAGATCTAACGGCCAATCAGAATCGCGCTCGCGCACGTCACCGTACGCGTACGGTAAGCGCACCGTAAGCGCACCGTAAGCTGGCTCAGATATATATATTGATTTAAAGGCTATTTTCTCAGAATCTACAGAACCGATTTACACCAAACCTACAAAAGGCACTTCCTTGACCTGGGGACTACCTCTCTGCCAAATTTCATTAAATTCTGTTCAGCCGTTCGGGCTGTAGCCCTGTCTAAAGGTCCTATGGAAAAATGCATGGGAAAAACGCGTTTTGGGACCCCCCTTTTATCTCAGCCCCCGCTTGACGAATCCCCCCGAGACTTTCAGGGTAGGAGCAGAGCGTAGCGCCCCACCTATTTTGAAAAATTCGCGAGGATTCGTCGACCGGCGCCAAAGTTATTCAAAATAGAATGTTGCGGATTTCCTATGGAAACGTGGTCCTAACTATAACTACCTACTGGCGACCGCCAGTAGGTAATATATATATATATATATTCACTGAAAAAACCATAGGTTTCACACATGTTATAGTTAGCGGAAATTTTACTGATAAAAAACCAATGAAATTGCCCCGTTATAGTTAGTGCTGGCAACTATAACTCACGCGACCGCAATCCTCTGCTGATGCTAATACTGTATTTAGACACTTATTTGCCCATGTCTTCTTCCATACATTTTTAGCTATACATATATTACAAATATTTTTTTTTCATAAAGACACATATGTCATCAGCAGAAGATTGCGGTCGCGTGAGTTATAGTTGCCAGCACTAACTATAACGGGGCAATTTCATTGGTTTTTTATCAGTAAAATTTCCGCTAACTATAACATGTGTGAAACCTATGGTTTTTTCAGTGAATTTGTACGGTTTTTTAAATGCTAAGTTACTTTACGCCATTCGTGGCGTGCGCGCCCACTTAACGCAGTTCGTTCCGTGCGCGCACGGTGCGCTTCGCGCACCGTGCGCGCACAGTGAGCACGCGGTGCGCTTCGCGCACCGCGCACCCACTTTACGCAGTTAGTGCCGTGCCCACGTTACGCTAGATGGGCCATGTACGCACGATGCGCTTCGTGCACCGTGCGCACATGGAGGACATATTATGCGCTTCCTTGTGATAGGTAATCTGTTGAAATTTTTTTGGGAAATGCTGTGCTCAAATAAGCCATGCACTAATGGTGGCCTTCGGCCACCATTTGCACACGGGGTGGAGAAAGTGTGGATTTTTTAAAAAAAAATTATTTTACCGTACGCGTACGGTAAGCGTACGGTAAGCGTAATCGGCGAAATTGCCGAAAAAAAAATAAAACCGTTTTTGCTCTTGGGGGATGTTTGGGGACTCCCTCAACATGACTATGTGGGAGGGAGTTGTCAAAACAGCCCCGTAACATGTTTTTGGGCATCATGTTTGAAAAATAACACTCAGTGCGAGAGACAAAATGGCGGACGCCGCTTCCTGGTTTCGGCCGTTTCGAATGTTTACTAAGATCTAAGAGCCAATCAGAATCGCGCTCGCGCACGCCACCGTACGCATACGGTAAGCGTACGGTAAGCGTACCGTAAGCGGGCTCAGATATATATATTGATTTAAAGGCTATTTTCTCAGAATCTACTGAACAGATTTACACCAAACCTACAAAAGGCACTTCCTTGACCTAGGGACTACCTCTCTGCCAAATTTCTAGTATTTCTGTTCAGCCGTTCGGGCTGTAGCTCTGTCTAAAGGTCCTGTGGAAAAATGCATGGGAAAAACGCGTTTTGGGACCCCCCTTTTATCTCAGCCCCCGCTTGACGAATCCCCCCGAGACTTTCAGGGTAGGAGCGGAGCGTAGCGCCCCACCTATTTTGAGAAATTCGCGAGGATTCATCGACCGGCGCCAAAGTTATTCAAAATAGAATGTTGCGGATTTCCTATGGAAAAGGGGTCCTAACTATAACTACCTACTGGCGACCGCCAGTAGGTAATATATATTCAATGAAAAAAACAAAGGTTTCACACACGTTATAGTTACCTGGACATTTCACTCGTAAAAAACCAATGAAATTTCCCCGTTATAGTTAGTTCAGCTAACTATAACTCGCGCGCCCGCAATGCACTACTGATGACGTCACATATTACATCACTCATGACATGGTCACTGACATCACTCATGACATCACTGATGACATCTCAAATGACATCACTGATGACATCACTGATGACATCATCCACTGAATGTCTGTTTTTCAGAAAATTAAATATGTTTTATATATGTATATCTCAAGGTCAATGGAAGAATAAATGGGTATATAAGTGTCTAAATGGATGCTTTTTTTTGAAAAATGTTTTGTGTTACTGACTGATTAAGTGTATCATAGTGAATACATGGCTTACTGAGTAATGTTTAAAAAAGAAAATATCTGTATTAGTCTCTCACTTTGTGGCTGCATGGGTTGGTGAGTAGCTTCATGGGTGTCTATATAGGTTATTAGTTGTTTTTTTAAGTATCAGTCTGAGTGTCTGTATGGTTCGGTGGGGGTATTATGTAGTGCATAGGTGCATGAATGAGTGTCTCACTGTTTGTATGTGTTGAAGACAGCATGTGTGCAGGACTGTATGGGTGGATGAGTGTGTGTATGGGTGTATTAGTGAGTGAATGACTGTCTCAATAGTGTCTTTATGAGTAACTACATATCTATTTAACTAGTAAATGTGACTATTGGTGTATATAAGTAAGTATATGTAAGAGTGAGAGATTGAAAGAGTTCCTGTATGAATAAGTACGTGTTTCTATAAGTGATTGTTTAAAAGAATAAGTATGTGTAAGTTTCCGTAGAAGTAAGTGTGGTGGTGTGTGTATAACTGTATATGCAAGTAAATGTATGTTTGATTCTTTATTTGCATGAGTGACTATGTGTGTGAGTAACTCTATGGATGAGTGGCGTTGTGTAACAACATGTATAGGTGTATGAATACATATGATGAGTGAGTACATTTATGAGTGACTGTAGAGGACTGTTGGTGAATGAGTGGATGTGTATGTGGATCTTAGAATTACTGAAGAGGTTGTTGTAATTGGTATTGGTATGTCCATTTTTTTGTAAATTTCAGTCTCCATTTTTGGATGTGTGTATCAAAGGTTATATTAGGGTAAGAGGAGGTCTGCCACTCTATCACAAGGATGATGTCATCAGTGATGTCATCAGTGATGTCATTTGAGATGTCATCAGTGATGTCATGAGTGATGTCAGTGACCATGTCATGAGTGATGTAATATGTGACGTCATCAGTAGTGCATTGCGGGCGCGCGAGTTATAGTTAGCTGAACTAACTATAACGGGGAAATTTCATTGGTTTTTTACGAGTGAAATGTCCAGGTAACTATAACGTGTGTGAAACCTTTGGTTTTTTCATTGAATTTCTATGGTTTTTTAAATGCTAATTCCTAACTATAACGTGTGTGAAACCTATGGTTTTTTCAGTAAATTTGCAAGGTTTTTTAAATGCTAATTCCTAACTATAATATGTTTGAAACCTATGGTTTTTCCAGTGTCTTTGCAAGATTATTAAAATGGTAATTTCTAACTAAAATGTGTGTGTTTCTCATGGTTTTTTCAGTGTATTTGTATGGTTTTTTAAATGCAAATTTTTTTTTATGTCATTTTTTGTAAGCCTTTTTATATAGTAATATATGTACTATATCCTCCTTTATGGAAAGGTTTTTTTTTTTTTTTATGCATTTTTTTCCGTGCGCGTACGGTAAGCTGACGCTACGCGCTTCGTAGGATACACGTACGGTAAGCTGACGCTACGCGCTTCGTAGGATACGCGTACGGTAAGCTGACGCTACGCGCTCTGGACGTCATTAGTACAGCGCGCCTACGTGATACGTGCGTGCCGTATGCGTATACCCGGAAGCAACGTCGCGGTTACGCAGGGGCGTGTAATGCGCATGCGCGATACGTGAAATGTGCGTGCCGTACGCGTATACCCGGAAGCAACGTCGCGGTTACGCAGGGGCGTGTAATGCGCATGCGCGAAAGTGACATACGCGCTGCGTAAGCGCACCGTAAGCGTCACGTGCGCGCACGGTAGGTCATGTGACTTACAAAGAACACTTTTTATTGGTTGAAATTACTTTCAGTTCCAGAAACTTCCCACACCACACCCATTCCCCTCATTACTGCTTGAAAGAACACTTTTCATTGGTTGAAACTACTTTCAGTTCCAGATTCTTCCCACACCACACCCATTCCCCTCATTTCTGCTTGTGATTCTCTAGGAGCAGGAGCTGGATTGACATTGGGATACAATGGCAGAACAGCAGACCTCTTCTGAGAGTGAGGCCAGCAGCACCACCATGATCCAG
The DNA here is from genome assembly GCF_964204655.1 of Triturus cristatus. Classification (NCBI taxonomy): domain Eukaryota; kingdom Metazoa; phylum Chordata; class Amphibia; order Caudata; family Salamandridae; genus Triturus; species Triturus cristatus. The sequence goes on from NC_140594.1 coordinate 605,911,710, forward strand.
AGAAGGAGGAAACAAAAGACTTCTTTTGTATGGGAGTATTTTACTTTTCCAGAGGGGGAGAAAAAGGTGAATGCTCAATTGGTCACTTGCATACTTTGTGGTCGTGTTTTATCAAGAGGAAATCCAAGGAGGAAATATTCCTTTGGAAATCACTCTATGAAGAGACACCTCCAGGACAGACACCCAAGGACCTTTGCTCGACATACTGGAGAAAACTCTTCAGTAAGTCACCAGAGCCCAGCCTCAGATGCTCAGCCGAGTACATCATCGGCAGCTCAGCTGAGCCCTTCCTCTGTTGTTGGAGCATCACCTTCTTCTTTTTCTTTGGACATCAACCCTCGATTTGGGAGTGTTGAAATGAGGTGTACAAAATGTGGTGGTCTTATTGTTTTTGGGGAGGTCAGTGTTCCCCTTATTAACAGTAAGATAGACCAGCATGTTTGTAGACGCTCATAATACTCCCATTCTTTCCTCCATCCCTGTATGAACCCAACGGCTCTTATAAGAGCCAACCTTACCTCTCATCTTTTTTTTATTTTTTCCTTTAAACTTTTTTTTCTTTTTTTTTACCGTACGCGCACGGTAAGCGTATTTTTTTTTATTTTTTTTTTAAAAAAACTAAAAATCAATTACCACATCTCAAGATCCTTGAGAAATTAATAACTAATTTTTAAAAATCTTTTTGAGATAAAGTGGAAGAAAGAGACTTTCAAATTTCTCACTTACCTGTCCCACCCAACAATTTAATTTATAATTATAATGTAATTTTATTTACTTGAAAAAAATGGTTGGTTTTTTCTTGAAAATTTTCTTTCACAATCTGAAAAAAAAGAAAAAAGTATTAATATTAAATAAATCAATATATAACACAGTACACATATTTACTTATTTTTCCTAAAAAATTTTTTGCCTTTATTTTGCTGTTTTCAGAATATATTGCATTTCACTTTAAATTGTGAAAGCAATTGCATTCATCATTTAACAGCGGGCAAAAAAAAAATTAACAATCTCAAAGATTGTTTAAAAAAAGCCCAGATTCTCTTTTTACTTAAACTTAACAATACCGTCTGACAGAAGTATAATCACAAAAATATATATCTCAAATAACTCCACAATACATCTGGTTCCATTTCCTTTAGGCGAAATAGTAATTTTAAAATTCTTTTTTCATTAACTTTCCAATGTTAATCCAATAAAATTCTAAAGTTTAAATTGTTCAGATCTCACCGATTCTCTGTAACATTTTGGTTTCCGAACGATTAATTAATAATTAAATAAGTCCACAATACAATTGGTTACTTTTCTTCATGGCCAAATAGTATTTTTAAAAATCTTTTTAGAATAAATTTCCCATGGCAATCCAATAACATTCCAAAATTTTAATTGTGCAGATGTTACCGATTTTTTCTAAATTTTTGGTTTTCCAAAGTTTCGTTAAAAATTTTAAAAGTCCACATTACAATTGGTTATCTTTCCATTAGGCCAAATGATAATTTGAAAAATCATTTCTTTGGGAAAATTCCAATGGTAATCCAATGAAATGGAAAAATTGTTTTGTACAGATCTTGCCAAGTCTCTCTAAAATTTAGGTTTCAGGAAGATTAGATAGGAATTTGCTAAATCAAAAGGCAAACGTTGCTTGAAAATCAATTGGGAATCATTACACAGTGTCCAGCCTTTTTCACATTTAAGATAAACTGTGTAATGTCCAGAAGTTACAGTAGGTCCTTCATGGAAAATTATTGCAACTGTTACAAAAGTTTTTCCTGAAATTGATAATTGCTGTCCTGTAAACTTCTTTATTAAAGTATCTAATTTGGAACCATCAGCTCTACATCGTTGCATCATTAAAATTACATACTGTCCATATTCCTTTAAAATTAACGTTGAAAACATGTCAGATTGACACTCACTGCATTCCATGCTATGATTAGCATCTTTAACTAATTTAGCAAAAGTGACTGTTTTACTCTCTGGCAATGTTAAAAAAATAAACCTTTCATTATCAACATTAGAGCCACATATATTATAACAGTTTTCACAACTATGTTCCCATTTATAAGAGAGACCAAATACATTTTCAATGGGAACCCCTTCTTCTTCCAGTACCTGAAGAAAATAGATCAAGAATTCCTGTGCGTCTTGCTGTACATTTTGAGAAAACTGTGTTCGTCCTGAACATACATCTAAAAGTTTTCTAATTTCAGTAGCACTTTCTATTTGAGTTGTATCATTACTCAGCTTTTGATAAAGGAGACTCAACTCAGAACAGAATCTTCTTCCCTGATTTACTATTATCTGCTCTTGCAAACTTTCCATATAAAATGCAACATTCAGCACTACATTAGCGTAGCAGTTGACACCAGAGCTATTTTCAAAATGACATCCTACAACCTGTTCTTCATTTTCCTTTTTCTTTTTGCTTGCAATTACATCACTCCTCTTTTTTTTCCTCCTCTCTACATCTTCATTACAGATATTCTCATTTCTCCTTTTATGAGAAACTACACGGTTCTCAAACACAGGATACTGACCTAAATGAGGAGCATAGCTTCTTCTTAATCTATTATACTCCTTCACACAATTTGTATCAGCACTAACTTTTGAGTCATCAAAGTCTATCATGAATAAACCTGATAATGTTTTCACTCGTGACAAAGCAACATATGCCATACCTTCTTTGAACACAGTTGAACCAATGTTCACAAATGCACAATCTACAGTCAATCCTTGAGACTTGTGAATAGTTACAGCATATGCTAGTGAAAACGGAAACTGCTTCCTACGTACATATAAGTCTTTCACAAGCATGAAACGAACTGAACGACAAATGTCTTTAACTTCTTCTATCTGATCAAATTTTATTTTTAAATATTCAATTCCATCTTTTTTCTGATAATTAATAAAACCCACAACTCTTCCCATAGCTCCATTAACTAAACCTTTTTCCACATCCAAATTTCTCCTTAAAAATACTCTACAGTTCATCCAAACATATAGATTTTTTTCTAAACCAGCTGTTTTGGAAATGTTCTTCTCTAGTGAATCCAATTTATTTTTCAGTGTGCCTGTTAATCTGATAGTAATTCTTCCATCCTCAATTTTGTCCACTGCTTCCAATTTCCTGATATCTTCCTTTTCCAATTTTAAAAGCTCCTCATTGAATATTGAGCATTCATGTAGAGTTGGCATTAAGCAGATGACACTTTTCTTTTCTGCAATGTTCTTGTATATCTTCTCTGCAACTATTTCTTCCTTTGGAAATAAATTATGTAGCAGCCGACTTTGTAATGCTTTTTTGCCAACTTCTGTAAGTAGTCCAATCCTGATATCTTTCAGAATACTTCCATATTCTTCATCGTTTGCTTGCCTCATATTAGTAGTAAGTTCTTTGTACTCAAAGAAGGACCAAATATTTGCATTACCGATGCTTCCCAATGACTTCTTTGTGTCTTCATGTGTCACAGTATTAAACACTGGTTGTCCTTTAACTGGAGTAAGCTGTAGAAGATCCCCAAAAACTATGACATGTTTTCCACCAAATAACACGTCATAGTCTGTCCTTAGAATTTGCTGCATTCTTAAATGCACAAAGGCAAGCATTAAGTTTGATACCATGCTCACCTCATCAATAATGAGAACTTGCATCTTCTTCAATACTCTTGAAACTTCCAAGCATGCTTCTCCAGTTAGCTTGTTGTATTGTATTTTGTTCTCATGCTCCACTGGTAACATTAGCAAACGATGTAAGGTGATTCCTTTTATGTTATATGCTGCTAACCCAGTTGGAGCAGTAACCACACAAGACAAAGTAGAATCCGTTTTTTGCTGTAGGTAGCTTCTGATGACTTTTATAAGGAAACTTTTTCCAGTTCCAGCTTGTCCGCTTACATACATCCTGATTGGATGAAATGATGTGCATGAGCACACTTTTTTTTCATGTAGAAATCCGTGATCAATTTTGCTTCTGATCTCTTCATAAATTTGTTGCTGCTCTTCATTCAGTTGTCTTTCCAAATTTTGTAAGTCTATAAGTTCTTCTTGAGCTTGATTCATAGCCGTTTCCACTTCATTCATGGCTATTGATGCTTCATTTTCTACGATTGGTTGTCCTAGGGGATCTTGACTGAGTGTTCCTGAACTTTGGCTGTCTTGAGAACTGTCTCTAGCTACTTCTGCTGCAATTGTAGTTTCCTGTTCAATTTCTTCATTTAACATTTGCAGATAAGTTGTGAATGTACTGCATTGTATGCTGTCTTTGCAAGCATTAAAGGAATCTTTATAGCTTTGAAATTCTCCCAGTAGTTCATCCTCTGTACGCCATGGTTTAAACAGCTGTAAAAGAGCCAAGTAGTAAAATTCCTTTTTGTCAGTAGTGTCGCAACTCAGCTTCCTGTGATTTATCAAACTTCCTTTTGTTTGCTTCACCAAACATCCTTCCTCACCAATGACTTTATATTTTCCATTGTTGATGTCTTCTGCGGCTTTCCGTGAATAAATGTAGTTCTGAAGCACTTCATAGAGACACATGTTCTCCAGATGATGACTTCTCTTGGGATAATATGTGTCCAACATGTTTGATTTCAAAATATCTGTACTTTCTGGGTCATTCTCGGCCAAATATTCAATTTCTCCAACAGATTTCAGTACCCGATTTCTCATTGCTGCAAGGCCTAAACTTGCCCAAATTATTCTTCTTGATTTCGAGTAGAGACTTGCAGAAGATAACCTATCTGAACATTCGTAGGATCCAATTTCTCGATGCGATAACATCTTTAAACTGAAACTGTACAGCTTCTTACTGACAGTCTTCTTGTGAGAAATCTCTTCCCACATTTCCTTCAATTCTGTTTTTTCTGATTTCGTAATGTAAGACGTTACATATCGAGCAACAGCAATGGAATTGTCAGCTACATACTGTATATCCATGTTAGCATTCCACATGGATAAAATGACTGGGTTGTAGTCATTTATATTTTTTGATTCTTCTTTTCTTTTAAGGTTGTAGGTATTCTTAGGTGATTTTCTTGTGATAGTATGTCTCACAGATGACATAAAATTGTTGACTCTTCCTTTTGAAAGAACAGGTCTCGGAAAACCAAATCGACATTTAGTGTAGTATTTATCTTTGCTCTTTTATTTCCGTCGACAGTATTTTCCACACCGATGACTTTGGAAACGTAAAACTTGCTCCTTTAACTTTTTCTCTTCTGTGTTTTTTGGTATAGCACATGTTGCATATTCTTCAATGTAAGATAACACTGCTTCATCAGCATCTGTTCCAAACTTTGGGGCATCCTTGATCCACAACAGCATATGAATATGAGGAGCACCTCTTGCCTGGTACTCTTTTCTCCAAAAGAAATCCACTACTTCTCCAAGGGGTGGATTTTTTTTATTGCAGATGAAGGACATCATAGCCTCAAATCTATGATTGAAATATCTGCAAACATTAACCGGATCCAATGAGCACAGTTCTCCTGCTGTCTTGTATTCGATGTTTTTAATATTTGAATTGGCCTCTCGTAGAAAATCCAGTAAATCATCCCAAGCGTACTCGGCACAGCTTAGGGTAAGGAACCATGTTGGTGTTCCTAAATTCCATAACATGCATTTTAGTTCACCATGGCGTCGGTACCAATATTCATTTGTCCCACGCTGACAAGCCATCAGATTGATCAGTTGTGTTTCCAAATGATCATCTCGGTGCTGCACTTTGTTCATAAAATCCTTAGCAGACACATTTTGTAAATGTACTCCACTTTTTAAAATGTGATTTACTGCATAAGACAGTGCAGACAAGTCGCTTTCAAATAAAAGATGGAACAAATAAGGAATACTTTGTCGAAATCTGGGATCTTCTGCATATAGTCTTGTAGTCCGATACTCAGAAGCTGGAATCTGTTCTGGACGTTCATCGTATCGTCCTCCTTTTCCTGTAGGAAACAGCTGGGGAAAACATCGAGCTTCCAAGCTCTCCTCCCATACACTCACGGGAGTTCCTTTTGCTTTCTTCATCTGAAACAGATCAATATTGTCTCCCATAACTTCTTTTGAATGAAGAGGATGAATGCTAAAATGTTCATATATTTCTTCTTCCTTTGACTTGTCCACTTTTTCAATTTGTCCAGTTTGTGTTTCTGTGTCTTCTTGTAAATCTTCTTCTTCTTCTTCTATGTAAATTGATTCATACCATTTGTTATTCCTTTTCAAATACAAATTTGCTCTTTGTACTTTCCGTACATCTACCAGCTCCTGCCAAATCTTCTTATTCTTTGTAGGTACACCATTAACCAGAATAATTAATGGTTCAGTTTCCAAAGTATCCGCATCAATAGTTTCCATATTTTTTTTCAAATCCAAGGGCAAATACACCACTCTACCTTTTAAACCTCTCAGTAAATCTGAAGGAGGTAATTTACCAGTTTTGGGCTCCATACGTACTATGGTCTGGAACGGATGAACACATTGAATGAGTATAGACTCATATGTATTTAATTCAGAAAGTTCAGCAGGAATAGCATCCAATTCTAAATTATTATGTACAGCTCTGGTCGGCATTCTATTTTCCTCTAACTTGTTGTAACAGTATTTACAAATACGCTGAACTTCACCCAATTCAAAACAATTTTCAAGAAATATATAGGTGGCAAAATCCTTCCACTTATAATTATCTTCATTTTCACTCTTTCTGTAGAGATCAACATACCTGGTTTGTTTTCTATAATGAGTTCTGCGGCAACAAATACAAATAATATTTGGTCTTTCATTAGAGATTATTGCAAATTTTGTTATGTGATCATTAAATGTCTTACTTACAGAGGGTTCTACATTTTCTTCCACTTCTTCCTCATTTACTGTGTCCTTCTCTGCACTGTTTTGTTCAGGACCAAAGTAACAAAACTGAATTTCATCAACAACCTTCTCTACATCTGATACCGTTCCACGGAACAGAGCCCTATTCAATTCATCTAACTTTATTGCTGGACTTTTAGCAAAATACAACCGTCTCACAAACTTTCTCATTTCAGTATGATGAACAGCCAGCATCCTAAAATGATGGAAAACACTATTACACACTTTTCTAGATAGACAAGCCAGAGAATGACCGTGCAAACCAGTATTCTCTCTCACTCTGCATGGATCTAAACTTTGAAGCACCTTAATCTTCTGTTTTACACTTTTTTTGCTATATTCTCTTAGAAACTCACAAAATTTATCAATAGATTCCTGACGCACACTGCAAATACTACTACAATTCCAAGTGTACACTGGGGCTTTAGGACGTCTCCCCATAGCCTCATCCGCCATCACTTGTACCTCATCTCTTGGAACCATTATCTCCTTCTCCATTATGCAACCATTTTTCACTTCGTAAGCACGACCTCTGGTGTCAACTGCATGCAGCAAACTATTACTTTGAAAATAGCTCTCTTCATTAAAAAAAGGTTCACTACTTGAACTATGCATCCATTTTCCTAAAAACACTTTACAAAAGTTTGTTCTATTTACTACTCTTTTCCTTTTGCTTTGTGATTTCAGTACATTAACCTTTTTTTCTAATGTACGCATCCTATTCAAAATTAAAATGAATAGTTTCCTTTTTAATTCTAATGCTTTTGCTGCAATGGCTTCAATTTCTTTTTTTCTCTTATAAAACTTTGCCTTTTGCTTATATTTCTTCACATCCTTTATCAAATTGGACATAACTCTTCTCTGAAACATTTTTCTACGTATCTCTTTAAACGCTGTTTTTCTGTTTAAGTTAATTGTTTTAGTTGCAGAAGGTATATTTGCATTAACTAAATTCTCAATTTTTTCCTGTCCTTTTCTATTGAGAACATTCTTTCCAGTACAGACATTTTGTACATTTTTCCTTTTTTTGAATATGTTCTTTAAAAATGTTTTTGTCTGCTTACCAGAAGATTTTTTCTTTTTCCCAACATGAGCATCTCCAACTAACTTAGGTCCTCCAGTTGTCTTCAAATATTTGGTTTTTTTCTGGTCTTTCTTTTCTCTGGATTTTGTAGGCATCTTAAATTTTGTTCACTGCTCTTCAGCAATACCTGAAAAAAACTAAAAAAAAAATTCTTTTTTTAATTTAAATATATTACTACATTTTTTATGATCTTTTCAAATATTTTAATACTATGTACCCCTTTCCTACAAGTGAAAATCACAATAACACCATCACAAATTAAATATCTAAAAATAATTCCTGTGTGCACACAGAGTCATGTTTTCACATTAGTCACAAAACAAAATTTCTTTGCCAATTTGAAAGCACACTTACTGCTCTTTTTTTTGGCAAGTGATAATCACTTTTACAGACTGACACATTATGAATCCACTTTTCTGTTTTTTTAAAAAGCACATGTCCAAACTACTTTTTCAGACCACCTCCATGTGTAACCTGGGTGACTGCCTACATTCCAGCAAGGGCAACCAGCCTTAGTGATGCTGAATGTATTTGCATTACTGAGTCCAACCTCAAACCCCACTCGCTTGTAAATACTGTGCATGATTCCACATGGTTAGCAGCTGGGTGTGTGCTAAGAGTCTGCTTCTGCACCAAAAAATGGCTCCCCCTTTCCATCTTATGCAACTGTGAAATCACCAGAGCAAAACGCAATAAATCTCTGCCTATAATTCTTGTGTGCACACAGAGTCATGTTTTCACATTAGTCACAAAACGAAATTTCTTTGCCAATTTGAAAGCACACTTACTGCTCCTTTTTTTGGCAAGTGATAATCACTTTCACAGACTGACACATTATGAATCCACTTTTCAGATTTTTTAAAAAGCACATGTCCAAACTGCTTTTTCAGACCACCTCCATGTGTAACCTGGGTGACTGACTACACTCCAGCAAGGGCAACCAGCCTTAGTGATGCTGAATGTATTTGCATTACTGAGTCCAACCTCAAACCCCACTCCCTTGTAAATACTGTGCATGATTCCACATGGTTAGCAGCTGGGTGTGTGCTAAGAGTCTGCTTCTGCACCAAAAAATGGCTCCCCCTTTCCATCTTATGCAACTGTGAAATCACCAGAGCAATACGCAATAAATCTCTGCCTATAATTCCTCTTTGCACACAGAGTCATGTTTTCACATTAGTCACAAAACGAAATTTCTTTGCCAATTTGAAAGCACACTTACTGCTCTTTTTTTTGGCAAGTGATAATCACTTTTACAGACTGACACATTATGAATCCACTTTTCAGATTTTTTAAAAAGCACATGTCCAAACTGCTTTTTTCAGACCACCTCCATGTGTAACCTGGGTGACTGCCTACATTCCAGCAAGGGCAACCAGCCTTAGTGATGCTGAATGTATTTGCATTACTGAGTCCAACCTCAAACCCCACTCGCTTGTAAATACTGTGCATGATTCCACATGGTTAGCAGCTGGGTGTGTGCTAAGAGTCTGCTTCTGCACCAAAAAATGGCTCCCCCTTTCCATCTTATGCAACTGTGAAATCACCAGAGCAAAACGCAATAAATCTCTGCCTATAATTCCTGTGTGCACACAGAGTCATGTTTTCACATTAGTCACAAAACGAAATTTCTTTGCCAATTTGAAAGCACACTTACTGCTCCTTTTTTTGGCAAGTGATAATCACTTTTACAGACTGACACATTATGAATCCACTTTTCAGATTTTTTAAAAAGCACATGTCCAAACTGCTTTTTCAGACCACCTCCATGTGTAACCTGGGTGACTGCCTACATTCCAGCAAGGGCAACCAGCCTTAGTGATGCTGAATGTATTTGCATTACTGAGTCCAACCTCAAACCCCACTCGCTTGTAAATACTGTGCATGATTCCACATGGTTAGCAGCTGGGTGTGTGCTAAGAGTCTGCTTCTGCACCAAAAAATGGCTCCCCCTTTCCATCTTATGCAACTGTGAAATCACCAGAGCAATACGCAATAAATCTCTGCCTATAATTCCTCTTTGCACACAGAGTCATGTTTTCACATTAGTCACAAAACGAAATTTCTTTGCCAATTTGAAAGCACACTTACTGCTCTTTTTTTTGGCAAGTGATAATCACTTTTACAGACTGACACATTATGAATCCCCTTTTCAGATTTTTTAAAAAGCACATGTCCAAACTGCTTTTTCAGACCACCTCCATGTGTAACCTGGGTGACTGCCTACATTCCAGCAAGGGCAACCAGCCTTAGTGATGCTGAATGTATTTGCATTACTGAGTCCAACCTCAAACCCTTAAACTATTATTTTTTTATACCAGTACACCTTAATTTATCGTGAAAACATAGTCCATATTATTTTACATGTTCCTCACATTTAAATTTCTCCCAAAACAGAAAATGTTAAACACAACTTCAACAAAAGGAATTGCATTTCTATTATTAATTTCTTAATTTTCCATATACATCCCCTCTCAAACTCTAAACTCACCTTTAAAATTAGTTAGCTGTGAAAGAAATGTGGCACTCAAACAGCAGATTATCAGAGCCAGGATCTCTGTTCTCTACACCTCTCTCCTCTCAGCAGAACCAGATAATGGCAAAGTTTCCCTCTATTTTTCCACACATATACATGTAAGTTTCAAATCTCAGTGCTTCCCCCTTTTTTTCAAATGTAATCACACATTTCTATTGGTTGAAAACCAACCCTTTTCCAAAAGTACCCTTCCCCCAACTTGACTTCTGCCTAGTACCCTTCCCCCAACTTGACTTCTGCCTGCTACCATAGCAACAGCTCATGGAACACTGCTGTGTTGAGTTAGGTCAGAAGTTCGCCACACAATGTTTCAATTCCACAGAGCAAGAGTGCTTGACTTTTCAAACCTAACAGCAAATCCATAGTACTGTTCTTTGGTAACACATTTTTCTGTACCAATACAAAACATGCTTCTATAAATTTACACATACAGCCTAGTTTTTATTCTAGAATGGTATGAAACAGCCAATCAGTTCTTTTTTTTTATGAAAAAAAATATGTATGCCTCCATTTCCAAACTGTCTTTCATTTCTTTTTACCATTCTACTGAATTACACCTCCTGAGTGCATCCAGTTCTCCTTGGAAGATGTTCACAGTGTGGATTGTAGGGCACAGCTATGTTTTCTGGAGTGAAAAGTTTGCAGAGAAAACAGGTATGGTGAGAGACCTTGCTTTGCCAAATGTAGACATTAAATGGATTGGTCAGAGAGGGTTAAAGTGGCACCAATTGTTGCCTTTGGTGAAATCCTTCATGCAAATCCAACACCCTGACCTCATAATAGTGCACTGTGGTGGCAATGACCTAGGCACTTTGACTGGGGTAGGTCTGGAAATGCTTATGAAGGACACCTTTGCACAACTGTTTTCTCTTTTCCCTAAAACTGCCTTTGTGTTTTCTAACATATGCCAAAGGCAAAAATGGAACTGGTCCAATCATTTCTGTCCGCAGATTGACAAAGCAAGAAAGCACATCAACAAATCTGTTTCTGCTTTCCTCCGTGACTATGGTATGGGTTCCATTTACCACAACAACTTGCGTTTCGACATGCAAGACATTTATAGAGGAGATGGTGTACACTTCAATGATGAAGGGAACAGAGTCTTCCTCTTGAACCTTAGACTCTGCATCGGTACTTACTTGTAGGTACCACTAACAAATCACTTCATAAACACAACGGCTCTTTTTAGAGCCCCCTAATATCTAAACTCTTAAATCTGAATTTTATTTCTTTTTTCTACCGTACGCGTACGGTAAGCTTACCGTAAGCTTACCGTACGCGTACCCCGCGGTTTTTAAAAAAAATTAATAAATGTTTTCTTTGAACTTTTCTGTCCTTCTTTGACCCCCTTACAAATGTTAGGGGGTCTGTAACTCTCCTCCTTGCCCCCTTTTCAAGATATCACTCTTTTTTTTCTGAGTGAAACACACGAAATGGCGGCCGCTGCTTCCTGGTTTCGACCGATTCGAATGTTTACTAAGATCTAACAGCCAATCAGAATCGCGCTCGCGCACGCCACCGTACGCGCACGGTAAGCGCACGGTAAGCGCACGGTAAGCTGCCACAGATATATATATTGATTTAAAGGCTATTTTCTCAGTTTCTACTGAACAGATTTACACCAAACCTACAAAAGGCACTTCCTTGACCTGGGGACTACCTCTCTGCCAAATTTCATTAAATTCTGTTCAGCCGTTCGGGCTGTAGCCCTGTCTAAAGGTCCTACGGAAAAATGCATGGGAAAAACGCGTTTTGGGACCCCCCTTTTATCTCAGCCCCCGCTTGACGAATCCCCCCGAGACTTTCAGGGTAGGAGCGGAGCGTAGCGCCCCACCTATTTTGAAAAATTCGCGCTGTTTCGTCAACCGGCGCCAAAGTTATTCAAAATAGAATGTTGCGGATTTCCTATGGAAACGTGGTCCTAACTATAACTACCTACTGGCGACCGCCAGTAGGTAATATATATATATATATATATATATATATATATATATATATATATATATATATATATATATATATATATATATATATATAAAAAAACATGGTAAAGGAATTTGTGGTAAAGACATATGCGTGGTAAAGGAATGCATTGTTAAGGCATATGCGTGGTAAAGACTGCATGGTAATTGCACTGCATAGTACAGGCTGTAAAGGATGTTTCCCTTCACAATCCCTTGATGTATCTTTTCATTTGACTAACCCTTCTTATTCTGGCATACAATTAGATTCACCCTCATTTCAGTTACAGTTATCCTGCTTCCTTCTTGCTGTGATGGGTTATTCCATCACTGACTTCCCTTGTTCCCGTAAAATAGTGGATTTTCTTATTACTGATAGTTTTCCATCAAAACACAAGTTGTCAAACTCAGGCCTTCAAGAACAGTGGATAATTATTTTCAAGCCCCTTAAAAAAAATCCTGTTTTCATGGGGATCGGACTTACAAGCTTTGTGGTAATTACAGCATGTTCGCATTTTTCACAGGATAATTTTAGCAGGTCAATCAGATTTTGCTCCCCCGAATGCTCTTGCTGCTAAAGGTATATTGTGTTTTCTGTAGCCCTGTCTTGAAGTGAGTATGGCACCGATTCAATAGGCACTGGTATCTTTTATCATTATTTTTCTATACTTCTGAACTTGGTATTTTTGGAGCTTAACTCTTATACAAGCCTCCTTGTGGTGAGTGATTATTTGAACCTTGCCCATTTCCTCACCAGTTCTAATATGATCCTGGCATTAGCAATACACATGGGAGAACATTTGGCATACTCTTCAACCAGTAAAAGGAAACATTTGATTTTCACTTGATTGCCACCACTATGTCTTAGGCTAATCCGTTTAACAGAGATTTGATGACTTTAATGCATGACTGATGATAGATGCAAACCAGCACTTCTAACTTGTTCCTTGGGAAGGGTTACCACTTTCTCTAGTTGCATAAAAGGTAGTTCTCTGCCCTTGCTGTGCATGAAAATATCACACTGGATTTGATGGTGCCTTCCAGATGCTATATATACTTTTCATTATTTTTAAACAATGATGCTGTTCTGCCAATTGAAATTACATTCGGGAAATTGGAGAATTCCCCAGTTTCCAAAGCCAGCGTTAGTTCTTGTTTCTGAATACTTTGTGTATCTAGCGTAATATTTTGAACGTTATGTTCAACTGTGCTGAAAGCTATTTGTAGGGGGTGCTATTTGTATGATCTTTGTACAGAGCCTGCCTAAAGGAAAGTGGGTGAGCGAAGCACAACAGGAGTGCTCTAGAGTGATTTCAATTGTAATTCTAAGTGCACTTATATAGTGCTTCATACCCATGATAAGGTGCTGAAGAGCATTATCAGACAGGTAGCACACGGCAACTTGAAAAAGTGACAGAATGGTCCCAAGAAATATCGGGTAGGGAGACACTTACGACGATCTACACTCAGCTTGAATGAGTGCGTTAGGTCTTTAGCTCCTGTCCTAACTTGGCTTATGTAGGTACGGGGCCATTGACAAGGCGTTCTAGCATGAGTAACAGGCACATGCCCGTAAATGAATGTTCATTTACGGGCATGTGCCTGTTACTCATGCTGGAATGCCTTACCTAAGTGTATCCCTACCTGATATTTCTTGGGACCATTCTATCATCAACCCCGATGTTTTTCCGACGCACCACGAGTAGAACTTTCTTGTACGAAAGAGACCATCAACATAAAAGACTTCTAAATCATTGCAAACTAGAACAGTAAATGTGAAAATTTTACAGCTTAACTGGAGTAAATAGACAATCATAACAGGGATTATCCCCACTCTGAGAATTGTAAGTTTGAAATACCTACAGAGATTATACTGGATTGTTTATTTTGTGGCTTCCCTTGGAAGGCGACTAGCCGAAACGTGCATAGAATAATGAACAATATTTGTATTGGTTGGGCCACAACTGTCTAACTACTATTTCAATCTCAGAATAATCAGCCTGCTGTATGATATATAATTATAATTATTGTTGTTCTCATTAGTGTGTAAGAGAGATGTGCAAATGTATGAATGTGTGAGGTTGTGAGAGTAGGACTGAGTAATGAATCATATTTTTGGAAATCATAAATAAAGAATATGTATCTGTACAAAAAGAATATATTATAGATACAATATCTTCATTTTATCATAACAATAAATCAGAATCTTTTTTTTTTAATTGATGCACTCTGTTGTCTCTCTGTCTGTTTTAGTATGTGCTGCTTATTTTGTGACATTAATCATTAGTTGCCTGAGTTTCTTTGACATGTTAATCATTATATGAAATATAAACAGAGCAAATAATATTTTTTTCAACAAAGTTCTGACCTTGCGAATTTCACTACAAACGCCTATATTGCATAAACCACACTGAATGAATGAATGAACGCATTTATAGAGAGCACGGCTGCTCGTGCGAGTGTCCCGGCACTAAAATGTCTCCATCTTTCTTCCCGCTTCTCTGTAATTGGAGAAGAGCCAGGTTTTCATCACGTTTCTAAAAACCGCCAGGTCGGTTATAGATCTGAGAGTCATAGGGAATAGGTTCCAGGCCCCCAGAAACTAAAAGGATCTTCTGCCATAGCAGGCTCGCGCATCCTGGGGACCGAGGCCAGGCCTTTCGAGGAAGACCTCAGCGTTTTGGATGGTGTGTGATGGGTCTCCCTCTTCCTGAGATAGCCTGCACCTATACCTTGTAAGGCTTTGAACTTTATCCTCTTTCTCACAGGAAGCCAGTGTAGAGCCTTAAGGTGTGGGGACATAGGTGTCCTGGGATTAGGCATCAGCACCAATCTCACTGCTGCATTTTGGACTACCTGCAAGCGGTTGAGAAGATACTCAGGAGCACCCAGGTACAGAACATTCACTTAATCAAGTCCGGAGGAGACCAGCGCTTTCCTCATATTTAGAGATAGCAGCGTAGGAGTTTCTTCAGCATTCGCAAAAGACCAAAGCAGATACCAGCTACTGATTGGACTTGCGATCTCAATGAGCAGAAGCTATCGATAGAGATGCCTAGATCTTTGACCGTGATTTGAGCAGAGGGAGGAGGAGACATATTCCCTGACCACCAGAGTCTCCACTCAGCCAGGGGTGGTGAACCAAAAAAGATAATCTCCGATTTCTCAGGATTACACTTTAATTGGTTCACTAACAGCCAATCGAACACCCTGGTGAGGCATGATCTAATGTTCTCACCCTCAAAATCTGCCCCTTTTTCACAGGTAAAAGCAGCTGGATATCTTCGGCGCATGAGATTATTTTAGCCCTGCATGCTTCAGCCAATGATGGTAGTGGGTACATATACAAATTGAAAACTGCGGGGCTCAGTACAGAGCCCTGCGGGACCCCCACTTTCAAATTTGGAATGGTGGTGGTAAAGGGTGGTGCCGAAGGCCGCTGACAGATCTAATAGTACTAGAATATCGCTGCCCCCTTGGTCCAACTTCTTTTTGATATGATCTGTAACCTCTAGCAATGCCATTTCAGTGCTATAATTAGCCCTGAAACCTGACTGACTAGCATGCAGAAGGGAATTTTTGTCCACACACTAATAAGCATTTTGTAATTGCACACACGCCCAAATGTCCACAGGACTATAAATAGCTCAGAACAGCTCACCTTTGCCACGCTTGTAACCAACACTATACAAGGAGCAGTGAATCAGCACATCATGCTGAATGCAGTTCAGATCCATGCCCAGATATAATACAGGGATTAAAAGAGGAGAAGCAGACCAGTGCCAATGACCATTACAACCTCACAGAAGGAGATACCCCAGACTCAGCAGGAGATGCACATACCCCTTGAACAAGAGCTCAGCCTACATCCTTACCACTTTGGAGCTGTACGTGGATAGCACCCGGCACCAGTGACTGCTCTAGGGGACACACTACAGCCTACTATTCTCATATATACTGACCCTGCCCATGACAAAATAGGTAGTCCTTCATTTTCTGGCAACAGGTGGATTCCAGGCACAAGCGGGTTCACTGCATACGGTGGCCCAAAACATCTTTACAAATCTCCTGAAGCAAGTACCAGCAGCTGTCCTTAGATTTGTGCCACAATACATTGTGCTCACACTGATCCCAATACTGCGAACAGTGTAAAGCAGTTTCACAAAACTAGGGGCTTCCCTAACATGCAGGATCCCAGGACCGATGGAGAGATGACGTCTGCAAAGAATATGGCTCCCAGGTGAGCGTTGAACTGCTCTGAGAGAGTGTGATGAGTCAGGCGCTGACTAAACCACCAGCCTCATGCTGGGAGGTGAGTAATGCCCAGAGAAGGTTCCTATAAAGATGCTATTAAGACCCCCATGCGCCAAGTTTTACTTGCCTCATGAACCTCTTGGGACTATGGAATATTTGGTTAACTTGGAGGTTCCCCTAGATTTACTCTAGTGCTTACAAATTGATTTTGATGGTTGCTCTCAAAGTTTGGTTTATGTCCTGATGATGACTAATAAATTAATGAGGTCGAAACCCCATTGATGCCTTCGTTTGGCAAACTTCTTTGCATTCTGTTCCTGTCTCTTAACGGACTTATCTCTGTATTACTTTTCCCATGTGCCGTTGTTTTGTGTATACACTGTAATTTGTATTTTCATTTTGTATATTTTGTGTAACTCTGTGAGCACCAGTTGTATATTGTAACTTAATATTATTCTTGTTTTATAAGAATATCTTGCAATAACAAATGTGTTTTTTTCAAACAATTGTTGTGGGTACATTATTATTTGTCCTTAATTTCCCTAATTTTCCTTTAATTAATTGTCTTACATTATTTGTACATGCTGTGTTTTTAGTGAATTTGTTTAAATTAATTCCCTGAACCAACTGTTGCTATAATATTATCCCAGGTGAGCACAATACTGTGAGAAATGTGAACTGAATTGTACTACATCAAGGATGAAAGCACACAGTCACTGTGATAGGATGGACACTGTTGCAGTGACCCACTCACTCCATTATCATTGGCACTGTTTCCTCAACTTGACTGCCCAATAAAGCACAAACATGCATGTCTGTCGGAATGACTACAACTCCCATAATGCATACTACATTTTGACAAACCCAATCTAGATTTAATAACATGCATTAACAGAGATATGACAAGTGAAAAACATCACAAGTGTGAATCATCTGTGCACAATGTAAATACCGACAAGCGCATGGGACAAAAGCCATAGGAAGCATTATTAGGATGACTGGCCTGATGTGCACATTGAACAAACACTATTTTCAATAGGCAACTTCCTTTCTCCGTCTCTTGTATGTCAGTGACAGAAGATAGTGTCTGATTACCATGTCAACTGTCCTCTTCATTCTCTACAATACTAGCAACTGCTTCTAGGCATTTCGGGTTGTTTATTGTCCTCACACTCTACTCCCAATCATCCAGGTTCACTTTAGGAGCAGGGCGTGATTCAGGGGCCAGTTTTTTTCCCCCAGAGTTTTATATAGTGCAAACTTGACCCGAATCAGGTATCAGAGCGCTTTACACAGCACCATTTGCATTACATGGGGACACATTCATTTTTGTTAGGCACGGGGAGATTAAGTGATTTGCCCAGAATCACAGGATGTTCAGCGTCATTGCCGAGACTCGAACCCAGTTCCCCAGATGCGAGGTCGACCGCCCTAGCCATTAGGACAACTCCTCACAATTGTGCTTGGAAATGAGGTCCGGTACCCACCTCCTTGGGTTAATAAGTCACTTCCTATAGTTTTCCACTGCCCATGAGATTGGAGAGGCTTCATTTTCATGAACAGTGACATTCTGGAACAATTGTACCCTCACCTTTACGCTTCTCTTGGCAATGAGGTGGCCATATAAGCATGTCTCCTCCTTCAAGAGCTCATCGAGTAGGACCTGAATCTCCTGTATTGAATTAATTTATGTATTTATAAAGATTTATATAGCGTGAACCAGACCTGTGAGGGTATCAGAGCACTCTACAAGTGATACGAAATAAGTCACAGTAAGAAACACAAGACCGGCCTAGTACATCTGATACTGTAATACCCATATAAATCTTGTTATTCGGTGTATCAAAGACTCTAGTACATCTGATACTGTAATACCCATATAAATCTTGTTATTCGGTGTATCAAAGACGGAAATACAAGCCAGCACTGGATATTGTGGACCCGGCTACAACATGCCAGTTTATTGGCCAACTCTTAATGAGGGCCACAGTGGTTGCTTTGTAATAGGATATTAGGTCCTAGAGCCTAGACAGGTGTATTTGTTGCCATCACTCATTTGTTTAATCTGGGGGAGCAGCAGAGAGCTCATTCAAACATTACACCACGTTCTTTGCGATTTGCATTGAGTTTGGTGTTACAAGAATGGATCAATTCAAGTGAATGGATCCATGTCTTCTCTATGTCCTCCAATACATTGCCTCTGGTTTGGTTCTGTAAGGTAAAGATAACTATTCCAAAACTAATCAAAGATGGATGCAACAGAGAGTGAAGAACTTGGATCCTGATAATGGTGGGAGTGGGTTTAAAACCGAGCAGAATACCATAAAAGACCTTCATATGGTGTTCACTCAAGGAAGCAAATTAGATTTTACTTAGTCCCCTTAAAATCTTTGCAAAGTGAGCCTTGTAGTGGCTCTTAGACAGAGGTTAATTTGTAAAAAAAATATAAGTGCAGGGGCTCTGGTCAGGAGGCAGCTTGCACCAGTCCATTTCTCCTTTTAGTGGCGCCTAAAACAGAACCAACTACTAAGTGAAAGTGGGGAGAGGATGTGGTGTACTGGCCAGAGCTGCTGACTTCACAGTTCGGGAACCAGGTTCGAGTCTCGGCATTGGCTCAACATCCTGGGCAAATCACTTAATCTCCCCGTGCCTAACATAATTTAATGTGTCCTTAACTGGTGCACCTGAAAAGCGCTGGTAATGATGATTAAGTTTGGGTGCTGAGCACTGGAAACTACAGGCTCAAATTAAGCACTGAGCTTGAATTAAACCTTTTTGGGTTACAGCTAAAACTTACAATAGAAGGTGTCTGAGCACCTATCACTTTTCAGTTTTTTAATTTGAAGAGTACTATGTACACCTACCTTTAACCCTCTGACAAGATGCCACATGCTTGATACAACAGATGCATTAGACAACCCTACACTGTCCACAGATAAATATAAGATTTTCTTCATAGATAAGATTATATTAAGCACATAGTTTGCATTATTGCCACCAAGGGCTGATAAATAAAAGTCCAGGAAAAGAAAAGGCCGCGTGAAACATGCCAGAAAGTAGACCCTTTAAAACAATAAGGGTAAAAAGTAATCTCAAATGTATCATAAGGTGTAATTTAATCACTTCAGGAACATTATTCATGCTCAAGAGGGCTGCTGGTCCATCTATGCTCACTCGTTTAGTGCATCGCTTAACCCTTTCTCTATTGTTCTCACCCATTCCACAGGTATTTTAGGTCAAGAATGAAATTCCTTGCTTTATTACTTGTTCTTGCATTTCTATAGTGACTCCTCTAAACAAGACTTAAATCAGCAATTAGGAAAGTGCATGCAGATGATCAAAGCTGTGTTTTCAGTTTGCAATATCTCTACATGATTACTTTTAAATTCAAGCAATATATTTTACAGCTCTCCCCTGTAAGACGTGAATTCATAATTACAAATAACATTTCTACAGTTCTGAATGCTTATATAATTTTGAAAGTATGTAACATTTTTTATAGAAGGTACACACATACCACAAACACGCAGATAAACCTACATCTATACTATTGAATAGTGACCAATGCAAATTTAAGAAAGAGTAAACTGTGAATACCTCTTAAGTACACACTATTCACAATCAGGAGACAGGTTTATTTATTGAATGGTCAGGCTCTCCTAAAGTGAAGGAAATTCAAAAAAGGTCACCCACCATCACGAAACTCTCATATTTTTGGTGCAACTCCTCTTCATTCAGTGATGAGTGTTAAAATGTCTCATTCGAGGCAGCCAGAAGGCCTTACTGAAACACAGCCGCGGCCGCTGCAGGTAACAGTGGTGAGGCCAGGTGAGGGGGGATTTCGACAGGCGACCACTGTTACCTGCAGTGTCCGCGGCTGCTGAAACCTCATGAGCACGTGGGCAATTTATGTCCAGCACAGTACTTCTTTGTACGTTTAGGGATCAGTTTCTCTAGGCGCTCTGATTTAATAACTCACTAAGAGACATGAGGCGGAGGGAAAGAGCTAAGGGTAAATGGAGTAAACCACGTCAGAAGAATGGGAAAAGCCTACAAGAATCCAAAATATAACACAAGTTGTTCTATAGACTAAAATGGTTCTGTTTGAGAAAAAACTTTGGAAAGGCACTGTTGGGACTGAAAAGTTCTCCACATGGTAAGGGGCATGCACCCCTGCCCTGATTTCCCCAACTGTACTGATGTCTGGATTCCTAATGCTGATTTTTATTGTTATAGGCAAACACAGATCATGTGTGTGCTCCATGACATAGGACTGTTCCACAGATTGTGGTTTTATTACATAACATAATTCCACATATGTAAAGCACAAACTTATCACCCCTATTGGACTGGGAGGGGAGCCCAAAGAGGTACCTTCATAGTGGTGAAAGGATACTGCCTTCATCAGGAGTTAAGCAGCATGAACACAGTAGTGGTGTCAGCATACCGTGTAGTGATCAGTAGGAGTAAACAGGTCCTCTTTCACCTGTGTCACTTGAGTGAGGCCTACAGGCTCACTCATTCAAAATTCCGCTGCTGTGTGATTAACCCACCCCTTGCCCTGCATCAGTTTGATGTGGAGTGCTGCACAGTTCATCAGTGGTGTATCTGTGCTGAGTGTATGTGTTCCTGAGAAGGGTGCAATACAGGGATAATGCAGTACTGGGCAGTGTGTGCATGGTGAATGCATGTGCTGGGTATGTATGTCCCTGTCAGTGACACAGTACATAAAGGATTTAGTACTGTGTGTTGCATGCATGTTAAATGAATGTACTCACTGTGCCTGTGAGTAGTACAGTACATGAAGGATATAGTGCTGAGGAGTGTGTGCATGTTAAATGCATGTGCTGGGTGTGTGAGTGCCTGTGAGTGATACAATACGTGGCAGATCATGGCTTCCATTTTGGGAAATCCAGGGCTGCATGGTGAAACATGAGGGGTGGAGGTAGAGGAATGCCCCAGGCACACCAGAGACGGGAGAGTCAGACTTCCCCTGTACACTTCAAAAGGTGCGCTTTGTTTCAGAGGGAGGTCACAAGGAAGGGGCTTGGGAACATCTCAAGAAGATGGGGCTGATATGATAATCATAAAGAGTAGGGCTGAAGACCTGGGCTAACCTTTCGACACACATATCACTCTGGCTGACACCCAGTTGTGAACTATAGCCACTCCCATGGCCTGTGTTGTGGGGCTTTCAGATTTGGAGTGCTCCTGCTGTGACAGACTAACTTGAAGAAGAAAAGAGGGCAAAAGAGTGGGTACATCAAAAGGGAAGAGACCCCCAACATAAACTTCAAAGACTCAGACCCTAAATCTCATTTGGTGTCTGGAAATGGACTATAAGAAGTGGAACTTAAAACCCCAAATATTGTCAACTGTCAAGCAGCTAGTCGTGCTGTGCAAGGAGAAGCTCTGCAAGATTTCTGCCTGCGTCCAGGACTGGGGACCACGGCCTGCTAGTCTTCACCCAGGGAACACAAGATAACCTGCCCTGGAGCACCAGCGCCTTCCTGCTTGCCAAGACCAGTGTGCCGTGTGAGGAAGTGGAGAGCATTAGATGGAGCGCAGGTACAGTGGGGAATCCTGTCGAGTGGGTTCCCTGAGCAAGGGGTGAGGAAATGGCTGCTTCACCAATTGGGTCATTGTCCGTGTGCAGGACTAAGTCGGTGACACCTGTATGTCAGAGGAGGGATGCCATGAAGTGAGCCGTGAATATCACACTGTCGATCGGGCAGGAGTCTGTGTTCAATGAGGGATCAGCGACGCTGGATGCCAGGGGGGCTGTTGTGGATGGATTGCCATGTGGAGTGGGCTGTAGCGTTGCAAGGTGAAGAGTCAGTGACCCCATATGCCATGAGCGGCTGCCATGTTGGCATCTGCTGTACCAATCGGGTCGGTATCTGTGTTCGGTAGAGATGCAGTGATCCTGTGCCCGAATGGGTCACCTTAACTAGCAAGGAGGGTGACCTGACCAGGACGGTCGCCAGAGGAGTCAGGTCGCACAGGAGCATTTACGTACCTACACCAGGATGAGGGATCAGCATCAGGAGCTTTGTACCACCTTCACCCCACTGCGGGATGGACCAAAGACTTGCCCTGCCAGAAGGAGCCGTGAGGAACCTTCAGTCTCTACGGTTGTGTGACCGTGATTGAGGAACTTGAGGTTCGACAAGTGCAGCTCACCTGGGTCGTGTACAATAAACACACCTGAACCAGCTGCTGCCTCTCTGGCAACCACAGAGGGGGCACACTTAGGAACATCACATGCTCCTATCTTGCAGGTGTGGGTAACATTGCATTTTTCTGTTTATTCTTTTAATGTTTGAACAATCCCAAAAAACCCAAACCTATGTATATATAAGTCTGTTCCACTGAATGGACCGTCAGAAACGCATATCTGCTTTCATTGTTAGGAAATATTGTATTCATTTATGTAGTGTCAACTACTGATGCAATATCTTTAGAAAATTATAAAAGAACATTTTTAATGAAGTTTCCAGAGTAGTAAACCAGAAGTTCAGAGGTCTGCTCAATGTTTAAATTCATTGGGGTATGCATAAATGCAAATATTACATTTTCCTATTTTACCTATGGTTTTATGGTGATATATGTCACCTAAAGAGCTCAATCTGAATCAGATGAGTTTGTTCATAACCATGGAACTATGTAGTGTCTGTTTTAATTTCTGTAAGGACCAAAAACCTGTTGGAAAACCTCCCCATTTGGTATTCTCACTTTTGTGAGTATCGTGTAAAAAGTATATTGAGTATAATTTCCATGTTGGTGTTCCCACTCTTGTGTAGCGGTGCTGGAATAGTTGTGAGAGTATGTGTGCTAGCCAGTGATATCAAAGTACTAAAGACATATGGGCTGATTCACAAAGGGCCTACGCCCTCGTGGTAGAGGCCCCGCAGTCATGGGGGAGTTTCCGCACTCGGTTGGAATCTACGCAGTGAGGATTCCCACTGTGGGGATTCCGCTTACGAGTGTAGAGACTCCCCAACGACTGCAGGCCTCTGCCATGAGTGCAAAGGCCGTTTGTGAATCAGGCCCATAAAGTTGTAAAAAATTCTAATGCTACTTAAATGCAAGGGTACTTAATAAGCCATTCCTGCAAGGAGCATGAGTAGTGTGAGGTCCAATAGTGCATTATAGAGCATATGTAAACAAATAACGTTATCCCTCATTACGAGGTGTGAACTCAGAATGGGTAGATAATACCACGCCTCGCAAATACAGAAGTACAGCTGTATTTACTGTATTTGATATTACATCCTCCATACGTTGGATCTCATAATGAGTCTCATTGTTTTCCAGTGTTGCTGTTATTTTTAAAAATATTTTAAATGTTTTTTTCCTAAACCAAGCAGTTGTTTTAATCTACATGTGTGTTATAACATCTTAACTTACAGTGATCTTTTCCTTTCACACTCTACTGTACCACAGCAAGAGTGTCCCTGGGGTTAAATTGCAACATGCCTCCACTTTGGAGCCAGCAAAAGTAGAAGTAAACACTGTTAAAAGAATGGTAAGCAGCAGATCAGAAGAAGCTATCTGACTTTTGAAAATATACAAACAAGCAATAGCATTGCCAATAGGTCTGGCTTTGAAGGAGTGTTGTATGGTAATGTGAAGCATTACATATAAATAGCATATGCATTTGTGTGGAAGCAAAGAACTGTAGAATAATATTGGTGTATGTTAAAAGGTCAAGCCAGATCTATACATCCATGTAGGTAAATATCTGCCCTCCTCCCATCTGTGCTGCCACCAGAGAAAAGTACCATACATTATATAGTTGTTTGCTTTAATTTATATATGCTTTTACAGCATTACAATGCCATGTGTGTGCCCCTGAAAGTTCAAGCTCAGCCAACCGGGTAAATAAGCAAAATGATCACAGCTGGTGGCAGGCAAGCCCTTTTTTTGTGGAAGCACACATAGTCTGCCCAATCAAAACATGTCCTTGTGGCTCCTAATATGTGTGCGGAGCTAAAGCCCCTCTCTAGTGGTACTCACATAATTTTCTGGCGAGAGCTGCGCTGTCAAGCCAGACCATAAAAAGCATTCAATCAGGGACGGCTCCTTCATTATAGCGGCAGAGTGTCACCCCCACTGCTGAAAGCTAGAAGAGGCAAAGGATAAAAATAAAATGATGATCAAATAATTTTATCATCATTTTAATTTTAGTCCTGCAGGCTGCGAGAGGGGGTTGGGCATGGCCACCCATACTGGTGCTGCAGTACCAGGGAGGAGGAGGGAGTGGTGGAAACTGGAAAGTGCGCATGATGGTTTGGCCAGTCCTCTGGGGCATGCCAAGCCTTCATGCGCTCTTAGTATTTCTCCACCCGAGCTGTGTGTAAAGACAGGTCTCAGACGATTTACATCAGTGTGCTGAGATAAGAAGATTCCAACAAGCATAATACTAATAAAAGGACACTACACAACACTGTGTTGTACAGCTGGGTGGAGAAAGCAACATAGGCTCCCAGTCCATGTCTAGGCAACGAACTGAGGAGCATGAGAGCAGCGCCGGGATTGAGAGCTGGTAGTCTGCGCAGTTCCTGGATGTCCGGGAGGTGAGGATCAGGAGCAACGCGGCGGCCGCCAGAGCAAGTAAGTACTATTTTTTTCATAATCTTGTTTTTTTTATTGTTTGTTTTTCCCTTTCCCCGCCTCACCACTTCCCAATACAACAGCCCGCTACTGCATTCAATACTGCAAGACAAGCACGTAAAGGCCTTTTATTGTTAACTTTCAAAGTCAACTTTTTCAAATTAGAAGAGGTGCAGCAGCACCTCCCACACCCCTAGTTCCAGCTCTCATGAAGACTATGTGAAAAATATTTGAATTTGAATTCCCTGGTGTCAAAGTACCTGGGTAGGGGAGGCAGAACATGAATATAAATCTTTAGATAACATAATAAAATAATGGGGCATATGCTCTGCAAAGTGCCCAAGCTAAACACCCAAAGGTGGGAGGTGTGGTACGAACCGAAAGAGACTTTGCGGTGTGCCGAATTGGAAAATATGTGGCTTTGCTGTGTTTATCTTTGGTCCTGCGGTTGATTTTGGCACCAAATAAAACAACACACCATCACTCTTGTGCTGTCTTAATTATCTGATGTAATTAAATATTAAATGTCTGTTTTATGTGGCCAAATCCCTAGTTATGGCAGTGCAAAAATCAGGAGTTTTAGGCTAATTTTACTCTGGTCACAGCTCCAATAATTATAACTACCTCTAAGGGAAAACAGAAAGGGGCTGACTTACACAAATATTTCTGAGTACTGGAAGTATTACCAGCGCATTCTTTAGTACTCTTACGTGCATTTATGAGTCGGCCCTAAAACATCCACCTCCCTATACTTAAGAGTTCAAAAAGGGCACAGCCCTATTTGTACTAAATGTATATGAATATGACCTGACTTTTTGCATTTTTCTCCCATTCCAGATGTTTTGGGACTTATTCACATAAGCATGCAAGAAGACAAGACACAGTACTTGTACAGGGTGTGCACCCTGAATATCTACCCCAGAATATGGAATGGACACACTTTCGAGGACAAAATATTGAAAAAATTATAAACAGGTAATTAAGGGCTGGATTTATATGTTGGCTGTAAGGATACCCTATTGCAATGGTGACAGAGTATCCTTACTGCCAACATAATTCTCCACCCGCCCGATTTAAATGCAGATGGATCATAGGTTTGGCTATGGCAATGACTACTCCATCACCACCATAGACAAACTAACCCAACAGCCACGCGGGGTGAGGGCCGTTGGAGAAATGGCTATATATCCGCCCATCCAATCAGGATGGATGGACATATACCCATTTTTTTACTGTCTATCGCTTCCAGGCAATCCCTGGTGGAGAGGTACAGTAAAACACAAGTAATACCTCCTAACAATGGGCGATGACTCCCATGGTGAGGGGAGCATTACTTTTTTTTACTTTCAAAAAGAAAATCCTGTTTTTGGATTTCTTTTTGAAAATAAAAAATCAAACTGTTTGGTACATGGCTGCATCAGACAGGAACTGCTGTGACAGCGGTTTCTGTCAGTGCATTATAAATAACTACCTGCTTGGTGGTCTTTCATAAATTTGGTGAGTGGTCCCTCCGCCATGGGAACGGACTGATTTACTCCGTCCACCTGGTGGAACAACTGGCTGTCCACCAAATTATAAATTAGGCCCAAAATTTAGTATTTATATACCAAACTCGGCATAAATGTAGTTCCACAGTACATATATCATCAAGATACATAGCTGTGGAGTTAGGTATAGTAAATCTATGCTTCCCTATACGAACTTATCTTTCGATATTCTGTACCTCGATATTCTGTCCCTTTTATTCTTCTGTCATGATATTCTAAGGGTCGATATTCAGTAGTACTTTCCTCCTGTAGTACTGCTTTATGTATTCAAACGAGCTTGTGAACTGGCCCTAAAGTATAGAGGAGCTCTGTTACAAAAATGAAATAATCCTCATTTTTCCTTTATAGATCACCATGCAGGTTAGATCTGTGCAGTGCTTGTATAAATGAGCATGCCTGTAGCTACAACATATATTTTTTCTGGGTTCACTGTAAGGGAAAAGCTCAAAGCGTGTGAGAAAAATAACATGTCCTTATGTGGTACAATTGCCTGCAGTTAAATGGTTAAACCTTCTAAGGCCTTCAATTTAATGGCCTTAGGACACTCCATCAGTGGGTCTTTCCAGACGAGGAAAATAAAGTGGGAATCGGGATGCTTTTAAAGATCCTGGGTCGAGTTGTTGTGTCTCTTTCCTCTGTCCAAGCAAACACAAGTGGCCAGCAGTTAACTTATACATATGTCATAAAAGTATTTAATTTTTTTTTAAAAAAAACAAAATATCAGCGACTTAATTATTTTCAAATATGTACAACGTGTTTCTGCCCTGGGACAAAAAAAAACATTGCTCCTCTGAGCTGGATGACTGGTGTCTTGGCACTGAATGCGGTAGGACAATGAAACATTCTTCCCCCTCTCAGTGATAACAATGAAGACAGCTATCTACACACAATCATTAGCAATGCTAATCGCTTAGGCTCTTGAAAAGTGTTAAGTTGTTCTTAAGTGCCATGAAACACAAAGAACCAGTGCCACATGGGCGTCAGTGCTTGAAGCTGTCTTCCATCACATATCTCATACATGCTCCTAGCAGCAGGGTCAGCTTCCACCTAACAGCATGTACAGCAAGACACCACCAGTGCAGTCTACTTTTCACACAGAAACTTCAATATAACAGCAACAAGCAATAGGTTATAGCATTGGCCGCTGACCTTCTGGCTTTGCCAATTCTTATTTTGTTTGTGGTAGAATTTTGTGTGAAGGCACACATTATGAAAACAAGTATTGTCTATAAGCCAAAATGTTTTTAAAAATTACATGAATTAAACACTGGCACTTAAGGAGGCTACTTATTCTGCGCAAGTGCACATTGTTCAAGAGCCGAATGCCTCACTCACAGTCAGGTAAGTCAGTGGTTGAAGTGGACAGACCCTGTGCCCCATAATGCGTGTTGTGGTGGGTGGAAGCAAAATGTGAATGACACTACAGCAGACCAATGGGAAGAGGGCTAATTGAAATCCTGAATGTAAGTATAGCACAAAGTTTAATATTAAAAAACAAAAGGTCTTGACTACAGCCAGACATAACAAGGATTTACAATGCAACGGTCTCGGCATTGTTAAAGTTAGAGCTATTGGCATTGCTCAAGACATTATTTTTGTTTATGTTTTTGTTTTTAAAACATTTAAAGAAAACGGCATTGTTATTTACAATGTCAATAGCTTAATCACTCTCAAATGCGAGACGTATTGCATTTGCAGCCACACACAGAGCCACACACACAAAGCCACCCACACACACAGAGCCATCCACAGAGCCACTCACATAGAGCAACCCACACACAAATAGAGCCACCCACAGAGCCACCTACACACACGCACGCAGAAGCCCACAGACCTATTTACATTATGTGCACTTTGTGATCTGCATGGTACATGTTCTTTGCTGCAGGCACATTAACCCTATGTGCTACCTTTCCAGGAGTCAAAACTTCCACTAGACAAAACTCCGATCTCTCTCTAGGAAGAACATTAAACCCCAGAGTCATCATGACATTTTTATTGTTGCCGAAAATTGCTGGAGGCCAGGAAGGAGGCAGCAAGCGCTTTTAAACCCCTAATTTACTTGCAAACATAATGTCTCCACCCAAAGTCAG
Source organism: Triturus cristatus (assembly GCF_964204655.1). NCBI lineage: Eukaryota > Metazoa > Chordata > Amphibia > Caudata > Salamandridae > Triturus > Triturus cristatus. The sequence goes on from NC_140594.1 coordinate 605,940,656, forward strand.
CGCCCGATCACACTGGTTGCACTGCCCTAGAGCTGGCCCTTCTCAAGGGTCCTGTGATCTCAGTGACAGAGTCACTGTTGTTCTTGGCTGTGCTGCTTCATAGGCCTGATAGCAAGACTGGAGGTGAACTTCAGTATGGATTGTGGCGGACAAACCTTGAAGGTTAACCCAGACTTGCCACTGCTAGGGTCCACCTGCTGGTGCTAAGACACCAGCGCTTCTAAGGTCTTGCGAAGCCTTCTAAGGTCTAGCATGGGATTGTGCTCTCACTGGAGAGTCGTCTGGTGGACTGGTTATTAAGGCTGAACATGGTTCCCCAGTTCCAAATTCAGCAGCTCTGGCCATAGTGCCACATCGTCTCCCCCACTGATCACCATACTGTCCCACTGAGAAAAACTCACACTGCCTTCAACTACAACCCACACTTTACAGTAAATTATTCTCTTTTTCCTCCAAAAATAATACGAGGTGAATTATTGCTGCATTTGAGGCTGCTGTGCGCCTGGATGTGGTGCTGATGTTAATACCTTGCTACAGTCAGGAAGATGTGCATAGGTGAACTGCAATGTGATGAACACACGAACAGCCACTTCATCCACTGCAGACACATATACTAAGTGTGCATTTGACCACTAACCTAACTTCCAAGCATTATGACGCCACATTTCAGATATCACTTGTTAAGATTTGGCGAGATGTGTGCTTTAGAGGAGTTTTTCTTATTCCCCTAGCGGTTGTGACTCGTGTGTGGTTGGGAGCTGGGGAGGCAGTGAAACAGGTCATTGTGTGCTTAATGCCCTATACCGGCAGCATTTCACAGGCGTCGGTGATTCATTCGGACAGGAAATGTGCACACTCCGGTTCCGGGTTCATTTCCCTACACAGCTCTCATATCCCCTCACTAACACATATGTCAATTCTTACGGAGCAGCATGAAAAGTGCATTCACAAATTGCATGTGACTGAAGTGCTTGCCTGGTGTGCGGGGAGGGGATTTGAGCACGCACAGCACAGGCGTTTCCGGCAACGAAGCCCTCTCACCCTAAGCAGCTCTTGATGAGAGGGGCTACACAAGATAATGAGCAGTGAATATTTATAACGTTTTTCTCTTTACTGTTTTGATGTATGTCATTCAAAATATTTAGTTTTGTTTTGGAAAGAACATTTGGATGCGAAGGTGTTCCGAAGCCAATTACATTTTACGCAGCTAGAAAGACGTAGTGTGCCTTTTCGAGTTTACTGTTGCTATTTGGACTATGCCCCACTTCAGGATAGGGTAATATAACCAACGGTTGACGATACATGGACATATCATAAGTATGTGCGAGTGCTTCTTTGTGCACGAACATATGGATGCACTAGTGTATCTGTCATTCCGGATCCAGTTTATCCCTCTTAGAATCCATTTCATAAGAAACGTGCTGTAGATAGAATGTGTTCCCCATGCCAACTGAAATACATTTTCTGCTGTTGACCAGTTTATCACTTCTTGGTTATGTACACTTCATATGTGCGCTCCAGTGCCTCGTTCGGGTAGTAAGCGCTATAAATACCTAAACAATACAGTACAGTACGCTCAATAGATAACGAACAGTATGAGTGAAATCATGGAAATATACTACAAAATACAGCCGTGTGGAAACCGGTTCCAGTGACAAGGCTAAAGGCTACCGGCACATTAGTAGTAGAGGAACCGGGATATACCCACCGGGGCCGTGTTCACTCGCCATTCATAAGAAAGAAGTATTCCCTCAGTAGGCTGCGTCGGCGCTCATCAAGGCTGCACATACCACTGCTGTGTGCATCTCTTGACAGAGGCCGACATGGCATGCGCTAGGCCTCGAACCCTGGCCCCCTGCCTTCTTGTCTGGACGGTAGAGGGGTGGGGGCTTTTTCTGACCGCATATGGAACTTACGTGAGGTAAAATAGTATGTCAGGCATGGCGAAGTGCCAGTTGTTGTCCTGACCTGTATTTGGGGCGCCTCTAATGTGGTGGTATAAAGGACTGCGTGTGTTTGCCTTCATAGGGTTTTGCGGTGGCACTCTAGTTTGTGTTTCTAACAAACGCCGCCGGTAAAATGTACAAATATGTTTAAGGAAGATATTCCTGTCTCAAAAGCCCGAGCGCAGAGTAAAAAGAGGGCAGTCAGAAACGCCATAATGATGTATCGTCGCCGGAGAGAGGGGGGGTCATACTAGCAATAATGAGGAAGAGAGGTTAACTGTTCCGTAAATGAGTGTCCAGCCATGAACACCGCCCGCCGCCTTTCTCCGAGGTCAAGCAGAAATGCCTCGGAGAAACGCAGTAGCATTTTCAGATTCGGGGGCGTGTTTTTCTTTCTCTCCTCTTGCCATTGGCTGGAAAGTTTACATTCCAGAGGAGAGAAAAAAAGTAAAAAACACGCCCCCGAATCCGAAAAAGACGGGGCTTCTTTGGAGAGACAAAGCTCTTCTACAATGGCTGACAAGCATTTAAGAGGCCAGCCAATGGAGAAGAGGGAAGAAAGAGGAAGAAGAGGGGTGGGTTCAAGCCCCACTTCTGAAATCATTAAATCTCGCGAGCGAGACTGCGCAAGCGCAGCCTTCGCTAGCCGAGACCTAAAAACGGAAACAGCTCACCTCCAGAACTAGTGCACAAAGAGCATCAGCAGTTAAAAATTCCAAAGCACTAATGGAAACACTTCATAATGCCTGTGTTACCAATTGATTTATCTCCGATTTGGTAAGAGTACTCTCATAGCTACCCAATACATGGCGGCTATCAGGTCCCAGAAGTTAACAAGTTCTCTCGCCTCAAGAGCCTGGTCTCTACTGTTTGTGGCAGCTAAGGTGATGACCTGTATGAAGGGTGAAGGGGAAGAAAAGAACATTAGAGGAAGAGGGACGCTTGGGCATAGCACCGTGGTGGGGCAAAAGTAAATAGGAACATGGGGTGAGGATAAGGATGCCGAAGGAGACATAGGAAGTGCTTGAGGATGACAATGAGGCTCTCCCCATTACCCAACATGTAGTTTATCCCAATCCACAATGGTGGCTAGCTCCACCACCCTCAGTGTCTGGCCTGTGCTCCTGCTTTAGTGCAGATTTGCTGTGAACCCACCGAGGGGTTGGAGAAAGGGGCACCTGTGTAGGAGCAAGTGAGGCGACATGAATGAAAAAAGTTTAGAGCATGAGAAAAGCTTAGTAGGGGTGTTGAGGAGACAAGAGGCAATGGGGCAAGGAGAGGAAAGACAGCCACAGAGTGAAGATGAACACCATGCCTGGGGATGGACATAATGAGAAGCTGATAATGGGACAGGAAGACATTGCAAAGAGGAGCAGCGCTGATCTGAGGCAGTAAGCTGCCTTCATCCATGCACTCTGCTGAGGACACTCTGAGCATTACTTCTACCTACGACTGCACACAGTCTTCAAAAGAGAAAGAGAAAATGGTCACCAATTTATGCATACCAGCGTTACACAGAGGAAATATCCTGATTCAACATGTTGAAGCTGTATTTGTGTAGCTTTGGTTACCCATATCTAAGCTACCCTGTTTTAAGTTTAAACCTATAATAACTGATAAAACCCCACCGAAAGGGAAATAGCCCTCACTAATGTAAACATACAAACACTGAAAAAACACCTGCACAACAACAAACTAAATGCTGTTCAAACAAGGACAAAGGAGAGTGAAAGAGTAATTTTTATTTCTTCCTTAAGGGGCCAATACAATGTAACTTTGTTATAAAATGTAGCAGTAAGAAATACTGGGCTAACATTATTCTGCTTGACTTTTATTGTTTAGGGATGTCACTAAAATCTTGTTTCTTCTTCCTGTTGCGTTATTCAGTGTTGGGGTCTTTGGTCTAAAGATGCAGGTTTTAGTTCTTGTTTCATTATTTTATAAACTGTGGAGAATCAGGAAATATCAAAATCATATTTTGTATTTTGGCTACTCTTGATTCTTACACTGATCCGTAAAATGGCTGATTTCATAAGAATATTTCCCAATATGTACCATCACATTTACCCACAGAGAATGGGTAAAACCCCTTGAGACATCAGCCTCCTTTTCTAGCGAGTCAGTATTGATAGTAGGTGAATTGCCAAATACTCCAGGCATTAAACATTCAATCAAAGGTATAGTCATAGGTATATGTGAAAAAAGTGCTGTCACCAAGCTCCTGGTATAGTGGTGAAAACATGACACCAGACTTTTGGAAAACACGGAACACAGTGTCACTTGGAATGCTGATGCAAAAGGTTCTTAACAACTTCAACAAAGATTGAAGTGATAGTGTTTGTATTTGAGTGATTCAGCTACATATGAAACAGTTGTGTGATGACCAGTTAAAATCGATACCTGAGCTGAAGTGCTTCCCTGTAGGAGATCCTTGTCACTTGCTAGATGGTATGCTGAAACCATCTTTACAATTTTCAAAGTTAATGAAGAATGCTATTGACTTTTTAGTCCATTCTGGTGCACTGTTTTGTTACGTGCGGTAACTAAAATGCAAATATTTCTCATTCTGTACTTTGTGTGGTATCAAAGAAAGAGTCCTCCCAACTGTGTCATTTATCTGGTGGTTCTCAGTCCTCGAGGCCGTGAATGCTATATTATTCGTGTGGCAACGGTTTACAGAATTTTTGCTAAGAGATGTTGCAAAAGGCAAGAAATGTGAGGATCTTTGGTCGCATATTGATGGTGAGGTGAAAAAAAGTACACTCTACTGAATTCTTAGAATTTTTACAGGAAAACATGACTGCTGTAGTGGACATAATAAAAAAACTAGAGTCTGAAATCACCCTTATCTACCAAGTGTTTAGCATAATTGGAGTAGATCTGAAACATCTCCCTGAGAGTAGGCTGGGTGACACTTTTAGTGACTTTGGCACTGCAACATTTTCCCTGTTACAGTGCTTGCCACTTGGAAAGCAAAGAAATGTTGAGGAGCAATTCAGTAAATTTAATTATGCAATGTATGAGAAATGGCTTAGAATGATGCATAGAAATTTCCCTTCACCAACCATGGCATTTGAAGTCAATGAAACCTCACTGTGGTACTCTGCACAAGTTCTAGATCCCTTCCGTAAAGGAGAATTTCCTTTGGACTTTCAAAAGTGCTGCTTAATTTTTGACCGCTGCAATAACTCTTAGGGTATATGCACCCAGTTCAATGCATTTGTTGCAGAGCCTGTCCCAGAGAATCGCAATCTTCAGGTGCACCAGTATCGGTATGTAAAGCTATGTCAGTGGCCAGAGTTAGGAAATTGTGTACTGGCTGTTTTAGCGTTGTCTGTCAACATTGCAAATGTTGAGAGGGCCTTTTTACGATAAAAGTTTACATGGGAAGAAAAAAGAGAGCATGCATGACCAAAGAGTCACTGAAGAAGTTTGGTATGGTGTACTACAATAAGTTTGATTTGTAAAAATGCATGTTGAGCTCATATACACTGTATGTACACTGTCTATATACCATGCACTATCAGTGTAGAAGGCAATAATAAAATCAAAACGTTCCATAAACACCGGAAAAACACTGTTTCTGTTGTTTATAAAGGCGTGCAAATGTGTAATCACTGATGTGCGCTGTTTTTTAAGGTATTGAAATCATGTGAAAACACTGAAAAAACCCCACCAGAATTTACCAAAAATCAAAATTGAAAACAGGATTTTACCCAAATCCAATAGTTTCAATCGCTCAGGAATTATTTTTACATATTTTCTGCCACTAACCTGTACAGCAGTGGCTCACACCCTGGTCCACTGAGCAGCATATACTTCTGAGATCTAAGCCGTTATCATGTATCAGCATTCAAGGTGCCACCATCCTTTTCATCAATGACCAGGAAACACAGACACACATCCAAATACAGACACAGACAAATGCATGCACATACACACACACACATCTCCTCTACCCCTAGTGATGAATAACCATAAACATCCTGCACCGACTCTGAGGTTGTAGTGCAATAGATGGTGAGGCTACTACTAGTCCATGGGAGCAGGACGTGAGGTCAGTAGCACATATGTCTTTGCATCCACATTGCTAAGATCTGTGCCTTGAGTATGAGGCTTGTGGCAATGGATCCACGTCATAAAGAGGTCCTATCTCACCTGATGTCCTGAACTCACCCACCCACCTAGGTTGTAAGCCCTACAATGGTGACTGGCAGCACATTGCCACATACTGCGTACCCATGAATCAGTAGGTCTGGGTTGCAGACACTCCTCTCTATATTCTGCACCTGGTGACTTCTGAAAGTATCAGGCCGTTCTGCATTTGGATCGCCACAGGTATGGCCCATCATCATGGAGGGGGCCAAACACTTGCTCGGCTCCTCATAGAGAGGAGAGATTTCCAGCTCCAAACTCCCATGCCAGGTTTGGTGGTCTGGTCGCCAATCAAGGCTGCCCTCATGGCAGCTCCCCATGTACAAATTTAGGAGAACCTCATCATTCCTTCCTGCATATAGATACATTGTTTAGCTTTCTCCTTTGTCTCTAAACTATGGCTCACCCTGAGTCAACAGAACTTTGCACCTGCAGGAGCTTTTCAACACTCTTGGTCAAACTTACCTACACTTTGTAGGTACGACAGCCCTACATTTCCATAATAACAATCAATGCCCTACAGTTTTAATGAATGGATGCCTCCCTGTTCATGCATTGGACTGAAGCACTGCTTGACAACTTAAGATTATGTGCTGGATCTAGTTACCGAATTCAGACTGGTCCATTTCTTGAAAGGTGCACTGCAATGGTTCTCCCCAAACAACATTAATGTGCCCAAAAATACACAGCAATGTAACAGTGTGCAAAAACTATTCCTCAGTGTCTATCACAGAAAGACTTCAGTTGGTGCTAAATTGTCTTTATAAGTATAGTGTCATCTTCTTCTGAAAATCCCCATTCTTCCACCTCTCTGATGCAAAACTGCTACCCTAACCGAGTGCCCAATCTCCAATACTTATGTCTGCAGGCATTAATGCTTCGGTGGCAGTGACTTCAGCACCAAGTATGCCCAATGGTTGTGGCTGCCTGAGATTCATGCAGCAGCACCCAGTGGCGGCTGGTATTAAGGGGCGTAGGGGGCGTTGCCCCACCTACCAGCATCGGGAAAACCAAAGGGAGAGAGAATGAATCACTTCTTTTAAAAATGCTCTGTGGTGTTCAATAAACACCATGCAGCAGTTTTAAAAGAAGCCTCACTGCTTAGTGCTCCCCGTGAAACAAACAAAAGATTTTACATAGTTTCAGTGAAACTATGTAAAATCTTTTTCTTGTGCTTGTCTCGTAGTCTTCCTGTGCAAGAGCGCATGTGCAAAGTTGGGCGAGGACTATTCCTCGCCCTCGAGGCAAGCGAGGATGCTGGTGACATCAGCCTTGTGGGAGTGGCTGAATAAAGCGGCAGGGCATGGCTTTCAAATGGGGCGCTTTGGAGTTGGCCCAGGGCGCGGTCAGTGGAGCGCCATTCAGGATAATGGTAAGGGGCAGGGCTGGCGCACAGTGCAGGGGAGTGGCTAGCTACGCCTACGCAACTTTGGCAGCTCCTATTTCCGGGACACAGTTGCTGCTGGAAAAAGAAAGGCGCCTGCAGCCGTGGTGGTTTGAAACGAGCGCGCAGCAGCCAGCATGTTGGTTTACTTTGAAGTTACCGAGCAGAATTGGGGCATGGGGGCGGCCATTAATTATATAGTATGGAGTCTTCCTGCTTGATTTTGCGTCCCGTGAGAGATTGCAAACATTCCTTTCGGTGTTCCTCTGCTGAATAGTACCTAGCTAGGGAAAGCTCTCCTGGGTACTCGTGGGGCCTGGCCTTTGGTTAAAACTTGTTTATTTTTGGACTTCAGAATTGTGCTCCTGCTAATCTGTGCCAGTCTAAGCAGACGACGGGCGAGACTTCTTGGTTTCACTTTCAGCTCATTCGCTCCCAGTTTTTAGGTCTCGTCTGAGACAGCGCTTTAGCGCTGTTCTGGCGAGACTTATAGTAAGCGAGTTTTGGAAGTGCAAACGAGTGCTTTCAGGCCTCCAAATACAGTGCATGTGCGCCGGGCGCGCGCACCATTTGGCAGCCTGAAAGCACTCGTTTTCTTTCACTTTCGCGCCCGCACGGGCGCTTTGATGTTAGATCGCGATCGCGATCACTTTCACATTCGCGGCCGCCTCCCTTCCTCCCTCCATGATTGACCCTCTCCTGCACTATCTGAAAAACCCTTGTACTTTAGTGTTTCACGATGAAAACAACCTGTGGTAGGCGTGCTGTGCTTCTTACCAACAACAGTGGGAGTGTGCCGATGCTTTAATCAAAACAAACACACATTGCAGGACCAGGCGCGATGTTAGATCGCGATCGCGATCACTTTCACATTCGCGGCCGCCTCCCTTCCTCCTTCCATGATTGACCCTCTCCTGCACTATCTGAAAAACTCTTGTACTTTAGTGTTTCACGATGAAAACAACCCGTGGTAGGCGTGCTGTGCTTCTTACCAACAACAGTGGGAGTGTGCCGATGCTTTAATCAAAACAAACACACCTTGCAGGACCAGGCGCGATGTTAGATCGCGATCGCGATCACTTTCACATTCGCGGCCGCCTCCCTTCCTCCTTCCATGATTGACCCTCTCCTGCACTATCTGAAAAACCCTTGTACTTTAGTGTTTCACGATGAAAACAACCCGTGGTAGGCGTGCTGTGCTTCTTACCAACAACAGTGGGAGTGTGCCGATGCTTTAATCAAAACAAACACACATTGCAGGACCAGGCGCGCAACACCCATTGGACTCGCAGGGCTTCAGCCCCCCCCACCCCACCCCCCCCCCCGTCGTGTGTGGCAGCCCGGGATGAGACAGCTTCCCCGAGCACTTCACAGGTCTTTTAAAGACCATTTGCATGTTAATGAGGCCTCGCTATTGTTTCACCCCTTCCAAGAGCCCCTGCAGCTCCGCTCTGCCTATTGCTGAAAGTTCAGCCCCCCCCCCCCCCCCCGAAATATTTGCTCAGCCCCCCCCCCCCGAAATTTGGCTCTAGTTGCGCCTCTGTGCAGGACACATCTGCACTCAACGAGTTAAGGGTTTGAAGGGGGGGAGGGGGGGCAGAGAGAATGAGACATGCTTGGCCGGTGGCGTTGCAAGGGTGGCATGGGCCCCAGTGCACGCATCGAGGCCCCCACTCCGCCTCAACCGCTGGTTAGGTAATACAATAAAGCGATAGTGAAGTGCAACCGGCCGCGCGGGTCCCTGGGCCCGGTGCCCCTGCACCTGCTGCACACTGATTGTTATGCTTCTGTGTAAGTCACAAATTGGAATCCTAACAAGAACCCTACGCATTGCATTCTTTAGATGTTAATAAGATGAGTGCGTTCAGTTGGGAAACAGTAACATGTTATTGATAGCGATTAAAAAATGATCGATGAGGCTATGAGATCACTATCAAATAATCCACATTATTACTCGTCGTTAGACTATGTGCTATCAACTGCTAGGACGATAGTTCCCCAGTGTTCAAAAGTAACTGGCAACAGCAGAGCGCTTCACACTTAATTAGGCAGGAAAACGAAGTCTATATCGCATCATGTGACATTCTTTTCATTAGATGTATTGTGAAGGCAAAGAAAAATGGGAAATAATTATTAAAAAAAGGTTAATTTTCAGTAGTCTATTCGCGATGCGCCGTATTTTTCATATTTTATTCAAATCTGACGGATGCAACCGGTCCAGAAGCTGTCTTTGGAAGTTACGCTTGGCAGATCTTAATATCATCACACGTTTTACTTTAGACAGAAGACATTTGTTTCATCCCTTCAGATGTGTAATCTTTGGTGCCTTAAGGCGCTTTGCGGCATTTTGCCTTGTCGTCTTTGACTTTCTCAGCAGTCGTGCCGTTTCTATTTGAGCAGCGGTCCTTTCGATAACTCGCTGAAAACTTTTGTATGGAATAGTTTACTTATGCATGTGTTATATAAACTTTACCAAATTAATTTGGCCAGTAATTGATAATGTTAATAAAGGATGGAAAGCGCAGGTGCTTATGACATGCTTAGGACCCACAGCACTTTCGGATACTAATTTGCTTCCGCGCAGTTCTGGTCTATGAGCGACAGGAGCTCCCTTGTGTCTCAGTAAACAAGCATTTGCAATGCAATAGGTCTCGCAGTTACACGAGTTAAATCTATTGGCATTGTAAATGACAATGCCAATAGGCATTGTTATTTGCAATGTCAATAGCACGAACTCGCGTAAATGCGAGACCTAATGCATTGCAAATGCTTGTTACAATGTGCCCCCTGTTTAATTGCCACATCGTAATATCAGACAAACGTATATTTGGGGGAAAACAGACATGTGTGTTTTTTTTAATTCCTCACAGTTCTGCCGCATAAAGTGGGGAGTCGCCTTCTTGCTTTTTTCCAGTGGAGTATTTTGAATAAAAGATGCGCGTCTTTGCTTCTCACAATTCTGCTGTATGAAGTGGAAAGTGGTCTTACGCCCCAGTCGAGTTTTGAAAAAACACCGTACTTTGCAAATGCAAGGTAGGTGCGAGCCACTCTTTCCTCTCAGTACTTCCAATGTAGCCGTGTGAAGCTTGCAAGAAAGGCAAAGATTGGTGATCTTTAATCTTTATAGGGTTTAAACTCTTATATTCCCTCAGCCTTTTAGGCAGCCTTTTAGGAAGATATGTTGAAACGGTGCTTGTTAGAGTGTCACTGTTGACATCATCATGCAGGGTCTGTGAAAACGGACATTGTGTTAAACTGGCACTGAACACTGCAGAATCGGTTTTGATATTTACAGTATATTCATCATTTTTGCACCTATGATGTTGGCGTGTTTTGTTGAAACCAGGGATGTAGGGTGATTGGGCATTGCAAGTGGGAGGATGAATGGGGCATGCTGGGACATGTAGTATTAATGGGAAGGTTGTGGGAAAGATCAGGGTCAAGTGGAACAAGTTACGCAGCTCTGCTTTAACATACACACGTGTGGATAATTGGAGGGTGTTTTAAAACTGAGCGTGCTCGAGTTAGTAGTTGCCACTGTCAGCAGTGCGGTTTGTCTTGAAGAAAGATTAATACGAGAAGATGGGATTAAATACGTTACCAGCGCTGCCAAGAGTTTGAATTTGTTTTATTGGTGCATGAGGCATCAGACATGCAGTTCAAAACAATTAGTCACGGTAAGTATATTTTAATCGATTGTTTTGAGAGAGGTGGTTTTGTTAAGGCAAGGGATTGATTGGTAAACAAGAGGTGGCACAGTGTAATTTAACGCATTGGTAAAGCTGTTTCAGGACATATGAGGGTACAAGGACAATGCTGTAGGGCGTTCAACCATGAAAAGTTGTTTGAGAAGAGATATGATGCAGGCAATAGATGATCAGTAGGTATTAACTTATGCTGTTTTTTATGTAGAACATATAAATGGTAATAAATAAGGCATAGTTTACATAAAGCATGCAGTGGTATGTGATTTTTTAATCATGGTTTTTAATTTTTTTTGGAACAAAATTTTGATACTGATGGTCTGTATTTATTATATTGTAGATGTTCCTGACGAAGGGAACATTCCCAAAATGCATTGGGTATTTTTAAAATCGTGACTTGGGGAAACGTTCACTCCCTTGTGCTACTGAAAAAAACCCTTGCAGGGTAATTTGAATGAGTAAAATGAATGGATAAAATGTGACAAACAGTGGATTAAACAGAGAGTAAACAGAGGATTAAAATGAAAGTTTGACTCATTTGATTCATTTGTACATGTGGCTGTGCAGTTTGCATGGGGACCAGCTCCGGTTCCCTTTTGGGTAATCTGGAAATTGACATTTGTTTACAGTCATTGAAATTCATTCAAGTCATATAATGAGCAGGCAAAGCAATATATTAGATTGTGTTAGAGCGGAATGCCACCATTGCAGCTTAAGGGCAGGCCCTTCCTTACTTAAAGGCCGTCCTTAAGATGAGATAAGACAGGTGCCTTACAGTGCTAACAGATAGCAAAAGGGTACTGTGTTGCATCTGGGAGCTGTAAATGTGACTATTTTGCTGGTAGGGAGGTGCCAAAGAAAAAATGCATTTTGGCTTGCTGTGCCGATAATCCTGGCACGGTTTTTGTATACAACTGCATGAAACGTCAATATTGTGTTGTCTAGTGCTAAAGTACAAAAGAGTTGTAGGTCTGTCTCCCCTAAAAAAGTCGTGAAAGATCACCAGAATTCACTGTGTGCCTGACTGCTGCTTGCTTGAGTCTCTGGTGGTCTATTTGCTGCTGATAAAGGTTTCTTTAGGCCGCCTTGTATATTAGAACTAGGATTTTTTACCATATGGGGAATTAGTGACATCTCTTTATTAATGTAATAACTGCACTTTCACAATTGCTTTATTAACCTTCCTGCTTTCTCAAATTTGCTAGAAAATGCACCATTTGTCCACCCTTTTTTTCAAACGGTTGTTCCTCGCTATGCTCGCTCACTGCGGTGCAGTATGACAATTTTACGCCCCAACCACTTTCAAATGTCACCAGCCGCCCCTGGCAGCACCCCATTGCAGGAGTCTGTGTCCAGCGTTTCCCAAGTCTGTGGAATTGAACATGCATGGGCATATGCCTTTAACATCGTTACAATACATGTAAAACAAGCATTGGCAATGCCAATAGAGCTGGCTTTAAAGAAAGTTTGTATGGTAATGTGAAGAACTACAAGTAAGTAGCATGGGAATGGATATATATTTTTGTGGAAGCAAAGAACTGCAGAATAATATTGGTTATGGTAAAAAGGTCAGGTGACAGTTACATTTTCATGCCAGATCTAAACATCCATGTAGGTAAATGACTGCCCTCCTCCCATCTGTGCAGTTGCCAGAATAAAAATCACAGTTTATCTAGTTATCTAAGGCACTTTAATGACATTACAATTTCATGTGTGTTCCTTTAAAAGTTCAAGCTCATGCGGCTGGATAAATAGCTGTGTGAAAGGTAAGCACTTTCTCGTGGAAGCACACAACCTCAGGAATAACAGAGTTTACTCAGAAGCTGGGACGCCATTGGAACAGAGCAGCAACATTCCAGTAAGAAAACACAACACGCACAGCTCTCCTTTGATGAAACAGCCGCAAGGATGGTTTAAAATGCAGTTTTATCAACGTGACGAGGCTCCTTACCAGAAGGCGCTAGGGAGCAGCGTCGCGCGGACTTCTCGCTGAGTGTCTCTGAAACTTCAGAACGCTGTGGGAGATTCCAGCACAGGATGTGTGCCTGTAGGTACAGGGTGTTAGCGACCGCCGGCGGAGAGCCAGACACACAGGAAGAAGACCTAGTGTACAGTGCGTCTCCGTCCCCGAGTGGGTGGCTTGGAACAATGAACGCCCAAGCCCGGGGCTGCTGCTGCTGCTTTAGCCTCCGGGGTGAATGACTAAAAGTTGTGTCTGCCTGGTCGGTCTGATCATGTCAGAGTCAGTTCTTCGGAGCCTCCCAGTTTATAGACGCAGCACGGCGCTAAAAGCAAAACACAGTTGTTTCCAATGAGTCGCGTTCCTGCGTCACAGCTGAGAAGAAATTAAAAAGAAGAGGTTTCCGCTGCACGTGGTACTGTACTTCGAGATTTCTGCTTCAATTTTTAAACCGAGTTTTCTGTGACATTTAGGTGCTCAGATTATCAGAAAACCGATGTCCTGCCCTGAAAATAAACATGATCTCACACATGCTTTCTTATGTCACACCCTCGCTGCTCCTTGACTGAGATTGTGAGCACTCTTGCACACTCTGCAACGCAATGAACCTATATATACCTCACACACCCAAAGGACCACTCCCTTTACACCTACGAAAGTACAGTCATACCCTGTCCAGCCCCATGGCCAACAAAACACAAAGAAGCCAAATAAATGACACAGATGCCGCAGGGCCCATGCAGGTAGGAGCGGTGGGCCAGGTGGGGGGGATTTCGAAAGACGAAGGAAAATTATTTATTTATTTAATTTACCCTCGTGGTCGTCTGTTGAATCCCCCCCCAACCTGGCCCCAACGCTCTTACCTGCACGGGCCACTCCTGCACAGATGAAACAGGTTAGAAGGAGGGTCAGCTGACCCACACCCGAACTGTATTGTGTTGCAAAATTTTATGCCGCTTACTACCCCTATGTGGGGCGCCAAAGCAATTGCCTACATGAGCAGCACACTACACTTTGTAGGGTTATGGTTGGAACGGTGCTGTCTTTTGGTCCTGAGTGGGAAGTGTTTCCATGTTGTGCGTGGCGTGAGGATCTCTGAGGTGTGGCTATCATGTTATGGGATGAAGAGCTTAGCAGTGTGATTGACAGATGAAGACGTGTGAGAGACAGGCGAGCAGTTTATGGTTTTCAGTAAACTGGAAGAATTGACCAGTTCTGCGTGTCCATTTATGGTAATTCTTATTCTCAGAATCCACGTAGTGGGTTACTGAACTGGGCTGTCCATTCTGAGATGTTTTGTTTAAAGTTAATGGTCCTGAGCAGGCAAAGTTTAACAGGAGAAATGGTGTGATTGATATCCCCACAGGGACAACCAAAAGAACACCTCGCCCTCAGACTGATTTAGCAGTCATAATTACCCCGCCACTTAAGAACACAAAGGAGAAAACCCACCATCCAAGGCAACACCACTCTTACTATATTGATCTGAATTTGCCCAAGGATTGTCACATGGATGACCGTCCATGGATACATCTACACCATAGGCATATATGTCTGCAAGGACAAGTGCTAAGGCACGGGTACTTGCAAAGATTTTCCCAAAAAGTTTGGTCAATGATGTGACCGGGGGCAGCCTTGATGCCAGCAGGTTGGCTGTCAGGGGGATGTGTAAGGTGGTTGTAGGGGAGGCAAAGCATATACATCTAGTGGCTGAATTGCACACTGTGAAATCAGAAAATCTGGGGAAAATCCTGGCTTTCCCACTTGACCAAATTGTGTTGTCTGAAATAATTGTTTAATTTCACTTTTCCTCCTTTTTCTAAATTATCAGATATAAGAGGACCTTGAAATATACAACTTCAGGATGTGTGCTGTATGAAACCTTCCCCTGTGTTTGGTTTAATAAAGTATAATGTCCATTAATATCAGCAATCCGGGTCACCCAAAGGGTGCATAAAACGACTGACTTGCCTTTTAGTTTGCTATTGGCCTTGTTGTCAGGTCCGGTGGAAGCATGAATGTTGCTAAATTCATGTTTGAAAACTATCACTTTTGAAAAAATGGTTCTAAATATTAATGAAATACAGTGGCGGTGCATCCATTGGGAGCGTTGGGGCGTTGCCGCACTAAGCCACATGGACGACCGTCACAATAAAATGTAATTCAATCTCAGTCAGTGAAAAAAACAAAAGTTATCTCGCAGCGCAGTCTCGCTACCGGGCCGGCACTGCCTGAAGAGGGTGGGGGCGGGGTTGCGGCAGCTTGTGTGAGCGCGGCCGGCAATAATAGCCCTTTTGTGGTTGGCCTCTTTTCTCAGTAACCGTACATTTCAGGTTTTCTCTTCCGATTCTTCTTCATCTACTATTCGACCATCTGCGTATGGAGTTCCCCAGGGGTCCACTCTGAGTCCATTGCTCTTCAACATCTATGTGAGACCTCTCGCGACCATCGTAGAGGACGCTGGTCTTTCCATTTACTCCTACGCCGGCGATACTCAAATCATTTTCTCTCTATCTTCCACTAAAGAAGCGCCTGCATCCTCTTTGCAGAGTGGCTTACGTCGAGTGTCGGAGTGGATGAGTGCCAATTTTTTTAAATTAAACGGTGACAAAACTAAGGTTATCATCTTGGTCAAACATAAACATCTTTGGAGCCCTCATAATTGGCCCCAGGAAATGGGTCCTTTCCCCCAGCCTGTTGCTCAGGTTCGCAATCTCGGGTTTGTCATTGACAACCAACTTTCTATGCGTCAACAGGCGGTCAGCATTGCCGCCACCTGTTTCACCATCCTTAGATGGCTGCGGAAGATCATCTGGATGCTTCCTGACTCCACACAAAAAATGGTGGTCCAGGCACTTGTTATTTCTCGCCTGGATTACGGTAATGTACTTTACCTGGGGGGCAGTCAGGAACTTTTGAATAAGCTCCAGGTGGCTCAGAATTCTGCTGCTCGCCTTCTATGCCACATCCCTAGGAAAACTTCCATCTCTCCTTTTCTTCGGAATTTGCACTGGCTCCGCATTGAAAGCCGCATCAAATTCAAGACCTTGTGTTATATTTTTAAAATTAAGCAAGGTTCTGCCCCTGAATACTTGCAGGAGCTTATTCGTCCATATGTTCCTTCCCGGTCCCTCCGGTCTTCCACTCTAGGCAATCTAGTACTACCCAGATTCAAACTAACTAGAATGGGTGGCCGATCTTTCACATGTCTTGGGCCTAAACTCTGGAATTCTCTTCCAAACCTCATGAAACAGGAATCCTCTTATCTCAGGTTCCGCCGAGATCTTAAAACCTGGCTCTTCTCTCAGTAATTAGTTCAGTTTACTTAGTCTACAGTAGTGGACTTGCCTGCTCCGGGAAACCCTGTCAAGGGTAGCTGTGCGCAATCTAAATTTAATTTAATAATAATAGCGGCAGTTCAGCAGCAGTGCGCAGGTCCTTTTTTGGGCTGGTCATTTTTATGACCAGCCCAAACATGCGCACAGTAGTAGCTTCCCCTTTACAGTTGTGACTGGCGAGGGACCTGAGGGGTGCTGCTTCATACTACAGCCCCTCGGGTCTCATTATCGGCGGGGAGTAACCCTGCTCGTAGCCAATCCTGGCGCTGCGGCGCAGTGGCGCTGCTAATGCAGCGCCAGGATTGGCTGAGACACCGTGCAGCCTGTATGTATGGGTGCCGCACGTGGGTGGTTGCACTGCCGCACTTGTACGGCCAATCTCTGTGGCTTATGTGAAGCCATGCAGTAGTGATTGGCCATACTCGCAGCGCAGTCGGGCACGTCACAGAGCCGCGGCCACATGACAAGTCAGAGTCGCACCGCACACAGACCTCGTGCCGTGCCTAGTTATTAGTCTTAAAGTTAATAGCAACTTTTCTAGGTCACGTGCTGGGCAGAGCAGTGGGCGGCTGCACACGGTGCGTCTGGAGAGCATCCGCCCAGCCCATGTCAGGCCGTCACCCAGGAACTCCTGTCCGTTAGAAGTGAGTGCATTAAGCAGGTGGGCACTCTGTGGTGGAGCGGGGGTGTGAGAGACCACAGGCACTGCACACATGTGTCTGGAAGACACAGAAAAGGCTGCACTGACATCATGTGTGGGTGTGCAAACGAGACCACAGCATCCGGCCTCACAACGTGGAGCAGAGAGATGCGTGTGTGCGGTCTGAGACCATAAACATTTTCATTGGCTTGCATTCATAATCAAAGAAAGTGTTTAAATATGTTGCTGGCACATGATTGCAAGCCGTGCGAGAGACTCAGAGGTGTCTTAACTTAACGTCACATTTATGAGTGACGCTTGTTGAATAGACGGAAGAATGAGAGCTCAGCAGAGGACAGGATTTCAATGACGCGCTAGTGTTGATCAATTGGGCCAGGTAAGCGCCACGGAATTTATTCAATTCTATGGCTACGGAATTTCCTGCATAAATATATTCAGTGCTTGCCATATACTCCACTACCAACTGCATAATTAGAACATCTAATCTAAGGAAATGTTGTTTACTTTGCACTTCAAACAGATCAAAAATTAATTAAAAATAAGCCTTAAGGTTTCGCGAATTGGCGGTGACATTACACTTGCTGTATTTAGGTTTTAAACTGGTACTAATGACGGTGCCCCGTAGTTAGCGGACGATATACAGAGCGTGATTCTTTCTTTTGTACCTTTAGAGTGTGCTTTGACCGCTCACATTATTCACGATTTGTCTTTATAATCCTGCTTGTTCACACTGAAAAGGGGCTGAAGTACTTTTCAGCAGTAACATTTGCAAACCGTGCTGGGCGAGGTGATCTGCTCTCGGCGAACACTTCATTATTCTAATGTATTCATCAGCAGAAGTCCGAGGTAATCAGATTCCCAACCCCTGTGTGGCCTCGCCGTTTTACAGGTTTTGGTCAAGCGCATAACTGTTTTAGCAGTTGTCACCCTATGAAAGAGGAAGGCCCTTGGAAGTCCTGGTGAATTAAACTCTCTCTTTTGAGTTCTCTTCTTTTATCCTTACAAGTGAAGCACAGATAATAGCATTCTTCTCAGCAAAAATCAAGAAATGAAATTGTATTTGTTAGTTGGACTAAGCACAGTCTATCTATCTGGGTATTGTGAAATGGTACATGCATCGACTATGTAAAGATATCCTAAAAATAGACATAACTTTACAAATTACCAACATACTTAAAAGGCCCCAAACAAGGCTTAAAGAGGTGCATGCAGCCCATTGGCACTGTTTTTACACGCTGGCTCGTCTGCACGTTGCCCTTTGTTTATTGAGCTGAAAGCTGCTTGACCTATTTGAAGAGTAGCTGAGAAGCGAATTTAGATGGCATTGATTAGGTTACACAAAGAATCCTTCTGAATGAGTTAAACATTTGCTCTGGCAGCGTTAATGTGTGTTATAATATCAAAATACTGAAATAATATTGCCATATAATGTGCCACATTATACTATATAATCTGGCTTTTCTTGCCATATAATTTAGTTAAACAAGCTGCTTAAAGCGGTCCTCCGTGAGGAGCCCTGTCATCAGCAATACCTGTGCTTTGGGTGCACTTTAGATTGCGGTGACTACATCCCGCTGCACGAGCCGTTTACATGAAAGGGCAAACAGGGAAAACCTGTTCCAGAGTGCAGAGGGGAGCCCAGGAGGAGCCCTGTCATCTGTAACATCTGTAATTGGAGAGCGCTATAAAGTGCGATGACTGCATCCAGCTGTGCGGGCCGTAGTCATGAAGGGGCAAACAGGAACTAACTGTCCCAGAGTGCAGCAGAGTGTCTAGGAGGAGCCCTGTCATCAGCAACACGTGGGCCTGGAAAGCGATATAAAGCATGGTGACAACATTGAAAAACAGCGCTGCTCGCCTCTCAGCCTGACCGCTCAGGTCAGCGCTGCGTCTTACATTTACATGCAAGGAGGGAGGACAGAGCTAGAGGTTTTAGTTTGAGTGCTTAAAACACCAATAGGAGCATGATAATTAGATTGTTGACTGTGCGTGGGACTGAAGCAAGAGGATGGGTTTTTGGAAGTATTCTGATTCGTTGTTGTCTAGGGCTAAAAACAATTTAGCTGGTGCAATTCTATTTCTTCAGGATTTTCAGTGTTATACGTAATGTGATTTAAGGAGATGTGTTTGCACCTTGGTTTTCAGAGAATGGATGCTAGGTGAGACGTGCAACTGTCGATGGGATGCAGAAGCCTATGCGTAGAGGACAGTTTGAGTACAAGGCATTTTTAAGGGTACACTCAAATTGCTTGAATTACATAGTTAGTTGCAGCGGCAGAAGGTAGTTGCAGATATGGGATATAGTTTAGGACAGCACGGAGGGAGCTGAGAAGCTCTTTCCTTTTAGAGTTGGATTTGGATGCAACAAAGGGAAGGGATGGAGGCATACTGATCAGAATTTGTATGAATGCATGATCAAATGTGTATTAAAATGTCAAAATAATACTACTACAGAATGTGCTGCATTATGAGGCATAATTTGTCATTTCTTGCTGCTTAATTTAGTCAACACTTCTGCATACTGTGGTCCTCCTATGGCACACAATTCCAGTGACACTGATTGAATCACACAGATTGTGACACAGACACAAGCAGGACACATAATCGGAAACACAGACACCAGCCCTCCTCACACAAACACACTCACACTAGTATCACACAGATCAGTATCTCACGACACGGCAGTCACGCAGTCCAACACCACTTTGGGGTACCAGTGTTGTAGCCAGGGCCACGGGATATATTAGATGCTGCTGCATTTTAGGCATAATTATGGATTTGATACGTTAACTATATAATCCATCATTTGCAGCCTAAGTTGAAGATTTTAAGAGAAAGCATCAGAAAAAGGATCAAATGTTACTAAAAATGCAGTAATATTTGGCTGCACAGTGGAAGGCCCTTCGCATAGTGTTAACGTGCAAAAAATGACATAATAATGAAATAATACTACCCTGCATTACACTGTAAAATGTAGTCAACCCTGCTGCATCATTTGGTACTTCCTGTTGCAAAATTCCAGAGGACCTGATTAAAGTGCTGCTGCTCTTCCGGTCCTTAAGAGAGGTGGAAAGAAGCAAAGGAGAGAGATGGGAGGGTAATAGGGGTCATAAGGAGGAGGCTGGGGCATTGTTGGGTGTATTGCATTACTAACCTTCCTGCTTCCTCAAATTTGCTTGAAAATGCTCCATTTATTCACTATTTTTTCATAATTTTCGCGGGCTAAACACCCCGACTCCACCATAGGTTGTTTGAGCTCGCTCGCTACGCTCGCTCGCCTCAGTGCAGTACTGCGATAATTTTCTGCCTCACCACTTTCAAATGTCACCAGCCGCCACTGATGAAATACACTTTTTGAGTTTTGAGAAGACTATCGTAGTTTTATACGTTTGTTGCAAGATGGCTTTAATTAAAACTGAAGGTATTCGTAAACTTACTTCCTGTCTTTAACTTCAACCAACTTGTAAATAAATGTTTGCCCGTTTGTTTAAAATATTTTTAATGTTAGTGCTGAGTTGAGTAAATGGCAGCATAGTGCTGCTGTTAGCAAGGGGCCACATCTAAAGGCCAGGAGGGTCTCATGCGTACTTTAAGTAGCATAGTGCTAAGGGGTCAAATCAGTGGAAGGTATGTGCTCTGTAAATTAGAACTGGGAAAGCCAATAAGTCTGGCTTGTGTTTTGAGTCCTGACTAAACATTAATAAAAAGACTGCAGTTGTGAAAACACAAAACAGAAAACAATTGCTTTTAGAACAAAGATTTAATGTGTGGTCATTCATAGTTTTTTTTTTTATAGAGTAAAATGATCCATCATACGTTGCAATGCAATCACTGCATAGAAAGCGGAATGATGACTTTTGGAAGTAACGGGGCCCCTCCGAGCTAATGGCGTGCGAAGGGGGAGACGCAAATCGATTGATCGAGTGAATATTTTACATCGGAAGACCGTGTACATCTACAAACTAGACAGGACGTACTGTCGGCACTTGACACTGTTTATCTGCACAAACCTTCATCCACATCCTAAATTACTGATTGGAGTAGTTCATATCCTGTTCAATATGTCCCAGATACAGGGAAAGATAAAGACCTCTGACAATACCTCCCCATTTTGAACTTGACATTTTCGTCTCTCACAAGTTCCTTTTTTGCTTGATGTTTATTAGAATTTCCTTTGGTCGCATCTCCGTTGGTCAGACTCTATAAACTACAGGAACCTAAGGAGTATAGCATCAGTACGACTAGAGCTAGCATATAACTGAACTAGCAAATTACCACCTCAAGGATTAGGTTCCATCATGTGATGCCATCCCTTTCATTATCATAATTGTTCGCTGTTTCAGTGGAACCACCATTCTATTGTGTATACTGTGGCGGAACCCTGACGAAGGCTTCACTGAAACGCACGTACTGCTAACATACCACCAGTTGTTCTATTATATTATGTCATCTTGAATGTGCATCATACACAGGATTTTGTCTAATCTCTTGATGTGACTTCATTGATTAAAACAGATCATCAAATCATATTTACATTGAATTGATGTATGAATAATGTATTCACTGTAAACTTGTGACAACGAGCAAAATATTTTCCATATATCTTTCCACATTTGTAATGTTTTTTAATAAAATTGTTCATATTTATTTTAAAAAAAAATGTTTTCTACCCTCAAAAATATGCTTAATAAATAAATTGATAATATCAGTATTACCGTATATGTTTCTCCATATAGAAGTTATCACATCATTTTGGTACTCGTTTTTTCTGTCCACACCTGCATTTTTACCGCCTTGCAGAAGCTTTCTTTCTCAATTGTATAAAGCGGAATGATACAACAAACAACCAGTGTCATGAGGTGAGAGAGAGAAATGCTCTCCTTGGTGGATGAAAGCACATTTTAGCTACATTTTAAAGAATTAGTAGCAATAGGCGTTGAGACAGTTGCTCTGTCAAGTCAAATATAAAAAGTCATAACATAACATACATGAAGCAGAGATGTTAAGAAGAGCAGAAGCACAAACATCCATTAGGGGCAGTATAAGTGTTATTTGTGCTGATGCGGCTGCCACGTTGCCGGTCTTCTCTTGCATCTGCAGATGGGTATGGGAGAGTAGAGCCAGGTCGTAGAGCTGCATCCAAGGTGTCCACTGGATCCCATTTCTTGACATTGCTGTGGATGTCTTCATGGTCCAGTCTGTTGGACCAAACAACACTGGCGGACTCCTATCCTCACTTGGAATGCTTTCCAGAGTATTCCTCCAGAGAAACTCTTTCAGATCATACCCTCATAAGAGTTCTTGATGAATCTTATAAGTTTATCTGAAACACCTTATTGGTGGAATGATGGAACTAGGATTGGGTCGGAGCCCTAGATTAAGAGGGCAAGTAAGGCCTGGCGCTGATATTGTGGGCCCGCAAGGAGCCCTGGGTTGCAGTTGCAGCGGGGTCCAAGCTCGCAGTAACGGCGGAGTACCATCTCACAGATAATGGTTCAGGTGGTACTAACCGCAACCAGATGGGCCAGGGAGGATGTGTAGTAGCATACTGTGCCCCACGTGGGCATCGAGGGCCATGTAGTGCATTCCACGTTGCAAGGTTGACTCCAGGGAATAAAGTTGTAGAAGCTGTCGGCGGGCTTGGCCTGGTAGCCAGTGCGATAGCTCCTTGGGCCTCAATTCATGTCATTTCAAACATGGTAGGACTGGAGATGATGGCAGCCGCATCTGCAGATCCCAACGCGAGTCACGCTCTTGCAAGAAGTGGCAAAGTTGTGAGGTTGATAGGCTGCTTCCAATTATGCTGTGTACTGGTGTGGACAACGAAGGCCTAGTGGCGTATCACGCAACAGCACAGGCCTCTGCGCGCGTACCTCAGAGTGTTGTGCGCCAGGAGGGGCAGGATGATGGAAATCTGTGTTTGTCGAAGGCTGCCTGCTTGCACAGTCATACCTTAATGGAATCTGAAACTCCTGGAGCTGGGTCACAACTCACAGCGGAGTTCCTTCTCACAGATAATGGTGCAGGTTGTACTTACCGCAACCAGATGGGCCAGGGAGGATGTGTAGGAGTGTGCTGTGCCCCCACATGCCTCAGAGTTTTGTGGGCACCGGGCGGGGCAGGATGATGGAAATCTATGTTTGTCAGAGGCTGCCTGCTTGAACGGTCATACCTTAATGCCCGGCTTTGGAAGTCCTGGAGCCGCAGTTGCTGTGTCGACAATCCACTGTGTGGGCCGCTCTCCTTCAAACTATCGGTGGGATTGTTGGCTCAGCCAGTGCCCTGTGAGCGCGCTGTGCCCTGATATATGCATTGAGGGAGTCATGGGGTGGGGGTGGGCAGCAAGTCTCCAGGGTTGAGTGTTAGAGAGTGGCAGCAGGAGAAGCCCACAACCTGTGCAGCCATGCCCTAATCCCCAGCTAGGATTGCCATTTCCCAGATGGCATGGCCTATAGGATGGTCGTTAATCAGAAGAAAGAGGGGTTAAGGCGGCAGTCTAGTTTGTGGGTGATGACGTGTCGTCTCGATATGCATTCCTTAAATGCTGAATTGTGTGTGGATGCCGGGCCAAGGGTCCAGATTCAGCTCAGTTGCAGGGTGGATGGCATGGAGCGCTGCTAGAGCACGTCCACCATTGTTGCCTGCTTTGCCACGCCCCACCTAGGTTCCATAAAGGAAGGTAAATTGAACAAGCATTGGCAACACCAATAGATCTTCCTTACAACTGAAAGTGCCTAGGCCTTGATAGGTGGGTTTGTGTATCGGGCACTGTGGATTGGGAGTACGGGAATGCAGAAATTATTCAATGGGTGAAAGAATGCATGAATGATCAAGTGCATGAATGATGACTGAATGCTTGCACGGATGAATAGAAGGCATGGATAGAATCATCCTGGCATTTTCAGTTGCAAGCTGGAACCATTGCCCTTGTCATTGTTTGTTAAAGTTAGCATGATAAACGTACAATATTTCACCAGTAGTAATGTATCAACATTTTGCACAGATTGGAAGGTAAGGAAGCAATTGTTATGTTTCTGCATAATTTACCATGTCTATGCATCAATGGCAAATAAAAAAAGAAAGCAGATATTCAAGCCAAATAGGGGGACTCTCCCTGACCCTTCATTTCACTCTTGCAGGGTTCTGCAGTCTCCCTATGTGAAGGTTTTTCTGTCTTTCTCGTCTTCTGTCTTTCCGATTTGTTTGTTTTCCCTTTCTTGCTCTCAGTAAATGCTTGAGGAAGAAAATAAGTGCCCATCCCCAAAAATATGTGGTTTTGTCCCTCCCTGCAACCACTGACTCAACTTAACCACTAACTATAGAATGCTGCAACTGTCTCACCAACTCAACTTCTATTCAAAGGCTACCAATCTCTCAATCTCCTCGAGCATCTAGCACAACATCCCACCAAGCAGGCTAAGTCTGGCCTTTGAAGGAAAAACTACTTCCTGTAGCATTCTTTGCAATAGTGGCTCTTCCACACAAAGTGGTCTAAGGTTTCTAAATCTTAGCCCCCTCCTCCCTGGGAGCCCTAAACCACCCATGACATGAGATACAAACTTGCCGCTACCCCGGTATATGCTGCTATGATGGCAACTGGGTGAGGGAGATGCGGATCATGGGCAACCGGGGTCGGCAGCGTCAGTAGTGCTGCAGCTTACAGAGCTGCTCATTCTGTTTCTATAGGTTCTTCACCAGCTCCAGCAGCAAAGCGAGAGACACATAGACCAAGGACATATAGGACCAAACACAGGCAGAGTGGGGGGGATGGTTCAGTAATGAGAGGGGCAGCTATGTGGGGATGTATAACAATACAACACATGCCTTTATCATGCATGCCTTTACCACACATGTACTTTTACCACATATGCCTTTACAATGCAAGGTAAGTATATGGTGAGGTAAGTGAAACCCATATATATACATTTGTCACTGAAAAAAACAAAGGTTACAGGGATGTGACAGTTAGGAAATAAAATATAAAAAACCTCAGAAATTCACAAAAAAACCAAACATTACATGGACATTATAGTTCGGTTCACATTTTACATTCACAAAACCATAGAAGATCAGCAGCTATGGTTACATTTATTTCAAGTAACTTAAACTCTTACCCTAAGGTAACTATAACTAGCGCCCCCACAATGCGCAGTTTTCTCATCAATAATTTTACAGCAAATGTTGGACTGATATTATCATTGATATCATAGAAGATGTCAAGAGTGATGTAATATGTGGGGAATTAGCAGTGCATGGCAAGGGTGCGAGTTATAGTTACATTAGGGCATGTGTTATAGTTACTTGAGAATACTATAACTGCTGGGGCACGGGGTTGGCCGCAGTGGCCAACTCCCCAAAGGCACTGAACCTGAGTGGAGGGCACGCAGCCCCCCTCCCTGTGCCCATTTTGGCCCCGGGGAGCCCATCTCCTGTGGCCTGACACCTTTTTTTAGGGGCAAGGGTATGTGGCCCCATTCCTGCGCCATATTTGTCTCTGGGAACCCATCCTCTGTGGCCATCACTTACGTTAGGCAGGAGGGGGCAAACAACCCCTCTCCCCAGGCTAACTTTGGCTCTGCGGACCCTATCTCCTGGGGTCTGGTCTTATTATAATGGGGGGGGGCATGAAGCCCCTCTCCCGGGGCCAATATTGGTCCCAGGGTCCCCATCCCCCAGGGCTCGTCCAGTAAATAGAGGGTGCCCTGGAGTCCACCCTGGGCACCCACCTCATATTTAAAAGGGGAGGGGGCACACTGCACCCCTCCCTGGGCCGATTGTGCCCCCGAGAACCCCATCTGCTGGGGCCCGGCCACATTCTCAAAGGGGAGGGGGGCATGTAGTCGCCCTCCCCGGGACAATATTGGCCCCGGGGACCGCATCCTCCAGAGCCTGGCCAGTAGGTAAATGGGGAGAATGGCTTGCAGTCTCTTCCCCATCCCCTGGGTCCTGGCCAGACATTGAAGGGGGAGGGCGCACGCAGCCCACCTCCCCAGGCCAATATTGGCCATAGGGACCCCATCCCATTGGGCCTTGCCACACACTAAAGGGGAGGGGGACATACAGCCCCCCTCCCCATGCCAATATTGCCAATGGTACCCCATCCTTAGGGCCTTGTCCGTCACTAAACAGGGAGGGGGGACGCAGCCTAAAAATATCCTTACCACCTTATAGCCCTCCACACCCCTAAACCCTAAAATGCCCTTACCACCCAACCCTCTACCCACCCCTAAAACCTAGAAAATACTCTTGCTGCCCTATACCTCTAGCCAACTCTAAAACCTAAAAAGACCCATACCACCCTATACTCTATTTATATGTGTGTGTGTGTATATATATATATATATATATATATATATATATATATACATACACACATATTCAACCACTTTAAAGAAGTCTGCCCGCACTCACGAGTAAGGTTCAGCAACCGATTTAATTCCACAATCCACAAGATCATATTTTACAGGAATTAGGCAAATCGCCTTAAGCGTTTCGGTCTCACTGAGACCTTTCTCATGGGTAAATTACACAGTTTTGAATTCTGATATAAAAAAACAGAGACTGATGACATCACTTCCTGTTACATTACCCCATTGCATTGTGGTATTTGTAGTGCTTTAAAAAGATTATAAAGTGCAGAGTGCAAATCAAATTCATGATAAGCGCGGTGGTGATCATGTATAAAAATACTATACTATAACATTTGTTTTAAAAGTTTTAGTAAACAAATCTGGTCAATCATTATTAGAAAATGGTTTTGCATATTAGGATATAAATTCATTAGAGCAGTTTTACAGTTCTAAAACGCCCTACCGGGTTTTGTCTGTCACCTGCTTCACAAATATTTAAAGTAATGGACAGAAAACAACTTACTAGATGATGATGAATGTAAATAGCTTACCACTACTCACCCTATTACACCAACTATGTATTGGTTACCCAAAGTTCACATACAACCTCCTGGGAGACCCATAATCTCAGGGAAAGGGGCACTCATTGAACCAGTCGCTAACTACATTGATTTCTTTTGGTCGCCCTTTGTACAAGATTCAAATTCGTACTTGAAAGACACAAGTGATTTTTCAAGACATCTGCAAGAAATTCCTTGGCAAGAGACTTTGAAATTGATTACAATTGATGTAATTTCTTTGTACACGAACATTGAAAATGAATTGGTATGAAAGCTTGTGAATATTTCCTCCACCTAAAAGAAACATACAGTTTGCCAGACATTATGAGATGTTACTCACAATGACTCAACTGTGCCTAACCCAAAATGTTTCTTGTTTGGAAATGACCTATTCAAGCAAGTGAGGGGGACCGCAATGGGGTTTTCCTTCAGTCCGAGTTATGCCGTTTAACAATGGGATGGTGGGAGCAACAATTGGCCTGGCAACCACAGTATGACCAATATGTAAACCAAATGATTATGTGGATGAGGCACATATCTGACCTCTTTATCATCTGGGATGGAACGGAGAATGATTTCAAGGAATATTTCAAGTTCTTAAATGTAACGAATACCAATTTGAAATTCACGTACACAATCAGTCATTCTAGAGTTGTGTTTTTGGACACAGAAGTTTACATCCATGAGAAAAAAATTCAAACCACTCTCCACAGAATACAGACTGCAACAAATGTGATCCTACATGCACAAAGATTTCATCAAACATCATTAATGAACAGTATCCTATATGGGGAGTTTTTAAGAATCCGCAGGATTTGCTCACAGGAGGGAGAGTGGAAAAAAAAGAGCAGTGCAACTTTACACAGATTTAAAAGAAGGGGCTATAAACACGAGGTAATTTCATCTTGCCTCCAAAAAACAACAAAAAAATGAAGAACAGAGTTACTGAAAAAAAACAAAGCTGAAAATACCTCTAATCAAATGGAGCCTATCTGCCTAATTACAACATATTCAGCGGAGGTGAAAAACATCAAAAGAATTCTAAGAAAAAATTGGAATATCCTACGTCTGAACCAGACAGTGGCTAATATCATGGGTGATCACTCTATTTGAACTTTCAAATGGTCAAAAAACTTAAAAGACAAATTGTCGCATAGTCACTTTCACAAAGAAAAGAAGAAAACCTTAAATTGGCTTAATTTAACTGGTTTCTACAAATTTAGTCATTATAAAGTGTGCCAGATTGCCAAACAACAGAAACATATCACACTGGTGAACAACAAAGTATGGAAAATCAATCAATACATCACATGTAAAAGCCAGTTTGTGTTGTATATAATTAAATGTCCATGTGAGTTGAAACACGTGGGAAGTACTGTATGCGAGCTTAAAAAGTGCATCTTAGAACATGTGAGAGCAACCAAAAAACACAGATCGAAGTAATGCTGTTGCTAAGCACAAGGAATCCCATCATGACAGCGACTGGAAAAAATTGAAATTTTATGAAATCGAACAAGTGGAATGTCATCATTGGGGGGATGATCGTGAACCAAAATTGAGGCAGCGTGAATCACAACACATTCTAAGCTTACAAACTCCAACTCCACATGGTTTAAATCAGAATGAGGAACTGTATATACATTTGTAATGAAGTCTATTAATTTTTGCTTCTCTCCTCTCTGATTTACATTTGAAATGTTCATAATTATCTCAACACTGATCACATAACATCATTATTATATCATTTTACGCGGGTGGAACTTGTATTCTCATTTATTTTAGGTTAATTAATCTCAAGAATAGTCAAATGATTATACTTTATTAATATCCTGGTCATAGAGACAATGGGTATTGGAAGCACGGTAATGGGGAGGCTGCCTTTGAAGTATGGAAATTTGTATTGATATTTGGTTCCGGCAAATTTCAGGAACACGCAGTATTTAATCTGTGGATTTAAAGATTTGAGTGAAATCAGCCGGAAGTATGTCAGATTATGAGTAGAAATAATTTTTTAAGTTATTAATAACATTTATTATAAACATGAGGCAAGCAGGTGACAGATAAAACCCGGCAGGGCGTTCAGAAATGTAAATCTGCTCTAATTAATTTATATCATGATTTGCATAGCCATTTTCTAATAATGATTGACCGGTTTTGTTTACTATAAATTTTAAACAAATTTTATAGTATAGTATTTATATACATGATCACCACTGTGTTTAATATGAATTTGATTTGCACTCTGCACTTTATAATCTTTCTAAAGCACTACAAATACCAGAATGTAGTGGGGCAATGTAACAGGAACTGATGTCATCAGTCTCTGGTTTTAATTTCGGAATTCAAAACTGTGTAATTTACCCGTGAGAAAGCTCTCAGTGAGACTGAAACGCATAGAGAGTTTCCCTGTCTGCAAACAGTGTGGTGCAGAGTAAGCTCTCTCCATAGAGTAATCGGTGTTAACAGTACCCACATTTCTACTTATATCCACTTCATTTCTCAAAGTAGGTTCAGTGACTCTCAAGGGTTTGCTACAGGTAGACTGTCCATAGTAGAGCATTGGTTATGTAACAGGGTTTCAGTATCTGGAGGAACTTGGTTTTCGCTGAACAGTGTTATACAGATTGAACACAGTGCAGGGTAGGTTTCCCTTTCATCTGTGGTTCATAGTCAACATGAACTCGGCAACCCATGAAGTGTATGGTAGAGGGTCAATGTTGCACATAACACATGCTTGCTTTCCTAGGAGGGTTGTATGTATGATAGCAATAATGATGCTTCATATTATTCTGAACTATTTTGCAATTAGCATCATAGCTCTAAAACTGTACAGCAATGTGTGCAAAAGAAGCCTGGATTATGTCATCAAATATGTCATTTGAGATGTCATCAGTGATGTCATAAATGATGGCATAATACATGTCATAAGTAATGTAATACACACGGTCAGAAGCAGTGCATGACGGGGGCGCAAGTTATATTTTATCTGCTAACTATAACTGGTGAATTTCTGTGTTTTTTGCGTTCAAACTTTTAGTGTTGTCACTGACAGTCACCTTAGTTATAACGTTGCTTTCGCTTTTGATTTTTTCAGTGAATATACACACACACACACACACACACATATATACACACATACTTACCTTGTAAAGCCATGCGTGGTAAAGGTATATACACATGGTAAAGGCACGTGTGGTAAAAGGCATTTTGTTGTACAGGCAATTCATGACAAATGATTCATGGTAAAGGCATTTCGTGGTGATGCCTGCGTTGTAAAGGCTGTTTTCCACAATGTGGTTCCTGTATCCCTCTCACTGGTTTCTGCACTTTCTCCTCTGTATTGCTGGGTGCTTTGGCTAAAGCAAGTAGCAAGAAAATGAGGAGTTGACTTGCTGGGCTGCTTCCCCCATGTGGGGCTTGTACTGCAGCGCAGATCAGCTGCACAGCTCCCAAGTACTACCTTCCCGGTAACTAAAGCTGTGATGGTAATGACGCATGTATAGGCTGGGTCGTGCAATGGTAAGACACCACTGTTGATATCTGCCACCGACAGTGTCATGGCCGAAAGGTCAGTGGCATGGCAACTGGGACTATCAACACCACAGAATTTAGAGTGGGGCACTGAGCACCTCAGTCTGGCTCACAGGCCCTGCTCAGAAAGGAAGAGCAGGTTCTTCTGCTTTTGTACACTACATACAAAATACTATGTGAGCAGGACAAAGCACTGCTCCATTGGTATTCATTATTTCAGCACTCCCTGCTATGAGTTGTTTGCCAGGCACTTTGCTTGCAAAGATACAGACCGCAGACATGTGTTATACATCTTATAGGCTCCAATTTTTCACTGTGCCAAGAGTACCACTTAAAATAAATCATTCAGCCAATAACAAAAAAACAAACAAACAAAACCCCAAAATAATTTTACACCATCATTATTTGTGAAATATCATGGACTGATCCCAAAACATTATGAACAACTCAGGAAGCCAGTGTCTGAAAGAGGCTCAAGTAAACAAGTCAATGGCTCAAAAGGCAGACCTAAAGACCTTTTATGGATGCAAATCCATCAACATGAGGCACAGTTGGGGGGGAGCGAGCAGAAAAGTGTTCATTTACTAAAAATACAACCCACCGTATCAAGGCATTCAAATATGACTATAGCATGACTGGGTATATTATTTGTGTTTTAATGGGTGTGCAGACCAAACTTTGGTGCCAAGGACTAAAAGTGGAAAACAGGTGCTAAAAGCTTCTTTGTCCAAAGAGGGCTTTTATTTTGAAATGTAGATCCATAGAAAGTTTCCAAACCTGGCTTTGAGGACTCGCCACACACTAATGGGCGAGCTATCTCTTTTATTTAACCCTTTCAAGCCCACTGAAACATTATTGTAATGCTATTGTCTTGGAAAATAGTGAATGGATTTACGCCAAACTAAGAAATAGTAGTTATCTGGGTAAAGTTTTAATTTTAGGATTCCTTTCTATAGCACTGTGAAAACATGAGTTAAAATGAGAACTGTTGCTTATTTGACCACCCCTTTAGGTGCATCCCACCCTTGATGGGTTTTCGTGCACACCAATTGACCCGAAGGTCATGTGACCAAAAGCTATGGAGGAAGTAGAGAGGACTCTACAACTTCAGAACATCAACTGTGCATTGACACTACAAGCCAATGCATTACAAGGCGTATTGGATGTTCCTGTAGAAGAGAAAGGAAGCAAGATGCATAGAATTGGACATACCCTAGAGTGTTACATGAGAGGTGCTTCAAAACGCAGATGAAAACAATCAACACCTTAGCATATTTGCACTCTAATGCATTGAGTACAAAGGAACTTCTGGTATGGGGAGAATACCAGGATTTGGAAAGAAAAGATCGAGTTACCATCTTATAAATTTCATCAATAAAAAAAAAGTTGAAAAGCTTTAGATGTGGCTGCTTGATAGGAAAATGTCCTTAAAACCGTAAAAAACACAAACATCAAACAAAAAAATAAAATACAAAATCCCCCTCCCCCCAAAAAACAGTCATCAAAAGCAAAACAAATTAGCTTATTTCTATAAACGACTAGACTATGGCGAGTTGGGCGTAATCTAATCTGAAAGATCATTTACTAAATTTGTAATTGCATCTGTTCCCTTAAGGATGAGCAGTACATTTAGTGTGCATGTTATGATTTGCATGGCTGAATTACAAGTTATGGATTGTACAGCTAATTCTGCCACTTTTCACTGTGTTTAATTCATAATTGTAACTGTACTTTAACAGTGGTTTTTAAAGTGAATTTCTAAGGGCTTTTAAACATATGTTAACAGATTATAACCAAAGCTATTCATTTTGTTTTGATTAAAACTTTGACACTGTTTGATACATCTGCATGAAATTCCCCCCCAAAAGGGTAAATCTCTCTTAGTTTCGGTATGTCACATTTTGTACAGATCCGTTGAGGTTAGGTCGAAAAAGATTAATTTTCCATTTTAATTCCCACAGGAAATTGTGCTTGGAATTACACCAAAGGAGGCAGGAAACTAGAATGTTACTCAAAGAAGTGCCTTTGCTTAGTTTAGTGTAAATCCATATAACAGTTTTTAGAAATTTGTACTAGAAATATTTAACGATGGTCCCCAAAGGGTTAAATGACAGAGAGATCTGAACCAGACGGCCATTAAACTTGGACTCAGGGATTGTATGTAAACCCAAAATGAAAAACAGAAATGCACCATATTGAATGATGAGGCTTTTTCTCTTACCCTATGTCTTTGAACTCAAAGCTGAGTATGTGGAACTGATGGCTTTGATTGACTGGTTGCTGGAGAGAAATTTCTGCTGTGACTGTCATTAAGGATGCTGGCATGGTCCACTAGTCCTGAAAATCTTTGCAATATATTCGCTGGTGCAGGGAACAAAATCCCAGGATTGGGAAAGAGAAGATGGAAGGCAAATACAAAAAATGCCTACATTTTGTTTTCAAGTTTCTAAGCGGTGTTTGCCGCCACATTTGGGCACAAGATTAAAAATTTAAATACATTCCTCAAATTAACCCCCCCTCTTCCAAAAACGTTATTTTGATTACCACCTGCAAAATTCTATAAATGAGCCCATCTCTAATAACACTAGACCTTGCATGGTCATCTGCGGCGGGCAGAATACAGCCAGGCCAGGTTCTGAATGCAACACTATTGCCTTCAGCTAAAAGGCTCTGCACTGTGAGGATAGAGAATGCTTTCATAGTACATGTAACAAATATATTGTAGGTCCAAAGAGGTGAACTCTAGTTCTTACTGCAATGTAATGCACTACAACAGCTCAACATCTATCAATAGCAAATAAAGCAGTACTATATACACCAACATCACATTTCCAAGCAATCAGCACAGAACCAAGAGGCATAAGGAGGATCAGAGTCGTCATTTACCAACAGCTCTAAACATGTTTAGACTCACACAACTCCTATAACACAATGGCAGTGTTAAACAGAACAAGAACTCAAACCCTCCAGTCATAGATTTTACCATCACTAATCAGCAATGAAAATGGGAAAAATATTCATTGAAATTGCACATTTGATTGGAGGGGTTTGTAGACAGAGGCAAATCTAAAAAGAAATAGCATTGTGAGGGGCAGAATGCCTAGGAGGCGAATCAATCGCAGTCAAAGGGGCTGCCAAAACTGATCTATATAAACTCTTCTCCCTAGGAAACTGATAAGGAAAATGCAATTGTAGTGTTGTACTGCTCATTTTATTGGTCATAAACAGACAAACAAACAAATGTTAAGGTAGCAAAGGGGAGTAAGGCATCTACAGTGGACACTCATATGTATCCAGCAAGTGTCTTTATTTATTTATTTGTTTATTTTATTAGAGCAGACTTGGTACCAACAAACACATAATTACAGCAGAAAACTTTTCAATCATCAGCCATCATTAACAAGAATTGCAAATCAAAAAGAGTACCATTTTTCATACATAATATGGGCCATGGGAAACTATTATAACTAATCAAAATAAATAACTTCTAAAAACAGAATTGAGAGCATATTTAAGTGCATGAAATCTAAAAAGCAACCATTGATTACTACAGTTCTTTCAGAATATAGTAAAGTACATATACAGACTAGACTTGAGTAGAATGACATTCATTACTACGGTTCCTTGAAAATATCTTAAAGTGCATAGATAGAACAAACTGTTGACTGGATGCCAATATCCCTCATGATCGTATTAGATGATGAAATGCAAATCACACCAGCAATAAAGTGCAATAAGACAGCAATCCTTCTTCAATCACGGGTAATAAGGTGCATAGACAGGTCAAAATGGCCACCGGCAAGTATCAGTGTATAATAGAGGCTAGATACCTCAGAAAGGTAAAGCTCTTGCCGCAGAGATCTGTGTTTAATATCTAGTGATAGGTTTAAATCATCTTAAATTAGTCTAAAGCGGATTAATACTCCTGCTGCAGAGCATTGCTTGTCACTTGCAAATCACGTTTATATTCTATTAAGGTAGCTCGCTGGGTAGGTGCGTTTGTAAAGTGACCCTTCTGAACGTTCAGTAAGTTGGACAACAGAAGTTCCAATCATGGTAAAATAGCTCATTGAGTTATTGCAGCCCCACTGTAAATATCTACATATCCTGAAAGGCATAGGTTTGAATCCTTCAGGTTTTTAACTACAAGTTGGCCATCTAAAGTTGATGAAATTAGTATTATTGAGTAGTGTGGAATTAAAAACTTTTTATGAAGTTCCCCCAAAAATTGGGTTTGCCCATAATGCTAAACAAACCATAATTGTCAGCATATACACACACAAATAGATAGACATAGCTTACTTACATACAGAGTTCAAGAAAACAAAATGTGATTATAACTTGGCTTGTCTCTAGGTCAATTTTTGACTCATGACGCATTGTAAATTTATTTCCCCTGATGGGCGCCTAAGTGTGAAGAGTGGTGTGGCTCTATCACAGTGGGTGCTATTTAACTACAGACCGATGCTTCCAGCCATGTACAGCTCAGAAAAAAGCAATTACTATTTGTCGTTCAAGTGACACAATTGGAGCTGATGATCTAGAGGGCATCTCCAGTACCCCAGGTGCCCTTCATGGCACTACTCCACACAGCAAAGCACATACTGAAGGTGTGTGAGTCTCCCTGCATGCGTCTCAATAAGCACATTGCACTGGGATACAATTGGAGGGATTTAACTAGAATGGCACATAAAAATAGCTTTCTGAGGTCTGTAAAGTTCCCACTATATGCCAACAATGCCAGTGATACAATATAGACATATGTACACTACACCTTCATGTAACCAATACTGCGGCCATCTTCCTAATGTGAGTGTAGGCTTACTCTTCTGCAGCACCAACCCGCACCATACCATCTTTATATAGTCAAATAAGCTTAAACATGAATACTGAAAATACTAGAGCAGCACCTGTTAAAAAACATTGATCCCTTCTCTCTCTGCATGTAATCCAGTTTTCATCACACGCACTATAGCACCAAAGGCCAGTCTATTGTTAACCTGTATCTCCCAATACAATACTGACTACACTCCCGACAGAAATCGACCCTCAATGACTACAGCCCATCTCACCAATCTTCCTTCACATGCATAATCACCACAACACAAGAGGCCAGCAATTGACCGCACTCCATTGTCAACATGACACAAATACAGCCGAAAGCACTAGACCAATCCCTCTAAGGCAACTCTACTTGCTCAGTACAGCATGTTTGGTTGACCAGTGGAATCCATGCTCTCCACACCATATTCTCCTTGCGAACAGAGGTAATAAGTGAACCACTTATCCAGCTCCACACAACTAGCTCCACAACCTCCAAAGCCATGCATCAACATGCTCCAAAGACATCCAAAATATTTGTGGTAACACATATTACCGACAGCTTATGAAAGCATGATTCCTCTAATAGCCCAAGAGCTTAGTTTGGGGAAAAAATATAAGAGTAGGGGGTCTAAAGTTTTTTTCAAAAGCCTACCACTGAGGGTCGTGAATTCTGGTCTTGCTGAATACCAAGCGGCCTAGTCTTGATTGCACCTCATGCCTCTTTCTATCACCATCCTGCATTTCCCATCACTAAATCTCATTCTTTCATGTTCTTTTTTATCCACGTTGTCTCCCTTTGCCCCGATTTCCTGCATTTCTCTTCCTTCTTCTGTCACCCTTTTCTGTCTTTCTCTCTTTTGCTCTGGCTTGGTCAAAGTCTGATTGATCATCACCAGAAAGAACTAAGCACTGGACAGCTTACAAGTGTTAGAAGCCAAACCAGGTGGAGGAATGAGCTTATCAAACAGCAGTAGTTGCAATATTACAATATTGTAATATTTTCCTTTTATTTTTTAAAGTTTTTACAGTGTATGCCTACACAGCGCTGGTTAATTTTTGCTTGGTTTTACGCTGTTTTTCCTGGTTTGATGGGCACTTCTAGTGAAGTATAACAATATTCCTAGAATTCTGGCAGCATCATCTCTGTAGCTGTCGGCTTGATGATGCTACAGCCTGACTCCAGAAATGACCCCAGGAAGTCACACTTCCAGGAATTGAAAAGTGGCAGCCTCTTATCAGCTCATAGGGCCGTCATTGCAAACAAGCCACTGGGCACACTTTCCGATATCCGTTGTTCATCACAGGAACCGCAATTACTTCATGGATGGGTTTGGCAAACTAACTAGCATTTGCTTCTAGAGCACATTTTAAACTCTAGCATTCATCTTTCTAGACATATGAACAATTCAATGTATGAAAACAGAACCCCCCCCCCTAAAACACACATATAGGGCCAGATGTACGAAAAGACTGGTCGCGAAAAATGGTTGCATATGGCAACTCTGTTTTTGTGACCAGTATTTGATTTGATAACTGACTACCAAAGTCCAGTTTGCAAAATACAGTATCAGAGGAGGTCGCAAAATGAACAACTACCCGATGAATATTTATGAGCAGGTCACAAATTGAGACTCTTTCGACTTGCATTAAAGACAGCGATCCTCAGCAGACCGCCATGCCTGTCTTTGCATTTCAAAACTGATTTATTTAATAAAGCACCCCGATTTCCAGAAACACTTAACTGAGAGTTGGCAGAGGTCCCATGCACCATTGCCTACTCTCCCTGAAGCTGCCGTTCTAATTTGCAAAAGGGAAGGAGACCCTTTCCCTTTTCTGAATGAGTAACCAACCTAACGTGGGAGTTGGTAACTCAAACCATTAATACATAGAGGCATATGTATAAGGAAATGGTGCTGCGCCTTGTAAAATTTTGCAGCGCCGCGCTGCTCATTTGCAAAACACAGGCATGTACCGTATTTACAAGAATACAGCGCACTCTTGTGTTTTCCCTAGTACTGGTGCTAAAAATAGTTGCCTAGCACCAACACAGACACCCTGGCGCCATAGTGCAGAATGCAGCACACATAAAAGTATTTCTCCTGGTTGCGCCAATCTAACACCTGCTTTTGCATGCCATTCGTTTTTGGCCCTGCCTCAGAATTACACATCCTTGTAAATCTGGGGCAGCGTTAAAAAGCAATGGGTGTTGCGGTGGAATGCCCACAGCATCACCCATTGCACGCCCCTTAAAGGGTACCATATTCACAAAGCGGCGTTAATCCATGCACATTGGCTTAACATCGCTTTGTAAATATGGTGCAGGGCATTGCGCCACTGGAACGTCCCAAAAAGCGATGTTCCGGTAGCGCAATCCCCCTATACATATGACCCTTAGAGTAGTGCTATATAGCAATTTTTAACGGATCCCCACAACATTCCCCTTCTAAATTGCGATTCTGTATCCATTTCTAAACCCATTTTCGGAGTCACTAAAACTTTACTACCTCGTAAAATGGGTTTAGCACATACAACACAACTATTTTGCCATCAGAAGGTTTGCGATTGCTAAAACGGTTAGTACATTTGACCCATAGTTCTATAGCAAGTTCAGGTAAGTTGACATTTCTAACAACAGTAAAACACAAGATGTAATTTCTTCTGTCAATGCCAAGAGTGCCCAGGTTGTGTACGCGTGCTCTGTATGCGAACCAAGCATTACCTAACAATGCATAACAATATCTTAACATTATCAAAGTATATTAACTCATAGCTTGGCATACCATGGCATAGCATAACAGCTTAAATAGTAAAGAAGACCTTAATATAACATAGGATAGCATGACACAACTAAGCATAGCATAGGGTAATAAATATCATGGCATGATACACGTCAGATAACAATATATACAAATGTAATAACTTTATTTGTGAGCAGTCTATTCGACTCACACCAGTTTTCCATGAACTTTTACTAGGGTATGATCGGAAATTAGAATCATACCTTTCCTTCTGTTGCTCAGCAGAGGTTTTCTCTTCTCCGATCACAAACGCAGTTTCCCCGTACTTTGAAAAGGCGGCTCCCACTCTGAAGAGGCTGCCTGGAATTGCGGTGACGGCGAGGGAGTCGATTTCTGAAGTCACTTTCTTGGTGAGAGGAAAGGGAAATTATGTCATATTTGGCTCACGTTTTCAAAACCATTGGAAAGAAAATGTCATTCCTATGTGCGCGAGGCTCTCCGCTTCTCAGAGCCGGAGCTCGCGAGCGACTTTCGTCAGAGCTGACTTAGTTCTTATTATCTCCAGTCAAAGACGTGGCACACGTTTACCTGTTTCCAGGGTATATCCATTTTGCCGTTAACTATTAGAAAGAACGCACTTACACCAGTCGTTTCACAAAAACCTTTTTTCATTACCCGGTATCCATACAAATGATGCGTAGCTCAAAAGTATTCATTTTCTGGGCCATACCTTTTAACCATGTGCGGTGGTGCATGAAGTTAAAGGCTTTTGGAGGGTGATGTCATTGAAGTCAAAGGATACAGACATTTTTGGGATTGTGTGGAAGGTTTGTAGGGCCGATGACCGCATTGAAGAGAACGCCCCGGCCATTTTAGAGTGTGCAGATGAACATACACAGGATTACATATTCCAAATTAGGGGGCATATCAGTAACAACCGGTGATAATTATCGCTAAGCGCACTTAGCGCTAGGATAATTATCGCCCGCTAGCGTGGATTTTTATCGCTGAGATAGCGTGCTATTAGCAACGTTTATCTCAAAAGCGATAAAAATCCTCACGCTAACTGCCTAATGTGAGATTATCGCTGGAAACCCAGCGATAATCTCACGCAATGTGGCGTTAGCTTGATGATAGGGACTCACAAACTTAGCCAAGATATCCACCTTCCATAGGCTATCATGGCTAAGTCAGTCCTTAAGCAGGCATAAGGAAAGTAGCGATAACAGGGGTTATC
Organism: Triturus cristatus; assembly: GCF_964204655.1. NCBI lineage: Eukaryota > Metazoa > Chordata > Amphibia > Caudata > Salamandridae > Triturus > Triturus cristatus. Next base: position 605,980,044 of record NC_140594.1, read on the forward strand.
GCTACTTTTCTTGCCGGTATGATTCATAGCGTGGGGCTTGATGATAGGAGAAATGTCGCTTAGCGACATTTCTTCTGTCATGTCAGGTCAGGAATGTCCACTTTGCATCTCATTAGAGATGCAAAGCTGGGCGTTAGGAATTCCTACGCTAACGCAAGTTTTCACGCGTTAGCTTGAGTTTGCTAATTAGGCGATAAAATTATCGCCGCTTTTCGTCCGAAAACGGCCGCAAAAGCGGCGATAATTCTATTGCCTCGCCTTGCTGATATGCCCCATTGTTGGGCTGAGACCGAGGTATGAGGGGTGGTGAGGGTAATGAGGCAAATTGGGGAAATTATGGGAACCGTAAGATCGGACTTTTTTACCTCCCCAAACCACCACTTATTCATGAAGCATGTTGCAAAGCCATCCACATACACAACAAATGCCATTTCTACCGCAGCTAGTACTCAGCTCGGTACCTAGGACAGCGCTGGCTTTTTGGAATTTTTTGTTGCTTCAATTCTAGTAACTGTTTTTTTCCTCTTTGATGGCACCTACAGCTTTGAAGGTACCATAGCCTGTGCTTCAGAGTGCGTGGTGTCCAAAAACGTCTTTTTTTTTTGTAGCTGCTGCCTTCCGTATCTATTTCTCGCACTCTCTATATATATTTCACCAAGTAGCAGTCACCACTGGGTAGTTATAGTTAGGAGTGCTTTTTTATAGAAAATGCATTTTTTGGTTTGCCTTTGATGCCATTTGAGGAATATTCACAAAACTTTCAGTAAAAATGGAAATTCACTTCAGCTCCTTCCTGTAAAGTTTCAGATGATCCATCAAGTGAGGGGCGAGAGAAAATCGGAGTAAAATTTTTTTTCCGCAAGCAGTCTTCGCAGGACCCCTTCCCGAGCCTTTAAGAGGCCCTGGGGATGTCATCCTCCAGGGTCATGAGTTAAATGAAAAGGGAGATGGCGTTGTGCCCCCCTCCCCCCCTCCCTGAGCCTTTAATGGCCATGGGGACCCCATCCCCTGGGACGACTCCGTTACTGTGTCTCAAGGAGCCCACCCCAGGGCAAAGTGATTTCCCTGCCCGCACCAGCATGGGCAGAGAAACATGTATTTGCTCCTGTCTGGCAGGAGCATTTGCAAATCTTCCACCAAATAGGAGCAAAAACAAAGTCTTCTCCCATCTGGCAGGAGCTTTGAAACCAGAACAAGATAGTGCTCCCACAGGGAGGAGGTAGCAAAAATAGCTACTCCTTCCGGGGTGGAGCATTGCTGGCTCTTGTCCCATATGGGGAGCTGGCTGGGGCCGTAGTTGCCAACGTGTGTATGGTGTGTGCCATGGGTGGGAATTGGAGCACCCACCTATTAAAAAGACAGGCACCAGGTGATGGGGTCCCCGGGGCATAATGGGCTTGGGGGGGAGGGCCGCATGGCACCCTGCCCTGTTTATATATATGGCCCTAGGGAATGGGGTACCCGGGACCTAATGGGATTCAAGGGGGCCACCCGGCCCCTCTCCCCTTGAGGGATGGGGTTCACAGGGCCTAAAGAGGCTAGGGGTGTGCAGCCGCGCAGCCTCCCCTCCACTTCTCTGGGTCTCTGGGGCCTAATGAGGCTTGGGAAGGGGGCATCGTGGGCTCCCTCTCGTTTTAAGAAAAAATAGATGGTCTGGGGGATGGGGTCCCTGGGGCCTGAGAATGCTCGGGGAGGGGGGCTGCATGGCCCCCCTCCTCTTTGTTATTGTATTTGGCCTCAGGGGATGAAGTCCATGGGGCCTAATAAGGCTTAGGAAGGGGGGCCACGTGACTCCTCTCTAACCTTTAGATAAGGCACGGCCTGGGAAATGGGGTCCCTGGGGCCTAATAAAGACACAGGGTGAGGGGCTGTGCAGTCCTCCTTCCCTTTTATCTACATTTTGGCCTTGCGGATGGGGGTCCCCAAAGACTGATGCCTGCCTCCCTTTAATAATTCCTCAGCCGCAGGGGACCGGGTCAGTGAAGTGGGCAGCATGCCGCGCTTGCCTCTTTTTATTAAATTTGACCCAGGGATGGGGGTCCCTTGGGCCCAAAAAACTCAGGGAGGAAAACTGCATGCCCCCTCCTCTTTTTATTAAATGTGGCCCCAGTAGGAGGGTTCCCCAATCCCCAAAAGGCTCAGGGAGGGGGTCGCATGACCCTCCCCTTTTGACTGTGCTTTGTCTCCAGGGCATTGGATCCCTGGGCCCTGATAATTCTCGTGGAGGGGGCCATGCATCCCCCCTCCCCTTTTCTTTTAAACAAAAGCTAGCCCCAGGGAATGGGGGTCCCGGGGCCTATGAAGGCTCAGGGGCAGGGGCTGCCAGCCCTCCTACCCTGTTTAATTATATTTGGCCCTAAGGGATGGGGTCCCTCGGGCCAATTAAGGGTCAGGGAGGGTGCTGCATGTCCCCCCTCATTAACAGATATATTTTGGCTCCAGGAGATGGACTCCTTGAAGCCTGAAGGCCAACTCTATGCTACTCATGCCAAAGGCTGTGCGCGGTGTCAGGTTGGCAGCCTGATGGGGGTTTGGCTACTGGGTCGGCCGGCAGGCCAAACCCTGTGACCAACACCCCACTGAGCACGGCCACAGAATGACCCTGAGGGAACCATATGTCACTAGCCAATAGGCTACCAGGTCCCTCCCTTTGGGTGATGACCTTCCGTTGATGTGTGGCATCTGGCAATACCAGAAAGCATAATTATGGCCACTCTCAAAATGTGGGACCCTTCCATCGATGTAAGAAGCTCGGTAGCCCACCCTAGAGGTGTGACTCCCTGGGGATACACACCCATGGGAAAACCGGGCACTGGCCTTCCCTCTCTGTCCCTGTCTCCTGCTTGTCTGCCTAAACAATCGCCAGCCACTCGGCAGTATTATCACCATTTGCCCATCAAACGCGACTTCCCTTTTGAAGCTCGCCTTTTGTGCTAACACCCTGAATGGCTTCATGCAAAGGGGAATTAATACCTCACCCAGCGGCAGGGCGTGTTTGATCCTAAACCTGGGAGTTGTTCACACTACTCCCCAGGCATGCACAAAGCTGTTTGTGGGTCGCAGCCAGTGTAAGACTACTGAACCACTGGGGCACAGAGTGGCAACTTTCTAAAAGTGGCTCAATCTTAAAAGTGGCATTTAATTTGACCTGAGCATCAGGTCCGGTTTAATTCCACGTGTGATTCGATACCTCACAGTACTCAGTTAGGTAGTCCCATTCAGAAGTTAGACAGGCTGGGGTGCCATCCTGTGACCCTGTGTTAGCCAATGAGGCTACTAACATTTCCCCAGCAAACCGTCAATTTGGGGCTTTGCTGTTAAGACACACACATTTATATGTCCTACTTAACAATATACAGCTCCCTAGATAGGGCTCTATAGGCTTTCCTTATGGGAGACTTACATATAATGTTAATGGAAAGGATGGATTTGCCATTGATTTTAATGGCAAAATCAAATTAGCAGTGCAACACTGCCTTTCCAGTCTGCCATGGAAGGGTGGGAGCCATTTTGTACTGTGGACACACTCAAGGTAGCATAATCTGTGCTGCAGCCCTGGGTGGACACTCTGCCTTACATGCCCTAGGTGCCATATACTAGGGACCTACAAGTAAGTCAGTACTTGCCAATTGGGTATAGCCAATTCAACATACATTTTGTAATGGGTAAGAACACTGGCACTGAGGTCTGGTTAGCAGGACTCAGTGCACTGTCAAAGTCGAAAAACCAACACCATCAGTCCAAAAAGTGAGGGTGAACATGCAAAAGCAGTCATTTTCTCACATGGCCCCCTTCCTGGTGAAAGGTGATAAGTAACTAACCCCTTTCCTCGTAGTCCTATCATCTCAGTGGAAGAACCTGGAAAGGCCATATGCATTGGCATGGTCAGTCTCAGATCTGTGGTCCACTGTAAAGTCCATACCTTAAAGGGAGATGGACAAACTCAACAGTGTGGGGTTCTCCCCTCTCATCTGCATCAACCATCTGAGAGCCTGTGGTCAGTTTGAACTGTGAAGGGAGTCCCAAACAGGTAGGGTCTCAGCATCTTCAGGTACCAAACCACAGTGAAGGTTGCCTCTCAACGACACTCTAACACTGCATTCTGGGGAGGAGTTGCTTGCTAATTAAGACAAGTGGTTGATGTTGACCCTGGTTATTTAGCTGTGACAACACTGCCTTTATCCCATGTTCTGAAGTATCAGTTTGGACTTCAAATGATTTGTTAAAGTCGGGTGCCTTCAGGACAGGAGTTGAGCACATAGCTTTCTTAAGGGTGTCAAAGGCCTTTTGACACTGATTAGTCCATATGATCTTCTTTGGCTGTTTCTTGGAGGTTAACTCTGTTAAGGGTGCCACAATGGTACCATACCTTTTAACAAAGCTCCTATTGTACCCAGTCAGGCCAAGAAATGCTCTGACTTGTGTCTTAGGAGCTTTCCAGGACAGAATTGTTTGGATTTTGGATTGAAGAGGTTGTACATGGCCTCCACCTATATGGTGGCCCAAGTCCACTACAAACTCTTACCCTATCTGCCACTTACTTGCCTTGATAGTCAACCCTGCCTGTTGAAGGGCTTGAAGCACTTTCTTGAGGTGGACCAGGTGATCCTCCCAGGTGGAACTAAAGACAGCAATATCATCCAGATGTGCTGCAAAAAGCTTTCTAAACCTGAAAACATCTGGGAGGTGGCAGGTGCATTTTTCAACCCAACGATCAGCACTATACACTGATAGTGGCCTTCAAGAGTTGAAAAGGCAGGCCTCTCCTTGGCTCCTGCCAATAAGCTGAAGTCAGGTATAACGTACTCATATATTTTGCAGCCGCCAACCTGTCTATGAGCTCCTCTGCTCTTGGTATTGGTGGGCATCAGTCTTGGTGACTGTATTTAGGCCTCAGTAGTCCACACAGAATCTCAACTCTACTCCACCCCTTGGGGTTTTCTTTGGGCAGGGGAACTCCTGGGCCGGCCCACAAACTACTAGAGGGCTTAATCCCCATCAACGTTAGCATGTTTGCAACCTCAGCTTTGATGCTAGCATTGGCCTGGTCTGACCACTGCTATATCTTGTTTTTGACAAGAAAACTATTACTGGGGTCCACATCATGGGAGCACCAAGTTTTCAAACCTGAGGTCAAGGAAAACAGTCCAGCAAACTGACTGAGCAATTTGTAGCAGTGTTTTTGCTGTTTCTGGGAAAAAGTGGAAGAGAGTACTACTCCATCCACTGATCCATCTTTTATATTGGTAGACTGTAGGTCTGGGAGAGGTTCCCTTTCCTCCTCTTCTTCACCATCTGTCACCATTAGCATAGTATTATCTGCTCTGTCATGATGAAGCTTGAGTCTATTCACATGTATCACCCATGAGGGTTCCTGGGGGTTCCTAAATCCCCCAAGTATGTGACTTCCCCCTTGTTTTTCAAGATAGGGTAACGCCCAGTTCACTTGTCTTGAAGGGCTCTGGGTGTTACACCCACACCAGTTCTCCTTCCTGGTACTCAACCTTGGACGACTTCTGGTCATACTAGTGTTTGACAAGCTCCTGGCTACCCTCCAAATTCCTGTTTAGTTTTTTAATGTACTCAGCCCTTCTTGAGTAAAGGTCTAGTACACATTGCAGTATATCCTGTTTGGCCTCTTACAGAGGTATCTCCCAACCGTCTCTCACTAAACTTAAATGACTTTTTCCAGGGTTCCCAAAGAGCAGCACAAATAGGCTGACACCAACTCCTTTTGGGGATCTCCTTGTATGCAAACAGTGGGCATGGTAGGAGTAGATCCCATCTCCTCTGAGTTTCTCAGGTAATCGAAACTCATGACTTTCATGGTCTTGTTAAATCCTTCTACATGTCCATTTCCTTGTTGATGGTAAGGGGTAGTGAACTTGTAAGTCACACCACACTCATCCCACATAGCTTTCAGATAGGCAGCCATACATTGTGTGCCTCTAGCTTTTACAACCTCCTTAGGGAACCCCTCTGTCCTAAGGAGAATTGCTTCTGGGTGCCTGTTGGCATGGTCCACTACCACCAGGATAAACCTATTACCAGAGGCAGTAGATGGTCTAGAAAACCAAAAATATAAATTCTCATCCTCTCAAAGTGAGTCCTCTCCACGTGTAGGGGGATCAGGGGAGCCTTTGGCTTGCTATATGCCTTACCACTGGCTTGGCAGGTAACACAGGAGCGACAAAACCGCTTGACTTTTTCCTGACACCTGAGGCCAGTAAAAACGATTGACCAACTTGTCCCAGGTCTTAGTCTGCCCCAGATATTCTGCTAAGGGGATGCCATGAGCTAGGTTAGGGAATATTTCTCTGTGCTGTTGAGGGATCACCAGTCTTCTGGTTGCCCCTGGTTTGATGTCCCTTTTACTCACTGTAAAGGACTCCCTCCTCTCAGTATACCTTAAAGGTACCACTGACATCAATTTTCTCCTGTTTGTAGCCAACTGTCTCAGGCCCTCAAGAGTGGAACAAGTCTTTTGTTCCAGGCTTAAGTCCTCTCTGGAGTGGCCACCTGCTCCCTGGAGTTCTGCCAGGTCAGGCAAATCTCCCAAGGAAGCACCCTCCTGCTCAGAGACCCAGCTCTCCCCCTGAGGGCTAGACTCCTTCATGTCCCGTGGACTTGTGAAAGTGGCTTTACAAGACTTCCAACCTCTCCTCTTGGTACTGGGGAGTTGAGTTATTGTTTCAGGCTCAAAATCCCTTGACTTTACCTTAAGGCCTTTTGTGCTATAGTGGAGTCACACACCCATTCAGGGAGACCTAGATTTGCTCCATGAGTCCTTCTCTCCACCTCTGTCCAGGTGGGAAGTTTCAAGGTCACCGCCCAGCAGACACTCCACTGTGATGGCAGGGGACAGAGCGACTTACTTAGGGCCAGTAAACCCTCCCCACTCAAAGTCTGCCACAGCAATGGGATGTGACTTTGTTACATTGTCAGCATTGACTACTTGATGCACCTCATCAGGGATGGTCTGACCTCGTGAAACCACCTTAACCATGACCATGGCAATGCTCACACCTGTGTCAATTAAGGCCTGAACTTCAGTCCTACTGATTCTTGGCCACTGTCTGAACTTTACAATACTAGCAGGCCAGTGAGCCAAGGGTTCAATCTACTTCCCACCCATAGAGACTAATGTGGTTTCAGTGCACTCATGCAACTCCCAGGGACAACTTCCACCCCAATAACTACACTTGCAATACCCTTGGGATTGTCACCAATGGGTGACTTCTTGGTGCCTGCAGAATCGCCCCTCCTGTGCCCGGGTTGCTTACAGTCACAGCACACTCCAGCCTTTGTTTGGTCATAAATCTTTCCCCAATACCCCCTACCCTTTGATTGGTATGTGTCTCTGGGACCCCACCTTCGACATCTTTTGGGGTCTCTTTGGGCTTCTCTGTCTTTTTAAACTTGGCCGAATCTTTCCCCTGGAGGAGGGCCTGCCCCACCTTTTTGTGTTCACCACCTTGGATTTCTTGGGCAACCTAGTGCATACCAATTCATCAGCCATCTTCCTCAGCTCTCTAGGGCTGGATAGCTTGGAATCCACCAGATGCTGGTATAACTTCTCTGAGGTACAATTTGTTAGTATATGCTCTTTTACCACCAAATTATAAAGCCCCTCATAAGTATCTACTATGTTACCTTTGATCCAGCCTTCCAGTGACTTCACAGAAGTGTCTACAAAATCCACCCAGGTTGTGTGTGTTCCTAAGTTTGAGCCTATTCTCCTGTGGTGTGAATCCAAATAGCTCAATGAGTGCCTATCTCATGTAAGGGTATAACTGTGCCAACTCATCCTCTAGTGTCAGCAGTCTATATCTCCCTACTGTTGGTATCCGTTCCCACACTAAAGACCTCCAATTTTGGACACCCACCCTTCTCAATCTGATAGCTCTCTCATAGGATACCTGCCACCTATCTATGTCACCCCCTCTATATACTTGGGTACACTCCTTTTTTGTCATCCTGGGTTCAAAAGCACCCTTTGCTTTCACCCCTGGATCTTTGTTGCTGCCACCATGTCCTTGGGGTTTCAGCCCCAGCCTGACCCTCTTCTCTTCCAGGGCCAGCCTCCTTTCTTCCAGGGCCAGCGTCCTCTTCTGAATCTCCAAGAGGCTGAGCTTGGCTCCCAAATCCTTACATCATCTCCCAGAAGTGGAGCTCTTTTCACTCCCAGTCAGGGGATCATACTCTCTTGGTCCCCCTCTGTTTCAGAAAGTTCACTGCCATTCTCCTCATCCCCACTCTCGAGTGGTTGCCTCCTCCAGCTGAGCCCGAGCTTTCCTTGCTTTTTCTCAGGCTCTGAGGGCTTTCTTGAGAACTCATTTTTGGAAGTGACTCCTTGAAAAAATGTTCTATCCCTGCACAGCATCCTTAGCTCATCAATCTTGAGTGTAGGCAGGGTGACCAAGTTGATTCCCCTGTTCTCCATCTTTGAAGGCTCTTCGATGACTTTGCAAGTTCAGAAAATAGTGTCTTTGGAATTTACAGAACTTGGCACTTGTGAAACTTTTCACTCACTTGTCAACTTGGCAGATTCTCTTAGTGCTTGCTAACTTATTAATTGTCTGGTACAGCTAAACACAAGTTCTGAATTCCACCACTAGGCCATCAATGTTAGGCTCTGGGTGTATTATATGATATGGCTGTGGGGCCTAATCATGTACTACACTTGCAAAACCTTCACTGGGTCCAGTCAGGCTTGTTTGAATAACCTTAAGCTCAATCCTAGGTAGCTATGGCTTTCAAGCAGCAAGACTTGATCACAGGAACCCAGTGTAAAGCATTTACCAGTACCAAACATTGAAATAAGAAAGCCACAAAACATGAAAGAAAGGTGGCACCAATTTGCAGAAATAGAGTGTATTTTTATGAATTTTTAGAGTACAAGATGAGCAAAATGGACCAGTGTATTTCAGAGATATAAGTTTTTAAAGAATTTAGAGGCACGTGTAGTCTGGTGACTAGTGTGCGGTTGGAGACGGTGTTGAAGGCCGCTGATAGGTCGAGTAGGATGAGGGTTGCAGAGTGGCCTTGGTCCAGGAGAGTGCGGATGTCATCTGTGGCGGCAAGTACGGTGGTCTCTGTGCTGTGCTTGCTTCGGATTCCGGATTGGGAGGGGTCGAGGACAGCGTTCTCTTTAATGAATCGTGTCAGTTTCCTGTTGACTGTTTTCTCTGCAACTTTGGCTGCGAAGGGCAGGAGCGAGATGGGCCGATAGTTCGATGGTTCTTGAGGTCGGTGGGGTTAGCTGTGGGCTTCTTGAGCAGGGGTCTGACTTCTGCGCACTTCCAGTCATCTGGGAAGGTGGCCTGTTTTGAAGGTGGTGTTGATGGTACGTTGTAGTTCGGGTGCGATGGCGGCCGCAGTTCTGTGGTAGATGTGAGGGGGCAGTGGTCAGTTGGGGCCCCGAGTGGATGCTTTTCATGATCGAGGGGGTGTCTTTGGCTGTGATCAGTGTCCAGTTGGACATGGTGGGCTGGCTGGTGTTTCTGGGGGTGTCTGTGGCACCTGGTGGTTGGTCGATGAAGTTGTCATAGAGGTTTTTGATCTTGAGGTGGAAATAGGTTCCAAGCTTGAGGCAGAGGACTTCGGATGGGGTGATATCTGTGGCTTCACTGCGTGGGGTGGTGAATTCTTGAATGGCACTGAAAAGTTCCTTGGAGTTGGTGGAGTTGGCCAGGATTTTGTTGTGGATGAAGTTCCTCTTGGTAGCTCTGATCTGGTTGTGGTAGTCCATCATGGCATCCTTGTAGGTGGTGTGGTTTTCGGTTGTCTTGATGTTTCTCCAGTTCTTCTCCAGGCGTCTGCAGGTGCATCTGGCTTCTTGGAGAGTGGTGGTGAACCAGGCGGCTTTCCTGGGGCATTGTCTGCCAGTGTTGCGTAGCGGGGCGAGCTTGTCTCCGCAGTTGGAGATCCAGATGTGGAGTTCTCTGGCTGCGCCGTTGGCATCGGGTGCCCAGGTGTGGTTGTCTCGGGTGAGGGTGGAGTTAAGTTGCTCATTGGTAACCTTGCTCCAGTTTCTTCATGGTGGGCGTGGGGCTGGTGTGGGTGTCTTGGGTTTGTTGATGACGAAGTGTACGCAGTGGTGGTCGGTCCATGGCGGCTGCATTGTGTGGCTGAATTGGACGCTGTTTCCTGCCACGAAGATTGGGTCAAGGGTGTTTCCTGCTCTGTGGGTTGGTGTGTTGACGAGTTGTTTAAGTCCGATGCTGGCGAGGTTGTCACAAAGGATAGTGGAGTTGGGGTTGCTGGGGTTGTCAAGGTGGAAGTTCAGGTCTCCAATGATTATGTAGTTTGTTGAGGCGATGGTGTGGGGTGCGATGAAGTCAGTGATGGTGGTGGCGAAGGGTGTTCAGGGGCCAGGGAGTCTGTAGACGAGGGTTCCTCAGAGTGTGGCTTTGGGGGTGGTCTGGATCTGGAAGTGCAAGTGTTCGGCGGAGGGGAAGGTTTAGCTGGAGGTGGTGAGGCGGAGGGTGCTCTTGTGGGCGATGGCGAGGCCCCCTTCTGGGTGGTTGGGGCGGTCTTTCCTCTGGATCTTGTATCCGTCTGGGATGGTGGTGCTGATGTCGGGGGCGGAGGATGCGTTGGTTCCAGGTCTCTGTGAAGAAGGCGATGTCAGGCGAGAGAGAGTCGAGGCGGTTCCAGATTTCCATGGCGTGTTTGTGTATGGAGCGTACATTGAGGAGGATGCATTTTAGGGTGTCACTGGTGCTGGCGTCAGTGGTGCTGGAGGCTGGGGTTGCGGTTAGGGTCTGGCCGCAGTGGAGGCAGAAGAACTGCCCGTGGGTCATGTTCGGCGAGGCCTGTTGGCATTCTCTAAGTGTTCCAGGGTTGAGTGCGAGGAGGGTGGTGGCGTCGTAGCGATGGGTAGTGGAAGGTCCAGGGCTCCTGGCGTTGGCCACAGTCGTGTCATGGACGGGCGCAGATGGGTTTGCCTTTAGCGTGACTTTGGCGCGCCGGCGGCGTGCCCGGTTGCACAGCGGTCGCCATTAAGAAGGGGAGGTGGGAGGGAGGAGAGGCTGGGAGGTGGGAGCCGAGGAATTCCGGGGGAGAATTCCGGGGGCGGGGCCGCAGGGGCAACATCAGCAAAAGGCGAAAGGAACAGGCAGGCATGAGAAAATAAAAACAGTGGTGGAATTAGAGCAAGACACAGATGGGCACAATAACAGTGGCACAACAGGGAAAAATTAAGAAAGAAAAACGGCTGAGAAAGGTTACGGCGGTTGCAGGCAGTCTCGTCCCAGTTGGAGGGGGCAACAGGCGCAGGAGCAGGCAGCAGCCTCGAACCTCCCAAGGAGGAGGTCGGAGTCTGGAGGTAAGAGACGGCACTGCGGAGCTGCGGGAAGAGAGTGGACCTAGATGGATCAAAGGTGTCTTCCTCTTTGAAGCTCGCCTTTTGGGCTAACAGTGTGCGTGGCATCTTGCAAGGGGGGTAACATAACCCCCTGTGACAGGCTGTGTTTGATCCTATGCTTGAGAGTCGTTCATACAACTCCCCAGGTAGGCAGAAAGCTGTCTGTGGATCCCAACCCATGTCAGGCTATGGAACCACTGAGAAACAGAGAGGCAACTTTCTAAAAGTTGCTTACCTTTGAAAGTGACATTTAATTTGAACTGGGCTTCAGGGCGGGTTTAATGCCATGATTCTTTTGATACATTCCAGTACCCAGTTAGGTAGTCCCATTCAGAGGTTAGGCAGGCTGGATTGCCAACTGGTAACTCTGTGTTATCCAAATGGGCTACTAACTTTACCCCAGCAAACTTACAATTTGGGGGTTTTGCTTTTAAGACATGCAAGTTTATATGTCCTACTTAACAATGTACAGTTCCCTGACATAGAGCTCTAAAGCTTTCCTTAGGGGAGACTTTCATATAATGTTAAGGGAATAGGTGGCTTTGCTATTGGTTCTAATAATAAATTCAAACTAGCGGTTTGACACTGCCCTTCCAGTCTACAGTGGGAGTCTGGGAGCCTTGTACTTTGATACACTCAGGGAGGCACAATCAGTGATGTAGCCCTCGTTGGACACTCTGCAATGCATGTACTAGATACCCTGGGTACCATATACTAGGGACTTATAAGTAAGTCAGTACTTGCCAATTGGGGATATCCAATTCGACATACACTTTGTAATGTGTAAGAACACTGGCACTCAGGTCTCCTTGTCAGACCTCTGTGCACTCTCTGAGTCGAAAAACCATTAGCATCAGTCCAGTAAGGGGGGTGAACATTCAAAAAGAGGCATTTCCTTACAATTATGCTTTACTCTGTGAATAATAGCTCACTATCTATCTGTACCATATATATATATGTTGTGTAGTCTGTTGGTCTACCAAGATTCTGACAAAACTGGACACAATGTCCTCAAACACAAATAAATGTAATGGACATCTACAAAAGACTTGATGAAAGTCCTGGACCCTTAGTAGCCTATCCACGACAGATGAAACTTATTGACTAAACACTAGACTAAACACTACGGTGTAAGGACACTTTAACCTCTGCAAATACCTGAAATCCTATTTTTAACCATAGCAAACACACTCAAATGAAGGGTTACTAAGTTGATTGTTAGGTATTTCTATTCTTATCAATTCACTAGTAGACCTCATTGAGATCAATTTCCAAAGTGTTCCCTGCAAAATGGTTGATCCATCCTGGTTTATAGGGACCAGAATGAAGCCCAATAATGAAGCACAGCAACAATAGGGTGTGTGTAAGTCTAGCAAAAACACTTTAGGCTTGTTGGTTCTGAAAATGAGTTCGTCAGTGGGTGACTGAACAGATATGATTATAGGAAACCCTCTTGTGATCAGTGTATAAATAAGGAAACAGTATCCTGTATCCCTATAAATTTCTCTTCCCCTCCCCAGAACATTTGGAAGTCTGGGAGATTAGTGGTTTGGTTAAAATGTTCACGGGTTCAACTCGGTTAGTTTTGTCATCCATGTCTTGCGTGGCCATGCAAGATCTCAAATTAGGTCCTTTAGCCCGACCATTGCATTTCACGCATGGCTCAGTAGGCCAAACAAATGCTGAATTATGATTCCCAGGCTTATAGATGGTGTGCTATTGCAGTTATCAGCTGGGGGTGGGGACCTTAATGGACAGAGGGGGGACTAATGGCTTATTTGTCTTCAATATTTTCCCTATTGTTGCTACTGTTGACGCTATTACTTGTACTATCGCTGATTGGATTTCAATTTTAGATGTCTACTGAGTAGGCACCGAGTAGGCACTCTGGGTATAATATCCTCTATCGTCCACACAGATCTCATGATTGTGAGAATCGGATGGGCGGGAGGCCTTTCTTGTGTTTCATGGTGTGCAGGAGTTTTGCGGCTCTGACTCTTTCCTGCTTCAGCCTTATTGTGGGCATAATTTTTTGGGATACTAAGAGAACTAATGTAAAGAGTCACCCCGCTAAAACGGTTATACCTGTATGCATCATGTCCGTCTTCTGCTGCTAAATTCGAGGAATCTTCCAAGATTATTAATTTAGAGGGTATTCCCAATGTAGCTGTAAGGTGAAACAACATCAAATCGTCTCATGGATATTTAGTCAATGCTTGATGTGCTTGCGGCGAGAGGCCAGAGATTAAACCAACAGATGGTTGGATTATGTAGTAACACCATGGATTTGTGCTTGTATAAAACTGAGATAATTTTTAATAGGAGAATTGACAATTTGAACGCTGTGCTGGTGACCATTTAAGCCTGGATGACTCTGGGATAACTGTTGTAACTGGGTCCCAGAATGGCTGTGGAGGGTATCCTTAATAAATGATTTGCCCACAAAGGTATCTTATTTTGCCTTTGACTTTTCCTTGTTTCAAGTCAGATGCCAATATTGGCACTTAAAGTTGATCCAGATGGTTATGCTTTTGGGCTGAAGTACTAGGCACATCTTCCTTGTAGGTAAGAGGGATCTCGCTCGAGCCCTGGAGGGCTGTCACAGTATTGGTTTCATCATTACTAATTGGGACACAATTGAATTTCTTATTTGTTGGGTCCTCTGTAATAATCCTGAAGTTGCACTTTGGCACAGCTCCCTCAGTGTTCTGCAATTGTAAAACGTTGTCTTGATCCTTATTTTGGAAAACTCTAGATCTTGTTGAGCGCATGGCCCCCTAAGCTTGGGTGAATCCAGCGTGAGTGATGGAGATCAATTAAAACATCTATGCATGTGATTCGGCTATTCACGGATCAATAGCTCCACCCGAAGACCTTATCCTTCAGTACTTAAGCCTTCTGGATCGGTATATTACCAATGCATCTCCCAGTTGTTAATAGAATTGTGATAGAGGGGCTTAGGAGGGTAATGAGAAAGGCAGAACAACTAGTCCAGCTGCTATCTGGTGCTCTGCCTAAACCATCTTGGTTCGGTCATCCCAGATAGCAGATGAAAATACCAGTCAGTAGCTCCTTAACAACACCTATGATAGTATACATACTAGCGCCATTGACTGCAATGGCAAGAGAGAAAGATGCAAATGTAGGTCCTGGTTGAGCCGATTAATAAATGCAAAATTACAAAGATTCGGGTTCCAGGGCAAATATAATTGCTTCTTCATTTGTTCTTTCTTTCTGATATTCTAGTGTGTTCTAGAGTATTGACACAGATCCATTGGAATGTCTTGCAGCCGCTCTACTTGCCCGTTTCAAATATTTGCCCTTTAATACAAGCCGCACTGGAGTCGACAGCCAACCGGGTCCTAAGGAGTAGGCAAACGTGCTGATCCTGGTCTTTTCCAACCTCTGCCAACCTGTCCGCATTAAAGCAAACACAAGGAGATAATGGACGGAGCGCTGAAACTTTTCAGACCCTCACCCTGAGTCACAGATCTTGGTTGAATCCATCATTGTTCTTTAGCTCACTTTGCCACCCCAGTTCAGACCCAGCCATATGCAAATCAGTCTTGACCCTGTTCCTCATTGGAACAGGCCAGCCGGAACTGCCATGTCAGGTCTTCCCTGGACTGGAAACAGGCATCCTGGGACCGGTTTTGGGGTAACACTCCTCATCAGCCAGCCTAGCTTGAATCCAGTGGCAAAGTGAGCAAGAAACCCATGTCTGGGAATACCCTGCCAACATAGGATGAACAAAGCAAACACCAGGAGATGATGAACGAAGCGCTGAAACTTTTCAGACACTCACCTCCAGTCACAGTCCACATCTCCTTTGCCATGCAACCACTACACAACCGCCTCAACCAATCGCACAGGGACTCACTGGTGACTTCTGCCACCAGCTGAACCCCATGTGAGGGTGGGCTTGCTCAGATGAGGCTGCAGCAACTGCAATAGCAGTAGGGCCAAAAGCAGACAAGAAAGGACCCTGAAAGAAACCTGACTGCAGCACAAGCACCTCAGGTGCCTCTGCGGGAGTGGAGGGGTTGCTCCTGACAACACCTGCGAGCCGCGGAAGCACCCAGCTGCCGAAAAACAATTTATTGCCTCAGGTTCAGCAACCCAGGAGCAATAAGGCGTGACCTGACGGCGGGTCAATGGTCTGGCAAAATGGGCATAGTCTTGGTGAAAATGTCCTCCTTCATACCTTCACACCAGTCAGTGTAAAGGTTCAGCGTCCAGAATTATTGGCATTGGGACACAATACTGAGGCCGGCCCATGAGTAGTATAACATTTCATATAAAGACTGAATGATCTCTATGTTCCCATACTTTACCTTTCACTTATTAGCAGTTTCCTGGGTGGGTGAGGGGTGAAAGGGGAGAAGCAGCAGAGTTGGTCTCTGCTTCCTTTTATTGATGTCCAGCCCTGGACCACCAACTATCATTTCCAGTTTAATGACCCCAGAACCATAATTTCTAATTTGGCAGTCTCTGGCAGCACATCAATCAAAGAAAGCAGATGACACAACTCTGTCTACACCAGAGTAGTGTGCTACTCGCCAATAAAGTGCTTCAAAACCCCATCAAGGGGTAGCAAGCGCTATGTAAATACAAACCTCTATCCCTCTTCTATCCCGCAACCTACCCTTCTCTATCCAAATAACCTAATAACATATCCACCACTCAAATTACTTCATACTTCACTATACTAATATTCAACATTAATCCTTTATGGGTTCCGGAGTAGCGTCCTACTCGCCAGAAAAGCACGTCAATACCCATCAGGGGTAACAGGTGCTACATGAATGCAAACCTTTCCTCCCTTGTATCCCTCCGCTACCCTTCTCACTCCAAATAACTGACTAATATCCACCACTGAAATTACTTTCATATTTCATCATACTAATTCAGCACTAATCCTTTATGGGTTTCCGGAGTAGCGTGCTTCAACATCCCATCAGGGGTAACAAGCGCTATATAAATACAAACCTTTTTTTCCTCTTCTATCCTTCTGCTATCCTTCCGAATCCAAATAACTGACTATCCTATCCACCACTTAAAATGTACTTGCATGTTTCAGTATACTAATTCAACACTAATCCTCTATGGGTCCCGGAGTAGCGTGCTACTCGTCGAAAAAGCGCTTCAATGCCTCGTCAGGGGTAGTAAGCGCTATATAAATGGAATTACAATTCACCTCTTCAAAACAGTGGTCGGTGGATGGCAGCAGCAATGACAGTTTTTAAGTGTGTCTTGTGTAGTTGGAGGACATTCAGGAAGTACAACCTATTGGCTAGAACTCTTCAATTTTCCCTAAAACACAAATGCATAATTAAAAATTCACACACCTCTAGTATGAACATATATATGACGAGATTGGCACATTCCCTACTTCTCCTGAGCCTCAAGGAAAAACCCCACTAGATTGTATCAGGATTAATCATGCGGCGCCCAGCATTGCTTGTAGAAAACTTAATTAGATCTGATACACATTACTGTCTGTGTTTTTACTTTAGCAGAACAATGATATTCGCTGCTTTCAGGATACCACAAACAACAAGTACAAAACAGCAACTGTGGAAACGTGTTAAAAAAACAATTCATTTGTATATGAATCTGTAATCCAACCAATTACTTAATACCATGTATCTGTCTATGGGTTTGTGGTTTAAATGAAACAGCAGCAAGCATAACATCTAATTAACTCAATGACAACTTGACACCTCTTCCCTTGTGATGCCACACTATAAAAAGAATTATAATCACATTATTTCACTTATTTGAAAATGGAAACAACATGCAGGGAAATCGAAGAAAGTATTTTTGCACACTGTGCCAGTTTCAAATGATCTTTGAAAACATTTCATGTCAAATCATACCATGGCATGAAAAAAACACAAATAACAATAGTCTTTTAAACACAATAAACAAATTATATGGAATAAATTGTTTCAATTTAAAACAGCATTACTACATTTTTGTAATTTCATTGGAAACAGTTGTAGCTAGATTGAAAAGAGGATTGTATGGTATGTGTAGAATAAGAAAGGCAATACTTCATTTTGGAATTATTATGTGGACTGACAGTAGATGAATGTTTTTAATTAGCAATAAGGCTGTCTAAAATAAAATGATAAACTCAATTTATTGAAACTAGAACAACGGTCTCAAATTTCATCCCCACAATGACTCCCTATTAGATTTGTAGACATCTTACATGTAGTGATGGAATCAGGATATTACTAGTCTAATTTAGCTGGCAGAAATAAAATTCAAAACATTGATCAAAGAGTGTATAAATGCATTTTAAAATAACTTAGCATATCAGTCGCGCATTCATATATGCATGGCTGTGAGCTGTGTTATTTCTTGGAATGAATGCACTGGTATTGCCCTTCTTTGGAACAGTCGTCAGTGTTGTATTCTTTTAGCCATTCAACCATCACAGGGAATTCAATCTGATAAAACTCCATGATTATCCATTCCCGGGATCAAGTATGACCAACAAAAGAGTATCACACCAATAACAATTGCTTCTGGCGTTTAAAAGAAAAATGAAGGTAGCAAAAAAGACAAATTGCATGAAAATGTGTCAATCGAAAAGGAGAAGTTTACAGCTGTGGCGAACTACAACTTCATTCAAGTCTGAGTTAAAAATGCAGTTGAAAGCAAATTGTCTCATTTTCTGCACCTAACACGTTGGTACAAAGAGGAATTGTTCATTGTTGGGGATACAAATCTTTCACAGAGAGTATTACTGGTATTTCCTTCAGCCTGTGCTGATGTACTCTTTGGGCCAAATGTAAGACTGAATTTAGCTGTCGCAAACGGAAAATCAGGGCATTTGCAACCACTAACAAGGGTTGTAGCATGTACAAACCCTATTTTGCAAGTCGGTAACCTATTACTGACTCACAAAATTGGGTTCACAAGTCACTGTTATGAAGGGGCGTGCTAAGAACATCAATTCCTAATAGTGAGTCACAGGGGGATGTACATTTGTTTTGCTGCCGCAAATGCGGTTGCAAAACAATCGCAGTTTACCACCTACTTTAAGAAGGTGTTAAGCCAGTCCCCAATGGGAAGGTTTCCCAAGGGAATGTATGCAATAATATTTTTAATAGCAGGCAGTGGTCCACCAGTGCCTGCCCTTAAAAAAGGAAAAGAAAACTTTTCATTTTTTTGTTGTGAACACATCTCACTTTCCTTTAAGTTAAATGGGCTGCATTTGAAAAAAAAAAGTTACTTTATTTAAAAAGCAAACACAGACATGATGGTCTGCTGCCCCCAGCAGGCCACCATCCCAGTGATTGCAGCCCATTCCCAATGGGTCTCAAATTGCGACCTGCCTCATGAATATTGATGAGGCAGGTCAATTGCAACCCCATTGGGAATCGCTAAATGTGTCTGAGACATATTAGTACATTTTTGATTTGTGAGTCGCAAAAAATTGCAATTTGCGACCCGCAAAACAGCATGGTTGTACATCTGGCCATTTGTGTGTAAGGTTTCTGTGTGTACCTGTTTATCGCTATTTATGTGTTGTGTTCACCTTTTTGCATAGCAATCTGGCCCTAGAATTCATTGGACTACCACCTAATATGGCCCAGCCCTAAGGTATTTGTAGAATTTGAATTGGGTGTTGAAATATCCAAAAATAAATATTAACTCCGGGATAATGGGACAACATTGCTCCTTAGCTAAATCTTCCCACAATATGGAAGCTGGCCTAGTCAATCTGATGTCTGTCGAATTTCTCCTTTTATCCTTTTTACATTCACCAGTGATTAGTGCATCTTTAAAGATTTCAAAACTGTATGGTTACAATTCATTTTATTTTTGATAATCTAATTTTGAAACGTATATAAATCGCGCTTTATAAATAAATAAATAAATAAATAAATTAATGCCTAGGTTTAACACTTCGACCAACATCATAATGGCAAATAGTGGTATGTTGGGATCTGAACATGGTCGAATGTTTTACAATATCTGCAGTTAAAGATCAAGAAGAAAAAACAACAAATATCAGAGGCCAAAGTGATATCTAGGAGCTTTATAAGATATTTTCTTATTTTTATTTTCATTTACCCTGCAGAGATTCACTCCGTCATTGATCATATTAACCTTAACTATGCATTCCAGTTCAATCAATCAATCAATCAATCATGGAATTTATAGCGCGCACTACTCACCCGGAAGGGTCTCAAGGCGCTTGGGGGAGGGGGTCTGCTACTGCTCGAACAGCCAGGTCTTGAGCTGTTTCCTGAAGGCGAAGTGGTCCTGGGTCAGCCGCAGGTGGACGGGCAGGGAGTTCCATGTCTTGGCCGCTAGGTAGGAGAAGGATCTTCCTCCGGCGGTGGCTCTCTGGATGCGAGGGACGGCGGCGAGGGCGAGGTTTGCGGATCGTAGCTGTCGGGTGGGCGTGTAGAAAGTCAGGCGGTCGTTGAGGTACCTTGGGCCCAGGTCGTGGAGGGATTTGTGTGCGTGGGTGAGGAGTCTGAACGTGATCCTCTTGTTGACAGGGAGCCAGTGCAGGTCTCTCAGGTGGCTCGAGATGTGGCTGCGTCGGGGGGCGTCCAGGATGAGACGGGCGGAGGCGTTCTGGATACGCTGAAGTCTTTTCAGAAGCTTGGCTGTAGTGCCGGCGTAGAGGGTGTTTCCGTAGTCTAGTCTGCTGGTGACGAGGGCCTGGGTGACAGTCTTCCTGGTCTCGGTCGGGATCCATCTGAAGATCTTGCGGAGCATGCGGAGGTTGTGGAAGCAAGATGAGGAGACAGCGTTGACTTGTCTGGTCATCGATAGGGAGGAGTCCAGGATGACGCCCAGGTTGCGTGCGTGGTCCGTTGGCTTGGGTGCGGTGCCCAGGGCCGGGGGCCACCAGGAGTCGTCCCATGCGGAGGGCGACGGTCCCAGGATGAGGACTTCTGTCTTGTCCGTGTTCAACTTCAGGCGGCTGATGTTCATCCATTCGGCGACATCTTTCATCCCTTCGTGTAGGTCGGCTTTGGCGGTGTCGGGGTCTCTGGTGAGGGAGAGAATCAGCTGGGTGTCATCGGCGTAGGAAATGATGTTGAGGTTGTGTTGGCGTGCGATGGCAGCGAGGGGTTTCATGTAGATGTTGAAGAGAGTGGGGCTGAGCGACGATCCTTGCGGGACGCCGCAGATGACTTCGGTGGCCTCAGAGCGGAACGGAGGGAGGCGTACTCTCTGTGTTCTGCCGGAGAGGAATGAGATGATCCATTCCAGAGCAGTCCCCTGGATGCCGGTGTCATTGAGGCGTTGGACTAGGGTGCGGTGGCAGACAGTGTCAAATGCTGCGGAGAGGTCAAGGAGGATGAGTGCCGCTGTTTCACCTTTGTCGAGCAGGGCTCGGATGTCATCGGTGGCTGCGATGAGGGCGGTCTCGGTACTGTGGTTGGCTCTGAATCCGGATTGCGATGGGTCGAGGGATCCGTTCGTCTCGAGGAAGGCGGCCAGCTGCTTGTTGACGACCTTCTCGATGACTTTGGCAGGGAATGGAAGGAGCGAGATTGGGCGGAAGTTCTTGAGGTCGGTCGGGTCCGCTGTTGGTTTTTTCAGTAGTGCGCTGAGCTCGGCGTGCTTCCAGCTCTCCGGGAAGGTGGCTGTGTCGAAGGAGGCGTTGAGGATGTCTCGGAGGTGAGGTGCGATGGTAGAGGCGGCCTTGTTGAAGACATGGTGGGGGCATGGGTCGGTCGGAGATCCGGAGTGGATGGTGTTCATCATGCGTGTCGTGTCTTCGGTGGCCACTTTGGTCCATGTCTGGAGGATAGCGGCGGGGTGTGTAGGTTCGGTCGATGGGTGCGGGGGTGGAGCGCCGAAACTGTTGTGGATGTCGGCGATCTTGCGGTGGAAGTACGAGGCGAGGGAGTCGCAGAGGTCCTGCGAGGGGGTGATGTCGTTGTTGCCGGCGCTGGGGTTGGAGAACTCCTTGACGATGTTGAAGAGCTCCTTGCTGTCATGGGCGTTCTTGTCCAGTCGTTCCTTCAAAGAAGTTAAAGATTAGTCAGTTTTGTCCACCGAGAGAATGGAACGATCAATGAACTGATACACAAACATTGACATCTCCTTACTTAAGTTTAAGGCAAAAATGCCTACTGCATATGGTGAGGCAATAGAGAGCCAAAATTAGGAGTATTTGATGCTCTTCTCGCAAGCCAGGAGAATATTAGTGTATGCAGTATGTTCCACATGAAAGCTGCCTGAGCCTACAGTAGAAACGGATGAGATTATATATTTTCTAGGAACTCAGAATGGTTTCTGTCACACTGTTTTCACAAATGGAAACTGACGAGGACATGGACAAAAATGAATCCTACATTTTTAAGAAGAAAATGCAGGTCTGGTGTGCGCATTTTTAATGTAGACGTTTTATTATAAATCCTGATTTCAGAAGGGCCACACCCCCTGTTTGGCATTTTATGTCGATTTCTACAGCATTTGTAACCTGCTCCCTCTGAAGCACAGCAGCACACATATAATGTACCAGCAATGCCCTTCCTCCTGACAGTTTTGAGGCTCTCGAATTCCCTGTGGCCATTACTGTGCAACACACAACTAAAACATAATTTTAATTAGGTAACTGAAGATAAAACAAACCTAATAAAGAACTAGACAATATCATTTAGTAATGTTTCATATTTACGATTTACATGACAAATCACAAATTATGCTGGAATTAATAACATTTCAAATTTAGTTAGCACTGATATACTCATATCATCTGCCTTTGTTTATTGTGCACTTTTAGTGGTATGATCTAGCCTGTTGATATCAACCAAAGATGGTTATACCTCTAAAAAAATAATCTCGGCTTTGGCCGCCAAATTGTCTTAGATTTGTTACATAAATCTTGAAACTGAGGAGTCTCTACAGAGTTGCACTCTCGACTTTGTAATTCTGTGAGAATCCTGTGGAGATCCTTGAGGGGCACTTGGCATTGAAGAGCCTGTATGCCATTGACTGACATTTTGCTTTTTTCATTGAAGATTTATCAATCCTATTAAGTTTCTGGAGGTGGGTTTTGTTGAACAGTCTTTTCACTTTCTTCCGTTGACGTGAAGTGCAGTTGTTTGTGACTTTATCTAAAAATGCCTTCAGAGGATCTTACAGTGCCTTCCGAGAGCCGCCATGGCAGTGATTATTTTGAAGACACAGAGATATCCAGTTGGTCTGAGCAAAATGTAAATTTTGCTAGCATAATTTGCATGATTTCTGTAATTTTGCCATTATGCCACTTTGCGTAATTATATAGCATTCATGGTAAAAAATTACCAGTGAATGCCGCCATTACAGTAAGAATATACCACTTGCGCACAGGAACAACAGAAAGCGAGTGGCTATTGTTTGCAGTGTTTTATTTTAAATGCGTCCTTGCACTAAAAATTGATGCAAGGACTAATTTCACCCTAAAATATAGCATGAAATGATAGATTTGCACTTGGAGTAATTACACATCATTTGGTGCAATTTTGCCAAACTTTCACCTAATTATGCAAAAGCAAATTGTTAGAATTTCGCAGACCACTAATCTCCACCAGGGACAGACAACTCTAAATATGGTGGGCTGCAGTCTTTCGGGGAAGTGGAATACATTAGGCCTGGGTGGAGTTCGCGGACTTTGGCTACACGGATTTGTTAAAAAGGAATGTCAGTTAATTTCAGAAATGTCTCTGTCAAATTTGTGCGTCCGCATAAATTGTCTCTGATGTTCTGGCAAATTTAGCTCATAATAAAGAACGTCTATTATCTATCTATCCTATACTTGGTAAAATGTATTCATTGGGGACTTTCTGGAGAGAGTTGTAAATTAAATATCTGCCATTACCATCCCATTGTGAAAAACATTTAGCCTTTAGTTGCCTCTCTAAATAGCCAAACTTCATCTGCAAATCCTCTTCAGAAATGCTGCACCAACTTCAATATTTTATAACTTCACCAACCATTATGAAACCCTGAAATTCAATGAACTTCACCACATGTAACTCTAACAGGGGGGTTGTATGATCAAATATTGGCCGTTCAAATATTGTGGTACAAAAATATATTAATCAAAATATCTATGTTACAAATATTGAATTTCCATACATATAACCATTTCAAACTCCAGTCCAGTGTTGGGGGAAGTGCTTACATTGGGAAGGTTCAATTTACCATTATAACTCCAGTCGAACAATCACTAGGGAAAGTGCATATATTAGGTGGATCAGATTCACTACACCTGCATACTGTAAATAAAAAAGAAAACATCTAGAAATCTATAAAATTAGCAAATAAATATTTCTCAAATATTTTAAAATGTAACAAAATGGTTAAAAAAAGAAAAAAAACTTGAATACAAAATTCATCAAAACTCACACATAAAAATATATTTTTTCTATTTTTTAATTTTTTTATGCATTTGATTTTGTAATTACTGATGATTTTTTTAAAATAGTCTCAATTTACCCAACAACCCATTCAAAATACTGAAAGTTGTATAAAATATATAAAAAATATTTTAAAATATTCATGTTAGTTAAACATATGATTAATCAATTTCCAATTACAAAATTTGCTAAGTGAATACGTTCATCAAATAAAATCAATGTATTTAAATTTTTTTAAAAACTGCCCATCCAATCCCCCAATAAACACAGCAACCCGAAATTAAAATTTAATACATCATTTAATAATGATTAAACATTTAAAAAAATAACAATTATATATATGAAATAATTAACATAATCAATAAACATTGAATAACATATCATTGAAAACATGCTACCCGACCAATCCCTGAATAAGCCCCACAATCAGAAAATCAAATCCAGTATATAATTCTCAAAATTATTAAGCATTCAATAAAAATTATTTATAATTATAGTATAAGTAGCAAATTGATTAATTAACATTAAATAATATATATTTTTAATAGAACTACCCACCCAACCCTCAATAAACACAGCAACTAAAAATATACATTGCTATAACATATTTTTAAAATAGTTAAATAAATTATACAACATATATAATAAAACAAAACAGGTGTGGCCTGGCACTGATGGAGGGAACAGCATGGTCTGTAAGCACCCTGGGGGCCCACTATCAACCAATAACATCCTCTCACCCACTCTACCCCCGCGACCGCAGCACTAGTGGACACTACTATTAGCTCGTATGAGTGGGCCCCTTGAGCTGCTGCTGGAGAGGCTGGAGCCGCTAACTGGTTTGGGCCCGTGATAGAGGAATCAAAATGCTGGCCTGCGTTGCCGTGACCAGCGGGAAGGACCGAGGAGAAGGCTGAGGTGCCGTGGGACCTACCCTCACTACCTAAGAGTGAAGCGGGGTACCTGGGGACTGCCCCTGATGCCCGTTATCTGGTTCAGCTACCGGAGCAGGACGAGACCATCAAGTACGTCGGCACTGACCGTGTGACCTGACAAAGGGCTGCCCTGGATCATCCCTGATGTGAGGAAGATGCCCTGCCACCCCGTTCACTGTCGAGGCAGGACTCACTCTTTGCAGCTTGTGGAGGCGGCACCCTGCACCAGGACTAGCCCCTCCCTCCTCCCACCTGTCCTGGCCCCTGGAGCCGAAGAAGATCCCCCGATGAGATAGCACCAGCAAATCCAGCCATGAGTTGCTGCCCTACCTGTATCCTGCAGTGATGGAGCCGTCTTGCCTGCCTGCTTGAGGTACAGAGGCCAGGGGTGCTGCAGGCTTGGACAGATTGAGCCGCAAAGGGGCCCACAGAGATAAAGTGACTGCAGCCCTCTCTTGGGGCACTGCTACAGCAAGGAGGCACCCCAAACAGCCTCTGAATAGTGCACTGTACTCCACTGGCTGACCAGCCTACTGGGCACCAGAGGCTGGGATGTGCTTCCTTGGGGACCCAACTACATTGGTCTAAATGCAGGTTCTGTCCCGCTCTGTACTTGATGGCGATCCTGAGGGTGATGCAGCATGCCACCCCCTCTGTCCCATCATGTGGGGGGCCTGGTGGTTTCCCACTATACAGCACACACCAAGGGGATAATCCAAGGACCACCGGCGCACCTTACCTGCTCACTTGGTGCTGCATACTCCCTGGTGACCATGGGGAGACTCTCAAAGCTTCGGGGAGCAGAGGGGGACCCAGCACAGTTGTCCCGCTCATCAGTGTCATGGACTCATGTTCCTGCTGCCCCCTCCGGCACCCTTCGGACTCTATCTTTGGATACCTTGGATTTTACATGGGTACCATGGTGGAGGACTTGAGTATCCTCCGTGATGACCAATGCAAACTGTTGGAGAGGGTCACCACCACAGAACGCAATGTTGGGGAGACAGAGTCAGTGGTGGGGTTTCTCAAGGACTGTGTCGCTGATGTGTAGGCCTGGGCAGAGTTCCGCATAACAGAACTCTGCAAAGTGGCCCAAAAACTCCACCGCATTCCGCAGAGTTCTGCATGTGGTGGAATGAATTAGGTCGAACCATTCGCGAGGATTTTTAGCGTTGGGTGTTTGTCCCATGCTAAAAAATCAGCATGAACGGCATCATGTGCAGTGCAAGAGGGTGCTGCTTCTTTCTGCCACTCAAGTAGATGTTCTACCCCAGCAGCAGCCTCCTCAACGCGAATGGAAAGTTGCTCATTGCGAGCGGTCACAACCATCTGTGACCGCCCGCGTTACGAAATCTCGCTGTGAGGTGGTCTAGCGTTGGATTTACCTCGCTCATGCTCGACAACTTAACGTTGGCAAGTGCGAGTGAGAAAAAACTCAGCTCTGCAAGTTTTTCGAATCTCTGCGTGCTCCGCAGTGCGCAGAGTGTGGAAAACGTTGTGATCTCCACGAATGGAGTGGAGTTAACCGCCCAGGCCTACTGATGTGACGGAAATACTTTGAATCCTGGAATACAGAGTGGAAGATACAGAAGGTAGTTCAAGTAGGAACAACATATGTATGCTTGGACTGCCAGAGCGGAGCGAGGAGAAGGATTTGGTATCCTTCCTGCAGACTTGGCTGAAAGAGATTGTTGCAACTGAGGGCCTGTCCCCCTGCTTTGTGTTGGAAGCAGAGAAAGCCCATAGGGTGCCGGGGAGGCTCCCCCGCTTGGGCTCGCTGTGCCCGGAGGTGGCGAGATTGCTGCATTTCTGAGACCGAGACCGCATTCTGAGGGAGGCTCGCAACAAGGAGGTAGTCGTGATAGATAATCATAAAGTGATGGTGTTCCCGGTCTTCACTATGGCGGTCGAGAAACAAAGGGCCTCCTTCCTGGATGCTAAAAATCCCCACCACCAGCTGGGGATAAAGTACGTCATGCTATTCCCTTCAAAATTGAAGCTCATTACTGATACTGGCACCAAGTTTATCACCGAGCCACAAGACGTGTAGAACTGGATGGATATGTTGCCGGGGAGGATGGGCCTCCCTAAGGCCTCATCACGTAAGCTGTGACAGTCACACCCTACCGCCTGAAACATATCTTCCCAGAGAAATTTGCCCATGAAGGAAGAGCCCCAGGGCGATCAAAGGAGAGCTGTTGAGGCCATCATTGGATTATCTGGCACAGTGCTCCCCAGGTGAGGAGTGAGAGGTCCGCGTAGGGGAAAGATTCGGGTCCAGGCTGAGACTCGACACTATATACATCTTTAGGACCTGAGATGCCACAGGTCACATGGATTCGGTGGATGACCTGAGTTCAGACCATCCAGGTGCACCTACTCTGCTGCAACATTGCGACTTTGAGGCAAAAAAACATAGGGGTATACAGTAGCTGCCAGCTACTGCTGAATGACGAAGGTACATTGGGGTTAGGAGTCCACACATGAGGTACGTTTCTGACATTCAAATGTCAAGTTGATGGGGTGGGACCCTGGGGCTTTGCTTGGCAGAGTCGGCCTTCACCCATCCGGAGTTCCTCATTTAATTCACTCACAAATTGTTTGTTGTTCTATTTGGTTTAGATGTGGGGGGTCATTGCCTTTCTGTCCTGGGGAGGAGGGTGAAAAGTATTTGCTGAGGTTCAAGACCATGTTGCCTGTTTTTGTTACACTGCCTTCTGTCTGGGTTTGGCTCTATTTGGGGCTTATGATGCCAAACCTGACCTTTCATAATCTATTCATATGGCTCAAACGCTGGGCATAGCCTAGGATACAAGCTACTAACATGGAATGTTCGGGGGCTCAGCACTATGGCAAAGACGTACAAGGTCCAGGCGTACCTAAAGCGGAGGGGAATCCATATAGCTCTGCTACAGGAAACCAATCTAACTTCACTAGAAGGTGCTGCCCTGCACAAGAAATGGCGGGGGCAACTTTACTACACCACATATTATGCCTTTGCCAGGGGTGTTCTCATATGGGTGAGACCAGGTGTGCAGCTTCAGGCCTTAGATGAGAAAATTAACGGAGACATATGTGGTAATAATAAGCGGGTGACTGGGGGTAGAGGTATCACGCTTGCTAATTTGTATGCACCGAGCACTGATTACACCCGATTTTTTCACACATTATCTCTTATACTGGCACGGTGCATACCACATTCTATCCTCCTTGCTTGATCGCTTGCATCTCTCACTAAGGGTCTCCCCTTTGATGAGCTTAGTGAATAGATTCAGAATGTGGCAGACTCACTAGGGGCTCCTGGACACATGTAGACTGTCTCACCCAGACGTTCCTCATTGCATGACCTACATGTACATTTATTCTTGTGCACACTGTCCATACACACATTAGTGACTCATTCTATATATTTGGCTGACACCATATCTGACCATAATCCACTGCTCCTGACATTCGCTTGGGTGCCGACCATGACCAGCATCCTGACTTGACTACTCAAAAGTGAAAACTTAGATGATCCAACTTTTTATCATGTTATAGGGAAGGGAATCTATTAACACCTCACTAAGAATAAGGAAATTACTTCCTCTGTTCTAATGGAGTATGAAGCCTTTAAGGTAGTGCTCAGGGGGCATTGCATAGCACAGGTGGGTGGGATTCACCAGACTCTCGTACATGAGGTCCTAATACAACAACACATTCTTAAGCAATTGGAAAAGGACAGACATGATGACCCCACCTGGCACCCGCCACTTTTAGAAGCCTGAGAACAACTAGTGGAACTAATGGAGAGACTCTGCTGTTTTGATTGTAAAGAATACATGGCCTGAGCAGATGCAGAGCGGGCTAAATTGGGGACTCTGTTAGCCTAACTGGTGAATCCATCTTAGAATTAGAGAGTGATTAAGCTGGTAGAGTATGTAGACAGCTTTAAATTAATGAGCTGTTTAAGAAATACGATACCACTCTATATGCCCATCATGATCGGGCCGCATCCTTGATCAAGCTGTCATACCTTGATCGAGCAATGCACTAATCCTGCCCTCTAACGAATCCCATCTATCAAAATTGCAGGTTTTCCAAAACACTGCTGCCTGTATGGTTAACAACCTGCCTCCAAGGACCCCGTCAGTCCCCACTCTTAGAGCCCTCATTAACTTCGCATTCGTAAGAGAGGAATGTTTAAACTGCTCTGCCTGACCTATAAATTATTGTCAGGATCTGGCCCAAAATACCTCAGGGCAGACTTATTCTGTACCTTCCGAACAGAAATTTATGATCTAGTTATCAAATTATTTTATGTCCCTGGCGTATCCTCACAGCCAAACATGGTAGCCGAGCCTTTTCTTACCTTGGCCCGTACCACCGGAGCAAACTTCCCTCTTCATCTATGCATGCACCGGTCTGTCTGTCTTTAAAAAACACCTTAAACCCTAGTTGTTCTAATGCTGCTTTTTCTTCATCTACTTGCTGCTCACTCGCTGAGATGTCCATACGAGAATGAGTCGTGCACTATATCAAGATCCAAATAACATAACAATAACATACCTTGTGCAGCTCACCTTGCTTTCCGTTACCCTGGATGCGGCAGTGAATTGGGGTGGATCTAATTATCAAAGAAACAACTGCCACTATTACTGCCATGACCTGGGGTAAAGTACAGGGGTCTGATGAACTCCCTGTGGAGTCCTATGCGATGTACAGTAATTGATTGAAACCCCGGCTTCTTGAGGTTTACAAAATGTTGAGGACAACTCATTCCCTGTCACCTACTACGAGGGAGGCATTGATCTTTCCCCTCATTAAACCAAGAAGCCCGACCCATGATTTTGTGGCGTATAGACCCCTGTCGATGTTAAATGTCAACTATAATATCTTTGCCAAAATCTTTGTTACACGGCTCCTACTCTTTATGCACCACATTATCCATGCGGATCAAACAGGTTTCATGCAAGAGCGAAACACAACTTTAAATATCTGGCGTGTCATAGCACTCCTACTGGCGGCGCCACATTTGAATCCCAAGGCAGTAGTGATGTCAGTAGACATTGAGAAAGCCTTCAACAGTTTAGACTGGGAATGTCTGTACCCTGTGATGGAGAAGATGGGCCAGGGAAGGGACTTTATTGACTGGACCAGACTGTTAAAGGCATCTCCCATGGCGTGGGTGAGAGTTGGCAGGGTGATCTCTGATGCTTCTAGTGTATTGTGGGCACAAGACAGGGGTGTCCCTTGTCCCCTCTGCTGTTTGCTATTGCAGTAGAACTTCTGGTGGCAGGGCATGCACTATGCCGGCATTATGAATCTGGGGGACACTCATCACATTGCGTTGTACGCGGATGACATGCTACTTTTCCTCAATGATAAACGACTTGAAGTTGACTGAAACTCCTGACTCCTAGATGACTTCAGATTTCTGTCAGGGCTGCGAGTGAATTGGCAAAAACCTTCTTTTTCCCCTTGCGTCTCATGGAAGAGGACACCAAAGACCCCGGGGGCCTAGGTAGGAACAGACCTTGTTTCACTGTTTGGGGTCCAACTTCAGAGGAACTAAATCAACATACTGGAGGGTAATATCAGGAAAGCAATTACGGTGGTCAGAGCTGGGGTGGGGTTCTGGAAGAAGCTCCCTCTTTCAGTGATGGGTAAGTTGGCGGTGGCTTTACTTAGGATCTTATATTACTTTTCTACTCTCCCCATAGTCATACCCAGAAGTAAATTCAGGGAACTGAATACACTGTTGATTGATTTGATTTGGAATAGAGGTAGGCGCAGACTAGCACTCACAAAATTCCAGCGCCCTAGCCTCGATGGTGGCCTCACAGCCTCGGATTTCAAATCCCATTACCTAGCTGCCCAGGTATAGTGGGTGACACATTGCACGGCAGCCTGAACATGGGGATGGGCCAAATTGGGGACAGATATGCCAACTCCCCCCAGTGGTTATCCCGGCTGCTCCTGCAACCCAGGAAACGTAGGGATGAGCCTGGAGGTTTGCAGCTAGTGGCTAAACACTGCTAAACACACTACCTCCAGAAAACTAACACAGTGACCCCCTACTCACTTAGTTGGAGTTTGGTTCTCTTACCTACAGATTCCCGACAGTGGTTGTCAGTCTGGGCGGCACTGGCCATTGAGACACTGGGTGACTGATACGCTGGTGGGCAATTACAATCCTTTGGGGACTCATACATGACCTACCGGCAGGACAGTTCTTACTCTTTGGGGCACTATCAGTGGCACTGCACTGTGCAAGAAATGGGGGATGGCCATCCTGAGCCCAAAACACACAAGGGATGTCACATACTGTGTACAAACTAAGGTTAAACACAACGCTATAGGAGGGTGTGATCAAACCCCTTCATTGTTTGCAAGACCAATGGGCAACAGACGTCGGTACCCCGTTATCATATGTGGATTGGATACAGGTGCTCGCTAATACCCCACACCCCTGAGTGTCGTGGAATGCCCGTTTTAATATAATTAATTTCTACTACCTGCATAGAGAAAATCTCACTCTGGGAAAAATAAACAAATACTTCCGTACTACCCAGGCAGCATGCCCTAGATGTGGCAAGGAGAGTGCTGAGATGTTACATACGAAATGCGACTGCTCACGCCTTACTGAATTCTGGACAGATGTAATGACGTTTATTAATGACATCATTGATCACAGTATAGTGTCTTTTGAGTCTTTTTCCTATGATGGCCAAGGGTAAGGTGACCACCAAATTTGTAGACCTTGAGCTAATATTCGCCAAGAGACAAATAAGCATTGCACCAGTGACCCATACTTGGTGAAGTGGCATAGCGAACTTATAAATTGGATTGAATATGAGCATATGAATCTTATGAGAGATGCCAAACAAGGGAGGGTCCCGATGGAGATGCTCTGAGGCTGGGAGGTTTTGCTGGAAGAACTTAAAGAAGCGGATGCCTCTGACTACAGACGTTCCCCCATGCCCTAGCAGGACCTGGAGTCTCGATGCAGCACATGCCCTCGATGGACCAGTAGTCTCTATGGAGCACATGCTGCCCAAGGAAGATATGCTGCCCGACCCGCGGTCAGTGTCTGCAGGGACTCTAGACATCTACTTGAGCGAGTTAACCCTTAACAAACCATAACTTCCCCCTATTTAATAATAGCTGTTGACGACATAAGGGCTTATATGTGTTCTTCCCCTTGGACGACAACAGGATGTGGCAAGTGGGTGGGAGGGGTTAGAATTGTTATTTGGGTTTTTATGAGGATAGCATTGGTGATACTGACATGGTTCACTACTGTAGCGTTTACTGTAATCAAAGCAAGATGTCTACTGTATTATCCATATGCATGCACTGTTGCTGACTATACTGTGGCTATTCAAGTTATAT
Source organism: Triturus cristatus (assembly GCF_964204655.1). NCBI lineage: Eukaryota > Metazoa > Chordata > Amphibia > Caudata > Salamandridae > Triturus > Triturus cristatus. Next base: position 606,012,110 of record NC_140594.1, read on the forward strand.
GTGATGGAACTTAACATGTTTCCTCTATGTTTCTCTCAGTAAAATGGCAATAAAATGTGTTTAAAAAAACACAATAAAATAAAACCATAACACAATAAAACATCATAATAAAAAATATATTAAAGTAAACACTATCTTAAACTTCACTATAATAGTAAAAAAATATATACTTAATTCAATATTTTAGCTCGCAATATTTTTGCAGTGACAATATTTTGGCAATGATATTGTAATTGTAAATACCCCGACTATCACGAGGCATTGAAACACCTTTTGTTGAGCAGCACACTACTCCGGAACCCAAAAAGTATTAGTGGTGGATTAGTATAGGGAAATATGACTTATTTTGAGTGGTGGACATGCAAGTCTGTCAGTTGGATTGAATAGGATAATGGAGGGATAGAAGAGGAAAGAGTCTAGAAAGTGTTACTTGGGAGATCATACCATTAAGATGAGGTTTGAGATGAGTATAAGGAAAGATGGAGGAGGGAAGAGTCTCTAGATTAGAGAGATCATAGTAGTAACATGAGGTGTGGGATGAGTCAAAGAAGGGATAGAGGAGGGAAGAATTTTGAAAGGGTTGTTTGGGAGATCATAATATTCAAAATGAGGTTTGGGGTGAGCCAGAGAGGGATAGAGGAAACAAGAGTCTATAACGTTTTCTTTTAAAGATTGTAGTAGTAGAATGCGATTTGGAATGAGTCAGAGAGTGTTTGAAACTGAACTCTAGCAACACCGGGGTGATTAAGTTCCGAAACCTCTTCCACCTTGGTCCCCAGCTTGGTGGCCAGATAATCTTTGTCCACTCCCGACCCCGGTAGATAAAGCAAAAAACCTCGGGGTTATCATAGATGAAAAAGTTCAAGTCTCCAAGGTTCTGTCTTCTTCATTCTTTGTGATTAAGACTATAAGGAAAATTCTGCCTTTTATTTCCAAACCCTGCAGAAAGTCAGTTGTAACCTCCTTAGCAGCCGCGGCCCGTGTAGGGAGTTCCGTGGGGCGGTAAGGCGGGGCGGGGGAGGGGCAGGGTGGGGGGTTCTAAAAACCCCCCACCCTGCCCCTCCCCCGCCCCGCCTTACCGCCCCACGGAACTCCCTTCACGGGCCGCGGCTGCTCCTTAGTCTTGTCTAAACTTGACTATTTGAATAGACTGTATATTAATGTGCAATCCACCCTTCTTAGGAATTTACAGGCAGTACAAAATGCCGCCGCAAGACTGATTCTGGACATACCTAAATATCAGTCTGTCAGGTCAGCATTGCGTGAACTCCACTGGCTGCCAGTTGACCAGCGGATAAAGTTTAAGGCACTCTGCATGGCCCATAAGGCATTACACAAAGAAGGACCAACATTTCTAGAGGACCTTTTCAGGTGGTATTCTCCAAAAAGAATTCTGTGTTCGGCTAACACATACCTGATGCCGCCGGTCAGGATTAAAAAGATGAATTGGTGGGGAGGGGGAGTTTTACCTTCAACACCACCAAGGAATGGAATCCACTTCCTTTATATCTCAGAAAAACTCACTCCCTTCTTGAATTCAGGAAACAACTGAAGACTTGGCTTTTTCAGCAGTAGTAGCACAGAGTACAGTATGTAGCACTGGAAGCGCAAAGACACCCGAGGGTATCCGTGCGCTGTATAAATGTTATTTACATAATATAACGTAGAGGATATATTGAGATAGGTATAGGGGAGACAGAGTAGTTCATTGGAGAGAGTCAAAGGCTTTTTTTCTTGTACAGTAGGAGTAAAGTAATAAATATATAGATACATAACTACTTAGAAAGGGTATACATGTATAAGGAAGATCATTTATCAAGATTTAAAATTGTATTATATAAATTCAGACTTTCAAGTGTTAGTGCACTTGACGCTAATTTATTTTTGTATTTTTATAAAAAAAAATTCTAATTTTATTTAAATTGTATCTTTTCCTCAATATGGGATTGTCTAATCTGTGGGAAACTCCATCCAGTACCCAGCTCTTATCTAAAGAGTTCATAAAGGAAAGATATTGGGAAATGGTGGGGCAAAACATCACACGAACAAGTGATAGCTCGACACTGACGGTGAGATTTGTCACATCAAAACCCTGCCCACGTCTTGAACACTATTGGGATATAATCAAAAAACCCAGTGATCGCAAACTTTATTTCCAATTTAGAGTGGGTACTCTCCCATTAAAAACCTTCACAACTAACTGGTCTCCATTTGGAGATAATAAATGTCCCACCTGCACAGAGCATGCAGAAACCTACCTTCATTTCCTGTTTGTTTGCCCCGCATATGTAGCTCCCCATAAGGCCTGGCTAGCACAGACTTGCAAGAACCTGGGCACTAGACAAAAGTAGTGTTGCTTTGAGAATCCTGTCCACCAACTCTTCATCCTGCTATGCAATTCCTCTAGCCAAGTTCCTAAGGTGGATGTGGTGTATAAGATCAACACTAGTTGCCAATGAAATTAATCCAACATGAAATGGCACTGGCTTAAATTGAAAATCACCAATCTTGGCATCACCTCCGCTTTTTTGGGGTGCTACCAGTATGCTTCTCTTGAGCTCTGGTCCTGTTCCCCTATTGCAATGTTTACACCATCCATATTTGCTGTTTGTTGCTGTGTTATTGATATGATGTGACTTTTAAATGTCTCATGATGAATTGATATTTCATGAATCTTGGCATCACCTCTGCTTCTCTTGGGTCCTACCAGTATGCCTCTTTTGAGCTCCGGTCCTGTTCATTTACTGCAATGTTTACACCATCCATATTTGCTGTTTGCTGCTGTTTTAACTTTATGATGTGACTTTTAATTGTTTCTTGATGAATTGATATTTTATGAATATTGCATATGTATCTATGATATTTTTAATTTATTGCGCCATTTTATATTGTATGTTATGTAACAACCCCTTTTATGACAAGTACTGTCGAAATAAAGCTATTGATTGAGTTATTATAATATTTACATATTGTGATAAATGAATAAACAGAGACCCATAAGCATCTAATCAAATAATTTATATGAAAACTATGCAGTGACCTGTATACATGTTACGCAAGCATGGAATTATATATATATATATATATATATAGATGTGTATATATCTATATATATATATATATATGATGGGGATTTCGCCTGGAGCACTCCTGCACGCCAATAATCCTGAAGGAAAGCAGGAACAGACGAGAACCGACCCAGGTTGCAAGTGAGTAAATTATTTTATTTAGTTCACAGCGCTGCCTGCATGACGCGTTTCAGCCTACTAGAGGCCTTGATCACATGACGCCATGGGAGTTGCGATCCCGCTTTTTAAAGTGCAAAATACTAATTAGAAAGGTGACACAATTGGCTGATTTAAACTCTGCATGTATAGACATAGAAAGATTGCTTTGAACTTGGTAATCAACAATATAGGGCAACGTTATGATAGCACATACATCAATCAGTTAAAATACTGATAAAACAAATTACATGTTTTAAAATGTTTCTAGAGTGTAACCGAAGATAAAACAACTCGGAAAGGCTTTTTTTTGTAATAAAAAACAATAAAATTATTATTAAAAAAGTTGATTATTTTTACTTTCATACATGTGCAAAACGAGCAAAGGATGTGCAAAATTAGCAGTAAACATGTCTATATATATATATATATATATATATATATCCAAAAACACCAATTCTTCAAGACTCCATGGATCTGGAATCAGAAAAGGAATGGACACCAGTTTTCTTCGTGCTGATAAGTTTTCATTTTATAACGTGCCATTCCGCCATGACATATTTCAGCCCCTGGAGGCCTTGATCACATGACGTACTTGTGTTTCCTCCACAATTTAAAGTGACAAGTGCAAACAATACTGAAAACAGACTGTCCGTCTGTTTTCCATACAGCATTATCAGTGCTATTTTCTCTTTCGACCATTCAACTATTACTTTTCCATGATTCTTAAACCAGGACATACAAATTGATACATATTGTTGTACCCGCCATGATGCCCTTATCTACATTAATTGTATCAATACAATTGCGAACAAAGGGGAAAAAGTGTTGTTTTAAATTTTCCTTCCTGCAATGCAATCATGCTTCAATTTAATACCGGTTTTAAATGCATCTCACACGATGGCAAACCTTTTCAAATAAATAATTCGGCCCGCCAAGGTTGAGAGAGCACCACCGCAAGATCCCAAGTGGGGCCGCCTGCTGTTTTATATTGACTGTGGGTGGAACAGGAGGAGCGGCCTGTAAAGAGAGCTGTGTTTCCTTGTTTTAAAGCACCATTTAAAGAACTTTGAAAACCAGTGATGGCTACAAACAGACCCACATGGGTAAGGAACTACCAGCCCCATCATGCTTTGCTGGTAATGTGATATGTATTTATTTGTATATAAGCAGACTTCAGTAAGACCAGGCGACTATTTATTGCTATTTTTCTTCATATTTATAGAATGCACTTGCAATTGTTTACTATGACCGAGCTCTATATATTTATTTATATTTCAACAGCACTGCCTGATATTCATATATGTTTGTAGTATTCATATTCAGCTCATTGGTCTATCATTTAACAATTTTGAAGATATTTATATCGAAGTCTTTGTTTACCTTGAATACTCTGCTGCTACTGATTGATTTTCCATTCTATTTTCTGTGTTTACGAACTTGATATTATTGTTTCAACAGTCACTTTTGCAAGTTTTTTGGGTTTTTAAATGCATGTCCTAGGAACTGAGGCGCATCATGTGATCAAGTTCGCTTTGACGAGCGAAACGCGTCATGACAGGCACTAAGCCTGTGTAATCCTGTGGTTTATTGCATTAAACTACTCTGCTTTTTCGACGAGACTTTGATGTCCTTTTATTAGTGTGGATGCGGTCCGTGCCTGCTGGTTCTGCCGAGGATTGGCAGAGTGGAACTTCGCCAATAGGTAGTTATAGTTAGGACTTAGTTACTATAGGAAAATGGCAACATTCTAGTCGCAATAACTTTGGCGCTGATTGATGAATCTTCGTGAAATTTTCAAAACAAATTCTTTGTTGAGATCAGCTCCTATGTTGAAAGTTGGGGGGTGATTCATCAAGGGGGGGCAGGGAAAAAAGGGGGGTCCCAAAACGTGTTTTTTCAATGTTAATTTCCATAGGAAACTTTAGATAAGGCTACAGGTCGAACGGGTGAACGGAATTACCCCAAATTTGGCAGGGAGAAGGGTTTTGGTCTAGAAAGTACACTTCTGTTTATTTGGTGTAAATCCGTTCAGTAGTTTTTGAGGAATATCAAAATTTACAGATATCGATATTTGGGAATCCTGCCATCTGATTGGCTGAGGCATTACGAGCACGAGGTTGCTGCTTATTGGCTGCGAGCACTGAGAGCGTTTGCAACTAGGAAGTGTTGGCTGCCATTTTGTGATTCCGGTGAAGCGAGTAAGGGGGAAAAGGGCAACAAATGTGGTACAGAGGAGGGTAGGAGCACTGTAACCTTTGTGGGGTGTTTAGGGTGTGCTATAGAGGGGGTGCGAAGTGAACTAATCATACCTACTGGTGTGAAAGTTCTATGCTACGAAAATTAAGTGAGGTATTGGCTAGTGTGTGATGCTTCTAAGGTGAGCTTGTGCGCGACTCGAGGATTAAAGCGTGAGCCCAAACTGTGTGTCTTATGCTGTGAAGTCATGTGCCCTGGCCGCTGCAGTACAGTTGTGGAAGTAGTGTCAGCATGTGTTTATACCTACTAGGATGAACTACTGACCCGTAGTGGTGTGAAAGTCCTGGGTATGGAAAATATGTGAGGTATTGTCTAGAGTCTCATGGAAGGAGGAAGTGTTGGCTGCCATTTTGTGATTCCGTTGAAGCGAGTAAGGGGAAAAAAGGGCAAAAAAAGTGGGAAATAGGAGAGTAGGAGCACTGTCATCTCTGTGGGGTCTTTAGGGTGTGCTATAGAGGGGGTGCGAAATGAACTAATCATACCTACCGGTGTGAAAGTGCTAGGCTACGAAGATTAAGTGAGGTATGGCCTAGAGTGTGATGCTGCTAAGGTGAGGTGGTGCGGGACTCGGGGATTAGAGCGTGAGTCTAAATTGTGTGTCTTATGCTGTGAAGTCATGTGTTGTGGCCGCTGCAGTACAGTTGTGGAAGCAGTGTCAGCATGTGTTATAACTACTAGGACAAACTACTGACCTGTACTGGTTTGAAAGTTCTGGGGTATGGAAAATATGTGAGGTAGTGTGTAGAGTCTCATGCTGCTAAGCTGAGCTGCTGCCGGACTCGGGGATGAAAGCGTTAGCCCAAACTGTGTGTCATATGCTGTGAAGTCATGTGCTCTGGCCGCTGTGCCACATCAGTGCAAGTAGTGTCAGCATGTAGTTATAGCTACTTGGGGGTACTTTTGTTTTGAACATTGTAACTTGTATATGGTGCTTGGGGGGTGTTATATAGGGAGTGTGAAGGTAAATTTGTGTGTGTATTAAATGAATTTGGTATTTAGAATGTGGAAAGCACTGACTCCTACGGGTCTGATGGCGCTGGGGGCATATGGTGAGGTACTGCTGGAGTTGGGAATAAAGCTGATGAACTACTGACCCCTATTGTGAACTTTTAACATGCACGTGCCGTTGAATGTTCGATAAAATGTTGCAAAAGTATATAGTTAGGTTAAAAAAAATTGATGAACTTTTAACCTGCAGGTGTCGTAGAAGGTTCCATAAAGTGTGGTGATAAAATAGGTTGAACTTGTGACCTGTATGTGGCGCGGAATAATAAGTAGCTTTTGGGAAGGAAAATTCAAAATTTACCAATGGAAGTAAGTTTTGGAATGTCGTTGAAGGAATGGGGTGAGGAGTTGGCCTAACGGCTAGGGCGCTCGACCTCGGATCTGGGGAACTGGGTTCGAGTCTCGGTAATGATGCTGAACATCCTGTGATTCTGGGCAAATCACTTAATCTCCCCGTGCCTAAGAAAGAATGAATGTGTGTCCTAATGTAACGTAACTGGTGCAATGTAAAGCGCTCTGATACCTGATTGGATTCCGGTCAAGTTCGTGCTATATAAAACTCTGCAAAAAATAAAAAATGAAGTATTTTGATTTATTCTTTACATGTATTTGTGTGGAGCGACAAAGAAATTGTGCCATTCCTGGTTTCATTCTTGATGAATGCAAAAACAACAATTGATGGACAGAATGCAGAACAATGTCATACATTCACCCCAGTACAGAGATCTGGGCCTGAATCCATCGTTTTTTTGCTCACCATGCCATTCCAGTTTGAACCCAGCCATATGCAAATCAGTCTTGACCCTGTGCCCCATGGGAACAGTCCAGCCCGAACTGCCAAGCCAGGTCCTCCCTGGACTGGAAACAAGCATCCTAGGACCGGTTTCGGGCTTTCAGCCCTCGTCAGCCAGGATAGCCTGATTCCAGTGGCATGGAGAGCAAGGGACTCACGTCTGAGCATACCCTTCCCACTCGGGGTGACAAATGCAAAAACAACAATTGATGGACAGAATGCAGAACAATGTCATACATTCACCCCAGTACAGCGATCTGGGCCTAAATCCATCGTTTTTTTGCTCACCATGCCATTCCAGTTTGAACCCAGCCATATGCAAATCAGTCTTGACCCTGTGCCCCATGGGAACAGTCCAGCCCGAACTGCCAAGCCAGGTCCTCCCTGGACTGGAAACAAGCATCCTAGGACCGGTTTCAGGCTTTCAGCCCTCATCAGCCAGGATAGCCTGATTCCAGTGGCATGGAGAGCAAGGGACTCACGTCTGAGCATACCCTTCCCACTCGGGGTGACAAATGCAAAAACAACAATTGATGGACAGAATGCAGAACAATGTCATACATTCACCCCAGTACAGAGATCTGGGCCTAAATCCATCGTTTTTTTGCTCACCATGCCATTCCAGTTTGAACCCAGCCATATGCAAATCAGTCTTGACCCTGTGCCCCATGGGAACAGTCCAGCCCGAACTGCCAAGCCAGGTCCTCCCTGGACTGGAAACAAGCATCCTAGGACCGGTTTCGCCATAAGTTGGCAGGGTATGCTCAGACGTGAGTCCCTTGCTCACTTTGCCACTGGACTCAAGTAAGCCTGGCTGAAGACGGCTGAAATGCCAGAAACCGGTCCTAGGAAGCTTGTTTCCGGTCCAGAGATGGCATGGCTTGGCAGTTCGGGCTGGACTGTTCCCATGAGGCACAGGGTCAGACTGATTTGCATTTGGCCATGTCTGAACTGGGGTGGCAGAGTGGGCTAAAGAACGGTGATGGATCAAACCCAGATCTGTTGACTGGGTGTGAGTGTTTGATTGGTTCTGATGCTCCGTCCATCACCACCCCCTTTTGTACCGCTTTGTTCGCCATAAGTTGGCAGGGTATGCTGAGACGTGAGTCCCTTGCTCACTTTGCCACTGGATGCAAGCAAGCCTGGCTGAAGACGGCTGAAATGCCAGAAACCGGTCCTAGGAAGCTTGTTTCCGGTCCAGAGAAGGCATGGCTTGGCAGTTCGGGCTGGACTGTTCCCATGAGGCACAGGGTCAGACTGATTTGCATATGGCCATGTCTGAACTGGGGTGGCAGAGTGGGCTAAAGAACGGTGATGGATCAAACCCAGATCTGTTGACTGGGTGTGAGTGTTTGATTGGTTCTGATGCTCCGTCCATCACCACCCCCTTTTGTACCGCTTCATTCTTGATGAAGTCAGAGCTTTACATGTACTATGTGAGAAAGAGAGAATTGTATGCGTGTGTCATTTGAAATCTGGACAACAACTACAAAGGTGAGTTAGAAATGAACACAGTGTGTTATGTGTTTTATAGTATTGATTAAGTATTTGAGGTGATGTTTTTAATTTTGAAAGTATTTATAGTGTTAGTAAAGTGTAGTGTTTGATATTGGTTATGAAATATGCATAAAATTTGAGCTGTTGTTATATACGTATTTTATATACGTTTAGGATTTTTTCACAGAGAAGAAGTGTAGGTTATCATCTTTATAGGACTGTATTGTTTTGAAAATGAGGTACAGCGTTAATTTGAGTTTGTAATGTATTTGGGGAGATAAAGAAAATGTCGCACGTTTGCAACTGATACTTCTTTTGGAGATAGTGGGGTGGGGGTGGTGGTAGTAGACGTATGTGTTATTAAGTTAACAGCAATAAAACGAAATGCAGAAATGTTATGTGGGCAGGTTGTGGTGGTTTTTTTGACACTGAGAGGTAGGTTTGAATGTAAGTCAGGGTAGGTTGTTGCACAGTGGGGCCGTGTACAGTGTTTTGAGATTACATGGAGAGGAGATGGAGATAGGAAAAGTGATACGTTCCTTTTATATGTACGCATAGTTTGAATCATGTGATCCTAAGTTGAGATAAATATGAATATGGTTTCTGGTTTGTATTTGGGTATAGTGAATAGTTTTTGTAGTTTCTGACTAGTGAATAATAAAAAGGTAGATATACTAAAATATATGCTAGTAAACGTATTAATTATTGTCTGTTCTTATGGAATAGAAGTAGTTGGGGAGTGCTTCTTTAGAAGAGATGTTTTATAAATGTGTAAGAGATAAAATAAAATGTAAATGTGCTGTATATTTTCTGTATGACTTTGTTGACATTAGAGAACTACATGTGATTATAAGTGATTCAATTTGTTTACCTACATTGAGTTTATGGCCAATAGGAGACTGGAACTCAATGTAAAGAAAACATTTGTGATGACATGTGGGAAGGGGAAGAACAAATGTAGAAGCTTAGCAGCTGGGAGTGGTAAAATTGAACCCACCAAAACGTTCTCCTATCTCGGCATCTTGCTTGAGGACACAGGCTCCTGGGGACCAGCGGTCAAGAGCAGGACCCATTTGTTCAAGAGGTCGATCGCAGCAGTAATGAATTTTTCAAAAAAATTGGGAAAAAGGCCCCCGGGGATCCTTCTTAAAATCTATCAAGCAAAATGTATAAGTATTGCAATTTATGGGGCGGGGGTTTGGGGTTTTTATGATGTGGCACCTATACAAGTAGTAGAAAATGCATTTTTTAAGGTTTATCCTAGCAGTTCCTCAGAGCACATCTGTTTTTAATTGTCATAGTGAACTGGGAATTTCGCATATTTCTGATGTTAAAATGCAACCTATTTTACTTTGGCACAGAGTCTGGACTTCCCCTAGTTTAGGGTTGACTCGCGAAATCATCAAGGATTCAATGGGTTTGGGCCATGTTAGAAAAATTCCCTGGTTAAACTATGTTAGAAAACAATTAAATGATTTGAATCGACCTGAGTTTTATGTTAAGCCAGATTCCATCTGTTCCATATCCAGACAAAAGCTGAAAACGCTATGCTTGAATCATTTCGAGTCACTCAGAATTGCAGTGGAAATTAATAAAAAGTCTGTGGTTCAGCACCAAATGACTCTGGCCAGCAATTGTATCCAACCTTACCTAGTCTGCTGTATAGGGGGTTTTGATAGATACATTTTGACTAGGTTTAGGTTTGATAGTTTTCATCGCTTGGTAACTTTTCCAGTTGTAAATGACTGGTCTAGGGATCTTTGCCACTGCCCATGCGAAAATCTTTCTTTACAAACAACAATGCACGTGATCTTTTTTTGTAAATTCTATGTTAGGGAACGTGCAAGATGGATTACGCCATATCTGAAGCAGGGAGCATGGCGGCAATGCCGTCCGGCTTTCCTATTCTTACAAACACTGGATAATGGGTACTGTATTGGGATTATGACTGGCCTTTTAAAAAGTATTCTGAGGAAACGGAAATCCATAACTTGCTAGTTTTAACGAAAATAATGAAATTATATATTGATGTGATTACTGCTTATTTATGGAATATCTTTTAAATGTATACTCTATATGAATTTGTCTTTTTAACTGTTGCTTTTATGATTTTATCAATTTTCTAAAATCGAATAAAGCATTTTCTGAATCTGAATCTGATACTATTTGTCAGGTTGTGTCGCTGTGGCGGATATATGTAGGTGTTGAAGTGGTTCGTGTTTTACTGATGGTGAGCTTCACTATCCCTTTTGAAACACTCATCAATTTATTCATTCCATTTAATATCTTTAATATAGATACAGCAAAGGGACTGTATATCAAAAGTTTGGGAATTAGAACTTTGTTTACTCTCCCCATGCCCTGCTATACACTCTACAGAGTGTTTAAACGACTTTCGTAACATATAGATGTCTAGCTAGTAAAGGTGGTGTAGTTCGACTGGGCCCATTTATAAACCGTGCTATGGGAAGGTTTATGTTTTACCCGTCAATTTGCATGTTTGAATACCTTTTGCTGGTAAGTGTTCCGGCAGACACCTGTTAAAATTAACGTCGTATATGGGTATAGTGGCGCTACTGGGAATGGTGGGGGTTTCTGTTTGATTTCGTACGGTTAAGCAAGGGCGGGGGTGAGTGTATGGGAGGTAGTTATGTTGCTGTTTGAAACACAGAATATAGTAACGTGGAGATGTGGAGGTATTAAAGGTGATGTAGTACCACTGGGAGCACTTATAAAGTGCCATATGGCATGGTATATGTTTTACCCGCAAATTTGCATGTTTTAATACGTTTTGCTGATGAGCTTTTCGGGAGACATCTGTTGAAATTAAGCCTCTGTATGGCTATAGTGGCGCTTTTACGTTTGTGGGGCTCTTTCTTTTATTGCGTAAAGTTAAGCAAGGGCGGGTGTTGAGGTGGTGTAGTGTTACTGTGACTATTTATAAACCGTCTTATGGTATGGTGTATGTGTGAGTTGCAAAATTGCAGGTTTTAATAGCTTTTGCTGATGAGCGTTCCGGCAGACACCTGTTGACATTAAGTCTATGTATGGCCATAGTGGCAGTAACGGGAGTGCTGGGGCTCGTTGTTTGATTTCGTAAGGATAAGCAAGGGATGGGTGGGGGTGGGGTGGTGCGTATGTTGCTGATTATAAGACGGATATTTGTAACGTGGGCATGTGTAGTTACTAAAGGTAATGTAGTTTCCCTGGGCCCATTTAAAAACAGTGCAATGGGATGGTTTATGTTTTACCCGCGAATTTGCATGTTTGAATAGTTTTTGCTGATAAGTGTTCTGGTAGACACATGTTCAAATTAAGCCTGTGTATGGGTATACTGGTGCTACTAGGAATGGGTGGTTTCTGTTTGATTTCGTTCTGTTAACCAGGGGCGGGGGTGGGCGTGGGGGAGGTGGGTATGTTGCTGTTTGAAATACGGAATATAGTAACGTGGAGATGTGGAGCTACTAAAGGTGATGTAGTACTACTGGGAGCCCTTATAAAGCGCCCTATGGCATGGCATATGTTTTACCCGCAAATTTGCATGTTTTAATACGGTTTGCTGATAAGCTTTCCAGGAGACATCTGTTGAAGTTAAGGCTGTGTATGGCTATAGTGGCGCTTCTACGTTTGCTTGGGCTCTTTCTTTTATTGCGTAAAGTTAAGCAAGGGCGGGTGTTGAGGTGGTGTAGTGGTACTGTGACTACATATAAACCGTCTTATGGTATGGTGTATGTTTGAGTTGCAAAGTTGTAAGTTTTAATAGCTTTTGCTGATGAGCGTTCCGGCAGACAACTGTTGACATTAAGTCTATCTATGGCTATAGTGGCGGCAATGGGAGTGCAGGGGCTCGTTGTTTGATTTCGTAAGGTTAAGCATGATATGGGTGGGGGTGGGGGATATGCGTATGTTGCTGATTATAAGACAGACATTTGTAATGTGGGCATGTGTTGTTAGTAAAGGTAATGTAGTTTCACTGTACCCATTTACTAACCGTGCTATGGTATTGTTTATGTTTTTCCCTCGAATTTGCATGTTTGAATACATTTTGTTGATAAGTGTTCCGGCACACACCTGTTAAAATTAAGCCTGTGTATGGGTATAGTGGCGCTACTAGGAATGGTTGGGGTTTCTTTTTTATTTTGTACGGTTAAGGAAGGGCGTGGGTGGTTGTGGGTGTGGGGGAAGTGGGTATGTTTCTGATTAAAACACAGAATATAGTAACGTGCAGATGTCGAGCTAATAAAGGTGATGTAGTACCACTGGGAGCACTTATAAAGTGCCCTATGGCATGGTATATGTTTTACTCGCAAAGTTACATGTTTTAATACGCTTTGCTTATGAGCATTTCAGAAAGTGGGGGTGCTCTAAAAGGAGGGGGGCAAAGCTCTTAAAGGGGTGTGGGCTATGCAAGTTGGGCTGTGGTCTAAATCAAGATAAGTATCATTGTGTGCGTTAAAAAAACCTCTCCAATTATCCTACGTTTGGAAAAAAACATTCTTTAAAGGATTTCCCTTCCTTCTACAACGTGGGTAACGTAGCGTGATGTCTCCAGTTCTCAGTAGTGAGCAAAATAAGCATGCGTACATCGATGTGCATGCTCTCACTGCAGTGCAATAAAAAAAAATTGACTATGTTTGAGAGGGCCGAAAATAAAATTGACTATGTTTGCGAGGGCTGAAAATAGAGCCTGTTAGAAACCTTTTTGGAGGCTCCTTGAAAATAAGTGCTGGTCCTCAGACCTGGCCCAATTAAAGCCCAGCATTTATCTATCCTAAGCACTGCGCCATCCGACCATCTTTTAATTGATGCATACATTCCTACTTATATACATACATACATCTGTTCCTGCGCTTATCTTTAGCATCTATAAGCGCACTCGCCTATTGTAAGCACTGTGTCATTTATGCAGCCATACGCCTATATATCCATAGATACATCTGTCACATAACCAATCCTAAGCATCTATCAGTCCACCAGTCTATCGTAAGTACTGGTCCCTGTATTCATTTATCCTTCCATTCATACATTGATACATCCATCTATGTATATATGCATTGATGCATCTGGCCATGCTTCCACTCGCCTTGTATTCAACTATACATTCTTATTTTTGGGCATCGTCCGCCCCCGATCCTAAATAGGACGTATAATACTCATCCATCCAGCCTGTTAAGGGGTCGAAAAGGTTTGCGAAAAGCATTGACAGGCAGATTATGTTATAAAGAATAACAAAGCTTTGAGTTGCTCTTTGTGGAGCATACTTCACCATCCTTCTCTGGTGGTGTTTTAAAGAATGGTACATATAGCAAAAGAAATGTAAAGGAGCTTTTAAGTGTAAGACGTTAATTTAGAAACATAAAGTTTTGTCGAGTTGTATATAGGTACACTGTTTAAAAGTGGCCGTGACTGATAGATACTGAATACCTGTATTTCTTACATTTGAGAAAGTATACCAGAGAGGTAATTTGGGGTGGTGAGAACCTTGATTTCTATATTTCCATGTGAAGTACAGTACAGAAAGATAAAAGTAAGTGGAAAGCTTTTATGTTCATATTAAAGAGGGGGTGTGAGAACTAAGTGAGGCAGGCAAAGAGTGTGTTTTCGTAGCCCTAAAACAAGAGAATGTGTAAGGTCAGAGCAGGTTTGTGCTGGAGTTGCTTGCTTGTGGTCGTTTTAAGAGGCGCAACCAGAGCGAAATTTCGAGGGAGCCTAATTTTTTCAGCAATAGGCAGAGTGGGGATGTAGGGGCTGTAAAAAGGGGTGAAAAGCAACAGAGTCTTCTTTACCCAAAAATTATCTTTTGAAAACCTGTGAAGTACTCGGGTGCGTCTGTGTGTGTGCGCTCGGGAAGCTGTTTGAGAGAGTCCAGGGCAATGGGCGATGCGCGCCTGGTGGTGTGTATGCTAATTACCCTACGAAGATGTTGCTCCTGCGTTGCAAAAAGAGAAGGGACATTCTGAGAGAAAAAGTGTCTTTTTAAAGTATTTCCCTTCTCCTACAATGCGAGTCACCTGGCATGATGTCTGCACTTCTAAGTAGTGAGTAATGTGCATGCTCTCACAGTCTCACTGCAGTGCAATAAAGAAAAAAAAAAGGGATAAGGTTTGCGAGGCCCGAAAGTAGACCCCCATACAGACCTGTTTCGAGGCCACCTAAAATAAAGTGCTGTTGCTCAGACACCCACAGACACCCCTCCCCCCGCACTTAAAACCGGGGGGGGGCAGTGTTATGTTTGGAAAGTTGTAGATAAAATTGTAGGCTAATAAATGGTAATTTTTGTGTGTGCTTTTTGGTTGATAATATCATCTTAAGTACATAGATTTAAAATTTAAAAAAATACTATCTATAAAGTTGTCTGTGGTGGGTTGCAGAGAGAGTGGTGTGGGGTGGTGGGGTGCGGCAGAGAGGTGAAAAGTACGAGGTAGTGCAGTTGCATATATATTGTAAAGGTGTTTGTAAATAATTAAATAAATACTTGCTGTATGTTCCATGGCACTACTTGTCATGTTAGTGCTGCTCTGTCGTGTTCAATCACGTTGCAGCACTTGGTGTGGAAGTCGTTAGTGGAAGTTTTGTAATTGTATGTTATAATTTTAACATAGTGAACAAATGTGAAAAATAATTGAATCTATTTTTTTTTCCAGAAAATTATTTTGTTTGGATTAAAATTTGGAAATGCCAAGAAGAAGTATAAGAAAAAAAAAAGAAAAGAGAAGAAAAATATATATTTGTGCAAAAGGCAAAAGTTTGTATTTGGAAAAAATGGGAGTAGTACAGAAAAACTTTGTTCTACTATAAGTACAAGATGAAAAAAAGATCACACAAGAGGAAAAATAGGAATTTTTCAAGTAAGATGAAGCAGAGATCAATTTCAAATACCAGGAAAAGGAACGATGATTACGAAATAGTATCTGTTGCTCGGAGACAAAAGGAGTTTCATGAAAATCGTCAGAGACTTTTTCGATCTAGAGTGATTCAGAATTCAATGAAAGAATGCTTCAAATATAAAGGAATGTTTTTGAATTGAAAGAGAAACAGCGTATTGAAAGTATAGTGGATAGTGCTTTCAATTTAAAACAGAAGTTATTCATTGTGATTTTGAATAGAAAGTATTAAACAGAACGTTAAGTTGTTACAAGGACTAGATCTATGTCACGTAAGAAAATATACTGAGAAGTATGGGTTTGTGAGGAAAGTGTACTATGTAAAAAGTTCTGCATTATTTTTAAGTGAACCGTGTACAAGTCTTTTATATGCTTCTTTATTAGTTGTTCAAAAAAAGTGTGATGATATTGAAATGTGATATTTTCGTTCAGAGGAGCAGTTCATAGAATGTAAAAGTTTGACAATTATAGATGTTGGAGGAGATGGAAAAGTGATTAGCACTGATCAGTTTGAAGAAGAAATTGGAAAGTTTAATGTAGTGTGGTGTGAAATACGAGACTATGTTTGTGTTTGTTGTCGACGTACTGATTATAAAAGTCAAAGTAGGAATGTTGATTTGTATTTGAAAAGTGAAAAGGAGAACAATGGGAAGTGGGTAGAATTTACAATTTACTTGTTGGTGGAAGGTCAATTTGAGTTAGGTAGTGATCAACGTATATGTAAATATTGTTATAACAAATTAGAAGAGAACAAAATGCCCTTTAGAGAAGTACATAATAACTTAGAATTAGTAGCTATTCCGGAGGAACTGGCAGAGTTGAATACATATGAATCTGTTCTAATTCAATGTGTTAATTCTTTTCAAACTATAATTCGGATGGAGCCTAAAACATGTAAACTGTCACCAACAGACTTGCAAAATGTTGTAGTAACAAAAAGTCGGAAAATATGGAAAGATTTTGTGGGTGTTGATAAAGTTGAAAAGGCTACCTTATATCTTATAGAGAACAATATTTATTACAAAACTGTAAATGTGGGTGAACAGGTCATAAGTTTAGAAGATGAACTTGTTGATCGATATTCTGAAGCTGCAATCAGTACAGGTGGATCATTATACCGTCCACCTTCTCCTGGAGGAAACAGCTGTGGAAAATAATGACCTTCCAAGGTTTTCTCCCATACACTTATTGGAGTTCCCTGTGCTTTTTTCATTTCAAATAACTCAATGCTGTTTCCTATTACTTCTTTTGAATGCAAAGGACAAATCGTGTAATGTTCATAAATCTTCAGTCCTTGACTTGTCCACTTTCTCTATTTGACCACTTGAAATTTCATATTATATTCTGAAGATCTTAGATTTCGACAGTGCATTTTATACATATTTCACCTTTTTGTTTGAAAGTGATCTGTCTTCTTTGTGGTATGCAGTGAACCACATAATTAAAACTAAAGTTCATCAATAAGTTCTTTCCGTGAAAGAATTTGTGGAGAAAACTTCAAGAAAGAGATGAAAATTTAGAAGGACACCTAATCAATTTGATGGCATGTCAACATGGAACAAATGAGCACTGGTACTGGTATTGTTGTCATGAAGAACTCAAGTGTATGTTACGGAACATAGGTACAGAACATGGTTTGTCTCACTTAGCTGTGCAGAGTATGCATGGGAAGATTTGCTTGACTTTCTAAGAGAAGCGAATTCCAATATAAAAAATGTTGAAATAAAGACTTGTGGTGAACCGTGTTCATTGGATCCTGTTTATGTGTGTAGATATTGTAATGATAGGTTTCAACCTATAATATCTTTTATCTGCAGTAAAAAGAATACAGCTCTTGGAGAGGTTACCGATCTATTTTTCTAGAAAGGAGTATCAAGCAAGAGGTGCACCTCATATACATATGCTACTATGGATCAAGGATGAACCTAAATTTGGAAATGATTCTGATGAAACAGTATTGTCTTTCATTGAATAGTATGTAACATGTCAGATACCAAGAGAAGAAGGAGCTAGATGCTTGAGATAGCAAGTTTTACGTTTCCAAAGTCACCGTTTTTGAAAGTATTGCAGAAGAAACTACAACTTTAAAGGAAAATTTTACACCAGATGTCGGTTTGGTTTCTCCTGTCCAGTTATTTGTAAAGGAAGAGTAAATTATTTATTTTCCTCTGTAAGGCACACAATAACTCAGAAATCTCAAAAGAATAACAACAAGTTAAAAAGAAGAGAAGTGTCAAAGTATGTCAATGATTACAATCCAGTCATTTAAAAAATGTGGAATGCGAACACGGACATTCAGTATGTTGCAGAAAACTCAATTGCTGTTGCATGTTACGTTACATCGTACATAACAAAATCCGAAAAAATAGAGAATAAAGAACTGTGGGAAGAAATTACACAAGAGAAAAGCCTTAGTAAAGAATTGTACAGCTTTACTTTGAAAATGCTTTCCCACCGAGAAATTGGATTGTATGGATGTTCAGACTGATTGTGCTCTTCAAGTTTAAATTCAAAGTCACGAGGAATCATTTTGGTAAGTTTAGGTCTTATAATATCCGACAAATAAAGGGGGTCTCTTAGGGAATTAAAGACCTGTCTCGGGTTCAGTCCCCAAACTCAACAATTATACTAACCAGAATAACCCGGAGGTCTGTTCAAATCCTGCCAGTCTACATAATGTAGACTGGTAGGAATTGAACAGGCCTCCGGGTTTTTCCGGTTAGTATAAGTTTAGGTCTTGCCTGCAAATGAAATGGAGTCTTGAAATGATTTGAAGAAATTGAAGAATTAGCAGTAAATGAAGCAGACAGTACAGACAATCTTAAAACTAATATGTTGGACACGTACTAACCGAAAAGGAGTCAACATCTGGAACAGCTATGTCTGTATGAAGTACTTCAACATTACAGCTTGAAATGTTAAAGAGAATGTAAAAGAAGGAATATATGCAGTAGTTGGATGTCATGGTTGTTTAGTAAAACATGCAAAGAGTAATCTCATAAACCACAAGAAAGTTAGTTGTGAAAGTTTAGATAAGGGAGAATTTTACTATTTAGCACTTCTGCAACTTTTTAATTCATGGTGTAGTGAAAGTGAATTATTTGGAGACTTTGACTGTTACGAAGATTCTTGTAATACATGTAAAAGTAGCATTGTATGTACAATTTTTGCTATATATTT
The DNA here is from genome assembly GCF_964204655.1 of Triturus cristatus. NCBI lineage: Eukaryota > Metazoa > Chordata > Amphibia > Caudata > Salamandridae > Triturus > Triturus cristatus. The sequence continues at coordinate 606,030,952 of NC_140594.1, forward strand.
AAAAATGTTGAATGATGAAGTTGAACAGAAAAAAACGATTACAGCTGAAATTAGTAATGAAAGTTCTCAAGATAGTGAAAGTAGTGGTCCATGTAGTCACGATCTTCTTGGAAGAGCAATACTGGAAAATGAAGCAGTCATTGCTATGCATGAAGTTGAAATTGCAATGCGGTACAGCAGGTCCGAACAGTGAAACGGGGTCTTGATTCAATGATTGAGGATGTCAGAAGTTAAAGGCTTTGATAATTTCTGTGTGCCCCCTCTGACCAGGTGCAATCAACTCTAGGTCCCAACAGTGGAATGGCGTCTTGATCCCACAATGGACGATGTTACAACTGCATCTGAGAGTGGAGATGAAGGTACTCCCTTCGACCAGGTGCAACTAACTCTAGGTCCCAACAGTGGAACGGTGTCTTGATTCCACCATGGATGATGTCCGATATTACCTGCTGCTTTTTTTCCACAGAACTCACTCTGTTGAGGTGCATCAGACTCTGTGCTTCCGTAGCTAACTGCTGTACAGGATTATTGGGGTTGGTTGAGTGTAGTCACTGGAGTACACCGCGGTACAGCAGGTCCGAATACTGAAACGGGGTCTTGATTCTATTATTGAGGATGTCAGAAGTTAAAGTCTGTGTTTATTTCTGTGTAACACCTTCGACCAGGTGCAACCAGCTCTAGGTCCTAATAGTGGAACGGTGTCTTGATCCCAGAATGGAAGATGTCCAATATTACTTGTTGCTTGGTTTTCATAGAACTTCCTCCGTTGAGGTGCATCAGACACTGTGCTTCCGTAGTTAACTGTTGCACATGATTATTGTGCTTTGTTAACACCAGTCAGTGGACTACACCGTGGTACAGAAGGTTCGAACAGTGAAACAGGTTCTTGATTCTGTGATTAAGGATGTGAGAAGTGAAAGTGTGTGATGCTTTTTGTGTACCCCTTCTGATCAGGTGCACCGAACTGTAGGTTCCAACAGTGGAACGGTGTCTTGATCCCACAATGGACGATGTCCGATATAACGTGCAGGTGAATTTTCAGAGGTTCTTCTGTTGAGGTGCATCAGACTTTGTGCTTCCGTAGTTAACTGCTGCACATGATTAATGGCCTTCGTTAACTGTAGTTGGTGGAGTAAACCACAGTACAGCAGGTCCGAACAGTGGAACGGGGTCTTGATTATATGATTGAGGATGTCAGAAGTTACAGTTTGTGAGGATTTGTGGTACCCCCTCCGATGAGGTGCATCAAACTCTAGGTCCCAACAGTGAAACGGTGTCTTGATCTGACAATAGAGGATGTTAGAACTTCATCTAGAGTGGAAATGAAGGCACTCCCTTTGACCAGGTGCAAGCAACTGTAGGTCCCAACAGTGGAATGGTGTCTTGATTCCACAGTGGGAGATGTCCGATATTACTTGTTGCTTGGTTTTCATAGAACTCCCTCCGTTGAGGTGCATCAGACTTGGTGTTTCCGTAGCTAACTGTTGAACATTATTATTGTGCTTGGTTGACACTAGTCGGTGGAGCACACTGTGGGACAGCAGGTCCGAACAGTGAAATGGGGTCTTGATTGTATGATTGAGGATGTCAGAATTGAAGTTTGATATTATTTCTGTGTACCCCTTCTGATCTGCTGCAAGCAAGTCCATGCTTTTGAATTGAATGGTACATGGCTGTCAGGTGTTAATTAATAGTGAGTCTGGCCTACAATGCAGACAGAAGTGTTCACAATTCAAATCGAGTGCTGATTTGTAATTATAGAATCCAGTAGTCAAGTAACTACAACGTCTATTGGAATATACATATTATGTTTTTAGTATACTTCTTTGAAGACATATTTGAAATACTTATAGGCTTAGTACAATGACCAAATTTAATTTGCAAGTGCACAGGAACACTGAATAGTCTACACTGTGGACAGCAGAAATTGTATTTGAATTGTTTTGTTTTATTTATTGCAGATTTTTCTGCAATTGATGTTGTTGTCTTTTGTTAAGAGGAAGTGAGAAAAAGTATTCATGAATGTCTGTGTGAGTACTGTTTACAATTAACACTGCAGATAGCAGTGTTCACAATTCGGATCGAGTTGGTCTTGTAGATGAGGCAGTTCTGTAGGAAAAGACATTGCTCCAGTGAGCTCTGTCTACACTTTGAATACGTATTATTACAGGCTCCAGACACGCTTTTGTTGCTTCGCGTATGACAAACTGTGTAGCTGAATTCCACCTTACGTAGCTCTGGGCCCTTGCTGACCGCTCTCTCTGGCCTGCACTGTAGACAGCAGTGTTCACAATTTAGATTGAGTTGCTATTGCTGATGATGTTCTGTTGATGGCAACAGATATTACTCCAAGTACGGCCTGCCCGTCTACAGCACACATCATTGCTGGTTGTTGACATGCTGAATGATTTTGCTGTGGCTTTCTGAGTGCACTAAAACTGATGGACCTTTTATGATAAAATCTTTTTGTGTATGATTTCTGATCTATTAATTGTGTCTCAGTATACCATAAGTTGTTTTTCTTTTACGATAGAATATTTTTCTGTATTACTTCACATCTACTGTCCCTACCTTACTGCAGTACAAACAATTGATTCTTTTATTATTAAATGTCTGTGTGTGATCCAATGATTACTGTTGTAGTAGATGATAGCAGCAACTATTCCTTGAGGAATGGTTTACACTGACTCCACACGCATCCACCACAGACGTTACTGGATATGTGACCCTGGTAATAAAAAGGTGTCGAGCGCATGTGCTCATACCCACTTCCTCTATCTCTCTGTGTCCGTGTGTTCATTATCTATGCATGATAGTGCCCGTGGGCCGTATGATATTGCATTGTGCTGTGGGCAGTGTATGTAACTATGTTACCTCTGGTAGTGGGGAAAACTTTGGTTATGTAACCTGTAGGTGTATGACTATCACAGGTGGAAGGCTACTTTACAGACCATGAATATTGATGAAGATGATGGTTGCATGTTGTGTGTAGTGTAAGATATGTGTACATTGCAAAAAGTTTAGAAGCAGCTCTCTAAGCAGAAGAGGTGTGTCTCATCAAATGCAGTACAGAGATTGACTAATATGGGTGGCGTTTTCCAACTGTTACAATGGGAAATGTTATGAACTAATGAAGTGCTTTCTTTAAGGGTCACATGGCAATAGCGCACCTAGTGTGCAAGGAGACTGCACCCGACATGATTTTGAGAAAATATAATTGGTAAAATATAAGTTTATTACAATTAGAAATATATAAATGTTTAAAATATGTTAGATTATCGCTAGCTCTCATATACACTTTAAAGTTATTTAGATATAGTTTCGAGACAAAAATAAATGAGGGAATGGCGTACGTGGCACAACACCGTATGTTTATGATGTAACACAGGGTGTGGCAGCGTGCACTCGTCGAATTAGCAACGCGCAGCGGGCATGACCCCATATGTACATGTCGTAACGCACAGCTGGGTAGTGCATACCCGTCGCATACTGAAGTAGCAGCTGGCGCAACCTTATACGTACATGTTGTTACACGGAACGTGGTGTCACAAACCTGTCGGATACGAAATGCGCATCATTTAAATGTGGTGGATAGGATTTGCGTGCTGATCAAGGTTGGTAGAGTACGGGTACGGGACTGTCATTTTCTCCCCCCCAAAAAAGGTTTGATATGCATATTTTTGGGGGTAGATATAAAACATTACATAATTTTTTAAGTTAAAACAAGGATAATAGAGTTGCAAAATATTAAAAAACAATTACAAAAAATATAGGTTTTATTAATATTAAAATATGAAATTAACATTTAAAAAACCTTTGAAATTCACTGAAAAAAACATAGGTTTTACAGACGTTATAGTTAGGAATTAGCATTTAAAAAACCTTAGAAATTCACTGAAAAAAACATAGGTTTCAGGGACGTTATAGTTAGTTGGACATTTGACTCATATAAAACCAGAGAAATTCGCCAGTTATAGTTAGTTGAGCTAACTATAACTCACGCGCCCACAATGCACTGCTGATGACATCACATATTACATCACTCATGACATGGTCAGTGACATCACTGATGACCTCTCAAATGACATCACTGATGACATCATCCACGTGATAATCTGATGCACATACTGATGCCCTAATATAAACTATGATACACGCACTCTAAAATATAGACTACTATTTTTGAAATCATGCACACAAGAATGCCAGATACTACATAGCACTGACTATTTCCTAGGTATATACACACATCTAGTGTCTTACACATACAGTTACTCATCAATACAGTACTATAATATGTACTGATACACCTATACATAGTCACACTCTACCACTCATCCATAGAGTTAGTCACACACCTAGTTAGTCATGCAAAGAATGAATTACATACTCATTTACTCATGTATACAGTTATATAACCAACTGAGTTATTTATACACACACCACATCACTTATTTATGCAGATACTAAGACATACTTATTGTCTCATACAATCAGTGATACAAGCAGACACTCATTTATACACCCACTCTTCAAATAACTTACTCTGACATATAGTCATTTATATACTCCAACACTCACATATACTGCCTTAAAATATATGTAGTTACTCACACATATACCACTGAGACATTCATTCACTCACCACACACCCATACACACACTAAGTCACCCATACAGCCCTTCCCAGATGCACTTTTTAATCCATACATCCAGTGAATTACCCACTCAGACATCTGTGCACAGAGTCACACCCCCCTCCACCGACCCACACAGACACTCAGGCACTCATACAGATACTCAGACAAGAAATCAATAACCCATATGGACACCTATGTAGATACTTACCAACGCATGCAGCCGCTTACACACCAACTGAGAGACTAATACAGACTTTCACACAGTTTAGTCACTAACCCATGCATTCAGTAAGACACGTTCAATCACTCACTTATACAGTCAGTCATGTGCCTACTAAATAATCCCTTCAGGCACTTGTAAAGCCACTCATTCTTCAATACACCTTGGCATAGATATATATGAAAAATATTTAAAGTTTAGAGAAACACACATTCACTGGATGATGTCATCAGTGATGTCATCAGTGATGTCATTTGAGATGTCATCAGTGATATCACTGACCATGTCATGAGTGATGTAATATGTGACGTCATCAGCAGTGCATTGCGGGCGTGCTAGTTATAGTTAGCTCAACTAACTATAACTGGCGAATTTCTCTGGTTTTATAGGAGTCAAATGTCCAATTAACTATAACGTCCCTGAAACCTATGGTTTTTTCAGTGAATTTCTAAGATTTTTTAAATGCTAATTGCTAACTATAACGTCTGTAAAACCTATGCTTTTTTCAGTGAATATATATATATATATATCTGCCAACAATTGATCCTTCATGCAGCGCGCAACTTGACTGGTGTAAGTATCGGAATGAACCAATTCCGCAAACCAGTTCACCAACAAGAGAATACTCGCATTCCAGGAGACCTCTATTCAAGGCAATTTTTATTGCATTATTTCCATCACCATACACAACCAACGTGTTTCGACCACAACGGTCCTGATCACGGTTAGGTTTGTCCATCTTCAATTTCAGTATTTTTACAATTGCCTACATGGACCATAATGGGGCATTGTGGGACATGCAGTTCTATGTAAAAAATGTTTTTTACGAGTACAGATGTTAAGTAGACAAGTACATAATTATACTGGCTAGTTGGAAAGTCATGATATTATCAAACCATTGTAATGATGTTGTGATAATAGTATCCAATTGGGACCCAATTCTGGTTGCTGTTGCTCTGTAAAATCAAGAATTGGTTGACAGCTATTATTTGTTGTGTTTTTGTAAAATACAGACTTGCAAATTTGCTGGCTAAGTGCCCTCTGAATCACATTGCTGCCAGGCAATTCTCAGTTGAAGGTTAGGAATCGTAAGCCCACTGAATAATTATTTTCTCAAATAATTATTTTTAAGATGTTCCAGCTATGTGCTTGATTATTTACATTACAATTGGTATAATCCAAGAAGTAGGAAGTCAAGTACTTTGATCTTTGTCTCAAATATGTAAGAGCCCTTAATCAATTAAAGGTGTACATGTAATTCTTCATCCCTGTTTAACCAGTAAGATTGTTTGGTCCGGATTTGAATTATCGATCTGGATTCGAGGCGTATGAGTTTTGTTGTTCTGTCCCCACCCTTACCATTTGCCGGTACTGTTGAAATGCCCCAGTATTTCATGTGTTGCCAGCTGTATCCCGGATGAGTCATCATATGGCTCGTGGAGAGCGAGCATTCTCTTGTTGGTGAATATATACATATAATCAAATTATAAATGCTTACATACACAGGGATATGCTGTACATTAGTCTTTGAGTCTGGTGCTTCTGTAGGAAAGAGCCAACTCTTGAGTAGTTTTCAGAAGATGAGATAGTAATCTGTGGATCTTATGTTTAGGTGTAATGAATTCCATAGTTTGGCTGCTTGAACAGAGAAAGATGTACCATCTATGTTTTTCTTCTTGTATGGTGGTGTTTTGAGGTGAGGCACCAATATGGAATGGATCTTCCTTTTTTAGGTCTCGCCTAACGATGCAGCACATGCGCACTGTCCGCCTTGGTGAGATCCATTGTTGTCGGTTTCTTGGCCGAAGGGGGTCAGGACATGTGCGTGCCCGGACAGGCGATGTGCACGTGTATGTCTCCGTTGGCCCGGACAGCAGATGTGCATGCTCACTATCTGGGTATGCGCCCAAACAGGCGATGTGCACGCTATGGGTTCCGGCATTACAGCACAATGTGCACATGGCATGCTTTCACTTTCTCTCCTCCCCCCGTCGGGCCCCTCCCTCTTCCATTGTGCTGCTCAGAGCCCGAAGCTCCGTGCCTCCTCGGACTGGACACACACACAAACTTCTCGGGCAGTTACGGGCTTCTCCTGCACACTTTTTATTTATTTGTACTTTATTTTGGAGTACGGCGCCCGCTTTGGGGACACTTAGGTTTGGCAAACGTATCGATTTTCCCCTAATGTGATCTACCTTGTGCCTTGTCCTTTCCCTTCTCCATTGGAGGGGCACGCCTTGGCAGGGAGAAGTGTGAGCGCTCCCACGAACAAAGGGTCAAGTGTTTCCATGAGGCAGGCTTGCAGCATTGTCCAAGTTCCAGGGTGGGGGGTGGGGGGGTGAGGGAGGGGGGCTGCGGAGGAACGAGGGCCCCTCCCGAGCGGTAGGGGAGGAGGGAAGAGCAGAGGGTGTTTAGCCTGCCTATTGATACACAGGTTGAAGCACTTCCCCAATGCGGCAGCCTCCTCTTGTCCTGTGCGGCTCAGCAAGCCCAGCAGTGTTTTCCATGTCAAGGGGGGTGTGGAGGGGCATCCGACTGCCGGAAACAGGGCAGCAGAAGAGTATGTGCGCTCCCCCAACCAGACAGCTCTCACTCTCTGTGACCTGCCACCACACTGGCACTGCAGCCAGGTCAGGTCATTTGTTTGGTCATGGGCCGACGGTCACCAATTCTGGGGCTCAGGCGAGTCCCAGTCTGCATGATCGCGGGGCTACGGCGTTTTCTGCAGAGTTGTGTGCACCTTTGCTGCTGGGTCTGTCACAGCCTGCCGCTCTGCCCGCTGTCTTCCGCTACCAGAAGCATCTAGGGAGCCAGGACTGAGTTGTGATGTGCACCCGGAGGTGCTTGCTTGTACCAAGAAGATCCGTTCCGACAAGTGATGTGCAAAGTTAAAAAAATATTCTTATGGATACTTAACGTGCCTGTTGCGGAGCCGATTCAAGTTGCGGCTGCCATCTTCAGCTGCCAGGCCACACCCCCTAGACATTGACTGATATTGACTGAAAAAGAGATTATATGTGACTCTGTGTTTCATTAATAAGCCCCATTCTGAAGCATACGTTTTTATGAGGTGTCTGGTATACTTCCGCAGCTGGCACATTGAAAGAAGCGACTGAGAAAATGCTCCTGTCAACATTGATCCATCGAAACAAAGCATCATTGGGAACTACCAAAGCTAATCAGCAAACTTTCAGTTTGCATGTACACACAAAAATAAAGCACTGACTACCAAAGCTTGGCAGTATTATTGTTCATGCCGTTCAAACATTTCTCACAGCATATCAGAGCTGAGGCTTTTGTAATACAAAAATAAAGCAAAAGCATTTGAAGCATGTGCTGCTTCTTCAAGCCACTAATAATGGCCCAGGACAGGCAGAAGGGTAAAGAGACAGGGCAAGAGAGAAACAGCCAGAGAAAGATGGGAGAGGAGCACAAAGTCAGAGAAAGAGTATGAGATAGGGTGAGAGACACAGAAAAAAGAAGTAAGGGAGAGAAAAATAGCGACACGTTGTAAAGGGAGCACTGGTCTTAAAAGGAATATTCAGGGTTCACTGCCGATTCCACAAACAAATGCTACCCGGAAGAAGGGGCAGAACCAGCAGAGAAATCGAAAAACAAGGGTACAAAGAAGAGACTCAGGAAGGAGATGTGCCAAATATGGAGGAGGATGTGTGGACAGCAAAGAAACACTAGATGTGTGCCTACAGAGCAAAGAGAGGAAATGGTGCATGGTGGGAAGGAAGCTGTCAACGAACCATGGAGGGAAGACCAACAAATAGGAGGAGAATCAAGAGAAGGAGCTGTCATTTGAGACAAATGAGGAAGCAGGAGCCTGGGAAGCAGAAACAGGGGCCAAACTTGCGATTACAACTTGTGGTTCTCTAGGCTCCTTGAGTTGTCTATGAAAATTCCTGTTGCCCCTGTCAAGTCTGAGGATGGTCCACACCAGACAAGTAGAACAAGCATTTGCAATGCAATAGTCTTGTATTTCCGAGACTTTGAGCTACTGGCATTGTAAATCAGAAACCTTTTATCTATGTGTTGGTTTTGAAAACTTCAAAATAAAAGGCATTGTCATTTACAATGCCAATAGCTTAACATTTCGTAAATGCGAGACATATTGCATTGCAAATGCTTGTATTAATGTATTTGGTGATTTTATAGCTGATGAAATGCTAAGAGGTCCTGTTCCATGTACTGCTTTGTGGGTGACACAAAGCAGTTTGAAGGTGGATCTTCTGGCAACCGGTAACCAATGTACAGCCCTCAAGGCAGGAGAGATGTGGACTTGTGGCTTTACATGTAGGAGTAGTCTGGCAGTAGAGTTCTGAATCCACTGCAGTCTTTTCATTGTTGATAAAGATGATCTGTGGTAGAAACCATTGGCGTAATCAAGTTTTGACAGTACAAACGAGATAGTGGCCTGGACCTTGTGTGGAAATCCCAGGTGGGGGGAGATGCTTTGCAGAGTTTTCAGAGTAATGAAACTTGATCTTGCTAATTTGGTCTGGTGATATTTTTGAGTTGATGTTTAGGGAGAATACTGGAGGTAGGAGTTGCATTTCCTATACATACTTATAAACCAATGTTCCCAAAACTGTACATGAAAGCTTTTGCAAACAAACAATAAACAGTATGATTTTAAATGCATGCCCAGAATCCCAGCACTAGTCCCAGGCTGTTACGGTTATATTTAGTTAAATAGCAATTAGATGTTTATATGTAGAATTAATACTGCATTTATACTGTTTCAACGCACTCCAAATAGCAGTGTTACCATTACTCAATTGAAGGCTGCCATTTACTGACATCAGGGAAGGTGTGGAAAGTAGGCGTGGCAAGTAAGGGCTTCTGGGCCTATTTTCAACAGAAAGTGTATTTCCGGTGGTTTATTCAGATTGGAAATGTGGATATTGTGTTTTATAATGCTCAAGCTCTGATCTGTGAAGTGTACTGTGCCAGTAAAAAGAACAAAAATTCAGTTTATTTGCTAATACATTTACAAAGCAAGATGAAGCCCACAGTATATGTTTAGCAACTTCAACTGCACCCTTTCCTTTTACAGCACTCCGTTATCTCAATACTGTCTACACAGACATTAAAAACAAACTGCTTACTTCTAAACAGACCCAGTCTACAATATTTCCCACTAGCACTATCAAATCAATCCAGTAGATGGTAGCAAATTCATAGAAACGGGTGGTCTAATTTATGCAAAGCCTTTTGAACATTGAACAAAACATGCGCAGTTTCTCGGCAAACAGATTTCCAAAGCAACATGAAGCCTACTGTAAATGTTCAGCGCTCCATGCCGCAACTCCAACTACACACTTTCGTTTTCTAGGACGCATGTATTTCAATAACGTCTACACAGACATTAACAACACACTACTTACTAGACAGCTCATTTTTACCATATTTCCAACTAGCAATATCAATTCAGTCCAGCAGATGGCAGCAATGCCATTAAAATTCTAAATAATAAAGGGTAAGGAAAAGCCATACTTCCTTTGAATAATGCATATGATGTTGATTTGCTGGCATCTTCTTGCACTGCCAGTTATTCAAATTTCAAGTGGAAATCATATATGAAAGTCACACATCCTGCTTTCACTAGTTGCAAACTAATTATTATGTATGGGTAATGGGATTTATGTGATATCACACATATATATGTGCATTATTTCTATATTTGCTGAATTTATGAAACATATAAGTGATTTTTGTTTGTGCATATTCTTTCAGATTTCACAGTGCAAAAATACTTCCCCCATGTTGCAGAGCAATCATATTACTCAAATGTTCAAAATGTAACAGGTACAATTTTATTAGACATTCAACATTGTGAAACACTGCTCTATAGGGTAAGGCCGGTATTTGTCATCAAATATAATACATTTATTAATTTGCTTCTGGGCAGGAAGAGCTTTAAATCAATCAATCAATCCATAAGTATTTGTAAAGCGCTGCTAATCGCCTGTGAGGGTATCCAGGCGCTAGGTTGCTGAATTCCGGAAGAAAGGGTGTGGTTCGGAGGTATCTTTGTAGGAAGCTTGTTATTGGAACTTGGAACCAACTGCATATTTTCTGTCTTGAGATCTGAAGACATTTGAAGGCTTAAGGATGATTAAACAATGTATGCACTGTTAAAAAGTACCAAACTGCCATATTTGTTTTCAGTGTTTGAAAAAAGAGAGAGTGGAAGTTGCCCTCAGAGTGGTAGGTGTTGGGTAGAAGGATGGTCCTAGAGAAAGAAAGATAGAGAGGGGAAGAAAGAGAAGGAAGGGGGTAGAGAGTCTTTAAATACAATGCATTTAGAGAGCGCACGGCAACCTAAAAAAGTGTCCCGTTGCAAGTGATAAGAGTATCCACTAAGTATCCACTAAGTTTAAAGGAGGTAGAATCTTATCATGAGCTCCCAAGCCTCCACATCTGCCAAATAAAAATTGTAGTTTACATATGTGCAACATTTTTGTGTTATCAGTGTGCAATACATACATGTCTCATGTGTGACACCCCGAGTGACACTATTTTTGTGACCAGACAGCATATAAATCCGGAGATCACCAATCCGAATTTTGTTTGCTGTTTGCATTTATGAACATGTTGTTTTGTGTGTATAAAAAAAGCCTCAAAGTTACAAGTTCTAGACTTCTAAACATTGAATGAACTATTCATAAGTGACACGGAACAATTTGGCAATTTAATTTTAGAACCCTGAAGCTGCACCATGTCAGGTTCTTGCCCACTTTCTTTTTTTTATAGCTTAGTTACATTGGGAAAGATTTACAAAGGCCTTGCATCATCCATACATCACAAAAGTCTGCTAAAATTGTTAAGTTATATTTTTAATGTATGCAAGGTGGATGGTCACACAAAAAAACATTGGAATTCCAGCGCAATTGTATTTTCATATGCCAGACACTCTCACGCAATATGGCACAATGGTCCAGTTTTACCAAAAAGCTATCCATGATCCTTGCAGGTGCAAAAAAAGCAATCCCTTCACTATATATAGAAAGTGGCACAAACCTCCTGTGCGCCAATGCCATATACACAGGAGGAAGAAGGAGAGGATGTATCATCACAGGACCAGCTTCATTGATCTAAGGGAAGAGGAGGTCATCACATTCTACAGATTGAAGAAAGAACATCTGAGATTTACTTCTGAAAATTGGACCACCTCAGCAGCCAAAGACTGGTCACTCACATGGAATCCAAGCACATGTGAAGCTACTTCATTTGTTGACATCTGAGTCCTTCCAAAGCACTTGTGCCAGGATGTCAGGAATCCACTTCCTCTTGACCTGCTGTCCTAGATGCATCATGAAATCATGAAGATTACTCCTCGGTATCTTCATTTCCTTAATACTTAGGAAGAGAAACTTAGGATCAAACAAGTATTTTATCAAATAGTGAAGTTTCATAATGTGTTGGAATCAATAGATTGGACTCATGTCCAATTGGTACTACCTGCTGCAGCACCACACCACAACAGGAGGCACACTTATTCAATCAATGTACAAGCTGTTGTGGATTTTTAAGGTTATTTCACAAATATAGTAGAAAAGTATCCTGTAATTGCACGTGATTCATACATATTGATGCACTATACAATAGGTGAGCGCTTCCAGAATTTCCTAATAACTGTTTGTTGAATTTTCACAAAACGTTCCACAAATGATTCTCACCTACCTCAGCTCCTTCCTCTAAAGCTTTGGAATGATCTGTCAAGTGGAGGCTGAGAACAAATGAGAGGGGACCCCAAAGCATGTTTTTCCCCCATCCATAGGTAAGTTGAACAGCTATGCTGAAAAAGCTACTGAACGGAATTGCACCAAATTTGGCAGCAAGCTAAATATTAGTCCAGTAAGAGAGCTTTTTGTGATGTGGTTTCAATCTGTTAAGTAGTTTTTGAGCAATTAAGGCTAAAGAAATTAGAATTTTTATGCCATAGAGGATCCGTTGGGCCACCGGATCTCCATAAGAGATCTCATTGGCTGCCACCACATCAACAAGGGTGTGGCAGCAACTATTTTAGGACTCTGGACAGCGGTGCGGTGTATTCTTGTTATTACCGTGCATCCCTGAATTTTTTAAATGACACAGCTCAGAGGAGCTAAATTGACTGCAGTGCTGCACTGCGCCATTTCATTGTAAATATTCCCCTCCACCCCCTGGTTATCTGAGATTCACCCTCAGACGATCTGGCGATAAACTCAACTCGAGAATGATACAGAATGGTACAGAATCTACCACTTAAAACTAGGAAATTCAACGCTCGAAGAGCATCCACGCAATCCTTTTCAGGAGCTGCCACATCGATTTGGAACTCGCTCCCAGTGAAAATTTGAAATCATTATTATTTTTTTATAAGAAACAAAAAATGTTCCTCTTTGAAAGCCACGTCAACCTCTCATCATCTTTTCATAAAACAGTATGGACTCTTTTCTGAACTCTTTTAATCTGAGTTGCTTATGCTTTCACATTTGTTCCTCAGTTTCCATTTTTTTTTTTCCTCCAGTACTTAAAATTACTCACTTTTCTACCTATGCCTTACACTTAGTCCTGTCCTACCATTCTTGGTTCGGTTGTTAAATCATTTTTCTTCCTTCATGTTCAATGTAAGTTGGGGCATGTCTTCTCTTTTCATGTACAGAGCGCTGTTCAATCATGGTTGAGTGAGCTGTAAATGAAGGCATAAATAAATAACCACATAAATAAATTTCCTTTTCATCAACGTGCATGAAATATGGGCCATATTATGAACCTTTGGCGGTTTATCCTCTGAACTAAGGAGCATATTTACTAGGACAGCGATAAAAAAACGCAAAGCGCTTAACGCTTGTTTATTTATCGCCGTCTGTCACAGGAATTTATTGTCCTGGTAACGCGTTATTGACAACGGGTTACTCCAGGGTGATAATATTCCAGGGAAATGGGCCAACATCGCTGGAAAACCAGCGATGTTGCACCCAAAACGGAGATAGCCTTGGTGATATGACCCTGTGGTCGTATCACCATAATCCACCTCCCATGTTAAATTCCTGCGTTAAGGCATAGTTAACGGGATTTAAAATATCGCTACCCCTCGTTGATGATATCACGAAGCTGGGGTAGCGATATTTTCCCATGGTGTTTTGTCAGGCACGCCTCCTTTGCATCTCATTAGAGATGCAAACAAAACGGGAGCTGAAACAAGGAAACACGCGCTAGCTTGTCCTTGCAAATAATGCAATATAATTATCGCCGCTTTTAGGCCGAAAACGGCCGCAAAAGCAGCGATAATTATGTCACCAGCCCTTGATGATATGCCCCTTAGATTTTTCTCCAGAAATCGGAGGATTTTCAGTTAAAACCTAGGTCCAAATCAGCCCCTGGATGTGTTCCATTGAAGAACAATACAATCAGATGGGTGGGCATTGAACCTGTGTGTGTGATCTGCGGCTGAAGATTCAAAATGGAGAAAAAGCCAGCTCAGACTTTCATGCTTCAACAGCTGATAAAATGACGTCAAACTTTGACTCGGTAATAATAATTGTATATAAAATATTCTGTTCAAAGGGCTTTGCAAAATATGTTGTACAAATAAGAATTGTTATTCATGCATTTATCAAGTACACATAGGTGAGAACATTGCCTGTTAATCATTCAGTCTTTGCATCTGCCTCTCAAGCTTCAAGCAACACCAGAAGACTGGTGTGCAGTTACCCACCTTGTAACTAAAGGTCTCGCTTCTTGACTGTAAATATAATATATATCTGCTAGTAGAAAGTTCCAAGTTCCCCACGAAATGGGGACAGAGGCACTTTTTTAACCATATTTATTAGCCTTTTGGCATTTTTCCATACATAACAGCCAAACACAATTACAGTGGGAGACCAAAAGTCTGAAGTGGTTGAAGGATGGAGGTAGGCAGATACAATGGGGAGATGGCCTTCTCTGGAACTTGACATACAGGGTTGGGAAAGTAACAGTCCAAATAACTGTGAGCAATGGTGAACTAAGGGGCATATTATCAAGACAGGCGATAAAATTATCGCCGCTTTAGCGGCAGAAAACTGCTGCTAAAACGGCGATAATGTGCTTGATAATATGCTCTATGGAATTCCAATTGAAGCTCAGTTTAGATGTCCTTCACATCTAACATGGGCTTCAATTGGAATTCCATAGAGCATATTATCAAGCCCATTATCGCAGTTTTAGCGGCAGTTTTCTGCCGCTAAAGCGGCGATAATTTTATCGCCTGTCTTGATAATATGCCCCTAATTTGGTGTCAACTCAGAAACTGGGATAGGGGGCTCTAGTGGAGCAAGGGAGGGACGGACACTTAACTGGAGCCGGATAGGTGAGGGCACCAAGGCATGGAGACATGCGCGAGACAATCTAGTTACATTGGAAATAATGGATGATGTTGGCCGAAGGGTGGTTTAGTTGAGGGTTTAGGGATTATGGGAGCAATGTATCATCTTTGGGGTTCTCTTTCAGACCTCCAAGAAGGTATCTCAATTGACAACCATTGGGCGCTTGCGCAGGCCCTTAGCATTTTCTCAGCTCAAGGCCTTACTTTCAGGGTCAGCCCAAATGATTGTGGACTGGCGCCATAATTGGCGTGTGGAAGGGACCTTGACTTTCCATCACATGGTGAGTGCTTGAACGGCCAGAGGGGTGCATTGAGCTGACAACTCACCCTGTGTCATAAGGGTCGCCTTAACCCAGTTACAGTTTTTTTACTCAACAAATCTTTGGATTCTGGAACATATAGTTTTACAATTTCTATTGTTTTATGGACATACAAATGACAGCATTTACAGGACTCTTATCTGAGAACCTAGACTGAAATGGGGTCAGTTGGCAACTGTGGGTAAAATGGAGATGCTGCATTTTTGCCTATAGAGCAGCAGGATCCCTGCTGTTTGCTCAACCCATGCTGCCTACTTACTTTAAAAGGCATTGACATGTTCCTTAGAATAGTCCCATATTGTACATACCGATTACATACATTGTGTTCCCATGCAAACAACAAAAAGGTCTAAACACAGGTGACCTTTTACCTAGTAGCTTACTTCTGTCTCTTCGACAACCAGGCTCTCGGTATCCTATCTTAATCCCTGTACCTGACGTACATAAAGATGTCCCCAGGCATGGTAGATTTATTCTGTATAAGGGTCACCACTTTTTTCATCCATGGCCAATAGCCATCAGTGCATGAGTGTTTTTTTTTTTTTTTTAGAAAAGGATTAGCAAAGGATTAGTGAATGTTTAAAAAAAATATTGATTCTGGAAAAACCCTGGAGTGACCACTTAAGTATAAAAGACCCTCACTCCCCCTTATAGAAGGAGAGGAGAATTCCTTCCAGGCTGGACCGAGACTCTACAGGCCGATCCTTTGACAGGCAGAGACTTGACATCCCTTGCGGGGTGCCATCCTTGACGCAGAGACGTGGTCCTTCATTCGGAACCATCAGGTGAGGGGTTAGCACTTCCACAGATGATTCTTGGCTCCATTAGGATCTATCCTGACATTTACATACACAGGCTTCACCCACATACCTCGGCTAGGTCCCTTTAGGTAGGCTGCACATCGTAGGAGTACTTCAATGCTATTGTTTTATATAATATGTTTTTATTCATTTTATTAGCACTATGATATTGGTACTAGCGATTACATTTGTCGGCTCCTGTCTTTTGATTGTTGCAGCTAATATGTTTCACATTAGACTGACACTTGACCAGTAAATAATTATTGAAATCTTTTCAATCGTCATTCATTGTGTATTCCCAGAAAAGCAAGTACAAGTGACTGGGCGACAGATACTGTATTGTTTCCATGATACCTGAGGAATCAGGGTTGTCATGTACAGTGGTTGCCAGAAACAACCGACACTGGTGTAGAATACAGGGGGTGATAGTGGCACTGTAGAGCTAGCTGGTCTAATGGCTGACTCATCATGTGGGTGTGTCCAGAGTCTGTCTACACAACAAGCCCTCAGTTTAGGTCATCCTAAACGCGCTGGTCCTGGGGGGTCCTAGGAACTACACAACAGCATGTCCTGTCTGATTTGCTAAATAAACCCTACAGGGTCCCTTTGTCCATGTCCCCTGTGTCATTCCCCCATTGTCAGTGTTGCAGTGTCAGTTCCCACCTTCTCTATGTCTCTGTGACTTTGGCTGCAAACTTCTTTAGCATTCACATGAGTGTCCCGTTGCCTAGGTCAGTGTACCCATTTCCACATATCCTGTTATGTATGTCAGCATCCCAGTGTTCGGGTACCCTTTTCACCTTGTGTTGATGTTCCTGCGGTAGAACGGGCATCCCTTTGTCATTGTCCACGTGCCGGTATACCCAGGTCTGTGCCTTTGTCAAGGTGTCAGTGTCCACATGTCGTTTGTGTCGAAATATCAATTTTTCAGGCTAAGGGCCTGATTTAGAGTTTGGCGAATGGGTTACTCCCTCACCAATGTAACAGATATCTGGTCCGCCGCACTACAAGTGCCATTAGATATAATGCGCTTGTAATATGACGGATGGGATATCCCTCATATTTTGTGACGAAGTAAAACATCCACCGAACTCTAAATCAGGCCCTAAGTTGTCTAGTATCAATGTACCTGTATCCCAATCCTAGTTTCCCAGTGTCACTATCTCAATGTTAGTTTCACCATGTCAGTGCCACATGTCTATCTCCAAAGGCCAGTGTCCTAGTGTCATTTATTCACTCAAGGACAATGCATTACAGGCTAGCATTCCTAAGCTAGAAAATAGATGGAGATGAGTGCATAAGGTTCCAGGGACAGTAGTGGAGAGTTTGAATGCTAATACGATTAAAGATAGACTAACATAGAGAGTTAAATGAAACATCAGTGGAAAACAGTGACACAATGACCCTGAATTGCACAATTCTCAATGAGCAATACAGATTACATCATGAGTTTGAATGACATGAGCAAGAGTGAGGTATGAGGGTGAGTGAGATTAATGCAACAAATAAACACCTGGTGATGTGTAGGGTAATATTAGGACAGTGGGAGAGACATTGCTGTGGACAAGGATTTTTAGTTTTTCACCAGAAATTCAGACTTTTCTCACGTCATCCAAGTACTAAAACCTACTATCTACCAAAATGACCTAATACCTTCAATCATCATCAAAGTGAGCATCTCTCTATTTTCTAACTTCTGGTGGTGATTAATCAAGTCATTTCTCAGGGAAAACGTATTCTGAGATACATAAAAAGAAACTGGGCAAATTCTCTACGCAAATCACTCCTCTGATGAAAAAAATAACCTCACCCTAAAAACCTAGGAAGAGCCATAGAGGTATTTGAGGAAGGTTGTTCAAATGTTGAGAGCATTCAAATCTTCATTGATATTGTGGATTTGGGTCGCTTTAGATTTTTATTAGTTCGTCTGCAAGCATGTTTGAGGCTTGCACATCGAGACAGAGAAAAAGCTCTATGGTAGGCTATTGACAGGAGTCCATCTAGTTTTAATTCGAGTTCAAGCCCCTGGAGGCGCTTTTGTGCAACCCGTAGAACACTGTTTAGAGTTTACCCGTGAACAAAAGAGCCCAAGCC
Source organism: Triturus cristatus (assembly GCF_964204655.1). Classification (NCBI taxonomy): domain Eukaryota; kingdom Metazoa; phylum Chordata; class Amphibia; order Caudata; family Salamandridae; genus Triturus; species Triturus cristatus. The sequence continues at coordinate 606,049,389 of NC_140594.1, forward strand.
TCTGTAGGCATAAATAGGGCGGGAGCTATTGTTCTAATTAGTTCTGAATACCCTCACGGGTGACATGTCATGCTCTTCAAGTCTACTGATTCAGTGATTGAAAAATCAGGGTGAACTGCACCACGTGGCGCACCAGAGGGTGCAGCATCTTGAGTTGATTTTGCTGCCGCTTGAGTAGATTTTCTACTTGAGCAACAGGATGCTGACCGGTAACTGTCATGACTACTCACGACCACCCGTGAGAAGTCTTGTATGGTGCCCTCCTAGTGACCGTGACCAAACATCCCACTAGGGAATGGCAAATTTTGCTTGCGCTAGCCAACTTACCAGTGTGTGAGAAAAAACTCCGCCACGCGGTGGTTTGCGGAATTTGGCTGGAACTCCGCGTTATAGAGCAAAGGGAAGTGGCCAAAACTCCGCTAATTCCGCTGGCGGAGCGGATGGTATCACCCACCCCTAGTTTTAATACATACTAAAGTGTAATGTTAGTACAGTTAACCATTCATTCACTTATTTGCAATCACACTCACCCTTTGTGGATTGGCTGAGTCTACTTGTAGGAGGAGGGTGTTAGTGTAATGTACAAGGGGGCTGGGGAAAAGGGGTATGTAGGAGAGTAGGATCCTTCTGCATGTGCAACTCCACATTTGGCCTGGTGCTAAGCTGGGTTTTGACTAGTCTGACTGGGATCCTGCTAACCAGAACCCCAGTCTATCTGCTTTCTCCTTACATTGTTGTGATCAGTACTTAGGTACATACCAGATTGGATACTGGGGTACCCTTGTCAGTCCCTAGTATATATGGTACCCTTGTAACCAGGGCAAAGGTACCCCAGAGGTCTACCATGGGCTTCAGCATGTATTATGCCACCAATAAGAGACCATTCAGAATGGAACTACAGGCCCGATTTGCTGCCTTGTAAGTTGGTGCATGCACCACTTACTAAAGATATATGTATACTATATCTAAGAGTCACTGCACTTAAAACCTATAAGACACCCCTATAGCAGGCCTTTACAATCACAATTACAAAGGTTCTAAGTGAGAGGGTGCCCTTGCATGAGCAGGACACCCCGGCAGCCTACGGAGTCCATTCTCCTGGACTGTCAGTGAAGCAGCCATATATTATATATAAAGGCGCATTATGCAACCGCGTGATGACCATCTTGAAAAAGGGCTGCAACCAACCCTATCATGTTTGGTGTCAAACATGTTGGAATCATACCTCCACACCGCTAACCGGTGTGGGAGTTAAGATTTCACTCACGAGGAAGGACCTTTGTGGGGCCCTCGGTGTTCCCGGTACAAGCCTTCTTGACCCGGACAGCCCAAAATGATTGCTTCCGACCAGAGACACATTTCTTCCCTCCTGCTGCTGAGCCAAGCTCGAGCAAGGGAATGAAGAACAATAGGCGTCCTGTCACAGGGAGGTGTGACCACCTCCCAGACAGGATTTAGTGTATTAGGGCTGGGTGGGTGCGCTTGCAAAGTGTCTGAAAGTCTGCATGAGGGGCACATTTGGTGTCCTTGTGCATAGTCCAGTTCAACCCAGTCCTGGGAGATGTTGGCTCCCGCTCTGGCACGCAACTGGACAAAGGACATGGGAGTAACCTCTCCCCTGTCAAGACCTGGGAGGGTCCACTGAATCTTTCCAACCCTCTCCCATGGGTACTTAAGGGCTAACCTGGCTGTAAGACCTTAGATTCATTGTGGGCAAGATTCAGACATGAAACCAGTGCACTTCGACCGTCTGGGCATTCTGGACTTCGCTGGACTTCATTTGGGCCTGACTTCGTCTCCCTCTCAGTCTGCTGCATTGTCTGTGCCTATGCACCATATAGGATCCATGCAGGACCTGTGGAGGATTAAAGACATATGAAGATGATCTCCCTTGGAGTGACACAGTCACTCCATTGCATTCGCAGGTACCGCAACACTGCTGACCCGTCTGCTGATTCCAAGCTCCTACAGACTCTGAAGGGTCCAGCATCACAGGAGGTGGGTTCCTATGTTCATCAAGGCCCAATCTGCCCTCTCATCGAGTTTGAGACCAGTATCCCTTGTGGGGGCTGCAATACCCAAACCCCTGCGCACCGAGTATATTTCTAAGTGCATGTGCTTGTTGGCAATTCCTTGACAAGTGCATTGGGCTCCAAGTAGCCCCAACCTCTGGCATCTCTTCCTACAAAGATCTTCAGCCATCTGGCACCGAGTGCTCCATGGCCTGTTGTTTTGTGAAGCTGCTCATGTTCATCTTTGTACTCCTGTTCCTCTGGCCTGTGGGTCCAATTGAGGGTCAGCTTTTCTTTTCTTTGACTACCCTGGTTTCTCCAGGCTTTCCCAGACTCCCCTGGCTGTGGTGAGTCTCCTAGACCTTGCTGGTCCGAACCGTACACTTCTTTGACCTTCTGCATGGGTTGCTGCTGCCAAGGCTTGTTGGTGCTCCAACTAGACATCGACCCCTCAACACTCGACATCCTTTGTGGGACAGCTTGCATCTGGCTCCTGGTCATCCTCCATGTAGGCTGGTCCCCGCAGCTGCAGAGTCAAGGTCACCGTCAACTATACTGAAGCACCCGACATCAGTGAGCTACCATCTACCGAGTCCCTGGTCACTCTCAAGTGACCCAGACTCTGTCCTCTCTGCTTTTAGGTACTCCTCAACAAGAATCCATGTTTGGATTCCAACGGACACTCTTCTCTCTTCCAGCAACAGTACTTTCCCAAAGTCCTCCATTGAGTTTGACAGCGATTTCTGACGCCACTTCACACCTATGCACCCGGCTCCACTGGGCTAGGTAACTTGGGTACTTCAGTATCCACATGAGGGGTGGCTCTCCAATCTTCTCTCTTCCTCGGGGTTTCTATAAAGTCCACTGGGAAGGGTCCCTAATCTCTAAAACTCCAACCGTGACTTGCACATAGACTTGTACGGAGCACGCAGTTGTGTTCTCACACTACACCCACACTCCGTGGGGTCCCTATATACTCACTTTGGGTGGTTCCTTGGGGTCCCAGCAATTCTACATCCTCTCGACATCGTCCTGACTCGAGTCGTGGTTCCTCTACCACTTTCTTACTTTCTTAGTAAATTGTCTGGTTCCCCCTCCCCCCCCCCCCCCCCCCCCCGGGGCCCACTGTGTATTTGTACTATTTACTGTGATTTATTTGCTATGGTATTGTGTGCTGTGTGCATATCTCCATGTAGGAGATAATGGATTGTACTAGAGAGTATAATATAATAAATACACATTTTTATAAATACCTTGTGAGGTTCTCTTTCATTTAATTTATACTATAAGAGTGTATTCGGTAAAACAAGCTGCTTTACACTCCTTCAAGACTAAGCCTGAAGGCTGCTCTCCACAGCTACCACTTGGATAGCTTTCTAAGGTTGGTGCAAGGTGTCCAGTTACATTAGTGGACAGCATATACCAGGCCAGTCTCTCACCGGGTAGAGATGATGACAGTGATCTTGGTGAAGTGGCAGAGTTTTTGGTCCAAGATCCTTTACAGGCCCTAACTGGCTCAAGCAGGGAAGACACCATAGGAAAATGCCCTTACTTTTCATCCTTAACCAAGTAACCCTAGGAAGACAGGCTGAAAGCATCAGTTGTGGAAGGTGCACTGACCAAAGATGGCGCCACTGGTGTGGGAGAGAGCAAAGGGTTGGTGAGAATGGAGGAGCCGGGATCAGACTTACATCAAATGAGATAGCTTAAAATCAAGGGAAATCGGTGTGGCTCAGTGTTCAAGGAAGGCTGTTACAATAGTGGTTGTAGAGTGAGATTATCTAGATTAACCTAACAGTATTGCTGCATAGGTATGCCTCGTCCAAAATGGGTATTTAGTAATGTAACTCAGTGGGTTAATATCTACACTGTAGCTATTCATGTACTATGTAAAAGCCACATGCTTGTTTTTTCTGTAGTTTTCGGGTAATCTGGTGGGTAAAACGAGTGCTACTTTGTTCAGAATACTTTGATACTTCTGTGAAAACAACAAGAGAGTTTATTTTTATCAATTATAGCTTTCTGTTGCAATAACTGAAATTTAATAAAATGTAACATAAATATTTCAAACATTACTTGCTGTACAGTGAGAATTGATCCATATTTCATGTACTGATGCTAAGTGAACATATTAGTGAGGCTTGAAAACCAAACCAGCAAACTCAAAGATAGAAAGGTTGTTAACTGGCTTCTACATAGATCAGGTGTCTCCCTTTTCAATCTAGGAGGTTGGGCCCAATGCCTTATTTTCAAGGTACCCGATATGTCAATAAGCTTTCTTCAGAGACATTCTATGTACATTAGTTTGAGGGGGATATTCTAAGAATGCTCTCCTGGATTGACTTTGGACACTGATCTTACTAATTGCATGATATCAAAGAATTAGAGCCAGGAGACATAAGGTGCCGATTCCGATCCTGGAAAAACCATGTACGAACCGTCGGTCAGAGCGTTTTCTCCATCCGACTCGTACCCGGGAAAAAAACCCTACAAACTTGCAAGTACGATTCGTACGGAAACACGATTTCCGTACGAGTCGTAAAAAACACCAACCGACTGAAAAATACATACGAATGAGATCCGGACGTGATGTCCGGACGGAGGTAGACCTGTTTTTACGTACCAGCAAGTACGATTCGTACCCACAGCAGTCCGGACGGCAATATTTTTACGGCACCCAAAAAGTGCCGGAAAAGCTAAGTACGCCGCGATGCCAGCGGAATAGGGGGCCTGGTACGTGCCGTACCCCCCCAGCCCCCGTATGTACACGTCGTACCCCCCCAGCCCCCGTATGTACACGCTGTACTCCCCAGCCCCCGTATGTACGCGCCGTACCCCCCAGCCCCCGTATGTACGCTCCGAACACCCCCCCAGCCCCCGTATGTACGCGCCGTACCCCCAGCCCCCCCCCCGCGGAAGTACGCGCTGAACCCCCACCCGTGTAAGTACGGACCGTACCCCCAGCCCCCCATGAATGTACGGACCGTACCCCCAGCCCCCCCGTGTAAGTACGGACCGCACCCCCACCCGTGTATGTATGGACCGTACCCCCAGCCCCCCATGTAAGTACGGACCGTACCCCCAGCCCCCCCGTGTAAGTACAGACCATAACCCCAGCCCCCCGTGTAAGTACACGGGTGGGGGTACGATTCGTACGGAAAAAATTCCGGATACGATTCGTACGGGGAAATTTTTTCCAGGATCGGAATCGGCCCCTAGTTTCAGTGGTGCTGGAACAATTTTCAGAGGGGGGATGCTGCCATCAATGTGACATCACTGAGTCACAGGTTACACAAGTGTTACACAAAGAACAAGTGTAGCAAATGAGCAACACCCATTCAGCAGCAGACTTCTATCAGTGTTGTATGTGTCTGGAGCGGTGGAGCCTTTTGGAGCACACTCGCATATATACTACTAAAGCACATTGTGATAGCATGTTGTCATTTACAGGCAACACATTTTGCATTGAAATGGCCACCAACTGTGGGTAAGCAGCCTTTAGTGCGCAGCTGCTACTGCGCATACCATTACTTCGCAAGCGTTACTACGCTTGCGATGTTACAACGCAAGTTGTAACATCGCAAGCGTTGTTACTACGCATGCGTTGTAATGGTAACGATCCATGTCGTTGTAAGGAAACTGAGGCTGTTTCCTCCCAACGACGTGCACCGCCCCTCGGCGACGACGTGAGGAAGGTCCCAGGAGGAGAGAGGAACCACGAGGAGTGTCAGGTAAGGGGTAGTGTTAAGGGGTATGTGTAGTGTTTAAGGTTTGAAGGTAGGGTTTAGGGTAGTGTTGTGGTGTATGTGTAGAGTAGGGAGACGTGCTGGGGTAGAGTTTTAGGGTTTAGGGTAGTGTTGTGGTGTATGTGTAGTTTAGGTTAGTGTTTTAGGGTTAAGGGTAGTGTAGGTGGGTCGTATGGTATGGTTAAGGGTAGTGTTTTGGTGTATATGTAGTGTAGGGGGTCGTGCTGGGAGTTGCTGGGAGTGGCGTATTGGCGTGTTGTGTTTTTGTAGTGTAGGAAGTTGTGTTGGGGGTAGTGATTTAGGGTTTAGGGAAGAGTAGTGGTGTGAAAAGTAAAAGGTTTTCATGTTTTTACGAAGTAGAGGTAAGCGAAGTAAAATTATGCGTACTAATGCCGTTTGCGAAGTAAAAAAATCGCACTAAATGCATGCGTAGTAATGGCATGCTAAGTATCGTCATATATTCCCAACTGTGCATTGACATACAGTTTTACTGAAAAAAACTATATAGCACACAAACAATAATATGTGGAAAACAGGTTTCCGTGAGTGAAGTGTCTTGATTTATTTTGATACTATCAAAATCCACCACACTTCAGAATTAAAATTGTGCCTCATTTGTGCTTTCTTTGCTGCTGATGTATTTTGAAATATTTGTATAGCTCATTTACATAATGTTAAAATGCGGCTGCAATATCAGGCCTAAGAAGATGTTGCTAAAACCGTCATTATTAGGATTGCACATATAGGTGTCACATGTATGAAACCATTTTGCATCCGCAAACGGTGTGATTTGCGAAATCTGACCATTTGTGAATGCAAATAAGCCTTTCAAGATGTATGAAAGATTTGTAGTCGCAATTTTAGCTAATCGAAATCTTTTGCGATTATCTAAAATTGCGAATGGAAATGGAGAATCACAATTGCGATTCTGTAAGCACATGCACCAAGCATTTTCTAAACGCAAACTGTGCAATTTGAAAATGTTATTACCATTGACTCCAAGTTGGTGGTAACCATGTGCAATTTTTGATATATGCACAAAAATGAATTTTATTAAAGTGTCATGTAGCGCACACATGCCCTAGGGGCATGTGTTCGCTTTACATGTGCACTTTTCTTTTGGTGTGCTTCAGGGGGGCCTTGGGCCCATGGGCACCCTTGGTTTTTCTATTACCAAATTTGCGATTACCAATTAGGTAATTGCAAATTAGCTAATACAAAACCATTCGCACCTATGGGCTTTAGGATCAATTGGAGTAGTATTACCTAATAGCGATGACCTAATTGCAATTATGATTTTTTAAGAATCGCTATTAGGTAATAGCTATTTTCTTACATATCATTTTGCATTCCCTAAATATTGATGACCTAAAATTCACTATTTAAGAAATGTTTTTTTGATACATGTGGCCCATAGCCTTTATCCGTGCGAATGCACTTTACTCTATATAGTTTCAATGAGTCAAATAATGTTAAATTGTACCACTGATACCAGGCTAAAGACAATGTAGCTAAAACCATCCCTATTATGATTGCACATATTGCATTTACCCCTCCAAATGCATTTTAGCCCGCATAGTTTTAATTAGTAGCAATAATCTAAAATTGCATCTGCTAAGCTTGGCCGTGGCAGGACTGCAAACATAGCTCAAATCTCCTTGAACACATTTCAACTTGGTTGTTTCTTTTATTAAGTCTCATTGTATTAAATAACAACTGTGAGGTCAGTTCATGGATGACGTAGCTAAGATTCTCTGTAGTACGAGGTTAGACTAAAAGATGAAGGGGCAGATTTACAAGGAAAGTGACACAGTGCATTATTATTATTATTATTATCATTGAGATTTATAGAGCGCGACGGCTACCCCAAGTAGGGGTGTCCCGGCGCTAAAAACTATCAGGTGAGTTGCGGCCAGCGAGATAAAAAGCCAAGGGCCGATTAAGAGAGCCTAAAAGAGCCAAGTTTTTAAGGCTTTTCTAAAACCAGATTCAGTATTTACCTGCCGCAGGGCCTCTGGCAAGGCATTCCACAGTGATGCTGCACCAACTGTGAAAGTCCTCCCTCCCAGGCGTGCCTTCACGAAGCGAGGGGTTTGCAGCAAGATCTGAGAGTTTGATCGTAACACCCGATTTTGTTTATATAAACTCAATCTTTGCTTTAGGTAGCTAGGACTTTTTCCCTTAAGGGCCCGATACGCTAGAATCAGGGCCTTAAATTGAATTTGTTTCTCCACCTTCAGCCAATGGAGCTTCTGTAAGTGCATGCCGCAAGCCATTTGGTTGAGCCGCACTGAGTCACTTTCATAGCACAGGGATGCGACTTATGTACAACAATATGTCGCATCTCTATGCTTCCCCCTGTTCTGGCCCACAAACTGCTCCCATGCGCCGGCGCAGGCACCCTTGCACCATGGTGCAGGATGCCTGCATCGTGGGGAGATTGTTTATGTGCAGGAAGGGTTCCCTTCCTGCACATAAACAATCAGAAACTATGTTTTTCAACTTCTATGTGTGCTGCACTAGCACACATAGAACTTGCAAAGCATCATTGTTTTACTGATTGTTTATGTGCAGGAAGGGACACCTTCCTGTACATAAAAAATAACCAGAGGAGATTTCCACTTTCTATGTGTGCTGCAGTATGCAGCACGCATAGAATGAGGAAAAAACAGGAGAAATGAAAACATTTATCCTCGTTGCTCCTCCCTACGCCTCCCCTGGGTAGGCGTAGCATTCTCACGCATTTCCAGACTTACGATTTCTCGTAAATCTGGAAATATGTCTGGTTCCATGGGTGTTGCGTGGAAGCACCCACAGCAACCCCCATGGAACGCCCGTTGCATGCAAAGTGCTGCATGCAAAGGAGCAATATTTACAAGGACAGGAAAAGTCAAACAGGGTGGCTTTTCCTGTCCTTGTAAATATGGGGCACTAAAATGTGCCGCCAGTGTGGCACAAACAGTGACGCACCGGTGGCTCAAGGGGCTTGTAAATCTGCCCCGAAGTTGTTAAAAGCTGCCATCACCATGTTTGTACACATCGATTTTCGTCCTTTGAATACACATTAGTCCGTATGGTTTTAATGAATATAATAATGTTAATTTGCACTTATGATGCCAGGGTTAAGACAAAACTGAAGATATTGCCTGCACCATGTTTGCTTATATGATTTAATTCTTTCTGAGCATAGCTTAGCCTGAATGGCTTTAGGGAGTATGACATGTTTTAACAATCCAAATCATTTGAAATATTTTTTATCTATATCTACTGTGAATATATTGTGAAGATTTTAATTATTCAGACAATAAACTTTCATTAAACTTTAAACAGATCATAGACAGGAATTTAAATTACCAAAAAAATTATAGCCTACAGCCTTTCCGTTCATGCTCCAGGTGACCTAGCAAGATTGTCACATAGTTTGCTTTACAAAATCTTCTCTCTTTGCAGAGAAAGAGAAGTAAACATCAGTATCCCTTTTAAAGGAATAAGTAGCAGTTTATCAGACATTGCCTATCATTTAACCCCTGACTTTGAACTCATTGCAAATGTAGCAAGATAAAATCAAAGGGGCAGATTTATAAGCGCCTTGCGCCTCTTTTACGCCGCCGTTGCGTCACTTTTGTGACGCAGCGGCGGCGCAAAACCAGCAGCAGGCTGCGGGGTATTTACAACGTGACACATCTGGGAGATGCGTCACGTTGTAAAGCCCTGCGCCAGAAGTAGGCGTTCCTGCACAGGGGGGGGGGGCGTTCCGTCGCAGGAACGCCTCCTAAAAGTGGCTGAGTGAAATCTACAAGATTTCACTCAGTCCCTTTTGAGCCCATGCTGCGTCAAAACCCTGCGCCTGCTTGAAGCAGGCGTAAGGATTGACGCAGCATTATAACGATAGGTCACCCCAGAGCCTTGCTGGAGCTGTGTCGCGCTTGCGACGCAACTCCAGCAATGCGCCGCCTTTACGGCACAGATGCGTCACGCATCTTCCCGATTTTTGCCCCATGATGCGCCGCATTGTAAATGCGGCGCATCCATGGTGGCGGAGTCGTGACGCACAATAATTTGAATTTTGAATTTAAAAGCATTTATTGAGCGCACCTATACCATGCGGTTTCATGGCGCTTTGTGTGGTGCAGTGGCCGTCGACAGTGGGAGGCTAGGCATTGTAGGCGCGCTCGAATAAAAAGGTTTTGAGGTCCTTCCGAAACTGTACATAGGAAGGAGATGTACGAAGGACAGCAGGAAGGGAATTCCAAAAGAGCGGGGCGAGAACAGCGAACTTCGCTCCGCCAGATTTCTGTTTCTTAAAGCGAGGAATGGCCAAAAGAGCCATATGGGTGGAGCGAAGTTCTCGGCCTGGAAGATAGGATTTTATGGCAGAGCATATAAACTCAGGGGCGGTTCCCGACCTAGCCTGGAAAGTGAGGCAGCCAAGTTTGAAAAGGGCGCGCTCTCTCACCGGGAGCCAGTGCAATGCTTTAAGCAATGGAGTGGCTCGATGGTGTTTGGGTAGGCCGTAGATCAAGCGGGCCGCTTGATTCTGTATAAGTTGCAAGCGATGAATAGCATAAGCAGGAGCCCCATTGTAAATAATGTTACCATAGTCAATTCGTGATAGTACCATGGCCAGCACAATGATCTTTAGAGCAGATAAGGAAAAGAAGCGGGAAACTTTCCTGATTATTCTTAGTGAGAAGAAGTAAGCAGAGACTACTGATCCAACATGTGAATGGACGGAAAGTTGTGAGTTTAGGAGAATCCCGAGCGTTTTGACTTTAGGGACAGGGAGAGGGGGAACACCAAGTGACAGGGGCCAATGAGAGGGGGCCCACGGACTGCAACCACCTCCGGTCAGGACTAACTCGGTCTTGTCCGGGTTGAGTTTGAGGTGGTTGCAGTTCATCCAATCCTGGATAAATGTCATAACTGTCCGGACGTTAAGAGCAGATGAAGAGGGATTAGAAAGATTGAAAATTAGCCGGAGGTCATCGGCGTAGTTGAACACCGTGACCTCCATCTGCTGTAACGAAAAAATGAGGGGGTAAATGTATAAATTAAATAGGAGGGGGAAAGTGATGAGCCCTGAGGAACCCCACACTCCACCTTACGGGAGACAGCGGTGAAATCGGCCAAGTGGACCGCTTGGGCCCTCCCTGTTAGGAAGGACTCAATCCACGAGAAGGCCAAGCCTTCTATGCCCGCCGCCCTGACACGGTTAAGGAGGATGGAATGGTCCACCGTATCAAAGGCTACGGACAGGTCTAGTAAGATCAGGGCTTGAGGGAAGTTGGTGTCAATTCCTTCACGCAGCTCGTCCATTACCGAGATCACCACTTTCTCGGTGGAGTGCAAGGGGCGAAAGCCAGCTTGACAAGGAGAGAGACAGTGATTAGTTTCTACATGGGAGCTTAGAGTAGTTGTGACATGAGTTTCCAGGACTTTTGCTAAGTAAGGCAGAAGGGAAATGGGGCGATAATTGGAGGGGGAGGATGGATCAGCGTCAGGTTTTTTAATGATGGGTATTACAACCGCTGATTTATGTGAGCTGGGAACAGTTCCCGTCCTTAGCGAGTCATTGAGAAGGGTCAGAGGTGGAATAGGGCAGGTTGAATAAATTTCCCTAAGAATATGGGCTGGGGCAAAGTCTAGGGGAGAACCCGATTTAACTCGACGAAGTAGTGGGGGAAGTGTGTCATTAGTTAACAGGGGAATAAAATTGAGTTTGGGGACCGTGGGCGGGGGGAAGGGTTGACAAATGTAAGGGAAGGTGGGGGAATGTTAAGCTTGATTTTGACCACTTTGTCAATAAAAAACTCGTTGAGCGAGTCACAGAGGGACTGAGAGGGGGGAATGGTAACCATAGTTCTACTGGATAATGCCAGTTCATGGACCGTAGAGAAAATTTCCTTCGAGCAGGACTCAGCTGCCATTATCCTGCAAGTATAGAAATCAGTTTTAGCTTCAAGGATGCCCTTTTTTAAAGTTTTTAGAACAGACAGATAGATTGTCTTTAGCTCGGAACTGTAAGTTTTCCTCCAGGCTCGCTCGGCTCTCCTTGCAGCCAATTTCTTTACTTTTAGGTCTGAAGTAAACCATCGATTGGCTGCATGGGCCCGCTTAACTGTAAGCCGCCTGAGAGGTGCGAACTCGTCACCCGCCCGGGTCAGCCAGTTGTTAATGACGGCCAATTGGGAGGTAGCGGCAAGGTCTGCGAGGTCAGGACTGGTTTTGGCCAAAGTTGAGCAGAGAGAGGGCATGTCCGTTTTACCCCATTTCCTGACCCAGATATTTTTGGGGAGTGGGGGTTTGGCCATCACGGTCAGTGCAAGGGAAAAGGAAATGATAAAGTGATCTGACCAGGAACACGGAAATATTGTAGGGGATGTTGATGGAATGTTTAATGCCCTGATTTGATCCAACATGTGACCGTGTGTGTGCGTGGAACTTTGAGTAAGCCGTAAAAAATTCAGAGAGATCATAAGATCAGTGAATTCTTTAGATTGGAAACTCTCAGCAGGTTCATTGGGCCAATAATTTAGGTCCCCTAGGACTAGTACTGATGAGTTGTTGATCACCAGGGTGGCCAGTAGAGCCTGAATGCTTGGGAGGAAAGACGGGGTAGGTTGGGGAGGGCGATAAATTAGAACAAAAGTGAGTGGTGTCCGATGAAGAGTCGAGCGAGCTACAAGGTAGTCTACATCAGGAATAGGTGGGGAAGGGAGAGTCTGAAAGCTGAAATCAGTCCGGGCTATTAAGGCCACTCCCCCGCCCCGTTTGCCCTTTGGCCGGTCTGCTCGAATGACAGAGTATGAAGGGGGCAGTGCTGCTAACACATTGGGTAGAGAGTCAGCCTTGAACCAGGTCTCAGTTAGAAATAAGAGGTCAGGTTCATGAGTGTCGATGTAATCAAATAGCTCGTACTGATGATTGACCGCAGACCTAGTGTTTAGGAGCGTAACTGAGGTATTACAAAGTGGGGCAGGAGGGGCTAATGGGGGCAAGGGAGTGGTAGAAAACATTGTAGGCGAAAAAACTAAATGTGAAGAAATGATGGGGGGACAGTGAGGAGGGGGTATGAATAGACCAAGCTGTCTCAAGTAAGTAATTACTGAGGGGTCGACAGCTCCAGGGGCCCAATAAGAGTATAGTTAGGCAGGCGAATACATAATTAAACGGGCAGTATCTCGTGACCCTAGCCCCGTTCGGCCGCGGACGGGCGCAGACGGGCTTAACTCAGGCGCAACTCCGGCGCGCCTTCGTCGCGCCCGCTGCGCTCGTCCGCTGCGCTGACACATACTGCTCGATTAAGTAGGGGCGGAGCGGTGGAGGAGGGGCAGGGCTAGGATGGAAGGCAGCCCAACCAAAGATGGCGCACGCTGCCGCTGGGAGCCCACAAACGCGCCAACCCGACCTGGCAACCCACCTCTGAAACCCGAATGAGGTAAGAACCTGCACAACCTTTAAAACGAGTTAGTGACAAAAAAAATACAGTGCAGACATAACATCGCCTATGCTCATAGTCAGCGGGGGTGGAGTGCAGGGAAATAATAGCGAGCTCTCCAAGCGTTTACCGACCAGCCCACTGCCACCGGGCTACTAGCAAACACAAGGGAGATCGAATCCTGGCTCCTAAGTAGGGGCGGAGCGGTGGAGGAGGGGCAGGGCTAGGATGGAAGGCAGCCCAACCAAAGATGGCGCACGCTGCCGCTGGGAGCCCGCAAACGCGCCAACCCGACCTGGCAACCCACCTCTGAAACCCGAATGAGGTAAGAACCTGCACAACCTTTAAAACGAGTTAGTGACAATAAAAATACAGTGCAGACATAACATCGCCTATGCTCATAGTCAGCGGGGGTGGAGTGCAGGGAAATAATAGCGAGCTCTCCAAGCGTTTACCGACCAGCCCACTGCCACCGGGCTACTAGCAAACACAAGGGAGATCGAATCCTGGCTCCTAAGTAGGGGCGGAGCGGTGGAGGAGGGGCAGGGCTAGGATGGAAGGCAGCCCAACCAAAGATGGCGCACGCTGCCGCTGGGAGAACGCAAACGCGCCAACCCGACCTGGCAACCCACCCTCGGAAACCCGAATGAGGTAAGAACCTGCACAACCTTTAAAACGAGTTAGTGACAAAAAAAATACAGTGCAGACATAACATCGCCTATGCTCATAGTCAGCGGGGGTGGAGTGCAGGGGAATAATAGCGAGCTCTCCAAGCGTTTACCGACCAGCCCACTGCCACCGGGCTACTAGCAAACACAAGGGAGATCGAATCCTGGCTCCTAAGTAGGGGCGGAGCGGTGGAGGAGGGGCAGGGCTAGGATGGAAGGCAGCCCAACCAAAGATGGCGCACGCTGCCGCTGGGAGCCCGCAAACGCGCCAACCCGACCTGGCAACCCACCTCTGAAACCCGAATGAGGTAAGAACCTGCACAACCTTTAAAACGAGTTAGTGACAATAAAAATACAGTGCAGGCATAACATCGCCTATGCTCATAGTCAGCGGGGGTGGAGTGCAGGGAAATAATAGCGAGCTCTCCAAGCGTTTACCGACCAGCCCACTGCCACCGGGCTACTAGCAAACACAAGGGAGGTCGAATCCTGGCTCCTAAGTAGGGGCGGAGCGGTGGAGGAGGGGCAGGGCTAGGATGGAAGGCAGCCCAACCAAAGATGGCGCACGCTGCCGCTGGGAGCCCGCAAACGCACCAACCCGCCCTGGCAACCCACCTCTGAAATCCGAATGAGGTAAGAACCTGCACAACCTTTAAAACGAGTTAGTGACAAAAAAAATACAGTGCAGACATAACATCGCCTATGCTCATAGTCAGCGGGGGTGGAGTGCAGGGGAATAATAGCGAGCTCTCCAAGCGTTTACCGACCAGCCCACTGCCACCGGGCTACTAGCAAACACAAGGGAGATCGAATCCTGGCTCCTAAGTAGGGGCGGAGCGGTGGAGGAGGGGCAGGGCTAGGATGGAAGGCAGCCCAACCAAAGATGGCGCACGCTGCCGCTGGGAGCCCGCAAACGCGCCAACCCGACCTGGCAACCCACCTCTGAAACCCGAATGAGGTAAGAACCTGCACAACCTTTAAAACGAGTTAGTGACAATAAAAATACAGTGCAGACATAACATCGCCTATGCTCATAGTCAGCGGGAGTGGAGTGCAGGGAAATAATAGCGAGCTCTCCAAGCGTTTACCGACCAGCCCACTGCCACCGGGCTACTAGCAAACACAAGGGAGATCGAATCCTGGCTCCTAAGTAGGGGCGGAGCGGTGGAGGAGGGGCAGGGCTAGGATGGAAGGCAGCCCAACCAAAGATGGCGCACGCGCCGCTGGGAGCCCGCAAACGCGCCAACCCGACCTGGCAACCCACCTTTGAAACCCGAATGAGGTAAGAACCTGCACAACCTTTAAAACGAGTTAGTGACAAAAAAAATACAGTGCAGACATAACATCGCCTATGCTCATAGTCAGCGGGGGTGGAGTGCAGGGGAATAATAGCGAGCTCTCCAAGCGTTTACCGACCAGCCCACTGCCACCGGGCTACTAGCAAACACAAGGGAGATCGAATCCTGGCTCCTAAGTAGGGGCGGAGCGGTGGAGGAGGGGCAGGGCTAGGATGGAAGGCAGCCCAACCAAAGATGGCGCACGCTGCCGCTGGGAGCCCGCAAACACGCCAACCCGACCTGGCAACCCACCTCTGAAACCCGAATGAGGTAAGAACCTGCACAACCTTTAAAACGAGTTAGTGACAATAAAAATACAGTGCAGACATAACATCGCCTATGCTCATAGTCAGCGGGGGTGGAGTGCAGGGAAATAATAGCGAGCTCTCCAAGCGTTTACCGACCAGCCCACTGCCACCGGGCTACTAGCAAACACAAGGGAGATCGAATCCTGGCTCCTAAGTAGGGGCGGAGCGGTGGAGGAGGGGCAGGGCTAGGATGGAAGGCAGCCCAACCAAAGATGGCGCACGCTGCCGCTGGGAGCCCGCAAACGCGCCAACCCGACCTGGCAACCCACCTCTGAAACCCGAATGAGGTAAGAACCTGCACAACCTTTAAAACGAGTTAGTGACAAAAAAAATATAGTGCAGACATAACATCGCCTATGTTCATAGTCAGCGGGGGTGGAGTGCAGGGGAATAATAGCGAGCTCTCCAAGCGTTTACCGACCAGCCCACTGCCACCGGGCTACTAGCAAACACAAGGGAGATCGAATCCTGGCTCCTAAGTAGGGGCGGAGCGGTGGAGGAGGGGCAGGGCTAGGATGGAAGGCAGCCCAACCAAAGATGGCGCACGCTGCCGCTGGGAGCCCGCAAACGCGCCAACCCGACCTGGCAACCCACCTCTGAAACCCGAATGAGGTAAGAACCTGCACAACCTTTAAAACGAGTTAGTGACAAAAAAAATACAGTGCAGACATAACATCGCCTATGCTCATAGTCAGCGGGGGTGGAGTGCAGGGGAATAATAGCGAGCTCTCCAAGCGTTTACCGACCAGCCCACTGCCACCGGGCTACTAGCAAACACAAGGGAGATCGAATCCTGGCTCCTAAGTAGGGGCGGAGCGGTGGAGGAGGGGCAGGGCTAGGATGGAAGGCAGCCCAACCAAAGATGGCGCACGCTGCCGCTGGGAGCCCGCAAACGCGCCAACCCGACCTGGCAACCCACCTCTGAAACCCGAATGAGGTAAGAACCTGCACAACCTTTAAAACGAGTTAGTGACAATAAAAATACAGTGCAGACATAACATCGCCTATGCTCATAGTCAGCGGGGGTGGAGTGCAGGGAAATAATAGCGAGCTCTCCAAGCGTTTACCGACCAGCCCACTGCCACCAGGCTACTAGCAAACACAAGGGAGATCGAATCCTGGCTCCTAAGTAGGGGCGGAGCGGTGGAGGAGGGGCAGGGCTAGGATGGAAGGCAGCCCAACCAAAGATGGCGCACGCTGCCGCTGGGAGCCCGCAAACGCGCCAACCCAACCTGGCAACCCACCTCTGAAACCCGAATGAGGTAAGAACCTGCACAACCTTTAAAACGAGTTAGTGACAAAAAAATACAGTGCAGACATAACATCGCCTATGCTCATAGTCAGCGGGGGTGGAGTGCAGGGGAATAATAGCGAGCTCTCCAAGCGTTTACCGACCAGCCCACTGCCACCGAGCTACTAGCAAACACAAGGGAGATCGAATCCTGGCTCCTAAGTAGGGGCGGAGCGGTGGAGGAGGGGCAGGGCTAGGATGGAAGGCAGCCCAACCAAAGATGGCGCACGCTGCCGCTGGGAGCCCGCAAACGCACCAACCCGACCTGGCAACCCACCTCTGAAACCCGAATGAGGTAAGAACCTGCACAACCTTTAAAACGAGTTAGTGACAAAAAAAATACAGTGCAGACATAACATCGCCTATGCTCATAGTCAGCGGGGGTGGAGTGCAGGGGAATAATAGCGAGCTCTCCAAGCGTTTACCGACCAGCCCACTGCCACCGGGCTACTAGCAAACACAAGGGAGATCGAATCCTGGCTCCTAAGTAGGGGCGGAGCGGTGGAGGAGGGGCAGGGCTAGGATGGAAGGCAGCCCAACCAAAGATGGCGCACGCTGCGGCTGGGAGCCCGCAAACGCGCCAACCCGACCTGGCAACCCACCTCTGAAACCCGAATGAGGTAAGAACCTGCACAACCTTTAAAACGAGTTAGTGACAAAAAAAATACAGTGCAGACATAACATCGCCTATGCTCATAGTCAGCGGGGGTGGAGTGCAGGGGAATAATAGCGAGCTCTCCAAGCGTTTACCGACCAGCCCACTGCCACCGGGCTACTAGCAAACACAAGGGAGATCGAATCCTGGCTCCTAAGTAGGGGCGGAGCGGTGGAGGAGGGGCAGGGCTAGGATGGAAGGCAGCCCAACCAAAGATGGCGCACGCTGCCGCTGGGAGCCCGCAAACGCGCCAACCCGACCTGGCAACCCACCTCTGAAACCCGAATGAGGTAAGAACCTGCACAACCTTTAAAACGAGTTAGTGACAAAAAAAATACAGTGCAGACATAACATCGCCTATGCTCATAGTCAGCGGGGGTGGAGTGCAGGGGAATAATAGCGAGCTCTCCAAGCAATTACCGACCAGCCCACTGCCACCGGGCTACTAGCAAACACAAGGGAGATCGAATCCTGGCTCCTAAGTAGGGGCGGAGCGGTGGAGGAGGGGCAGGGCTAGGATGGAAGGCAGCCCAACCAAAGATGGCGCACGCTGCCGCTGGGAGCCCGCAAACGCGCCAACCCGACCTGGCAACCCACCTCTGAAACCCGAATGAGGTAAGAACCTGCACAACCTTTAAAACGAGTTAGTGACAAAAAAAATACAGTGCAGACATAACATCGCCTATGCTCATAGTCAGCGGGGGTGGAGTGCAGGGAAATAGTAGCGAGCTCTCCAAGCGTTTACCGACCAGCCCACTGCCACCGGGCTACTAGCAAACACAAGGGAGATCGAATCCTGGCTCCTAAGTAGGGGCGGAGCGGTGGAGGAGGGGCAGGGCTAGGATGGAAGGCAGCCCAACCAAAGATGGCGCACGCTGCCGCTGGGAGCCCGCAAACGCGCCAACCCGACCTGGCAACCCACCTCTGAAACCCGAATGAGGTAAGAACCTGCACAACCTTTAAAACGAGTTAGTGACAAAAAAAATACAGTGCAGACATAACATCGCCTATGCTCATAGTCAGCGGGGGTGGAGTGCAGGGGAATAATAGCGAGCTCTCCAAGCGTTTACCGACCAGCCCACTGCCACCGAGCTACTAGCAAACACAAGGGAGATCGAATCCTGGCTCCTAAGTAGGGGCGGAGCGGTGGAGGAGGGGCAGGGCTAGGATGGAAGGCAGCCCAACCAAAGATGGCGCACGCTGCCGCTGGGAGCCCGCAAACGCGCCAACCCGACCTGGCAACCCACCTCTGAAACCCGAATGAGGTAAGAACCTGCACAACCTTTAAAACGAGTTAGTGACAAAAAAAATACAGTGCAGACATAACATCGCCTATGCTCATAGTCAGCGGGGGTGGAGTGCAGGGGAATAATAGCGAGCTCTCCAAGCGTTTACCGACCAGCCCACTGCCACCGGGCTACTAGCAAACACAAGGGAGATCGAATCCTGGCTCCTAAGTAGGGGCGGAGCGGTGGAGGAGGGGCAGGGCTAGGATGGAAGGCAGCCCAACCAAAGATGGCGCACACTGCCGCTGGGAGCCCGCAAACGCGCCAACCCGACCTGGCAACCCACCTCTGAAACCCGAATGAGGTAAGAACCTGCACAACCTTTAAAACGAGTTAGTGACAATAAAAATACAGTGCAGACATAACATCGCCTATGCTCATAGTCAGCGGGGGTGGAGTGCAGGGAAATAATAGCGAGCTCTCCAAGCGTTTACCGACCAGCCCACTGCCACCGGGCTACTAGCAAACACAAGGGAGATCGAATCCTGGCTCCTAAGTAGGGGCGGAGCGGTGGAGGAGGGGCAGGGCTAGGATGGAAGGCAGCCCAACCAAAGATGGCGCACGCTGCCGCTGGGAGCCCGCAAACGCGCCAACCCGACCTGGCAACCCACCTCTGAAACCCGAATGAGGTAAGAACCTGCACAACCTTTAAAACGAGTTAGTGACAAAAAAAATACAGTGCAGACATAACATCGCCTATGCTCATAGTCAGCGGGGGTGGAGTGCAGGGGAATAATAGCGAGCTCTCCAAGCGTTTATCGACCAGCCCACTGCCACCGGGCTACTAGCAAACACAAGGGAGATCGAATCCTGGCTGCTAAGTAGGGGCGGAGTGGTGGAGGAGGGGCAGGGCTAGGATGGAAGGCAGCCCAACCAAAGATGGCGCACGCTGCCGCTGGGAGCCCGCAAACGCGCCAACCCGACCTGGCAACCCACCTCTGAAAACCGAATGAGGTAAGAACCTGCACAACCTTTAAAACGAGTTAGTGACAAAAAAAATTAAAGTGCAGACATAACATCGCCTATGCTCATAGTCAGTGGGGGTGGAGTGCAGGGGAATAATAGCGAGCTCTCCAAGCGTTTACCGACCAGCCCACTGCCACCGGGCTACTAGCAAACACAAGGGAGATCGAATCCTGGCTCCTAAGTAGGGGCGGAGCGGTGGAGGAGGGGCAGGGCTAGGATGGAAGGCAGCCCAACCAAAGATGGCGCACGCTGCCGCTGGGAGCCCGCAAACGCGCCAACCCGACCTGGCAACCCACCTCTGAAACCCGAATGAGGTAAGAACCTGCACAACCTTTAAAACGAGTTAGTGACAAAAAAAATACAGTGCAGACATAACATCGCCTATGCTCATAGTCAGCGGGGGTGGAGTGCAGGGGAATAATAGCGAGATCTCCAAGCGTTTACCGACCAGCCCACTGCCACCGGGCTACTAGCAAACACAAGGGAGATCGAATCCTGGCTCCTAAGTAGGGGCGGAGCGGTGGAGGAGGGGCAGGGCTAGGATGGAAGGCAGCCCAACCAAAGATGGCGCACGCTGCCGCTGGGAGCCCGCAAACGCGCCAACCCGACCTGGCAACCCACCTCTGAAACCCGAATGAGGTAAGAACCTGCACAACCTTTAAAACGAGTTAGTGACAAAGAAAATACAGTGCAGACATAACATCGCCTATGCTCATAGTCAGCGGGGGTGGAGTGCAGGGGAATAATAGCGAGCTCTCCAAGCGTTTACCGACCAGCCCACTGCCACCGGGCTACTAGCAAACACAAGGGAGATCGAATCCTGGCTCCTAAGTAGGGGCGGAGCGGTGGAGGCGGGGCAGGGCTAGGATGGAAGGCAGCCCAACCAAAGATGGCGCACGCTGCCGCTGGGAGCCCGCAAACGCGCCAACCCGACCTGGCAACCCACCTCTGAAACCCGAATGAGGTAAGAACCTGCACAACCTTTAAAACGAGTTAGTGACAAAGAAAATACAGTGCAGACATAACATCGCCTATGCTCATAGTCAGCGGGGGTGGAGTGCAGGGGAATAATAGCGAGCTCTCCAAGCGTTTACCGACCAGCCCACTGCCACCGGGCTTCTAGCAAACACAAGGGAGATCGAATCCTGGCTCCTAAGTAGGGGGGGAGCGGTGGAGGCGGGGCAGGGCTAGGATGGAAGGCAGCCCAACCAAAGATGGCGCACGCTGCCGCTGGGAGCCCGCAAACGCGCCAACCCGACCTGGCAACCCACCTCTGAAACCCGAATGAGGTAAGAACCTGCACAACCTTTAAAACGAGTTAGTGACAATAAAAATACAGTGCAGACATAACATCGCCTATGCTCATAGTCAGCGGGGGTGGAGTGCAGGGAAATAATAGCGAGCTCTCCAAGCGTTTACCGACCAGCCTACTGCCACCGGGCTACTAGCAAACACAAGGGAGATCGAATCCTGTCTCTTAAGTAGGGTCGGAGCGGTGGAGATGGGGCAGGGCTAGGATGGAAGGCAGCCCAACCAAAGATGGCGCACGCTGCCGCTGGGAGCCCGCAAACGCGCCAACCCGACCTGGCAACCCACCTCTGAAACCCGAATGAGGTAAGAACCTGCACAACCTTTAAAACGAGTTAGTGACAAAAAAAATACAGTGCAGACATAACATCGCCTATGCTCATAGTCAGCGGGGGTGGAGTGCAGGGGAATAATAGCGAGCTCTCCAAGCGTTTACCGACCAGCCCACTGCCACCGGGCTACTAGCAAACACAAGGGAGATCGAATCCTGGCTCCTAAGTAGGGGCGGAGCGGTGGAGGAGGGGCAGGGCTAGGATAGAAGGCAGCCCAACCAAAGATGGCGCACGCTGCCGCTGGGAGCCCTCAAACGCGCCAACCCGACCTGGCAACCCACCTCTGAAACCCGAATGAGGTAAGAACCTGCACAACCTTTAAAACGAGTTAGTGACAATAAAAATACAGTGCAGACATAACATCGCCTATGCTCATAGTCAGCGGGGGTGGAGTGCAGGGAAATAATAGCGAGCTCTCCAAGCGTTTACCGACCAGCCCACTGCCACCGGGCTACTAGCAAACACAAGGGAGATCGAATCCTGGCTCCTAAGTAGGGGCGGAGCGGTGGAGGAGGGGCAGGGCTAGGATGGAAGGCAGCCCAACCAAAGATGGCGCACGCTGCCGCTGGGAGCCCGCAAACGCGCCAACCCGACCTGGCAACCCACCTCTGAAACCCGAATGAGGTAAGAACCTGCACAACCTTTAAAACGAGTTAGTGACAAAAAAAATACAGTGCAGACATAACATCGCCTATGCTCATAGTCAGCGGGGGTGGAGTGCAGGGGAATAATAGCGAGCTCTCCAAGCGTTTACCGACCAGCCCACTGCCACCGGGCTACTAGCAAACACAAGGGAGATCGAATCCTGGCTCCTAAGTAGGGGCGGAGCGGTGGAGGAGGGGCAGGGCTAGGATGGAAGGCAGCCCAACCAAAGATGGCGCACGCTGCCGCTGGGAGCCCGCAAACGCGCCAACCCGACCTGGCAACCCACCTCTGAAACCCGAATGAGGTAAGAACCTGCACAACCTTTAAAACGAGTTAGTGACAATAAAAATACAGTGCAGACATAACATCGCCTATGCTCATAGTCAGCGGGGGTGGAGTGCAGGGAAATAATAGCGAGCTCTCCAAGCGTTTACCAACCAGCCCACTGCCACCGGGCTACTAGCAAACACAAGGGAGATCGAATCCTGGCTCCTAAGTAGGGGCGGAGCGGTGGAGGAGGGGCAGGGCTAGGATGGAAGGCAGCCCAACCAAAGATGGCGCACGCTGCCGCTGGGAGCCCGCAAACGCGCCAACCCGACCTGGCAACCCACCTCTGAAACCCGAATGAGGTAAGAACCTGCACAACCTTTAAAACGAGTTAGTGACAAAAAAAATACAGTGCAGACATAACATCGCCTATGCTCATAGTCAGCAGGGGTGGAGTGCAGGGGAATAATAGCGAGCTCTCCAAGCGTTTGCCGACCAGCCCACTGCCACCGGGCTACTAGCAAACACAAGGGAGATCGAATCCTGGCTCCTAAGTAGGGGCGGAGCGGTGGAGGAGGGGCAGGGCTAGGATGGAAGGCAGCCCAACCAAAGATGGCGCACGCTGCCGCTGGGAGCCCGCAAACGCGCCAACCCGACCTGGCAACCCACCTCTGAAACCCGAATGAGGTAAGAACCTGCACAACCTTTAAAACGAGTTAGTGACAAAAAAAATACAGTGCAGACATAACATCGCCTATGCTCATAGTCAGCGGGGGTGGAGTGCAGGGGAATAATAGCGAGCTCTCCAAGCGTTTACCGACCAGCCCACTGCCACCGGGCTACTAGCAAACACAAGGGAGATCGAATCCTGGCTCCTAAGTAGGGGCGGAGCGGTGGAGGAGGGGCAGGGCTAGGATGGAAGGCAGCCCAACCAAAGATGGCGCACGCTGCCGCTGGGAGCCCGCAAACGCGCCAACCCGACCTGGCAACCCACCTCTGAAACCCGAATGAGGTAAGAACCTGCACAACCTTTAAAACGAGTTAGTGACAAAAAAAATACAGTGCAGACATAACATCGCCTATGTTCATAGTCAGCGGGGGTGGAGTGCAGGGGAATAATAGCGAGCTCTCCAAGCGTTTACCGACCAGCCCACTGCCACCGGGCTACTAGCAAACACAAGGGAGATCGAATCCTGGCTCCTAAGTAGGGGCGGAGCGGTGGAGGAGGGGCAGGGCTAGGATGGAAGGCAGCCCAACCAAAGATGGCGCACGCTGCCGCTGGGAGCCCGCAAACGCGCCAACCCGACCTGGCAACCCACCTCTGAAACCCGAATGAGGTAAGAACCTGCACAACCTTTAAAACGAGTTAGTGACAAAAAAAATACAGTGCAGACATAACATCGCCTATGCTCATAGTCAGCGGGGGTGGAGTGCAGGGGAATAATAGCGAGCTCTCCAAGCGTTTACCGACCAGCCCACTGCCACCGGGCTACTAGCAAACACAAGGGAGATCGAATCCTGGCTCCTAAGTAGGGGCGGAGCGGTGGAGGAGGGGCAGGGCTAGGATAGAAGGCAGCCCAACCAAAGATGGCGCACGCTGCCGCTGGGAGCCCGCAAACGCGCCAACCCGACCTGGCAACCCACCTCTGAAACCCGAATGAGGTAAGAACCTGCACAACCTTTAAAACGAGTTAGTGACAATAAAAATACAGTGCAGACATAACATCGCCTATGCTCATAGTCAGCGGGGGTGGAGTGCAGGGAAATAATAGCGAGCTCTCCAAGCGTTTACCGACCAGCCCACTGCCACCGGGCTACTAGCAAACACAAGGGAGATCGAATCCTGGCTCCTAAGTAGGGGCGGAGCGGTGGAGGAGGGGCAGGGCTAGGATGGAAGGCAGCCCAACCAAAGATGGCGCACGCTGCCGCTGGGAGCCCGCAAACGCGCCAACCCGACCTGGCAACCCACCTCTGAAACCCGAATGAGGTAAGAACCTGCACAACCTTTAAAACGAGTTAGTGACAAAAAAAATACAGTGCAGACATAACATCGCCTATGCTCATAGTCAGCGGGGGTGGAGTGCAGGGGAATAATAGCGAGCTCTCCAAGCGTTTACCGACCAGCCCACTGCCACCGGGCTACTAGCAAACACAAGGGAGATCGAATCCTGGCTCCTAAGTAGGGGCGGAGCGGTGGAGGAGGGGCAGGGCTAGGATGGAAGGCAGCCCAACCAAAGATGGCGCACGCTGCCGCTGGGAGCCCGCAAACGCGCCAACCCGACCTGGCAACCCACCTCTGAAACCCGAATGAGGTAAGAACCTGCACAACCTTTAAAACGAGTTAGTGACAATAAAAATACAGTGCAGACATAACATCGCCTATGCTCATAGTCAGCGGGGGTGGAGTGCAGGGAAATAATAGCGAGCTCTCCAAGCGTTTACCAACCAGCCCACTGCCACCGGGCTACTAGCAAACACAAGGGAGATCGAATCCTGGCTCCTAAGTAGGGGCGGAGCGGTGGAGGAGGGGCAGGGCTAGGATGGAAGGCAGCCCAACCAAAGATGGCGCACGCTGCCGCTGGGAGCCCGCAAACGCGCCAACCCGACCTGGCAACCCACCTCTGAAACCCGAATGAGGTAAGAACCTGCACAACCTTTAAAACGAGTTAGTGACAAAAAAAATACAGTGCAGACATAACATCGCCTATGCTCATAGTCAGCGGGGGTGGAGTGCAGGGGAATAATAGCGAGCTCTCCAAGCGTTTGCCGACCAGCCCACTGCCACCGGGCTACTAGCAAACACAAGGGAGATCGAATCCTGGCTCCTAAGTAGGGGCGGAGCGGTGGAGGAGGGGCAGGGCTAGGATGGAAGGCAGCCCAACCAAAGATGGCGCACGCTGCCGCTGGGAGCCCGCAAACGCGCCAACCCGACCTGGCAACCCACCTCTGAAACCCGAATGAGGTAAGAACCTGCACAACCTTTAAAACGAGTTAGTGACAAAAAAAATACAGTGCAGACATAACATCGCCTATGCTCATAGTCAGCGGGGGTGGAGTGCAGGGGAATAATAGCGAGCTCTCCAAGCGTTTACCGACCAGCCCACTGCCACCGGGCTACTAGCAAACACAAGGGAGATCGAATCCTGGCTCCTAAGTAGGGGCGGAGCGGTGGAGGAGGGGCAGGGCTAGGATGGAAGGCAGCCCAACCAAAGATGGCGCACCCTGCTGCTGGGAGCCCGCAAACGCGCCAACCCGACCTGGCAACCCACCTCTGAAACCCGAATGAGGTAAGAACCTGCACAACCTTTAAAACGAGTTAGTGACAAAGAAAATACAGTGCAGACATAACATCGCCTATGCTCATAGTCAGCGGGGGTGGAGTGCAGGGGAATAATAGCGAGCTCTCCAAGCGTTTACCGACCAGCCCACTGCCACCGGGCTACTAGCAAACACAAGGGAGATCGAATCCTGGCTCCTAAGTAGGGGCGGAGCGGTGGAGGCGGGGCAGGGCTAGGATGGAAGGCAGCCCAACCAAAGATGGCGCACGCTGCCGCTGGGAGCCCGCAAACGCGCCAACCTGACCTGGCAACCCACCTCTGAAACCCGAATGAGGTAAGAACCTGCACAACCTTTAAAACGAGTTAGTGACAAAAAAAATACAGTGCAGACATAACATCGCCTATGCTCATAGTCAGCGGGGGTGGAGTGCAGGGGAATAATAGCGAGCTCTCCAAGCGTTTACCGACCAGCCCACTGCCACCGGGCTACTAGCAAACACAAGGGAGATCGAATCCTGGCTCCTAAGTAGGGGCGGAGCGGTGGAGGAGGGGCAGGGCTAGGATGGAAGGCAGCCCAACCAAAGATGGCGCACGCTGCCGCTGGGAGCCCGCAAACACGCCAACCCGACCTGGCAACCCACCTCTGAAACCCGAATGAGGTAAGAACCTGCACAACCTTTAAAACGAGTTAGTGACAATAAAAATACAGTGCAGACATAACATCGCCTATGCTCATAGTCAGCGGGGGTGGAGTGCAGGGAAATAATAGCGAGCTCTCCAAGCGTTTACCGACCAGCCCACTGCCACCGGGCTACTAGCAAACACAAGGGAGATCGAATCCTGGCTCCTAAGTAGGGGCGGAGCGGTGGAGGAGGGGCAGGGCTAGGATGGAAGGCAGCCCAACCAAAGATGGCGCACGCTGCCGCTGGGAGCCCGCAAACGCGCCAACCCGACCTGGCAACCCACCTCTGAAACCCGAATGAGGTAAGAACCTGCACAACCTTTAAAACGAGTTAGTGACAAAAAAAATATAGTGCAGACATAACATCGCCTATGTTCATAGTCAGCGGGGGTGGAGTGCAGGGGAATAATAGCGAGCTCTCCAAGCGTTTACCGACCAGCCCACTGCCACCGGGCTACTAGCAAACACAAGGGAGATCGAATCCTGGCTCCTAAGTAGGGGCGGAGCGGTGGAGGAGGGGCAGGGCTAGGATGGAAGGCAGCCCAACCAAAGATGGCGCACGCTGCCGCTGGGAGCCCGCAAACGCGCCAACCCGACCTGGCAACCCACCTCTGAAACCCGAATGAGGTAAGAACCTGCACAACCTTTAAAACGAGTTAGTGACAAAAAAAATACAGTGCAGACATAACATCGCCTATGCTCATAGTCAGCGGGGGTGGAGTGCAGGGGAATAATAGCGAGCTCTCCAAGCGTTTACCGACCAGCCCACTGCCACCGGGCTACTAGCAAACACAAGGGAGATCGAATCCTGGCTCCTAAGTAGGGGCGGAGCGGTGGAGGAGGGGCAGGGCTAGGATGGAAGGCAGCCCAACCAAAGATGGCGCACGCTGCCGCTGGGAGCCCGCAAACGCGCCAACCCGACCTGGCAACCCACCTCTGAAACCCGAATGAGGTAAGAACCTGCACAACCTTTAAAACGAGTTAGTGACAATAAAAATACAGTGCAGACATAACATCGCCTATGCTCATAGTCAGCGGGGGTGGAGTGCAGGGAAATAATAGCGAGCTCTCCAAGCGTTTACCGACCAGCCCACTGCCACCAGGCTACTAGCAAACACAAGGGAGATCGAATCCTGGCTCCTAAGTAGGGGCGGAGCGGTGGAGGAGGGGCAGGGCTAGGATGGAAGGCAGCCCAACCAAAGATGGCGCACGCTGCCGCTGGGAGCCCGCAAACGCGCCAACCCAACCTGGCAACCCACCTCTGAAACCCGAATGAGGTAAGAACCTGCACAACCTTTAAAACGAGTTAGTGACAAAAAAATACAGTGCAGACATAACATCGCCTATGCTCATAGTCAGCGGGGGTGGAGTGCAGGGGAATAATAGCGAGCTCTCCAAGCGTTTACCGACCAGCCCACTGCCACCGAGCTACTAGCAAACACAAGGGAGATCGAATCCTGGCTCCTAAGTAGGGGCGGAGCGGTGGAGGAGGGGCAGGGCTAGGATGGAAGGCAGCCCAACCAAAGATGGCGCACGCTGCCGCTGGGAGCCCGCAAACGCACCAACCCGACCTGGCAACCCACCTCTGAAACCCGAATGAGGTAAGAACCTGCACAACCTTTAAAACGAGTTAGTGACAAAAAAAATACAGTGCAGACATAACATCGCCTATGCTCATAGTCAGCGGGGGTGGAGTGCAGGGGAATAATAGCGAGCTCTCCAAGCGTTTACCGACCAGCCCACTGCCACCGGGCTACTAGCAAACACAAGGGAGATCGAATCCTGGCTCCTAAGTAGGGGCGGAGCGGTGGAGGAGGGGCAGGGCTAGGATGGAAGGCAGCCCAACCAAAGATGGCGCACGCTGCGGCTGGGAGCCCGCAAACGCGCCAACCCGACCTGGCAACCCACCTCTGAAACCCGAATGAGGTAAGAACCTGCACAACCTTTAAAACGAGTTAGTGACAAAAAAAATACAGTGCAGACATAACATCGCCTATGCTCATAGTCAGCGGGGGTGGAGTGCAGGGGAATAATAGCGAGCTCTCCAAGCGTTTACCGACCAGCCCACTGCCACCGGGCTACTAGCAAACACAAGGGAGATCGAATCCTGGCTCCTAAGTAGGGGCGGAGCGGTGGAGGAGGGGCAGGGCTAGGATGGAAGGCAGCCCAACCAAAGATGGCGCACGCTGCCGCTGGGAGCCCGCAAACGCGCCAACCCGACCTGGCAACCCACCTCTGAAACCCGAATGAGGTAAGAACCTGCACAACTTTAAAACGAGTTAGTGACAAAAAAATACAGTGCAGAACATAACATCGCCTATGCTCATAGGTCAGCGGGGGTGGAGTGCAGGGGAATAATAGCGAGCTCTCCAAGCAATTACCGACCAGCCCACTGCCACCGGGCTACTAGCAAACACAAGGGAGATCGAATCCTGGCTCCTAAGTAGGGGCGGAGCGGTGGAGGAGGGGCAGGGCTAGGATGGAAGGCAGCCCAACCAAAGATGGCGCACGCTGCCGCTGGGAGCCCGCAAACGCGCCAACCCGACCTGGCAACCCACCTCTGAAACCCGAATGAGGTAAGAACCTGCACAACCTTTAAACGAGTTAGTGACAAAAAAAATACAGTGCAGACATAACATCGCCTATGCTCATAGTCAGCGGGGGTGGAGTGCAGGGAAATAGTAGCGAGCTCTCCAAGCGTTTACCGACCAGCCCACTGCCACCGGGCTACTAGCAAACACAAGGGAGATCGAATCCTGGCTCCTAAGTAGGGGCGGAGCGGTGGAGGAGGGGCAGGGCTAGGATGGAAGGCAGCCCAACCAAAGATGGCGCACGCTGCCGCTGGGAGCCCGCAAACGCGCCAACCCGACCTGGCAACCCACCTCTGAAACCCGAATGAGGTAAGAACCTGCACAACCTTTAAAACGAGTTAGTGACAAAAAAAATACAGTGCAGACATAACATCGCCTATGCTCATAGTCAGCGGGGGTGGAGTGCAGGGAATAATAGCGAGCTCTCCAAGCGTTTACCGACCAGCCCACTGCCACCGAGCTACTAGCAAACACAAGGGAGATCGAATCCTGGCTCCTAAGTAGGGGCGGAGCGGTGGAGGAGGGGCAGGGCTAGGATGGAAGGCAGCCCAACCAAAGATGGCGCACGCTGCCGCTGGGAGCCCGCAAACGCGCCAACCCGACCTGGCAACCCACCTCTGAAACCCGAATGAGGTAAGAACCTGCACAACCTTTAAAACGAGTTAGTGACAAAAAAAATACAGTGCAGACATAACATCGCCTATGCTCATAGTCAGCGGGGGTGGAGTGCAGGGAATAATAGCGAGCTCTCAAGCGTTTACCGACCAGCCCACTGCCACCGAGCTACTAGCAAACACAAGGGAGATC
The DNA here is from genome assembly GCF_964204655.1 of Triturus cristatus. Taxonomy (NCBI): domain Eukaryota; kingdom Metazoa; phylum Chordata; class Amphibia; order Caudata; family Salamandridae; genus Triturus; species Triturus cristatus. The sequence goes on from NC_140594.1 coordinate 606,079,006, forward strand.
GAATCCTGGCTCCTAAGTAGGGGCGGAGCGGTGGAGGAGGGGCAGGGCTAGGATGGAAGGCAGCCCAACCAAAGATGGCGCACACTGCCGCTGGGAGCCCGCAAACGCGCCAACCCGACCTGGCAACCCACCTCTGAAACCCGAATGAGGTAAGAACCTGCACAACCTTTTAAAACGAGTTAGTGACAATAAAAATACAGTGCAGACATAACATCGCCTATGCTCATAGTCAGCGGGGGTGGAGTGCAGGGAAATAATAGCGAGCTCTCCAAGCGTTTACCGACCAGCCCACTGCCACCGGGCTACTAGCAAACACAAGGGAGATCGAATCCTGGCTCCTAAGTAGGGGCGGAGCGGTGGAGGAGGGCAGGGCTAGGATGGAAGGCAGCCCAACCAAAGATGGCGCACGCTGCCGCTGGGAGCCCGCAACGCGCCAACCCGACCTGGCAACCCACCTCTGAAACCCGAATGAGGTAAGAACCTGCACAACCTTTAAAACGAGTTAGTGACAAAAAAAATACAGTGCAGACATAACATCGCCTATGCTCATAGTCAGCGGGGTGGGAGTGCAGGGGAATAATAGCGAGCTCTCCAAGCGTTTATCGACCAGCCCACTGCCACCGGGCTACTAGCAAACACAAGGGAGATCGAATCCTGGCTGCTAAGTAGGGGCGGAGTGGTGGAGGAGGGGCAGGGCTAGGATGGAAGGCAGCCCAACCAAAGATGGCGCACGCTGCCGCTGGGAGCCCGCAAACGCGCCAACCCGACCTGGCAACCCACCTCTGAAAACCCGAATGAGGTAAGAACCTGCACAACCTTTAAAACGAGTTAGTGACAAAAAAAATTAAAGTGCAGACATAACATCGCCTATGCTCATAGTCAGTGGGGGTGGAGTGCAGGGGAATAATAGCGAGCTCTCCAAGCGTTTACCGACCAGCCCACTGCCACCGGGCTACTAGCAAACACAAGGGAGATCGAATCCTGGCTCCTAAGTAGGGGCGGAGCGGTGGAGGAGGGGCAGGGCTAGGATGGAAGGCAGCCCAACCAAAGATGGCGCACGCTGCCGCTGGGAGCCCGCAAACGCGCCAACCCGACCTGGCAACCCACCTCTGAAACCCGAATGAGGTAAGAACCTGCACAACCTTTAAAACGAGTTAGTGACAAAAAAAATACAGTGCAGACATAACATCGCCTATGCTCATAGTCAGCGGGGGTGGAGTGCAGGGGAATAATAGCGAGATCTCCAAGCGTTTACCGACCAGCCCACTGCCACCGGGCTACTAGCAAACACAAGGGAGATCGAATCCTGGCTCCTAAGTAGGGGCGGAGCGGTGGAGGAGGGGCAGGGCTAGGATGGAAGGCAGCCCAACCAAAGATGGCGCACGCTGCCGCTGGGAGCCCGCAAACGCGCCAACCCGACCTGGCAACCCACCTCTGAAACCCGAATGAGGTAAGAACCTGCACAACCTTTAAAACGAGTTAGTGACAAAGAAAATACAGTGCAGACATAACATCGCCTATGCTCATAGTCAGCGGGGGTGGAGTGCAGGGGAATAATAGCGAGCTCTCCAAGCGTTTACCGACCAGCCCACTGCCACCGGGCTACTAGCAAACACAAGGGAGATCGAATCCTGGCTCCTAAGTAGGGGCGGAGCGGTGGAGGCGGGGCAGGGCTAGGATGGAAGGCAGCCCAACCAAAGATGGCGCACGCTGCCGCTGGGAGCCCGCAAACGCGCCAACCCGACCTGGCAACCCACCTCTGAAACCCGAATGAGGTAAGAACCTGCACAACCTTTAAAACGAGTTAGTGACAAAGAAAATACAGTGCAGACATAACATCGCCTATGCTCATAGTCAGCGGGGGTGGAGTGCAGGGGAATAATAGCGAGCTCTCCAAGCGTTTACCGACCAGCCCACTGCCACCGGGCTTCTAGCAAACACAAGGGAGATCGAATCCTGGCTCCTAAGTAGGGGGGGAGCGGTGGAGGCGGGGCAGGGCTAGGATGGAAGGCAGCCCAACCAAAGATGGCGCACGCTGCCGCTGGGAGCCCGCAAACGCGCCAACCCGACCTGGCAACCCACCTCTGAAACCCGAATGAGGTAAGAACCTGCACAACCTTTAAAACGAGTTAGTGACAATAAAAATACAGTGCAGACATAACATCGCCTATGCTCATAGTCAGCGGGGGTGGAGTGCAGGGAAATAATAGCGAGCTCTCCAAGCGTTTACCGACCAGCCTACTGCCACCGGGCTACTAGCAAACACAAGGGAGATCGAATCCTGTCTCTTAAGTAGGGTCGGAGCGGTGGAGATGGGGCAGGGCTAGGATGGAAGGCAGCCCAACCAAAGATGGCGCACGCTGCCGCTGGGAGCCCGCAAACGCGCCAACCCGACCTGGCAACCCACCTCTGAAACCCGAATGAGGTAAGAACCTGCACAACCTTTAAAACGAGTTAGTGACAAAAAAAATACAGTGCAGACATAACATCGCCTATGCTCATAGTCAGCGGGGGTGGAGTGCAGGGGAATAATAGCGAGCTCTCCAAGCGTTTACCGACCAGCCCACTGCCACCGGGCTACTAGCAAACACAAGGGAGATCGAATCCTGGCTCCTAAGTAGGGGCGGAGCGGTGGAGGAGGGGCAGGGCTAGGATAGAAGGCAGCCCAACCAAAGATGGCGCACGCTGCCGCTGGGAGCCCTCAAACGCGCCAACCCGACCTGGCAACCCACCTCTGAAACCCGAATGAGGTAAGAACCTGCACAACCTTTAAAACGAGTTAGTGACAATAAAAATACAGTGCAGACATAACATCGCCTATGCTCATAGTCAGCGGGGGTGGAGTGCAGGGAAATAATAGCGAGCTCTCCAAGCGTTTACCGACCAGCCCACTGCCACCGGGCTACTAGCAAACACAAGGGAGATCGAATCCTGGCTCCTAAGTAGGGGCGGAGCGGTGGAGGAGGGGCAGGGCTAGGATGGAAGGCAGCCCAACCAAAGATGGCGCACGCTGCCGCTGGGAGCCCGCAAACGCGCCAACCCGACCTGGCAACCCACCTCTGAAACCCGAATGAGGTAAGAACCTGCACAACCTTTAAAACGAGTTAGTGACAAAAAAAATACAGTGCAGACATAACATCGCCTATGCTCATAGTCAGCGGGGGTGGAGTGCAGGGGAATAATAGCGAGCTCTCCAAGCGTTTACCGACCAGCCCACTGCCACCGGGCTACTAGCAAACACAAGGGAGATCGAATCCTGGCTCCTAAGTAGGGGCGGAGCGGTGGAGGAGGGGCAGGGCTAGGATGGAAGGCAGCCCAACCAAAGATGGCGCACGCTGCCGCTGGGAGCCCGCAAACGCGCCAACCCGACCTGGCAACCCACCTCTGAAACCCGAATGAGGTAAGAACCTGCACAACCTTTAAAACGAGTTAGTGACAATAAAAATACAGTGCAGACATAACATCGCCTATGCTCATAGTCAGGGGGGGTGGAGTGCAGGGAAATAATAGCGAGCTCTCCAAGCGTTTACCAACCAGCCCACTGCCACCGGGCTACTAGCAAACACAAGGGAGATCGAATCCTGGCTCCTAAGTAGGGGCGGAGCGGTGGAGGAGGGGCAGGGCTAGGATGGAAGGCAGCCCAACCAAAGATGGCGCACGCTGCCGCTGGGAGCCCGCAAACGCGCCAACCCGACCTGGCAACCCACCTCTGAAACCCGAATGAGGTAAGAACCTGCACAACCTTTAAAACGAGTTAGTGACAAAAAAAATACAGTGCAGACATAACATCGCCTATGCTCATAGTCAGCAGGGGTGGAGTGCAGGGGAATAATAGCGAGCTCTCCAAGCGTTTGCCGACCAGCCCACTGCCACCGGGCTACTAGCAAACACAAGGGAGATCGAATCCTGGCTCCTAAGTAGGGGCGGAGCGGTGGAGGAGGGGCAGGGCTAGGATGGAAGGCAGCCCAACCAAAGATGGCGCACGCTGCCGCTGGGAGCCCGCAAACGCGCCAACCCGACCTGGCAACCCACCTCTGAAACCCGAATGAGGTAAGAACCTGCACAACCTTTAAAACGAGTTAGTGACAAAAAAAATACAGTGCAGACATAACATCGCCTATGCTCATAGTCAGCGGGGGTGGAGTGCAGGGGAATAATAGCGAGCTCTCCAAGCGTTTACCGACCAGCCCACTGCCACCGGGCTACTAGCAAACACAAGGGAGATCGAATCCTGGCTCCTAAGTAGGGGCGGAGCGGTGGAGGAGGGGCAGGGCTAGGATGGAAGGCAGCCCAACCAAAGATGGCGCACGCTGCCGCTGGGAGCCCGCAAACGCGCCAACCCGACCTGGCAACCCACCTCTGAAACCCGAATGAGGTAAGAACCTGCACAACCTTTAAAACGAGTTAGTGACAAAAAAAATACAGTGCAGACATAACATCGCCTATGTTCATAGTCAGCGGGGGTGGAGTGCAGGGGAATAATAGCGAGCTCTCCAAGCGTTTACCGACCAGCCCACTGCCACCGGGCTACTAGCAAACACAAGGGAGATCGAATCCTGGCTCCTAAGTAGGGGCGGAGCGGTGGAGGAGGGGCAGGGCTAGGATGGAAGGCAGCCCAACCAAAGATGGCGCACGCTGCCGCTGGGAGCCCGCAAACGCGCCAACCCGACCTGGCAACCCACCTCTGAAACCCGAATGAGGTAAGAACCTGCACAACCTTTAAAACGAGTTAGTGACAAAAAAAATACAGTGCAGACATAACATCGCCTATGCTCATAGTCAGCGGGGGTGGAGTGCAGGGGAATAATAGCGAGCTCTCCAAGCGTTTACCGACCAGCCCACTGCCACCGGGCTACTAGCAAACACAAGGGAGATCGAATCCTGGCTCCTAAGTAGGGGCGGAGCGGTGGAGGAGGGGCAGGGCTAGGATAGAAGGCAGCCCAACCAAAGATGGCGCACGCTGCCGCTGGGAGCCCGCAAACGCGCCAACCCGACCTGGCAACCCACCTCTGAAACCCGAATGAGGTAAGAACCTGCACAACCTTTAAAACGAGTTAGTGACAATAAAAATACAGTGCAGACATAACATCGCCTATGCTCATAGTCAGCGGGGGTGGAGTGCAGGGAAATAATAGCGAGCTCTCCAAGCGTTTACCGACCAGCCCACTGCCACCGGGCTACTAGCAAACACAAGGGAGATCGAATCCTGGCTCCTAAGTAGGGGCGGAGCGGTGGAGGAGGGGCAGGGCTAGGATGGAAGGCAGCCCAACCAAAGATGGCGCACGCTGCCGCTGGGAGCCCGCAAACGCGCCAACCCGACCTGGCAACCCACCTCTGAAACCCGAATGAGGTAAGAACCTGCACAACCTTTAAAACGAGTTAGTGACAAAAAAAATACAGTGCAGACATAACATCGCCTATGCTCATAGTCAGCGGGGGTGGAGTGCAGGGGAATAATAGCGAGCTCTCCAAGCGTTTACCGACCAGCCCACTGCCACCGGGCTACTAGCAAACACAAGGGAGATCGAATCCTGGCTCCTAAGTAGGGGCGGAGCGGTGGAGGAGGGGCAGGGCTAGGATGGAAGGCAGCCCAACCAAAGATGGCGCACGCTGCCGCTGGGAGCCCGCAAACGCGCCAACCCGACCTGGCAACCCACCTCTGAAACCCGAATGAGGTAAGAACCTGCACAACCTTTAAAACGAGTTAGTGACAATAAAAATACAGTGCAGACATAACATCGCCTATGCTCATAGTCAGCGGGGGTGGAGTGCAGGGAAATAATAGCGAGCTCTCCAAGCGTTTACCAACCAGCCCACTGCCACCGGGCTACTAGCAAACACAAGGGAGATCGAATCCTGGCTCCTAAGTAGGGGCGGAGCGGTGGAGGAGGGGCAGGGCTAGGATGGAAGGCAGCCCAACCAAAGATGGCGCACGCTGCCGCTGGGAGCCCGCAAACGCGCCAACCCGACCTGGCAACCCACCTCTGAAACCCGAATGAGGTAAGAACCTGCACAACCTTTAAAACGAGTTAGTGACAAAAAAAATACAGTGCAGACATAACATCGCCTATGCTCATAGTCAGCGGGGGTGGAGTGCAGGGGAATAATAGCGAGCTCTCCAAGCGTTTGCCGACCAGCCCACTGCCACCGGGCTACTAGCAAACACAAGGGAGATCGAATCCTGGCTCCTAAGTAGGGGCGGAGCGGTGGAGGAGGGGCAGGGCTAGGATGGAAGGCAGCCCAACCAAAGATGGCGCACGCTGCCGCTGGGAGCCCGCAAACGCGCCAACCCGACCTGGCAACCCACCTCTGAAACCCGAATGAGGTAAGAACCTGCACAACCTTTAAAACGAGTTAGTGACAAAAAAAATACAGTGCAGACATAACATCGCCTATGCTCATAGTCAGCGGGGGTGGAGTGCAGGGGAATAATAGCGAGCTCTCCAAGCGTTTACCGACCAGCCCACTGCCACCGGGCTACTAGCAAACACAAGGGAGATCGAATCCTGGCTCCTAAGTAGGGGCGGAGCGGTGGAGGAGGGGCAGGGCTAGGATGGAAGGCAGCCCAACCAAAGATGGCGCACCCTGCTGCTGGGAGCCCGCAAACGCGCCAACCCGACCTGGCAACCCACCTCTGAAACCCGAATGAGGTAAGAACCTGCACAACCTTTAAAACGAGTTAGTGACAAAGAAAATACAGTGCAGACATAACATCGCCTATGCTCATAGTCAGCGGGGGTGGAGTGCAGGGGAATAATAGCGAGCTCTCCAAGCGTTTACCGACCAGCCCACTGCCACCGGGCTACTAGCAAACACAAGGGAGATCGAATCCTGGCTCCTAAGTAGGGGCGGAGCGGTGGAGGCGGGGCAGGGCTAGGATGGAAGGCAGCCCAACCAAAGATGGCGCACGCTGCCGCTGGGAGCCCGCAAACGCGCCAACCTGACCTGGCAACCCACCTCTGAAACCCGAATGAGGTAAGAACCTGCACAACCTTTAAAACGAGTTAGTGACAATAAAAATACAGTGCAGACATAACATCACCTATGCTCATAGTCAGCGGGGGTGGAGTGCAGGGAAATATTAGCGAGCTCTCCAAGCGTTTACCGACCAGCCCACTGCCACCGGGCTACTAGCAAACACAAGGGAGATCGAATCCTGGCTCTTAAGTAGGGTCGGAGCAGTGGAGGAGGGGCAGGGCTAGGATGGAAGGCAGCCCAACCAAAGATGGTGCACCCTGCCGCTGGGAGCCCGCAAACGCGCCAACCCGACCTGGCAACCCACCTCTGAAACCCGAATGAGGTAAGAACCTGCACAACCTTTAAAACGAGTTAGTGACAAAGAAAATACAGTGCAGACATAACATCGCCTATGCTCATAGTCAGCGGGGGTGGAGTGCAGGGGAATAATAGCGAGCTCTCCAAGCGTTTACCGACCAGCCCACTGCCACCGGGCTACTAGCAAACACAAGGGAGATCGAATCCTGGCTCCTAAGTAGGGGGGGAGCGGTGGAGGCGGGGCAGGGCTAGGATGGAAGGCAGCCCAACCAAAGATGGCGCACGCTGCCGCTGGGAGCCCGCAAACGCGCCAACCCGACCTGGCAACCCACCTCTGAAACCCGAATGAGGTAAGAACCTGCACAACCTTTAAAACGAGTTAGTGACAATAAAAATACAGTGCAGACATAACATCGCCTATGCTCATAGTCAGCGGGGGTGGAGTGCAGGGAAATAATAGCGAGCTCTCCAAGCGTTTACCGACCAGCCCACTGCCACCGGGCTACTAGCAAACACAAGGGAGATCGAATCCTGTCTCTTAAGTAGGGTCGGAGCGGTGGAGATGGGGCAGGGCTAGGATGGAAGGCAGCCCAACCAAAGATGGCGCACGCTGCCGCTGGGAGCCCGCAAACGCGCCAACCCGACCTGGCAACCCACCTCTGAAACCCGAATGAGGTAAGAACCTGCACAACCTTTAAAACGAGTTAGTGACAAAAAAAATAAAGTGCAGACATAACATCGCCTATGCTCATAGTCAGCGGGGGTGGAGTGCAGGGGAATAATAGCGAGCTCTCCAAGCGTTTACCGACCAGCCCACTGCCACCGGGCTACTAGCAAACACAAGGGAGATCGAATCCTGGCTCCTAAGTAGGGGCGGAGCGGTGGAGGAGGGGCAGGGCTAGGATGGAAGGCAGCCCAACCAAAGATGGCGCACGCTGCCGCTGGGAGCCCGCAAACGCGCCAACCCGACCTGGCAACCCACCTCTGAAACCCGAATGAGGTAAGAACCTGCACAACCTTTAAAACGAGTTAGTGACAATAAAAATACAGTGCAGACATAACATCGCCTATGCTCATAGTCAGCGGGGGTGGAGTGCAGGGAAATAATAGCGAGCTCTCCAAGCGTTTACCGACCAGCCCACTGCCACCGGGCTACTAGCAAACACAAGGGAGATCGAATCCTGGCTCCTAAGTAGGGGCGGAGCGGTGGAGGAGGGGCAGGGCTAGGATGGAAGGCAGCCCAACCAAAGATGGCGCACGCTGCCGCTGGGAGCCCGCAAACGCGCCAACCCGACCTGGCAACCCACCTCTGAAACCCGAATGAGGTAAGAACCTGCACAACCTTTAAAACGAGTTAGTGACAAAAAAAATACAGTGCAGACATAACATCGCCTATGCTCATAGTCAGCGGGGGTGGAGTGCAGGGGAATAATAGCGAGCTCTCCAAGCGTTTACCGACCAGCCCACTGCCACCGGGCTACTAGCAAACACAAGGGAGATCGAATCCTGGCTCCTAAGTAGGGGCGGAGCGGTGGAGGAGGGGCAGGGCTAGGATGGAAGGCAGCCCAACCAAAGATGGCGCACGCTGCCGCTGGGAGCCCGCAAACGCGCCAACCCGACCTGGCAACCCACCTCTGAAACCCGAATGAGGTAAGAACCTGCACAACCTTTAAAACGAGTTAGTGACAATAAAAATACAGTGCAGACATAACATCGCCTATGCTCATAGTCAGCGGGGGTGGAGTGCAGGGAAATAATAGCGAGCTCTCCAAGCGTTTACCAACCAGCCCACTGCCACCGGGCTACTAGCAAACACAAGGGAGATCGAATCCTGGCTCCTAAGTAGAGGCGGAGCGGTGGAGCGGTGGAGGAGGGGCAGGGCTAGGATGGAAGGCAGCCCAACCAAAGATGGCGCACGCTGCCGCTGGGAGCCCGCAAACGCGCCAACCCGACCTGGCAACCCACCTCTGAAACCCGAATGAGGTAAGAACCTGCACAACCTTTAAAACGAGTTAGTGACAAAAAAAATACAGTGCAGACATAACATCGCCTATGCTCATAGTCAGCGGGGGTGGAGTGCAGGGGAATAATAGCGAGCTCTCCAAGCGTTTGCCGACCAGCCCACTGCCACCGGGCTACTAGCAAACACAAGGGAGATCGAATCCTGGCTCCTAAGTAGGGGCGGAGCGGTGGAGGAGGGGCAGGGCTAGGATGGAAGGCAGCCCAACCAAAGATGGCGCACGCTGCCGCTGGGAGCCCGCAAACGCGCCAACCCGACCTGGCAACCCACCTCTGAAACCCGAATGAGGTAAGAACCTGCACAACCTTTAAAACGAGTTAGTGACAAAAAAAATACAGTGCAGACATAACATCGCCTATGCTCATAGTCAGCGGGGGTGGAGTGCAGGGGAATAATAGCGAGCTCTCCAAGCGTTTACCGACCAGCCCACTGCCACCGGGCTACTAGCAAACACAAGGGAGATCGAATCCTGGCTCCTAAGTAGGGGCGGAGCGGTGGAGGAGGGGCAGGGCTAGGATGGAAGGCAGCCCAACCAAAGATGGCGCACGCTGCCGCTGGGAGCCCGCAAACGCGCCAACCCGACCTGGCAACCCACCTCTGAAACCCGAATGAGGTAAGAACCTGCACAACCTTTAAAACGAGTTAGTGACAAAAAAAATACAGTGCAGACATAACATCGCCTATGCTCATAGTCAGCGGGGGTTGAGTGCAGGGGAATAATAGCGAGCTCTCCAAGCGTTTACCGACCAGCCCACTGCCACCGGGCTACTAGCAAACACAAGGGAGATCGAATCCTGTCTCCTAAGTAGGGGCGGAGCGGTGGAGGAGTGGCAGGGCTAGGATGGAAGGCAGCCCAACCAAAGATGGCGCACGCTGCCGCTGGGAGCCCGCAAACGCGTCAACCCGACCTGGCAACCCACCTCTGAAACCCGAATGAGGTAAGAACCTGCAGAACCTTTAAAACGAGTTAGTGACAAAAAAAATACAGTGCAGACATAACATCGCCTATGTTCATAGTCAGCGGGGGTGGCGTGCAGGGGAATAATAGCGAGCTCTCCAAGCGTTTACCGACCAGCCCACTGCCACCGGGCTACTAGCAAACACAAGGGAGATCGAATCCTGGCTCCTAAGTAGGGGCGGAGCGGTGGAGGAGGGGCAGGGCTAGGATGGAAGGCAGCCCAACCAAAGATGGCGCACGCTGCCGCTGGGAGCCCGCAAACGCGCCAACCCGACCTGGCAACCCACCTCTGAAACCCGAATGAGGTAAGAACCTGCACAACCTTTAAAACGAGTTAGTGACAAAGAAAATACAGTGCAGACATAACATCGCCTATGCTCATAGTCAGCGGGGGTGGAGTGCAGGGGAATAATAGCGAGCTCTCCAAGCGTTTACCGACCAGCCCACTGCCACCGGGCTACTAGCAAACACAAGGGAGATCGAATCCTGGCTCCTAAGTAGGGGGGGAGCGGTGGAGGCGGGGCAGGGCTAGGATGGAAGGCAGCCCAACCAAAGATGGCGCACGCTGCCGCTGGGAGCCCGCAAACGCGCCAACCCGACCTGGCAACCCACCTCTGAAACCCGAATGAGGTAAGAACCTGCACAACCTTTAAAACGAGTTAGTGACAATAAAAATACAGTGCAGACATAACATCGCCTATGCTCATAGTCAGCGGGGGTGGAGTGCAGGGAAATAATAGCGAGCTCTCCAAGCGTTTACCGACCAGCCCACTGCCACCGGGCTACTAGCAAACACAAGGGAGATCGAATCCTGGCTCTTAAGTAGGGTCGGAGCGGTGGAGGAGGGGCAGGGCTAGGATGGAAGGCAGCCCAACCAAAGATGGCGCACGCTGCCGCTGGGAGCCCGCAAACGCGCCAACCCGACCTGGCAACCCACCTCTGAAAGCCGAATGAGGTAAGAACCTGCACAACCTTTAAAACGAGTTAGTGACAAAAAAAATACAGTGCAGACATAACATCGCCTATGCTCATAGTCAGCGGGGGTGGAGTGCAGGGGAATAATAGCGAGCTCTCCAAGCGTTTACCGACCAGCCCACTGCCACCGGGCTACTAGCAAACACAAGGGAGATCGAATCCTGGCTCCTAAGTAGGGGCGGAGCGGTGGAGGAGGGGCAGGGCTAGGATGGAAGGCAGCCCAACCAAAGATGGCGCACGCTGCCGCTGGGAGCCCGCAAACGCGCCAACCCGACCTGGCAACCCACCTCTGAAACCCGAATGAGGTAAGAACCTGCACAACCTTTAAAACGAGTTAGTGACAATAAAAATACAGTGCAGACATAACATCGCCTATGCTCATAGTCAGCGGGGGTGGAGTGCAGGGAAATAATAGCGAGCTCTCCAAGCGTTTACCGACCAGCCCACTGCCACCGGGCTACTAGCAAACACAAGGGAGATCGAATCCTGGCTCCTAAGTAGGGGCGGAGCGGTGGAGGAGGGGCAGGGCTAGGATGGAAGGCAGCCCAACCAAAGATGGCGCACGCTGCCGCTGGGAGCCCGCAAACGCGCCAACCCGACATGGCAACCCACCTCTGAAACCCGAATGAGGTAAGAACCTGCACAACCTTTAAAACGAGTTAGTGACAAAAAAAATACAGTGCAGACATAACATCGCCTATGCTCATAGTCAGCGGGGGTGGAGTGCAGGGGAATAATAGCGAGCTCTCCAAGCGTTTACCGACCAGCCCACTGCCACCGGGCTACTAGCAAACACAAGGGAGATCGAATCCTGGCTCCTAAGTAGGGGCGGAGCGGTGGAGGAGGGGCAGGGCTAGGATGGAAGGCAGCCCAACCAAAGATGGCGCACGCTGCCGCTGGGAGCCCGCAAACGCGCCAACCCGACCTGGCAACCCACCTCTGAAACCCGAATGAGGTAAGAACCTGCACAACCTTTAAAACGAGTTAGTGACAATAAAAATACAGTGCAGACATAACATCGCCTATGCTCATAGTCAGCGGGGGTGGAGTGCAGGGAAATAATAGCGAGCTCTCCAAGCGTTTACCAACCAGCCCACTGCCACCGGGCTACTAGCAAACACAAGGGAGATCGAATCCTGGCTCCTAAGTAGGGGCGGAGCGGTGGAGGAGGGGCAGGGCTAGGATGGAAGGCAGCCCAAGCAAAGATGGCGCACGCTGCCGCTGGGAGCCCGCAAACGCGCCAACCCGACCTGGCAACCCACCTCTGAAACCCGAATGAGGTAAGAACCTGCACAACCTTTAAAACGAGTTAGTGACAAAAAAAATACAGTGCAGACATAACATCGCCTATGCTCATAGTCAGCGGGGGTGGAGTGCAGGGGAATAATAGCGAGCTCTCCAAGCGTTTGCCGACCAGCCCACTGCCACCAGGCTACTAGCAAACACAAGGGAGATCGAATCCTGGCTCCTAAGTAGGGGCGGAGCGGTGGAGGAGGGGCAGGGCTAGGATGGAAGGCAGCCCAACCAAAGATGGCGCACGCTGCCGCTGGGAGCCCGCAAACGCGCCAACCCGACCTGGCAACCCACCTCTGAAACCCGAATGAGGTAAGAACCTGCACAACCTTTAAAACGAGTTAGTGACAAAAAAAATACAGTGCAGACATAACATCGCCTATGCTCATAGTCAGCGGGGGTGGAGTGCAGGGGAATAATAGCGAGCTCTCCAAGCGTTTACCGACCAGCCCACTGCCACCGGGCTACTAGCAAACACAAGGGAGATCGAATCCTGGCTCCTAAGTAGGGGCGGAGCGGTGGAGGAGGGGCAGGGCTAGGATGGAAGGTAGCCCAACCAAAGATGGCGCACGCTGCCGCTGGGAGCCCGCAAACGCGCCAACCCGACCTGGCAACCCACCTCTGAAACCCGAATGAGGTAAGAACCTGCACAACCTTTAAAACGAGTTAGTGACAAAAAAAATACAGTGCAGACATAACATCGCCTATGCTCATAGTCAGCGGGGGTGGAGTGCAGGGAAATAATAGCGAGCTCTCCAAGCGTTTACCGACCAGCCCACTGCCACCGGGCTACTAGCAAACACAAGGGAGATCGAATCCTGGCTCCTAAGTAGGGGCGGAGCGGTGGAGGAGGGGCAGGGCTAGGATGGAAGGCAGCCCAACCAAAGATGGCGCACGCTGCCGCTGGGAGCCCGCAAACGCGCCAACCCGACCTGGCAACCCACCTCTGAAACCCGAATGAGGTAAGAACCTGCACAACCTTTAAAACGAGTTAGTGACAAAAAAAATACAGTGCAGACATAACATCGCCTATGCTCATAGTCAGCGGGGGTTGAGTGCAGGGGAATAATAGCGAGCTCTCCAAGCATTTACCGACCAGCCCACTGCCACCGGGCTACTAGCAAACACAAGGGAGATCGAATCCTGGCTCCTAAGTAGGGGCGGAGCGGTGGAGGAGGGGCAGGGCTAGGATGGAAGGCAGCCCAACCAAAGATGGCGCACGCTGCCGCTGGGAGCCCGCAAACGCGTCAACCCGACCTGGCAACCCACCTCTGAAACCCGAATGAGGTAAGAACCTGCACAACCTTTAAAACGAGTTAGTGACAAAAAAATACAGTGCAGACATAACATCGCCTATGCTCATAGTCAGCGGGGGTGGAGTGCAGGGGAATAATAGCGAGCTCTCCAAGCATTTACCGACCAGCCCACTGCCACCGGGCTACTAGCAAACACAAGGGAGATCGAATCCTGGCTCCTAAGTAGGGGCGGAGCGGTGGAGGAGGGGCAGGGCTAGGATGGAAGGCAGCCCAACCAAAGATGGCGCACGCTGCCGCTGGGAGCCCGCAAACGCGCCAACCCGACCTGGCAACCCACCTCTGAAACCCGAATGAGGTAAGAACCTGCACAACCTTTAAAACGAGTTAGTGACAATAAAAATACAGTGCAGACATAACATCGCCTATGCTCATAGTCAGCGGGGGTGGAGTGCAGGGAAATAATAGCGAGCTCTCCAAGCGTTTACCGACCAGCCCACTGCCACCGGGCTACTAGCAAACACAAGGGAGATCGAATCCTGGCTCCTAAGTAGGGGCGGAGCGGTGGAGGAGGGGCAGGGCTAGGATGGAAGGCAGCCCAACCAAAGATGGCGCACGCTGCCGCTGGGAGCCCGCAAACGCGCCAACCCGACCTGGCAACCCACCTCTGAAACCCGAATGAGGTAAGAACCTGCACAACCTTTAAAACGAGTTAGTGACAAAAAAAATACAGTGCAGACATAACATCGCCTATGTTCATAGTCAGCGGGGGTGGAGTGCAGGGGAATAATAGCGAGCTCTCCAAGCGTTTACCGACCAGCCCACTGCCACCGGGCTACTAGCAAACACAAGGGAGATCGAATCCTGGCTCCTAAGTAGGGGCGGAGCAGTGGAGGAGGGGCAGGGCTAGGATGGAAGGCAGCCCAAGCAAAGATGGCGCACGCTGCCGCTGGGAGCCCGCAAACGCGCCAACCCGACCTGGCAACCCACCTCTGAAACCCGAATGAGGTAAGAACCTGCACAACCTTTAAAACGAGTTAGTGACAAAGAAAATACAGTGCAGACATAACATCGCCTATGCTCATAGTCAGCGGGGGTGGAGTGCAGGGGAATAATAGCGAGCTCTCCAAGCGTTTACCGACCAGCCCACTGCCACCGGGCTACTAGCAAACACAAGGGAGATCGAATCCTGGCTCCTAAGTAGGGGGGGAGCGGTGGAGGCGGGGCAGGGCTAGGATGGAAGGCAGCCCAACCAAAGATGGCGCACGCTGCCGCTGGGAGCCCGCAAACGCGCCAACCCAACCTGGCAACCCACCTCTGAAACCCGAATGAGGTAAGAACCTGCACAACCTTTAAAACGAGTTAGTGACAATAAAAATACAGTGCAGACATAACATCGCCTATGCTCATAGTCAGCGCGGGTGGAGTGCAGGGAAATAATAGCGAGCTCTCCAAGCGTTTACCGACCAGCCCACTGCCACCGGGCTACTAGCAAACACAAGGGAGATCGAATCCTGGCTCTTAAGTAGGGTCGGAGCGGTGGAGGAGGGGCAGGGCTAGGATGGAAGGCAGCCCAACCAAAGATGGCGCACGCTGCCGCTGGGAGCCCGCAAACGCGCCAACCCGACCTGGCAACCCACCTCTGAAACCCGAATGAGGTAAGAACCTGCACAACCTTTAAAACGAGTTAGTGACAAAAAAAATACAGTGCAGACATAACATCGCCTATGCTCATAGTCAGCGGGGGTGGAGTGCAGGGGAATAATAGCGAGCTCTCCAAGCGTTTACCGACCAGCCCACTGCCACCGGGCTACTAGCAAACACAAGGGAGATCGAATCCTGGCTCCTAAGTAGGGGCGGAGCGGTGGAGGAGGGGCAGGGCTAGGATGGAAGGCAGCCCAACCAAAGATGGCGCACGCTGCCGCTGGGAGCCCGCAAACGCGCCAACCCGACCTGGCAACCCACCTCTGAAACCCGAATGAGGTAAGAACCTGCACAACCTTTAAAACGAGTTAGTGACAAAAAAAATACAGTGCAGACATAACATCGCCTATGCTCATAGTCAGCGGGGGTGGAGTGCAGGGGAATAATAGCGAGCTCTCCAAGCGTTTACCGACCAGCCCACTGCCACCGGGCTACTAGCAAACACAAGGGAGATCGAATCCTGGCTCCTAAGTAGGGGCGGAGCGGTGGAGGAGGGGCAGGGCTAGGATGGAAGGCAGCCCAACCAAAGATGGCGCACCCTGCTGCTGGGAGCCCGCAAACGCGCCAACCCGACCTGGCAACCCACCTCTGAAACCCGAATGAGGTAAGAACCTGCACAACCTTTAAAACGAGTTAGTGACAAAGAAAATACAGTGCAGACATAACATCGCCTATGCTCATAGTCAGCGGGGGTGGAGTGCAGGGGAATAATAGCGAGCTCTCCAAGCGTTTACCGACCAGCCCACTGCCACCGGGCTACTAGCAAACACAAGGGAGATCGAATCCTGGCTCCTAAGTAGGGGCGGAGCGGTGGAGGCGGGGCAGGGCTAGGATGGAAGGCAGCCCAACCAAAGATGGCGCACGCTGCCGCTGGGAGCCCGCAAACGCGCCAACCCGACCTGGCAACCCACCTCTGAAACCCGAATGAGGTAAGAACCTGCACAACCTTTAAAACGAGTTAGTGACAATAAAAATACAGTGCAGACATAACATCACCTATGCTCATAGTCAGCGGGGGTGGAGTGCAGGGAAATATTAGCGAGCTCTCCAAGCGTTTACCGACCAGCCCACTGCCACCGGGCTACTAGCAAACACAAGGGAGATCGAATCCTGGCTCTTAAGTAGGGTCGGAGCGGTGGAGGAGGGGCAGGGCTAGGATGGAAGGCAGCCCAACCAAAGATGGTGCACGCTGCAGCTGGGAGCCCGCAAACGCGCCAACCCGACCTGGCAACCCACCTCTGAAACCCGAATGAGGTAAGAACCTGCACAACCTTTAAAACGAGTTAGTGACAAAAAAAATACAGTGCAGACATAACATCGCCTATGCTCATAGTCAGCGGGGGTGGAGTGCAGGGGAATAATAGCGAGCTCTCCAAGCGTTTACCGACCAGCCCACTGCCACCGGGCTACTAGCAAACACAAGGGAGATCGAATCCTGGCTCCTAAGTAGGGGCGGAGCGGTGGAGGAGGGGCAGGGCTAGGATGGAAGGCAGCCCAACCAAAGATGGCGCACGCTGCCGCTGGGAGCCCGCAAACGCGCCAACCCGACCTGGCAACCCACCTCTGAAACCCGAATGAGGTAAGAACCTGCACAACCTTTAAAACGAGTTAGTGACAATAAAAATACAGTGCAGACATAACATCGCCTATGCTCATAGTCAGCGGGGGTGGAGTGCAGGGAAATAATAGCGAGCTCTCCAAGCGTTTACCGACCAGCCCACTGCCACCGGGCTACTAGCAAACACAAGGGAGATCGAATCCTGGCTCCTAAGTAGGGGCGGAGCGGTGGAGGAGGGGCAGGGCTAGGATGGAAGGCAGCCCAACCAAAGATGGCGCACGCTGCCGCTGGGAGCCCGCAAACGCGCCAACCCGACCTGGCAACCCACCTCTGAAACCCGAATGAGGTAAGAACCTGCACAACCTTTAAAACGAGTTAGTGACAAAAAAAATACAGTGCAGACATAACATCGCCTATGCTCATAGTCAGCGGGGGTGGAGTGCAGGGGAATAATAGCGAGCTCTCCAAGCGTTTACCGACCAGCCCACTGCCACCGGGCTACTAGCAAACACAAGGGAGATCGAATCCTGGCTCCTAAGTAGGGGCGGAGCGGTGGAGGAGGGGCAGGGCTAGGATGGAAGGCAGCCCAACCAAAGATGGCGCACGCTGCCGCTGGGAGCCCGCAAACGCGCCAACCCGACCTGGCAACCCACCTCTGAAACCCGAATGAGGTAAGAACCTGCACAACCTTTAAAACGAGTTAGTGACAATAAAAATACAGTGCAGACATAACATCGCCTATGCTCATAGTCAGCGGGGGTGGAGTGCAGGGAAATAATAGCGAGCTCTCCAAGCGTTTACCAACCAGCCCACTGCCACCGGGCTACTAGCAAACACAAGGGAGATCGAATCCTGGCTCCTAAGTAGGGGCGGAGCGGTGGAGGAGGGGCAGGGCTAGGATGGAAGGCAGCCCAACCAAAGATGGCGCACGCTGCCGCTGGGAGCCCGCAAACGCGCCAACCCGACCTGGCAACCCACCTCTGAAACCCGAATGAGGTAAGAACCTGCACAACCTTTAAAACGAGTTAGTGACAAAAAAAATACAGTGCAGACATAACATCGCCTATGCTCATAGTCAGCGGGGGTGGAGTGCAGGGGAATAATAGCGAGCTCTCCAAGCGTTTGCCGACCAGCCCACTGCCACCGGGCTACTAGCAAACACAAGGGAGATCGAATCCTGGCTCCTAAGTAGGGGCGGAGCGGTGGAGGAGGGGCAGGGCTAGGATGGAAGGCAGCCCAACCAAAGATGGCGCACGCTGCCGCTGGGAGCCCGCAAACGCGCCAACCCGACCTGGCAACCCACCACTGAAACCCGAATGAGGTAAGAACCTGCACAACCTTTAAAACGAGTTAGTGACAAAAAAAATACAGTGCAGACATAACATCGCCTATGCTCATAGTCAGCGGGGGTGGAGTGCAGGGGAATAATAGCGAGCTCTCCAAGCGTTTACCGACCAGCCCACTGCCACCGGGCTACTAGCAAACACAAGGGAGATCGAATTCTGGCTCCTAAGTAGGGGCGGAGCGGTGGAGGAGGGGCAGGGCTAGGATGGAAGGCAGCCCAACCAAAGATGGCGCACGCTGCCGCTGGGAGCCCGCAAACGCGCCAACCCGACCTGGCAACCCACCTCTGAAACCCGAATGAGGTAAGAACCTGCACAACCTTTAAAACGAGTTAGTGACAAAAAAAATACAGTGCAGACATAACATCGCCTATGCTCATAGTCAGCGGGGGTTGAGTGCAGGGGAATAATAGCGAGCTCTCCAAGCGTTTACCGACCAGCCCACTGCCACCGGGCTACTAGCAAACACAAGGGAGATCGAATCCTGTCTCCTAAGTAGGGGCGGAGCGGTGGAGGAAGGGCAGGGCTAGGATGGAAGGCAGCCCAACCAAAGATGGCGCACGCTGCCGCTGGGAGCCCGCAAACGCGTCAACCCGACCTGGCAACCCACCTCTGAAACCCGAATGAGGTAAGAACCTGCACAACCTTTAAAACGAGTTAGTGACAAAAAAAATACAGTGCAGACATAACATCGCCTATGCTCATAGTCAGCGGGGGTTGAGTGCAGGGGAATAATAGCGAGCTCTCCAAGCGTTTACCGACCAGCCCACTGCCACCGGGCTACTAGCAAACACAAGGGAGATCGAATCCTGTCTCCTAAGTAGGGGCGGAGCGGTGGAGGAGGGGCAGGGCTAGGATGGAAGGCAGCCCAACCAAAGATGGCGCACGCTGCCGCTGGGAGCCCGCAAACGCGTCAACCCGACCTGGCAACCCACCTCTGAAACCCGAATGAGGTAAGAACCTGCAGAACCTTTAAAACGAGTTAGTGACAAAAAAAATACAGTGCAGACATAACATCGCCTATGTTCATAGTCAGCGGGGGTGGCGTGCAGGGGAATAATAGCGAGCTCTCCATGCGTTTACCGACCAGCCCACTGCCACCGGGCTACTAGCAAACACAAGGGAGATCGAATCCTGGCTCCTAAGTAGGGGCGGAGCGGTGGAGGAGGGGCAGGGCTAGGATGGAAGGCAGCCCAACCAAAGATGGCGCACGCTGCCGCTGGGAGCCCGCAAACGCGCCAACCCGACCTGGCAACCCACCTCTGAAACCCGAATGAGGTAAGAACCTGCACAACCTTTAAAACGAGTTAGTGACAAAGAAAATACAGTGCAGACATAACATCGCCTATGCTCATAGTCAGCGGGGGTGGAGTGCAGGGGAATAATAGCGAGCTCTCCAAGCGTTTACCGACCAGCCCACTGCCACCGGGCTACTAGCAAACACAAGGGAGATCGAATCCTGGCTCCTAAGTAGGGGGGGAGCGGTGGAGGCGGGGCAGGGCTAGGATGGAAGGCAGCCCAACCAAAGATGGCGCACGCTGCCGCTGGGAGCCCGCAAACGCGCCAACCCGACCTGGCAACCCACCTCTGAAACCCGAATGAGGTAAGAACCTGCACAACCTTTAAAACGAGTTAGTGACAATAAAAATACAGTGCAGACATAACATCGCCTATGCTCATAGTCAGCGGGGGTGGAGTGCAGGGAAATAATAGCGAGCTCTCCAAGCGTTTACCGACCAGCCCACTGCCACCGGGCTACTAGCAAACACAAGGGAGATCGAATCCTGGCTCTTAAGTAGGGTCGGAGCGGTGGAGGAGGGGCAGGGCTAGGATGGAAGGCAGCCCAACCAAAGATGGCGCACGCTGCCGCTGGGAGCCCGCAAACGCGCCAACCCGACCTGGCAACCCACCTCTGAAAGCCGAATGAGGTAAGAACCTGCACAACCTTTAAAACGAGTTAGTGACAAAAAAAATACAGTGCAGACATAACATCGCCTATGCTCATAGTCAGCGGGGGTGGAGTGCAGGGGAATAATAGCGAGCTCTCCAAGCGTTTACCGACCAGCCCACTGCCACCGGGCTACTAGCAAACACAAGGGAGATCGAATCCTGGCTCCTAAGTAGGGGCGGAGCGGTGGAGGAGGGGCAGGGCTAGGATGGAAGGCAGCCCAACCAAAGATGGCGCACGCTGCCGCTGGGAGCCCGCAAACGCGCCAACCCGACCTGGCAACCCACCTCTGAAACCCGAATGAGGTAAGAACCTGCACAACCTTTAAAACGAGTTAGTGACAATAAAAATACAGTGCAGACATAACATCGCCTATGCTCATAGTCAGCGGGGGTGGAGTGCAGGGAAATAATAGCGAGCTCTCCAAGCGTTTACCGACCAGCCCACTGCCACCGGGCTACTAGCAAACACAAGGGAGATCGAATCCTGGCTCCTAAGTAGGGGCGGAGCGGTGGAGGAGGGGCAGGGCTAGGATGGAAGGCAGCCCAACCAAAGATGGCGCACGCTGCCGCTGGGAGCCCGCAAACGCGCCAACCCGACATGGCAACCCACCTCTGAAACCCGAATGAGGTAAGAACCTGCACAACCTTTAAAACGAGTTAGTGACAAAAAAAATACAGTGCAGACATAACATCGCCTATGCTCATAGTCAGCGGGGGTGGAGTGCAGGGGAATAATAGCGAGCTCTCCAAGCGTTTACCGACCAGCCCACTGCCACCGGGCTACTAGCAAACACAAGGGAGATCGAATCCTGGCTCCTAAGTAGGGGCGGAGCGGTGGAGGAGGGGCAGGGCTAGGATGGAAGGCAGCCCAACCAAAGATGGCGCACGCTGCCGCTGGGAGCCCGCAAACGCGCCAACCCGACCTGGCAACCCACCTCTGAAACCCGAATGAGGTAAGAACCTGCACAACCTTTAAAACGAGTTAGTGACAATAAAAATACAGTGCAGACATAACATCGCCTATGCTCATAGTCAGCGGGGGTGGAGTGCAGGGAAATAATAGCGAGCTCTCCAAGCGTTTACCAACCAGCCCACTGCCACCGGGCTACTAGCAAACACAAGGGAGATCGAATCCTGGCTCCTAAGTAGGGGCGGAGCGGTGGAGGAGGGGCAGGGCTAGGATGGAAGGCAGCCCAAGCAAAGATGGCGCACGCTGCCGCTGGGAGCCCGCAAACGCGCCAACCCGACCTGGCAACCCACCTCTGAAACCCGAATGAGGTAAGAACCTGCACAACCTTTAAAACGAGTTAGTGACAAAAAAAATACAGTGCAGACATAACATCGCCTATGCTCATAGTCAGCGGGGGTGGAGTGCAGGGGAATAATAGCGAGCTCTCCAAGCGTTTGCCGACCAGCCCACTGCCACCAGGCTACTAGCAAACACAAGGGAGATCGAATCCTGGCTCCTAAGTAGGGGCGGAGCGGTGGAGGAGGGGCAGGGCTAGGATGGAAGGCAGCCCAACCAAAGATGGCGCACGCTGCCGCTGGGAGCCCGCAAACGCGCCAACCCGACCTGGCAACCCACCTCTGAAACCCGAATGAGGTAAGAACCTGCACAACCTTTAAAACGAGTTAGTGACAAAAAAAATACAGTGCAGACATAACATCGCCTATGCTCATAGTCAGCGGGGGTGGAGTGCAGGGGAATAATAGCGAGCTCTCCAAGCGTTTACCGACCAGCCCACTGCCACCGGGCTACTAGCAAACACAAGGGAGATCGAATCCTGGCTCCTAAGTAGGGGCGGAGCGGTGGAGGAGGGGCAGGGCTAGGATGGAAGGTAGCCCAACCAAAGATGGCGCACGCTGCCGCTGGGAGCCCGCAAACGCGCCAACCCGACCTGGCAACCCACCTCTGAAACCCGAATGAGGTAAGAACCTGCACAACCTTTAAAACGAGTTAGTGACAAAAAAAATACAGTGCAGACATAACATCGCCTATGCTCATAGTCAGCGGGGGTGGAGTGCAGGGAAATAATAGCGAGCTCTCCAAGCGTTTACCGACCAGCCCACTGCCACCGGGCTACTAGCAAACACAAGGGAGATCGAATCCTGGCTCCTAAGTAGGGGCGGAGCGGTGGAGGAGGGGCAGGGCTAGGATGGAAGGCAGCCCAACCAAAGATGGCGCACGCTGCCGCTGGGAGCCCGCAAACGCGCCAACCCGACCTGGCAACCCACCTCTGAAACCCGAATGAGGTAAGAACCTGCACAACCTTTAAAACGAGTTAGTGACAAAAAAAATACAGTGCAGACATAACATCGCCTATGCTCATAGTCAGCGGGGGTTGAGTGCAGGGGAATAATAGCGAGCTCTCCAAGCATTTACCGACCAGCCCACTGCCACCGGGCTACTAGCAAACACAAGGGAGATCGAATCCTGGCTCCTAAGTAGGGGCGGAGCGGTGGAGGAGGGGCAGGGCTAGGATGGAAGGCAGCCCAACCAAAGATGGCGCACGCTGCCGCTGGGAGCCCGCAAACGCGTCAACCCGACCTGGCAACCCACCTCTGAAACCCGAATGAGGTAAGAACCTGCACAACCTTTAAAACGAGTTAGTGACAAAAAAATACAGTGCAGACATAACATCGCCTATGCTCATAGTCAGCGGGGGTGGAGTGCAGGGGAATAATAGCGAGCTCTCCAAGCATTTACCGACCAGCCCACTGCCACCGGGCTACTAGCAAACACAAGGGAGATCGAATCCTGGCTCCTAAGTAGGGGCGGAGCGGTGGAGGAGGGGCAGGGCTAGGATGGAAGGCAGCCCAACCAAAGATGGCGCACGCTGCCGCTGGGAGCCCGCAAACGCGCCAACCCGACCTGGCAACCCACCTCTGAAACCCGAATGAGGTAAGAACCTGCACAACCTTTAAAACGAGTTAGTGACAATAAAAATACAGTGCAGACATAACATCGCCTATGCTCATAGTCAGCGGGGGTGGAGTGCAGGGAAATAATAGCGAGCTCTCCAAGCGTTTACCGACCAGCCCACTGCCACCGGGCTACTAGCAAACACAAGGGAGATCGAATCCTGGCTCCTAAGTAGGGGCGGAGCGGTGGAGGAGGGGCAGGGCTAGGATGGAAGGCAGCCCAACCAAAGATGGCGCACGCTGCCGCTGGGAGCCCGCAAACGCGCCAACCCGACCTGGCAACCCACCTCTGAAACCCGAATGAGGTAAGAACCTGCACAACCTTTAAAACGAGTTAGTGACAAAAAAAATACAGTGCAGACATAACATCGCCTATGTTCATAGTCAGCGGGGGTGGAGTGCAGGGGAATAATAGCGAGCTCTCCAAGCGTTTACCGACCAGCCCACTGCCACCGGGCTACTAGCAAACACAAGGGAGATCGAATCCTGGCTCCTAAGTAGGGGCGGAGCGGTGGAGGAGGGGCAGGGCTAGGATGGAAGGCAGCCCAAGCAAAGATGGCGCACGCTGCCGCTGGGAGCCCGCAAACGCGCCAACCCGACCTGGCAACCCACCTCTGAAACCCGAATGAGGTAAGAACCTGCACAACCTTTAAAACGAGTTAGTGACAAAGAAAATACAGTGCAGACATAACATCGCCTATGCTCATAGTCAGCGGGGGTGGAGTGCAGGGGAATAATAGCGAGCTCTCCAAGCGTTTACCGACCAGCCCACTGCCACCGGGCTACTAGCAAACACAAGGGAGATCGAATCCTGGCTCCTAAGTAGGGGGGGAGCGGTGGAGGCGGGGCAGGGCTAGGATGGAAGGCAGCCCAACCAAAGATGGCGCACGCTGCCGCTGGGAGCCCGCAAACGCGCCAACCCAACCTGGCAACCCACCTCTGAAACCCGAATGAGGTAAGAACCTGCACAACCTTTAAAACGAGTTAGTGACAATAAAAATACAGTGCAGACATAACATCGCCTATGCTCATAGTCAGCGCGGGTGGAGTGCAGGGAAATAATAGCGAGCTCTCCAAGCGTTTACCGACCAGCCCACTGCCACCGGGCTACTAGCAAACACAAGGGAGATCGAATCCTGGCTCTTAAGTAGGGTCGGAGCGGTGGAGGAGGGGCAGGGCTAGGATGGAAGGCAGCCCAACCAAAGATGGCGCACGCTGCCGCTGGGAGCCCGCAAACGCGCCAACCCGACCTGGCAACCCACCTCTGAAACCCGAATGAGGTAAGAACCTGCACAACCTTTAAAACGAGTTAGTGACAAAAAAAATACAGTGCAGACATAACATCGCCTATGCTCATAGTCAGCGGGGGTGGAGTGCAGGGGAATAATAGCGAGCTCTCCAAGCGTTTACCGACCAGCCCACTGCCACCGGGCTACTAGCAAACACAAGGGAGATCGAATCCTGGCTCCTAAGTAGGGGCGGAGCGGTGGAGGAGGGGCAGGGCTAGGATGGAAGGCAGCCCAACCAAAGATGGCGCACGCTGCCGCTGGGAGCCCGCAAACGCGCCAACCCGACCTGGCAACCCACCTCTGAAACCCGAATGAGGTAAGAACCTGCACAACCTTTAAAACGAGTTAGTGACAAAAAAAATACAGTGCAGACATAACATCGCCTATGCTCATAGTCAGCGGGGGTGGAGTGCAGGGGAATAATAGCGAGCTCTCCAAGCGTTTACCGACCAGCCCACTGCCACCGGGCTACTAGCAAACACAAGGGAGATCGAATCCTGGCTCCTAAGTAGGGGCGGAGCGGTGGAGGAGGGGCAGGGCTAGGATGGAAGGCAGCCCAACCAAAGATGGCGCACCCTGCTGCTGGGAGCCCGCAAACGCGCCAACCCGACCTGGCAACCCACCTCTGAAACCCGAATGAGGTAAGAACCTGCACAACCTTTAAAACGAGTTAGTGACAAAGAAAATACAGTGCAGACATAACATCGCCTATGCTCATAGTCAGCGGGGGTGGAGTGCAGGGGAATAATAGCGAGCTCTCCAAGCGTTTACCGACCAGCCCACTGCCACCGGGCTACTAGCAAACACAAGGGAGATCGAATCCTGGCTCCTAAGTAGGGGCGGAGCGGTGGAGGCGGGGCAGGGCTAGGATGGAAGGCAGCCCAACCAAAGATGGCGCACGCTGCCGCTGGGAGCCCGCAAACGCGCCAACCCGACCTGGCAACCCACCTCTGAAACCCGAATGAGGTAAGAACCTGCACAACCTTTAAAACGAGTTAGTGACAATAAAAATACAGTGCAGACATAACATCACCTATGCTCATAGTCAGCGGGGGTGGAGTGCAGGGAAATATTAGCGAGCTCTCCAAGCGTTTACCGACCAGCCCACTGCCACCGGGCTACTAGCAAACACAAGGGAGATCGAATCCTGGCTCTTAAGTAGGGTCGGAGCGGTGGAGGAGGGGCAGGGCTAGGATGGAAGGCAGCCCAACCAAAGATGGTGCACGCTGCAGCTGGGAGCCCGCAAACGCGCCAACCCGACCTGGCAACCCACCTCTGAAACCCGAATGAGGTAAGAACCTGCACAACCTTTAAAACGAGTTAGTGACAAAAAAAATACAGTGCAGACATAACATCGCCTATGCTCATAGTCAGCGGGGGTGGAGTGCAGGGGAATAATAGCGAGCTCTCCAAGCGTTTACCGACCAGCCCACTGCCACCGGGCTACTAGCAAACACAAGGGAGATCGAATCCTGGCTCCTAAGTAGGGGCGGAGCGGTGGAGGAGGGGCAGGGCTAGGATGGAAGGCAGCCCAACCAAAGATGGCGCACGCTGCCGCTGGGAGCCCGCAAACGCGCCAACCCGACCTGGCAACCCACCTCTGAAACCCGAATGAGGTAAGAACCTGCACAACCTTTAAAACGAGTTAGTGACAATAAAAATACAGTGCAGACATAACATCGCCTATGCTCATAGTCAGCGGGGGTGGAGTGCAGGGAAATAATAGCGAGCTCTCCAAGCGTTTACCGACCAGCCCACTGCCACCGGGCTACTAGCAAACACAAGGGAGATCGAATCCTGGCTCCTAAGTAGGGGCGGAGCGGTGGAGGAGGGGCAGGGCTAGGATGGAAGGCAGCCCAACCAAAGATGGCGCACGCTGCCGCTGGGAGCCCGCAAACGCGCCAACCCGACCTGGCAACCCACCTCTGAAACCCGAATGAGGTAAGAACCTGCACAACCTTTAAAACGAGTTAGTGACAAAAAAAATACAGTGCAGACATAACATCGCCTATGCTCATAGTCAGCGGGGGTGGAGTGCAGGGGAATAATAGCGAGCTCTCCAAGCGTTTACCGACCAGCCCACTGCCACCGGGCTACTAGCAAACACAAGGGAGATCGAATCCTGGCTCCTAAGTAGGGGCGGAGCGGTGGAGGAGGGGCAGGGCTAGGATGGAAGGCAGCCCAACCAAAGATGGCGCACGCTGCCGCTGGGAGCCCGCAAACGCGCCAACCCGACCTGGCAACCCACCTCTGAAACCCGAATGAGGTAAGAACCTGCACAACCTTTAAAACGAGTTAGTGACAATAAAAATACAGTGCAGACATAACATCGCCTATGCTCATAGTCAGCGGGGGTGGAGTGCAGGGAAATAATAGCGAGCTCTCCAAGCGTTTACCAACCAGCCCACTGCCACCGGGCTACTAGCAAACACAAGGGAGATCGAATCCTGGCTCCTAAGTAGGGGCGGAGCGGTGGAGGAGGGGCAGGGCTAGGATGGAAGGCAGCCCAACCAAAGATGGCGCACGCTGCCGCTGGGAGCCCGCAAACGCGCCAACCCGACCTGGCAACCCACCTCTGAAACCCGAATGAGGTAAGAACCTGCACAACCTTTAAAACGAGTTAGTGACAAAAAAAATACAGTGCAGACATAACATCGCCTATGCTCATAGTCAGCGGGGGTGGAGTGCAGGGGAATAATAGCGAGCTCTCCAAGCGTTTGCCGACCAGCCCACTGCCACCGGGCTACTAGCAAACACAAGGGAGATCGAATCCTGGCTCCTAAGTAGGGGCGGAGCGGTGGAGGAGGGGCAGGGCTAGGATGGAAGGCAGCCCAACCAAAGATGGCGCACGCTGCCGCTGGGAGCCCGCAAACGCGCCAACCCGACCTGGCAACCCACCTCTGAAACCCGAATGAGGTAAGAACCTGCACAACCTTTAAAACGAGTTAGTGACAAAAAAAATACAGTGCAGACATAACATCGCCTATGCTCATAGTCAGCGGGGGTGGAGTGCAGGGGAATAATAGCGAGCTCTCCAAGCGTTTACCGACCAGCCCACTGCCACCGGGCTACTAGCAAACACAAGGGAGATCGAATCCTGGCTCCTAAGTAGGGGCGGAGCGGTGGAGGAGGGGCAGGGCTAGGATGGAAGGCAGCCCAACCAAAGATGGCGCACGCTGCCGCTGGGAGCCCGCAAACGCGCCAACCCGACCTGGCAACCCACCTCTGAAACCCGAATGAGGTAAGAACCTGCACAACCTTTAAAACGAGTTAGTGACAAAAAAAATACAGTGCAGACATAACATCGCCTATGCTCATAGTCAGCGGGGGTTGAGTGCAGGGGAATAATAGCGAGCTCTCCAAGCGTTTACCGACCAGCCCACTGCCACCGGGCTACTAGCAAACACAAGGGAGATCGAATCCTGTCTCCTAAGTAGGGGCGGAGCGGTGGAGGAAGGGCAGGGCTAGGATGGAAGGCAGCCCAACCAAAGATGGCGCACGCTGCCGCTGGGAGCCCGCAAACGCGTCAACCCGACCTGGCAACCCACCTCTGAAACCCGAATGAGGTAAGAACCTGCACAACCTTTAAAACGAGTTAGTGACAAAAAAAATACAGTGCAGACATAACATCGCCTATGTTCATAGTCAGCGGGGGTGGAGTGCAGGGGAATAATAGCGAGCTCTCCAAGCGTTTACCGACCAGCCCACTGCCACCGGGCTACTAGCAAACACAAGGGAGATCGAATCCTGGCTCCTAAGTAGGGGCGGAGCGGTGGAGGAGGGGCAGGGCTAGGATGGAAGGCAGCCCAACCAAAGATGGCGCACGCTGCCGCTGGGAGCCCGCAAACGCGCCAACCCGACCTGGCAACCCACCTCTGAAACCCGAATGAGGTAAGAACCTGCACAACCTTTAAAACGAGTTAGTGACAAAGAAAATACAGTGCAGACATAACATCGCCTATGCTCATAGTCAGCGGGGGTGGAGTGCAGGGGAATAATAGCGAGCTCTCCATGCGTTTACCGACCAGCCCACTGCCACCGGGCTACTAGCAAACACAAGGGAGATCGAATCCTGGCTCCTAAGTAGGGGGGGAGCGGTGGAGGCGGGGCAGGGCTAGGATGGAAGGCAGCCCAACCAAAGATGGCGCACGCTGCCGCTGGGAGCCCGCAAACGCGCCAACCCGACCTGGCAACCCACCTCTGAAACCCGAATGAGGTAAGAACCTGCACAACCTTTAAAACGAGTTAGTGACAATAAAAATACAGTGCAGACATAACATCGCCTATGCTCATAGTCAGCGGGGGTGGAGTGCAGGGAAATAATAGCGAGCTCTCCAAGCGTTTACCGACCAGCCCACTGCCACCGGGCTACTTGCAAACACAAGGGAGATCGAATCCTGGCTCTTAAGTAGGGTCGGAGCGGTGGAGGAGGGGCAGGGCTAGGATGGAAGGCAGCCCAACCAAAGATGGCGCACGCTGCCGCTGGGAGCCCGCAAACGCGCCAACCCGACCTGGCAACCCACCTCTGAAACCCGAATGAGGTAAGAACCTGCACAACCTTTAAAACGAGTTTGTGACAAAAAAAATACAGTGCAGACATAACATCGCCTATGCTCATAGTCAGCGGGGGTGGAGTGCAGGGGAATAATAGCGAGCTCTCCAAGCGTTTACCGACCAGCCCACTGCCACCGGGCTACTAGCAAACACAAGGGAGATCGAATCCTGGCTCCTAAGTAGGGGCGGAGCGGTGGAGGAGGGGCAGGGCTAGGATGGAAGGCAGCCCAACCAAAGATGGCGCACGCTGCCGCTGGGAGCCCGCAAACGCGCCAACCCGACCTGGCAACCCACCTCTGAAACCCGAATGAGGTAAGAACTGCACAACCTTTAAAACGAGTTAGTGACAATAAAAATACAGTGCAGACATAACATCGCCTATGCTCATAGTCAGCGGGGGTGGAGTGCAGGGAAATAATAGCGAGCTCTCCAAGCGTTTACCGACCAGCCCACTGCCACCGGGCTACTAGCAAACACAAGGGAGATCGAATCCTGGCTCCTAAGTAGGGGCGGAGCGGTGGAGGAGGGGCAGGGCTAGGATGGAAGGCAGCCCAACCAAAGATGGCGCACGCTGCCGCTGGGAGCCCGCAAACGCGCCAACCCGACCTGGCAACCCACCTCTGAAACCCGAATGAGGTAAGAACCTGCACAACCTTTAAAACGAGTTAGTGACAAAAAAAATACAGTGCAGACATAACATCGCCTATGCTCATAGTCAGCGGGGGTGGAGTGCAGGGGAATAATAGCGAGCTCTCCAAGCGTTTACCGACCAGCCCACTGCCACCGGGCTACTAGCAAACACAAGGGAGATCGAATCCTGGCTCCTAAGTAGGGGCGGAGCGGTGGAGGAGGGGCAGGGCTAGGATGGAAGGCAGCCCAACCAAAGATGGCGCACGCTGCCGCTGGGAGCCCGCAAACGCGCCAACCCGACCTGGCAACCCACCTCTGAAACCCGAATGAGGTAAGAACCTGCACAACCTTTAAAACGAGTTAGTGACAATAAAAATACAGTGCAGACATAACATCGCCTATGCTCATAGTCAGCGAAGGTGGAGTGCAGGGAAATAATAGCGAGCTCTCCAAGCGTTTACCAACCAGCCCACTGCCACCGGGCTACTAGCAAACACAAGGGAGATCGAATCCTGGCTCCTAAGTAGGGGCGGAGCGGTGGAGGAGGGGCAGGGCTAGGATGGAAGGCAGCCCAAGCAAAGATGGCGCACGCTGCCGCTGGGAGCCCGCAAACGCGCCAACCCGACCTGGCAACCCACCTCTGAAACCCGAATGAGGTAAGAACCTGCACAACCTTTAAAACGAGTTAGTGACAAAAAAAATACAGTGCAGACATAACATCGCCTATGCTCATAGTCAGCGGGGGTGGAGTGCAGGGGAATAATAGCGAGCTCTCCAAGCGTTTGCCGACCAGCCCACTGCCACCGGGCTACTAGCAAACACAAGGGAGATCGAATCCTGGCTCCTAAGTAGGGGCGGAGCGGTGGAGGAGGGGCAGGGCTAGGATGGAAGGCAGCCCAACCAAAGATGGCGCACGCTGCCGCTGGGAGCCCGCAAACGCGCCAACCCGACCTGGCAACCCACCTCTGAAACCCGAATGAGGTAAGAACCTGCACAACCTTTAAAACGAGTTAGTGACAAAAAAAATACAGTGCAGACATAACATCGCCTATGCTCATAGTCAGCGGGGGTTGAGTGCAGGGGAATAATAGCGAGCTCTCCAAGCGTTTACCGACCAGCCCACTGCCACCGGGCTACTAGCAAACACAAGGGAGATCGAATCCTGGCTCCTAAGTAGGGGCGGAGCGGTGGAGGAGGGGCAGGGCTAGGATGGAAGGCAGCCCAACCAAAGATGGCGCACGCTGCCGCTGGGAGCCCGCAAACGCGTCAACCCGACCTGGCAACCCACCTCTGAAACCCGAATGAGGTAAGAACCTGCACAACCTTTAAAACGAGTTAGTGACAAAAAAAATACAGTGCAGACATAACATCGCCTATGCTCATAGTCAGCGGGGGTGGAGTGCAGGGGAATAATAGCGAGCTCTCCAAGCATTTACCGACCAGCCCACTGCCACCGGGCTACTAGCAAACACAAGGGAGATCGAATCCTGGCTCCTAAGTAGGGGCGGAGCGGTGGAGGAGGGGCAGGGCTAGGATGGAAGGCAGCCCAACCAAAGATGGCGCACGCTGCCGCTGGGAGCCCGCAAACGCGCCAACCCGACCTGGCAACCCACCTCTGAAACCCGAATGAGGTAAGAACCTGCACAACCTTTAAAACGAGTTAGTGACAAAAAAAATACAGTGCAGACATAACATCGCCTATGTTCATAGTCAGCGGGGGTGGAGTGCAGGGGAATAATAGCGAGCTCTCCAAGCGTTTACCGACCAGCCCACTGCCACCGGGCTACTAGCAAACACAAGGGAGATCGAATCCTGGCTCCTAAGTAGGGGCGGAGCGGTGGAGGAGGGGCAGGGCTAGGATGGAAGGCAGCCCAACCAAAGATGGCGCACGCTGCCGCTGGGAGCCCGCAAACGCGCCAACCCGACCTGGCAACCCACCTCTGAAACCCGAATGAGGTAAGAACCTGCACAACCTTTAAAACAAGTTAGTGACAATAAAAATACAGTGCAGACATAACATCGCCTATGCTCATAGTCAGCGGAGGTGGAGTGCAGGGAAATAATAGCGAGCTCTCCAAGCGTTTACCAACCAGCCCACTGCCACCGGGCTACTAGCAAACACAAGGGAGATCGAATCCTGGCTCCTAAGTAGGGGCGGAGCGGTGGAGGAGGGGCAGGGCTAGGATGGAAGGCAGCCCAAGCAAAGATGGCGCACGCTGCCGCTGGGAGCCCGCAAACGCGCCAACCCGACCTGGCAACCCACCTCTGAAACCCGAATGAGGTAAGAACCTGCACAACCTTTAAAACGAGTTAGTGACAAAAAAAATACAGTGCAGACATAACATCGCCTATGCTCATAGTCAGCGGGGGTGGAGTGCAGGGGAATAATAGCGAGCTCTCCAAGCGTTTGCCGACCAGCCCACTGCCACCAGGCTACTAGCAAACACAAGGGAGATCGAATCCTGGCTCCTAAGTAGGGGCGGAGCGGTGGAGGAGGGGCAGGGCTAGGATGGAAGGCAGCCCAACCAAAGATGGCGCACGCTGCCGCTGGGAGCCCGCAAACGCGCCAACCCGACCTGGCAACCCACCTCTGAAACCCGAATGAGGTAAGAACCTGCACAACCTTTAAAACGAGTTAGTGACAAAAAAAATACAGTGCAGACATAACATCGCCTATGCTCATAGTCAGCGGGGGTGGAGTGCAGGGGAATAATAGCGAGCTCTCCAAGCGTTTACCGACCAGCCCACTGCCACCGGGCTACTAGCAAACACAAGGGCGATCGAATCCTGGCTCCTAAGTAGGGGCGGAGCGGTGGAGGAGGGGCAGGGCTAGGATGGAAGGTAGCCCAACCAAAGATGGCGCACGCTGCCGCTGGGAGCCCGCAAACGCGCCAACCCGACCTGGCAACCCACCTCTGAAACCCGAATGAGGTAAGAACCTGCACAACCTTTAAAACGAGTTAGTGACAAAAAAAATACAGTGCAGACATAACATCGCCTATGCTCATAGTCAGCGGGGGTGGAGTGCAGGGAAATAATAGCGAGCTCTCCAAGCGTTTACCGACCAGCCCACTGCCACCGGGCTACTAGCAAACACAAGGGAGATCGAATCCTGGCTCCTAAGTAGGGGCGGAGCGGTGGAGGAGGGGCAGGGCTAGGATGGAAGGCAGCCCAACCAAAGATGGCGCACGCTGCCGCTGGGAGCCCGCAAACGCGCCAACCCGACCTGGCAACCCACCTCTGAAACCCGAATGAGGTAAGAACCTGCACAACCTTTAAAACGAGTTAGTGACAAAAAAAATACAGTGCAGACATAACATCGCCTATGCTCATAGTCAGCGGGGGTTGAGTGCAGGGGAATAATAGCGAGCTCTCCAAGCGTTTACCGACCAGCCCACTGCCACCGGGCTACTAGCAAACACAAGGGAGATCGAATCCTGGCTCCTAAGTAGGGGCGGAGCGGTGGAGGAGGGGCAGGGCTAGGATGGAAGGCAGCCCAACCAAAGATGGCGCACGCTGCCGCTGGGAGCCCGCAAACGCGTCAACCCGACCTGGCAACCCACCTCTGAAACCCGAATGAGGTAAGAACCTGCACAACCTTTAAAACGAGTTAGTGACAAAAAAAATACAGTGCAGACATAACATCGCCTATGCTCATAGTCAGCGGGGGTGGAGTGCAGGGGAATAATAGCGAGCTCTCCAAGCATTTACCGACCAGCCCACTGCCACCGGGCTACTAGCAAACACAAGGGAGATCGAATCCTGGCTCCTAAGTAGGGGCGGAGCGGTGGAGGAGGGGCAGGGCTAGGATGGAAGGCAGCCCAACCAAAGATGGCGCACGCTGCCGCTGGGAGCCCGCAAACGCGCCAACCCGACCTGGCAACCCACCTCTGAAACCCGAATGAGGTAAGAACCTGCACAACCTTTAAAACGAGTTAGTGACAAAAAAAATACAGTGCAGACATAACATCGCCTATGCTCATAGTCAGCGGGGGTGGAGTGCAGGGGAATAATAGCGAGCTCTCCAAGCGTTTACCGACCAGCCCACTGCCACCGGGCTACTAGCAAACACAAGGGAGATCGAATCCTGGCTCCTAAGTAGGGGCGGAGCGGTGGAGGAGGGGCAGGGCTAGGATGGAAGGTAGCCCAACCAAAGATGGCGCACGCTGCCGCTGGGAGCCCGCAAACGCGCCAACCCGACCTGGCAACCCACCTCTGAAACCCGAATGAGGTAAGAACCTGCACAACCTTTAAAACGAGTTAGTGACAAAAAAAATACAGTGCAGACATAACATCGCCTATGCTCATAGTCAGCGGGGGTGGAGTGCAGGGAAATAATAGCGAGCTCTCCAAGCGTTTACCGACCAGCCCACTGCCACCGGGCTACTAGCAAACACAAGGGAGATCGAATCCTGGGTCCTAAGTAGGGGCGGAGCGGTGGAGGAGGGGCAGGGCTAGGATGGAAGGCAGCCCAACCAAAGATGGCGCACGCTGCCGCTGGGAGCCCGCAAACGCGCCAACCCGACCTGGCAACCCACCTCTGAAACCCGAATGAGGTAAGAACCTGCACAACCTTTAAAACGAGTTAGTGACAAAAAAAATACAGTGCAGACATAACATCGCCTATGCTCATAGTCAGCGGGGGTTGAGTGCAGGGGAATAATAGCGAGCTCTCCAAGCGTTTACCGACCAGCCCACTGCCACCGGGCTACTAGCAAACACAAGGGAGATCGAATCCTGGCTCCTAAGTAGGGGCGGAGCGGTGGAGGAGGGGCAGGGCTAGGATGGAAGGCAGCCCAACCAAAGATGGCGCACGCTGCCGCTGGGAGCCCGCAAACGCGTCAACCCGACCTGGCAACCCACCTCTGAAACCCGAATGAGGTAAGAACCTGCACAACCTTTAAAACGAGTTAGTGACAAAAAAAATACAGTGCAGACATAACATCGCCTATGCTCATAGTCAGCGGGGGTGGAGTGCAGGGGAATAATGGCGAGCTCTCCAAGCATTTACCGACCAGCCCACTGCCACCGGGCTACTAGCAAACACAAGGGAGATCGAATCCTGGCTCCTAAGTAGGGGCGGAGCGGTGGAGGAGGGGCAGGGCTAGGATGGAAGGCAGCCCAACCAAAGATGGCGCACGCTGCCGCTGGGAGCCCGCAAACGCGCCAACCCGACCTGGCAACCCACCTCTGAAACCCGAATGAGGTAAGAACCTGCACAACCTTTAAAACGAGTTAGTGACAATAAAAATACAGTGCAGACATAACATCGCCTATGCTCATAGTCAGCGGGGGTGGAGTGCAGGGAAATAATAGCGAGCTCTCCAAGCGTTTACCGACCAGCCCACTGCCACCGGGCTACTAGCAAACACAAGGGAGATCGAATCCTGGCTCCTAAGTAGGGGCGGAGCGGTGGAGGAGGGGCAGGGCTAGGATGGAAGGCAGCCCAACCAAAGATGGCGCACGCTGCCGCTGGAAGCCCGCAAACGCGCCAACCCGACCTGGCAACCCACCTCTGAAACCCGAATGAGGTAAGAACCTGCACAACCTTTAAAACGAGTTAGTGACAAAAAAAATACAGTGCAGACATAACATCGCCTATGTTCATAGTCAGCGGGGGTGGAGTGCAGGGGAATAATAGCGAGCTCTCCAAGCGTTTACCGACCAGCCCACTGCCACCGGGCTACTAGCAAACACAAGGGAGATCGAATCCTGGCTCCTAAGTAGGGGCGGAGCGGTGGAGGAGGGGCAGGGCTAGGATGGAAGGCAGCCCAAGCAAAGATGGCGCACGCTGCCGCTGGGAGCCCGCAAACGCGCCAACCCGACCTGGCAACCCACCTCTGAAACCCGAATGAGGTAAGAACCTGCACAACCTTTAAAACGAGTTAGTGACAAAGAAAATACAGTGCAGACATAACATCGCCTATGCTCATAGTCAGCGGGGGTGGAGTGCCGGGGAATAATAGCGAGCTCTCCAAGCGTTTACCGACCAGCCCACTGCCACCGGGCTACTAGCAAACACAAGGGAGATCGAATCCTGGCTCCTAAGTAGGGGGGGAGCGGTGGAGGCGGGGCAGGGCTAGGATGGAAGGCAGCCCAACCAAAGATGGCGCACGCTGCCGCTGGGAGCCCGCAAACGCGCCAACCCGACCTGGCAACCCACCTCTGAAACCCGAATGAGGTAAGAACCTGCACAACCTTTAAAACGAGTTAGTGACAATAAAAATACAGTGCAGACATAACATCGCCTATGCTCATAGTCAGCGCGGGTGGAGTGCAGGGAAATAATAGCGAGCTCTCCAAGCGTTTACCGACCAGCCCACTGCCACCGGGCTACTAGCAAACACAAGGGAGATCGAATCCTGGCTCTTAAGTAGGGTCGGAGCGGTGGAGGAGGGGCAGGGCTAGGATGGAAGGCAGCCCAACCAAAGATGGCGCACGCTGCCGCTGGGAGCCCGCAAACGCGCCAACCCGACCTGGCAACCCACCTCTGAAACCCGAATGAGGTAAGAACCTGCACAACCTTTAAAACGAGTTAGTGACAAAAAAAATACAGTGCAGACATAACATCGCCTATGCTCATAGTCAGCGGGGGTGGAGTGCAGGGGAATAATAGCGAGCTCTCCAAGCGTTTACCGACCAGCCCACTGCCACCGGGCTACTAGCAAACACAAGGGAGATCGAATCCTGGCTCCTAAGTAGGGGCGGAGCGGTGGAGGAGGGGCAGGGCTAGGATGGAAGGCAGCCCAACCAAAGATGGCGCACGCTGCCGCTGGGAGCCCGCAAACGCGCCAACCCGACCTGGCAACCCACCTCTGAAACCCGAATGAGGTAAGAACCTGCACAACCTTTAAAACGAGTTAGTGACAATAAAAATACAGTGCAGACATAACATCGCCTATGCTCATAGTCAGCGGGGGTGGAGTGCAGGGAAATAATAGCGAGCTCTCCAAGCGTTTACCGACCAGCCCACTGCCACCGGGCTACTAGCAAACACAAGGGAGATCGAATCCTGGCTCCTAAGTAGGGGCGGAGCGGTGGAGGAGGGGCAGGGCTAGGATGGAAGGCAGCCCAACCAAAGATGGCGCACGCTGCCGCTGGGAGCCCGCAAACGCGCCAACCCGACCTGGCAACCCACCTCTGAAACCCGAATGAGGTAAGAACCTGCACAACCTTTAAAACGAGTTAGTGACAAAAAAAATACAGTGCAGACATAACATCGCCTATGCTCATAGTCAGCGGGGGTGGAGTGCAGGGGAATAATAGCGAGCTCTCCAAGCGTTTACCGACCAGCCCACTGCCACCGGGCTACTAGCAAACACAAGGGAGATCGAATCCTGGCTCCTAAGTAGGGGCGGAGCGGTGGAGGAGGGGCAGGGCTAGGATGGAAGGCAGCCCAACCAAAGATGGCGCACGCTGCCGCTGGGAGCCCGCAAGCGCGCCAACCCGACCTGGCAACCCACCTCTGAAACCCGAATGAGGTAAGAACCTGCACAACCTTTAAAACGAGTTAGTGACAATAAAAATACAGTGCAGACATAACATCGCCTATGCTCATAGTCAGCGGGGGTGGAGTGCAGGGAAATAATAGCGAGCTCTCCAAGCGTTTACCAACCAGCCCACTGCCACCGGGCTACTAGCAAACACAAGGGAGATCGAATCCTGGCTCCTAAGTAGGGCCGGAGCGGTGGAGGAGGGGCAGGGCTAGGATGGAAGGCAGCCCAAGCAAAGATGGCGCACGCTGCCGCTGGGAGCCCGCAAACGCGCCAACCCGACCTGGCAACCCACCTCTGAAACCCGAATGAGGTAAGAACCTGCACAACCTTTAAAACGAGTTAGTGACAAAAAAAATACAGTGCAGACATAACATCGCCTATGCTCATAGTCAGCGGGGGTGGAGTGCAGGGGAATAATAGCGAGCTCTCCAAGCGTTTGCCGACCAGCCCACTGCCACCAGGCTACTAGCAAACACAAGGGAGATCGAATCCTGGCTCCTAAGTAGGGGCGGAGCGGTGGAGGAGGGGCAGGGCTAGGATGGAAGGCAGCCCAACCAAAGATGGCGCACGCTGCCGCTGGGAGCCCGCAAACGCGCCAACCCGACCTGGCAACCCACCTCTGAAACCCGAATGAGGTAAGAACCTGCACAACCTTTAAAACGAGTTAGTGACAAAAAAAATACAGTGCAGACATAACATCGCCTATGCTCATAGTCAGCGGGGGTGGAGTGCAGGGGAATAATAGCGAGCTCTCCAAGCGTTTACCGACCAGCCCACTGCCACCGGGCTACTAGCAAACACAAGGGAGATCGAATCCTGGCTCCTAAGTAGGGGCGGAGCGGTGGAGGAGGGGCAGGGCTAGGATGGAAGGCAGCCCAACCAAAGATGGCGCACGCTGCCGCTGGGAGCCCGCAAACGCGCCAACCCGACCTGGCAACCCACCTCTGAAACCCGAATGAGGTAAGAACCTGCACAACCTTTAAAACGAGTTAGTGACAATAAAAATACAGTGCAGACATAACATCGCCTATGCTCATAGTCAGCGGGGGTGGAGTGCAGGGAAATAATAGCGAGCTCTCCAAGCGTTTACCAACCAGCCCACTGCCACCGGGCTACTAGCAAACACAAGGGAGATCGAATCCTGGCTCCTAA
This sequence comes from Triturus cristatus, assembly GCF_964204655.1. Classification (NCBI taxonomy): domain Eukaryota; kingdom Metazoa; phylum Chordata; class Amphibia; order Caudata; family Salamandridae; genus Triturus; species Triturus cristatus. The sequence continues at coordinate 606,117,378 of NC_140594.1, forward strand.
GTAGGGGCGGAGCGGTGGAGGAGGGGCAGGGCTAGGATGGAAGGCAGCCCAAGCAAAGATGGCGCACGCTGCCGCTGGGAGCCCGCAAACGCGCCAACCCGACCTGGCAACCCACCTCTGAAACCCGAATGAGGTAAGAACCTGCACAACCTTTAAAACGAGTTAGTGACAAAAAAAATACAGTGCAGACATAACATCGCCTATGCTCATAGTCAGCGGGGGTGGAGTGCAGGGGAATAATAGCGAGCTCTCCAAGCGTTTGCCGACCAGCCCACTGCCACCAGGCTACTAGCAAACACAAGGGAGATCGAATCCTGGCTCCTAAGTAGGGGCGGAGCGGTGGAGGAGGGGCAGGGCTAGGATGGAAGGCAGCCCAACCAAAGATGGCGCACGCTGCCGCTGGGAGCCCGCAAACGCGCCAACCCGACCTGGCAACCCACCTCTGAAACCCGAATGAGGTAAGAACCTGCACAACCTTTAAAACGAGTTAGTGACAAAAAAAATACAGTGCAGACATAACATCGCCTATGCTCATAGTCAGCGGGGGTGGAGTGCAGGGGAATAATAGCGAGCTCTCCAAGCGTTTACCGACCAGCCCACTGCCAACGGGCTACTAGCAAACACAAGGGAGATCGAATCCTGGCTCCTAAGTAGGGGCGGAGCGGTGGAGGAGGGGCAGGGCTAGGATGGAAGGTAGCCCAACCAAAGATGGCGCACGCTGCCGCTGGGAGCCCGCAAACGCGCCAACCCGACCTGGCAACCCACCTCTGAAACCCGAATGAGGTAAGAACCTGCACAACCTTTAAAACGAGTTAGTGACAAAAAAAATACAGTGCAGACATAACATCGCCTATGCTCATAGTCAGCGGGGGTGGAGTGCAGGGAAATAATAGCGAGCTCTCCAAGCGTTTACCGACCAGCCCACTGCCACCGGGCTACTAGCAAACACAAGGGAGATCGAATCCTGGCTCCTAAGTAGGGGCGGAGCGGTGGAGGAGGGGCAGGGCTAGGATGGAAGGCAGCCCAACCAAAGATGGCGCACGCTGCCGCTGGGAGCCCGCAAACGCGCCAACCCGACCTGGCAACCCACCTCTGAAACCCGAATGAGGTAAGAACCTGCACAACCTTTAAAACGAGTTAGTGACAAAAAAAATACAGTGCAGACATAACATCGCCTATGCTCATAGTCAGCGGGGGTTGAGTGCAGGGGAATAATAGCGAGCTCTCCAAGCGTTTACCGACCAGCCCACTGCCACCGGGCTACTAGCAAACACAAGGGAGATCGAATCCTGGCTCCTAAGTAGGGGCGGAGCGGTGGAGGAGGGGCAGGGCTAGGATGGAAGGCAGCCCAACCAAAGATGGCGCACGCTGCCGCTGGGAGCCCGCAAACGCTTCAACCCGACCTGGCAACCCACCTCTGAAACCCGAATGAGGTAAGAACCTGCACAACCTTTAAAACGAGTTAGTGACAAAAAAAATACAGTGCAGACATAACATCGCCTATGCTCATAGTCAGCGGGGGTGGAGTGCAGGGGAATAATAGCGAGCTCTCCAAGCATTTACCGACCAGCCCACTGCCACCGGGCTACTAGCAAACACAAGGGAGATCGAATCCTGGCTCCTAAGTAGGGGCGGAGCGGTGGAGGAGGGGCAGGGCTAGGATGGAAGGCAGCCCAACCAAAGATGGCGCACGCTGCCGCTGGGAGCCCGCAAACGCGCCAACCCGACCTGGCAACCCACCTCTGAAACCCGAATGAGGTAAGAACCTGCACAACCTTTAAAACGAGTTAGTGACAATAAAAATACAGTGCAGACATAACATCGCCTATGCTCATAGTCAGCGGGGGTGGAGTGCAGGGAAATAATAGCGAGCTCTCCAAGCGTTTACCGACCAGCCCACTGCCACCGGGCTACTAGCAAACACAAGGGAGATCGAATCCTGGCTCCTAAGTAGGGGCGGAGCGGTGGAGGAGGGGCAGGGCTAGGATGGAAGGCAGCCCAACCAAAGATGGCGCACGCTGCCGCTGGGAGCCCGCAAACGCGCCAACCCGACCTGGCAACCCACCTCTGAAACCCGAATGAGGTAAGAACCTGCACAACCTTTAAAACGAGTTAGTGACAAAAAAAATACAGTGCAGACATAACATCGCCTATGTTCATAGTCAGCGGGGGTGGAGTGCAGGGGAATAATAGCGAGCTCTCCAAGCGTTTACCGACCAGCCCACTGCCACCGGGCTACTAGCAAACACAAGGGAGATCGAATCCTGGCTCCTAAGTAGGGGCGGAGCGGTGGAGGAGGGGCAGGGCTAGGATGGAAGGCAGCCCAAGCAAAGATGGCGCACGCTGCCGCTGGGAGCCCGCAAACGCGCCAACCCGACCTGGCAACCCACCTCTGAAACCCGAATGAGGTAAGAACCTGCACAACCTTTAATACGAGTTAGTGACAAAGAAAATACAGTGCAGACATAACATCGCCTATGCTCATAGTCAGCGGGGGTGGAGTGCAGGGGAATAATAGCGAGCTCTCCAAGCGTTTACCGACCAGCCCACTGCCACCGGGCTACTAGCAAACACAAGGGAGATCGAATCCTGGCTCCTAAGTAGGGGGGGAGCGGTGGAGGCGGGGCAGGGCTAGGATGGAAGGCAGCCCAACCAAAGATGGCGCACGCTGCCGCTGGGAGCCCGCAAACGCGCCAACCCGACCTGGCAACCCACCTCTGAAACCCGAATGAGGTAAGAACCTGCACAACCTTTAAAACGAGTTAGTGACAATAAAAATACAGTGCAGACATAACATCGCCTATGCTCATAGTCAGCGCGGGTGGAGTGCAGGGAAATAATAGCGAGCTCTCCAAGCGTTTACCGACCAGCCCACTGCCACCGGGCTACTAGCAAACACAAGGGAGATCGAATCCTGGCTCTTAAGTAGGGTCGGAGCGGTGGAGGAGGGGCAGGGCTAGGATGGAAGGCAGCCCAACCAAAGATGGCGCACGCTGCCGCTGGGAGCCCGCAAACGCGCCAACCCGACCTGGCAACCCACCTCTGAAACCCGAATGAGGTAAGAACCTGCACAACCTTTAAAACGAGTTAGTGACAAAAAAAATACAGTGCAGACATAACATCGCCTATGCTCATAGTCAGCGGGGGTGGAGTGCAGGGGAATAATAGCGAGCTCTCCAAGCGTTTACCGACCAGCCCACTGCCACCGGGCTACTAGCAAACACAAGGGAGATCGAATCCTGGCTCCTAAGTAGGGGCGGAGCGGTGGAGGAGGGGCAGGGCTAGGATGGAAGGCAGCCCAACCAAAGATGGCGCACGCTGCCGCTGGGAGCCCGCAAACGCGCCAACCCGACCTGGCAACCCACCTCTGAAACCCGAATGAGGTAAGAACCTGCACAACCTTTAAAACGAGTTAGTGACAAAAAAAATACAGTGCAGACATAACATCGCCTATGTTCATAGTCAGCGGGGGTGGAGTGCAGGGGAATAATAGCGAGCTCTCCAAGCGTTTACCGACCAGCCCACTGCCACCGGGCTACTAGCAAACACAAGGGAGATCGAATCCTGGCTCCTAAGTAGGGGCGGAGCGGTGGAGGAGGGGCAGGGCTAGGATGGAAGGCAGCCCAAGCAAAGATGGCGCACGCTGCCGCTGGGAGCCCGCAAACGCACCAACCCGACCTGGCAACCCACCTCTGAAACCCGAATGAGGTAAGAACCTGCACAACCTTTAATACGAGTTAGTGACAAAGAAAATACAGTGCAGACATAACATCGCCTATGCTCATAGTCAGTGGGGGTGGAGTGCAGGGGAATAATAGCGAGCTCTCCAAGCGTTTACCGACCAGCCCACTGCCACCGGGCTACTAGCAAACACAAGGGAGATCGAATCCTGGCTCCTAAGTAGGGGGGGAGCGGTGGAGGCGGGGCAGGGCTAGGATGGAAGGCAGCCCAACCAAAGATGGCGCACGCTGCCGCTGGGAGCCCGCAAACGCGCCAACCCGACCTGGCAACCCACCTCTGAAACCCGAATGAGGTAAGAACCTGCACAACCTTTAAAACGAGTTAGTGACAAAAAAAATACAGTGCAGACATAACATCGCCTATGCTCATAGTCAGCGGGGGTGGAGTGCAGGGGAATAATAGCGAGCTCTCCAAGCGTTTACCGACCAGCCCACTGCCACCGGGCTACTAGCAAACACAAGGGAGATCGAATCCTGGCTCCTAAGTAGGGCCGGAGCGGTGGAGGAGGGGCAGGGCTAGGATGGAAGGCAGCCCAAGCAAAGATGGCGCACGCTGCCGCTGGGAGCCCGCAAACGCGCCAACCCGACCTGGCAACCCACCTCTGAAACCCGAATGAGGTAAGAACCTGCACAACCTTTAAAACGAGTTAGTGACAAAAAAAATACAGTGCAGACATAACATCGCCTATGCTCATAGTCAGCGGGGGTGGAGTGCAGGGGAATAATAGCGAGCTCTCCAAGCGTTTGCCGACCAGCCCACTGCCACCAGGCTACTAGCAAACACAAGGGAGATCGAATCCTGGCTCCTAAGTAGGGGCGGAGCGGTGGAGGAGGGGCAGGGCTAGGATGGAAGGCAGCCCAACCAAAGATGGCGCACGCTGCCGCTGGGAGCCCGCAAACGCGCCAACCCGACCTGGCAACCCACCTCTGAAACCCGAATGAGGTAAGAACCTGCACAACCTTTAAAACGAGTTAGTGACAAAAAAAATACAGTGCAGACATAACATCGCCTATGCTCATAGTCAGCGGGGGTGGAGTGCAGGGGAATAATAGCGAGCTCTCCAAGCGTTTACCGACCAGCCCACTGCCACCGGGCTACTAGCAAACACAAGGGAGATCGAATCCTGGCTCCTAAGTAGGGGCGGAGCGGTGGAGGAGGGGCAGGGCTAGGATGGAAGGCAGCCCAACCAAAGATGGCGCACGCTGCCGCTGGGAGCCCGCAAACGCGCCAACCCGACCTGGCAACCCACCTCTGAAACCCGAATGAGGTAAGAACCTGCACAACCTTTAAAACGAGTTAGTGACAATAAAAATACAGTGCAGACATAACATCGCCTATGCTCATAGTCAGCGGGGGTGGAGTGCAGGGAAATAATAGCGAGCTCTCCAAGCGTTTACCAACCAGCCCACTGCCACCGGGCTACTAGCAAACACAAGGGAGATCGAATCCTGGCTCCTAAGTAGGGGCGGAGCGGTGGAGGAGGGGCAGGGCTAGGATGGAAGGCAGCCCAAGCAAAGATGGCGCACGCTGCCGCTGGGAGCCCGCAAACGCGCCAACCCGACCTGGCAACCCACCTCTGAAACCCGAATGAGGTAAGAACCTGCACAACCTTTAAAACGAGTTAGTGACAAAAAAAATACAGTGCAGACATAACATCGCCTATGCTCATAGTCAGCGGGGGTGGAGTGCAGGGGAATAATAGCGAGCTCTCCAAGCGTTTGCCGACCAGCCCACTGCCACCAGGCTACTAGCAAACACAAGGGAGATCGAATCCTGGCTCCTAAGTAGGGGCGGAGCGGTGGAGGAGGGGCAGGGCTAGGATGGAAGGCAGCCCAACCAAAGATGGCGCACGCTGCCGCTGGGAGCCCGCAAACGCGCCAACCCGACCTGGCAACCCACCTCTGAAACCCGAATGAGGTAAGAACCTGCACAACCTTTAAAACGAGTTAGTGACAAAAAAAATACAGTGCAGACATAACATCGCCTATGCTCATAGTCAGCGGGGGTGGAGTGCAGGGGAATAATAGCGAGCTCTCCAAGCGTTTACCGACCAGCCCACTGCCAACGGGCTACTAGCAAACACAAGGGAGATCGAATCCTGGCTCCTAAGTAGGGGCGGAGCGGTGGAGGAGGGGCAGGGCTAGGATGGAAGGTAGCCCAACCAAAGATGGCGCACGCTGCCGCTGGGAGCCCGCAAACGCGCCAACCCGACCTGGCAACCCACCTCTGAAACCCGAATGAGGTAAGAACCTGCACAACCTTTAAAACGAGTTAGTGACAAAAAAAATACAGTGCAGACATAACATCGCCTATGCTCATAGTCAGCGGGGGTGGAGTGCAGGGAAATAATAGCGAGCTCTCCAAGCGTTTACCGACCAGCCCACTGCCACCGGGCTACTAGCAAACACAAGGGAGATCGAATCCTGGCTCCTAAGTAGGGGCGGAGCGGTGGAGGAGGGGCAGGGCTAGGATGGAAGGCAGCCCAACCAAAGATGGCGCACGCTGCCGCTGGGAGCCCGCAAACGCGCCAACCCGACCTGGCAACCCACCTCTGAAACCCGAATGAGGTAAGAACCTGCACAACCTTTAAAACGAGTTAGTGACAAAAAAAATACAGTGCAGACATAACATCGCCTATGCTCATAGTCAGCGGGGGTTGAGTGCAGGGGAATAATAGCGAGCTCTCCAAGCGTTTACCGACCAGCCCACTGCCACCGGGCTACTAGCAAACACAAGGGAGATCGAATCCTGGCTCCTAAGTAGGGGCGGAGCGGTGGAGGAGGGGCAGGGCTAGGATGGAAGGCAGCCCAACCAAAGATGGCGCACGCTGCCGCTGGGAGCCCGCAAACGCTTCAACCCGACCTGGCAACCCACCTCTGAAACCCGAATGAGGTAAGAACCTGCACAACCTTTAAAACGAGTTAGTGACAAAAAAAATACAGTGCAGACATAACATCGCCTATGCTCATAGTCAGCGGGGGTGGAGTGCAGGGGAATAATAGCGAGCTCTCCAAGCATTTACCGACCAGCCCACTGCCACCGGGCTACTAGCAAACACAAGGGAGATCGAATCCTGGCTCCTAAGTAGGGGCGGAGCGGTGGAGGAGGGGCAGGGCTAGGATGGAAGGCAGCCCAACCAAAGATGGCGCACGCTGCCGCTGGGAGCCCGCAAACGCGCCAACCCGACCTGGCAACCCACCTCTGAAACCCGAATGAGGTAAGAACCTGCACAACCTTTAAAACGAGTTAGTGACAATAAAAATACAGTGCAGACATAACATCGCCTATGCTCATAGTCAGCGGGGGTGGAGTGCAGGGAAATAATAGCGAGCTCTCCAAGCGTTTACCGACCAGCCCACTGCCACCGGGCTACTAGCAAACACAAGGGAGATCGAATCCTGGCTCCTAAGTAGGGGCGGAGCGGTGGAGGAGGGGCAGGGCTAGGATGGAAGGCAGCCCAACCAAAGATGGCGCACGCTGCCGCTGGGAGCCCGCAAACGCGCCAACCCGACCTGGCAACCCACCTCTGAAACCCGAATGAGGTAAGAACCTGCACAACCTTTAAAACGAGTTAGTGACAAAAAAAATACAGTGCAGACATAACATCGCCTATGTTCATAGTCAGAGGGGGTGGAGTGCAGGGGAATAATAGCGAGCTCTCCAAGCGTTTACCGACCAGCCCACTGCCACCGGGCTACTAGCAAACACAAGGGAGATCGAATCCTGGCTCCTAAGTAGGGGCGGAGCGGTGGAGGAGGGGCAGGGCTAGGATGGAAGGCAGCCCAACCAAAGATGGCGCACGCTGCCGCTGGGAGCCCGCAAACGCGCCAACCCGACCTGGCAACCCACCTCTGAAACCCGAATGAGGTAAGAACCTGCACAACCTTTAATACGAGTTAGTGACAAAGAAAATACAGTGCAGACATAACATCGCCTATGCTCATAGTCAGCGGGGGTGGAGTGCAGGGGAATAATAGCGAGCTCTCCAAGCGTTTACCGACCAGCCCACTGCCACCGGGCTACTAGCAAACACAAGGGAGATCGAATCCTGGCTCCTAAGTAGGGGGGGAGCGGTGGAGGCGGGGCAGGGCTAGGATGGAAGGCAGCCCAACCAAAGATGGCGCACGCTGCCGCTGGGAGCCCGCAAACGCGCCAACCCGACCTGGCAACCCACCTCTGAAACCCGAATGAGGTAAGAACCTGCACAACCTTTAAAACGAGTTAGTGACAATAAAAATACAGTGCAGACATAACATCGCCTATGCTCATAGTCAGCGCGGGTGGAGTGCAGGGAAATAATAGCGAGCTCTCCAAGCGTTTACCGACCAGCCCACTGCCACCGGGCTACTAGCAAACACAAGGGAGATCGAATCCTGGCTCTTAAGTAGGGTCGGAGCGGTGGAGGAGGGGCAGGGCTAGGATGGAAGGCAGCCCAACCAAAGATGGCGCACGCTGCCGCTGGGAGCCCGCAAACGCGCCAACCCGACCTGGCAACCCACCTCTGAAACCCGAATGAGGTAAGAACCTGCACAACCTTTAAAACGAGTTAGTGACAAAAAAAATACAGTGCAGACATAACATCGCCTATGCTCATAGTCAGCGGGGGTGGAGTGCAGGGGAATAATAGCGAGCTCTCCAAGCGTTTACCGACCAGCCCACTGCCACCGGGCTACTAGCAAACACAAGGGAGATCGAATCCTGGCTCCTAAGTAGGGGCGGAGCGGTGGAGGAGGGGCAGGGCTAGGATGGAAGGCAGCCCAACCAAAGATGGCGCACGCTGCCGCTGGGAGCCCGCAAACGCGCCAACCCGACCTGGCAACCCACCTCTGAAACCCGAATGAGGTAAGAACCTGCACAACCTTTAAAACGAGTTAGTGACAAAAAAAATACAGTGCAGACATAACATCGCCTATGTTCATAGTCAGCGGGGGTGGAGTGCAGGGGAATAATAGCGAGCTCTCCAAGCGTTTACCGACCAGCCCACTGCCACCGGGCTACTAGCAAACACAAGGGAGATCGAATCCTGGCTCCTAAGTAGGGGCGGAGCGGTGGAGGAGGGGCAGGGCTAGGATGGAAGGCAGCCCAAGCAAAGATGGCGCACGCTGCCGCTGGGAGCCCGCAAACGCACCAACCCGACCTGGCAACCCACCTCTGAAACCCGAATGAGGTAAGAACCTGCACAACCTTTAATACGAGTTAGTGACAAAGAAAATACAGTGCAGACATAACATCGCCTATGCTCATAGTCAGTGGGGGTGGAGTGCAGGGGAATAATAGCGAGCTCTCCAAGCGTTTACCGACCAGCCCACTGCCACCGGGCTACTAGCAAACACAAGGGAGATCGAATCCTGGCTCCTAAGTAGGGGGGGAGCGGTGGAGGCGGGGCAGGGCTAGGATGGAAGGCAGCCCAACCAAAGATGGCGCACGCTGCCGCTGGGAGCCCGCAAACGCGCCAACCCGACCTGGCAACCCACCTCTGAAACCCGAATGAGGTAAGAACCTGCACAACCTTTAAAACGAGTTAGTGACAATAAAAATACAGTGCAGACATAACATCGCCTATGCTCATAGTCAGCGCGGGTGGAGTGCAGGGAAATAATAGCGAGCTCTCCAAGCGTTTACCGACCAGCCCACTGCCACCGGGCTACTAGCAAACACAAGGGAGATCGAATCCTGGCTCTTAAGTAGGGTCGGAGCGGTGGAGGAGGGGCAGGGCTAGGATGGAAGGCAGCCCAACCAAAGATGGCGCACGCTGCCGCTGGGAGCCCGCAAACGCGCCAACCCGACCTGGCAACCCACCTCTGAAACCCGAATGAGGTAAGAACCTGCACAACCTTTAAAACGAGTTAGTGACAAAAAAAATACAGTGCAGACATAACATCGCCTATGCTCATAGTCAGCGGGGGTGGAGTGCAGGGGAATAATAGCGAGCTCTCCAAGCGTTTACCGACCAGCCCACTGCCACCGGGCTACTAGCAAACACAAGGGAGATCGAATCCTGGCTCCTAAGTAGGGGCGGAGCGGTGGAGGAGGGGCAGGGCTAGGATGGAAGGCAGCCCAACCAAAGATGGCGCACGCTGCCGTTGGGAGCCCGCAAACGCGCCAACCCGACCTGGCAACCCACCTCTGAAACCCGAATGAGGTAAGAACCTGCACAACCTTTAAAACGAGTTAGTGACAAAAAAAATACAGTGCAGACATAACATCGCCTATGCTCATAGTCAGCGGGGGTGGAGTGCAGGGGAATAATAGCGAGCTCTCCAAGCGTTTACCGACCAGCCCACTGCCACCGGGCTACTAGCAAACACAAGGGAGATCGAATCCTGGCTCCTAAGTAGGGGCGGAGCGGTGGAGGAGGGGCAGGGCTAGGATGGAAGGCAGCCCAACCAAAGATGGCGCACGCTGCCGCTGGGAGCCCGCAAACGCGCCAACCCGACCTGGCAACCCACCTCTGGAACCCGAATGAGGTAAGAACCTGCACAACCTTTAATACGAGTTAGTGACAAAGAAAATACAGTGCAGACATAACATCGCCTATGCTCATAGTCAGCGGGGGTGGAGTGCAGGGGAATAATAGCGAGCTCTCCAAGCGTTTACCGACCAGCCCACTGCCACCGGGCTACTAGCAAACACAAGGGAGATCGAATCCTGGCTCCTAATTAGGGGGGGAGCGGTGGAGGCGGGGCAGGGCTAGGATGGAAGGCAGCCCAACCAAAGATGGCGCACGCTGCCGCTGGGAGCCCGCAAACGCGCCAACCCGACCTGGCAACCCACCTCTGAAACCCGAATGAGGTAAGAACCTGCACAACCTTTAAAACGAGTTAGTGACAATAAAAATACAGTGCAGACATAACATCGCCTATGCTCATAGTCAGCGCGGGTGGAGTGCAGGGAAATAATAGCGAGCTCTCCAAGCGTTTACCGACCAGCCCACTGCCACCGGGCTACTAGCAAACACAAGGGAGATCGAATCCTGGCTCTTAAGTAGGGTCGGAGCGGTGGAGGAGGGGCAGGGCTAGGATGGAAGGCAGCCCAACCAAAGATGGCGCACGCTGCCGCTGGGAGCCCGCAAACGCGCCAACCCGACCTGGCAACCCACCTCTGAAACCCGAATGAGGTAAGAACCTGCACAACCTTTAAAACGAGTTAGTGACAAAAAAAATACAGTGCAGACATAACATCGCCTATGCTCATAGTCAGCGGGGGTGGAGTGCAGGGGAATAATAGCGAGCTCTCCAAGCGTTTACCGACCAGCCCACTGCCACCGGGCTACTAGCAAACACAAGGGAGATCGAATCCTGGCTCCTAAGTAGGGGCGGAGCGGTGGAGGAGGGGCAGGGCTAGGATGGAAGGCAGCCCAACCAAAGATGGCGCACGCTGCCGCTGGGAGCCCGCAAACGCGCCAACCCGACCTGGCAACCCACCTCTGAAACCCGAATGAGGTAAGAACCTGCACAACCTTTAAAACGAGTTAGTGACAATAAAAATACAGTGCAGACATAACATCGCCTATGCTCATAGTCAGCGGGGGTGGAGTGCAGGGAAATAATAGCGAGCTCTCCAAGCGTTTACCGACCAGCCCACTGCCACCGGGCTACTAGCAAACACAAGGGAGATCGAATCCTGGCTCCTAAGTAGGGGCGGAGCGGTGGAGGAGGGGCAGGGCTAGGATGGAAGGCAGCCCAACCAAAGATGGCGCACGCTGCCGCTGGGAGCCCGCAAACGCGCCAACCCGACCTGGCAACCCACCTCTGAAACCCGAATGAGGTAAGAACCTGCACAACCTTTAAAACGAGTTAGTGACAAAAAAAATACAGTGCAGACATAACATCGCCTATGCTCATAGTCAGCGGGGGTGGAGTGCAGGGGAATAATAGCGAGCTCTCCAAGCGTTTACCGACCAGCCCACTGCCACCGGGCTACTAGCAAACACAAGGGAGATCGAATCCTGGCTCCTAAGTAGGGGCGGAGCGGTGGAGGAGGGGCAGGGCTAGGATGGAAGGCAGCCCAACCAAAGATGGCGCACGCTGCCGCTGGGAGCCCGCAAACGCGCCAACCCGACCTGGCAACCCACCTCTGAAACCCGAATGAGGTAAGAACCTGCACAACCTTTAAAACGAGTTAGTGACAATAAAAATACAGTGCAGACATAACATCGCCTATGCTCATAGTCAGCGGGGGTGGAGTGCAGGGAAATAATAGCGAGCTCTCCAAGCGTTTACCAACCAGCCCACTGCCACCGGGCTACTAGCAAACACAAGGGAGATCGAATCCTGGCTCCTAAGTAGGGGCGGAGCGGTGGAGGAGGGGCAGGGCTAGGATGGAAGGCAGCCCAAGCAAAGATGGCGCACGCTGCCGCTGGGAGCCCGCAAACGCGCCAACCCGACCTGGCAACCCACCTCTGAAACCCGAATGAGGTAAGAACCTGCACAACCTTTAAAACGAGTTAGTGACAAAAAAAATACAGTGCAGACATAACATCGCCTATGCTCATAGTCAGCGGGGGTGGAGTGCAGGGGAATAATAGCGAGCTCTCCAAGCGTTTGCCGACCAGCCCACTGCCACCAGGCTACTAGCAAACACAAGGGAGATCGAATCCTGGCTCCTAAGTAGGGGCGGAGCGGTGGAGGAGGGGCAGGGCTAGGATGGAAGGCAGCCCAACCAAAGATGGCGCACGCTGCCGCTGGGAGCCCGCAAACGCGCCAACCCGACCTGGCAACCCACCTCTGAAACCCGAATGAGGTAAGAACCTGCACAACCTTTAAAACGAGTTAGTGACAAAAAAAATACAGTGCAGACATAACATCGCCTATGCTCATAGTCAGCGGGGGTGGAGTGCAGGGGAATAATAGCGAGCTCTCCAAGCGTTTACCGACCAGCCCACTGCCACCGGGCTACTAGCAAACACAAGGGAGATCGAATCCTGGCTCCTAAGTAGGGGCGGAGCGGTGGAGGAGGGGCAGGGCTAGGATGGAAGGTAGCCCAACCAAAGATGGCGCACGCTGCCGCTGGGAGCCCGCAAACGCGCCAACCCGACCTGGCAACCCACCTCTGAAACCCGAATGAGGTAAGAACCTGCACAACCTTTAAAACGAGTTAGTGACAAAAAAAATACAGTGCAGACATAACATCGCCTATGCTCATAGTCAGCGGGGGTGGAGTGCAGGGAAATAATAGCGAGCTCTCCAAGCGTTTACCGACCGGCCCACTGCCACCGGGCTACTAGCAAACACAAGGGAGATCGAATCCTGGCTCCTAAGTAGGGGCGGAGCGGTGGAGGAGGGGCAGGGCTAGCTGGAAGGCAGTCCAACCAAAGATGGCGCACGCTGCCGCTGGGAGCCCGCAAACGCGCCAACCCGACCTGGCAACCCACCTCTGAAACCCGAATGAGGTAAGAACCTGCACAACCTTTAAAACGAGTTAGTGACAAAAAAAATACAGTGCAGACATAACATCGCCTATGCTCATAGTCAGCGGGGGTGGAGTGCAGGGGAATAATAGCGAGCTCTCCAAGCGTTTACCGACCAGCCCACTGCCACCGGGCTACTAGCAAACACAAGGGAGATCGAATCCTGGCTCCTAAGTAGGGGCGGAGCGGTGGAGGAGGGGCAGGGCTAGGATGGAAGGCAGCCCAACCAAAGATGGCGCACGCTGCCGCTGGGAGCCCGCAAACGCGCCAACCCGACCTGGCAACCCACCTCTGAAACCCGAATGAGGTAAGAACCTGCACAACCTTTAAAACGAGTTAGTGACAATAAAAATACAGTGCAGACATAACATCGCCTATGCTCATAGTCAGCGGGGGTGGAGTGCAGGGAAATAATAGCGAGCTCTCCAAGCGTTTACCAACCAGCCCACTGCCACCGGGCTACTAGCAAACACAAGGGAGATCGAATCCTGGCTCCTAAGTAGGGGCGGAGCGGTGGAGGAGGGGCAGGGCTAGGATGGAAGGCAGCCCAAGCAAAGATGGCGCACGCTGCCGCTGGGAGCCCGCAAACGCGCCAACCCGACCTGGCAACCCACCTCTGAAACCCGAATGAGGTAAGAACCTGCACAACCTTTAAAACGAGTTAGTGACAATAAAAATACAGTGCAGACATAACATCGCCTATGCTCATAGTCAGCGGGGGTGGAGTGCAGGGGAATAATAGCGAGCTCTCCAAGCGTTTACCGACCAGCCCACTGCCACCGGGCTACTAGCAAACACAAGGGAGATCGAATCCTGGCTCCTAAGTAGGGGCGGAGCGGTGGAGGAGGGGCAGGGCTAGGATGGAAGGCAGCCCAACCAAAGATGGCGCACGCTGCCGCTGGGAGCCCGCAAACGCGCCAACCCGACCTGGCAACCCACCTCTGAAACCCGAATGAGGTAAGAACCTGCACAACCTTTAAAACGAGTTAGTGACAATAAAAATACAGTGCAGACATAACATCGCCTATGCTCATAGTCAGCGGGGGTGGAGTGCAGGGAAATAATAGCGAGCTCTCCAAGCGTTTACCAACCAGCCCACTGCCACCGGGCTACTAGCAAACACAAGGGAGATCGAATCCTGGCTCCTAAGTAGGGGCAGAGCGGTGGAGGAGGGGCAGGGCTAGGATGGAAGGCAGCCCAAGCAAAGATGGCGCACGCTGCCGCTGGGAGCCCGCAAACGCGCCAACCCGACCTGGCAACCCACCTCTGAAACCCGAATGAGGTAAGAACCTGCACAACCTTTAAAACGAGTTAGTGACAAAAAAAATACAGTGCAGACATAACATCGCATATGCTCATAGTCAGCGGGGGTGGAGTGCAGGGGAATAATAGCGAGCTCTCCAAGCGTTTGCCGACCAGCCCACTGCCACCAGGCTACTAGCAAACACAAGGGAGATCGAATCCTGGCTCCTAAGTAGGGGCGGAGCGGTGAAGGAGGGGCAGGGCTAGGATGGAAGGCAGCCCAACCAAAGATGGCGCACGCTGCCGCTGGGAGCCCGCAAACGCGCCAACCCGACCTGGCAACCCACCTCTGAAACCCGAATGAGGTAAGAACCTGCACAACCTTTAAAACAAGTTAGTGACAAAAAAAATACAGTGCAGACATAACATCGCCTATGCTCATAGTCAGCGGGGGTGGAGTGCAGGGGAATAATAGCGAGCTCTCCAAGCGTTTACCGACCAGCCCACTGCCACCGGGCTACTAGCAAACACAAGGGAGATCGAATCCTGGCTCCTAAGTAGGGGCGGAGCGGTGGAGGAGGGGCAGGGCTAGGATGGAAGGTAGCCCAACCAAAGATGGCGCACGCTGCCGCTGGGAGCCCGCAAACGTGCCAACCCGACCTGGCAACCCACCTCTGAAACCCGAATGAGGTAAGAACCTGCACAACCTTTAAAACGAGTTAGTGACAAAAAAAATACAGTGCAGACATAACATCGCCTATGCTCATAGTCAGCGGGGGTGGAGTGCAGGGGAATAATAGCGAGCTCTCCAAGCGTTTACCGACCAGCCCACTGCCACCGGGCTACTAGCAAACACAAGGGAGATCGAATCCTGGCTCCTAAGTAGGGGCGGAGCGGTGGAGGAGGGGCAGGGCTAGGATGGAAGGCAGCCCAACCAAAGATGGCGCACGCTGCCGCTGGGATCCCGCAAACGCGCCAACCCGACCTGGCAACCCACCTCTGAAACCCGAATGAGGTAAGAACCTGCACAACCTTTAAAACGAGTTAGTGACAATAAAAATACAGTGCAGACATAACATCGCCTATGCTCATAGTCAGCGGGGGTGGAGTGCAGGGAAATAATAGCGAGCTCTCCAAGCGTTTACCAACCAGCCCACTGCCACCGGGCTACTAGCAAACACAAGGGAGATCGAATCCTGGCTCCTAAGTAGGGGCGGAGCGGTGGAGGAGGGGCAGGGCTAGGATGGAAGGCAGCCCAAGCAAAGATGGCGCACGCTGCCGCTGGGAGCCCGCAAACGCGCCAACCCGACCTGGCAACCCACCTCTGAAACCCGAATGAGGTAAGAACCTGCACAACCTTTAAAACGAGTTAGTGACAAAAAAAATACAGTGCAGACATAACATCGCCTATGCTCATAGTCAGCGGGGGTGGAGTGCAGGGGAATAATAGCGAGCTCTCCAAGCGTTTGCCGACCAGCCCACTGCCACCGGGCTACTAGCAAACACAAGGGAGATCGAATCCTGGCTCCTAAGTAGGAGCGGAGCGGTGGAGGAGGGGCAGGGCTAGGATGGAAGGCAGCCCAACCAAAGATGGCGCACGCTGCCGCTGGGAGCCCGCAAACGCGCCAACCCGACCTGGCAACCCACCTCTGAAACCCGAATGAGGTAAGAACCTGCACAACCTTTAAAACGAGTAAGTGACAAAAAAAATACAGTGCAGACATAACATCGCCTATGCTCATAGTCAGCGGGGGTGGAGTGCAGGGGAATAATAGCGAGCTCTCCAAGCGTTTACCGACCAGCCCACTGCCACCGGGCTACTAGCAAACACAAGGGAGATCGAATCCTGGCTCCTAAGTAGGGGCGGAGCGGTGGAGGAGGGGCAGGGCTAGGATGGAAGGCAGCCCAACCAAAGATGGCGCACGCTGCCGCTGGGAGCCCGCAAACGCGCCAACCCGACCTGGCAACCCACCTCTGAAACCCGAATGAGGTAAGAACCTGCACAACCTTTAAAACGAGTTAGTGACAAAAAAAATACAGTGCAGACATAACATCGCCTATGCTCATAGTCAGCGGGGGTGGAGTGCAGGGGAATAATAGCGAGCTCTCCAAGCGTTTACCGACCAGCCCACTGCCACCGGGCTACTAGCAAACACAAGGGAGATCGAATCCTGGCTCCTAAGTAGGGGCGGAGCGGTGGAGGAGGGGCAGGGCTAGGATGGAAGGCAGCCCAACCAAAGATGGCGCACGCTGCCGCTGGGAGCCCGCAAACGCGTCAACCCGACCTGGCAACCCACCTCTGAAACCCGAATGAGGTAAGAACCTGCACAACCTTTAAAACGAGTTAGTGACAAAAAAAATACAGTGCAGACATAACATCGCCTATGCTCATAGTCAGCGGGGGTGGAGTGCAGGGGAATAATAGCGAGCTCTCCAAGCGTTTACCGACCAGCCCACTGCCACCGGGCTACTAGCAAACACAAGGGAGATCGAATCCTGGCTCCTAAGTAGGGGCGGAGCGGTGGAGGAGGGGCAGGGCTAGGATGGAAGGCAGCCCAACCAAAGATGGCGCACGCTGCCGCTGGGAGCCCGCAAACGCGCCAACCCGACCTGGCAACCCACCTCTGAAACCCGAATGAGGTAAGAACCTGCACAACCTTTAAAACGAGTTAGTGACAATAAAAATACAGTGCAGACATAACATCGCCTATGCTCATAGTCAGCGGGGGTGGAGTGCAGGGAAATAATAGCGAGCTCTCCAAGCGTTTACCGACCAGCCCACTGCCACCGGGCTACTAGCAAACACAAGGGAGATCGAATCCTGGCTCCTAAGTAGGGGCGGAGCGGTGGAGGAGGGGCAGGGCTAGGATGGAAGGCAGCCCAACCAAAGATGGCGCACGCTGCCGCTGGGAGCCCGCAAACGCGCCAACCCGACCTGGCAACCCACCTCTGAAACCCGAATGAGGTAAGAACCTGCACAACCTTTAAAACGAGTTAGTGACAAAAAAAATACAGTGCAGACATAACATCGCCTATGTTCATAGTCAGCGGGGGTGGAGTGCAGGGGAATAATAGCGAGCTCTCCAAGCGTTTACCGACCAGCCCACTGCCACCGGGCTACTAGCAAACACAAGGGAGATCGAATCCTGGCTCCTAAGTAGGGGCGGAGCGGTGGAGGAGGGGCAGGGCTAGGATGGAAGGCAGCCCAACCAAAGATGGCGCACGCTGCCGCTGGGAGCCCGCAAACGCGCCAACCCGACCTGGCAACCCACCTCTGAAACCCGAATGAGGTAAGAACCTGCACAACCTTTAAAACGAGTTAGTGACAAAAAAAATACAGTGCAGACATAACATCGCCTATGCTCATAGTCAGCGGGGGTGGAGTGCAGGGGAATAATAGCGAGCTCTCCAAGCGTTTACCGACCAGCCCACTGCCACCGGGCTACTAGCAAACACAAGGGAGATCGAATCCTGGCTCCTAAGTAGGGGCGGAGCGGTGGAGGAGGGGCAGGGCTAGGATGGAAGGCAGCCCAACCAAAGATGGCGCACGCTGCCGCTGGGAGCCCGCAAACGCGCCAACCCGACCTGGCAACCCACCTCTGAAACCCGAATGAGGTAAGAACCTGCACAACCTTTAAAACGAGTTAGTGACAATAAAAATACAGTGCAGACATAACATCGCTGTTAGACGGACCGGGAGGGTCGGCCGAGGACAAGAGGAGAGGTCTCCGGGGAGAGCCGTCTCCAGCGATCGTACAGACAAATAACTTCCCCCCCACAGACAGATACCACACAAGGAGATGAGTTAGCGTTCTTTATAAGCACTTCTTAAGGTACGATGAAAAGGTACAAGGAGGTCTGGACTCAGGGGTCCCCTCGATTCAAGTCTCTCAAGATGGGAGAAGGGGGTAGCGGGACAGTCTGGTTACCAGTCTGGTAGTTGAGGTGGTGTGGTGGGTAACTCACAATCCTCGAGCTTAGGTGGTCTAGCTGGTACGGGCCGCGGCAGCGCCAGCAGGTCCCAGTGAAGATGGTCGATACACGGGCCGCGGCAGCGCCAGCAGGTCCCCGAGAAGATGGTCGATGTACGGTCCGCGGCAGCGCCAGCAGGTCCCGGTGAAGATGGTCGATACACGGGCCACGGCAGCGCCAGCAGGTCCCCGAGAAGATGGTCGATGTACGGTCCGCGGCAGCGCCAGCAGGTCCCGGTGAAGATGGTCGTTACAACGGGCCGCGGCAGCGCCAGCAGGTCCCGACGAGGATGGATGTTGCAGAAGGCCGCGGCAGCGCCAGCAGGCAGGACGATAGATCACAAGATAGGGCTACGGCAGCGCCAGTAGTCCGTCAAGGCTGAGTTCTCTCGGTGTCTCTCGACTCCAGGATACAACTGCCTTCCTGCTCCGCAGCTGCTCCAGTTATAGGGCCGGTGCCCTTTGATGTCCGGACCCTCGCACTTGGGGGTCGGAGGGTCCGGGATGAAGGTGTCCAGACACCCAGCGGGGGGTGGAGCCGGTGCCTGGGGGGAGCTGGAGGCAATCGTCACCTGGCGGGGGAGAGTCCTTGGCACTTCGTCCTCCCATTGACCTGCCAAGTGATCCGCTCACCTCCTGGGTGGATGGTGGTGCCGGGATGTCGGGGCCGGCCAGGCCCAGGGTTAGGGTCGGGGGGAGGCCACGCGGCCTCGTGGCGCAGGACCCAAGATGGCGGCTTGACCCGGCCGAGGGAGCCGGTGGTGGCTTGGGCCCGTGCTACAGGGAGATCCGAGGGCAGGAGTTCCGTCGGGCGACGGGGTGCGGGTGATTCTCGTGGGCCGCGCCTGGGGGGCCGGGGCCTGGGCCCTGTCATGCGGGGAGGGCGCAAGCCCCTCGTGTGGCCTGTCCAACATGCGTCCCCCCCAGCTGAAGGCGGGGAGAGTCACCCATCTCCTTGGGGACTCTCTTCGTCGAGGCGGAAGAAGCGGGACAGGCCATCTGCGTTGGCGTGGTCTTGGCCCGGTCGGTGCTCCACGGTGAAGTCCATCCCCTGCAGGGAGATGGACCAGCGCAGTAGTTTGGGGTTTTCCCCCCGCATCTGCATCAGCCACTGCAGGGGTCTATGGTCGGTTTGTACCCGGAAGTGGGTCCCGAAGAGATAGGGCCGGAGCTTTTTGAGGGCCCACACCACTGCGAAGGCCTCCCTCTCGATGGTGCTCCAGCGCTGTTCTCGGCCCAGGAGACGTCGGCTGATGAAGGCCACCGGCTGGTCATGACCCTCGGGGTTCACTTGGGAAAGAACCGCTCCGATGCCGTGGTCGGAGGCGTCTGTCTGTACTACGAATTCCCGACTGTAATCGGGGGCCTGGAGCACAGGGGCGGTGCACAGGGCGGCCTTCAGCTTTTCGAAGGCCGCTTGACAATCGGGGGTCCAGTTATTCCGCTTTGGTTGGTTCTTGGACGTGAGACCCGTGAGGGGCCCCACAATGCTGCCGTAGTCCCTCACGAACCGCCGGTAGTAGCCGGTGAGCCCCAAGAAGGCTCGGACTTCGGTCTGAGTGACGGGGGGCTGCCAGGACTGGATGGCAGCAATCTTAAGTTGCAGTGGGGCCACCAGCCCGCTCCCCACCTGGTGCCCCAGGTAGGTCACGGACCCTTGACCAATTTGGCATTTGCCGGCCTTAATCGTGAGGCCGGCCCGCTGGAGGGCCTGTAGGACCTCCTGGAGGTGGAGGAGGTGGTCGGACCAGTGGCGGCTGTATACAGCGATATCGTCCAGGTAGGCAGCGCTGAACTCTTCGAGCCCCGCCAAGACCTGGTTCACAAGACGTTGAAATGTAGCGGGGGCGTTCTTCATGCCAAAGGGCATGACCTTGAAGTGGTAGTGGCCATCGGGGGTAGAGAAGGCGGATCGTTCCTGAGCTCGGGGTGTGAGACCGATCTGCCAGTAGCCCGCTGTTAGGTCGAAGATACTGAGGTAGCGGGCGGCCCCCAGTCGGTCGATCAATTCATCCGCTCTGGGGATAGGATGAGCGTCGGTTCGGGTGACAGCGTTCAAGCCCCGGTAGTCGACGCAGAATCTCAGTTCAGGTGTGGTGCCGGGGGCAGCGGCTTTGGGGACCAATACAACTGGACTGGCCCAGGGACTGTCCGAGGGCTCGATGACCCCGAGCGTGAGCATTTTGGCCACTTCCTCTTGTATGCAGGCCCGTACCCGATCTGGTACGCGGTAGGCCCGGTGCCGGACAGGGGGACTGTCCCCGGTGTCTACGTCGTGCAAGCACCAAGGGGTGACCCCGGGAGTGAGGGAGAACAGTGAAGCGAACCGCAGCAGGAGGTCCCGGCAGCCCTGGCGTTGTTCTGGGGTGAGGGCATCGGAGAGCCGGACCCCGTCCACGGAACCGTCTTTCTCCTGAGTCTTCAGGAGATCAGGGAGAGGCTCGGAGTCTTCTTCCGCCCCACTGTCTGTAGCCATCAGGAGGCTGAGTTCTGAGCGCACAAAGTGTGGTTTGAGTCTGTTGGTGTGGAGGACCCGAAGGGGGTTCCGGGTGGTCCCCATGTCGATGAGGTAAGTGACGGGGCTTTTGCGCTCGACCACCTTGAAGGGCCCCGTCCACTTATCTTGCAAGGCACATGGTTCGGTGGGGGACATCACCCACACTTGTTGTCCCGGTTCGAACTCGACGGAGGAGGCATTGTGATCATACCATCTCTTCATGTCTTCCTGGCTGGCCTCGAGGTTCGCCTTGGCCATCTCCCTGAAGCGCCGGGTCTGATTACGTAGGGCCAGGAGGTACTTGAAGACGTCTGGAGGGGTCTTTAGGGGGGCCATCTCCCAACCTTCTTTGACTAGGCTGAGGGGCCCTCGCACAGGGTGCCCGTACAGGAGTTCGAAGGGGCTAAAACCGAGGGACTTCTGGGGAACTTTCCGGTAGGCGAAGAGGAGGCACGGGAGTAGTACATCCCACTGGCGACG
Source organism: Triturus cristatus (assembly GCF_964204655.1). Lineage (NCBI taxonomy): Eukaryota > Metazoa > Chordata > Amphibia > Caudata > Salamandridae > Triturus > Triturus cristatus. The sequence continues at coordinate 606,138,718 of NC_140594.1, forward strand.
GAGGGGCTCTTCCAATCCCCCAATCATCCCCTTGAGAGTGCGGTTGAATCGCTCCACTAGTCCGTTCCCTTGGGGGTGATAGGGGGTCGTGAATCGGTAGGTGACCCCGCACTGTTGCCAGAGGGACTTCATGTATTTGGAGATGAAGTTCGTGCCTCGGTCGCTGACGACTTCTCGGGGGAAGCCCACCCGGGAGAAGATCCCCATTAGGGCCCGGCCAACCACCGGAGCTGTTACTGTTCGTAGAGGCACCGCCTCGGGGTAGCGGGTGGCGTGATCCACCAGTACTAGGATGAACCTATGTCCTTGTGCCGTGCGGGGGTCCAGGGGCCCCACAATGTCTATTCCTACCCTCTCGAACGGGGTGGTGACCACCGGGAAGGGTTGTAGAGGGGCCTTCAGCTTACGGCCACTCTTCCCGCTGGCCTGGCACGTGGGGCAGGACCGGCAGTGGTTCAGGACGTCGTTCCGCATCTTCGGCCAGAAAAAGTGGGTCACTAGGCGACTGTAAGTTTTGTCTTGGCCCAGGTGTCCAGCCAGGGGGACATCGTGGGCCAGATTGAGCAGGAAGTTTCTGAAGCGGAGAGGTACCACCAGTACTCGACCGGCCCCTAGCTCTGCGATCCTCTGTTCGCTGTATAGCAGGTCGTTCTCCCAGTAGACCCAGTGAGTTCCGGTGGAGTCCCCTGCGCTCTGGGCGCTGGCTTGTTGGCGGAGTCCCTCGAGGGAGGGGCAGGTCTTTTGCTCCTGGCGGAACTGTTCTTGGGTGGGCCCCCCTTCTTGACGCCACTGAGCCAGGCCGGGGACGTCCTGGAGGTGCGCGTCCCCTTCGGTCGTTGGCTCCGGGGGGTTGGCCTCATCGTTGTCTTCTACTGGGGCGACCGGGGGCGGAGGTGCTGGCCATTCCGGTTCTTCTGGTCGGGGAACGGTACGGGCTGCCCTGGACCGGGTGGTTACGCAAGCCCAGTCCGGGAGGCCCAGCATCCCCAGGTGCTCTCTTCTCTCGACGGTGGCCCATTGGGAACTCTCAAGGTCATTCCCCAGGAGGCAGTCCACGGGGGCATCATCCCGGACCGTCACTTTCAACAGGCCGGAGACCCCTCCCCATTCGAAGGGGACGCAGGCCATTTGACACAGACTTTCTGAATTGTCAGCTGAGCGGACGGGGCAGAGAATGTTCGGCAGGATCTGCTCGGGTTTCACCAGGTGACAGCGGACGGCCGTCACACTGGCGCCTGTGTCACGTAAGGCCTCGGCCCGATGCCCATTAATGGTCACCCACTGACCGTATTTCCTGGTGTTGGCGGGTAGGGGGGCCCGCGGGACTATGTCTTTTCCCCCTAGGCACGCTAGAACCATGGCGGCCGGTTCCCACTCTTGCTGGGCCGGCTCATACTCTTCCTGTTCCTCTGACAGTCGTTCTTACCCCAGGGCGGCGGCAGCTACCTGGCGGGGCTTGGGCGTCTGGTTCTGCGGGCAGCTCGGGTCATTGGCGTAATGGCCGACTCGCTGGCATCGGTGGCACGTGACATTGGCTCGGAACCCTGGACGCATCGGGGGGTTTCCCCGGCCGGCCGGGGGCGGGGTGCTGGCCACGAGTGTTGCCGGGAGGGTGTCTCTCCCTCGCCCCTGGCCTCCTCCTCCTCCCCGAGGACGGTGCTGGCCTTGGTTGCTTCGGTTCTGCTCGTGCGGTCCTCTCCGGCCCACTCGGGTGCTCTCCCATCGGTCAGCTTCAGCGGCGAGCTGCCGGGGGTCGGTCAATTTACTGTCGAGGAGGTGCTGCCTGAGCTCGACGAAGCAGTTGTTCGACAGGTGTTCCCATACTATGAGGTTAAAGAGTTGTTCGTAGGTCGTTACATGGCTCCCCTTGATCCACCCCTCGAAGGCTCTGCTGAAATAGTTTACGTACTCCACCCAAGTTGTACCCGGGATCCGGGTGCAATCTCTGAACCTCTGGCGGTACATCTCGGGTGTGAGGCCGTAGCGGGTGAGGAGGGCAGCCTTCATGTGGTCGTAGGACGACATTTGGTGATCTGGGAGCTGCAACAGGGCATCGCGACCTTCGTTGACGAACCTCCCCCATAGTCCAGCTCCCCAATCACTCCGGTCGATCCGGTGGGAGGTCATGGCGATCTCGTAGGCTTTGAACCACTGCTGTATGTCGTCTTCTCGGACATACTCTCGGACAACATCCTTGGGGATGTGGACTTTTTTCTCGGTTGCCCCTGGGGTGTGCGGTCGCTCAGGCACCCCCGTTTCTCTTTATTCTGTTTCCGAAGTTCTATTTCCGCCAGTTTGCGTTCGTGTTCGAGTGTTATTCTTTTTTCCTCAAGCTCTCTCTGTCTCTGTTTTTCTTCTCGCTCCTCTCGGAGCCGCAGATGCTCTAGATTTAGTTTCTGCTCGGCTAACTTTAGTTCACCGTCCATCTTGAGTCGTGCCATTTCCAACTCGTGTAATCTGGTCCTTTCTCTTTCCTGGATCTCCTCCTGCGAGAGGCCCGTTCCCCTCTCCTCGGGAGCCGTGGCATTCCCCTCTGGTGCGACACTGTTTTGGTCGGAGGATCCGGTGATCCCAGTTTCTGCCCACGACTCAAGGGCGCGCTTCAAATCCTCTTTGGTACTCAGGCCGGTGGTAGCAATGCCTAGTTCCATGCAGAATTGTTTAAGTTCGTGGTGGTTATACTCTTCCAACTTATCCATTTGGAACTTTTCAGTGGAACCGCTATCTTTAGCTGACATCGTGTTTTTGTCGTGGGGTGAGCTACTCTCTGTACGATTACGCGTTGATTCGTATCGCGCCGCTGGCCACCAATGTTAGACGGACCGGGAGGGTCGGCCGAGGACAAGAGGAGAGGTCTCCGGGGAGAGCCGTCTCCAGCGATCGTACAGACAAATAACTTCCCCCCCACAGACAGATACCACACAAGGAGATGAGTTAGCGTTCTTTATAAGCACTTCTTAAGGTACGATGAAAAGGTACAAGGAGGTCTGGACTCAGGGGTCCCCTCGATTCAAGTCTCTCAAGATGGGAGAAGGGGGTAGCGGGACAGTCTGGTTACCAGTCTGGTAGTTGAGGTGGTGTGGTGGGTAGCTCACAATCCTCGAGCTTAGGTGGTCTAGCTGGTACGGGCCGCGGCAGCGCCAGCAGGTCCCAGTGAAGATGGTCGATACACGGGCCGCGGCAGCGCCAGCAGGTCCCCGAGAAGATGGTCGATGTACGGTCCGCGGCAGCGCCAGCAGGTCCCGGTGAAGATGGTCGATACACGGGCCGCGGCAGCGCCAGCAGGTCCCCGAGAAGATGGTCGATGTACGGTCCGCGGCAGCGCCAGCAGGTCCCGGTGAAGATGGTCGTTACAACGGGCCGCGGCAGCGCCAGCAGGTCCCGACGAGGATGGATGTTGCAGAAGGCCGCGGCAGCGCCAGCAGGCAGGACGATAGATCACAAGATAGGGCTACGGCAGCGCCAGTAGTCCGTCAAGGCTGAGTTCTCTCGGTGTCTCTCGACTCCAGGATACAACTGCCTTCCTGCTCCGCAGCTGCTCCAGTTATAGGGCCGGTGCCCTTTGATGTCCGGACCCTCGCACTTGGGGGTCGGAGGGTCCGGGATGAAGGTGTCCAGACACCCAGCGGGGGGTGGAGCCGGTGCCTGGGGGGAGCTGGAGGCGATCGTCACCTGGCGGGGGAGAGTCCTTGGCACTTCGTCCTCCCATTGACCTGCCAAGTGATCCGCTCACCTCCTGGGTGGATGGTGGTGCCGGGATGTCGGGGCCGGCCAGGCCCAGGGTTAGGGTCGGGGGGAGGCCACGCGGCCTCGTGGCGCAGGACCCAAGATGGCGGCTTGACCCGGCCGAGGGAGCCGGTGGTGGCTTGGGCCCGTGCTACAGGGAGATCCGAGGGCAGGAGTTCCGTCGGGCGACGGGGTGCGGGTGATTCTCGTGGGCCGCGCCTGGGGGGCCGGGGCCTGGGCCCTGTCATGCGGGGAGGGCGCAAGCCCCTCGTGTGGCCAGTCCAACAATCGCCTATGCTCATAGTCAGCGGGGGTGGAGTGCAGGGAAATAATAGCGAGCTCTCCAAGCGTTTACCGACCAGCCCACTGCCACCGGGCTACTAGCAAACACAAGGGAGATCGAATCCTGGCTCCTAAGTAGGGGCGGAGCGGTGGAGGAGGGGCAGGGCTAGGATGGAAGGCAGCCCAACCTAAGATGGCGCACGCTGCCGCTGGGAGCCCGCAAACGCGCCAACCCGACCTGCCAACCCACCTCTGAAACCCGAATGAGGTAAGAACCTGCACAACCTTTAAAACGAGTTAGTGACAAAAAAAATACAGTGCAGACATAACATTGCCTATGCTCATAGTCAGCGGTGGTGGAGTGCAGGGGAATAATAGCGAGCTCTCCAAGCGTTTACCGACCAGCCCACTGCCACCGGGCTACTAGCAAACTGGCGCATCCCTACTGATATGCAAGGATGCGGCAGTTATTGTAAATCTGGCCCAAAATGTAAAGGCATCTTTATTGCTCGTTCATGTTCTGAACTCAACATGGTTATTCTTTGGGGTGCTGCAGCACCCTTCGCACCCCTACATCCAGCGCCTACGTTTAGTTTAACCTGGTGTAAATCTCACATAATTTTCGACATTTCATGTTACGATTGTTACGCAAAGTGCCTGAGATGACATCATTGCACCACGTCATGTAACTGAGATTTTGTTCAGGTAAAAACCCTATCCAAGGAGCAAGAGAACAACTCGAATGAACTGAGAAGATGCTGTTCATGTCACAAGCAATTTGTGCTTTATTTTTCACCATTAAATGCTTCTGCGTCTCCAACATGAATGCAAGGACACATTCCATGAGGAGTGCATTGTGAATATGGACTACAGTATCTCGTTGGACACTAATGCTGTAGACAGAATATCAAGGGTCAAAATATTGATATATATATTGTCAAGGTACAAAAATGTGGAGTTAAGAATAGTAAATCAATACTTTCCTATTTGCACTTACCTCTCAATAGTTTGTCCCCCCGTGTTTTGTCTACGATATTAGGGGCATATTATCAAGCATGGAGTTAAAATTATCGCTGCTTTAGCGGCAGAAAACTGCTGATAAAGCGGCGATAATGGGCTTGATACTATGCACTTGAGAATTCCAATAGAAGCCCATATTGTCACCAAAACATGGGCTTTTATGGGAATTCTCAAGGGCATATTATCAAGCCCATTATCGCCACTTTAGCGGCAGTTTTCTGCCGCTAAAGCGGCGATAATTTTAACTCTGTTTCTTGATAATATGCCCCTTAGTGTGTCACGATATTCTTGTACGTAATGTTCCAGAGTACAATCATTTCGAGCTAAAAATGAGAGCAAAATGCTGGGTCGGCATGCCATGTAATAATGTGTAATTTCACATAATTGTTGGAGGATTTTGTGTAATTTCCGCTAAGGAAATTACACAAATTTCATCCAGGTAAATGCGAAAGCCCAGTCCTGATTATTCTATATTTTAGGTCTGTGCCTGTTGGATTTTCTCAATTACTTTTTTTCTGCTTTTCGTTTTTTTCCACTTTGGATATAAATTACTTTTCTGCATGAACCTCCCAGGGTTGTGTCTGTTCCTTATGTGTTTCTGTAATTACTGGCAGGGAACTTCAGTTCTGTGCATATTGCCTGCCAATGAGAGGCCTTTGGTTGCTTTCAAGCATGTTTGTTTTGAGTCTGGTTCTGGCCCAATGTACCCTGTTCTGCACGTACTATCCCTCAGCCACGAGGTTGTTACATTTGGCAGTAAGTTATGAAACATTCTCTGACATTGTTTGGCTTAACCTGCAGATTTTCTGTTTTTCCTGCTAGTTGTGTGCATGTGGTAAACCATTCTCCCTGCAAACAGTCCTTCTAGCCGAATTTCACATCCCTGACAACACAGTATTCAAACTTTGGGCAATTTTGCAAAAGCCAGTAAATGGACTGAATTGGATTCACTGATGTTTCTGCCTGGAAAACATTTGAGTCGATTTATTTGAGGAACTAAAGTCTTTGTAAGATGTTTCCTTTAAAACAGTTCCTGTCCATGGACTATGCAGGAACCTTTGATTACTGGAGCACATGTACTTTTCATAATATTATGGCTGTTTGTTGATGGCCTTGTTATTGGGGAGACCCCTGTGGACCACTTAGACCCAAGACTAGGGCAATGTGCCACTGGAGTGTGTCTTGTGTCCCGACAACTTAGAAGGTTGAGACTGATGAGTTGCTTGAGCTCAGTGGTTCTATTTTGCGCTCAATTGTACTGATCGATATGTCCACAATAACATGGTAATCAATATGTTGTACGGCAGTGCTAAATTTGAAAAAAAAGGTACGTGCCAGGGGACTTCTCAGGAAGCCACTGGATCCTGCACCACCCATTGCCCCTGCTAGTGCTGCCAATGACAGCACCATTGCATACCTATAAGTGTGACAATTCAGACTATTACAGGCCACTCAAAACTATAATAATGGCGTGGGCGGCAGGTATTATTTAGGCTTGGGCGGAGTATGCGGAGTTCTGCTACACGGAACGCTGCAAAGTGACCAAAAACCTCTGCCGCGCTACGTGAAGTTCAGCAAGTGGTGGAGTGTGCAAGGTCGCGCAGTTCATGCTAATTTTTAGCGCCAGGTGTCTGTTCCGCACTGGAAAATCAGAGCGAACAGCACCACACGCAGCGCAAGAGGGCGCTGCTTCTTTCGGTTGCTCGAGTAGATGTTCTACTCGAGGAGCAGCGTCTGTAATACGAACAGAAGGTTTCTCAAAGTGAGCGGTAGCGGCCATCTGCGATCACCCACATTAAGAAATAGTGCTGGGAGGTGGTCTGTAGTAAGATTTTCCTGACTCATTGGTGAGCGAGGAAAAAACGCTTTTCCACTATGCGGAGCGGAGTTTTTCAGAACTCAGTTCGCCACGCGGAGCGCAGAGTGGGAAAAACTTCGAGAGTGGAGTGAAATATCTTTCCCAGGCCTAGGATTCTTCATTTTAAATAGATTTTGAAATATTTAACCCTGTTGTTGTGCTCATCTCAAATTTAGACAAACAGCACCACTATGTGGTGGAGTATCACTAGTGCCAGTTTTGAGAATTGAGGGCCAGATGTACGAAGCTTTTTTCAGCTCGGGAATGGGCCGTTTGTGACCTGAAAAAAGCATTTTTAAATGTTCAAATCCCTATTTGTGATTCAGTAAGCTATTACCGAATCACAAATTGGGTTTGCAAGTTGCTATTAGGAAGGGGCGAGCCAAGGGCGCTGCTTCATAATAACGAGTCGCAGGGGCATGTATGAATGTTTTGCGACTGGAATACAGTTGCAAAGCATTCATACTTTACCGACTTAGTGAAGGAGGTGGTAACCCATTTGCAAATGTAAAGGTGTACCCAAGGGACCCCTTCCCCTTTGTTAATGCGTGTGGCAACATTTTTTAAGAGCAGGCAGTGGTCCAATGGACCACTGCCTGCTCTTAAAAAATGAAAAGGACATTTTTCTTTTTTCTTTTTAAATGCATTCTCTTTTCCTTTAAGGAAAAATGGATGCATTTCAAAATAAAAAACTACTTTATTTAAAAGGACAGTCACAGACATGGTGGTCTGCTGACCCCAGCAGGCCACCATCCCTGTGACTGACGCCCATTCCCAATGGGTTACAAATTACAACCTGCCTCATGAATATTAATGAGGCCGGTCCCTTGCGACCCACTGTGAATCACTAAGTGTAAAACACACTGTTGTACATAGCTGTTTGCAATTTCCTAATAGCGAATCTCAAAAATGAACTGTTAGGAAATCACAAATGGAAGGCTTTGTACAGATTAAGCATGATGTTCTTGTGGAGCACTGGAACCCCAGAGGACCTATTTCCTTTCACCCCCCCCCCCCCCATGAGAGTGCTTTTTTCAATATCATGCCTTTATGATACTTCAGATGAAATGAGATGGCTCAGTTACGAGCACTCCTGAACAGCATCAGAAGTACAGCACTGCTTATTATGACATGGAGGTTTGTGTTAAGATTGACAGGGTACCATGCAAGAGGGATCTTATTGCTGTTTTCTCATCACAAAAAATGACTGCATATAAAAACGTGATTTTAATAAAATTAGTGAAACTTCGGGGCCCAAGAGTATCGTTGGCCAGGCGTCATTGAAGAGATACATTTGCACACCATATGCGATGGGATCTGACCATTTGTTTGAACTGTGTTTGATGTATCTGTTTGGCACCATGTAAATTTACCAGTAGTAAATCATTTCATAAATACCGCAATATTCAAGAGGCAGGTTATCTATTGCAAATCCTGGTGACCAGCTGTAAATGAAAAGATGGAGATCTGAAAAGGACGCGGACCACCAGATCTGATATAGCATTCGCAAGGTATTGCAGCAGCATGGCCTTAAAAAAGTGACACATCGGAAGTAGCCATGTTCTAGATGGTGGCATTGAGGAAAAGTGCGTGAATGTAACCAAAAAGGGTGCAGAGAATCTAGAGGAGTTCAAAGTTGTCAGCTTACGGCCAGTGGAACCCCAAAGGTACCACTAGAACATTGAACATTTCAGCCTCATACCTGTCAACTTGAAGAACAAACTCACCATGTGAGGATAGGGAGGGCCCTTGTGTCGAGAAGTACCTCCGAGGCTCTGCTGAACCCCACACTGCTCCCACGCCACTCGTCCCGAAAAGAAAAGTTTGCTGAGGCTTGTGCCGATGTCCTGCAGTATTTTCACACCCCTTAATGGACTTCATCACTTCCAAGCCTCAAGAAATGAGCTGGAAAACCACTATTTACAGTGGGTTTCAGCTCATTTTGCCTGCCACCCTGTGACATCGGCTCCTCACTGGGAGACGGTGTGATGGTTGCTGATATCATGTGCTATACAGTGGCACCGTGTGAGTTGGCACGTATGCAGCCTGGTGCATTGGGAGAACAGAACCAGTGTTCGTTCAGCGAAGAAGATAGCAGCTGCGCCCATTGAAAAGTACTAGCAGTTGCAGTGAAGGCTCATGTGAGCGTGGGTGATGCATCTCCAGTGAAGTGCCGTCCTGGAAGCATATAGCATATGTGTCCACCACTGCATAGAGAATCTTTGAGACAGTACACTCATGGAGGAGCACCATCTGGTGGCGGTGATTGAACAGTGCTTAATTTGTAAAATAATCAGTGACAGGGCTCTGACCGGGAGGCCACTGCAACTTTCACCACCCTATGCCCTATCATCACTGCAAATGACGGTACCAAAACAACTACTAACCATCTCTCTCACTTGCAAGTGTGACAGTTCAGATTATTCCAGGTCCCCAACGCTAAAGGAATGGCTGGAGAAGCAGGTATTTTCATTTTTTAATGTATGTTGTAGTCATGAACAACCGTTGTTCTGCTTATCTCTAAATTAGATGAGCAGCGCCACCATGTGGCAGAGTGTCAAAAGTGTGGTGAAGACAATAAAGTGCTGGTGCCGTGCACCGAAAACCAATTAGGTGCTGGTGACGAGCACTGGAAACCATCGACTCAAATTAGGCACTGTGATTGAAGGGGCCGATGTGGTGCCCTGGTCAGAAGCTCTTGCGGTATCAGAAGCTGAGATGAGCAAGGGGCCTATGACAGATGCATCAGGGACTTAAGGAGATTGAGAGTGTGGGTTTAAATGTAAAGAAATAAGGAGGGAAGAGCCCTGGAAAGAGTATTTCTTATGTATCTCAATGGACCGTCCTTGGTAATCGATACCTAGTAGTGTGGTAGCTAATTGAGTACACAAAATCTAACCCTATAATAGGTTTGTCTCAGACCCCATGGATTGGGACAGAGCACCGCGTCCCAGCTGTGGTAAGATGATGGTCTGACGCGGGATCAGCCTTCGTGACCCACCCCTCTCTGTTCATCCGGAGGTAGAGATTACCAAGGACGGCGCCATTGAGATACACAAGCAATTCTCTTTCCAGGGCTCTTCTCTCCTAATTTCATCACATATAAACCCACACTGGAGCAGGGTAGAAGTCATTATATATAGTTTTTCTGGTCTGAAAGAAATGCCATGTATCATTTCTGGAACAACACTCCTCAGGTAGTTTTAATCACTGTCCTTACCACACACACTCTACCCTTGATTCACAAACCCTCACTCACTCTTACGTCAAAAAGAGAAGATCTCCACCAGGGAGCCCTTTTGCGGGGCCCGTGGGGCATTGTAGCACCGGCCCCATGAGGAGACAAAGCGCAATGATGAGGCATCACACCCACCTGGGTGTGTGAAGGCTCTATCTTCCATTTAGGAAGACCCTCCCCTTAATTGCCCAATCTCCACCTATACATCGCAGGTTACATGAATTGTGTACAAGCAGAGCTCAGGGCACTGCAGGACCAGAATGTTTGTGTGTGCACATTGGAATGCTAGGATTAGAATGTACAGGTTGATGAGACATAGGCACAACTGCTAGCTTTAGTGAACACAGAATAGCCTCAGTAGTAAATGGAGACCCATTGAGAGGAGATGCTTATTACCGTTTATGGTAAAATGCTTAGCTGCTATGATTATACCAGTGTAGCAGGACCTTTTCTAGACCTCATTTTTACTACAGGTAGATAACCCATTCCATAGATTTGGACTGACCATTACGTTATTAATTTCTATCTGGACACTGTGAAATCTGAGGTCTTGAATGCAAGAGCCCCGAGACTGACAAGATCCTGGAGGAAGGTTGTACCTTCTCTCTTCACTGCAGTTTACTCTCCCCACACCTTGAGGGACTATGATGATATTAACCTAGTCTTAAACAGCTTCAAGGGAGCTCTCACTCAGGCTTTAGACATCATCGCTCTGCTCAGACTCAGTCGGAATAAAAAGAACAAAGTTTCCCCTTGGTGCTCTGATTCCTTATAAAGGGAGAAAACAGCCGGCAGGAAATTCAAACGAAGGTGGAGAACGACCAAAACCCTGGGAGATAAAGCCAACTATAGAACTGCGTTAGGAAAATATAATTCGAACATTAAAGATGCCAGAAAAACACATGGAATAGACAGGATCAATAACGTGGGTAACTCAACAAAAGACCTCTATAGATTAGTAAAGGAAATTCACAAATCCTGTAAGTTGTTCCTCACAATTTCATCCTCGCAGGATCTCCGTGATAATCTTGCTAACGTCTTTGAGGAAAAAAGTCCAACATCTACAAGTCCTTTTCTAATGGTAGGAACATGCCAAGCCAAATTCCGACTAATATCTCGGATACACTGATCTTACTCTCCTGGACACCTTTGATACTGCCACCCCAGAACATATATTGATCTTGATGAAAAGAACCAAATCGGGGTCCCCAGACGACCCTGCCCTCCACACATTATGGCTAGTCTGACCACTGTTCTTTTCTCTGTCACCAACCTGCTCAATCTTTCCCTGAGTCTGGAATCCTTACCAACTAAGTGGAAAAGTGCTTGAGTCAGACCTATCTTGAAAAAGACTACGGCTGACCCTCAAGAGCTGTCCAACTATAGACCTATATCATTGCTCCCCTTTCTGGGCATAATTTTGGAGTCCTTAGTTAACCAACAACTTATTACTTTTTTAGAAACTCATACCTTGTTGGACCCTTCCGAGTCAGGATTTCGAGCATCTTATAGAACTGAAACAGCACTAACAGCAACCCTAGACTCTATCAAACCTGAACTGGATGGGGGGGAACTCTGTCATGCTGGTTTTGCTTGACCTGTCCATAGCGTTCAATAGCATCTCCCATGTAACCTTAGCTCAAAGACTGGGGAAATTGGAATTGGGGTCAAGGCATTAGGTTGGTTGGAAAGCTTCATGGATGGTCTAACCAAGTCAATACAGTTGGACTCATTCAATTCCAGAACTATGGCACTGGACAAGGGTATGCCAAAGGGCTAACCTCTGAGCCTGACTGCGGGAGCGGTGAGCAGCAGGGGAACAGAGGACCACAAGCCCCAGGAGCCAAAGGGGCCTCGCAGCATTCCCGGTCCCGCCCTCTACCAGCTGGGGGCTATTTGATCACCTTGCGCCTCCCTCTTCGCGGGAGATGCAGCGCCGGACAGCGGGAGCGGTGAGCAGCAGGGGAACAGAGGACCACAAGCCCCAGGAGCCAAAGGGGCCTCGCAGCATTCCCGGTCCCGCCCTCTACCAGCTGGGGGCTATTTGATCACCTCGCGCCTCCCGCTTCGCGGGAGACGCAGCGCCGGACAGCGGGAGCGGTGAGCAGCAGGGGAACAGAGGACCACAAGCCCCAGGAGCCAAAGGGGCCTCGCAGCATTCCCGGTCCCGCCCTCTACCAGCTGGGGGCTATTTGATCACCTCGCGCCTCCCGCTTCGCGGGAGACGCAGCGCCGGACAGCGGGAGCGGTGAGCAGCAGGGGAACAGAGGACCACAAGCCCCAGGAGCCAAAGGGGCCTCGCAGCATTCCCGGTCCCGCCTCTACCAGCTGAGGGCTATTTGATCACCTCGCGCCTCCCGCTTCGCGGGAGATGCAGCGCCGGACAGCGGGAGCGGTGAGCAGCAGGGGAACAGAGGACCACAAGCCCCAGGAGCCAAAGGGGCCTCGCAGCATTCCCGGTCCCGCCCTCTACCAGCTGGGGGCTATTTGATCACCTCGCGCCTCCCGGTTCGTGGGAGACGCAGCGCCAGACAGCGGGAGCGGTGAGCAGCAGGGGAACAGAGGACCACAAGCCCCAGGAGCCAAAGGGGCCTCGCAGCATTCCCAGTCCCGCCCTTTACCTGGCAAGGACTTGATTAGGAGCACCTCCTCCACGCCACGCGGGACGCGCGCGGGCGGCGCCGGACGAAGCCCGGGCAAAGGGCGGGCTGTCTGTGGCCGTCAGGGGCTGAGGGAGGCCGGGCTGGGCCACCCATCTAACAACGTCTTAATGGGTAAGCGCAAGCAGCTCCATTGTGGGGAAGGGGGGAAAAATGCCAAAGTACCAAGGAAGTCTGAGTCTATAATTTCGTATTTATCTACAGCTGTGGGGGCGTTAACGAAAGAAATAGCAAACGCGGAGTTGGAACTTGGCCTACAATCGACTACTCCCCCCTGCATCCAGTCTGACTCCCCGTCTGCAAATACCCCCAGTGTCCCCTTGGAGCCTGTATTCACCATAGCTAATCCTCCTGTCACTACTGACCTGGTTGCCCCTTCGACAGCTAATAACGATAGCCAGGAGCCCCCAGTAACAATCACACAGGGCTTAGTAATGGGTCCTAAGAAGAAAAAACCTAGGAAGACCAAAGGTCAAGACTTATCCAAGCCTGGTAATGCTACATCTGTGGACGATTTGGGGGATTTGATAGAGTCACTGGTTACATCGCGGCTGGAGCCTATCCTTACAGACCTGGCTAAGGATATTGTGGACACTTTGAACACTTGTGTTGCTGGACTTTTGGCAAAATGTGCTAAAATTGATGATTTCATGAAGGAGTTTAGGGGGCAGACCACACTGGCTGCGACTGTTGTTAGTACCCCAGGGAACAATGCTGAAGTACACACGACTAAACCCCAACTAAGTCACAGTCCTAGCTTGCATAATCCTGTTAGAAGTAAGGTCAGTGTCCCCCAAGCCACATCCGGACGTAAGACATTGAGGGGTCCTTATGGTAAAGGGCAAGATGCTTGGAGTAGCACCCCCGACCAACCACCCCCCAGTTTAGCCGATCCGGCTCGTGATAACCCCTCTAGACTTGACTTGCTTCCAGAGGCAGCTCCTCTGGTAGCAGTGCTTGTAGGCGTTCCCCATCTACAGGCCGGTGAGTCTGAAACAACAGGTGCCTTAATGAGGAAGGTCAGTTCTTGGTCCGCGAATTACTGCAGCGGAGGGAAAGATATCGCCGCCAGTATAATTACGGTCAGAAGGGTGGGATGGATAGGGCACTGCCCAAAGGCAGTTAGGTGGGACTGTATTGTAGTTAATTTTAATAACGCCAACACAGCATACAAATTGTTCTGGGACGGCTCAAAAGTTGCTCAGGATGGGATAAGACCAGTCCCCCTTCAGTTTTTTTACCCCTACGTACCGTTAAACGCGGACACCACAAGACCTTCTAATAATAATTCTGCCTGTCATAAGGTCCTTTTTCCTCGTAGTTCAAACTCGTTACAATATAGTGTCCCCCGGCATGTGATACGGGGGGCCCGAATTCCAGAAGGCACTGACGGTATACCTCCCCAACAACTTATACACCAGGTACAGGCACCTTTGCTGTTAGGTAACCGTTTCAACGCTCTTTCAGACCTAGACTCTAATGATTGACGGTGTGCCATAGCTGGCCCCCCAATAGATAATCCTACCCCAGGTGTTGGCTCGGCAGGCTGTAAAATTATTAGCTGGCATGTCGCTGGCATCAGGCAAAAGCGGCTTGATGCCATTTGGGTGGATTTCGTAAAAAAACACGATATCATTGCGGCACAAGAAACTTGGGACACTGCACCAAGTTTTCATTTAGATGGGTACACTAGTTTCACGGTTCCAGCTATGATGGGAACTATGGGTAGACCTAAGGGCGGGCTTATCCTTTCGTTTTCTGTAAACCTGGTAGGTTCCTTTAGGCAGTTGGATTCTGGTTCTCGTAACTCCCTAATAGTAGAATGGGTTCTTCCCAATTTCAGAAATATCCTTTTGATAAATTTTTATAACCACAGGGAGAGGGAAAATGTAAATACACATATAGCCGCCCTGGGATCTTTTATCTCCGAATATAGTCTTAATCACAGCACTGCTTTCGAGCTAGTTTTAATGGGCGATTTTAATATCCACCCTTGTGGGGATGGTTGCTATGAGGGGGCTTTCGAGGGTCCGCCTGGAGCTGCAATACCACATTTTGAGCACTCCAGGCAGGGGGAGGCCCTTGAGGAACTCCTAGCTAACTGCAACGTTTTTGAACCCGACCTCTTAGAAGGGGTGGATAGGGTTCCTACCTTTAAGGGTTCATCCTCGGGTACCGTGATAGACTACTTTTTCATCTCCACGGGCCTTTTGCAACTGGTGGGGACATACGGGGCAGTCCCGTCTTCCTTTAGTGATCATAACCCTGTGCTTCTTGAGTTGATTCTGGGGGACATCTCTACCCCCGAGAGCCGCATATACAGGGTGGGGGCCCCCCTAGTTGCAAGGGACCAAGGTCGGAGAATAAAGTGGTCGAGGGTTGTGCCCGACACTTTTTTAGAGATTTTAACTACTGAGGTAGGAAATCAGATGTCCATCTGTTTGGATAGTGTGCGCGAAGGTAAAGAGATCATAAGCGCGTTCGAGGAAATTTGTTCCCGGATCGCGGTGGACCTCACTAATACGAAAAGCAACAGTGGCAATTCTGGCCCTAGGTGGTTCGACAGTAGTTGCTCTAAGGCACATCGGGCGCTACTACTAGCACTAAAAACAAGCCCTAGAGATAGGGGGGAGGTAGCCAACTTACGAAAGGCATATAAAATAGCAATTGAAGGGCGCAAGAAGTTAATTAAAAAGGAGGCTTGGGACAAATTATTGTCAATAGATGTATTGCGGGATAGTGGTAAGTTTTGGGCTGTCATAAATGACCCTTTCCTCTCCGGTCAAGAGAATACTAATACCAACTGTGTTATTCGAGACGATGCTTGGCTCCACCATTTTGAAGAGGTTTACGGTGTTGGTGGATTGAGTAATTAAAGAGACATTAAAAAATAAAGCCCCGGGTCCAGACGGCGTCCCCGCTGACTTATATATGAATTCACCGACCTTTTGGGCAAATATCTTAACTAATGTTTTTAATGCATCTGTTTGCAACCCTTTTCCAGCCTCTTGGTCCACCTCGGTCATAGTCCCGATTTTTAAAAAAGGACAGCGCATGGACCCCTCTTGTTATAGGCCCATTTCCCTGCTTGATTCCGCCGTTAAAATCTTGGGCAGAGTCCTTCTACTTAGACTTAGGGAAAATGTGGAGAGGCTAGGGGTGCTCTCTAATTTACAATATGGCTTTCGAGAAAAAAGGGGTACCATGGACCAATGCTTAAACTTACATCTTCTAATAAGCAAGTATACGGTGGCAAAGGATGGGTCCTTATTTATGGCATTCATGGACCTATCTTCGGCCTTTGACATGGTGAACAGGGCCAAGCTTTGGAGGATCCTACACGATATTGGCATTGATCCTCCACTGATTAACTTCTTAGCGGCCCTACATGAAAAGCTTTCTGCCACTATTAGGGTAAATCAAGAGGGAAGATGCACTAGACACTTTAGTTCAGAAAGGGGGGTTAGACAAGGTTGTATTTTGGCCCCCCTCCTTTTTACTATTTATATAAACGCCTTGGATAGCTCTCTGGGCACCACTGGGGCAGACCTTCCGCGTGTAGGAGCTTTATCAATCCCTGTTCTCCTATACGCGGATGACGCTGTCTTACTGGCTCACACGGGGGTGGGCTTGCAAAGGATGCTGGATTCTTTTGCCTCTTTTATGGACCAGCTTGACTTGAAGGTGAATATTAATAAATCTCATGCCATGGTCGTGGGTAGAAGTAGCCATAGCTGTAAACTAAAAACTTTTTATTGCAAGGGGGCGGAGGTGTCAAGGGTACGTACCTTCCCATACCTAGGCGTCCTTTTTGATCATAAGGGCTCTTGGGGCCCACAAATTAAGCTAAAAAGTATTTCGATGGCAAGGTCCACCAGTGCTCTTTTGGGCTTTTCAAAAAGGTTGGGGGCGAGACCCATGGAGGCACTGATAAAAGTATACAACGCAAAATGTATGTCCATTGTCTTGTATGGCGCCCCGCTGTGGGGCCACATAGCCCAACTCCAAATTCAAAGAGTTGAAAATAGGTTCCTGAGATCCCTCCTGTCTGTCCCTCAATCCACCCCCACATTTAGCATTCACACAGAGGTGGGGATTGGATATGTTACGGACAAGTTAAGGGTGGCCCCCCTGGTTTGTTGGACAAAAACATGGTTAAACAAGGAAATCACGTTGAACCATGCCATTCTTACAGATGTTATTGCCATGGAAAATGCTAAAAGGATCCCCTGGGTTGAGTACGTGAGAAAGGCTTTTGCTGATTTAGGACGCCCAGAGCTTTTTACCTCCCCGGAGAACATTGTTAAGAAGGACGTTCATTGGATCAGGGCTACTTTTCTAGAAGAGGCAAGGCTGACCCGGGAGGAGTTGGAGCTTAAAAAATCAGTTGTGAGACAGAACTATGTTCTAGTCACCTCGCCCTCCCTGGAGCCATATTTACAGCTTGTAACCAAACCTTATCATAGATTTTTACTGACCAGGTTCAGATTCAACTTAATCCACTATTCTCTGGGCAGTTACCCTGTGTGGGCCAAACCTGAATGTAGTATGCCCTGCAGGTGTGACAATTTCTCAACCCAAGATACCCTGCATTTTATTATGTTTTGTAGTTTTTATTCTGAAATGAGGGAAACATTTTTGCTCCCACTTTTAAAAGAGAAAGGTTTCACTCAAGTCAGACCAGCCCTAATACATTTACAGATGCTGAGTTGTATCCGTGACATTTTCTACGTGGCCAGCTTTTTGGTGGCAGCTATGAGGCTCAAGAACAAAAAACTGCCTCTCTCTGGGGAGCTTGATTGCTAATTTGCACAATTGGGGTTTTAGAGTTTCTCCCAACCTGCATTTAGTGACTCCGTATGAACTTGCTTTTTGCACATGGAATGTCTTCCTACCTTTTTAATAATTCCTCTTATCATTGGTTTTATTACATTTGTTTTACCAAAAGTTTTATACACATATTTTAAATGAGTTGTATTTGTCTGTCTGTAATTTTATGTGATGCCCATTGCTTTTATGATTTTAATTAATCGAAATAAAGTGCTTTGACTGACTGACTGACTCTGTTCAATATTTATGTGGCCCCCTTAGCCACAGTGATAAGATCGTGTGGCTTTGGGGTAATCTCTTATGCCAGTCAGTCAGTCATAAATGCTTTATTCGACAAATTGTCATAAAAGCAAAATCCAATACAAAATAAATGACCAATTATACAAACTGCAAAAACAAGGGTAATTATCCCTCAAGTATAAAAAAATCCGTAAAAATGTAAAATCAACAAAGATAAAATTCATATACTCCTCTCATAGGCATGTATCTATATACAAATAATAGCGAGTGCAGCATACAATATGCATTCGTTATAGTGCCGCAATCGCTTGTGGTCCTAAATATGAACATATATACAAAGATTAGAGAATACAGCATGCGATATACATAAGTTAAAATGCTGCAATCAATTTAGATCTTATAATCCATGCCCAGCCTAAAAATTTAGCTATGGCTATAAGAAGTGGTAACCATGTTTCAGTACGAATTAGTCTAAGTGCAACCTCACATTTTCGTGTGCCCAAGGCTCGGCAAATAGGGGCCAACCATGTGCGCCGCGGAACTGTGTAAGCAGGACACACAAATAACAAATGGGCCAGGGACTCCAAATTAGCATGGCAAATGGGGCAGGAAGTGTCAGCTGCTGCCCCGCAACTTGCAGTGAAAGACTTAACAGGCAATGAGCTTACTCAGTTGAAACAAGAGCTTTCTGTCATGAGGCATTGTGATGGTGTCCCAGTAAGATTCAAGCTTTTGTGTTGGTTTAGCCATAAGGAATTGGCCCGTCATTGTCGAGGGATCACTGTTCCTGAAAGGGTTGGCATCCACCCATCCCCAATATCTTTCCTTCAGTTGTACTTTCGAGGGGAACAGGGTGTTCTCAGGATTCTCCCAAAGGGCAACCATACCAATGTTTACTAGTATAGATCTGACATTCTGTAACCAATTGATTTTCTTATAACGGTGAGCTCTTATTAGATCTTTTAGGCCCTCAACATAGGGTGACAATTCAGGGGTTGACCAAATTCTCCGCCAATACAGCAAAGGGCCGTAGTCTGGCACTGTCAGCCAATGCCTTCCTACCTAAGTCACAGAGTAATGGCTGTGCTGGAGTACTTTGTGGAAGGTTGGTGATTTTCCGTAGGAAGCTATTTTCCGCTACAGTCAGTTTAGAGAGATTTTTAAAGCCCCAGAGCTCTGCCCCATATAGTACTGCACTAGCGGCTTTCATATTATAGATGGTCAGGACTGGGCTGACTGGTTTTGTAAAGGATGCATTACACTCAGCCAGTAGGGTACCAGCCAACTGGCGATGTTTCAGTGTGGCCAAGTCCAATTGCTTGCCCCATCTCATGTCACCCTGCATGATGACCCCTAGGTATGTACAATCTTTTACCTGCTCCAACGGACGTTTATTCAGCATCATCGCTCCTTTATAGGATCTATGGGGGTTGAATGTCATGTATTTTGTTTTTTGAAACATTTATCTCTAAACCCCGCAGATGGCAGAATTCCTCAAAGAGCGTTAAGGCTCGCTGTAGGGCGCTCGGGGGTTTTGGCAATTAGCAGTGTATCATCCGCGAACATAAGAATTGGAATTTTTACACCCGCCAGTATAGGAGCGTCCGTTGGAGTATCTTCCAAGAATTTTACGATCCCATTAATGAAAATGGAAAACAAAGTTGGGGCCATCACACAGCCCTGTCTTACCCCCTTTCCACTCTGAATGGGGGAGGGGGTGGGGGGTGACCTGACCCTGGTTTCCCTACCTGATTTTTGCATAAGTGTCCTCATGGAGTCTAGCTATGAGAGATAAGAATTCCTGGAGCATCTTCAGATCTTGCAATACTCTCCACAATCTATTACGGGAAACAAGGTCAAAAGCTGACTTTAAATCTACAAAGGCAGTGTACAAGCTGCCTCTTTGCAAAGCCACCGTTTTCCAGTAGAGTGAAACTAAAGGTTTGGTCAATGGTGCTTGTGCGTGACCGAAACCCTGCCTGGAAAGATGATAAGATATCCTGCTCACTAATCCAATCCTGGATTTTGTTTAGCACAAGGCGTCCCATGATCTTTTGTGATGAATCAATTAAACCTATGGGTCTGTAATTCCCAGGCAGTGACTTATCTCCCTTTTTGAAAATTGGGATTATCTCTGCTCCTTTCCATTACTCTGGTACCGACGTGCAGATGACACCCAGCTTGTCGTCACCATGGATCCCAATTCTGAATCTACAATACTTAGATTCAGGGACTGCATGACTAAGATCGACACATGGATGTCTGCTAATCAACTTCAAATGAATTCCGGCATGACAGAAATACTGCTTTTTGGGAAAGGTCATTCCTTTTGGTCAGACAATTGGTAGCCATGGGATATGGGCATCACACCCACTTCAAAAAAAGAAGTAAAAAACATAGGGGTTCTAATTGATGAAAATCTATCCATGAAAGAACATGTGAACTTTATTTCCGGAACCTGTTTTGGTATAATGCGTATGCTTAGAAAAACCTTTCAGTGGTTACCCTTGCAGACAAGGAAATCACATATCCAGACACACATTGTGAGCTGTCTGGATTACAGAAATTCAGTTGCAATGAATAAGGGTCTATTTTCCAAGTTCCTGGTGATCCAATACACAGCAGCGCAGTTAGTCTGCAACCTACCATCTCGCTCTCCTTCGTAACCCACTCTAAGACCTCTCCACTGGTTGCCCGCAAGAAAGCGTGCCACTTTCAAACTTTTATGTTTGGACCATAAGGGCTCTGCATGGAAAAGGACCTCGTTACTTACAAAATAGGGTGCAACAATACATTCCTCCCCGGAATCTGACATCCAGGGATCAACTGCTACTACGCCTCCGGCGCATTGGTACGGTCAGGTATTGGGGTTGTGCTTTCTCCTTTTTGGCCCCACATCACTGGGATCAGCTGCCACTAAACTTTCGCTCCTGTGCCAATTTATCAGCATTCAAAAAACTACTCAAAACTTGGCTATTCAATTTATAATTCTCATTCAACTGAATCTATGCAGTTTGCCAGAGCGTCGAGATAACCCTTATGGAGTAATTTGAGAGCTTAATAAATACCAATAACATAACATAACATAACAGTCTTGCTAACCTTTCTTCTACTGAAATGTAATCGAAACTTTCCTGTGGTGTTGCTGCAGAATTATGCTACTCACCAGGTATAATTTTTACCTTATAGAGCCTTTGACAAAATAATGTGTATGAAAAGAAATGTTTGACCTGACAAGAAAAGAGATCTCAGTGAATACTGCACTGAGCTCTCTCTCAGATCATTTAATTAAAAATTACTGTACTCCTTGCCAGGGTTCTGGTGCAAATCATTTTGAAGCCTTCCATACATCACCATTACCACAAAAAGGGCCATCTGTGCATTCAGCAGATAGACCACAAAGCAGGTTTCCCACAAGGGCTCATTACAAGCTCTATAACCCTGTATATGTGTCAGAAACCTTCAGGAGAGGGATACTGCAGCGGAGGCCAAGGAAGGGAGAGTCTAGACATTAAATAGTAGGCCTGTTTTTATATACACCTCAGCACCCGTCGAAAGCACATATTATTCTATTAGAATGGTCAAAGTGTCAGAAATAGGGTTGTGGGAGGGGAGGCTGGGGGGCAATAAAGGCACATAGGAAACAATGCCCAACCACGTAGAAGGAGGAGCTCCTATTTCAAACTTAAATCTGATTTGCAAGGCATGAGCTAAAAGCAAGACACTTTCATTAAAAGAAGTTGCAGTAGAGGAAATGTACTTGGCAGGATGTATTGCCGTTTGAGGTTGCTAATCCCACATTTTAGAATACTGGATTTATATCAGAGGTGGCCAGCACTGATTGGGGGTAGGGGGGCAGGTCGGGAGGGGGCGAGGATGCAGGAGGTAGGACTGTGGGGGGGTGGGGAGGTAGGACGCGGGCGAGTGGCAAATTTAAAAAAAAAGTGCCCTCTCTCCGCTTCCTTGCCTGTGTAGTCCTCCCTCGCTCGGCCTTACCGGATGCACACCCAGGGGACCTCGTGGCATACAGAGGCGAGGAAAGATCCTTTATCATTGTTTATTCGAGGCATCCTTCCCTCCAGTGCAAGCTCATGAAGCCCGATTATCACTCCAAATAGTATACCAAGTTGGTTATAAAATACAGGGGTCAATGTACCCTTAAAATACCTTCTCCAGACCCACACATTTTTTTGTGGTTTGGCTTTTGAATAATAGGCGTAGAATACATATAAACTAGTTTTATATTCTGAGTGCAGTAGGGATCCCACTCGGTCCTGATGAGTAAAGCAGTGGGGACTGCTTATGAAACATGTTGACCCAATAGGGGGTATTGCATTAAGACACACCCCCTACACATCCCCCCTCTTAATGTTCCCAGCCAGAGAAATGAATAAAATGGTTTTTTCTACTAGCCAGGGAATTTTTTATTAATTTTTGTAATTTTCACTAACCCTACCACTCTCACTCCCTCACCACACATAGCCTATTCTTTCATAAACAACAGTGCTCCCCGTATTCGCAGGTTGTAGCATGCCCCACCCCGTAGAGGGACGGGAAGACCCCTATGATGAAGCATGACACTATGGGATTCATAGTGTGTGAGGGGTATTTTAAAAACAATTAGTGCTTTTCCATGACATTTTATGGATCACTAAAACACACCTTATTTAACATCACTAAAAAAACAAAAAATAGTAAATAGTTTTCATTTATATAGACTACTACAGGATGCTTGGAAGGGAGAAGAGTGAAGGGTGGCTGATGTCACAGTGCATGATGACTGTCTGTCATTGGTTAGGTGAATGGGTTGAACCCTGGTATTTGCCTCAATGAGTCAGATAAGATGTGGAGCAACTTACATCATAGCAAAATTTGTTGCTCCTTTCATAGCCTTCCTCTGAGACCCTGGTCATGCTCCTTAGTTAAATTAGAGCTAAATTGGGGAGCCAGAGTTTGTAATCTCATTCCTTGACTTTGGGGATTCAGGATCGCCCAGACCTTTTATCCGAGTTCACCACCCTTCTCCTGAGGATGTGGTGGCAATAAAAAACACAATCCCGAAATCAAAGGTGTCGCCATGGATATATGAATAGCAGTGGCGGCTTGTAGCGGTAATGCTGTGGGGCGGGGTGAGGCTGGGTGGGGGAGTAGTGGAGTCCGACATACAACGGCAAAGGTATACATAAAAAAATAAATAAATAAATATCTGCCGTCATATGTCGGACTCCACTACCCCGGCACCCAGCCCTGCCCCCGCCCCACAACGTTACCGCTGCGAGCCGCCACTGGTGAATAGTGGGATGTACCTTGAGCATAGACAGCAGGTGGAACATTACTGTTTGGGCCTTATAGACTCAGAATAGAAAAAGAACCTTTGATAGTGAGATCAAGTTTTGGGATCCAGAGAGGTGCGAGTGTTTGGTATAAGATCGAGCTTGAACCCCAGTTTAGCATGGAGTGCATTGAGCATTGCTGATATGTCTCCTTTGTCAAAGCCAAATTCATTCCTCTATAGTTGTTTGTCAGTCTCCCACAAGCCAGTGAGCCATTGTGTGATATGATATTTGATGATTTGGTGGTGTAAACAGGAGTAACCTTCAGTTAGTCTCAAGAAAGAGGTGCGCCCGGTGGAGGCTTGAATACCATTACTTTTGCAAAATCTTACTGCCTAAAGTTAACAACACACTGTTCCTATATTTCAGCAATTGAATTACCCTGAAACTCTGCATCTGTCTCATGTTGTGATCAACAGACAGGTTGAGGATGTGGCATAACGGAGATGCCGAGTTTGGAACTGGGGGACCGGATTCGAGTCTCTGCTTCGGGTCATCATCCTATGATGCTTGGAAAATTACTTAATCTCCTAATGCCTGTCAAAAATGAATGTGTCCATGTTTAATGTAACGTGTGCTCATGTAAAGAGCTCCAATACCTTCGGGTCAAGTTTAAGCTGTATAAAACTGAAACACAAAGAAAAAAACAGACAGACAAATATCTATACCCAAGTGAGCAAAACATTCAAACCTAAATGACATGTGGGAAGTGATCCTCTGTCTTAAATCAATCATGTGGAAGACCATGAAAACAAACAATGTGCTGTAAAAAGAAATCCCCACGGTGTCAGCAGAAGGCCCACTGAAAAGAAGAATCTCCCTGGTACAGTAAGTACAGGAGTTCTGAAGTTCTATTAATATCCCACTGTTGGTCCAGGCAGCAATTGGGTTGAACAATGCTCTCCTAGTTCTCAGAGTGGAGTAGCTGCCTGGACCAGGGGACCGACAGTGGGTTACTAATAGAAGTTCTGTACTGCCCAATACTGGTAAACCTTGGAATGCATCATACTGCTACGCCTTCACTGGGGAGGCACAATGAGGAGAAAATACTTTATTTCTTCTAATTGATTGCTCTTTCTAAGTGCGCTACGTTTTGCTGCACACTTAGAAAAAAGGAGAACGCTTCATAGGATTGTTTTTGGACAGGAAGGTATCTCTTCCTGCAAAACATAATCCTGCCTAAAAAGCAGGCACCATTGCAACATGGCCTAAGGATGCCGGCATTGGTGCTAGGCAGCAGATGGTGCACCAGAGCAGGCAGAGAGCAGGAATACACCTTATCTTTATAGCTATGGTGCATTCCTGCCCTTTCACGCAGCAAGTTGTCTTGCTGCATTATATTGCATTGCGTGAAAGAATGATTTATCTGGCCCAAAATACTGTGTGGCCAAAATATCATGTTGAGGACAAGACTACTGTAATGATAGTTTCTATGTTTAAGCAAAATTTTAATACACTCAATTCCACATACATGTACTTTGAAGATATATATTCCTCCAAAATGCCTGAATGTGGAGTTGAATATAGTGAATCTTTTCTTACCTTTTTGTACTTACCCCCTCCAGTTTCTTGTCCTCAATATTTTTGTCACAAGCAGGCGCGGTGCGTCCATTGGGGCGTGGGGGCGTAGCCCCCCCGCCCGCGCCTCGCGCCCGCAGCTCTCCCTCTCCTCTGTGAAGCCCGCGCCTCGCGCCCGCAGCTCTCCCTCCTCTGTGAATGTCAGTCAGCATGACGTCGGACCGTGGGCGGTCCGCGTCATGTTGACTGACATCATTGTCAGACACATTTGGGAAAGGCAGCACAAGTGCGCATGAGTGGGCATGGAGCTTATTATTTTACTCCGTGCCCAGTCATGCGTACTTGTGTTTTTGCTGCCTTGCGCATGCCCATTAGGAGCCCCTCGGTCTCCTAATGGGCAGGCGGCGGGCGAGGAGTAGGCGGTGCCGTCAGCCAATCCTGGCGCTGCTGCAACGCCAGGATTGGCTGAGGGCCGGGTTGCCAGTCACTTGCGCGTCACGGTGTTCCGGACCGTTTGAAGGAGCAGAGAGGCGCCAACGCGGGCCAGGAGAAGGCGAGGCGGTCACCGGTCAGGTAAGTGTTTTTTAATTTATTTTAGGGTGGTTAAGGTTTCCTGTGACATAAGAAGTGCTTGAGAAATGATGATAAAGATGTCTTGCAACGTGATTCTGGATTTCGAAGAAAAAAAAAAAAGACAAGAGGCGTAGAACATTGAAGCAGGTGCTAGATGAACAGTGCCCGGCCGACCCAAACATAAAATAGAACTTGTGAGAAAAGCAATTTCATTTCTCACAGTTGGATGTGAAAACAGCTTCAATTAGCACGTCTCTTCTGTTACCCAAAGTGTGGATTTTTATCAAGAATTAAAGAGGAAATCAGTGCCGCTGCCGTCCTATTATTCAATTATGCAGGTTCCATTACAAAGGCAGAAAAGCGAAGTGCAGGCAGCTAACAGTAGTGCAGCAGGTGCAGTGGCACCGAGGCCCTTGGGTGTAAAGGACCCGCACAACGACAACGACAACGAGTGACTGCTTTTCTTTGCTAAGGATCCACGAGACGGGAGCAGTTTCCTTGCTTGCAGCGGGGTCCATGGCATCCTAGCTGCGCCACTGGGCAGAACCAGATAGGGTAAGGGTAGAATTGGATTGTTGTGGGCATGCTTTCATCATAGCTTAACTCGCTGCGAGACATCTGTCTCTTCTCTGCACCGCCAGTGTCCTTTTATAAGACTGCAAACCACTCACACCCAAGCTAGCTAAGGGGCCTAGCCCACCTCCGCCCACTACTTAAATTGCTGTCCGGGCCGCACATTAGACGGCGAAGCACTCTCTGGTTGTATCCTGTGTCGTGCACACGCCGGAGATATTCATTTTCTTCTGTTTACCGACATTCTAGTCTGTCGAGTAACTCCCAGGAATGCTTGCACGGACGCCAGTTCTTATTCACGGAAAATCCTCTGTTTCCAAGAAAGAACTGAAAGAAACGCAACCCTCGGAGAATTCCTGTTTTCGCTGTTATCCCCACTCTGACGTGGAAAGCTTTGTCCATGTCACTTCCATAGCTATTGGTTAAAAGTCAGGACTTTGTTAAAAGTCAATGAAAGCTCTGGCCATACTTCATGGCCACTCTTCCAATGCACATGTACTGAGCCCTCAGAGCATTCTTTAAATATTGCCACACACGAATCCACCAAGGAATCCCTCGCCATTCACTCGCCCACAGACCAAAACCTGGACTCGACCTTCAAGAGCGTGCACAGTGCCCAGCCTCCGCGTCCTCCATCGGACTGGACTAATATGAAACAGGCAGCCTGGAACAGCTCCTCTCCAACAACCATCTGCTGCCAAGATTCAATCACAGTTTGCACTCTGGCCCCCACCCTAATCTCAGCTCAACCCGTTATCCCATGCCTTCCTCCTCCCATCCCTTGCGCTCCTTCCCCATCTCACATCCCTGTGGCTCTGATATTGCCCCTGTCCTGACTGTGACCCGGGCCGTCGCTGGTGTATGTAAATCTACCACAGCACTCCTCAAGCAGTGACAGTTCGACATTGCTAAATCTAGGCATTGCCTCCCAAGTTATAACACACTCCTCAGACATGACTGCCTGCACACCCCGTTTCTTCCTTTTTTGCTGCTGGCACAACATGGGAGGATAAAACATCAGCAGCCCGAAATTCCACTAAGTTACATAAGTCATCATCGGCTACCTGGATAACAGAGTCTAATGCAGTTTCATGCCCATTTAAAATATCCATCCTGCTTGCCCGTATCCTATGTTCAATAGAGAGTCTCTGCTCTAAGAGGGCAATTTCCTTTGAAATACTTCTCTCTCCAACATGCTATCAACAGTAGTACTTTTAGACAGTGGGTTTGAACTTCCCACCTTCTTTATCTTCCCCATTTCTGAAGAAGCTTATATACTTTAAGACTAAGAGGAGCACAATAAAGGGAGTGACAGAGGGGTGGCCCAGCCCAGCCTCCTCCGGGCCCTGGCAGGCCATATTAGCCCATTTTTGACTCAGTCTGTGTCTGGAAATGCCCTGCGCTGCGAGAATCTGAGGCTTGCTTTGAGTGTGACACCCAGCTGCCCCGCCTTCTCCTCTCCCGGTGGGCAGCACAGAACTGCTGATGGACTGTGGGTAAAGCAGTCCTGCCTCAAACAGTCTACTGAAGCATCCTGATTGTGCTTTGAGCATGATATCCAGCTGCCCAGCCTTCTCCTTTTCTGGCAGGCAGCACAGAACAGAGGATGGATTGTGGGTAAAGCAGTCCTGACCCAAACAGTCTACTGAAGTGCCCACCCATGCCTTTAGCTCTTTCGATTGCCTTTCCATATCTCCTGTTGATGTGGGTGGGTCTCCTAACAGCGCTTAGGAAGACAAGATTAATTTATTTAGATATTGTCATTTATGTTCCATACGGATGAATTGGGCATTTTAACCATCATGCTCCCTTGCCTTTATAGTCCTTGCAAAGTGCATAATTTCAACTGCAGCACCCACTCTGTATACTGACCTTATGAGACGCCAACCATTGTAGGTGTATGGTTAAAAGTCATAGGTAAAGATTTAAGAGGCATCTGCCAGTTTGGGATTACTGGCACTCCCACACTTAAATACTCATCTTTGTTTGATATCCTTCCTGAGCGGCGGGCGACGGCCATACTATATGTATGTCCTGACCCTGATGGACTGTTCCTTCTGTGCACGTTTGAACTATTAGCAGTGGTCATTCTGCCTTTGTGCATGTGGTGTAATTTAACATTTCCAAAACCTGTTTTACGGGTTTACTTTTCAACTGTATTTACCAAAGGCGCATGCTATCTGCTTTCAAAGGTGTTTTGTTACCAATTGTGTTAACCATAGGACTTAGCCACTGCCTGTAATCTAACGTTTTGTGTCTTGTACAACCAAAGCTGGGTGGCTTCAAACTTGTCCTGATATCACCCGATACTCAGTTAGCAGTGGTCATTCTGCCTTTGTGCATGTGGTGTAATTTAACATTTCCAAAACCTGTTTTACGGGTTTACTTTTCAACTGTATTTACCAAAGGCGCATGCTATCTGCTTTCAAAGGTGTTTTGTTACCAATTGTGTTAACCATAGGACTTAGCCACTTCCTGTAATCTAACGTTTTGTGTCTTGTACAACCAAAGCTGGGTGGCTTCAAACTTGTCCTGATATCACCCGATACTCAGTTATACATCATGTTCATCAAATAAGATTGGCTACGTGTTTCACAATTAGCATTTGGTGTTTTAAATAAACCACAACATGCAACACTTATGGACAAAGCCAATAATCATACATTTCACTGGTAGATGTAAGTCATTTGTGTGGATCCCATTTGTGTGGATCCAGGCCTGGAAGTATGAAAGGATAGTGGAGCTGGGGCAGTGACGTTAGACTTACTGGCAGGCCTGGGAGTGCTAAAGGGTGTACAGGAGTCTGTAAGGACAGCTGAGCTGGAGCAGTGCCGGCAGATTTATTGACAGGCTTGTGAGTCTGAAAAGACACTATGACCATTGCTTTATTAACCTTCTTGCTTTTGCAAATATGCTTTAAAATGCACCATTTGCTCACTCTTTTTTCAAAATTTTCTCGGGTAAAACCCCCCGAACCCTCCCTATAACATTGGAGCTCGCTCGCTACGCTCGTTCGCCACCGCGCACTCACCACAAACTTTGCGCCACACCACTTTCAAATGTCACCAGCCGCCCCTGGTCACAAGATGTTGCCCATAAAATATATTTGTCCTCGATATTCTGTCAGATAATCTTAAGGATACAGTGGATATAAACATAGGTTTCTGGAATTTTCCTTATTCAAACAAAGAATGTACAGATTAGTAGCGTAAATAACTAACAAAACAGTGCTGGATTTCCATATGTCAGCGATACAATAAACATATATGCCAACTGTCCTTATTTTGAAGTGTTTCTTATTGATTAGTTCAGGGATCTTCAAACTGGGGGGCCTCAAGTGATGGGGGGGGGGGGGGGGGAGCGTCATGATCTGGCCAAAAGGAACATTATTCTGATAACAGCGCTTTGGTTTCAGCAGAAAAAAATAAGCAGCAGTAAGCCGCTCTGTAATGAGACATCACTAACTTCTTTTGTCATTTCTTTCCTGGCTGGAAGAAGATGTCAAAAGCGAAAGAACTCTAAATATTCTTCACACCTCCCCTACTCCCAACTCTAAAAATCACCCTGTGGATACTTTTACACACTAATAAGGCCTGCCTGACCAGAATAGTATGTCTGGCAATCACGTATTTGATAAAAGATTAAAACGGCAACAGGACTTAACTGCAGTGTTTAAAACAGTCTAGACATATTTAAACATTGCCAGTTTAACATAATTTTGAAATTTTTTGAGGGGGGGGCCCTGGTGATTTGTTTTTTTATTGGGGGGCAGGGGGTCGTGGTATTAAAAGGTTTGAAGACCGCTTAGCTTGTTCTTAGTACAGTACTGGGTCGGTTGTATTTTTATACTGGCCCACTAGATGGCAGCAAGGGATTATACTAAACTTCAGCAGTCTTCGTCGCACACAGGGACTGTGGGGAATATTTTAAAACGCTTTTTAAACAGACACGTTTTTGTGTCTTTTCATGATATGATGCTTAAGCGCCCACCTCCAACCACTTTATCAGTGGACATGAAACATTGAGGTGAGGTATTCTATGGTCTGATAATCATAATTTACGCCCGAGCTACATAAACCATAACTCTCACCCCCAAACACAATGCTTACGCCCAACCTCACCATATTAATATCTATAAATAAAAGCACTCAGTAAGACAGTATCATCCAAAAACAGCACACAGCGAAACAAATAAACGATGCTGTATCCATAGTAATAGTGTCAATGTTAAATCTACATTTATTATAACAGTGATGTCATTGATTCTTTTTGTGATGTCATTTGCCACATCATGGATTAGGTCCTGAGCATTACATTTGGGACGTGAGCTATGGTTTATATAGTGGAGTCTGGGATATGGTTCACTCAGCGAACCATAACTGGCCAGTTTCATTGAGGTTTCAGTTGGTTTCTACTAGAATGGCTGGCTCTACCCGCACTATTTTCACTTTAACCATATCTTTAGGGAGATTTTTGAACTTTCTGAACATTTTAAAACATTTATTTATAACCTATGAGCAGGAAAAGCCATAACCTACCATGTGCAAAGTTGTTCAGTGAAAAAATATAGATTTGTACATATACAAATGAAATGGCCACACTCCTGTAACTTGTTAGATTTGTGGTTTTTATTGCTTGTTTGCCACGGTGGCAATGAATAGGCCACTGTGAGTACACAGTCCCCTCTTCAAATGTCTGGACGTTTTTCATCTTCTGCATAACGTAATGGGTGCTGGTCATCCGAGCAAGAGCTCCAGAACCAAGGACACGAGAGTACGTGGGCTACAGTGTATTTTTATTATTCGTTCATGCTTCAGAACCTAGTCTTTCGTGCAAGATCTACGCCAGTGCATTATGGTAGCTGAAGTCATCTTTATTTCTTTTCCATGGTGGAAATTCTATTGAATTTATCAGGAGCGGCTGGTCTCAGGGAAAAGTGACGGGGCAGAACTGGGGGACGGACGGACTACGACAACAGCACACGTAAAAAAAGCCACCCCTACGGCTAATGCAGACGCTGCCCTCATGCTGCTAGTAGGATGAGAGAAGCCCCAGGATTGGCCAGAGCGCCCTGGATTTACGCTCCCACAGAGGCTGAGAGCCTGTGCCTGCTGTCTCCAACCCGGCAACCCAACTCGGGTCGAGACATCTCAGTGCGTATGTCAGTTTGGCCAAACCCACATGCGCACTGAGCAGCAGTGCCCACCACTCCTCCTATGCTGTCATCATGGTACAGCCCCCTAGACTCAGCCCTATGAGGTAAAATAAAATGTTATTAAAACTGCATTATTATCATTTTATTTTACAAGTTTTGCGTCTGTGCTGGTGGGGGGGGGGGGGGGTGATGCTCCTCCGCCATAACGGAGGAGCTGCAGCTGGCATTTAAAAATATTTTATAAACAATATCCTTGCAAGTGCTCTGTTCCGTCTGGTACATGTATTGCTTTTTCCTATTTTTTACCACAATCCCATGACTCCACTGTCTCTCACCATTGTGCTTTGTTTTATCACTAACCTATTCAAGAGAAGTTAAGCTACCCTAGGCATTCTAGTTCCACTCAGTGCCTATTAATAGCTACTCCTTAAAGAGAACAGCTTCAACTACCTCACTCTTGACAGTATGTGTTTTTTAATGCAGTAATTGTTTCTAAATTTCCACATTATTAATGAAATAATTAAGTAGCATTGCTCTCTACTTTCTTTCTAGTGTAGACAACCTGTAGTGCAGTATCTTGCTTACTATGTTTAAGAAACATTTCCATGCTTTTCAAGATTAATATTGGGGAAAAAAACATGCAATAAAAATTCCCAACCAGTACATGTGTAAAAGGATTCTATATTGCCAATATTAGGTTCTTCAGCCTTATGATTTATGATGTCATGAGAGAGTGTGAGCGAGAGGGGACAGGGAGAGAGAGTGACAACAATATTAAATGACATAAAAGTATTGTTATGAATATTGTTTTCAAAAATATCATCTATAACTATGAATATTTTTTAACATTTGAACCGGCTGCCACTGCATATTCTCCTTACCAATTGTCAAAAATGACAGCTTATATGAAGCCATTCCGAGTAATTTGGAGCTTTCTCAGTTTTATGCCAGAGAAGGATTGTTGAAAACTCATGCAGTGGCATCACAAAACTTGAGGGGGTCCATCTACAAAGATCATGAAGGGTCCCCATCCCATCCCACCACCTACCACTTTTGCTGAGGAGGACCCCTGGATCTCGGGGCCCTGCCCCGCCCCACGGCGGTTTATGTTACGCCACTGAACATATGAACTTAATTGCAAAGTGTCTGTGTCTGGAGCTAAAGTTTATACAATATAGAGAAAAACCATCAACAAACATGTGTGGGATACAGTGAAAGATCACCTAAGACGTGTGAAATAAAAAGAAAGATCATCTTTTGGGCAGGGACATAGGAACTTATGCTGCCTGTTACGTCAACCCTATCCCAGCTTGCGATCAACAATACTAGTAACCAGTCTCACCAGGATCCTTTTTAGCTTTATCTACTCTTCTGCACCACTGAAAGAATTCCACACGGCCGTAGTCTCTTTTCAATTCCTTCAACACTGAAGACAATATGGATAATCTTAGACTTTCACTGATATCTCACAGCTATCTCTGTGATTTTGTGTTATAGTGGTACAGCTGCAGCTGACAAAGAGTACATGTTTGTTAGAAAATGGGTAATTAGTTGTGTGGCCTGCACAAGCAATGGGTCCACATTTGTCCTCCACTGTGAACCAAACAACCCGCTTGACTCTCATAAGGTAGCGAAGCGGATCAGTCCCAGGCCCACTCAAGGGAGGTTGTATGGACTAGTAATCACCATTCACAGTTACCCCATATTAGCACTCAATAACTGATTGTCCAGACTGTGCTTTTCCTTTTGAAAAAGTAAATTTATTACAAACACATTACTCAATACTATGTAACCATTTATAAATATACCCAAGACGATGGAAATACTTTTGGATGACACTGTGTAATCATTCTTGCCTCTCCCAAAGGGAGATTTAGATGAACAAATCACGTCAAAAAAATCACTTGTATGCAGCTGCAATACTTGAGCATAACTTTGGGCGAGAGCACTTATTACTGACATTAAAGCATGCAAACTTTGATCATGAGTGGCTGTCAACCTCATTATTTCAATAAAACAGGTGCAAGTAAAATGTATAGGCATGTTTGGCATGAAATGCACAATTTAACAACAGCCCCTAATGGGCATCACCTTCATAAATACATCAGCATACACTTTTAGAAACATTCAGCGTAAAATACTGCAGTTCAAATATAGCCCCTAAAGGACATCTCAGGTGTAAATACACACAAGTGCAGTTACTACCTTTCACCCCTAGAGAGTGTCTCTTAACATGAAATTCACATTGCCTATTTTCAACCTACAAAGCTTGCAGCCATAGTGTTTGCCCCTAGAGGACACAACATTCCCAGTTAAAGAGCCAAAAGCTACAGCCTGGGGAATCCTTTGGACATTTTTGAAAGCCCTTGAGGGGTTATTCTTTTGGTGTCCCTACCATCCTAGGGTGAGGACTTTTCAAATATTTTTGGGGAGAGCCTGCGCTGCTCCGGCAGCTCCCCCATGCTGTTTTTGCCTCCTTTTACTGGTGACCCCATTCTCATGAGGTCACCACACGCCACAAACAAGTGTTTTTGCCTCAAAATAAGACCAGGCCCCCAGGATATTAGGGGACGCTCCTCTTCACCATCTGTGAATTTTATAACAGTGGCTTTCACACTGCGCTGGAGAGAGTCGCTTCTCTTTTCCTTCGCTGGCGGACTCGCACTACATTTATCTCCTGGGGTGCCTGGTCCCACCCGGGCACCCCGCGTGCAGGTACAATGTTGAAGAGCAGCTCGGGGAACACACCCTCAGCCACTCTTGCTCGCTCCCCCAAGCGGTCAGCGCCCTCACGTGCTGCAGCGGGAGCCGGCACTTCTGTTCTAGTCTGAGCGCTCCTGCGGGCAGATGCGTGCTGTGCGGCCAGCAATTGAGTCACAACGGGGAGCTTAGAAACACTCCCCTCCTTTATTTTCCTTGCCTGGGCCCAGGGATGGGGGTCCTGGGCCCTCTGCATCTTCACAGGGAGCGTAGCAGTGTTTACCGGCTTCCGCTTCTTCACTGGGTCCCAGGGATAGGGTCCTGGGCCCCTGTGCATCTTCATGGGGAGCGTGACAGCAGTCCCCGGCTTCTGCTTCTTCGCCGGGGCCCAGGGATGGGCTGCTGGGCCCCCGTGCATCTTCAGGGGGAGCGCAACGCTATGCCCCGTATTCAGCTTCTTTCGCTGGGGCCCAGGGATGGGGTTCAGGCCCATTCTATGCATAGCGAGTGGTGATGAAATCATCAATTTTATCTATAAGCTGAAAATAACTATTACAGTAATAACAGCAACAACAGCAGCACAATTGTACTTTGGCAGTAAATTGGAAAATAATGTTTTTAGCCCTGATCTGTCTTTCTGGCACATTGCTTAACTGAATTGCTTTGGGTTGATCCTAACAAATAATGAAGCTTTAATCAAAGATGTGTATGATGGGGTCCTTTCTAAATAAATTGACAACCTAAATTAATGCATGAGTATTTCTTCTACAGACATGCCGCAATCTTATAAGATAAACACATGTAATATGTAATACGGATGCTAAGGTCATTGTACCAGTTCTCCATCCTCTGTTTTGAATGTTTGCTGTACCTAAGGTACCCTCTATTAAGGATATTACCCTGGGTGTACCTTAAGGTATTTTTAGTCTGTCTGGATCCCATCTTGAATAATCAAAAAGAATGAATCACTTAGGTCGTTTTCCAGAGCCAACAGACTCTGGAAAACAACCTAAGTGATTCATTCTTTTTGATTATTTAAGTACTGGCTAGGGAAGCTGAATGAATCCTGTTTTTTGGGTCCCATCTTGTCCAATATGTTTTATCAAGAACTCCCTTGTAAGGAGTTTGAGCCCGCCCTGGTAGAACCATCTTACAGAGTTGCCATGACATCGCCGATGAGGAAGAATGCCTCAACTTGTGGAGGTGGTTTCCTCATCCAATCTAATTGGCACTCTATCACAAATGAGATATCCCCTTGTGATTTAAAATAGGGGGTTGCTGTTTTTTCAGTTGTAGGGACCAAAATTGGCCTAACACTGTCTAGCCAACGCACTTCGGTGCGTTTGTCTTGAAGTGTTTGTGGAGGGTGTGCAATGGTGTACCTCCACCTTTCCCTTTGTGTAAGTGATGTCAAAATTTTATATCAAACATAATCAGCAATGGGCATCTTTCCAATGCAAAACACCCTTTGTTCTGGGTAGTAAATAGCATGTGCCGCTTTGCATCAATTTGTGTTGCTTCGTGATGGCAGAAACGTTTTGCAAATCTGGGCCTTAGTCTCTTCTAATTGTTCTTTTAAACTGTATTTTGCTTTTAAGAACATACATTCCTTTGCCTTCTATCCCTCTCTCTAGTCATTGTCCCTCAGCATCTTTTGCAAAATGCACTCTTGCCATTGAAGCTAAAGAACAATGCATTACTTCACTGGGATCTCCAAGGATGCAACACTCACTTTGATGGTGCTTCTCCTGTGGCCTCGCTTTCATGGTCAATACGTACCTCATCCGATTGGCCAAATGCTACACATTCTTTTCTACATTTTGGGCCTGATTCACAAAGGTAAACTTCCACTTTTGAGCAAGTCAACAATTGTTTGCTAGTCACAAATGTATTTTACAAGTAGTATCTTTACAACTGCAGAGTCTCCGCACATAAAAAGATAGGACAGTCCAGTCTTTTTTTTTATGGAGACTCCAGCTAGAATCAGGCCATTTCTTTTTGGAGGGTATGAACCAGATTGTAACAGATTTTTGATGATCTGTCGAGTAGAATCTTTGCAAGAACTAACATCTTTACTAATTGGTTCATCTGTTTCTCATGGGATTCTCTGAATTCTACTTACTTGCATGTGTCCAGGATGTCTGCCCTCAAGGTATTTACCAAAATGAATAATGGGGATCTTACAATCTATCCCAGGACATCCAGAGAGAATGAATGATCATCACTGGAGCTGCTACATCAGTCTTATCTTAGAAGGCTTGCTTTCCATGCTGCTGCTGTACAACTCCGTTGTAACATTCAGGTAGATAGCGTCTTTTAGTTGTGACCATCACTTCCCACTTGGACACCATCTCACATTTTCTACACTGTGCTCTCTGTTGATCAATAACCCTTAGGTGACCCGCCCAGCACTGCGGATGAACATGCTTCTTCCTAAGCTCTTATTCATTCTCCTTGGATCTTATTCAAAACTCTAAATGAGGCCATTAATTGAAGTGTTGATTCGACTGCTTGATCGCTAGTTCAGTATCCAGTGAGGGTTCTTACCAGCAGCTTTAGTTCCCCTGCTTGAAGTAACAAACTCTTCTAATGCAACCATCTTGTCCTGGAGTAAGGTGTTCTCCACTGGAGTCCTTCAATACACAGGAAGGTTCCTTCAAATTGCATTGACCATATGCACCATTATTACCTCCTAATCTTCATACGCTGAACCATGTCCACTTATCTATTCAATTATGGTGAAAGCAGACCTCAGCGACCTCAACAGACCTTGTTGCTTTTTTTCATGAAGACCTAAAACCCAAGAGCTCCATCCAGATTTCACACAGTTCATACCATCAGTTCCTGCAAAAGCAGGAACAAACGTTCTCTTTCCCTGTCTTTGCCTGTGGCAGTCCTCCCAGGAGAGCAGTGATTAATTTTTAAAAGAGAAAGTGTGGGGCCAAAACGTTTGCTTAAAAGCCCACTGCTGACACTCTATTGCATGTTGGGAGTGACAAATACCAAGACTGTGTACTCTTGATTCCACCACACGCCTCCTTCATCCACCACCAGACACTCCCTGCCAATTTATCTTAGCCTTTCAAGATCTTTTTCATTCCTCCTCTCTCTCTTTTTCATTTTCCCCCTCTTTCTGTTCCTCCTTTAATCCTTTTGTGTTTTTCTCTCTCTTGCTCTAGGTCAAAGCTTATTGAGGAAAATTAAGGGCCTCATTTATGAGACTCCTTGCGTCTCCGGAACGTCACTTTTTGTGACGTTCCATGGTGCAGAAGCCTGCGTGATATTTATCAGATAGCACTAAGCCACTTTTTTAATCTTAATTCTGCCTGATAAATATCAGTCCCTCTAACGCAGTGTTCTGCGTTAAAGGGGTGTGCAATGGGTGTTGCTGGGGGTGTTCCCAGCAACATCCATGGCCTTTTGACACTGCCCCAGATTTACGAGAAATCGTAAATCTGAGGCAGCGCCAAAAACTTACGTCTCCCCTGGGGATGCACAGCGAGGAGAAATATCTTTATTTCTCCTCGTTTTTTCTTATTTCTACGTGTGCTGCATTCTGCAACACACATAGAAAGAGGAATAAGCCTCTTGTGATTATTTTTGTACAGAAAGGTTTCCCTTTCTGTACAAAAATAATCATCCCCGCAACGCAGGCACCCTTGCAACATGGTGCAAAGGTGCCTGTGTGTGCGCACAGCAACTTATTGTGCGCCGGCACTGGAGAAAAGGACAGGAATGCGCCGTATCTTATAGATACGGCGCATTCCTGCCCTTTTCTTTTGCCGTAGGGAAGCGCAGCAGGAAGGCCTGCTGCGCTGCCCTATGGCAAAACCTCATAAATGAGGCCCACAGTACCTGTGCACAAAAATGAGTGCTGGTGGGCCCCACGTGCAAACACGGGCTCAAATCAAAGAGATAAGCAGTGCTTAATTTGTGTCTGTGGGGGCTGGAGGACCCTACTGACACTTATTTTTGGGTACCGACACTCCTCTTGCCGGTCCCATGGGTTGCAGTCACAAGCTGCTTCACCTATACACAACAAAGTCTTGTGTCTGTCTGTCCTGTCCTTAAGGCCTGGATGTAAGCTCAGGCTTTCACGTTGCATCTCAACTCGAGAAGGCAAACTTAGGGTTATATGTGGCTATTGAAACACGTTAAGAGCTGCGTGTATAGTGCAACAGCCTCTTTTTAATGCGGGATGACATACATGCAGGGGCGTAACGCTGACCCCTGGAGTCCCTTTGGCTGAGGTCGGCCCCAAACACCCTAGTGGGCCCTCGGCCCTTTAGGGGAGCCCCTACTCAGCCAGGATTAGGGTCATTTTGAGATACGCCACTGTGTATAATTGGTTTCTAGCCTCAACTAGATGTTTATTTACAAGCCCCTTGCGCCGCCGGTGCGTCACTTCTTCCCATATTAAAAGTGACGAATAGATAAGAAAAATGAAGCACTGGAAAACACCGATTTGTTGAAGGATATACAATTTGGTGAAATAGAAAAGTCAGACTTGAAACTTGAGTGCACCACCCCCACAGCATCCACTAGACAGACCAAAAGCATTTCCTGTTCTGAAATGTTGCCGTGGAAGGAGTACTGTGGTGAGATGACCTGCTGAAAAATGCACTGGTGTGCAATGTGGGGCAACACTGCTTGCTGCCTTGCGAGTTTTTGAGATACCTGTACACATATGTAACATATTAATGACTTTGGTGATGTATCACTGTGTTCCTTGTTTAGTTTAAACATAAATCAGCAAAATAGTTAGCATGGGGGGTTAATGTCCCTGCTTCTGAGATCTCTGTGCATACTGCTTATAAATGGTAATAATTTCATCAGAGCCCACTGAGCCTTTTGTCCTTTTAAGATTACTTAAAAATGCATTCCTGCTGAGTAAGGTAATAACATTTATTATTAAGGGTTAAAATGTTTGTAGAAAGACGAGGAGGTGGGGGGGGGGGTGTGTGAGGGGGCATGAGATTGCCATGGTTGAAAGAAAAGAGAGGGGGTTGGTTTGGCAAGGTAGAAAGGAGGTGGAGGATCACTGAAATGGTGGAGAGATGTATTTTGAAGAGGCGATAATGTACATTTAGGTTATATGTAGAGAAATATGTAGCAGGAAGGTGTCAGGAAGGACAGACCTGCACACAGGAGAGATTGTGGAGATGGACAATGGGAAGGGGGTACGTGGGCGACAGGGGAAGCAACAGGAGGTGGATCTACAGGAGGGAGAAAATGGAAACCAGGACAAGAAAGTGATGGAGGGGATAAGAGAGAGGCGAAAAAGGATGCAGGGAGGGTGGAGAGTGGAGAAGAAAGAAGATAATAGGGGTATTGAGAGGACCAGCATGGTGTGAAGCAGGCATGAAAGGATGGAGGGAGAGGAGAGAGAAGGGAAAGAAAAGGTCCCTGTGCAAGAAAATATGGGATGAGGCAGTGAAAAATAGCGTGTTAGCAAGACAAGGAATGGGACACTACAGAAGGCGTGTGGCGATTTTGCTGAAACAAAACAAAATATTACTTTACCGAATTTGCGTTGATGAAGCAAGAAATTTAAATTCACTTTAAGGGCTCATTTTAAAGTCTAAAACTAACTTACTGTGATTAAGAAAAGTCAATGCAAAACTGCAGACCCTGCTAATTGCATAGTATATCAATGACACTAATATGTACATGCATCATTAGAAGGCTGTAGGAGAGTGCTATGCATCACAATTCCTCTGTATCCTTGTGCTCACTAGCTAGAGCAGAAGTGGCTTTTCCATCTTTGCCTTTAACACACAAAAGGTGATGGGAGGATTGCAACAAGTGTAAACACTGTGGGTAGCAATCTACCCCATCGTTCTCTCCCCCCATGTCTCTTAAGTTTGGAACAAGCCATATGCAAATCAGTCTTGATCCTGCTCCAGTGGGAACAGTGCAGCCCAAACTGCTAGGCCTGGTCTTCCCCGAACCCGAACACAACTTTCCAACTTAGCTTGCATCATGGACACCGAAGCTGCAAGGTGACAATAATTTGGACTGGGACCAAGACAGTTGGTTTGAATACCCCCAGCTTAGACTTGCACAGTTGATAGTGGGCTCAAGGCTCACAAAGTCTGAACCTCCCTTCAGATGCTCTCGCAGTGTGTGTGTGTGTGTGTGTGTGTGTATGTGTGTGCGTGCACGCGCGCGCGTGTGTGTTATTGTCTGAGTATTTTAAAATCCCAGCTGAAATTGAACAAACCTCTTACCATACCAGACTGAAAGCTCCTGTACCCAACTATTAGTTAAAATATACATTTATTGGGGTGGTGTATCCCAAACACCCCTTCTGATGCTACGCCCCTGATCACCATTTCCGGCTTGTTGCCATCTTACCCCCAGAACAGAGCAGTTTTAGACCGCGCTAAAAGTGGGCAATTGCCCAGGCCATCACCTTTCTAGGAGGTCCCCAATAAAGTGATTAAGACAGGGACAGTAAGCATAGAAACGTATTATTTTTTTGATTTGAGAGCATTTTTTTTTTTTTTTTTTATTGAAGTACTTTAGTGACAGTAAAAAGTTGCTGATCAAACATACATAGGATCAAATCAGCGAAAACCGGTTCAGCCTGGAAAACGGTCAAATAATAAAGTTTAACATCGTCCACTGAATCACAATCAATCAGAATCAAAAAAAGGTCCCCAAATTTTATCAAATTTTCTTCCTCCTCCCACCCGCAAAGCATAGATTTGTTCACTTTTCCTTACTCTCCTCATTTTCTGTATCCACTCTAATTTAGATGGGATCTGTTTTGACCGCCAATTTTGCAGTAGCAAAGATCTTGCAACTGCCATTGCTATATACAGCAGTTTAACAAACTGGGCGGGTATTTTAAGATCCGGATCAAAACCATAGAGTATCAATTTCTTCATTAAAAGGAGCATAATTTTGAAATAAATCTGAAAAAACCAAAAAATATCATCCCAAAATTCCCTAATTTTAGTACAATGGGCCATTACATGAGACCAGTTGGCGGAAGTGTATTGTATACATCTAAAACAGTTTGATGTATAATTTGAATACATTTTGGAAATAGCTGCAGGAGTACGATATAATAACCATTTCCCCACGAATAACATTCTACGCCAATTGGCTCCTTGAAGTATATTAAAATTAAAATGGTTAATGGTCTTCCAAGTATTCATAGATAATACATGATTTTCTTGTTCCTGCCATTTTTTAATTACTTTTTGTCATAGATCCATTTCCCTACTATATGCTAGACAGCGTTTCCACTCCCCTGGTCTCCTTACACATTCATTTATAAGGAGGTCTTTAACCAATTGCGTTGGTTGATTAAACTGTTCAATATCAAGTTGTCCCAAAAATTTGAAGATAGTATTGTATGACAAAACCAACAAAAAATTCCTCTGAATAAGACATGCCATCTCTCTTGGGGTTATCCAACCTCCATTTTTAAAAAAATCGATTACTTTACTAAATCCTGCTCCCGCTCAATTATCTGCTATGTCAGATCCACTTTTAATGCCCATCAGCGGAAAAATACTAGACAGCAGGGTTGTTGCATTAAATAGTGGGAGTGAATATCTATTAAACATAGCAGTGCGTTTTTTGAGAAACCATAGAAGAATCTTATAGCAAACTAATTTGGGGGATTTAAAAATCTGCGGGGGGTGGTAGCTCATTTTCTAAACAAATTAAATCAAAAAAACAATTCATAAATAGGGTTTGACCTTGAGTTTGATTCCTAAACCTCGACAAATACTGTATAAAATAAGCATTATAGTAATCTCTAATATTTGGCAAAGAGAGTCCTCTTTGATCTACATCCGCATAGAGAGTATTAATTGCTATACGAGGTGGCTTTTTTGCCCATACGAATGCAGAGAACAAAGATTCAACCTTGGAAAAATAAGATCCTGGCAGAAAACAGGGAATAGTAGAAAACAGAAAATTAAATAACGGAAGAATGGACATTTTTATCAGGGTGACCCGACCCAGGATTGATAATGGCAAGAAGTTCCAGCATGTAAACATTGAACGGATCTTTAGAAGAAGCGGATCGAAATTGAGCATATATAGATCCTTGACTGACTGTGAGAAAAAGACCCCAAGGTATCTTTTTGGTTTAGTATTAATACAACACCTTATATCGGGATGTA
The DNA here is from genome assembly GCF_964204655.1 of Triturus cristatus. Taxonomy (NCBI): domain Eukaryota; kingdom Metazoa; phylum Chordata; class Amphibia; order Caudata; family Salamandridae; genus Triturus; species Triturus cristatus. The sequence continues at coordinate 606,180,568 of NC_140594.1, forward strand.
TTTCTGGATATCTGTTCCCACAGATCAGAATCTCTGTTTTCTTTTTATTGATCCGATAGCCCCCTAAGGCTTCAAAATCTTCGAAGATCTGAAGCATCCTAACTTGCGAATGTAGCTCAGGTTTAATTAATAACATAATATAATCCGCGTAGAGTTTAATCTTTCCCATTGAGGGAATTGGGGAAAGAATATTAGCACAGTTCCTTATTGCGGCCGCAAGGGGCTCAATAAAGAACGCAAACAAAACTGGGGATAAGGGACATCCCTGTCTCATGCCTCTCTAAACTAAAACTGTACCGACCATTACCGTATTTATCGTAATATTTGCTTCGGCCATAGTATAAAGATTTCGAATTAGGTTTACGATTTTATCGGGAATACCAAAGTGCGTTAAAATAATAAAAAGTGTCTCCCATACCACCAAATCAAAAGCTTTTTCTGCATCTAATAACAAAATCAGTGCTGGGATCCCTCGTGTCTCAAAATAATCTAAGGCTTCAACTAAATAGTGCGTGTTCGTGAACAGTTGCCTTCCTGGAATAAAGCCGTTCTGATCCGGATGGATCAACTCTGTTGATATTTGATTCATACGCATTGATATTAATATAGTAACAATTTTATAATCTATATTTAGTAAGGTAATAGGTCGGTACAAGTTCGGATCTTTGGCTTCTTTCCCCTTCTTCAAAAAGCTCACCACCATTCTTTCCCGAAAGGAATCCGGGATCGGGCCTCCTTCCAACATCGAATTCAATAACAGCAAAAAAATATTTGAAAAGGCACAGAATTTTTTTTCGAAGAATTCAGCTGACAATCCGTCTGGCCCACAAGCCTTACCATTTGGGAGATTTTTAACAACCAATTGTATTTCTTCCAACGAAAATGGACACAGCAATGTTGATTGATCAGTTTGAGAGAGACAGGGCAATGCACAATTTTCTAAGAAATCTGATAGCTTTGCCTGATCAATATTATGTTGCTGACTATAGATATTATTATAATGAGAGAGCATTATCTTCCCTATCCCAATCGAATCTGATGTATCTATTTGGGTCACTGGGCATCTTAATCCTCTAATCAAATTGGCCGCCGCTTGTTCTCTCACCTGCCAGGCTAAAAACTTCCCAGTAAAATTACTTTCTTCGTATTTTTTTTGAGAATGTCTGCAAAAAATCTCCTCGCTTTGAACATAATAATATGCACTCAATGCCCTTTTGGCTTCATCTAATTGATGTGAGATCATACTGGAGGGGTTCTCCTGCCTTGATTCATTTAAAACTTCTATTCTTTGTTCCAAAGCATCTTTTTTACATTTGGCTGCTTTAAATACTGCTGCATCTTTACTTATAATTATTCCGCGGACGAAGGCCTTCATGGCATCCCAGATGATATTGATCGGGGCGATTTAGCATTACGAGATACGAAATCACTGATCTCTGATTTCAAAGATGTTACCCATATTTCATCATTCAAGTATGTTTTGTTGAATACTCAGCGCTTGGGAGTCTTTAAGTTTTGCTCTAAAGCGAAACTAATAACGAACATTGCATGGTCTGAGAACCCATTATGAATGGGCCTCTGATGCAGCATATTAAGCTGTCTGGAAGCAAGAAAGAAATCGATCAGTGATAAAGACGTGAACCTGCCTGACCAGCATGTGTATTCTTTTCTTAAAGGGTATCGAGTGCGCCATGGGTCACAGAGGTCTAAAGTTTTTTTATAATTAAGAATAACTTTCAATGATTTAGGTTTAAATTGCTTCCTTGATTGCGTGGTTGTATCCAGCCTTAAGTTCATAAGTAGATTAAAATCTCCTCCAATAATAATATCTCCTACCACCATCAATAAAGATTGAAACAAATCTTCATAAACTGAGGAATTATCGTCTACAGGGGCATATAAACTAACAAACGTAATAGGCCTCAATCTGTTTTTAACTTTACAAGTGGCCCAGCACCAGCGTCCTGAGCCATCCTCATCTGTGTGTATGATCTCAGCATAAATATTCTTATTTAGAAATATTGCAACCCCTCGCTGAGCTTCCGAGAACGAGGAGAAACCACAATATGAGGCCCATGTTTTAAACATTAAAAATTGATCTAATTTTACATTTGAGATATGAGTCTCCTGCAACAATATTACCAAAGGATTTTCCGACTTAATCCACAGTTCTATGGCCCTTAATTTATTTTTGTTATTTAAGCCATTCACATTGAAAGAAATAATTTTCAAACAGTCGTCACTCAATATTTAAAGTAGATTACATATTTTCCGGAGGTATCTCTCTTTGTATCTTTTGTAAACCAAGACCCACCTATCTGACGCAAAATATTTAATAAACATAGCACTAAAGACTTCATTGTTTTTACTTTACCCATTCTGCTCCCCCACCCGTGCACCCCCATCAGCCGGCCCCCCCACCCCCACCCCCATCCACATGACCCCCAACCCCTCACCTGTGGCCCTACTTCCCTTCCCAACACCGGCCACAGATCTAACCCCCTAAACCTTGGGTGTCCTGGTATTACACCCCTTAGGTCCTGGACTTCTCCTCCCCCCTAAAAAAACAGAAGAGAAAAAAAAAAAACCCCAGGACAAAGAAAAGATTATTGTCTTTACAGCCATCACTTTTCACCCTTAAGCCCCTGAGTGATTTCATTCAGTAAATCTTGTGCTTCATCCAGGTCTGACAGCATATACTGCTTGCCCTGTGCCAGAACTCTAAGTTTAGATTGTTGAGCAATCATGGCCTGGGCACCATTAGCTTTAAACAGGTGAAGCATTTTTACGAACTCCTTCCTCCTACGTGCAGCAGTTGCCGACATATCGGAAAAAATCCGGCATTTAGTTGTCTCATTCACAGCAAATTGTCTTAACTGATAAGTCTTAGACAAAACCGCTTCCTTTATCCGACAGTCTGAGAAATTTAACAAGATTGTATGAGGTAGAGTAGAGTGGGGAAAAGGCTGGGCGGGCACACAATGTGCTCTAGTAATTGTTAAGTCCCCCTCATGTTCCGGTAATACTTTCTGTTTTAAAAAGGAGGTTGCCCAGCGTACTGTATCGGAACCCTCTATCTCCTCCGGAACTCTTACGATGCGCAGATTTGATCTTCTTGTAAAATTTTCTAAATCATCGAGTTTTAGTTCCAAGGCACGTCTGTCTCTATTGAATATTTTGACTTCTTTTTTAACTGCCGTCATTTGATCTTCCAAGGTCGAGATTCGCATCTCGGCTTCTTGAAGATGGATTGGAAAGCTTGAAACTAATTCCTCTATCTTCTCCAGTCGCTGATGTACTGCGGCTAATTCAGCTTTTTGGTATCTTTTTATTTCCCGGACTTCATCCAAAATTAAATTCAACATATCTTTAACTGACATCTGAATTTCGCCTGTAGACTCCGTATTCATATCTAGGAGAGGGCTAAGAGGGCCGGCCGACCTTATAGATGGAGTATCCAAGGTTGATGATACTGAAGACGTCTTTGTTAATATTGTTTGGGCAGTATTAAAATCCAGAGTTGTCAATGAGTCAGTTCGAGTAGTGTTTTGAGATAGTATTTCGGGTATCAATATTGGATCGTCCTGCTTTTGTATGAGCAGCCGGGATGAATGCTCATCTTGGTACAGGAATCAAGGTGGTACTAAAATGGAGTTAGGCAGAGACTCAGACTCAGACTCAGGCTTGGACATCGTTTCTGAGGGCTGGGTATCTACTGAAGAAGTCGCAGTTTGGGGTCCCTCTGCGCGGGATAGACTATTAAATATCATACTAGATTTCTTCTGAAACAGGGGGAACTGCTTGCCATCTTTCAAGGTGTCAGCCAATTTAGTATCGCTTTTTGCTTCCATACCAAAGTGATGCTGAGTGGGAGACAGCGATTCAGGTGGTTGGGCAGGCAGATAAACAACCAAACAAGTGCTGAGCTTCTTCATTCCATCCTGCACTAGATTCGCCGCTGTACTAAATTGCCCTGTTGGGGCCGTAGAGGGTCCTTCTAACTCGTCTGAGCTTTCTAGAGACTCCTTATCAGTTGCCTTGTTTGCGCTCTTGATCTCCAGGGGCAGCTGGCGGCAAGTTTTTGCTTTTGTGTGAATGCGTGCATTTAATTGTTTGCCCATGACTCAAACAAAGTTCATCAAATGGTTCTGCAGTCAAAAAAAAAAGAAAAATGTTTTTCTCTTTTTTTTCCACCTCGTCTCGCCTCTTCCCCCTCCTTCACTTTCTTTTTTTTCCTTTTTTTTCCCCTCAGTCCGGGCCCCAGTTCCCGATTCCCGACTGCCTGAACATCCGCCTGTCAGCCCAGAGCAGCTTGCTCACCTGCTCTGCGCTCTTCTGGCGTCGAAGGGCTTGGATCCCAAACACACTCAGGTGCTCTCCAACCGCAAAAGCCACAGCGTCACCTTCCAGGCTACAGTGTCAGCGCCAAATCCATCTTCGGGAGGGGAGTCGGCCCAACAAACGAATCCACAAGTCAGGGAAAGAGCCGGGGAAGTTCAAAATCCCCGCGCAGCGTATCCTGCCGAGAGATGCCAGCCGCGAGCCGCCACGATCACTGAAGCCGAGGAAGAAAGGAGGGGAGGAGCCAGTACCAGGTGACCGTGCGGAGGTGGGGACTCCGCCGCTCAGCCCATCGCCAACCCTGTCATCTCAGCCTTTGCTCTTTGATTTGAGAGCATGGCCTATTTTTCAAACCACATCTCTCCTACTCTCAGGCAATTGGTGGCAATTCTCTTTCTGTTAGATGTGATACTTAGCTTAGGGAGCACAGTATGCAAGGACGAATAATCTAAGGTTCTTAAATCACAACTTTGTAGTGGAATATATATTGCATTTTAGAAACACGTTGTGCACGGGTGAGCATCTTAGGCTCATCAGCAACATGCTGGTTAAAGTTTTGTGCAGTGTTCTTTTGCTAGAGTTTTCAAACTCATTAAAGACTTGATTGTTAACAGAGAATTCTCCTTATGAATCACAAGAGGAGCACAAAATGCACTGGGAAAAAATAATTAAAACATTTCTGAATGAGGACAAGGACAAAGGCCTATTATCGGATAATACAATCGTTTAATGGATGAGTAAGAAATCTTTTATTTAATAAATGCACAACCCACACCTGAATAAAATATTGTTATAAGTGGATGGATTTTGAGAAACATAGAGTAACGAAAATCAATTAACAGAACAAAGAACTAAGAGGCACATTTACGAGGAAATGACGGCGAACTGAGCTGAGGCAAATTTTGCAGCGCCACGCTCCGCCATTTCTAAAACGCAGGGATGCGTTGTATTTACAGCAATATGACACACCCCTGTGTTTTCCCTAGTGCTGGCTCTAAAAAATAGCTAACACAACAAAGACCTGGGTATCAGAAGGTATTTTGAGCCATACAGGTTGGTTCCAACCTTGTGGGTCTTTGGTAACGCCCCGAGTCAGAAGATCTTTTATGGGGTAGTTGCCAACTAGTTGGCTACCTTCACTTTCTTAAAAACCAGAAAAAGATGAATGGTTTTACTCTCAGCAGTCTCTCCGATGATCGTAAAGGTGTCTAAACTTAAATGTGGTACACCTAGGGTTTCTCAATACAGTAAACTCATGAGTAAACCGTGAAAAAAACACATAAATGTGAAAAAATGTGAAAGAGACGTGATGGCACCTCACGTGCGCAACCCCAATTGAGCTTGCTGGCTGGTACTCGTCAGCATTGCCCACTCTTCTCATCATCGGCAGCCATCACGCTCAAAAATAATAATAAAGAAGAAGTGTCCAGAAAGAAAAACAAATTGTGTGACTAAATAGTGAGCGTTAAAAAGTGAAATAGGTCCACCCACTACAGGTTCAAACTTTATTCCTCCTTAGGAGTGCACCTACTTCAATGTTTAAAAAGGTTGCTAAAAATGCATACCCTCCTTAGATGCCAACATGTTTCATCGCCTAAATTCTTTAAGGCGATTTCGTCAGGGCAACGACAGTTGCTTGGCACACGATAAGGACACTTCTTAAAATCACGTACGGAGACCTCGTGGAGCCTTGGCCTCGCGTACCAGCTCTATGAATGAGGTATCCAATAGGCTCCCTATGTGAGTCCTCGGGGTTCTGTGTGGCATTCCCCCGTAATGCCAACCTCCTTACCACCTAAAGCCTCACGGAGCTTGGCTTTAGGTGGTAAGGAGGTTGGCATTACGGGGGAATGCCACACAGAACCCCGAGGACTCACATAGGGAGCCTATTGGATACCTCATTCATAGAGCTGGTACGCGAGGCCAAGGCTCCACGAGGTCTCCGTACGTGATTTTAAGAAGTGTCCTTATCGTGTGCCAAGCAACTGTCGTTGCCCTGACGAAATCGCCTTAAAGAATTTAGGCGATGAAACATGTTGGCATCTAAGGAGGGTATGCATTTTTAGCAACCTTTTTAAACATTGAAGTAGGTGCACTCCTAAGGAGGAATAAAGTTTGAACCTGTAGTGGGTGGACCTATTTCACTTTTTAACGCTCACTATTTAGTCACACAATTTGTTTTTCTTTCTGGACACTTCTTCTTTATTATTATTTTTGAGCGTGATGGCTGCCGATGATGAGAAGAGTGGGCAATGCTGACGAGTACCAGCCAGCAAGCTCAATTGGGGTTGCGCACGTGAGGTGCCATCACGTCTCTTTCACATTTTTTCACATTTATGTGTTTTTTTCACGGTTTACTCATGAGTTTACTGTATTGAGAAACCCTAGATGTACCACATTTAAGTTTAGACACCTTTACGATCATCGGAGAGACTGCTGAGAGTAAAACCATTCATCTTTTTCTGGTTTTTAAGAAAGTGAAGGTAGCCAACTAGTTGGCAACTACCCCATAAAAGATCTTCTGACTCGGGGCGTTACCAAAGACCCACAAGGTTGGAACCAACCTGTATGGCTCAAAATACCTTCTGATACCCAGGTCTTTGTTGTGTTAGATTATTTGAGTGGAGGGCGACCTGGGCTATTTTCCCTCTAGAGCTCCTTATTGTATACATGTTCTAAAAAATAGCTGCCTAGAACCAATGCAGACACCCTGGCACCATAGTGCAAGGGTGCCTGCTTTGCAGGGAATGGTTGTTTATGTGCAGGAAGGGGCACCTTCCTGCACATAAACCATCAATGGCATTTTGGTCTTTCTATGTGTACTGCATTATAGAAAAAGCAAAAACAAGGAGAAATAAAAGTATTTCTCCTCGTTGCGCCATTCTAACGCCTGCTATTGTAGAGTGTTAGTTTTTGATGCTGCCTCAAATTTACTCCTCCTTGTAAATCTGTGGCACCGTCAAAAAGTAATCGGTGTTGTGGTGGAACGCCCACAGCAACACCCATTGAATGCCCCTTTCCTGCAGATACCTGTGTGAAAGGGTACCATATTTACATAGCAGTGTTAGGTCACAAAAAGTGGCCTAATGCCACTTTGTAAATATGGTGCAGGGCATTTCGCCACCGGAACGTCAAAGAAAGTAACGCTCCAGTGGCGCAATCCCCTTGTAAATATGCTCCTAAACAGTTTGTGCCATTCAGCATGCGAATGCAATAGGTAGCCTGGTACACAGCTCCACAGTTTTGTTCAATTGTCTTTCTATTTCACGTCTCTCTCCTTTTTCGTCTCACCCCTTTATATTTACCTCTCTTTCTCAAACTATCTGTGCAGCACTTTGTAACAACCCCCTCCATCATAGTTCTCAGGGGCGGCCTTAGGCATGTGCAAGCTGTGCACCTGCACAGGGCCGCCAAACCCCAGGGGCCGCCACGAGGAATCGGATACAATCAGTGGTCGAAGTGGGCGGGAACGGCAGGGCACGGCTTGCCCCTACTTCTTTAATTCTATAGATTATTTCCATGCTCCTACTTTTTTATTTGGAACATGCGTCCCTGGACGTAAGAAATATCCAAGCACTGCAGAGAAGGCTGGCATTAGTGGCTGTTTGGGGACGGGCGGGGAGCAGAGAAGGAAAAGGTCTCCGTCTTTTGCTTCCTACCCAGACAAGACAAGGAAGGTGTCTGCTTCTGCTCTGCCGTTGGCAGCTGCCCCTCCTCTCTTTTTTACTCTTATTCCCTCTCTGTCTGTCTAACTCCTCCTCACTTACCGAAAACCGTGACTCAAGAAATGGTTCTCACCCTCTCTTTCTTCCTGTCGTTCATTTGTTTCCCTGTGAAATGGATGCAAAAAAGAAAAACACTTTTGCTGGAAATGCCGTTTTGACATTTTTCTATTCCAAAGTGCAGCCACGGAAATAAAAGGTTCAAAATATGAAAAATCAATAAATAAAGCAAGATGGAATGTTCTTAAAGTGCCCAGATCGGTTTTATTCAAACCCTAAAAACATTAGCGTCACTTTACTAGTTTGCCAGTGAAGCGCTGTTTTCCCCCGGTGGGGAAGTGCGCCAAACCTGGAGGTACTGCGATACCTGGTTGATGGGTGGATTGGAAAACAAAATGTGTACGGCGGCTTTGTGTTCACGAATGTGGTCTTTTTAAACCATACTGCTTACGTTTTGTAAGCATATAAGCAGTGGACATTGAAATGGGTCCTTTCTGGGCCCTGTAGTTTTCAGGCAGAAGCACTCACTGATTTCTAAATAGTGAGTGTAAAAGCGTTAAGTTCACCATGTTGTTCCTGCTTACATTTCACAAGCTTTATTTAATCTTTCATTCCCAATGAGTGTTTGCTTTTTCCAGGATGTTGTTACTTTTTCCTTTAGGGAGCATATTGCTCTTGCCAGTGCTTAATTTGAATTGAGTCGCATCCAGTTGTTATAGCAGGTCAAATTGGATTGTAGTTGAAGGCAATGTGAATTTCTCTCAGTGGGGCAGTATGGTGTTCAGTGAGGGAGCGGATGTAGCACTGGGGGCAGAGCTCCCGAATTTAGAACTGAGGAACCAGGTTCAGCCTTCATGAGCAGTCCCCCAGACCACTCTCCTGAGGGAGCACATTCCCACGCTAGACCTTAGAAGACCTTGCAAATCCGGAAAAGCCCTGGTGTCTTAACACCAGCAGGTGGACCCTAGCAGTGGCGTGTGGGTTCACCTTCAATGCTTGCCCACCACAATCCATACTGAAGTTCACCTCCAGTCTTGCTGCCAGGCCTAAGAAGTAGCAGACCCTAGAGCAACAGTGAGCTCACAGGACCCCTGAGAAGAGCTGGCACTAGGGTGATGCGATCGGTGTGACCGCAACGGGTGCTGACTTTGAGTGGGGGCATTGTATATTATGGTTTTAAAAGCACTTGCTGCCTCCTTCCTGGCCTACAGCAATTTTCGGCAATAATAAAAATGTCATGATAACCCCGGTGAATAAACGTCTTACTAGAGCGAGATCGGAGTTTTGTCTAGTGGAAGTTTTGACTCATGGAGAGATAGCGCAAAGGGTTAATGTGCCTGCTGCTAAGAACATGTACCATGCCCATCACAAAGTGCACATATTGTAAATAGGTTAGTGGGTTACTGCTTTTGACAGTAAGATCCTTTTGCTACTTGCAGTTTATAAGTTAAAATCCTAACAAAGAACAGTGAGCTATTAGCTTTCATCTTAGAGCTGCATACAAACTGCAAGGTATAAACTAGAGCTTTATGTTTTTTTTCCCCAAGCCTTTGATTATCCTAATGTTGCAAAAAGTGTTCATTTGAATATAAATCAATAATGATTATTAAAGGGAACCTCCAATCATGGTATTAAGCTTTAAATTGAGTTTGTGTTTCTCCAGATCAATCACTATTAAACTATACTGCCTACTAATATGGTTGTCATGTGACTCCTACACCTTGTAGTCCTTTGTCTGATGTAACATTTCCCATACAGTGATTTACACACGTAAAATTGATTGTCTCTGTGTATATTGCTGACAACAGAAAATCCATGGCTCAGAAACAAATGGCTTGTTCTTCCACTTTTAAGCATATTTGGGACATTCTGTGATTAGAAACATATTCCACTTTGTGAATTTATTTTAATGTCAATAACTCATATTAATCGTTAAATAATCATGTGTATCCATTGGTTGAATTACATAACAGAATAAGCTGTAAATGGTCAGTGAAATGCCAAACAAATACTAAAGATTGGGATGTTTTGCCAATCCTGGCCACACCTCTAACTCCGCCCACTGATCCAATCCTCAGGTTATTCCCGCCCTCTGATTCTCCGCCCACAGTTCCCCTACTTTTTTTTCCCCACTTCGACCACTGGATACAATACATATGCGGCCCCTGGCAGGGATTTGGTGGCCTCCGGCTTCCACTAACTTGCAAACACCCTGACCGTCACTTCCCCTTCCCGCACCTGTGTTCCTCGTTCCTGATTCGCGCCTCCCCCGCAACGGTCGCGCTGCGAGCTCGCGGACGCCGCCATCTTGCTCTGTCTGTCTGTCTGGTCTTCTATTGTCTGTCCGCGGCTCAGGACGAAGCCTTTTACTGCTGAGCTGGTGGCGTCCGCGAGATCTGAGAGCCTCCGCGTCCGGCCGAGCCCTGTCACAAGCTCTTATCGGCCTGAGGGCCGCATACCGGACCACGTCCGTCTGTCTGTCCACTCGGGACAGCGGTGACTGGATGCAGGTGAGACATCTGCCTTCCAGGCGGATGAAGCGGGCAACAGGCATGTGTGTCTCTGAATGCAGGGTTCCTTTACTCCCTGTATTTTTCTGGATGTGTCAGTGCTGTCTGTCATTTTGTCTTTCTTTTTGGGTCAGTAACGCTGCCTATTAGTGTTTCTGTCTCTGTGGGGATAGGAATGCTGGCTGTCATGGTGTTATTTCGTCTGTATTGATGCTACGTCCTCTTCCTGCGCCAGTTTCTGTTTTTCCTTGCGTATCCCACCGAGTTTTCCGGTACCCAATCAGCAGAGACTGGTTCTTCTGACACCCCTCTCAGTGTTTGCCTCTGATGAGGATAATGCAGTTTCTTCTGGTGTTTAGCTGGGGTGTCTAATACCGCCACAAGTGGTCCTCCGGGGAATCAGCTGCTGCATCTCCTGGCGTCTGCACCTCCGGTGTCAGAAAGCCTACTCTACTGTCTAGCATCAGTAATGCTGTGTTCTAGTGTCTGAAACCCTGTCACCCCTTAGGGACCGTGTTAGTGATTGCTTTTGGTGTGTCCCACTGCTTGTCTCTACAGTCTCTTAGTTGAACCTAGAAACCAGTGTCTCGATTATTGCGGCACCAGAGTCAGTATACGCTGCCTCTGGCGCCCCTGCTTGGCTAGTTGTTTCTACGCTGCCTCTGGCGCCCCTGCTTGGCTAGTTGTTTCCCAGATGATTTACATTAAAATCTCCCGCATCTCGTGGCGTCCTCGGTACCTCCAAGTTGATCTTTTAAGTTTCAGTCACTTTCTCCCCAGTTGTCTTTGTTCGTTATTGGTAATGCTCTTCTTTTAATTATTGTTCATTTCCCAGTGTTTGTCTTCGGTTTTGACAGTGTCACTCCTGGTGTCTGTCTCAGTGCCGCTGTCTCTTTGGTAGCAGCAATACTGTCACTTTAGTGTTTGTTTCTAAAGTCAGTGCGCCTTTATTTGTTTGGGTGCTTTGCTGCTGTTTCTCATTTTGACTCACCTTTCCCTCGATGTCCCTCTCATTAGTATCCGTCTCCCACTTTCGCCTACGGTGTCCCCCTTTTAGTGTCTGTGTCTTGTGTCAGTGCTGAGTCGCGACCACCCCCGCCCCCAACAATTTATTTTTATGCCAGCTATGTGGTCTCCTATAATGTATTTGGTATCAATGCCATTGGCTCTCTGGCGGTCTCCCTCTCGTCTCAGTAATGCTGTCACTTCCGATGTTGCCGTATCTGTTCAGTTAAGTCTGTCTTTAACCATGGCAAACTTTTGTGCGCCACTGATTCTCTCTATTTCCATGCGTACGATTGCTGTTGTACCTGCCAAGTGGAAAGCACAGTGTGATGTGTGATGCCCTCAAGGGGGTTGTGAGTTTTTTTAAGCCAGTAGTACTTCGCGTTTTGGAAGTTGTAGTTTAATTATCACGATAAGTATGTGCTTAAAATTTCAGTATGTGGTGTGTCAGTGATGACTTACTCTGCATTGTGCTTATGTCTGTGGTCCAGTTATCAGACTGTTGGTGTGCCTGTCTCTCAAACTGATGTGACAGTGATGTTGTCTCTTCCTCTGTTTCTTTTTCTTCAGCTTGGTGTACCTCTTTTCTCTGTTCAATGTTTGGGCTTGTGCATCAGTCATTGATGGTGTGTATCTCAATGTGGTTGTTTGATGTAACTGACAGTTGGGCTCTCTTTGTGTGGTCTTTCATGGAATCTGCCTTTGGTGTTAGTAAATATCGTCTTTCAGTGTTTTTTATGTGTTATTTGTACAGCACAAATATAGCCGATCAGGAAGGTAGTGGAGCCCTATATAAGATCAAGGGGTAAATTTAAGTCGAAAAGTGATTGCAGGGGCACTTGTGTTTTGAGAGCAGAATTGGTCTTGTCAGCCCCGATGGTTACGGGTATGCTGTTTCAGATTCTTGCTGCATGGACAGAGCAGGCTTGTTGTCTTGGTTTTTCCATTTCTTCATTTCCCATCTGAATGTGTTTCTTCCGGTTGGTGGTTTGTAGAGAGTCAACAGACCTGGTGAGCTTGTCAGCCAGATAGGCGGGGGTGGTGGTTGTGTGGTGAATTTTAGGGTTCAAAATCTTCTCTCAAGGCCAGTGTGTCACTGATTTTGGTTTTAAATGTTTTGCACGTGTGAGAGAGGTGCCATTTCTTCTCTCATATGTCACTGAAACCACTATGTGAGTTAAGCTGCCCTTCCCTTTGGATGAGATCATTGTGTATTACATCATCAGTTTTTGCTAGGGTCTCTTTGTTGTCAATAATGCTGTCTCCTGGTGTTTGCCCCAGAGTTCACTGATAGTATTTCTAACGGATGCTTCTTCTGCATATTTCATGTATATAGAAATAATCTCAGGTGTCAAATTGGATCAATAAACTTTTAAGCCCTGCTTTCCTGGGACCAGATTTGCTACTACAGATGCACCACATTGGCACTGCCCACAACTCTGATGACATTCCCTTTTTCATATCTGTCCCAGAAGCTCAGTGGTTAGGAAGTATAGTTGAATATACAGCCTTTTGTTACCCCTGCCCCCTCTGTACTTCTACAGTAGCAGCGCTAACAGTTCTGTGGTCTGGGCTAAAACCACGTTTGAGTTGCATGCAACAAATGGCAGTATCCGTCTTAGCTACAGCTTTGCAGTAATATTGCAGCTTCTGAAACCCTTTCCTGATCAAGTGTGCTTTCCTACTATTGCTACACTGCTTCATCTGAAGTCCAGACTAATTCAAGCAATTGGCACTTGCGGGCTAGTCCTTATGCAGGCTATAGGTGTATGTATCGATGGTAAGCCAAAGGCCCTTCTTAAGGTGTGCCACTTTCCAAAAATATAGTTCCTAACACTCTAAAGCATATCAAGCATTCTTTGCAAGAACGGAGCTGGGCAGTATCAGATGTTCAAAGGGGTCACAGATTAGAGAGAGTCTGTGGAGTCTACCTGATTGGAGTATTGTTTCTTATAGCCGGCTCTTGTTCCAACACAAAAGGAAAGTTGCAGGTGGCTACAGGGCATGTGAATTTGAGGGTGTGCAGTGCAAGTAATTCCACTTAGGGCTAAGCTATCGGGGACATATCTAGAAACAAAGATGTCCAGCCTGATTGTCATATAGGATCAGTTCTTTTTTTCTTGCAGAGGTTTGTCCTGGTAAGAAGTAAATATGGATCTCTCCAGCCCTATGTCAAAGACTGGACGTAGTGAATGTCTGTCCAGTTTCTCTCTTAATTTCTTGAGGATAAGGCGACTCCTCCCAGTATCCACAATATAGCTTTGCACAGTGTAACATGTTAAAGTAATCACATGCTCTCCTTAAGAGGGTCCCAGTTAAGATGAAAAAACACAAAGGTCAATAAAGTGGCAATTTGATAATCCTTGAGTGAAGATGGAGATATTGTTGTAGTAGATAAGTCAGGAACCAAACTTTCCGAAGCACATGGAACAGAGAAGAGCCAGACCAAAGAATCTAATGGAATTCAACTGCATGAAGCATTGTACAATGAACAGGACGAAAAATAGGGAAAAAATGTGTTTCAACTCATCTTCCTCTTGTGAATGCTTCACATGAAAGATTTCTGCTTTATCTTGGAATAGGAACCTCTATTCGAGTTCTCTGGACAAACCACACCCTTGGAAAGGGTAGTTTATAAGCATGGCCTTGCCTCCTTCCTCAGAATTATGACCTTGACTAAACACTCAAATAAGACCAAGTTAGAAATCCTTTGCCGGATGCTCCACTGCCGCCTGCGCAGACTAAAGCTTTTACCTCCCACAGTACATACACCTTTCTGGCTGAACGCGATCACTGACCGTCAGTACAGCCCAGGCAGTGAAGATACGCAGTTGCAGGCTGGGTGTAGCATCCAGCAACACATCATCCGACTTTGGCAGTAAGTGGCGCCGGGGTGTTTCAATCTCACCAAGGCGGGCGTTGTGGCTGGCAGACGTTGGAAGCTGAGGATAGAGTGATCTGCGCAGACTCAACCTCCTCAAACTGCTTCCCGCGTGCGGCGTGGCGTGTGTCATCAGTCTGCATTCTTTCTGGTGGTCGGACTCGGAACATTACGACGCGTGCGGTGCCATCTAGCTGTCACACATTGCCAAACTGTGGTAGGAAGGTGTGTCTCAGTGAGTCTTACAATTTTTTAAATACAAAGAAAAAAAACCTTTTAGGTGAAAAAGGGAAGAAAGGGAAGCATGATAGGTTTTTGGTAAACAGTAGGTGAAACATGAGTAGTGCGTCATGTGCTGAGGTTGCGGAAATTCGTTTCTTTTGCAGTTTTCCTGGTGTGCCTGGGTGAAAACGAACCCTTATTTACTACATCGCTGCCCGCGTATCCAGAGGACACAGGTCCTGTCATGGCCCTGCAGCCGTCTGTGCCAGTCCCTCACGTCATGTGTCACAATGCCCTCCTCCTCCTCCTCCTAAATGTTATCGTTCTGAGACGAATTCGGAAGGGTGGGAGCAGCCGCAGGTACTGGTCATCTCACGCCTTTTCTGGACGTTTTATTAAAGCACCTTCCTGAGCTCCGCCCCGCCCGGACCCCCTCTTCCGGGGCCCCCTACCTACGCTCCCTGCACAGGGCCACCATGAGCCTAGAGCCGCCCCTGTAGTTCTTTCTGCCTAACTGCTGCTACTTCAACTAACTTTCGAAGCACCTTCATCTTCCTCACTTCTTGTCTCTTCACCACTCTGTCACCAGCTCAGCTCCCTGCACCAGTCTTTACATAGTTGCCTCGCTAACACCTTTCTCAACCTGAATTGTGTCTCTACCTCAACCCTCCCTCTGCACTGTTTCCGTCACACCTATCTGAAGCTCTCATCATTCACTTAACCTCTCTCTCAACCTCGTCTCTCTCTTGATCTCACTCTGCAAATCTCTATACCTAATCACTCTCCATCTCACGACCCTCTGTCTCTCGTCTTCAACACTCTATCTCTCATTTCCTAACCTCTCAATTTACCTCCCCATTCATTCCCTACTGCACCATTCTTCACCTCCCCTTTCTCTTTTTTTCTGCCTCTATTCACACAGCCTCCTGTCTTTCTCACTACCTTACTCCTTTATCTATACTCCTCTTGTTCTACCTCTACCGCTTTATCATTGCCTCTCTCTTTGTACCTTCTTCTGTATTTCAACTTACCCTTTCTTCCTCTATATCTCTTTATTCATCTCTTTACATGCCTTCTTTATCCCTCCCACTCTTTCTACCTCACAACTCTCTCTTTAGCTCACCCTCTCTCTACCTCTGTTTAAACCACTTCTCTCTTTCTCAACCTCAATTTTGTCTCTCTTCTCTCTACACTTCATCTCCATTTCTACCCTTCAATCCCCCTCTCCACCATTCTTTTGGTAACTGTGCTGTCTGTAGCTGAACTGTATTTCCATACCTTTTCTCATGTTGCCCCTCTCTGCCACACTGCTTTCTCAACACCTTGGATCACTCTATACTTTGATAACTACATCACCCATCTAACAGCCTGCTCTACTTTTTTCTGCCTCTACCTCTCTAGCTAACCTTTTACCCAGTGGCAGCGCCTCCGCTAAGGTGGAGGGGTGTTGAGCCACTGCTTTTTAGCAGTGTAAGGAAAAACAAAATGATATCTTAATGTTATTATCATTTTATTTTTTCCTGTTGCGGGCAGGGCAGCTGTGCGAGGCGGGGTGGGGCTACTCTGCTGACAGAGCAGGGGACAGGATGAATGGTTTTCACTCCTTAACTGCGCATGAATGTTTGGCCGGCTGTCTCGGGCTGGCCAAACATTCATGCACACTTAGCATGTTTTCCCCCCAGGTTGCATTACATCCTGGGTGGAGAACATGCCCAGGCTCCCAGTTCCCGGCTGAGCACTGAACCAAGGCGCTCAGATTGATTGGCTCAGAGGAGCCTGGGTGCTTCCTGGTTGCTTCCTGTTCTGTGATCTGGCCAGAGGGACAAGGAGGAGAGATGCGACAAGGCTGACGCGGTGAGGAGGTAAGTTTAAGTTCATTTTATTTTTAACCCCTTCTCCCCACTCCCCACCCCGCTACACCTGAGCCATGCCGGCTACCACTGATTTTTACCTTACCTCACTCTCTGCCTCTCTCTTGAGTATACCCACTTGTCTTCATCGCTCTGAATTTCCTTATCCTTATAGCTCTCTCTACCTCACTCTTAAAACCTTACCTGTCTCTCTCTCTACCTCTTTCTTATTCTACCTACCTCTATCTTTCTACCCGGTTGCCCTACTATTCCCCCTTTACCTCTACTTTCCTCTGTATCTAGCTTGTAGTATCACCTCATTTCTAGCCTTTCCTCCCTTCTCCTAAAGCTTCACCTCTCACTCCATACCATTCTATTTACATATCTGTTCATCTCCTATCTTTATACCCCTATCAGTCCTCATGGTTAGCAGAGTCTGAACTCATTGTTCAGCCAGAGAAGTGTGCATATAAAAAGAAAAAATGAGGGACAATGAAGGGGAAGATAAGTTGGTGCTTTGATTTTCACTGTTGCAGCAAGAATACCATTTGTGAAGTGGGGTTTATTTGTTATTACAAGCATACAGTGCCATGTGAATATGTCAGTGACAGTACCAACATAACACCTAACCATTAAGCTATTATAATGGCATGAGAGACTGGTATTATTCGTTTTTAGTGTATATTGACTTAATAAACTCAGTTGTGCTCATCTCAAAATTAAAAAGACAATGCCACCATGTGGTGGGCTGTCACTAGAATCGGTGCTGGCAATTAAGCGCTGGTGCTGAGCACCAGAAACCACCGACGCAAATTAAGCACTGCCCTATGGGTAAAATAGCGCTGACAAAGTTGGTTATTCTCCCTCACTGCCTATACTATTTTGCGAACCTTCCCATAATCCCACTGAAAACATTCTACGGTGAGCTGAATTCATTACTCTGTGTACTTAACTGAGGTAACAAACGCCGCAGAATTGCCCTGAAAAAGTTGCAACTGCTGGTAGGATGCGGAGGACTGAGCACCCCCTCCTTCGAGGTATACTTTCTGTCAGTGCAAATGAAGTGGCTGTCACGGACAGTTGGACTCTACCTGAGAGAGACATGCAGCGGGGAGGGTCCTTTGCACCTTCCACCATACAGGGCTTCCTTCTCCCCAAGATTTTGCCCTCCTCTCCCCACAGGTGGCAGTAGCCCGTGCCTTTATGGCCCGATCACATCACCCTCATGTGTGATACTCACACATATGCTCCGGCGCTCTCTATGATAGGTCTCCCCCGCTTTTTATTCATCCAGAGAACTAAAAGCCTGGACTGACCACTTATTGATCACCATAGGGGACCTAGTCAGTGACGGACGTCTCCTCACTCTTACAGATTTCCATAGACCACGGCCTCCCATCAGGGTGATTCCTCACCCCCAGGCAGCTTCCTACTACCTGCTGGAACCTCTGGGGCACGTTGGATACAGTGCCCACTACACACCCAGTGCTGCAGACTATATTCACCATGGGTGAAGGGCACCACCTGATTACTTGGTTAGATAAAGCCATGCGTGAACTCAAGGGAACCCCTCTAGCAAAACAAGTGGGAAGATGACTTTGGGAGAGCACTTCACAACAAAGAATAGAAACAGGCATTGGAATTCACCCAGCTTGTTTCTCGAAACTCTCACTTAAAAAATGTACAATTATTTATGCTACATCTGGCTTACCTGACCCCTGAACAATTGGATCGTCACTTCCCCCAGGCGCAGCTTAGCTGTCCATGCTGCCACATGTCAGACGCCGATCTCGGTGATATGCTGGGGTCCTCTCCAGCCCTACAGAGCTACTGTCAGTGGATACACACCACACTACTGGAGCAGCCGCGGCCCGTGGAGGGAGTTCCGTGGGGCGGAAAGGCGGGGCGGGGGAGGGGTAGTGTGGGGGGTACTGAAAACCGGAATATGGATAATTGGAGGTAAGTAAACAATTAAATAAATAAAACAAATTTCGTAGCGCGCCCTGCATCGCAAATTGCGATGCAGCGCGCGCTACGAAACTCGTTTTATTTATTTAATTGTTTACTTACCTCCAATTATCCATATTCCGGTTTTTAGTACCCCCCACCCTGCCCCTCCCCCGCCCCGCCTTTCCGCCCCACGGAACTCCCTCCACGGGCCGCGGCTGTACTGGAGGTCACAGATTTGCCCAATATCTACACATGGAAAAGATGTGCTTTAGGTATCTTTAAACGTAGGAAATTGCATAAACTGCACGCCCGCTTTGCAGCCCTGGCTCTTCTACTAGCCAAACATGCGCTCATGCTCCAGTGGAGATCCGCCACTTGCACAAGTGGTCTATTTCCCCCAATGGACTACCCTCACACATGGGAAATGAAAATCTCCCCCGTGAACTGCATAGACACCAACAAGCATTATACACGGATCACACCCATGGAGGGGCTTCTAATCTGATAGCCCGACCTTGCCTGCTGGCACTATATCTCCTCATTGTGAATCAGGGGGTTCCCCAGATACCTCTCACCCCAAGAATGCACTTGACCCTAGAACCATAATCCCACTTACCTTAGTAAATCCCACTCAACTTCCCTATCCACCTACATTCACAAGCCCCCTCCCTAATTGAGCCAGCCTGCTGCTACCTCCACATTGCTGCCCTTATTTCCTAGTTCTTCATTACACCCCCAACCGACACCTTTGCAATGTATGCCAGTAATGCCCACCTGGTCTTGCTGCTTGACCTTCAGAAGCAGAGACGACATATGAAGCGGTACAAAAGGGGGTGGTGATGAACGGAGCATCAGAACCAATCAAACGCTCACACCCAGTCAACAGATCTGGGTTTGATCCATCACCGTTCTTTAGCCCACTCTGCCACCCCAGTTCAGACATGGCCATATGCAAATCAGTCTGACCCTGTGCCTCATGGGAACAGTCCAGCCCGAACTGCCAAGCCATGTCTTCCCTGGACCGGAAACAAGCATCAGGGTCAGACTGATTTGCATATGGCCATGTCTGAACTGGGGTGGCAGAGTGGGCTAAAGAACGGTGATGGATTAAACCCAGATCAGTTGACTGGGGGTGAGTGCTTGCAATGTTCAACACTCCGTCCATCATTTCCTTTGGTTTTTGCTTTGTTCGCCATAAGTTGGCAGGGTATGCTCAGACGTGAGTCCCTTGCTCACTTTGCCACTGGATTCAAGCAAGCCTGGCTGAAGACGGCTGAAATGCCAGAAACCGGTCCTAGGGAGCTTGTTTCCGGTCCAGGGAAGACATGGCTTGGCAGTTCGGGCTGGACTGTTCCCATGAGGCACAGGGTCAGACTGATTTGCATATGGCCATGTCTGAACTGGGGTGGCAGAGTGGGCTAAAGAACGGTGATGGATTAAACCCAGATCAGTTGACTGGGGGTGAGTGCTTGCAATGTTCAACACTCCGTCCATCATTTCCTTTGGTTTTTGCTTTGTTCGCCATAAGTTGGCAGGGTATGCTCAGACGTGAGTCCCTTGCTCACTTTGCCACTAGATTCAAGCAAGCCTGGCTGAAGACGGCTGAAATGCCAGAAACCGGTCCTAGGAAGCTTGTTTCCGGTCCAGGGAAGACATGGCTTGGCAGTTCGGGCTGGACTGTTCCCATGAGGCACAGGGTCAGACTGATTTGCATATGGCCATGTCTGAACTGCGGTGGCAGAGTGGGCTAAAGAACGGTGATGGATTAAACCCAGATCAGTTGACTGGGGGTAAGTGCTTGCAATGTTCAACACTCCGTCCATCATTTCCTTTGGTTTTTGCTTTGTTCGACATAAGTTGGCAGGGTATGCTCAGACGTGAGTCCCTTGCTCACTTTGCCACTGGATTCAAGCAAGCCTGGCTGAAGACGGCTGAAATGCCAGAAACCGGTCCTAGGAAGCTTGTTTCCGGTCCAGGTAAGACATGGCTTGGCAGTTTGGGCTGGACTGTTCCCATGAGGCACAGGGTCAGACTGATTTGTATATGGCCATGTCTGAACTCCGGTGGCAGAGTGGGCTAAAGAACGGTGATGGATTAAACCCAGATCAGTTGACTGGGGGTGAGTGCTTGCAATGTTCAACACTCCGTCCATCATTTCCTTTGGTTTTTGCTTTGTTTGCCATAAGTTGGCAGGGTATGCTCAGACGTGAGTCCCTTGCTCACTTTGCCACTGGATTCAAGCAAGCCTGGCTGAAGACGGCTGAAATGCCAGAAACCGGTCCTAGGAAGCTTGTTTCCGGTCCAGGGAAGACATGGCTTGGCAGTTCGGGCTGGACTGTTCCCATGAGGCACAGGGTCAAACTGATTTGCATATGGCCATGTCTGAACTGGGGTGGCAGAGTGGGCTAAAGAACGGTGATGGATTAAACCCAGATCAGTTGACTGGGGGTGAGTGCTTGCAATGTTCAACACTCCGTCCATCATTTCCTTTGGTTTTTGCTTTGTTCGCCATAAGTTGGCAGGGTATGCTCAGACGTGAGTCCCTTGCTCACTTTGCCACTGGATTCAAGCAAGCCTGGCTGAAGACGGCTGAAATGCCTGAAACCGGTCCTAGGAAGCTTGTTTCCGGTCCAGGGAAGACATGGCTTGGCAGTTCGGGCTGGACTGTTCCCATGAGGCACAGGGTCAGACTGATTTGCATATGGCCATGTCTGAACTGGGGTGGCAGAGTGGGCTAAAGAACGGTGATGGATTAAACCCAGATCAGTTGACTGGGGGTGAGTGCTTGCAATGTTCAACACTCCGTCCATCATTTCCTTTGGTTTTTACGATATATGAATAGTCATCACGAATAAGTCTCAAGTTTTTCTAGTTGACTGTGTAACCAATTTGGATGCTTATCAGCCAGATCAGATCATATGGTAAAACTGGTTGCCTCTGTTATATTTGGTTGAAATCCCAATTAAAACATTTACAGAAAAAATAATAATATATCCCCTCCATTATTAATGAGTAGTACAAATAGCAATCCTAAACAAGCATCCTCTTTTCTTAATAAATCCTCTCCCTCTTCAGGTCCCCTTTTATGCATACTGTATGTCTCCCCACTTGATTCCCCTCTACACATTCCCCTGCATTATTTCTCTGAAAACCCCATTCTGTTCTCCATTATGAGTCCCCTTCTAATTTCCCTCCAAAAGTCATGTTCTATTCTCCATTTACACATCCCTTTCTATTCTCTTAATGCACATTCTCTTCTTTTCTTACCCTACAGTTCCATTCCAGTCCCCTTATATAGATCCCTTTCTATTCTCCTACATGTCCACTTATATTTTCCACTACACAGCTCATTTTATTCTATATATACACATCTGTTGGAACTGGCATGTTCTTGTTGGCTAAGGCGAGACCCTGCCCTGGCAAAACCAACCACTCCCATCAGGGGTGGGTGATTACATTCACTGTATAACATGCACTTGGCAGTGAGCAGTCAGGCTTATCACAGAGGCACTGTGTAAACCATAGGCAGAGGCACTCACACAATAAATTCACTGAGCGTCACAAAAGAGACTTCACAGATGGTGTATGTAAGTAAAGTTTATGTTCAACACACACATTAACTAACACAACATAAACATCATGTATTTCTGGGCATAAATCACATTTGGAAATATCACTAGCAGTACTAGGCGCAACCGTGTTAAAATGACATGAGTACTAGCACACTTGGGAAATATCCTATTTTACCCCCTCCCCAGCACCCTTACGCGGTGCAAAATATTGTCAGAATGAGGCCCACCATGGCAATTATTAAAATTCAATACCTCACAGCTGTAGGTCGCACCCTAGATTCCAACGATATCAGAAATGTATACACACAGAAAATGACAACACTTTTGAACAGCACTCTGGGCCAAGACCACACGGGTAAAAAACAATGACAAACGTTGTATTCTTTTGGCAGGGAATCAATGTTTAAAGCAACACCGCTGTGCGGGGAAATGAATAACAGGCAGTCACTCCCACACACTTACTCAGCCCTGATACACGGTGCAACTGATATCCGGCAAGCCAGTTGATAATGCACATGCAGACCCCGTGGTCCAAGCCCTCCACCACCATTCTGCTAACCCGACTACCTTACACCCACAGGCTGGAAATAAAGAAAATCTTCCCCCTGGATATAAGTCGATCGCGGCCGGAGTCACACTTAGTCAAGGTCCCAGGGAAAAAGATGGGGTAGGTAGCAGGGCCAATTAGGCGGCAGTTGACAAATGGGGGTTTGGCCACTACTCAGGAAGTTCACCCACGGTATGCGGAGCAGAAGCTGGCTGAGGGTAATAGCAGTTCAATTAACAGAATCCACACTGTGCTTTCTGGCACCAGTCCAGTTCTATGAAGCACAGAGGCGGGTCACACTGTGTCTTGACCTGATTCTCATCTCTCTTGGTAGCGTTCCTTAGCCCAATCAATTACTCTCACTACCCAGGCCCGATCTGGGCAATAATACTTGGCAACACAAAGTCTTCCAGCTGGGTAAGGAGAGGGCAGTTGGTCTACCACACTGAGTGCACAAAAAGAACAATCAATGAATGGGGAATGAAGCAGGGGAGCCTCACAGAAGTAGGAGGCACCCCGTTGGACACACATCGATCAAAGTAGCAACCAGGCAATCCGGGCACCACAGAACACGAATCCACTCTTCTGCACCTTAGTTCCACACTCACGCCCCCCTACCAGTTGGGATCCAGCAGATGATGTGAGCACTTAGGAAAGCACTTAAGAAAGCACTGCTCTCCAGGTGTCACAGTAGATGGGGTGGGTCCCTCACAAGAGGTCTTTGATGTCCCTGAGCCCTCCACAAGAGAACAGGGGGCAAGCCAACAAGCCCTTGGAGAGCACACTTCATGGTGCTGCACAGCAGCAGGTAGTCAGCATAAACCACCCACTATTCAGGTAGAGTGCACGGTCCCTTCCAATGGCAGGAACCCTCCTTGCACACGACAGATTCCTCTGGCAGCGTGCACCACGCAGTTCCAGCATCTCCAGTCCCATGTCCCCTCAAGTGTATCTCTACCCTGCTGAAGTAAGGCACCAGTAGTTATACTGTTGTGTGCCTTTGAAGTTGGAAGTGGTTTAGAGAGTTTCCCTTTGAACCACAGGTGTCTCCCCTAAATGTCAGTCCTGTCTGCCATGGGCCATGGAATGCAGATTGCAATCTTTAGTAGGGTCATAATCTGGCTTCCCAGAGGCAAGTGTCAAAACTCTCGCTCCAATCTGTCCAGCCAGGCCCTCAAATGGCAGAGGTCTGTTGTTCCAGTTGCATTCCCAGTGTTTATAGCTGTCTCTGGCAAATGCACGGATGTGCTCCCCCATCCTCCAGTGTGGACTGGAGTCAAATTAAAAGGCACACAAAGAGTTTTAGAGCATAGAAATGCCCACCTGCTAGAAGTAGTTTCAGGAACAAGGTAAACCCAGGGATCATTAGGGACTGAGGACAATATGTCATTAAAGGAACAATGGTCCCTAAGCATTAAATGAGAAGACAATACTTGTGGAAAAATAATAATTTCCAAAAATGGTTCAAATGACTATGAGGAGAAATTGATTTATTTTCAGAATAAAAGACACATTAAGGAATGTACCCCTGCCTGGGTAAATCCAAAACAAGTGTTAAAAACAGACAAAACAAAAACACACAGGCAAAGAGTAAGGTGTGACCAACAATCATACACAAAATTAGGGTCCTTTATTCAGAAAACATAGCACTTCTGTACCTAAAAAGGAAGTTTATACAAAGTCTAGCGGGTCAGAGTGTGGTTCTGCGGCGTTTCGATCCTTTTTCAATATGGAATCATCATCAGGACAGCTAATAATTTGCCTGAGACAAGAGTAAATAGCATAGTAATTAATTTTAACACCTGTAAGGTACAGAAAGGGAAAGAAAGAGAAAGTATTAAGGAAAGATATGTCATCCTAAAATAATATCAAATCACAACAATAGCATGCAGAACCTAGGGATCATCCAAATAGTCCATTGCAAGGAAGATAGGCCAAGGTGTATGGGAGTGGCATGAGCTGAACATGCCATATATTAGACAAGTGAAATGTAATGGCACACATAATACTTATGCGTGAACAAGGCCCAAGCACAGTCATGATGTGTAGAAAACCATTCGCTAACCTGGAATCTGGTAAATCCAAGGAAGAACAACGGGGGCTGAGATGAATGAATCATACATCATATCTGTGAATGGAAAGGCTATCATGAGTAAGTGCAGACTGGAGTAAAATCTTGAACTATGGATGAAAGAATAAGGGTTACCTACTCCAAATCGAAGTCATAATGAACTGGACCTCTGTTCCAATCAACAAGCTAATCCAGGAAAATAAAGACTCAGCCATAATCTAATCTGGGGTCACTCCTTAAAACCTAAAAAATATATATTTTAAGATCAGAAACAAGGGAGTCCTGATAGGTACACTCATCTCAAATGGAAATATTCTGCAGACAAGGCACCTGTTGCAAGGAGATTACTCAGTTGTACATGTGCAACCAAGGTATAGAGAAGCACTCATACGTATCTTGATTAGAACCAACCTATAACATCCCTCAGAAGACTATGAGTGGCAACATATAACATAACACATGTGTATTTGTAAAGTGCAGGTTCACCCAGAGGCATCTAGGTGCAGAATAACAGATATTTCTTGTTACTCAACGGTACTCATTTTATCGGCCTCAGATGGATGAGAGTGGACCCACAGAGATTTGAACCTGCGACCATGAGGTCGAACACAGGACCCTGCAGTGGACGCATTAGTCCACTGAGTCACCAGACCCGGCTGGGTCCACTCAGAAAAGCCAAAAAAGTGAACCCATAACTAAAGGATACAGCTGTTTACAATTGTAATAAAGTCGAGGACAGTCTGTCCCTCCACATACCATATACAGAGTAATGTACCCAAACACTTCAATGCCTGAAGATGAAAGAGACCCATGTCGATGAAAATACACTGACCAGCAGTAACATCTTATAATGTGTGGGTCGCATGTTTAATGCACACATTCCACAGTCCAGGTCAAAAGCAGCCAACAGTCTTTTCGAAAGGTTACTGAACCAAATGACACTTAATCTCTCCTCATAAAGTATACATAGTAATGTGCTAGTACCTGAAATCGAACAAAACCCATGATGCGTAAAAGAACACTGACCGGCCATAGCATCTTACCGTATGTCAAAAAGAATACATCATACAAGTTTCAGGATGAATGAAAGAGACGTCCTGTTCTAGAGAGGTGCCGTGGCTAGAGTGAAGCATGCACTTGTACAGCAGTACGTGTGAGGAAATAAACAAAGGACTGTGGGGCAGGGAAGCAATGGTTGCTTCCCCTATGTTAACCTATGGGAAGAGCAAACATCATAGGTAGTGAAAACACACATGAGTATTCTTCACTACCTCGGTAGGGAACACACATGTGTACCTGCCCTGCCTTTCACCTACCACTTACTTCACCCCTTAAGACCTACCCCAGGGGTACCCTAGTGGTAGTGGAAGGCCCACTCAAGGTTGGTTAATCAGTTAGAAATGCCAACCTCAGCAAAGGCACAACTGTGCACCCACAGGCCTGCACTGGCAGGCTTGATACATGTTTGAAAGGCTATTCTGGTAGGTGGCACAATCAGTGTTGCATCACACCATTAGCCAGTGCAGTACCTGTCCTGGTCATGTGGTGTACCATTTTACAGGGCACATACAGGTACAACACTTAAACCAATCAAGTAAGCACCCACCACTTCCTAGCATGGGTAAGAAGGGCGTGCACACTTTCATATTGCATTTCAGTGGGAAATCGCCCAGATTCCTAAGGCCATGAAGAGAGAATCAGCAAAAACCAGGAGGAGAAAAAACAAACGATTTTAGGGAAATCCCCTAAGAAGGGCCATGTCCAATAACATCCCTTTCTATTCTCCTTATACACCTTTTCTTCTATTCTTCCTCTACACGTTGTTTTATTTTTCCCATACACATCCCATTCTATTCTCCTATATGCATGAGCTGCTATTTTCCTTTAAAACATTCTTTTCAATTCTTCCTATGTACATCCCATTCTGTTCTACTTATAAGCATCCCCTCTATTCTCCTTAAACACATCCTCTTCTATTATTCCCCTCCATATCCCACTTGATTCTCTGTATATGCATCCACTTATATTGTTCCCTAAACATCCCTGTGTATTCTCTTTATATGCATCTCCTTCTATTCCCCTTTATTCACATCCCCTTATTTCTCTACATGACCAATTCTGCTCTGAGTCTATGCACCTCCTTCTATTCTCCAGTAACAATGTCTTCTTTTAGTGATCTCCTCTTTTAGCGATCTAAGTTGTTTGATTCTTCCAAATCTTCTTCTTATCCTTGCAATTCAATTCAATTCCATTCAATTCAAATAGACTTTATTCGGATTTCAACAAACCATCCATAAAAGCACAAAACAAAATTTTAAAATACACATTAAATACTACAATTTTGGGCCGCAGCTTATTACATGTAAGAATATAATTTCTAAAAACAACAATGAAAACACAAATATCCTTCTGACTGGGCTGTGCGTAAGGCCATCATGCAACAATATATAAAATTATGCATAGAAAATAGCTCATACATTTATGATGACAAAACTAGTGCAATGTATTAAATTTCAACAAGACATGCTTTAAAGTGCAAAGTGAATGTCTAGACAAAATTAATCAATTTTCAACGACCTGCGTGAACGTACAATGGCTTTAAGAAAGCTACTAACTCTAAAAATTAATTCATCTGATCCCAGCATTAAAAAATGTCTATAGGCAAGGTTGTGGTTAAACAAGTCATATTTCCTACAATATGGGATTAGATAATGTCTTGTAAATTTCATATAAAAACCACAGCCGAAAATAAAATGGAGCATACTCTGGGTTCCACCGTGGTCACAAGGACAATGTAATTTTTCCGAGTTTTTGATGTAACCCAGTGGAAAGTAGATGAGGTTTATGATGCTCCTGTCCCTGAATCTAAATAATAGAAGTCTGGTCCATCTGCCCAGTTTTTTACATAGATAGGGCTGGGGAGACGTCAGGAATTCAATATGTGATTCCTGGATTAGTAAATAGTCAATTGTGGATTGTTTCACAGAGTCTGCTCTTTCCCTTTCATTGTGAAAATGCTGATAGAGTGCCCTTCTCGCCAAGTTTTTATGGGAGCCGTCAATCCTGTCGGGGTATGTGAAAAGATGACCGTAGTTGACGCTCACAAGGCTCCTTTCTACTGCATTGATCCATGGGATTAGAGCGACATTATCACTTTTCAAACAATCTAGAATAATCTCACGAGTCAGGGAAGCTGCCGGGTTTTGCCATATCCTTAGCCAAAATAATGCAGGTCTCACTCTAATAAAATCCTCAACATATTGCAGTTTTAATTCATTGTGACATACAAAGGTCGGTGCACTAATAACTCCCCCCAGGATCTTTCGACAGAATCTGTTCTCTTCTCTCTGTATTTCTGTACAGTTCGAAAACCCCCAGACTTCAGCACCATATGTACCAGTTGGGAGACATTGGGTTCGGTAAATTTGTAATAAACTAAGAACCACATCAGCCTGGCGTGGTTGGCGTAGGGAGGTAATGGAATTAATCGATTTTGAAAGTTTATTTCTCCCCATCGCAACATGTGGTTGCCACGAGCCGCTGTTAGAGAATAGCAGACCCAGGTAAGGAAAAGTGCAAGTGCTTTTTAGAATGTTTGGGCCTATCACAATCTTTGAGATTTTATGGTTTTTTGGGCCGCAGGTCATTATGAAGGATTTGTTGAAATTAGTGCACAACCCTAAATCGGACATATAATTAACAAATCCCGATATTAGGATACGCAGAGCATTCGGAGTGCGGCCCATAAGGACCGCATCATCCGCGTAGAGTAACGCCGGGATAGGTTTTTTATTGATAATTGGAACGTCCTTAGTCAAATTGCATAGGGAATGAGTTAATTCATTGATGTATAGAATAAAAAGCAAGGGGGCCAAGACACAGCCCTGTCTCACCCCCTTGCCGATTAAAATCTCATTCGAAACCTCACCGTCATTGTTTAATCGAACTCGAGCTTTCAGGTTGCGATGGAGATTGGCCAAAAAATGGACTAAGGGTTCATCTAAACCATAATTTAAAAGAATGGACCACAAGCGGGAGCGATTAACGAAATTGAACGCTGAACTTAGGTCCATAAAGTCAAAATACAGAGGAGATCGTTTGGCTCTCGTGTATTTAGCCATTATGAGGTTAAGGTTTAAGCATTGTTCCACCGTGCCAAGCTTGCTCCGGAAGCCAAGCTGACAGCGATGGATAATGGAGTTTTCATCTGCCCAAGTACTTATTTTATCAAATAGGACCCTGCCAAGGACCTTCAGGGTGTTGTCGATCAGGGATATTGGTCGGTAACACCCCGGGTCCAACCTATTTCCCTTTTTGAAGATGGGTACAATAGTACTACAAGACCATGTAGGAGGGATGGATTCCTTACTCAAGTTATTAAAAAGGTTACAGAGTAAGGGGGCCCAAAACCATGTATTTGATTTTATCTGGTCGATGGACAGACCATCCGGACCAGGGGCCTTATTGCCAGCACTGTTCGCGATGGCTTCCTCCACCTCCTCTAATGTTATGACTATGGTATCATCTGGGAAATTGTCCTCAGTTGAATTCCCAGCTGCAGCATAAAGCTTTGAGAAATGGCTGACCCATGAGTCTCCTGTGATGTTACAATTTATCGGGGTGATATTGCTTCCCAGGGCTCTCAAGCTTTTTACTTCTTTCCAGAAACCAGAAACCAGTAGTATCTTTTAGGGCAATTGTTTTAGTGAGATTATCCCAATGGCTTATTAAGAGCTCTTCAGTTCTGATTTTTAAAACCTGTTTATATTTAAAACGTAATGAACTGACGAGGGATACATCTCGGGGTTTAGCTTCCAAAGCTTTCCTAAGTTCTCTATTGGCCCTCGAACAATTGGTATCAAACCATCTTTGATTATTTGTATTGTGTTCTGTTACTGGTCTGGAAATTGCCCTTTTTATAACTATACATAGATCACAGAAGGATCTAATAATATCAGGGCCACCAAATGTTAGGCAGTTGGAGATCAACAGGGGATTATTCTTCATCACATTAGTTAGAATCTCTCGATTATCAATCCCTCTCCAGATAATCCTAAGTCTGTCTGTAGATACAGTAATATTTTGAACTCCAACCTCATATGGGCCTACAGGTTTTTTAATAGATTTGAGATGGATTACTAACGGCAGATGGTCACTATATGGGCTACTGACAACCTCAGACTTAAGTAACACTTCGCTAAGGAGGGAAGAAGTAAACATATAGTCAATCGTGGTTGAGCAACCACGGCCAATATACGTGGGGGCCGGTACCTTTCCCTCGTCGATTCCAAAATGACCCATGACATCATCTAGGTCTCTGCTATGTAAAAGATCCAATAGTTCAGAGCCTCGTCTACAGGGCGGAGATGTAAAATAAATATGAGCATTAAAGTCCCCGCCAACACAAATGCCATCAAATAGACCATATTTTTCACCATCCGCAACTTCGTCGATAAACTTAAACAATTCTAAAAAGGTGGGGTTAGGATGGTTAACAAAATCGTTATTATAAAAATTTATAAAACAAATCTTTAACCTTGCAACATATTTTACGGCTATCAAGTTTTTACTAACCACGTGTAAAGGTTCAATTTTCATGTCCTTAGAAATTTTTGCCCAGATAGATAGACCACCACTTGGTCGTCCCAAAGCAGGAGATGGTACAATGAGATTGTGGCAAAAGAAACCCTCCAATAGTTGAGTACATGTGCACCATGTTTCTTGTAACATTACCACATCAAAGTTACTTATCCAGGTAACCCATTCTTTGATTTTCATCTTACCTGGAAGCCCTGCAATATTCCAACTGATGACACTTAGAGTGTCAGTTGATGGAGTAGTAGTGGAAAGAGTAGGGACAATGGGAGGGTCTGAACAAACTTCATGTGGAAGGACTAATCTCTCTGGGCAGGGTTTGTGAATACATATGGGATTGGCCGTATCCAGGGGCACTGTGCTAATAACCTTATCCAATATAATAGAAGGTATTGATGGTTGTCAGTCTAGACTTCCTAAGTCCGATAAGGCGGAAAATCTGTTAGATATAGGGATGGTATTAGAAACCGTCTGAATTGGTCTGTGGGGGGGCCTATAGAAATAACCCAGTGGGTGAAGGCTTATTGCGGTAAATGTACTGACGTGGGTGTTATGTGTGTCCATGAAAAATCTTACAAAATTCGGATGTCTAAAATTAATCACTATGCAGTCCCCGCTGATGTTTTTCTGTTGTGGCCCCACCCAACTTACCCTACGAGTTAGTATAATCTCATTCGAAATGTTCCATCTTGCCCCTTTATGTTTTGTCAGCCAATTGATACATTTATTGTGTAATTCTACCCATGACTCACTTTGGCCTTCTTTTAGAGCAGGTACGCCTGCTAGCACTAAAACATATGGGCAAGATTCTGGGGGTAAGTTGAGTGACGGCCCTAAATTATTAGTGGGTCTGTTTCTTACTGATGTACCTCCACCAGTGCTTATGCCATCCAGAATAATACCTGTCCTGTCTATTGAGGAGGCTAGCGGGGTCTTAGCATCCGAAATTGAAGTACCAGTCATTACTGTTCCTTCTGCACCAGAGGGGTCATGATCAAGGCCCGTAGGCAATGTGGGTAGAATATTGACTGGAGTGCTATTAGATAGGACAGTTTTGTCAACAGTTGGGCCTTGCATGTTTCCACGGCCAGAATCAACAGCAGCAGTCAGGCCCCCCTCCCTCAAACCATTACATAAGGTTTCCAATTTACTCATAATTTTCTCGCCTCGAACAACATCTAGGCTAATAGTGCCTTTCCTTTTAATTTCCTCTTTTTTGACAAGGTTTTCGATTTTATCCAATCTCTTAAAAACAGTATTAAATTGTTTAACTATTTGAATTTCGACTTGTTTAAAAATGGTATCGACAATAGTTTCTATCAAATTGCCATTAAATTTAAATAGAGTATTTTGATCGGTGGACTTAGTCTGAGTACTGACTGTATTGTCACTACTCTCCTTAAATAGCATAGAGACCCCACAAATGCTTTTGTCCATAGTTGGAGACTCTAGTCTTCGTGTAAGAGTGGTAGGTCTCTCAGATCCTTCATCCAATGGTAATGGGGAAAGTAGTAAGTCCTCAGTGGCACATGATATAACTAATTCACAATCTTTGGCTTTATCTTTGTTCCACATGCTCTGTGGCGTAGGTTGATTTCTACAACGACCTGATTGTTTCCTTTTATTTATTATGCATTTCACTGGGCCTCTCTTGCGTTTCTCCCTTATAAGTTTGTTGGAGCATGGCGTTTTATCTAGTTCTGGCTCCGCTAAACAGTCGGTTACAGCAATAGTCGGCAAACTAGATGTGTCAGTAGTCGAAGGTAGAGTGTCAACATGAATAATTGGTTTAATAACCGTTACTGTAGGGGAGAGGGGGAGGCCCAGGTTAGATAAAGCCTTAGGAGATTGAGAACATAGCAAAGTAGTAGTAGTGGTGGGGAATCCAAAAGACATTCTACGTTCAGTATCAGCAATCTCATTGGTGACCATAGTGAGGGCATTGGCCAACAATGAGTCTATCGACGTGGACGACTCAATAGGGGCGGCAGTGTCAACACAAGTAGTTTTCGTTGTACGTTTCCCCATGCTTTTAGTGATTACCTGTTTAGCCTGTAGATGCAAAGGGGGTGGCCCAGCCCGGCCTCTTCCGTCCCCTGACGGCCACAGACGGCCCGCCCTCTGCCCGGGCTCAGCCCGGCGCCGCCCGCGCGCGTCCCGCGACGCGGAGGGAGCCTCGCTGTTTATTACGCCTCCGGGCGCGTTATCCGGCGGAAGTGGGCGGGGCGGGAGAGAATGCTGGGACCTGTGGTTCTCACCCGACTTCGGCCTCGAATGACAAGAGGCGGCGGGGAGTTCGAAACGGCCAAGGAGATGGTTGCGCTGCCACCAGGTAGGTCCGCTGAGTCCGCTGCCCTCAGGTGTCTCTGCAAAGTCCTCCTTGCATTTGATTCACTTTAGCCACAAACTATGCCTTCTTTCCAGCCCTAAAGTCTTGTAAATAGTCCTTTATGTTTATTGAACATCCCACAAGTGAGATTTATTTCTACCCCTCGTTTTTTTTCTACTAATGGCTAACTCATGCTCTTGCTTATTTCCCAACTCTCTCCTCTCCTCTGTGCTTTTGATCATAGCCTTTTTTGTTTTTGATGTTCTTCTCACTTTTTGTAATTTAGTCTCACTTCTTGCCCAAAACTTTTCATTCTAACTACTCAGCCTTAGTCGTATTAATCTCTTCCTCATTGCTAAATTTGTGATCTGTTTTCCTGTGCTGTGCTCTCTGTGACAATTACTGCTGATCTCATCCTCTTGGACTTCCTAATTACTATATTTATTTATTATCAATTTACTTGTGAGGTTTGTAGCTTATTCTGCTTGTTAACTTCCATAGACTGTATGGTGTACAAGTTGCCATTGCGTACATTGAAATTCTTCCCCAGTGGTTGAAGTCACTTTGTGTACAATCTGACACCCATACCACCAGTCAAGCAAATCATGATATATGTTTAGAAAGGTAGAGAAAAGTCAGTAGGTCAATTATTCTAGTGGACATCCTCAGTTTTCCCATTTTTCACTACCTTGCCAACTTTATGACTCTGTCAATTTCAAGAATTGTTTACAAATTTCTCTGTGGTGCATTTGTTTGTCTTTAAATCCATCCAAGGTTTGTATGAATTCTGTTTCGTACAACCTCTCGATACACCCTTGAATCGAGTCACCCAGTTTCAATGCTGTCTCGTTGAGGTCTGTTCACAAACTGCATTTTGTAGTATGTTTAACTGTGCTACAATAGTACTACTCAAGTACTACAAAATGCTGTTCACTAAACTACGTTCAGAGGCTTATGCATCCACTTCTCCTATTTTCCAATCCTGACTGTGTAGAATGCCACAAAAGAACGCCTATGTTTTACTAGTAAATGTGGGAAGCACATGGGAGAGTGGATGGGAAATGGAGAACATCTATGAATAAATTGGAGGGGTTTAGGGAGGAGGGCCTTAGGGAAGGACAAACTCACCCACAAAAGAGTAGAATAATTGATCTTCAAAAATTGCTCTTCTACAGTTACAACAGACAAAAGGGACCAAAGTAGTAGTAAATGTACTCCAGCTCAGTAAGTCCAGCAAGATCCACGGCCACTCACAGGTACTCAAACACCCTCCCAAAAAAAACATAACTCATTTAGGAACTTGAATAGAAACCTATACAAACTAATGTTAAAATAAATTAATGTAACTTTTTAAAAATATATAACAATTATGATAAATAAACCTTATTTTGTTTTAAATATTATAATAAAATGTTTATTATAACTTTATTTTTTATTTAAAACAAATTAATTTAAAATAATTTTATACATTACTATTGGTAACTGTGAATTCTCTCTCTCTCTCTCTCTCTCTCTATATAGCTATATATATATATATATATATATATATATATATATATTCACTGAAAAAACCATAGGTTTCACACACGTTATAGTTAGGAATTAGCATTTAAAAAACCTTGCAAATTCACTTAAAAAACCATAGGCTTCACACATGTTATAGTTAGCTGGGCATTTTCCTCGTGAAAAACCAATGAAATTCCCCCGTTATAGTTAGTGCAGGCAACTATAACTCACGCGACCGTAATCCGCTGCTGATGACGTCAGATATTACATCACTGTATTTACACATTTATATACCCATGTCTTCTTCCTTTTTTTTTAGCTATACATATATATATTTTTTTTTTTTCAGAAAGACACATATGTCATCAGTGATGTAATATCTGACGTCATCAGCAGCGGATTACGGTCGCGTGAGTTATAGTTGCCTGCACTAACTATAACGGGGGAATTTCATTGGTTTTTCACGAGGAAAATGCCCAGCTAACTATAACATGTGAGAAACCTATGGTTTTTTAAGTGAATTTGCAAGGTTTTTTAAATGCTAATTCCTAACTATAACGTGTGTGAAACCTATGGTTTTTTCAGTTAATTTGTACGGTTTTTTAAATGCTAAGTTACTTTACGCCGTTCGTGCCGTGCGCGCACGGTGTGCTTCGCGCACGGTGCGCGCACGGTGGGCACGCGGTGCACTTTGCGCACCGCGCGCCCACTTCACGCAGTTCGTTCCGTGCGCGCACGGTGAGCACGCGGTGCGCTTTGCGCACCGCGCGCTCACTTTACGCAGTTAGTGCCATGCACGCACGGTGCACTTTGCGCACCGTGCACGCACGGTGGGCACGCAGTGAGCTACGCGCACCGCGCGCCCACGTTCGCTTAATGGGCCATGTACGCACGGTGCGCTTCGCGCAACGTCCGCACAAGGAGGACACATGATACGCTTTGTTGTTATGGGTTTTGTCATATACTGTTATTTGTGTATAAGCCATGCACGCAAGCGGCGCTTCACGCAGCATGCGCACACGGGGGGACTGACATTGCAATTTTTTTATTAAGCATTTACACCGTGCGCGCACCCTGCGCGAACCTCGCGGAATTTTTTTCATTTCTATAGTGCGCGCACGCTTCGCGCACTCGGCAATTTTCCGAAAAAAAATAAAAAAATTTATTGCCCTTGGGGGACCTCCTGGGACCCCTTGACCCCTGCTAGGGGGTCAGGAACTGTCCAGCGTGCCCCCTTTACATGTTTTTCTCCTTTGCGTTTCACCCCCCTCTCAGTGCGAGAGACAAAATGGCGGCCGACACTTCCTGGTTTCGACCGATTCGAATGTTTACTAAGATGTAACAACCAATCAGAAGTACGCTCGCGGACGGCCGAGTGCGCGCACCCTGCGCGCACGCTGCGCACGTATAGATATATATATTGATTTAAATGCTATTTTCTCAGAAAATACTGAACAGATTTACACCAAACCTGCAAAAGGCACCAAACGGACCTTATGGCTACCTCTCTGCCAAATTTCACGTAATTCTGTTCAGCCGTTCGGGCTGTAGCTGCGACTAAAGTCCCTATGGAAAAATCCATGGGGAAAACGTGTTTTGGGACCCCCCCTTTTTCTCAGCCCCCGCTTGACGAATCACCCCGAGACTTTCAGGGTAGGAGCGGAGCGGAGCGCCCCATTAGTTTTGAAAATTTCGCGAAGATTCGTCAATCGGCGCCAAAGTTATTCAAAATAGAATTTTGAGATTTCCTATGGAAACTCGATCCTAACTATAACTATCTACTGGCGACCGCCAGTAGATAATATATATATATATATACTATACATTTATGTGCCCATTTTACTTTAAGTGTTTTTTAAATAAACCTGTATAAAACAATTTCAATGTGTTTAGTTTAATATGCTTAAATAACCAGAATATTTGATTAAAGGTTAAGATAATAGTGCTGCAGTATTTTCTAACATTTCTTCTACATCTAAAATATATACGTAAACTTAATTAACAATCTTATTTATCATAAAATATGTGACTATTGTGTTGTTGAATTTCAATATACGTTAAAAAATGTATTGGCATAGGAAGATGTCCTCCCCGATTGGGAAGATCTAAGCCATATGACTGTAAAGTCACTATTAGTTGAAGCATAATGGTTGCATATGGCATTTTTAATGACTCTTACCTCTGTTTCAAGGGTTGGTGACATGTAAGTCTACACTGTATAATAACATGAGACTTGGAGATGATGAATGGCCTAAAGGAGGAAAGTTATTACAAAGAGGAAGAGTACCTTTACATTTGTAGATTTATAAACATGTAAAGTTACCTTTGTGAATAGACCCCTTTCTCTTTCTCTCCCTAACTTTCATCATAACTGCAATTCCTTTCACTGCTTCCTCATCAAAAACCCTCACCATTACATATTTCACTCAGGTTGCACCATGTGTACATTTGTATTTTGTTCTGCTGTGCAGTTGAATATGGTAAGTCCAACATGAATAAATGCATTATACAAATCAGAGAAATAAATATGTACATTAATTCACCATCTAATATGGGCCTGCGGTTTGTGCCCCCTGATACATTCACCAGTGCAGATCTACAAAGAGGGGTTTGGAAACTATATCAAGTATATAACATAGGCTGACTAGCTAAGGTTTTGATAATATCCAGGGTTTTAACCCTTCTGGCGCTAGGTCGCACTCTCCAATAGGGCAATCAGGCAATGTTTGATGGGCTGGTCTGACAGGTAAGTGTTTGGGCCGGTTTTACGGTCTGCTGTGCCAGTTTTTACTGTTGATCTCCCAGATATTAAAGCAAATATCACCTGCAGCAAGTTCACACCCTGCACTCTTCCATGCCTCGTACTACAGATATTCAGTGTGTCTTTTTAAGTTAAAAACTGTCCTAATTTGCAAACATGGGCCACTTTTTTAGCTTTCAAATTCACTAATAGTGGCAGTTTTAATTTTGGTGCCCGCGCCTATTTTCTGCCCCTTGCCCAACCCTGTTCAGGGGCGACTCTGCAAATTAGACATTTCATTGAAAATGACAATTATACAAAGAAGTAGCAGTCACAATTAATATACACAAATCGAACACAACGAATAATTTGTATTTACACTGAATCACTTGGGAAACTATAGTATTTATGATATTGTTTCTGCTTTCACTTGTCTGAGACCAAGTCCTCTTCTGTGTACTGGGGTAGGAGGTTTTTAGTCTCCCTTCTCGAAGCTGTCTGTATACAGTATGGTACTCGTCTTGTTTAGTGAACTATTATGGTCTGTCAGGGAAATGAAAAATAATTTCCGTCAAATTAAGCCTTTCTTACAAATTCCTGCTCTGCTAAATGTCATAACAATTCTAGATCTCGCCAGACAAAAGGAGGCCACTCTGACCTGTTCCGCTCCTGCTACATTTTAATTAACCAAATCCAAGATTCATGCTAGGAAAACTCCCTCTGACCTGTCACCATTTCCTGTGCTCTCTGTGCTACCACCTGGACTCTTTAGCGCTGTCAAACTTGGAAACCAAAGCCAGCCCTATGACAAAACACATATACAGCCCCACATTAAAACCACCAGTGCTTAATTTGAGATGGTGGTTGCAGATGGGCCCATCGGAACTCTTTCTTGTGGACCATCAGTTATTTTTACTCATCAGACTTTGATCCAAAGAAAAAGAACAAAGTGCAAAAGGGGAAAGGACGAGGAAGGAGAAGACTGCAAAATCATGACAAGGGAGAAAGCAGTAACCTGCAAGAGTGATAAAAATGGAAAATATCTTGTGGTGGATTGAAGAGTCAAGAGGTGGAATCAAGAGTACACAGCCTTGGTATTCGACATGGCAACATTCTTTTGAGCAAGACCTTGGTCCTCAAAAACAAAATATGGGCCTCATTAGGATGAAATCCCTGTGGTTTTGAGACTGACCGTCCGACATCGGGTCAGCGGGCCGTAACTGCAATTATGATGCGACCACACATGGTGCGTCGCATACTCACTTTTCCATATGGGAAACATGTGCGGTGTTCGAAAATCAGCCGCAGCACAAGCTCCCATTGAGAAATGGGAGTCACTGTAGATCCCTGCTCAGTGTGGCAGGCACCGCACATGGTATTTACAGGTGGTCACCATAGGTGCCCCCTCGGCCCCCAACCAGAGCCAGATATTTTGGAAAGCCCAACATGGAAAGCCTGTCGGAAATTGACATCATAATCCCGATGGCGGAAATGTCATCCGCACGGGATTATGTTTGGTTTCCGACTGAATGACCGGCCGGTTTGAATTCCAACCGGCGTAATCCTTATACAGTAGTCGGAATTTAACTCAAGAAGAGAAAATGCTGAAATGGCATCCAAAATGGCTATGCTATACTCACAACTTCAACGCATCCCCTGAGCCAATCACTGAAGAACAAAATGCACCGGGGCACGAATATTACCAGTCTCATCGCCGTATGCTTGCTAAATACCCTGTGTTAATGTAGACTGTGCATCCTCACTGCACCGCATACTTCTCAAGAAAGGCTAGACCGCTCACCACCTAAGATGGAGGCCACTAGTCAAACCACTTTCTGGTTTCACTTGCGCTAGCGGGAAAATGAAGGTAATGGCCCCTGCCCTTTTACCGGCCTGAAGAAATTGTGATTGGCTGTGAAATAAAGGGGAGAGGTATACCCATGTCAAAATAAATTATATTGAAGAGATAAAAAGAGATAAATAGATGTGTGGATGTACACATATATCCACAACTTTACTTAACTACGCAAAGGTCTTAAATCTATTCAGAGTGACCTCGCTAAGAAGTACAGTTGGCATCTTTTTGTAGGGTCGCAGTGAGGAAACTTGTAATATGCTTGGCGCTGCCGCAGCAGCACCACCAAGCATATTACTGCCTCAAGACAGCTGCGCCAGTGCCAGGGATCGTGGATCCCTGGTGGCTGCAGTGGTCCACTCATGGTCCGACTGCCATACTCGTAATACGGCGGTCGGACCACTGGTGTGGTGGTCTCCGACCGCCAGCGCACCTCCAACACGGGTTTGGTTGTCCGATGGACAGCCAAACTCGTAATCAGGCCCTAAGTATGTTGTAAAGGGCCCACAAACATATACAGCACTGATTGAGGATATTTTCATGTATGTAAGTATGAAATAGTGTAGTACTGGAGACAATTCTAATTCAGTTTGTTATAAGACATACAGTGCACACTTTAGCTACCAGTAAAGTTTTAAGTGAAAGCAGGACTTTGTTTAAAAAAGGTAGAGACAGAGCACAACTAGTGTGAGATGCAAACGTGCATTTCAAATAGGTTATGGCTTAAATCAAAGGCTTGTCGACAAAATATCTGAGAAAAACTAAAGCTTCTCCTTACAATAAATTATTCAACTGTAGATTTCCCTGCATATACTAATGCTAACAAGTTGCCATGTTGTGCTATTGACAAGTTCTAGATGAACTAGAGATTTTTGAAGTGCAGATATTTATTTCGTGAGGTTCAATGAAAATGTTGAGATATGTACATTGTTGAAGAATGTAAAATGTATAGGTGACTCGTTGACAGATGGTTGAGTCACAGTATGATTGTACGTGTTGCTCTAATGGTGTATACCATTCAGTAATATGTGGACTTTACTTTTACAAACTACTGAGTGTTGTCTATAGGTCCTGGTTGTACATACCTTATCAGTGGCTAATGAATAGATGTGAAGATGTTGACCTAAAATTCTATTTCAGATGAGATATTTAACAAGCACATCTTATTAAGGTAAATAATGACCAAAACCTTTTTTGGAGGGTGTTGAAGGTATAATACGTTGCTGGTTGCATTAATGTCTAGAGAGCCATTACATTTATTACGCATCTAAATTCCAATATGTGGGTGATGTCACAGATATGTTTATTGCCCTCCATGGTGTGAAGGGCTATATCCAAGAGCACTAGAGAAGTGATAAAAAATTGGGTCTAGGTATGACTTTCTAAATACCTTCCAGTTTGAAAAACCTATAGCAAACTGTCACATTCATTGGATTATGTCATTAGTAATGTGTTCAAGGATGACATTTGAGGTGTCATTGGTGAAATCATCAATTATGCCATTTAAGATAACATGGTTGATGTAACATATGAGGTGCTCAGCCCTGCATGGCAAGGGTGCAAGTTATGGTTAGCTGACTGAACTATAACTGGCATACTTCAGTAATTTTTTTGGTTGTTAAAAATTTTGTTTCTGTGACTTTGCCTCCGAACAAACTATTTCAACTTTTCTTTTTTTGTTTCTAGATTTCTTTTAACCCAAGCTAAGATATTTGTAACATACCTAACTTTCAAATAAACCTTTATTTTTTTCAGTGTAATTCTGAGGCTTTAGTATATAAATTAAGGCTTTCTTTACATACATAGCTGTAACTCCTTTGTGCGGCCAAAATCTATGCAACTAGTGCACATCATATGCAGCACAAGACTGGGAACAATGCCTGATCCATGACCAAACATTGTGCCCAACGCTGTTAAACTATCCAACCTGACCACATCTACACACCATCCATGGATATGTGTAGAAGAGATTGAATGTATGCTTTTTTTGGGTCATGGTTGGTGTGTACGTTTTCTTTCACACTTTTTTGTTTAATTTTCTTTGTATTTTTTATTTTAATAATTACAGTTTAGAGCTACTGTTTTTTCTACTTTGTTTATGTTTTTAAACACTGTTATTCTTTTTTGTTTTTTATACAAATCTCTGTGATGCTCCTTCAAGTGTCTTTTAGGAGTTTTGCAAAAACTCCTTTGTTCATCTCACCGAACTGACCACTTGGTGGCATTTAATGCAGTAATTACTGCAAATCTTCATTCTCCTTTTCTTTTTCCTGTGGCAAGACACCTTCAGGAGCAGTTATCACCTCTTCTTCTTCTGCAGCTGGTACCGAGCCTGGGCAATCTTTTTCAGATGCTTGGTGGTAGACTGAAAAGTTCCACCCCACTGGCTTGTTTTAGGCCCAGTGGTAGGTGGTGCAGTGGAAGTTGTTGGAACCACAATATGTTTTTCACAGAGAATGGTTGTGGCAAAACGGCTAGAGCTGCAAACTTTGGAACTGAAGGCCCAGGTTCGAGTCTTGGCTCAGTATCCTGTGATCATGGGCAAATCATTTAATCTCCCCATGTCTAAAAAGAAGTAAAAATGAAGGTATCCTTGTGTAATGAACAGCTGAGGATCACTGACACAATATTGAGGTAAACAATATCATTTGACACAAATATCGCCTCAAAAATATAATTTACCAAAATATCATGTCCCGTTACTTATAATGGCAAGTACAAAAATATCAGAATAAAATTGTTGATGCTAATATTGTCAAAAAATATACAAAAACATCGATGTTTTAATATAAACAGTTGAAAGCAGTAAGTGATATATATTTTAATATTTAAATGTATTATAATGTCAAATAAATATATTCCACTAATATTTAATTCTACATATAAATATATATTTATATGAACATACAAACACACACACACACACATATATATGTTTGTGTTCATATAAATATATTTGTGCATATATATATATATATATATAGTGTGTGACAAAATTAATTACATTATTCATATTATATTGTATTAATTATTTTTATATTTAAAACTTATTTTTTTGAAAATAAAACATCTCTCTTATAAATATAAATATATATAAATCACACTCCACCTATGCCTCGCCGATTTCGCCAAGTAATGGAGCACGGGCCCAAATTGCTGCAGTTATTTAGAAGTTTATTCCGCTCTTACACAACCTCGGCAACCATGACGCGTATCGACACTCCAGGTGTCTTCATCACATGATGTGCACTACACAAGGAAGGTGCCTTTTAAACCATTTTTTTGTCAGTTTCTCGTGATGCTTTCAGTGCAAAAGGTTAAACATGAACATAGTCGACAGACTTGGTGACTGGTTTACTGTTTTGACTGGAGCGGCTTGATACTGACTGTATACTTTTTAATATTGGTATAAATACCCAATATAGTTAAATGCAGACAGGTCAGTTCTAATAATCTTTAACAACCATGCAATCAGTACAACGCTAGATAAATTTACCAGATAAAAATACAGTTTGAAGCAAGTAAAATCTAATTTTAAAATAAAGATAGATTTATACTGCCATCGCTGTCAATCGGAACGTATATAATATATACAATGCAAACATAATAAAACCATAAAAAATATAAACAATTCAATACAAAAAATATTAATTCATTTAGACAATAAATTAAATATTAGACATTTAAAACCTCAAAAGACCCATTTACTAAAATTATTATAAAGAGTAGGAAAAGCGTTAGACTTTGGGGGATTCTGTTTAATATTCCCACTCCAGTCTGTTCATTAGTAGGGAAAGCGTTGGACTACAGAGGGGTTAAATTTACTAATCCCACTTCAGTCTATAAAACAATAGGGAAAGTGCTGGACTTCAGAGGGGTAAGGTTTACTATTCCCACTTCAGTCTGTGCGACAGTAGGGAAAGTGTTAGACTTTGGCAGGGTTACATTTACCATTTCCACTCCAGACTGTGCAACAATAGGGAAAGTGTTGGACTTCAGAGGGGTGAAGATTTACTATTTCCACTCAAGTCTATACAACTGTAGAGAAAGCGCTGGACTTCAGAAGGGTAAGCATTACTATTCCCACTCAAGTCGGTTAAAAAGTAGCGAAAGTGTTGGACTTCGTAGGTGTAAGATTTAGTATTCCCACTCCTGTCTGTGCTACAGTAGGCAAAGTGTTGGGCTTCGGAGTGGTAAGATTTACTATTCCCACTCCAGTCTGTGCTACAATAGGGAAAGTGTTGGACTTCGGAAGGTTACATTTACTATTCCCACTCCAGGCTCAGTAACAGTAGGGAAGATACTTGACTTCAAACATATTACCTATTTTAATAACCCATATAATTTATTTAAAAATATTAAAGTCTTAATATATACAATATTAGGCATATAAAATAAATATATTAAAAAATAAAGAACAATTTTAAATGACACATAATTCTTCAACAATTTAATAATTCATTATTAGTTATTAACTTCCCAACCTATAGCCATGCAAACCTAGCAGCCCACACCTAAAATATAACCAAAACAAATAAGTATAATACAATTTAAATATTTAATAATCATTTAAATAATATAACAACACTTAATATTAGTTAATAATTATTATTTAATAAACTTCCCTCCTTATGCCTCTGCAAACCCAGCAGGTCACACCTAAAATATAATCCAACAACTAAACTAAAATATAACTAAAATATAATTATTACACAGTTTACATAATTATTAATCAATTAAAATAATAATAAAAATGATTAACTAATAATATTTAATTACTAATTAATTAACTGCCCACCTAATATCCCTACAAACCTAGCAACTCGCACCTAAAATAAAACTAAAACAATAATTAATGTGACATATTGTACAAAATTAATATCAATCCCATACTAACTTAAAAATTATGAATTCATTATTTATTATTTATTACTTAATTAATTTCCCACCCTAACCCTCTACAAACTCAACAACCCACTAGAAAACAATAAATTATTAGTAGCAATTAAAGTAAAAAATATAAATCACTTAAAATTACGAA
The DNA here is from genome assembly GCF_964204655.1 of Triturus cristatus. NCBI lineage: Eukaryota > Metazoa > Chordata > Amphibia > Caudata > Salamandridae > Triturus > Triturus cristatus. Next base: position 606,224,305 of record NC_140594.1, read on the forward strand.
CTATATTTAAAAAAATAAAAACAATTATACAAGCCATGATAACAATAAGCGTGTTTGCCATTTGAGACGAAGAGCACATGATAAGGGTTGGGAGAATAGTTGCAGTGTAAATAGTTTGTATAAACCAGCTATAACCCCTTTATGGGTCCCCCAAGTAGATAGGTAGGCTACTATTGGTGAAGTTCGGAGTGACCATGGATGTGATCATATAACTTTTTTGAGGCAGAGATGAAGTTGTGTACAATTTGTTGCTTGATGTAATGGAAGACCAAATTCTTCAGTCAATTGTGCAAAAGGTTTGAGATCACCATTATGCAGAAGTTGATCTCAAGTAAAAATACCCACCTGTTTCCATTGGGGCCCGGAGATAGTCTTTCCTTTAACGCGTATGGCTGTATTGTTCCAGATTGGGGCTTTGGCATGAATGCGTGAATTGAAACCCAAAAGGCGGTGAGCTCTCTGCCACGTTTTGCGCATTGCAGCCAATAGTGCATTGTGAGAATCCAGGCGACTGGTACGTGTTCCATAGAAAGCTGAAAGACCAAGTTCAGCAGACAACAGATGGCATTCTATATGTACCCATTGTGATGTGTGAGAATCATCTTGTAACATATATGTGATTTGAGATAACTGCAGTGCCAAATTGTAGTGTTCTATTGATGGAAGATTCAAACCTCCATTAGAGTGATGTGCTTTCAATTTATGTACAGCTAAACGACGTTTGGTGGATCCCCAGATAAAAGATTTCATCTTAGAGTCTATAAGGCGCCGCAAGGATAAAGGTATCTGAAGAAGAAGCATTTCAAGTATATAAAGGAATCGCGGAAGCGTGACCATCTTTACAGCCTGAACTCTGCCCCACATGGATAATCCCAATATCCTCCAGTTATCAAAATCATGTTGCAGCTGGGTAATTAAAGTACCGAGATTGTCCGCAACCATGCCCACCGTCCCTTTATTCACTAGTACACCCAAGTATTGTAAGCGTGAGCATTGCCAGTGTAAGGGAAAGCCCTGAATAGCTGTTTTGAAAGTGCCATCTGACATGAGAAGTGATTCACTTTTGTCCCAGTCAATTTTGTAACCAGAAAAAGAGGAGAAGTCTTCTATGATTATAAACAAGGAAGGCAGGGAATGAGGCAAATCAGTAATAGTGAGGAATATGTCATCAGCATATAGATACATTTTCGAGGCCCCCACCGGAAGAGGGATTCCCACAATATTGCTTGATTGGCGAATTGCTGCTGCTAGAGGTTCTAGAGCCAGGAGGAATAAAAGGGGGGAAAGGGGCAGCCATGATGTGCTCCTTTAGAAATTGGAAAGTAATCTGAAAGGAAACCTCCACAATTAACTTGAGCAGTAGTGTGTTGATATAGTAACTTTACTTTCTCTCGAAATTGGGATTCAAAAGCAAATTTCGCCAAGACTTGAAAGAGATAATGTCACTCCACTCGGTCAAATGCCTTTTTGGCATCAAGTGATAATGCAAACGCATCGTCCTGAAGGGATTTGGCAGAGTGGAGGGCATGCGTCAAAGTACGCAGATGGTTTCTAGAGGAACGTCCAGGTATTCAGATTCTGATGCTTCAAGATGAGTTTCCTGGAGTAAAGCCACATCCACCTTTTTTGAGTGCAAATAAGAAAGAACTTTTTTCCGTTTCATATAGTGTGTTAAACCGTGAACATTCCATGTTATGACACGCAGAGAATAAGTGTTAGCCATGCCCCAAGTGGATATCAGTACTCTTGTAAAAAGTAAGGGGCATATCAACAAGGGCTTTATCTCTGCTTTTTTGGCTTTAAAAGCCAAAAAAGCAGAGATAAAACTAGCGCCCTATCAACAACAGGGTGCTAACACGCAAATTTGCATGTTAGCACCCTTTTACTCTACGCTTCCCCTTGCATCTCTAATGAGATGCAAAGGGGGCGTTCCAGAGTAAAATAATAGGAGAAATGTTGCTAAGCGACATTTCTCCTATTATCAAGAATGTCGCTAACCCTGTTAGAGACAAAAAAAGCAGCGCTAACCGCGGTTAACGCTGCTTTTTTACGTCTGCTAATTTTCAGACTTAGCCATGATATCCTATGGAAGGAGGATATCATGGCTAAGTTTGCCTGTCCCTATCAACAAGGTAACGTGTGATTATCGCTGGGTTTCCAGCGATAATCTCACGTTAGCCTGTTAGCTTGTAGATTTTTATCGCTATTGAGATAAGCGTTGCTAATGGCACGCTATCTCAGCGATAAAAATTCACGCTAGCCGGCGATAATTATCCTCACGCTAAGAGCGCTGAGCGATAATTATCGCCGGTTGTTGTTGATATGCCCCTAAGTAAGTAATAAACTAAGATAGAAAAAGGAGAGGGTTAGAGAGCCAAAATGTATTGATTGATTAATCTAAGATGTGAGAAAGAGGAGGGAAAGGGAAAGGAAGAGAATACTTTTAAAATAACGTGTAAAGTAATAAGATTTAGTAGGAGAGAGTTTCCAAAGAAAAATATATCAAAAATAAGAAAAACAAACAGAAAAATGTAAAAAGGAAAACCAAAACTTTAGCTTTAGCTGCGGGTCTGGGCTCACTAGAGCACCGCCGTGGGTAGGAACCCTGTCAGGAGGGTTGAGACTAAATGAGGACTAGGTAAAAGAAGAGTGAAGATCTGAAGAGCCAAGTGTGTGTAAAGAGGGTGTAAAGAGCCAAGCATGTATACGAATGACTGCTGAAAGGAAGAGACGAAGGTTAACAGAATACATAAATATACATTAAAATAGATATGAGTTCAATATCATCTAAATATAAGGCAAAATATAGAGCAAGTTACTAATTATTGACAACTGTGAATAAGATACATTGAACAATAAATATGCTTATATATAAGATGGTGAGATAAAAGTGTATACAAATATATATATATATACATATATATATATATATATATATATATTACCTACTGGCGGTCGCCAGTAGGTAGTTATAGTTAGGACCACGTTTCCATAGGAAATCCGCAACATTCTATTTTGGATAACTTTGGCGCCGGTCGACGAATCCTCGCGAATTTTTCAAAATAGGTGGGGCGCTACGCTCCGCTCCTACCCTGAAAGTCTCGGGGGGATTCGTCAAGCGGGGGCTGAGATAAAAGGGGGGTCCCAAAACGCGTTTTTCCCATGCATTTTTCCGTAGGACCTTTAGACACAGCTACAGCCCGAACGGCTGAACAGAATTACTTGAAATTTGGCAGAGAGGTAGTCCTCAGGTCAAGGAAGTGCCTTTTGTAGGTTTGGTGTAAATCTGTTCAGTAGATTCAGAGAAAATAGCCTTTAAATCAATATATATATCTGAGCCAGCTTACGGTGCGCTTACGGTGCGCTTACCGTACGCGTACGGTGGCGTGCGCAAGCGCGATTTTGATTGGCTGTTAGATCTTAGTAAACATTCGAATCGGTCGAAACCAGGAAGCGGCGGCCGCCATTTTCTCTCTCGCTCTCTGAGTTGGGCAGCAAAAACGATGCCAAAAAATGTCTAAAGAGGCAGTTTCTTGAGATCCTAACCACCCAGCATTGATATAGGGGTCCCCAAACAACCCCCAAGCCCAAAGAAATTTTTTTTTTTTTTTCGGAAAATCGCCGATTACGCTTACCGTACGCGTACGGTAAAAATTTTTTTTAAAAAAAATTATCCACACCCTCCCCACCCCGTGTGCAAATGGTGCCCGAAGGGCACCATTTGTGCATGGCTTATCACACGTAAGAAATAAACAAAGAATAAATTTCACAAAGATGCGCATAATATGTCCCCCATGTGCGTACATGGCCCATCCCGCATAACGTGGGCACGCGGTGCGCGCAGCGCACCGCGTGACCACCGTGCGTGCACGGCACTAACTGTGTAAAGTGGGCGCGCGGTGCACGAAGCGCACCGCGTGCTCACTGTGCGCGCACGGTGCGCGAAGCGCACCGTGCGCGCACGGAACGAACTGCGTTAACTGGGCGCGCACGCCACGAATGGCGTAAAGTAACTTAGCATTTAAAAAACCGTACAAATTCACTGAAAAAACCATAGGTTTCACACACGTTATAGTTAGGAATTAGCATTTAAAAAACCTTGCAAATTCACTGAAAAAACCATAGGTTTCACACATGTTATAGTTAGCTGGACATTTTATTGATAAAAAACCAATGAAATTCCCCCGTTATAGTTAGTGCAGGCAACTATAACTCACACGACCGCAATCTTCTGCTGATGACATATGTGTCTTTATGAAAAAGAAATATTTGTAATATATGTATAGCTAAAATTTAATGGAAGAAGACATGGGCAAATAAGTGTCTAAATACAGTATTAGCATCAGCAGAGGATTGCGGTCGCGTGAGTTATAGTTGCCTGCACTAACTATAACGGGGGAATTTCATTGGTTTTTTATCAATAAAATGTCCAGCTAACTATAACATGTGTGAAACCTATGGTTTTTTCAGTGAATATATATATATATATATATATATATATATATATATATATATATATATATATATATATATAAATAGTAGTGAGAAGTGTGTAGGAAAACATCTGTAAAAAAGGAGAGGGTGAAATCTAATAGAATATATAAATATACATTAAAAGATGCAGAAGTTCATTAATGTATAAGTATAGGTAAAAAATGTGTAACAATTGACTAATAATTTGCAATGTTAAATAAGATACAGTAAACAATAAATATGTTTGGATTAAAAATAGTAATATAAACTGAGATATGAATATAAATAGAGATATGAGCGAGAAAAATGAAGGAAAAGAACTGCTGAAAAGGAAGAAATGTAAACTAATAGAATATATGGTTAGACATAAGATATGTGCAAATACAATAACAGAGAGATAAGCACAGAGTGTGGAAAGAGGTGATTAAGGGCGTACAATTATAAATAAGATACAGTAAGCAATAAGTACGCACTGTATTAAAAATAGTAGTATAAACTTAGTGACGCATTTAAATATAAATATCATTAAATAAATAATGTTAAATACGAATAAATAAGGACATAACACATATTCTATATATCTAGTTAGGTGGTATAAAACATGATAACCATATAGAGATCACCAGGAACTTAAAAGTGTTATATAAATAATATGGACTATAACTATACCTGTTATCAAGATTTCCCCTTTTAAGACCATATTACGGCTGAGCAGAATATGAGGAAGAGCGTGCGTATCTCCAAATGGAGTTTGTGTAAAGAGTAATACAATCATAACAGGAATAATATTAAAGAAAAGGACAGCAACAAAGGAGCTCTTTATATACATGATTGATTATTGAAAAATATATAGATATATAAAATATTTATAATCCTAGAATAGTGAGAAAAATTGATCAAATGACATAAATAAATAAATAAATAAATAAATAAATAAATAAATAAATAAATAAACCTAAGCATGCATTGGTGGGTAGAATAGATGACAAGTGGGTGAAAATCACATGGTATATACCAAGAAATAACAAACAATAAATAATCCTCTATAAAACGAGTAGTAAATAGAAGAAAAGGTCATATCAGTAGTCAATTATAGAACAATATAGGTACAAAATGCAGTTATAAATAGAAATATTATCTAATATATAATAATAACATATATAACATTGATTATTAAAAGGAAGGATCAAGGCTAATAAAACGTAGAAGGATATAGTAAAATATCTATAATTTTAAAATACAGAGAAAATTAATTAAATTACATGCTGAGAATTAAACAATAAGCCAGAGCACTTAATATCAAATATAATAAATGTCATGCAAGGCAAAAGCTGATAGTCCATTGCAGAAATAACAGATAATAAATAATCTTGTAACCGCCCCATATTGAGAAACTATTGTGCGGTAAAACAGAACCCCCACCCCCCCCCCTGCAGTAGGCAGCCTCTGATGTGAGGAGCTGGAGAATAATTGTAAAGAGGATATGAACTATCTATCATATCTGTAGTGAAATATAAATATTGTTAAGGTCATTATTCATCTGAAACAGATTTTAAGGGAGATTGGGATTTGTCTCAATGCAGATCTTGTGTGAAGGTAGATACTGTCTGAAGGGCAGAGATTTTGTCTTCATGAGTATGGATTGATCGTTTAATGTCTCTACCACGATGACGAACTTCGCTAGTGGTGTGACGTTGAGTATCTGAGAGCTGTGGAGGACGTTGAGAACCGTGGAAAGACTGTTCAATAGGGGTATGCTGTATGTCCATGTCCTGAATGCGCAGTCCTATAAATTGTTGCAAATCTTCAGGATTGTAAAAGTCTCTGGATTCGCCATTTTTAGTGATTTGAAAACTGGCATGATCAAACAAACCATATTTGATATCCATTTTCTGCAACTGTGGCCTCATAGAGAGGAAAGCCTTTCTCCTTTCATTAGTTTCTCGTGAGAAGTCAGCTGCAATGCGGATTTCATGGCCAGCATAGATATACGAACTTTGTGTGCGTGCTGCCATTAATATTTGTCATACTTGCTCATTCCTCAGAAAGCAAGCAATGAGGGGTCGTGGTTGAGAATCTGAGGCAGTACGCGGAGAACCGATTCGATGAGCACGCTGGATTTCAAGTGGTGGATTAAAGGTGATGTCCATTAGCTTAGGAAGGACATTACATAAGAAGATTCTGGCATTCTGACCTTCAGTCTTTTCAGGAAAGCCAAAAAAACAGATATTGTCTCGCCGGCTGCGATCTTCCAGATGAACTAGCTTGCTGCAGAGAGGTAAGAGATCTTGATCTCTGTTATGCATGGAATCAATCTTGGTTTCTCTCTTGGGAGGAGATTAAAATTGCTATGCTCTCGTTAGCTTCAGGGAAGGCGATGGGGCCTGACATGATCCCCCTGGAGTTTTAGGTTAAGTTTAGGGAGATTCTAGAGGAGATAATGACCTTAGTGTTTCAAGGGGCGTTTGATGGGGTCCCCCCAGCCTCTTGGTCTCAAACAGTAATAGTGGTCTTCAAAAAAAAGGGAAAGGATCCGCATGAGCTGTCCTCATATCGACCAACTTCTTTAATTAATGCGGATAATAAAATTTACTCGAAATGCTTGGCAAGGAGACTGGGGGCAGTTATTACCCCATTAGTGTCACTACAGCAACATGGGTTTATCGCAGGGAGGGGGACTACGGACCATGTTAGACGAGTTATTTCTATATTTGACTGGGCACAGGTGATGAGCGTTCCTGTAGGGGTGGCCCTGTTGGATGCCGAAAAGGCGTTCGACAGGGTCTCCTGGGAGTATCTATGGGCAGTGATGAGGTGGAAGTCATTTCCTAATGGTTTTATACGGGCGATACAGTCAATGTATTCCACCCCAGGGGCAATAGTACGGTTGTCGGGAGAGGAGTCACAGAGGTTTTCGATAAACAGGGGCACCCGGCAGGGGTGTCCCTGTTCTCCACTTCTTTTTGCCTTATTTATTGACCCTCTTATCTCCAGCCTAGAGGCCAATTTGGAAATTAGACCAGTAATGGCGCACTCATACTCAGTTAAAGTCTTAGCATATGCCGACGACTTGGCTGTGTTGTCTATTGATATGAATAAGGCACTGCAGAGAATTGAGGTTATTACAAAAAAGTTTGGAGCAGTGTCTGGCTATAAACTAAACTTAAGGAAGACACAAGTGTTACATACAGAATATGGATTATCATCCGAGATGGAGGTAGTTACAGAGGCAATGTATTTAGGTATTATTATCTCACCTCAAACTCAAAATATCCCAAAGATAAATGTGGAGCCGATGCTCTCATCCGCGAATAAAACTTTGGAACGATTAAATCGGCTGCACTTGTCTTTATATGGAAGGGGAAATGTTCTGAAAATGAAAATTTCGATCTTTCCAAAGTTTCTATACCTCTTTCGGGCTATTCCAATTCTTTTTTCTAAACCCATATTTATTAAAATAGAACGAATGTGCTCACGATTTCTGTGGGGTTACCGCCGATCTAGAAGAGCAATTAAATGGCTCTATTTGCCAAGGGAACGGGGAGGCTTGGCTCTTCCAAATTTTTATCTATATTATTGTGCCACGCTACTTCAATTTATGGGGGTTCTGGTTTGTGGTAGGACAGCGGTTTTGGATTCTGCCTTTTCACCTTCAATATATGAATGGTGTCTTGGTGATTTAGCACAAGGGTTACTGTTGAAAGTTTTGGAGCCAAGCTACTACAAAAAAACTAAGTTTAAAATTATTCAGGCAGCACACTCAGTTTGGAAGGGGCTATGTAAGCAGTTTCATATCCCTAGTATTCTATGGGATACCCCATTAGATTTGACCGTTATATTACCTGCTGTATTCCACGAAGCGATTATGCGGAGGTGGGCTCAGCATGGCATTAAATTAATCGGGGACTTGTTGGAGCAGGGAGAGATGGTCTCGTTCGCAGCATTGCAAGGGAGATTCAGGGTCGGAAATGCTGAATTTTTTAAATATCTGCAGCTGAGAAGCTTTCTCCAGGGCGCAGTTACGGGGGGTAGATGTCAGGCCCGACAGATTCGAATTCTGGATCTAATAAAACAGAATTCTAAAATAGGGCAAATATATATGGAAATTATGTCTATACAACTGGATGATATGGCCAGACAGGAAGCAATATGGGAGGAGAAACTGGTGGTAACTAACTTGGAGCTAAAGCTGGTAACACAAATTGCTGGCTCTATCTTGCTGTCTGGTAGTCTTAAGAGTCAGTCATATATGGCTTTGTTCAATTTGTATTATACGCCTGCAAAGATAGCAAAATGGAAGGCGGGGAGGGGGGATAAATGTGCAAGATGTGGCCTTTATGCAGCAGACTCAATTCATATGTTTTTTTTCTTGTCCTGTACTTCAGCCACTCTTGTTGGAGATTGAGTGCTTTATGTTGCAACCTTTGGGAATACCGATATCTATAACAGCAACCCTGGTTTTGTTTGGTATAGAATCTGATTCAGATTCGGGCAGACGAGTGGCACTCCATAGAGGCTTTAAGTTTATCTGCAGTCGGTTTTGAGGCTATGTATAACGTCACAGTGGCTCGACCCGGACCCCCCGTCTTTTCTTAATTGGAGGGCTAAGATAATCTCAATATATAACACGGAATCGGCACTGTATAAACTAAAAGGTATCTCAAAGAAAAAATTGGGGGCCTTGTTATGGGAGCCGATAAGAAACTGGGTACAATAATGATGTTTTTGTTATACTTTGATGCTTTTATTATTCTTTATGTGCTGTGTGGTTTTGTTTCTTCTTTCTCTTTGCCTTAATATGTAATGCTTCCTTGCTGAATCAATAAAATTTAAAAAGAAAAAAAAAGAAAAAGGAAATAAGAACTATCACCTGTGAAATCACATATTTTATGCACTCTGCGCTGATATTTCAAGCAATACCTCGGAATTCTGTGCAGCTGCAAACATTCTTTCAGCAGAGTGACACAAGTTCAGTCAAATTATCATGGACTTTGGCCATATGATGCATATTTGATGGATAGTGTGCAAAATAAAATAATTATTTTGTCCAGAAAAAAAAAAAAGAAAAAGGAATCAATCTTGGTTTCTACTACTGTTAATCGTTGGTCTAATCCGTCTGTTTTAGTATTAAATTGTGTAATATCTGCTCTGATGGATTTGGCCTCTGTGGTGAGAGAAAAGATATTAATGTCCATATCTGTCAAATGACAACTGATAGTTGAAATTTCTTGTTAAATACGATCCATAGTTGCCCCTGACATTGTAGAGGAGGTGGCCGAAGACTGATCAGACATTGACGAGGATGAGCCTTTCGCAGTCACACTTTGCGATTGTTTGAGAACTTCTGCGAAGAGAGGTTGCTTGGAATTTTTGGTCTCGTTCTTATGATAAGGCATTTGGAAATCACCTGCTTTATATTAAAAGAATGTTAATAGCAGTAGCATGAGACCTCCTGCCTGGATTATAACAGTGATTAAGTCTGACAAATTAAGTATGTGTATTGAAAAGAAATCAGGAAGAAAACAGTAATGAGATAGTGAACTGTGACAGAGTCAGAATACCATGGAAGTCACAGGCAGAGATATTTGTCTCATGCATGCGATAATCACTGCACCTTCACTTTGGAGAGACCACTATTGTAGTAGTGACGCAGTTAATGCAAAAATTACATGCCAGAAGTCACTTGGTTGTTTAACAAAGTTTTGAACAAAAAGCGTAGCAAATCTTAATATAGTAGCAAAGCGGAAATTACTGTGCTTGGTATTCTGTTGCGCAGTATATTAGAGGAAGCCTTATGAGGAGACACTGTAATAGTGACCAGGCGCTGAAAACTCAAAATTGAGAATGCGTCACAGACAATTGTTCTTGTCAGTACGCAGTATAGTTTTGCAAAAATAATGTGCCCAAATAGCCGGAAATAATTTTGAAGTAACCTGAATATAGTGTTGAATAGTATTGTTGATATAAGGAGCTTTAAGTGGGTTTGTGATAGTCTGAGAGTATATAATTCTCAGAGATGCTGAATATAAGGCTCCATTTTTTAAAAAAGTTGCCCGCTAATAATTTATTAATGCATTGGGGCTCCAGAAAGGCATAAAAGCTAAATGGAATGCTCCATTTTCAAAAACTGTCCACAAGAAGCAGTCCACTGAGGCTCCAGAGAGGTATGTAAGAGCTGGTCATAAGCAGCACAACAATGCGCAAAGAATTCTGCGAAGAGGCCTTACCAGCATATGAAGGGGAGCGAGAGCCAAAGAGAGTGTTGTTTTCTTAGCTCCGTGCCCATTGAGGAGGGCCCCACTTGAGGAGAAAGTGTCGCACACCAGCCACACAACACAAGAGCCGGGGATTCACACTACAGAGATAGGCCCGGCGCGGGTCTTGTGAGAGAAAGACCGTTGCGCTGAATATGGGCACTAAATGAGGGTGGAGACTCACAAAATCAGCCCAGCCGCTGCCACTACACTCATCTGGTCAGAAACGTCGGCACCAAGGTCCTTGGCGCGTTGAGGAGAGTGTCTCCTCTGTTCGGAGTTCCACCCGAAGTGGAGCTCGACGCTCTGGCGGCCATCTTCCTGCGTGGCCAGACCACGCCCCCCCTGCAGGTGGATGTTGATGTGTGTGCACATGCATATTTGCGTGTGCTTGGGTAAGGTAAGGTAGTTGGGACTGTGGATGGGGAAGAGGAAGGAGGGGTGAGGGACTGCTGGATCAGGACACTGCTGCCGTCAGTGTGTAGGCCAGTGACTGATTCGATCTCTGTAGGGCAGAAATGTCCGAGTGGATGCCCTCCATGTATGACAAAAACTGTGTCCAAAAACTGGTCTGCGCATGGAGGACATTCAGCACGGATGTCTACCCCACAGTGATCTGCTTCAGCAAATCCACGGCCTCCACACTTAGAGCAGCAGGGGGTGAAGGGGGTGCAGGGCCTGGCCCAAAGGAGACATGCTCCCCACATGGGTGCGGCGAGGTACACTGGGCATGGGAGTAGCTGGGAGGGTGGAGATGGGTGGTGGTGGTGGTGGCGGACTCAAATGTAGTTTTAATCACTCCTGGCTCACTCACCACCTCAAGGGAGTAATCACTGGAGGTGTAATCTTCAGCAGCTCCTTCTGATGGTGATCTGGAGCTGCTCTCAGTATGGCTCCCCTCACCCTCCATGCTACTAGGTCCCTCCTCCTCCTCCTTCGCACTGGACCCAGTCTGGCGAGCTGCTTCCCCTTGGTCCGTGGCACCGTGCCTTCTCCGGTAGCCAATGCTGATGCTGTGAACAAGAATGCCAAAGAGATTCACATGAGTCATCCACATGTTCTTGACACATGGGTGTCATCACAAATCATCACAGAGCAAGCATATACATAATTTTGACTAGAGCTTTCTACTTATTACACATATGTGTACATGGCACTTGCCAGTCTGCCAATTAACCATGGTTCCCAGACACTTGATGTCATGTGCAACATTGGTTAGATCAATGTCAATTCCCACAACCACATTATCAACTCTTACACTACGTAGCATGTGATCTGATTTGTAATGCTCCTGACGGTCTTGTGCCATGACATACCTGTCTCATCTCCTGCAAGGGAGTCTTGAAGTGACACTGCAAATGGGATGCACATGTTTGAAATGTGAAATGTTAACCATTCTTCAATCCTCAGCGATCAAATTGTGAAGCCATGGCTATGGCCTCACTGGGAAAATGATCAGCCTGCAATACAGCAGGCTTTCATAGTCAGTGCATGACTCATTTTACACAGATAAAAGTGATAGTGGTCATTTGTCCCGTGTCCTAGGTCTTCTGCTGTCAGGTCACACATCTGATTCTCATTTTGTAAAAAACAAAGTGGTAGGCCTAGGTAGGGTGAGAGGCACTTGGCCCACTGTCTCGTGTCAGCCATGGACAGTGTTAGGGAGATTCTCCAGGATGTCATGCACATTGTATACAGTCTAACAGTTACATATTTGTACAATATCAAACACAATTTGAAGACCAATGACTGCATCATCACAATGCTTCATGTGGTACACTATGTAACCGGCCTGTCTGGGTGCACCATCTGTATGAACTAGTAGTACAGAACCTCAACATCACATGATTCCAATCAACACTGTGTACCAATCCTGTCTAGACTACTTCAGTCCACATCTTTGGGTGCCAAGTCTGCATGTCTCTTATGTGATAGACGCAATTTGCACACTTTGACAAGCTGACATTGCTCTTGTTCCCCACCAGGGTTTGTGAATTCACAAACGAAATTGGATGCACAGTTGACATCTATCATGATGAAAGTAATGCCTCATGCACATCGACAACCAAGCCACAAGTATGTATCTTCAAGAGATTTTACACACATGTAAACAGTTGTGTATGTGAAACAAAAATCATACATTTGAAGTGTAGCCTTCTTTCCAACAGTGACCACCTGTGTATGTCAAAGATTGTCACGTTTAGTCACTGTAACAGAGTCTGACACATGGTTTCTCTCATTTTAATGGGAAAAATGGAATAACACATACAACCATTTGATAGGCCAATGTCACAGTTGCCCAGAATCGGTATACCTCTCCTTGGCCCATGGGATACATGTGATTATGCTGAGCACTACAGCTAGGACAGAAATCTGGCACAATAAGCAAGATGAATTCAACAAGGCATCCACATTAGTGTCACCTGCAGCCAGGATGTATAGCATTGGCATCACACACCTGTGTGCTCCACTTGCAACATACTGCACATATATATTTCAACCACACTGAGTACAGTTCATACAAATTGTCTCACTCATGATGGTCATCTCCATGCACATGTTGTTGTAGATTGTAGGGGTGGGTGGAATTTGCGAAATTCACTTTTGCAAACTATCGCGAAAATGTTAAAAAGTCTCCGCAAACACGCGGAAATATCACGAAGATGCGGACATTTTTTTCCCGCCCGTTCGCGGTATTTTCTGCGTGATCGCGGCTCGCCAACTTACCCATGCGGTTGCTCACGGGCGCGAGATCTCAATCATCTCATACTCTTGCGGAGCATGATCGTGAGAAGAAAGACGTGATCAGCGAAGAATGACGTGATCGCGTGACAAATGACGTTAATGCGGGCGCGAACTGTCGCGAGACAGCGCAAATGGCTACCAACAATTCAACATCTCGTGGAGAACGCGACCGGATTGGGAAAACTTGTCGGCGAATGCGGGGATTCAGATAAGGCGATCGTGCGCACGCGAGAATGTATTTGTTTACAGCACGAGCAAGAAAAAAATTTCCGGTAAGATGCGGATTGCGGAAATTTTGACATTTTCGCGCTCTCCGCGGAACGTGAAAATGTCAAATTATCGCAATTTCCGCGAGCGGAACGGAATTTTAGACCAGGCCTAGTAGATTGTGCTGATCACATGAGCATGGAACTACAGTCACTACCTTGGACATAAGTGACCCACATGTCACAGATGGAAAGTTGTACAATCGAGAATTTACTAGTCATTGTGCATATGCATCTTTTGAGACAGAACTGTGGGTTTGGATGACTTACGAACTGTCAAAGGAGCAACATACATGTTGAACATAGGTATGTGACATGGCACATAGTCACCCCCTCCTTCCTGCTGTCTGGCCTTCAACTGCCCATCCATGTCAGAGAAGACCACCGCCAGAATCCAAAGCATGTGGGGGGTCAGGGTCCGGCGTCCGCTCCTCTTGGGAGGTGACAGGCTGAGTTTGACACATGCAATCCTCCGCGTCCAGCTACAAGGTCATGCCACCTTTTCTGGCAGTGGCAGACGCGTCAGTTGGTGACCCCCACTGAATGAACTATCCGGGCGATGGTCTGCCACATCTTGGCCTTCTGATGGGAGTCGACCTGTGAGGATGACATGGTGACAGTCCCTTAATTCACATGCTACATGTTTCAGAGTCACACAACTTTACACATTGTTCAGGATAAGATTGCCAACAATCTCTAAGGGGTGAATAAGTGGCATTATGGGCAGTTATCCTGTGTGCAATGATCCCTTCATCCCATATGAACAGTGCTGAGAAGTCAACACCACCCAGTACACACCCTTCTACAGCAGTGTACCTGCCCAGAACACAATTCTGCACATAGCAAAACTTACAGGAACTCTGTTTGCATGCTTGTCCTTGAGATTCCCAATGCTAGCAGTGCACAGTTTTGCATATGTCCAATGAAAAGGCAGTGGAATCATCACTGACCTGCTCCTCTGGTGTGCCGTACAGCTGCCTGTACAGTGGAAGGAGGATGTCCAGCAGGGCCTGGTTTTCCTCTTCTGTGAATGCTGGGGCCCCGTCCACTGTACGTGCCATGGAAGCTCTCAGAGGATGTGGACACAGCAGCAGAGAGATGGGGAGATGCAGGTAATGTGCAGGTAGTGCAGGCAAGTGAGCTCTGTAGGGAATAGACATCCTTTTAACTGTACAGCAGAGATGATCTCAATTCCATGCGGACAAAGCGAAAAGTCCAACTCGGCCGCATTATCCAAATCTGTCCAATCCATAGCATTGCTAGTATCCGACGCACCTACCGTGACGTTCAAAATAGCCGCATTAGCTCGCATTGACTTAGAGACATTGGTGATGGAAGATTACCAATTCGTTTTGCTCTCATATCCGACACGCAACGCGCATCTATCATCATGATGACCAACAGCCAATGGGTGCAGCAGATTCGGTTTGGAAGCGGCTTTCGCATCCTTTGAATACTCTCTCGTGTCATTGACCATGACGACCAACAGCCAATGGGTGCATCAGTCTTGGTTTGGAAGTGGCTCCCGGCTGCTCTGAATACCCACCGCGTCGCTCACCATGATGACCAACATCCAATGGGAGCGACAGACTCGGTTCGGAAGCGGCTCCCACGTCCTTTGAATACTCAGCTGCGTCATTCACCATGATGACTAACAGCCAATGGGTGCGACAGACTTGGTTCGGATGCGGCTCCCGCATCCTTTGAATATTCACACGCGTCGCTCACCATGACGGCCAACTGGCAATGGGTGCAACAGACTCAGTTTGGATGCGGCTACCGCATCCTTCTACTGATCAGTCTGCAGGGCAGACACTAGTGCAATTGAAGATGTTCTGGTGCAACACATGTGTGGGAACAGTGTTTTCATGATATATTGTACATTTGAATTGATAGCTCACACTCCAATGAGGAGCTTACCTTGAGGGGCAAACAACACACTGTTTGTTAGTCCCATTACAATATTGAGAGTACACTTCGCAGATTACCCTCCTAGGCTTGGTCACAGTCCCAGGGGATAATGTGTGAAAACATGTTTTGGTTACACATAGTCACTGCTTTGGTGGACTGTGTGACCCACTGTGCATTGGGGGAAGTTTCTGACTGTGAATCTGCTGTGTCTGGGTCATGTACATCGCAGTCAATTCTGAATTTTTGTACTGTGACATTTATCAGCCACATCAGCTTGTGTATGTTATGTGAGTTGCTGTTGTGTCTTTGTGTCCCAGGCTTACGTGGATGATTGCAAACTAAATGCCACCCCTACATTGTAGGTGTTCAGTGGATGTGATTGTACATGTTTGTCAGACATGACATCATGACAGTGTCCAGTCTGTGACAGAAGTGTGCAGGTTTCTCATGGTGACCCACTGTATGTATGATGTGTACCAAATATCTGGCATTACGTGATCCTATTGTGTGTACCTTTCCACCATGTGGTGGCTGTCACAAACCCATTTCTTGGCTAATGTGTTTGGGGGTTGTTGAGTATGTGATGGTTGCCCACATATACGGTGACATACATTAGTGACTATTTACAGTACAGCACTCACACTGTTGTGTAACCATAGTTTGGTGACATGTCTAGAAAGGGAACTAATGCTGTGCTTTGCATCTAGGCTCAACAATTATCCTATTGATGCTCTTTTCCAATGTCCTGTGACTTATTTTTGTCCAGATATCATGTTAGGTGTGTTGCAATGCATGTAGCTTTGTACGTTGTAAACTGACATCAACTGTGTTTATACTCTACACATAGGTATCGCAGAAGACCTCCAGTCGACAGGCCCTTCGCCGACCTCCAAACCATGGAAGAACGTGATTGCATCCGTGGATACCGCTTTACCAGGCCACTTATTGAGGAGCTGGCTGACCAGTTGGTACCACATTTGCAGCCAGGATGCCCATATCCCACTGCACTGACCCCCAAGGTGAAGGTGATGGCGGCCTAACATTTGTTCGCCACTGGTTCATCCCAGTATACTGTGGGAACATTAGGTGGCATGTCCCAGACCATGTTCAGCCAAGTGCTTCGTGATGTTTTGGAGGCATTGCTACATTTCCTGGACCAATACATAAAGTTCCCAACACCTAGACAGTTGACAGGCATTAAGGGGGAGCTCTATGCATTGGGGTCCATGCCACATGTCATTGCCTCAATTGATGGGATACATGTAGCTTTGATCCCACCACAAGCCAATGACCAGACCTAAAGGAATCGCAAACATTACCACTCAATCAATGTCCTGGCAGTATGTCTTGCTGACATGTTGGTCTCCCATGTGTGTGCACGTTCCCTGGATCAGCACATGATGCGTACATCATGAGGAGTAGTGCCATACCCCAGTTGATGTCTCAGCTGCAGCCTGAGCGTGCCTGTCTTGTTGGTAGGTTATGTTGTATGTTTATGTTGTGGGTGGCTTGTATTTCAGATTGTGCTCTGTTTTCAGACAACTGGCGTATTTTCTGTGTTCAATGTAGGAGACTCTGGATACCCCAGCAGGCCTTGGTTGCTGACACCACTCTGGAACCCTGCCACCCCAGCTGAGATTCATTACAATGAGGGACATGGGAGGACCAGGCGAGTGATTGAGCACACATTTAGGCTACTGAAGAAGACAAGGTTCCAGTGCCTGGATCGGACAGGAGGTGCACTACAATATGGCCCCTGAAGGTGTGCAAGATTATACCTGCAGCATACATGCTCCACAACCTGGCAATCCGGAAGGAAATACCACTTATACTGGATGATGGAGACCAGCTGCCACCAGCAAGGGAGGAACCAGACTTGGGACATGATGCCAGTGATGATGAGGATGATGAGGGTGATTTGCGACAACAACTTATCTGCAACTTTTCCACCTAAATGTGAGAATTGAATGGGAGGAGTCAGCCCCTAAATGTTCATTTGTGTGTTGCTGTTGTCCTATGTGTATGTGCTGCTGAGTATATGTTATTCTTCAATGGTTTTGGACCGAATTGCCTAATCCTATTTTGTATGTGACATGGACAATGCTACACTCAGTAACAACTTGTATTCACACTGACATTGACATGCTTTAGATGAGACAGTTTGCAACATTAAGGTACTTCATTCCTGAGTTCCTGACTAAATTATGTTTTTCTCCTTCCCAGGATCATTCACCATGTGAACTGCTGAGTTTTGACCAGACCAGAGCCATGATCCTGTGTCATACTCGAACAGTGAATAGTGTTGTACATCCCTGGGCCATGGCACCTTTTGAACAGATTGTCATTTATCTGGACTTTTGAGAGTTTTGTGACTGTGTGATGTGATTGCAGTTTGTGTCAAGGTGCAAGGTTGAATCATATAAATAAACCTGTGCTCCACATTAAGGTGTGCCTTGTCTGTTTGCACACATCCACAGGTTATCATGATACAAAACATGTTCCATAGAGATCTGTTTTGGTAACAATTAATTTTTTGGGTGTTTGCAAATAGGGACATGTGTGCTGACAGTAGACTATGATGGCATCAGTACCATGTACAATGAGTTGTGTGATGACCTTGTTGTGTCTGTCTATCATGCTGTGACTGGTTACATCTACTGCCAAGCCAGTAGTTGACAGTAATGATTTGATTACATGTTCAATTTTGTGGACACCTTCAGCTTTGTTCTTCAGTGCATCATTTCAACGTGTACATTTGTTTTAAAAGTCATGACATGAGCAAGTATTTCATACAAAGTGATTTATTTCAGTGCATGGTTGGTTGATGACAAATGAGATGATGGGGAGTGATCAAACAAAACTGGGGCAACAAAGGGCAGAAAGGAGTTGGTAGTGATTGTAGATGAAGTTGTCAGAAGCAAATCCACAGTTATTTAAGTCCAAAGTCCAAATAAGACCCTCCAGCCAATGTGGGAGAGTTCAGTGAGTGCCAGCAAAGTGCGCGCTTGGCACACAATGGAGGGTATCAGTAGCAGGTTGACACTTCTTTGGGGTGATGCATAGCCATCAGTCTCTCATGTGGTATTCTTTTTTGGACGACCCTTTTTCTCGGGGGGGCTCAGGTGCAGGCAGCGTCGGCGGTGCAGGGGATCTCCACCAGCATCCTCATCAGTCCCTGTGGCAAGGGCAGATGTTGATACACCTGATGTTGTGGGCACCCAGGGAGGAGTGGACATGTTGGTGGCTAACTGGCGGAGGCAGGTGAGAATGTCCCTGTGCACAGCCATCAGGCCATCAATTCTTGACATGTAGTTGTCCACTTTTGCATAATGGGCTGCCTGCTGTTCTTGCATGGTCATGAGGATCCCAACTACCTGTCAAAATCCCCTGTGCAACCCTCATATGCATTGAGAATTCTGGATAGGTGTGAGTCATCTGCAGCATCAACACAAGCTGCATGTTGGAGCATGTCCCCACTGCCCCTCCCACCACCCCTATCCACACGAGCATGATAGCTGGCTCACCACAGAACCTCCTTCCTCTTTGACTATGGTGTTGTTGTCCGCCAACTTCAGAATGCCCCATGTTGCTGTGCTTTCGGTGTTAGCTCGGGCTGTTGTGTCCGTGAGGGTAGGGGTCAGCTGGGTGTTGGTTGATGAGGTGGGAGGGGTTGCAGAGGATTCTAGTGTCACTGCTGCTGTGGTCTGACCCACACCTGATGGGCCAGGTAGTTCATCATCATCTGAAGGATGTGGAGTGACCTCATCGCGGGTGAGCTCAGGGTTAACCAGAGTCTGGGACTGGATGTCCTGGTTTGTTGCTGAGGAGTTCCCACACCATTCCCCAGTGTCAGCCATCTTGCCAGTACATTCCCATTCACTCTCAGGGACAGCATAGTCACAGGTGTGATGTTTGGGCTGGGTGAGAGGAGTGTGTGTGGGACAGGGCCTGATGGGAGTTGAAATCAGTGCAAATACTCCTCCTCCCACATGGCCCAACAAGCCCACCTTGAACTGTGCTTACCTCACAGTGAGTGGAAAAGTACCGGCAAGATGGCTGACACTGGGGACTAGTGTGAGACAGCAGCCCCCAGTGTCAGCCATCTTGCCAGTTGTGCTCCTGGTATTCCATAGATGCCCTCCGGCAGAAGGATTGCATGCCCTTCTCCTCCCAGGAAGTGAAGTGCACAAGTAGTGTAGGAGGGACACCACCAGTCTACTGACTTGAGGTGGGTAATCTTGCAATCAGCTTCTTGACCCTGCTTCACACATCATAGTACTGCTCCTGATATCACCCATTGTACGCAGCCCAGGTGCTTGAGCGTTCACCTTGTCAACTATCATCTCCTACATCCTATTTCACTGGGACAGGGTGGTCTGTTGGACTTGGTTCCCAAAGAACTGTGGCTCTTCTCTGAGTGTTTCATCTACAAGTACTTCCAACTCCTTATCTGTGAAATGTGGCTGCTTTGGGGGCATGGTGAGGGTGAGTGTGAAGTTGTGGGTGAGTGTGAATGGGTAAAAGAGTATGTGTTTGAGGGTGTCCTTTTCCCCCCAAAAAATGGTAGTTGTTTGGTGGTTTATGTGTGTGTGTAGCAGGGAGCAGTGGATCAGTGAGTACTTTGGTGTCTTCTGGTCAGTCCTGTTGTTGCAAAAGATCATGGTCATCTGGTGTGCCCTGTTCTTAGGTGGATTGGTCGGTGTGGCTAATGATTTAGATTTTTTGGGGCGTGGCCAATGCTTGTTTAACTGATATTTGACATTTCCCAATTGCATTTTCTGTCACAAACTGACACGTTTCAAAGACCGCATCGTACGCATCATCATCTGTTCACATGTTGAACCACATCTGATTCATGCCCGCAATGCTATGTTTCAGCGTTCCCAAACAATTTGGTTGCTTTCTCTGTCACAAACTGACACGTTTCAAAGACCGCGTCATACGCATCGTCATCTGTTCGCAGTCTGATTTATACCAGCTATGCTATGTTTCAGCGTTCCCAAAAGAGTCGGTTGGATCAGGCTTGTTTCCAGACAGATTGGTCGGACTAATCGGACTCCAAACAAGTCGGTATGAGTTTAAATGCATTGCATCGTACTCCATCGTTCGGACTGCTCGCATTGAACTCGTTCGCAAAGCATTCCGGAACAGAGTCGGTAGGAATGCTTTCTGAATGAGATCATACTCGAGCCCTATGTGTGCCAAGTTATGTGCTGCCTTGGGAAACTAGCAAACTCATATTGCCCTGGGGCACTACATTAGTGAAAGATGGACCAGCTGTTTAAAGTAGCCAATCCATCTTTCTCTGTGCAAGTGGCAATGGCCTGCACTCCAACGGTGGGGGTTAATCCCTCGGCAGGCGTGTGCAGTGAGTTACTCTTCCCGCCAGTAGGAGGAATCTGGGGGTCCATGGGACACTCTTTTACCCCATACAGGGGTTGCCCTTGGGAAGCATGCTGGCTGTGCAGTGAGTGCTTCTCCCAACTGTCTATTTTCCTTTGCACTAGGGTCCAACATAAGGTGCTGGTACATAGCGAACTGTTTACCTCATTAACATGGGGTGCACTACCATGTTAATGAGAGAACACCCCCTTAAGATAACGCTGGTGCTATATAAACACCAGAGCTATTTGTATTATAGAAGAAGGCATAGGAAAGTAAAGATGCCTTTAGTTGCGAAATTGTGGAGCTGGCCTACACCCAACTCCAAACCATGCTGACTTTGTAGAAGGCACCGTTTTGCACCTTGAAACCCATGCTGGTCTGTTCTGTTTGCTTATGGGTTTTCAGATGGATGTGTTATGAAGGAGGGACAAGCTACTTCAGTTTGAGTGTGGATTTTCCTTTGTCACCTACTCCACTGACCATGCAGTCCACAAGAAGTTAAAGCTTTAGAGTTATTTACACATCAAATAATTTCCAGCACTTTTCTGGCCTACGTTTAGGCTTCATTGTGCTTGTTTTCATGTGTTGCTAACTGAGTATTCCACATAGATTTCCCACTGTGAGTCTACTGTTTCTACCTCTTAATATGTAGCACTTATATATCACAGGCATGTTGAGTGGATGAGTAAGGACAGCAGGCCTAACAGCAGCCCATTTTTTCAGACCCTTTGTGAAGGTTGTTTTCAATGAGTTTCACATGTAATCAGCTCCAATTTATTTGTCAGGATGTGTAAGAGAGGAAAATAAATATGTTTTCCAATAGAATATTTTAGAATTGCCTGACCCCCAACTCTAAAGCATACACACTTTGTAGAATGCACAGATTTCCCCCTTAAACCAGATGCTATTCTCGTGTTTCATTACCACTTTTAAAATGGATTTTGTAGGAAGGAGGGGTGAGTTATGGTGATCTTCTTTGTTTCATTCTTACTTTTCAAAGGTATACTGTAGGAAGGAGGGTTGAGTTACTTTAATTTTACTTTAGATTTTCATTTGTATTTGAACCTAGTTAAATCATCATGCACTCCACAACAAGTTAACACTCTTGAGATGATTACAGACCAATATTAATAAATTAAAAATTTTGAGTCGTGTTCTGGCCTACTGTCGGGGGACTTCATTTTGCATGTTTCCAAAAGTTACTAACCTACTATTCTAAACAGTTTTCTCAGGGTTAAAGTGATATTTGAACTTTTTCAGATGTAATACTTGTGTTTCACACTCATGTTCAGTGAACGAGTAAAGTGCAAAGTGAGTTTTCACTTTACTTTCTAAAGCCAAATCTCACCACTTAGGTAAGCCTAGAACAGCTCACTCTTCAGGCCTTTTCTGAAGTGTTTTTCTAATGTGTTTCATGTAGGCTCAGCTTAAATTTCTTCGTAAGGGTATAAAAGAGGAAAGTAAACTTCTCAGATGGAATATTTTGGACCTACCTGACACCCAACTCCAAAACAAAACTAACTTTATAACATTTTCACTTTTTCGCCCTTTTGCTCTGTTTCATTATGAATTTCCAAAGGTATCTTATAGGAAGAAGGGGCAAGTTACTTCAGTTTCACTTTAGATTTTCCTTTAACGTATATTCCAGTTATCACACACACCACAAGAAGTTAAAGCTCTAGAGATGATTACATAATAAATAATTTTCAGCAGTTTTGGCCTACTTTAAAACTTTATTTCACATGTTTTCATGAGTTACTAATGTACTATTGCACAAAGTTTTCTTAGGTTTAAAGTATTGTTTGTACATATTCAGATCTAACATGTATTCTACAGTCATATTCAGTGGCCGACTATATAGAGTTTTTTGTCCGGTTTCTAAAATTAAATCTAACACCTTTGGTAGTCCTAGATCCTAGATGAATCCTACTTTTTAACACAGTTTCTGACCTGTGAGTCCAAGGAGTCCCATGCATATTCAGCTCCAATTTCTTTGTCAGGATGTGAGAGAAGAAAGTGCCGGTGTCCAGATGGAATATTTTAACACCCAATTTAAAACCATGCTGATTTGTAGAATGTGCAGTTTCCCACTGTAAAGCTTGTGCTGGTCTGCTCCGTATCATTACTTCACCTCAACTTTTCAAACAGACACATCTCTCTAAAATGACTTTTCTGTACTTGTCTTCATTAAACCAATATAACACTATTGAAAACACTTGTTGCAGTTTTCAATGGTAAACAGCCCTTACTACGAATCCGTCAGCCCGCATGTTGTTATCATGGGGTCATTACAACAACCGTGATCTAACAACGCATACCATTACCCCCCAAGTTGTAACAATGACTTGCGGAGGGGGGAGAAGGTGTTGGATTTAAAATCCAACACCTTCCCTACTGTCTGCACAGACTGGAGTTGGAATTGTAAATTATATTATTCCAACATCCAGCACCCCCCTCCGCAAGTCGTTGTTACGACTTGCGGGGTAATGGTATGCGTTGTTACAATGCAGTCATTGTAACGACCGCGTTATAACAACATGCGGGGTGACGGCAAGCGTAATAAAGAGGTATATTCGTTTTCTATGTCAAGGCAAAATACCACAACATAATAGCACATTCACTATGTAGTGCACCCATGCACCACACTAGGTGACCTATACTTGACAAACAATTCAGGTAGGTGTAAATAACTGCAGAGAATAATTCACAATAAACCAACATTGAACCCTCCCCTGCTACTGTAAACCAGTTTCTTTGGCAAGGATCACAGGGATGGGGTCACTGAGGCCTTTAGAAGCCCGAGGGTGCTGTTCATCCCCCTGCCTTTAAAAAATATGCTGGGCCCTGGAGTCGCCGGGGTCGAAAGCGGTCTGGGGAGGGGGCCGCATGCCGCCTCCCCATCAAAAATACATTAGGCCCTGAGGGATGGGTCCATGGGCCGAAATTGACCTGGGGAGAGGCCTTGTAGCACCCTGCCCCTGAAAAAGACATTGAGATTGGGGCATGGGGTCCCCTGGGCCGACAGCGGCCTCAGAAGTTGGAGCTGTGTGCCCGCATCTCCATAAATAAGATGTTGGACCCTGGGGGATGGAGTCCCTGGAGCCCAAAAGGGCCTGGAGAGGGGGGGCATGTACACCTTTCCCCTAAAAACAAAACCCCTCTTCACCCCCGGGCCCTGCCCACCCTGGAGGGTTTTTAGAAAACAAGAGCAGGAGCCCATGCTTGTTTTTTTATTTTTATTTTGCTGTGGATTTGCGGATCCTCTATGAATTCTTGGCCAAATCGGTTTTTTAAAGCACTTTCAGTGCCAGACAGGGTCTCTGGGATCCCACCACCAAGCCTAGGGGGTCAGGGTATCCCTACCCTGCCCCTATTTGTCCATTTTTAAACTTTCTTTAGAACTCAGGACTGAGGTCTGCGTTGTAAGATAGCTGCCACCACTTCCTGGTTGAGGTGGTGACAGCCAATCCGATCTCAGCTTGTGATCTGTCGAGATATGCGGGAGGCTCTGCAGCCCCAGATATACAAAGTTTTTGAGCATTAATTACTCAAAAACTACTGAATGGATTTACTGCAAAACACAAAAAGCTCTCTTTCTTGACCAAGATATAGCTTTCTGCCAAATTTGGTGTAAATCCGTTCAGTGGTTTAGCTATAGCTGTGTCTAAAGTTCCTATTAGAAAATGAATGGGGAAAACGTGTTTCGGGACCCTCCTTCTTTATCAGCCTCCGCTTGACGGATCACCCATGCACTTTCCATGCACAAACAGGTCAAAAAGTGGCACCTTTTTTGAAAAGTGTTGAGGAGATTTGTGAAACAGCGCCAATGTTATTAGTGACCCAAAAAATCTATTTCCTACAGATACTATGCTAATTATAACCACCCAGTGGCGACCATCACAGAGTAGTGTGTGTATATATAGATTGATAAAGGCTTCTGGGAAGCTGAAACGCGTCTCTCCAGCCACAGGGTTGAGGGAGACATGAGGAAATAAAGATGAATAAGTAAATCTGTATTTGTAAAGCGCGAACTACTCACACTTATGGGTCTCAAGGCTCTGGGGGCTGTTGTGGAAATTAAGTGAGCTATTGCCCAGAGTCACATGGTGCTGAGCTGCTGCCAGAGCCGGGAATCAAACTGTGAGCCCTGTGCTCTGAAGTCAGCTGCCCTGGCCTCTGCACCACACCACACCATTTCAAGCAAGCCTCGAGTACGTGCCTTCTTCTTTGGGCAGGATTGTGTGTGATATATGTCTATATATATATGTATTCCACTTGCCTTCTCAGATTGCTCTCACACCAAGAATGACCGAGCCCAGATCCGTAAGCGTGATATATATATGTATATTTCTATGTATGTATCTATGTGTGTGTGTGTGTGCGTGTGTGTGTGTGTGTGAGTGTGTGTGTGTGCGCGTGTGGGTGTGTGTGTGTGTGTGTGTGTGTGTGTGTGTGTATTCCCAGAAAATAAGAAATGTTAAAGTGACATTATAGTTTAGTAAAAGTGTCAGTTCAAATGTAACATTTGAAATCTAAAACAAAAACACTGAAATGTACCATTTATAGTTTAATGAGTTCACTGAGCTTACTAGAACTTGTGCCCCCACATCGGAAATAACAAAATTAATGATATCACTGTGCATAGTGAGTGTGCAAGTTAAAGTTACTTCATTTAACTCTAACAGGTGAATTTCTGAGTATTTTTAGTTTAAAGTGTTATGTTTTATCTTAAATATAACGTTACTTTAATCTTTGTCTTTTTCAGTGCCTTTCAAAGGTTTACTTCCTATAAAGTAAGATCTTATTATTATACTCAACACCCATCATGTGGCCAAAGCCCCACTGCACATGGCTTTTAACCATGCATGGTATGGAGTTGGTTGTAGTTCCTCTTCACCCACAGACACCCAACCAACATTTTTTTGTATTTCATTTTCCTGGTACCTCAGGTGTCCCTCTATAGTCCAACAGGAGTCCTCTGGACCGCGGCGATACCCCCCCCAATTTTCATTTTTATTTTGGCCCAGGCAGGCCCACTCTGGGACCCACCCACAAGGGTTAGGATGTCAAGGTATCCCTATCCTACACCCTTATATCTTTTATCACAAACATTTTCAGGACAGGGGACCAAGTCCCAGAGTCCTGTAATGACCCTTCAATATATCCCGTCATGTTTTGCCCATCCTATCAGAGCACCCCAGGATTATCTCCATGGCCCCACAGGAGCTCTCACTCTAATCTGTTTACTTGCATGACTATCAAGCTATGCTGGGAAGAGGTAAGGAACAGCAACAATCACAGAGTAGACATAGTAGGGCATCCAGGAGTGCTCCTCATAAAAATGAAAGGGTAAACAACGACCTCCTATACAACAAAACGTAAAGAGACAGAAATATTTTACATCAAGCTAGAGGCCTTAATTCTGGGTCCTGTGGTGATCAGTGACTGCTGGTTAATGTTAGTGTTAAAATATTTGTAAAGCGCATGGCTGCCCCAACAACGGGGCGCCCCACCAACGGGGTGTCCCAGCGCTAAGGTCGGCAGGGTGAAGCAGGCAGGAAGGCAAATAATGATCAGAGAATGGCCAGGTCTTCATGGCCCTTCTAAAGGCCCAATGGTCAGAAATGGGTGGAGAGTGGCAGGGAATTCCAGAGGGCGGGGGCGATCACCTTAAAGGAGCACCCGCTAGCTGTGGCCCTTCATACTCGGGCACATGGGCAAGGTGGAGCTCAGCCGAGCGCAAGGCATGGGCAGGCACATAAGGAAGACACAGATCACTCAGAATCCCAGGGCAAAGGCACCTGAATATTTTGTGGGTGATACAAAGAACCTTAAAGTGAATTCTTTGATCTATAGGCAGCCAGTGCAGCCGACGGAGGAGGACTGAGACAGGGCAATACTTAGGAAGCGCAAACAGTATACAGGCTGCGGCATTCTTGGGTCGCCGGTGCCTTTTAATCTCTGACTTGTTGGAACTGAGGAGCTGCATTTTGCATTAGTCCAACCTAGCCCGAACAGAAGATTGGACTATCGAAACGTCCTAAAATAGACTTTAGGCCCTGTAAAAGTCTGAACCAGGTGCCTGCTGCAGATTTAGCCTGTGTGTCAAAGGATAAGGTGCAGTCCACCCAGACCTCTAGGTTCTTAACCTCTGGTTTTGGCGGGGGGATGGGCCAAGCACAGGAGTCCACCAATGGTTGCCCTACAGATGGGTATCCCTACCTACAAGAAAAAATTCTGATTTAGTGGAGTTCAATTGAGGACAATTGGCAGTCATCCATTTGGAGTCCTGACTAGGATCATTAGAAAAGGAAAGCACCAGCTGTATGTCATTGGCATATGACACCAGACAGGTGTTGCGAGCTTTTGCTACCAAGGCCAATGGTCGAATGTAAATATTGCACAAAGTGGGTCTCAGTCCTGGGGGACACCACAGCATTGTGGATGGGTGTAGGAGTGGAAGGACAGAGAGATGACTTGAAAAGTCCTAACACCCAAGAAAGACATAAACCAGGAGAGGACATTGCCATCGATGCCGATCTTCCGTAGCCAATGCAGCAGTAACTTGTGGGACACCATGTCAAATGCTGCACTGAGATCGAGCAGAATCAGCGCAGAGGTTCTGCCTTCATCCAGAGAGGCCAGCAGTTGCTCAGTGGCAGCGAAGTGGATTGTGCGGAGGCCTAAAACGATTTTGAGAGAGGTCCAAGAACAAATTCAGTTCCAGGAACTGAGTTAGAATAGTCTTTACATACGATTCTTTTGTTTTAGCAAGGAATATTTTCAGGCCTAGAAGCATCCGATGTCGTTTTTTTTCAGCAAAGGGATAACTTTGGCGTGTTTCCATGAGTTTGGGACCAACGTAGAAGATAAAGACAGATTGGTCAGTTCCAGACACCTTGGTGGGAGACACCCCTGGACATTTATGAAAAGGTCAAGCTGAAAAGGATCATCCGGAGACCCCAACTTGAATCTGATAAACAGAGCCAGAAGCGCTTGAGAAGAGATAGGGGAAAGGAAAGGAGAGAGTGGGAACTAATGCCAGAGGTAGAACCCATATGGGGTTCTAAAACTTTACTCTCAGGGCAAAAACTGTAATTGATGCGCTCAACCTTGCGATGAAGAATTTGGCCAGTACCTCGCACTGAGAGTTGGTGGATATGGTGCTGTCTGGAACAGGAAGGGTGTTGGACCTGGCCCTTTTGGCCGGATGGTCCCTAAACTTTTCGCCTTCCACCTGTACTTTTTCTGACCTGTTGTTGGCTATTCTATGACTCTGGGCACTTTACCTCTGCCGTTCAGTGCTAAAGTGCATATGCTCTCCCTACTTAAAATGTATATGTTGGTTGGATTCCATGATTGACTTATTTGGTTTACTGTCAGACCCCAGTAAAGTCCACCAGGAGTGCCCAGGGCTTGTAAATACAAATGCTGCTGGTGGGCTTGCAGCACTGGTTGTGCCACCCACAGAAGCGGCCTAGTAAAATGTGTCTAAGGTCTGCCATTGCAGAACCTGCGTGCAGTCTGGTATTGTCATGCTGACTGGGCAAGTGCACCCACTTCCCAGTCCCTAAACCTTCCCTTAACTTCATATTAGTCACCCCTATGGTAGGCCCAAGGGCAGGGTGCATTGTAAGCATAAGGTAGGACAAGCCCTGATGTGTGTGGCATGTCCTAATAGTGAATTACAGCCATTTTCGTTTTTCACTATTGTAAGGCTACCTGTTCTCCATAGGCCAGAATGGGCTGTTAGAATTGTCACATCCTATGATCCTAACAGACCCAGGGAACATGGTAGAACATCGAGTTTAGTATGCCTGAACTCAGAATAATAAAACACATCTTTTAGTAAAGTTTATTTTAATATTCTGTGTTTGCAAATACCACTTTTAGAAAGTTGGTATTTGCTTGCCTAACCATTTCAGCCCGCCTCTGCTATGATGTGTATCTGCCTGTCTGGTTTGTGTGAGTGACAGGGCTGGGAAAACCCAGAGGGGCAGGGCTAGGTAGCCTGGTGGTGAATGGAGAGATTGACATCCAGATGGGTGGGAGGAGTGCACCTGGACTCTGAATAGGGCTGTGCTCTGCCACCACAATGCTGGCTCCACCTCCTGTGGAGCGGCTGATGTCTCTGCCCTGCACCCTGAATAGAAAGGCAGAGTCATGTCAACAAAGTGCTCAAGAACTGGTTTGTACTGGGCAAAGGCCCCTCTACCCCAGAGGAACAAAGGAATTAGGGGTATAAATATTGGGACCCTGCTCCCAAGAAATTAGATCCTGCTTGACAAGAAGAACCTCTGCCTGAGGAGAAGGAACTGGGAAAGCTGTAGGAGGAGTACTGTCCCTGACCTGGGGGATTGGCCTGCAGTGGTTGCCTTGCTGCTGAAAGGAGAGGAGAAAGACTACAAAGACTTTATTTCAACTTGTGCTTAAAAGATCTCCAAGGGCTTGTGCTGAGCTTGCCCCCTGAACGAAGTCCCAGGACCAGTGGACTTCACCCCCAAGCTCTCCAGAGTTCTTTGGAAGTGCCTGCTGCTGTTGTTGGGCCTTCTGAGGGACTGCGTGTCGCAAGAAGCTGGAAGCGCGACTCGAGAAGGAGAAGCGTGCCGCCGTCGGAGCTGTTGTCGTCGCATCTCGCAAAGGGTGTCGCTGCTGCAGCATCGCATCGAGCGGAAGAGTCTCGCATCATTCCGGAAGTGTCTCGCAATGCCGAAGAAGCGTGTTGCCATCGCAGCCATCGTAGCTGACGCATTACACCGCATCAAGAGAAGAATCTCACATCGAGGAAGAAGCGTGTTGCAATCGCAGCCATCGTAGTTGGCGCATTGCACCGCATCAAGAATAGCGCCTCGCATCCACGGAGAAGCGTGCCGCCATTGGAGCTGCTGTCGTCGCATCGCGTAAAGGGGTGATGCCGCTGCAGCATCGCATCGAGCGGAAGCGTCTCGCAAACGTCAGAGAAGAGTGCCGCTGCCAAGGCCGCTGTCGTCGCATCGCGTAAAGGGGTGACGCCGCTGTAGCTGACGCATCGAGTCGAGTCTTCTCGCAACATCGGAGAAGCGTAACGCATCGGGAAGATCTTCACGTCTTTTCATCGCATCAGCATCGTTGTAACACTTTTGTTGCCCTGCGTGTCACATCTAAGGTACATTGACTTAAAGTGTCGCATTTAAGAACTTAAGAGAACTAAGCAAACTTCTACCATCTTAAGTAACAGTATTGTGTATTTTTGTCATTTAATGGTCTTGTGGTAACTCTATATAAAGAATCCTTATTTTTAATATAAAAACCTTTGTGGTGTCCATCTGTGGTGTTGTCACTTGGTTACTGTATGTGTTCACAAATGCTTAACCTATAACGCTCTGAGATAGGCCTTGTCTGCTCGTGCCAAGCTACCTAGAGGGTGAGCAGGGGTTATTTTAGGAGTGTAACCCCTTACCCTGACTGGAGGAAAGGTTCCGTGCTTGTCACAAGTACCTACCTGTGCCAACCAGAGAACCCGGATTCTAACAAGGGGGTTTTACCATATCCTCTAGAAGAGAAAAAAAGGTTTTGGTGGGATTTCTGCTGGTAGATATTTTATTTGCAAAGTATGCGGCCTTTCGAACCAGTTTATAATAGGCCTTAATCGAGACTCTGTAATGTATTTTGGCTGTAGGTTCATAAGACCATCTCTAGGCTTGTTCTAGGGCCTTACAGTTCTTCCTAGCTAAACTCAGGGACTCGTTAAACCAGACATTGGCCCGCGGCTGTTTAGGATAGGTCCGTTTGGCTGGAATTCACCTGTCCAGAGCTTGAGTGACCCAGCAGAGGAAGAAGTTGTTAGATGGTAAGTGCTGTATGAACTGATAGGTGGTAGGTATTGCTAATAGATACTCAAGTATTGGTAAGTGCTAGGTAATCTTAATTATTCTCCGTATACTGAAGCATTAGATGTTAATTCAGTCTGGGTGAATGACTAAATCACTCCAAATGCACGCTTGTCTTCTCAATCGTGTTGAGCAGTTAAGGCTTACTTCAAGAGATGGTAGAGGTTTTGGAGCTCAGATACTTATGTGATCAATTTTTTGCGATAAATAAACTGAATGTCCAGCCAGAGGTAATAGTTTTGCAATAATTCGCTGTTTATTTACATACTAGAAAGTGTGGGTGTTATAATGAGGAACAACAGAAAAACCCAGAAACTCCTTCCACTGGACTACTGTTGCTGTACATGTACAAGCACTCTGTGACGCATGCCCCAGGATACAATACAATACTCCATGGTACCATATAATGAATCAGGCCTGTTATTGTCATAAGATTAAATTCAAACAAGACTGGGCTCCCTCTCTTTGTCAATTTGATTTCTAGATGCAAATGGACAATTGAGATTTACTATAAAGTTCAAACTAAAACTGAAAACCATAATAGTTTTGTAAGGGCGAGAAGGGTGGTCCAAGAGTTCTGCATTCAGGATAATTAGCTGTAGTTGACAGAACACGCCCCCTGAATTGGGAGTTTGCGAAAAATAGAATATAGAGTGGTGAAAAAACATGGGACGTTCTTGTCATTCAGCCATGCTTACAGTGTCCTTTGTTCTGTAGGCCCAGACATTCCCACCAGGCATGCAAACATCTCTAAATATGGTGAGAGGTCCTCCACTAAGAGAGTAGAGGAAATGGCCTCCAGAAACCTGGAGGATGGTGGCCCACCTATGGCCTTCCTGCACCTCTTTAAAGGTGATCCCAGGACATAGTGGCATCTTTTTCTCTCCCCAAAGAGTGAGGACATCACCACTTGATAGAGCCTGCATCTC
Source organism: Triturus cristatus (assembly GCF_964204655.1). Classification (NCBI taxonomy): domain Eukaryota; kingdom Metazoa; phylum Chordata; class Amphibia; order Caudata; family Salamandridae; genus Triturus; species Triturus cristatus. Next base: position 606,256,137 of record NC_140594.1, read on the forward strand.
TTTTCTGTATTTGATTGGGAGCTTAAACAATACATGAGATTGCACAAATACATTGACACATCCTTTTACAAATCCCCATTTTTTAAAAGCAACTTTGTGATGGGAGAAGTTTTTCATTTGTTGCAAACAGGGCCCCTTCCGTCGGGGGGCCCTGAAATGTGGCCCTGGCGGCAAATGTAGTGCCCCCACACACCTCTGTGCACCTTGTGCATGGCACACGGTGTACGGATGTTCAGGAGATGTTGCCTGGTGAAGGCATTTGCTGTGGCCTTTTTAAATAGCCGCAGCCATGCTCCCGCAGCGTTTCCGACCACCAACACGGCAGTCGCATCTTAATGCGGTGGTCGACTGCTCGCATACATGTCGGCGGTCTCCTGGCCGCCACAATAATGGCTTTTGGTCCGACCATCTGGCATTATAATGATGCCCATAGTGTTTCTGGTGATAAGACCTATAATTTAACTCTTCCTGGGGGGCAGTAATATATTCTATAGAGTCCCTTCCCTTCCATAGCTTCGAAATCACTCTGATATGTTTCCTTTAAAAAAAAAAAAAGTGCTTGCATATAATTAATATTAGTTAATAGTTAAATTTTTGGGAACCCACAAATCTGTGAGTGAAATGAATCCCCAGCACTCCATGAGACGCTTCCCATGAAAAAAATCTGTAATTTCGCCAAACCCTAACTGTTTAACCAGAGAGGTCATAGTGAATAATCTGATTATAATAATCAGGACTAACATTGAATACCACAGCCAATAACAATTTTATTGAGGATTATTCTATTACACTTTCATTCACTTTTTCACAACGCATATGCACAGCACAGTTTCACATTTTGGGGCGCCTTTTGTACGTCCTATATATTAGTTTTTGCTATACAAACATTGGAATACTTGACTGTGAGTTGTCCCAATGTGCTCTTTTGTATGTGTTGTTTTGGGAATATATTAATTAAATCCCATTGAAGTATTGTCTTTAAAGACGATAAAAGTGGTACAGAACCACAGAAGCAGGGCTGCATTAGTTAGCGCCACTATGGTCATTATGTGAAACTGTTCCTCTCATGGACATGTTGCAGAAATTCAGCAACAGCTGCCAGCTTCCGCTCTCATAGCAGCATTGCTTCTTAAATGCTTGCTCTCAGTGCCCAGGGTGGCAAAGCATGCAATCCAATCACCCTTCTCCTGATGTTGGGGAAACATGGCTACAATGGACTGCTATTCACACAAAAAACATGCAAACAAACACATTCACACAACCAAACACACACATGCTCACACACAAACACACCACACACCTAAACACACCCTGATACACACACACAAACTCACACACATGCGCGCACACACACAACACATATTCACAGACACACACAGACATGCCCATGAGCACACACACACACTATGCTCTAATATGCACATCAAATGGATGTGGAATTTTTCAGAAATGCAGCTGTAATTCTCTAAGGGACTCATTTATGACAAGTGGTGCATCGTTGGTTGAAAACAACGATGCAACACTTTTTATTGCACCCTCTTTGCGACACCATGGATGCGCCGTATTTACATTACAGCACTCCATGTCGCAAGGATTGAACAGATACGTCAGGAATCCCGACCTTTCTGTTGGCGCAGTAATGACACATTACTGGACTGTGTCGGAAAGCAGACACAACTGCAGCAACGTGTCATTACACATGGGTGAGTCTCATGTGAAAAACCCAGCATGAGTCCTTACACCTGCTTAACGCAGGTGTAGGGATTTGACGAGGCAAAGTTGTAGAAATGGCGCAGTGAGATCTCATAGAGTTCACTGCTCCACATCTATGAACCTTTTTTATGAGGTAATGTGCACCCTGAAAACATTATACCTGATGCAGGTATAATGTAGCACTGGGCTTTACAGATGCATCACTTTGTAAATAGGGCGCAATCTGGCGCATTGATTACACCGCCTCAGCATCACAAAAAAGTGACACAACAGAGGCATATGCTCTTCATAAATAAGGGCCCTAGAATATTATTACATCACCTGACACCAGAGGGGAGATTACACGGGGAGCTCTAGGGGGAAAAATGCACATATGTGGCCACTTTTTGTTTACTCTGGGTTCTTCCCTATTAGAGAAAAGGCGTCAGAAGCTCGCAAACCCTTTTATAATGGTGCAATGGCAAGGGGGCATTGATCATTAGCATGAGGCAGTGACTCCATGCAGCTGATGGGATGTCTTTACTCTTCTGCCTGACGTGGACACAATCCAAAACGTCTTTTAGGAAGCGTGCTAAGAAGTACACCACCTAGGAAGTCCACAGAGTTATACTCTCCTCAAAAAGGACATTGTGGACTGGGCACAAGCTTCTAAGGACCCCCTGAGTGGTCACCCTTCTTGAGGTGCAGTCCCACACAGCATCCGACTGTGGGTGGGTACATTCCCCCACTTAAAAATATCAGGTCAGTCCCTACAGTGGAAGAGAGATGAGCGGTTTATGGGCCAGATATACGACCCTAAATTGCATGCGCAAACGGATTTGTACAATTCCTAAAAAGCGTGTCGCAATTAGGAAGGGGCGTTCCCTTCCTAACAGCATCCACAAAGCAATGTATTACCACCCTCGTAGCAATGGCAATTTGGAAGGGGTCCCCAGGGAACCCATTCCACGCTGTGAGTGTCTCTAACAATATTTTTTAAGGGCAGGCAGTGGTCCCAGGGACCACTACCTGCCCTTAAAAAATGAAAAGAAAACGTTTTTTTTTTTTTTTATGCCTCTGGGATGCATTAAAAAAAAAACTGCTTTATTTAAAAGCAGTCCCAGACATGGTGGTCTGCTGAGCCCTGTCATTACCAATGAGCTCGCAAATTGCAAGGTGGCTCATTAATATTAATATTCATGTGCCTCGCAGTTTGCGACCCCATTGGGAATCGCAAACAGTGTTAAACACACTGTTGTACATGCCAAACAGCCTTGCAAATGAGTCACAATTTGCGAGGGGCTATTTTGCAGGTCGTACATCAGGCCCTAAAAGTGATGGCCTGTCTTTCACGGTTGCATTGTCCCCACTGCAGGTGTGACTGCGTGCCTGCACTGGGGACTGCATATTCTTTTTTTGCAATCCAAAACAAGGTCCTGATCTGCACCAACGGCATCCAATGATTGTGCACCCTTTATAGACCGAGACCCTGCACCCTAATAATTTTCCATTGAGTCAGTTGCACTTTTTTCCTATTTTTCAAACCACATAAAAAATGTGGCAAAGACAATCTCCACCTCCAACACCGCAAGACGACTGACTCCTCAAGTGAGTGCCTTATTAACTAATTATTCCGTAGTGAGTGGTACACTTGGTTAAGGAAGTCAATCCAGGAACCCTCCTCAAAGGAGGCTGGGTTGCAAGTGGTGCTTGCTGAAAGCAAGCCATTATTATTTTCAGCTGGAAGTATATATGTATAAAAGGTCTGATACCTCCAACTCCCCTACTAAGAAAAGGCTGATTCATTGCCTTAATTTCTCTTTCCTGCGTTTATTGGTAAGTGCTTGAACAGACCTATTCGAACCGCGTATTTACATAACCTCCTTCCGAAGAACAGAGCCGGCAATAAAAGAGTGACATGGCCGCCTGCAAGCTAAAGAAAACAGAAAACCCACATCTGCTCGACAGAACTTCCTGTGACAAAGTGTGCTTTCCCCAGCCTGGGTTTCAGTCGTTTTCCAAGCACATTTTTCATGCACTGTAAACTGCGTCAGATAAGGGGAGAGTAAATGCGCCAAGAGTGCTTTACTCTGTGTTATTCTAGGCAGGTAGAGTGGGCGCAACAGGAACAGAGAATAGGAAATGTACAGGAAAGTGTAATTCATACCAATCTTAATAAATCTGGGGCTCGAGGTAATTGCCCATTTATGCTTCCAGTCTCTGTTCTTGGAACTGCAAAGATATTCCGGACAAGAGACGGGAACATCACACAATTATTGCTGAATTTATCTGTAACTACCTGTCTGTCTCAGTATAAAATGTGTTTCTTGTGAGGAGTATAATGGAAGGCTCTCTATGGATACTGGAACTGGCAAGCCCACAAGTCTAGAAATCTATTCTTCATATTCTACCAACAGTGCAAAAGGAAGTCGTTTTAACCCGTTTATAATCACCCCTAACAGTGGTGCATCATGGATCAGCTAAGAAATTATGCAATTGCGCGTGTGGGAGAAGCCACCAGAGGAAAGTTGACAAGATGGCTACTTTTCATGGACCTTGCCTGTCCTAAATGATCCAATCCCTGTGTGGCAACGGTCGGTTGGATACAGTGTTTTGCCGGAGAGGAAGCTTGTGTAGATCATCCACCTGGTGACCACGTTCCTCCATGGAGGAACAAAGGCTGTAGGCGATTCAGACTTGACGATACCAAAAGAAATTATGTGGAGTTAGACAATGAAGTGTCTTAAAGAAAGTAGGTACCTCAACTGTCCTAACACCCAAGTTGGGAAGCTTTAAAATTGATCCCTATGGTTGTGGGCAGAGGGGCAAAGAAACTGAAACCACTATGGAAGTGCCTAGATAACCATGCATACCTCACATAATAATGTAAGACATCATCTTAGTGGACGCCATGGAATGACTTACAAATACCAGGACATAAAATTCAATGTCAATGCAAGAGCCCTTGAGGTCCTTCAGTTGACGCAGAGACTGACGACACCCACACAAAAAAGGACATATATTAGATCAAATATTTTCAAATATACGTGAGTTGAAACTTAAATCTCTGCTTCCCCAGTGCTGGACTGACCATTACCTGATTCCTTTTCAGCAAAAAAAAGATGGAACTAAATTTGCTCACACCAGGCAATTTAGGCCAGGCAGAAGCTGGGCAAAATTGGGTGTTGCAAACTGGGAACTTAGGGGCATATCAACAACAACCGGCGATAATTATCGCTAAGCGCACTTAGCGCTAGGATAATTATCGCCGGCTAGCGTGGATTTTTATCGTTGAGATAGCATGCTATTAGCAACGCTTATCTCAATAGCGATAAAAATCCTCACGCTAAGTGGCTAACGTGAGATTATCGCTGGAAACCCAGCGATAATCTCACGTTAGCTTGTTGATAGGGACAGACAAACTTAGCCATGATATCTTCCTTCCATAGGATATCATGGCTAAGTCAGAAAAATACCAGACGTAAAAAAGCAGCGTTAACCGCGGTTAGCGCTGCTTTTCTTGTCTCTAACTGGATTAGCGATATTCTTGATAATAGGAGAAATATCGCTTAGCGACATTTCTCCTATTATTTTACTCTGGAACGCCCCCTTTGCATCTCATTAGAGATGCAAGGGGAAGCGTAGAGTAAAAGGGTGCTAACATGCAAATTTGCATGTTAGCACCCTGTTGTTGATAGGGTGCTAGTTTTATCTCTGCTTTTTTGGCTTTTAAAGCCAAAAAAGCAGAGATACAGCCCTTGTTGATATGCCCCTTCCTCTTTTCAGCTCGCTCCCTGTATTTGAAGGAGGAGTATCTGATATGTATTCCACATATGAAAATTGGATAGAAAACTCATTAGATCAGCAAATCCCCAAGAGATTACAAAAAGGCCATCATAGGCAAGCACCTACCCCATGGTTCTCATAAGAACTTTTAATTCTGAAAAAGGAATGTAAAAAGAAAGAAAGAAGCTGGAGGAAACACTATGATACTCATAGTAAAAAAAAATTTTTAAGCAGACAGTAAAAAACTATCATCATGCCATAACAAATGCACGGGGCGCCTTCATAAGTACGAAGATTGAAAATGCATCCAATTCATCAAAATTACTTTCTAATGTGGTAAAAACGTTCATGAAGCCACCTTCACCTGAAGTAGGTTCTCTAGCCCCCGAAGCCAAAAGTAGCATGTTTGCAAACTTTGTTCGAGAGAAAGTTAATAACATCTGTGCTTCTGTGCCTAAGGTTGGGCCCTTAACTGACACTGCTGCATATGAAGGGAAATTTGCCATCCTTCACTGAAATTATGACAAATGACATTTCCCATCTTCTTACTTCTATCAAATCAGTGTCACCCTTAGATGTTGCACCCCCTAACATTCTTTTTAAAGGGAGAAACTTTATCTGTCCCGCCATGGTGAAAATTCTCAATCATTCTTTGGAGACAGATAAAGTTCCCCAGGCATGGAAGTATGCCATGTTGAAGCCACTTTAAAATAAATTGACCCTGGATACTTCACTACCTGAAAGTTATTTGCAAATTTCACTTCTCTCAAGTATAAGCAAAATTCTAGAGACGTTTGTTAATGAGGAGCTTTCGACATTTTTGGACGATCAGGGACTCCTACATCCGACTCAAACAGGCTTCCGAGCAGGAAACAGCATAGAAACTGTGGTGTTAGCCATGACTGAGCAACTCAAAGGAGTCCTTGACGCCAACGGCAACGCTGCTGTCATTTTCTTAGACCTTAGCGCCGCATTTGATACAGTGTCCCATCCAGTCCTTATTAAGAGAATAGAGGAAGCAGGAATTTATGGTATTGCCCATTAAGTGGCTAACTTCATTTTTAATTAACAGATGTTTCCAAGTGAATGAGGAAACTCTCTGTTCTGAGTCCATGTCACTGGAATACAGGGTTCTTCAGGGATCCTCGTTAAGCCCCACTTTGTTTAAGTCTATGTGCAGCCTCTGGCTGACATAATTATGGGACACAGCTTTTCCAAAGAGTCCTATGTGGATGACAATCAAATCGACATCTCTTTAACATCTGACACAGTCTTACTTTCATCCAAAGGAAAAGCCTTTTTAAAGGGCATGACTCATTGGATGACAAATAGCAATCTGAAACAGATAGGTCCTGCAATCAAGATTTATAACGCCAGGATCAATTCTGCGATCCCTTATGGCGCAGAACTCTGGGGTTTTGCTGACCTATCCCCTTTGGTCAAGGCGCAATATACATTTTTGAGGATTCTCACGGGTCTCCCCTGTTCAAGTCCTGTGAAACTGCTTCTCCTGGCCCTTGGTTGTCATTCATTTGAAGATATTGCCAGGTTTAAACCATTGGCTTTTTGGAGGAGATTGTGGACCACACCGGAATTAAGCCCCTATGCAAAGGCATTTTTGGATGTTCGTTCTATTCTGGGCTCCGGTAACATTGCATGGTTTAAGCAAGTTAGTCTGCTATTGGAATCCATGGGTTTGGGATATTTATGGTCTGACCCCGCCAATAACCTTTTTCCTCCCAAAAAACTATTTAAAAGCCTCTACTGGTCTTTGGTATACCAGAAACAATTAACCCAAATGCCACCAGAGTCTCTGACAGGCAGGTTCCTTGTGCAGAAAAACATCCCACTTTTAGAAGCCTATTGGGACATCATTAGGAGGCCCAGTGATTGGAAACTCTACCACCAATTGAGGGTTGGCTCTTTACCAACTAGACTGTTTACCACAAATTGGAAGGGCGAGGTGGGTGATTCCTGTCGCTGGTGTATAGATTGTGCCGAATCAGTGGGCCACATATTTTTTGTCTGCCCGGCCTATGCTGCCCCTCGGGCGAAATGGCTCAAACCTATATGTCGTACTTTGGGCACTAGATTGGGGCTTGAGGCATTAAGGATTTTAAGATCTGATACTGGTGAATGTATTGTAGTAGCTGTGGCTAAATTCCTAGGCTGGGCTTGGATCATTAGAAATAGGAATTCTTAGGTACCAGTGCTGTGTTTTTTCTCGTTTCTTATGTTGCGCTCACCTTGGAATTGTTTTTATCTTTTATCTTGCATGTATGTTTCTTTTGTATTGTATTGTCTTTCATGATGAAATTAATCGATAATAAAGATTATGAAACGAAACGCAATCTGAAACTCAATGGGGAAAAACAGAGGTCCTGGCAGTAGGAAATGCCACCTACCTCTGGTCAGAACTCCATTGGCCAAACTTCCTAGGAGAACTCCCTCCTCCTATAACTGAAATCAAAAGTTTGGGTTTCTGGGTAAACAGCCAGCTCACAATGGAGACCCATGTGAGGAAGCTGGCAGCCTCCTGCTTTGCCCTTCTCCGTGCCCTGAGACAAATTCTTAGTTGGCTTCCCCTTGCTACAAGAAGAACCGTGGTCCAGGGTCTCATCTTTCACATCTAGACTACGGTAACTCAGTCTATTTAGGGAGCCCTCAGTATGTTATCAAGTATCTGCAGCTAGTCCAGAATACTGCAGCTCACACATTGCTAAAGAATCCAAAACATCATTTGGTCTCCTCTACATTTGTAACCTTTCATTGTTTACCGGTATGTAAAAGAATCAAATTCAAGGCCCTCTGCCCGGCCCATAATATGATGTATACCAAAAGTCCTCCCCTAATCCAGAAGCTGCTAACTCCTTACACCCCAAACACACCTCTGCGCTCAGAGGCGAAGAAGCTTTTCTTAGTTCCTACAGTCAAGAAGAGAGCCAGAGGTGGGGGATGCTCTTTTGCCAATTTGGCAGCTAAACTTTGGAATGCCCTTCCTCCTTCTCTCAGACTGACCAAGGAAGAAGTTAGATTCAGGAAGCTTCTTAAAACCCACCTTCTCAGGCCTTTACAGACCATTCTACTCGAGGGAAAGGGTCTTCGGATGAAATAAATATCTATATCGACTATCTAGACCCCATGTCTCATTCATCTGTCAGAGCTATGGCCTCCAATAACTAAGTCAAATGAAAAATTGAGAGCCTATTACAGTTGAAGAGATTCATCTTTGCATTGCTTTAATTCATACTGATAAATGATGTGGCTGCAATGTTGTATGAGAAGGTTTAAACTTGTATCATATGAGTCTCTGGCCTTAAAACAGAATAATGATTTCCCACCCTAATTTAAAAGGAAACATTTTTTCATTGCAACAAACTGATTCATTATGTAGCATTTCTTAATACATTGTCTTCCAATCCATACAGAATTATTAGAAGTGCTAAAGGGAATTTTATCAGCTGTCAAAATACACATTAATAATGCGCACATATTTACATTGAAATAAAACATATGCTAAATGCTAATTTGTAGAAGGTAACCATATTTAAATATTGAAGGCCTGCACATACGTGCTGAATTAAGTTAGCCGAACTGTCGATGCCATACTAAATGAAAAGTAATGCATTAACACTGAAAGGCCTGTTTTTCACATTGAATAGTTGTTTGTGCAAGATATTTTTCTTCTCTTTGCTCAGATGTTGCAAGTTCGGAAGTCTACCGTAGCTAGTGGATAGGCATTTGTTATGTATAAGATAACTGATAGTGAATTCTCACCTAGAGAATATGAGTTGTCCCGAGAATGATTCATGGGAAGACTGCTTGTACAGCAAGTAATCAACAATGTAACATTTCACAGTTCAATGTCTTAAGGACTATTATGCTCTGGTGAGGGAATGGGGCGTGAACTTGTTCCCAGGAGTTGTTGAGATTCTATTGGAGGCTGAAGAAGAGTAAAGAAAATAATGTTGCAACATAGAATTTGTGTGTTTTTATTAATGCATGTTCCTAAAGTAGATTAGCTCAGACCTCAGACCCCAATAGGCAAATCCTGGATTCCTTCCCTGACTGTCTGGCTGGAGACTCGTCTTTGAGGTTCTGATGCTTTTTCTTCATGACAGGCTGCCTCATTTTGATCCCTGAATTGTTTGCTGATAACTTTGAGCCGTTAATATGTTCTACTTATAAAGCAAAGGCTTTATTCTCTCATCAATACTCCGTATGGGTATTTTAACTGACACCTTTTTTTCTCATGATCCCAACTTCTTTGGAATAGGGAGTTTCCTTTATGAAGCACACTTGATGTATTATTACTATATTGACTGTGATTCTAACAAATATATTGTTCTATTTTATAATCAAATATCTATTGATGGAGTATATTAACTTTTAATGCTGAATTCTAAAGCTTAATGCCTAATGCATAAAAGATTAAAGACTTTATGATTTAATGCCATATAGATGTTTGCTCCTCATTTCTCTTTGTCGACAAATAAAAGTCCATACGACCAGTGGCAGCCATTATTTAATGATTATACTCGAAGATTGAGATGCAGAAAACTCTGCTCCATCAGAAGAAGCCTATAAAATATTCCAGTCTTTGGGGTCTGGTAAAAAAGACAGAAGCATTATTAGTCAGTGGCAATTACATTTTAGCCGAAGATCAAATCAATATCCTACTGATGTCCCTAAGACTAAGTTAATTTTCTCCTTTGTGATGAAAGATGCCTGACCTGGGAGACTCTACTAATTTTCCTTTATGACAGTGATGTTATAGCCAACTTTACAGCAGTATCTGAATGTCACTGACTGTCATATACTTTTCAGAAAGAACTGTTGACATTACAACAGGAGTCACATTAATTAAGGTCTTGTGTGGCTCACTTCCAGCATTTAGTCTTTGAAACAGAAATAGATGAAACAGCAGCTGAAGCAGTTTTACTAGTTACTGCATGAAGAACTAAGAGATATATTCTAATTGGTACGTAAGGGTCCTTCCTTTTTTACATTCCTGATAGATCTAATAACTCCTCAGTGACCTATGTGCAGTTGGGTGTAATTAATACTATGTATATTTGCCTAATGTCAAGAACAAAATACAATTGCAAAACAAAACAGCACATTCCTGGCCTAATACAACAAAATACCACAGAAAACCTACAGCTGAACGCAGCATAGCAGCTTTGGAATAACGCAATGACAGCACAACTACTGTTCAGCACAATAACAACATATCACCATATCACAACAAGAGCACAACATAATAATCCAAACAAAACAACACACAATCTTGCAATGTAACATGCTACTGACATAAAACAACAAAACACAGCATAAAAACAAGACAATTAAGTAAAGCAACTCACCACAACAACATATAAGACACAAAAAACACAACAATACAACCAATACATAACCTCACAACACAACAATGCAGCAAAAACACACTGACAACACAACACAATACAGTAATAAGACAAAGCACAACAGAACACAGCAATTTTGCTACACAACAAAGTAGCCACAGTAGAACACAATAATAGCAACACAATACATCACCATGAGAACACATGACAATGTAACAATAACAAAACAAAACAGGAATGCCCCTTAAAACAATAGAAAAACAACACAATACAAAAACACAGAAAGAAAACAACACATCACTGTTTCACAGCTCTGCCACAACACAATAAAAATGAAAACACTTTGTGTTGTGTGTTGTGCTTATGTTGTTGCATTGTTGTATTGCTGTTGTTTTCGTGTGATATCCTAGTATTGTAATCACCTTCTTTTGTTCCATTGAAGTGTAGTTGTATCACTGCTTCAGCCCTTCTGCTCGAACTATAAAATGTTATTGTTGCATATTCCCTCTTCATTTCATAGTACAGTGGTAACTGTTGTTTGTACCAAGGACTCTACTATTTAATACCATGGTTGTTCAAAAGCACCAAACAAAAATGTTTAATGCCGCCCACTAGCACACAGCAAAATGAAATGCTCAAATATGCTAGAGATAAACAAGACTCAATCAGAATTACTAATTAAAGTGAAGAACCAGAAGCACAGACAATGAAACACAAAATATATGGTCAGCAATCACAGACTTGAAAGAGTGCATCACAGAAAGACATGGCAAGCAGAGCCAGATCAGTTTGGTCACCAATATGGCCTTAACTTCAAAGAAAATGAGATATACTTCCACAGACGCTGCCCCAGAAACTAGGAAATACTGAACCTCTATTCTGTAGAATTCACCTAGCTTTGATCACTGACATCCTACAGTTCAAGGTGAGCTCAAGATCTGCATTTTGGTGCACAGTTCTTAAGGGTATTTGCACACCTAAGAAAAACTAACAAGTTACAAAATGTAGCCATTTACAAGAGTAAATTAGATGAATGAGTTCTATTTACGCAGAAATTCTGCTAATATGGTGGAATTACAGTCCTAAGCATTCTACGGCGGAACTACTATTACTGGTTGGTGAAGATGAATCTTCTGGATATATGCAAAATGTTTTGCAGGGAGTCTTACTTAGAAAGGGTTTGTAGATTTACTCCTGTCAAGGCAGCGGAAAATCTGTTTTCCGAATGGGAATGGAGAGGGCATATTAACATCCTGATTGCTCCTGATTGACAATATCGACAAACAAGCTCAAGCATAAGAATGGTTCAATGCAATATATCTAAATGGAGCACCAGCCTAATACCAACAAGCATTTACAATGCAATGGTCTCGGCATTGGTAAAGTTAGAGCTATTGGCATTGCTCATGACATTATTTTTGTTTATGTGTTTGTTTTTAAAACATTTAAAGAAACGGCATTGTTAAAAACAAAAACAAACAAAAATAATGTCATGAGCAATGCCAATAGCTGTAACTTTAACAATGCCGAGACCGTTGCATTGTAAATGCTTGTTATGCAGTGCTTTGTGCGCATGTCACAGTAACTACAAACAAGCATTGGCAAACCCAATGTATCTGGACTTGGCAAGCTGTCGCAATGGATATTTTGCAAGCGGCACAAAAACAAAAAGAGAAAACAGGCAGCTACCTGACCAATCCACTATATGCTTGCAATAAATATTGTGAAATTAAAAATAATAACATCGGACTGTTTTACTGGTGATGTTTTGTCACAAGCATTTCAGTTGTATCGTGCATTTTATTATTATGTGACAGGGAGAAGAAAAAATAAACACCGAACAAAACAATTAAGTTAAGGGGAACACTTATAAAAGCAATGTGTTAGGTTGTGTCTCCCAGACCGTGCAAGATCTGGTTGCACACAGAGGCGCAACTAGAGCCCAATTTCGAGGGGGGGGCTAAGACATTTTTTCGCGGGGGGTGCTGGCCTGAATCTTGAAGCAATAGGCAGAGTGGAGCTGCAGGGGCTCTTAGAAGGGGTGAAACACCAGCGAGGCCTCATTAACATGCAAATGGTCTTTCAAAGACCTGTGAAGTGCTCGGGTGCGGCTGTGTGGGCACTGGGAAGCTGTCTCATCCCGGGCTGCCACACACGGGGGGGGGGATGAAGCCCTTTGAGTCCAATTGGTGTTGCGCGCCCGGTCCCTGGGGACGGAGATGAGGAAGTAAAGGGGGTGGGGGGAGGAGTAGAGAGGTGGGAGCAGAGAGGGGGCACAGACTCCAGGAGAAGGAGCATGAGATGAACAGCGAGTGAGTGGGCAGGAGAGAGTGGACGGGAGGGGTGAGAGAGAAGGAGACAGGAGTGCGCTGAGGTGGACAGCTCGCTGCCTGCCTGACTGCGGCGGAGGTGCTGCCCCACGGCTCTGCAGCATCCGGGGTCCCAGAGGTGCCCGGCACCGCGGAGCCCACAGCAGCCCCCGGACCCTGGCCGGGCGCCCCCCGCTGGAATGCATTCACCGGCTACCCTCCAGCGGACCCCGGGGACAGAGCCCGGACCGGGAATCCCGGACAGGCAGCTCACGACCGGCGACCATGTGGCCCCGGGGCCCCCTGCCCAGCCTGCTGCTCTGCTGCGCCACCCTCCTGCCCTCTATGTCATGTATTGTCCACAAATGATAAATTCACCAGTTAGGAAAATCCATGTTTAATTGCTATTGACACTTCTAATATAGCCCGGAGGGATAATGTGCTTGCTGCCGAGACTTGTTTAATGTACAGGAGGAGGGACCCATCCCAGTGAGCTAGCGAATTAGTTTGTGTAGCTGTCATGGGAGCCTTTGAACACTGCAATTTACAAGACACGTGTTAAATTCAAATGGAGATACCTCTGTGTGTCAATGCACCTAATGGCGGGGTCTGTTTAGATTTTGAAGCTCACAGGCTCAAACCCCTGCACTCAGACCTGAATCTTTTTGTTATTGCTTAATTAATACCGTGTACATGTGCTGATGAAAAATATCGTATTGGCTGCATTCCAGAGCAAAAGCTGATGCATTTGTGACCCGCTGAATAATAACACGGCGCTTGTGTAGTGCTTACTGTCGTCGCGTGTGGTTTGAGGAGCTATAAGTAACAAGTTATTGCTACTCAACTTAACGGCAATAATTTCAAACAACTTGCAAGGGCGAGCGTTTGCTCAACCCCTCCGTGACCAAACCTGCAGACCACTGAATGTTACACAAATCTCAGCACCCAGCAAGCGCTTTATCCTGCGGAACTATATCACCAGCATCTGGGGGGTACAGCACTAGCAAGAAGACCCGGCGGACTCAGGGAGAGTTGGGCTGTGAAGGCCTCGGTGCCTGCCTTGAGTCCTTCCCGCGTATCCCAGAGGGCAGTGCCCAGCTCAGCCCTGCGGTGCCCGGGTGAGCGCTGAGGGGAAGAGAAACACCACTGCTTCTCCTGGCCTCGGCCGGAGGAAAGGCCTGCTGGGATTGGAACCTGTGACTCACGAGTCACGCAAACACTCTCCTCAGTAGGCGCTAAGCACAGTTTTCAACCTAACCGTGATTCAAACCTGCAGTTTTACGGACATCTCTGCAACAGCCGCATTACCCACTGAGGTATCTTCCTGGTACGTTTCACACTCCTACGTGGTAGTGTGTGTGTTAGCATACAAGCGAACGAGGGGTTGTTTACTTCGCCGAGCAGAGAAAACAGAGAGGAGGGGCAGGTTGGCAGAACAGTCTGATAAACACACAGGCTGTGACCGAGCTCTCCGAGTGCAGGGATTAGGGTCGACCTCCTGTGGGGCCTGCATTTCTAAGAACTCGGTCTGTTGTTTGAATTAGGCCGTCCAGAATCCACAAAGGCCTCGGTGTGCGACCCGCCCACCCCACACCCTGATGTCCAGCCACACAGGGCTGCCTGCCCGCCCCCTGCCAGCTACCCAAAACAGCTGAGTAACCTTCCCTCTCAGAGCCCTTTGGCACACAAACACGCGCAGGGCAGCGGGTGCCATATGGCGGCAAAGCTCCCCCGGACAAAGTCCCGCTACCTCTCCTGCCCGCAGAGCACATCCCAATGAAAGGTGCAGAGCTCCGTGAAGGCTGCAGAACCAGCAGCTGAGCGCCAGAACCGGCGCATAAAGCAGATCTCGGTGAAAGGTGCTGAAACCGACCAGCAGAGCTACGTGAAGGCTGCAGAACCAGCATTTAAACACAGGGGGAGAGGACAAGCACACCACCGCCTTTCTCCGAGGTCAAGAAGAAATGCCTCGGAGAAAGGCAGTGGCGGATTCGGGGGCGTGTTTGTCTTTTCTCTCCTCCAGCCATTAGCTGGAGGAGGGAATGAGACTTTCTTTAAAAAACACGCCCCCCGATCCGAAAAGGACGGGGCATAATCGGAGTGACTGGACCTCTTCTCCAGTGGCTGGCCAGCATTTAAGAGGCCAGCCAATGGAGAACAGGAGAGAAGAGGGGCGGGTGCAAGCCCCTCTTCTCAAAGACATTAAATCTCCGGACTTCCGGTCTGCCGACCGGATGGTCCCGAGACCTAAAAAGCATCAATTACCTTGGATTTCACATCAATAGAAGCCTCTTCTTGAAGACCCACATTACTACCAAGACAAAGGACCTGATGACAAGTTGAGGTGTTATTTATTGCCCCTGACAAATAACGATACCACAGAGTGCTTAATTTATTGGGTGCAATAAATTACACCTATTATGAGTTTATGGGGAATAACATGTGGATGTTGCTGTTTAACTCACCAACTTCTGCATTATATGGTAAATGCTGTATGTTTTCTCCTGTTACCTTTCCACAGATTGAACGTTCCAAAATTTAACAAATGTTGGGTTATTTAATGCATCTGAAAATTAATGGATGGTTAAATAAAATCAAACTCATAATTCTGTCCTGTGCGTAAACTGTGGTGAACGCACAGAATGCAATTAGCCGCTCAACTTGTGATAAGAGCCACAGACAGCCTAGCACCAGTTCTCACTTTTTCACATAGTTAACAATACCTCCCAGATTATAACGTCAGAAGTGCCAACTAGGCCTTTGCCCTGTCACAGCTAGATGGAGGCAATGCTCTACTTACCATTAGATTAAACATTTATTTCTCAAAATTAAAGAGCAACTTCCATGGAGCAGCATGATCTGAGAAAGTATGACAAGATTCCCATGGTCTCCAGGAACTTCATTGAGGACCACTGAAAAATCAAATGACCATCTAGATGTGCTACATTACATTCAAGGTTATCACCTACAATACAACACTCTTCCTAGAAGACATTGGAGAGAAATCTCTTTTAGTGAATGTAAAGGACATCGCCTTGTTTGAGATATAGACATGTAAAAGAAATACCAGAAGAAAGTCCTTCTCTGGCTATGCACCAAGAATCTGGAATTCCATCCCAACTTAGATCTGACAAGCACCATCACTCCTCCACTCAGTCAGTCAATTAATCTTTATTCGGGTATAAAAATATCCCTAAAAGAACATGACATTTAACAAGATCAAACATTTAATCATTAAAACAAATTATACATAGATAAAACATTTAAAATATTTCATATCAACAGAAATTGGCCAAAGCAACAGCATTAAAACATGAAAAACGTGGGTCGCTTTGTTGACAAATACCCCTAAAATAGCAGCAAAATATGATATTATAAAGTGCAGGATTTTAGCAAATTTAAAACAGAGTGCTACAACATAGACCATATCTTTGTAAACATCATGACACGCCCTAAAAACAATATGCCAGTCCATACATAATGTGGGTGAATCCTTGGCTAGGTCAATGTTAAGAAAAAAAAACCCAAAGAAACTGCATAAAAACAACTACATTTATGAGGCCCGACCATCCCTACCCTCTAAAACAAAGGTATCTACACCTCATTTCTAGTCTTCCTTAATTTTGCGGCTAATCTTAAAAAATTCACGGTACAGAACAATGTGAGAGGGTCAGAAGAAAGTTTCAAGAACAAGAGTGCCACCCTAACCTGGCTAAATTTATTCTTTCTTAAAATTGTTTTTAAAAGTAATACCCTCGGGTACTCATAGAAGGGGCAAAAAAAGACAAAATGAAGGGTATCCTGCGGAGATCCCAGATCGCAGCCGCAAGGGCCCTTTGTTTCAACATCTGTTGTGTACCCTGCGGGAACAGATAAAATATGGTGCAAAAGATCCAATCTGAATCTAGTCATTAAAAATCTATCATTTTTGTTATAAATATACGCCAGGTAGGGTTCTAAGCCCGATGATGACTTCGTTAACATGTGGCCTCTCACTGAAACTTTCAATAATTCACTGTCTTCCCTTGCACAAGCTAAACGCCGAAGGCATTCGGACTTTATGACCTCCTTAACTCGGGGCGTCAGTGTCAAGGGCTCATCAAAATAGTTTACAAATCCCAACCATTTCAGGGTGTCCTTTACATATTTAATCCAGGGTATCCGATAACCTTTATCTCGGTTAATACAATCCTCGAGTATTTGTCTACTTAGGCTAGCCTCGGGGTTGGTCCAAATTTTGATCCAACACATGATTGGTTTAATGCTTAACCTATCACTAATATAAGGAAGGCCTAACTCCTCATGGACGATATAAGCAGGCGTGCTTTGAGGCACTTGCAAAATCCTTCTGAGGAACTTATTTTCCTCCGTTTGTATCAAAGAGGTGTTTCTGAAGTCCCATACCTCACTCCCATACAGGGTTTTAGCACAGCATATCGAACTATACAAATGCAGAATTTCGTTTGGTGACCAACAACCTAATCTCGTAGCGCGATTCATTATTGAACCCATCGTACTCGTTTGTTGACTACATTTGTCTGAGATTAGTGTTTTAAAATTGAGGTGTTTGTCAAATATTATCGCTAAATAATTAAAAACCTCAACCTTTTCCAATTTATGAGCCACAATTTTAAAAATAAAGTTCTTTGTCGGTCTTTTCCCTGTTTCCATTATATATTATTTGGTAAGATTGGGAAATAAATCTAGATCCACCATGAACCTACCAAAACCATCAATGAGAGACTGGAGTCCCCTTCCTGTACGGGACAAAAGAACCGCATCGTCTCATATAAGAGGACAGGTATACTTCTCTTACCTACGCGTGGGCAGTCTACCCCCAGCTCTATGAGTGCTTTGTCTAAACCATTTATATATAACGTAAATAGAAAAGGCGCCAGAATGCAACCTTGTCTTACACCCCTGGTACACGAAAAATGTTCAGTGAGATTCCCCTCATTGCTATATCTGACCTGTGCGGTTGTATTCAGGTGTAGCATTTTTAGGATATATATCAGTCCTGAATCAACACCAAGGAGCCCTAAAATTTCCCACAGTTTCTCGTGGTTTACCCGGTCAAAAGCCGCAGTCAAGTCCATGAAGGCCAGGCAGACCGTCCCCTCACCTGTCAAGGTGTACTTGGCCACCAGGTGGTAAAGATTAAGGCACTGGTCCGTTGTGGAACGGCCATTTCTAAAACCATACTGAGAGGCAGTAATAATCTCATTTTCCTCAGCCCAAACCATCAGACGGTATAGAATGACCTTTCCTATTACTTTCACTGTCACATCTATTAGCGAGATTGGACGATAACATTGAGGGTCACTCCTATTACCCTTTTTAAACAAAGGTACAATACTAGCCGTTGACCATGACCTGGGCATTCCTACTTCCGCTGCAGTATTAAAGACTCTGGTGAGTATAGGAGCCCATAGATCGACCTGAGATTTAAATAGATCTGGGGGAATCCCGTCCGGGCCAGGCGCCTTGTTTCGTGTCAGGGCGTATATTCCTTCCTTAATCTCACCCACCGAAAAACGCATCCATGTACTAGGTAAAATACCAACATCTGGTATTTGTCGATCAACAGGGCTGCCATGATTATACAAGTTCTTGAAATGTAATACCCAAGCTTCAGGCAAGATGTGACAGGCCACCTTCACGTTATTCGGTGCCTGAAAACAGGGATCATTAATCACCCTCCAGAAACTACTCATATCCCTACGCTCGGCTGCCTCCCTCAAGTTCACCCATGCCTCACGTTGAAGGATATATTTCCTCTGTTTTGTGGCCGATTTATATTGGGCCCTACATTCCGCAATCCTACTCCTGTCCTTGGGGACCATTTTAAGTGCCAGCTTCAGGTCCTTTTGAGCCCTAGAGCAAGCTTTATCAAACCATTTTGGGGATAGGTTGGACATGGGCATTGTTTTGCCCCTCAATAGCCTATCAATGTCCATTGCCGTGCTCTCGAAGGCGCTAATCAATTCTCTACCCTCCACTGCATGATCTAGGCACTTCCATATCCCACTTTCCGAGTTTATAATAAGCATTCTATAAAATGCTTCCCCGTCTACATTACTCCATCTTATTCGCCTGCCCTGGTCTACTGCTTTCAATACACCCCTAGTCATCCTATTCCCTGGCTGGGTGAGTTGATTAGCATCCCTCAAGGACAATACTAGAGGGTTGTGATCACTAAAAGCACTAATCTTTATACTAAAATCTATAACCCTACACTTAAGTGCGTATGAAACAAAAATAAAATCAGTAAGTGTGTCCTTACCCCTACCCTTAAAAGAAGGATTAATTATGTTAGACTTCCCAACCTGGATTAAATCCATCGTGGAGGTTAAGTCATAAATGCCCAGGATCTTACTTAGTTCACCACCTTCTCTGGTGTGCTCTAAGTGCCAGTCCTTTGTAGATGGGCAGGAATCCCATTTTCCCCCGCCCCATTTCAGATATGGACATTGATGGCAATTAAAGTCGCCCAATAAAATCAACTGGGGGCGAGTGTCTTCTAACTCTTGTACACCTGCCAATTTTTCATTAAGCTCGTACAACCTCTGCATCGATTGGCCCGCATTATAGAAATTTATCAGGATGAATTTTAGGCCCTTCTTATAAGACCTAATGCCTTGAATATGATCCGAACTCCAACCCAAGTCCTCCCAGGACCCTTGGGTAGACAGCGACACATAGGTTATTAGACCGCCCTTGGCTCGACCCATAGTTGTTTTTCGAGCAGGAACAAAGAACATTTTGTATCCCTCTATGTGTGAGACGCTACTATCAGTTTCCCACGTTTCCTGAAGGCATATAATGTGGAATTGTCTAATGAAATCTAGCCATTCCTTATTTTTTATTTTGGCTGAAATCCCTGCAATATTCCACGAGACCACTCTGATCTCTTTAGATGCTGGATCTTCCACCCTTCTATCTAAATTAACCTGCCTTAATGGTGATTTCACTACTGGCCTACTTACGACTGACACCTTACCTTTCCCCCCTTTTTCTCGCAGAACAACCTTATGGTGTATAATGGCTGAAATTTGATCTCCTACCGAGCCATCAGCATTGATCAACGATAAACTCTCTGGTGTTGTGACGTTCGTCATACTCACACCTGGGCCCAGTCAGTCCAGTTCGTCCATTACTGCTACATCAGAGAGCGGGGTGAATCTATTTGTTACTAATCCGGGTCTATTCGCCCACCCATGAGTAATTTCCCCGCTCCTGTGAACCACTGAGCCTGCCTCTTTCAATTTATCCCTATAAAAGAAATTCAAGGGTAGCATTTTTATACTGGTCCCCCTATCAAAGTCCCCATAACGGGAAATAAGTAGATCTTTTACCAGCTCTGGATACCTGAAATTAACAATTACGCAGTCACCTGCGAACTTTTTCTTGGTGGCCCCAACCCAGGCCACCCTCCTTGCCATGAGGATGTGTCTACTCTGCGTACTGCTCACCTTTGCGTTATTATGCATCCAGTGTATAACCTTGTTAATCAGGAATCTTGTTGTCTCTTCTCTGTCTTGAGTAAGTGCTGGAACCCCTGCTGATACTATTGTATAGGGACAAGAGGCAGGAGGTAAGTCCAACGTCTGAAGACCCGGGTTACTCTCTACCTGATCAGCTGTAATTCTAGTGGGAGCTTTAACAGATTTTTTACTTCCTTCACTATGTGACCTGTAAGTGGCAGGGGCGGAGGATGTGCTTAAGCCCTTACTGTCATTGGGCTCACTCCAGGAAGAAACCGAAGACCCTCTTCAAGGAACACTTCAAATAGACATAACCGATCTCTGTCTGCCAAACCCAAATGGGTGCCATCAAAGAGAACCTTCCATCTTGTAAGCATATCTTATTTGCCCTCACATTGTAATCCCCTTCTCTTGCACAGTCCTCTATTTCTTTTTAGGGAAATGTGTACTCTTTAAATACCCACAAATCCCTACACAACAGAATGCAAAAGGAAGTTGAAGAAAGGGTTTATTCATTGAGATTTTCTTCCTGTGGAGAAATTAGAAAAAAATGTTTAAAGTGCAAATGCACTTCAAAGTGACATTTCTGCATGAGGGAAATGTAAATCAGATAGGCCTATGTGTATGCATGGAAATCTGTGACTGTTAATGGTTTTAGGAGAACTCCTGGATTTTTTTGACAAACTTAGAAAGCAAGGAATTTGCACAAAATGCACGTCTAAGCCCATGTAAACAAAACTGTTTAAACAGCAGTACATTTATATAACCTTAGAGCCCGACCTAGCGGGCTCTTTTCCCTTAAAGACCCCTTTAACAAGGTCTTTAATGGCCGGTAGAGCCTGCTAGGATGGCTTTAAGGCTATTAGAACATTCCACCCCTAGAGGGCAGAATGTTCTAATTACTAAAAAAAAAAAGGCCTCTCGGAGCATGATGGAGTTTTAAATGCTTGTGGGCTCCGAAAGGCCTTTGTTCACAGCAGACATAATCATAATTGGAATATTGCTCTGTGGTCTTCTACCAGCCCCTAGAAGCCAGGAGCACTCCATTGTATTTAATGGAGTGCTTCCCATTCCAATGTTCTAATATAGCCTTATAGCCCGCCGTAGCAAGCTATACCGGCCATTAAATGCCCGCTCCAGCGTTAAAGGCTCAAGCCGAAGGCGAGGGCCTTTAACAATGGAGCGGGACTTTAATGGCCGGTATAGCCCATCTACGGAGGGCTAAAAGGCTATTAGAACATTCTGCCACTAGAGGGCAGAATGTTCTAACAAATAAAACAAAGGCCTCTCGGAGCGCGAGGGGGTTTAAATCCCCTTGGGCTCCGAGACGCCTTTGTAACACAACATTGGAATGTATCTTTGCGGGCTTTTACGAGCCCATAGACGCTCAGAGCACTCCATTGCATTCAATGGAGTGATCCACATTCCAATGTTCTAATAAAGCTTAAATACCATTTACTCACCAAAGAAGTCATGCCGATAAATCTTTAATCTAGGGTGTTGTTTTAATGCTACCCAACTAAGCAGAAGAGGAGGTGTTATAGCAAGTTCAAATAAAGAAAATGTTGGCAGATTGTCACAAACTATAGATCAAAGCAGGCCAATGTTTTCTCTGCCTAAAGAAGTTCATAAACTTTTTTGAAGAGTATCTTGAAGTAAAACATAAGAGAAGTGGAACTGAGTTCCCATCTGATCCCACTCACCCCGATCTCTGGCCACAGACTTACAATGTACTGGGCATTCACTTTCCTGGGGCTTGTTAGAGACCTAGATAAGCATCAGCGATTGTTCATAATTAAGCACTACCAACTTATCCAACACTGCAAACTTTCAAACACAAAATCTTCTCTTTCTTCGAGAAAGAACCAGGCAGTAGAAGATTCTTGCTTCCGGCGATACAAATTTAACACACAGCATGCTGCAAGCGTTCTATGTTAGCTCAGGCTATTTTGTGAATAGTTTTAATTCTTATCCGTAGCTCAAGCATCGCCCACATCTGAGCGTGGTGCAACGCTACATGTTTACTGCCACACAGGATTGTTGACAGAGTCTATTCTCAGGTGACACTGCAATCTGCTTTCCACTGATGTCATCACGTTTGACGTATTGACTGGTTCAGCCATTCCCAACTCATAAGGGTTACTCACTGATAAGGAGTGAATGGTCTCATTATGTTTTTGGTTATGTACAGGAGAATAATTTCCAAGTCCTTTGTTATGCGCATTATTTCGTATATTCGGGGGGTATTTAGGTCAAGGGAACAGTAAATACTATATAAACACTATATAT
The DNA here is from genome assembly GCF_964204655.1 of Triturus cristatus. Taxonomy (NCBI): domain Eukaryota; kingdom Metazoa; phylum Chordata; class Amphibia; order Caudata; family Salamandridae; genus Triturus; species Triturus cristatus. Next base: position 606,279,063 of record NC_140594.1, read on the forward strand.
AGACCTGGACGTTGTATTTTTCATAAGTAAGCTATTTGGACGGTAGAACATTGTGATCGGCAGAAATCAGGTGTGAAAGGAAATGAATGTGCATATCGCATTATATTAATGAGATACATGTGTGGCCAATTACCGAAGGAAGTCATTATTCTTTGACTGTGAAGACACATGTATCAAACTGATTGCTGAATTAAGGGAGCAGAGATCGATAACTCTGTTTGATAAATGACGTCTGTAATTAATGTGAGGATTACGTGGATGGGTGAATTGATTGTGCCATGCAGGCATCAGTGCTTTTGATATAAAACGAATGAGCAGGTTTGTTTGTTTCGCTTTTTTCGTGCAGTCTCGTCTCACAGAAGTGAACACGGGTTTTGCAGCAATATGAGGCTGCCTCCCAGAGGATGCGGAGGGGGGGCTTTAAGAGGGAGGCAGGTGATGAAGAAGTGTACAAGGTGGAAGGATAAAGACATCTTGGGTTGCACATAGATTTCTTCAGGCGACTTGTTAACAATCGTATCGTCCTCTAGAAGCCAAAAGGTTTTCCTTTACCCCCCCAACTCAAAATTAGTCATCTAGTTAGGCCTTTGGGGTGATGTGGTACTGAGGCCTCCAAGCCTGTTTTTATACCTTAGGCCTCCAAGCCTGTTTTTATACCTTAGGCTCAGTGCTTAGTCTGTCACCTCCTGACATATTCAGCAACTGACCAGGGTACATAGGGTACATAGCGCTGGGGCAATGGGCCCCAGCACGCCCCCCTCTGGAGACGCAAGTGTGTAGGTCGCGCGAAACGACACTCATGTATTGGGACCGGGACCTATTTATCATCATTGAAGTTTGACCCAGAACACGAGAGGGAAGAGAGACAGGCAAATAGTGACAAAGGGGAAAGTAGGGGTGACAAACAACCTGCAGGAGTGAAATAAAGAGACTGGAAGTGTCTGGGGGTGAAACAAAGGGAAAAGGCCTTTACAAGACGGGTTGAACCACACGGGCCGTTTCACCGCAAACAGAACCACGCTTGCCTTAACCACGCATATGCCTTAACTACGCATGTGCACGCTCTAACTGCTCGGATGGGCAGGGACAGTAAGAGGAAGGATTGGGGGAGGACACGGTCTGGTAAATGGGGCTGGGGCCGGATTTTGGGGGGGGTGGAGGGATTTTTTTTGGGGTGGGGTAGTTTTTAGGGCTTGGCGGTTCGGGGTTATTTAGTTGGAAATGTTGTTCTTGGTCATTGGTAAAATGACCACACTCTTGGAATTTTAAAAGTGGCATTTTGGAGATAATTTGAAGGGATTCAGAAAGTGACAACCTCGAGGCTGAGTAGGGAAAGTAGTCCAAGTGGAAAGACAATAAAAAAAATAATCATATCTTTGGAGATGCAGAAGTGCGAAAAAATGGGGTTTGTAATTATGGAGTTATCAGGGATGCAGAATCGGAGGTTTAGTACAGTGAAAGAGGTGGGTATTTGATGCCATGAATAGATAATTGGGCAACATATGTAGGCGGTCGGTGGGCATTGAACTTGATGGCTTATCAGGGTGTGGTGAAAGATTTAGGCAGAGGTTAGTAAAGTTGTTGAAAAGTTTGATGCAACGTTTGCAAAGTTCTATGGAAAAAATGCTCTTTTGTGAAGCTAAAACTTTAGTGACAATTTATTTTAGACACATCCATATTTAATGCTATATAAATGTTCCTGCATAGGATACACTTCAAAGAAAACAGTTTTCTATTTAAAAAGCAATGTAAATAAGAATGCACTTTCAACAAAGATATTTCATATGTGTTGTGCATTACTTCACATTCGTAGTAAGCCATAAAGACGACGGTACAAATGGAGTAGGAAAATACACTCATGTAAATTAAATGTGTTCATCCACAAATATTAGTAGTTCAGTACAGAAGAAGTTCAGTGCACATCCAGAAAATCGAATCCATGCATTTTACAAGACTTTCCAAACACGGACAACAATGAGAAAAACAAATCTGAAGAATATGTCCAGACATTTCTAAAATGGGTATCCAATGGTCCTGATAAGAAGGACCTTCAGATCAACATCAGATGAAAATTATTCATCCATGGGTGTACTTAAAAGGTTATTGAAGCAGTGTTTCAGCCGAATTTGTTGATGGGTACAGTCTTCCTAAGGACATAATTGATAGTTTCAGTTCAAAAGATGCATAAAGGAAGCCTGATTTATGACAGGTGACATACAAAACTATTTTAAGATAGTCTCACATTTTTAAAAACTACCAAGTGTATACTGAAGAAAGTGGCCCTCAGGGGCCACCTGGGTTACTTACAACCACTTGCTATGCCTTCCCAAGAAAGAAGAGTCGGTCAGACAGTAGAAAATACAAACATACATTTATTAGCAATGCTCTGCAGAGGAGTCCAATCTGACCTGCACCCTAAGATGTCTGCCGAGGGACTGACCCCTCAACAGAGTACAGTGAGTAATCATTCCTCCAGAGAAGTCTCCAACCAGGCCCACAATGGAAAACTACTGGTCTGGGCCGAACATGAACAAAGATGCACAGTAGGATGAGCTACCACCTGCCAGATGGGTACATGTTATCTGCGATTTAAGGCAATGGTGCTGGGTCTCAGCGTCTCGTAACGTGGGAGCAGAACACACTCGGATAGGTATGCGAGGGCAGAATGGCCTATTCATTAGTGAGTCAGGAAGCAGCCTTGAACAAGAGAGGAAATAATAAGGAAGTACAGTGTTCTGCTGAGGCAAGCAATACTTAATAATGAGGCCTAGTTCGAGCACAGCTTAAGCAGTCTAATAGGGATTACGAAATACAAAATGGAGTCACACTCGCTAACTGAAGCTTTGCACGTTACGGGGATAACTCAGTGGGTTGCATAACATGAATACAAATGGCGTATATTTAGCCACACACTGCTAATCTAATATAGCATGAAACTAGTGCTTTGCAGGGATGGGATTTTCAAACCTAACAATATATAATTGTGTCCTGTTCAGACCATCATGATCGCATTTTTCAAAGAAGAACTTGATTTGAGACAAATCAAGTTATTTCAGTATTTCTTTTTTTTTTAGCAACAAGACAACAAGAAACTTACCGAGAGAAACCAAATGCATTCCCTCTCAAGAACTTCCTGTGCAATGCCATTAGAGATCTAAAAAGTCTCCAAATGTAAGTCGTACATAAAATAAATCTGAAAATATTGGCCACTGTGCATATAAAAACTAAGCTTGCAGAGGATAAGTCTGCATACATATTTCATTGTGACTGGGTTCGATATGAGTGAAAATTATCCCACTAGGTGGGGATGATACTGTCTAACCTTTGTGATGGGTGAAAATAATAAACGTTTAAGAATTTTGTCAGCTATAAAAATGGTTTGCACTCTTGCACATCCATACATTTAGAACTTTCCTAGAACTTGGAAGAGGGAGTTGAGAGACTGGGCAGGAGGCTGCAGAGTCCTGCTAAAAAATGTGTCTGAATCAGAGAACGCCATGTTGATCGTAGAGGACAGTGTTGTTTGTCAAAATGATTAGAGCGGAAAATATAATTTCCATGAAACATAACAGGAGTCCAGTGGGAAGGGGATGCTGTATGTAAATGTACTAGAGAAGGAACAATAATTTCGGCCGTACCAATGCTGAGCATTCAGCAGCATGTAACCAGTTAGTAGTGGGTAGGTGTGATGCAGTCACCACACACGCTTAGGGCCTAATTACGACTTTGGCAGTCTTGGAGCAGGGCCGCCACCTGCTCCAAGACAGCCACAGCCATACTGACTCCGCCCACCAGATTAGATTTTCAGTCTCTGGCAGGCGGTTCTTTGTTGGTCCCCATAAAAAAGGCACCACAATGGGAGCGTCAAAGGTAGTTCCTGCACGGCATAAACTGGTGCAGTCCATGCCTTGCAGGAACTTGCGTGTTGCACACAGGGGGCACAACATGTGCCCCCTTGCATGCACCCATGACCCTGACAGAACAGGTGTTCTGTAGGGCCCCCTTTGTTTCCTCTCCACCACAGTTTCCCACAATGATATCCGTGGCAGAGAGGAAACTCGTTATATGCTCGGTGGTGCCGCAGCAGCACCGCCATACATATTATGGCCTCAAGAGCGCCGCAAAGTCCGACTGCCCAACTTGGAATAGGGCTACAGCAATCCATTGGACTGCCAGAGTCATATTTAGGCCCTAAGTCTGTAATTGGCTGTAAGACTCACACTCTCATGAGAATGTTCATTTCATAATTCAGGAAAAATCAGTACAGAGTGCCCCAACACGGACTCTTACTCGAGCATCAACAAGGGCCAACTAAAAATGAATGAATCATAAAAATACAAAAAGAGACATTTAATTCGCAGGTTGCATCACTCTTAAGAATGCAACAATGCATTTCATTGTGCAGACCAGGCGACAGACAGAAAAACAGCCACACATATTATATAAAGTGTAATATAAACTTAATGGGAAAACAGCTTGATTGTTAGCAGCAAAGAAGAAGAGGGAACCAAAGGCAGAGCCTTGAAGAGCATTCACTGGTAGGGAGTTGGGCATGGATGTGGGAGTTCAAAAGAGATCTGACTAGAAAAGGTCCCCTGGGCCCGATGAGAGCCAGGCTACTGAAGAGTCAGTGTTACACGTGAATTGTGATCAACCGTTGGCATGACATTAGTCCCCACAGCCCCACGGTGTAGGGGGGGGTCCAATCTCCAGGGGCCCCCTCTAGCACTGTGCACGGGTGGCGGCACCTGGCCTGAGAGCTCCTGACTGGGTCGGGGAGCCCTCTATGTACTTTGCAGGCCCCCCCCCTCAAGTTTCATTACGCCACTGTGATCAACAGTATCAGTGCAGAGTTGATGGTGAAACTAACACAAGGTTGCCTCTTTGATTTGGATGTTTGGTTTAAATATATGGTTGATGGTCCCTCAGGGGTATTTCTACCTTATTGACACTAGGAAGAGGTAAATCATTAATAAATATGCCCTTTTCTGGTACTTGTTCACCGGTAATGTTTTACTTTCTGCAATGAGTACCACTGACTACTTCAAAAGTATGTTAACAAATTTGAAGCAGACTGGTGGCAATTTTCTAGACCAAGATGTCATGTGAGCCTTAACTGTTATGAGGTTCTAGTCACTTAAGAGGCAAGGGACTATTTAAGAAACTCAAGAGAATTTCTACGTCGGAGGCAGTGCCAATTCGGTGTGGAATTGTATTCATTCTGGCCCTAGTGGCTGTAGAAAAGTGGTGAATTTTGTTGGTGGCTTTGCATAGCTCATACTATAGACCAGGGTATCCATTCTCTAAAAGTTTTTTACAGCACCAATCCAACATATAATTTCCCAATTTGCAGGCGGGACTCATAGAATCACACAACAACCTTTAAATATGTAGACAGTGTCCTTTAGATCACTGTTTGGCCACATGCAGCAAGAATAATAAAATCCCTAGGTAGTCGTGAGATTCCACAGAGCTCCAGGTGGAGAGAACAGGATGAAGATTCAGCACATCATATAGACAATCAAAGCTGCTTGATACTATTTGGCATGTACAGCTAGATTTATTGACTTCCTATAACTCAATCCCATTTTAACAGATGCTACTTTTTGCTAGGGGACGAGGGGGCTGTACATCAAATCCAAAACAAAAACAAAGTGATGGATGCGTAAATTAATCTTCTCTACTGGCAATTGCTCAATGCCATATTCCAGTTCATCATTGCATCACTCTAGAGATTAGTCATATGCCAATCAGTCGTAGTCCTGCTATAATAGGAACTTTCCAAATTGAACTGCCAGGCCATGTGCCCTCCAGGTGGGAATGCAAACAACACTTGACAATTTTTGACCAACTAAAGCCTAAGCTGTGAGGTATAGCATACGTCCAGTGACACAGTAACCGTGGGACCTATGTCTGGGCATACCCACCACACTTAGGGTATTAACTGCAATAACAACAAAGTGATGGAAGGCATGTGTGAATTAATATTAGCCACTGGCGACCGCATTCAAATCCTTTGTTTTTCAGCAACTATGCGACTCTAAGCAAAGACCAGTAATATGTCAATCAGCCCTGGTACTGCTCCAATAGGAACAATCCAGCATTCCTTGGGATGATGTGTTGTCATTGCAGTTGATGCCCTAAGGCAAACATATATGATCAGACATGGATGCCTTGCTCACTGTGCCACAAAACCGATACAGCGTTATCAGGGCCCACTTGCTTACCTACCAATGGTCCTGCGAATTACCTTTTTTCTTCGATTGAGAGTTGATGGGAGTTAGCTTTGACATCAATCAGATTCAATTAACAGTGCAACCCACTTGGCTACACAATGAGAATCAGGAATCAGTAGCTATGGTTTAAGAAGGTTTGTTACAAATTCAAAATCAAGTTGAGATACACAACTCTTAAAACCCTACTATAGAAGAACAAAATAGCAGAAGGTAGTCCCAACCTACATAAAAAATTAAGATAGACTAATATAATGCAAGCGAGCAATTCAGTCACAGCAATACAAAAATCAAAAGCAATATCTGGTGCTCGAAAGGAGCTGCAAGTGTTGTTGTCCATGCATGGATAAATCTAAAGCACCTTTCTTAGAGTACCAGCTAAAGAGATGGTTCTAAAATTTTAAAGAGTCTCAAATCAGGAATTTCCATAAAGGAAATTAAAACAGGACAAGGGAAAATTAAGTCTGGAAGGTTTTAGCATTTCAGAAGCTCGGTCAAGAGTCTCCGTTAGGTCAGAGAGTAAGTGTCAGCCTATGCCACACTCAGTAAAGAATCAAAAGAAAGCATAGAGGTCTAAACCTCTCAAAGGCAAGGGAAAATGCTCTAAGCATTTAAGGGAAAGCCTCTGAAGGGATGTCAAAAGGGACTGGAAAGCATCTGAAAGAAGCTGAAAGGGGCATCTTCCAAAAGTTCTCGAAAGCATCTGCATCTCCAACTGTGTAAACACTAAGGGGCCTATTATGATGGGGGGTGGATCGCCACCACCGGGCCGGAGGTGGCGATCCGTGCGGCATCTGTACCTGATTTACCCCCCGCCGTATTAGTATGGCGGGGGTTACCGCGGCAGACGGAAAGACCGTCCTCCGCTTTTCCGCCGGCAGGCAATCGTTAGGATTGCCTGTCGTGTGGATCTGGGGTATAATATGGTGGCGGTGCCAAGCAGGCACCGTCATCCATATTATGATGTGAAAATTTAAATTCCTTTCCACGGCGGTGATACCGCCATGGAAAGGCCGTTGGAAATTGCTTTGGGGGCCTGTTATGGGCCCCAGGGGCGTGGGGGGGTGAGGGGCTGCACTAGGGGGGTACCACATTGCCATATACAAGGTGGCAGACACCGCGCGGTGCCAGTCACGTTGTGCATGGCAATGCAAACCATGCACTTTTAACATTGCGGATAGAGCTGCACCCAGCAGCACCATTCGCAATGTTAAAGGCCAGAATGTGCCTGCCAGTGTGGCGGCGCATCCTAATTGGCCTTGTGGGACCGCCGCACCTCTGGCGGTCGGTCCCATTTTCCGTTACGGTGGTGGGTGGACAAAGTCCGCCCGCCATCGTAATGGGACCCTAAGTTATAACACACAAAGTCCTCTGGGTAACAACCCCTTTGTACGCATCATCAGGGGGCCATTTTTCTCATCCATTTCTCATGTTGCAGACTGCAACAATTCCCAAATATCCCACTCCGAACATGGGAACGATATCTCCTTCTCACGCGCAGGTTAGATTGCAACTTTGCGGAATAGGCCTTTCAGTTGACGCTCTGGTTGCCCATGTTCCTGTATCAAGGTCTTCTTCTGAGGCTCTTTCTCTATCTCTAGCACAGTAAGGTATCTATTATACAACTTACAATACCTGCATGAAATGTTATGTTTGCAGAAAATGGAAAACAGGATTCATGAAGCATGGTAAAAAACAGGCCTAGTCAGGACAATTTAAAGTATTCACTTCATGGTGCATAATTAATATATGCGTGCACAGATAAACCCAATTAATATAAGTTTCTAGTACATTAGATTCACATTACATATAGCAATCTTTCAAATAATCATGTAATCATGTGTAAGTATGGCTAGGAACTACATTTAAATCAAGTATATGAAATATTAATGCACACATTACTAAACATTTTATAGTTTTAACTGAAATCACATTTCACATACATGAGGATGGTTTCTATTTAGTTTTGTAATCAATAAATGTCATTGAAGGTATTAAAGCACATATTATGAAAGTCGAATTTTATCTTTATAGTTTGTACATAAGCTACTAAGAAAAGACAGTTTATTTCATCCAGACTTCACATAATACATCAGTCAGTTATGGTAAATCTCTAATCCCACAGTGAAAGCACTCTTTAATAATGATGTCAAGTGCAATACTTACATTAATCATTAACCCCACAAGAAACATGTGCTAAGTGCACATTCATGTCATGTATCTGTTAAGTAACTGCTACGTATTTGTGACGTACAAAGGGTGGGCCATTTTGCATTACACCAGAACTAAACTATATATCACTGACAAGGTCTAACTAGGCCAAAACTGGTTTGGGATTGCTTGTGTTTCTATTTAGAGGGGACCTAGGCTGGCAGTTCATGCTGAACTCTTGATATTGGAGAAGGACCTAGACTGATTTGCATATAACTAGCTCCTCGGCTCAGGCCGGTCAAACAGTCATGCACAGTTTGCATGTTCTCCACTGGCTTTAATCCACAGCCTGGGTGGAGAACATGGCCAGCATCCCAGCCCCTGTCGGAGCGCCGAACGGTGGTACTCAGAACAATCACAATGCTCCTGTAACGCAGCGTTGTGATTGGCTAGGGGATTCTAGGAGCCTGGGTGCTTCCTGGTTCCTGTTTCCTTCCGGCTCCTGGACTCCACCGAAGAGCCGAAGAGGATGGAGAGTAAGCGGCCAGCGTGTAGGTAAGTGGGTTTTTCCCCTTTTTCCATTTACCCCCACCCCGCCTCACATTCCCCTCTTACCCCCAGCACCACCACTCAGCGACCGCCACTGGTCAAAACCAGTCTGAGGTTGCCCGTGTTCCTTTTCAGAGTGGGCCTGGAGTATTAGGTTAGGCTAGGTTGCTCCAAATGGAGAGGACCACTATTGACTGGCATCTGACTGGGTCTTGTCTGAGGTATCATAGTGGGTAAACAAACAACAGATTGTAATGTGACCCTATTAATCACCCATGGCTGAGATTAATTCAAGCATTCCACCCATCATTTTTTGCTTTCCTCGGTACATTAGATCTGGGGTAAAGGACCAACAGAGAGATCCCACTTGTTTCTTTGTACTTGTGCAAAGTTTTAGTAGTATTTTTAAGAGATGCTTGGACCAGTTCCTCTCCACTTATTTATCAATTGTATCACATTTTTCTGCTTTCCACAGTAGGAAGTCGGAAGATTCTGGACCTTTAACTTTACGTTCCGGTGACGTTTATTATTCTTTGTGAAAAACGAATGGCACATGACTTTCACTTTGTAGCACAGTGTTATCTTAACGTGGCAGCCCCTTGAATCTCAGATCTTCTAGAACTCTCCCCTAAATGAGCTTTCGTACAGTGCCCTCATCTATGCAGCAACCCCCAAAATCAAAGCACACTCACCATCTTGTAGAAATACATGGATGCAATTGCATCCAACTTTCTGGATTAAAATTAACTAACTGTTCTTAACATCAACAGAGGATGTCCAACTTAAAAAATGTTAATGAAAAAAATTTCAGAGAATTATAGTGGGGGAGTTTCACTCAGTGATGATATAATGACAGGTGTGGAATCTGGTCCATAGCTGTCAAAGGTACTAGAAACTACAGGGACAGTAATTAGGAGCATTTTTCCATTGTCTTTCAGTTCATAAAATAATGTTAGTGTATCAAGCCCCAACATAGATATCAGGGGTCATGTAAGGGACAATGACAGAAGAGCAATTAGATCATAACAGGAAGGAAACCCAAAACAGGGAAGAGTTGGTTTGAGGCAGAGACACAGAAGTTCGAGCATACCCCATGGGAGGTCAGGTGACTTTTACAGTGGGATACTACTTTCTCTCTTTGCAGAGTTCACTGTGGCAGGGAAATCCACAAAGGGAGAACAGGATCGCCAGAGCAAGTACAGCTGGAGTAATTCCTTCAGCTAGATCCTCTAGCAAATCTGGGAGTGATTCACTCCCCTTCTTCCATTCTGCTTCTCACCATAAAGGAGGAGTTATACCAGTCCTTCGCTGAAATAATTTTACAACCCTTTCCAGGATGGAAAGAAGAGGAAGAGGAGTTTGGGAATGCCCACAACTATTTGAGTTTGCTTCCAAACCAAACTGTGCTTGGAAAGCCCACTTCCCACCCCTTCAGTGGAATTTACAGCTATGTAGATTTCCAACCTTGTGCTAGAGATCTCTGCCTCTGTAAATGAGTTTATGCTTGCTAGGAAACCCTTTGTGACTTCTAGGCAGGTGCAAAAGGTGAATTAGTTCATAATCAGCCGTTTATTACCAAATTTACCTTTGTGAATAAAAACCATTGTCACAATATTTACTTGCTGCAGGCCTGTTCATATAAAAGTGGGAAACGTGCAGTCAGAAAACCCCGCCTCCACTTGAACACACTTTTCCTAAATTTTGTATTCTCAAATTTTACTTAGGATTACACAGGGAAAGAAATTGCAGGCGTTTGTTTCTAGGTGTACTCTTGGGAAATTCATGTAAATTTCTTATTCCCACTAAATGGAGTTCACCATGGCAGAGAACTACACACAGAATTAAAGGACCACCTGTACAAATGAAAATGTTATTCTCTGCCGGGGAAATGCTTTTTCCTCGTGAATGAAACCTTTCCTCTATGCCCCCAGTAAATTTGGTGGTGATATTCTCCAATTCCCACCCTAGAAGAGGTGTTACATGATCTCCTTGCTGGAGAACATTTGCAACTCTTTCCAGGGTGCCAAGTGGATGGGTTAAATCTTGCAACACCCACTTCCCTCCCCTGAAATATGTTTATAGCTGTGGAGTTCTCCTCACTTGTAGCGGAGATCTATGCTTCCATTAATGGATTTACATCTGCCTGGAATCAATTTATGAATTCCTGGTAGGCATAAAAAGTAAATGTGGTTGTAAACATACATTCATGATCAAATTCTCCTCTGGTCATAGGCCTCTGTGTGTCTTGCCGATGCATGGATATGGCAGAGTGACCATTTCTACTAATCATAGATGTACATATAGTAAGAACTTAAAGAAAGGGCTGGTGTGATGAAATGATGAAATTTACATTTGTGTTTCCCTTGACTGGAAAAGTATGTTTTCTACCTTAACTTATTATGCAAACAATTGATGGAGCGGGATTTCACAAAAAGAAACCCGCTTGAATCAAGTACCCCTGTAATATATACTCATTTTAAGTAGCAAGTGTAGTAACGTGAAATCACACATCACATGTGGGAGATTTGCTTTGCAATATGCATGAAATTAATCCTAACAACACGTAAATAACTGAAATTGTAATAATATTGTGTGTAGAATGTGTTATGAATGTTTTGCATGGCAAATTGCATATATATGTAGTAAAAAGCATGACAAGTGTTGCTTAGTCATAATAATTAATGCTACTTTCCTGCTTATGCTATGCTAGTTTAACTGTTAACATGGGCTAGAGATAAGGTGGGTGATTAACAGTGAAAATTTCATTATCACATTATTAATAAATGTTGTCTTTCTATTCTTTTAGTAAACGGACCAGTCTCCATTTTGCGTTAAGTTAGCCGAACTATAATGAGTGAAACTTGCAGCGCGCACAAACCACGTGACTGAGTGGCTGGAATGCTGAACAAGCTGAAAGATCATGACACGGTGAAGGACATGACGTTTGACAGGCAGGCAACTCTAGTGTCTTCGTGTGAAAATCCACAAGATGTTAACTGTATAAACATTTGTCCTTAATTTGTTACATTAACCTCAGAGAACAGGGATGTATACTGAATATGTGGGAACGGAAGCTCAACAATGGGGTAGTCAATGAAGTATGATGTAATGGTAGGGTGACCATCCGCCCCTCGTTTTTAACCAATCAAGTAGCTAGAATAGGTGACTTTAGCAACTTTAGTGGGATGGACATGTATGGTAAGGGTATAAATACTAGGTGAGTTAGGGGTGGGGTCTAGATGTGAGGGCGGCAGATGCGGCTGCTGCTTTAGGCAAGACGAGAGAGAGGGTGAGCTGCTGATTATCGGGTTGCAGAGAGGCCTAGCTGTTCCAGTCCTATCCTTGTCTTGATCTTAAGAGTCTTCGATCCCTGACTCTCTGACTGGTGGTCCTCTGCCGCTACCTAGGCCTGGGTGGTGGTTTTCTCCGTTCTTATTCTTTGGTTGGTATCTTGATAACTCAAGTTGTTTTTATCTTTGAGCTTCTGTCTCTTTATCTATCCCCTCCATGCAATATATGTTTCTTGAGATTGATTATTTGCTAACTGTTTTTAGAGTGTATTTACTCTCATGAGGTATTTTAAGATTAATGCATTTGATTTAGATAAAATGTAACAATTTGTAAATGAAGAGTCTGTGGTTATTTTAGTTTGTCCATGATTTGAATAGCTGTTGCCTTCAATTTTTCAACTAATTGGTCCATCAACCAAGAAGATGGAAATTTGAACGAAATGGTTTATTGAGAAAATTGTGAACTGTCTAAATATTAATCAGCTAAATATGAATTGGTATTGAATTTGCAAACTTGACACCAGCGCAACAGGGATGTTGGGTGTATGTGTATGGGCCAAAGTATATGAAGTAATTGAATGTTCGTCGATGTCCAAATTATTGGGTTCGCGCTGGATCACCAGTTATAAATGGGATCCTCCACTCATGGGTCTGGTTATCCTTGAGAAAGCCTGTGGAGGGAGGAGAATTGACAGCAATGCATGCAGGGAACTTTCCCCCACTCTGCTTTGCTTTATGTGTAGCCACCAATTGGAGTAATACACTTTTGTATTTTTTGCTGCCTTTTGTGCATGGATTCTCAGTTTTTGCATTAGCGGATAAACAAAAGACCATTGCAGACACAAACGGGATGAGAAAGAACATCCCTAATTGTTTTGTCAAGGAATCTAGGTGGCTTTAAAGCCTGCATTTAGAAGGAATTGAATGGAATGAAGCAGGGATATCTACGAAGAATTTATTACGGACATAAGAGTTAATATCTGAAGGGGGAATAGTAATAAATTGATGGATTTCGGAAGGCTTTTGTGTGGTTTAACAAGAATAACTGTTGGTTTGCATTTCCTTTTTGTGTCCTATTTGTAGTGACATCGGCTCAATGATATTGTAAGAGCTCTGAGGCATTCCAGTACAATTTCTCATAGTGTATTATGATTCCCACACCCACCAGTTGCCTTTGTAATTGTCCTCCCCATTGAGGTCCACCCACTCGTCAGCTGTATATAAAAATATTAAATAAACTAAGATATCCACCAAGTGGGTGAAATTTGGAAATCGAGCTTTGTGCCAGAGAAGATTGAGGACGCTGGTGTTCCAGCTTAAAAGCTAGTCAATCTTTACATGACACAAGAACTGGATATGAAAATAAAAACACATATAAAAATAAATATGCAACTTGCACACGTTTTAGAGCATGATAATGAATTTGAGAAAAATATAGTACATGCACCATAAAAGAGTGCTCAAATTTGTAGAAAAGAAGATTATCATAAATGGCGTGTATAACGGTTGATTTTCATATGAGATTTAAACCATGTTGAAATTAAAACTCACAAAAGTATTTTCAGCTATTATGCAAATTATTATGAAATTAATGTATGGCAACTAAACATTTTTGCATTATTGAGTCCCAACTACTATTGTGCAGATTTTTATGATGAATGTGAACCATCCTTCACTACTTCCACTGCAATGCACAGTTGACATTGAAAAATTGGTGCAAAATCTACATGCAATTACTTAAATGTGTGAAACGTTCTGCACTGAATCTTTGTACTAGTAGAGTCTTAGATTTCTTAAAATGATTTTTTAAAATTATATATACTTATATTTCACATATATGCACTTTGCAATTGTGGCAATAGGCCATATCTAATGTTGAACATTTCCATGAACAATCTATGACGGTTGACTATTTGACAAAGAAGCCTTAACTGTATCCCTCTTGCTTAAATCTAATTTATGTATTAATATATTAATTATGATGTATTATTTTAATGCATTAACTTGACTTTTTTCTTTAGGCTTGTATTTTCTCAAAATGTTTGTGAGAAGGAATTTTTCTTCGCTTCTCACTCATGAAACATTCTTGTACTTACCCATTGCATTCTAAAGAGAAATGATACATTTTACAAAATCAATATGAATACTACAGTGTGACATACACTCTTGACACTAACACATGGGAAGCTACTGAAATGAATGTTTCTTTATGGACTAACCTGTGTGCCCAGGATGGACAACCAAATCCCAAGAACAGTGTAGGAAAGAATGTAAGTGTAGCCACTTTTTGCACCTTGTGAGCGGATAATGATTGTAAATGGATCGAATGATGATGGTGTGACAACTGTTGTCATCTCTGGCCTTATCGAACTATAATAGTAATTTTCCCTGGAAGGGGGAGGCATAATAACTAAGACGGAGACTTGAGATGACTGGGACAGATCTTTTCCTTTGAGCTCATGCTGGTGGATTGGCTGGCACTCCTAGTTTGCTAACTATTGGTTCTTCCTTGCCCTGCCTTTGACCAGATCCTATGCCTAAGCTGAGAGAACTCTTGCATGCTGTCTCCTGCCTCTGCTGGTGGCAGGAACCTTTGGCCCAGTGAATGTTGCTTGGATTCCTTGGCCAGAACCATAGATTCCCAAATGCCCTTTTGAGGTTATTCCTAATATCTTCTAAGCTATTATTTTCTGTACTCTGCTTAATGTATAGTTTCATACTACATCTGTAACTATATACAGGGGGCCCGATTCACAGAACAAACTTAAGACAAAACCCTAAACTTACTACCATTTTGGTATTCACAGAAGGCACTTACTCATTTTGGTATTCACAGAAGGCACTTACTCATTTCTGTATTCACAGAAGTTAGGAGTCCTAACTTTAGGACTCCTAAATGCCTTCTGTGAATACCGAAAGTCTTAAAATTAGGATTTTTCTCAGTTTAGTGGTAGTATAGTTAGGACTCCTAACTTTAGGACTCCTAAATGCCTTCTGTGAATTCCGAAAGTCTTAAAATTAGGATTTTTCTCAGTTTAGTGGTAGTATAGTTAGGACTCCTAACTTTAGGACTCCTAAATGCCTTCTGTGAATACCAGAAGTCTTAAAATAAGGATTTTTCTCAATTTAGTAGTAGTAAAGTCAGGACTCCTAACTTTAGGACTCCTAGATGCCTTCTGTGAATACCGAAAGCCTTAAAATTAGGATTTTTTTCAGTTTAGTAGTAGTAAAGTTAGGAGTCCTAACTTTAGAACTCCTAAACTGAGAAAAATCCCAATTTTAAGACTTTCGGTATTTACAGAAGGCATTTAGGAGTACTAAAGTTAGGACTCCTAACTTCTGTGAATACCGAAGTGAGTAAGTGTCTTCTGTGAATACCAAAATGAGTAAGTGCCTTCTGTGAATACGAAAATGGCAGTAAGTTTAGGATTTTGTCTTAAGTTAGTTCTGTGAATCAGGCCCTGAGACTTACGACTGAACTTTCTGAAATGCTGATTATTGTCTTGAATGCAAAATCTGCCTAATACAATAATTAATCAAAACCTCAATGTCTGAGTCTTCTTAAATTGTACTTATGTTCTTTCTACAGAGGCTGCGCATAAGATATCTGGGTTTCTAATGTATAGCAGAGATAGTCATGGATTATTTGCAGAACATCAGGTATTGTTCTTATTGTTCAGTATCGCAACAACAAAGTTACTGGTTTGTGTAATTTTGGCCCAACAAACCTTCTTGTGGAGGTTTGGACTTCCAGCTGCCATCCTCTACCATTACAGCATGGTATGGATTGCAGTTTAACTAAATTTGATCACTAATTTGTAAGCTGGTTGCCAATTCCTGGTCCTTTTTGCGTAGTGAACAGTCGACATCCTAGTTTCCTTCACCTCTCAATGAGATGAGCAAGGTCAATCAGAGGACCAAAACTCAATGGGTATGTCTAACGATTCAGATAGAGATCCACATATAGTAAGAGTTTAACTCCCCGGGTAAAATGCTAGATCACTGGCATAGTGCAATTGTTCTCCGCTAACCCCCACATCAATCACAATAGAATGTCAGAAGTGATTATAAGGTCAGGGTCATGAAAGTGAAGAGGGATCTTTCATAGGGAGAGAGCCTGTTTCAAAGTTTAAAAATATGTCCTGCAGGAAACAAGATACTGTGGCAGATTAGCATCTAGTACCATCTAATGCAATAAGCCATCTTAGTTGCCTTTTCATCAATAATCATGGGTGTTTTTTAAAATCTATGAATGAATCTGTTGCAGCACGAGTGCAGGGCTGTGGAAATTTTGTCCCCTCTGCCCATTCTCTGACCAGGATGTATATATGTTCAAAAATTGTAGGTAGTGGACCAACTGTAAGAATTGTTGTCCTTTTTTCTCTCAATAATTTGTGTCTTTTGTCCTTCGAGACACAGTTATTCAGCCTCATTCAGGCAACATAGGTTGTGGATCATTCCTAGCATACACTAAAGGAGCAGCTCTGTTCTGCAGTAGAGAGGTGGTAAACATAAAAAAGTAGTGTGGAATGTCGGAATCCTTGTGAAACAGCACAGCTACTGACAAGTATTTGTCTAGTTAACTCTGCTAAGACCGAGTAATTGGGAAGGAACGTATTCATACTTCGACAGAGGCCAAAGCTTGTGAGTATATGGTAAGTATATGGTCAGCAGTGTCACATAATGGAGCCAAGAGGCAGAGCAACTTCAGGAAAAGACAATTTTATACTTCTAAAAGCAGTTAAAGCTGGAATGTGGGACCTTATCATGTATTATTTGGTCTGAACAGTGATATTTCATGTGGGTCTCGGGTACACCTAAACAAAGCTTGCCTAATTCTTACATGGAAATTACATGAAATGTTCCAAAAATTACGCACAATGCTAGCTCGGCTTTGCACGAAAAACAAATAGCACTTTTTGCGAACAACAGCCTCTTGCTTTCTGTTGGTTCATGTTGTTCCTGTACTCCTGCAATAGGATTTTTACCCTAGTGGCATTGCAATTACAAAACATGGAGCAATGCCATAACGTGAGGTATTTCACACAACAATCGTAATGTGAAATTCCAGATATTATGCAAGATTACGCCGGCATAAATAACATTTGCCCAGTCCTAGTCTCAAATTTGTTAAACATGTAGGGCCTAATTTATGAGGAATCTTGCTGCGCTGCCCTGCAGTAAACGAAAAGGGCAAGAATGCATTGTATCTATGAGATACGGCGCATTCCTGTCCTTTACCCCTGTGCTGGCACACAATGGGCTGCCATGCGCCAATGCAGGCACCCTTGCACCATGGTGCAAGGGTATCTGCATTGTAGGGGTGATTGGTTTTGTCTAGGAAGGGACACCTTTCTGCACAAAAGCAATCACGAGAGGTGTTTTCCTCTTTCTATGTGTGCTGCATGCAGCACACATAGAAAAAGGAAAAACGAAGAGAAATAAAGGCATGTCCCCTTGTTGTGTCTTCCTTATGCCTTCCCTGGGGAGACGTAGGAATCTGGTGCATTTCCAGGTTTAAGAAACCTTGTAAATCTGGTTATGTATCTGATTCCATGGATGTTGCTTGGGAACACCCACAGCAACACCCATCGAACGCCTCTTTCACGCAGAGTAATGAGTGAAAGGGGGCCATATTTACAAGCCCCTCAAAAGCCACGCAGGGTGGCTTTACATGGCCATAAAAATATAGGCAGGTACAGTGGGCCGCCGGTGTGTCCAAAGAAGTGGCACACTGGAGGCACAATGTGCCTGTAAATAAGTCCCCTATTGTCCAATGAGGATATTTTCAAGACACTGTGTGACCATTACCAATTTTCTCTTAGCAAGTGAGATGCTCACGGAGGCAGTAATCTTGAAGCTGCCAAAACAATCATTGATGCATAATGAGGATGTAGGAGAAGTAATAATCTTAAATTATTTTCTAATCATGAAAATGGTCTGCTGGATAAGAAAGAATTCGAGAATGGCAAATTTTGAACTTTGTTTAGATGTACTTTCAGATTTTGATATGTCCCGTGATCGTATTGTAGAAGGTAAGATGCTTGGTGATGCCAAGGAGCTGACACACTTTGAGGAACAACAGCAGTAAATCACGTCTGAAAAAACAAAGCCCCAAACGTTGTTGAGCTTTACACACAATCACATCTACTTTGACATTGATTCTGAACATGAAAGGAAGCTAGTGCACATTGTGGGAAATGGAAGTATTATACTCAAAGCAAGACACCAGTCGCACTATTTGTATTTGTTGGTCGTATGTGGCACAGGAACGAGACTCTTTCTAAAATGCAGACTAGCTCTGAAGATTGGGTTTGAAACATGTCGATATGAAAGTGATGGAGCGGGTAGTACAAAATTTTGTATACCTCCCCTATTCTGCATTAAAATACTAATTATATAATCTATTAACTATAATATTATTAAACGAGTTTGCATGTTTATTAATCGACATTATTAATATACGAATTACACGTGGAATTTGCATTTTGCAGGGCTAATTAATCTTTATAACTAAAAACCGTACGCATATTAACAATAGTATATGTGGTAAATAGAAAACTGCATGATATATGTCGCTTTTGTAATGTTTTGTAATGTTGCCCATGAGGAGGATCGGAAAGGTGAATATAATTGCTTTAAATGTTGCTATACGCTAGATAAATACACGCACATAGAGGGATTAGTAAGGGGTTAACATTAGATTTATTATTTCTATGTATTAATAACTATTTTGTGTTTGTTTCACTTAAGTTGGCATTTGGGCCTAAATCAAAGATGGCCGCTAACTCCACACGACAAAGTGGCCACTGTTCCATGAGGCGCGGAGTAAGCTGCGTAGGCGCGAGAATTCTCGTCGCAACCTTTGTTCACCATGTACCCGAACAAGGACACAGTGGGAAGACGGCCAAGACAGAAAACAATCGACCTTACAATAAACCGGAACAGACTGACTTTTAAACAAACTCATGACCTCACCCCTCGAACTGTACTAAGATCTCAAAAACTTACATCGGACAATCTCAACCAGCCAATCACGACTGTCCTAAAATATTCAAATGTACCTTCTTTGCTTCAATTTTATTATAAAAATGCATGGTAGAATAGAGAGGGATCGATGCTACTTAGGGCAAATGCTGCGTTTTCCTGAATCCATGAAGGTCCCGGTGCTGCCCGATTATCTGATGACTGTGAACTTTTCCTAAAAATCTACGGGCAATGATAGGTGCTTGCACGTCTCTGGTCCTTTGCCGATCTTTGGGACTGTAGCGTGCTGAGCAAAGAACTTTTAGCTTTGAGCGTTGGCTTGCTTTCGGACAATTTACTACAAAATTACGCAGAGCCAATGAATTAGAGGACTCCAAATATCCAGATTAGGTAAATATGATGTTCTGCGATTTACTCAACATTTTTGATATAAAACTTTCTAAGCTTTGACGAGACAAATGCGAATTCCAAACATTATGAAATTTTAGATAAACAATTATTGATTGACGAGAATTCATGAGTTGTGAGTTTCATTTGAGATATAGATTCTGAAGTCTTAAAATGTGTTTTAGCTGGTTCTAAATCACCATCAACCAATCCAACTAATGTGGTCCATTGACCGAATTGGGAGGAGTGCCTTGATGTTTTAGGATTAAGGATCTGTAGGCGAAAGGGCGTTAATGTATATTTTGTAACTGACTTTTCCTTCCCTATAGGTTATAAGGTGTTCCCCTCACATGTCCGGCGCTTGAATCACTCATCCCTCCTGTGTGTGCAGACTGGTGTGAAAGTAACATGTGAGTGTTGGTGTTATGGGCCCCACCAATGACTACATGTGTGAATGAGCTAGTGTGATGTTGGGTCTGTGACGCAGGGAGGACACCGGTACAGGTTGTTTCCCCGTTACTAGGGTTTTTGCGCTGGATCCGTTTTTCTGGTAGCAAGATGATGGTTTTCATTGTTTTGGTTTGGTGATTATTGCTTGTAAATTGCTTATTGATTATTGATTGTGGGAAAAAATTGGTATATGTATTAACACTCTATGTTGAGTCGCGTCGAGTTCTATGTTGTTTGACGGCTTCTGGGATGTAGGAAGTCGGAAGTTTGTAATGGTTCCGTAGTAGAGCAGAGGTAAGCGCTGCTCTCGGGAAAGACGGAATGGTTGTTGCCCTGTAGGTACACGGGGAAAACGTGTAACGATTGGAGTTGCACGACGCATTGTCTGGATTCGGTAACATCGTCGCGTGTTGCCATTAGGGATATTTTCTGTATGAGAGAAGTGTATGGTAGCGAAGGTCACCTGTGAAATTTTGGTCTTAGGTACTAGGAGTCCAAAAGGTACTCTGATTACGCTTATCACTGGAAACGTAATAGGTGTTCCCTAAGCTTGCTAGAAGGATAAAGTAGAGGGAAGTGCTACTTTATTAACGAGTGTCATAATTCTGTAGTAGGGCAGACTGTTCGCTGCTCTCGGGAAAGACAGAATTCTGTGTGAATGAGCTACATTTTCCGTATGAAAGTGCGTGAATGAAATAGCATTCAGGTTAATTGTGAAACTCTGGTTTTATTTCTCAGGAGCATTGGGTCTCCAACTAGGTGTCTTAATTCTGGAGAAACGGTTAGCTGATGCTTGCTAGAAGGGTGAAGTAGAGGGACGTGCTACTTTATCAACGGAAGTAACGATTCCGTAGTAGGGCAGACTGAATTCCTGTGAAAAAGGTC
Source organism: Triturus cristatus (assembly GCF_964204655.1). NCBI lineage: Eukaryota > Metazoa > Chordata > Amphibia > Caudata > Salamandridae > Triturus > Triturus cristatus. The sequence goes on from NC_140594.1 coordinate 606,299,995, forward strand.
ATTAACTATCTCTTTGTTAGAGAAGCAGACAATGGTGGCGTTTTTATGTAGTTACTAACAGATTTGTACGGTAAAAGAACGTAAAGAGCTTCCAGAGAAAATTTTGTGAAGGAGGGGTCGGCAGAAGCAGGAGTAGTGAGAAAAAGCTGACGTCAGAAAGACCGCGCTGGGATTGGCTAGTCAGTAAGAAACGTAGACGCTCCTGATCGGTGCGTTAGTGTACGCCGCGCTAGGAGTGGAGAATACAGGGTGACGTAGAACGTTCCTGATTGGTGCGTTAGTGTGAGTCGCGCTACGATTGGACAAGACAACAGAATAGTCGTGGGGAAAAACTAGCGATACACGGAAGACAAAATTATGTATTACGATCCACCAGAAAAAGAGAAAAAGTCCTGGTTTGGAAAAATCAAGAGTTTATTTAAAAAGAACAAACCGATTGTGACTAGAGAGGGACAGTTGCTTCCTCCACCGAAATCGCCCGCCTCCTTTATGGTTGCGAAATACGGATATCACACTTGTATTTGGTTGGACAATTGGGCAAAGTATACAAAAGATGATGGAGTTTTGGCATTTCCAGAACATGGTTCGTTTAATTTAGCGGTTTTGAAGAATTTAAGAGAAAGAATGATGAATCTAGAACCGAGACCTAGACCAACACAGTTTGAAGCATTGACGGAATGGGAAGATGAGATGCATGCGAGAGAAAGACAGAGGAGTGGCGGAAGGTATAGGTACATGTTTGGTAGATTACATGGACAGGAGAATCATGATGACAGAATGAGAAGACTGCGAAGTGCAAATATGACTGATGGTTTGTTCCCTGTGAGACATGCTGAAGAAGTTAGTGGAAGGAAATGTACAGAAAAGAGACATAATATTGAATCAGGAGGGTATGGAGTGCATGAATCGGAGGATGATGTTCTTGACGACATGTTTTATAAAAATCCACCCCCGTATCAACCAGATTCTGACATGTTGACACCAAGTGCCCCAATGAGAGAGACTTTGCGAAATATAAAAGTTGAACCAGTACCCCAAGAGATAGGGAGAAATAATTCATTCAGAGAAATAGAGAGAAAACAGGATGGTAAAGCGAGTAGTGAGAATTCGACAGAATTAGCAAAAAACACTTTAGAGTTAACTGAAAAGATTAGGGAATTGACCAAAAACTTAAAAGCTGTGACTGTTTCCGTAACTATAGGTCCTGTAATGCCTATTTTTGATAAACAGAAAGATACTGAGCATTGTCTAACGGTCCCTTATAACAGTAATAAACAGATTGAAAGGCCAAGGATGAATTCAGACGAGAACCCATGGAGACAAACAGTAAATACATCAGAACAAAGTACGCCTAAAAATTCGACAGTTAATCCAGGTTTAGTGGAAAGACTGATAATGACTACAGAATCTGTATCAGAAACTCCAAGAGATTCAGAACGAGGTAATGAAGAAAGACCAGTAGGCCCTACTTCAGAAGAATTAAGTGAATGGTTGAGGAGCTTACAGAGAAAAGACAGAGAATCCCAATCTATAGATGTGGCCAAGCTAAGGATGGTTTTGGAAGAATTAATAGTAGGGACTATCCCCACCGAGAAGATGAAAAATTATCAGGATGAAGAATTACTATTTCTATGCAAAAGTGTAACTGGAGAGCAAAGAATCTACATGAAAGACTAGAAGAAGTGGCAAATGAAATGGGTATAGACATGGAAAGAGTAAAAGCTTTACAAAAACCCTACAGAGTAGATTTTTCTGAAAAAGATATTGAAAATCTAAACACCACAGGAAGAATAACTCAGATTAAAGACATAATCATTTTGTTGAGAAAATGGGGAGATGTAGATAAATGGAGAAGTAGGTGGTTTAGAAAACGAGATGATGCCGCAGATAAAACATTTGCAGCTTTCCCCGTAAGAGAAAAAGAAAAAGTAGTGACAGAATGTCCCATGAGAGAAATTCCAGGAGGAGGATTTGTACATGTTCCTTGGACTAGGCAAGATATTTTGTCATTTACCAATGATTTCCCTCGACTACGCGAAAAGCCAGTCGAGTGGTATAGGCAAGTGGATAGGTTTGTAAAATTATCAAAAGTTTTATGGATTGATCTAAATAGTCTATTTGACATAATAGTACCAGCAGATCTATGGACAGAGTGTGAACTAATGATAAATTGGCCTACACAAGAATACCCTAGAGATCCAAAGACAGGTTCCCCTGACCCGGAAGTCATTAAAAAATATGAACAAGTAATAGTTTTCCTGAAAAACAAGGTACCTCCTAAAGAGACTGATTGGGTAAAAATAGACCGAACTCATCAGGAGACTAAGGAGTCAGTACACGCATACTATGAGAGGTTGATCCTTGCTTTTAAACAGTTTAGTGGTGATGAAAATTTGAGTGAGAAAGATCTAAGTCATTTTGTATACAGATTTGTATATGGTTTACGTCCAGAAATTAGTGAAATGAATAAACAGCATACAGTGGATTGCAAAATAAGAAAATAGATGAGGTACTAAGACATGCAAAATGTTTTAGTGATGAAATTGAAGCCAAGCAGCGTAAATTAAAAGAGAAGGCTATGTGGGCACAGGTAAAAGTGGCAGAAAGACAGGAAGCTCAGCTGATTGAACAAGCAAATAGTGCAGGACCAAAACCTAAATTTAATGCTGGAAAAGGAAAGGGACAATTCAATATAGAAGAAGCCAAAAAGAAATGGCCATGTCATAATTGCGGACGGATAGGGCACTGGAAATCTGAGTGTAAATTTCCCCTGAATACTAATAGTGATAATGCATCATTGAATCTGCAGGTGCAGAAGAGGTGAGTTGTCAACCGCAGCGACAGCAGCAGGTTGTTACCCAACAGAATCAGGCGCCAAAACCGCCTTTTCCACAAAGCGTAAATTCACAGAAATACAGTAATGAGACAGGATTCTACAAAGAAGAACAGGTAACTAAGCTGCCGCGCGCTAGCGCTGTTTCGCAGTATTGGCTACAATGCGATGAGAGTGAGTCAGAAGAAGGTTATTGACGGTGCCGAAGGGAGGAAGAAGAGTGCGTACTTGGCGCAACTCTAGATGTAGACCAGACAGGCCCTTTTGTGGACGGAAAGGTAAATGATAATTACTTTCCTAGTAGATACTGGTGCTACTCGATCAACTGTTAGGTCAGCTGATGTTAAGAATCTTCCTCTCTTGGACGAAACAATCCAAGTGGTTGGAGTATCCAACAGACAGATTAAAACGTATCTCACAGAACCAGTAAAAGTTAATATAGGAACATTTTCCGAAATGCACTGCTTTGTCGTGTGTCATTCAAGTCCTGTGAATTTGTTGGGTAGAGACTTACTGTGCAAAATGAATTGCACCATATTTTGTACCCCTGATGGTATCGCATTTGAGACCCCTGATGAAGACGTACTGTATAAAATGACTATGGCTAATATGGAAACTGAGATTACTGAAGCTTTTGCTGTATTCAACCTTGACGAACTAGCAAAAGAATTGAAACAGGCAGTAAAAGCAGAAGTCTGGGATTTCACAGGAGAAGATGTAGGATTAATGAAAAATGTGGATCCCATAAAAATAACAGTGAAGGAAGGAATAAGCTACCCAAATGTTCCTCAATATAAATTTACACCCGAGATAATTGAAGGAGTTACTCCCATAATCGAGAAAATGATTAAACAAGGTATTTTGAGAGGAATAATGAGTAGTCCATGTAATTCACCAATAATGGGACTGAAAAAGCCTAATGGAAAGTTCAGAATAGTGCAAGATTTGAGAAAGATAAACAAAATTGTTGTGTCATGTTGTCCCATTGTACCAAATCCATCTGTGATTTTGTATCAGATTCCACATGATGCAGAATGGTATACAGTGATTGATCTATGTCATGCTTTCTTTTCCATCCCGTTGCATCATAATAGCCAGCAAATCTTTGCGTTCCGTTTTGGCGAACGTATTTTGGCATGGTGCCGAATCCCACAGGGGTATATAGAAAGTCCCTCGATATTTAATCAGATATTGAAAAAGTCCTTAGAAGACTTAGAAATGCCCGAGAATTCAGTGCTAGTTTAATATATTGACGACCTGCTTGTGGCGTCAAAGACTCGAGAAGCTTGTGCAATGGACACCATAGCATTGCTAAATCATTTGGTAGATGGAGGACTTAAGGTATCCCCATCGAAATTACAATTTTGTCAGAAAGAAGTACAATATTTAGGCCACAAAATTGAGGAAGGACTGAGAAAGATAACTACAGACAGGATCAAGATAATAAAAGGAATGAGAGCTCCAATGACGCAAAGAGAAGTAAGAATGTTTCTTGGAATGGTTGGATATTGTCGTCAGTGGATAAGTAACTTTTCCCTGATCGCAAAACCTTTGGTACGACTGACGAGAAGTGATGTGAGAGATCCCATTGAACTAAGTAAGGAAGAATTGACAGCCTTTAAACAATTGAGAGACGGTTTGTGTGAAGCGCCAGCATTAGGAATGCCTGATTATGAGAAGGAGTTTGAATTGTACTGCAGTGAGAGGAATGGATGTGCACTCTCTGTATTAATACAGAAACATGGAAAATTGAGAAGACCAATTGCATATTTTTCAGCTATGCTAGACCCTGTAGCTGTAGCGTTGCCAGGTTGTTTGAAAGCAGTAGCTGCTACTTGTAAAAGTCTGGAACAGAGTGAAGGAATTGTGATGGGATATCCTGTGCGAGTGTTTGTACCTCATGATGTGGCAATCCTTTTAACAAGGAGCCGCACTCAGTTCATGACACATAGTCGGCTGACTAAATATGAGAAAGTCATATTAGGTGCAACGAATGTGAGCCTTGTGAGATGCTTGAATGTGAATCCTTCAACGTTACTGCCTGATGCTGAGAATGTAGGAGTCAGAGACGAAGTGGATCATGATTGTTTGGATGCACTCGATTTCTGTACCAAACCACGTCCTGATATAAAAGATGTACCTTTGTCAGAAAGTGACTTTGTGATGTTTGTGGACGGGTCATGCTTGAGAACAGATGAAGGAATTCTAAGTGCAGCATATGCAGTATGCACAGTTGCAGCGGTAATGGAAGCATCTTACCTGAAGGGAGTAAAATCAGCCCAGGTTGCTGAACTTGTTGCTTTGACTAGAGCATGCAAGTTGGGAAAGAATGTGAGACTGTGATAACTGATAGTCAGTATGGCTTTGGTGTTGTGCATGATTTCGGTCAGATATGGCTGCAAAGAGGATTTCTGACTTCGAGTGGAACTCCTATAAAGAATGCTGAAGTGGTTGGGAAGTTGCTTGAGGCGATACAGCTGCCTAAGCAATTGGCCGTTGTTACAGTTGGTAATAAGTACGCCAATGATATGGCTCAATATTGTGCTCGTAATCAGAACTCAATCAACAGTGCTAAAGAAAGGGAAATGAATTCTTCCCCCCTACTGTTTACTAAGATTGTGAGTACCTGGGAAGAAGTGAGGCAATTGCAGGAAGAAGCAGGATATGAGGAAATGAGACAGTGGGTAAAAGCAGGATGTGCACCAAGAGAAACAGATCATGTGTGGGTCTATCAAGATGGAAGACCAGTCATGCCCGATAGCATGGTGTCTGCAATGGCACATTCTTCATGCAGATTTTAAATGCCTCACCCGGGTACTTTCCTTCCTTTTTTAGGGACACAACAATCTGTGTGTCGTCAGCGTAGGAAGCCAAAACAAAACCTGCTTCTTTTACTATTGAGGCAAGCGGTGCCACATATAGATTGAAAAGCGTAGGGCTCAGGGCTGAGCCCTGCGGCACTCCACAAGGTAATGAAAATTGTTTAGAGGTTGCCGACCCCATTGCTACATTAAGTTGCCGATTGCTCAGAAAGGATTTCAAAAGTTCAAGTGCCGAGCCTTTAATTCCTGCCTCTTGCATACGGACAGCCAAGATCTCATGGCTGACCGTATCAAAGGCAGCCGAGAGATCAAGCAGCACCAGAGCGGCTGTACCCCCTATGTCTAAGATGGACCGAATGTCCTCAGTGACAGTAATTAGGGCCGACACTGTGCTGTGATTCTTCCTAAATCCATGTTGTGTTTCATCTAACAGGGTATTAGATTCAATGTGCTGAGTTATTTGTTTATTCATTATGTTTTCAATACATTTAGCGGCAAAGGGTAGTCTTGCAATAGGGCGGTAATTACCGGGTTCTGAACTATCAAGGTTGTCTTTCTTCAAGAGAGGGAGAATGGAAGTCCGTTTCCGTTGAGATCATGAAATTGATTTGTGAAGCATTGAATGTCAACAGAAACGCCATTGTGCCTATCGCCCAGAGGCTTCTGGTGTGGTGGAACAAATGAATGGCACCATTAAAAACCGATTGGGAAAAATGTGTTTAGCCACAGGTTTGAAATGGCCTGATGTCTTGCCTCTAGTACTCATGACTATTAGATCAATTCCAGATAGGAACACAGGTCTGAGTCCCCATGAAATTGTCATGGGAAGAGCAATGCGACATGTTTTCATACCAGTCAAAAAGATGTTGCCTATAACTGATGACTTGGTGTTGGATTACTGTAAGGGGCTGGCTGACGCAATTCATTCTGTGTTTCATCAGGTTGAATCGGATGCCACCACCCTTGAAAAGAAGCAAGCTCATGATCTGAGCCCAGGAGACCTGGTGAGAATTAAAGTACACAGAAGAAGGAACTGTCTGGTCCCACGTTAGGGAAAACCACGACAAGTGATTTTGACTACAACAACAGCTGTGAAGTGTGCTGGAATAAAGAACTGGATTCATGCTAGTCACAAGTTGAGAATTCCAAATCCAGTGGATAACAAGGAAGGAGAATATTTTGAGGAGTCAGAGACTAGTTCTGAATCGGATGCTGAAGAAACAAGAACAAGAGAAAACCATGAAAGGGGGGAGTCAGAACCAAATTTAACCGTTGCCCCAGAAAATATTCCCTTGAGAAGAAAATTACAGATTTCTGATACCAGCTCAGACTCAGAGACTGAACAAGCACAGGTACATTGGAGAAAAGAGAAAAGCAGTGAAGAGACAATCAAAGAAATTCTTGATAAGGAAGTTCCTGATGAAAAGCTGAGAGAATTCCACCTGAAATAATAAAAGTAGATGAACAGGTGCCAGATACAGAAAGTGAGGGAAAGATTCTTGTGGAAGACCCCCGAGGAGTTGTAGGGAATTCGAGAATTCAGTTAGAAGAAGGGTCAGTAAGTCAGCAGGAAGATTGTGTGCAAGAACCACGAGGAAGGACAGAAGTAGGGAAAATAAAAGAAGTGGTGGAAAAAAGAACAGTTGAAAGCAAAAAGCAAGTTGAAACAGAATCAGAGGATAGTGATGAAGAAGTACGAGAAGGTCGAGTCCTGAGAAAGAGAGCATGGAGAGCTGAAAAGAACGATAAAGGAAATAAACCAAAAAGACCAGCAAAAGATGAAATCTGGCCAAACAAAATAAAAAGATTGAGATATCGACTGACACGAGTGAATTCACCAAGAGCAGAGCAAGTAAATGAAGTATCCAGTTAAGAAAAATCGAAAAATTAGAAAATAACTACAGTAGAGGAAAACAAAAGAACGAGAAAACCTAACCAGAAGTATAAGTCGCCGGAATGGTTGTATGTGGCCCTGCCTGAAATAAAAGAAGAGGCGGACAGCCAAGAAAACCCAGAGGTGACTGTACCAGAAGTGGTTGGGGAAGACGAAGAATCAGAAATCCTGTGAGTTATCTTGTCTGATATTGGAGAAGAGACGGATGTTCCGGAAGTTCTGTATCAAGATTACGAGAGAAACTTGAAAGACGATCAAATGCCAAACTGAACAAGACAAAAAATGCTGCTCATGGAAAGACAATAAATTACGGAAAAAGACATAACTGATAGAACCAAGTAGGTGCTTAGAGCCTTGGGTTAGACAAAACTAGTTGTGAAGTATAAAAGGCCAAGTGAAAAGACACTGATCATTTTACGAAAATGGCAAACACAGAAAGTAGAAAAGCTAAATATATGTTTCTTAGAAGGTGGTTTAAAATGTGTTGTTGTTGTACAGGATTACTAATGCTTCTATGGAGTGTATTAGCGTTGATTATTTAATTTAAAGTTACGCTAGAAACAATAGAAGGACATAGTGAGAAGAAAACTAATATAGAAAAGATTCAGAAAGTATATCCGATCTATATGAATATGAAAAGACAATGGATGTGAGGGATTGCTACGTTTGTATGCAGTTACCTGCATCTGTATCGGAGGGAGTGGCCTACCATCACCTTCCAGTAACCTATGGAATAACATGTAGTGTGATAGCTAGTCTGTTTTACAAAATAGGGAAATTAGAATATTATTTTTCAGATGTAGATAACATATTTTCACAAGTACCTGCAGTTAACAAATTGAACAAAGTGAAGCCTGCAAAGGTGTTAGGTGATTATTTCTTCGAAACTAAAGAGCTAACATTAGAATATATATTTAGAAATAATTTGAAAGTGGAAAAGACGTTCTTGGATATGATTGAAAAAAAGAGTTTGAAAATGCAAAAGAAAGCATCTGAGGGAAGAGAGGAAAAGACAGTCTGGGATGTTGAAATGGAAAAACACTTGAAGGGAGAAGCTAGTCCAACTATGGCTTTAGATTGGCCTCAGAAAGGAAAGTTGTCTATTAGAAGGAATCAAACTGCATACGATAATTACTTTGTAGGTAACAGTTAATGCCATGATACATACCGAATCATGGGTGGATGGGGATTTAAAGGAGGAAATGATCCAGTTTTTCCTGGGTTATATTTTATCTGCGGGAACAAGGCATATTATCGTTCGCCAGATCATTGGTATGGCACATGGTATGTAGGTCTGGTTTTCCCAAAGATATTCCACATGGGAAGAGGAGAAGATGGTGTACATAAGTTAGGTAATCTACTAACACGTAGAAAAAGAGAATCTTGGTCAGAAATTGTGGGAGACATTTTTGGAGCATTGATACCAGCAGTGGGAATATCTCTGAATGCACACAAAATTAGAAAACTATCAACAGTAGTGGATCGATTGTCAACAAGCACCGCTGGAGGATTTTTATTAGTAAATACTGAAATGGTTGCCATGCGTGCCATGGTAATGCAAAATCGCCTTGCCCTTGATATAATATTGGCAAAAGAGGGTGGGGTCTGTGGAATGCTGAAAGTTCAACATTGTTGTACTTACATTCCGGACGAAAGTAAAGATCTAAAGATCTACATTAAAAATATAACTGAATTGCATGAGGAAATTGCACCACTGGAGGTTGAAGGTGTTTGGGAAAAGATTGGAAAGAAACTTTCTTTCATTAAAGATTTCCTGTTAAACTTAGGTGGCACATTTATAGGCAGGATCCAGTCAGTCAGTCAGTCAAGATTACTTTATTCGGCTCATATCAAGAACCATAAAAGTGCAAAACATCAAATACATACTCAATAAATAGCATTTAAAATAGGTTTAAAATAATGATAAAAATAAGACTTGGTCAAATTTGATCAAAGTTCAAAAATAATTATAAACAACACTATGTCCACTTGATTTTTTTCCTTAATCTCATCGCAATAGCCAAAAAGTTAGCTATATTAAAAATCTCCCAAGTAGTACCTAGCAGCTGGAGATACAAAAGAGCAGGTTTGACTTGTCTAAATCCTTTGTTTTTAATAAGGGGGATGATAAACTTTTTACGGAGAGGGGACAGGTGTTTGCAAAAGAAGAGAAAATGAGCAGTATCCTTGAGGGAGAATCTGTCGCAAGAACAGATCTCCAGGTCCCTGTCCTTCATCCAACCTACAGAATCAGTAAGCAAAAGATGGTATTTGTTCAGTCTAAACCTGGTCAATAAAAAGCGATGATTCATGTTGTTCACTATGGTCAAGTAGGGTTCTATACTACTAGAGGTAATTATTAGCTGATGGGCTTTTACCATAGGTTTTATTAACTCCTTTTCTTCTCTAGCTAAGGTTGTCCTATGCTTGTATGTATCCTTTACCCATTTTGTGTCCCCCTTTACCAGGTTGTTAGGGTTATCAAATATATCTGGGCGACCTATTTCGTTAGTTAGATTCTTAACATAGCGCAGCCAGGGAATAGCCATTCCGAATTCGAGAGATAAACAATCTTTTATAATTTCACGATTTAGCTCAAGTTCCGGGTTTTGCCAAATTGATAACCATTTTAGTAGAGGGGTTAATGCTATCCGGTCAGTTAAATAACTAGCCCCACATTCTTGGTGGACAATGTAACCGGAGGTTGCCTGGGGAAGTGATAGAATGGATTTAAGAAACTTGTCCTCTACCACCTGGAGTTCCTTTACGTTTTTGAATCCCCACAGGTCCGCACCATACATGGCTATAGAAATACACTTAGTTGCATTGATGTTCAATATAGCTTGCATAGGCTTCACTCCCAGTTTACGAGCAAAATCCAGCACACCTATGATTGATCTGGCAAAGGCATTTCGTTTTGCTGCTAATTGAGGGGCCCATGAAGACTTATCATCAAAGATGACCCCCAAGTAAGGGAAACTGGTAATTCTAGATAGGACATGACCCTCACAGAGCATAGTCTTAGCTTTCTTGGGTTTACAACCTACAGTCATAACATGAGATTTAGCGAAATTCACGCTTAAATCAAGTCTTTTCATAAAATCAGCGAATGTATCTAAAAGACTTTGAAGCCCTACTGCCGTGCGTGCTAACAAGGCAGCATCATCTGCATATAATAGTGCAGGAATATGATGCTTCCCTACCCTAGGAATGTCCTTACATGACTCAGTTAAGGCAGTGGCAAGGTCGTTAATATAAAGTGTAAAAAGCAGGGGAGCTAAAATACAGCCCTGCCTAACACCATTAGAGATTCCAAACTTGCCAGTGCTGTTGCCCAAGCGGTCGAATCTAACAGTGGCAGAGAGATCTCTATGAAGATCTGCTAAAAAATAGACGATATTCTCATCTACGCCACACTTCAGAAGAAGTTCCCACAATTTCGACCGATTCACTCGGTCGAAGGCCGAGGATAGGTCCATAAAGGCAAGATATAACGTCCCTTTCTTGGCTATGGTATATTTACCTATTAATAGGTAAAGATTCAGGCATTGGTCTATAGTGCCCCGTCCCTTTCGGAACCCATATTGTAGGCATGAAAGGGTGTTGGTATCCTCCAACCATTCTGTTATTTTACCCAGGACTACTCGCCCCAGGACTTTTACTGCGGAATCAATAAGGGAGATAGGACGGTAACAACTAGGGTCCCCTCGATTACCCTTTTTAAAAATGGGTATGATCACAGACTCGGACCAGGTGTCCGGAATGCCTGCGACACAGACCCTGTTAAAAATATTCATTAGAACTGTAGACCAAGTCTCAATGTCGGATTTAAAAAGGTCCGATGGGACGCCATCGAGTCCTGGAGCCTTATTGCTCGTCATCTTACCGATGGCCTCAACCACCTCGCCCCTGGTTACCGATAAAGTAGATTGATTCATAGTGGGAAGGGGGGATTCAACCCTCCATTTGTGCCCACTTCATATACTGACCTAAAGTGAGAGAGCCACTGGTGAACCCCAATACCGCAGTCTAATTGGTTATTACAGGGGTCACGAAAAAAAGGTTTATTAACCACGGACCAGAACTTTGCACTATTACGAAGGACGTCAGCGGAAGAAAGTTCTTCCCACGCGTCCTCCCGGATCTCCTTTTTCCTAGTTTCCAGAGTTTTATTATATTCTTTCCTAAGCTGGGCTACGGTAGACCGATTCAATGGGTTGCTGCTCAAGGCCGCCCTCAGCTTTCTGTTGGCCAGTGAACAGTTTTTGTCAAACCATCCCAACTCAGCCTTATCCGTTGTTTTAGCAGGGCACCGAAGATCTGCAGAGATCTGAGAGCAGATTACAGAGTACGCCCCTAGTACTTCCGCATTCCCTGCTTCTTGGTCAAGGCACGTAATCAACTCTGGGCCAACCTTCCTTTTTAAGTTAGCGAAAAAATTATCAGGAATAACTTTATTCCATCTGATCCTACGGTCCTGGTCTGTGGGGCGGATGTAAGATTTATCCGTTTTATCATGGGTCATAACAGGTTGTAAGAAAAGATCAGACAAAATGAGGGCCACAGGATTATGGTCACTAAAATGTGTCCAGGCTGCTGAATATCCAATAATCCTGTTCCCCAAAACTGTACTGACAAAAATATAATCGATCACAGAGTGTTTACCGTTCCCTTTAAACATAGGGATGTTTTCATCCACCATAGGTGGGAGTAACAGGCCATAATCGGCAAGGATTATTTCCAAAAGGCCCCCCTGTGGTGAGTGATCAAAATGGGCCTCCCTCGACTCTAATGGACCTAAGGGATCTGTCAGTAAGCATTTTTCTGGGCATCTGTGAATATTAAAATCACCCATGATAATAATAGAACAATTATTCTCGTTGTCCTCCTTAAATTTTACCAAAAAACAATTTAATGCGGTGAGATGTTCAACCGTGGTATCTCTATAATAAGAGTTATAAAAATTAACAATTAAAAAGTCACTACCCCCATTCAGGGAAACTTGAACTGCCAGACAATTACATGAGCCTGTGTCGAGTTGAGTCAGCGAGCCAGAAATGCTTGCTGAAATCAGGGTAACCAACCCCCCCTTGGCCCTCCCCATATTGGATGGTACTGCAGAGACAAAAAAGCTTGTATAACCATGAATACACAGGGTATTATCAGTATCCCATGTTTCTTGGAGACAGATCACTTCTCCTGAGCAAATAACATTTCTCCAGGCTGGGTCGTCTGTTTTATTTCTCAGGCCAGCTATGTTCCAGGTGACCAATTTAGTTAAGGGACCCATGGGTCCATGAGTAGGGCCATTGATTACTGGTGTCACTCTATCTAAAGCCGCGGGCTGGATTTCAGGGGCTAAAGTTAGTTCTTGTGTCCCTAGTCACTCATTATCATCTAAAGCAGATAGGGCAGAATATCTATTTAAAACAGGGACAGCATAGTCATGACGGGCGCAGCTCTTTGGAAAATCATTAGTCATCCTCCTGTCAGTGACTGGAGGATAAAAAAAGCCCAAGGGGAGGACATTGACATACTCATGATGGATTCTAACTGAACCAGCCTGCCGTAAGATGTCCTCAACCAACCTAGGGGATCTAAAACTTATCACAATGCAGTCACCTTCAAGACACTTATTAATCTTTCCCACCCACGGGACTCTTCTTATCATCAAGAAATTACTGTGTAAGTATTGCCCCAAAACAGTTTTGTTCGATAGATAGTGGAGGGCCTTGTTTTTTAAGGAGGACCAATGCTCCCGATTCCCATCCACAAGCTTTGGAACGTTGGCTAAGATAATTGAATAGGGGCAAGCCTCTGCTGGTAAATGTAATGTCGGATCCCTCCCTGGGGGCCGAGTTGGAGAAGAAATCCTCCCCCCTAAGTTCTGTGTGCATATATCCTTACCCCGGACTATTTCTGTAACATTTAGTGGTCGAGATGTAATACTAGGTCCTACGCCCGGGGTGGTGCAGGGAAATATTGGTTGTTGAGGTATAGTAATCATAGAGTCCAACAAATTGTCAACTGTAGCTGCACACGCATTTAATGAGTCAACTGCCGCGGAGCTTGGCTCGACGTTTAAGGCCTTAATGTGAAGGTGTGACTCGATTTTAGTAATGCGGTCCTCTATTTGTTTCAAGGTGGCCATTAGCGGTGCAGTAAACAGTTTAAGGCGGGCATAGATAATTGTCGCTATTTCTAACCCTATACTTTCAGTGACGATGTCAGGGCCCTGAGTTATACAATCATTTGTTTCCACGCACGTTGTCTCTCTAACTAACTGGGGAGCACTGAAATTAACCTGAGCCAACCCCGGAGCAGGATTACTCTTTCTTGAAATTTTTGCCTGTTTCCGAGTTCCCAGGGGGTTGTTTTTGGCCTTTCTTTTGCCTGCCATAATTTTACCCCCAATTAGTGTCAAGTTCGCACTAACTCTTGATTGTCTTGTTCTAACAGCCACAGGAGAGGGGGCAGAGCTCAGTTTGGGTGGCATTGCGGGTGTGACAATAGAAGTATCCACAGTGCCTAACCCATTTTGGGACATACAAGGATGGGCAACATCGAGAGGTGCGTCGCTAGCAACAATGGACGTGGGAGGGGTAAGAGACACAACTAGCCTAGGTGGTTCTAATGAAAGTCTACGTTCCACCGAGGCAATTTCTTTGACGATAGCAGATTCAGCATGTTTCAAATAGCTATCTAGAGTCCCCAAACCAACAGTTCTTTTACTTATTTTGGAATTCATTTTAAACAACAATGGTGTGAGGTAACGTGCCGTAAGAACACAACCAGCCGCCTGCTATCACAATACAAACATTCAACACAACATTACCGACACCATATGGTCCGTTTTGGGGCAACAGATAGTGTTCCGCAGTCGCACAACAAAGGGAGTGATCCCAGCCCAGCCTCTTCCGGCCTCTTCCGGCCTAAGAGGGCCCGCCCTTTGCCCGGGCTTAACCCGGCGCCGTCCCGCGACGCGGGGGAAGTGCTGGACTTTTAAGCGCCTCCTGGCGCGGGAAACGGTGTCAGCGGATCACCTGTCCCAGAGGATGATGGGACTTGCAGTTCGTCCTCTCTCGGCGGCCGCTGGTGGAAATGGCGGCGGCGGCGAAGGACGAGAGACAGCAGCGAGGCAGAGGGCACAAGATAAGCAGTAGCACGTCCCCGGGTCAACAAGGAAAGAGTCCCGCTCAGCAGAGGAAGCGCCGGACTTTTAAGCGCCTCCTGGCACGGGAAATGGTGTCAGCGGATCACCTGTCCCAGAGGATGATGGGACTTGCAGTTCGTCCTCTCTCGGCGGCCGCTGGTGGAAATGGCGGCGAAGGCGAAGGACGAGAGACAGCAGCGAGGCAGAGGGCACAAGATAAGCAGTAGCACGTCCCTGGGTCAACAAGGAAAGAGTCCCGCTCAGCAGAAGAAGCGCTGGACTTTTAAGCGCCTCCTGGCGCGGGAAACGGTGTCAGCGGATCACCTGTCCCAGAGGATGATGGGACTTGCAGTTCGTCCTCTCTCGGCGGCCGCTGATGGAAATGGCGGCGGCGGCGAAGGACGAGAGACAGCAGCGAGGCAGCGGGCACAAGGTAAGCAGTAGCACGTCCCCGGGTCAACAAGGAAAGAGTCATAGGCAGGATCCTATTTCCATTAACATGTGTGATTTTTCTAGTATTAATTTTAAGACTAGGATGTTTATGTTATAAAAGAAAGAAAATACAGAAAAAGTTAAAAAGAGAAAATTTGAAAAGAAGGCAGAATAAGAGACAAGAGAGGGAATTTGAAGAAGTAGAATTAGAAGAAATGAAAGATAGTATGTATAGAACAGCAAGAAGAGAAGAAATTGGGGAAACAGAAATGTGAACTAATCTAAAGAATTCATTTTGCTTTTTATGACAAATTGATACAAAATGTTAATAGCGTGGTGATAAAATAACCAAAGGGGAGATTGATGGAGCGGGTAGTACAAAATTTTGTATACCTCCCCTATTCTGCATGAAAATACTAATTATATAATCTATTAACTATAATATTAAACGAGTTCGCATGTTTATTATTCAACATTATTAATATATGAATTACACATGGGATTTGCATTTTGCATGGCTAATTAATCCTTATAACTATAAACCGTCGCATATTAGCAATAGTATATGTGGTAAATAGAATACTACATGATGTATGTCGCTTTTGTAATGTTTTGTAATGTTACCCATGAGGAGGATCAGAAAGGTGAATATAATTGCTTTAAATGTTGCTATACGCTAGATAAAGACAAGCACATAGAGGGATTAGTAAGTGGTTAACATTAGCTTTATTATTTCTATGTATTAATTACTCTTTTTTTTTGTCCTCATCAACGAAATAAAGTGAGTGATCGAATAGCAGTATCATGGCACCCTCTTGAACCCCACAGGGAAAAGATATGGCCCAATAATACTCTTTCCACCTCGTGGGTATCTAGGGAAACCAACCGCATTGTACTTGGGAATTTCCAAAGATGATATAACCTCCATGGTTACCCATGGACCACTTTCCCCAAGACTCACTTGTTTCATAATCATTGGACTTTTATGATTTGCTAAGCAGTTGCAAGGTTCAAGTTGGTGTTATTAACCCAGTTATCCCAAAGCACCCGGAATCTAGTTATTTTCTTTGCCTTACATTCCATATCCAATTCATGAGTTCTTTTAACCGATGACACCCAATCTAAGACCTTTGGAGAATTAGGAGAGATCCAATTCAAACAGATTTCTCTCCTTGCCAAGAGAATAAGAACAAACATTAATGAGACTTGGAAATTTGAGAGTTTGATATTAATACTGTCTTCAGGTAAGATCCCAAAAATAATTAATATCAGGCTTACCTGTATTTCTTGGCCCATTACATCTGAAATAATCCTACCGACTTGGCCCCAGAAGCCCTGAATCTGCAGACACTGCACAAACATATGCACGTCATCTGCGCTTCTCAGATCACATTTCAAACAGGACTACTCGCCGCCTCCCAGCTTAGATAGCCTCTTCGGGGTCCAATAAGCTCTGTGGAGTGTGAACAGATGATTCCTTCTAAATGACTCAGCCTTCACAACCTTCCACAAAGTACTTAAAGATACTTGCCATAAAGATGAGATGTCGATGGAAGGCAAGTCTCTTCTCCAGGGCTCCTCCATGGGCAGCAATGGCAGATCTCCTTTAATCAAAATCCAATACCATTTCGCCACTTCCTTTTTTTGATTACATGGGACCAAGAACCTGCTCTCCAATTCATCATATCTTAAACCAACTTTACCCTGATTTGTGAACCAGGAGGAGAGTTGATAAAACTTAAATCTGGATAAGCTTTGATTTGTTTGGGACATAAGCTCATTCCATGACAAAAGTTTGTTGTTGCACAGTAATTGTCCCCATTTCTGAAAGCCGAAGTCCCGTAGAGGAGCTGATAAACTATCCTTCTTTAAGCATTCTGGGGTCCCTGGCGAGTTCCAAATGGGAGCATTAAGACAATAATATGGAATTTTAAGCAATTTCCTCATCTGGAACCAAAGTTCACAAGCCGCCCGTAACACCTTCAGTTTAATTTTTTTTAAATATTTGGGGTGTCCAAATTTGAAGAGGAGACCATCCCCCCCTTGCGGTACGCTATTAGACATGGCTAAAAGATAGGGCATAAAGCTGGAAGATTCGAGAAGAAGAGATCTAATATTCTTGAAAAGAAAAGCCCAACTATAAAACACAAAGTCAGGACTGGCTATACCCCCCACTTGTTTTTCACATCTCAATTTCTTCCATGCAATCCTAATCCCTTTACCACCCCAGAGAAAACTATTTATCTCAGATTGCAAGTTTTTCAAAGCAACTGGACTGAATAGAAGCGGGATTGCATCGAAGATAAATGTCACCTTTGGCAAAACTGACATTTTAACCAAGTTAGATCGCCCAAGGATGGTTAAAGGGAGGTTACAGCAAGATTTCAACAAGGCTCTAATCTCCTTTTGTTTAAGCTCTAAATTAACCTGTGCCAACTCGTTAATATTCTGAGTTATTTGAACACCCAAGTATCTTATTTGCTGGTGTACCAAAGGTGAGCTAACTTGCCAATTCCAAGACATGATCTCGGTTTTTTGGGAGTTCACTTGATAGCCCGATATCTTCCCAAAGTCTGACAACATTTGCTCTAATCTTGGCAAGATTGCCGGTGAAGCCTATGTAAAAATCATCAGGTCATCTGCATACAAGGCCAGTTTTTTTGATCATCCCCTGAACTCAAACGGGGCAAATAACTTACTAGACCTAATTATTTGTGCAAGTGGTTCTATATACAAATCAAAAAGAAGAGGAGAGAGGGGACAACCCTGCCTAGTGCCTCGCTCCAAAGGGACAGAGTTGGTTAAATTCCCATTAACTATAATCCTGGCAGTTGGAGACTTGTAAAACTTCCTAAAAGTTCTTGCAATGTTTTCTCCTAATCCAAACGCATGGACCAGCTGATGTAAGCAAGACCAGTTGACCCGGTCAACAACTTTGGCCGCGTCGAATGCGAAGATCGTCAGTGGCAGATTATTAGTTGAGGCAATATCAATGGCACCAATTAACTCATGGGTTACATCATGTAAGTGGCGCCCTCTAATAAACCCCTTTTGATCAGGATGGATTAAATTACCCATTATGTTGTTTAATCTTCCTGCTATAATGTGAGCGAAGATTTTATAATCGCAATTCAGCAGGGAGATGGGTCTGTAAGACTCACATTTTTTTAAATCTTTATTGGGTTTTAAATTCAAAGTAATAGCTGCCACATACCAGGAACAAGGGATTGGGGAGTTATTTGTAAAGATACTATCAAAGAGTGCCTCCATAATCGGAGCAAGCGTCTCGATTAAGGCAATATAAAACTCATTAGGTATTGCATCTAAACCTGCCGCACTCCCCCTCTTTAGATTTTTTACTGCAACCCTGATATCAGAAAGTAAAATCTTCCTATTAAGCTCTTGAGTCTGCTCTTCGGATAACGACGGTAAGGTGATTTTTTCTAAATTATTATTGATTTGAGAGTCTGTAACAACTAAATCTTCAGTATATATATCCTTGAAAAAGCTTTCAAACGCTTTTTCCATCTTGACCCTATCAGAGGATAACTCCCCTGTTTCAATATTAATAATCTCTTTAATGAGATTTCTCGTTAGGTTAACTCGAGATTTCCAGACCAAAAGTTTACCACTGCCTTCTCCATACTCATAATTGGCCAGTTTACTAGCATCCCATCTTCTCTTAACAATGCTAATTAAATAATCAGACAAATCTTGTCTTTTAGCCAACAGCTCAGAACTTTCTCCCCTCTGATCTACAGTCTCCCTGTTAGTGGATTGGGCAAGCGAGGCTCTATAAATTTCGACTTCCAGTAACTTCAATTTATGTTTGTTTGCCTTATTGATATTGGCTGAGATACCAATAATTCTACCTCTAATCAAAGCCTTATAGGCGTCCCAAATTATCTCTACAGGGGCAGAGTTATCATTTACCTCAAAGAAAAATACAGTGTCAATTTTTAACTGAGCAACCACTGACTCATCATTAAGAATGAACCTATCAAACGTCCATCTTTTGGCTTCTGATTGGTGAGGGAATTTTAAAACAAACCGAACAGAGGAGTGGTCGGATAAATGTTCTGGGATATGAGAGATTGCCCCAACTACTTCTACCAGTCTATGATCTAACAAAAAGAAATCTTTTCTGGAATGATATTTATATTTTTTATTTTGAAAGGTGAAATTTGGAGCGCCAATTATGGACTTATTTTTTATTCTCCAGAAATCTACCAAGTTTAAATCCGCCATTAGTATTTTGATCAAAGAACCCATTTTCGAATTTAATAGTTTACCCCCCTTAGATCTATCCAAGGATGGGTTTAAGAGAACATTAAAGTCTACACCCATAATGATAGGGTAACTTGAATCAAGTAAATGATTATAAATCATTCTAAGAGAGGACTCATCATCGATGTTCGGTCCATAATAACCCACCAAAGACACCCAATTATTTTGTATTTTTAAATCCGTTATGATCCAGCGCCCCTTGTTGTCTACCTTATAGGACCCTAGAACCACATTTGCAGATTTTTTCCAGATAATAGCCACCCCCTTTGTACAAAAGGGCTGTGTAGTGTGAAGTGATCCCTCTATCCAACTTTGTTTAGCCCTGACCAGCTCCCATTCGTCCAATAAAAGATGGGTCTCTTGTAGGATCATAACATCAAAATCTGCTTGCCTTAAGTACTGGAATATTCTCCTTCTCCTACTTGGGACCCTTAAACCATTAATATTCCAGGTGCAAACTATGATTTCACTCCTTTGTACCAACCCAGCCATCCTCAACATTGCTCAAACAGAATGCCCTTTGGAAAATAACCTTTCCCAGCTGATTAGCAACTTCCTTAAGAAAACTATATAAATGAGGACTATTTCTTTTTTTTGCTATTTTGCTCCCCACCAAGTGCATAATTAATTTTGTAAATTACCCGTGAATCTCTAACCCCCCCTCCCCTGGGAACCCTCCTATACCACATGGGGTTTGTTGTAAGTAACCCCTATGAGCTCATAACCCACCCGGCAACCTATACTTTTCCTGCCTTTTCTGCATAACCTTAACCCTGAGCCTTGATTTGATCAACAAAGGTCCCTATCTCCTTAGGGTCTCTAAAATTATGCATTTTATTTCTCCTCATCACTCTAAGTAAAGCAGGAAACCTCAGCTGTACTGTGGCACCAAGTGATCTTAACGTTGGTATAAATTACCCCAATTCCCATTGCCTGTCTTGTGTAATTCTGGAAAGGTCTGATCTTATCCGAAAGGCCCAATCCTCTTTTGTAAAAGTCCCGGCTTTTAGTGCTTCTGAAAGAAACCGTTCTTTTAGAGCGTATGATTTAAAATTCACCAAAATTCGCCTGGGATTTTTTCTGTTTGGGCTCTTAGAAAAAGGGTCTCTGTGAACTCGCTGGATGTCAGCTTCTAGATCCTTAACCTCTAGAACTGAGATAAACTCTTTTAATAGGTTTATAACATAGGTTTTGATGTCCCCCCCCATCTAAACCCTCCGGAATATTCATGATTTTAATGTTATTGCGTCTAGCATTATTTTCCAAAGTTTCCAGCATATCTTTTTCTCCCCTTTTTAATGTCTGAATTTCAGAACAGTTCAATTCCACTTGCTTATTAAGAATTTCAATTGAGGACTCCATTACACATATTCTTTCAGTAATAGCCGACATTTTAACTTTTAAAGATTCACATGAATCTTGAATCTTGGCCTGATTCACCTCCGAGATGGCGATCCTACTCCGAATTTCCAGAGATACGGAGTTTAGCAATTGCACCAGATCAGGCTAAACAGAAGTAGTTGACAAAACTGGCAATGCTGGGGGGGTCGAAGTAATATTGGCATTGGCATTTTCTAAAGCATATATGGGTTCCTGGCTAATTCCAACCAATGCCTCAAACCTATCTTCTGTTGTAATATTGACAAGATCCAGCCCCGCAGGAACTCCATACATTTCTTCTGTACTCATGTTATCCTCGGCTGCCCTAAATAGCTTAGTTGAAGCTATTTTCCCACTGCCCTCACTTGTAATAGGGTCAAACTCTTCTAGTGGCTGTGATGGAGTTAAATACATCTTTTCCTGCACCTTAAAAAAAGATCTTAAAAATGGCTTGATTTTAAGATTTGAGAGTTCTTTTAACTGATGCGGGGGCCGCATGGCAGTAGATAGCTGGTCTCTTTTTAAATACTTAACAGATGTTTTAGTAAGATTTTTATTTTTTTTAGGAGCAGGCTGTTAGTAGAAGACCCTACTAAAGGAAGGCCGAGGGAAGTAACACGAGGGTCCTCCAGGCACCCCAACCGATTATAGATTTTGTTACGAAGAGTATATCTATTAGGATATTCCTGATTGTTTGGTCTTTCCTCTATGACCACTTGAGAAAGCTGACCCTCCTGAACTTTCTGTGAGTCAAATGGAGAAGGCGGATGAAGCTCCAATAAGGACCCTTTATTTGCACTCAGGCATGCGCTAACAAAATCTGTGGTGGGAGCTTGAGAGGGTGTTACCAAAGAAATTGCAGGGGGTATTGCAGACAAAACTTTTGTTTTACCTTTTTTTCCTCTCTTAGCTGGAGAGTTTAAAGACGCACTCACATCATCATCCCCCTTATTTAATTTTTTTGATCGTTTAGCTCGTCCGGGGGTCATATGTCGAGATAGATGATAACACCCCCTTGAACTCCCACTGACCAAGATAGGTATCCCAAGGGGTAAAGAAGTTGGTATCAGGGAACTCTGCTCTAATTAGAGCGATTTTTTTGAGTCTTCTTGTCGCAAAGGAGCAAAAACAGGGCCAGTGCTCCTATCTGAGTTTAGATTTACACCAGTAAAGCTGCAACTACTGTAGTGTGAATTCTGCCTAAATGAGATCGTACCTGATGTTCCTCGCAGAGAGATCCTGGCGACTGCGCGCCTGTCAGTGCGAATACCCGAAGCAGCCTGCAACAATCTGCCCCCACCACAAGTAACCTCAGGGCTCCCACACAGCCCCCACTGCTCACGCTCCAGGTTTCTACCCGGACACTCCAGTCACCGGAACTTAACACCACCCCCTCAATGGGAGAGCAGCAAAGCGGCAGCCGGAAAACAGCCAGGGACAGCAGGAGACAGTAGTGCTCAGCGCAATCCAGGAACCGAAGCCAGACTCCACAGCACCACCAGGCGCCCCCCTGAACCAGACCAAGCCAGCAGCAGCGGGGGAGCAAAGCCACAGGAGGCAAAGGCACAGCAGGAAAGGCAAGAGCCGACAGCCGGCCCCGAAAATTGGCTCCACAAACGAGGACCTCCGAAAAAAGGCGAAAAGGAAATGGGAGCAGCACCCGCGCCGAGCACGGAATCGAAAGACGTGAACCCCCGGCAGACGGAGCCAAGAAAACCCCGCCTCCACAGTAAGTGTTAAAAATTAGCAGAGGATTCAGAGGATTCAGTCGGGGGTCCCGGTGGTAAAAATCAAAACAAGGCTCCGGGAATCATTAGAGGTGCCGGGAGGGTAAACGAGCTCGCGGCGGCGTAGTCTAGTCAGCCGCCATGTTCCCTCTGGAAAGCATTAATTAATTAATTACTCTTTTGTGTTTGTTTCACTTAAGTTGACATTTGGGCCTAAATCAAAGATGGCCGCTAACTCCACACGACGAAGTGGCCACTGTTCCATGAGGCGCGGAGTAAGCTGCGCAGGCGCGAGAATTCTCGTCGCGACCTTTGTTCACCATGTACCCGAACAAGGACACAGTGGAAAGATGGCCAAGACAGAAAACAATCGACCTTACAATAAACCGGAACAGACTGACTTTTAAACGAACTCATGACCTCACCCCTCGAACTGTACTAAGATCTCAAAAACTTACATCGGACGATCTCAACTAGCCAATCACGACTGTCCTAAAATATCAAAATGTATCTTCTTTGCTTCAATTTTATTATAAAAATGCATGGTAGAATAGAGAGAGATTGATGCTACTTAGGGCGACTGCTGCGTTTTCCTGAATCCTTGAAGGTCCCGATGCTGCCCGATTATCTGATGACTGCAAACTTTTCCTAAAAATCTACGGGCAATGATAGGTGCTTGCACGTCTCTGGACCTTTGCCGATCTTTGGGACTGTAGCGTGCTGAGCAAAGAACTTTGAGCGTTGGCTTGCTTTCGGACAATTTACGACAAAATTACGCAGAGAATTAGAGGGCTCCAAATAGCCAGATTAGGTAAATATGATGTTCTGCGATTTACTCAAAAATGTTTATATAAAACTTTCTAAGCTTTGACGATACCAATGCGAATTCAAAACATTATGAAATTTTAGATAAACAATTATTGATTGACGAGAATTCATGAGTTGTGAGTTTCATTTGAGAGATAGATTCTGAAGTCTTAAAATGTGTTTTAGCTGGTTCTAAATCACCATCAACCAATCCAACTAATTTGGTCCATTGACCGAAGTGGGAGGAGTACCTTGATGTTTTAGGATTAAGTATCTGTAGGCGAAAGGGCGTTAATGTATATTTTGTAAATGACTTTTCCTTCCCTATAGGTTATAAGGTGTTCCCCTCACATGTCTGGTGCTTGAATCACTCATCCCTCCTGTGTGTGCAGACCGGTGTGGAAGTAACGTGTGAGTGTTGGTGTTATGGGCCCCACCAATGACTGCATGTGTGAATAAGCGAGTGTGATGTTGGGTCTGTGATGCAGGGAGGACACCGGTACGGGTTGTTTCCCCGTTACTAGGTTTTTTGCGCTGGATCAAAAGCATCAAAAACGATTCCAAGGTGACAGAAGAGGCTTTAGACCCAGAGAAATCCAAGAATGTGTGAGCCTGAATTACATATAGCTGCTATCTGGGTATATTTTTTTATATCAAAGCTATGGACAAAGAGAACCTAGAGCTTGCGGACTATGATCGAAGACAAAAGATGGACCCCATTTATTTTTAGGGACACAAGGTGCCCCATTCCAACCTTATTCTTGACTCGTAGCCTTACTGTTGCTAGCTCTTGGTCTGATTTAAGCTTTATTAAATTCCTTTTAATGTGTGGTCCTCGCTCAAGTATTCAGTTGGATTCTGATGCCACAATTCTCCATAATTTAGTATGGGTGCTGGTGTAACGCTGAACAGCTCTTCGTGACACAAAACAGTGCAAACAGCATCGCCTATCAAATTTCGAGTGCAAAATTTAGGGGCATATTAACAAGCCAGGCGATACAATTATTGCCGCTTTAGCGGCAGAAAACTGCCGTTAAAACGGCCATAATGGGCTTGATAATATGCTCTGTGGAATTCGCCTGGCTTGATAATATGCCCCCAAGTGTGATATTCCTATGCTCAATTCATGCAATTACTACAAAATTATTAATTTACGCGCTTTAGCCAATGACAGTTGTCATTGTATTGAAATGTATACTGGAGTGTTACCCTTAAGTCTTTCTGAGTCACCTTTGAACCCTGGTGCAGTGTTTTTAAAGGAACGCGACGGATGACATTATTGGCCTGAATATGGTGCTATGCAATATTTTGAAATTTATGCAATGCGTCACTACTAATTTTCACATACCTCTACATTGCACGTCTTTTAATAAATGTGGGCCCTGAGCGTTTTTTGGGGCTGCCATGTAATGAAACATATATCAAAGATTCATTAGCTCCTTCCTTCCTTATGAGGTGTGCTCTGTTCCTTGGAATATTAATTTGAAACACCTCTTTTCAACACAAAGATCTCTGTTATACACTGCACTTTCTCTATTGTGCCTGCTTCCATGGACCTGGCCCGCTTCCTGATGCCTTTTGTCCAAGTAAAAAAGTGAAGACAGGCAAACTTTATTACTAGAGCAGTGGAGACAGTTCCTATGCTCCTTTAGTTGGTCTGGGTATGTTTTAGCATTCGACATTGATGTTATAGATCAATTCACACACAAACACACACGGATGCAGAAAAGTAGATGATGTGTTAGAGGCTAGATCATGTGCTGAAGTGGATTGAGTTCACACGGGAGGCAGTGAGCCGCTAAACAAAATCATGCGCCGAATGATCTTGTGCTAAAGAGACATAGCAATAAGTACCATAATGGTGGGCAATTTACTAAGGTTCTGGTCCTATGCAGTGTAAGACCATGAGCTATGTTTTTAGTCCTTCCTGTATTTGAGCAGTAGACTTGGCAAAATGTGCTTTTCATTTTGTATGTGGCCTTCCTCCCGAAGTTTCTTTCATTGCCTAGTTTGTTGGACTGGTGGCCAGGGCAGTGACAAGGGGGGAGCAGTCAGGGCTACTTTTCAGTGCACCCCGCTGCTACTGCTAAATGTATTTCTATATATATAACAAACACTGCCTAGCCTGCTTTTTTTATATGCTTTTGGTAACACACTAGGGGTTACACAACGCAAAGCAGCAAGCAAAGATGGTGTGCTGCGTTGCGTGAACTGGAGAGAGCTGAACTGCACCATATCTTTAAAAAAAATGGCACCGTTCCGGTCTTTCTTCGCAAATAGAGGGACATTGGGCTTTTATACATGAGGTCCAGCACAGTTGCCCAAATGCAATATAAAAATTAAAGTTGTGCTGTTCCTGAATGATCTAAAATTCAGCAATGTACAAAGTACAGTAGGCCAATTGAGACACATAAAGGGACCCCCTGCAAGATACTTGTAGCGTGGCGGAGAAGGAGACAGGGAGCGTTTTGTTTAACACTCTTTTATTTCCAATCGGAATGTTTCTAAAACAAAAGTCTTTCTCAGTGTAAGTTCCTTTTCCCAGGGCACAGTCTTCATTCTCTTACGTCAGAGAACCTTGTCTCGTGGTTCAGGATACAGGAGACCGAAGGGATGCCTCTATCGGGCAGACGTCGCAACTCAGGGCAAGAGTGGAAAGAAACAAAAAGAAAACAAAACACGGTAAGAAGGTCTCCGGGGTTTCTTAATGACAAAGGGGAAAGGGAGTGAGGGACTAGGCACCCGACCAACACCAGTGCTTTCCTATTCCTCGCTATGAGTGTTTTTGCTCTGCGTAGCTTTTCCCCTGTACAACGGGCTCAGCCCCTGAGTGTACGTGGTACTGCCCACCCCGACTCCGGGCTCCCCCTTGCCCAAACAGCCCCCAGTTGTCCCCGTACCTTCTGAAGCCACAACCCTCCTGGGCCGTGGCGGGGCTCAGCACGCTGCCGGAGGAGGTTCCGGCTCTTTCTTTTCCAGGTCTCCGTCTGGCGGGATCTCGGCGTGCGGAGTTCCTGCTTCTCCTTCCGTAATGGGGCCACTCCATGGTTCTGTGAGTCCTGGGCCAACGAAGAAGGTCTGGATGTCGCAGTCTCTTCTAGCCGCTGTCGTTGCTTCCCTCGCTGGATTCCGGTGTGGCGTGCCGATTCCCAGAGTTGATTCACCTTTGAAGGGGAGGAAGTCATGTGACCAGGTCACATGATCGGCGGTGAAAGCAGGTTGCTGAGGGAAGTTAAAGGGACAGTATCCGTCCTCCGCGGGAGCCGGGGCCATAAAGTAGAAGAGGTGATAGGGGTAGAGGTAAGGAGTTAATTGTTCATGAGGTGTCTCTGAAGAGGAGACATCGTCCGTGCGCAGCCCCTCGTCACAATACTATAAATCCTAGGGCAGGGAAAATACAAGTTTGAAACAAAACCTAGGCATTCAATTAGTCGTGGAACGACCTACAAACAGCTCATTGATATATTCATAGACTACAGTGCACTAGACACATAATTAAAAGATTTTTTGCTTCTTCTTTATTGATATAAATTCATGTTAAAAAATCAAAGAATAGTTGATCATACATAGTGTCAATACAATCTAAATACAAACACATGTATCTAAATTGAATATATTACAATTAGGACAATAAACATGACACACAAATTCAACATATAGGTGCCGATTCCGATCCGTTAAAAATAATTTGCGTACGACCCGTATCCGTATTTTTTTACGTACGAGTCGTACAAGTACCGTACAAACTGCCAAGTACGTTTCGTCCGTGAAAAATAACTACGAATAGCGTCGGGAAAAGTCTACGAGAGTGCGTCGGAAAGTTTTTACGTCCGAATATCTTCGGGAAAAGTGTACGAGAGTGAGCCGGACATTTTTACGTGCAAATCATAAAACACAAGTCTGAGCGCGCAAGTACGATCCCGACCGTCCGTCCGAATACACAATCGCACGTAAAATGGCCCGTACGGAGCCAACGCAGTAGCACACATGTACACGGGTAAACTTATGCCCGTATACGAGCCGTACAGCCCCCCCACCCCCAAATATGTCAGCACCGTACACCACCCTGTCTGCACTGTACCCCAGCCCCGCAACTGTACGTGCCATACCCCATCATGTACGCGCCGTACCCCCCCATGTATGCGCCTTACTCCCCCTGTCTGCACTGTACCCCAGCCCCGCACTTGTACGCGCCGTACCCCCCCATGTACGCGCCTTCCCCCCAGTACGCGCCTTACCCCCGCATGTACGTGCTGTACCTCCGCATGTACGCGCCGTACCCCAGGGCCGCACCTGTACGCACCGTACCCCCACTGCATGTACGCGCCCTCCCCCCATGTACGCACCCTCCCCCCATGTACGCGCCTTACCCCCATGTACGCGCCGTACCTCCGCATGTACGCGCCGTACCCCAGGCCCTCACGTGTATGCACCGTACCCCCACCGCATGTACGCGCCTTACCCCCCCATGTACGTGCCGTACCTCCGGATGTACGCGCTGTACCCCAGGGCCGCACCTGTACGCACCGTACCCCCACCGCATGTACGCGCCGCACTCCAACACCGTACCCCAGCACCCTCACCCAGCATCGCGTATGTACGGATCGTACCTACGCGAAAAAGACTCTTACAGAACCAAGACACTGTAAAACAGCACAAGGAGGGTCAATTCGACTCGCACAACACCACAAAACACGTCTACATGACAAAATACATCTCAATGACTGACCTGGCACATCCAAACAGGCAAACAGAGGCCCCAAATCACAACCACCTCTTATAACACACCCACCAAAATTCAAACACAGCCGCACCCAAAAATGGACCAATAAAAAGGGCCCACACACACAACCCATGAGCCTTTGCAACAGACCCACTGCTGCCAGACCCCACTGAGAAAACACCTCCACATTACTCATACCTTCACTACACCTTCACTCACACACCTTCACACAACTTCCTCCACAAACATCCCCCTCTTCACATTCACACACACACCGTCACATTCACACCCACACACCCACAACCATCCACACCCACACCCACACCCCACACCATGCCCACAGACAAGAATCCAAAGTTCACAACGGCGGAGCTGGACCTCCTTGTCAACGAAGTCATCAGAGTCGAGCCACAGCTGTTTGGAACATTGGTCAGACAGACCAGCATAGCTGAAAAATCTGCCATGTGGCAGAGGATTGTCGATAAGGTGAATGCTGTTGCGCCCATCCGAAGGACCAGGCATGAATGCCAAGCCAGGTGGTACGATCTGCACAGGGCGGTCCAGAGGAAAATGAATGAAGAGTATGCCCAGAGTAACATCACTGGAGGTGGGCCGCCCCGCAGACCCGTACACTACCATCTCTGGGAGGAGAAGGTGATGGACCTGCTACTGCCGGTGGGAGTACACGGAGTCGAAGGAGTCGAAGAGCCTGGTGAGTACACAAACAACTTACGTAACATGGGGGCAATGGGGTCCACACCACATATACACCAAATGCACACAACTTCCCCCAAGCACTCACCGCACACAACCACACTAAAAAACCACGCTCATGCCACTAACGTCTCCATGCACCCTTCACAAATCAAGGCCATGTCCAAGGCTACAACAACCACAAACACAAGACTGGATGTCCGGGAGGCTGGGAGGGTGGGCCCCACACAACACATTGTGAAAATGTGAGGGAGGGTGGGCCCCACACAACACATTGTGAAAATGTGACGCAGACACCAATGCCCTCAGCCCATATGGCATAGGTACATACCCACGCACAATGCACAGGGACTGGCAAAGTACTGACAAGGTAGCTGACACTTGGCCCTGCTGTATGCAGCACAAGGCCCTCCTGGGACCACTGTACACTCAAACACCAACTCCACAAGCACAGGTATCTAGCACAGGAACTCACACTCACTGTCATGCCAGCATGCACCATGAGGGGACAGACACATCACCTGGGAGACCCAATGACAACTCACACTACACACAACAGCAGGCCCGGTCAACCCCCCCCCCCCCCAACACAAGCACACACCCCGGGGCAGGCAACGGATTTACACACTCCCACAATGGACATGTGACACAACAAGACCAATCCATAGCCAAATAAGCATCATAGCCAACAATCTACAGGTCAAACACTCAGGAGAACATCCCAATCTGTCCCCCGCAACATACCCATCCCCAAGTGGACATTGAGAGGAATGCTAGGCACATCCAACTACCTGGAGGAACTGTGTCAACTTGAATATGTATGAAACATAGATGTTGCATGAAACACCATTAACATTGTCTCTCTCTCACACACAGGGCAACGTCGACGATCTCCCCCCAACACTGGGGGGG
Source organism: Triturus cristatus (assembly GCF_964204655.1). Lineage (NCBI taxonomy): Eukaryota > Metazoa > Chordata > Amphibia > Caudata > Salamandridae > Triturus > Triturus cristatus. Next base: position 606,329,679 of record NC_140594.1, read on the forward strand.
AAGAATCACAGTCCCAGGCTCCGCGTGAAGATGATCCCACCGGCAGCGATGACTCTCACCACTCCGTGGATGACCCCGACCAACCTGGACTCTCTGGTGCCTAAGCCCCTGCAGCACCTGCGTCAGGTACATCTGTGGCAACCACCACCCCCATTCCTGCCACATCCCAGGACACACCCAGGAGCCCTGCTCGCACTGAACAACAGAGCCAGTCTGACCAGGTGGGACAAGGTTCTCCGGGCACCCAGGAGGAGGCAGGCAACCCTGCAAATGCCATCCCTCAGGGGTCCCGTAGACCGGATGTGCCCACAAGGGCAGGCCAGGCTCAAGTGGGCAGGGGTGGTGGGAGTGGAGGCAGGCGGAGGCGCGAACCTGACCAGCCAGCTCAGGACACCGGTATGTCACACATACGCAACATCCTGGACTCATACCGGCGTGACACCAGAGGCATCAACCAGGTCATGTCCAGACTCTTCGAGATGCAGGGGACCCTCGATGAGATAAAGAACCTGCAGGTCGAGCATCATGCCAGTCATCAACAACACCAAGGACGCATGCAGGCAAGACTGGCTGAGCTCCTGGCGGTGCACAGGGACATGAGCCAATCACTCCGTCAGATCGCCCAAAGCATGGGCAACCCTCCCTGTGCCACCAGGCGTAGACCAGCACCAGACACAGGGAGGGAGGAGGAGGAGGAGGATTCGTCTGACGGAGCGTCCCCAGCATCATCAAGGCCTGCATCTGAGGGTCCCCGGAGGAAGGTGGGTCGTCCACGGAAAAGACCGTGAGAGTCAGCGGACCATCCACATCTCCCAGGTCACCTGGCCTGGCACCTGGCCCTCTGGCGCAACAGCAGCACCTCATCCAATGACATTCTCTGCCACATGGACTTCCTGGTCACAGTCTGACCAATGATGACCAACACTGTGCCCTGGACTCTGATGACTTCCAATGCCAAGGATACCATCTCCCCCTGTGAACTTTGGATTCTATTCCCCCGGTAGAGCACCTAATTGCATCTACCAAAACACGTACACCACCGCAAATAAATATATCACTTTGGACATGAGACGTTCCTGTCATTTTGCATTATTCAACGACATATGTGTGTGGAAATGTCAAACTATGCCTGAGTGTTGAACTAACTCCAGCCATCCATACCTTGGCATCAGAGTCTAGTACAGGACACACATGGGTCACAAGGTATCATTCAATGTAGGCATGGAGCACAACACTCACCTGTGAAGGCCTCTGGCTGCTGAGGGGGTGCTTGCTAAACTGTGCGGAGAGACCTATTTGGGAGATTATCATCAAGGCGTAGAGGTCATGGCTCATGTGGAGGTTCCCGGGGAGGGAGTCCCAGGTATGTGTGGCCAGGTGGGAGAACAATGTCCTGTATGCTGGAGTACGGTGGATGTGAAGAACGGTGGCCAGGGCAAGGTTGGATGCACGGAGATGGCCCAACGGGATCTAGGATGACAGACGTACAAGGTTGGTTGGGGTCGGGGTTGTGGACTGCCTCCTGAGTGTGGGTGGGGAGTGTGGAGGTCATCCTGCAGCAGACAGTGATCCATTGCAGCTATCTATGGTGGACGGTGAGGTGGCTGGGGCGCAGGGTGTTGAATCTGAGGTGTGCAGATGCACCCTGGAAGTGGACCAGTTTCCTGGGAGTTTGGATGTACTTGCTCCGTAGAGGGCAGGGCAGTATTTGACACGGATGTTGTCATGGACCTGGGGGATGGTCTGTCTTTTCTTGGAGTGGATCTATCTGTGGATCATGTGCATAATGCAGAGGGCGTTGCAGCATGAGGTACAGATGATGTGGACTAGCATGGCATATGTGAGCGAGCCAAACATGATGCACACCATCTTGTGTGTGTGGCCACTGGGTGCTTGTGCAGGGCTCTTGCGGGTGGGACACAGGCACTTGACCCAGCTGGAAGGGGACAATCCTCAGACGATCACCTCAGTCCTGTACAAGTCCAGCCTCAGGTGGCTCGTGTTCAGCCATTCATCAATGGATCTCTTGGATACTTGAATGATGGAACTGCCAATGTCTGTGTCTTTGTTGAGGGTGAGGAGCACCTGGCTGTCAATGGCATACGAGCTGATGGTGAGGTGCTGTGCGCATGTGCTGGTGGATAGGGGGGTCCTGGACACTCTGTAGATTGACATGCTGAGAGATGATACCTGTGCCATGTCCCAGACGATGACACCATACTACATGCTGAAGCCTTGAGTCCCACTCCCATGCCATTGCTGGGCTACAGAGCCTGTGGGGAGTATTAGGGACGTGACCTGGTTGGTGTGACAGGGTCTGGAAGGCGGGGCAGCGCAGTGTAGGCAGTTGGAGTTGCACACTCAGCATGCAAAGGTGTCGTGTGTGTGCCCAGGGTATGTCTGACAGCAGGCGTAAGATGTGCGGATGGACATAGCTCGGAGTGTGGCTGATACATCAGACTGTAGTGTGATGTGGGTTATGCAAGGACAGGATGGTGGTGCAATGTGCACCTTGCATGTGCTGATGGTCCAGCCTTTGGCACCGCGTGGCGGCAACAGTGACATAGACAAGCTGAGGACAGCCAAATGAATGGGTGGAGGGAGGAAGTGAGGAGCATCTTGGAGGCGTGTGTGTTGCCAAATCTGGATACTCTGTGGGCCCTTGCTGCAGGGGCCGCAGCAGCAGGCGGCATCTCCTTGCAAAATGACAGAATTTGCACACATAGACTAGGATGTCAGAAGGACAACTGCAAAAGGCGTGTGTGTAAAGTAAGGAGTGTCCAGTGTCACATGGCACACCCAGAGACAATGCATGCACACCAAAGAAGCATGACACCGGATCAGGAAACTGAAGGCCGACCTGCACCCAGGAGACACACCCTCAGCAGCTGTTGATGGCCCATTGTGTGGACCAACATGCCAAAAAACATGGTCATTTGGCTGACCATGTGTGACCTACACTGGACACCCCCTTCAACACACAGATGTGGTAAATCCTACTGAGCTGGCACACAAGTGAAGGGGTTGAGGCTAACACCCCTTGCTGCACACGGAGAGTCTACAATTCCCCATTGAGCCTCATATGGGGATGTCCCACACTATGTCCACCATTAGCATCACGTATGTTCCTGAGGGACGTTATACACACATTGATGCCTTCATCAGAATCCACAAACCATTACAGATGACTGTCAGGAAGGCTGACTATCAATTCATGGGAGCCATGCAACACGTCAGGTGGCCCATGGTGAGTCGACATGCATGCATGGTAACACAACATGCACAGGAGCAGTCCCCACATATCACAAACACGTACCACCCACAAAATGCCTTGCTGCACTCCTTACCCCAAATGACTTTTCACCATGTCTGTGCATGTAACTCTGATCCAGCACACGTTGCAATACTCATGAGGAATAGCAGGAGGGCAATGATGACATGAGCAGACGACAGCCGCAAGAAACTGGGGAGGCCAGACACACAACAAGTCAGCGAAGAGCTAGTAATCCTCAGACATGTACATGTACTCTACAGGAATTATGTTGTCACCATGCCCTTAATAAATTTAGTGTCCCAGCTAATATGTGTGGAATGACATCATCACTTGAATGACACATCAGAACACACCTCCAAGTCACTTAGCACACAGTCAGCTCGATACACACATTGCAACACATGCCACACAAGGCTCAAAGCGTGCACACTCAGACACACGCTCTTCTCATGAGAAGAAATTGTGGATAAGCTGACTCCGGATGTCCTCATCCTCATCCTCATCCTCACTTACCCGAGCCCTTCATCCTCCACGGGTGGATGATCCTGTTCATCCGGATCAAGGATGAGTGGCACGGCCTTCTCCACTGCCATGTTGGGCAGCATGCAGCACACAATGAAGATTTTGCAGACCTTCACCGGGGCACATGGGAGGGCGCCGCCGGTCTTGTGGAGGCTCCGGAATCTGCTCTTCAGGAGTCCAAACGTCCTCTCAATTACGCGCCTCGTCTGCCCATGGGTGTCGTTGTACCGGTGTTCTGCGGCTGTTCTGGGGTTGTGGAGAGGCGTCATCAGCCATGGCATGTTGGGATAGCCAGAGTCCCCTACATGGAAACATCATGTGAAGAAGTGGGTCAGGAGATGCCGTAAGATACAAAGATAGCGCTGAACACAGGACTAACAGAGTATACCCACCAACAAGACATGCTCGTTCCGCGTGCAGCTGCAGCATCATTTCTGGCACCCTGCTATGCTTCATGATGTATGCATCGTGCGCGGACCCTGGAAAACGGGAACAGACATGGGAAATCAGCATGTTAGCAAGACAAACCACAAGGGCATTAATGGAGTGGTAATGTTTTCTGTTTCTATAGGCTACCTCCTGTGCCTGTGGTGGTACCAAAGCCACATGTGTCCCATCAATGGCCCCAATTACATGAGGCATCCCTCCCAGGGCATAGAACTCACCCTTGACACCTGTCAACTGCTCACGAGTGGAAAAATGGATGAATTCATCCAGGTGCACCAACATGGCTTCTATAACATCATGCAGGACACGGCTGAACATTGTCTGGGACATGCCACCGACATCAGCTATGGTCAATTGAAACGTGCGGTGGCAAAAAAATGTAGGGCTGCCATCACCTTCATCTTGGGGGTCAGAGCTGTAGGATACCTGTGTTGTGGTTGGAGGTGTGGTACAAGCCGGCGGGTCAAGTCCTCTATCAACTCTTGCGAGAAGCGGTATCTGCGTATGCAGTCATGTTCACGCATGGCATCCAGGTCTGGCATTCGTCTGGGGAGAGGCGGTGCCCTGCAGAGATTTGGAAGGAATAACGGAGAGTGAGTACATTACCACACCAATGTCACTGAGGTGAGCACATGTTCAACAGCTAATACACATCTGCTTAATACAGAGTCTGTGCTGTGCAATACATCCAGGACACATAGGCCAGCCAGGTGATACTCCTACGAAGAGCCAGCCACAATAGTTACATGGCAATGTTGACGTGACATGCCATTAAAATAGCTGTGGGCCAGTGTAAGTGACAAGCCAGACACATTACATGAGTGACAGACATCCACATATCAGCATTTGAAGGATGTCATCTCATACAGACAGCTGGCGATAGTCTAGACGCACAGGTCACATGTCATCTGGAAAAGCACAGAGAACACACATTTCCATGAAGGGGTACATGTCAAAAACTGATGACACAGACATTGAGAGAACGCAGATATTGCCTCATGTCAGGAAGTCATCTTCGAACCATCATGACACATGTAACGTGTGAGTCCACATGTGGCATGGTGTGCGTATATGTGTGTCATGCACATATGCACACAGACACATGTTGGATGCTGCAATAGCAGATGGAGTTGACAGAACACCAACGGAAAGCTCATGGGAACATATGACACACACATGACAGTCACATCGTGGCACGCTGGGAGTCACATGTCAGGTGTAATTATCCGTGTACCTGGCATCAGGGGACAGTTGCGGGTGTTGCTGACTGTGCCATACCAGTGATGCAGTGCTTGACACGTGTGTCGTACATGCACACATGTGCAAAGTGTGAAGGGGAAGTGTGCCACGTGGTGCCCCATCACACGACATGTGTAAACAGCTCATCACACATCTATTGTGCCACAACATGAGGAGACATGTGCCACATCACTGCCTGACACACCTAGGCCCTGCACATGAAGGACTGCACTGATAATGACTTGATGTACAGCCTTGTGCGAGTCTGACACCTCCATTCTTTTTGTGTGCACCTCCTATCACCAGTGTAAGCTGTGAAAGGCAGTACACACGCTCTGAGGGTGTGTGTAGGGCCCGTGCTCACGCGTGAGTACCTGCCGTACACGCATGAGTACGTGCCTTTCACTATAGTTGGGGGTACCATAGGGCCTAGTGATACGGCACGTACTCACGCGTGTACGTGCCGTATCACTAGGCCCTACGGTACCCACAACTATAGTGATAGGCACGTACTCACGCGTGTACGGCCCGTACAAGCGTGAGTACGTGCCGTATCACTCGGACCTAGAGTAACACAACTATAGTGATAGGCACGTACTCACGCGTGTATGGCCCGTACACGCGCGAGTATGTGCCGTATTACTAGGCCCTACGGTACCCCCAACTATAGTGATAGGCACGTACTCACGCGTGTATGGCCCGTACACGCATGAGTACGTGCCGTATCACTAGGCCCTACAGTACCCCCAACTATAGTGATAGGCACGTACTTACGTGTGTACGGCCCGTGCACGAGTGAGTACGTGCCGTATCACTAGGCCCTACGGTACCCCCAACTATAGTGATAGGCACGTACTCACGCGTGTACGGCCCGTACACGCGTGAGTACGTGCCGTATCACTAGGCCCTACGGTACCCCCAACTATAGTGATAGGCACGTACTTACGCGTGTACGGCCCGTACACGCGTGAGTACGTGCCGTATCACTAGGCCCTACGGTACCCCCAACTATAGTGATAGGCACGTACTCACGTGTGTACGGCCCGTACACGCGTGAGTACGTGTCGTATCACTCGGACCTACAGTAACACAACTATAGTGATAGACACGTACTCACGCGTGTACGGCCCGTACACGCGTGAGTATGTGCCGTATCACTAGGCCCTACGGTACCCCCAACTATAGTGATAGGCACGTACTCACGCGTGTATGGCCCGTACACGCGTGAGTACATGCCCTATCACTAGGTCCTAGGGTACCTCCAACTATAGTGATAGGCACGTACTCACGCGTGTATGGCCCGTACACGCGTGAGTACGTGCCCTATCACTAGGTCCTACGGTACCTCCAACTATAGTGATAGGCACGTACTCACGCATGTACGGCCCGTACACGCGTGAGTACGTGCTGTATCACTAGGCCCTACGGGACCCCCAACTATAGTGATAGGCACGTACTCACACGTGTACGGCCCGTACACGCGTGAGTACGTGCTGTATCACTAGGCCCTACGGTACCCCCAACTATAGTGATAGGCACGTACTCACGCGTGTACGGCCCATACACGCGTGAGTACGTGCCATATCCCTTGGCCCTACGGTACCCCCAACTATAGTGATAGGCACATACTCATGCGTGTATGGCCCGTACACGCGTGAGTACGTGCCGTATCACTCGGACCTACAGTAACACAACTATAGTGATAGGCACGTACTCACGCGTGTACGGCACGTACATGCGTGAGTACGGCCCGTATCACTGTAGTGATGGTGCCCTAGGGGTTCGTGTGAAACGCGCCGTACCTGTGTGGGGATTTAAGAATTACAATGGGGACACATGAGGGACAAGTATTAGGGCCTAAATGCATGCTGGTTGTCATGGATACCGAGTTTCAAGTTCAAAATTTAACATCATGTGGTCTGGAAAAAGCAGTTGGCCACATTATACATTGTTGCAAAGTGGTTGTTGACTTGACATGATGCTGCAAAATCGAAAGATGCAAAGGCTGTCACTGGTGTATGTTTAAAGGGATTGGAGGAAACATAGGATGCAAATGAGTCTGACCAATCACTCTGTACTCCTGTAAATGAAATAGGCCAGCAAGGCAGATATAAGGCAGGCAGAACCCATGAGAGGGCACTTGCCTGCACAACATGTCAGTCGATACTACTGCTGCAGTATTGTCTCCCTCTGTCACCATGTCAAGGACTGTGGAGAGGGCCCAGCCTTTCACCCAGGAGGAGAACGAGGCCCTGCTGGATGTGATCCTCCCACGGTACCCCATGCTGTATGGTCGACCAGGGGAGCAGGTGAGTGCTGACTCCACTACCTTTGCCTGTGCACCTTTATTGTGTCTGTCACTTCTGGCATTGTGGCCAGGTGTGACAGACATGCAATGTTGGTTGGAGTGGGTCCCGGGGGGGGGGGGATGGCTTATGTCTCTCATGCAGGGCTTGATGTAGTTCATGTGTGCACTCCTCACTTGCATTGTGCTTACTGTGACATTCACTGCATAGTGCATGGCACATTCCGCCAGCCTAATCCTCTTGGGCATTCTTGTTCTATTGTCCTGCTGTGATTCAGTGGTCACCCCGGTGTGACAGGTGACTGCACCCACAGATGTGTGTGAGAGTTGAGTGGAGCTGTGGTGAGAGTGGTGAGAGTGTCCAAATGATGTGTACGCCCCCTGGACATTGATGTGTGTAAATGTTTCTTGTCATGTGGGTGAGTGTCTATGTGGAGTGTTGCACCACAGCTGCATGGAGGAGGCGACTGCTCAATCCATCTGATGTGTGAAGTAAGCCGTGCTGTGTGTCTGACTTGCTGAGCTAGCCCCACACCTGTGACCCCCCCCTGCCAAGTGGCACATGTGCAGAGTGAGGTTTGCATCCGCTGTTGCCAATGGCAGGTGATTGATGTGTGCCTGTGTGTGTCTGTGTACTCTGCTGAGGTTTCGTCAGTGGCCTGGTGTATGTGACTGCTTTGCGGTGCTGTCCATCAGCCTTGTGTTGCTTGGGATGCACAGTGTGTGCCATGATCAGGGATTGTTTCACACCCCTCATGCCACCTGTGTACTTACTATGCAATGTAGTGCATTGGTGCGTCCACAGTGGAAAAAGTCCCTATGACTAAGGTGGTATTACTTGCCAGCATATTATGCCCTGTTCAACAAATCTAAGATGTTCAAATGTGTGTCTCTGTGACATGGTGCAGGTGTAGTGATGTTGTCCCACTTTGTCATCCACACAGGTATCCCCCTACCACAAGGGGAAGATCTGGAAGGATGCCGTCAAGGCCGTGCAATCGGTGGAGGGTCGCAGTCGGCGCCTGCCACAAGTGAGGAAGAGATGGCAGGACATCCGGTGCTGGACCCGGAGGATCGCCCGGGTCATGCTGAAGGACTCACCTCACCAGATGCGGCGTGTCCTGGCGGTGGTCTTCCCTGACCTGGATAGGCGGATACAGGAGTTACAGCAGCAGGAAGGGGGTAGGTACATGTGTGTTTGTTGTGTGTCGCCAGCTTTTGGAGCTGCTCAGTCGCCTGGATACACTGCCAGGCTATATATGTGCAGTGCATATCCTGTTCCCCAAAGTCAACCTGTGCTGTTCTTCCTCCCTCCCCCTCCTTGACATGTGTTACCTGGTCTGTGTGTTATCACTATTGCACATGGTCATCTAGGCTGCCAGTTTATCAAGGTGCACACTGCTTTCAGCATCATGTGTGGGGGTGGTCTGCCTGTGCCCTGTCCTGTTCAGTCATTTGGGGGTGTATAATTGTTGGCACTGATGCTGAGTCTCAACATAGGAGTGTGAGGGTTCAAATGAACAGACTTGCAGCATGCATTACCAATGTTGTGGCCTCAGACATGATGAGCATGAGTGGGATATATGCATAGTGCCGGGACGGTTGCTCCTGTAACAGTCAGCTCATACCAGGACCATGGAGCAGTGTGCACACTACAGTCCCCTGACACAGCCTGCCCTCCTACTCATGTGTGTCATCCAACACTGTGCACATTCACTGTGGGTTCATCATGGCTCTGTCTCTGTGGCATTGTTCCCTGGCCTAGGTAGTAGTTTTCAGATGTGTGATACATTTGCCCACTGGACAGGGATACACCAGTTTGCTTGTGCATACTCACACTGGGCAGTGCCTGTGTGGCTATTCACAACAATCTGTTGATGTTTGTTTGTGACCAATATGTTTTGGCAGCCCTACAGGGTGATGTCGTGTTAATGAAGCTAGTTTTCAAGCCCAGTTATTGTAACCCTGAATAAGAGGTGTCACTTCTTGATCGGTATCAGTCACATTGACTCAGGTATGGGTGTGTGTGTGCGGGAGGGGCGTACATGTTCAACACTGATGTTTCATTGCCAGTTCTGACTTGTGTGTGATGATTCGCAGTACAGAAAGTCATCGTGCAGTGCCCCCGTGATGTTGGCCAGTGCTTAATGTTCGTGCTTCATTGCCTGTGTCAGTTTTTGACAGTCATGTATCCTTTTTGTACATTTTTGCCACCTGTGTGTGGTTCAGATGCTACACAGTTGTGACTTTGTATGCTGACATCTGTGGGTACATTCTGGCTTGCCATGAGGGGGAACCCACAGTACAGCTAGGTTTTTTTGCTAAACAATTGCAGGCCCATTAGCTTATGCATTGTCCTGGGTGTGGACATGTGTGCCACTCCAGATGACAGTCAGTAGGTCATATGTGTAGCCAACTGTGTGATGAGGTGACGGATAGCCATGTGACAAATGACATTATTCAAGTTGTTACTCAGAGAAAATGTCCATTGGCACTCACTACACCTGTCAACATGTCTCAATGTTTCATATGCTTGATCTTTTTGTTTTGTTGTGAAGGACAATGATGTGCCTGCATGACAGATGTTTCCCAAGGAAGTGCACAAGACACCACCTTTACACTTTCCAGGGACACGCTGGCACATTTTAAAGTAAGGCACAGTTTGAACAAAACTTGTTTGGAGTTCATACATATACATGTTCCCACAGTGTGCTAGCATTTGGGTTAGTCCTTGGTTGTTGCTGATACCAACTTACGAGTGTCAAGTCATCCAGACCACCCTGGTGCCATGTATATGATCATCTCCTTCCTCGCCGGAGGGACACAGAGAGTCCGTCTCCCTCCGTTCAGATCTGAAGCCACTGAAGTCATCTGCGGCGTCCCTCAAGGCTCCTCGCTCAGTCCAACCCTCTTCAACGTCTACATGAGCCCCCTCACAGACATCGCACGCCAGCACAACCTCAACATCATCTCATACGCCGACGACACCCAGCTGATCCTCTCCCTCACCAACGACCCCGCCACCGCCAGAGCCAACCTTCACGAAGGGATGAAAGAGGTAGCCGAATGGATGAAGAACAGCCGCCTGAAACTGAACTCGGACAAGACGGAAGTCCTCATCCTGGGATCCTCACCCGCCACTTGGGACGACTCCTGGTGGCCCCCCGCCCTAGGCAGCGCACCCAAACCAACAGACCACGCATGCAACCTGGGCTTCATCCTGGACTCCTCCCTCTCCATGACCAGACAAGTCAACGCCGTCTCCTCGTCGTGCTTCAACATCCTGCGCATGCTACGTAAGATCTTCCGGTGGATCCCCACCGAGACCAGGAAGACGGTCACCCAGGCCCTCGTCACCAGCCGTCTGGACTACGGCAACTCCCTCTATGCCGGAACCACCGCCAAACTCCAGAAGAGACTCCAGCGGATCCAGAACGCCTCAGCACGACTCATCCTGGACATCCCCCGTCGCAGCCACATCTCCGGACACCTGAGAGACCTGCACTGGCTCCCGATCAACAAGAGAATCACCTTCCGTCTCCTCACCCATGCACACAAAGCCCTACACAACCAAGGCCCAGGATACCTCAACAGCCGCCTCAACTTCTACGCTCCCAAACGCCAGCTTCGATCAACCAGCCACGCCCTCGCCGCCGTCCCCCGCATCCGAAGAGCCACCACAGGGGGACGGTCCTTCTCCTACCTCGCCGCCAAGACATGGAACTCCCTCCCCACCCACCTCCGCCTGACCCAGGACCACCTCGCCTTCAGGAAGCAACTCAAGACCTGGCTGTTCGAGCCGTAGCGGACCCCCCTCCCCCAGCGCCTTGAGACCCTCTGGGTGAGTAGCGCGCTATATAAATGCGATGATTGATTGATTGATTGATATGTACTTACTGAGACGCCATTTCTGCCTAACAGTGGCTGATTTAAATGAGTCTGGAAGCTCAGACAATGACTGTGTAGATGTAGTTTGGTGTGCACCTCCTTGTGTGACTTCTGCTATACTGACACATGTGTGTTGTGTTCACAGAGTGCCACATTCACACATGCTAGACATGTCCATTGTGTAAAGGGTTGTGATTCTCCAGGAGTCACAATGTATTTCTTTGGGGTGTCAAAAGTACTCACAGGTCTCTGAGTGTGGGGACACCTTCTGCATTGACATGTGGTATTTGGCCTTGGGTGCGACAATACTGTTTGGTTCACAGTGAACAAGAGGTGGCATGCCTACTTAGTCTTGCTGTGCTCAACTGATCCCAGACACTAGCTTCTCATGATCTTGTGATTTCAAGTTATTTGCTGTTGTGTCCTAATTTTCATTGTTTCCAAGTGGCATGGTGGATCAACCAACTGGGGAGTGCAGTGCTTACATATGTGGGGAGTATCCTAGATGTTACTTATGATGCCTTTCCTGATATGCACTGTTGCCTATTTTGTTTGGACTCATGTGTCAGATGTATACAGGTGACTGATTTTTTCCTGTCTCTTCACCTTGCCCACAGCATCATCGGAGGACACCGAGGGAGACACCGGCACAGATGTGGAGGAGGGATCGAGCACTGGTGCCACCACTGCTGAAGAGTCGGCGGAATCAAGTGGCACGGAGGGCAAGGGGAGTCAGGCGGAGGACCTGCCCAGTACCACCACCGACTACAAGGCTGACGGGTCCGAGGCTGAACTCCCTGAGGGGGAGGAGGCTGCTTAAACAGCTGGCAGCAGCACTCCATCCGTCACCGCCCCCTCCATTCCCATCACCGCCCTCCCACTTGCTCGGGTCCCTTCTGTCCGTGCTAGGCCACACGTGTCTCCATCGTGCCAGGCACCGCACCCCCTGCCCCTGTCCCCCCTGCTGCCCTCACTGCAGAGTCTGTGGACATTCAGCGGCAGTTGCAAGTTGGGCAGACATGGATCCTGACTGTCCTCCATGGCCACACCAGACTGCTGACCCAGATGGTGTCGTACATGGAGGGCATGTCATCAGCGATGTCTGACCAACGGATGTTGCTGAGGTCCCTGGACACGTCACTGACGGCAGTAGTGAGTCACCTGCAGCGCTGCGTCCCCCCCTACCCCTGCCCCATCCACAAGTCCCACACCCATGCCTGTCCCAAGCACACCAAGACATCCACACACACGCACCCCACCAGACAGAAGCAGCACACCACCACGTAAGGGAGAGCACACACCTCCTGACACGCACACTCAGGGGGAAGCAGGCACACCCACTGGGTCTGGGGCACACAGGCAGGCACGCAGCCACAGTCCTCGTCCACATGACTCACTCCCCAGTCCCTCCGATGTCACTCCCCTTCCCCAGATTCGGAGAAGGAGGCCTACTTTGCTGGGCTGGGCCTCAGCCCCACTAGTTCACCTGGACGCAAACGGTCAAGGCACTCCACGGGTAGGGGAGTTAAGTCCCCCAGCCCGTCCACCACCTCCCCCAGTAGCGCTACAACGCATCCCTCCGACCTCCCCCCTCCTTGGGGCCTGTTGTTTCTCCGGGTGCAGGGGAGACGCTTGAAGAACTGGCAGAAGTGTGCAGCGCCGAGCTCACCTCCACCTTTGGCGCTGCCCCACCCCCTGTGGTGGAGTCGTCCGTCCCTGCACCCACCACACCTACCCTTCCCCCTCCTGTCCCTGTGGTGCCTGGTCCTTCCCCACATGATGCCCCCCCAGTCGACGATACAGTCTTGTGATGTGCAGGCAAGCTAGGGGAGACGCATGGCCATGTGCCCCCCCCCCCAAGGACTGATGATATGGACTGGCCATTGGCCTTTGTGAATAGTCTTGTTTACACATTATTATTTTCATGCTGAATAAAGCATTTTCTTTTTCGTTTGAAAAGTCTTGCATTTCAGGTATTGATGTTTATGCTGATGCTACAGGAGTTGGGGTTGTGGGCATGTGTCATGTTTCAGGGAAATGTTGTAGTCTGCTGCTCATGGGGTGGAACCTGGTATCTGCGTGCCATCACAAGGTCTCTGCAAAGATTCTTTGTCGTGTATGCTCTTTGTGTTTGGAGACATTGTCCCAAGGATTGTTCCTTCCTCTGTGGCACCTGACATCTCCCCTGCAGAGAGTTGCACAATTGTTGTGTTGCCCTGTGTCTACATTTCCTTTGTTGGTGATGGATCCCTTCAACTCTGGCCATGGCTCAGCAATGTCTCCGGCTGCATCGTCTGTGCCATCCTTGGTACTCACTGTACTTGTGTATAGAGTATTTTGCCATGCCTTGATGGAAAATTGTCCCTTTTCCGCACAATGCATGTGTGTAATCCCAGCCTAGTATACATATGGTACTTGTTCTGCTGGGTATTTGAACACTTGACTCACAATTGTGGTCGTTGTATCTGTGGGAACTCCACCCTATTCCTTCCATGACAGACAACATCTTGGTGGCTGGCCCAGCACCTGAACATTCCTATCAGTCCTGGGATGTGCGTGACAGTGTGTGTTATCTTTGGCTCTCTTAGTTTATTAGGCAGTGGCATGACTATACAGTCTTGTGGCATGATCTCAGTGTGTGTATTGTGCTGCATCTGCCAGGGGTGGGTATGCATGTATTATTTGTCCTCACACCCACATGTGGTGTGTCATGCAGTGGGGGAAAGACATCCATCCTCCTGGGAGTGGGACACTGCTGTCAGTGATGTGTTGTTATGGCACTATCATCATTGTCCAAAGTTAGGGATACGTACATTCACCCATGGAGTTGTGGTCATCTGATAATGATGTACACCCCCCCATGTCTCTGTCCATTGCTGGGAGTCCTCTGCACCCACCCCCATGTCTCTGTCCACTGCTGGGAGTCCTCTGCACCCACCCCCATGTCTCTGTCCACTGCTGAGAGTCCTCTGCACCCACCCCCATGTCTCTGTCCATTGCTGGGAATGATGGGCACCCACCCCTCACATGTCCCTGTCCACTGCTGGTATTCCTCTGCAATCTTGCGCCCTTGCTGTGGTACACTGCTGTCCTGGGCATACACCACCCCCAATTTACAGCTGATGTGCTGCACCAAGCCGTACACCTACATCCGTGGCGTGTGTACGCCTTGTATCCATCATGTAATGGGGCTGTAGGGGTACGCGTGGTACGGCCCGTACCCATGCTCTGGGGGCGTGGGTACGGGCCGTACCACCATAGTGGCGGTGACGTAGGGGTACGTGTGGTACGGCCCGTACCCACGCCTCCCAGAGCGTGGGTACGGGCCGTACCACCATTGTGGCGGTGATGTAGGGGTACGCGTGGTACGGCCCGTACCCACGCTCTGGGGAGCGTGGGTACGGGCCGTACCACCATTGTGGCGGTGATGTAGGGGTACGGGTGGTACGGCCCATACCCACGCTCTGGGGAGCGTGGGTACGGGCCGTACCCCCATTGTGGCGGTGACGTAGGGGGTACGCGTGGTACGGCCCGTACCCATGCTCTGGGGGCGTGGGTACGGGCCGTACACGCGTACCCCTACATCACCACTGCAATGGTGGTACGGACCGTACCCACGCTCTGGGGGCGTGGGTGCGGGCCGTACACACGTACCCCTACATCACCACTGCAATGGTGGTACGGACCGTACCCATGCTCTGGGGGCGTGGGTACGGGCCGTACACTCGTACCCCTACATCACCACTGCAATGGTGGTATGGACCGTACCCACGCTCTGAGGGGCGCGGGTACGTCCCGTACCACCATTGTGGTGGTGACGGGTATGCGTCCACGTCCACTTCCGTTGTGGCGGGACATGGGATTGGTGTACACGCCCCCTGAAGTGACCAGACCATGGAGGTAATTCATATGCAGGATATATAAGTATTTTGTGGGGTGTGGGTTATGTTTCATGCCCCTTGCACCCCCCCTTTGCCCCTGGGGGTTGTTCTGACTTTCTGCGGCGTCTGCGTCGGTTTCTGAACACGGGGTCGTAGGCTATGAGGGCCGGGACGACGCGTAGGTTGGGGTCCATCGCTGTCCGTCGCGTACCGGTGCTCCTTGTTCGCGTCGTCCTCAATTTCCCGGCAGTTTTTGGCTCCCGTAAAAAATGCTACGTGCGGAGTGACGTTTGCATGAATCGTACTTGCTGGTCCGTAAAACGCTGCCTGACTCCGTCCGGCGTCGCGTATGCGCCGTCCAGGATCAGATTTTTTGCCGGTCGGTGTTTTTTACGACACGTAGGGAAATGGTATTTCTATGCGAATCGTACTTGCGAGTTTGTAAGGTGTTTTTCCCGGGTACGAGTCGGACGCAGAAAACGCTCCGTACGACCATTTGTACCCGGGTTTTACAGGATCGGAATCGGCACCATAATAGGTACAAATACAGTGGCTAAATGTTGGACAAGTTCTCAAACTGTCTACGCGCGTTTCGGCTTTGAAATGCCTTCTTCAGGACAGCTACAACATAACCCTAAGTTAATAAATCAGCATACAGATAATGAAAAAGGGAACCAGGCCCAATTTGAGATTATCGGGACCTAAGGTAAATCAATTACCTATTTACTTTAGCATGCTGCAAGCAATGCCAACACAACAAATATGTGGATGAACTTTAACAATTAGGAGAGATGTAAAACAACAGAAAGTTTGTTTGGTTGCAAGTAGTAAAGTTTACCCTAATCCCAAATTGTTAGTTTTACAAATAACTATCATGTTGTCTTTAAGATTTAATGTTTTTCATAACTTGCATTTTGCAGTTCAAGTGAAATCTTGGAAAGCAGATTGCTGGCGAAATTGAGTTAATCCACTTTTATAGCTGTGAACAGGTGCCTAGCTCATCACAGGCCGCTTGTTTACTCACCCGCATTCCCGAGTAGCCAGCCAAGTATGGTACAATATGTGTGGAGTTGTTTTTGCACGTCGCTCCCTTCTGACCTCTTCACTCCCGACGTCCATTTCCATCTGGATGACTTGGTTTAAGTCAACAGTGCGATTGGGACCTAAAGCTTGGAGGACGTGGGGAGGAGCTGTTCTTCTTTAACCCATTCATTTCATTCGTCGGGTATGTTTTGGAGGGCACATAACGGAAATAAAATGACATTTATGAAATCTGCCCAATTTGTACTAGTGGTTGCAGGTGGTGGGCACCAGCACTCATTTTTGGAGGGCGAGGCTTATATTTCATTAGCAGACTTTGACCCAGAGGTTGAGAGGGAGGCAGAAAAACAGAAAAAGGAGAAAGAGAAAGGTAGGGATAAGTGACAAAGAGAAAAAAGAATCTGCAAGGGTGAGATAAAGAGACAAGAAGCTTAAGGTTTTGAAAGAAAATGCATGGGGGAATCAAGACAAGGCATTCTGCTACCTTGGTATTTAGCACTGAGGGTGGCTCTGAAGATAAACTTTGGACACTTGCACTTATATTTCAAAAAATTAAGCAGTGCCTAAATGCAATGGTGCCGATCAACATGAAGTTTGTGGAAAAATTGAAAATTTCCATAATAGAGTATTCACTAGGGGCCCCATTTACCAAAAAATTATGTAGAGCGGTGCCGCAAGCCATTTTGCTGTGTATAGCAGCGTCATTTTAAAAGCACAGGGATGCATCGTATTAACAACAATACAACACATCTGTGTGCTTTTGCCTGCACTGGCTCACAATTTGCTGTCATGCGCCAGTGCAGGCACCCTTATGTCATGTTGCAAAGGTGCCTGCATTTTGGGGATGAACGTATTTGTGCAAGAAGGGACACCTATCAGCACAAAAACTATCATTTATGGCATTTTCCTCTTTTCATTTGTGCTGCAGAATACAGCACACCTAGAAAGAGGATAAACAAGGAGAAATAAAAGTATTTCTCCTTGTTGCGCCACTCGGAGAGGCGTAGGATTCTGACGCATTCCCAGTTTTACAAAACATTGTAAATCTGAGAATGTGTCAGGTTCCATAGATGTTACGTAGGAACACCCACAGCAATACCCATGGAACAACCCTTTCATGCAGAGTAATGCATGAAAGGGGCCCATATTAACGATGGCCATGAAAAGTCACGAAGGGTAAATTGACATGGCCTTGTAAATATGGGCAGGCACATTGCACCGCCGGTGCGTTAAAAAAAGTGACATACCAGCGGCACAATGGCCTTGTAAATGAGGCCCTAGATATCCATTCGGTTGCAAAATGTAACATATTTAGGGAATAAATGGGAGGGCAAGTAATTGGTTATACAGCTAACAAAGAAAGCACTGGCAAAGCCAATGAAGATCACCTTGGAAAACTGGTGGGATGATTACTTTTTAAAATGTATTGCAAGCATATGCAAAAAAAATATAAAGAAAGAAAATGTCCCACATAAACGCATCCACCATGTACTTCCAATTTTAAATTGAAAAAACATTAATCATCACATACAGTTTTATTACAACAGTACAGGTGTTTCCTAACAGGCCAATGCACTTAGAACAGATTTAGAAATCCTCTATTTTTAATATGCATAAATGGATAGCTTTTAATTTTAATTTGAACTGAAGACATATCTTAAACACACAAGAATGCCTGAACAATTCAAAACGGGGCAAAGAATAGAAATAAAAGGCATTGACAAAGTATTTTCCCAACACCCCTGGAACTGAAATACATTTCATACTAGGTGGACATACACAGGTGTCAGGGAAAATGCCATCACTCGCAGTGCAAGAAAGTGAATGCGTTATGTGGAGTAATCTACTACTCCATGCCATTTGAGGTGGTGGGTGAAAGAAAATTGTGACTGATATTTGAATAGACCAATGGAGGAAGATGGCTGACCCAAAACCCCTCTATGTTCGTATTTCTGGAAGTTTTTATTATTTATATGCGTTCTTTAAACTGAACAGAGTATGAGAGCATTCCAAAACAACCTGATGCATTGCATATCAAGTATTTGCAATAAGACTAACGGAGTCAGGAGAAAGCATCAAGCAATTTAATCTATTGGCAAGAATACAAACACAGCATCAATAAACAGGTCACTCCTATTACCTAACTGAGGCCCTAAAGGCCCTCAGAGGACGGCCAGACTGGAAACAGCAACCAGCCCTGGCAAAGTGGTCGACCAGTCCCGGTAACAGGGTGGGGTGCTGCTAGCGAGGAACACTGCTGCAAAACCGTCCCCCAATAACAAAAGCGGCCCTCACGGGTCACAGAACCGGCCCCCACCCTTTCGGCCCACCAGGAAAATGCCTAGTACCCACTACGACCAGTCCGGCCCTGCCTCAGAGAATACCATCTTCTGTGCCTCCAGACTGTAATGGAGCTTTCTCCATATGACAAACCAGTGTAAAATCCCCCGATTACAGCTGTGAGGAGGTCTATATGGTTGCACCAGCTATTTAGGTGGATTTAGAAGATCCTCTTCTGAGCCACACAAAATAATTGCAGATGTACTCTCCCAAATCTTCTTTCAAATACTAAAGCTATATTTGCCTCCTACCCTCTCTGAAACTCTATGATGAAGGCGGATATATCAGTCCGGATTATGAAAGAAATGGCCCCACTGCTCTTCAGTTTCTGCTGGCCAATATAAGGGACTAATGCAGATGTGAAACTAAGTCCAGTTGCTCAGGCTTGAAAAAGTCCTTCTAAAACTATTGCATGCAGAGTTCAAAGCGCATATCAATGGTTATAATCTTACAAAAAAAATGGGGAGATTGTTGGATGTTCTCTTTCTGAATACAATGAATTCCTAATAAGATGTGTGTGCACTTCTGGCTTTGAAAAGGCCTTTGGCAGTGTGGATTGGCAGTTATCCAAAATCTAGATTTGCTCTAACAAAGCGTGTCACCTGTTTCGTAGAAAATCTCAGAACACTTCCCTATAATTGCCAGTATTTTCTGTTAAAGCAATGACATATTACAAATTGAATACTGTATAAATGCAAATGATGTTCATTAGCCAAAACCTTATGAGAGAAGCAAAAGAAATTAGGATTCATGGTATGTCAGCCTTACTGATAGTGCTGGCAGTTGTCAAACCTATACTGCTTTGCAACGACCGGTATTTAATCAGACTAAATACTGATCGAGTACGTAAGACTGCAGTCTTTGCTAGTCATGGGGGGGGGGGAAGTGACTGTGCTTTTATTTGTTATTAGTTACTGTTTGTTAGAATTTTAATTCTTTCCTTGCAAACAACCTTGATTATCCATGCTAAACCCCATGTAGGGCCGGATAACAAGTACAGGGCTAAATTTCAATCCCTACGCAAATAGGAGTTTGGCAGGGATTAGAATTTTAAGTAACGCAGTAAATACTGCATCCCGTACAATTTTCCATGCTAAATTTCAAGAGTTGGAACCTCTACAAGTGTACCAGGGGAAAACATTAGTACAAATTCACACATACAAATATGTGCAACAGTGCCTATAAACGCATGTATTTCCCTAATTTCTGAGTGGCAACTTGAATTTTAAGGTATTTGCCACACCATAAATACCACACCTGAGACGTTGGTATTTGCCTGTTTGCTAAATACCTTAACACAAACTAGCCCATTAAAAAATAAGGGCACTGGTTTCAGCCTCTACGGGCTTGATTACAACTTTGACGGTCTTGGGACCGCTGTAGCATCGGTGTCTGTTCACTGCCTGCCACTAGGTGGCCCGCCTGCCATTTTACTATGTTGTCTGTTTGCAAAACGAAAGACCTCCCCAGCACCACCGACACTGCCATCCATTTGCAGACCGCCACGATGTTAGTAGGGGAAGAGCTGCTGTCAGAGGGTGGTACAGAGAATTTAACCGCTGTCCAAATTACAAGTTGGCTTTCCATCGAGTCGACTGTGGTGGAAAAACCACCTGCTTTGGGTTGGCAGAATCGAAGGAATTGGGGTGCACACTCAACCACTTCAGTTTCCCATGTGCATCCCTTCCTCCGGGTCCCCCCTTCAGAGCAGTACCTTGTTCCCGAAGAAAATGGCCCTGTTGGTGCCAAAATCCAGGTAAATCCATTTTGCATTATTTACCCATTGACTGGACTGGACACATATGGTCCAGACTCCAGCAATGGGAAAGTTCTCATTGTAGGTATTTTTTCATGTGTCATGCATATGTATGCATTCAACACTTGTGCAGTCAAAATATACACACATGCATTGACACATATGAAAAAACATTCACTGCCCTAAGAAAGACTGCAGTGGGGCCAGCTGTGACATCATAATACGATGTGAGGGAGACCACCGAGCCGGCGGTCTCCTTGCGACCACCACTGTGGTGTTACAGCGGTAAGACCGCTGAATGCAAAATCAGGCCCTTAGAAACATAATTTGAATCAGCAATAATGTGACTACACTGAGCTGACATACGTTGTGTAATGTTGCTTCATGAGATATCATCAGAGTCAACATTCTCAAAATTTCACTTCCTTTGATGTCACTGTGGTGATGTTAAAAGGTGTCTGTTGGCGGTCAGCTACCACTTAATTTTTATGTGAAATTATGGCATTGTGTTTCTGAAAAAGCTAGGATTGCATTTTAAAAGTTTGTGCTGGAGATTATACCATGCAATTCAGGAGGTATCTTTTGCATTGTGTTAATATATATAGGCCCAGGTTTGCCACATGCTTTGGTGCCAAAGAGAAAAAACACATTTATGCATTGATTAAAGAGCTATTAAAACACACATTCACATAGAGCTGCCAAGGCGTTTCTATGAGCTCTCTAGTTACAGAAAGGATATAATGAAGGACTGTGGAACCTAAAACAGGTAGCCATTGTGGGCATGTATTGAATTACGCATTAGGTGCTGCACCTCGAGCGTAACTTTTGACTCCCCAAGGCAGGGGGTTGCATAAGGGTTTGCATGCAAAGTGACATAAGACTTTTGTTACATCTGACAGTCTTAGGGTGGTCACAAACGTCCTCCTTTTCTGCTTCGCTTTTGTTGACCTTAGGACTCCGTGTACTTTATCACTGCTAACCAGTGCTAAATTGTTTGTGCTCACTCCCCTAAACATGGTTAAATTGGTTTACACTTGGCATATTTCATTTACTTCTAAGTCCCTTGTAGAGTGGTATACCTATTCTCAAGGCCTGAAAATTAAATGTAATCGTGAATCTGCAGCACTTATTGTGCCAACCACTTAAGTAGCCCTTTAAAACATGTCCAATGCCTGCCATTGCAGTCTGAATGCAGTTTTAAACTGCCAATTAGATTTTGCATTATAATACCCTTGCCAAGCCTTAAACTCCTCTTTTATTTCATATAACTCACCCCTATGGTAGGCCCTAGGTAGCCCATAGGGCTGGGTGCATTTTAATTAAAAGGCTGGGCATTTACTTTTAAGTTTTACATGTCCTGGTATTGAAAAAATTCCAAAATTCGTTTTTCGCTTACATGAGGCCTACCTGTCCCATAGGATAACTTGAGTTACCTTATTATTGCATTTAATAATTGCTAACGTTTGATTGGGGACAGAAAAGCATTTCATGTTTGGAATGTATGAAATTGTAATGAAAAATCCTCTTTTATCGTAAAGTTGGATTTTAAATTACAATTATGAAACTGCCACTTTTAGAAACTATCCAATTTCGAGCCCTTAGCAAACTTCTCCCAACTTCAAAGAAGGCACAAGGTATAAAAATAGGGCTCCCAGACCCACTCTTCAGTTCACTTTCTGGACATGCAGCAGGACTCTCAGAGCACTGCCTGCTGCTGTGGCCTGCTATGTACTTCACAACACTGCTTTGCAGATCCTGGTAGGACTACTTTGCTGCGCAGACCCTGTCTTGAACCCTTAGAGGCCAGCCCTGCAGTTTGAGTCCTGCTTTCTCACCTTAACCATGGACTACCAGAGGGACTTCAAGGGCTAATTTGCTGACCTCCTGTTTAGAGTCACAGGGAAATAAAAGGATCCCACCATCTTGAACCCGCACTTGAACTCAGCCAGAGTGAGTCTTGAACCCCCAAGTGATGTCCCATCAGTCCTGGACACTTTGTTGTGGTGCTAAAGTTGCCCAGATAGCCAAAATCCAAGACTGAAGACTGAAAATATTTGGCTAAAACTGCTCTGTGAACCGAGGGAAGACCAGGACCAACCTGCTTGTTGATCCTTTCAAGGTGCATTGCCAGTCGACCTGACTTCGTGGCTGCTCCCCCTACACTTTACTCCACAGCAGAAAATCCTGTTCAGTGGTCCATTTGCCAAAAGGGCATCCGAGCTCCTGGAATTGTCTTCAGCTGCACCCTCCTGCTTCGTCCCACTAGAGATTTTTGACTTCCAAAAAAGTGACCAAGTCCAAACATAGGAACATAGAAATCTTCACTGTGACTTCATCCAGCAGCTCCCCAACTCCTCAGACACTGCCAGCAGCCTTGCCCTGCTGAACTTTACTTTCTCCAAACAATATTTATCAGAACAAACCTTTTTCAAAGGACTTCATACATGTGCATGTGATCAGATTAACTTATATCCAATGGTGGGAGGAACACGCAAAATCAGTGTGCATAGGTATAGGCTTTACCACCTGGTGCTATTTACATGAAAACTTTATTTTGTGCAACAGGTTTAGTTGTCTAGGGTGCTTAGGAAGAAAGAGACTGAGTCCAACCCCAATCTGTATTTGCCTGTCACTGCAAAAAGGCTACACCAGGTGAAATATAGAGGAGCAAAGAAAAGGCTAAAGAGCACACGGGAGGAACAAAGTTACCAAGCCGATTTCTTAAAGAATTAAAATTTTCGTGGCTGTATTCAAGAGCTCATACTGCAACTGAAGAGGTGCAGTGAATTAGTCTGAGAAAATAAGACCTCCCCATCTGGAGTCAGTACATATTTACCAACCCCTCGCTCCTACCTGAGGAAATGCAATCTCCCAGCACGGTGTTCATTGATGCTGAACCAGTCTGCAATTTTTTATTTTTCATAAATGTTCATTTATTTATGGTAATAATGTGGCAATTCTAAAAAAAATTAAAGCAAATTACAATTGCATGAAGTATACAAATATTTGTGTTCTTCAATAGTGAAGCAATCTCTATTATTGAGTTGTAACAGCCAGTGCAGATCAATCCCTGTAGGGAACCATTGTTGAGATAATGTAAATGTCTGTGTTTGGTTCTTTGATCTTTTAGGTGCTAATTTTAGTAAGATCTTTCAAAATTTATAACTCCGGTTCTACTGATCGGATTTTTGTTGATTTTGTGTTAAAATATTTATTAAAATGTACTCTACTTTTCTAAATTGCTGTGTTTTTTTTCTTGTGTTGTGTTTTAATGTTATTGCACTTTGTGTGCTGCATACATATTTTACACATTACCTCTAAGTTAAGAGTGACTTCTTTTTGTACCAAGGTACCCAGTGTTAAGCACAGGTTAATTGTGTGACTTTTTATGGGTAACCCTTCCAGGGATTGCGGCTGTTGTTTGACCAGGGCTCACACTACAGTCAACCAACAACCCAGTTTCTCAAAACATTGCAATGATTTGTATTATAATAGCTACAATTCTAAATTGTGTAGTACTTCACTATGGTCCGTGAAATCCCTAGTAAGTAGCCCCAACAGACACTTAATCCATTCTCCAAAATCGAAACCTTCATATTATGGAAGCTCTGGACAAAGATCTTTAATACCAAGGCAGATATACCGTACGGTTTTAAGCTGAGCTTTGGCATTTATCAAACTGGAAAATATGTTAGTGCAAAAAAATTCAAGAAATATCACAGTTAAACTGAATGCAAGTCCATTGTAAACCCTACCATGCTTTGTACAAATGAGTTTCAAACAGCGTTGCAATGAGTAAATAACGTTTAAGTTATAAAGAACAATCAGATGAATTTGAAAAAAATTGAATATCCTAAATACAATGCAGTCTTTATTGCATCAGTCCAGTCGCCTTACTGCAAGCTGTTAGATACAGGAGGAACCTCGCACAACTGCAAGTCACTGCAAGACTGAGGAGTCTTTCACTCCCACCTGTTGAAATGACCTTGGAGTGAAGGGCAAGCAGAGAAGCAAGAGAGCAGAGTGAAGCAGGTGAGGGTTTGCAAAGGGAGGGCAGCCCAGGTTCACAGGTTGAAACAATGTCCTGAGGTGAAGAGAAATTGTGTCCTCTCTTCTTTGAGGAAACATTGAACAATGTCAAGTTAAACAAAAATACAAGCAAACACAGTCTAAGGAATCATAACGTGATGACACAATTCATCCAGGTTTTCTAGCAGCAGTGAATTTGAGGAATTTATTTAGAAAAATAATCACCTAGACGTGTTCTGCTCATCTACATTAAGACAGAAAACACAGGAAAAGATTGTCCATACACAGCATCATGCACTTCAGGCAGGGCAATAGTAAGGATATGATGCGGCCCTGATGCTTTTCAGAATAATTCCTGAAAAAGCTTGAAGTTTCCATGTCTTTTAATTAATTTGGAATTTGAAAAACATTTTCAATTGATCTGGGTAAATCACTGCAATTTTGCCTCTCACAATAAGGCACAAATACCCAGAGGTCCAAGATGCAATAGTCTCAATTATCAACCCATATCATGATGGCTTCCATATACAAATAATATTGGAGGAACACTTATTTTGTGGAAGTGGAAGTTCGCTCGGTCTCAGTTATGATGGGGTACTTAGCTATCCAGGTATCTTCTTTGATTATGTT
Organism: Triturus cristatus; assembly: GCF_964204655.1. NCBI lineage: Eukaryota > Metazoa > Chordata > Amphibia > Caudata > Salamandridae > Triturus > Triturus cristatus. The sequence continues at coordinate 606,355,031 of NC_140594.1, forward strand.
TGGTGAACAGGCATGACATAAATAAGTGAATCAAATGGAATAATCCATACAACATAATAACTTGTAAGTATCAATCAGACAGACAGAGAAAAGGTCATAAGGGAAGATTACAGAAACTCCAATCTTGAAAGGATTTCTAACCATTTTTAATACAAAATGTACCTGTCATTTGGGAAAAAGTAGATATGGCCCTTGATCTGATATTTCTAACATGGAAGCTTGTCAGACCTCCTATACCTATAGCATTATGGTATTGAATACTTACTCTTTTATCCTAGCTCTGAAAAGTACCAATACATGCAGGTTTGTTATTTAAAGGCAGCTAAATACTAGTAATGATGACAATGATATTGGCCAATGAGTGAGGATGATTGTTAATCATTGTAAGTGTTTCAGTCTTAGGGCCTGATTACAACTAGGGCGGTCCATTAGACTACCATAGTCACGGTGGCAGACCGTGAACCTGCAGACTAGTGGTCCACCCGCCGTATTACAACTTTGGCAGTTGGACCGACACAGGACTGTTGGAACCAGCAGGGATCATTGATCCTGGGCGGTGGTGCAGCGGTCAGAGAAAGTAATATGCTGGCAGTGTCGCCGCAGCACTGCTGAGCCTGCCCTTCTTTTCCACCATGAAAAGGGTGGTGATGAGGAACTTATTGCCTCTGTGGGGGGCACATGTTGTGCCCCCCTGTATCCTGAACCACTCACTCACCCATACAGCCAATCCCACAGGCACCCACTCTTCCATACAGCCACTCAGACACCAGATCACTTAGCAAAACACTCACTCAAACAGCCACTCACTCACCCATACAGCCAACTACACACCAAGTCACTCACTCATACAGCCATTCAGATACCCACATTCGCACCCATACAGTCACTGACATACCCACTCACCCACCCATACAGCCACTCACACAGCCACTTACTCACCCACCCTTACAGTCACTGAAACACCCACTCACTCACCAAAGCAGACACTCACACAGCCACTAAGTCATCCATATAGCTACTCAGATACCCACCTATACAACCATACACCAAGACCTATTCACACTCCCACTCACACACCTGTACAGTCACTCAGATATCCACTCACACACAAATGAAAAGAGTCACACAGTGACTCAAATAAACTATGTTAAAAACGTAATCACTCATTAGTAGTGCTCAAAGTATGCTAATCTAACTTTAATGTTACCTTAGTATACATGTTTAACACACAAAACTTTTAGAAAACACTCCCACTCACTAGATGATGTCATGAGTGATGACACTGACCATGTCATGAGTGATGTAATAAGTGAGGTCATGAGCAGTGCATTGTGGGGGCAACTGAATTTCGACAGGACTGCAGGGCTGGTGGTCAGAATTTAGCGGTACCATAGTGAGGGCATTCTGAGGCCAAAGTAAAGTACCCCAGCAGATGCCGCCACTGTGCAACACCTTCAGCACATCATTGCACTGTGTGCCATGCACTATGTCATGCATGGCACATTGTGCACACACAACAGTGTGAAGATATGGGGGGCACTTGCATGTGCCCCCTGCACATTTAAGTCTGGGCTCCGATGCTTGTGGATACTGTTTGGGGCCCCCTCGATCCATTTCCGACAACCTTTACATAGCTGGATGCCCGCCATGTAGAGCTTGTCAGAAAGGGATATCCTAGTTTTGAAGGCGGTGCCTGCTTTAGCATCCCGCTATTCACAGATGCACTTCCGACTACCGCACCGTCAGGATTCGGGATCCTGGCAGTGGTGTTGTGTTTGGTTGGTGTCAGTTTGACCGCCAGTATTGTAATACAGCGGCGAACCTCAATTGATGAGATGGCGGCGGTCCGACTGCCAACACCGTAATCAGGCCCATAGTGTTCAACTTCTTCCTCAAATAACTTTAGAATGGAGTGGGAGTAGTAAATGTCACCCCTTTAGTGTTTAACAATTTTATTAATGATTTAGTTTGGAGTGTGATCATTTTATTTTAGATATTTTTTACTGAAATCTTAAACTTTACTTTTTTTTGTATGCAGGAGAAATACTTTGAGTAATTTTATTTGTATTGTTGAAAATCAGAAATATAATAATAAAGAAAAAGAAACAGTTGTATTTTGTAACCAATAATATTATCAACTAAATTTTGTACTATAATAAAGAAGTCACACAAATTTCTAATTTGAATTATGCTTTCAAAGTTTATTTATTGTATATTTTCACATTTCTAATCATACATACTTCATGTTAAAAATAGCATTTATATAAGCATGAGTAAATGAAAGAATGTTATTTTCAATCTTAAAAAAATTTAAATTATATTTAATTACTATCATATGTTGTCCTTTTTCAACTTTTATTTTCAACTGTTTTGCAGATTCTTAATGTTTCTTAAATTGTTTAATGTACATATTGTCAACATTATTTTAACATACATTTTTTCAGTATATTTTAAGTAAATGTATATATTTTATACTATTATTTAATTTATGCTTTATCATTTTTTCACATTTTAGCACAACATTTTTTGACAAGTTTAATGATTTTTTTACATTTTCTATACATTTATTAAACATTTTTACAATATTTCCGATTCATGTCTATGCTATGGGGAGATAGTCTTTTTTTTGTTTTATTTAGTGCCCATTGTTTTTACCGCTACCATCTATATTGTAATCTATTTGTGTTATTTTTAGTCTATTTCCCTGGAACCAGGTTGAGGTAAGGTGCTGCTGTTCATCGGAACAGATAAGTGCCTGATTAAGAGTTTGTCGGTCCATAGGACCGTCAAACCCACCATGGCATGGTGGCTACTGCTGCACCCGCGGTCTGACTGCCTTGTTTTGAGTTTAAAGGTCGGACCACCATAGGCCCAATACAACCCCCGGGAAACGGCTGTTTCCCGGAGGTGTTGCAGCGGTGTGAGGCAGTAATACGATGGCAGTGCACCATCTCAAGTATATGACAAGTTTCCTCACTGCCATCCTTTTCAGGATGGGGAGCCCGCCATGAAAAAGCTGGGGCTGAGGGAACCATGGGGGACCTACAGGGCCCCCTGTTGCCTCAGGGCCATGGGATGCATGCAGGGGGGGCACATGGTGTGCTTATGCCTGTGTATTGTATGTAAATTTAAATGTTTTAGTGTTAGTGTTTTTCAGTAGTTTGTAGTTTGGGGTTTTCATACATTATTCTAGTAATGTATCACTATGTTATGTTAAATTTTGGTACTTTATAATTATCTGTTATGCAATTATATTTTTGGGAATATAATGTGTTTTGTGGGTGAGTTTTTTTAATTTACTTTACAGGTCTTTGTCTATGAACGTGTCCTTTGGGCATTGGAAGTTAACTTTTTTTTTTTAAAGGAAATAATTTTTGGGTTTATAATAAACCAATGCTTTTGACATTAAATTCATATTTTGAGGGTTTTCCAAAGCTTTTCTATTTTTAAAATCTTTTCAAGTGTTTATGTTTCCGAGCTCTTTGGATTGCTTTGAGGAATTTCCATTGGATTTGTTTTTTTTTATTTTTGGGGGGCTTTTTTGGACAATATTTTTTCCTTTTTAGGTGGACTTCTATTTTTATTTTGTTGAGACAGTGAATGATCTGCAGCTACAGAATAGTACGTTTTATTTATTTCATTTCTTTCAGGTGGAAAATGTAATGTATTACTGGTGTAAAAATTATGTGATTGTTATGCGAAATTGCTTGGTTTATATGTTGTAATTCATTTTTGTGATCGAAGGAGTTTGTTTTTGACTTTCTTGACTGGTGACAGTTACATAAAAAAATATAAGGTTTTATAAGGTTTTATTATATCAGTCTTAAATACATTCTAATTTTAATTAATTTGTTGACTGATGTAATAAATATTATATTTATTATTTCAAATAAACAAAAGCTTTGGTGCTTTGGTTTAGAATTTGCCACCATTTGTTAGGACTTTGGTAGGTTATTATTTATTTTATAATATGCGTTTGGCTCGATTTCTAAGTAATCTACTACTTTGTTATTAATGAAGAGTTTGACCTTAAATTGTATCATGTCATACATTATTTTGGTTTGTTTGCTAAGTTTAGGGCCAATTTTGGTAGCAGATTACATGCATAGTTATTGGTAGCTTTGCCCTTTTTTTAATGCTTCTATAAATTTGCATAGCGTGAGCTGAGTTCTGCCTGGTGTGGATTCAAAGGCAATGTGCCATCCTTCCATTGCATTGTTGGTGTTGGCTTCCTGTGCCAAGGTGCTGTCATAGATATTCCACCATGGTATTTCGAATTTGAGCTGGTGTCTGTCCGGAGCGATGCAGTCTGCCAACCCTATCTTCGAAATAGTCCATTAGGGGACTAAGTTTGTCTTCATTGTGTTGGGAGAAAGGGGTTTCTACTAGTAAATTGTAGTGGTTGGCTACCTCCGTAACAGGGACATAGGCTACTTCTATCTTGTTTATAATTTCAAAGGCAAAGTGGCTGTTTCTAAATATTCTACTCGTAGTTCAGAGTTCTGGAAGTGTCTCCATGTACTTTGATGGAAATGAAAGTAACTGCCTTGTATGGCTGTGTGGTGTACATTTTTAGAAGGTTTTGAATCATAACTTGGGGGCGCTAGGTGGCGCTGAACCAAGATGGCCGCACTATAGTGAGGCTCCTGCCCAACCGGGCACCTTCATCATCCTTCATGCCATCCTGACCACACCATTCTGGGAACAAACCTCACCGCTTTGCCCTGAAGAGTCTGCTGATTGCAGCGGTGTGAAAATCGGCACGCTCCTACACTGGTGAGCGGCGCTCCTGGCTGCGGTTCTGCCTGGCGGAGGACGTTACCTGTGCGGGACCCGTTGCCTGCCTGCTGCGCACACTACTAGACTCCGCGGCTCTGGGGCCTGCTCTGGCCTGGGGATACAGCTGCCAGCTGGAGACTACACGGCTCGGGGTGAGTGCGCCTGCCCTGCGAATCGCCAGCGGACTGCGGGGGGGGGGACGGAGCTGGGAAAGAGCGTGCCCCGAGAACCCCCGGATGACCGCTACCTGCTGCCCTGGGCTGGGGAAGCCTGATACTGTCGCCCCCGGGCTGCGGACGCTGTGCGGGTCGGAGAGCAACGTTACCTGCCTCGCTGGGGCCCCGGCGGCTCTCGCAGCTCCTCTTTGCTTCGAGCTGCCCCGGGGCTCTGGGGGAACTGGCCGCCTGCCTGTTGTAGCCTGGGGCCGGCTGTGGGGACCGGCGGCATTGCAGAGCTCCGTGCTGGGAAGTGCCTGAGGCCTGGGCTGGACGCCGCGCTGGTGCTGCCCTCTGGAGGTCCTGTTGGACGATTGGAGTCCTCTATCGCCCTCCGCGTTGGGGGACGATAGGCACCATCCCCGCGACCGGAGGACATTCTGCGGCCTTCACTGTGGCGGACTGCGGGTGCGCCTGGGCCTTGTCTCGCTCCTGTAGTGTGGAGACTGCGGCGCCGGACCACTGCGGCCCCCCCCCTGGCATCTGACGACTGAGATGCCCCCCTCGCTGGGGCCCTTCTGCAGCCTGCGGATCCCGGCCCTGTTCCCCCGCCGCCCTTACTGCCTGTACCGCTTGCGGCGGGCTCTTGGCCTGCTACCGGAGATCGCTGGGGGGACCGCTGTGCGATTCTGTGCCGCGTGGCCGAGGCGCCGAGGAGCCAACTCCATCTCGATCCTTCCGGCTGGCTGGTGGGTGCCCCGCTTGCCCCACACCCTTCCCGCGACCCCGCACTGCTCTACACCTTCCTGGTCGCTCTCACCTGCTGTGGTTACTACTGACCTGTGCTGGGCCCTGCCTGGTCCCGTGAGACCCGTCCTTTCGCCTACCTACTGTGGATTGAGGACCGGGACCCGACCCCGGTTGGGCTGCGACCATGTGGTGTTCGGGGACGGAGCCCCCTTCACACCCTGACTGGTCTTCCCTTCTGGTTGGATTGCGGGCGGCGTGGTGAGCCCCCCTGGCCGCGCCATGGGCCGCAGCGACACCCGCCAGTCCAGGCTGCCATTCGAGACCAAGAAACCCCCCCCCCCCGCCGACGCCCGGTGCGGGTGGCAGGCCTCCGGTCGCCGAGGCCCCTGATGAAGACTGGAAGTCCCTATTACTCGGCATGAAGCAAAGCCTCTCGACTATCGACTCCAAGATTGATACCATGAATGCCCGACTGGACGGGGTCGTAGCTAAACTGGATCAACATGACGTCCGGATTCAGGAGACTGAGGAGCGGATTTCTGCCCTGGAGGATGGCGCCACTTCCGCAGGCAAACAGATGACTCAAATGGACAGGCTCCTTAAAATAATTGCGGACAAGAATGAGGACCTAGAGGCCACGTCCCGTCGCAATAACGTTCGCATTCTAGGCCTTGCGGAGTCCACCAATACGGGGAAAATGGAGGCCTTCATTGAGAACCTTGTGATTGAGTTATTTGGGAAAGACTCCTACTCCCCACACCTAGTCGTTGAAAGAGCGCACAGGTCCCTGGCTGCCCGCCCTCCTCCTGGGTCCCTTCCAAGTGCCATCATTGCGCGATTCCTGAACTACAGGGATAGAGATACTGTCCTGCGTCGTGCACGGGAGATAGGTACGGTGCGATACGGCAATACGACGCTCTCCTTCTTCCCTGACTTCACTGCATCTGTACAGGAGTCTCGACGCAAATTCGCTGTTGTCAAAAAGAAATTACAAGCCCGGGAGATTCCTTATGCCATGCTCTACCCTGCGAAATTGAAAATATCTCACCAAGGCAAACAACTCTTTTTTCAGCAGCCGCAGCAGGTTGAAGACTTCCTCAAGCAGCATAGGAAGGATGAGGCTCGAGAGAAAGCGGCGCCTCCTCGCTCTAGGTCACCCTCACCGCTGGGACAGCAGGACTGACCGCACCTGCGGTGGTGACAGGGCCACGTGCACATGCCGCTGCAGAACTTCTCTGATCATGCTACTGCATTTTCCTGGTGAGGTAACCCTCTACTATTATAGATGTCTGAACTGGTAACTGTTTACTTCAGTGCTCGGTCACCCATCTCCGTCCCACACTAAGAAGCCGGACGTGATGTCTGGGTTCTGGTGGGTGAAAGAAAGGAGTTGGGTGGCAGGTTGGGCGCCCCTAGACATTGTCCCCCCGATGGGTGAGCCCCTCTGTAGGGGTTGCTGTTCTACTGTTTTCATTTCCTGGGTTGGTATTTATGGGGATGGGGAGGGATGGGTGGGATCAATATTCCCGGCCAGTTGGGGTAGCCGGTGTGGGAGGGCATAAGTTACGATGTTGTTGTTCTCAAACCACTGAATCTTGTGTAACAAATGAGCGGAAAAGGGAAAATGGGATGGCTCCTCGGGGGCTCCATCTGGGTTGCTACGCTGACTGCTTTGTGCTGTACCATGCTGTAATTACCTGTAGAGCATTACTAGGGCGGGATCAATGGGAGACGTAGGGGACACGGGACCTGTGCAGCAGTTTCAGCTGGTCTCCTGGAATGTACGTGGGTTGAATGATCCGAGAAAGAGGCGACAGGTCTTGGTTTACCTAGATAGGCAGGGAGCTTCTATTGCCATGCTTCAGGAGGCACACTTACGGCCTGGGGGGGATCCCTCATTCGCGTCACGCTGGGCCGCCTGCAGGGTGTTTTCATCCTACTCAACTTATGCTAGAGGTGTGACTGTGCTGGTGCGGCGCGGGATGGGGTTTATACCGGCGGGTACTGAGGTGGGGCCCTGTGGCAGATATTGCATGATCTGGGGGAAGCTTCACTCTCACACAATACTGTTCGCTTGCTATTACGGCCCCTATGTAGATGACCCGGTGACTCTTCTGAACATGTGGGGGAAGATACAGACACTGAGCATCTCTCATGTCATCCTGGGAGGCGATTTCAATACCGCGCTTCAGCCCGTGGTGGACCGTTCACATCCTCAGCCGTCTCATTACTCTCATACCCAACGCACCCTGGTTAACATAACGGACGAGCATCAGCTGATCGATGCCTGGCGACATCTCCACCCCTCACTCAGGCAAGGCACACACCACTCCGCTGTACACTCCACATGGGCCCGCATTGACTATATATTTCTGTCAGCTGGCCTTGCCCCATGGCTGGTCAAGGCGTGTCACCTGGCACGCACATTTTCAGATCACTCCCCTGTGTTGCTGTCGCTGCGCGTTCCCCTTGATGTGTCCCCATACCTGAACTGGCGCCTCAACCCTGCGCACCTCACCGACTCAGTATTTCTGGCAGAATTAGAGGACGATATAACAGACTTCTTTAACCGTAACACTAGCACAGTCTCCAAATTCACTACCGTATGGGAAGCTTTCAAGGTTACTGTGAGGGGGTTGTGCATAGCGAAGGGTCCTCAAATGCCTGCATGGGGACGTGCGCAGACGGGAGGCTGAACTGTTGCTACTAGAGCGCGAGCAGGTGCCAAACACGCATGATCGGGGGGTCGCAGCGCATCTTAGAGAGAAATTGAATGAACATACAGACGCTGCCGCTAAAGAGTGCAAGTTCCTGGGGAAGCCTTATGTTGCGTGTATATATGGCGAAGGTGACAGACCCGGTAAAGCATTGGCTTCGGCGGTACGGCCACCTCGTTACCGAAATTACGTGTCCTCTCTGTTGGATGGACACGGGGTCCCACAGAGGGACACAGCGGCTCAGCTCCGAGTCCTTACTGATCATTACGTCGGTCTGTACACCTCCCGTAGGACGACTCCGATTGCATTGCATGAGTATCTTGATGACACCGCAGTAGCCTGGTTGGGCCCATCCCAGCAGAAATTTCTGCATCACGAACTGGAACTTGATGAGATCAAAGACGCGATAATGTCCATGAAGTCGGGCAAGGCGCCGGGCTCGGACGGCTTACTGATAGACTTCTACAAAGCTTTTATCCATGTCCAGGCCCCTATACTGAAGCAATTGTATTATTCTGCCCTTGAGGAAGGTATCCTACCGGGGACGATGCGCGAGGCCCTCATCACATCTCTGTTGAAGCCGGGTAAGCCCCCGGCGCACTGTGACTCGTACAGACCCCTCTCTTTGCTGAACACGGATAGTAAGATACTGGCGAAGGTACTAGCAACGCGCCTTAATCTACTGATGGAACGTCTCGTCCTTCCCGACCAGGCCGGGTTCGTCCCGAACTGGGTGACTTCCCACAATCTGCGCACCCTGCAGGCAGTGATCCAGGACATCGATCCCCGATGCGAGGCCGCGGCGGTTTTCCTGGTCGCCACTAAGGCGTTCGACTCACTTGAGTGGGATTACCTGCTGGCCCTGTTGGAGCGGATGGGACTACCCTTCAACTTCCTGGACTGGATCCGGTTGTTGTACCGCCGACCTCAAGCGGCGGTCCTGCTCAATGGGTCCCGCTCTGCCCCCTTCGTTATCCACAGAGGCACCCGTCAGGGATGTCCTCTCTCTCCAGTCCTATTCGCCCTCGCTATAGAGCCGCTTGCGGCCAAACTTCGGCAACACCACAAGCACCGATCCCTTATTTATCCGGAGCGCCAACTGCTCATCGCGTTATATGCGGACGACATGACGCTGTACGTCCACAAGCCGCAAGAGAACCTTAACCCCTTATTGCGGGAGGTGACTAAATTCAGCGCTATATCGGGCGTACAAATAAACTGGGCGAAGTCTGCTTTATTCCCCCTGACTGACAATACTGCGCAGTTCCCGTTAGATTACCCCTTGTTGTGGGAGGCGGACGAGATAACATACTTGGGGGTTAGGGTGACCAGGAATCGGGAAGCCCTTCTTAGAGCGAACTACGGGACTGTCATAGACAAGCTCTCCGATAAAATCACGCAATGGAACCATCTCCCGCTGTCTATGGCGGGACGCATCTCCCTGATTAAGATGGTAGTACTTCCCAAATTGTTGTACCTCTTTACCAATATACCATATAGCCCAGGGGCATACTTCTTCCGGACCCTCAATTCCCAGCTGTCCCGACTCATTTGGGGCGGGAAGCAAGCCAGGATTGGACTGCGGACACTTATGTTGCCCTATCACCAGGGTGGGCTTGATGTTCCGAACTTTCGAAGGTACTATGATTGCGCCCAGGGCCACTTTGCGGTGTACTGGTTCCACCCCCCCCCCCCTTTATGGCTCACCTGGCAGTAGAAGATGGGTTTATGAGGCCCGAGAAACCCTCCGGATATTTGTACACAGAGGCTCGATTGGGGACTCGCGACCCCACTACGGTTGATTGCACTGTTCAAGCCTGGAAACGCATGGCAGATTCTATGGACGTAAGGTTTCTGTATTCTCCCCGTATGACTCTGGCACACGACCCCAGACTAAGTGTTACCCGCGAGGAGCTTGGGCGCAAGCTGCTCGCGCGGCTGGCGATCCACACATGGGGCGACCTGTATCACCAGGGGAGCTTTCGCGCTGCGTCCCACTTTTTGGGGAACACCGCCCCTTCGGTAATGGACACATTTCTTTACACCCGACTGCGGCAAAATATTAGGGCTGTCACTCCTAACTTCCCTGATGAGCCGGACACCATGGCGCCTTTACATGCCCTGCTCCAGACGACCACCCCGACGCATGTGGTCTCGATGTTATATAAACATGAACAAGCGGCACCTTCCCCCCCCTCTCTTAAGGCGCGGACTGACTGGGACAGCGATCTGGGTGCCCCAATGTCAGATGCCCAGTGGGAAGAAAGCTGCTGTCACACTACTGCAGTGACGGGCAATGCCCGCCTCCGCTTGGTACACTTTAATTTCTTACATCGCCTTTACTTCACCCCGGCTAAATTGTACCGCTTCGGACTCCGGGATGATGATCGCTGTCTACGATGCCGAAAGTCAGGAGCGGACTTCATGCACTTAGCATGGTCATGTCGGGCTGTGGCTGAGTACTGGATCGCGGTGTTCGCGGCCCTCTCTGTCATGGTCAGGGTGGACATACCACCCTGCCCTATGATTGCCCTTCTGGGCCGCTCATGCCCCACGTTAAAGGCGCATCGGAAATTTTTCGCGTTGGGGCTTTTACTGGCTAAGCAACATGTGGCATGCAGATGGGGACGAGGGCGAGCGCCCAAGTTCAAGACCTGGTTGGCTACGATGTCAACCTGGCAGGAACAACTTCACAGCTATGCTGACCTCTTGCCTCATAGATCCCGTCCCAAAGACTTATGGGGACCCCTCACTGCATACCTCCTGCGCTCTCCGAGCTCAACTGAAGGAGGGAGGGAGCTACACGATGACTCGGAGAGGGACGGCCCGCCTGCTGCATGCAGCCCTGCGACTGCCCCCGCGGGCGACCACGTCTGATGCACCTCCCTACCCCACTTGCACCTTTTCCTTTCAACGCATGCTGCGCACAGCGTTTCAGACTTGCCCTGACTTGCCGCATGCTTTCGGATGTGCTTACACACCACGCGCCGGATGCTCGGGAGGGTTGTCGGTGGTTTCTCTGACTCCCCCTGACTCCTGGGTAGGGAGGCCCTGGTTCTCTGATGGCGCATGCAGCATAGCATTCTAGATAGTAGCACCAAGTTTCTGGTTCCCTGATTAGCTCACACTACACCCTCCCAGTGCAATGGACTGGCTGTCCGGGGCGGAGCTGTGCCGCCCCTTGCTCCTAATTCATTCTACAGTGAGATTCGCCGTACAGCAGCTCCGCGCCGATCAATCCTCTCTGCCACATACTGTGTATGGTGGACAAATCCTAGGAGGGAATCGATGTTTGATGTTTTGTGGTTCTTAAGTTGGTTAATACAGATAAACGAAACCTCAACTACCTGCTGTTGACTTTACATTGCTTTGTCACTACGCATCATTGCATACTTGTGCAGTTTGTGTTCCTATCCCGCTGCCGGCCCTTAAGGGTTGTAGGCGTTTGAGCTGTGTTAAATGGTGGATCCTAGTTAGACACTGTTCATTGCTCATGATACTGCATTGCTGCTACCGGCCTGTTCAATCAGGTTGTAGGTGATGAGCTTTGTAAGATTTGATTGTGACCAATAAAGGTTTTTTAAAAAAAAAAAAAAGGTTTTGAATCATAACTTGCTCAAAGTCTATGATTATTTTTTGGGGTAGTAGGTGTTTGTTATATATATTTTGTATGTGGTTTAAGTGGTTATAGTAAGTGTCTCAATGTTCATTTGGTAGTAGGCCGTGTATACAAGGGATATTTTTGTTTTGATATTCACCATGTATGATGTATTTCTGAGTGAATGGTTTGGGATACATTTCGGAGGTCCTGTCCATCATCCATGTTTGACATTGGCAAAGTTTCACTAACTTATCTGCTCAAGAGATTATTGGGATTCCTTTCTCATTATTTAGGTTGTCATGTAAAAGGAAAATTTCCTCATTATGGGCCTCATTCTGCTGCCAGTCGGACATCATAGCAGAATTGGGACCGACCAACAAGTAGTGTGAGGTCCCACACGCCAAATTATGATGCAACCACCGTGTAGGCGGTTGGAATCATCATTTTTTCCAATGCGGCTTGTGCTGCGTCCCAAAAGGGACCACAGCCTAAGTCACAATAGAAAAACTGATGTTTTCAAACACCCTTGCACCATGTGTCAGGCACTATGTGGTGCTTGGCACCTGGGGCATGGATGTCTGGGACCCATGGTGGAGGCCTACAGAGGACGGGGGGCCCTGCCCCCATAGTCCCATTCCGTCTGCCTTTTCATGGCAGTCAGACCACCATGAAAAGGCATTCAGGATGGGCCATCATAATCCCTATGGCAGTGCCTGAGCAGGCACTTGCCCGATTGTAGGGTATTATGTTCCAACCAATGGGGCAACAAGCTCTTTAAGTCCGTCAGAATCGTCTGTCGGTCCCTCCACCCGCTGCCGCCAATCACCGTGCATCATAATGCAGTGGTCGCCTCACGGCATCAGATGTTGAACGGATCACAACCGACAGGCAGTCCGTCCCACATCATAATTGGGCCCTATGTGTAACTGTTAAATGTTCAGATTTGTGTATGTCTTGGTACCTTCTAGGGACTGGTGGGCTATCACTTGTGGCTTTTTTAGTTTGTGCAATTAAATGTATTAAAGTGGGTATAGGTAGCAGTTGGCCTGTGATATGTTCAGGAACTTTAGGTAGTATAGATTTCAAGATTTTGATTGTTGGTTCCTGGGAGCTAGTGCATGCCTCTCTTATATCCTGCAATATCTCTCTTACTTCTATTTATGTCATATTTGAGGGTAGTTGTGCTCTCTTACATGAAATACAATAACATCTGTTGTAGTTTCCCTCCCATAGCATACATTAGAATAATATTTAGTACATTTACAGTTTATATTTTGTGATGATACCCTTTCTTGGCTGTAGCTGTAGCCCATGTGATTTAGTAACTGCTTTCCTTTCTGTGAAGTGATACACTTTGCAGCATTGTGTCCCAACGTAGTGTAATAATATAAATATTTTAAAGTTTGTGCATTTGGTATTCACATGTAAAAAAATATGCAACTACTTCTATTTTGTATACTTACATGTATGTTCTGATTAGATGTTTCACATAGTGCTCCAGGAACAGGTGGAAATACATTTATTGTGTTATTAATTATAACCTTACCAATATTGAACATTGAACCAGCATTAAAAAAATAATTAGTTCAGGGGGACAAGGAATTTAAAACAATTCTATTTAACTTATTATCAATACAATTATTTATAATCTATTGGTGGAGAGGTGTGGCTCACTGGTTAGAGGCGGCAGACCCGTAAGCAGAGGACAGCCCGGGACCAGGGTTTGATTCCCGACGCGGCAGGGTCGTGGACCAGGGTCAGCGGGCTCGATAATTCTCGCCTCGGTGCCTACTCCAGTCAGGGACCACACTCGGCAACTCTGGGCATTAGCTTGCCTCATCTTCACAACGGCCCCCCCAGACCGCCAGGGATGCTTGGTCGCACCTTAGAGATACCCATTAGGGACCATCTCTCAGGGTGAGCCAGGATGGGTTCCCCAGCGGTCGAAGCGTGGAGATACTCCTCTGGGAGTCGATTCTAGCGCTATATAAAACCCACAATTATATAAAACCCACAATTAGGTCACAGTGCATTGAGATGATAGGGCTTGAGTACCATATGCCCATTACGATCTTGTGGTATCTAAACTAATAAAATGTGTATTTTGCAATCAGCAGTCATTACATGAAGGATCATATGATTAGGATCTGTTGGAAAATAAAACAGTGTGCCATGTGCATTTATTGATCAGTGATCATCGCTGCAGTTAAGTGGGTTGTCTTAAGCAGGTCCTACACCACCTTGAAGTATTTTCTGATTCAGACCAGTTCCGACGGGACCGTAGTGTTAATATCCTGGTTGTGACATCGCTGCAGGTCCTTAAGCCATGGGTTAGAAAGAGTGGCTTTAGTAACATCCGCCTGGAGTGGAGTAGCGGCGGACAGCAGCAGAGTAAGTGTGGGAAAGATTCAAGTTTGTAGCCACACAGCCGGCACTTCATAATACTGGAGAGGACCAGCCAGTTGGAATTAAAGTCTTTAATTTGTATTTTCATCATCCTCGCAGCCAAAATTTGAGCGACACAAGCTTTCCAAATTGAACAACTAAGATATGGCTGTGGCTTTAGGCCGACCTGGTGTACAGTGTCATACGAGGCTACCTAGGCTTGTGAGAATTAAATAGATTTGATATATTTTTCACATCAGCAAGTTTAGAAAGAAATCTTGTATGTTTCTTCAGTATGTTTTTCATTGCTATGTGAGGAAGCAATGGAAAATGTAATATGCTTAAGTCAATTTGGAAGGCGTCTGCTGATGCGATTAAATATGTTCTCCACGGGCTATTTTTGGTTTTGAATATATTTTGAAGGATAAACTTCAAGGTGCCGGGCATGGGTGAGATGCATCCATGATAGTATTTCATGATAGAGCCTGTGCTGGTCAAATGTAGGGCCTCTAGGTCGAATTCCAATCTCACAAATGATCCCCTGGTATAGTATGTGTAGGAAAGCCTTTTAGTCCCATCAATTACAGAAATAATGAGCAAACGGAGAAATCCAATTGGAGTAGAAGTTTATTCGTCTTCACAGCTCCATGTATAATTATCAATGCCTTAACGTTCCCCCTAACGCTCACCACCACCCGAGCCCCGTGTTCAAAGGAAAACACTCCGCGTGGTCTCCACGAGCAAGATACAAGAATGCTCGCGGAAACCACGCTCCATGGACACGATGCAAAACCACACAGTAGAATGTATATACAACACTTCTCCCCCCTTTTCTTTTTTCTGATGATTTAATGTACTAAACCATAATATAATCCTTAAACCTTCCCGGACAATGGTGTTCACGTTTTCCTCTAGAAAAATCCCTTCTCCAATGACAACAACCTGGTTGTTGATCATACCTTATTTCATTGTGCACATTATCCAATCGTGTGTCATTTGAAACATTCCTAAATGAAATGTCATTGCTTACATCGTCTAAACATGTGTCATTGGGAACATTCCTAGATGGTTGTATAAGACCCTTAAACACAGATACTCTGTTCAAATTCCAAACACTTCCACCCTCTATTCTCACCGCATTACTAAAAACTTGTACAACTCTTTTTGGGTCTGACCAACTTTGGGATCCCTTAAGGACATTCTCTTTCTTCTTTATGCGAACCAAATCACCAACCCCAATTTCTTGTGTGCTCATTGAACCTCTCTTCTGGTCCATAACTTCTTTCATTTTGTTTTTGTACTCATTGACCCTTTGTCTAACTATATCATAGTCAATAGCAATCAACTTCTTGTCATCCATACCTTTCTTTAACCACCACGGAACCAAGCAAATACTGGGTTTCCGGCCTCTCAAAAGCTCAAATGGACTAACTAAAGTTACCGAATTAGGAGACGTCCTGTATGCTAGTAACATGGACTGCAAGGCATTGCCCCAATTAAGTCCACCCTTAATAGCGAGTTGAATCGCTTCCTTCACCACACGAGTAAAACGTTCCACTTGACCATTTGACTCTGGATGGAAGACTGAGATTCTCCTATGAGTTATGCCACATTTTCCAAAAAATGACTCCATTTCTTTGCTAATGAACTGGGGACCATTGTCTGTGACAATCTCCTGTGGAATCCCTTCCCTACAAAATATGCTATCTAGAAATTCAATAACACTTTGCGAAGTAACTTCCTTGACCATTTTGATTTCAGGCCACTTTGAAAAATAATCAATTAAAACAATTCCAAAACATCTATCCTTGGGCAAAACATGAAATGGACCAATGATGTCGAGTCCTAGTTTCCTCCATGGACCAACAGGATACTCAACAGGGCAAGATTCAACTCTTAAAGGCACAGCTGATTTATCACTATTCGAGCAATTATCACATTTGCGTACAAAATGTTCAACAGCAGAGTCAATGCCAGGCCACCAAAATGCCTCCCTTATTCGCCTTCTAGTGAATGAAACTCCTAAGTGTCCCTCATGACCAATTTCCATAATGGTATTCCTAAGAGAAAAAGGAGGAATTATTTTGTCCATTCTCATAACCAACCCATTCTCAATAGCTAATTCATCATGAATCTTTGAATAGCTCATCATATCACCAGATAACTTCCTTACTGCCGGCCAACCTTGCACGATGTATTTCTTAACAGTATTTAATTCATTATCGTTTCTCATTGCTTCCATCCAAACATTCTCATCGAGACTTGCCTTATCACCAAGTATAAGATTGATATCATGTGTCGTGAAGGCGACCTCACAATCATCCTCTTGATAATCTTTATCACTATCCAGAGGTAACCTGGACATGCAATCCGCATGCATATTCGCTTTCCCCTGGACATACTCAATGTGAAAGCGAAAAGATTGTAATCTTGATGACAGTCTGGCTAACCATGCAGACATGGATCTACCTCCACCAGGAGACATTAGAAATACCAATGGTTTGTGATCAGTTTTTATTATGAAATCAGTTCCCCACAAGAAACTTCTAAAATGTTCTGCTCCCCATACGCAAGCAAGTAACTCTCTTTCAATGACTGAGTAGTTTTTCTCCGCATCTCTTAAAACCCTGGACGCATATGCTACAATCCATTCACTGGAATTATCTTTCTATAATAATACACCTCCAAGACCTAGATTACTTGCATCTACCATAACTATGCATTTTTTCCCCGGAACAAACGGTCTTAAACAGGGTGCATTAACTATAAATGCCTTCAATTTCCCAAAAGCTTCAGACATGTCACTTGTCCACACAAACTTTGCATTTTTTTTTAGCAAACACCTGAACGGTTCAATCTTCATAGAGTAATTAGGAATGAATTTAGCATAAAATTCAATCAATCCAAGGAAAGCAACCAACTGTTCTTTCGAGGTCGGTAAAGGAGCATTGGTAATACTCTCAATGTGCTTATGTTTTGGTTTAATTCCCTTCCCACTGATTGTGTGTCCTAAATATTCCACTTCCCTTGCTTTTATTTTGCATTTATCTAACCGAAGCGTGAGACCCTTTTTTGCTAAAGCCGCAATGACATTATGCAAGTTTTTATCATGCTCCTCATCATTCTTCCCGTAAACCAAAATATCATCTTGGAAAGCGATGGCCCCTGATAGCCCTTCTAGGGTTTCTTTCATGAACCTCTGGAAAACAGAAGCAGCACTGGCTAAACCAAATGGCATACGACAATACCTGAAGAGACCTTCTGGTGTAATAAACGCCGTATAATTTTTTGAACTGTCAGAAAGGGCTACCTGGTGGTACGCACTTGCTAAATCAATACAGGAGAATACCTGCGCATCAGATAGAGTAGAAACCATCTCATGCAGGTTAGGAAGAGGGTGTGCATCTACCCAAATGACACGGTTCAAACTGCGCAAGTCCACACATAATCTGAGTTCCCCTGAGGATTTTACTGAAATCACAATGGGAGAAACCCACGGGGAAGACTCTATTGGTTCAATAATGCCATTGTTGCAAAGATTTTTTAACAAATCTTTCAATTTATCTCTGTATGACAACGGCACATTTCTTACTTTTTGACGTACAGGAATGGAGTTCTCATGGAGTTTAATTTCATGTTCAAACCCTTCGTATTTCCCAAGCTTCCCACTGAAAACACTAGGGAATTCCTTAATTAGCTTATCCACAATGACTGACCCATGGTGAACTTCAGGGTCAACAACAAATACAGGAGGATTAGCTCTGGGATCAAGTTTGATGCGTAATTCATGTTGATGTGGCCACCCTAAAAGTGATTTTCCAGACTTTGCCACATAAATCTTACTGAAAGTGTGGCGTAAAATAACCAATTAGGTCAATAGAGAAGAGATCCAAAGAGGACACCCTAATATGGGTAGAGGAGGTCAGGATTATTTAATGTTCGCAGCAAGAAATTCTTGTAGCACTCCTCTATTTAAAGGACATTGACGAGTTTTATGATGACATGCCAAGATCCCCTTTGTTTATAAACTGGAAGTGTTCTGATTGGTTTAATGATGTCTTATAGAAAGATGAGATCCATCATATATTCAACTACTTTTGTGGAACTTCCATAGCTTTAATGCACTAAAGGGGAGGAAAATTATTTGCAACTTACAATGGAAGAAACATATTTTCATCTTATTTATTTTATGTATTTATTTTATTTGTAATGCGCATGAATCTTCCCCGAAGGGATATCTTGGAACAGCGGGATCAAAAATGCAAGGCGAATGTTGGAGGGAGGACCACCGGGGAGTCAGGGGGGCCCTTCCGGGGCACCTTCCTACCGCAAAGTTATAGCCGAGCGCCGCTGAGAAGCCTCCTAGGAGAGGTCTTTCTCCTATGATCGTACTAGGCCCAGTAACACCACCACACAGGACTCCGTATCAGTTGCTTATCTAGGTACTTTATCAATAGTAGTACATTCGAAATATTTACAGGGGGATCGAGAGATCCAGAAAGAGTCTCAATGTCTTTATAGGGACAGGGTAGCGGGACTGTCTTAGTACCAGCCTGGTACGGGGAAGCTCTGCGCCAGACCTTGCGTTAGGCCGAAGGTGGCTCCGGGGATCGGAGCGGCAGGTGCTGGTCTCAAAGCAGCTCGGACGTGGAGAGCAGCGACGGTGTCTGCAGGGCTCGGGTGGTAGTTCCGCTTGGATCGAGCCGCGACACAGTCAGCAGGGCTCCGGTGGTAGGTCCGCTTCGGTCGAGCCGCGATGAGGTCAGCTGGGCTCTGATGGCAAGTTCAACAAGGTCGGGCCTGACAGCGTCAGCAGGGCCCTAAAGGTTCGTGAAGGTCTTTAAGCATGGTGGAGCCGCGACGTAGTCAGCAGGGCTCAGAGCGTGGTTCCAGGATGAGTCTTTCTCCGTAGGGTCAGCCGCGATCCGATCAGCAGGGCTAACTGCTGTCCTGTTGCAGGGTCGCCCCAGATATAGGTCTGGAGCCCTTTGATGTCCGGACCCTTGCGCCCGGGGGGGCGGAGAGGCCGGGTCGGGAGCGGCCAGACGCTCAGCAGGAGAGGCGCCAGGCCCAGGAGAGCTGTGGGGCGATCGCACCTAGGTGTGGGAGGACGGTGGGGGGTCCCATCGATACTGCCCTCCGCCGGGAGTGGGGAAGTGTCCACGTGGTACCCCCTGGCCAGTTGTTGGTGCCTTGATGTCGGGGCTTGCTGGGGCCGAGGCCGGGTTGAGCGGGGTCACGTAGGCTGGTGCGCAGAGTCACGTACAATCCAAAATGGAGGAGCCCCGAGGTGCAGGGTACCTCGTGCAGCTTGGCGAGGGGGAACAGGACCACGCCCCGAGGCCGGCTCCAACAGCGAAGAGCCTAAAAGATTAAAATAATTCAGTTTTTAATACATTTCTAAAATTGTAGTGAGCGCTGCATTCTCGTAGGTGATGGGGAAGCTTGTTCCAAAAATGGGGGGCTAGGAAAGAGAAAGCACGGCCACCTGAACATGTTTTCTTAATGCGTGGTACAATAAGAAGAGACTTATTAGCAGATCCCAAAGATCTTGTAGGTCGATAGGGGATACGTTTTTCCTTCAATAGCTAGGTCCCTTACCATTAAGTGCTTTGTGCACTAGGCAACAGATTTGGAAGGTGATACGCTTCTGCACTGGCAGCCAGTGTAGTGCATGTAAGAAAGGGACAGAGGCAGATATCGCTGGTAGGTTGTGAATTAGATAAGCCGCTGTATTTGAACTACTTGGAGCTTGTCCAGGAGGGATTTGTTGACTGCAGCCAGAAGAGCATTTCCATAATCCAGGCAGCTGATCACCGGTGCCTGGACTAGGGTCTTACGTACTGCCAATGGGAGCATTGGAAAGATTCTTCGTAAGAGCCTCATAACATGAAAGCAGGAACCAGTAGTGGAAGTCACTTGGTCTTTCATGGTTAACTTCTGACAAAGATTTATACCCAGATTCTTCACAGAAGATTTTAGAGTAGGCGGTGGTCCTAATTCAGGCAGCCACCACTAAGGAGACCATAACAGTTGAGCAGCACCGAAAAGCATGATTTCAGTTTTGCCACCATTTAGTTGGAGAAAGTTGGCAGCCATCCAAGCTGTAATAGCTTTCATGCCTTCAGTGATATGCTCTCTCGTCTCGGACGGGTCTTTATCAAAGGGTAACAGAATTTGGGTATCGTCCACGTATGAGATAGGCATAAAACCATGGGCTCTTATGATGTTTGCAAGAGGAGTGACATATTTGATGAACAGTGGGGGGCTCAAACATAAGCCCTGGGGCACTCCTTTGTTTATTATCATGGTGCATGACCGAAAAGGTCCCAGATGAATGGTCTGAGTTCGGTCAGACAGATAGTTTCTAAACCATTGTAGCACCAGGCCTTGGATACCTATCTCCTCCAGTCTCCGTATCAACCTAGGATTAGAGATGGTATTGAAGGCCGCTGACAAGTCTAGCAGCACAAGCATAGATGGAAGATTTTTGTCTTGCTAACTTCTGATATGGTCTGTGACAGCCAAGAGTGCTGTTTCGGTGCTGTGCATAGGTCTGAAGCCTGACTGAGATGAATCTAGGATCCTATTAGACTCAAGATAGTCCATCAGTTGTATATTGATATTACTTTCTAAAATGTTGCTAGCCCAGGGAAGGAGTGATATAGGACGATAGTTGGGAATATCTGTAGTAGGAAGGTTGTTTTTTTCTGGATCGGAATAACCTGAGTAGCTTTCCACTCTGCTGGAATTGCACCCACGCATGAAATCTTACAACTTACAATGTAGTTCAATTATGAATTGAGCATTTAGCCTTCCATCCAAGTCCTCATAAATATGTGCTTCCTTTACTACTACGTTATCCCCATAGGATTTGTGCCTGCCTTCCCCAAGATGCTTAAGATCTTCTATCACAAACTCAGTCAGTAGGAACACAGTTGCTAGAATATGATGCTAGCTCCTTTTTCTATTGGTATGGCTACACAGTAACACAGATCCTATCCAGCATACCATTTTTGAACAAATCAAGCAAATGCTATCCTGATGTTGGTTGGGGAGAAATGACTGGGAAGGAATGATTTAATAAGAATTGAAAGTCCCTGAAATTGGGGGTGCACTCAAAGCCCAGCACAAATATATTCAGTGAATCGCAGCAGTTAGCATATAGGGGTACATGCATCAACCAAACCAAAAGCGATTCCTTAATAGCGAGAAAGAAGGAATCGTTATTAAGGAATCGCTTTTGAGCATGCATCAACAGATTCGGTAAATTTTAGCGATTCCTTAAAAATCGCTATATTTACCGAATAATCAATAGCGGGGCATGCAAACTCCGATTAGCTATTTGCGAGTTCGGTAATACCGAATTAGCTATTAGCGAATTCGGTATTAGCGAAATCGCAATTGACCGCGTCGCTCCGGGAACGTGCAGATGACATCACCAACCAGGAAATACTGCAGCCCCACCCTCATTGCCTCGACAGAGGAGCAAACAGGAGCTGTGAGTGAAGACTGCCTGTGCAGAGTGAAGCCACACCGACTGTGCAATTCGCAAAACCTATTCATCATGGAGAAGGAAGTGCCATCCAGCGCTGAGTCAGCACGCAAGCGCAAGCGCAAGTTCTCTGACAGGGAGCTGGAGTACCTTATAGAGGGAGTCAGCAGCACGATCACCTCTTCGGTAAGCTGTCCCTCAAGGTGCCTGAGCAGGAGAAGCGGCGCATATGGCTGCGCATCCGGGAGAGGGTGAATGCAGTTGGTGTAACGCCCCGCAGCATCGACGACCTCAAGAAAAGGTGGTACGACCTGCGGAAGCGTGCCAAGGAGAGGATTGCGGAGAGGCTCTGGGAGGCGAGCAGGACCGGAGGCGGCCCTTCAACAGTACAATCCAACACTGCCCTGGAGGACCTGGTGGAAGGGACGATCGAGCGGGAAGCCGTCGTGGGAGTGACCCAGATGGACACGTCCGGCGCAGCCACAAGTGCCCAAGGTAAGATGCATGCCTGTGCCCATACCCAGCATAGCATAAATCCATTCCCATGCCCCCAGCAGGACCTGAGTGTGTATGCAGCTTTGGGCCACATAGTTTCACTCTTAACACTAGTGCATCATGGGAGTTGTAGTCTAGTCAGCCCAGTGTGCATGTACAGGCGTAAATACATTTACGGATCACCACATCAGTTGAACATGGATATAGACTGTTTATTTAGTGGATCACAGAGGGACATGTACGTGTACAACACTACGGAGGTGTAACTATCCCACTAACCATGCACTGTTTCACACACAGATGCATCTTCTGGGGAATCGGATGACAGCGGCCAGCTGATCATATCTGAGACACCGGTGGATTCCGACATGGAGACAGCGCAGGATGCGCATCCATCACCTCCACCTGCCACCCCACCACCACCAGCACCAGCACCACCAGCACCAGCACCACCAGCACCAGCACCACCAGCACCAGCACCAGCCACACCAGCACCTGCACCATCCACACCAGCTGCAGCAACAACAGCCACTAAAGCGCAGAGGCGCAGGTCCCAAGTAGCGGGACAAAGTCTGCGCACCACCTGGACGCGCCAGACTCCAACAGCGGCGCAGGGCTCGGCCAAGTTCTGTCTCCTCAGGCGACCTTGATCTCCCACACACTTCTGCCATCGAGGAGAGGATGCTACGTGTACAGTGCCTGCAGGGACGACACATGGCAACAATTAGCTCTAATATCATGCGCCTTGCTCGTGAAATGTGTGCCATGAGTGCGGCGGTTAGGGACATGTCCACTGTGGTGGCAGAGGGCAATGGGCACCTCAGGGAGGACATCCAAGAGCTCACCCGTGCCATGAGGGAGGGCCATGAGTCTGAGAGAAGGAGGCACCATCAGCAGTTGTTGCGGTCCGCGGCCTCTTCAAAGGCCATCACACGTCTCAGCAACAGCACCGCAGTGTTGGCACGCCGCTCTGTGTCCTTGCAGGTGGACCTTGGGCACTTTTGCGGGGATGTAGCAAAGGCACTAGGGCAGATGACCGCTGCTGTCGAACACCTACAGAGCGGCACATTCAGTGCTGGTGCATTGGGATGGGAAGATGGCAGTGAGGCTGCCTCGAGTGTCAGCAGTGTGTCAGTGGCAGAGGCCAGCACCAGGCGCCGCAGTTCGCGGGCCTCCACGGGGACAGGGCGTGGTGAGGCGTCGGAGACACCTGAGCGGAGGCTTGGTGTGCGTGGCAAGCGCCACTAGACAGAATTACAGGCCTACCTGACCGTGGTGGGGCAACCATGGTCCTCCCCTTCCTGAGTCTGCACAGGCGTGACTTTAACGCACATTTGTTTTAACTTCTTACATGTGGTGCATTATTTCCATTGCTTGTTTTGTTGCACATAACGCAGTGCTACTGTGCATTAAACAGTTGCACCCCCAACAAATTAGTTATGTATCATTCTCACCTGATTCAGAAATGATGTTGCATGATGTATGTCCGCCTCCTATGGCCCTCTGCTGTGTTAGGGACGTGTGCCTGTCGGTGTTGGGCGGGTGGTTGGTCATCCCGGTGGTCCCCATTCCTGTCCACCTCTATGGGTATCCCCCTTCTGGTCGCAATGTTGTGCAGCATTGCACATACGGCAATAATCCGGCAGCAGGTTTCAGGTTTGTATAGCTAGTCTTGTGTAGGATTCGAAAGCGACTCTTCAGAATCCCAAATGTCCTCTCTATTACATTCCTGGTGCTAATGTGTGCTGCGTTGTAGCGTTGCTCCTTTGGGGTTGCAGGATTGATGTATGGGGTGAGTTTGAAATCACGCAGGGCGTAAGCACTGTCACCTAGAAGATAGAAGCAAAGACTTAGCAATGGTGTAGTTCATACATGTGTGGTGTTCATGTTGGGAAGCGGGATTTGTACGTACCAAGCAGGAGTCCCTCTCCGAATTCTCCGTTGAGTAGACGCCTGTGGATTCCACTGTTGCGGAATATGTAGGAGTCGTGTGTGCTCCCTGGGAATTGTGCCATTAGGTCCGTTATGATGTGATTGGCATCGCACACAACCTGCACGTTGATTGAGTGGTATGACTTGCGGTTATGAAATATGTACTCATTTGCTGCGGGTGGACATATGGCGATATGCGTACAGTCGATGCATCCAATTACATGGGGGAATTGTGCCACCTGGTAGAATGCCTGTTTGTTGCGGTCCAACTGCTGTGGAGTTGTGGGGAAGCTGATGTGGGAGTGTAGCATTGTCAGCATGGCATCTAGGAATTTCTGGAAGAAGCGTGAGAGTGAGCTTTGCGATATGCCTCTGGCTACCGCAATTACCCCTTGGAAACTTCCTGAGGCCAGTAGGTGCAGGCTGCATAGGACCTGGACGTGCGCAGGGATTGCATTGGTCCGGTGTGTCTGGTGCTGCAGTAATGGTTCCAGGTCTGCAATGAGGCGCATGATCATGGCACGATTGAGTCGATACTTCTCGTACACCTCGTCCTCATTCTGGCCGAGCAAGGTGATGCGCAGTCTGAAAACTCTCTCCTGGACCCTTCTCCTGCGCTGTCCTGCCGCATTGATACGCATCCTCCTTGCAAGCACGTAGAGGGCTGCCATTTTGTGGTAGCCAACAGGGTCTCCTTGGCCACATTTAAGGGGTTGGTGATTACCACAATCAGTTGCACCTGTAGAATCATTTTTTTTTTATTCACTAATTTTTTTTTTTACTTTACCTCCAGGTTCTGATTTCCCTTATTTAGCTCATGCTAAATAGCGATTTTTGGGATTTTCGGTATTTGCGACTGTTGTTGCATTGGGTAGCGATTCGTTATTAGCCATTGGCACTTGCCGGGAGCTATTAGTGATTTCGGTGATTGCTAAATGGGTATTTAGCGATTCGGTATTTTTGCATGTTGGTTAATTGCGATTCGGTATTTTACCGGATTTCATTTAGCGATTCGTTATTTGGTCACAGTTTTGGTTGATGCATTGGGATTCGTTTTTTTTTTACTCGCTAACGGGTGTTATTAGCGATTCGGTATTTTACCGACTGGATTTTGGCTTGATGCATGAGGCTGATAGTTATAGGAATCAGGGCAATAATGTTTTTTTTTTACAGGCAGATCTAGAATGCAATGATGAAAGCTATGGAGTTGGGAGAGCCCCAGTGTTTTTTTACATTTGTAAATCAATTTACAGGATTTAAATCCCCGTCATTAGTTTGTTCAGTAGCGGAAGAATATTAGATATAGTTTCTTTCTGATCTATATAGTTAAGTTATTAAAATATTTAGCTGGGGAATTAATCCTTTAGCACTTTGCAGTAGATACTGATTTATTGTCTTTGATAAGTATGGATGTATATGTGATATTTTTAAGTCCATGAAATAAACAGGGGCTACGGACTCAGACGACCTTGTGGGAAACATATTATTTTAAAACGCCGGGTTTTGAGCTTCTGTTTCGTCACCCTTTTTCAATGGTTTACTCATTCTGGCTGCATTCCTAAATCATAGGGGGGCTACTATTAAGCCTTTTTTAAAAGAGGGGACCTTGCAGTCTCTAAAATGTACAGGCTTACTTCCTGATATTATAGCCAAGATATTTTCCAAGATATTTTTAAGAAGCCTGGTAAATTGGCCATAACATAAAGGGATCATACGATGGGACCAGATGAGTCTTCATTCAAATCATTCAACGACGGCACATTATTTGGCCTTTTGGGTGACTGCTCGATGAACCATAGAGGTTGCTAAGCATTTGTTCTACTGTCTCGATGATTTGCAGGAAGCCTTCGAAAGACTTGATGGCACTACCCTGTGAGTCAAACTTTAAGCATGGTCAGTCCAGCTTAGGGCTTCTGAGTATTTTGCAAGCTTTACTCAATGACACCCTGGATCAAATTGAAATTACCTTCGACTGATGGCTACGGCAGACTATTCCACTCAACAATGGTAAAACAAGGGGTTGTGTATTGACCCCTCCTTCCTTATCTGTCTTTCACCTTGAACTAATCTGCATGAACCAATCTTAATCTCTAAGGATGGGACAAAGCATATCTTTTGTTTGATATTTGCTGAGAATTTTATAATTCTGTATTATACTCCAGTTAGGCGATAGCATAAACGATTTTATTTCTCGAATATAGTGAATCTAACAAATTAGCAATCGATATGAAGTAAACAAAGATTTTCATTTTTTGCCTCTCAATCACTGCATTTTCATGGTGGCTAAGCAAGCTAAAAGTTGAAGCATGTGCTTTAATATAAATACCTTAGTATTATACTTTTGCATATTTTGAAGTGTAATGAACATATGGCTGCACTTGAAGTTAACTCTTCAATCAACTATCAATGAACTTATTTACTTTGATATCCAATTTTGAGGCATGTCTGTTATTACACATTTGAGACTTCAGATGCAAAAGTAACTGGCCAGGCCCTTTATGGACCTGAATTACTTTGTATTGACACTTCGTTTGACTGGGCAGCTCTGGAATGATATATGCTAAAAAAAGATCTCAACATTTCCTTCCTGTGCTGCGTTAAATGCTTTAAGAGTGGAGTTACTGATAGGCTTCATTGAATTTGTCACCAAAGAGCCACTTTGTAAATTATGCTTTTTCTTTACAGCTGTCCATTTAAGAGAAAAAATCCTCTTTCCTCTTATTGTTGAAAAGTACTAATGGGGATGAGTTTAGTCATGAGTTCAACTTTCGATGGGAAATGTGGTGGATTTGTTTTCTCTAGGGTGATTTAAGGTGAGTTTTTTCTCTTACAACACTCAAGCAACTGATATAGGTTTTGGCCCTCACTTGTCCTTGTCTTACTATATTTGTCATTTCTGGAATTGCCCTCCCATCTGACCTGCCCCGACAATGGTTAGGGAGCGTTGTCTCCAATCCGATTGTGTCACCCTAGCTGATCCGAAACACTGGAATAAGGCCTTACGGATGCCTGTTTTAGCTTCTCAGATGAGAACTCGAAATAAGCTTTTTATTTGTGATTGAATGTAAAGGCCGACCTCTGTCATACATATTTGCAGAGGAAAAGGGCTTCAACCTCGATTTCTTTAAGTATGCTATTGTTAGTCATGAGGCTGCCAAATGCTTCTTGGGTCCTCTGGAGTCTCTAATATTGTAAAACCAGTAGTTACATTTTTATGATATTTAAATCAATGTTTTGTGAATTGCTAGATGTGTTACTAGGTGATTTTTTAAAAAGTCTTTCTGTTTCTGTTTCAATAAATATGTTGCAATAACGTGCATATTTTGGTGATTAACGTTCGAAGATGAGCATTTCTCTGTATTTACAGGGCATTTTCACCAGTTTTATTCCAGTAGGTTTGGCTTGCTGAAATGTAAGAGGCAGTGGGACCCTTAGGGGCATATTTACTATGAAACTGTCAGAGCGCGGCGCTAAGCCAAGAAGGCTAACGCCGCGCTCTAGCAGTTTCCAAACTAAGGGATCCGCCGTATTCACAAGAATACGGTGCAACACTGCCTTTCCCTTATCGCTGGTGGTAAATTTAGGCGCCAACACGTGCACTTTTGCACCATTGTGCAAGGGTGCCTGCATTGCAGGGAAAGATTGTTTATGTGCAGGAAGGTGTCCCTTTCTGCACATAAATAATCTGCAATGGTGTTTTGTAACTTATATAGCACACATAGAAGTTGCAACTCGTCATTTTTTGTAATGATTATTTATGTGCAGGGAGGAACACCTTCATGCACATAAACAATCAATAGCGTTTTGCTGTTTTGTGCAACACACATATGAACAGCAAAAACGAGGCGAAATAAAGCATTTCTCCTCATTTCACCATGTTAAGACAAGGATTTCCCTGGTTTTAATTTTGGCCCTGCCCCATATTTATACCACCCTTGTAAATATGGGACAGCGTCAAAATCAACGGGTGTTGCGGCGGAATGCCCACTGCAACACGCATTGAACCCCCTTGCATGCTAAGTGTCCTGTGAAAGGTGGCCTTATTCACAAGGCTGCGTTAAGCCACGTCAAGTGAATAAGGCAAAGCCCCTATAGCCACAGGAACATCAGAAAAGTGGCGTTCCTGTGGCGATAGGGGCTTGTAAATATGCACCTTATTGCACCCAGTAAATACCTGGGGCAATAACCATTGTGCCGCTTATAACTGTGACCACTCTGCAAACAGGTGTTTGTGCAGGGATCCCAGTTTAACAGGGCACTCATATGCAGGCCCAATCCTCTACTCCGCAGGACGATTTTACTTGTCCCAAATCCCCTGCCTTGCTAGGCTGGTCATATTTTCAATGATGGCTTGTAACAGGTGAAAACAGAACTTTCTGCAAGGATGGAATATGATTTTCTTCAGCAGGATTTCATAGCCAATAAAAGCAAAATTTGACAAGTAGAAGATGAATGCGACTCTCTAGACGGAGGTAAAAGAATTAGTGCAGGCGAGAGCGAGACGTATAAAAACAAAGCATACGCCACTGACGGCGAAAATGTTACATTGGAAGGAGTCACCACTCCCAGAGCATGCCGGTAAGTGAATTTACAGACCGGAAATCCGATTTACAAATGCTCCTGAGGTTTCTGCATCCCACGCACCAACCCAAGCTGCCATCCGGGAATGGCAATAACTCTCCTGTTTTAAAATTTAAAGTAAAAGAACACTTGTGACGTGTGATGGTGTTGTGGAACCTCTGACTGAAGTAAACATCTATTTAAGAGCATAGAAAGTGTCTGTTGAATAAAACACAGCTTCCCGTCGCTAAATTACGTAAAGTTGGCTGAGATACAAAATAAATGAAGTGCTTTTACACATTTTTTCTGCTTGTATTATAAACAATTAAGAAATGGGCCAGATCACAAAACATTTGTTTGTCATAGCTGTCAGCCATTCTCAGTTAATGTATTTGTACTTATATAGCGCACTTCTACCCAGGGGTCTCGTAGTACTGTATTCATACCGCTGTGGAACCCTTCCTGGTTTTCCTGTGAGATGTCCACTACTGGGCACCCCCCCAAGGTGAAGCCAGGCATCCTAGAGCTGTGGGGGCCATTGTGGAGATTAAGCAAGCTATTGCCCAGATGGACCCATGATTAGAATAGGCACTGAGGCGAGAATTATCAGGTCTGGGGAAATTGAATCCAAGAGCTGTCGAGATGGGAATTGAACCCTGGTCCCGGGCCAGACCTCTGCATCAGGGTCTGCCACTCTAACCATTGAGCCACACTTCTCCACATAGGGTAGCCCTGGGCATTTTGAAGAGTTTTGGGGGCTCTTGGTCAAATACATTTAGAGGGCCCCTGTTTGGAACAACTTTGAATTTATTATCCTTTTTCAGCTATTTCATGCCCTCTTGGGCCAGGTTATTGGCAATGCCCAGTAACGGACCTTGAACACAAACATATTTGTTGATCCAAGTTTGGACATTTTAGACATAAGTGGTCCAAAATGACCCACCCCCAAGATGTAATTCCCTACATGAATTCACAGTTAAAGAAGAAAAACTACAACTTACAAGTGCAAATCAGCTTACAAGAACTACCACCTTAGTTCGTCTAACATAGGAGAAAACATCTGAAAATCAGTAAACTTAAAAGTCAGGATTTATCAAAAAGGTTCTTCATTTATGAAAACTCTGGGCTGTATTGCAGTCTTTTCAGGAACATTTATGCTAACGTCACTCATTTCTAATTTTTCAAACAACTAAATGAACTACACCTTTTTGAGGTAGAGTTAGCTGGGGTCAGCACAGATGTCACATGACCTGACTTTAGAAAATGGGGTTTGTTCCTGTAACACAAATCATACAAACTGAATCTTATAACAAAGCATTGTCACAGGATTCACTTATTTTAATATAGGAAATGAATGACACAGAAAAGAAATGGACAGCATTGTAAATGTATTTCCAGTTCTGGTTTCAACTGCATAGGTTGCTAACATCTGCTTAAGACTCTGAGCTATCCCTCGTGTTATACAGTTTGCACAACCTCAGACAGAACTGATCCACATTACACAGATCTCACAGACTAACAATGTAGGACAGCAATTCCTTCACTTAAACATCTGACAGCAATGCCACCCCTTTTTATTACATAGATCTTACAGACTCAGTCCTCTACCAGGGGCCACTCCCTGGTTATAGGGACTTTACATGGTCAAGCATCTGAAAGCAAATCTACGCCTCTGGTTACCTGGTTATTACAGGCTCATAGCTATGACAGAAAGACTAACTCCCATGTTAAATACATATTACTGGTTCTGACATCAGGAATGTAATCTGCAACTCAAGTTACATAAACCTTACCAGCTAAGGCATCAAGCATAAGTACATCATATTAAGCACATATCACAGGCTTAGGTTTTGTACCTCAAAAGTATACCCCAGGGAACAAATATCTTAAGAGGTTGCAGTTTCAAAGTGAGATGGAACAGCAGTTCAGTACAGATAATACATGCACAAGTATCAGGCTGGACTTCTAAACATCTATAATTTCATGTTGTACGTACTAATATGGGGAAATACATAACCAATTCTCTCACTTGAATGAAGCACTCTGAAAATTGGATTAAAGCAAACTATTATAGATGTCAAAGCACAAACAAATGTTTCACAGTGCAACTGATCCATTTCCATAGCACCCAAAAATAAAAGAAAGAACAAGAAACAACATCTAATATGTTTTAAGTAGCTTTTTAAAGGGATAAAAACATGTCATTTGAGATGTCATCCGTGATGTCATCAATGATGTTATTGAACATATTGATGCAATATGTGAGGCCGTTAGCAATGCATGGCAAGGTTGCAAGTTATAAGTAGCTCAGCAAACTATAACTGATGAATTTCAGTGATTTTTATTTAAAAACTGTTTTTATATTATTAGAAGGTTTAACTATAACATCACCTTATGCTTTCATCGTTAAGTGAATTTCTAGACTTTTTAAAATGCAAATTTAATTATTATCACACCTAACTATAATGTCACTTTAAACTTTGTTTTTTTCAGTGAATTTCGATGGGTTTTGTTTATGCAAAAGGCGCTCTTATTACCATACCTAACTAGAACATCACTTTATCCTTTGTTTTGTTTTTTTGTAAATTTCTGTTTCTTTTTTATGAATGTGAATTGGCTTAGCTTTTGACTGTGTGCAGGAGGGTACTGGACACAGGGCCAGGCCCTTGTTAAGGCGCTGCTCCCAATTCCCCAAGGGTAGCCAATTCCCTGTTGTGCACAGCCTGTGACCAGGCCTTGCACCCAACCACCTCCTGACTGGGCATACCCCCATTGGTGGCCAATGCCGCAGTCCTGGCCAAATCCCTATGAATGTGCAAACCCCGGTGGAAACCCCCTTTCATTTTTTAAGAATTATTTTGCAGTCCTGCTGTACTTCCACAGGTCAAGACAGGAGGGATGCTCTGAATCCCACAAGTGTTCCCAGCGACCACATGGAATTCTCACTGGGTCCCGCAAGAGTACAGCGGAACTTGTAGCACAAAAAATATACATATATTTGACCCCTGAGAGAGTTTTTCTTGGACTCCCTAAAAGTTACAGGGGGGCAGGGTACCCCTCCCCTGACCCCTTACAGTTTATTTTTTTTATTTTCAGTATTCAGCACCAAGTCCTTGTGTCTTGTAATGGCAGCTGCAACATCTCTGTTTGTGTTGCAGCCAGCCAATCAGATTCCAGGGCTGATCTGGGCTTGCTGTACCGAGATGGCTAGTCAGAATGCTCTAGTTTTTTAATTTGTGGTTCCGCAGGACTTCCGCAGGAGGTCTGCCAGACCACCTTTGAATTTATTACTAACATTTGAACTTTAATTTCTCAAAAACTGATGAACAGATTTACACCAAATTACAAAAAGCCCGCTTTCTGAGTAAGGGTCTAGATTTCTGTCCCATTTGGTTTATTTCTGTTCAGTTGTTTTTTCTAAAACACTTCCAAAAATCCTCATGGCAAATTGCATGGGGGGAAAGGATTTTTGTTCAACACAAATGGGGCTGCTCCCAGTAAAGTGACCGAAGGTGCTCTAAGACTAAATTGTGAGCGTGGACATCTCACAAAAAGTGAAGGACTGGCCTCACACACCACCAGGTGTCATGCTTCATCATCGGCAGTCCTCGCCCTCTAGAAACTCGGTTTGGTAGAGGGCGGGCCTTCACCTTACGACAGGGAGGCCCTTCTAAACTAAGTGGGGGCCCGTGAAAAGTGAGTGGAGTTTAAAAACCATTACAGTTACCAAATAAAAATTTTATTAGGACAGGTAGCTATATGGTATTAAAAGAGGTGGACGATGAGATGGGGTAATTTATTTGCCACTCGCCGTAGTGGATATGGTCAACATGTTTCTGCCGTTTTGCCCAGATGGGTCCGTGGCATTCATCAGGACCAATACAAAGGGGGCCCCGTTCTTACCAACTTTGTGGTGAGAAGGTACTACTTGGTGGGATGACCTATGTCACACTCCACCAGAGAGACAAGCTCTTAGTAAGCCTGTAAAACATAAATCAATACACGCAGAAGAATGCTCGGTCACTTAATAGAATCATTCAGAACCACATGCACATATAGTTATTACGTGAGTGGCTATATGGGTGTTACACGTGTCACTCATCTGTGCACACACTAGAATATATGAAGAGTATGTGTGAGAAGGTTTCTCACATGTCTTACCCTAGGAACATACCCTACATGCCCCATGGGAGGAGAATACAGGGGAGACCCCTGTAGTCAAACTCTGGAAGGAAAAAACTTAGGGCCATATGGTAAGGAGTGCCTTGGAAATAAGGACACTTCCACCCAATACTTTGAGAGCCTACCATCCCATGGTGTAGGCGTACTTACCCACACCCTGTGTCAGAAATAGATATCGAACTGATGTTCGATGATGAAACAATTGCTGAAATCCTTAGGGCACCGTCTCTATTAGCAAAGAGGGTCATAGCACACGCAGTCAAAAATACAGATGAATGGGAGGCCCTTTCAACAAAAAAGAAAGAACAAATCTGCACGGCTCTGCATGGGGCATTTATGACAGAGTACCTGCGAAAAAATACCGCACCAATGGGCCTTATTGTCACAAATTAACCTAGGCTTTTCCTTAACAACAAAGAGTTTCGCACTGACTGGTCGTGCATTCCATGGAAATGCACTAAAGACTGGCTAGAATTGATTATCAATACAGCCAGACAACTAGCAGATGCTCTCCTAATTGAGATCCAACAAAGTGAGAGCTGTTTAAAAACACCTGTGCAGCTCACTGTTTTTAAGAAGAAACTTGAAGAAATTAATAACGACCACTCAGAATATAAGAAATACCTTACCCAGTCGAAACACACAAAACTGAAAAAAGATATAGAGAAATTTTGTCGTGAGACAGTCTATCCGTATATCACGGATGAGTATTACGACAAGTCCTAGCAACCACAGATGGGCAGAAAACAACAGCGTTTCAGACCTACCCCGCAGAACTGGACACTCAGCTCTGGAGAAGAAGGAAGTGCTAGTGACAGTAGCAGTGATGAGAGCACAGGAGGCCAGTATGGGAGACAACACCAAAATTACCAACAACCAATGATGAATCCCCCTGCACCCGTATGACTTTTGGCAACAACCATACTATCCACCAATATTTGGATTCCCACAGGGCCCACAGCTTTTTTATACAGGGGCAGGGGAAGTGGAAGACAAAAACAAAGACAAAACACCAGAGTACAATGGGAAGACCAGACACCCAATACAGTGGTGACCCGAAGCAAGGGAAGGGGGAACGGTCCAACAACCAGCAGAGAGTAACTAATATCATGAACCTTAGTAACCATTTACTCACGAAGGACGAGGAATCTGTCCTCTCAAAAGGATTAAGCTTGGTCCCAACACCTACAAATGATCCATTCATCCTGAATGCAGATCTAGCACTGTTCTTCAGAAAGATAAAACTCAGAAACGACTTTGGGGACCCCTGGGACGACCAGGACGAGAACACTAACACTGGGTTGAGGAATAAATCCACCTTTACACCTTCGATACAAGCCATTCCATGCCATATACAAGCATTCGAACAGGCAGTACTGAAAGAAGTGGAGGAGATTGATTTCCAGAACACTAAAGGTTTCCAGAATCTGATGAGGGGCAAAAGAACGGCCCTCCAGACACTCAAAACCAACACGGATTTGGTTATCAAACCAGCTGGCAAGACCAGCGCCTCTGTCATTATGAATCAGACGATGTATCAAGAGGAGTGTGACCGTTTGCTCTCTGACACCATCAGTTATGAAGTCTACTGCAGCGAACCCACCACTCATCTCACAAACAAAATAAAATGTATGGTGGACGAAGGTCTTACAAATGATTGGATCACCAAGCATGAGGCAGAATTTCTCATGAACGATAATCCAAGAACCCCAAGGTTCTACACATTGCCCAAAATCCATTAGGACAGAATGCCCCCACAAGGAAGACCGATAGTGTTGGGCATTGGATCCATCCTGGAACCCTTATCACAATTTTGCGACAGGTTCCTGAGACCCATTGTACACCCTCTTACCTAAGGAACATAAAAGATGTCCACTGCCTCCTACGAGATATGGAGATTAATACCACTGAGGACCTCTTTATCACAATGGATATGGAGGCGCTGTACACCAGCATCCCTCAGCGATGCACTCTAGCCGTTGTGGAACAGATCCTTCTGAATATGGATTGGGAATTTACAACTCCCAGATGTTTCAACATGGAGTGCGCAGAGGTTGCACTTACAAAGAATTACTTCGAATTCGAAGAGGTAATTTACCATCAAATCAAAGACACGTCCATGGGCAGCACTTTTGCTCCAAGCATGGCGTGCCTTTACGTACACCGATTTGAGGAGAACCATATCTTCAACCAGAACAACACGTATGTGGCACAACTGAAAACCTGGAAACGTTATACAGACGATGTGTTCATCGTGTGGCGCGGGAACCAAGAAGAAGCAGCAGCATTTGTACAATAGGTGAACACCAAGGATGGACATCTCAAATTTACGCACTCTATCAGCAAGGACCACGCGATCTTCCTTGACCTAGACATAACCATGACAACGAATGGAATCTGTACCAAAGTACATAATAAAATCACAGACAAGAACAGTCTACTTCTCTACGAAAGTTTCCAGTCGAGGTCTTTCAGGCAAAACCTTCCGGTGGGCCAATTTCTTCCAGTACGCAGAAACTGTTCAAACACAGATACCTACAACGAACAGGCTGAACAATTAGAGAAGAAATTACTTGATCGCCACTATCCGAAGAAAATAGTCAAAAGGGCGAAGAATAGAGCCAGAAATAATAACCGAGAAGCCCTTTTGGAAGATACTCCCAAGGAGAAAACAGACAGAGTGGCGTGTGTGACCACATACACCCCGGTATTAAACACAGTTTAAAACAACATACGGAATAACTGGCACATTCTAAACGGTGCACAGAAACAATGGGCTCCCACACTCTTTGCGTTCAGGAGCAACAGGAGTCTATGCAACAAACTGGTTCATGCTAAAACACCGTCCCAGGAAAGAGAAGAACAATCCACACTCTGGAACCTTGAGAGACCCACAGGGCATTACCCATGCAGGGGGTGCGTGGCACTGTCCACTCACCAACACTACAAAAGATGTGGACATAAGTACCAACAATCCATGGAAGCTGAAGAACTTCAGTAACTGCAACACTGAGAATGTGGTGTACCTACTGACGTGCCCTTGTGGTCTCATGTATGTGGGCATGACCACAAGGAAAATTAAGGGCCACAACAGTGAGCATCAAAGCACCATCTGGTGCAAGAAATCCAATACCATACTAACAAGACACTTCCTGGAACAAAACCACACGGATACCGACAGAAAGTGGGTGGTCATGGAAGTCATGAAAAGGCTGAAAACAGAAATCACCAAATCCCTAAACATCAGGGAGCAACGGTGTGTTTACCGCCTTCGATCATGGGAGCTAGGTCTCAATGATGAAATCCCATGGCTCCAGATGGGACGTTAGGAATATTCCCATCATAGTCTGTCTGCACCATACTACCTGCCTCCCGACATACCGAGCCCGTGAAGACGCAGCACAGGGATCCAAGACCCATAAACACCAAAGCTGCACATATA
Organism: Triturus cristatus; assembly: GCF_964204655.1. NCBI lineage: Eukaryota > Metazoa > Chordata > Amphibia > Caudata > Salamandridae > Triturus > Triturus cristatus. Next base: position 606,391,524 of record NC_140594.1, read on the forward strand.
TTTTATTACACGGTACCACCAAGTACGTAAGTGCCTGCACTGGTATCACCCCCACTAGGTGAGATGAGCCTATGTTTTAAAAGATTATGGGGCATATTCACAAGAACGTGTGATAACTACCACAAGAGTAGCGTAACGCAACTTTCAATATCGCAGCCCATCCCAGGAAAATAACCCAGTGTCAACTTGGAATTCACAACATGGCGGTACTATGCGATAGTCTACCGAAAACGCGGACAATATCCGCAATACAACCCCCCCAACGAAGATAAAAACACAAACCACAACACCAGAAAATCTGCGATGAGCCCTTCCGCGATGAGGAAAGCAGGAATAAGCAGCGCGAGGGCAGCAATACTCACACGCAATGCGGGAACAAGCACAAGAACAGCATAAGGAAAATGCCACTGAGCAAAATACAGCAACAGCGGAGTACCACGGATGCACCCTGGCCAACTGCAGAGGACAACATGCACACCACAACATCCAAGCACCATGGAAGGACAGAATCGACGGGCACACCGCATGAAAAAGACCAGTGGCAGACAAATCAGAGCCGCAGGAGCGACACACCCACCGTGCAGCATAAGCACATAAGCAGAAGTGGACCTTGACATTGGAGACATCCCGGTACAAACAGCAACCCCTCCACAACTGAACACAGGACACAATGGATTGGCAAATGTGCACAACCAGGCAAATCACATTTGTAACGCCAGGGTTATATAACATGACAATGCACAATTCTAACCTGTAACCTGCAAATATGTTTTATTCACACATGCAGTGCAATTGGACATCTACTACTGTCCCATGATTGCCATGGACGAACACAATATGACATGCTCATGAGAAGTAGGTGTCAATGATGTAGTTCCTACAGGCCTTCCTGCCGCAGCTGCAGTGGGATGTAGGTCACCAGCCCCATCACCAACATCATCGCCCGGTACCTCTGGAACTGGGATCCATTGGGCCATGGTGCGAACACAGATTTTGTGCAACACACAACATGCAACGATCATCTTGCACATGACGTCCGGGCTGTACAGGAGCTTTCCACCTGTGGAGTCCAGGCACCTGAAATGTGACTTCAACACACCAAATGTGCGTTCAACGATGCCCCTGGTGTGTATGTGGGCCGCATTGTACTGCCTCTGGGTGGTCGTGTTCGGGTCCCGGAGGGGTGTCATCATCCAAGGGCAGAGTGCATATCCTTGATCACCTGTGACAGTGCAGGGAGAAAAGAGTCAATACTTGGTTCAGCAGGATGTGATGGCACGCCCACCAATTCAGTGACGCCTGTGCTGGCTGTGTGTGGGGTGAGTGTAAGCCAGCCCTCAGGGAGTAGCTGGTGCTGGCAACTACAGCAACAGTCATCAGGCACTCAGACATGAAATGGGGGATGACTCGAGTCGCACAGGGCCAGTGGCCCCTGATGCACAGCGGCTGACACGGGTCCACCGCCACGGGATGCTGACCTGCGGGAGAATGGGGCAGGGTCATGAGGGCAGAGCAGTGCCTCACATGTGTCATGGCTGCATTCTGCATCTCCACACGTCCAGCCGTTGTGTGGCTGTGGTGCCATGAAATGACTGTGTTGGGTGCAGGGGTAGCCCAGGATGACCATGGAGTGGTGTAGTTGTCTCTGGTAGGTGGTCGTGTAGTCTGACTTGACGAATGTGGCTTGGTCACGTGTGCATCCCCACAGATGTGCTTTGTGCGTTGGTGGCTGTGGGATGTGTGGTGTGTTGATTTGGTACTTACCAATGAAAAGTCACGTTCCATATGTGCCATCCTGGAAGCGCTGGTTGATGATGGACTGTCGGATGATGAAGGAATCATGCACACTGCCTGGGTAGTTGGCGACGACATTGGTGAAGAGTCCCCGGTGGTCCACTATTGCCTGCACATTGATGGAATGCGTGTGCTTTCTGTTGCGGTAATGGTGTGCAGTATCCACAGGGGGCACAAGTGGAACATGTGTGCAGTCAATTGCCCCCAGCACGGCCGGGAATCCGGCTATGGCGTAGAAGCCTTGCTTTGTCTCCAGCTTTTCCTACGTAGTGTTAGGGAAGTGAAGGTACTGAGTTATGAAGCTGAGGATGGCATCCAGGACAGGTGTGATGAACTTTGATAGGGCTGGCTGTGAGCCTCCACCGACTCTGGCAGTTATTGGTTGGAATGTCCCAAAGACCAACAAGTGCAGTACAGCCAGCAGCTTTGTCTGAGGTGGGATGTTGGCTCTCCGCTGTGTCGGGACCGCCAGCCTGTGGGGGATATTGGTCATGATGCGGAGAATGGTTGTCCTTTTGAGCCTGTAGTGGGCAATGACTTCCTCGGGTGTTAGGTCGGTGAGAGTGGTGCATTTTCTGTAGGTCCGCTGTCTTACTCTACGCTGCCTCTGTGGTGGTCGGGGGCGGGTCCGGGTCCTGGGGATCGTGGCGGTGGGTGTTGTGGCCCTGTTGGGGCTCCGAGCTGCATGATGAGTAGCTCCATGGAGTCGTTTGTTCTTCGGGTATGGCTGTATGCAGGCTCCGCTGCCTACTGTAGGTAGGTGTCCGTCTTTACACTTGCTTGAGGCAGGTTTAAATACCTGCGGCCACCGCGGCTTATCGCCTATTTTTGGTTTGCTTCGCAGTTCTGTTAGTTTGTTGTGAAAGTGGTGTTGTTGTTCTTTCGAGTGATTTTGCACGGGAACGCCTACTCTGCAACTCATTAGAGTTTGTTGGTGGTGTCCGCCGTGGTGTTAGATTTTGGGGCAGTTATTGCGGTAATACTGGCGTTGTGTGCAGTTTGCTCCTGCTTGTGAATGGGGTGTTAAATCTATCTCCACTTTTGGTGCGTTAAGGTGGAAATAAATCGGAGTTGTCTCCTGGTGAATATGCCCCTATATGTTTTACCTGAAGAACAATCTCGGGTTTTGGCTATATGGCAGCAAGGCCAAGCCTCATATTATCCAAAAAACAAAAACGGTGCCAGTGCTGCACTTAACTCTATTAGAGATTGGACAATGAACTGAATGAAACAGTTTCACTAACAACCATTTTTTCCATTGGGTTTAATCCAAAATATTTTCATACATTACATTTATCTTTTCTCGGTTAACAAAACATGATTTCGGCATATCAAAAGAGAAATAAACATTACAACATTAACATCCACATTTTTATATACTGGTTTTTGAACATTAGCGCAACACCACCACTTACATACAACAGTCACCCATATATACTCATCAAACATACTCATCAAACATACTCAGTAGACATTGTTTATGACAGAAAAAATAATTAAATGCAGTAAATGGACATATGTTTTAGGCACCACTGCCTTGTTAGACAGTTTATGAAAAAAAAACACACATAGACACACTTTACCACGACACACAATATTAATGTGTTTCTAGTTTTGTAAATGCCATCAACATTTCCGTAGGTATACATAATTCACTGCGGATGTCTCTGTGTTTGTATACATCTTTTATACATGCACGCATACCTTCATGTTTTCATTCTTGTTTTCCTCGCATACTGTTTCACTGCCATTACACATGTATGCATAATCTTTAAGAATTCAATGAATACTGTTCTTCTTCCAAAATATATATACATTTATGCATACTATCCTTGCATTTATGGTTTAAATTGGGCATTTTCTACTAGCATCAATCTATGTGCATCAATAAGGTAGTTGCCATGCCTCCGATGCCTTTGACAATACAGCCTACGGAGATCGCGTTTAGGCAAGCAGTCCAGACCACGTGACTGCGTTACCATGAACGCCATTGGCTATGGTCTCCACTTACGTGGGGACCAGGCCTTGCCTGACCCGTGCGGTGAAACAATTACACGAGGTCCCAGGCACGCCGGGCCGCAAGTCGCCTCCTGATTGGACATCAAGGAGGCTACACCCACAGCCAGGCTTCAGCCTTCCGCTTGACAGCCTGACCGCACGGACACCGGATCTTAAACGCCGGTCATGCGACACTCTCAACAACGCTACGAGCAGGTCAGGCAGATTGTCTGCATACTTCCTTCGGCGCATTTTGGGACACAGGATCCCATATCCTTGTAGGCACTCTCACTAATCACGTTGCAATTTACCATCACCTGCCCAGTTAAGAGCACTATTTAAACCACGCTTCCCCCTCGCTCAGTCACCATCGGGGAGGACAGAAGGACACAACTAGGTGCAATCACGGGAGACGCACTTTGAGGCAGTAAGGGAATGCATGAGTAAATGAATGTGTGCTAGCCTGAAAAGGAGCACTGCTCCATGCTCCAAGACTTTGTTTTCATTTTGCCATTATTGTTTTTCCTTCCAGAGTTTGATTACAGGGGTCTCCCTCCATTCTCCTTCCATGGGGCATGTAGGGTATGTTCCTAGGGTAAGACATGTGAGAAACCTTCTCACACATACTCTTTTTATGTTCTAGTGTGTGCACAGATGAGTGACACGTGTTACACATACATATAGCCACTCACGTATTAACTATATGTGCATGTGGTTCTGAATGATTCTATTAAGTGACTGAGCATTCTTCTGATGGTACTCTTGTGTGTATTTATTTATGTTTTACAGGCTTACTAAGAGCTTGTCTCTCTGGTGGAGTGTGACATAGGTCATCCCACCAAGTGGTACCTTCTCACCACAAAGTTGGTAAGAACGGAGCCCCCTTTTTATTGGTCCTGATGAATGCCACGGACCCATCTTGGCCAAACGGCAGAAACATGTTGACCATATCCACTATGGTGCGGGGACAATAAATTCCCCCATCTCACCGTCCACCTCTTTTAATACCATATAGCTACCTGTCCTATTAAAATCTTATTTGGTAACTATAATGGTTTTTAAATTCCACTCACTTTTCACGAGCCCCCACTTCGTTTAGAAGGGCCTCCCTGTCATCAGGTGAAGGCTCGCCCTCTACCAAACCGAGTTTCTAGAGGGCGAGGACTGCTGATGATAAAGCATGACACCTGGTGGTATGTGAGGCCAGTCCTTCACTTTTTGTGAGATGTCCACACTCACAATTTAGTCTTAGAGCAGCTTCGGTCACTTTACTGGGAGCGGCCCCATTTGTGTTGAACATTTTGTGTTGGAGGCTGGCCTGCTCCTAGTGCCCCGTGCCTCTGGTTCCCTCCCCCAGGATTCCCCTGGGATTAGTGTGGTTTCAGGGAAAGGTTTTTTGCCCAGTCCCTTTTTCTGTACCCTGCTTAACAGAGCATCCCAAAACTTTCCAGGAAGGAGCTGAGGTGGATGAATTTTTTTCTTTGGAAAGTTTTGTGAAGATTCATCATATATATCTCTTAGTTTGCTGTAGAGATACTCTTTGGAAGGCAAGGACTACAAGCCCCAGAGGTACTTGTGGATGCCGGCAAAATGAAGGAGGAGCCCAGTGTTAATAAATGTGCTAATTTGTTCCTTTTGTGTTTGAGGAGAGGCTCTTTGGGAGGCAGGGGCTACAAACCCCAGAGATCCCTATTACTGCTCTTGGAAGTCAGAGCCCAGCACATGGGGAAAGATTATCTAGGAGGCAAGGACCACAAGTCCCAGAGGTCCTTGTGGCTGCTGGTAGAAAGAAGGAGGAGCCCAGTGCTACTAAAGGCATCTGTGGTCCATCAGAGACTGGAAGAGATTGGATTGGGTCTTGTCCAATTGCCCTGAATTTTAAATCTTTTTATAACCTGTGAATTCTTCACTAGTGTTTTCTGATGGGCAAATGAAAGACCCATGGACACTCAAACTCTAGTAAGTGTTCTTGTTCCTCTCCCACCAACGACAGCTTCTTTAAACGTGCTGTGAGGGCTATTTCATAGGCTACTGCAGAGGTGCATACGCTTATCAATTGGTGATGTTACCTCACCAGTTACAAGTCATCCATCTTAGTTGTACCCATTCCAGATTGAGGACATCTCTATTTCATTTAAAGATGGAACTTGCTCTACCACACTTTTGGAGGCCCTGTGCCCTCTCCATAATTCTACCGACACCTCAGCATTTGTTCCCCTGCCCAAAAGGCAAAATATGCAACTATTACAAATCTAAAGAACACAGTTTCTGTTGTAGTCACTAATAACTTGAAACATTGCTCACACCAGACTTAATTGTCCCCTTGTGAACCATTCCCAATCAGACCTATTCAATCTGGGTAAAATTCTAAAACTTTACCCCCTATTCTACACTTACCATTGGAAGGTTGCTCATAAGTGCTAATCTTAGCAAACGTACCTATACTAGGTAATGATGAGATTGAAAGCACATCATAAAGAAAAAACAAAGTGGTACAATAGTTCTTCGTAAAACCAATATTAATGCATCTGTTTACTAATCAAAGATATTTGTGAAGCGTGCCCCATGGGTTCACACTTTAGGAGTCCATCCTTGGTGAGAAAAATACTAGTCAAACTTAAACATGTCCTTTACAATTCAGGTTCCATAAAGGCAGTTCCTTTAGGATATTTTTTCAGACGTTCTTCCCTTTGGCTGAATTCTTTATCAAGCATTAGTGCTGACCTGCTCACTAATTCTGACCCTATTTTATAATCCATTGCTTGCATCCCTCCCTTCTTTGAATAAATTATATGTATTATAAGAGCTAGCAGAGACCAAATGACTCAAAGCCCAAACATCCTATGTTCATATGCCAAGTGGTGGACAAGTGGTGACCACATCCTCCTTTGTGCTCTTCACACAGAGTTGTGTAGCCCCGCCCACGTAAGGTCTCCAAGGAATATTTCTCTAAGCTTACTTAGTTGGGACATGGTTGTTCTACTCTCAAAACTCTCAGACAATAACTGGACCTCCTCAATCAATTATTATGATGTTATATTATTTCAAGAAACATGCACACCCACCAATGCCTTTTTGACGGGTTATCTATTTTTCCAACTTTGAATTGGGCTCAACCACTGGCAGGGCTAAATGTGGCTCATGTTCTTGACTGAAGGAGTAATTAAACTATTGTGTCACAGTTATTCCCACTAACAACAAGAACCTTCAATTCGTATTAGTAACCTGGATAGGAGGCCCCTTTTTAAAATTAATTATTAACTATTACAATGACAACTTCTCACTTTGAATTCTTACACTGTTTTCACAACCTTAAAAAAAGGTTAACATGAACCTTAAAGTTTGTAAGACACTCTCAACAAATTTGCCTTAATTATGGGTGGCAATTTCACTGCCAAAATCAGCCATATATTCAACCAGATAAACCCCATTTAAAAAGCAAAGAATGCTTCATCCTTAATTTGAAAACTGGCAACCGAATGGTGGTCGTCCATAAATTACTCACTGAGAGAAGATAATCAATGTTCATGAAATTTCCCATCAGGATGAAACAATCATACCAACAGTCTGAGAGAGACACTGCTCCTCCATCATTGAATTTATTTTCATCTCCAGTGACCTGTCCACAATATAATAGAGCGCTCTACACTTAAATATGCTTTAGTGACCACAACCCTTTTTCAGTAACTTTTCAGTTTGTAACTAGAGAAACAGATTCTGCTGTAGTCATTGACTGGCTTAAACAATAAACGAGGGGGGCCTAAGGCTCAAATGGCCCCACATCAATCCCTGCAATCTACTACAGAAATTCATGAAAACTACTGACTAGAGGATTTTAACCAGTGCCTTATCGTAACTGCCAGCTCTGATTTGACCATTAGCTCCTTTAGTGCCATTGCTCTGACTATCAATATCTAATACTTAAACCCCTGAATAGAAAAGCATAGCAACCACAAAAATGGCTCCACTATACCTATCACTAACTGCATACTACTCTCTTGTGATCCCCTTTTTACAAAAACAAGATGATTTATTGTCAAGCCCAGTACAAAATTGCTCTAGCTAATAGGAGATCAGTAATATGATGTAGCGCTAGGGAGGAACTTCCGTGGGCCAGCCAATTAAACAAGCATTGGTCTCACCTGTATGAGAGCTATTGGCTTTGGCAATGTGTTTTTGCCATATTGTACACCAGTATAGCATGGTTAAAAGCTAGTGGCGTGGATTGTCCTAGAGTGAAGTGGGGAGAGTAGAGTATTGTAGATTTGATTTGTTGGTGTAGAGTGTCATATAGTAGAGATAGTACAGTTCAGTGGTTCAGTGGCAAAGTGTGTCATAGACTGCAGTGTCAGAGGCAGTGTCATAGAGTGGAGTGGCATAGAATAGAGTGGCGTAGAGTGGAGTATGGTGGAATAGGGTGGAGTGGGTTGGAGAGGATTGAGGTAGTGGGGTGGATTGGATTGGAGTAGTTTGGGGTGTATTGGATTGGGGTAGAGTGAGTTGGATTGAGTGGAGAGAGGTAGATTGGAGTGGGAGGAGATTGGACTGGGTGGACTGGATGGGGTGGATTGGATTGGAGTTGGGTGGATTGATATGGGGTGAGATGGATTGGTTTGAGGTGGGTTGGAGCGGGGTGGAAAAAAATTGGAGTGAGTGTGTTATATTGGTTTGCAGTGGACGGATTGGATTGGAGTGATAGGAGTAGGGTGGAGTGGATTGGATTGGGATGGGGTGGATTGGATTAGAGTAGGATAGTTTGGAGTGGGGCAGATTAGAGTGGAGTGAGGTGGATTAGACTGGACCTGGATTGGAGTGCGGTGAATTGGACTGGACTGGAGGAGGTAGATTGGAGTGGGTATCAATTGGACTGGAGTGGGGTGGACTGGACTGGAGTGGAATGGGTAGATTGCATTGGAGTGCGGTAGATTGGAATAGTGTGGAGTGGAGTGGGGTGGATTGGACTGGAGTGGGGTGGATTGGAGTGTGGTGGGCTGGATGGATTGGATTAAGTTGGGTGGACTGAACTGTGGTAGGGTGGATTGGATTGGGGTAGAGTGGATTGCACTGGGGTAGAGTGGGGTGAATTGGAGTAGAGTGGGGTGGAATGAAATGGGGTGGAATGGATTGGATTGGGGTGAGGTGAATAGGCGTGGGGCGGATTGGATAAGAATGGGTTAGGGTAAATTGGATTGGAATGAATTGGGGTAGAGTAGGGTGGTGTGGGGTGGATTACAGTCGATTACATTGAATTGAAGTGGGGTGGATTGGAGTGGGCTGAAATGGATTGAGTGGAGTGGATTGGAGTGGGGTTGACTGGAGTGGGATTGACTGGAGTGGGATGGGCTGGAGTAGGGTGGAATGGAGTTCGGTGGAAGGGAGTGGGGTCTAATGCAGTGGGGTGAATTGGAGTAGGGTGGATTGGAGTAGTATAGGGTGGGGTGTGGTGCATTGTTGTGGAGTAGATTGGAATGGAGTGGGGTGGATTGGATTGGAGTGGGGTGGACTGGATTGGGGTGGATTGGAATGAGGTGGTTTGAATTGGGGTGAACTGGATTGGGGTGGGGTTGGAGTGGATTGAAATGAGGTGAATTGGATTGAGTGGGGTGGAATGGATTAGGGTGGGGGTTGGATTGAGGTGGAATGGATTGTGGTGTGGTGTGGTAGAGTGGAGTGGGTTGGAGTGGATTGAGTGGGGTAGATTGGATTGGATTTGGGTGGGCTGGAGTGGAGTGGAGTGGGATGGATTGGATATGGGTGGAGTGGATGGGATAGGGGTGATGTGGATTGGATTGGAGTGGGGCAGATTGTTTTGGATTTGAAATGGGACAGATTGAAGTTGGTGGATTGTTTTGGATTGAAGTGGGGCAGATTGCTTTGGATTGGAGTGGGGCAGATTGTTTTGGAATGGAGTGGGTCAGATTTTTTTAGATTGGAGTGGGGCAGATTGTTTTGGGGCTGATTGGATTGTGGCAGATTAGAGTGGGTCAGATTGTTTTGGATTTGGTGGGATGGATTGGTTGGGGTGGATTGGGGAGGAATGGGGTGGATTGAATTGGGGTGAGGTGGATTGAATTTCAGTGCAGTAGATTGGATTTGTTTGGATTGGGGTCGATTGGATTGGTGTGGGGTCGATTGGATTGGAGTGGGGTGTATTATGGTAGATTAGAGTGGGGTGAATTGGAATCAAGTGGGTGGAATAGGGTGAGGGGATTGGTTTGGAGTGGGGTGGATTGGAGTGGAGCAGATGTGGAGCAGAATGTTTTGGATTGGAGTTGGAAAGATTGGAGTGGAATGGATTTGAATGAAGCTGATTGTTTTGCATTGGAATGGGGCAGAGTGGAGTGGGGCATAATGTTTTGGAATGGAGTGGGATGGATTGGAGTGGGCAGATTCTTTTGGATTGGAGTGGTGCAGATTGGAGTGGGGTGGACAACTTTGCAAAATAAAATAAAGTTAATTACAGAAAATAAACCTTTGCAATTTATATTAGTTCTGCTAGGTATTTGTTGTCAGTCGCACACCTTCTGTTTGCTTGGTGCTAAAAATTTAAAAAGAACAAAATTGTACCTCAATCATGTAGGAAGCAGAGGACAGGAACTGATTAAGTTCAATCAATCCGTGCTTGGTCTCTGTTTCACAGAGCGGAACAGAAATGATATTAGGCCTGCTGTGATGAATTACGAGGCTGTAAAGAGGAGTGCCACGCAAGTCAGCAAATGGGTAAGCAACGGGTGAGCTTCAAGACCTTTTTTATTAACAACAGTGTCTTGTGAGACGCATACGATAGGACATGCTCTCACATGCTCAACCCTAAAACCTACTCCCTGTTTTGGAAAGTTGTAAACAATTCTTATTTTACACCCTTGACAGTCGAAATTTTCTATGTGACTATTGTAATTGGTAGCTGTCTTACACATTTTAGTAAATATATATTGCCATTGCAGTACCAATATCCTTGCTGAAATACACCAATCTCTGCTCGCTGTAGACTCTTTTTATTTTGAATTGGGCAATGTTTTTCTGGCAATAAATTGCAGTCTGACAGGAAAACTCCTGGCCCTGATTTGGTCTCTAAGGACCTAACACCACATTATGGACTCCTATAATTCCTAATGTTTTTCAAGCGGCCAAATATTCCAACCTACTGATCTCATGGTACTATTCAATCAATCATGGCACTTGTTTTAAAAAAAGGCAAGAGTAGAGATCTCTGGACTATCTGCCTATTTCACTTACTGACTTAGGGGCCAAGTACGATCTTGCTAGGAAGGCCTCCTGACTGGTTCTGGAACAAGCAAATCCGATTTGGGGCCTATGTGTCCGACCAAATCTTCCACCGTTCTGAACGACCAAGTACGATGTGATGATCTCATCTGCGTGAACCGAATTGTTTCCGAACCCAATCCTGTCAGTCCGACTCATTCGCAGCCAGATCGTGCCGTGCAATGGAGCCGGCTTTCAAATGAGCGAGTACAATGCACGATTCAGACAGCCGTATCGACTCGGTCTCAGCGAGATGAAATGGCTGTGGGAATTGGACTTTGGGGGGCTGTAGCGTGCCCCCCTTGACTTGGGGCCAGCCTAATCCGTTCCGTGGGGACACCAATGGGTCCCCCTTTCCATGCATGCAGAGTGTGGTCGCCACAGGGTGTACGCTTTTCCCCACCTACCCCTTTTTGCTATGGGAGCCTGTGTATGCGTTCAGTATACAGACTCCTATAGAGTTCAATGGGAGTCCGAGCGAACCGAGTCCATCACCATATGGGTGCATCGGAATCCGTCGCTCGGACTCGCTGAGCACAATCCACTAGGAAAGCCCTCCGGATCCGAGTCGTACAGAGGGCTTTCCTAGCGAGATCGTACTCTGCCCATTAATTGTTAAAGTAACTGTGAGGTGTATTATTAGATAGAGTCTTAAGTTGGGCGTGCAAAAAGGTTTAGCAGGTGCACAATACGGTTTTAGCGAAGGTTTAGGCAAGATCGAACAGTGTTTACATTTACATCTGTTAGTTAGTAAATAAACCATGGAGCGAAAAGGAGCCCTTCATCTGGCCTTTATGGATCTTAGCAGTGCTTTAGATGGAGTAAATAGGACAACACTGTAGTTGATTTTATTAACCATGGGCACATACCATGACATTATAGATTTCTTACAATGTTTGATATGGACCTTTATACTACTGTCAGATATGGTGACAACATCGAATGCACAACACACTTTAGGTAGAGAGGTATGCCAGGGCTGTGTGTACCAATCATTTTGTTTATTCTATATATTAACAAACTGAATTCTATCCTTTCAGAACTAGGGCAGGATTCCCCATCCATCATGAACAGACCAATTCCTGCTCTATTATATGCAGCTGAAGCTGTGCTTTTATGAGCCACTGCAAATGGAATTAGGAAACTTGTTGATGCATTTGTTAATTTCATGAATACGCTAGACCAGGATACTAATTTTTCCAAAACCTGTGTCCCATACTGTTGTCTTTGGGTCTGTGGTCTCCCTCAAGAAGTACACAATTGCTTTGTCATGAGGAATTTGGCCGCCGCTATACTGAAGATATAATCAAACTTGCCTCATTGCTATTACAGCTCTCAATCTGGCTCAATCCAAACACCACTTGGAAATGCATCAAATTTGCTATCTGCGTAAAAATGCATGGGTTGCATGAAAGTCAGTGGTTTATTTGTGTAAAAACTGTTTGTGAGGAGCTGGACAGCCCTAGTCTGTTTCTAGATCCTACTTCTATTTGCCAAAGGGACAAGGCTTGGGTGTCAAATGCTTTTTTTGCCTAAACACTTTAAAAGAGAAGCTACTGAACTCTCTAAATATTCCATTACACAGTATTTTCTGTTAAAAGACTATACAAATTTAAAGCTCTTTTTATCTGCGGTGCCTAATACCTATGAACAGTTTTTACACTGCCATTTCAGAATGGGAATTGTACATTTTTAATTATCATTTCCCAAAGGCTAGCTCTCCCCTCATACTACATTATCTTGCTGTGATGAACTCTTCTCTCAAACATTTGTTACGCTTCAAGTTTTTTGCTCATTTTACTAATATATGTGTCAACTCTGTCTGGTTCCTTTGCTAAAAGAATGTGATTCTACTAGATGTAAGCTTGCTTTGGTCTTTCTCCAAATGCTTTCTAAATCGCATGTCTGTCCCGCAGTGTTTGCATTCTTGTGCTCAGCTATTAAATATCGCAACTCCATGCTATTTTAACATTTTTGTTCTACAGTCTGCATTTTACACTAGCTCATTTATAGCATTTTAACCATGGTCTCTTTTATCTTTGATGTACTCATGTTTACTTTAGATATTATGCAATTTGATGTCTTTTGAAATGTAAATTTATGTCCATGGTTTTTGTTAGCTGAATAAATTACTTCTAGCTATATCTGTACCTACATCTATATCTATATTTATATCCATATTTATATCTAGGGCCAGTTCCTGCCCCCAACACCCGCCGCGCATAGCCTTTGGCCATGCACAGTGGGGGGTTGGGTGCACACAGGGGTTGAATACCTACGGGAGATTGGCACCTAACCCCATGCTGTGCACAGCGATAGACTTGTAACTTTATGTTACAAAGTCTCTGGAAAAAACAATGATTAAAGAAATGTTATAGTTAAGAATTGTAATATTACCTATCTTTGCATTTTTTTTAAAAAACCTTAGAAATTCACACAAAAAACAAAAGTTTAAAGGGACATCATAGTTAGGGGAACATTTCAGTTACAGCATACAACTTCAACGAATAAAACTGCTGAAATTAAACAGTTGTAGTTATCTCAAGTAATCACAACTTGTGCCCGAAAATTAATATAAGACGCGCCCTCACCATGCAATGCTAATTACCTCACATATATTATATCACACTTGTCTTTTTTTATTACATCACTTAAACATCTAAAATGACAATATTTATGACAACAGTGTGCAAGGGGAATTACAGTTACTTTCGGGCACAAGTTATAGTTACTTGAGATAACAATAACTGGTGAATTTTGGTAGTTTTGTTTGTTTAAAATGGTGTGTTTTTCCCTAACTATAACGCCCCTTTAACCTTTGTTTTTTCAGTTAAAAAAATCTCAAGGGTTACAGGGATGTTATAGCTAGGAAAAAGATTTTAAAATACCTTAGAAATTCACTAAAAATACACAAAGGTTGCAGGGACGTTATAGTTAGGTTCAGATTTTACATTCACAAAACCATAGAAATTCAGCAGTTATAGTTATACCTATCTCAAGAAACTGTAACTCGTGCCCTATGGTAACTATAACTTGCACCTCCACTATGCACAGTTTTCTCATCAATAATTCTATTGCAAATGATGCACTGATATTATGAATGATTTCATAGAATATGTCATGGCTGATGCAATATGTGGGGTAATTAGTAATGCATGGCGAGGACACGAGTTATAGTTACCCTAGTGCATGAGTTATAGTTTCGGGAGATAAGAATAACTATAACTGCTGAATTTATATGGTTTTGTGTGTGTAAAATCTGAATCTAACTATAACGTCCCTGTAAGCTTTGATTTTTTCCGTGAATTTCCATGTTTTTGAATGGTATTTCCTAACTATAATGTCCATGTAACCTTTGACTTTTTCAGTGAATTTCAATTTTTTTTAACATAAAATAATATTTAATTATCATACATGAATCCAGCCACCACTGTGCATGGCCAGGTCGGCCGCAGTGCCTGACCTGCAGCCAGGCCCTTTGGCCAACCCTCTAAAGGCAGCCTGCCCAGGCGGGGGACACACAGTCCTCCTCCCCTACAGCCAGGCTTTACAGCCAACCCCAGACATGCAGCTAATCCCACACCATGCACGGCCAAAGGCTGTGCACAGTGGGGGGTTGGCTGCAGTGCTTGGTCTGTGGCCAGGTCCTAAGGCCATCCCCCAAAATCAGTCAACCCAGAAGAGGGCACAGTTCCTCAGGTACCCCATCGCCCGCCATATTTTTTTAGAGGAGAAGGGTATGTGGCCCAACTTCACGGGCCATTTTTGGTCTCAGGGACCGTATTCCCTGGGACTCATTACTGGATTTATGGGGGAATGGGGTACACAGCCCTCCTCCCAGGCCAACTTTGGGTCTGGGGACCCCCATCTCCAGGGGCCAGGCCATGTTATAAATGGGGAGAGCGGCACACAGCCACCCTCCTCTGGCTGTTTCTCACCCCAGGCACCCTTTCTATTGGGGCACAGTTATTAATAATTACCCACTACTTGAGATGCCACATGCCAGTCGGCTTAAACACATCATCAGTAGCAGAATATTTGGATGCGATTAATACTCATCCAGCTTAAAAAAAACTTTGCATCCAACTTTATCTGAAGGGTTTTTTAGTTAAAAAACCATGTTGCTTTTAACTATGGGTATTTTTGTACAGCTGTACACATGTTTTTTTGGTGCATTCATGAAAAAAACTGAGAAAAAAAATAAAAACTGTTCATAAAAAAGGTTCTTGTTAGAACCACATCATGTAATCATAAAAAGAGCTGTGTTTGTGTTTTTATTCCTTTAATGTATATATGTTTTCTCTCTGTGTCCCAGGGTATTTTACTGTATGCATGAGTGTTTGCCTTGGTGTGTCAGTGTATGTATCAGTGTGTCCAAACACACAAAAGAGGAGTAGGAGAAAAGAGAAACATATAACAGATGTAGTAAGCGGCACACGCTTTCTTTTTGAAAACTGCCCTCAACCACAAATTGCGACATGTTTCATTATTGGGCTTGCTGTCAACACTACTGCGCAGACCAACACCTGAGATAGAGCAAAAGAGAAGGGGAAGACAATGCAAACTCAAAGTTCCAGGGATCAAAAAAATTGTATTGAGAAGTTAGAATTAAAACTAGCTCAGGAATATCCACTGTAAGTTTTATTCCTGGACTTCCTGGTCAAGATTTAAGATATATATGGAACTGTGGTGTCAGGGTGAATTATTTGCCCCACACCCCTCCTATCTGCATGTCTGTCAACATGTTTCATCCAATTTGTTTTAGCCCTGAAAGGGTCTTCCGGCATTTGTCAGGACCTTAGATCCTCTATTTCCCCTACTGAGAGTCTTTTAGTTAGTATAAACCATCCCGGAGTACTATTGTTCTATTGTACTACCAGGGATGGTTGACGTTACCGGGAGTACCGAGTAGTTTGCAGGACCCCACATTATCAAAGTCATTATAAAGCCGAGTGGAAGAATGATTTCTATTTTGACTCCGGCGCATTGGAATAAGGGAGGCCCGGTTACCGGGCTAGGAAGGTGCATTCTCTATAGCGCCGAGGCATCGAGGACTCTGCCGCGTTTAGTGATTGAGCGGCAGAGTGACCTTCAGTTAAGGCTGTGCATATAGTGATGTATTAACCCTGTCCTAAGGAGGCCGAAGAGGGAGTAAGGCCGAAACGCGATTCCGTAGACATTTTCAGAAGGAGGAGTCGCTGAAATAGAGTAATGATTGTACATTGCACAATAGTAATCCGGGATGGTTTATACTAACTAAAAGACTCTCAGTGTACTACTTGGACTACCTTTTAGTGGTCCTTCTAGAATTATAAGGAGGACACTAGTGGAAATTATTTCTTGGTTTTGGGGTTAGTGTATTTGTATGAGTTGATTTATGTTAGTCGAAGGTGTATGTACAATTTGTGTGTATATATGTAGTGTTGCTTTCTTCTTGATTAGATGCCATTATTTATGTAGATTGTAAAAAATGTTTTGATATAATCTATCTAGAGTGATAACTAGAGAGGGAGTAATTAAATGTGCTCTACTCCAAAATATTGTGTGTTTTAATTCCTTTATACCACTTTTTCTGATTGTATGTAACTACGTCCCATACCCAGGTATATAAAGGGTCAATTGGGTATACCCCTGTTGTTTGTTGCCTGTGCCACGAGAGCACCACTTTTTATGATTCTCTGGTGGTACACAATGCTGAGCTATATTTACAAGGCCATTCAAAGCCACCCCGCATGGCTTTTCATGGCCTTGTAAATATGGCCCCCTTTTATACATTACTCTGCTTGAAAGGGGCGTTCCATGGGTGTTGCTTTGGGTGTTCCCATGCAACACCCATGGATTATGATGCATTCTCAGATTTACAAGGTTTTATAAATCAGGGTATGTGTCAGATACTAATGCCTCCCCAGGGGAGGTGTTAGAATGGCGCAACAGGGAGAAATATATTTGTTTTTCCTTGTTCTTTGCTCTTTCTATGTGTGCTGCATTCTGCATCAATGATTGTTTTTGTGCAGGAAGGTGTCCCTCTGCACCATGGTACAAGAGTGCCTGTGTTGGCACTAGGTAGCCAATAGTGTGCCAGCGCAGAGGAAAGCAAAGAGATGCATCATATTGCTCTAAATACAATGCATCCCTGCACTTTCCTTATGATGCAGCTCAGCAAGATGGCTTGCAGCGCCACGCTGCTTCATTTTCTAATAAATATGCCCCTTGTTGTCTCAGACCTTTTTCATCATTGACTTCCAGAATTGTGCATGCCACATACTGGTCTATGAAAGAGAATACTGAGTCATCACTGTCTGTTCCAAATTTCGGTGCATCTTTTATCCATAACAGCATGTGAATATGAGGAGCATCTCTTGCTTGGTACTCTTTACGCCAAAATCAATCAGTAACATCACCAAAAGTAAGATTGCTTTTGCTGTAGATGAAAGACAGCAGGGCTTGAAACTTGAGTTTAAAATACCGAGAAACATTAGCAGGATTCAACGTTCTTCTACTGTCTTCGCATTGATGTCCTAAATG
The DNA here is from genome assembly GCF_964204655.1 of Triturus cristatus. NCBI lineage: Eukaryota > Metazoa > Chordata > Amphibia > Caudata > Salamandridae > Triturus > Triturus cristatus. The sequence continues at coordinate 606,409,104 of NC_140594.1, forward strand.
TTTGAGTTTGCTTCTCTTAAAAAGTTAAGTAAATCATCCCACAAGTACTCTGCACAGCTGAGTGTCAGAAACCAAGTAGTTCTCAAAATACATTTAATTTCTCCATGATGGTGATACCAATACTCATTGGTAACACATTGACATGCCATCAAATTAATCAAATTGTATTCCAACTTTTCATCCTTACTTTGAATTGTGTCAATCCCTTGCTGAGAGATTTTGTAGATGAATTCCTGTCTTCAGAATGTGGTTTACAGCATGTGATAGTTCAGACAAGTCCCTCTCAAATAATAGATGGAATATGTATGGAATACACTGGCAAAATCTAGGGTCCTCTGAATATAGTCTAGTTGACCTGTACTCAGCTGCTGGTATTTGTACGATGCGGTCATCATACCAGCCACCTACTCCAGTGGGAAATAAATGTGAAAAACAGCGAGCCTCTAAACGTTTTTCCCATACACTCAATGGAGCTCCTTTTGCTTGTTTCATTTGAAAGCAATAGTTTCCCCAATAACTTCCTTAGAATGGGGTGGGTGGATACTATAGTGTCCACATATTTCTTCTGTTTGGATCAATCCACATTTTCAATCTGTCCACTTGATGGTAGCATTTCATCACCCATAGAACTTACATCTCCATAAACATCACAATTTTTGTAAAAATATTATTTTCTTTAAGGTATAATGTAGCCCTTTTAAAACTTTTTAAACATCTAATAGCCTTTGCCAATTTTTTTTGTTTTTTGTAGGCCCACCATTTACAAGAATGGTAAGTGGTTCATCAATATCTCTCTATACACCCACAGTTTCAATATTCCGTTTAAAATCTAAAGTTAGGTATACAACTCTTTTTTTAAAGCCTCTCTGTAGCTTTGTCGGTGGTAGTTTCCCAGTCTTTGATTCCATACAAACTATTGCTTGAAAAGGGAGTATGCATTGTATGAGAATTAATTCATAAATATTTAATTGTTGAGGTTCTTCTGAAATTGACACCAAATCTAACTTGTTATGTATTGTGCTTGTTGGGATTTTGTTGTTTTCTAACTTATCATAACAATTCTTAAATATAATTTGCTATGTTGCCAAATTAAAGCATTCCTCTAAAATAAATAAACAGTAAATTCTTGCCACTTATCTCTGCTCTCCTGTTCAGTTTTTGAGAATACAACTACTACATTGCGAGTTTGGCTTTTGCAGTGAGTACGTCAGCAACACACACAAACACAGGTTGGTTTCTCTGAAGATACTGTGTTAAACTTTGCAATCTCTTGTGCAAAGTTATCAGTACTAATACTTGTATCCTTTTCCTCTGCACCTCCATTAACCAACTCTTTATTTTCCCCACACTTCTCTTTGGGACCAAAGAAACAAAACTGAACATTTTCACAAACCTTTTCTACCTCTGCTAGTAAACCATGCAATGAAGCTCTATTCATCACTCCTAAACATAAGGCAGGTGTTTTCACAAAGTAAATTGGGCATTTGAAAATGATGAACAGCTAACATGCTGAAGTGATGAAAGGTGCTCCTCCACACTTTCTTTGATACACATGCCAGTGAATGCCCCTGTAAATTAGTATACTTCCTCACTTTGCACAGATTTAATCCTTACAAAATTCCTATTTTCTGCTTCACACTTTTGCATGGAAATTCACATAGGAAATTTCTTAATATAGCTATTGATTACTGACAAACACTGCAAATACTGCTACAGTTTCATTTTCATAAAGGGGTCTGTCTAAATCTTCCTTGTACCTCTTAAGCTACCACTTCCTCTATGTTCCTAGGAACCATCTCCTCTTTTACAATAGGAGTACCATCTTTAATCTCATAACAACAATATGTTATCATCTGCATGCTCTAATGTATTCTCTTGTAAGTAGCTTTCTTCATTAAACAAAGGTTCTGCACTAGATGTGTGCTTTCATTCACCTTTAAAAACCTTGCAAAAATGAGTTTAATTAACAAGCTTTTTAAAGGTTTTTACTTCACACTGTCTAGTGTCCTCTTTCTGTTCAGTAGCAAGATAAATAGTTTCCTCTTCACAGCAAATTCTTTGTCAACTGCACCCTCAATATGTTGCTTTGGCTTAAATGAAGCACATCTCCTCTTATGCTTCTTCATTTTTTTCGTAGCAAATTCTGTATTTCTCTAGTTCGAAACATTTTAGCTTGTATCTCATACTGTTACTTTCACCATGTCAAACTGCCTGTTTTTTTATAACTTTTTCTATTTTCTAAATCAGGTACTCCATGCTGTTTGTCAGTCGATTTAAAAATTTGCTTTTACTTGACACTTTCCCTCATTCTGCATTTTATGATATATTTTTTTCAGAAACTCCTTAGTACCCTTACCAGTTGCTCTTTTTTTCTGCACCTTCTTCACCTTATTTTCTTTTTCACTCTCAGTTGTAAGCAGGTAGGACAGTTTCCTCTGTTTCTTTCTTCTTTGTCTCTTGTCAGGCATTGTAATTCTTCTTTTTAAATATAGGTTGATATCTGGAAAGCAAATAAAGAATACACTTACCTCTACAGAACATAGTATTATATTAGGTACTATAAGCAAGTCACTAAGTACATAAGTGGTAATTTCAGTGTTTACAAGGTTGTATAAGTCTCTCAGCATAGATCTATAAGTGCATATATTAGTTAGTGTATAGATAGAAAGACTGGTTGTTCCAGTTCTTTGAAAAACATTGAACAACTATCTTAGTGGTTCTGTGCGTTTCTGACTGAATATGTACGAAACGATGTTGCTCCATAACTGATGTGTTATTAAGTCTATGGGTTTATAATGTTGATGTAATTACAAGGGACTTCATTAAAAATTGGGTAAGACCAAGAGGTGTTTATTAAAGCCCTTCACCCATCGAGAACTAGGGCTGCCAACTGCCAGAGCAACCTCCGCCCAGCTCCTCAGGTGAGTAAACATTCTTAATTCCACATTCCAAAAGTCTATGCAATGTGCCTAGAACAGGATACCACACTTCTCCCCTATTTGATTAAAACATAACTTAAACATGGTACATGCACTTATAATAAAACCCATTATAAAAACTTACAAACAATAGTTAAAACCATTCAACAAACATAAGTTACAATATTACTTGTTCATAGCCAATTAAATGCCTGGCTTTATCATAGCTACAGTATCCACAGTACAACTTCAATACCAATTACAGCTGGCCTCAACTCACAGAACATACTCTTTTAAATAGCTTGGACTTCTAGGTTCATGTTAACTTCACCTTTTGTCTAACATTCTTTCACCTGGAGAAAACTGTTCACTATGTTTTAATTTCTCTTCCTATCTCACATCAACATCCACTCTCTGTCTCTTTTTTCCTCCATACTCTTCCCCTCCATTCTCATCCTTTTTAAAACTTCACCCGTCGGCTCTTGTTTCACAGCTTACCATCTTCTGCCTTACCAGCATTATGGAAACATGTAATCACCTCAACTGTTTTGGTATATTTCGACCAAAGCATGTACCTCACAGGCACTTTTATTCTCACCCATTCACCTACCTGCACTGTCTGTTGTTTCACTGCATTTGTATCATCAAAGTATACTTTTTTTCTACAGCCTTAATTCTTGTGCCCTCCACTTTCCTGCTTCATTACTCTGTAAGCCTTTGTTCAAATCCTTCCACCTTGGACACAAAGCAGTGTTGGAAGTCCTCATTTAAACAATTCAAAGGGTGACCTTGTAGAAAGCCTTTTCACACACGCTATGGACGCACACTCAGTATACTATTCTGCATTGTCACAAAGAGCTTTGTGAATTGGACCCATATTCTTTTCATCTGTTTTATAAGCACACACCTTCATTTTGACTTTTGCCAAATTGTAATGTAGTGTGAATACATTTGTGTAGTCAACATTGCTCATAGCAAGAGCTTGCACATTTCATTCAATAAGGGAAGCTGTTGTAAATACTTGCTTTAGGCTTTCAACCCTGGCCTACGTGCTGGTAATGTATTTGAGCACTGGGCTCATGGAACTTGAAGGAAACTGAGTTTCTGTTGCAGTTGTCCTCCCAATTTTTTGCCTCCTTTTTAGCTACTAAATGCTGGTTTTCAAGTCTGACAGAGCACTGAGGCCTGCTAACCATACCTCAGTGCCAGTGCACTTTCCTTTAAAGCATTGCATGTCTGATTGTTTTACAATTGTCACAGGATTTTAGCACCCTTGTAAGTCCCTAGTAAATGGTACCCCTGGTACTTAGGGCCTTGGTACTGAAGAGGGACCCTAAAGGCTGCAGTATATATTATGCCACCCTAAAGGACACACACACAAATTCCACACAGAATGCCAGTGCAGGCTGTGTGGCATGGTGCAAACCATGAAGTGAAAACATGACATGGCACACTCCTGTGTGCCGTGCCAAAGCCACTGCATTTAATACAAGTAAGTCCACAGCAGGCCTTTGAGCCCTAATGCAGTGTGCATTATATTTTATGTGAGGACATATCTGCATGAAGAGATATGCCCCTGTGATGTCTAATTCTATTACTAGATAATGCAAGTGAACAGGGAAGCCACCTTAAGGTAGGTACTGGGCACTGGTGAAATCGAGTTACCCAGCTACCTAATGGCTTCACTGAAACATATGCTGTTTGGTGTCAAACACTTCGTAAACCCACACTGATTCCAATTATAGATTTATTAATAGGGTACATTAGATTTACCCCCCTGAGCCCTGCGGGTCCTCTAGTGTGCAGGCTGACTGGTCCTGTCCAGTCTGCCTCAATAGATTTGTTTCTGACCCCCTTGGAGGTGAGAACCACACTCACAGAGGCCGGGAACAATGTCTGCTCTGAAAGGAGGTGTTTACACCTCCTCCAGCAGGAAGGTTAATAAATTAGCATGTCTAAGCGGGGAGCTTCAAAGAGCCCACAGCTTTGATATACAAGCCTGTTTTCCCCTAGACCTGGAGGATGCCACCCCCTTTCCTGAGGCCCATTGGCAGGTGTAAGTAGCTCATTGGCTACAATACTTTACTCTCCTTAACACCCCTAAATTGAGTATTTAAGTGGCCCCCTGACACCAGAAAATCATATTTGTTTGCCTGAAGAATAAAAAAGGACAAAGAAGAGCCCACGATGCAAGAACTGAAAAGCACTAACTTACTTGGCATCAACCCTACCGACACGAGAGCCTCTGCCAGCGCAACAATGCCGGACAAAGCCTCACTGCACACAAGCCCTCAAGCCTGAGGTACCGTGAACTGCCGATGACCCTGAGGCACAGAGACCCTCAAAAGTTGACCTCCCCCTCCCTTGAGCTTCACTGGACTGGCCCCCATACTTTGCCTGAAGTCTCTTTCTGTAGGAAAGAAGGAACCATGAGAGCCTTGGTACTGCCAGGACCTGGCGCCTGAAGACAGCACTGCACCCGAGCTCCACAGCCTGAGGAGAAGTGGACCAACAGTGCCGATGTGATCCTGAGACTCTCCGCAGCTGAACTCCCCCTTTTAGTTTGGCTGGACTGGTCCCCAAGTCCCTGTCTGCAGCTTGTTTTTGCAGGCAACCAAAATCCGCAAGTGCCTCCTGCCGTGCGAACCCACCACAGAATGTACCCCTGCACATGAGCCCCCCAGCCTGAGTTTCAGTGGACCACTGGTGTCCTCTGAACCCAGACGCTCCAGAGCTGACCGAGGTGACCGAGGAGACCTGTTGGTGCTGTCTTGGACGTTGCCCCATACTTACTTTAAAATCCAGAAGGACAGCCCCGCAAGTTGCTGCTAAGTACCCGTATGCAGTATATGTTTCTTTCCCATTAGATAACATTACTGCTTTACCAATGCAAGTGCCAGTGCATTCCTGTATACTGCAAAACCGTGGTAACTCACCAACTGCAAGTGTATTTCTATACACTTTCAACACAGTGGTGTCTCAAAATAAAGTACTTACCCAATTACAAAGTTCTTGTTGTTAAAAATATGTATAAAAAGAAGTGTTATTTTTCTGAAATTGATGTGGATATCCTTTTTGAGTGCGTACTTACTTTATTGACTCTGTGTGTTTAAAAAATGTCTAACATAAGGCTGCTCGACCACACTACCCTAGAAAGAGCACCTTGGGAATGCTAGAGAAAGCCCCGGTCCACTTATAAGGGATACATGGACTCTTTACGCAGCATACCTCTTCTTGGTATACTATATAAGCCAGCTTCCACACCTGTTATGCCTTATTAAGGGCACCTTGTTCTCTGTGGTTGATGCAGCACTTCAGGATGGGCCACCTAAGGGCAAGACATAAGGAAATATTTACTGAAAGTTCACACAATGCAGGACAGCAAGCAAAGTTGCTGTGCAGCATTGCATGAACAGGAGAGAGCAGAACAGCACAATGTCCACTAAGATATGCAACTCTTTGGCTCTCTACCTGTGATGGTGCACTTGAGGCTGCCTAGTGCCAGTAAGGGCACCCTTGCAACATAGTGCGAAGGTGTCTGCATTATGGGCAGGAGTGTTTTGTGCAGGTAGGGATACTGGCCTGCACAAAAACAATCCTAAGAGGCATTTTTCTCTTTCTATGCATGATGCAGAAAGAGTAAATAGCGAGGAAAAATAAACGTATTTCTCCTGAGTACCCCTCTCTGTAGTAGGTGCACCATTTTGGCACAATCCAACCTTTACTACCTTTGGCACATCTGGGATTGCATCACAGTTAATGGGTGGATGCATGGGAATGCCCATGGTACACCCATGGAACCCCTACCACAAAGAAATGCAACTTTGTGTTACATTTCTTTACAAAGTCACACAAGGTGGCAAAAATAACCCCTTGTGTTGCTTTGTAAATCCCAATCAAGGACTAGCATTAGCTTTGGATGGCTTGCATCATCCAAGGACATCTTGAGTACTTAATAAATCAGATGCACAGATCTACAGTTGATATGCGTGGAGTTCCCTGGTGGAATTCTGCTTAGCTCAATTAGAAGTGGGAAGGTGTTCCAGCACCTAGATTTTCAGAGTATGGAAACACGGGACAGGATTTTACAGAGGCAAAAAGTTGTTTGATAAACTCTCCGTGGACATGGCCTGCATTAAAGCATGGTCTGGTCCCACGCCTCCAGCCAACTCCCTTTGAGGCACAGGTGGAGGATGCAGTTCTCCCCCTTGTTAGTCGAAATCCCCTAACCTGAGCGCCGGCTTGAGCGCTGGTGGCGCCCGGTGCGACAATGTTTGTAGGCACCCCGAAATGCCCACCTCTGCCCAGAATTCCCTCACCACCACCCTGTAGCAGTGCCACTCTAATTTCCATAACCATTCTCTCTCAGATACATTTAATTAGTTATAAAGTGCCACTCATACCAGTGCAGGGTGTCAAAGCACTTTATATCACACATACCACACAGAGACAGTCGATCATAGGTGTGTAATCAGTGCATAGGAAATGTTACATATTAGGAGTGCTTGGTCACAATCTATCATAGTTGTGTAAATCAGTGTATAGGAAATGTTTCATAAAGCAGAGGACTACAAGGTGTAGGAGTCACACATCATTCATACTGGTAGACAGTATAGTGTAAGAGTGCTTGGTCTGGGGAAGCACAAACGCAGAATTTAAAACGTAACACCGTGGTTGGGAGTTCTCTTTAATAATAAGAATCAATTTCTTCCCAAATTAACCCTTTTTGCATCATGGATCTATCCTCTCATCTATATTTGGCAGTGTGCATGCAGTGCTTTGACGGCAGTTAATAATTCACTGTTCTATAGTAGGATTTTAACTTACAAACTGCAGGAAACAAAAAGGATATCTCTTACAAAAGCAGTTACCCACTGGCCTATTTACATTAAATGCACTTTGTGTTCTGCGTCACGATGTAAATAGGGCGCAACGTGGCGGCGTAAAAGTGGCGCAACTCCAAAATAGATCTGCCCCTTTGTGTTCTGCACGGTACACGTTTTTTGCAACAGGCCTAATAATACTCTGTGCTATTTTATGATCAGTCAAAACCTCAACTAGTCAAAACTCCAATATGTCTCCAGGAGGAACACTAATCACCAGATTTATCTTGACTTTTTTTTTTGTTTCTGAGGAAATTTCTGGAGGCAAGAAACTCAGCAGCAGGTGCTTTTAAAAACAAAATAAACTTGCAAACACGGCATCCCCAGAAGTCAACACCGGGTGAGCGGAAGCGGTCACAAAGCCCTGGAGCCGCCCCTGCCTTACCTCTCCCAACCCCTGCACAAACCTCTTTGCATACTGCTCAATGCAATATGTGCACATTAATCCTTGCATTAAACCTTCTAGCATTGGGAATTCCATGAATAATTCTGCTTGGTAAACCCTGGTCTGCCCAGTTATTTTTCCTACATCTGGGTTTACCTCGTAAATACACAGCTCTGGCGGGGCGTTACCACACTGTAACTACCAGCGTGGAACCAGAGGTTCAACCACGCCAGAACCCTGCAACTCATAATTTGGGCCTAAATATAGGTTGTCTTTGGTTTTGCATTCAATGTGTGTGTTTTGATGGGTCTTTCTTGGCAGGAACCTTCCTGCGCATAAATCATATCCAACTTAATTTAGGTGGAAGAGGTAAATCTAAAAACATGTCTGTTATTTCCTTCCCAGCCTCCGGACCTAATGAAGAAAACAATTAGTTCTTTATGCTAGTTATTACGTGTCTGCATGAGGCCCGGAGATGAATTAATTCTCATTCTTTTACATGTTTAACATTTTACAGAAATTGTAATACTTTCATATCCATATAGCACACAGAACAAATTAGATCAAGGCTAGGCACTTAATGAATGCTATAATTATTGAATACTTTGGGTTTCGTTGTAGCGTGCTACTTGACGAAAAGAGCTACAATGCCTCATATGGGGAAGGAGGCGCTACATAAATACAATTACAATATTTATTTTTTTGCAGAGTTTTATATACCACGAACTTGACCCGAATCCAATCAGGTATTAGAGCGCTTTACATAGCACCAGTTACGTTACATTAGGAGACAAATTCATTCTTTGTTAGGCACGGGAGATCTGGGGGCATATGTATCAAGCGAATTTTTAATCGCAATGGCTGCGATTCGCAAAATACAGCGTTTGCGATTAAAAATTCGCAAAACGGGATGTATTAGGCAAATTCCCACCACAAATTTAAGGAATCGCTAATTTAGCGATTTCTTAAGTTTGCGTAAGCATTTAAGAAATCGCAAATTGCGATTTCTTAAATGAAATGTAACCCTCACCAAAGGATTGCGATTAATCCTTAAGAAGTCGCAAATTACCACCAACTACTAGTTGGTGTTAATTTGCGATTTCTTTTAAAAATGCACGTTTTGTAATTTTACAAAGTGCCACGTGACGCACATACATGCCCTTAGGGCATGTATGTGCGCCATATGACCACACATGCTAATTTCAGGGGTGTATCAGGGTGTCATCTTGACACCCTTGCACCTTTGAAATTATTCTCAAATTGCGATTAGCAAAGTGCGATTCGCAATTTGAGAATTACTTCCCATTCATTCCTATGGGTCTCCTGGCCCATAGGAATGAATGGGAAGGTATTCCTTAATTGCGATTTCCCAATTTGCTAATCGCAATTAAGGAATTTTAAGAAATCGCAAAAGTTTTGCGATTTTTTAAATACATCCCGTTTTGCAATTCTCAAATAGCGATTCTTTAAAAATCGCTATTTGAGAATCGCAAATGGAGATGTTGATACATATGCCCCCTGGTGATTTGCCTAGAATCACAGGATGTTCAGCGTCGTTACCGAGACTCGAACCCACTTCCCCAGGTCCGGGTCGAGCGCCCTAGCCGTTAGGCAACCCCTCTCCCCGAGATAAGAGAAAGAATATATCAAAGTATTTCTTTTTTATAAGATTACGCAACATAAAGAAAACCTCTTAGACATGTGCCTATTCTACTGATTCGCGTATTTTCTGACAAATGAGGGAGGAGGAGTTATAAAAGTCGAAATGTATTACATTTACAATTAACGTGATAGTACTCATTTCAATATTCTTGGATGGATGATAGCATACTGTAGGACAGTGCCCTTTTTGGCTGGTCACCCCCTCCCCACTTTTTGCTGTGGATGCTGTGGTAATAGACATGAAAGTGCACTGGGACCTGCTAACCAACCCCAATGCCAGTGCTCTTTCCCTCAGAAGGTATGTGAATTGGTACACCCAATTGGCAAGATGCTATAACCCCACCTTATAAGTCCCTAGTATGTGGTACCACTGGTACACAGGTCAAGGGTGTTAAAGGGGTCACCAGGACTGCAGCACTATTTGTGCCACCCTGAGTGACCCGAGTAAAATAAGGTCTGCAGGTCTACCATCTCAGCCTGCTCAAGATCGGTCCCGCACACACCATGTGTGACAGGGTCACCGCACTGCCTAAATATAAGTAAGCCACCCCTAAGGTAGGCCTGCTAGAGCCCAGGAGGCAGGATGCATTATATTAATGGTGTGGACATGTAGGTGCAAGTATACATGTTCCTACATTCATCGTTCCATTAAAGATCAGTGTAAGTGAACAGGGTTCCATAGGTTAATGTGGACTGCCTACCGAATTTAGTCATGTTTGTTAGCAAACATTGTGCTTTTTCACCTCCAACACGATCCTTATGTTGAGGGTGAGCTGGCATGTACTTGGGTGGCATCCTTAGAGGTTGCCCCCAAGTTGTCTCAGTCTCCCTGTGCCTTTTTGGGCTTTCCGAGCAGGTTTCCGTTAAGACAAAAGTCTGCCCTCCTGCTGGGGAGTGCTATCACTTCCAGACGATGCAGATAAAGGCCTAGGCAGGAAGAAGGACACACTTTCGCCCTCCCAGGATGGCAAATGAATGACACATCAGAGCGCTGAGTCTCAAAGGCCACATCGCCTCTGATAGGTAAGTGACTTGTTTGTAAGTGAAGACAAAGACCCCTTCCCCCGGGCACTCTTGTTTGTGAGCAGGCAGGAAACAGTAAATAAGGTATTCAGGAGGATTAAACCTCCCAAAGGATAGCCATACCTAAAGGGTGGGCTAGCTGGTCTTCACAGCTCTGGATGGCTAGTGCCATCTTGAAAATTCCCCAAAATAGTGGGTTCTGCGTAGTTTGGTGACAAACAGCCCCCGGATGTGTTCACCTAAGGGGCAGATTAGCTGCAGGACTGGTAACCCATTGGCTACTATCCCCCACACCCCTAAACACCCCCTAAATCCAGTATTTAAGGGGCGCCCTGACACCAGAACTTCAGATCTGCTCTGAAGAAGAAAGGACAAAGAAAAGACCCGTGTTTGCACAAGGCAGGACTCCACGAAGACAAGGAGCTAAGTTCTGAACCTGTGGCAGCCCCTCTGCAACTGCCGGACCACAACTCATCCCAGACCACAGACCACAGACTGGTTCCAAAAGGAAGGTAATCTCCTCTGAAACTGAAAGACTTCACCAGGACTCCCTAAGACTAGAGGTATTAGTACCCTGCAGTTGACAGGCACAAGTCGCACTTCCACGAGCCAAAGAAGGACTGCTCTCCGGGCTCTGTCGTGGACCAGCCCAAAAGCAACTGGCCAAGTGCCTTCTCAGAAGCGTAGTCCTGAGCTTCCCTGAGTCTCAGCCCTCTACAGCGCTCGCTGGACTTCTGGAAGAAGATTTGCTTCATCTCTGCATTTGCCATGGGCAAGATTTGTTAGTGGTCTGGCTGACTATGGACTGCTTTAATCGATGCTCCTAGAAGAGGGAAACATTTTGCATTTTTGACCCTTAAGTTCTGTGGCGTAGTTGTGTATTTGCATCCCGAGCCTGTCTGCATTGGCACGCCTGGTAAAGTCAGCCCTTCAGCTCCCGTTCAGCACCATGGATAGCCAGGTACACCTCTGCACCCAAGATGCCCGAGCTAGGTTGAGCTTTTTGTCTGGTGATTCCTGGAACTCCTCCAAGCTTAGCCTCCACGGGGGTCCCATGAACCCAACCTGCAAGGGACTTAGTGTCACAAGTGTTTTTTTGACAGCTCTTGCAGCTCCCCATTCAGCACAAAGGACAGTCAACTCACCTCTGCACCCAGACTCCCTGGGCAAGCTTAACAAACACAGACTGTATTTGAGGTCAATAAAGTATTCAAGTTTGAAGCACAATTGTCACAAACTGATAAAGCCCTTCACCACGGCCGTGGAGACCGGAGACTTCAACCCCCAAGTGCCTTAGCGCCAGGAGGCGCCAGCAAATTCCCAGATGCCCGGGGGTGCATAAAATCACCGGCAGGCTCCCGCAGCGCGGAAGCCCTCACTGCAGCCCTTCACCACTGCCGCAGAGACCGGGGACTTCAACCCCCAAGTGCCTTTGCGCCAGGAGGCACCAGCGAAGTCCCAGAGCGCCCGGGGGTGCATAAAATCACCGGCAGGCTCCCGCAGCGTGGGAGACCTCATTGCCGCCCTTCATTACCACCGCGGAGACTGGGTATTTCATCCCCCTAGTGCCTTCGCACCACGAGGCGCCAGCGAAGTCCCAGAGCGCCAGGGGGTGCATAAAAGAGCCCGAAGAGGCTGGGCCATTCCGCTTGGCTCTGCTGTCTTTTTACCAATCTTTCTGTAGGTAAGACATTAAAACTTTTGATACACTTGGCATCAGTGACATTGCAGTGATATTGCAAGTGGAACTCAAACTCTCCTCCTACTATAGGAAAACTTGAGAGATCATTTGACCACAGATATAAATAAATACAGAGGATTGGTTTACACGAGTTATAAATATGTGTCATTTAGGCACTAGGTTGAGGGGGCGAATTGTGAACTATAGCAGTATTGTGCAACGTGGACAGTGGACACAGGACTGTTGGGTTGTACTTCTCTCATTATTTCTTTTGGTGCCTTGTAGTCTATCGTTTAGCCCATACTCAGTGGAGTTTTATAGTCGTAATAACAAAAGTGTCTCCTTGAGGAAAACTTAGCGTGGGTATACCCCATTAACCATTACCCCCCTATACGTACACATATAAAAAGCGGCAAATGCAAGGCTCTTGACGGTCAGGTTATGGGCAAATTCTCATAAATAAGAAAGAGTGCAGCTGACAATTGCTCTATAGAGGAAATAGATAACTTAATTGAAGAAGTGGAGTCTATGCTAAACACCAAATGTAACACAATTGGCAAAAATAATAAAAAAATTACTGCTTTTTATACCAAATGTCATTCCTGCTCCCAAACAAAGAGCTTTATAGCAAAGGACTTGACAACAGTAACTAATGAATCCCTGCAAAAGACCCCCATAAGCAACTTTCCCCAACACACCTCAAATAGTCATAATTTTCCCCAGATCCATCAGGTGCCAAAGGGCTGTGCACCAGTCATATCAAATAGTCCAGTGGAAGAGGGAGAGCCACTTACACGGATTGTCTGTACTAACAGGTATTCCGCTCTAGCTCCAGAAACAGGGCCAAACATTTCCATCATGGTAACACACACACAGTTATTAGATCCACACATGCAGGAACAGCAACTATATGCTAATTCACAAGGGAAAAACAGTGAAATGAATGAGCCAGCAGAACAGTCAGTTCCACAGTCAGTTCCACAGGTGAGTAGTTTACAAACTAACGAAAGTATACACATGGTAGACAATCTTGTCCAGAAATAACATATACGAACAAAAGAGGTCGCTAACCTAAAAGCAACAATAAGTGAACTAACAACTTATAATGGGCTAGCCAGGGAATCTGTCCTAAACGAATGTTGTGTATGCTGTAAGAGGAGACTGACTGACCCCCAAACTCAAATAAAGAATAACATGAGTATAAAAGGGCAAGTAAAAGGAGATAAAAAATTGGAGGAACAAAAAAAAGCTACAGAACCTGAGGGCTCAAGACCTGAATTACCTGGTAAAAACTCCATGAACAGGCATGATTGGGAACATAGAACAATACACAGTCGGGGACAGCAAAGACTTATGATTAGGGACGAGATGACTAGGGGAGCTCTGAGGAATGGTACCCCAAACAAAACACAACCTAATATAAATAGGGGGGACTTTACTAACCTGCACAGAATAGGCAGGGAAAGTATAGCACGGGAGCAGGACCATCATGTTACACAGTATACTTCTCGCTGGCTATAATGCAGATAGGCAGATTTTCAACATTCGTAGAGAATCTGGCATCCCTAAGCAAAAGGGCTGGAAAGTGGCTATGACAAATATTACCAAACTTAGCCTCTCTTCTTATAGGGAAGATGGGGAGTCCTTGAAAAATAAAGTAATTCATTGGATCAGGCACAAGCACAACTGTAGATCCATAATACGTTTGGACCTACTTGAGGTGGAACGCCTAACATATAACAATATAGCCCTTGATACCATTCTCTTAACATTGAAAACAAAAAATATAGCTGATGGATTGGTGGCCCTTGACCTGAGAACAGGTTCACTATCCTGCAGCCCTGTGAGATTTAGATTATTCAATCCCCGAGAAATTACAGATAGAAATCTCTAAGCATCTGACAACCCCAGACCACAATCAAGTTCCAATGCCCGAGAAAACAATTTGGAGGCAGTTGATTGACAACCACTTCCTCCCCCAACACTTGAATATTGCAAGAGGTTTTATACCCCTCCCAACAAAGAGTTAGCCCCACTTGATCTTACGTTGAAGCATCACGCTAATCAAGTAGACAGGGGTGAAGTAGGAACTGACTGTGTTGCAGTCAATCCATCACTAATGGGTGAACAAAATGAGCTGTTAGTATTACGTATGACATCCTGGAACATAGCAGGGTTGAAACACAAATTAGAAGATGACGAATGGCAGGAGTATATTAATCTTAGTAAATCAGCCTGCTACAGGAAACTTGGGCACTAGAAACTCCCCATAAGCTCGGGTACAAAACTTTCAGTGTTAGTGCCACACCTTCAGTAAGAGGTAGACCATCGGGTGGCCTTGTTCTTTGGGTAAAAATGACTCTAGATGTGGATACAACTTAGCTGAAATTTCCAACATTAGATATCATGGGGATAAAGTTAACAACATGGGATAAAACCCCACTTTACATAATAAATATCTACAATAGACCTGGGGGCATATGTATCAAACGATTTTGTATTCGTAAACGCTGCGAATCGCAACAAAACAGCGTTTGTGAATACAAAATCGCAAAATGAGATGTATGAGGCATTTCAGCAGCGCATTCTTAAGGAATCGCTAATTTTGCGATTTCTTAAGTTTGCGTAAGCATTTAAGAAATCGCAAATTGCGATTCCTTAAATGCTATGTAACACGCACCCAAGTTGTGCGATTTCTCCTTAAGAAATCGCAAATTACCACTAACTGCAAGTTGGTGGTAATTTGCGATTTCTTTGAAAAATGCACTTTTTGGCATTTTTCAAAGTGCCATGTAGCGCACATACATGCCCTTAGGGCATGTATGTGCGCCATATGAGCACACATGCTGATTTCAGGGGTGCATCAGGGTGTCATCATGACACCCTTGCACCTTTGAAAATATTCTCAATTTGCGATTAGCAAATAGCGATTCACAAATTGAGAAAGACTTCCCATTCATTGCTATGGGCCTCCTGGCCCATAGGAATGAATGGGAAGGTATTCCTTAATTGCAATTTCGCAATTTGCTAATCGCAATTAAGGAATTTTAAGAATTCACAAAATTTGTGCGATTTTTTAGATACATCCCGTTTTGCAATTCTCAAATAGCGATTCTCAAAAAATCGCTATTTGAGAATCGCAAATGGAGATGTTGATACATATGCCCCCTGGTCCTTCTAGCAGGGAATCTCCAGTCATAGAGTTGTTTGATAAATTTCTGATCACAACCGACCCCGGGGCAATGATAATTGAAGGGGGGGTTTAACTGTAAATTTGAACCTATAGTAGGATTGGAAAACCTGTTTGAAGAGGAGGATCTGGCTAATAACATCCCCCCTCTGGAAGCAGGTCCCTCAATGCCCTGTACAGCTGCGGCTGCACAATGTATTCGACTAATCTCAGGGCAGCGACTTAGGGCCTGTAATGGGCAGTTGCAGTCAGATAGACCGAGTGCCACTACATTTAGTAGGGGCTTTACCGAGAGCAACAGCGACTATATAATGGTTTCGGCTATTTCGTGGTCTATTATTCACGATCTAAAAGTGAATGCCAGAGGAGATAGTGATCATTACCCTCTATGTTTATCATTAGTAGGTTCCCTCTTCTATACCACAAATAAGAGGCATAACGATAGTAACCCAAGCCAAATTCAACCACCAGTTAGTAACAACCGCCAAGCCCTGAAATGGCCATCAATAGTGGGGAAAGAGGAGGAGATGGCAAGGATTTACAATACTTCTTCAGATGTCATCTTTCCCTATATTGAATTGCCAATCCTAGAGATTCCTATAGTGCAGATCCATCATAAAATGATAGCTAAACTAAATTTGATCCCGAGCAAGATCTCCAGAGAGAACGGGGTGGGGAACAGAGCGACACATACCTCAGCCAACCAGTGGTATACTAGCAAAGAGTGAGCTCATAATGGCAGCAAAATAAAATGACGTCATAGCATTAAGAGACAAATGGGCCAAATATAAAAGCCTATTACTGCAAACAAAGAAAGAACGAGACAACAGTGTCTGGACAGAACTGATAATTGCTGCCAAAATGAAGGATCATGCAGGTTATTTTGAAATTGTTAGCCAAGGGTAATAAAATAGGAAGAATTAGCATGGATCTTTTCCTGGATGCAGGCACCTGGGTCAATCATTTTTTTAAATTGTATTCTGAGATCACCAATGAGCCAACAAATAATAAGCAATATGAAACATCAAATGCTAAAGCAATGAATAATATGGAACAAATCCATATTCCATACTTTAGTATAGAGGAAACTTTGGCAGCAATTGATGCAATTAAGCCCGGTAAGGCCCCAGGCCCCAATAAAATACCAGGAGATCTGTTGAAGCATGATAAGGCTGTCTGCGGACCATACATTCTTCTTCTTTGTAATGCCGTAGTATCTGGTGCCCCGGTACCAGACTCATGGAAAAGGGCAGAAATCATCACAATTTTAAAAAAAGGAGATCGCCAAGATCCTGCAAACTATCGGCCAATAAGCCTTATCGATAACTTACAAAAGATCTATGCCAAGCAGATTTTAAGAAGATTAAATGAGTGGGCAGAGGCAAACAACCTTTTATCACCGTATCAGGCAGGGTTCAGAGCAAATACCAGTACAATTGATCAGGCTTTTAGACTTTTATGCATGGGGTGGAAATACACGATTTTAAAGGAAGGTCATCTGTATATAGCCTTCATAGATTTGAAGGCCGCTTTTGACCTTCTACCAAGAGATTTGCTCTGGCACTCCCTAAAAGACCGAGGTATGCCAGAGGAACCCCTTACACAGATAGTGAGAACACACAAAAACAATCATGTGTAAGTCAGATGGGGGCCCAGGGGAGAACTCACCAAGGCAATTCCCATAAGGAGGGGTGTAAGGCAAGGTTGTGTACTGGCACCCACCCTCTTCTCCCTATATGTAAATGACGCCCCAAAATATTTTTGGGGATGTAGGCATGATTCACCTAAGTTAAGAGGGTTGCCAGTACCAGCCCTTTTATTTGCGGACGACACTATTTTAATATCTCAAACGCCTAAGGGACTCCAAAATCTTGTAAATTCATTTAGCGAATATTGCGATATGAAGGGCCTTGAAATAAAGTCAAGTAAAACAAAATACATGTCAGTCAAACCGCACAAATCATTTAAGAAGAATATTTTTGTTCAAAAGCAGAAGCTAGAATATGTATCGAACTTCAGCTATTTAGGTATCATACTAAGATTCTGGAAAAGATTGTGAGTAGATCTCTCTCAGAATTCCTGGAAGAGCATCACCTGTTAGACAAGGACCAGTTCGGTTTCCGTCCTGGCCATGGGACGGAGTCGGCTCTGGTTACCGTGTTGGACAACATGCGAATGCGGGCTGACACCGGGAGCACCGCTGTTTTGGTGCTCCTGGATATGTCAGCCGCATTCGACACAGTAAGTCATCCTATCCTGCTGGAGCGACTAGAGGAGATAGGAGTAAAGGGCCGAGCACTGTTGTGGCTCCGCTCTTATCTTGTGGAGAGACAGCAGGTGGTAACGCTGGGACCATTTTCCTCAGGAAAATCTCCCGTAGCCTGCGGGGTACCACAGGGCTCTAGTATCAGCCCCATTCTTTTTAACATATACCTGCAACCATTATTTGTGATTATTAAGGCGTTTGGGGTTGAACTGGTAAACTATCCAGATGACACACAACTGGTGTTTTCGCTGGAAGGAAAACAGGCGATGCCCCTAGAGCAGTTTCAAAACTGCATGCGTCTGACCACAGACTGGCTGCAGAGTAACTCCCTGCAATTTAATGGAGAAAAAACTGAGGTGCTGTTCTACTCGCCGTTAAGGCAGAATCATCATCTGTCGGTGGAGTTCAGGTTGGCCCCGGATGAGGCTCCATTGGTACCAGCAAATACCATCCGTAACCTCGGCGTCTTGTTCGATAGCAATCTTCAATTAGATTCACAAGCGAACAAGACAGCCAGCGTGTGCTTCGGGCTACTACGAGTGCTCCGCCGGATTCTTCAGTTTCTGCCAGGCAACTCGCGTGCCCTGATTGTAAGGAGTACACTACTCAGCAGAATGGACTACTGTAACTCCCTGTATTTAGGGGTCCCCCAATACATCCTGCAGGGACTACAGAGAGTCCAATCAGCCGCAGCAAAGCTGGCGCTCAACCGTAGGCGCGACTTCTCATCCACTCAGGCGCTGCGAGAGCTTTACTGGCTACCGGTCAGAGAAAGGATCCATTTCAAATCGCTTTGTCTGATCCATAAAGCAATGCACTGGGAGGGCTCGATCCCGTTGCAGGAAAGATTCTTACGCTATTCCCCTCCAAGACAGCTGCGCTCCTCCAATGCTAACTTATTGGCACAACCCAGATTCAAACGTGCCAGGATGGGCGGGAGGGCTTTCAGTGTGGTGGGGGCCCGGTTGTGGAATGAGCTCCCTTGGAAGATCAGACAGCTAGACTCCTTACTGGAATTCAGAAAGAGCCTTAAGACCTGGCTTTTTCCAGCAGCCTGATTGCCATCGATGCGGTTCACCTCTTTCAGCATAAGCAATTAATTGTTTTGTCAGAGCGCCAGGATACCCGTAGGGTGACAGTCTGCGCTATACAAATGATTATACAATACAATACAATACTTGACACAAAACTGACATGGCATCTGCAACTGCAAAAAAGCAAGACCATTTTGCTCCAAAATTCAGTACACATGCTAAAAAAGCACCAGAAAAGTATAACTAATACAGTGTCACCTGCACTTGAGGTGTATGAATATAGGGCACAAACAGCAACTTTACACGGAGCCGAATTTTGGGGGGCCACTTGCAGAAATACGTTTGCGGTGGAGGAAAACAAGTTCTTTAGGATGCTGGTACATCTTCCCGTGCATACGCCAGCTATCCCCATTGTTATGGATATGAACATAAAACGCATTGATCACCAGGCCATATTAAGACCACTGTCGTTTTGGGTGCGACTGTGGACTACTGCAGAACTCGCAAGCTACAAAGAGGGGCTAGAAGAGATACTAAGATATGATCATTGTGGTAGTCTCCAGTGGGTCAAGCATGTGAGAACATAGTTCTATAAACTTGGATTGAACCATTTCTGGGAAACACCTGCATCATTGACACTGCCTCTGAAATAAATATTGAAAATAACATTTTGGGCATACATCCAAAATTGTGCTTCCCATAATTCTGATAATGGCAGCTTGACTACTCAGTTTCTTCTCACAAGACCTCTTCCGTTCTTTGAGCAATTTCTTGACGAAATTCAACCTCAGTTGGCTAAATCATTGTATATGAAATTCCATTATGGCATTCTGCAAGTTAAATCTTATACAGCAAAATGGGGTTTGAAAAATAATGACGATAATAATGACCACTGACTTTTATGCCATTACAACACACAAGAAAATGACTATCACATGCTATTCTTTTGTCCAGCATATGCCACACCAAGGCGAAAATGGATATGTTGTAATCTGGGGGTCAGGTCCTGCACTGATGCGACTAGAATACTAAAAACCGATACCTCGCTGAAAATTGTGTTTAGTGTCAGCAGATATCTGTTTGCGGTCAAATTATTGAGGGGGAAAAAAGGCTTGAAATTTTAAAAAGACCTAACATTTTTATATATTCTTTGTTTTTAATTAACACATGCACTTTTTTGCACTAGCATTTTATATCCGCCCTGCATTCAATAAAAAGCATTAGATATTTCCATGTAGCTTCTTTTGATAAGTATTGTGCTGCATCAAGTCCCTATATGCACTATTATAGCATTTGCACTTTTTCCCCCAATTATGTACTGTACTAAGCACTTAATGCATTTGTAAAACATCCACACTTTTTTGTCAAGCAAAATCTATGTATGATGCTCCAAGTGTTCATACATTTTTGAATGTAACAAAGTTTTAATTAGCAAATTCAGCATTTTACGTACTGGATTAGACCCATTGACTGCCTGATATTCTTTTTGTTCCAAAGTAAGTGTAAACCTCAAAGACCACTGCAAATGTCCAAAGACGCAATCGAGACTGTCATTCATCTAAACTGTGTTTTTAAGATATGTTCTTTTATTTGTATGTTTGAATTTTTTTTATTTTGTATCTTTTATGGTTTTCCGAACCAAATAAAGATTATTGAATTGAATCGATAAATCAATTGAGAGTTTGTTGATTTCAGGGTTCCTTCATTGGCCAACACATGTTTCACGACAACCTATTGCTTCATCAGGGCCAAATCATGTATACTTTTCTAAATACCAAACCGAAATCTTTTTTTACAAATGTTTTATGCACAGTGATTAACTGAAAGAGAATGTAGTTAGGTATTCCTCGAGTAAACGGGAGGTCTATAAGGTATACAGACCCTCTGTTTTCTCATACTATTTGGCCATCTTACCGAGTGAATGAAGTCCATTTTCATCCCATGATATATATGAATTAAAGACATAATCCAATTGCTTACTGAGGAAGACCTAACTACATTTTCTTTTGGTTCATCAGTGTGCATATAAAGTTTGTAATAAAGATTTAGATTTGGCATTTGCAAAAGTATAGATGATGGCCCTGATGAAGCGACATATTGTCCTGAAAAATGTGTTGGGCTATTCAGGAACCCTGAAATCAATCAACTCTCAATTGATTTATCAATTCCAAACTATTAAGCTTCATACATTGAATACTTTATTGACCTCAAATACAGTCTGTGTTTGTTAAAAGTTTATACAGAACTGGAGGGTCCTGTCCTGTAATCCCCTTTGAGGTCAGTGTACAACCTTTAGAGAGCCTCTTTATCCCCTCCCTCACCTTGGAAGTGACCAATTGTCACTTGGTGTTTTCTCCATTGACCACAATGGTAAAGTTTGATAGCTCTGCAAAGTACTAGGTTTCTGAACACTTTTAAATCGATAACTCCGGTTATACGCCTTGTATTGATTGTGTTTAGGCGTCTACATTTATATAACAATAAGCTCTATTTTTATAAATTGGTGTTGGATATCTTTTTAGTCATGTCAATTACTTATTGCCAATGTTGGTACTCTGAAATGCTTAACACGTCACTAAGTAAGCCTGACTGCTCTTTGCCATTCTACGAGGACTGGGCTAAGGATTTCTAGTGTGAATCCAAGGTACTCTTGTGGGTATTGTGTTAATATCACATGGGAAAGCTCCCCACCTATACCACATACATTTTCCACCTTGCTATAGAAACACAGGACAGGCATTGAACAGTTTTCTCATTGGATATCTATACAAAGTCTAGCCCTAAATGTTTTATACCAAGAGAGTCCGATCCGCAGTAATACTAGACTTACAACAGCAGTTCTTAACCTGTGGTCGGCAGACCCCTTATGGTCCACACCACCTACAGATAACTAATTTAGAGTTTGGCAGATGGAGGGTATTTTGTCAAGATGTTGGTGGAGCCGTGTCATCTAAAGGGTTTTTGGGGGCCCAGGGCAAGCCATATTTGGGGTGCCGTTTATAGAACATATTTGAATTTGTTACCCATTTTTCGCTAATTAAAGTCTGCATGGTGCAAAATGAAAATAAATTGTATGGTAAATTATAAAACACAGTCACTTAGCAGTTGAAATATGTGCTACTCTGGACCCCAGAAATTCTTAGAATGCCAGGATAGGAAGAGAGAGTCAAAGGTAGAGGTAGGCAAAGAGGAAGAAAGGTTTAGATAGAGAAACAGAAGAGACAGAGGTCAAATAGAGGGAGCAATCACTTTCTCCGAGTGGCCCTGAGCAATTGCCCATGCTCCCCATGCCTTAAAACGTCTCTGTGGAGGAAATTACTTACACCATCACAAGGAACCTTCGCCCAACACATTTTGAGATATGCCAGCCCCAGGGACATATATCTAATTTGACAAAATCCCCCTTCATGGCGGTTCCTGTCAATGTAGGACAAGATTGATGGCCGGTACTATCAGCCGTGATGGCCAATCATCAAACTTTTCAAACATTTTTATCATTAAGAAATAAATTCCTAAAATTAGAGTTGGTTTTTGAAAAATAAATAAACAAATGGCCCCCACATCCTGGGAGTTTTCTTCCTGGGTGTGGGGCTCTGTGAGGATTGGAGTGTATTATATGGTATTGTTGTGCGACCTTACTGTGTAATGTACTCGCAAAACCGTCTGGGGTCCAGTCAGGCTAGTTTGCAAAACCTTTAGCTCAACCCTGGGTAGCTGTGGCTTCGAGCAGCAAGGCTTAAACAAAGGAACTAGTGTAATGCATTTAAAAGCATTAAACAATGAAATAAGAAGGTCGCACAACATGAAAGAAATCGAACACCTATTTATAAACATAGATTATATTTTTATGAGTCCAAGATGAATACAATCCACTGGAGGGTTCTGGAGATATAGATTTTCAAAGTGCATGTAATTCTCAGTTCTTTTAGGCACAACAGCAAACAAGCATTGGTAAGCATCGAATTTGAAAACTTTTGAAAAGTATGAAAGAGTTGTGTTCGGCTATTTCAGTCCAACCAAAGGAGAAGTTCGGGGGTGGAGAGACACTCAGGACTACCCGGAGAGTTACTTGGACATTAAAGTGTTCTCCAGTCCAGTTCTGAACTTTATGTCACAACCACCATAGACTTTAACTGAATGGCCTTGATGCTGAGGATGCAGGAGATGGAGGATGCTCAAGGATGCTCTGGGTGTTATGCGATCGATGCGGTGTCCTTGTGGTTACTCCTCAGTCCATGGGTCAGGTGGGGTGACTTTGGCCACTAAAATCACGGTCCCTTGGAGACCTCTTTGAGCCAGTAGGAGGCCAGCTACTGCTTGGTTACCCATCTCCGTCCAAGGCGGGTCCAGAAGTATCCTTTGGTGGAAGCTAATGTCACTCTTGAATGATCATTCTGTACTCAGACGATACTCCCAGGTCCGGCAGACTTGGATGCAACTTTAGGCCATTGAGGATTGGTGGTGCCCAGTGGTGGTCAGTGGCAGTTCTCCAGAAGTGGCTACTGACTTGCCAAGTTGGGCTACTTCAGCTTTGATGGCCCTGGTGCTGGTTCTGGAGGAGCAACCGACTGACCGCTAGAGTCACATCTTTGGTCCGGGGCTTGGGAGTGCCTTTTCCTCAAGCCAGGAGCCACAGGCACAGTCCTCTCTTTGCTAGCCCTAGGTGCAGCAGCTGCAGTTCAGCAGAGAGTCCTTTCTCCAATTTCATAGTGTTCTGAGGTTGAGTGTGCCAGGGGTGCCATATTTATGCCCCGAAAGTGCCCTGGGGGGATGATACATCACTAACCAATGGGCTATCAGGATCCCTCTGCCCTGTGATGATGTCCGTCTGTGTATAACATCTAGCAATCCCAGGGTGCACTGTTTTGCCCACTCCAACAGTTGTCTGATTGCTTCCATGGATTTTAGGAGCTTGGTAGTCAACCCTAGAGCTGAGGCTACCTGAGGGCTACATGCCCACAGTAAAGCAGGTTTGGGCACTGGTCTCCTCTCTCTGTTCCTGCCGCCAGCCTGTCTACATGAACAAAGGGGCAACCTCCAGGAATGTGATCGCCATTTGCCTACTAAAGGCGGCTTTGACTTGGAAGCTTACCTTTTGGGCCAACACCCTTAGAGGCTTCCTCTAATGCGGAGGTAACACCTCTCTCTGTAGTAGGCTTCTATTGTTCTTGAGCCTGGTGGCCATTCACACTACCTCTGAGGAGGGCAGAAGGCTGGCTTGTGGCCAACAGCTGAGTGAGGCAACTGGACAAACTGGGCAATAGAGTGGCAACCATTCCTTAAAAGTGACTTTAAATTCGGCTTGGGCATCAAGTCTAGTTTAATGCCACAATTAACTTGATACCTCAAAATACCAATTTTAGTAGTCCCATTCAGAAGTTAGCCAGACTGCAAAGTCAGCTGGTATCTCTATGTTAGTCAATGGGGCTACTAGCTTTTCCACAGCAAAACAACAATTTGGGAGTTTTGCTCTTAGAACATATTAAATATATATCCTACTTAATAATACACAGCTTACTGCTTTAAGGCCTGGTGACCTGCCTTAGGCAAGTCTTACATATATTGTAAGGGAAGTTGCGGTTTTGCCATTGATTTAAAAGGCAAAGTTGAACTAGCAGTTTTAAAACTGCTCTTACAGGCTGCAGTGGCAGGCTTGGAGCCATTTTGTATGTGTCACAAACAGGGTGGAAAAACCAGTGCTGCAGCCCTGGGTGGACACTCTGTCTTACATCCGCTGGGTACCATATAGGAACTTTTAAGTGAGTCAGTTTATGCCAATTCGTGATATCCAATTCAACATAACTTTTGTGATGGGTTAGAAGGAACACTGGCACTAAAGTCTGGTTAACAGGCCTCAGTGCACTCTCAGAGTCAAAAAAAGGGTTGTTTTGGGTTTTTCCTGTCCCTCACCCCCAGGTATTAATTTGCGCTGACAGAAAGTTAGAAAAGCCATTACAGTGGCCAGCCTAGATAGGACGATGGTGTAATGCTCTTACTATGATGGCTTCTACTCTGTCAGGCAATCGTAGGACTCCCTCGGGAGCAGAGTGTTTAGCAGACTTGGTACTCCGTCCAGAGTACCCGGTCTACCAACCTTTAAACCAGGTCCTAAGTTTGTAACTTTACCTTCTTTCATGGGAGGAGTGCAAGTACATCAAAGAGTATCTAATATGGATGGTTAGGGGCCTCAATTGATTCACTGGCAAACCCTGACAAAAGGGGAAGGTACATAAGAAGTAAAAAAGGCAAAGTGATATGCTAGAGTTTAGCATATAGCTTGTATTTCAGAAATAACAATGAATTTTGAAAAGCGTCAACCTTCCCATCAAAATGAAGATTTCCACTTTTAATTTGTAAATTAAATAAAGAATTAGATAATTTGTGTATTTGTTGAATGGATACTTGTTTGAATACATTTGTGTATTGTCCTGGGGTTCAAATATTAGAACTTGCTGAGGCTGGTGTCCTCAGATACCAGCAGTGATTTAATGGGTCAACGGAAGTCAAAAGGCTGATTTATAAAATAGATGACTTTCGGTACTTTGACCTTCCTCTGTTCTTCACTGGTCCGACAAGTTCAAGTTCAGTTCAACCTCTCTGTATTGTTTATCAGCCTCCCACTAAAAAACACTCTGTCCCTCATCAAACTTAACACTGCTCTCCCACGTGCCAACATTAGTGAACTCTGGTAATGGAGACAGCGCAGCTGGAAAGGATGAATGAGCACATTTTATAGACTCGCTTAGAATGGAAGATAATTTCTGAGAGCTTGTACTTAAATTTCCCCAAATCCCACTATTCGCTACATGACATATGGGAACAACACAAATGGCCAGAATTTGAGTTGCTGTTATGTGTAGTGCTGGTGCTCTTTATGTTTTTGTTTACTGTGAAATGCACCCTTGCTTTCAAAATGGACGCAAGTACTCATTATGCACTACAATATAGTGCCAAATGACAGTTGTGCATTTTATGTAATGATGAGTAATTTCGCATAATTTTCCCAAAATGTGGGCTGAGAACCAACAGGAGATCGAGATGGACCTGCTTGATGATCTCCCTGAGGTGGATTGCCTGTCAGCCTTACTTTGCGATAGCGTCCACTACATTCTTCTCTGCAGCAGCAAATCCTGTTCAGCTGCTCCTCTCAGGAAGGATAACAGGCCTTGTGGTAGCCTCATAGCCTACAGCCTGAAGCTTCATCCTGTGGATATCGCTGGCCGCCTTGCCCTGCTGATCTTTACCATCTCAGAATGTTTTCTTAAAAATATCTTCTAAGTCCAAAGGGAAACCAAGACTAGGCCCAGTCATACCTCATGTATCCGAACTACACTCCACCGTGGTCGGCCATAACTTTTGAATTGCCCCAGTTTCACACATGTAGATGCCTGTGATTGGTGCTTTGATCTTTTAGGCACTATTTTTTCACTAACAACTTTAAAAATTCATACCTCCAATTCTACTGACTGAATTTACTTTGCTTTAGTGTCAAATTATGTATTCACTTTTACTCTAATTTTCTAAATTAGTGTTGCTTTGGAAGGGTTTACACCCCCTCAACCAAAAAACAAATTTCTTAAACTACCCACACCCAAAACCTAAAATTATCTCCCAATACAAAATGTTATTTCATAGATAATAACTACTGGAGATTACCAGTAGGTAGTTATAGTTAGGACCTAGTTTCCATAGGGAAAGCGTTTTTTTTTACTTGCTTATAACTTTGGTGCCATATGATGGATCTTCACAAAACTTCCCAAAAAGTTCCCCACTTTGTCTAGTTGTGCATAACATGTTTTGAAATGATCCATCAAGCAGGGGCCGAGAAAAAGGAGGGTAAAAAAGGTGTGTTTCCCATGTTAATTCCATAGAGATTTTAAACACGACTACAGCCTGAACCACTGAACAGAATGACACCAAATTTAGCAGAAAGCTAGATCTTGTTCCAGAAAGTGTGCATTTTGTGATTTGGTGTAAATCTTTTCAGTAGTTTTGGAGTTCTGAAAGACAATGTTTTATAGATATCAAGGGACGTGGACCCTCCATGTATTACCTGCGGTGAATCAGCGAAGTCACGCGCCACCAGCAATGCTAGCCACAACCTGAGAGGAAAGTTGCATGAGGGAACGGTTGCTGGTTGTGAGACTTTACAAAAAATTTAATAGAAGTGGTTAGGGTAGAGGTACCCTGACCCAATGTGTGCAATATAGGGGTGTATGAGAGACCCATGATTGAAAGGAAATTGGCCTATACGAATTTTTGGCCCACGTACATGAATTCGCAGATCTTCCGCAACGCTCAGCGTGGTAGTGGTGGGTCCGCGAATTCAGCCATAAATAAATACTAGCACTCACTGAGCCCCTGCAATAGTCATACACCCACTCACAGACACTAAGACACCAACTCAGAGACCCGATCAGACACTCCAGCACCTACTCAGAGACCCACTTACACACTGGCACACCCAGACACAGAGATACTCACTCTGACACACCCACTCACAGACCCACTCATACACTTATGCATCCACTCACAGATCAATTTACATACTCCCACACCCTCTCACAGACCCATTTACACTTTCACACACCCACTCACAGACCCACTCAGACACTCAAACACCCATTCACTGACCCAGCCAGACACTCTTGCACACCCTCAGAGACCCATTAACATACTAACACACCCACTCACAGACACGCTAACACTCTGACACACCCAATCACAGATCAACTCAGACACTCACACACCCATGCACAGACTCAATCACATACTCACACACCCACTCACAGAGCCACTTACACTTTCTCACAACCACTCACAGACCCACTCAGATACTCACACACCTATTCACAGACCCAGACAGACATTCATGCATGCACTTAGAGATGCATTCACATACTTATATACCCACTCACACTCTGACACCCCCACTCACATACTCACTCAGACACTTATGCACCTACTCACAGACCAATTCACATATCCACCCACCCACTCACAGACCCACTAAAACTTACACACACCCACTCACAGACCCACTCAAACACTCGCACACCTATTCACAGACCCAGTCACTCACACACTCACAGACCCATTCACATACTTACACACCCACTTACATACCCACTCACATATTCCCACACCCACTCACGGACCCACACAGACACACAAACCCACTCACAGACCCCATGTGGGTCCACAGAGTCACAGCAAAGTTACACAGGGCTACGTGAGCCCAGTGATAGATTCATGGATTCGCTGAAATAAATAACAGAAAACAGGGAAAGGGTTAAAGAAATACTGACCATTTACAAGTGGTATAACAAAAATAAAAGATAAAAGGAAGCATTTGATTTGTTAACTAGAGCAGCATAAGTAAGAGCACAAAGCGAAGGGTGGCCATTTTTGCTGTTTTTTTCCTGAGAGTTGAGGTGGATTTCCGGAGTAGTTACAGGAAATGTAGAATGAAAACAGATGTTAACAGACATAGAAATAAAACTAGGAGAACAACAAAGAGCTTTTACAGGTATGCTAATTATGTTGTACTATTTAAAAGTATATTTAGATAAAGAATTGTGAGTGTCTATAAGCTGAAAGAACATGTGTAGCTTCTAGACACTATACTAAAAGGGACAATGGAAGGGGTGATGAGAACATTAACTAAAAATACAGTGAGCAGGAAAGGAGAAAGAGAAACTGGTATACTGAAAGTATTGTAATTTTAACAAGCGAGTATGAATGAATGTGTTTGAAATTAGATGTGGGTGTTTGCTTATAGTATGCAATTTAATTGTATGTAATTTGCACACACTCACAGTCAGACAGGCACTTACATACCCAGTTGCACTCCCACTAAAGCACGTATCTACCCACCACTTATATGGCTAGACATTGACTGCAACACTCAGTCACACACCCATAAAATCATTCACACACCCATGTTCTCACTTATATGTCCAAGTATGAGTACTACTTCACCCTTAGAGCATGTGGGAATATCCACAGAATGCAATATGCACCACAAGAAGTGTTTGAAGAGGACCATTTCAGCACTCTGGAGAAGGCAGAACCCTGATTGTAGTTGACTTCAGAATCATGACCCCAAAGGGTAGTGGCTTTGAAAAGGATAGAGAGGAGCAGATAAATGAATAGGCAAAGTCTCCAGGGGAGAGAGGGCAATCCCAAAGAGAGAGAGAGAGTTCCCTATTGGATATGATGCACAAAGTACTGTCTCCTACCAAACCCAGTCCTCCGAGGACCTCAAGTACAGACAGGCTGAGTGGGACCTGAAGCTGCAGGTAGCTTGGCCCTCAACAAGAGCTAGGGGGAGAGAATCACTACTCCGCCCCCCTATATATCTATATATATATATATATATATATATATATAGATGCAGTGAACAAGGCGGCTTTTCCCGCCGAAACGCGTCTGTGCCACATTTGGAAATAAATACTTCTCTGCTGAATCTACTCACGGTGTTGGTGCCTGTTTGTTGGACGCTGTCAGGATCGAAACATATATATATATATATATATATATATATATATATATATATATATATATATATATATATATATATAAATATATATATATATATATTATCTACTGGCGGTTGCCAGTAGATAGTTATAGTTAGGACCGAGTTCCCATAGGAAATCTGAAAATTCTATTTTGAATAACTTTGGCGCCGGTTGACTTATCTTTGTGAAATTTTCATAACTAATGGGGCGCTCCGCTCAGCTCCTACCCTGAAAGTCTCGGGGTGATTCGTCAAGCGGGGGCTGAGAAAAAAGGGGGTCCCAAAACGCGTTTTCTCCATGCACTTTCCCATAGGACATTTAGTCGAAGGTACAGCCCGAACGACTGAACAGAATTACTTGAAATTTGGCAAAGAGGTAGTCCCCAGGTCAGGCATGTGCCTTTTGCTTAAATGGTGTAAATCCGTTCAGTAGTTCCTGAGAAAATCAAAAGTAAAATCACATATATATCTGGGCGGAGCCTAACCACACATCTCATCGTGAGATCTGATTGGCTGTCAGCACTTCATCCAAGAAGTGTTGGCAGCCATCTTGGGATCAATATACATGATAGCACTTCATTAAAAAGCATTGCAGTTAATAGAAGGTTTTAAGACTTTAGTTACATTATAAATCATTTGTTGATGGTACCATACTCATTTTAGGAATTGTGGTGTGTTCTAAGGTGATTTTACCATGTTAAAAAGCCTTCTGCTGTGATATCATGAATCATGTTTGAGAGAAAACTATTTTCTCATGCTTTTCCCACAGAGGTTTGGAAGGTGATCTATAAGCTAAACTGAGAGCATATTTTCTGTACATTCACATTATCTTTCTCAGTCATGTGAGAATGAAGTCTGACATTCTCAGTAAAACATGTACATCCAACAAGGGCAGAGACTGTCAGTTGATTCCTTTGTGTTCTATTTCAGCTTCCCAGAGTGTTCTAAAGAACAACTAGAGCGCTAACAGTCCTACTTATGACAAACGTATTGCACACCTGAAGCCATCTTGATTGTAATAAAGTGGTAACTCTTAAAACATTTAATTTAAAAAGGAACAAAATGAGGGGGGTCATTTTGCCATAGAAAGTATGATTAGTGCTGCAGAAAGAAAAATTAGGGCAAATTTTGATAGACTTCTCAAATCCTCTTCTATTTCATTAAAATATTCTGACATGCAGACTGAAACATGCACTTTCAATACCAGCAGCAGACTTCCCTGGTCAGCAGTAGCTTTACTACAGTGATCTAATAAGCAACTAGAGTGCTAACATTCTGAATTTATGGCAAATGTATGACACATCTGAATGCCTTCTTGATGGAATCAAACTAAACAACTGAAAGTATTTCCTACTGAGGAGACTGTAGTAAATGAGGAAATTAGGAAACTTCATAACAAATAAGTCTCCCAAAATGGCCACCAGAGACAAAAGAGCCCATATGTAGCACAAATATCACCCAGATGCAGGCCAAGTATAGCCCAATGACAGAATGTCCCAGAGTGTTCTAACGAACAACTAGAGCGCTAACAGTCTTACTTATGACAAAAGTATGGCACACCTTAAGCCATCTTGATTGGAATAAAGTGGTAACACTTAAAACATTTCATTTAAAAAGGAACAAAATGAGGGGGTTCATTTTGCCATAGAAATTATGATTAGTGCTGCAGAAAGAAAAATTAGGGCACATTTTGACTTCTCAAATCCTCTTCTATTTCATACAAAAATTCTGACATGCAGACTGAAACATGCACTTTGAATACCAGCAGCAGACTTCCCTGGTGAACAGTAGCTTTACTAGAGTGATCTAATGAGCAACTAGAGTGCTAACATTCAGAATTTATGGCAAATGTGTGACATATCTGAATACCTTCTTGATGGAATCAAAGTAAGAAACTGAAAGCATTTCCTACTGAGGAGACTGCAGTAAATGAGGAAATTAGGAAACTTCATAACAAATAAATCTCCCAAGATGGCCACCAGAGACAAAAGAGCCCAAATGCAGCACAAATATCACCCAGATGTAGCCCACATGTATCCTAATGACAGAAGTGTGCAAAACACTTATTTTTTGTGTATTTGCAGTTTTATATAGTGCAGACTTGTCAGGTATTGGAGTGCTTTACATGAGCATTGGTTACATCACACAAGATCAAATTCATTTTGGTTGTAGACATGGGGAGATTAAGTGATTTGACCAGAATCACAGAATGTTGAGCTGAAGCAGAAACTCCAACCTGGTTCCCCAGTTGCAAAGTCTGCAGCTCTGGAAGTAACACCACACCCTCTTCCCTAAGTGCAACATTTAATCAAGTGGTCAACTGGATAAAAAAACATAAAGATTACAAATAATTTAAAAGTTCTTTATCGCTATTTGAAAACTCAGAAAATATGTCCTCATTTTAGTTTTTTAGAGCACTAACCATAATTTTGATGCAAATAAGACCCTCTCATATATGTAATTTCTAAATGAAATGCTCTAGGTATTACAGTTTTGATTACATCAAGATGACGTCAGGCGTTCCACACTTTTGTAATAAATACAGAATGTTGGCAATCTAGTTGTACATTGGGATACTGTTGAGAGGCAGAGGCCAGGGGCACAGACTCTGAAAATTGAAGGCAGGTAGGAGAGTGCAGAGGCAACAATTTGACCACACAGGGCAGGCAGGAAGGGCAGTGGCAGCACAACAGACTAAAGAGGGCAGTGGAAAGGGGGGCAGGGGAAACAAACCAACAATACAGGACTGGCAAGAGAGGCTGTGGCAATATAATAGACCATTCTGGGCAGAAGGAAGAGGCAGTGGTAGTACAACCATACATGCCAACAGACCCGTTTCAGCCAGGAAACGTCCGATGTTTTTAAGCTCAAATGGGCTTTATTTGATCTGTCTCCTGTCTACAATCTTCTCTATTTCAATGTAACTCAAAGGGGAAAATCAATACCCCAGTTTTTTTTTCAAAATCTCCCTCTTACCAAGTTCAAAATGTTCGCAAGTATGGTACATTCGATCATGGTAGGCAGGAGGAATTGGGGTAGGGGGCATGGACTCGGATAACAAAGGACAGGAGGGACATGGAGAGGTGCATCAAACTGACCCTACAGGGCACGCATCAGGGTTTGCAGCAGCAAAATACACCACACAGGGCATGTGGGACAGGAGTGCAGCACAACAATACATAGAAAGCAATAGGGAGGGGACAGGACCATGCACATGGACAACAGAGAACAGAGGGGAAAGAGGCAATGGTAGCTAGCTGACCATAATGGACAGACAGGAGAGAAAGCTGCAGCATAACAGACCATAAAGGGCAGGAGAGACGGATCAGGGGCATTACAATGGAACAGACAAGGCAGGAGGGAGGGAATAGGGGTCTGCACATTGAAACAGAGGGCTGGGGGCAATGGGGCAGGGTAGGAGCAGCAAGATGACCATGGAGGTCAGGCAGGATGGGCACTAGAAACAAGACACACCATGAAGAGCAACAGTGAGACTATGATGGCATACACACAGACCATGGAGGGAAGGTGGGAGGGGGTCAGGGACAGCTAGCTGACCACACAGGGAAGGTGGGAGGGGCCATGGCAGCACAGAAGACCATGCATGGCAAGCGGGAGGGTTAGTGGCAGCACAATGGCTATGATGGGCAAGAAGGAGGGTGCAGGGGCATGCACAACGGTCCATGGAGGATAGAAGGGAGGGTCAGGACCTGGGCACAGACAAGAGAGTTCAGGGGAAGGGGCCTCACAACAGACCGCACGGGGCAGGCAGGAGGAGCAGTTGCAGCACAACAGACCAGGGAGGGCAGAAGGGTGTGGCAGTAAAATGGACCATGGAGGACAGGAGGAAGGGGATAGGGGCATGGCATGTGGACAAGCAGGGTGGAGGTGGCAGGGACAGGTTACAGTCATCTGACAATGCTAGGCAGGTGGGAAGGGAGTGGCAGCTCAACAGAACACTCAGAGTAGATGGGAGTGGCAGGTCCATGGAACATCGTGGGCAAAAAGGATGGGGCAGGGGCATGCACAAAGACATCGGAGGGCAGGGGGAAGGAGAATAGGGGCAGCAAGCTAAGCACAGAGGCTAAGCAGGAGGTCAATGATGGTCCATAGAATTGGGCAATGGAGGACAGGAGGAGTGGACTCGTACATCATGCTAAATGGAGGGCAGTGGCAGCACATCAGCCAATGCATGGCAGAAGGGAGGAGGCTAGTCCATGGATTCAGACAACAGAGGATAGGGAGGAGGTGGATGGGGCAGCAAGCTAACTGTTCAGAGAAGGTGGGTATTAGGAACTTTATTGTTTTTCAAATGTGTGTCTGTGCGAACTACTTAAAATATGAACAAGTATGCAGCATAATCTCACTTTTATTCAGGAAGAAGAGGACGTTTGTGACTGTGACTCCGGGCTCACTTGTCAGAAACACCCCCTGACCCTCCACCCCATCGCAAAATGTAATGCCTGTGAAAAGGGTAGGTGGACGCAGTGTTATATAGAACATAGTCCTGAGAGCACGATTGAAAATGAAAACTAGATATAGTACATGGTATAAACTATGCACCAAAAAGTGTGATATAAGATGAACCGTGGCATGAAATGTAATATGCAATACATTGTGCGCAATGACAGATTCATTGGAGAGCGCGAGATAGCACAGGCACTAGCCCGTGCTATGCGATATGTGCCTTGGAGTGTAATATGCACAGGGCAGTGTTGTGTAACCTAACTAGTCTTTAAATTTGTAATATAAAATATGTGCTGGGGATTGTAACATTACATATGCACTGTGTCAAAGATATGGATCCCAGATTGTAATATGTATGGCATAGCGCTGTGCGTTATAACATAGGCATCGAGGAAGGCACGTTAGATGGGGCAATATAACCCGTGCGAAGGCAAGTGTGGCATGACATATTCACGGGGTGGTGTTACAGTGCACATGGGCTAGAGAGTGTCATAGCATACGCACTAGCTGGCGGAATACAACACAGAGGTGTGTGGCACTCGGCGGGCACTGGTGGGTGTAACACAGCATTGGGCTCAGCCAGGAGCACGCTGTGACTCTCATGTGAGGTTCGTCTCCTTTCCAGAGAGT
The DNA here is from genome assembly GCF_964204655.1 of Triturus cristatus. Taxonomy (NCBI): domain Eukaryota; kingdom Metazoa; phylum Chordata; class Amphibia; order Caudata; family Salamandridae; genus Triturus; species Triturus cristatus. The sequence continues at coordinate 606,443,765 of NC_140594.1, forward strand.
AAAATAAAAAGTATTACACATCCGGCGGTGGATGTGTGTTTTATTAACCGTGAGGGGAGTTTCTTGCATAGTTTGGTCAAATTTTTGTCGAATCCCCTTTGAATGGCTTGGTGTGCGTGTGTATTAAATGTGCCTGTCAATAGCTACCCATGTTTGTATAAATAAACAACAAGGGTGTCTACTTGGAGAGTACCCACCGGCGGGGGCGCCGGGATTAGGCACGGTAGGGCGTCAGACACGTCAGAGCTTCACTAGCGGTGTAAATACATTCCACGTGGATTCATTGTATGCATAGTCTTCTTTTAATGAATATCACGCAAATCGTCATGGTGATAGGTACATACGGTTTGTCCAGCATGTCCTAGGTGTTTCTATAAATATATATTTTTAAAAATAATAAAAAACAAAGGCCGGCCCCGGGGGATGGGGTCCCCTCGGCCATAAGTGGCCTGAGGAGGGGGGCAACGCAGCCCCCCTCCTAAAGAATAAAAAAAAAAAAAAAAGGCACTGACCCAGCGGTTGGGGTCCCCGGGGCCGATTAAGGCCTTGGGAGGGGGGCCACGCGGCCCCCTTCCAAATTAATTTTTTTCAACAAAAAAAATTAGGGTGCAGGCCCTGGGGGATGGGGTCCCCAGGGCCAATAAATTAGAAAAAGAAGGGGAGCCACACAGCCCTCCTTCTTAAAAAAATAAAAGACCGGCATCGCGCCGGAGGCCACGCCCCCTCCGTGCAGCACTCTGAAAATGCGCCCCCTGGCCAGTTGTAAGTTGGGGAATTAATTCCCCTTCAATGCTGAGGGTCCCTGAGGGCCAACTAGCCCAACAGGTATCTCCAGTATGCGCCAGGGAGCTGCGTTGCAGACAGGTGTTCTGAGGCCATGCCCCTTTTTACACCTCTATGCAACGCAGCTCTGTAGCGCTTACTGGAGGTACCTAGTGGGCTAGTTTGACCTTAGGGACCCTTAGGATTGAAGGGGACTTAATCTCTCAGCTTAGAACGGCCACAGGGCGCGTTTACACAGTGGTGAAGGGAGGGGACGGGTCCTGAGGTGACGTGTGCAAACACGCCCTATGACACGTTTAAAGTTGGGGAAATAATTCCCTTTCAATCCTGAGGGACCTTGGAGGCCAACTAGCCCACCAGGTGCTGCCAGTAAGCGCCACTGCTCTGCATTGCAGACTGGTGGTGCAGGCCATGCCCCTTTTTACACCTCTCTGCAATGGCGCTTACTAGACGTACCTAGTGGGCTATTTTGCCCCTAGGGACCCTCAGGATTCAAGGGGACTTAATCTCCCAACTTAAAATGGCCACAGGGCATGTTTACACAGTGGGGAAGGGAGGGCACGGGGCCTTAGGTGACGTGTGCAAACACGCCCAATGGCGCGTTTTAAGATGGGGAAATAATTCCCCTAAAATCCTGAGGGCCCCTGGGGGCTAACTAGCCCACCAGGTGCTTCCAGTAAGCGCCACTGAGCTGCGTTGCAGAGAGGTGGTCCAGGCCGTGCCACTTATTACACCTCTCTGCAACGCAGCTCTGTGGCGCTTACTGGAGGTACCTAGTGGGCTAGATGGACCTTAGGGACCCTCAGGATTCAAATGAACTTAATCTCCCAACTAAAAACTGCCACAGGGCGTGTTTACACAGTGGGGAAGGGAGGGGACGGGGCCTGAGGTGACGTGTGCAAACACGCCCTGTAGTGCATTTTAAGAGGTAGTTTTAATCCCCTGCCCTATTATATACTAGGGGCTTACAGAGGAGGTCATGCTAATCACAGGGGGACCCCAACGCATAGTGTTCCCTAGTGTATGGAGGTGTTTTCACTGTATTCTGAGTGTCTTTTAACATAGCACTGGCTCAAGGACTGGTTAGTCAGACTCAGTTACCACCAGTATCCGTCTGAAAAAGTTGAGGGTACAGGATGATTTTGCAACAAGGCTTCTTTCTGCTCTTCTGTTTGTTCTTTCTGCACGTTATCCTTCTTCCTGCACTTTTCTTCGTCTTTGAGGATTTCTGTTGCCTCTTTCTGCATTTCTTTTTTTTCTTTCTGTGCGTTTTTTCTTCTTTCTTCACATGTCCTATATCTGTAGGCATAGTTAGAAATTAGCATTTAAAAAACCTTTGAAATTCACTGAAAAAACCATAGGTTTCAGGCACGTTATAGTTAGGAGTTAGCATTTAAAAAACCTTAGAAATTCACTGAAGAGACCATAGGTTTCAGGGGCGTTGTAGTTAGCTGGACTTTTCACTCGTACAAAACCATAGAAATTTCCCCGTTATAGTTAATTCCGCTAACTATAACTCGTGCACCCGCAATGCAATTCTGATGACATCACATATTACATCATTCATGACATAGTCAGTGACATCACTGATGACATCGCAAATGACATCACTGATGACATCATCCAGTGACTGTGTGTTTCTGTAAAGTTTATATATGTTTTATATATATATATATATATATATATATATATATATATATATATATATATATATATATATATATTACCTACTGGCGGTCGCCAGTAGGTAGTTATAGTTAGGACCACGTTTCCATAGGAAATCCGCAACATTCTATTTTGAATAACTTTGGCGCCGGTTGACGAATCCTCGCGAATTTTTCAAAATAGGTGGGGCGCTACGCTCCGCTCCTACCCTGAAAGTCTCGGGGGGATCCGTCAAGCGGGGGCTGTGATAAAAGGGGGGTCCCAAAACGCGTTTTTCCCATGCATTTTTCCATAGGACCTTTAGAACGAGCTACAGCCCGAACGGCTGAACAGAATTACTCAAAATTTGGCAGAGAGGTAGTCCCTAGGTCAAGGAAGTGCCTTTTGTAGGTTTGGTGTAAATCTGTTCAGTAGATTCTGAGAAAATAGCCTTTAAATCAATATATATATCTGAGCCCGCTTACGGTACGCTTACCGTACGCTTACGGTAAGCGTACGGTGGCGTGCGCAAGCGCGATTCTGATTGGCTCTTAGATCTTAGTAAACATTCGAATCGGTCGAAACCAGGAAGCGGCGGCCGCCATTTTGTGTATTTCACTCTGGAAAAAAAAGAGTGAAAACAAGGAAAGGGGGCAAGGAGGAGAGTTACAGTCCCCCTAACATTTGTAAGGGGGTCAAAGAAGGACAGAAAAGTACAAAAAAAACATTTATTGATTTTTAAAAAAATCACGGGGTACGCGTACGGTAAGCTTACGGTAAGCGTACGGTAAAAAAAAATAAAAAAAAATAAATGAAAAGCAGATTTAAGAGTTAAGATATTAGGGAGCTCTAAAAAGAGCTGTTGTGTTTATGAAGTCATTTTTTAAGTGGTACCTACAAGTAAGTACCGATGCAGAGTCTAAGGTTCAAGAGGAAGACTCTGTTCCCTTCATCATTGAAGTGCACACCATCTCCTCTATAAATGTCTTGCATGTCATAACGCAAGTTGTTGTGGTAAATGGCACCCATACCATAGTCACGGAGGAAAGCAGAAACAGAATGATTGGACCAGTTCCATTTTTGCCTTTGGCATATGTTGGAAAACACAAAGGCAGTTTTAGGGAAAAGTGTAAACAGTTGTGGAAAGGTGTCCTTCATAAGCATTTCCAGACCTACCCCAGTCAAAGTGCCTAGGTCATTGCCACCACAGTGCACTATTATGAGGTCAGGGTGTTGGATTTGAATGAAGGATTTCACCAATGGCATCAATTGGTGCCACTTTAACCCTCTCTGACCAATCCATTTAATGTCTACATTTGGCAAAGCAAGGTCTCTCACCATACCTGTTTTCTCTGCAAACTTTTCACTCCAGAAGACATAGCTGTGCCCTACAATCCACACTGTGAACATCTTCAAAGGAGAACTGGATGCACTCAGGAGGTGTCTTTCAGTAGAATGGCAATATGAAAAGAAAGACAGTTTGGAAATGGAGGCATACATATTTTTTACAAAACAAAAAGAACTGATTGGCTGTTTCATACCATTCTAGAATAAAAACTAGGCTGTATGTGTAAATTAATAGAAGCATGTTTTGTATTGGTAAAAAAAAATGTGTAACCAAAGAACAGTACTATGGATTTGCTGTTAGGTTTGAAAAGTCAAGCACTCTTGCTCTGTGGAATTGAAACATTGTTTGGCGAACTTCTGACCTAACTCAACACAGCAGTGTTCCATGAGCTGTTGCTATGGTAGCAGGCAGAAGTCAAGTTGGGGGAAGGGTACTAGGCAGAAGTCAAGTTGGGGGAAGGGTACTTTTGGAAAAGGGTTGGTTTTCAACCAATAGAAATGTGTGATTACATTTGAAAAAAAGGGGGAAGCACTGAGATTTGAAACTTACAAGTATATGTGTGGAAAAATAGAGGGAAAGTTTGCCATTATCTGGTTCTGCTGAGAGGAGAGAGGTGAACACAACAGAGATCCTGGCTCTGATAATCTGCTGTTTGAGTGTCACATTTCTTTCACAACTAACTAATTTTAAAGGTGAGTTTACAGTTTGAGAGGGGATGTATGTGGTAACTTAAGAAATGAATAATAGAAATGGAAATTGTTTTTGTTGTAGTTACACATGGTGGTTTCATAATGTGTCAGTCTGTAAAAGTGATTTTCACTTGCCCCGAAAAAAAAAAGAGCAGTAAGTGTGCTTTCAAATTGGCAAAGAAATTTCGTTTTGGGACTAATGTGAAAACATGACTCTGTGTGCAGAGAGGAATTATAGGCAGAGATTTATTGCGTCTTGCTCTGGTGATTTCACAGTTGCATTAGATGGAAAGGGGGAGCGAATTTTTGGGGGAAGAAGCAGAGTCTTAGCACACACCCATGTGCTTGCCATGTATAGTCATGCACAGTATTTACAAGCGAGTGGGGTTTTCAGGTTTCAGTCTGTAATGCAAATACATTCAGCATCACTAAGGCTGGGTGCCCTTGCTGGAGTGTAGGCAGTCACCGAGAATCAGTCTTGACCCTGTGCCTCATGGGAACAGTCCAGCCCGAACTGCCAAGCCATGTCTTCCTCGGACCGGAATCAAGCATCCTAGGACCGGTTTCTGGCTATCAGCCATCATCAGCCAGGATAGCTTGACTCCAGTGGCGTAGTGAGCACGGGTCCCACGTCTGGGAATACCCATCCCACTTAGGGCGAAAAGCGTTACAACAAACAAATGATGGACGGAATGCTGACAATGCATACATTCTCCCCCAGTCAAGAGATCTGGGTTAAATCCATCGTTCTTTTGCCCACTACACCACCCCAGTTTAGGCATGGCCATATGCAAATCAGTCTTGACCCTGTGCCTCATGGGAACAGTCCAGCCCGAACTGCCAAGCCATGTCTTCCCTGGACCGGAATCAAGCATCCTAGGACCGGTTTCTGGCTATCAGCCGTCATCAGCCAGGATAGCTTGACTCCAGTGGCGTAGTGAGCACGGGTCCCACGTCTGGGAATACCCATCCCACTTAGGGCGAAAAGCGTTACAACAAACAAATGATGGACGGAATGCTGACAATGTATACATTCTCCCCTAGTCAAGAGATCTGGGTTAAATCCATCGTTCTTTTGCCCACTACACCACCCCAGTTTAGATATGGCCATATGCAAATCAGTCTTGACCCTGTGCCTCATGGGAACAGTCCAGCCCGAACTGCCAAGCCATGTCTTCCCTGGACCGGAATCAAGCATCCTAGGACCGGTTTCTGGCTATCAGCCGTCATCAGCCAGGATAGCTTGACTCCAGTGGCGTAGTGAGCACGGGTCCTACGTCTGGGAATACCCATCCCACTTAGGGCGAAAAGCGTTACTACAAACAAATGATGGACGGAATGCTGACAATGCATACATTCTCCCCCAGTCAAGAGATCTGGGTTAAATCCATCGTTCTTTTGCCCACTACACCACCCCAGTTTAGACATGGCCATATGCAAATCAGTCTTGACCCTGTGCCTCATGGGAACAGTCCAGCCCGAACTGCCAAGCCATATCTTCCCTGGACCGGAATCAAGCATCCTAGGACCGGTTTCTGGCTATAAGCCGTCATCAGCCAGGATAGCTTGACTCCAGTGGCGTAGTGAGCACGGGTCCCACGTCTGGGAATACCCATCCCACTTAGGGCGAAAAGCGTTACAACAAACAAATGATGGACGGAATGCTGACAATGTATACATTCTCCCCCAGTCAAGAGATCTGGGTTAAATCCATCGTTCTTTTGCCCACTACTCCACCCCAGTTGAGACATGGCCATATGCAAATCAGTCTTGACCCTGTGCCTCATGGGAACAGTCCAGCCCGAACTGCCAAGCCATGTCTTCCCTGGACCGGAATCAAGCATCCTAGGACCGGTTTCTGGCTGTCAGCCGTCATCAGCCAGGATAGCTTGACTCCAGAGGCGTAGTGAGCACGGGTCCCACGTCTGGGAATACCCATCCCACTTAGGGCGAAAAGCGTTACAACAAACAAATGATGAACGGAATGCTGACAATGCATACATTCTCCCCCAGCTCTCCATGCCACTGGAATCAAGCTATCCTGGCTGACGAGGGCTGAAAGCCCGAAACCGGTCCTAGGATGCTTGTTTCCAGTCCAGGGAAGACCTGGCTTGGCAGTTCGGGCTGGACTGTTCCCATGGGGCACAGGGTCAAGACTGATTTGCATATGGCTGGGTTCAAACTGGAATGGCATGGTGAGCAAAAAAACGATGGATTTAGGCCCAGATCTCTGTACTGGGGTGAATGTATGACATTGTTCTGCATTCTGTCCATCAATTGTTGTTTTTGCATTTGTCACCCCGAGTGGGAAGGGTATGCTCAGACGTGAGTCCCTTGCTCTCCATGCCACTGGAATCAAGCTATCCTGGCTGACGAGGGCTGAAAGCCCGAAACCGGTCCTAGGATGCTTGTTTCCAGTCCAGGGAGGACCTGGCTTGGCAGTTCGGGCTGGACTGTTCCCATGGGGCACAGGGTCAAGACTGATTTGCATATGGCTGGGTTCAAACTGGAATGGCATGGTGAGCAAAAAAACGATGGATTTAGGCCCAGATCTCTGTACTGGGGTGAATGTATGACATTGTTCTGCATTCTGTCCATCAATTGTTGTTTTTGCATTTGTCACCCCGAGTGGGAAGGGTATGCTCAGACGTGAGTCCCTTGCTCTCCATGCCACTGGAATCAAGCTATCCTGGCTGACGAGGGCTGAAAGCCCGAAACCGGTCCTAGGATGCTTGTTTCCAGTCCAGGGAGGACCTGGCTTGGCAGTTCGGGCTGGACTGTTCCCATGGGGCACAGGGTCAAGACTGATTTGCATAGAGCTGGGTTCAAACTGGAATGGCATGGTGAGCAAAAAAACGATGGATTTAGGCCCAGATCTCTGTACTGGGGTGAATGTATGACATTGTTCTGCATTCTGTCCATCAATTGTTGTTTTTGCATTTGTCACCCCGAGTGGGAATGGTATGCTCAGACGTGAGTCCCTTGCTCTCCATGCCACTGGAATCAAGCTATCCTGGCTGACGAGGGCTGAAAGCCCGAAACCGGTCCTAGGATGCTTGTTTCCAGTCCAGGGAGGACCTGGCTTGGCAGTTCGGGCTGGACTGTTCCCATGGGGCACAGGGTCAAGACTGATTTGCATATGGCTGGGTTCAAACTGGAATGGCATGGTGAGCATAAAAACGATGGATTTATGCCCAGATCTCTGTACTGGGGTGAATGTATGACATTGTTCTGCATTCTGTCCATCAATTGTTGTTTTTCCATTTGTCACCCCGAGTGGGAAGGGTATGCTCAGACGTGAGTCCCTTGCTCTCCATGCCACTGGAATCAAGCTATCCTGGCTGACGAGGGCTGAAAGCCCGAAACCGGTCCTAGGATGCTTGTTTCCAGTCCAGGGAGGACCTGGCTTGGCAGTTCGGGCTGGACTGTTCCCATGGGGCACAGGGTCAAGACTGATTTGCATATGGCTGGGTTCAAACTGGAATGGCATGGTGAGCAAAAAAACGATGGATTTAGGCCCAGATCTCTGTACTGGGGTGAATGTATGACATTGTTCTGCATTCTGTCCATCAATTGTTGTTTTTGCATTTGTCACCCCGAGTGGGAAGGGTATGCTCAGACGTGAGTCCCTTGCTCTCCATGCCACTGGAATCAAGCTATCCTGGCTGACGAGGGCTGAAAGCCCGAAACCGGTCCTAGGATGCTTGTTTCCAGTCCAGGGAGGACCTGGCTTGGCAGTTCGGGCTGGACTGTTCCCATGGGGCACAGGGTCAAGACTGATTTGCATATGGCTGGGTTCAAACCGGAATGGCATGGTGAGCAAAAAAACGATGGATTTAGGCCCAGATCTCTGTACTGGGGTGAATGTATGACATTGTTCTGCATTCTGTCCATCAATTGTTGTTTTTGCATTTGTCACCCCGAGTGGGAAGGGTATACTCAGACGTGAGTCCCTTGCTCTCCATGCCACTGGAATCAAGCTATCCTGGCTGACGAGGGCTGAAAGCCCGAAACCGGTCCTAGGATGCTTTTTTCCAGTCCAGGGAGGACCTGGCTTGGCAGTTCGGGCTGGACTGTTCCCATGGGGCACAGGGTCAAGACTGATTTGCATATGGCTGGGTTCAAACTGGAATGGCATGGTGAGCAAAAAAACGATGGATTTAGGCCCAGATCTCTGTACTGGGGTGAATGTATGACATTGTTCTGCATTCTGTCCATCAATTGTTGTTTTTGCATTTGTCACCCCGAGTGGGAAGGATATGCTCAGACGTGAGTGCCTTGCTCTCCATGCCACTGGAATCAAGCTATCCTGGCTGACGAGGGCTGAAAGCCCGAAACCGGTCCTAGGATGCTTGTTTCCAGTCCAGGGAGGACCTGGCTTGGCAGTTCGGGCTGGACTGTTCCCATGGGGCACAGGGTCAAGACTGATTTGCATATGGCTGGGTTCAAACTGGAATGGCATGGTGAGCAAAAAAACGATGGATTTAGGCCCAGATCTCTGTACTGGGGTGAATGTATGACATTGTTCTGCATTCTGTCCATCAATTGTTGTTTTTGCATATATTACTTACTAGCAGTCACCAGTAGGTAGTTATAGTTAGGACCTATTTTCCATAGGAAATCTGCAACATTCTATTTGGAATAACGTTTGCGCCGATTGACGAATCTTCGTGAAATTATCCAAACTTTTGGCAAGCTCCAGTCCGCTCCTATCCTGAAAATTTCACGGTGATTCGTCAAGCGGAGGCCGAGAAAAAAGGGGGTCCTAAAATGCATTTTCCCCATGCATTTTCCCATAGGACCTGTTGACGCAGCTACGGCCCGAACTGCTGAACGGAATTACACCAAATATGGCAAAGAGGTAGTCCTCAGTTCAGATTCGTGCCTTTTGCTTATATGGTGTAAATCCGTTCAGTAGTTCCTGAGAAAATTAGAGTTAAAAAGATAGATATATCTGGGCGGAGCCTAACCACACATATCATCGTGATATCTGATTGGCTGTCAGTACTTCATCCAAGAAGTGTTGGCAGCCATCTTGGGACCAATATACATGATAGCACTTCATTAAAAAGCATTGCAGTTAATAGAAGGTTTTAAGACTTTAGTTACATTAGAAATCATTTGTTGATGGTACCATACTAATTTTAGGAATTTCGGTGTGTTCTAAGGTGATTTTACCATGTTAAAAAGCCTTCTGCTGTGATATCATGAATCATGTTTGACAGAAAACTATTTTCTCATGCTTTTCCCACAGAGGTTTGGAAGGTGATCTATAAGCTAAACTGAGAGCAAATTTTCTGTAAATTCACATTATCTTTCTCAGTGATGTGAGAATGAAGTCTGACATTCTCAGTAAAACATGTACATCCAACAAGGGCAGAGACTGTCAGTTGATTCCTTTGTGTTCTATTCCAGCTTCCCAGAGTATTCTAAAGAACAACTAGAGCACTAACAGTCCTACTTATGACAAACGTATTGCACACCTGAAGCCATCTTGATTGTAATAAAGTGGTAACTCTTAAAACATTTAATTTAAAAAGGAACAAAATGAGGGGGTTCATTTTGCCATAGAAAGTATGATTAGTGCTGCAGAAATAAAAATTAGGGCACATTTTGAGAGACTTCTCAAATCCTTTTCTATTTCATTAAAAAATTCTGACATGCAGACTGAAACATGCACTTTCAATACCAGCAGCAGACTTCCCTGGTCAGCAGTAGCTTTACTACAGTGATCTAATAAGCAACTAGAGTGCTAACATTCTGAATGTATGGCAAATGTGTGACACATCTGAATGCCTTCTTGATGGAATCAAACTAAAAAACTGAAAGTATTTTCTACTGAGGAGACTGTAGTAAATGAGGAAATTAGGAAAGTTCATAACAAATAAGTCTCCCAAAATGGACACCAGAGACAAAAGAGCCCATATGTAGCACAAATATCACCCAGATGCAGGATAAGTATAGCCCAATGAAAGAATGTCCCAGAGTGTTCTAACGAACAACTAGAGCGCTAACAGTCTTACTTATGACAAAAGTATGGCACACCTTAAGCCATCTTGATTGGAATAAAGTGGTAACACTTAAAACATTTAATTTAAAAAGGAACAAAATGAGGGGGTTCATTTTGCCATAGAAATTATGATTAGTGCTGCAGAAAGAAAAATTAGGGCACATTTTGGCTTCTCAAATCCTCTTCTATGTCATACAAAAATTCTGACATGCAGACTGAAACATGCACTTTGAATACCAGCAGCAGACTTACCTGGTGAGCAGTAGCTTTACTACAGTGATCTAATAAGCAACTAGAATGCTAACATTCAGAATTTATGGCAAATGTGTGACATATCTGAATACTTTCTTGATGGAATCAAAGTAAGAAACTGAAAGCATTTCCTACTGAGGAGACTGCAGTAAATGAGGAAATTAGGAAACTTCATAACAAAGAAATCTCCCAAGATGGCCACCAGAGACAAAAGAGCCCAAATGCAGCACAAATATCACCCAGATGTAGCCCACATGACAGAAGTGTGCAAAACACTTATTTTTTGTGTATTTGCAGTTTTATATAGTGCAGACTTGTCAGACATTGGAGTGCTTTACATGAGCATTGGTTACATCACACAAGATCAAATTCATTTTGGTTGTAGACATGGGGAGATTAAGTGATTTGACCAGAATCACAGAATGTTGAGCTGAAGCAGAAACTCCAACCTGGTTCCCCAGTTGCAAAGTCTGCAGCTCTGGAAGTAACACCACACCCTCTTCCCTAAGGGCAACATTTAATCAAGTGGTCAACTGGATAAAAAACCATAAAGATTACAAATAATTTAAAAGTTCTTTGTCGCTATTTGAAAACTCAGAAAATATGTCCTCATTTTAGTTTTTTAGAGCACTAACCATAATTTTGATGCAAATAAGACCCTCTCATATATGTAATTTCTAAGTGAAATGCTCTAGGTATTACAGTTTTGATTACATCAAGATGACGTCAGGCGTTCCACACTTTTGTAATAAATACAGAATGTTAGCAATCTAGTTGTTCATTGGGATACTGTTGAGAGGCAGAGGCCAGGGGCACAGACTCTGAAAATTGAAGGCAGGTAGGAGAGTGCAGAGGCAACAATTTGACCACACAGGGCAGGCAGGAAGGGCAGTGGCAGCACAACAGACTAAGGAGGGCAGTGGAAAGGGGGGCAGGAGAAACAAACCAACAATACAGGACTGGCAAGAGAGGCTGTGGCAGAAGGAAGAGGCAGTGGTAGTACAACCATACATGCCAACAGACCCGTTTCAGCCAGGAAACGTCCAATGTTTTTAAGCTCAAATGGGCTTTATTTGATCTGTCTCCTGTCTACAATCTCCTCTTTTTCAATGTAACTCAAAGGGGAAAATCAATACCCCAGTTGTTTTTCAAAATCTCCCTCTTACCAAGTTCAAAATGTTCGCAAGTATGGTACATTGGATCATGATAGGCAGGAGGAATTGGGGTAGGGACATGGACTCGGATAACAGAGGACAGGAGGGACATGGAGAGGTGCACCAAAGTGACCCTACAAGGCAGGCATCAGGGTTTGCAGCAGCACAATACACCACACAGGGCATGCGGGACGGGAGTGCAGCAAAACAATCCATAGAAAGCAATAGGAAGGGGACAGGACCATGCACATGGACAACAGAGAACAGAGGGGAAATAGGCAATGGTAGCTAGCGGACCATAATTGACAGACAGGAGAGAAAGCTGCAGCACAACAGACCATAAAGGGCAAGAGGGACGGATCAGCGGCATTACAATGGAACAGACAAGCCAGGATGGAGGGAATAGGGGTCTGCACATGGAAACAGAGGGCTGGGGGCAAGGGGGCAGGGCAGGAGCAGCAAGATGACCATGGAGGTCAGGCAGGATGGGCACTAGAAACAAGACACACCATGGAGAGCAACAGTGAGACTATGATGGCATACACACAGACCATGGAGGGAAGGTGGGAGGGGGTCAGGGGCAGCTAGCTGACCACACAGGGAAGGTGGGAGTGGCCATGGCAGCACAGAAGACCATGCATGGCAAGCGGGAGGGTTAGTGGCAGCACAATGTCTATGATGGGTAAGAAGGAGGGTGCAGGGGCATGCACAAAGGACCATGGAGGATAGAAGGGAGGGTCAGGACCTGGGCACAGAAAAGAGAGTTCAGGGGAAGGGGCCTCACAACAGACTGCGCGGCCTGCATTTTGCGATGCAGGGCGCGCAACGAAATTAGTTTTATTTATTTTATTGTTTACTTACCTGCAATTATCCATATTCCGGTTTTTAGAACCCCCCACCCTGCCCCTCCCCCGTCCTGCCCTTCCGCCCCACGGAACTCCCTCCACGGACCACGGCTGGCTAACTGTTCAGAGTAGGTGGGTATTAGGAACTTCATTGTTTTTAAAATGTGTGTCTGTGCGAACTACTTAAAATATAAACAAGAATGCAGCATAATCTCACTTTTATTCAGGAAGAAGAGGGCGTTTGTGACTGTGACTCCGGGCTCACTTGGCAGAAACACCCCCTGATCCTCCACCCCCATCGCAAAATGTAATGCCCGTGAAAAGGATAGGTGGACGCAGTGTTATATAGAACATAGTCCTGAGAGCACGATTGAAAATGAAAACTAGATATAGTATATGGTATAAACTATGCACCAAAAAGTGTGATATAAGATGAACCGGGGCATGAAATATAATATGCAATACATTGTGCGCAATGACAGATTCATTCAATCAATCAATCAATCATGGAATTTATATCGCGCACTACTCACCCGGAAGGGTCTCAAGGCGCTTGGGGGAGGGGGTCTGCTACTGCTCGAACAGCCAGGTCTTGAGCTGTTTCCTGAAGGCGAGGTGGTCCTGGGTCAGCCGCAGGTGGACGGGCAGGGAGTTCCATGTCTTAGCCCGCAGGTAGGAGAAGGATCTTCCTCCGGCGGTGGCTCTCTGGATGCGAGGGACGATGGCGAGGGCGAGGTTCGCGGATCGTAGCTGTCGGGTGGGCGTGTAGAAGGTCAGGCTGTCGTTGAGGTACCTTGGGCCCAGGTCGTGGAGGGATTTGTGTGCGTGGGTGAGGAGTCTGAACGTGATCCTCTTGTTGACAGGGAGCCAGTGCAGGTCTCTCAGGTGGCTCGAGATGTGGCTGCGTCGGGGGGCGTCCAGGATGAGACGGGCGGAGGCGTTCTGGATGCGCTGAAGTCTTTTCTGAAGCTTGGCTGTTGTACCGGCGTAGAGGGTGTTTCCGTAGTCTAGTCTGCTGGTGACGAGGGCCTGGGTGACAGTCTTCCTGGTCTCGGTCGGGATCCATCGGAAGATCTTGCGGAGCATGCGGAGGTTGTGGAAGCAAGATGAGGAGACGGCGTTGACTTGTCTGGTCAGTCAGTCAGTCAAAACCACTTTATTCGATTACTTAAAATCATAAAAGTATACTACACAAGTAAAAACATAAAATCTTGCGAATCACAAATCTACAGTTAAAAACAGGTCCTAATAAAAATTCATAAAAGACCATAAACAACGTGCGATCAATAATACAGAATCAGATTCCATTTAACAGATAGGCTCCACATCCTGTATAGGTTTTAGTCTGACCCTCCTTTCTCTAGCAGCTGCCACCAGAAAACTAGCGACACAGAACATAATTAATGGACAATCAAGCATGCTTAGGAACAATAAAGCTGGTTTATACTGAGTAAAATTCCTACTCTTTAACAAAGGAATAATAAACCTCTTCCTGGCATGTTTGAAAAAGGGGCAGAATAACATAAAGTGCGTAGTGTCTTGTGGAGAAATATCATCGCACTTGCAAGGTGCAACATCTTCAGGCTTATGCCAGCCAGCCACATCCCAAAGTACTAGGTGTAATTGGTTGAACCGGAATTTGGTCAACAACCATTTGTGAAAGGGGTGGGTTACCACTGTAAGATATAAAGACAACCCTGAGGATTGAGATACCAGGACGTGTCCCCTGACGGAAGGTTTACGTAGTTCAACTTCTTCCCGCTCGGCCTCCCTTAACTTCGTGAAATTGGATTTAACCCAGTCAAGATCTGCCTTACAGAGAGTTTCAGGGCTAGAAAAAATTTCCGGTCTCCCAATGTAGGCAGATAACCTCTCGATATTTGACAGCCATAGAATTTTATTCATGTTGTCAAGTCGAGTACAGTCCTTTAGTATTTTATGGTTTAAAGTGAGTTTCGGGTTTAGCCAAATTTTAATCCATAGCAATAATGGGGCTAATTTAATCATGTCTGCTATGTATCCTAACCCGAGTTCCAAATGGACTGAGAAAGAAGCAGTAGATTGTGGGAGGCCGAGGAGGGTGCGAAGAAATTTATTTTCTTCCGTTTGGATCGCATCGTGTTTAATGTAACCCCAGATTGGCGCCCCGTACCTTACAATGGAAACTGTTTTGGCTTTGTAGATTGTTAGTATTGCCTCTGTCGGTTTACCCCCCAGCCTTTTTGCAAAGCCAAGTACAGCCGCAGTTGAGGTTTTTATTGAGTTTATCTTTATAGAAAGCTGGGGGGACCATGAGCCCTTGTCGTCAAAGACTACTCCCAAGTAAGTGAAAGTCTTTACTCTTGAGATTACGGCTCCCCTACAATAAAAAGGCTTTACCTTATTTTTCGCAAGGCCTAACGACATAGCGTGAGATTTGCCGTTATTAACCACCAAATCCAGGCTATGCATAAAGTCCCCGAACGAGTCCAGCAATCTTTGCAGCGCCAGGGGAGTCCTGGCCAGCAGGACAGCATCGTCCGCGTATAGGAGGACCGGTATCGGGGTACCTCCCATGCGCGGGATGTCCTGCGTTGCGGCCAGCAGATTTTGTTCCAGGGAGTTTATGTATAGGGTGAACAACATGGGCGCAAGAATGCATCCCTGTCGTACCCCTCTGCTAGACTTAAAGCTGGCCGTACACTTCCCATCCGTCGTCATCCTTATCGAGGCATTCAAATCTTGGTGGAGCTCTGAAAGGAAATACACAAGTGGGGGGTCGAGTCCCAAATCCAGAAGCATTGTCCACAGCTTTGACCTATAAACAAGATCAAAGGCCGTGGACAAATCCATAAAGCCCAAGTAAAAAGAGCCCCCGGCCACCCTAGTGTATTTATCTATTACTAGTAGGAGGTTCAGACATTGATCCTCCGTGCTCCGGCCGGCTCTGAAGCCATATTGAGCATCGGACAAGATGTTATTGTCCGAGGCCCAATTGGTTATCCTAGCAAGTATGACTTTCCCCAAGATTTTAATAGAGGAGTCTATCAAGGATATCGGCCTATAGCACTTAGGGTCTGCCCTTTGGCCTTTCTTGAACACTGGTATTATGGTAGAATGGGACCAGGAATTAGGAAAACCTGCGATAGCCGAGGAGTTAAATACATTGGTTAATATATTGGCCCAAAAAAACGGATTTGCCTTATATAGGTCGGTGGGGACCCCATCCGGTCCGGGAGCCTTCTTACCCGCAGAGTCTTCAATTGCTTTTAAAACTTCAGTTAAATGAAAATTAACTGGAATTAAAATAGAAGCCGAATCTTGCCTGTTTATGGGTTCTAAATCTAAGTCGCTACCATATATAATTTTAAAGTGGCTTAACCAGTCCTTCTCTGTTATATTAGTATCCAACACTCCATTTTTAACATCAGAGAATAAAGGAGTGTTGATAATAGACCAAAATTTCGCACTGTCTTTTAGAGTTGCCTTATCCATAAGATCGGCCCAGGCGTTTAATTTAATTTCTTTTTTCCGGACCAACAGTGCTTCTTTATAGTCGCTCCTTAACTGCGACACTAAAATTTTATTCCTCGGGCTGGCCTGAAGTGCATTTTTAAGATTATTATGGGCTTTAGTGCAGTTTTGGTCAAACCAGCCGGAGACATCTTTAGTTTGTACTGGTCTACTTTTTCTAGTTAGGTCCTTTGACACTAGGGAACATACGGCTTCAAACGAGGAGATTACTTCCTTCCCTGTAGAAAGTTGGTCCCCACATATTTCCAAGTCTAGGGCCGCCTCTAGCTTTATTGAGTTAAAAAAATCCTCTGGGACTACCTTAGACCAGTTTAACCTTCTACCCTGATCCTTTGCCCTGAGATTATTGTCCAACATGGGTGAGGCAAGGGAATTTAAGAGAGAGAGGCCATCTAGCATTTCGATTACCACCGGATTGTGGTCACTAAAAATAGATGGAATCGCATTATAAAAACATACAAATTGTAAAAGTCCAGATGAAAGAAATATGTAGTCAATAATGGTGTTACTGTCCCTTCCAATAAAGGTGGGCACCCGAACGGTTTGTTCGTGGAAGCCTGGTTGATACAGCCGGTTTTCAATAAGAAGATTTTCCAGAGCTTCTCCCTTACTTGAGTGCTCAAAATGTTGGGGTGATGTCAGATCTGGTCCATCAATATCAGTTAAACAACAGTTATGACTACATAAGTGTACATTAAAATCACCAAGCAAAATATAGTAACAAAAAGTGGTTTGCTTCAAAGAATACATTTTTAAAAAATTCGCCAACCATAGCAAGTGTTCATTCGGCACGACCTCTTGTTGAGAATTATAACAATTTATCAGTAACAACTTCCTATCATTGGGGAGTTTGAATTCCAGAATAAGAAAGTTATTACATGTACAAGTTATCCTGCTAACGGTTCCTTTTAATTTCACCGAGAGCAAAACCACTAAGCCTCCTGAGGCCCTTCCGGAAACTGATTTAGAAGCTGGGACAAAGTGAGAAGTAAAACCATCTAGCCAAAAGTTACTTTCTGTTTCCCAGGTCTCTTGAAGTGCCAAGATATCGAAGTCCTTCAAGAAGCTTAACCATAATAAATTGTCACTCTTAGCACGTAAACCGGCAATGTTCCACGTTAACAGTTTGATCAAGTTTTTGGGAGAACCCCCCTTGCGGTCATCGGCAGGCAGATGACTAACAACAATCTCTGTAGGTAATGCGGGGGGCTGATCCTCTACGTGAAGGGCCTTGACCGAGGATGACTCGTCCCCCCCCTGTATACCAACCTCCTGTCAGTCGCACGTATCTAACTGAGAGAGTACCTCAAAGCGATTAGATGTGGGTATATTTAGCCCACCCATAACCTGGTGGGGAGCACCTGCCCCCTGGTGAAAAAGAGGCAACCAATTTGATGCTGGGATGGAGTTTCTCTGTCTAATCAGATGGAAACTATCTCTCCGTGGAAAATGAGAGTAGAAGAATCCAAGGGGGCGTACTTGAATACTATTAATATCTAATGGCAGTGAAGCTGCTCTCAGTAAAACAGTAGCCACATGTTGTATGTGTTTAAAATTGACTATAACACAATCTCCATTTGATGTTTTTTTGGAAGGCCCAATCCAGTTTACCCTGCGAGTACTTAAGATATCGTTCGCCATGTTAAGAGGGAACCCACACTTCCTATGTAACCACGACACTGTCTTTTGCTTGAGTGAGTCGTGCGATTCCTCTTGCAGGGGAACTGCCAACCTATCCTGGGGAGGAACGTTGGCTAGGATCACAACGTAAGGAGAGCAAGCCGGGGGTAGGTTAATAAATCTAGCTTTCGTTACCGCCTCACCTTTAGACACTGAAACCCGCTCCTTTTCTATTGGGCAAGCTGTGTTTGAGGCTATAGTAATCATAGGTGATGATGGCGTGACATTAGCATTAAAGCTAACGGGCTGAGAAGAAGTTTGTGGATTTTCTACTCTACCCAGATTGTCGTGCCCAGCTACACACTGCCCCTTCTTTTTATTACAGTCTACCCAATCAAGATGTTTTGTTAATAATCCTCCCAACCTTTTTACCTCTTCAGCGACCATATCGAGTTTCCTTACCAGAGGTTGAAAAAGTAGATCTAGCTTTGTATCGAGTAAAACCTCAAAGGAGCTGAACAATTTTGAAAAATGGTCAGGGAGTAAAGTAGTTGTTGCACCAGGACTGCTGTTTAAAGGCTCGTCTGGGTCGATATGAGATTTTTCTCCAATGTTCTCCCTTTTTTTTCCTTTGGTAGAAGCCCCCCCTTTATTCCTTTGTTTCCTTCTGCAGGTCCTAACTGGTCTGGGAACATATGTATCCTCAACTGTCTCATCACTAGCAGAGTTCACATCCAAATCCTGATCTAAAGGGCCCTTGTGAACCTGGGCAGTGGCCGTAGTAGTAGCGCTTGCTTGAATAAGGGGAGGGGAAACACAAATAACTTTGTCCGAAAGCGAACTCTCATTAGTTAAAGGGTTTTGGGGGCTCACCTGGAGGCAATCCTTCCCCAGGGAAGCCCGTCGGTCACTGTTAATTTTATTGACCTTTTTAACTAAATAGTTGTCAAGAGGGCCGGTCCCCGTTAGTCCAGGATCCCTTAAGCTTTTAGGCATGGTCAAGGCAAACAAAAGACAAAAGACAAAAGACAATAGCCAAAGCAATTAACACCAATTAATAGTTCGACTGTGCAGTCATCCCTTTGACGAAATTACCAACTTAGAAGTCTTCAGTGTTCTGTGGCTGCTAAGGTCGACATACAGGGTAGGGCCCAGCTCAGCCACGGACAGTCCCGGACTGTCACAGACTGTCCGCCCTTTGTCCGGGCTTCGTCCGGCGGCGTCCGTGCGCGTCCGCTGCGCGTAAAGGGCGAGGCGCTTTAAAGGCGCCTGGCAGGATGGCAAATTGCAACCAGGTGTGGGCGATGGCAGCAGGCCCCCTGGGAACTGTAGTCCTCCAAAGATCCTCGCGGCAAAACAGGCGAAGCGGCTCCCGCGACAGCGGGAGCGGCGAGGCGCTTTAAAGGCGCCTGGTAGGATGGCAAATTGCAACCAGGTGTGGGCGATGGCAGCAGGCCCCCTGGGAACTGTAGTCCTCCAAAGATCCTCGCGGCAAAACAGGCGAAGCGGCTCCCGCGACAGCGGGAGCGGCGAGGCGCTTTAAAGGCGCCTGGTAGGATGGCAAATTGCAACCAGGTGTGGGCGATGGCAGCAGGCCCCCTGGGAACTGTAGTCCTCCAAAGATCCTCGCGGCAAAACAGGCGAAGCGGCTCCCCTTACCTGATAACCTACTCTCTTTCCTCGTGGTTCCTCTCCAGCGTCGCCGTCTCTGCTCCTGGTTCCTGCTTCACGTCGAGGGGCGGTGCACGTCGTTGTGAGGAAACGGAAGAGCCTCTGTTTGTCTGGTCATCGATAGGGAGGAGTACAGGATGACGCCCAAGTTGCGTGCGTGGTCCGTTGGCTTGGGTGCGGTGCCCAGGGCCGGGGGCCACCTGGAGTCGTCCAATGCGGAGGGCGACGGTCCCAGGATGAGGACTTCTGTCTTGTCCGTGTTCAACTTCAGGCGGCTGATGTTCATCCATTCGGCGACATCTTTCATCCCTTCGTGTAGGTCGGCTTTGGCGGTGTCGGGGTCTCTGGTGAGGGAGAGAATCAGCTGGGTGTCATCGGCGTAGGAAATGATGTTGAGGTTGTGTTGGCGTGCGATGGCTGCGAGGGGTTTCATGTAGATGTTGAAGAGAGTAGGGCTGAGCGACGATCCTTGCGGGACGCTGCAGATGACTTCGGTGGCCTCAGAGCGGAACGGAGGGAGGCGTACTCTCTGTGTTCTGCTGGAGAGGTATGAGATGATCCATTCCAGAGCATTCCCCTGGATGCCGGTATCGTTGAGGCGTTGGACTAGGGTGCGGTGGCAGACAGTGTCAAATGCTGCGGAGAGGTCAAGGAGGATGAGTGCCGCTGTTTCACCTTTGTCGAGCAGGACTCGGATGTCGTTGGTGGCTGCGATGAGGGCGGTCTTGGTGCTGTGGTTGGCTCTGAATCCGGATTGCGATGGGTCGAGGGATCCGTTCGTCTCGAGGAAGGTGGCCAGCTGCTTGTTGACGACCTTCTCGATGACTTTGGCAGGGAAGGGAAGGAGCGAGATGGGGCGGAAGTTCTTGAGGTCGGTCGGGTCCGCTGTTGGTTTCTTCAGTAGTGCGCTGAGCTCGGCGTGCTTCCAGCTCTCCGGGAAGGTGGCTGTGTCGAAGGAGGCGTTGATGATGTCTCGGAGGTGGGGTGCGATGGTAGAGGCGGCCTTGTTGAAGACATGGTGGGGGCATGGGTTGGTCGGAGATCCGGAGTGGATGGTGTTCATCATGCGTGTCGTGTCTTCGGGGGTCACTTTGGTCCATGTCTGGAGGATAGCGGTGGGGTGCGTAGGTTCGGTCGATGGGTGCGGGGGTGGAGCGCCGAAACTGTTGTGGATGTCGGCGATCTTGCGGTGGAAGTACGAGGCGAGGGAGTCGCAGAGGTCCTGCGAGGGAGTTGTTGCCGGTGCTGGGGTTGGAGAACTCCTTGACGATGTTGAAGAGCTCCTTGCTGTCATGGGCGTTCTTGTCCAGTCGTTCCTTCAAAGATTTCTTCTTGGTGGTGCGGATGAGCTGGTGATGTCTGCGGGTGGCGAGTTTGAGGGCGGTCATGATGTCGGTGGTCTTGTCGAGGAGCCAGGCCTTCTCGAGGGTGCGGCAGGTCTTCTTGGAGTCCTTGAGTTCGTCGGTGAACCAGGGGGCCTTCTTGCTTCTGGGCCTGGTGAGTGGGTTCTTCAGTGGGGCGAGGTCGTTGGCACAGGAGGTCAGCCATTGCGTGAGGTCGAGGGCTGCTGTGTTAGGGTCCGTTGTCCTGACCAGTGGGTTCTGGCTGAGGGAGGTGGTGAGCTGGTCGATGGTGATCTTGCTCCAGTTTCTGTGGGGAACCTGCTTCGGGTGGTGGTGGACCGTGTTCTTCTTGAAGCTGAAGTGGACGCAGCTGTGGTCAGTCCAGTGGAGTCCGGTGCAGTGGCTGAAGGTGACGTGCTTGCTGGATGAGAAGAGGGGGTCGAGCGTGTGGCCGGCGTAGTGGGTGGGGGTGTTGACCAGTTGCTGGAGTCCGAGGTTGGCGAGGTTGTCCAGCAGGGTGGTCGTGTTGCGGTCGTTGTTGTTCTCCAGGTGGAAGTCGAGGTCCCCGAGGAGGATGTAGTCGGCGGAGGGGAGGGCGTGAGGGCTGATGAAGTCCGTGATGTCTTCGCAGAACTGTGCGCGTGGTCCCGGGGGTCTGTAGATGAGGGTGCCTCTGAGGGTAGTCTTGGGGTCGGTGTGGATCTGGAAGTGCAGGTATTCGGCGGCGTTTAATGCGTCGGTGGAGTCAGTCGAGATGCGAATGGTGCTTTTGTAGGCGATGGCGATGCCTCCTCCGGTCTGGTTGTTGCGATCCCTCCTGATGATCTTGTAGCCGTCCGGGATGGCTATGGCGATGTCGGGGGCTGAGGAGTCGTTCATCCAGGTTTCCGTGAGGAAGGCGACGTCTGGAGATGCGGTGTCGAGGAGGTTCCAGAGTTCCACGGCGTGTCTGTGGACGGAGCGGGTGTTGATTAGGGGTGGGCGGAATTTGCGGAATTAACCTCCGCAAATTATCGCGAGAATGCAGAAAATCTCCGCAAACACGCCGGAAATATCGCGAAGATGCGGAAGTTTTTTGCCGCCTGTTCGCGGTATTTTTTGCGTGTTCGCGGGTCGCCAACTTACCCATGCGGTCGCTCACGGGCGCGGCCATCTTGTTTTCACTTGTCCCGCCCTCTGGCGTTGTTTACTTCCTGTTCCGGGTCGCGCAATGCATGTTCGCGGTCGATATTTCCTGTTCGCGATCGCTTTTACTTGATCGCGTTGCTTTTTGCTTGCTCAGGGAGAAAATATCGCGCGAACTTGCGCACGTGGTCGCAACGGGCGCGGCCATCTTGTTTTCCACTCTATTGCATGGTTCTGGGGCCTGATTTTCAATCCTCCCTAAATCTTTTCAATCCTTTGTTTATAGCCACTTTTTTCGGATCTTTATTACTTATTATTTCTCTAACTATTTTCCTGCCTCTATATTTTTGGTTTTTGTGTACCTTTTTTTTTGTTTTTTAGCTACTTTTTCTCTTTGTATTGCCTGCTATTTATTTCCTTTACTCCTTTATTTATTTTACCTTTTCTTTCCCGCCCCGTCCCCAGAACCATGTCCAAGGGCAGGGCTGTTCGCCGGCGCAGCCAGAGCCGCGACCGCCTTCCTTGCGGAAGGCGGCGCCCACAAGGGGTGCATGCACGGGCCTTATTTGGGGAGGCGGAGTTGGCTGCACTAATTTTCTTTGTGCAGCGCCACCTCCCCTCAACCCTGGCAGCAGGTGGCAGGCCTGGGTCCGGGTACGGCCTCCGGGAGCGTCGGCAGCGGTGGGGGAAGGTGCGCCGGGCAGTGTCTCGCATCTCTGGGGTCCGGCGCACCCAGGCACAGCTGACGCACCGGTGGTCCGACATCCTGGACCGTGAGCAGGACCTGCTGGACCTGCTAGGAGTGGAGGTCCCGGGGCTTGGTGAGTACCTATTTAATTATTACAACTTTGTGTCTGTTCTTCTGCTCTATGTTATATATTGCGAATATCTTTTTTTCCTTCCAACCAGATAGAATGTTGCTGCTTGCAATACATTCCAGGTTAATAATGTTTAAAAGTCTTCTGTGATTATGACACAGGTGCTCTTCTGCGCTACTACTAATCTTACTTGTTTGCAGCTTTGCGTTTGCGCTTGCTTAGCGTGATTCTTTACGAGTTTATTTTAGAGAAATTAAGTTACGTAATGCTACAGTGACTCATGTCCACTCCTTACTTTGTCCTGTCACTAATAGATAGGGGCGGATTGATACATAGGTTTAGGTACTTTGTATGAGCTTCTAATTGGTTAGTGGTATGCGTGATGCCCCCTCACTCAGTTACGTGACGTGCTGCTAGTACGCCAGTCTTTAGAACCTTTCTAGTTTGTTCAATGAGTGGAGGTAGGCTTTGCAGTTACTTAGCAGTAGCAGATGAGCATCAATCAAACCACAATTGTGTATATACAAAAAATGTAGTCATGTTAATGTGTCCTCCATGATTGGATCATACACATTGTTGAGGAATACAGTCGAAATGCATACTTAATGTACAATTGGCATGCCTGGAATAGGTGGGCTAGGTTGGGTGGTAGGTTGTACTAATACTTAGGCTTACTTGTAACTTAGTTTTCTGGAATCAGAATGGAAGAATGGATTACTGTTGATAAATAGTAACTTAAGTAGTCGAACTGCGAATCCCCCGATATTACATGTTGACCAGATGAGATCGGTCAATGTAGTTATTGCAATTGTTTAGATAAGTGTTTTTTGACCGTTGTTGAAAAAAATTGTATTTGCTTAAGTTGACGCCATCCATCAATGTTTGTCTTTCTTATATCTTTCCTGTTCATCAGCACCCAGGGGCAGACGGGCAGGGACTGGGCAGTCGGCGGGACAGGAACACCACGAGGAGGACACCGCTGAGGGCTCCTCTGCTGGCCCCAGTAAGTCTTCTTGTTTTTAATAATATTTCTTATTCCATAACTTTTACTGCCCCATTTCTCCCGAACTATAGTGTGTTTCCAAATGCAATTTTTTGACCACCAATTATCCTTCGATCTGTACGGTTTCAAAAAGCTTATCCCTGCCTCCGCTACGATGACTGAGTACTACTACATACTATCAGTCTGTCTGTCTGTACTGTAGTAGCTAGTCTTGCCCAGTGCCACTCTTTGTGAAAGGTTGTAATATAAAACTCATATTCACCAGTAGCTCGTACAATCCGTTGGGTCGTTGTCTTGTACTACTTTTTACTCTTGTTGATGTTTAGGCTTTGAAAATTCACAGCAACAGCCCTACCAGATTTCTTAATATTTTGATATGATACCCTATAGGACATACAACTGTTGTAGGGATCTTGCACATACATTTGCACCAGAAAATAGGATGTTGGTGATGGTAGGTTGGACCTTCCTTGCACACCTCAATCAGAAATTCCGCACCCACCACAATTCCACTGCTTGACTATAGTACTGTCTTGTCATACCTATTAGGTCTCGGAACCCTCCCCCCAAGACAACCAACAAGTAGACAACCCAGAACATTAACACACCCAACCTCTGTCGTGGAAGCAATTCACATGCACACCCTTACTTTAATTTGCTCAATCGTGTAACTTAGTCCACTCCACACCAAATACCACGAAGTCTATGTAAGTTTAAAATTTTTATTTCAATTTGAGAAGGTCTGTACACTGTTATCTTAGCAGCACCAACCGGCAAATCAATAACATTAAAACAAAATACATTGTTACACTAATACAGTTGGGAATTAAATCATGATAACTGAAGTGGTGGAAGGCAGCACCACCATCCCATAGCAATTTAGTTTATATACATTTATAAATGAAGATGTGAGTGAAGGGACCCCTCACCTCAGAAGAACCTAGTACTGGTAGTTGGTGCATCGTTCAGAAGCTCTGGTTCGTAGAAGCGAATCTTGCGTCTGTAATGCGAAAAAAGAAATGGTGTGCGTTAGTATATTGCAACTTGCAAGCATTTCTCAGCCGTGCTAAAAAGTGTAGCATCTATGGATAAGCAATATGGACAGTAACAGTAGTACACCAGTTCTTCCTAAAAAAGTGGCTGGTTAATGTTTGTTGACCGCCTGTACGCAGCGCGTAGACTAGACAGTAGCAGTGTGAGGCAGGTCATGTGGGCTCAAAGGTGTCTTAAGAAGCTGCAAGGTAAAGGTAACGTCACATGTGCATGGCTAGGGCTAATCAAGCAAATGCTACAATGATCATATAACTTAGTGTCTACTCTACTACTACCTGATTTGTACTAGTGATTTATGTTAGTATTAACTCATTTTTCAACCTTGCTACTGATCAATAGGGGGGAGGTGTATATGTTGCCTAATAAATGTGTAATGTTTTCTAGGCGCACTACCGACCACCATTGCTGGGGCCAGCGAAGGCGACGCCGAGGGCGAGGATGCGGCAGTTGCAGATAGCAACGGAGGGGGAGTGGCAGCACCAGTGGCAGGCGGTGGTAAGTTAGATTCATAATCTTTAACTATTGTTGAACTTGACAGCACACTCACTGCAAAGGTGTACTGTATGTATATGTATACTGTAAAGTTGTGAATTAGGGCCCCATTAGGATGGTGGGCGTATTGCCCCCGCCGGGCTGGCTGGAATTCACTGCCGTCACAGCAGGGGCAAACCTCCCGCCATCCCTGAAGAAAATATTCAGACATGTCTAGGCGGAAAAGGGTTCAATATGGCGGTGGTGTCTCTCTCACCACACCGGCAGCCATATAATCTGCATTTTGGAATGCCTTTGCGTGGCGGCATTACCGTCCGCCACGGAAAGGCATGCACACATTGCAGAGTATGCTTGGGGGCCCCCATGGAGGGTACCTACCGATGCTATGGTACCCCCCGACTTTCAAAGCAAAACGTGACAGGCTCCGTGCGAGGCCCGTCATGTTGTGCTTGGAAAAGCAGCACAACATTTTAGCATTGCTTTCAGCAAAGCCAACCAGAATTTAAAATTAAAATAACAGGGTGCGCCCGCCACTGTGCCGGGCGCATCATCCTAATTAATTGTCCCCACGGGACCCCCACCCTTTTTAGCAGTCGGATGGCGGGCGGACAAAGTCCGCTCGCTATCCGATGTCGTAAGTAAGTATGAGTTCTTGGGGACGTTTGAAGAGTGAACTAGAAGACTAGAATTCCCTTTAATTGGTATAGGACTAGGAGCCAGAGTATTGAGTAACCAATGGCCTCATCTATCTGATTTCAACTCCGCTTTGAAAGTTTTATGGAGAAGAGCACCTGGTGCACTGTTCAACTAAAAAGTGTAAGACAGGTGGAAGGAAGAAGGACGGGCGACATTTAAAATGTTATGTACTACTGTGCTTTATTTTATAGTGCTACTCTACCATGCCACTATGTGTATAAATAATTACCTTGTCCTACTGTTTTATTAAGACTATATTTTACAATTGTCGTGTTTTTTTCTTTTTGATACACAGCTACTCCGAAAATCAACCGCAAGGAGTTGGCCGCCAAGGCACGGCGCCGGAAGCTGGAGGCAATCCAGCAGGAATACCGGCGGCTGGTGGTCCTAGCCGAGGAGGAGGAGGAGAGTGCAGCAGCAATTGAAGCCTCCTCCAGTGCCCCGGGCCCCAGCCACCGCCCTCCAGCGGTACGGCGCCACCGTCTGGCGGCTGCCCGCCGCCACCGTGCCATCTCCGGTGCCCCCCCCCACTGTGGTTGCAACTGCCGCGGCCTTAGACGCCGCGTCGCCCATTTAGAGGACCAGATTCGTGTCCTCCTCCAGTCCCGCCCCACCAGTTAGTCCCTGTCACTGCCCCTTTTTTAATTCCTGTTTGTTTCCTCACTCGTTTGGGCGTTCTCTATTTCTATGGACAGTCGTTGGGGTTAGGGAGGGGGGTGGGTCAGCTTTTGTGGGTTTAGTTTATTTGTTAGGGTCAATTAAATATATTTTTCTATGTTACATGCAATGTTGTTAATGTTTTGTAGGTGGGGTAACTGTTTTACATCACACTGTTTCTTTGCTGGTGCATGGCCGCCCATAGCGTGTGTTTGATTTCAATAATTTGCTGACTGTATAAGACACAAACAGATAGATGCGACACACCTCACTCATTCACTGGTCCTACTATGCATTCTTTGGAGTGGTGTCTGAAACTGACATCATTGACAACATGTCCATTATTGATTCTGCCTCCCCCAAACTTCTCTCTTACCGGTGCTTGATGTTTATGTCCAACTGTGGCACAGCACTGGCTGCATGGTGAAGATGGTTTCCTTTTTCATACATGCCATGATTGGGGTGGTGGTGGTAGTATAGTAGTAGTATACACTGGCAGGGTAGCAGCATTTCCAAAAAAAGAAAAGGAGATAGTCAATCGCCTTTGAGAGACTGTTAGAGGAGTAGTTGAATGAAGTACATCACAGAATTTACCGAGCAACAATTATATGTTCAAATATTTGACAAAAAAAATGAATGCTGGATATTATGAGGATAGCCTACTAGACAGAGTTACAAACTATAGTTTTGTCGACTTGGCTATGCCTACAGTCTAACAGTTAGTGCTGTATATGAGGAATGACAACAAACAAATCAAATCAATGCCGGCAATTCATGCTGAGGTATATGTTCCTTTGTTAAATAAAATAACCTGTGAAATATCCTACTCATGGGTGGGCAAGCAGAAGAAGATCATCGCTCTGCATTGAAATTGAAGTAGTGTTGCTTTCACCACATCCGCCCCAGCAAGTGTGTGATTAAGTATTGGTGTACTTTTAATTTAGTTACACCTCGACAATAAGTCACACAGCCCGGGGGAAGAGGGTTAGGGTCCGTTGATTGGATGGGAAGGGGGATTTTGGGAAAGGTTTGACATAGAAAAACAGTATGCATACATAGACAAACAAACGACAATCATTGAAGACTACCATACCATATCCATTCCATATGTTAAGGTATAAAAAAGGAAATGCATGCATGATGAGACCCGGATTACATACACTTCTATTTCTTGTTCTGTTCCGGCCTTAAAACTTTAACAGATAGCAAATAGAAATTTTAAATATTGGTAGTGAGGAATCGTAAACACAGAGAAAACGTAATGATGATTGATAATAACAACTCCAAGAACACACTGTTGTAAAGAATGTATACAAGATATTAATCAAATTTTTTAAAAGAAGTGAAAAGTGGATACTGTTACTGTCTTATCCTGGTCAAAAATGTGGACTGGTTTTTTGCATCTCGGCATTCCTCTTGCTCCTCTCGTCCATCAATCTTGGGTGTGTCGCCTCACCACTCGCCACTGCCCGGCTGGAATAAAAAGGTGATTGATTGGTAAGGTAATTAATATGCATTGTAATGTTTTACAAAGTTTTGGACAAGGCCCGGCCTGTAATTTTAGATTGAAAACCAAAGGGGATATTCAGAAAGAAAGTGAAAACAAATGCACAAGTGATGGTGTAGTGCAACAAGAACACTTTCCGAGGTGGCATGTATGCATATGCATCATCTCTACTGTAGTCTGTTTCCAGCATAGACCTTCAACAGTAACAGGAGAGATCAGGCCCACAGTGCTTACCATTAGCACAGCCTACGTTACCACTTTAGAGTCCTTTTTTTTTTTTCTCTCAAAGAGTTGGACAAACGCAAAGCACATTATCCATTCCAGACATAGCATTTTACAGTTAAAGTTAGTAAAATCAATGCACTGCAGTCATCCCACCGCTACACTCTATTCAACTTCTACACAGACATTTGGGTGTGCTGTGGTTGTGGTTCACGTGTTTACCTTTAGGCTTTTCCGTTTTATGCCACTCATGAAACATCCTCCTGACTTCATCATCAGCTCTGATACTTCTACTGACTGAAGATCGGCCTGCAGTACAAGTGTAATTTTTAGAACACAACAAGAGTAGAAATATAAATATTACTGACTTGAGTCATTCTTTATTGTGTACAGAAAGATAGATTAACACTAGTACACTTTGACATCATTCACTTTGTGCACAACAAACAACGCCAACACAAAGATCAATAGCTCAGAGTCAGGTGTCCAATGCATGCCATTAATTATCATCATTTATTACCTGTTACTTCTCATCTTAAGTTAACGGGCCGTCTCTTTCGCCATCATCATGATGGACGGTGCTGTTAAGTCACAGTCATTTGCATTGCGCAGCAGATTGAGTGAGTGCCCTTCCTGTATTGAATTAAAAGCAATGTATCACCAAGATGCAGGAGAGAAGTACACATTTCTTGTTTGCCAGAAGAGGAAAATTAGTAATTACTAGTGTGTTCTGTAGAAAGTTGATTAGTGGCAGTGCACAATTACATCAATTCATGCGAAACACACCACAAAATCTACATCATTCAGTCTGCTATTCTGCGGCCAATGCATGGCATCAATCATTACCTGTTGCATCTCATCTCGTTAACGCTGCAGGCCGTCTCTTTCGCCATCATCATGATGGACGGTGCTGTTAAGTCACAGTCATTTGCATTGCGCAGCAGATTGAGTGAGTGCCCTTCCTGTATTGAATTAAAAGCAATGTATCACCAAGATGCAGGAGAGAAGT
Source organism: Triturus cristatus (assembly GCF_964204655.1). Classification (NCBI taxonomy): domain Eukaryota; kingdom Metazoa; phylum Chordata; class Amphibia; order Caudata; family Salamandridae; genus Triturus; species Triturus cristatus. The sequence goes on from NC_140594.1 coordinate 606,473,219, forward strand.
ACACATTTCTTGTTTGCCAGAAGAGGAAAATTAGTAATTACTAGTGTGTTCTGTAGAAAGTTGATTAGTGGCAGTGCACAATTACATCAATTCATGCGAAACACACCACAAAATCTACATCATTCAGTCTGCTATTCTGCGGCCAATGCATGGCATCAATCATTACCTGTTGCATCTCATCTCGTTAACGCTGCAGGCCGTCTCTTTCGCCATCATCATGATGGACGGTGCTGTTAAGTCACAGTCATTTGCATTGCGCAGCAGATTGAGTGAGTGCCCTTCCTGTATTGAATTAAAAGCAATGTATCACCAAGATGCAGGAGAGAAGTACACATTTCTTGTTTGCCAGAAGAGGAAAATTAGTAATTACTAGTGTGTTCTGTAGAAAGTTGATTAGTGGCAGTGCACAATTACATCAATTCATTCATGCGCAACACACACAACAAAATCTACATCACTCAGTCTGCTTTTCTGCGGACAATGCATGGCATCAATCATTACCTGTTGCATCTTATTTTCAGTTAATGGCCAGTCTCTCTCGGCTCTGAAGGAGGATAGCTATAGAAGTCATCAGATTCATGGTCCACTTGTTTTGGAAGGACGAGGAAAGTTTGAATTTGTTGTTACCATCATCCAATCATCATTCATGAGGGAAATGGAATTGACCAGGAGATGCAGTATGATCGAGCGGAGGAGCTGGATTCTGAGGACTGTAGTGTCAAATGGCAGACACCTGAAACTTGTATCTTAAATTAGAAGATTAGAAGACGGTGATAATGCATTGGTTGCGATTCACAAGTTTATAACCGGAACAACAGACACAAACAAAGGGGGAAAAAAGGGAGGAAGACAGTAAGTGCGAGCCTAATTGTCAGGGAAATATAGCTCGTCCTCAAACTCTGGGGGATCTTCCAGTAGTAGGTAATCATCTGACACAATACTTCCGTCACCTGAGCCGCTGTCCTCATCTTCCTCTGTTGATTCATGCATTGTGTAATTCGGTGGTATGAAGTGCTGATTCATTTTGATCATTGTTAACCTCTCCACGTTTTTGGGAGATAGACTGGTCCTTCTCAAGGTTACAATGGAACCAGCAGCACTGAAAACACGTTCGGAAGAGACACTTGCGACAGGGCAAGCCAGATAGCTTATCGCCAGCCTGCTGAGCTGTGGCCATTCAGACCTTTTCCTATACCAATACTGCACTGGGTTTTGATCAACGTACACCTCTGTTGGATCGTCCAGATAGGCCTGGACCATCCGCTCAATGTTCAGGGTTGCTGCTGGTAAGCTTTTGTGCTGTTTTTTCTGTGCATCAGCACTGTGCTTACGGCCCATCTTTACATACCAATCTGATAATGATTGTACTCGGCCGAATGATCCAGTTATTGCTTTTGTAGTCGATGGTGATGGTGAGTGTTGCGATTGTGAGCCAACCGCACTGCCCTCAGCCGACGAAGTTGCACTTGATTCTGCATGGCCTGCTTCAGTATCAGTACTTGTTGTGGGTTGATGTGGCGGGCTTTTAATTAGCAGCCCTTCGTTTTCAAACTTGATGGCTGCTTCAGCTATACAACTTTTGTAGCGGGCAACATCAGTGTCGGAAAAAGAACGGAATAGTCCTAATTTTGCACGTGGATCCAGAATTGTGGCACAAATGTAATGGTCTTGTGACAAAATTTTATTTTGTATCCTTACATTTTCTGATAAGCGCCTGGATAAGCTCTCCACCAAGTCATGGGCTTGCCTTCTGTCCTCTACACCTTTGTAGGATTCAGACACATTATTCAGCTCATGCTCTAGCATTTGCAACAATGGGATCGCTTGGCCCATTGTACAGTCCTCCTTGCTGACTTCACATGTGAAGACCTCAAAAGGAGACAGCATCTCAGTCAGGCATTGAATTAGGGTCCATTGCTCCCTCTGAAGGGTCATGCCTTTAACACTAGCATCACTGCCTTTGTACCAGACATAATCATTGAGTGACCTGTGCTGTTCGTACAGACGATCAAGCATGTAATACGTTGAGTTCCAACGTGTTGCCACCTCCTGGATGAGTGCCTTGACTGGCACCCTACGCTCACGTTGGAAGATCCTCAGCTGCTTCCGAGCTTTAAAAGAATGGCTGAAATGAGTGCATATTCTTCGGCAGATGGACAGTAAATTGCTTACTATGGGTTCTTTTTTCAGAAAGTCTTGCACTATAATGTTTATGCAGTGTGCCAAACACGGAACCCTGAAATAGGAACCAAGTTCCATGGCCTTAAGTACATTACTGCCATTGTCTGTGGCAACAAAACCAATACCAAGCCCTCTGGGCTGCAGCCATTCCAAAACCTTGGTGCGAAACTCTTCTAAAATGTTTTCAGCCGTATGAGATTTCTCCATGGCGAACATGGCTACAGTTGCATGTTTCCGAGTACCTTCAAAAATCGCAGCTGTGTCAACAACACCTCGTGCAGATAGTTGATCTTTAACCCCCACAAAAGAGATCCAGTGTGCAGTGATACACATGTAATCTGTGGCTTGGCAACTGGTCCACATGTCTGTTGTCAGGTGGATATTGTGCACAGCACTCTTCTGCAAAGCTTGTCCAACCAATTCCAGCACATCATGATGTAGTGCCGGAACAGCAATTCTTGCGAAATAGGACCGGCTTGGAACTTTCCATTTCGGGCAGATGGCAGACACAAATTCAAGGAAACCCACCCCTTCCACAAATGAAAAAGGAAGAAGGTCCAGCGCTAACATTTTAGCCAGCTTCGCATTGTACAATCGTGCCGTTGGGTGGTTGCGTTGGAACTGCCCCTCCAACCTAAACATGCTGTAAATGGTAGGCTGGCTTACTTTCCTTAGTGGTGCCATTAACCCACTAAGGCTCAACGACACAGATTGTCTCATTGAGGTACTCGCCGCCGGTCGCCTTGGTGTCTCACCCACACTCTGAGTATGGCTCTTACTGCGGTGCCACTCTGATGTTACTGAGGAGGATGTGGGCGTTACCACTGCAGTGACTGCACTACTGGAGACAGGGCTAGAAATGCCTCCCTGTTCTTCACCTGCCACCACAATAATATCGCTCCCTGATTCCTGACCAACTTCAAAGGGTTTAGTTTTCCTACTTTCTTTTAACTTAAGTAGGTGATCCTCCCACACAATAGTGTGGTGTATTCTGAGATGACTTGCTTGTCCTCCGGTACCATAGTTTGTACCAAGCTTACCACGCCGAACACCTTGCCGACAAATTGCGCATATAGCAATGTTATCCTCCTTGGCGCTAACAGAAAAGAAGTCCCAAACTGGGGAGGAGAACTTTCTGGCACTGCTGGATGTGCCACTTTCAACACCAGATGAACTTGAGGGGGTCCTTGAAAATATGTGACCCTGTCCACCTACACTGTGACTTTTACTACCACTTCCTACTGAGGTGGTTGAGCTGGATGTAGGTCCCTGCCGGGCCTTGGAAAATATGGCAGCTGGAGGTAGTGGTGGTGTAACCTGTGTTGGTGAGATCCGTGCTGCATCCCGCTCAGTAGCAGCCTTTCTGGATAGGGTTAGAATGTCGGTCTCCAATCCCTTTGGGGCGGGAGTAATGTGCGTGATGACTGGCTCGTCTTCATCAACATCATCACCCCCCTCTTCTACATCTACCTCCATAACTCTAAGTTTTTCTGGGACCTTCCTTTTCAGAAGCAATGTCTTGTGGCGTACTTCACTCTCAGACCGAGCTGGTGGGACCCAAGTGTCATCACGATCATCAGAAGCGGGGCTTGAAGAAGAAGATGATGGACTAAGCCTCCTTTTCCTTGCTGGTGGTCTGGAAGACAATAGATGTTCTGGAACAGTGGTTTGACTTCGCTCCGCTTTGTCTGCAGGAAGCTCGATTTCCTGAAATGCCCCTACGTCAGGAGCAACAACTACTATGGTGGGCTGTTGTGGCGGCTGCTGCTGGTCTGGTTGCGGCGGCTGCTGCTGCTGGTCTGGTTGCGGCGGCTGCTGCTGCTGGTCTGGTTGCGGCGGCTGCTGCTGCTGGTCTGGTTGCGGCGGCTGCTGCTGCTGGTCTGGTTGCGGCGGCTGCTGCTGCTGTTCTGGTTGCGCCGGCTGCTGCTGCTGTTCTGGTTGCGCCGGCTGCTGCTGCTGTTCTGGTTGCGCCGGCTGCTGCTGCTGTTCTGGTTGCGCCGGCTGCACACTGATCTGCTGAGTTTGCGCCTGCGTTGAACTTGATTGTGTACTACTTTGCGGTAATGACATTTCTTCAACACCGCTGCCCGTTAGTAGACTGGCTACCTCTGCGACAGTAAAGCCCTTGGGCCTAGGTTGGTGGGGTTGCTGGACCGCTGTGCTGCTCCCAGCTTGGTTCCCGGACAACGCTTTGGTGCCAAAAAAAACCTTGGCCGGCACACCACCAGTCGTGGTTAATGGCACTTCCCTTTTCTGTTCCTTCTTCTCACCAGCAACTTTCTTGGTACTGGACCTGGTACCTTTCTTTGGGGCCATCTTATTCCGACGTCAGGCAGGAGGCAGATGCACAACAAGTTCTGGTCACACGTGGGCGTGATGCGCACCAGGACTTCTGTCTGGCTGGCAGTACAACGGGTAGCCAGGTGATGCCGATGACACCTCCTACTCTGTCTTTTGTGCACCTAAAAGCAAAGAAGACAGGAGAAGAACATCAGTGAAATGTTGCATTTGTTTTTGTGGTTCAGTTACTTAGTACTGTACTAGTGCAAACAAAAGATAGTCTAGCCATTTATGAATTTTTTTTAACTAGAGCTATGTTATACTACTAGTACTGTGTACAGCCACACTACACTCTCAGGAAGGTGATGTCTAAAAATTCAACAGATCACATAGAAAACACTTGATCAATAAAGCTGTGGCTACCTGCTCTGGTAGCAGTGGATGAAAGCAGGCCTGCTGGCAGACAAGGCCAGGCAAGCTTGCAGGCCTAGGCCTCAAAATGGCCACCAGCCACATGGCGAGCCCCAACAGCATCAGCAAGGCCACCCCAAAAAACACACTTCCCCAACTCAATCCAATGCCATCCATGCCCAAAATGATGTCTAAAATCAACAGAACACACAGAAAACAGTAGATTACTAAAGCTGTGGCTACCTGCTCTGGTAGTAGTGGATGAAAGCAGGCCTGCTGGCAGACAAGGCCAGGCAAGCTTGCAGGCCTAGGCCTCAAAATGGCCACCAGCCACATGGCGAGCCCCAACAGCATCAGCAAGGCCACCCCAAAAAACACACTTCCCCAACTCAATCCAATGCCATCCATGCCCAAAATGATGTCTAAAATCAACAGAACACACAGAAAACAGTAGATTACTAAAGCTGTGGCTACCTGCTCTGGTAGCAGTGGATGAAAGCAGGCCTGCTGGCAGACAAGGCCAGGCAAGCTTGCAGGCCTAGGCCTCAAAATGGCCACCAGCCACATGGCGAGCCCCAACAGCATCAGCAAGGCCACCCCAAAATACACACTTCCCCAACTCAATCCAATGCCATCCATGCCCAAAATGATGTCTAAAATCAACAGAACACACAGAAAACAGTAGATTACTAAAGCTGTGGCTACCTGCTCTGGTAGCAGTGGATGAAAAGCAGGCCTGCTGGCAGACAAGGCCAGGCAAGCTTGCAGGCCTAGGCCTCAAAATGGCCACCAGCCACATGGCGAGCCCCAACAGCATCAGCAAGGCCACCCCAAAAAACACACTTCCCCAACTCAATCCAATGCCATCCATGCCCAAAATGATGTCTAAAATCAACAGAACACACAGAAAACAGTAGATTACTAAAGCTGTGGCTACCTGCTCTGGTAGTAGTGGATGAAAGCAGGCCTGCTGGCAGACAAGGCCAGGCAAGCTTGCAGGCCTAGGCCTCAAAATGGCCACCAGCCACATGGCGAGCCCCAACAGCATCAGCAAGGCCACCCCAAAAAACACACTTCCCCAACTCAATCCAATGCCATCCATGCCCAAAATGATGTCTAAAATCAACAGAACACACAGAAAACAGTAGATTACTAAAGCTGTGGCTACCTGCTCTGGTAGTAGTGGATGAAAGCAGGCCTGCTGGCAGACAAGGCCAGGCAAGCTTGCAGGCCTAGGCCTCAAAATGGCCACCAGCCACATGGCGAGCCCCAACAGCATCAGCAAGGCCACCCCAAAAAACACACTTCCCCAACTCAATCCAATGCCATCCATGCCCAAAATGATGTCTAAAATCAACAGAACACACAGAAAACAGTAGATTACTAAAGCTGTGGCTACCTGCTCTGGTAGTAGTGGATGAAAGCAGGCCTGCTGGCAGACAAGGCCAGGCAAGCTTGCAGGCCTAGGCCTCAAAATGGCCACCAGCCACATGGCGAGCCCCAACAGCATCAGCAAGGCCACCCCAAAATACACACTTCCCCAACTCAATCCAATGCCATCCATGCCCAAAATGATGTCTAAAATCAACAGAACACACAGAAAACAGTAGATTACTAAAGCTGTGGCTACCTGCTCTGGTAGCAGTGGATGAAAGCAGGCCTGTTGGCAGACAAGGCCAGGCAAGCTTGCAGGCCTAGGCCTCAAAATGGCCACCAGCCACATGGCGAGCCCCAACAGCATCAGCAAGGCCACCCCAAAAAACACACTTCCCCAACTCAATCCAATGCCATCCATGCCCAAAATGATGTCTAAAATCAACAGAACACACAGAAAACAGTAGATTACTAAAGCTGTGGCTACCTGCTCTGGTAGCAGTGGATGAAAGCAGGCCTGCTGGCAGACAAGGCCAGGCAAGCTTGCAGGCCTAGGCCTCAAAATGGCCACCAGCCACATGTCCAGGCCCAACAACATCAGCAAGGCCACCCCAGAAAAACACACTTCCCCAACTCAATCCAATGCCATCCATGCCCTAAATGTGATTGAAAATGAAATATATTCAAAAAACAAAAGGAACAGTTGCTTCATCATGCACACACACACCCATGAGGCCATGCCCATGGCTAGCTCGGGCCTACTACTACAACCCACAAAATTAAAATAAATTAAAAAAAAAAAAAGGAATGATGATAATTAATTATCAAAAATAAATTGTAGTTACACAACAACTGCAATGCCCACAATCAAACACAACAACCACTTACTTGTAAAATATCCTATTCCAAAAATCCTGAAATCCAATTGCAATGATGCAGCAGACAAAAAGAGAGATCTTTCCAGCTCCAAATCCAAAGGCAGAATGAGCGGGAGATGGACAAAGCACTGGGAGGAGCCTGCTGGACAGGAACAGGAAGTTGGAGAATCTGTGTCACTTCCTCCCTCTCTCCACTTTGTAAAAAAAAAATGACTCCTGGAGTCCTTGCACAAAAAAGGAAAGCCAAATGTGAATGTAAGGAGTTCTTTTCATACAAAATCAGTATTTGCAGATGGTTTCATGCTGCTAGAGCCGATATTCCTCTCCAAATTGTAAATTTTACGTTGTTGAGTTCTCCAGCTTCACATTACTTCCGCCGGCGTGTCGAAAACGATATGATCGCGTTCTCTTCTTTGTCCCTGTCGCGTTGGATATGACGTGTTCGCGGTCTCTTTCTCCTGTTCGCGTTCGATTTCATGTGCCCGCGTCCTCATTCTCTGGCTCGCGATGTAGAATGACAAGTTCGAGATCTCAATCTTCTCATACTCGCGCGGTGCATGATCGCGAGAAGAAAGACCTGATCGCGCGACAAATGACGTGATCGCGTGAAAAATGACTTGAATGCGGCCGCGAACTCTCGCGAGACAGCGCAAAATGGCTACCAAAATCCAACATCTCGTGGAGAACGCGACCGGGTCAAGAAAACTTGTCGGAGAACGCAGGGATTCAGGTAAGGCGATCGCGCGCGCGCGAGAATGTATTGTTTTACAGCGCGAGCAAGAAAAAAATTATCGCTAAGCTGCGGAATGCGGAAATTTTGACATTTTCGCGCTTTCCGCGGAACGCGAGAATGCCAAAATATCGCAACTTCCGCGAACGGAACGGATTTTTGGCCCAGGCCTAGTGTTGATCAGGATGCACTTGAGGTGGTTGCTGTTGTCCGTCTTGGTGGGCGTGGTGCCTGTTTGGAGGCAGGAGAAGTTGCAGGATCGGCAGACGAAGGGTCCATGGGTGCGTCGCAGGGACGCTCGGTAGCATCCGGGGGCTCGGGCGGTTTTGAGTGCGATGAGCGTAGCGAAGTCGTAGGTCCTGCGGGGGGGCTGGTGGGTGCGGGGGCCAGGGGGTCTGGCGCTGGGCGCGGTCCAGGCGCGGACGGGCGCAGACGGGCTTACCTTTGGCGCACCTTCGGCGCTCAGTCGGCGCTCCCGCTGCGCGCGTCCGCTGCGCGGTCGCTCAGGGGGCGTCATAAATAAGGAGCCGGGAGGGAGGGTCAGCTGGGAGGCGGGAGCGGGTTGGCCAATGGGCAGTGAGGGGAGGCGGGACTGCAGGCGGAGGCGGGAGCAGGAAGGAGGAGAGCGGGCCAGGGGCGGCGGAAACGGCGGGAAAAACGGAGGTGAAGTGACCGGGGCAGCGTCGGCGGTCAGCGGGCGAGGAGGGGCAGCAGCGACAGGAAAGCGACAGGCGGAACCTGGGAAGCAGCAGGCAGCAGGCAGCAGGCAGGAGGCGGCGGCGGCGTGGAACCAGGTAAGTGGTGTCAGGGGGTAGTCACAGGGTGGGCAGGTGCCAGGCAGCGACAGGCAGGCAGAGCAGTGGAGAGGAGCGACCGGCTGTGGGGGCACAGGGGTCACACTGACCAGCCCGCTACGGTCCCCTTAAATAAGGAGCCGGGAGGGAGGGTCATCTGGGAGGTGGGAGCGGGTTGGCCAATGGGCAGTGAGGGGAGGCGGGACTGCAGGCGGAGGCGGGAGCAGGAAGGAGGAGAGCGGGTCAGCGGCGGCGGAAGCGGCGGGAAAAACGGAGCTGAAGTGACCGGGGCAGCGTCGGCGGTCAGCGGGCGAGGAGGGGCAGCAGCGGCAGGAAAGCGACAGGCGGAACCTGGGAAGCAGCAGGCAGCAGGCAGGAGGCGGCGGCGGCGTGGAACCAGGTAAGTGGCATCAGGCGGTAGTAAGGCGGTAGTAAGAGAGTTGGAGAGCGCGAGAAAGCACAGGCACTAGCGTGTGCTATGCGATATGCGCCTTGGAGTGTAATATGCACAGGGCAGTGTTGTGTAACCTAAGTAGTCTCTAAAGTTGTAATATAAAATATGTGCTGGGGAGTGTAATGTTGCATATGCACTGTGACAAAGATATGGATCCCTGATTGTAATATGTATGGCATAGCGCTGTGCGTTATAACATAGGCATCGAGGAAGGCACGTTAGATGGGGCAATGTAACCCGTGCGAAAGCAAGTGCGGCATGACATATTCACGGGGTGGTGTTAGAGTGCACATGGGCTAGAGAGTGTCATAGCATACACACTAGCTGGTGGAATACAACACAGAGGTGTGTGGCACTTGGCGGGCACTGGTGGGTGTAACACACCATTGGGCTCAGCCAGGAGAATGCTTTGACTCTCAAGTGAGGTTCGTCTCCTTTCCAGAGAGTAAAATAAAAAGTATTACACATCCGGCGGTGGATATGTGTTTTATTAACTGTGAGGGGGGTTTCTTGCATAGTTTGGTCGAATTTTTGTCGAATCCCCTTTGAATGGCTTGGTGTGCGTGTGTATTAAATGTGCCCGTCAATAGCTACCCATGTTTGTATAAATAAACGACAAGGGTGTCTACTTGGAGAGTACCCACCGGCGGGGGCGCCGGGATTAGGCATGGCAGGGCGTCAGACACGACTAGCGGTGTAAATACATTCCACGTGGATTAATTGTATGCATAGTCGCCTTTTAATGAATATCACGCAAATCGTCATGGTGATAGGTACATACGGTTTGTCCAGCATGTCCTAGGTGTTTCAATAAATATATATATTTTTTAAATAATAAAAAACAAAGGCCAGCCCTGGGGGATGGGGTCCCTGGGGCCATAAGTGGCCTGGGGAGGGGGGCAATGCAGCCCCCCTCCTGAAGAATTAAAAAAAAAAGGCCATGACCCGGGGGTTGGGGTCCCCGGGGCCGATTAAGGCCTTGGGAGGGTGTCCCACGCGGCCCCCTTCCAAATTTATTTTTTCAACAAAAAAAGGAGGGTGCAGGCCCTGGGGGATGGGGTCCCCAGGGCCAATAAATTAGAAAAAGAAGGGGGGCCACACAGCCCTCCTTCTTAAAAAAATAAAATAAATAAAAGACCAGCATCATGCTGGAGGCCACGCCCCATCCTTGCAGCACTCTGCAAATGCGCCCCCTGGCCAGTTGTAAGTTGGGGAATTAATTCCCCTTCAATACTGAGGGTCCCTGAGGGCCAACTAGCCCAACAGGTATCTCCAGTATGCGCCAGGGTGCTGCGTTGCAGACAAGTGTTCTGAGGCCACGCCCCTTTTTACGCCTCTATGCAACGCAGCTCTGTGGCACTTACTGGATGTACCTAGTGGGCTAGTTTGACCCTAGGGACCCTTAGGATTCAAGGGGACTTAATCTCTCAACTTAGAACGGCCACAGGGCGCGTTTACACAGTGGTGAAGGGAGGGGACGGGGCCTGAGGTGACGCGTGCAAACACGCCCTGTGGCGCGTTTTAAGTTGGGGAAATAATTTCCTTATAATCCTGAGGGACCCTGGGGGCCAACTAGCCCACCAGGTGCATCCAGTAAGCGCCACTGCTCTGCGTTGCAGAGAGGTGGTGCAGGCCGTGCCCCTTTTTACACCTCTCTGCAATGGCGCTTACTGGACGTACCTAGTGGGCTATTTTGCCCCTAGGGACCCTCAGGATTCAAGGGGACTTAATCTCCCAACTTAAAACGGCTACAGGGCATGTTTACACAGTGGGGAAGGGAGGGGACGGGGCCTGAGGTGACGTGTGCAAACACCCCCGATGGCGCGTTTTAAGTTGGGGAAATAATTCCCCTTCAATCCTGAGGGCCCCTGGGGGATAACTAGCCCACCAGGTGCTTCCAGTATACACCACTGAGCTGCGTTGCAGAGAGGTGGTCCAGGCCGTGCCACTTTTTACACCTCTCTGCAACGCAGCTCTTTGGCGCTTACTGGAGGTACCTAGTGGGCTAGTTTGACCCTAGGGACCCTCAGGATTCAAATGAACTTAATCTCCCAACTAAAAACGGCCAGAGGGCATGTTTACACAGTGGTGAAGGGAGGGGACGGGGCCTGAGTTAACGTGTGCAAACACGCCCTGTGGCGCGTTTTAAGTTGGGGAAATAATTCCCCTTCAATCCTGAGGGACCCTGGGGGCCAACTAGCCCACCAGGTGCTTCCAGGAAGCGCCACTGCGCTGCATTGCAGAGAGGTGGTCTAGGCCTTGCCCCTTTTTACATCTCTCTGCAACGCAGTTCTGTGACGCTTACTGGAGGTACCTAGTGGTCTAGTTGGACCCTAGGGACCCTCAGGATTCATTGGGACTTAATCTCCCAACTTAAAACGGCCACAGGGCGTGTTTACACAGTGGGGAAGGGAGGGGACAGGGCCTTAGGTGATGTGTGCAAACACGCCCTGTGGCGCGTTTTAAGAGGTAGTTTTAATCCCCTGCCCTATTATATACTAGGGGCTTACAGAGGAGGTCATGCTAATCACAGGGGGACCCCAACGCATAGTGTTCCCTAGTGTATGTAGGTGTTTTCACTGTATTCTGAGTGTCTTTTAACATAGCACTGGCTCTAGGACTGGTTAGTCAGACTCAGTTACCACCAGTATCCGTCTGAAAAAGTTGAGGGTACAGGATGATTTTGCAACAAGGCTTCTTTCTGCTCTTCTGTTTGTTCTTTCTGCACGCTATCCTTCTTCCTGCACTTTTCTTCGTCTTTGAGGACTTCTGTTGCTTCTTTCTGCATTTCTTTTTTTTCTTTCTGTGCCTTTTTTCTTCTTTCTTACATGTCCTATCTCTGTAGGCATAGTTAGAAATTAGCATTTAAAAAACCTTTGAAATTCACTGAAAAAACCATAGGTTTCAGGCACGTTATAGTTAGGAATTAGCATTTAAAAAACCTTAAAAATTAACTGAAAAAACCATAGGTTTCAGGGGCGTTATAGTTAGCTGGACTTTTCACTCGTACAAAACCATTGAAATTCCCCTGTTATAGTTAGTTCAGCTAACTATAACTCGCGCGCCCGCAATACACTGCTGATGACGTCACATATTACATCACTCATGACATGCTTAGTGACATCACTCATGACATCACTGATGACATCTCAATTGACATCACTGATGACATCACTGATGACATCATCCTTGTGATAGAGTGGCAGACCTCCTCTCCCCCTAATATAACATTTGATACACACATTCGAAAATAGAAACTAAAATTTTCAAAACAATGGGCATACCAATACCAGTTACAAGAACCTATTCAGTAATTATAAGATCCACATACACATCCACTCATTCACCAACAGTCCTATACAGTCACTCATACATGTACTCACTCATCATATGTACTCATACACCTATACATCCTGTTACACAACACCATTCATCCATAGAGTTACTCACACACATAGTCACTCATGCTAATAAAGAATCAAACATCCATTTACTTGCATATACAGTTATACACACACCACCACACTTACTTCGACAGAAACTTACACATACTTAGTATTTTAAGCAATCACTTATAGAAACACATACTTATTTATACAGGAACTCTTCCAATCTCTCACTCTCATATATACTCACTTATATACACCAATAGTCACATATACTAGTTTAAAACATATGTAGTTACTCATAAAGACTCTATTGAGACAGTCTATCACTCACTAACACACCTATGCACACACTCATCCACCCATACAGTCCTGCACACATGCTGTCTTCAACACATACAAACAGTGAGTCGCTCATTCATGCACCTATGCACTACGTAATACCCCCCACCGAACCATACAGACACTCAGACACTCATACTGATCCTCAAAAAAACAACTAATAACCTATATAGACACTCATGTAGCTACTCACCAACCCATGCAGCCACTTATACACAAAGTGAGAGACTAATACAGATAGTTACATATTTAAACATTACTCACTAAGCCATGTATTCACTAAGATACACTTAATCAGTCAGTTATACAATCAATTTTTCAAAAACAAATCATCCATTTAGAAACTTATATACCGATTTATTCTTCCATCGACTTTGAGATATACATATATAAAACATATGTAATTTTCAGAAAAACACACATTCACTGGATGATGTCATCAGTGATGTCATTTGAGATGTCATGAGTGATGTCATCAGTGATGTCACTGACCATGTCATGAGTGATGTAATATGTGACGTCATCAGCAGTGCATTACGGGAGCGCGAGTTATAGTTAGCTGAACTAACTATAACGGGGGAATTTCAATGGTTTTGTACGAGTGAAAAGTCCAGCTAACTATAGCGCCCCTGAAACCTATGGTTTTTTCAGTGAATATATATATATATATATATATATATATATATATATATATATATATATATATATATATATATATATATATGTATATATATATATATTATCTAATGGCGGTCGCCAGTAGATAGTTATAGTTAGGACCTATTTTCCATAGGAAATCCGCAACATTCTATTCCCAATAAGTCTGGCGCCGGTTGACGAATCTTCGTAAAATTTTCCAAACTTCTGTCCAGCTCTGCTCCGCTCCTACCCTGAAAGTTTCGTGGTGGTTTGTCAAGCGGGGGTCAAGAAAAAAAGGGGTCCCAAAACACGTTTTCCCCATGCAATTTCCCATAGGATCTGTTGTCGCAGCTACAGCCCGAACCGCTGAACGGAATTACACCAAATTTGGCAAAGAGGTAGTCCTCAGTTCAGACTCGCGCCTTTTGCAAAAATGGTGTGAATCCGTTCAGTAGTTCCTGAGAAAATTAGAGTTAAAAGTACATATATATCTATGGCCGGGAAAGATCCGCAGACCCTACCCGCAACATATGCGCACCCTCCCCGACCCGAGCGCGCACCCTCCTGATCGCGTGCTGAATGCTAATTGGCTGTCGAGTGTCTGTCTACATTCGAAACCAGGAACTGTTGGCGGCCATTTTCTGCCTCGGTAGAAGCGAGGCTGAAGAAGCAAGGGGAATAAGTGTTTAAAACATATAAAGGGGGCAGAGTGAAAATACTCTGACCCTCTAGAGGTGCTTAGGGGGTCCCAAAAGGACCCCCTGGGGCCCCTTTTTTTTTTTTCAAACGGCGGAATGCGCGCACCTTGCGCACATTTTATCGCATTTGGTGCACGGATCCTCCCGCGTTGGGTGCGCAGATCAATGGAAAAAAAAATTGAAAAAAGAAGGGAAATCATTGGTTGTATGACAACTTTCTACACTGAAAGGTAGGGTGTATATTTCTGTTTTTTAAAGGCAAGATTCTTATTGGTTAACAAAAACTGATTGTAAGGAACATTATTTATGATAAGCTGATATGTTGAAAAGTCAAGCACACTTGCTGTCTTGTTTAGCAACATTGTGTGCTGAACTTGTGACCTGTGTGCTCAGTGCAGTGTTCCATGACCTGTTTCTATGGTAACAGGTAGAAGGCAGATTGGGGGAAGGGTTGAAATGTATTTCATTTGGAAAGGGTTGAAATGTTTAACCAATAGAAATGTGTGTTTGCTTTTGAATTTATATGTGAAGGATTGTGATTTGATGTTTACATGTATATGTGTGGAAAATGAAAGGGAAACGTTTCCATTCTTTGTTTTTGCTGAGAGGTGCACAGTGCAGAGATTCTGTAAAAGAAAATCTGGTGTGTGACGGATGTACTTCTTAATCTACAAAACAACGTGAAAGGTGAGTTATTTAATTGTGAGGGGATGTATGTAGACTATTTTGATTTTAAATAGACTAATGTATTTCTCCTGCTAAAGTGTAGGGAGTACTTTTTTCTCTACAATCTTATTGGCAGTGTGTGTGCATGTAGAAACCATTCTGTGATATCATTTGTGTTTTTCATGTGTTTGCAGACAGATAACTGTGCTGTTTTTATATTTTGGTAGAATTAGAAACCAGTCATTGTTTATGAATTTGTGAAATGAGTTATGTTTCTATATTAAAATGTAGTACTCCTTCTAGATGAAGAAATGTGTTTTGGTATAGTGCAAGGGATAGTGTTGTTTGTCTAGAATCACACAGTGAGTATGTGTGCATTTGGGAACCACTGTGAGAGAAGCATTTGGTAACATCGTGTATTTGCTGACAGATAGCTGTTTTAAAACCTGTCATGTTGTCAAGTTTTAGTAGCATTAGAAGCCAGTCTTGGCTTATGCATTGATAAAATAAGTCATGCTTTGACACTAATGTGCTGTACTTTAATATGTAGATTGTGTTTAGTCTCCTTACCCCTTGCACAGTAGTGAATGAGTTTTGGTAAGCTGCTAGGGATAGTGTTGTTTGTCTAGAATCACACTGTGAGTCTGCGTGTATTTGGGAACCACTGTGAGAGAAGTATGTGGTAACATCGTGGATTTGCTGACAGATAACTGTTTTAAAACCTGTCTTGTTGTCAAGTTTTAGTAGCATTAGAAGGCAGTTTTTGCTTATGCTTTGATTAAATGAGTCAGGCTTTGACACAAAAGTGCAGTCCTGAAATATGTAGATTATGTGCAGTTCCCATACCACTTCCACTGTAGTGAATGAGTTTTGGTAAACTCCTAGGGATAGTGGTGCTTGTCTAGAATTACACTGTGAGTTAGTGCGCATTTGGGAACCACTGTGAGAGAAGCATTTGGTAACATCGTGTATTTCCTGACAGATAACTTTTTTAAAACCTGTCATATTGTCAAGTTTTAGTAGCATTAGAAGCCAGTCTTTGCTTATGCGTTGATTAAATAAATGAGTTAGGCTTTGACACAAAAGTGCAGTCCTGAAATATGTAGATTGTGTGCAGTTCCCTTACCACTTCCACAGTAGTGAATGATTTTTGGTAAACTCCTAGGTATAGTGGTTGTTGTCTTGAATTACACTGTGAGTCTGTGTGCATTTGGGAACCACTGTGAGAGAACCATTTGGTAACATTGTATATTTGGTGACAGATAACTCTTTTAAAACCTGTCATGTTGTCAAGTTTTAGTAGCATTAGAAGCCAGTCTTTGCTTATGCATTGATAAAATGATTCATGCTTTGAAACTAATGTGCTGTACTTTAATATGTATATTGTGTGTAGTCTCCTTACCCCTTGCACAGTAGTGAATGAGTTTTGGTAAGCTGCTAGGGATAGTGTTGCTTGTCTAGAATCACACTGTGAGTCTGTGTGCATTTGGGAACCACCGTGAGAGAAGCATTTGGTAACATCGTGTATTTGCTGACAGATAATTGTTTTAAAACCTGTCTTGTTGTTAAGTTTTTGTAGCATTAGAAGCCAGTTTTTGCTTATGCTTTGATTAAATGAGTCAGGCTTTGACACAATAGTACAGTCCTGAAATATGTAGATTGTGTGCAGTTCCCTTATCACTTCCACAGTAGTGAATGATTTTTGGTACACTCCTAGGTATAGTGGTTGTTGTCGAGAATCACACTGTGAGTCTGTGTGCCTTTGGGAACCACTGTGAGAGAAGCATTTGGTAACATTGTGCATTTTCTGGCAGATAACTCTTTTAAAACCTGTCATGTTGTCAAGTTTTAGTAGCATTAGAAGCCAGTCTTTGCTTATGCGTTGATTAAATGAGTTATGCTTTGAAACTAATGTGCTGTACTTAAATATGTAGATTATGTGCAGTACCCTTACTTCTTCTAGACTAGTGAATGAGTTTTGGTAAACTGCTAGGGATAGTGTTGCTTGTCTAAAATCACACTGTGAGTCTGTGTACATTTGGGTAAGAATTGTGATAGAAGTGTTTGGTAACATCGTGTATTTGCTGACAGAAAACTGTTTTAAATCGGTCATGTTGTCATGTTTTAGTAGCATTAGAAGCTAGTCTTTGCTTATGCATTGATAAAATGAGTCAGGGTTTGACACTAAAGTGCAGTACCATGTACTTTTCTCTTCACTGTGCCAGAACTGAAAATGTAAAAGTTTTACCCAGGCACTGTCCTAGCAGTAGTCTGATGATTTAGTCAGTTTCCAAGTACTCATGTTGTGAACCATACATTACCACATAGACTGCTTCAAATGTCTGTGCAGTATGCATGCAGTCTTCTAACATACTATACACTTGTCTTTCACATCTTCAATTCCCTAGTCAGTATCCATACAGTCCAGCAAACATCCTGTCACTCCCTTTGCACTCCTCTAGTGACCCATTCAGTACCAAGTACTAATCCATTCACTGTGTCAAAAGCCAACCACTTATAAATTCACCCAGACACTCTCCTTGCTGTACTCTAATCATTCCGTCAGTTCCCAAGTACTCATGCAGTGAGCCAGGCCTTAGCACATAGACTGCTTCAAATGCCTATTCACTATGCATGCAGGCCTCTAACCACCTACACAGTTGTCTTTCACACCTTCAATTCCCCAGTCAGTATTCATACACTTCTAGCAAACACCCTGTCACTCACCCAGTGTGTCTCCTTATAGTACTGTAATCATTCAGTCAGTTAGCATGTAGTCTTTTAGTGAGGTAGGCTTTAGGGCATGAACTGCTTCAAAGTAGTATGCACTATGCATGTAGTGTTTTAACCATCATCACACTTGTGGTTCAGGGCTGTACTTTCTTAGTCAGTTTTTATATAAAATGTGTTTGTACAGTAATGGAATAGTATAAATGTGAAAGTTATTAATATACATTTATTTGTGATTCTTTTTTACAGATACAGAACAGGAGTGTTTCTCATCTGTTTGCACTCTTCTCGTGCAAGATTGTTTGGATGAAGGGTCCTTGCCGTGCGAGTATTTCTTGTTAGGATCCCCTTGCAACAGAACTCTTTTGCATATCTTGCATGTGACCAAGGTGGCATTGATCTTTGTTTGCCCCTCGGGAAAAGTAAAACATTTCCACACCACTGAAGGAAAACGTTGTGGGCGTGGGGCGTCCTCCAAAAATTCATCCTTAGATTCGGTGAATATTTTAAAGAGACAACATTTACAGTTTTTGTAAGTTAAACTTATAACATTTTGTTAGCTGTAAGCATTTTATATATCTGTGATTTGTATCTTGTGGTATTTTGTTGAGAATAGCATGTTGTTGTTTTTTTAACAATCTTTTTGATTGTTTTTTTTTTTGCCCGCTGTTAAGTGATGAGTACGATTGAAATCACTATTTTTAGTGAAATTTAATATATTCTGAGAACAGCAAAAAAGGCAAACAAATTACTTTGTGGAAATTATGCTGTGTTGTAAAAATTGTATTATTACATGATATAATTTTTTTTTCTTTTCTTTCACAGATCCAAATTTAAAAATAAGAAATTCATATGAATTTAGATTGCAATGAAAATCTGAAAAGAATGTATACCATTTTTTATTGCTATTACTGTGAAGGTAAGTTTAACTAAGTCTCAATATGCAGAATGAGGAGGTCTGCAAGAAGATACAAAGTTGAAACACGTTTCTAAAAATACTCTGTTTATACCTATGTAGTTTAGAAATCTGACCATAATCAGATATCATGTGACCAGCAAAAAAAGAGATTTGAGGGGTTCATAATATTTCCCATTGTAGCTATTGAAGGACCGCAATTATTTCAATCATTCTTCTTTGAACATCTTTGCAGACAAAACTCTGTGCTTACCTTCTATCATTCGCAAGGAATTTTTAAACTAGAAATATGTCACTTTTTGTAACATAGTTATTGCGCAAGACACTCTTTCATATTTACAAAGAGAGGAAAAGGCACTCTGTGCACTTTTTATACTCCATGTAAATACAACCTCATCATGCACACCAGTTTACGTTGAAAGTGTATTCTATAAGTGTTGTTGTGCATGATTGTACTGAGTACTCATAGAACAAGCCACATGTCTAGATTTGTCAGAAATCATAAAACTCGATTTGTGTGTGAATGCTGCACCATTCTAAAATTGGTGTAGGAAAGCACAACAAGGAGAATTGTTTTCATTTCTCCGATTTTTACATCTTCAATGCATGCTAAAATGCTCAGCATACATTGAAGGAGAAAAATGCCTTTACTGATTGTTTTTGTGCAGGAAGGTGTGTCTTCTTGCACAAAAACAGACAGCACATGACGCAGATATCCTTGCACTATGGTGCAAGGGTGCCTGTGTCACCACATTGCTGGAGTTTATGCAGCCGTGCAGAGAGAAGCATAGATTTGCAACATATTTATGTTCATATGTTGCATCCCTGTGCTTCGGAACTACTACAGCTCACTGTAGTTAATGAGGTTACTGTGTGATGCTGCAGCACTTCCTCATAGTTCTGCACTCATACATTCACCATACGCTACTAATGCATTCGTTCAGTCAATTACGTACTACACATACATTCATCTAAACTTTCACAGACAAACAAACAAATATACCTCTTTTTTTAAACCAGGAAAGATACTTCTTAGAAGAACTTTTTTTTTTCTTCTTTTTTGTTTTTTAATTTTTTTGTACTTTTTGGAACAATTTTGTTATTTTTTTCAAAAGGAAAAAAAGACAACAGGAGGAACAAAACAGTCAACTTCTGCAAAAAAATAAATAAACACAAGTTTAGCACTTGTGGTTTTGCTGCGCTCTGCAGATTAGTTCAATTGACTGCTCGCCGTAACATAGTAGTTTGTTGCATTTAATGCAACTAATTTTTAGTTTTCCAAATTCTGGACGTATGTCCGGGTGAGTGCTCGATGGTGATGCTGCAGAAGTGCTTGCCACTGCTGGCTGAGGCTGCTGTCGAAGTCTTCTACATTCCTGCTTGGCCAGGTTCACGGGATGCAGAGTCTTCAGGTGTTTTAACATACTCGCAGTCCCACAAGAGCATTGTTTTGATGGATCTCCTCTGGAAAGCACTCTTTGACATATTTTACATGTCACTTTAGTTGAATTAGTTTTATTTTATCCTTCTGGGAAGGTAAAAAATGTCCACACCACAGAGGTGTATCTTTCTGTGCGTGGAGATTCCACAACAAATTCCTCATCGGACGAATGGTCTGATTCTGATGGTGGCTGCTGTGCAGAAGCCATTGTCTTCAGAAAAATTGCAGCTGTGGAAATCTTCCCAAAAAAGTTTCTTCTAGTTCTAAGGTGTGAGATGTTCCTCCAAAGAAGCTCAAATAAGAATGATTGATATGGGTGGGGTCTTTCAATAGTTAGAATAGGAAGTGTAATGAACCAATTAAATCTCTTTTTTTGCAGGTTACATGGGATCCGCGCACCCTGCGCTTATGCATCACGCACCCAGCGCGCATCCGCGAAATTCAATTAAAAAGAAATATAGGATTAGATGTAAAAATATATTACTTTTAAGACTAGTTTAGAGTTTGTCTTCAATTAATATTCACATGAAATACATATATATATGTTTTTTTAAATGTTAAATATTTCGCCGGATCCGCACACCCATCGCGTCATACACGCATATGACGCATCGCGGAAGCGCGCATGCGTCGCATTACGTACATCGTACGTGTTGCATATAGGCTTGGAGTCGCGTACCGGTTGCATTGGAAACACGTACCCAACGCATACCGTGCGCGAATGCTTTTGCGTAGGGATCGAGAACGGTGCGCATAGGGTGCGCGAATCCCCAAAAAATTGAAAAAATGAATAAAACTTAAAGTTTTGAAAATAAATTTTAAAAATAGTTTAAAAAATATTTAAAAATATTTTTAAAAAACCCCCAAAAATCAAATAATATTTTATAATTTTTAAAAGAATTAATTGAAAAAATAAGTTTAAAAAATGGTGATAAAATAGTATTTCAAAAAATCATAATTAATGAAATTGACACACTGAAATTGAAAAATATAGAAATCCAATGAAAATCATTAAACATGATATCTTTAGAGATAAATTATAGATAGGAATTAGCATTTACAAAACCTTTGAAATTCACTGAAAAAACTATAGGTTTCATGCACGTTATAGTTAGGAATTGGCATTTAAAAAACCTTTGAAATTCACTGCAAAAACATAGGTTTCAGGGGTGTTATAGTTAGGTTTTGGCATTTAAAAAACCTTAGAAATTCACTGAAAAAACCATAGGTTTTAGGCGCGTTATAGTTAGCTGGACATTTCCCTCGTACAGAACCCTAGAAATTCCCCCGTTATAGTTAGTTCAGCTAACTATAACACGCGCCCCCGCAATGCACTGCTGATAACGTCACATATCACATCACTCATGACATGGTCAGTGACATCACTGATGACATCACTGATGACATTATCCAGTGAGTATGTGTTTCTGTATAGTTTTAATATGTTTAATATATATAAGGAAAGGTCTGTTGAAGAATGAGTGGGTGTACAAGTGTGTGAATGGATGATTTTCTAGGTGCGTAACTGACTCTATAAGTGAGTCATTAAATGTATCTTACTGCAGACTAGTGACTAAACTGTGTGAATGTCTGTATGTGTCTGTGTGTAGGTGTATAAGTGGCTGCATGGTTTTGTGAATAGCTATATGAGTGTCTATATGGGTTATTGATTGGTTGTCTGAGTATCTGTATGGGTGCCTGAGTGTTTGTGTGGGTAGGGTGTGTGTTACTCTATGCATAGATGCGTGAGTGGGTGATTCTATGGGTGCATGGTTTTAAGAGTGCATCTGTGATGGACTGTATGGTTGGGTGAGTGTATGTATGGGTGTGTTAGGGATTGAATGTATATCTCAGTGGTACATGTGTGACTAACTACATATGTGAAAGGCAGTATATATGTGTGTAAGAGTATATAAGTGGGTATATGTGAGAGTGTGTGATTGTGAGAGTGCCTGTATGGATGAGTGTGTGCTTGTATCAATGATTGTATAAGAGCGTAAGAATGTGGTACTATTTTTATGAGTAAGTGAACTTGAGTGTGTTTAACTGAATAGGTGAGTAAATTGGACTGTGTTTAATTACTTGCACGACTGACTAGATGTGTCAGTACCTCAATGGATGATTGGCGGTGTGTGAGTGTCTATATAGGTGTAAAAATGCATATGATAGTCTTGTACAGAGTGACTGTAAGTATGAGTGACTGTACAGATGAGTGAGTGGAGGTGTATGTAGACCTAAGAGTTAATGAGTGGGTATGTAGTTATTGGTATTGGAGTATCTATGGGTTTCAAAATGGCCGTCTGAAATTTTGAGTCGGTGTATCAAAGGTTATATTAGGGTGTGAGAAGATGCACTAATTTATCACATGGATGATGTAATCAGTGATGTCATCAGTGATGTCATTTGAGATGTCATCAGTGATGTCATCAGTGATGTCACTGACCATGTCATGAGTGATGTAATATGTGACATCATCAGCAGTGCATTGTGGGGGCGCGAGTTATAGTTAGCTGAACTAACTATAATGGGGGAATTTCTAGGGTTTTGTACAAGGGAAATGTCCAGCTAACTATAACGCCCCTAAAACCTATGGTTTTTTTATGTAAATCATTTTTATTGATTTTCACAGCATCAATATCAGTGCAAAGTTATAACCATACAAGAACTAGTAACTGTAGGGTGTCCCCGGCCGTAAGTGTCCATATGATGCTCCATAGGTGGTACAGATGCTACATGTCCAGCTACTGGGAATCACCCCCCCACCCCCCAAGCCCCCAGCCACCCCTCACCCCCCCCCCGTGGCATCTGCAAAGCATCCGAATAGGTTAATGCCAGCCTGGGGTAGCGCAGGACCCCCCAAAAACTCAATCATGTTCGCTGCGGGGCCCTACCCCTTCCCATGCCCGCCCCCTGTCAGGTCTGGAAGAGACGCAAAGCTCTCAAAGTGGGCGGATAGACTGCCGCAGGTAGGCCCTTTGACAGGTACGACAGCAGGGCACCCCAAGACTCGTCAAAGGCTGAGGGATCATCCCGGAAACATGAGGCCAGGCGCTCCAATGAAAGCAGGCGCCAGAGGCGTGCGTGCCACAGCGATAAAGCCGGAGCACCCTGTTTTTTCCACGCCGCCGCCACTGTAAGCTTAGCCGCCCCCACGCATAGCCACCATATAGCCTTGTCATCCCTGGACACTCCATCCCAGTCCTCCCCCCGAAGTCCTAGTATCATGTGGTCGATCCCCCCGGAGGGTGTGAAGCCTAGGATATCTTTAAGCTGCGCTAGGATTTCATCCCAAAAAGGTCGTATGCTGGGGCAGTCTCACCATATATGCTTGAAATCTCCCAAAAGGCCGCATCCCCGCCAGCAGAGTGCAGAGGTCCCCGGGAAGATCCTGGCCAATTTCGTTGGATATAGATACCAATCAAATATGGTTTTGTAATGTGCCTCCCTCAAGCCCACCGACAGGTTATGTCTGGGAATGTCCTGCCACAATCTCCTCCACTCTGCATCAGCGATCTCTCTCCCCAGGAGTTGCTCCCAAAACCCCATATACCTGGCCCTGGGCGCATGTAACGTATTCAACAGCATCTGGTAGAGAGTCGAAATTGCCCCCTTCATAGACCCCGCCTTAGTCAGCACCAGTTTCTCCATGTCAGTGAGGGCCCGACATCCCGCCTCCCTCATCAGTGTCGGCGTGGCCCAGTGTTGGAGTTGTAAATAGTGGTAGTGCTCACTATCTGGGACCCCAAATTCTCCCTTACAATTCTGAAACGAGCGGAACGCCCCATTGGCAAAGAGGTCAGCCAACTTTAGACAACCCCCTTCACGCCACTTGTCAAAAGGACCCTCGTCTCTGGCTGGCGGGAAGGCCGGATTAAAGTGTATCGGGGTATATGGAGAAGGGAATGTCGTCCACCCCTCTCTCCGCGTGACCCTATCCCATATCTCCAAAGTAGTGCGTGTCGGTGTGCTAAGGTAGGCGTTCGGCGGTCTGTCCCTCCTTGGTTTCCACAGCAGATCCCATATGGACCTGCCGGCGATCGCGCGATCCATATGAAGCCAATGCTTCTCCGATTCGCGTGCCGTCCATTCTAGCGCGACCCGCAATTGGGCCGCTTGGTAGTAAAGCTCAAAGTCCGGCAGGCCCATTCCTCCTTCCGCCCTCTGTTTCCGAAGCACTGTAAAGGGGAGCCGTGCCCTCCCCCCCGCCACACAAACCACGTAATCATGGACTTCAGCTGCGGAAGGAACGCTTTCTCCAGCGGGATCGGTAACGCCTGAAACAAATACAGGACCTGGGGCAGCACCATCATCTTCACCGCATTGATTCGCCCCATCCAGGATATATATAGAGGCTTCCACCGCCGCAGCTCCTGCCGCAAATGCGGCAGGACCCTGGCCTAGTTGGCCCCATACAGTGCCGAAAGCTTCGGCGTAAGCTGTACCCCTAGATACTGTAGAGAGTGCCGTGCCCACGAGAGCGACGTCTGGGCTTTCAGCGAGGCCACTTCCGCACTTGAGAGTGTGAGATTCAATATGTATGACTTGGTCATGTTTATCTTAAAGCCCGCCACTTTCTCAAAGTCCTGCAATTCCCCCCGCACTGCAGCGAGAGAGAGGTGAGGCTCCCCCAGGGTTAGCAGCACATCATCAGCGAAGAGGGAGAGTTTGTGATCTTCCCCGCTAAACCTAATCCCTTTAATGAGTGCGTTCGCTCTCACACGAATGGCGAGGGGCTCTATGCTTAGGGCAAAGAGCAGAGGGGACAGCGGACACCCCTGTCTAGTGCCCCGAGTCAGTCGGAAGGGCTCGGAAACGATCCCGTTGACCACCACTCTCGAGAAAGGAAGGCAATAGTTAGCGCGTACCATGTCTATGAAGGTGTCCCCGAAACCAAATTTCCGTAAGGTCAGGAATAGAAAGGGCCAATCTACGCGGTCGAACGCTTTTTCGGCGTCTAACCCGACCAGCACAGCTGGAATTTTTAATCTAGTAGTCTTTTCAATAATGTGGATCGTGCGCCGTATATTATCGTGTGTCTGGCGCCCTTTAATGAAGCCAGATTGGTCTGGGTGGATCAACCGGGGGAGCAGGTCGTCCAGGCGGCTAGCTAAGATCATGGAGTAGAGCTTGGCGTCCAGGTTCAGGAGGGCTATGGGGCGATAGGACGCACACGACTGCGGGTCTTTGCCTGGTTTAGGCAGGGCCGTAATCACCGCCTCTGCCATAGAATTGGAAACTCGTGGTTCTTTCGCCACCGCCCGAAACAGGGCTGTCAGATGCGGGACCAGTTCGACTGCGAAGTGCATATAAAATTGTGCTGTATAGCCGTCCGGACCAGGCGCCTTATGTAGTTTGAGACGCTTTATGGCAGTCCGCACTTCCTCCCTAGAGAGGGGCTCTTCCAGCCTCTCCCTTTCCGGCGGCGAAAGTCGGGGGCACTCCACCGCATCTAAGTACTCCATTTGGAGGTCCCGTGCCAGCGCGTCCCCCCTATACAGGGCGCCATAAAAATCCCGAAAGGCTCTAGTCTTGGCTACCTCCTTGTGCGTGACCTGGTCAGATCCTATCCGAATGCTTCCCACATACGATTTCGCACGTTGAACTCTAAGCTTACGCGCCAGCTGCGACCCCACTTTGTCCCCCTGTTCGTAACCTACGCGTCGAAGCCTCAGCAGGGTATATTCCGCCCTCGCATTGTAGATCGCCCGCAATTTACCCCGCACCGCCGTGAGTTGTCGCAATAAATCGCGAGAGGGCACAGCTTTAACCTATGGTTTTTTCAGTGAATATATATATATATATATATATATATATACGCCAAGGTGTATTGAAGAATGAGTGGGTGTATAAGTGTGTGGATGGAGGATTGTGTGTGACTGATTGTATAAGTGAGTGATTAAACATGTCTTACTGATTGCATGGGTTAGTGACTAAACTGTGTGAATGTCTGTATCATTCTGTCTGTTGTGTAAGCTGCTGCATGGGTTGGTCAGTAGCTACTTGAATGTCTATATGAGCTATTGATTGGTTGTCTGAGTATTTGTATGGGTGCCTGAGAGTGTGTGTGTGTGGGTGGGAGATGTGTGACTCTGTGCATAGATATGTGAGTGGTTGATTCACTGGGTGTATGAGTTCAAGAGTGCATGTGCAACCAGCTGTATGGGTGGGTGAGTGTGTGTATGGGTGTGTTTGTGAGAGAATGGATGTCTCAGTGGTACATGTCCAAGTAACTACATATGTAAAAGGCTGTATGTGAGAGTTGGAGTATATAAATTACTAAACGCGAGAGTCAGTGATTGTGAGAGTGGCTGTATGGATGAGTGTGTACTTGTATCAGTGATTGTTTAAGAGAGTAAGTATGTGTTTGTTTCTGTTTGAATAAGTGATGTGGTGTGTGTATAACTGTATAGGTCAGTAGATGGAAGTGTGATTGATTCTTTGCATGACTGACTAGGTGTGTGTGTAACTCCATGGATGAGTGGTGGTGTGTGAGTGTCTGTATAGGTGTATGAGTGCTTATGAAAGTGTTGTATTGATGAGTGATTGCATGTATGAATGATTGTATGGGTGAATGAGTGGATATGTGTGTAGACCTAGGAATCAGTGAGTGTGTATGTAGTAACTGGTATTTTACAGTGGGTGTATCAAAGGTCATATTAGAGTGTGAGGAGGTGCATCAGATTTTCATGTGGATGATGTCATCAGTGATGTCATCAGTGATGTCATTTGAGATGTCATCAGTGATGTCATCAGTGATATCACTGACCATGTCATGAATGATGTAATATGTGACGTCATCAGAAGTGCATTGCGGGTGCGCGAGTTATAGTTAGCTGAACTAAATATAACGGGGGAATTTCTATGGTTTTGTACTGGAGGAATGTCCAACTAACGATCCCGCCACTGAAACCTATTTTTTTGTGTGAATTTCTAAGGTTTTTTAAATGCTAATTACTAACTATAACATGCCTGAAACCTATGGTTTTTTCCGTGAATTTCAATGTTTTTTTAAATGCTAATTTCTAACTAAAGCGTCCCTGAAACCTATGGTTTTTTCAGTGAATTTCAAAGGTTTTTAAAATGCAAATCTCTACCTATAACATAGCAGTCGCGTTTGCAGAGTGGTGGAGAAAGGTGAGCATGGCCTTCATACACATTTTAACAATCCCACTGTGTGGGATTTAGTGGAAGTAACAGGAGGGATAGTTAGCCCCTAACATCAACTTTGGGGGCTAACTACCCCTTTTATTACCTATAGTAAGTCCCACACAGCAGGATTGCTCACTTGTTATATCAGGCCCCACCCCCTCCCTGCAGCACTCTGAAAACGCACCTTCTGGCATGTTCTAAGTTGGGGGATTACGTCCCCTTGAATCCTAAGGGTCCCTGGGGTCCAACTAGGCCACCAGGTACCTCCATTAAGCACCACTGAGCTGCGTTGCAGAGAGGTGTAAAAAGGGGCATGGCTCAGACCAACTCTCTGCAACGCAGCTCTGTGGTGCTTACTGGAGGTACCTGGTGGGCTAGTTGGCCCCCAGGGACCCTCAGGATTCAAGGGGACTTAATCCCCCAATTTAAAACGCACCAGGGGCTGTGTTTGCACACTTGACATATCAGGCCTCGCCCCCTCCCTGCAGCACTCTGCAAACGCGCTCCCTGGCACGTTCTAAGTGGGGTAATAAGTCCCCTTGAATCCTGAGGGTCCCTGGGGTCCAACTAGGCCACCAGGTACCTCCATTAAGCACCACTGAGCTGCGTTGCAGAGAGGTAAAAAAAGGGCGTGGCCTAAGACTACCTCTCTGCAACGCAGCTCTGTGGCACTTACTGGAGGTACCTGGTGGGCTAGTTGGCCCCCAAAGACCCTCAGGATTCAAGGGACTTAATCCCCCAATTTACAACTTGCCAGGGTCTGTGTTTGCACACTTGACATATCAGGCCCCACTCCCTCCCTGCACCACTGAGCAAACGCGCCCCCCTGGCATGTTCTAAGTTGGGGGATTAAGTCCCCTTGAATCCTGTGGGTCCCTGGGGGTCAACTTGCCGACAAGGTACCTCAGGTAAGTGCCACAGAGCTGCGTTTCAGGGTGGCGTAAAAAGGGGGCATGGCCTTGGACCACCTCTCTGCAATGCAGTTCCCTGGCATATACTGGAGGTACTTGGTGGGCTATTTGGCCCCCAGGTGTAGTGTCCCACAAAGGCAAGGACACAGGTATTGTTTATTACTCTTCTTTCTGGTATTTGCATAGCGCTGCTCGTGCCCACATCCTCCTGCGTTCCCTCGTCCTCTCGACTGCCCCTTCCCCACACCCTTGACCGGATGTGGTGTCCGGTTGCCTCTCAGTCCACATTGTCTACTGCAGGGTCCTAGTGCCCTGTCCCAGGTCACTACACCAGGGTCCCTCAGTATTCAAGGGGAATTAATTCCCCAACTTACAACATGCCAGGGGGCGCGTTTGCAGAGTGCTGCAGGGAGGGGGCGGGGCCTCCGGCGCGATGCCAGCTTTTATTTTGTTTTGTTTTTTTAGAAGGGGGGCTGTGTGGCCCCCTTCTTTTACTATTTTTGAGGCCCTGGGGACCCCATCCCCCAGTGCCTGACCACTTTTTTTTTTTAAACGGGAGGGGGGCTGCGTGGCCCCCCTCCAGATGCCAAATATGGCCCCAGGGACCCCATCCCCCGGGGCCTGGCCTCTCTGATGGGGACCGTGGGGGGAGCCCCAATTCCCCCAAGGTCCTGCTGGTTCCCCACCTCCTGCGGGGGCCGGCATTGCTTTTCCACAAGGGGAGCTGCTAACATGCAGCTCCCCTTGTGAAAAACCTGCTCTCGCTTTCAAAATCCAAACCAGTGTTTGCTATGACAGGGCGGGCTCCCGTCCTGCCATAGCAAACAGCAGTGTCCTGGGGGTGGGCACCCGGGTAAATGCAGGAGCCGGCCTGGGGGGGGTGGTGGTCCCCAGGGCCATGAAGGGCTCCAGGAGGGGGGCTGCACAGACCCCCTCCCTACCATTACAAAACCCCAGGGAGGTGGTGGTCCCCGGGCTCGGGGGTCCGTAACAGACCCCATATTTACATATTTTGTGCCCCGGGGAGGTGGTGGTCCCTGGGGCGTGTGGGGGGGCTCGAGCCCCCCCACACTGGTTTTAATTAACCCCTTCAGCGCTGCGCGGATTCCCCCGCGGTGCTGAAGGGTTCTAGCACAGGCGTGGTCATGACGGAACGGTTCCGTCATGAGCACAGCTCAACCGATGCTCATGACGGAACCGTTCCGTCATGAGCATCGAAGGGGTTAATAAAAGAGATCCGGGAGGTGGTGGTCCCCAGGGCAGCATGGAGGGGATTGGGACCCTCCATGCATTTTTTCACAGTCCAGGGAGGTGGCGGTCCCCGGGGTTGTGGGGGCCCCCGTGGGCCCCTGCTAATAAATTGGCAGTGCCCCCGGGACCTGACCCCCCGCGCTTTGTTTTTTTAAAATAATTTTGGCGGGATTCGTGACCCCATCGTGATTGCCACCAAAATTATTTTTAAAAAATGCTTTTTTTGGCCCTGGGGGTCATTGTGGGGCCCCCTGAGCAGGCCTAGGGGTCAGGATGTTTCTACCCTGTGCCCTTTTCTTGTTGTTTAATGTTTTTTCTACTGTTTTCTTGTGACTTGGTTCTACAGAGTCACAAGATGGCTGCCAACACTTCCTGGTTTGGAGTGTTGGCAGCCAATTAGAATGAAGCTCGTGTTCGGGAGGGTTCGCGAACCCTCCTCGGCCACAGATATCAAAACTTTTCTTTCTTAATTTCTCAGGAACTACTGAACTGATTTACACCATCTAACAAAAAGGGATCTTTCTGAACCAAGATCTACCTTTTTGCCAAATTTAGTGTAATTCTGTTCACCAGTTCGGGCTGTAGCTTTGTCTAAAGTTTCCTATGGAAAATGACATGGGGAAAACACGTTTTGGAACCCCCCCTTTTTCTCGGCCCCCGCTTAATGAATCACCCCCAAGCTTTCAAGACAGGTGCTGACCGGAGCGGGTCACTTGTTTGAAAAATTTCATGAAGATTCATTAACCGGTGGCAAAGTTATTGGGAAAAGAAAAAACGCTATTCCTATGGAAACTAGATCCTAACTATAACTACCTACTGGCAAACGCCAGTAGGTAATATATCTATATGGCTGCACTCTAAATAAACAACTTTTTGCACTGATTTGGTGGTCCATGCTTGTTTTGTAGGAGGAACTCTACTGGAAGCAACGGATCCAAAAGAGATATATATATATATACGTGTGTGTGTGTGTGTGTGTTTATGTATATTACCTGCTGGCAGTCTCTAGTAGGTAGTTATAATTAGGACCTCGATTCTATTCAAAAAGCATTTTTTCTTTTGCCAATATCTTTGGCACCGTTTGACGAATCTTCGCAAAATTTTCAAAACTGGTAGGTCGCTCCGGCCAGCTCCTGTCTTGAAA
Organism: Triturus cristatus; assembly: GCF_964204655.1. NCBI lineage: Eukaryota > Metazoa > Chordata > Amphibia > Caudata > Salamandridae > Triturus > Triturus cristatus. The sequence continues at coordinate 606,503,594 of NC_140594.1, forward strand.
GCTTTGGGTGATTTGACAAGCGAGGGCTGAGAAAAAAGGGGGGTTCCAAAACACGTTTTCCCCGTGTCAATTTAGATAGGAAACTTTAGACAAAGCTACAGCCCGAACTGCTGAATGGAATTACACCAAATTTGGCAATAAGGTAGGTCTTGGTTCAAAAAGAGCCCTTCGTTTAAATGGTGAAAATCTGTTCAGTAGTTTTTGAGATATTAAAGGAAAATAAATATATATATCTGGGCGGAGTCTAACCCCCCCAGCACGAGCTTGCCTCTGATTTGCTGCCAACCCCTCAAACCAGGAAGTATTGGCAGCCATCTTGTTCTTCGGAAGGAGTGAGAAATAACAAGCCGTGTATTAGCACTGCTAATCATGCAGCACTGAATTGCTAAATTAAAGCTGTAGACGTAGCAGCGCATTGGCGCTGCTCCCAGCAGGATTGGGGGCTTCTGCTAAAATGTGACAACCATTCTGTTCCTTGGCACAGCCAGCAGCACCGCACTTGACTTCCTGCTGCTGACCGATACGGCGTCAGCGAGTGTCTGCAGTGCCTGAGAATGAAGTTGTGGGAGGCTCCGGGGGCAATGAGCGCTGCTCACACAGCAGGAATTATTTTTAAAAATGTGTCCCTGCGATGGGACCCACCCAACCCAACCCCAAGGATCACAGCAACCTCCGCAGCCCAGGGCTCACCATTGTGCAGCTTTGCTGCTGAACCTGAATAATGCCCGGGCGGCATTACTTGCCCCGGGAGTCAGTGGGGCCAAGAGGAGGGTGGGCAGTACCGAATTGCCGCTCGCCTGGAGTGAGGTAATGGTATCTCTCACTGTGCTAGTTTTTAATAAAATTAAGAATGTGCCTTTAAATTATACCGCACTTTCTAGCGCAAGGAGCGGGGCTGGTCGGGGTCACTGAGCCGCACTGTGACGCGGCGGCTGTGGAGCCCTGAGCACTCTGTTGTGCAGCTTTGCTGCTTAGCTATGTTTGAATCATGCCCAGCCCGCAGCAATGTCACGTTCTGGTAGTGCTGCCGGAGCTGGTGTCCTCTCTTGGTTGTGGCAAAATCATGGCAGTGCTGCTCATACCGCCACCTGGCTGCAGTGAATTAAAAATCTTAATCCGGATCATGACCATTCCCTCCACTCAGCCACCACCCCCCGTGAAGTGAGAGGGAGTGACTGTGCAGGCCAGGACTGGAGTCTGAGGAAGCAGGGGGACTCGGAATCTAAAGTAAATCAGATAAACACTGTGTTACCTTCAGCTTTTTTTTTATTTTTTAGTGTAAGCGGCAGCTGATGTTACCTACAATATGTGTTTTTTAGTGTAAGTGGCGGTGCATTATCAGCTGCCTGCAGTGTTGCTGAAGTTCTGCCCTGGGCATGACTGCAGGCTCGAGGCTACCGGTGGGCCACGCCCAAGTGTGTGCTGCCTTGCCGGGGTTGCATGCTGCTGTCTGGTGCTTTTACTTACTTGTCATTTTGACCAGGAAGCAGTAAATTGTTAACATGAAAACATACACATATTTTTGCCGTTCTCTGCATTGCTTTGCTAAAGATTCCAATCAAAGAAGATTATTATGGACACCTGAAAGCATGGCTTCAGATGTCAGACTCTTGGGGGTGGTTCTGGTTCCCCTTAACGGCAGCATTAGAAACTATATAAAGTGAAACTCTGAAAGGAAACCCAAAGTTTTCTAAGTATGTGCATTCACGTTTTGCCGTCCCTGAACACTACTTCCAAGAATAACTGCGACATTTAAATCATTAAAGTGCTGATTTTATTATGGAAAACGTTTCGTCCAACGGTTTAGGTTCACTTTAAAACTGAAAACTTTTCTGTTCCAACATGGTGTCTATGTTAGTGTGCATTTCTACTTGAACTCAGCTGTCTTACCCGGAATTACATTGACAGTTGACGTATGTTTATTTATTTTTATATTTTTTTCTTCATATATTGTATTGTGAAGTTTGTGTTTTAAAACACTGCCCCTCAGTCCACACCCATGACTCTTCTTCTTTCGTTCCAGAAGTAGGTGCAAGTTACATTTTGCGAGTACCTTTTGTTTTTGGTATTTTAGGGCTGTAGATTACTAATTGGATGAATAAAACTGTCTTGCATACTCTTCCTTGTGCACATTGTTTAGTCTTGCCCTAGCTGGCTGTAACCTATGTGAGCATCAGCCCCACGCTCCTGATGCTTGCCCGATGCTGAGTGTCAGTGACTACTGTCCAATCAGGTTACAAGTAGGGGTGGGCGGAATTTGCGAAATTAACTTTCGCAAATTATCGCGAAAATGCAGAAAATCTCCGCAAACACGCCGGAAATATCGCGAAGACGCGGAAGTTTTGTTGCCGCCTATTCGCGGTATTTTTTGCGTGATCGCGGGTCGCCAACTTACCCATGCGGTTGCTCACGGGCGCGGCCATCTTGTTTTCACTTGTCCCACCCTCTCGCGATGCTTACTTCCTGTTCCGGGTCGCGCAATGCATGTTCGCGCCTGTTCGCGGTCGATATTTCCTGTTCGCGACCGCTTTTACTTGATCGCGTTGCTTTTTGCTTGCTCGGGGAGGAAATATCGTGCGAACTTGCGCACGTGGTCGCAATGGGCGCGACCATCTTGTTTTTCACTCTATTGCATGGTTCTGGGGCCTGATTTTCAATCCTCCCTAAATCTTTTCAATCCTTTGTTTATAGCCACTTTTTTTTGGATCTTTATTACTTATTATTTCTCTAACTATTTTCCTGCTTCTATATTTTTGGTTTTTGTCTACTTTTTTTTGTTTTTTAGCTACTTTTTCTCTTTCTATTGCCTGCTATTTATTTCCTTTACTCCTTTATTTATTTTACCTTTTCTTTCCCGCCCCGTCCCCAGAACCATGTTCAAGGGTAGGGCTGTTCGCCGGCGCAGCCAGAGCCGCGACCGCCTTCCTTGTGGAAGGCGGCGCCCACAGGGGGTGCAGGCACGGGCCTTATTTGGGGAGGTGGAGTTGGCTGCACTAATTCTCTTTGTGCAGCGCCACCTCCCCTCAACCCTGGCAGCAGGTGGCAGGCCTGGGTCCGGGTACGGCCTCCGGGAGCGTCGGCAGCGGTGGGGGAAGGTGCGCCGGGCAGTGTTCCGCATCTCTGGGGTCCGGCGCACCCAGGCACAGCTGACGCACCGGTGGTCCGACATCCTGGACCGTGAGCAGGACCTGCTGGACCTGCTAGGAGCGGAGGTCCCGGGGCTTGGTGAGTACCTATTTAATTATTACAACTTTGTGTCTGTTCTTCTGCTCTATGTTATATATTGTGAATATCTTTTTTTCCTTCCAACCAGCTAGAATGTTGCTGCTTACAATACATTCCAGGTTAATAACGTTTAAAAGTCTTCTGTGATTATGACACAGGTGCTCTTCTGCGCTACTACTAATCTTACTTGTTTGCAGCTTTGTGTTTGCGCTTGCTTAGCGTGATTCTTTACGAGTTTATTTTAGAGAAATTAAGTTACGTAATGCTACAGTGACTCACGTCCACTCCTTACTTTGTCCTGTCACTAATAGATAGGGGCAGATTGATACTTAGGTTTAGGTACTTTGTATGAGCTTCTAATTGGTTAGTGGTATGCGTGATGCCCCCCTCACTCAGTTACGTGACGTGCTGCTAGTACGGCAGTCTTTAGAACCTTTTCTAGTTTGTTCAATGAGTGGAGGTAGGCTTAGCAGTTACTTAGCAGTAGCAGATCAGCATCAATCAAACCAAAATTTGGTGTATACAAAAAATGTAGTCATGTTCATGTGTCCTCCATGATTGGACCATACGCATTGTTGAGGAATACAGTGGAAATGCATACTTAATGTACAATTGGCATGCCTGGAATAGGTGGGCTAGGTTGGGTGGTACGTTGTACTACTACTTAGGCTTAGTTGTAACTTAGTTTTCTGGAATCAGAATGGAAGACTGTATTACTGTTGATAAATAGTAACTTAAGTAGTCGAACTGCGAATCCCCCGATATTACATGTTGACCAGATGAGATCGGTCAATGTAGTTATTGCAATTGTTGTTTACATAAGTGTTTTTTGACCGTTGTTGAAAAATATTGTATTTGTTTGACACCATCCATCAATGTTTGTCTCTTTCTTATATCTTTCCTGTTCATCAGCACCCAGGGGCAGACCGCCAGGGACTGGGCAGTCGGCGGGACAGGAACACCACCAGGAGGACACCGCTGAGGGCTCCTCTGCTGGCCCCAGTAAGTCTTCTTGTTTTTAATAATATTTCTTATTCCATAACTTTTACTGCCCCATTTTTCCCGAACTATAGTGTGTTTCCAAATGCTATTTTTTTACCACCAATTATCCTTCGATCTGTACGGTTTCAAAAATCTTATCCCTGCCTCCGCTATGATGACTCTGAGTACTACTACTACTACTACATACTATCAGTCTGTCTGTACTGTAGTAGCTAGTCTTGCCCAGTTGGCCAGTGCCACTCTTTGTGAAAGGTTGTAATATAAAACTCATATTCACCAGTAGCTCGTACAATCCGTTGGGTGGTTGTCTTGTACTACTTTTACTCTTATTGATGTTGAGGCTTTGAAAATTCACAGTAACAACAGCCCTACCAGATTTCTTAATATTTTGATATGATACCCTATAGGACATACCACTGTTGTAGGGATCTTGCACATACATTTGCACCAGAAAATAGGATGTTGGTGATGGTAGGTTGGACCTTCCTTGCACACCTCAATCAGAAATTCCGCACCCACCACAATTCCACTGCTTGACTATAGTACTGTCTTGTCATACCTATTAGGTCTCGGAACCCTCCCCCCAGGATACCCAACAAGTACACAACCCAGAACATAACACACCCAACCTCTGTCGTGCAAGCAATTCACATGCACACCCTTACTTTAATTTGCTCACTCGTGTAAGTTAGTCCACACCAAATACCACCAAGTCTATATAAGTTTAAAATGTTTATTTCAATTTGAGAAGGTCTGTACACTGTTTTCTTAGCAGCACCAACCGGCAATTCAATAACATTAAAACAATATACATTGTTACACTTATACAGTTGGGAATTAAATCATGATAACTGAACAGTGGTGGAAGGCAGCACCACCATCCCATAGCAATTTAGTTTATATAAATTTATAAATGAAGATGTGAGTGAAGGGACCCCTCACCTCAGAAGAACCTAGTACTGGTAGTTGGTGCATCGTTCAGAAGCTCTTGTTCGTAGAAGGGAATCTTGCGTCTGTAATGCGAAAAAAGAAATGGTGTGCGTTAGTATATTGCAACATGCAAGCATTTCTCAGCCGTGCCAAAAAGTGGAGCATCTATGGATAAGCAATATGGACTAACAGTAACAGTAGTACACCAGTTCTTCCTAAAAAAGTGGCTTGTTAATGTTTGTTGACCGCTTGTACGCAGCGCGTAGACTAGACAGTAGCAGTGTGAGGCAGGTCATGTGGGCTCAAAGGTGTCTTAAGAAGCTGCAAGGTAAAGGTAACGTCACATGTGCATGGCTAGGGCTAATCAAGCAAAGGCTACAATGATCATATAACTATTAGTGTCTACTCTACTACTACCTGATTTGTACTAGTGATGTATGTTAGTATTAACTCATTTTTCAACCTTGCTACTGATCAATAGGGGGGAGGTGTATATGACGCCTAATAAATGTGTAATGTTTTCTAGGCGCACTACCGACCACCATTGCCGGGGCCAGCGAAGGCGACGCGGAGGGCGAGGATGCGGCAGTTGCAGATAGCAACGGAGCGGTAGGGGGAGTGGCAGCACCAGTGGCAGGCGGTGGTAAGTTAGATTCATAATCCTTAACTATTGTTGAACTTGACAGCACACTCACTGCAAGGGTGTACTGTATGTATATGTATACTGTACAGTTGTGACTTAGGGCCCCATTAGGATGGTGGGTGTATTGCCCCCGCCGGGCCGGCTGGAATTCACTGCCGTCACCGCAGGGGCAATCCTCCCGCCATCCCTGTAGAAAATATTCAGACATGTCCAGGCGGAAAAGGGTTCAATATGGCGGTGGTGTCTCTCTCACCACACCGCCAGCCATATAATCTGCATTTTGGAATGCCTTTGCGTGGCGGCATTGCCGTCCGCCACGGAAAGGCATGCACACATTGCAGAGTATGCTTGGGGGCCCCCATGGAGGGTACCTACCTATGCTATGGTACCCCCCCGACTTTCAAAGCAAAACGTGACAGGCTCCGTGCGGGGCCCGTCATGTTGTGCTTGGAAAAGCAGCACAACATTTTAGCATTGCTTTCAGCAAAGCCAACCAGAATTTAAATTAAAAAAAACAGGCTGCGCCCGCCACTGTGCCGGGCACATCATCCTAATTAATTGTCCCCACGGGACCCCCACCCTTTTTAGCAGTCGGATGGCGGGCGGACAAAGTCCGCCCGCTATCCGATGTCGTAAGTAAGTATGAGTTGTTGGGGACGTTTGAAGAGTGAACTAGAAGACTAGAATTCCCTTTAATTGGTATAGGACTAGGAGCCGGAGTATTGAGTAACCAATGGCCTCATCTATCTGATTTCAACTCCGCTTTGAAAGTTTTATGGAGAAGAGCACCTGGTGCACTGTTCAACTAAAAAGTGTAAGACAGGTGGAAGGAGGAAGGACGGGCGACATTTAAAATGTTATGTACTACTGTGCTTTATTTGATAGTGCTACTCTACCATGCCACTATGTGTATAAATAATTACCTTGTCCTACTGTTTTATTAAGACTATATTTTACAATTGTCTTGTTTTTTTCTTTTTGATACACAGCTACTCCGAAACTCAACCGGAAGGAGTTGGCCGCCATGGCACGGCGCCGGAAGCTGGAGGCAATCCAGCAGGAATACCGGCGGCTGGTGGTCCTAGCCGAGGAGGAGGAGGAGACTGCAGCAGCAATTCAAGCCTCCTCCAGTGCCCCGGGCCCCAGCCACCGCCCTCCAGCGGTACAGCACCACCGTCTGGCGGCTGCCCGCCGCCACCGTGCCATCTCCGGTGCCCCCCCACTGTGGCTGCAACTGCCGCGGCCTTAGACGCCGCGTTGCCCATTTAGAGAACGAGATGCGCCAGATGCGTGTCCTCCTCCAGTCCCGCCCCACCAGTTAGTCCCTGTCACTGCCCCTTTTTTAATTACTGTTCTTGTTCTTTACTCGTTTGGCCGTTAGACTTTTTTCTACTGTGGACAGTGGTTGGGCTTAGGGAGGGGGGTGGGTCAGCTTTTGTGGGTTTAGTTTATTTTTGTTAGGATAAATTAAATATATTTTTCTATGTTACATGCAATGTTGTTAATGTTTTGTAGGTGGGGTAACTGTTTTACATCACACTGTTTCCTTGCTGGTGCATGGCCGCCCATAGCCTGTGTTTGATTTCAATAATTTGCTGACTGTATAAGACACAAACAGATAGATGCGACACACCTCACTCATTGACTGGTCCTTCTAGTACTTTCAGTCTGTCCTCTAGTCTATGCATTCTTTGGAGTGGTGTGTGAAAATGAAATCATTGACAACATGTCCATTATTAATTCTGCCTCCCCCAAACTTCTCTCTTACCGGTGCTTGATGTTTATGTCCAACTGTGGCACAGCACTGGCTGCATGGTGAAGATGGTTTCCTTTTTCATACATGCCATGATTGGGGTGGTGGTGGTGGTAGTATAGTAGTAGTAGTAGACACTGGAAGGGTGGCAGCATTTCCAAAAAAAGAAAAGGAGACAGTCAATCGCCTTTGAGAGACTGTTAGAGGAGTAGTTGAATGAAGTACATTACAGAACTTACCGAGCAACAATTATATGCTCAAATATTTGACAAAAAAACTGAATGGTGGTTATGAGGATAGCCTACTAGACAGAGTTACAAACTATAGTTGTGTCGACTCGAGTCACTTGACTATGCCTACAGTCTAACAGTTAGTGCTGTATATGAGGAATTACAACAAACAAATCCAATCAATGCCGGCAATTCATGCTGAGGTATATGTTCCTTTGTTAAATAAAATAACCTCTGAAATATCCTACTCATGGGTGGGCAAGCAGAAGAAGATCATCGCTCTGCATTGAAATTGAAGTAGTGTTGCTTTCACCACATCCGTCCCAGCAAGTGTGTGATTAAGTATTGGTGTACATTTAATTTAGTTACACCTCGACAATAAGTCACACAGCCCGGGGGAAGAGGGTTAGGGTTTGTTGAATGGATGGGAAGGGGGTTTTGGGATAGGTTTGACATAGAAAAACAGTATGCATACATAGACAAACAAACGACAATCATTGAAGACTACCATATCCATATGTTAAGGGAGAAAAAGGCAATGCATGCATGATGATGAGAGACCCGGATTACATACACTTCTATTTCTTGTTCTGTTCCGGCCTTAATACTTTAACAGATAGCAAATAGAAATTTTAAATATTGGTAGTGAAGAATCGTAAACACAGAGCAAACCTAATGATGATTGATAATAACAACTCCAAGAACACACTGTTGTAAAGATTGTATACAAGATATTAATCAAATTATTTAAAAGAAGTTAAAAGTGGATACTGTTACTGTCTTATCCTGGTCAAAAATGTGGACTGGATTTTTGCATCTCGGCATTCCTCTTGCTCCTCTCGTCCATCAATCTTGGGTGTGTCGCCTCGCCACTCGCCACTGCCCGGCTGGAAAAAAAGGTGATTGATTGGTAAGGTAATTAATATGCATTGTAATGTTTTACAAAGTTTTGGCCAAGGCCCGGCCTGTAATTTTAGATTGAAAACCAAAGGGGATATTGAGAAATCAAGTGAAAACAAATGCACAAGTGATGGTGTAGTGCAACAAGAACACTTTCCGAGGTGGCATGTATGCATATGCATCATCTCTACTCTAGTCTGTTTCCAGCATTGACCTTCAACAGTAACAGGAGAGATCAGGCCCACAGTGCTTACCATTAGCACATCCTACGTTAACACTTTAGAGTCCTTTTTTTTCTCTCAAAGAGTTGGACAAACGCAAAGCACATTATCCATTCCAAACATAGCATTTTACAGTTTAAGTTAGTAAAATCAATGCACTGCAGTCATCCCACCGCTACACTCTATTCAACTTCTACACAGACATTTGGGTCTGCTGTGGTTGTTGTTGACGTGTTTACCTTTAGGCTTTTCCGTTTTATGCCACTCCTGAAACATCCTCCTCCTGACTTCATCATCATCTCTGATACTTTTACTGACTGAAGATCGGCCTGCAGTATAAGTATAATTTTTATGACACAAAAAGAGTAGAAATATAAATATTACTGACTTGAGTCATTCTTTATTGTGTACAGAAAGATAGATTACTACTAGTACACTTTGACATCACTTTGTGCACAACAAACAAACAACGCAAACACAAAGACCAATAGCTCAGAGTCAGGTGTCCAATGCATGCCATTAATTGTCATCATTCATTACCTGTTCCTTCTCATCTTAAGTTAACGGGCCATCTCTTTCGCCATCATCATGATGGACGGTGCTGTTAAGTCACAGTCATTTGCATTGCGCAGATTGAGTGAGTCCCCTTCCTGTATTGAATTAAAAGCAATGTATCACCAAGATGCAGGAGAAGTACACATTTCTTGTTTGCAAGAAGGGGAAAATTAGTGTGTTCTGTAGAAAGTTGATTAGTGGCAGTGCACAGTTACATCAATTCATGCGCAACACACACAACAAAATCTACATCATTCAGTCTGCGTTTCTGCGGCCAATGCATGGCATCAATCATTACCTGTTCCATCTCATCTTGTTAACGCTGCAGGCCGTCTCTTTCGCCATCATCATGATGGGCGGTGCTGTTAAGTCACAGTCATTTGCATTGCGCAGATTGAGTGAGTCCCCTTCCTGTATTGAATTAAAAGCAATGTATCACCAAGATGCAGGAGAAGTACACATTTCTTGTTTGCAAGAAGGGGAAAATTAGTGTGTTCTGTAGAAAGTTGATTAGTGGCAGTGCAAAATTACATCAATTCATGCGCAACACACACAACAAAATCTACATCATTCAGTCTGCGATTCTGCGGCCAATGCATGGCATCAATCATTTCCTGTTGCATCTTATTTTCAGTTAATGGCCAGTCTCTCTCGGCTCTGAAAGGAGGATAGCTATAGTAGTCATCTGATTCATGGTCCACTTGTTTTGGTAGGACGAGGAAAGTTTGAATTTGTTGTTACTATCATCCAATCATCATTCATGAGGGAAATGGAATTGAGCAGGAGATTCAGTATGATCGAGCGGAGGAGCTGGATTCTGAGGACTGTAGTGTCAAATGGCAGACACCTGAAACGTGTATCTTAAATTAGAAGAGTAGAAGACGGTGATAATGAATTTGTTGCGATTCACAAGTTTATAACCGGAACGACAGACACATAAACAAAGGGGGAAAAAAGGGAGGAAGACAGTAAGTGCAAGCCTAATTGTCAGGGAAGTATAGCTCGTCCTCAAACTCTGGGGGTTCTTCCAGTAGTAGGTAATCATCTGACACAATACTTCCGTCACCTGAGCCGCTGTCCTCATCTTCCTCTGTTGATTCATGCATTGTGTAATTCGGTGGTATGAAGTGCTGATTCATTTTGATCATTGTTAACCTCTCCACGTTTTTTGGAGATAGACTGGTCCTTCTCAAGGTTACAATGGAACCAGCAGCACTGAAAACACGTTCGGAAGAGACACTTGCGACAGGGCAAGCCAGATAGCTTATCGCCAGCCTGCTGAGCTGTGGCCATTCAGACCTTTTCCTATACCAATACTGCACTGGGTTTTGATCAAAGTACACCTCTGTTGGGTCGTCCAGATAGGCCTGGACCATCCGCTCAATGTTCAGGGTTGCTGCTGGTAAGCTTTTGTGCTGTTTTTTCTGTGCATCAGCACTGTGCTTACAATAGCCCATCTTTACATACCAATCTGATAATGATTGTACTCGGCCTAATGATCCAGTTATTGTTTCTGTAGTCGATGGTGATGGTGAGTGTTGTGATTGTGAGCCAACCGCACTGCCCTCAGCCGACGAAGTTGCACTTGATTCTGCATGGCCTGCTTCAGTATCAGTACTTGTTGTGGGTTGATGTGGCGGGCTTTTAATTAGCAGCCCTTCCTTTTCAAACTTAATGGCTGCTTCAGCTATACAACTTTTGTAGCGGGCAACATCATTGTCGGAAAAAGCAAGGAATGTCTTCACTAGTCCTAATTTTGCACGTGGATCCAGAATTGTGGCACAAATGTAATGTTTTTGTGACAAAGTTTTATTTTGTATCCTTACATTTTCAGTTAAGCGCCTGGATAAGCTCTCCACCAAGTCATGGGCTTGCCTTCTGTCCTCTACACCTTTGTAGGATTCAGACACATTATTCAGCTCATGCTCTAGCATTTGCAACAATGGGATAGCTTGGCCCATTGTACAGTCCTCCTTGCTGACTTCACGTGTGAAGACCTCAAAAGGAGACAGCATCTCAGTCAGGCATTTAATTAGGGTCCATTGCTCCCTCTGAAGGGTCATGCCTTTAACACTAGCATCACTGCTTCTGTACCAGACATATTCATGGAGTGACCTGTGCTGTTCGTACAGACGATCAAGCATGTAATACGTTGAGTTCCAACGTGTTGCCACCTCCTGGATGAGTGCCTTGACTGGCATCCTAAATTCAAGTTGGATGATCCTCAGCTGCTTCCGAGCTTTAAAAGAATGGCTGAAATGAGTGCATATTCTTCGGCAGATGGCCAGTAAATTGCTGACTATGGGTTCTTTTTTCAGAAAGTCTTGCACTATAATGTTTATGCAGTGTGCCAAACATAGAACCCTGAAATAGGAACCAAGTTCCATGGCCTTAAGTACATTACTGCCATTGTCTGTGGCAACAAAACCAATACCAAGCCCTCTGGGCCGCAGCCATTCCAAAACCTTGGTGCGAAACTCTTCTAAAATGTTTTCAGCCGTATGAGATTTCTCCATGGCGAACATGGCTACAGTTGCATGTTTCCGAGTACCTTTAAAAATCGCAGCTGTGTCAACAACACCTCGTGCAGATAGTTGATCTCTAACCCCCACAAAAGAGATCCAGTGTGCAGTGATGCACATGTAATCTGTGGCTTGGCAACTGCTCCACATGTCTGTTGTCAGGTGGATATTGTGCACAGCACTCTGCTGCAAACCTTGACCAACCAATTTCAGCACATCATGATGTAGTGCCGGAACAGCAATTCGTGCAAAATAGGACCGGCTGGGAACCTTCCATTTAGGGCAGATGGCAGACACAAATTCAAGGAAATCCACCCCTTCCACAAATGAAAAAGGAAGAAGGTCCAGCGCTAACATTTTAGCCAGCTTCGCATTGTACAATCGTGCCGTTGGGTGGTTGCGTTGGAACTGCCCCCCAAACCTAAACATGCTGTCAATGCTAGGCTGGCTTACTTTCCTTAGTGGTGCGGTTTTCATTAACCCACTAAGGCTCAACGACACAGATTGTCTCATTGAGGTAGTCGCCGGTCGCCTTGGTGTCTCAGCCTGACTCTGAGTATGGCTTTTACTGCGGTGCCACTCTGATGTTACTGAGGAGGATGTGGGCGTTACCACTGCAGTACTGGGGACAGGGCTAGAAATGCCTCCCTGTTCTTCACCTGCCACCACAATAATATCGCTCCCTGATTCCTGATCAACTTCAATGGGTTGAGTTTTTCTACTTTCTTTTAACTTAAGTAGGTGATCCTCCCACACGATAGTGTGGTGTATTTTTAGATGACTTGCTTGTCCTCCGGTACCATAGTTTGTACCAAGCTTACCACGCCGAACACCTTGCCGACAAATTGAGCATATAGCAACGTTCTCCTCCTTGGCGCTAACAGAAAAGAAGTCCCAAACTGGGGAGGAGAACTTTCTGGCACTGCTGGATGTGCCACTTTCAACACCAGATGAACTTGAGGGGGTGCTTGAAAATATGTGACCCTGTCCACCTACACTGTGACTTTTACTACCACTACCTACTGAGATGGTTGAGCTGGATGTAGGTCCCTGCCGGGCCTTGGAAAATATGGCAGCTGGAGGTGGTGGTGGTGTAACCTGTGTTGGTGAGATCCGTGCTACATCCAGCTCAGTAGCAGCCTTTCTGGATAGGGTGAGAATGTCGGTCTCCAATCCCTTTGGGGCGGGAGTAATGTGCGTGATGACTGGCTCGTCTTCATCAACATCATCACCCCCCTCTTCTACATCTACCTCCATAACTCTAAGTTTTTCTGGGACCTTCCTTTTCAGAAGCAATGTCTTGTGGTGTACATCACTCTCAGACCGAGCTGGTGGGACCCAAGTGTCATCACGATCATCAGAAGCGGGGCTTGAAGAAGAAGATGATGGACTAAGCCTCCTTTTCCTTGCTGGTGGTCTGGAAGACAATTGATTTTCTGAAACAGTGGTTTGACTTCGCTCCACTTTGTCTGTAGGAAGCTCGATTTCCTGAAATGCCCCTACGTCAGGAGCAACAACTACTATGGTGGGCTGTTGCGGCGGCTGCTGCTGTTCTGGTTGCGGCGGCTGCTGCTGTTCTGTTTGCGGCGGCTGCTGCTGTTCTGGTTGCGGCGGCTGCTGCTGTTCTGGTTGCGGCGGCTGCTGCTGTTCTGGTTGCGGCGGCTTGACACTGATCTGCTGAGTTTGCGCCTGCGTTGAACTTGATTGTGTACTACTTTGCGGTAATGACATTTCTTGAACATCGCTGCTCGTTAGTAGACTGGCTACCTCTGCGACACTAAAGCCCTTGGGCCTAGGTTGGTGGGTTTGGACCACTGTGCTGCTCCCAGCTTGGTTACCGGACAATGCTTTGGTGCCAAAAAAAATATTGGCCGGCACACCACCAGTCGTGGTTAATGGCACTTCCTTTTTCTGTTCCTTCTTCTCACCGGCAACTTTCTTGGTACTGGACCTGGTACCTTTCTTTGGGGCCATCTTCTTCAGATGTCAGGCAGGAGGCAGATGCACAACAAGTTCTGGTCACAGGTGGGCGTGATGCGCAGCAGGACTTCTGTCTGGCTGGCAATACAACGGGTAGCCAGGTGATGCCAATGACACCTCCTACTCTGTCTTTTGTGCACCTAAAAGCAAAGAAGACAGGAGAAGAACATCAGTGAAATGTTGCATTTGTTGTTGTGGTTCAGTTACTTAGTACTGTACTGGTGCAAACAAAAGATAGTCTAGCCATTTTGACTATTTTTTTTTACTAGAGCTATGTTATACTACTAGTACTGGGTACAGCCACACACTACACTCTCAGGAAGGATAGGAAAGTTAATAATAAACAACAAAATAAAAAACTAATGGAAGTGGGGTGGACCATTGCATTATTTGAGCATCTCAGCAACCATGGAGCTGCTGCTGGCAAAGGGGGTGGATGGATGGAAGCAGTAAGCCAAAGAGCCAATAGGAAAACCATGCAGGCCTATGGCAAAAGCAGGACACTAATACTCACAGTCCAAACACCCAAAAAGGCCACCACCCACATGGACACACACAAATCACAAAGAAGCCGGGGGCCTGGGAAACACCAGGAGCTGACAAAAGGCCTATAAAAGCCAGGTAAAGGATGCCTGCTAAAGCACACTGCTCTGACTTTTTAATGCAACAAAATGTAGGAACATTCACAGGCCCCAAAAAGCTCTGCAGGGTGCATGCATTGCACACCAACACACCAGTGACCAGACACATAAAAAAAGCATGGATTGTCTTTAAGACAACCAACATCAGCAAGGCCACCCCCCAAAAAACACACTTCCCCAACTCAATCCAATGCCATCCATGCCCTAAATGATGTCTAAATTCAACAGATCACATAGAAAACACTTGATCAATAAAGCTGTGGCTACCTGCTCTGATCCTAGTGGATGAAAAAGCAGGCCTGTTGGCAGACAAGGCCAGGCAAGCTTGCAGGCCTAGGCCTCAAAATGGCCACCAGCCACATGGCCAGGCCCAACAACATCAGCAAGGCCACCCCCAAAAACACACTACCCCAACTCAATCCAATGCCATCCATGCCCTAAATGAAGTCTAAATTCAACAGATCACATAGAAAACACTTGATCAATAAAGCTGTGGCTACCTGCTCTGATCCTAGTGGATGAAAAAGCAGGCCTGTTGGCAGACAAGGCCAGGCAAGCTTGCAGGCCTAGGCCTCAAAATGGCCACCAGCCACATGGCCAGGCCCAACAACATCAGCAAGGCCACCCCCAAAAACACACTTCCCCAACTCAATCCAATGCCATCCATGCCCTAAATGATGTCTAAATTCAACAGATCACATAGAAAACACTTGATCAATAAAGCTGTGGCTACCTGCTCTGATCCTAGTGGATGAAAAAGCAGGCCTGTTGGCAGACAAGCCCAGGCAAGCTTGCAGGCCTAGGCCTCAAAATGGCCACCAGCCACATGGCCAGGCCCAACAACATCAGCAAGGCCACCCCCAAAAACACACTTCCCCAACTCAATCCAATGCCATCCATGCCCAAAATGATGTCTAAATTCAACAGATCACATAGAAAACACTTGATCAATAAAGCTGTGGCTACCTGCTCTGATCCTAGTGGATGAAAAAGCAGGCCTGTTGGCAGACAAGGCCAGGCAAGCTTGCAGGCCTAGGCCTCAAAATGGCCACCAGCCACATGGCCAGGCCCAACAACATCAGCAAGGCCACCCCCAAAAACACACTTCCCCAACTCAATCCAATGCCATCCATGCCCTAAATGATGTCTAAATTCAACAGATCACATAGAAAACACTTGATCAATAAAGCTGTGGCTACCTGCTCTGATCCTAGTGGATGAAAAAGCAGGCCTGTTGGCAGACAAGGCCAGGCAAGCTTGCAGGCCTAGGCCTCAAAATGGCCACCAGCCACATGGCCAGGCCCAACAACATCAGCAAGGCCACCCCCAAAAACACACTTCCCCAACTCAATCCAATGCCATCCATGCCCTAAATGATGTCTAAATTCAACAGATCACATAGAAAACACTTGATCAATAAAGCTGTGGCTACCTGCTCTGATCCTAGTGGATGAAAAAGCAGGCCTGTTGGCAGACAAGGCCAGGCAAGCTTGCAGGCCTAGGCCTCAAAATGGCCACCAGCCACATGGCCAGGCCCAACAACATCAGCAAGGCCACCCCCAAAAACACACTTCCCCAACTCAATCCAATGCCATCCAAGCCCTAAATGAAGTCGAAATTCAACAGAGCACACAGAAAACAGTAGTTTAATAAAGCTGTGGCTACCTGCTCTGGTCCTAGTGGATGAAAGCAGGCCTGTTGGCAGACAAGGCCAGGCAAGCTTGCAGGCCTAGGCCTCAAAATGGCCACCAGCCACATGGCCAGGCCCAACAACATCAGCAAGGCCACCCCCAAAAAGCACACTTCCCCAACTCAATCCAATGCCATCCAAGCCCTAAATGAAGTCGAAATTCAACAGAGCACACAGAAAACAGTAGATTATTAAAGTTGTGGCTACCTGCTCTGGTCCTAGTGGATGAAAGCAGGCCTGTTGGCACACAAGGCCAGGCAAGCTTGCAGGCCTAGGCCTCAAAATGGCCACCAGCCACATGGCCAGGCCCAACAACATCACAAAGGCCACCCCAAAAAACACACTTCCCCAACTCAATCCAATGCCATCCATGCCCTAAACGTGCTTGAAAATGAAATACATTAAAAAAACAAAAGGAACAGTTGCTTCATCATGTACACACACCCATGAGGCCATGCCCATGGCTAGCTCGGGCCTACTACTACAACCCACAAAATAAAAAAAAATAAAAAAGGAATGATGATAATTAATTAATTATCAAAAATAAATTGTAGTTACAACAACTGCAATGCCCACAATCAAACACAACAACCACTTACTTGTAAAATATCCTATTCCAAAAATCCTGAAATCCAATTGCAATGATGCAGCAGACAAAAAGAGTGATCTTTCCAGCTCCAAATCCAAAGGCAGAATGAACAGGAGATGGACAAAGCACTGGGAGGAGCCTGCTGGACAGGAACAGGAAGTTGGAGATTCTGTGTCACTTCCTCCCTCTCTCCACCTTTTAAAAAAATGACTCCTTGCACAAAAAAGGAAAGCCAAATGTCAATGTAAGGAGTTCTTTTCATCCAAAATCAGCATTTGCAGATGGTTTCATGCTGCTAGAGCCGATATTCCTCTCCAAATTGAAAATTTTACGTTGTTGAGTTCTCGAGCTTCACATTGCTTCCGCCGGCGTGACGAAAACGACATTATCGCGTTCTCTTCTTTGTCCGTGTCGCGTTGGTTATGTCCTGTTCGCGTTCGATTACACGTGCCCGCGTCCTCATCCTCTGGCTCGCGATGTAGAATGACATGTTCGAGATCTCAATCTTCTCATACTCGCGCGGTGCATGATCGCGAGAAGAAAGACGATATCGCGCGACAAATGACGTGATCGCGTGACAAATGACGTTAATGCGGCCGAGAACTCTCGCGAGACAGCGCAAAAAGGCTACCAAAATCCAACATCTCGTGGAGAACGCGACCGGGTCAAGAAAACTTGTCGGAGAACGCAGGGATTCAGGTAAGGCAATCGCGCGCGCGCGAGAATGTATTATTTTACAGCGCGAGCAAGAAACAAATTATCGCTAAGCTGCGGAATGCGGAAATTTTGACATTTTCGCGCTTTCCGCGGAACGCGAAAATGCCAAAATATCGCAATTTCCGCGAACGGAACGGAATTTTGGCCCAGGCCTAGTTACAAGGCCATTTTCATTTCTGGTGCTATGCAGCAATTTTAAGATCCTCTTAAGAGTTTCCTGTTGCTCAAATAGGTGTAATTTCTGATAATTAAATGTTTCCCTGGTCTCCATTGCTTGCTTTTGCTTGCGAGAAAGTGTCACTCATAGTCGTTGAAATGTCACTCATAATTACACTGAAATTATGAAAATGTCACACATAACAATCTGAAACCTTGGCAGCTATGCAAACAGAAGCCGGACGCGTTAGGGTGCAACATGGACACCAGTGGCGTGGGCTGATAAAAAGCAGTCCGCGCTAGGCATGTTAGATTACTTATGTTTTCTGCGGGGTGGGAGGCAGCACAGGGGGCAGTTAACATGGACAGTGGCGGGTGGCCATTTGGGCGGTCTGTTTACCGAGTGCAGCAGATGTGCTTGATTGTACTCAGAAGTAGTATATATCAATTAGGAACCATTGGTGTCTGGGGATCGACTATTCAAGTTGCCAAACGAGCCAGATTTAGTAGGCTCATTGATTTTTTAAAACGTTTGCGCCTCACAATTCTCTGCGAGCAGCGAGGGGTCATGACGTCTGCAGCTGTAGACGTGGGAGAGGTGGGGCTTGTGTGCAGTGCTGCACATTCCATTTAAACATAAAGAAACAGTAACTAAACATTTTAAATGCACAGGTGCACCATAAGTAACTATACATATTTTAAACGCACATGCGCAATGAAAATAAAAAGAAGCCTACTACAAAAACCCTTGTAAAAGGCAGTGGGCCCATTGGCCAGGCTAGACCCTCCTCGGTGTGTTGGCCCCACCCACAGGCCTCCCTTTGAAGGAAAGACGCCGGGAGGGGAACAGTCAGTAAGAGACACTTATGCAGCACATTAGCTGCATTTATGTAACTCACTGTTCCAGACACGAGGTCAGCGTGTTCGGAATAAGCTCTCCCAGGACTTATGAGTTTTGTTTTGCAGTAGGACCCCAGTGTCAGAGTTGCTGGGGCAAGGGTGGAGTGAGGTGCCCGATATGGGAGTATAAAAATCAACATTGGTTTTGAAACTAAAGTGGTCTTGAAAGCCCAAGCATCACTTTCTACAGGGGACAGCATGTCTTAACAAGCCAGTTTCTTGCTTTTCTTTTGTGACTGTACCTTTAAGACTCTTGAATTTCATTTGGCTGTAGTCGAAATGACCATCTGTTGTGCTCCGATTGGAGCTTCTGTAACAGGGGAGATCTGCTGCTTTTTGAGAGCAGGCGCACTGTCTCGTCCATCCTACTCGCAGCCCGAGTACATGAATCAATCAATCAATCATAGCATTTGTAAAGCGAACTACATACCCGTGAGGGTCTCAAGGCGCTGGGGGTGGGAATGCTGCTACTGTGCGAAGAGCCAGGTCTTGAGGAGTCTCCTGAAGGTTAGAAGGTCTTCGGTCTGCCGTAGGCGGATGGGGAGGGTGTTCCACATCTTGGCGATGAGGTGGGAGAATGATCTGCCGCCAGCGGTCACTCTTCAGATGCGGGGGACGGTGACGAGGGCGTGGTCTGCGGAGCGGAGCTGGCGGGCTGGGGTGTAGAGGCCGAGTCGTCTGTTGAGGTATGCTGGTCCAGTGTCGTGGAGTGCCTTGTGTGCGTGGGTGAGGAGCTTGAAGGTAATCCTCTTGTTGATGGGAAGCCAGTGCAGGTCTTTCAGGTGGGGTGTGATGTGGCTGCAGCGGGGGATGTCAAGGATCAGGCATGCAGAGGCGTTCTGGATGCATTGGAGTTGTTTCAGGAGTTTGGCCGGGGCTCCTGCGTAGAGTGCGTTGCCGTAGTCCAGTCTACTGCTGACGAGGGCCTGGGTGACCGTCCTTCTAGTTTCGGTGGGGATCCACTTGAAGATCCTGCGAAGCATGCGGAGGGTGTTGAAGCAGGAGGAGGAGATGGCGTTGACCTGCTTTGTCATGGAGGGTGTGAAGTCGAGGGTGATCCCTAGGTTTTGTGCGTGGTTGGTGGGTGTAGGGGGTGCTCCTAGTGCCGTCAGCCACCAGGAGTCGTCCTAGGCCGAGGGGGTGAAGACGAGGATGAGGACCTCCGTCTTGTCGGAGTTCAGCTTCAGTCGGCTGTTCCTCATCCAGTCAGCGACGGCCTTCATTCCTTCGTGGAGGTTGGTTTTGGCATTGTGGGGGTCCTTGGTGAGCGAGAGGATCAGCTGAGTGTCGTCGGCGTAGGAGATGATGTTTAGGTCTGCTGTCGGGTGACGTGGGCGAGTGGTGCCATGTAGACGTTGAAAACGTTGGGCTGAGAGATGAGCCTTGGGGTACGCCGCAGATGATCTCGGTGGCTTTGGAGCGGAAGGGGGGGAGGTGGACGCTCTGGGTTCTCCCGGAGAGGAAGGAGGTGGTCCAGTCCAGGGCCTTCTCTTGGATTCCGGCGTCGTGGGGGCGTGCTCTTAGTGTGCGGTGGCAGACTGTGTCAAAAGTTGCTGACAGGTCCAGGAGGATGAGGACCGCGGTTTCTCCGTTGTTGAGCATGATCCTGATGTCGTCGGTGGCAGCGATGAGGGCAGTTTTGGTGCTGTGGTTGCTGCGGAACCCGGACCTGGAAGGGGCCAAGATTTTGTTCTCTTCGAGGAAGCTGGTCAGTTGTTTGTTTATGGCCTTTTCGATGACCTTCGCCGGGAACGGGAGCACGGAGATGGGTCAGAAGTTCTTGAGGTTCTTGGGGTCCACCTTGGGTTTCTTTAGTAAGGCGTTGATCTCAGCGTGCTTTCAGCTCTCTGGGAAGGTCGCTGTCTCGAAGGAGATGTTGATGGTTTTCCGGAGGTGGAGTGCGATGGTGCTGCTGGCTTTGTTGAAGATGGGGTGTGGGAAGGGGTCTTCTGGGGATCCGGAGTGGACGGTGTTCATGATCTTGATGGTGTCGTCGTCGTTGATGTTGGTCCAGGCGAGCAGGCGGTTCGTGCGAGTGGTGGTCGTGGGAGCAGGGGTGTCGACTGTTGCCGGGGTGGCGAAGCTATCGTGGATGTCTGCGATCTTGCGATGGAAGAAGGTGGCCAGCGAGTCACACAGGTCTTGAGATGATGGGATGTTGTTGGTGTTGGAGCTGGGGTTGGAGAGTTCATTCACGATGCATTTGCTGTTGTGTGCGTTGTTGTCTAGGCGGTCTCTGAAGGCGGTCCTTTTGGCGGATCTGATGAGTTGGTGGTGTCGGCGGGTGGCGTTCCTGTGGGCTGTGTAGCTTTCCGGTGTTCTTTCGCGGGCCCAGTTTTTTTCTAGTTTTCGACAGGTTCGCTTGGCGGCCTGGAGGTCTTCGGTGAACCAGCTGGCTCTCTTGCTGGTGTGGGTGTTGGGGGGTTTCTTGAGCGGGGCGAGGGTGTTGGTGCAGTCGTTGATCCATTGTCTGAGGCTGTGGGCAGCGGCGTCGGTCATGTCTGCAGGTGGGCTCTGGGCGAGGGCGGCGGTTAGCTGGTCCTTGGTGATCTTTCCCCAGCTGCGGCGAGGCATCTGCTGGGTGAGGTGGTGTGTGGTGGGTTTCCGGAAGGTGAAGTGGATGCAGCTGTGGTCGGTCCAGTTGAGTTCGGTGGTGCGGTCGAAGGAGATGTGGGTGCTCGCTGAGAAGATGGGGTCGAGCGTGTGGCCGGCGGAGTGAGTGGGTGCTGTGAATAAGCATGAAAAGGAAGGAATTTAGGAATATCAACTTACCCGGGCGGCGAGTGGGATTTGTGTTGTTACAGCGCCCGGGGGCAAGACAGGAATGAGATGCTGCTAGTCGCCGGCGCCAATGGCAAGTTTGTGTTCATTGATTTCAGCAGCCGTGCATTACAAGAGAAACCTGAAGTTGCCTCGCACATCTCTTAAAAGCACAGTGCTTTGAAAATATATCACTTTATGAGCAGCGTTAATGGCGAGCCTGCCATTCTTAAAGCAAAACACATACGATAAAGCGCTCCCGCAATGCTTAACAAACACACAAGAGCTTCCAGGAAATCATGTGCCTGTAGAAACTCACAAGCGGTTCCAGGAAATCATGTCCCTGTAGTAGGAACAAGCTGTCGCCACGCCATTGCTCGAATGGGAAAAAAAAATAGGAAAGTGAAAGCGCGCCATGTACCTCTTTTGACTCTTTGTGCACTTTTCTTGCTTCATTCTGCACCCCTCTTGTTTCTTTATGCACTCGTCTTCCCTCTTTCTGTACCTTTCCTGTCTGTTTTTGCATCTCACTTGCCTCTTTCTGCACTTTTCTTGCTTTTTTCTACACCTCTGTCGCTTCTTTCAGCAATTCTCTTGCCTCTTTGTGCAGTCCCCTAGCCTGTTTCTGCACTTCTCTTGCCTCTTTCTGCACCCCTGTTGTCTCTTTCTGCACTCGTCTTCCCTCTTTCTGTACCTTTCCTGCCTGTTTTTGTATCTCACTTGCCTCTTTGTGCACTTCTCTTACCTGTTTCTGCACTTCTCTTGCCTCTTTTTGCACCACTGTTGGCTCTTTCTGCACCTCACTTGCTCCTTTCTACACTTCTCTTGCCACTTTCTGCACCCTTGTTGCTTCATTCTGCACTTTCCAGGCTTCTTCTGCACCCCTCTTGTCTCTTTATGTACCTCTTTTGCCTCTTTCTAAACTTTTCTTGCCTTTATCTGCACCTCTCTTCCCTCTTTCTACACGTCTGTTACCTCTTTCTGCACCTCATGTGCTTCTTTCTGCACACCTGTTGTATCTTTCTGCACTCACCTTCCCTCTTTCTGTACCTTTCTTGCCTGTTTTTGCATCTCACTTGCTTCTTTCTGCACTTTTCTTGCTTCTTTCTACAACTCTGTGGCTTCTTTCAGCAATTCTCTTGCCTCTTTGTGCACTTCTCTTGCCTGTTTCTGCACTTCTCTTGCCTCTTTCTGCATGCACCCCTATTGCTTCATTCTGCACTTTCCATGCTTATTTCTGCACTTGTCTTGCTTCTTTCTGCACACCTGTTGTCTCTTTATGCACCTCTTATGCCTCTTTCTGCACTTTTCTTGTGTTTTTCTGCACCTTTCTTCCCTCTTTATGCACGTCTCTTGCCTCTTTCTGCACCTCATTTGCTATTTCCTGCACCCCTGTTGCCTCTTTCTGCTCCTCATGTGCTTCTTTCTGTACCCCTGTTGTCTCTTTCTGCACTCATCTTCCCTCTTTCTGTACCTTATCTGCCTGTTTTTGCATCTCACTTGCCTCTTTCTGCACTTTTCTTGCTTCTTTCTACACCCCTGTTGCTTCTTTCAGCAATTCTCTTGCCTCTTTGTGCACTTCTCTTGCCTGTTTCTAAACCTCTCTTGCCTCTTTTTGCACCTCTGTTGGCCCTTTCTGCACCTCACTTGCTCCTTCCTACACTCACTTCTTTTGCCTCTTTCTGCACCCCTGTTGCTTCATCTGCACACTGCATACTTCTTTCTGCACCTGTCTTGCTCCTTTCTGCACCCCTGTTGTCTCGTTATGTACCTCTTTTGCCTTTTTCTGCACTTTTCTTGCATTTTTCTGCACCTCTCTCCCCTCTTTCTGCACGTCTGTTGCCTCTTTCCGCACCTCATTTGCTTCTTTCTGCACCCCTGTTGTCTCTTTCTGCACTCGTCTTCCATCTTTCTGAACCTTTCCTGCCTGTTTTTGCATCTCACTTGCTTTTTTCTGCAGTTTTCTTGCTTCTTTATACATCTCTGGTGCTTCTTTCAGCAATTCTCTTTCCTCTTTGTGCACTTCTCTTGTCTGTTTCTGCACTTCTCTTGCCTCTTTCTGCACCCCTGCTGCTTCATACTTCACTTTCCATGCTTCTTTCTGCACTTGCCTTGTTTCTTTCTGCACCCCTGTTGTCTCTTTATGTACCTCTTTTGACTCTTTATGCACTTTTCTTGCCTTTTCCTGCATCTCCCTTCCCTCTTTCTGCACGTCTGTTGCCTCTTTCTGCACCTCAGTTGCTTTTTTCTGCACCCTTGTTGTCTCTTTATGCACTTGTCTTCTCTCTTTCTGTACCTCTCCTGCCTATTTTTGCATCTGACTTGCCTCTTTCTGCACCTTTCTTGCTTCTTTCTACACATCTGTTGCTTCTTTCAGCAATTCTCTTGCCTCTTTGTGCACATCTCTTGCCTTTTTCTGCACTTCTCTTGCCTCTTTCTGCACCCCTGTTGCTTAATTCTGCACTTTCCATGCTTCTTTCTGCAACTGTATTGCCTCTTTCTGCACCCCTCTTGTCTCTTTATGTACCTCTTTCTAAACTTTTCTTGACTTTATCTGCACTGCTCTTCCCTCTTTCTGCACGTCTGTTACCTCTTTCTGCACACATTTGCTTCTTTCTGCACCCTTGTTGTATCTTTCTGCACTCATCTTCCCTCTTTCTGTACCTTTCCTGCCTGTTTTTGCATCTCACTTGCTTCTTTCTGCACTTTTCTTGCTTCTTTCTACACCTCTGTGGCTTCTTTCAGCAATTATCTTGCCTCTTTGTGCACTTCTCTTGCCTGTTTCTGCACTTCTCTTGCCTCTTTCTGCACCCCTGTTGCTTCATTCTGCACTTTCCATGCTTATTTCTGCACTTGTCTTGCTTCTTTCTGCACCCCTGTTGTCTCTTTATGCACCTCTTATGCCTCTTTCCGCACTTTTCTTGCATTTTTCTGCACCTTTCTTCCCTCTTTATGCATGTCTGTTGCCTCTTTCTGCACCTCATTTGCTTCTTTCTGCACCCCTGTTGTCTCTTTCTGCACTCATCTTCCCTCTTTCTGTACCTTTCCTGTCTGTTTTTGCATCTCACTTCCCTCTTTCTGCACTTTTCTTGCTTCTTTCTACACACCTGTTGCTTCTTTCAGCAATTCTCTTGCCTCTTTGTGCACTTCTCTTGCCGGTTTCTAAACCTCTCTTGCCTCTTTTTGCACCTCTGTTGGCCCTTTCTGCACCTCACTTGCTCCTTCCTACACTTCTCTTGCCTCTTTCTGCACCCCTGTTGCTTCACCTGCACACTCCATACTTCTTTCTGCACCTGTCTTGCTTCTTTCTGCACCCCTGTTGTCTCGTTATGTACTTCTTTTGCCTTTTCCTGCACTTTTCGTGCCTTTTTCTGCACCTCTCTCCCCTCTTTCTGCACGTCTGTTGCCTCTTTCTGCACCTCATTTGCTTCTTTCTGCACCCCTGTTGTCTCTTTCTGCACTCGTCTTCCCTCTTTCTGTACCTTTCCTGCCTGTTTTTGCATCTCACTTGCTTTGTTTTGCAGTTTTCTTGCTTCTTTCTACATCTCTGGTGCTTCCTTCAGCAATTCTCTTTCCTCTTTGTGCTCTACTCTTGCCTGTTTCTGCACTTCTCTTGCCTCTTTCTGCACCCCTGTTGCTTAATTCTGCACTTTCCACGCTTCTTTCTGCACTTGCCTTGTTTCTTTCTGCACCCCTGTTGTCTCTTTATGTACCTCTTTTGACTCTTTGTGCACTTTTCTTGCCTTTTCCTGCACCTCCCTTGCTTCTTTCTGCACCCTTGTTGTTTCTTTATGCACTTGTCTTCTCTCTTTCTGTACCTTTCCTGCCTGTTTTTGCATCTGACTTGCCTCTTTCTGCACTTTTCTTGCTTCTTACTACACCCCTGTTGCTTCTTTCAGCAATTCTCTAGCCTCTTTGTGCACATCTCTTGCCTGTTTCTGCACTTCTCTTGCCTCTTTCTGCACCCCTGTTGCTTCATTCTGCTCATTTCATGCTTCTTTCTGCACCTGTCTTGCTTCTTTCTGCACCCCTGTTGTCTCTTTATGTATCTCTTTTGCCTCTTTCTGCACTTTTCTTGCCTTTTTCTGCACCTCTCTTCCCTCTTTCTGTATGTCTGCTACCTCTTTCTACACCTCATTTGCTTCTTTCTGCACCCCTGTTGTCTCTTTCTGCACTCGTCTTCCCTCTTTTGTACCTTTCCTGCCTGTTTTTGCATCTCACTTGCTTCTTTCTGCACTTTTCTTGCTTCTCTCTACACCTCTGTGGCTTCTTTCAGCAATTCTCTTGAATCTTTGTGCACTTCTCTTGCCTGTTTCTGCACTTCTCTTGCCTCTTTCTGCACCCCTGTTGCTTCATTCTGCACTTTCCATGCTTCTTTCTGCACTTGTCTTGCTTCTTTCTGCACCCCTGTTGTCTCTTTCTGCACCTCTCTTCCCTTTTCTGCACGTCTGTTGCCTCTTTCTGCAACTCACTTGCTTCTTTCTGCACCCCTGTTGTCTCGTTATGTAGCTCTTTTGCCTTTTCCTGCACTTTTCGTGCCTTTTTCTGCACCTCTCTCCCCTCTTTCTGCACGTCTGTTGCCTCTTTCTGCACCTCATTTGCTTCTTTCTGCACCCCTGTTGTCTCTTTCTGCACTCGTCTTCCCTCTTTTGTACCTTTCCTGCCTGTTTTTGCATCTCACTTGCTTCTTTCTGCACTTTTCTTGCTTCTCTCTACACCTCTGTGGCTTCTTTCAGCAATTCTCTTGAATCTTTGTGCACTTCTCTTGCCTGTTTCTGCACTTCTCTTGCCTCTTTCTGCACCCCTGTTGCTTAATTCTGCACTTTCCACGCTTCTTTCTGCACTTGCCTTGTTTCTTTCTGCACCCCTGTTGTCTCTTTATGTACCTCTTTTGACTCTTTGTGCACTTTTCTTGCCTTTTCCTGCACCTCCCTTGCTTCTTTCTGCACCCTTGTTGTTTCTTTATGCACTTGTCTTCTCTCTTTCTGTACCTTTCCTGCCTGTTTTTGCATCTGACTTGCCTCTTTCTGCACTTTTCTTGCTTCTTACTACACCCCTGTTGCTTCTTTCAGCAATTCTCTAGCCTCTTTGTGCACATCTCTTGCCTGTTTCTGCACTTCTCTTGCCTCTTTCTGCACCCCTGTTGCTTCATTCTGCTCATTTCATGCTTCTTTCTGCACCTGTCTTGCTTCTTTCTGCACCCCTGTTGTCTCTTTATGTATCTCTTTTGCCTCTTTCTGCACTTTTCTTGCCTTTTTCTGCACCTCTCTTCCCTCTTTCTGTATGTCTGCTACCTCTTTCTGCACCTCATTTGCTTCTTTCTGCACCCCTGTTGTCTCTTTCTGCACTCGTCTTCCCTCTTTTGTACCTTTCCTGCCTGTTTTTGCATCTCACTTGCTTCTTTCTGCACTTTTCTTGCTTCTCTCTACACCTCTGTGGCTTCTTTCAGCAATTCTCTTGAATCTTTATGCACTTCTCTTGCCTGTTTCTGCACTTCTCTTGCCTCTTTCTGCACCCCTGTTGCTTCATTCTGCACTTTCCATGCTTCTTTCTGCACTTGTCTTGCTTCTTTCTACACCCCTGTTTTCTCTTTCTGCACCTCTCTTCCCTTTTCTGCATGTCTGTTGCCTCTTTCTGCAACTCACTTGCTTCTTTCTGCACCCCTGTTGTCTCGTTATGTACCTCTTTTGCCTTTTCCTGCACTTTTCGTGCCTTTTTCTGCACCTCTCTCCCCTCTTTCTGCACGTCTGTTGCCTCTTTCTGCACCTCATTTGCTTCTTTCTGCACCCATGTTGTCTCTTTCTGCACTCGTCTTCCCTCTTTCTGTACCTTTCCTGCCTGTTTTTTCATCTCACTTGCTTCTTTATACATCTCTGGTGCTTCTTTCAGCAATTCTCTTTCCTCTTTGTGCTCTACTCTTGCCTGTTTCTGCACTTCTCTTGCCTCTTTCTGCACCCCTGTTGCTTAATTCTGCACTTTCCACGCTTCTTTCTGCACTTGCCTTGTTTCTTTCTGCACCCCTGTTGTCTCTTTATGTACCTCTTTTGACTCTTTGTGCACTTTTCTTGCCTTTTCCTGCACCTCCCTTGCTTCTTTCTGCACCCTTGTTGTTTCTTTATGCACTTGTCTTCTCTCTTTCTGTACCTTTCCTGCCTGTTTTTGCATCTGACTTGCCTCTTTCTGCACTTTTCTTGCTTCTTACTACACCCCTGTTGCTTCTTTCAGCAATTCTCTAGCCTCTTTGTGCACATCTCTTGCCTGTTTCTGCACTTCTCTTGCCTCTTTCTGCACCCCTGTTGCTTCATTCTGCTCATTTCATGCTTCTTTCTGCACCTGTCTTGCTTCTTTCTGCACCCCTGTTGTCTCTTTATGTACCTCTTTTGACTCTTTGTGCACTTTTCTTGCCTTTTCCTGCACCTCACTTACTTCTTTCTGCACCCTTGTTGTTTCTTTATGCACTTGTCTTCTCTCTTTCTCTACCTTTCCTGCCTGTTTTTGCATCTGACTTGCCTCTTTCTGCACTTTTCTTGCTTCTTACTACACCCCTGTTGCTTCTTTCAGCAATTCTCTAGCCTCTTTGTGCACATCTCTTGCCTGTTTCTGCACTTCTCTTGCCTCTTTCTGCACCCCTGTTGCTTCATTCTGCTCATTTCATGCTTCTTTCTGCACCTGTCTTGCTTCTTTCTGCACCCCTGTTGTCTCTTTATGTATCTCTTTTGCCTCTTTCTGCACTTTTCTTGCCTTTTTCTGCACCTCTCTTCCCTCTTTCTGTATGTCTGCTACCTCTTTCTGCACCTCATTTGCTTCTTTCTGCACCCCTGTTGTCTCTTTCTGCACTCGTCTTCCCTCTTTTGTACCTTTCCTGCCTGTTTTTGCATCTCACTTGCTTCTTTCTGCACTTTTCTTGCTTCTCTCTACACCTCTGTGGCTTCTTTCAGCAATTCTCTTGAATCTTTGTGCACTTCTCTTGCCTGTTTCTGCACTTCTCTTGCCTCTTTCTGCACCCCTGTTGCTTCATTCTGCACTTTCCATGCTTCTTTCTGCACTTGTCTTGCTTCTTTCTGCACCCCTGTTGTCTCTTTCTGTACCTCTCTTCCCTTTTCTGCACGTCTGTTGCCTCTTTCTGCAACTCACTTGCTTCTTTCTGCACCCCTGTTGTCTCATTCTGCACTCGAGTGCCCTCTTTCTGTACCTTTCCTGCCTTTTTTTGCATCTCACTTGCCTCTTTCTGCACTTTTCTCGCTTCTTTCTACACCCCTGTTGCTTCTTTCAGCAATTCTCTTGACTCTTTGTGCACTTCTCTTACCTGTTTCTGCTCTTCTCTTGCCTCTTTTCGCACCTCTGTTGGCTCTTTCTGCACCTCACGTGCTCCTTTCTACTCTTCTCTTGCCTCTTTCTGCACCCCTGTTGCTTCATTCTGCACTTTCCATGCTTCTTCTGCACCTGTCTTGCTTCTTTCTGCACCCCTGTTGTCTCGTTATGTACCTCTTTTGCCTTTTCCTGCACTTTTCGTGCCTTTTTCTGCACCTCTCTCCCCTCTTTCTGCACGTCTGTTGCCTCTTTCTGCACCTCATTTGCTTCTTTCTGCACCCCTGTTGTCTCTTTCTGCACTCGTCTTCCCTCTTTCTGTACCTTTCCTGCCTGTTTTTGCATCTCACTTGCTTTGTTTTGCAGTTTTCTTGCTTCTTTCTACATCTCTGGTGCTTCCTTCAGCAATTCTCTTTCCTCTTTGTGCTCTACTCTTGCCTGTTTCTGCACTTCTCCTGCCTCTTTCTGCACCCCTGTTGCTTCATTCTGCACTTTCCATGCTTCTTTCTGCACTTCCCTTATTTCTTTCTGCACCCCTGTTGTCTCTTTATGTACCTCTTTTGACTCTTTATGCACTTTTCTTGCCTTTTCCTGCATCTCCCTTCCCTCTTTCTGCACGTCTGTTGCCTCTTTCTGCACCTCAGTTGCTTTTTTCTGCACCCTTGTTGTCTCTTTATGCACTTGTCTTCTCTCTTTCTGTACCTCTCCTGCCTATTTTTGCATCTGACTTGCCTCTTTCTGCACTTTTCTTGCTTCTTTCTACACCCCTGTTGCTTCTTTCAGCAATTCTCTTGCCTCTTTGTGCACTTCTCTTGCCTGTTTCTAAACCTCTCTTGCCTCTTTTTGCACCTCTTTTGGCCCTTTCTGCACCTCACTTGCTCCTTCCTACACTTCTCTTGCCTCTTTCTGCACCCCTGTTGCTTCATCTGCACACTCCATACTTCTTTCTGCACCTGTCTTGCTTCTTTCTGCACCCCTGTTGTCTCGTTATGTACCTCTTTTGCCTTTTCCTGCACTTTTCGTGCCTTTTTCTGCACCTCTCTCCCCTCTTTCTGCACGTCTGTTGCCTCTTTCTGCACCTCATTTGCTTCTTTCTGCACCCCTGTTGTCTCTTTCTGCACTCGTCTTCCCTCTTTCTGTACCTTTCCTGCCTGTTTTTGCATCTCACTTGCTTTGTTTTGCAGTTTTCTTGCTTCTTTCTACATCTCTGGTGCTTCCTTCAGCAATTCTCTTTCCTCTTTGTGCTCTACTCTTGCCTGTTTCTGCACTTCTCTTGCCTCTTTCTGCACCCCTGTTGCTTAATTCTGCACTTTCCACGCTTCTTTCTGCACTTGCCTTGTTTCTTTCTGCACCCCTGTTGTCTCTTTATGTACCTCTTTTGACTCTTTATGCACTTTTCTTGCCTTTTCCTGCATCTCCCTTCCCTCTTTCTGCACGTCTGTTGCCTCTTTCTGCACCTCAGTTGCTTTTTTCTGCACCCTTGTTGTCTCTTTATGCACTTGTCTTCTCTCTTTCTGTACCTCTCCTGCCTATTTTTGCATCTGACTTGCCTCTTTCTGCACTTTTCTTGCTTCTTTCTACACCCCTGTTGCTTCTTTCAGCAATTCTCTTGCCTCTTTGTGCACTTCTCTTGCCGGTTTCTAAACCTCTCTTACCTCTTTTTGCACCTCTGTTGGCCCTTTCCAGTTGCTCCTTCCTACACTTCTCTTGCCTCTTTCTGCACCCCTGTTGCTTCATCTGCATACTCCATACTTCTTTCTGCACCTGTCTTGCTTCTTTCTGCACCCCTGTTGTCTCGTTATGTACCTCTTTTGCCTTTTCTGCACTTTTATTGCCTTTTTCTGCACCTCCCTCCCCTCTTTCTGCAATTATGTTGCCTCTTTCTGCACCTCATTTGCTTCTTTCTGTACCCCTGTTGTTTCATTCTGCACTCGTTTTCCCTCTTTCTGTACCTTTCCTGCCTGTTTTTGCATCTCACTTGCTTTTTTCTGCAGTTTTCTTGCTTCTTTCTACATCTCTGGTGCTTCTTTCAACAATTCTCTTTCCTCTTTGTGCACTTCTCTTGCCTGTTTCTGCACTTCTCCTGCCTCTTTCTGCACCCCTGTTGCTTCATTCTGCACTTTCCATGCTTCTTTCTGCACTTGCCTTATTTCTTTCTGCACCCCTGTTGTCTCTTTATGTACCTCTTTTGACTCTTTATGCACTTTTCTTGCCTTTTCCTGCATCTGCCTTCCCTCTTTCTGCACGTCTGCTGCCTCTTTCTGCACCTCCTTGCTTCTTTCTGCACCCTTGTTGTCTCTTTCTGCACTCATCTTCCCTCTTTCTGTACCTTTCCTGTCTGTTTTTGCATCTCACTTGCCTCTTTCTGCACTTTTCTTGCTTCTTTCTACACCCCTGTTGCTTCTTTCAGCATTTCTCTTGCCTCTTTGTGCACTTCTCTTGCCTGTTTCTAAACCTCTCTTGCCTCTTTTTGCACCTCTGTTGGCCCTTTCTGCACCTCACTTGCTCCTTCCTACACTTCTCTTGCCTCTTTCTGCACCCCTGTTGCTTCATCTGCACACTCCATACTTCTTTCTGCACCTGTCTTGCTTCTTTCTGCACCCCTGTTGTCTCGTTATGTACCTCTTTTGCCTTTTCCTGCACTTTTCGTGCCTTTTTCTGCACCTCTCTCCCCTCTTTCTGCACGTCTGTTGCCTCTTTCTGCACCTCATTTGCTTCTTTCTGCACCCCTGTTGTCTCTTTCTGCACTCGTCTTCCCTCTTTCTGTACCTTTCCTGCCTGTTTTTGCATCTCACTTGCTTTGTTTTGCAGTTTTCTTGCTTCTTTCTACATCTCTGGTGCTTCCTTCGGCAATTCTCTTTCCTCTTTGTGCTCTACTCTTGCCTGTTTCTGCACTTCTCTTGCCTCTTTCTGCACCCCTGTTGCTTAATTCTGCACTTTCCACGCTTCTTTCTGCACTTGCCTTGTTTCTTTCTGCACCCCTGTTGTCTCTTTATGTACCTCTTTTGACTCTTTGTGCACTTTTCTTGCCTTTTCCTGCACCTCCCTTGCTTCTTTCTGCACCCTTGTTGTTTCTTTATGCACTTGTCTTCTCTCTTTCTGTACCTTTCCTGCCTGTTTTTGCATCTGACTTGCCTCTTTCTGCACTTTTCTTGCTTCTTACTACACCCCTGTTGCTTCTTTCAGCAATTCTCTAGCCTCTTTGTGCACATCTCTTGCCTGTTTCTGCACTTCTCTTGCCTCTTTCTTCACCCCTGTTGCTTCATTCTGCTCATTTCATGCTTCTTTCTGCACCTGTCTTGCTTCTTTCTGCACCCCTGTTGTCTCTTTATGTATCTCTTTTGCCTCTTTCTGCACTTTTCTTGCCTTTTTCTGCACCTCTCTTCCCTCTTTCTGTATGTCTGCTACCTCTTTCTGCACCTCATTTGCTTCTTTATGCACCCCTGTTGTCTCTTTCTGCACTCGTCTTCCCTCTTTTGTACCTTTCCTGCCTGTTTTTGCATCTCACTTGCTTCTTTCTGCACTTTTCTTGCTTCTCTCTACACCTCTGTGGCTTCTTTCAGCAATTCTCTTGAATCTTTGTGCCCTTCTCTTGCCTGTTTCTGCACTTCTCTTGCCTCTTTCAGCACCCCTGTTGCTTCATTCTGCACTTTCCATGCTTCTTTCTGCACTTGTCTTGCTTCTTTCTGCACCCCTGTTGTCTCTTTCTGCACCTCTC
This sequence comes from Triturus cristatus, assembly GCF_964204655.1. Classification (NCBI taxonomy): domain Eukaryota; kingdom Metazoa; phylum Chordata; class Amphibia; order Caudata; family Salamandridae; genus Triturus; species Triturus cristatus. The sequence continues at coordinate 606,536,034 of NC_140594.1, forward strand.
TTCCCTTTTCTGCACGTCTGTTGCCTCTTTCTGCAACTCACTTGCTTCTTTCTGCACCCCTGTTGTCTCGTGATGTACCTCTTTTGCCTTTTCCTGCACTTTTCGTGCCTTTTTCTGCACCTCTCTCCCCTCTTTCTGCACGTCTGTTGCCTCTTTCTGCACCTCATTTGCTTCTTTCTGCACCCCTGTTGTCTCTTTCTGCACTCGTCTTCCCTCTTTTGTACCTTTCCTGCCTGTTTTTGCATCTCACTTGCTTCTTTCTGCACTTTTCTTGCTTCTCTCTACACCTCTGTGGCTTCTTTCAGCAATTCTCTTGAATCTTTGTGCACTTCTCTTGCCTGTTTCTGCACTTCTCTTGCCTCTTTCTGCACCCCTGTTGCTTAATTCTGCACTTTCCACGCTTCTTTCTGCACTTGCCTTGTTTCTTTCTGCACCCCTGTTGTCTCTTTATGTACCTCTTTTGACTCTTTGTGCACTTTTCTTGCCTTTTCCTGCACCTCCCTTGCTTCTTTCTGCACCCTTGTTGTTTCTTTATGCACTTGTCTTCTCTCTTTCTGTACCTTTCCTGCCTGTTTTTGCATCTGACTTGCCTCTTTCTGCACTTTTCTTGCTTCTTACTACACCCCTGTTGCTTCTTTCAGCAATTCTCTAGCCTCTTTGTGCACATCTCTTGCCTGTTTCTGCACTTCTCTTGCCTCTTTCTGCACCCCTGTTGCTTCATTCTGCTCATTTCATGCTTCTTTCTGCACCTGTCTTGCTTCTTTCTGCACCCCTGTTGTCTCTTTATGTATCTCTTTTGCCTCTTTCTGCACTTTTCTTGCCTTTTTCTGCACCTCTCTTCCCTCTTTCTGTATGTCTGCTACCTCTTTCTGCACCTCATTTGCTTCTTTCTGCACCCCTGTTGTCTCTTTCTGCACTCGTCTTCCCTCTTTTGTACCTTTCCTGCCTGTTTTTGCATCTCACTTGCTTCTTTCTGCACTTTTCTTGCTTCTCTCTACACCTCTGTGGCTTCTTTCAGCAATTCTCTTGAATCTTTGTGCACTTCTCTTGCCTGTTTCTGCACTTCTCTTGCCTCTTTCTGCACCCCTGTTGCTTCATTCTGCACTTTCCATGCTTCTTTCTGCACTTGTCTTGCTTCTAACTGCACCCCTGTTGTCTCTTTCTGCACCTCTCTTCCCTTTTCTGCATGTCTGTTGCCTCTTTCTGCAACTCACTTGCTTCTTTCTGCACCCCTGTTGTCTCGTTATGTACCTCTTTTGCCTTTTCCTGCACTTTTCGTGCCTTTTTCTGCACCTCTCTCCCCTCTTTCTGCACGTCTGTTGCCTCTTTCTGCACCTCATTTGCTTCTTTCTGCACCCCTGTTGTCTCTTTCTGCACTCGTCTTCCCTCTTTCTGTACCTTTCCTGCCTGTTTTTGCATCTCACTTGCTTTGTTTTGCAGTTTTCTTGCTTCTTTCTACATCTCTGGTGCTTCCTTCAGCAATTCTCTTTCCTCTTTGTGCTCTACTCTTGCCTGTTTCTGCACTTCTCCTGCCTCTTTCTGCACCCCTGTTGCTTCATTCTGCACTTTCCATGCTTCTTTCTGCACTTGCCTTATTTCTTTCTGCACCCCTGTTGTCTCTTTATGTACCTCTTTTGACTCTTTATGCACTTTTCTTGCCTTTTCCTGCATCTCCCTTCCCTCTTTCTGCACGTCTGTTGCCTCTTTCTGCACCTCAGTTGCTTTTTTCTGCACCCTTGTTGTCTCTTTATGCACTTGTCTTCTCTCTTTCTGTACCTCTCCTGCCTATTTTTGCATCTGACTTGCCTCTTTCTGCACTTTTCTTGCTTCTTTCTACACCCCTGTTGCTTCTTTCAGCAATTCTCTTGCCTCTTTGTGCACTTCTCTTGCCTGTTTCTAAACCTCTCTTGCCTCTTTTTGCACCTCTTTTGGCCCTTTCTGCACCTCACTTGCTCCTTCCTACACTTCTCTTGCCTCTTTCTGCACCCCTGTTGCTTCATCTGCACACTCCATACTTCTTTCTGCACCTGTCTTGCTTCTTTCTGCACCCCTGTTGTCTCGTTATGTACCTCTTTTGCCTTTTCCTGCACTTTTCGTGCCTTTTTCTGCACCTCTCTCCCCTCTTTCTGCACGTCTGTTGCCTCTTTCTGCACCTCATTTGCTTCTTTCTGCACCCCTGTTGTCTCTTTCTGCACTCGTCTTCCCTCTTTCTGTACCTTTCCTGCCTGTTTTTGCATCTCACTTGCTTTGTTTTGCAGTTTTCTTGCTTCTTTCTACATCTCTGGTGCTTCCTTCAGCAATTCTCTTTCCTCTTTGTGCTCTACTCTTGCCTGTTTCTGCACTTCTCCTGCCTCTTTCTGCACCCCTGTTGCTTCATTCTGCACTTTCCATGCTTCTTTCTGCACTTGCCTTATTTCTTTCTGCACCCCTGTTGTCTCTTTATGTACCTCTTTTGACTCTTTATGCACTTTTCTTGCCTTTTCCTGCATCTCCCTTCCCTCTTTCTGCACGTCTGTTGCCTCTTTCTGCACCTCAGTTGCTTTTTTCTGCACCCTTGTTGTCTCTTTATGCACTTGTCTTCTCTCTTTCTGTACCTCTCCTGCCTATTTTTGCATCTGACTTGCCTCTTTCTGCACTTTTCTTGCTTCTTTCTACACCCCTGTTGCTTCTTTCAGCAATTCTCTTGCCTCTTTGTGCACTTCTCTTGCCTGTTTCTAAACCTCTCTTGCCTCTTTTTGCACCTCTTTTGGCCCTTTCTGCACCTCACTTGCTCCTTCCTACACTTCTCTTGCCTCTTTCTGCACCCCTGTTGCTTCATCTGCACACTCCATACTTCTTTCTGCACCTGTCTTGCTTCTTTCTGCACCCCTGTTGTCTCGTTATGTACCTCTTTTGCCTTTTCCTGCACTTTTCGTGCCTTTTTCTGCACCTCTCTCCCCTCTTTCTGCACGTCTGTTGCCTCTTTCTGCACCTCATTTGCTTCTTTCTGCACCCCTGTTGTCTCTTTCTGCACTCGTCTTCCCTCTTTCTGTACCTTTCCTGCCTGTTTTTGCATCTCACTTGCTTTGTTTTGCAGTTTTCTTGCTTCTTTCTACATCTCTGGTGCTTCCTTCAGCAATTCTCTTTCCTCTTTGTGCTCTACTCTTGCCTGTTTCTGCACTTCTCTTGCCTCTTTCTGCACCCCTGTTGCTTAATTCTGCACTTTCCACGCTTCTTTCTGCACTTGCCTTGTTTCTTTCTGCACCCCTGTTGTCTCTTTATGTACCTCTTTTGACTCTTTATGCACTTTTCTTGCCTTTTCCTGCATCTCCCTTCCCTCTTTCTGCACGTCTGTTGCCTCTTTCTGCACCTCAGTTGCTTTTTTCTGCACCCTTGTTGTCTCTTTATGCACTTGTCTCCTCTCTTTCTGTACCTCTCCTGCCTATTTTTGCATCTGACTTGCCTCTTTCTGCACTTTTCTTGCTTCTTTCTACACCCCTGTTGCTTCTTTCAGCAATTCTCTTGCCTCTTTGTGCACTTCTCTTGCCGGTTTCTAAACCTCTCTTACCTCTTTTTGCACCTCTGTTGGCCCTTTCCAGTTGCTCCTTCCTACACTTCTCTTGCCTCTTTCTGCACCCCTGTTGCTTCATCTGCATACTCCATACTTCTTTCTGCACCTGTCTTGCTTCTTTCTGCACCCCTGTTGTCTCGTTATGTACCTCTTTTGCCTTTTCTGCACTTTTATTGCCTTTTTCTGCACCTCCCTCCCCTCTTTCTGCAATTCTGTTGCCTCTTTCTGCACCTCATTTGCTTCTTTCTGTACCCCTGTTGTTTCATTCTGCACTCGTTTTCCCTCTTTCTGTACCTTTCCTGCCTGTTTTTGCATCTCACTTGCTTTTTTCTGCAGTTTTCTTGCTTCTTTCTACATCTCTGGTGCTTCTTTCAACAATTCTCTTTCCTCTTTGTGCACTTCTCTTGCCTGTTTCTGCACTTCTCCTGCCTCTTTCTGCACCCCTGTTGCTTCATTCTGCACTTTCCATGCTTCTTTCTGCACTTGCCTTATTTCTTTCTGCACCCCTGTTGTCTCTTTATGTACCTCTTTTGACTCTTTATGCACTTTTCTTGCCTTTTCCTGCATCTGCCTTCCCTCTTTCTGCACGTCTGCTGCCTCTTTCTGCACCTCCCTTGCTTCTTTCTGCACCCTTGTTGTCTCTTTCTGCACTCATCTTCCCTCTTTCTGTACCTTTCCTGTCTGTTTTTGCATCTCACTTGCCTCTTTCTGCACTTTTCTTGCTTCTTTCTACACCCCTGTTGCTTCTTTCAGCATTTCTCTTGCCTCTTTGTGCACTTCTCTTGCCTGTTTCTAAACCTCTCTTGCCTCTTTTTGCACCTCTGTTGGCCCTTTCTGCACCTCACTTGCTCCTTCCTACACTTCTCTTGCCTCTTTCTGCACCCCTGTTGCTTCATCTGCACACTCCATACTTCTTTCTGCACCTGTCTTGCTTCTTTCTGCACCCCTGTTGTCTCGTTATGTACCTCTTTTGCCTTTTCCTGCACTTTTCGTGCCTTTTTCTGCACCTCTTTCCCCTCTTTCTGCACGTCTGTTGCCTCTTTCTGCACCTCATTTGCTTCTTTCTGCACCCCTGTTGTCTCTTTCTGCACTCGTCTTCCCTCTTTCTGTACCTTTCCTGCCTGTTTTTGCATCTCACTTGCTTTGTTTTGCAGTTTTCTTGCTTCTTTCTACATCTCTGGTGCTTCCTTCAGCAATTCTCTTTCCTCTTTGTGCTCTACTCTTGCCTGTTTCTGCACTTCTCTTGCCTCTTTCTGCACCCCTGTTGCTTAATTCTGCACTTTCCACGCTTCTTTCTGCACTTGCCTTGTTTCTTTCTGCACCCCTGTTGTCTCTTTATGTACCTCTTTTGACTCTTTGTGCACTTTTCTTGCCTTTTCCTGCACCTCCCTTGCTTCTTTCTGCACCCTTGTTGTTTCTTTATGCACTTGTCTTCTCTCTTTCTGTACCTTTCCTGCCTGTTTTTGCATCTGACTTGCCTCTTTCTGCACTTTTCTTGCTTCTTACTACACCCCTGTTGCTTCTTTCAGCAATTCTCTAGCCTCTTTGTGCACATCTCTTGCCTGTTTCTGCACTTCTCTTGCCTCTTTCTTCACCCCTGTTGCTTCATTCTGCTCATTTCATGCTTCTTTCTGCACCTGTCTTGCTTCTTTCTGCACCCCTGTTGTCTCTTTATGTATCTCTTTTGCCTCTTTCTGCACTTTTCTTGCCTTTTTCTGCACCTCTCTTCCCTCTTTCTGTATGTCTGCTACCTCTTTCTGCACCTCATTTGCTTCTTTCTGCACCCCTGTTGTCTCTTTCTGCACTCGTCTTCCCTCTTTTGTACCTTTCCTGCCTGTTTTTGCATCTCACTTGCTTCTTTCTGCACTTTTCTTGCTTCTCTCTACACCTCTGTGGCTTCTTTCAGCAATTCTCTTGAATCTTTGTGCACTTCTCTTGCCTGTTTCTGCACTTCTCTTGCCTCTTTCAGCACCCCTGTTGCTTCATTCTGCACTTTCCATGCTTCTTTCTGCACTTGTCTTGCTTCTTTCTGCACCCCTGTTGTCTCTTTCTGCACCTCTCTTCCCTTTTCTGCACGTCTGTTGCCTCTTTCTGCAACTCACTTGCTTCTTTCTGCACCCCTGTTGTCTCGTGATGTACCTCTTTTGCCTTTTCCTGCACTTTTCGTGCCTTTTTCTGCACCTCTCTCCCCTCTTTCTGCACGTCTGTTGCCTCTTTCTGCACCTCATTTGCTTCTTTCTGCACCCCTGTTGTCTCTTTCTGCACTCGTCTTCCCTCTTTTGTACCTTTCCTGCCTGTTTTTGCATCTCACTTGCTTCTTTCTGCACTTTTCTTGCTTCTCTCTACACCTCTGTGGCTTCTTTCAGCAATTCTCTTGAATCTTTGTGCACTTCTCTTGCCTGTTTCTGCACTTCTCTTGCCTCTTTCTGCACCCCTGTTGCTTAATTCTGCACTTTCCACGCTTCTTTCTGCACTTGCCTTGTTTCTTTCTGCACCCCTGTTGTCTCTTTATGTACCTCTTTTGACTCTTTGTGCACTTTTCTTGCCTTTTCCTGCACCTCCCTTGCTTCTTTCTGCACCCTTGTTGTTTCTTTATGCACTTGTCTTCTCTCTTTCTGTACCTTTCCTGCCTGTTTTTGCATCTGACTTGCCTCTTTCTGCACTTTTCTTGCTTCTTACTACACCCCTGTTGCTTCTTTCAGCAATTCTCTAGCCTCTTTGTGCACATCTCTTGCCTGTTTCTGCACTTCTCTTGCCTCTTTCTGCACCCCTGTTGCTTCATTCTGCTCATTTCATGCTTCTTTCTGCACCTGTCTTGCTTCTTTCTGCACCCCTGTTGTCTCTTTATGTATCTCTTTTGCCTCTTTCTGCACTTTTCTTGCCTTTTTCTGCACCTCTCTTCCCTCTTTCTGTATGTCTGCTACCTCTTTCTGCACCTCATTTGCTTCTTTCTGCACCCCTGTTGTCTCTTTCTGCACTCGTCTTCCCTCTTTTGTACCTTTCCTGCCTGTTTTTGCATCTCACTTGCTTCTTTCTGCACTTTTCTTGCTTCTCTCTACACCTCTGTGGCTTCTTTCAGCAATTCTCTTGAATCTTTGTGCACTTCTCTTGCCTGTTTCTGCACTTCTCTTGCCTCTTTCTGCACCCCTGTTGCTTCATTCTGCACTTTCCATGCTTCTTTCTGCACTTGTCTTGCTTCTAACTGCACCCCTGTTGTCTCTTTCTGCACCTCTCTTCCCTTTTCTGCATGTCTGTTGCCTCTTTCTGCAACTCACTTGCTTCTTTCTGCACCCCTGTTGTCTCGTTATGTACCTCTTTTGCCTTTTCCTGCACTTTTCGTGCCTTTTTCTGCACCTCTCTCCCCTCTTTCTGCACGTCTGTTGCCTCTTTCTGCACCTCATTTGCTTCTTTCTGCACCCCTGTTGTCTCTTTCTGCACTCGTCTTCCCTCTTTCTGTACCTTTCCAGCCTGTTTTTTCATGTCACTTGCTTTTTTCTGCAGTTTTCTTGCTTCTTTCTACATCTCTGGTGCTTCTTTCAGCAATTCTCTTTCCTCTTTGTTCTCTACTCTTGCCTGTTTCTGCACTTCTCTTGCCTCTTTCTGCACCCCTGTTGCTTAATTCTGCACTTTCCACGCTTCTTTCTGCACTTGCCTTGTTTCTTTCTGCACCCCTGTTGTCTCTTTATGTACCTCTTTTGACTCTTTGTGCACTTTTCTTGCCTTTTCCTGCACCTCCCTTGCTTCTTTCTGCACCCTTGTTGTTTCTTTATGCACTTGTCTTCTCTCTTTCTGTACCTTTCCTGCCTGTTTTTGCATCTGACTTGCCTCTTTCTGCACTTTTCTTGCTTCTTACTACACCCCTGTTGCTTCTTTCAGCAATTCTCTAGCCTCTTTGTGCACATCTCTTGCCTGTTTCTGCACTTCTCTATCCTCTTTCTGCACCCCTGTTGCTTCATTCTGCTCATTTCATGCTTCTTTCTGCACCTGTCTTGCTTCTTTCTGCACCCCTGTTGTCTCTTTATGTATCTCTTTTGCCTCTATCTGCACTTTTCTTGCCTTTTTCTGCACCTCTCTTCCCTCTTTCTGTATGTCTGCTACCTCTTTCTGCACCTCATTTGCTTCTTTCTGCACCCCTGTTGTCTCTTTCTGCACTCGTCTTCCCTCTTTTGTACCTTTCCTGCCTGTTTTTGCATCTCACTTGCTTCTTTCTGCACTTTTCTTGCTTCTCTCTACACCTCTGTGGCTTCTTTAAGCAATTCTCTTGAATCTTTGTGCACTTCTCTTGCCTGTTTCTGCACTTCTCTTGCCTCTTTCTGCACCCCTGTTGCTTCATTCTGCACTTTCCATGCTTCTTTCTGCACTTGTCTTGCTTCTTTCTGCACCCCTGTTGTCTCTTTCTGTACCTCTCTTCCCTTTTCTGCACGTCTGTTGCCTCTTTCTGCAACTCACTTGCTTCTTTCTGCACCCCTGTTGTCTCATTCTGCACTCGAGTGCCCTCTTTCTGTACCTTTCCTGCCTGTTTTTGCATCTCACTTGCCTCTTTCTGCACTTTTCTCGCTTCTTTCTACACCCCTGTTGCTTCTTTCAGCAAATCTCTTGACTCTTTGTGCACTTCTCTTACCTGTTTCTGCTCTTCTCTTGCCTCTTTTCGCACCTCTGTTGGCTCTTTCTGCACCTCACGTGCTCCTTTCTACTCTTCTCTTGCCTCTTTCTGCACCCCTGTTGCTTCATTCTGCACTTTCCATGCTTCTTCTACACCTGTCTTGCTTCTTTCTGCACCCCTGTTGTCTCTTTATGTACATCTCTTGCCTCTTTCTGCTCTTTTCTTGCCTTTTTCTGCACCTCTCTTCCCCCTTTCTGCATGTCTGTTGCCTCTTTCTGCACCTCATTTGCTTCTTTCTGCACCCCTGTTGTCTCTTTCTGCACTCGTCTTCCCTCTTTTTGTACCTTTCCTGCCTATTTTTGCATCTCACTTGCTTCTTTCTGCACTTTTCTTGCTTCTTTCTATACCTCTGTTGCTTCTTTCAGCAATTCTCTTGCCTCTTTGTGCACTTCTCTTGCCTGTTTCTGCACTTCTCTTGCCTCTTTCTGCACCCCTGTTGCTTCATTCTGCACTTTCCATGCTTATTTCTGCACTTGTCTTGCTTCTTACTACACCCCTGTTGTCTCTTTATACACCTCTTATGCCTCTTTCCGCACTTTTCTTGCATTTTTCTGCACCTTTCTTCCCTCTTTATGCATGTCTGTTGCCTCTTTCTGCACCTCATTTGCTTCTTTCTGCACCCCTGTTGTCTCTTTCTGCACTCATCTTCCCTCTTTCTGTACCTTTCCTGTCTGTTTTTGCATCTCACTTGCCCCTTTCTGCACTTTTCTTGCTTCTTTCTACACCCCTGTTGCTTCTTTCAGCAATTCTCTTGCCTCTTTGTGCACTTCTCTTGCCGGTTTCTAAACCTCTCTTACCTCTTTTTGCACCTCTGTTGGCCCTTTCCACTTGCTCCTTCCTCCACTTCTCTTGCCTCTTTCTGCACCCCTGTTGCTTCATCTGCACACTCCATACTTCTTTCTGCACCTGTCTTGCTTCTTTCTGCACCCCTGTTGTCTCGTTATGTACCTCTTTTGCCTTTTCTGCACTTTTATTGCCTTTTTCTGCACCTCCCTCTCCTCTTTCTGCAATTCTGTTGCCTCTTTCTGCACCTCATTTGCTTCTTTCTGTACCCCTGTTGTTTCATTCTGCACTAGTTTTCCATCTTTCTGTACCTTTCCTGCCTGTTTTTGCATCTCACTTGCTTTTTTCTGCAGTTTTCTTGCTTCTTTCTACATCTCTGGTGCTTCTTTCAACAATTCTCTTTCCTCTTTGTGCACTTCTCTTGCCTGTTTCTGCACTTCTCCTGCCTCTTTCTGCACCCCTGTTGCTTCATTCTGCACTTTCCATGCTTCTTTCTGCACTTGCCTTATTTCTTTCTGCACCCCTGTTGTCTCTTTATGTACCTCTTTTGACTCTTTGTGCACTTTTCTTGCCTTTTCCTGCATCTGCCTTCCCTCTTTCTGCACGTCTGCTGCCTCTTTCTGCACCTCCCTTGCTTCTTTCTGCACCCTTGTTGTCTCTTTCTGCACTCATCTTCCCTCTTTCTGTACCTTTCCTGTCTGTTTTTGCATCTCACTTGCCTCTTTCTGCACTTTTCTTGCTTCTTTCTACACCCCTGTTGCTTCTTTCAGCAATTCTCTTGCCTCTTTGTGCACTTCTCTTGCCTGTTTCTAAACCTCTCTTGCCTCTTTTTGCACCTCTGTTGGCCCTTTCTGCACCTCACTTGCTCCTTCCTACACTTCTCTTGCCTCTTTCTGCACCCCTGTTGCTTCATCTGCACACTCCATACTTCTTTCTGCACCTGTCTTGCTTCTTTCTGCACCCCTGTTGTCTCGTTATGTACCTCTTTTGCCTTTTCCTGCACTTTTCGTGCCTTTTTCTGCACCTCTCTCCCCTCTTTCTGCACGTCTGTTGCCTCTTTCTGCACCTCATTTGCTTCTTTCTGCACCCCTGTTGTCTCTTTCTGCACTCGTCTTCCCTCTTTCTGTACCTTTCCTGCCTGTTTTTGCATCTCACTTGCTTTTTTCTGCAGTTTTCTTGCTTTTTTCTACATCTCTGGTGCTTCTTTCAGCAATTCTCTTTCCTCTTTGTGCTCTACTCTTGCCTGTTTCTGCACTTTTCTTGCCTCTTTCTGCACCCCTGTTGCTTAATTCTGCACTTTCCATGCTTCTTTCTGCACTTGCCTTGTTTCTTTCTGCACCCCTGTTGTCTCTTTATGTACCTCTTTTAACTCTTTGTGCACTTTTCTTGCCTTTTCCTGCACCTCACTTGCTTCTTTCTGCACCCTTGTTGTTTCTTTATGCACTTGTCTTCTCTCTTTCTGTACCTTTCCTGCCTGTTTCTGCATCTGACTTGCCTCTTTCTGCACTTTTCTTGCTTCTTACTACACCCCTGTTGCTTCTTTCAGCAATTCTCTAGCCTCTTTGTGCACATCTCTTGCCTGTTTCTGCACTTCTCTTGCCTCTTTCTGCGCCCCTGTTGCTTCATTCTGCTCATTTCATGTTTCTTTCTGCACCTGTCTTGCTTCTTTCTGCACCCCTGTTGTCTCTTTATGTATCTCTTTTGCCTCTTTCTGCACTTTTCTTGCCTTTTTCTGCACCTCTCTTCCCTCTTTCTGTATGTCTGCTACCTCTTTCTGCACCTCATTTGCTTCTTTCTGCACCCCTGTTGTCTCTTTTTGCACTCGTCTTCCCTCTTTTGTACCTTTCCTGCCTGTTTTTGCATCTCACTTGCTTCTTTCTGCACTTTTCTTGCTGCTCTCTACACCCCTGTTGCTTCTTTCAGCAATTCTCTAGCCTCTTTGTGCACATCTCTTGCCTGTTTCTGCACTTCTCTATCCTCTTTCTGCACCCCTGTTGCTTCATTCTGCTCATTTCATGCTTCTTTCTGCACCTGTCTTGCTTCTTTCTGCACCCCTGTTGTCTCTTTATGTATCTCTTTTGCCTCTTTCTGCACTTTTCTTGCCTTTTTCTGCACCTCTCTTCCCTCTTTCTGTATGTCTGCTACCTCTTTCTGCACCTCATTTGCTTCTTTCTGCACCCCTGTTGTCTCTTTCTGCACTCGTCTTCCCTCTTTTGTACCTTTCCTGCCTGTTTTTGCATCTCACTTGCTTCTTTCTGCACTTTTCTTGCTTCTCTCTACACCTCTGTGGCTTCTTTAAGCAATTCTCTTGAATCTTTGTGCACTTCTCTTGCCTGTTTCTGCACTTCTCTTGCCTCTTTCTGCACCCTTGTTGCTTCATTCTGCACTTTCCATGCTTCTTTCTGCACTTGTCTTGCTTCTTTCTGCACCCCTGTTGTCTCTTTCTGTACCTCTCTTCCCTTTTCTGCACGTCTGTTGCCTCTTTCTGCAACTCACTTGCTTCTTTCTGCACCCCTGTTGTCTCATTCTGCACTCGAGTGCCCTCTTTCTGTACCTTTCCTGCCTGTTTTTGCATCTCACTTGCCTCTTTCTGCACTTTTCTCGCTTCTTTCTACACCCCTGTTGCTTCTTTCAGCAAATCTCTTGACTCTTTGTGCACTTCTCTTACCTGTTTCTGCTCTTCTCTTGCCTCTTTTCGCACCTCTGTTGGCTCTTTCTGCACCTCACGTGCTCCTTTCTACTCTTCTCTTGCCTCTTTCTGCACCCCTGTTGCTTCATTCTGCACTTTCCATGCTTCTTCTACACCTGTCTTGCTTCTTTCTGCACCCCTGTTGTCTCTTTATGTACATCTCTTGCCTCTTTCTGCTCTTTTCTTGCCTTTTTCTGCACCTCTCTTCCCCCTTTCTGCATGTCTGTTGCCTCTTTCTGCACCTCATTTGCTTCTTTCTGCACCCCTGTTGTCTCTTTCTGCACTCGTCTTCCCTCTTTTTGTACCTTTCCTGCCTATTTTTGCATCTCACTTGCTTCTTTCTGCACTTTTCTTGCTTCTTTCTATACCTCTGTTGCTTCTTTCAGCAATTCACTTGCCTCTTTGTGCACTTCTCTTGCCTGTTTCTGCACTTCTCTTGCCTCTTTCTGCACCCCTGTTGCTTCATTCTGCACTTTCCATGCTTATTTCTGCACTTGTCTTGCTTCTTACTACACCCCTGTTGTCTCTTTATACACCTCTTATGCCTCTTTCCGCACTTTTCTTGCATTTTTCTGCACCTTTCTTCCCTCTTTATGCATGTCTGTTGCCTCTTTCTGCACCTCATTTGCTTCTTTCTGCACCCCTGTTGTCTCTTTCTGCACTCATCTTCCCTCTTTCTGTACCTTTCCTGTCTGTTTTTGCATCTCACTTGCCCCTTTCTGCACTTTTCTTGCTTCTTTCTACACCCCTGTTGCTTCTTTCAGCAATTATCTTGCCTCTTTGTGCACTTCTCTTGCCGGTTTCTAAACCTCTCTTACCTCTTTTTGCACCTCTGTTGGCCCTTTCCACTTGCTCCTTCCTCCACTTCTCTTGCCTCTTTCTGCACCCCTGTTGCTTCATCTGCACACTCCATACTTCTTTCTGCACCTGTCTTGCTTCTTTCTGCACCCCTGTTGTCTCGTTATGTACCTCTTTTGCCTTTTCTGCACTTTTATTGCCTTTTTCTGCACCTCCCTCTCCTCTTTCTGCAATTCTGTTGCCTCTTTCTGCACCTCATTTGCTTCTTTCTGTACCCCTGTTGTTTCATTCTGCACTAGTTTTCCATCTTTCTGTACCTTTCCTGCCTGTTTTTGCATCTCACTTGCTTTTTTCTGCAGTGTTCTTGCTTCTTTCTACATCTCTGGTGCTTCTTTCAACAATTCTCTTTCCTCTTTGTGCACTTCTCTTGCCTGTTTCTGCACTTCTCCTGCCTCTTTCTGCACCCCTGTTGCTTCATTCTGCACTTTCCATGCTTCTTTCTGCACTTGCCTTATTTCTTTCTGCACCCCTGTTGTCTCTTTATGTACCTCTTTTGACTCTTTGTGCACTTTTCTTGCCTTTTCCTGCATCTGCCTTCCCTCTTTCTGCACGTCTGCTGCCTCTTTCTGCACCTCCCTTGCTTCTTTCTGCACCCTTGTTGTCTCTTTCTGCACTCATCTTCCCTCTTTCTGTACCTTTCCTGTCTGTTTTTGCATCTCACTTGCCTCTTTCTGCACTTTTCTTGCTTCTTTCTACACCCCTGTTGCTTCTTTCAGCAATTCTCTTGCCTCTTTGTGCACTTCTCTTGCCTGTTTCTAAACCTCTCTTGCCTCTTTTTGCACCTCTGTTGGCCCTTTCTGCACCTCACGTGCTCCTTCCTACACTTCTCTTGCCTCTTTCTGCACCCCTGTTGCTTCATCTGCACACTCCATACTTCTTTCTGCACCTGTCTTGCTTCTTTCTGCACCCCTGTTGTCTCGTTATGTACCTCTTTTGCCTTTTCCTGCACTTTTCGTGCCTTTTTCTGCACCTCTCTCCCCTCTTTCTGCACGTCTGTTGCCTCTTTCTGCACCTCATTTGCTTCTTTCTGCACCCCTGTTGTCTCTTTCTGCACTCGTCTTCCCTCTTTCTGTACCTTTCCTGCCTGTTTTTGCATCTCACTTGCTTTTTTCTGCAGTTTTCTTGCTTTTTTCTACATCTCTGGTGCTTCTTTCAGCAATTCTCTTTCCTCTTTGTGCTCTACTCTTGCCTGTTTCTGCACTTTTCTTGCCTCTTTCTGCACCCCTGTTGCTTAATTCTGCACTTTCCATGCTTCTTTCTGCACTTGCCTTGTTTCTTTCTGCACCCCTGTTGTCTCTTTATGTACCTCTTTTAACTCTTTGTGCACTTTTCTTGCCTTTTCCTGCACCTCACTTGCTTCTTTCTGCACCCTTGTTGTTTCTTTATGCACTTGTCTTCTCTCTTTCTGTACTTTTCCTGCCTGTTTCTGCATCTGACTTGCCTCTTTCTGCACTTTTCTTGCTTCTTACTACACCCCTGTTGCTTCTTTCAGCAATTCTCTTGCCTCTTTGTGCACATCTCTTGCCTTTTTCTGCACTTCTCTTGCCTTTTTCTGCACCCCTGTTGCTTCATTCTACCCTTTACATGCTTCTTTCTGCAACTGTATTGCTTCTTTCTGCACCCCTGTTCTCTTTATGTACCTCTGTTGCCTCTTTCTGTTTTTTTCTTGCCTTTTTCTGCACCTCTCTTCCCTCTTTCTGCATGTCTGTTGCCTCTTTCTGCACCCCATTTGCTTCTTTGTGCACCGCTGTTGTCTCTTTCAGCACTCATATTCGCTCTTTCTATACCTTTGCTGCCTGTTTTTGCATCTCACTTGCCTGTTTCTGCACTTTTCTTGCTTCTTTCTACACCTCTGTCGCTGATTTCAGCAATTCTCTTGCCTCTTTGCGCACATCTCTTGCCTGTTTCTGTACCTCTCTTGCCTCTTTGTGCACCTCTGTTGGCTCTTTCTGCACCTCACTTGCTCCTTTCTATACTTCTCTTACCTCTTTCAGCACCACTGTTGCTTCATTCTGCACTTTCCATGCTTCTTTCTACACCTGTCTTGCTTCTTTCTGCACCCCTGATGTCTTTTTATGTGCCTCTGCTGCCTCTTTCTGCACTTTTCTTGCCTTTTTCTGCACCACTTTTTCCTCTTTCTGCACGTCTGTTGCCTCTTTCTGCACCTTATTTGCTTCTTTCTGCACCCCTGTTGTCTCTTTCTTAACTTGTCTTCCATCTTTCTGTACCTTTGCTGCCTGTTTTTGCTCCTCACTTGCCTCTTTCTGCACTTTTCTTGCTTCTTTCTACACCTCTGTTGCTTCTTTCAGCAATTCTCTTGTCTCTTTGTGCACTTCCCTTGCCTGTTTCTGCACTTCTCTTGCCTCTTTACGCACGCCTGTTGCTTTATTCTGTGCTTTCCATGCTTCTTTCTGCACCTGTCTTGCTTCTTTCTGCTCCCCTGTTGTCTCTTTATGTACCTCTTTTGCCTCTTTCTGCACTTTTCTTGGCTTTTTCTGCACCTGTCTTGCTTCTTTCTGCATCCCTCCTGCCTTTTTCTGTACCTCTCTTGCCTCTTTGTGCACCCATCCTACTTTTTTCTCACCCTCTTGCCTCTCTCTCTACCCTTCTTCCCTCTTTGTGCACCTCTGTTGGTTCTTTCTGCACTGCTCTTGCTTCAATCTGCATCTTACTTGCCTCTTTCTGCACTTCTCTTGCTTCTTTCTACACCTCTGTTGCCTCTTTCTGTACCTCTCTTGTCTCTTTGTGCACCTCTCCTACCCATTTCTGTACCCTTTTTGCCTATTTTCACACCTCTGTTGGTTCTTTCAGCACTGCTCTTGCTTCTTTCTGCACCTCACTTGCCTTTTTCTTCACTTCGCTTGCTTTTTTCTGCACCTCTCTTGCCTCTTTCGGCACCTGTGTTGCTTCTTTCTGTACTTCTCTTGCCTCCTTCTGCACCTCTTAGTTAGAGGTAGTTGTCACTGTATTCTATGTGTCTTTCAGCAAAGCACTGGCTCCAGACCTGGTTAGTCAGAGTCAGTTACCACCAGTACCTGCCAGCAAAAAGATGGGGGCACAGGATGACTTTGCAACAAGGCCTCTTTCTGCTCCTCTGTTGGTTCTTTGTGCACATCTCTAGCTTTTTTCTGTACCTTTCTTCGTCTTTCTGGATTTCTGTTGCCTCTTTATGCATTTCTCTTGTTTCTTTCTGTGCCTTTCTTCCTCTTTCTGCACATGTCCTACCTTTGTAGGCATAGTTAGAAATGATCATTTAAAAAACCTTTGAAATTCACTGAAAAAAACACAGGTTTCAGGGACGTTCATAGTTAGAAATGATCATTTAAAAAACCTTTGAAATTCACTGAAAAAAGCATAGGTTTCAGGGATGTTATAGTTAGAAATTAGCATTTAAAAAACCTTATAAATACACTGGAAAAAACACAGGTTTCAGGGACGTTATAGTTAGTTGGACATTTCACTCGTAAAAAACCAGAGAAATTTGGCTGTTATAGTTAGTTCAGCAAACTACAGTGTCCCGGCGTGAGCACCCTAGGACACTGCAGGAGCCGGCCCTGGGGGGTGGCGGTCCTCAGGGCCATCACAAGGCTCCAGGAGGGGGGCCGTGTGGCCCCCCTCCCACCATCTACAAATCCCCAGGGGTGGTGGTCCCCAGGGCTCGGGGGTCTGTCACGGAGCCCCCAATTTAAATATTTAGAGCCCCGGGGAGGTGGTGGTCCCCGGGGCGTGTGGGGGGGCTTGAGCCCCCCACACAGGGTATGTTTAAAAAAAAATAAAGCCCCGGGGGTGGCGGTCCCCGGGGCTGCGGGGGGCAGTGTGCCCCCCGCAATCAAAAATTAAGTTGAGCCCCGAAGGTAGTGGTCCCCGGGGCTAGGGGGGGCCTTAGAGGCACCCCATCATTACATTTATAAGCCGCAGGGGGTGGAGGTCTCCAGGGCTGTGGGGGGGCCATGTGCCCCCGCAATTATTAATGCTTTGCCCCAGGGGGTGGTGGTCCCCAGGCCAGTGTGGGGGGGATTGGGGCCCCCCCGCACTTTTTTTGATCATGCCCCCAGGACTTGGCCCCCCGGGGGCTAATTACCAACGAAGCGCGGGAGCTCGCGCTTTGTTTTGTTTTCAAATTTTGGCCAATATTCGCGCTGGGTGCGTGAATCTCGCCAATTTGTTTAAAAAGATATGCTTTATTTGGCCCTGGGGGTCCTTGTGGGACCCCCTGAGCAGTCCTAGGGGGTTCAGGGTGTTTCTACCCTGCCCCCTTTTTGCGTTTTGCAAGGGTTTTTTTCTGCTTTCTTGTGCATTGGTTCTACCGAGGCACAAGATGGCTGCCAACACTTCCTGGTTTGGAGTGTTGACAGCCAATTAGCATACAGCTCGTGCTCGGCAGGGTGCGCTTAGGGTGCGCGGATCCACCGCGGCCATAGAAATATATGTGATTACAATTTTGATTTTCTCAGGAACTACTGAACGGATTACACCAAACGGCATGACTCTGAACCAAGGTCTACCTTTCTGCAAAATTTGGTGTAATTCTGTTCAGCAGTTCGGGCTGTAGCTGCGATTAAAGGTCCCTATGGAAAATTGCATGGGGAAAACATGTTTTGGGACCCCCCTTTTTTCTCGGCCCCCGCTTGACGAATCACCCCGAGACTTTCATGATAGGAGCGGACCAGAGCACCCCACCAATTTTGAAAATTTCACGAACATTCGTCAACCGGCGCGAAAGTTATTCCAAATAGAATGTTGCGGATTTCCTATGGATATAAGGTCCTAACTATAACTACCTACTGGCGACCGCCAGTAGGTAATATATATATATATATATATATATATATATATATATATATGAAACATATTTAAACTTTACAGAAACACACAGTCACTGGATGATGTCATCAGTGATGTCACTGACCATGTCATGAATGATGTAATAAGTGACATCATCAGCAGTGGCAGTTTCACTCGTACAAAACCATTGAAATTCCTCCGTTATAGTTAGTTCTGCTAACTATAACTCATGCGCCAGCAATCCACTGCTGATTATGTCACATATTACATCCTTCATGACATGGTCAGTGACATCACTGATGACATCACTGATGACATCTCAAATGACATGTCTGATATATATATATATATATATATATATATATATAAAAACCACGAGTTGCCTCCAAATGACGAGGCCACATCCCAGCGTGTTAAATCCATTTTATTCCAGGGATTGTATCAACCAAGTAGCAGCACACAAATATTGCCAAACGCGTTTCGGGCGTATAGACACCCTTGATCACTGGCACAGGAAACCCCAGAGCAAGAGCAGTCCACCTGAGCACAATAAATGTCCCGCCCATGTGGGCGTGTGCCGCAGAGAATTCTGGTTACAGTAGTCCGCTCAAAGTCAAACCCCAGTGGGCGCCAAGGGGTCCCCAAATTTACAGTCTTACCCCAGTGGGTATGCATTGCAGCGAGGTAAAGGAACGATTCCACCCTCCTCAGAATGGACACGCTGTTCCAGAAGTGCTTCTTAGTACACTGCACTCCGGACCCGCTTGTTCTGCAGTGGGGCCCCATCGCGGCCGAGCCAGCCGCTATATACAAAAACCACGAGTTGCCTCCAAATGACGAGGCCACATCCCAGCGTGTTAAATCCATTTTATTCCAGGGATTGTCTCAACCAAGTAGCAGCACACAAATATTGCCAAACGCGTTTCGGACGTATAGACACCCTTGATCACTGGCACAGGAAACCCCAGAGCAAGAGCAGTCCACCTGAGCACAATAAAGGTCCCGCATACCCACTGGGGTAAGACTGTAAATTTGGGGACCCCTTGGCGCCCACTGGGGTTTGACTTTGAGCGGACTACTGTAACCAGAATTCTCTGCGGCACACGCCCACATGGGCGGGACATTTATTGTGCTCAGGTGGACTGCTCTTGCTCTGGGGTTTCCTGTGTAGTGAAGAAGACGGTTTATCCGTCGAAACGCGTCTGGGCGTCCTTGTGAAATAAACATTTCTTTGATTTATCATCCCACGGAGTCAGCGCCTGTCTTTGTATGCCAGAAATTCAGGATTGGTTTAATATATAAATATATATATATATATATATATATAGGTCAAGGTGTATTGAAGAATGAGTGGGTGTATGACTGAAAGGATGATTTAATAGGTGTGTGACTAAAGTGAGTGATTAAACGTGCCCTACTGAATACATGGGTTAGTTACTAAACTGTGAATGTCTGTATCAGTCTGTTAGTTGGTGTGTAAGAAGCTGCATGGGTTGGTGAGTAGCTGCATGAGTGTCTATATGGGTTACTGATTGGTTGTCTGAGTATCTGTATGGGTCCCTGAGTGTCTGTGTGGGTGGGTGGGTGGGTGGTGTGTGAGAATGTGCATAGATGTGTGAATGGGTAATTCACTTGGTGTATGGGTTCAAGAATACATCTGTGAAGGGCTGTATGGGTGGGTGAGTGTGTGTATGGGTATGTTGGTGAGTGAATGGATGTCTGAGTGGTACATGTATGAGTAACTTCATATGTGAAAGGCAGTATATGTGAGTGTTGGGGTATATAAATCACTATATGTGAGAGAGAGTGATTGTGAGAGTGGCTGTATGGATGAGTGTGTGCTTATAACAGTGATTGCATAAGAGAGTAAGTATGTGTTAGTATCTGTATGAATAAGTGAGGTGGTGTGTATATAACTGTATAGGTGAGTTAATGGGAGTGTGAATGATTCTTTACATGATTGACTAGGTGTGTGAGTAACTCTATGGATGAGTGGCGATGTGTGAGTGTCAGTATAGGTGTATGAGTACAAATGATAGTGCTGTATTGATAAGTGACTGAATGTATGAGTGACTGTATGGGTGGACGTGTGTATAGACATATGAATCAGTGAGTGGGTATGTAGTAACTGGTATTGGTGTGTCTATGATTTCGAACATGGTAGTCTGTATTTTAGAGTGGGTGTATCAAATGTTATATTAGTGTGAGGAGGTACATCAGAATATCACGTGGATGATGTAATCAGTGATGTCATTTGAGATGTAATCAGTGATGTCATCAGTGATGTCACTGACCATGTCATGAAAGATGTCAAAATGTGACGTCATCAGCAGTGCATTGCGGGGGCGCGAGTTATAGTTAGCTGAACTATCTATGATCGAATTTCTCTGGTTTTGTGCGAGTGAAATGTCCAACTAACTATAGCGTCCCTGAAACCGTTGGTTTTTTCAGTGAGTTTCTAAGGTTTTTTAAATGCTAATTTCTAACTATAACGTCCCTGAAACCTATGGTTTTGTCAGTGAATTTCAAAGGTTTTTTAAATGATAATTTCTAACTATAATGTCCCTGAACCCTGTGGTTTTTTCAGTGAATATATATGTATATATTTTGTTGTTGTTGCTTTTATCTGTGAAATGATACAGCATTTTCAAAGAAGAATACCAAATTACATTGTATTCTTCCTTATGAGTCACATGCCCAAGGGGATTTAAGGCACTGAGTCAGTAACAATTCATTCATGCTTACCTGTGAACAAGGCTGTTTAGCCAAAATGCTTAAGGAAGAATATTCTGTCAGTGCACTAAAATAAACGCCAAGAAGTCCTGGAGTTGTAGCTTAGTCATGATTTTCTTTGGTGTGATGTTGGTCATGGGATTCTCCATACCTGTTTTCGAAGCTGCCCTGCAGGGATGGGGGCTCACATCATTTGGAGACTTTGGCTGTATATATACAGCATGCTTTTTTGACTTGATGTAAATCCATTGAGTAGTCTTTGAGATATGAAAAACAAAACAAAGTTGTATATTTAGGGACACAGATGCTCCGTGAATCCAATCATTCTTGTGCAGAGACCTGATTGGCTGCCAACACTCACTCAATAAATCAGTCTTTGTATAGAGCAGCACTGTCACCAATATGGGTATCTTGGTGCTGTGGTGTGACATCTCCATTCGAAGAGCCAGGTCTTGAGTTTCCTCCTGGAGTCTACCAGGGAGGGTGCTGCTTGAAGATGGAGGGGTAGGTCATTCTAGGTCTTGGCTGTGATGTCGGAGGACTGGCTCCTACTGCGGTTTTGACGGATGAGGGCGGTGTGCACACGGGCTAGTGAGGAGGAGCACAGGAAAATCAGTCATTGCTTAATGTAAGCCAGTCCTTGATTGTGCAGAGCTTTGTAGGTGTGTCTGTGAAGATCTTGAACTGGCATCTCTTCTGGATGGGCAGCCAGTGGAGGTTTCTGAGGTGGGAGTGATGTGGGTCCATTTGGGGGATCCAGGATGAGTCTGGCTGCAGCAATCTGTATGGTCTGGAGTCTTTTGATGAGCTGGGTGGAGATGCCTGTGTAGAGAGAGTTGCCGTAGTCGAGGCAGGTGATGAGGGCCTGAATAACAGTCTTTTTGGTGTTGACTGGGATCCATCTGAAAATTCAGCAGAGCATGCGAAGGGTGTGAAAGCAGGAGGAGATGACTGCGTTGACTTGTTGTTTCAGGGTCAGTTCGCTGTTGAAGAGGATGCCTAGGTTTCATGCATGGTGTGTAGGTTTGGGTGTTTGTCCGAGTTCTGCTGGCCACCTGCTGTGGTCCCATACGGTTGCGTTCTTCCCATAAATCAGTATTTCTGTCTTGTCAGAGTTGAGTTTAAGGCAGTTGTCTCTCATCCAGTTGGCTACGTTGGTCATTGCGCTGCAGAAGTTGATTCTGGTGTTGGATGGGTCTTCGGTGAGCAATAGGAGGAGTATAATGTCATCTGCATAGGAAATTTTGTTGAGGCTGTGGGGTCTGATGGGATCTGTGAGGAGGCTGTTGAACAAGGCAGGGCTGACGGATGATCCTTGGGGTGCACCGCATAAGATGTCCTTGGGCTCGGAGGTGAAAGAAGGCAGCCGGATGCTCTGTGTGTAACCTGTGAGGATAGAGGCGGTCCACTTGTAGATGTTTGGCTGAATGCTGATGATTTAGAGTCTGTTGATGAGGGTGGGAAATGGTGTCGAAAGCAGCAGAGAGTTTGAGGAGGATCATGGCCACGTTCTCTCCATAATCGGGGAGGGTTCTGATGTCATCTTTGACAGTGATCAGGGTGGTCGCAGTGCTGTGGATGGCATGAAATCCTGATTGGGAGGCATCAAGCTTTGTTCCATGTATTTGGTAAGCTGTTTGTTTATGGCCTTCTCGAGTACTTTAGTTGGGTAGGGCAGCAGGGAGACTGGGCAAAAGTTTTTGAGTTTTCTGGAGTCAGCAGAGGGATTCTTTAGGGGGTTCTGACCTCTGCGTTTTTCCATCTCTCTGGAAAGGCTGCGTGGTGATGAAGGTGCAGATGATGCTGATGAGTTCTGTGCTGATAGGGTAGTTTCCAATGTTGAAACGACAGTGGGGGCAGGAGTCGGTGGGTGCCCTGGAGTGATGGGTTTGGTGGTCTGAGTAGTGAGCGGAGACCAAGTGGTCATCATTCGGCTGGTGTGTGCTGGTTGATTGAAGCTGTTGAGATTGAGAGCAGAAGGCTGGGGGTTGACGTTTTTGTAGATGGTGGCATACTTGCTGTGGAAGTAGTCCAAAAGGGTGTCACATAGTTCCTGAGAGGGGCGGATTGTGTTCTTTGTGGCTGCTGGGTTGGAGAATTCCTTGACTATTTTGTTGAGTTTTTTTGTGTGGTTGGCTGGTGTATAGATGCGGGCTGTGATGGCTGTTCTCTCAGCTTCCTTGATATGCCGGAAGTGTTGGCAGCCATCTTGGGACTTGGACTCAGTCGAGTCTCAAACAAAAACGTTTTTTTAAAAAGGGGGCAGAGTGGAATACCCTGACCCCCCCCCTTTTTTTTTTTAAATGTCCACTGAGAAAATTGCAAAAAAGTGTTCCTCTCCGAGCACATTTTTAAAAAAAATAAGCTGGTTTAAACATCAGCTTATTTTTAATCATTATAGGGGGAGGTGGCACATGCAGCCCCCCTCGTCATTGAGGATATGCGCCCCACTGGCAGTCACCTCCTCGGGGCCAGGGCAAATGTAAAATGAAAAGGAGAGAGGCCGTGCAGCCCCATTTGTAGGCTGCTCACGTCCCCACAGACCACTACCTCCCTGAGGCTAGGCCAATAGACTTATTATTGAAGAAGGGGGGTAATGTGGCCTGGGGGCCATGACCTCCCCTTGGCCAGGCTGAATAATTGAAGGAAGGGTGCTGTGTGGACCCTCTCCTGGGTCATTTATGGCCCTGGGGACCAACATCTCCCCTGGGCCAGGCCGAATGATAAGAAAAGAAGGAGGGGGGCTGTGTGGTGCCCCTCCTCGAGCAATTAATGGCCCTGGAGACCACCACTTCCCAGGGCCGGCTCACTAAGTCCTGTGATGCCCATCCCCAGGACATAGCATTTTTTTACATTTCCTCTTTCACGTGGTGGGCAGAGCCATATTGACAGCTAACAAGCTCCTTGCACTCATCCAGATCGTCTCTGTCGAATGCATGTATATCGACTAACACAGTTGTCCTTCTTCCCAATTGCTGATGCACATTCAGCTCAATGAGTACTCATTTGTTTATCTCAGCAGCCTGTTTATATAGGTTCTTCAATTTATGCTATTAAGATTTCATGGTCCCTCCTTCCTTAAGTGTTCCTGTTTCATTCCTGGCATCTCTCCTCTACTTTTGAATTCTGATTTTGTGTTCTAGGTGCCCGACGGCCAAGTAGGGGAATACGTTTTTCTATTCAGGTGGTCAGATGCCATGACTTTACTTTCTCTTGCACTCGGGCTGCATGTTTCCAATTTTTCACTCTCACCATTTTTTATGCTATTGATGTTTATTTGTTCTCATCTGATCCTCCCCTTATATATTCTTAGATTCGTCTCCCCTGACCGTGCTCTGCGAATATTTTACATATTTAGTTGTGATTTAGAGTTTCCTTTTTTCCTTCCCTTGAATTCTAAATTCTGGTCATTCATTTTTCAGATTTCCTCCTCTTGCTTTTTATTCCCTTCTTGTCCTGACGATGACTCACAAGCCACCCTGGGTCGAAACATTATTGTCACTTTAGGTCATGAGGACAATATTTATGGGTTGCATTGGAGTCTGATTCTTCGAGATCCATGTTTTGTGCAAACCTATTCACCCTGTATTATGTATATTGTACCATTGCCACTTTGTAACATACACACCAAATGCAGGCTTAAGGCCTGTCATTGTGTGATCACTTCAGTACAGAGCACTGATTTATTGAAACTGTGATACAGTATGAGTTCAGGACAAATAAAGTTTGTGTAAACTGACCAGTATTTGCTCCAATTATTTTCTTTCTGTCAGTATTAGTTTAATGCATGTGTAGTCTTAGTGGGTTATTCCCAACCACATGATCCATCTAGAGCCATTGTTTGTGCTATTGTCAAAATTCACTTCCTCGGAGCAAGCATCTCTGTATGAATAGACATGACAATTTTCTCTAAACCCAGTCAGTAACTAATATAGTATATTTAAATATACCAACTAATATGTTAAATCTTACAATCACAAACAATTTTTTATTACCATGTCTCAAATGTTCCACATTGCACTAAGTCGCTGGTGAGGAAACATAGGTTAAAGACCATACATTGATATTAACATATGACATTAATATGACAAGTGCCTTTTGCATACCAATATGCTTCTACGTGCATTGTTGTTGCTGATCCTTGCATCTTGTCTGGCGAGTCTGCTTTCCAGAAATGATTCAGTGGGCAGACCCTGTCTGAATCTAAGTAGGGGTGTGATCAATTAGCTCGATGATCAGGGATAGCTCACAAGTCTCAAAGGCATCCTTTACTGAATGTCTAACTTCAATCAGTCATGCAGACCACACTGGAAGAGTGACAGGTATGAAAAGCAACCCGGGTGGCACGAGTTTTGGGGTGCTCACAATGTAATGCAGAAAGTGTACAGCCAGGAGACCCATCTTGCTGCATTGGGAGAGCGAATGAGTTGGGTCAGTCGTATAAATTCTTTGGGTTCTGTCAGAAACCTGGTCATTTTTCTTGGACAGTGTGTTTTAATCTTGCTCTGGCGTCAAGTATGGGAGTCTGGCTTTTGGATGGAACCAGTGTCTAGAAAAATGGCACTGCGCTACCAAGCAGTACAACTCAACATCTGGAACCCCAAACCAACCTTGTTGATAAGGCAATGTGGTGGTGTCCCCGCTAATTCAGTTTGCCATGCCACCCGTAGAACCTTCAGTGACGGGACTCTCAATGTGGTGAAAAAGCACAAAAACTATTTTCATTATTGGGTCTTAAAGAGTATAATACTCGATAATTTTTTAAGTTGGACTGACGTGATCATATTATCTCAATCCCATTTCATGTCTTGATAGCTGTCCAATATTTGATAGCTGTCCAATATTGATACAGCAAAAACGTACGATCAATCACACTTAAGTATAATTTGAATATTTCACGTTCAATACTGCCACAATCCATTGAGTTTGACACTCCTAAAATCATTTACCTAAAAGTCATGAAGATGTGTCCTAAATAATAAACATATTATGAGTTTGTATAAGCTGTATCGCGTCTTTTCTTGTTTCTGAGAAACAAAAAAAAAGATCTCCCACAAACTGAAGGTTTTCTACCAGGGTTAATATTTGTTTTTTCTAGTCCTCACCACCAGGATTTTCTTGGTGGTGGTCAACAGCAAAATAAAATATCAGACCATCTGCTATAAATAGAATGGATGGTGTGATGGCTTAACTTCGACGTAACATTGGAGTAAGTATTCTATCAACTAAACCTATGGGTTCGTAACCGATGGAAAGTTTATGTTCTACCTGTCTCTAAATGAGGTGGGCATAACAGGAGTTTGATAGACAAGGTGCTCTGTTACGTTTGTGCTATGGCATCTTTGCCTTCAAGATGCCCAAGACCCGCAGTAACTTACAGTATTCCAGGGTTCCAAGGCATCATAAAATTTCGTACGAGGGCTGTAGCTGTGGGCTGTGAGTCTCAATCACCTGGGGCTTCTTCTTTTGTACATTTGATCTCCAGGCTGCTGCCCGTCACACACCATCTTCAAAATAGCAATCACCTGTATGAGAGTTTATTTATTTTTAAAGCCCCACCACAGCTGGCTCACTTCAGGTTTTCATTTTCTTTTCTTTTGCTTCTCCATCAAGGCTGTCATTTCCTTTGTTTCTTTCTGATTTTCACAATCCATTATGATTGCTGTCATGTGAAGTTTGAAGTCATGTCGTTTTCCTTTCCTTTTACTATATAAGGCTTCACTATGGTTAGATGGTGCATCTCAACAAAGCTGTGTTCCTTCAGCTGGTTCTTTGCACAACCCCCTTGCTGATCCTCTCTAGAAGAATTTCATGTTTGATTCCTTACTCCTGATTTTCTACCTCCTCTGAAGTCTTTATCTAACAAGCAGGTTTTTTAAGCCTTTGTCTTTGTTCTGAGAAGGGGGCAGCTTCTTGAGGGCACTCACCTACCAAATTTTCTAGTGTGTGGTGATGTTGTCGCTTTAGGAAACAATCACCCTTAACTCGGGCACTGGAAGATCTGGATCAGGATTGTGGGTAAGCATTTCCATCCGAAATGGTTGCAGTAACCAAAATATCATCTGTTTCTGGCATGGATACCGGTGCAGACGTGACGGCTTGACTTCAGCAGCAATGACTAGAGCTGGACCAGTTAAGGAAAGAGGATACTCCCCTTCAAATGCAATTTATTCAAAGTCTTACAACCTTCCTGCCATCAGTTTTTCAAGTTCTAAGTATTCTAGCTATTCTTCAAGTTTGAAGGAGTTTTGGATGGGTTAGTGGTTTATTTTGCCATTTGGCCTGGTCAATTGTTCTCTGACAGATCCAAGGTGGGGTATCAGATTGGTTCCATGACTGGTGCAGCTTTGGCATGGGCAACTCCTCTTGCTGTAGCTAAATATCTTTGCCTGAACAATTATGCCAAATTTTGGGCAAACTTCAAGATTTGTGAGAAACCAGACTGTGAAGCTTCCTCCGAGGATGCCTTGTGTCAAATGTCTCAGGGAAACTCTAATGTTCTGTGTTATTGTACTCAGTTTTGTGAGCTTGAGGCTGAAACCACTTTAGTGGGATGCACTCACAGGGTCTAGTTCCAAAAAGGTTTAAAGGAGGAGGTAAAGAATGAGCTTGCAAGAGTTTCCCAAGCCTGTTCATTTGCCGAACTCCTGAATCTAGTTCTTCTGATGGAACACAGAGATAAAGACAGAAGAATGAAAAGGTGGAAAAATTAGAAGGTTCTTCTCTACTCCTCCCTGATTCTTAGCTGGGCTGGGTCTGCTACTGAGTCTACTAACCATACGCCAGAACAGCCAAAGCAGGCCAGATTCACTACAGGACCATTGCTCAGCACTAAAAGGGATTGAAGTTTACAGGAGGGTTGTGTCTCTATTGTGTAAGCCCCAATCATCTGCTGCAAGACTGCCCTGTTTGACCTTCCAGACCTCTGAGAAATGCAAACTCCCATCCTCTATAAGTGAGAAAGGGGTGGGAGATTCTGTTCTCCCTAAAGTTTTCAGTTCCTCTGATGGGTCCAGTTCACTCTTGTCTCAGTTTAATTTAACTCTTCAAACTCATCAGAGACAATCCACCTCTGTTCTAGCTCTGTTAGATTCCAGTGCTTCATGAATGTAGAGGGAGTTGAATTGTACCTTGAGTCTCCAAATTGCAGTTAGAAAGAAGTCTTCTCCTGCTCATATATCAACTATTGATGGTTCTCCTTTGATAATGAGTCTCAAGACCTCCATCACTGTTTATCTCCAAATTTCCTTTGGTAATTATAAAGAAATGGATGCCTTTAATCTGTTTACGTCTCTTAAATGCTATTGTGCTCGGGATACCTTGATTGGAATGACACAATCCCTAAGTCAGTTGGAAATGAGGGATGTGTCTCTTCCTCCTCCAGTTGTTATCCTAATGGGAACTATTGGGCTCCAGTTGTACAAGAACTTATGGTGACCCTGATGAGCTCCTGATATATTATTTACTTACCTTCCTGAGCACCGAAACCATATTTGTTCTATTCTTCAACATCTTACAGGAAACTCTGTCCTGTAAAGTAGAGAAGTGTGAGTTTGACAGAACATGGCATGTCTGGGGTATTGCCTCTCTGAGAGTGGACAGTCAATGGATGCAGAGACAGAATATCGAATCAAAAATATCGAGTTGCACAAATATCAAGTTGCAAATATCGTGGGTCAGAAATATTGTCAGCAAGAATATCGTGGCCAAGAATATCGACTTAAGGAAAGTAATATTGATTTAAAAAATATAGGAGTGTTTAATATCATTTGCAAAAATATAGTTGTTAAAAATATTGTATGTTTATCAATGTTATGTATTTTAGTATATATTTTATATGTATGTGTTGTTTTTTTGTATAAGAATTGTTTGTATTTTTAATATATGTGTTACATTTTTAGTAGTTATTCATTTTTTTCAATTTGAATTTTGCTTTTTTACTTCCGTAGCGGGTTGTGGGTTTATGGGGAAATAGGTTGGAAAGTAATTTAACTATATTAAATGTATGGATTATTTTTTATCAATTAATATTTGTTTAATTGAGATGTTAGGGTGTAAAATAATTTATCATTAATTAAGTAATAATAGATTGTTAATTTAAATTAATTATTAGTAATTGATTATGGTAATTGCATAATTAATTTAAGGTGTGTGTTGTGGTGTTTATAGGTGTTAAGTAGGGGTGGGCGGAATTTGTGTAGTCGCGCTACGCAATGCTACGCGTAAATGTACAAAATCGCCGCGAGCAAGCAGAGTTCCGTGAACACGCAGAATTGCTTGTTCCGCCCGTTTGCGATGCTTCTTTCCTGTTCGCGAATGCTGTTTGCGTGCTGGGGGAAATATCTTGTGAACACGCCTTTTAAAAGCACGAACAAGCATGAATTTTTGGCAATTACCCAAATTCCGTGTGTGGAACGGAATTTACCGCCCAGTCCTAGTGTTAAGGGTGGGAAGTCATTTATTTTTAATTGATGAATTAATAATTGGCTGATAATTAATCTTAATTAATTAATTGGTAATTAATTATGGTAATTGTGTAATTAATTTTAGGTGTGTATTGTGGTGTTTATAGGTGTTAAGGGTGGGAAGTAATTTACTTTTAATTGATGAATTAATAATTGGATGTTAATTAATTTTAATAATTAATTAGTAATTAATTATGGTAATCATGTAATTAATTTTAGGTGTTTGTTGTGGTGTTCATAGGTGTTAAGGATGGAAAGTAATTTATTTTTAATTGATGAATCAATAATTGAATGCTTATTAATTTTAATTAATTAATTATGGTAATTGTGTAATTAATTTAAGGTGTGTGTTTTGGTGTTCATAGGAGTAAAGGGCGGGAAGTAATTTGTATTTAATTAATTAATATATAGTTAACTAATGTTAATTATTTTATATGTATTTTAGGTAATTGTTTAATTGTTTGTCTGTTGTTTTGACTTTTAAAGGGGTAAAGGGTGGATATTAAATACATTTTAATTACTTTATTATTACAGTTGAAACATGTTGACCTTTTGTTTCGTCTGACACATGCAGTTCAAATCCAGACTGCAGGTGCACTGTTTTTAATCCTGACAGTGATAACACACTATTAAAGCACTTAACTGTTTTCACTAGTTAGTTTTAACATCCCTTCCTACACAGTACTTTTTTGTTGTGCTGCGTCCTCACCCAACTCATTCATCTCATCTGGTGGATTTAGAATATCCTTTATAGAGTAGATACAAAAAACATCCCTGAGCTCCTCCCTCTGAGTGAGGGGATTGTAGCCCTTTGTGGGCCTAGGTCTTTTCACCAAGAGGAGAATCCCAGATGATGAAGCATGCCGCCTTTGGTGGGTGAGGACTTACGTCCTGAAAGGGATTATCCCATGGATATTTCTGTGATTTTTTCAGTGTCTCTGACCATTTACCTCTCCACATCAGACCCAGGGATTTCTTGTGTTATGTTTAAGTATGGAATTGGGGATATAATCCTTTGCAGGTCTATGAACTTTCCCTTGGACCCTCCTCATAACTTTTTTTGTGAAGAATAGTAATTTTCCCCTCCGCTAGCCAACACTTTCCCTACTGTTGTTCTCACTGGAGTGGGAATAGTAATTTTTACCCCTATGCTATCCAACACATTCCCTACTGTTGCACTCACTGGAGTTGGAATAGTAAATTTAAATATTTTGCTATCCAACACTTTCTCTACTGTTGCACTGATTTTAGTGGGAAATTAAAGTTTAAATATTCTTTTATAGTTTAATGTTTTCATTTATTATAGAAAGTATTTTTTATATTTGTAATTATTGATATATATATATATATTTTATTTTGATATAATTATACAGTTTTAAAATAAATTAAAGATATTAGTTTATTAATTATTTTTAAGTAAATATATATATGTATGTTTAAATTATTATGTTTGTGTGTTTATCTTTTTTTAATTAAGTTATTTGTTATATTTTGTTAAAGTGTATATTACATTTAATTTATAGTATAACTCTTTTTATTGGTTTATAACAAAATTTTGCATTGAGAGCTTACAGCCATTCATAGCGGGTAATCAGCTTTGAGAACACTATTTTTAGAGCTAAACACAGCTAAGTGCCAACAACCCGGAGGCAAGCAGCGTAATCCTAAAGCTATATCGTGCTACTCAGTAAGAATTGAATTCCTTAGGCGTGACTATCTAGACCCTGGTTTCATGCAACTGCTAACTAATAGCCTCTGTAGGGCAGATTCGACCTAGGCAACAAGCCGTACAGGACGACAAAAAGGAAAGAAAAGGAAACAAAAAAAAGAGAAGAGAAGACAGCACCCCCACCCGTTCCCTCCCACACCTTGAGTTAGACCCGGATCTAGGCATCTGTCATCTTACTAGGTTGGTCTGTGGCAGCAAGGTTTCGGGCAGGTAACTTCCCTGAACTCCTTACTGAGGATGTTTATGAAATGGAACGGAGTTCTTGGAATGCATCCATTTTTCCCTCTGCCACCAGTGACAGTCGCTCCATTACCAACACTGCCCAAAGCCGTCTGAGCCAAGCAGAGTGGTCAGGTACCCTCTCAGAACCCCAGTGGGTCAATAACTCTAGACACTCAGTGTTGAGTACTATCGCTATCTGCCTCCCTCTAATGGAGTGCAAGGGAAAGGTCAGACAGTTGGGGAGACCCAGCAGAGTGTATGCAGGGAAGCACGGGAAATCTGTTTCAAAGGTATCATTTATGTTGTGTAGTATTAGATCCCAATATCTTACTAACTTGGGTCAGTGCCGGAAGAGACGTACTAAGGAGCCAGTTTGACCGCATCTCCACCAGCAGGAGGCCTAACATCCCTTGTTCCAGTGATTTAGCTGGGCTGGGGTTAGGTACCAGTACGTGGCCACCTTATAAGCTGCTTCTGTACCCGAGATATCATGAGCCGTGTGGTGTACTCGATAGAAAATATCCTGCCACTCCTTGTTGGTATCTTAACTGTCCCTTGGATTTCGTAGGTGAGGTGTCCACAGAGAGGAACTCATAGGGCTCCGAAATAAGGCGTTTGTCATTGTCTTTAGTGATGAGCCACTTCTCAAAATAAGTGAGCTGTCGCGAGGCCCCTTGGCTTACCTCTGGGGAGGTTGCCCAATGGCGGGCCTGTTCAATCAATCAATCAATGACACTTATAAAGTGCGCTACATACCCGTAGGGTCTCAAGGTGCTGGGGGGGGGGTGCCGCTACTGCTCGAACAGCCAGGTCTTCAGCTTCTTCCTGAAGGAGAGGTGGTCTTGGGTCAGGCGCAGGTCGGTCGGGAGGGAGTTCCAGGTCTTGGCGGCCAGGTAGGAGAAGGACCTTCCTCCTGTAGTCGCTCTTCGGATGCGGGGGACGGCGGCGAGGGCGTGGTTGGCTGATCGGAGGTGGCGTTTGGGAGCGTAGAAGTTGACTCGGCTGTTGAGGTAGCTCGGGCCTTGGTCGTGTAGGGCTTTGTGTGCGTGGGTGAGGAGGCGGAAGGTGATTCTTTTGTTGACGGGGAGCCAGTGAAGGTCTCTCAGATGACCGGAGATGTGGCTGGTTCGTGGGATGTCGAGGATGAGTCTGGCTGAGGCGTTCTGGATCCGCTGGAGTCTCTTCTGGAGCTTGGCGGTGGTACCGGCGTAGAGGGCGTTGCCGTAGTCCAGTCGGCTTGTGACGAGGGCCTGGGTGACGGTTTTCCTGGTCTCGGTGGGGATCCACCAGAAGATCTTCCGTAGCATGCGTAGGATGTTGAAGCACGCCGAGGAGACGTTGTTGACTTGCCTGGTCATGGAGAGGGAGGAGTCCAGGATGAAGCCCAGGTTGCGTGCATGGTCTGTCGGTTTGGGTGCGGTGCCCAGGGCGGGAGGCCACCAGGAGTCGTCCCAGGCGGAGGGTGAGGGGCCCAGGATGAGGACCTCCGTCTTGTCCGAGTTCAGTTTCAGGCAGCTGGTCGTCATCCACTCGGCTACCTCTTTCATCCCTTCGTGCAGGTTGGCTCTGGCGGCGGTGGGGTCGTTGGTCAGGGAGAGGATCAGCTGGGTGTCGTCGGCGTAGGAGATTATGCTGAGGTTGTGTTTGCGTACGATGGCCGCGAGGGGGCTCATGTAGACGTTGAAGAGGGTGGGGCTCAGAGATGATCCTTGAGGGACGCCGCAGATGACTTCGGAGGCCTCTGACTTGTACGGTGGTAGGCGGACTCTCTGTGTTCTTCCGTCGAGGAAGGAGATGATCCATTCCAGCGCCTTGTCCTGGATTCCGATGTTGCTGAGGCGCCGTACTAGGGTGCGGTGGCAGACCGTGTCGAATGCCGCGGAGAGGTCTAGGAGGATGAGGGCCGCTGTTTCTCCATTGTCCATCAGGGCTCGGATGTCATCGGTGGCGGCGATGAGGGCGGTCTCGGTGCTGTGATTGGCTCGGAAGCCGGACTGTGAGGGGTCGAGGGATCCGTTCGTCTCGAGGAAGGCGGCCATCTGCTTGTTGACGGTCTTCTCGATGACTTTGGCTGGAAACGGGAGGAGCGAGATGGGGCGGTAGTTCTTGAGGTCGGTGGGGTCCGCTGT
This sequence comes from Triturus cristatus, assembly GCF_964204655.1. NCBI lineage: Eukaryota > Metazoa > Chordata > Amphibia > Caudata > Salamandridae > Triturus > Triturus cristatus. The sequence continues at coordinate 606,568,640 of NC_140594.1, forward strand.
TGGTTTCTTGAGTAGAGCGCTGAGTTCGGCGTGTTTCCAGCTCTCAGGGAAGATGGTGGTGTCGAAGGATGTGTTGATGATGTCTCGCAGGTGGGGTGCGATGACAGCGTCGGCCTTGTTGAAGACGTGGTGAGGGCAGGGGTCGGTCGGTGATCCGGAGTGGATGGAGTTCATCGTGCGGATGGTGTCTTCGGTGCTGATCGGGGTCCAGGCGTGGAGGGTGGTGGTGGGGGGTGGTTGTTCGGTCATGGTGTGCGTTGGTTGGTTGTAGAAGCTGTTGTGTATGTCCGCGATCTTGTTGTGGAAGTATGAAGCGAGGGAGTTGCAGAGGTCTTGCGATGGGGTGATGTCGTTGTTTCCTGCGCTGGGGTTGGAAAGCTCTTTCACGATGTTGAAGAGTTCCTTGCAGTTGTGTGCGTTGTTGTCCAACCGGTCCTTGAATGCTGTTTTCTTGGCGGCGCGGATCAGCTGGTGGTGTTTCCGGGTGGCAAGTTTGAAGGAGGTCCTGTTGTCCGGTGTCGGTTCCTTTCTCCAGACTTTCTCGAGGGCTCGGCAGTTCTTCTTGGAGCTCTTGAGTTCGTCGGTGAACCATGGAGCCTTCTTGCTGCCGGGTCTGCTAGGCGGGGTCCTCAGTGGGGCGAGTTCGTCCGCGCAGTTGCTGATCCACTTCGTGAGGTTGTCGGCGGCCTGGCTGGGGTTCGCTGAGCTGGCAGGAGGGTGCTGGCTCAGGGAGGTGGCGAGCTGGTCTGCTGTGATCTTGTTCCAGCTTCTGTGGGCGGCCTGTTGCTGGTGTTGGTGGGTCGTCGTTCTCTTGAAGGTGAAGTGGACGCAGCTGTGGTCCGTCCATTGAAGCTCTGTGGCGTGGCTGAAGTCGATGTCTGTGCTGGAAGAGAAGACTGCGTCGAGTGTGTGTCCGGCGAGGTGGGTGGGGGTGGACACCAGTTGCTTGAGTCCCAGGTTGGCGAGGTTGTCGAGCAGGGTGCTGGTGTTGCGGTCGTTGTTGTTCTCTAGATGGAAGTTGAGGTCTCCCAGGAGGATGTAGTCAGCGGAGGGGAGGGCATGCGGGCTGACGAAGTCGGCGATGTCCTCGCTGAATTGTGTGCGTGGTCCAGGGGGTCGGTAGATCAGGGTGCCTCTGAGGGTGGTGTTCGGGTTGGTGTGGATCTGGAAATGCAGGTGTTCGGCGCTGGTCAGGGTGTTGTCGGTGCTGGTCGTGAGACGGATGGTGTTCCTGTGGATGATGGCGATGCCTCCTCCCATCTGGTTGGCGTTTCGGTCCCTCCGGACGATCTTGTAGCCCTCTGGGATAGCGATGGCGATGTCGGGAGCTGAAGAGGCGTTCATCCAGGTCTCCGTGAGGAAGGCAACGTCAGGGGCTGTGGCGTCTAGAAGGTTCCAGAGTTCGTTGGCGTGTCTGTGGACGGAGCGGGTGTTGAGCAGGATGCACTTGAGGTGGGTGCTGCTGGTGTTCGACTTGGCGGGTGCTGGTGCGAGGCTGGTCCGGATGCAGGAGAACTTGCAGGCGTGGCAGCTGAAAGGTCCGTGGGTACGTCGTGGAGTGGCTTGATGGCATTCTGGGAGTCGGCCGGTGTTGAGTGCGGTGAGGGTGGCGGCGGAGTACGTCAGGGGGGTCGGTCGGAGTCTTCGGGGGCCAGGGGTCCTGGCGCTGGTCGCGATCCGGTCGCGGACGGGTGCAGACGGGCTTACCTTTGGCGCGCCTTCGGCGCACATTTGGCGCGCCCGCTGCGCGTGACCGCTGCGCGTTCGCACGGTCGCCATTAAAAGGCGAAGTGCGCGGGTGGGCGGAGCAGCTGGGAGGCGGGAGCGGGGAGGGAAAAGAAGAGAAAAGGGGCGGGGCTAATGGCGGTGGCGGGAAGCGGGAGCGGGGAGGGAGAGCGGAGGGCGGCGAGGTAGGCGGGCAAACAGGAAGGAGACAAGCACAAATACACAAATGGAGGGCAAAACACGAAGAAGAAACGGTACAAAAAATACAGGCAACAATGCAGGTCAAAACGGAGGCAAAACAGTTAACAAACGATCATACGGCATACAAAGAAAACAAGCACAAATTTCGGTCAAAAACCGGCGAAAACCAAAGGGGAGCGCTCAAGGCGGCAGCGAGGCCGGCGCTGAGGCAGAAGGCAGACACTGGGGCACACGCAGCAGCTGGTGGCCGTGCGGCGCGGGGGTGTCCCACAAGTGTTGATACATATAGCAGTGCGAAGCAGGTATTACGCAGTCCACCTGTAGTTTATCAAAAGGGATAATACCCTCCAGGTCAGAGAGAGAGCCCACCCTTTTACATCCCTTCGCCACCCACCACTGGAAGGGTTCTGCTTTACATACTGGTGAGAAATCCGGATTGTCGACCAGCCGAGACATCGGGGAGGGAAATGTAGTGAACCCATGTTGGAGCGCCATTGTGTCCCATACCTTAAGAGTGGTCACCATGACCGGTACAGAATAGAGACCCCACGCCCTGTGCTTGCGCCAAAGCCAGACCTCCCGCCAGATGTTATTGCCCGCTATCGCCTGGTCCATAAACATCCAATGCTTCTCTGAGAGTGGACAGTTCCACTCCAGGATGAACTGTAGTTGAGAAGCTTGGAAGTACCACAATACCACTGGGACTCCCAACCACCCTTCAGCCTTCGCCCTCATGATTAGTGAAAAGCTAAGACGTGACATACAAAGCGGTTTATAGTGCGCTGAAGGCTTTGTAATATGGTCAAGGAAAGATGTAGAGTATGCATGGCATTACTGTCATTTTGACCGCTGCTATCAGAAATGCCCACAAGAGACCCGAATGTGACCACGTGCTCAGTGTCTTGTTGGATTGTTCCAGAAGTGGTGTGTAGTTGGCTGCTAAGGTTTTGGCCAGTATGCGCGCCAGGAGAATGCCTAAATATGGGATGTGGTGTTTGGCCCACGAGAAGGGGAATTGTTTTTGCAGGGCTTCCTCCGAGTCCGGGGGGGTGGACAGGTTTAAAGATTTGCGATTTCTGAAAATTAACCTTAAACCCCGAAACTTCGCTGAAGCAGGAGAACTTGCCCACTAAAGCTGCCAAGGAGGTCACCAGTTCCGTCAAAGATAAGATTACGTCATCGGCATACAAGCTGATAGTATGCGTGTCCGCCCAAGATGAATTCCGGAGATCCCCGGGTTGTCCCTCACCCCCCCATTGGCTCCATATATAGAGCAAATAGTAGGGGGGAAAGAGGACACCCTTGGCAGGTCCCCCTGCAGACTGGGAAGAGCCCGGAGGAATTCCCGCTGACCCTGACCGACGCTCTGGGCATTTTATATATGCATTAAAGCCAGCTAAGAAACCTGTCCCCAAAACCAAACCATTGCAGTGTCTCCAATAAAAATGGCCAATGGACCCTATCAAAGGCTTTCGTCGCGTCCACCGACAGGAGGAGGGCCTCCCTGTTGAGAACGGGCCATGAGGTCCGTTAGATGGATGAGGCGTTTCGTGTTGTCCCCTGTCCTGTCTGGATAAATCCGGCCTGGTCCGGGTCGATCGATTAGGCCCACCATGTACGGATTGAGATGCGCGGCCAAAATACTGGAGAAAATCTTTGCATCCACATTAAGCAAAGAGATAGGCCGATAGGATGCGCGGTCCTGGGGGTCCTTTGTGGGCTTTCGAATGACCGATATTGAGGCTTCCGTACATTTTATTTATTTTGTTAAAATTAATATTTAGGGGTCGATTCCGATCCTGGATTTTTTTTTCCCATATGACTCGTATCTGTATTTTTTTACGTACGAATCGTACAAGTCCCGTACAAATGGCGAAGTACGATTCGTACATGGAAAATACATACAAATCGCCTCGGGAAAAGTCTATGAGATGTCCCCGGACAGTTTTACGTACAAATCGTAAAACTGAAGTCAGAGCGCGCAAGTATGATCCGTACCCTCCGTCCGAAAATACAAACGCATGGAAAAGGCTCCGTACGGAGCGAACTTTGTACGAGCCCTACCCCGAGTACACTTGTGCCCGGGGTACGAGTCGTACGGCCCCCCCAGCCTCCCACCCCTCCCGCGTACGTCCGCACTGTACTCCCCACCCCCCCATATGTACAGCGCGTACCCCCCACCCCGTATGTACGGCGCATACCCCCCACCCCCGTATGTACGGCACGTACCCCCCACCCACGTATGTCCGCTCCGTACCCCAGACGTACCCCCCACGTGCATATGTCTGCACCGTACCCCAGGCGTACCCCCCACCCGTGTATGTCTGCACCGTACCCCAGGCGTACCCCAATCCTTGCGTATGTACGGACCGTACCCCAGGTGTACCCCCCACCCGCGTATGTTCGCACCGTACCCCAGGCGTACCCCAATCCTCGCGTATGTACAGACCGTACATACACGAGGATTGGGGTACGCCTGGGGTACGGTGCGAACATATGCGGGTGAGGGGTACGCTTGGGGTACAGTGCGAACATACGCGGGTGGGGGTACGCTTGGGGTACGGTGCGAACATACGTGGGTGGGGGGTACGCGCCGTACATACGGGGGGTGGGGTTACACCCCGTACATACAGGGGGTTGGGGGTTCGCGCCGTACATACGGGGGTGGGGGGTACGGGCCGTACATATGCCATGTTGGGGTACGCACCGTACATGATGACACGTACGATGTGGGTGATGGCGTGTACGTCGCGTAGCGGGCCCCCTTTTCCTCGTGCAACGCAGCTTTTCCGGCACCTTTTGGCTCCCGTAAAAATATAGCCGTGCGGAGTGCTGCAGGTACGAATCGTACTTGCTGGGCCATAAAACGCTGCCTGACTCCATGCGAACATCGCGTACGCGCTGTCCAGGATTGGAATTGTATGTATTTTTTAGCCGTACGGTGTTTTTTACGATTCGTACGGAAATAGTATTTCTGTGCGAATTGTACTTGCTGGTTTGTACGGTGGAATTCCCGGGTACGAGTAGTGCGGAGAAAACGCTCCGTACGACCATTTGTACCCGGGTTTTACAGGATCGGAATCGGCACCATAATCTCTCTAATATATATTATTTTATTTTATATATATATATATATTTTTTTTTCCGATATTTTGAACATCAATATATTTTTCATCAATATTCTATCAGTGAACCCAGTCAATGGACCATTTTGAGATCTCTGCATCCTGGACTTACCTGCTCCTAAGTCCATTAAGGATACCCAGAGTTTCTTGGGAGTGGCTAATTTACATCTAACAAGGTTTTTTTTTTATACCTGTTTCTTTTTTCTTTTGAGAAGGTAGCAGCTTCTTGAGAGCATTTACCTACTACATATTCTAGTTTATGTTGCCATTGCGGCTTCATGAAAAAGTCTCCTTTAACTTGTGCATTGGAAAACCCAGATTGTGGGTGATTTTAACAGTTTGTAATGGAGTATCCTCACAAATGAACTCTAAATCTGTCCCCTAGTGTTGCTGTTGTATCTAAGAGCTTAAAGGATGCTACAGGGTCATACTGTGTATTAGAGAAGTGGGATCCATGTTGCTTTTATTGTATTGCTCTTTTCCTATATTTCTTTGAACTTGCTAATGTTTCCCCAATATGTGCCAATCCACATGGACACATTGACTAGGGAAATAGGTTATTTTATTATATACTTTATGCACCTGGGTATCTATATTTCTTAGTCATAATGTAACTAGTGAACCTATAAGCTATAGTAATTAGGTTCTTGCAGTCACAACAACTGTAACACAGCAGCCAGGTCATGCAAGTGGTAAACTGGTAACTACTACAGTCACCTCCATATCTCAGTAGTTGAGTAGGACTGGCAAAGTAAAACTATGATAAGAATCACTTGAAATAAGTATCTATTTCCTATATTTGATGATTTTACATTGGCATAGCTGGTAATGAATGTGGTGACAAGTCAGTTTAAGCCCAGATCTTTTGTTTGTGGGGTACATTTGAGGGAGTGCTCTTTAGTCTTGGTGAGAAGTGTTTGACATGCCTGTGAGACAATGTCACAGTTATATCCTCTCTGGAAAAAAAAATTCTTAACTCTAGTTGAGGTCCTTGTCCAATAACCAATCATCTGTGTGTAAAAATAATGCTTTAAGGTGCTTTGAATAGGGCAAACCAGTGTTAGTGGCATAGAAGGATGACTAGAGAAAGAAACAGAGGGCCTCATTTATGGGTGTTTTAGATCTATTAGATACAGCACATTCCTGTCCTTTTCCCCTGCGCCGGTGCACAATGGGCTGCCATGTGCCAATGCAGACACCTTTGCACCATGGTGCAAGGATGCCTGCATTGCGGGGATGATTATTTTTGTACAGGAAGGAAAACCTTCCTGCACAAAAACTATCACAAGAGGCTTTTCCTCTTTCTATGTGTGATACACACAAGAAGAACGAGGAGAAATGAAGGTATTTCTCCTCGTTGTGCCTACCTTACACGTCCCCTGGGGAGGCGTAAGTTTTTGGCAATGCCTCAGACTTACGATTTCTCATAAATCTGGGGCAGTGTCAGAAAGCCATGGATGTTGGTGGGAACGCCCCCAGCAACACCCATGGAACACCCCTTTCATGCAGTATTCTGGGTTAAAGGGACACATATTAATAAGGCTATGAAAAGCCATGTAAAGATGCTTAAGGTGCCCTTATGGATATGCCAGTGGCACATTGCACCACCGAAACGTCAAAAAAGTGTCGTTGCGGCAGCACAAAAGTGTATTTCTAGGCAGTGTGTTGACGAAAATGGGGCAAGCAATCTTACTGTTATGTTTCTTTAAAGTACATCAAGAAAGGAGATTTGTTCAGGGTGCTGTAAGCAAGCATACATTTGGAAGCCCACCTTAAAGTTGTTTAGTCTGTTACCAAAGAAAATAAGCACATAATATGTGACTTTCCACATTAAAACAATATTATCAATTAATCTTTGCCAACAGTCCAACAAATGTCAGTAAGGATTTTTAGTCAACATATGTTTTTATTCAAAGCCCACATGTTTGAGTGGGCAGATGTAGGGCTATGTTGGAATGATGCAGTTTCACATATTTGCTAATAGAAATCTGTTTCACATTGCAAAATAAAATATAATACCAGTAATAAAATGGATGTTCAATGAAAAACCATCACAGTGTTTCAGAACGTGTTCAACAGCATCCAACCATGTTAATGAGAAATGTTGACTATTGGGACGAGAAAGTATTGCGCATGGTACTACACACATACACTGCAGCTGAGATTGATACCAGCTGTTGGTTATCTGATATCTTGATAGGTTTATTTCATCCAGCACACATAGCAATCATGTGTGTGCAATGAGGCCTAAGGTTTTCTTCATTGTTCTGAGACTTTGGGGCTCATTAGGATGGCGGGCGTATGGTGTTTGGACCGGCCGCCAGACATGCGGCGGTCCCGCACCGTGAATTAGGATGCGACCGTCACCGTGGCAGTCGCATTCTGCAATTTAACATTGTGGCTGGTGCTGCTGACAGCAGCACCCGCCGCGATGTTAAAATCGCATGTCCGGCATTTCCCTGCACCACATGGCAGGCACCAGACGGTGCCTGCCACTTGGTGCAGCAAAATGTAGCGGGCTACCATAGGTACCCCCCAAGTGCACCCCACCTCCCCCGCAACGGGCCCCCAAACACAATCCCTGCCAGAAAGGCCTTTATGATCCTACATCCTAATATGGCGGACGGTGCCTGCCAGGCACAGCCACCACATTAGTGGCCCTGCACCACCCGTCAGGCAATCGTTACGATTGCCACCGGTGGAAAAGCGGCAGACGGACTGCGTCCACCACGATACCCACCTTCATCCTAATATGGTGGTCGGTAAATCTCATTGAGATGGCGGAATGATCGCCACCCCCGGCCCGGCGGTGGCAATCGCCCCGCCATCGTAATGAGCCCCTTAAAGCCTATCTCTGTGGTGTGGAGGGTCCACCAAGTGTTCTCTCTAGTTGACAATGTACTACGGTCCATATTCTGGCACACATACATTAAGTGGTGGTGGCAGAAAACCATTTGACTGATTGATAATACTTACCAGATCCATTGACTGTTCAGGAAAAAATGTGGTGCCAACATTCCTCAAGCTTGTAAAGACCCACTTGAGCATAATGCCTAGACACTGCACGAATTCTATGTGTGTGTGTCATGTGCAAGTTGCATGATTGGCAACAGGCTGCAGGACTTCATATTTTTTGTCAGTGCATAACTGCAGAGATCAGTAGGATCCATGTTAGACACCACTGGTGAAACACGGCACAAGAATATGGGGATTGAGGTACCGCCAGCCTGGGCTGTAAAAGTGCATTGCTTGCATTCCTAAACCAGAAGGTGTAGACTCAGGAAATGAAGTGTGGGGGGATGGAGATATGGTAGTTTTAGAAAGCAGTGACCTTGTTAGCATCATTCTAATGACTATTTGTCCCTGAACCCTGTCATGGGTTGCTAGTGGTGAAAGGGTGGCCAAATTGCCGAGTCCAGGTCCTTATACACACCATCTTCAGTCCTGATCTTTTTACTTATACATTATTGAGTTCACCCTTTTAGGATTTTAGGAAATCAAATAAAAGTATATCTTATATACATTGAGTTCATATGTGTTAGTCAAATTAGCTCCATGGAACCAAAACACCAAAAACGACATCACCTAAAATACATTAGCTATCACAAAAGTCCAGTAATGAAAACAGTGTCTGTAACGACCTGGGGGGAGATCGGCACCCCAAATCTAGAGAGGGAGGTGAGTCAGCAGATTATATTGGTAAGGGGAGTGGATTTTCTAAACAAGGTATGTTTCCTTTGTCTCTCCTCTGAGTGTTACTCCAAAAGGCTAATGACAGCCAAGTGCCTTCACACTTCATTGTGCTCCTATTTAGGGTGCTTCAGTTGGGGACAGCATTTTCAAAATTTGCTGGGACTGCCATCACATTTGACACAGAATAAGCCTACTGTGCTGAAGGAAAAATTAACTTAAAAAGTAACCATTCTAGACTCATTCAGGGGCATTGACAGTGGAATCAACATCCTGTGTTTCTAAAATGTGGATTACTGTGGGACCCAAGCGGTTCAATGGTTTCCACTTCCAAGTTATAAACCGACCAAGGGTGGGAGATCTTCACAGAGTATTTGAAGGACCGCTAAGGTCCAGGTCTGGTATCTTTAATAGCTAGTCACCAAGGGGTGAGAAGATAAAACCTAAAGTCTGTGCAACTTGATGGAGAGCTTTGGATCTGCCAGTGGTCTGCCCTACTAAGAGAGGGGTCAGACCTAATTTATCTTCAGGAAGAAATTGGGCAAGGAGGAGAAGCCTAGACATTGTGGGGCATATTTACAAGCCATTGTGATGGCGATAGCAGCTTTGTCTTATTTACAAGGCAGCTGTGTGAGGAAGTGCCCTCTTTCTGCATGGTTGCTGAATTGCTGGTGTGCTTTGTCTGAGTGTCCTGCCAATCAGGTACCCAGGGCCTATGTTCTTTTCCTAAAACTTCATTGAAAACAAAACCAAATTGGCATCTCTGGCCACAGGTCAGCCCCTGGTAAATGGTACCACAGGTACCCAGGGCACTGTGACCATGGAAGATCTCTAAGTACTGCAGGACTTTTTGTGCTACCCTTAGAGGCCCTGTACCATTCCACTCACACACTGCCTTTGCAGGCTGCGTGTTTTGGTGCAGAACAAAGTGAAGAGTCGACACTGCCCTGGCATAGATCAGTGACCCCTCTAGCTGGGAGCACTATACCAGTGGTGAGGGTACAGGTGCATGAGCCCTGTACCCCTACAGTGTCTAAGTCCATTCTTAGACATTGTGAGTGCAGTGCTGCCATTAAAAGTATGTGGTGCTGGAAGTCTGTTATTACAAACTCCACAGCACCATAATGGCTGCACTGAATACTGAGACGTTTGGTATCAAACTTCTCAGCACATTAAACCCACACTGATGCCAGGGTGGGATTTAATGAAAAATGCACACAGAAAGATGCCCCCTGAAAAACAACCTACCACTAGTGTCCAGGCTCAGTGGCTGCTTTCAGCTGCCACCATCAGACATGTTTCTGGACCCATGAGTCGAGAGCCTGCTGCTCTCGGGGGCCTGAAACAATGCACATCCTGGGACGATGTACCAAGCCTCCTCCCCCAGGATTTGCTGGGTCCATGAAGTGAAAGCTTCAAAGGCTTGCCGCCTTTGTGAGCTTCCCCAGGCCACTTGCTGCTTTCAGCAACTGGTCCCCACTGGTTCTGACCCCCACTTTGGGTGGGAGAACCGGTGGGAAAGATAAGAAACCGGAAGAAGAAAATGACCAAACAGCCATGCTGAAGCTAACAAGAGGAGGACGCCCACTGACATGGCCCCAGTCCCACCGGCCTGTCCGCACCTCGAACCTGCTCCAGCGAAATCCTGGTCTGTCCTGCATCCAGCAACATCAAGAAACCTGGAGGACCTGCCTGCCTTCCATCCCAAAGACTCTGTCTCCCGTGAACACCGGATTTGTTCAACAACAGACTCCTGCTCCACAAGAATCCTCGGGTCTGCACCACTCTGCACCCGACGCCCACGGCCCAAGTGGCCCAACACCAAGAAGAGGTCACCCTGGCAATCCTGATCTGAGATCCGGTGATCCCTGACGTGCCTCAAGCCTCCAGCCGACGCCTGCAGCCTCAAACCGGAAGGTACCCCCAACCGCAACGAGGAGCTGGTAAGAAGATCCGACCCTAAAAGGCACCCCTGCACCCAATGCCCCACAGCCTTGGGTGGCTCAACCGGTGGTTCCTAACCAACCCCCTGCATCCCAAATTACCTCTCCAAGTGGTGGTCGGACCCAGAAGACCTTCGTCCCCAAGCCTGCAGTGTGTTTGCTAACCGGAGATTCCCCATTGAAAGCTACAGGGCACCCGACGCCAAAACAGCACTTTGCACCCAGCCGCCCTGTCTAGCTGAGGGTGCAACTTTTGTGCTGGCTGGAACCCACATTTTCCCTGAGCTTAAGTCTAGGAGCTTTGCTCCCACAACCCAGTGGCCTGCTGGTCAGCAGCCACTAACCGGAGGCCCCCTATCCCCCATTGGATAACATTGGGCCTCAGCACTCTGCACCCGGCCGCCCTATTGTCGCTGAAGGTGTAACAAGAGTACATCCTTGACCCTGGGGACCCCTGAGTCTAACCCCAGGGTACCAACTCCCACAACAAAGTAATTACCTGTTAACCGGTAACACTATTTTCCTCCATGGGATAACATTGACAGTTTTTCTATGAAAAGTTTTTAAGTGTTGAGTTGGAAAACCTAAGAAATCCTTTCAAAATTGTACTAAATAACAAAAACGCGTTTACTCACCTGTTTACAGGAAATGTCCCAGTGCAGTATCCAGGTTTACTGTACTGTGTAAGAAAAGTAATCTGCAAGGTAATCTACTGGTCATTTTACAAAAAAGCCTATACAAAGTATATGTGCTGTATTTCCAAAGCATTACATTTTCAGTAGCAATACTGTAATCAAAACAAAGTGCATATACAATTGCAATCCAAACTGTGTTACAACTGCATTACTACTGTAAAGTATTTATTGCTTACCTGTGCCAGGCTTGCTTGGTTTTAGAAAAAAAAAATAACTAAAAGAATACTTTCATACAAAAACAATTGGTCTGAAGTTCAGTATTTGAGTGTGTGAATTCATTTGCTGCCTGAGTGTGTACAACAAATGCTCAACACTGTCCTCTGATAAAGCCTTACTGCTCGACCACACTACACAAATAGAGAGTGAGGTTCTATGTACTTTACCTCTACCTACCTTTAGGTCTCCACTGGACTATGTGCACACTATACCTTACTTTGGTATGGTATATACAGAGCCAACTTCCTACAAGCGTTAAGCCACTTAATGTGACTTAAAGCTGCCTTGTAAGTAAGGTATCCTTTCACGCTGTACTTTGCTTGAAAGGGGGGGCAATGGGTGTTGCGGTGGGCGTTCCACTGCAACACGCATTCATTTTGATTGATTGTTTATGGGCAGGAAGGTGACCCTTCCTGCACATAAACAATCAAAACAAATGATGTTTTGCAACTTCTATGTGTGCTGCATTAAAAAGCACACATAAAAGTTACAAAACATCATTTGAAGATTGTTTATCTTCCCCTCAACACAGTCACCCTTGTACTATTGCGCAAGGGTGTCTGCGTTGACGCTTGGCTGTGAGGTTTAGCACCAGCATCTGGGGAAATCAGGATTGCACCATATTGATGTAAACATGGTGCAGCCCTGCGTTTCTGAAGTAGCGGAGTGTGTCGTTAATGCAGGAAGGCTAATGACGCACTTCGTTACTTTGTTGTAAATATGAAAGAAAGAGGATATATCCTGAACATATTCCACATTAATCTTTTAAAGTTCTTAATGAATCAACACCAATAGTCTTCTTAATCTTCTTTTATTTCTTAAAACATTCTCCAAGAACAGTCCTAGCCGCCAACACGTGTTTCGTCTCTTTGTGGTGTAAGCCACAGACTTCCTCAGGGCTAATATTTCACAATGTTCCAAGATTAACAGCAACATTCGAATTATTAATGAGTGTATATATTTATCATATTTCCAAGAACTTATCAAAGTCCCGATCCATGCGACAAGAAAATGTAGTCTCTCCAGCTTTTTTGTAGTCTCTCCTGAGAAACGGCGGCTAGACGCCATTTCTCAGGACTCACTTTTGACCACGCTGCTCTTTACTGGTACCTGATGGTTTCTTGATACACAAGGGAAGCTGGAGAGACTACATTTTCTTGTCTCATGGATCGGGACTTTGATAATGGCAATGTTAACTGCTGGAATCCGACTGCTGCGGTCGGATTTGGACTGCGGAGTATACTAATTGGACCGGCGTTTATGTTGCGGTCCTAGCGGGCGGTCTTTTCTCGCTACCATGGAGGTCGGAGTGATTTTCCGATCGCCATCCTAATGGGCCCCCTAGTTATGACATTTGAATCGAAACACAAGCCCGTGTGTGCAGTACTTTTATGTACACCTACAGTAATGTTGTTTACGGATCACGGACAGAATATCAACGGACCGAATATCGACCTACAAGAATATCGAGTACAGAATATCGATGGACAGAATATCGACATCCTATCTCTGCAAAGGTAAGTACAAAAATATCGAAACCAAAATATCGTTGTTTAAAATACCGTTGTTTAAAATATCGTTTTTTTTTTAAATGTCAACAAAATAATATAAAATTAATTAAATAATAAACATTGATAGAATTATTTTAAAAAGATAAAAATTATAAATAATAAATGTAATATAAAAAATAAACATACATATTTAATTTTTTATATATATGAACTAAATAATAGTAATAAATTATTATTTTATTTAATTATAAAATGTTAGAAACATAATAAAAATTATAAATACATATATATACATAAACCTGTAATATAAATATAAAAATAAAATATATATATATAATACATTCATTAAAATATTAAAATTAATATTTATTTGTAAAATACTTTACACTACATTAACTATAACAGTAGGGAAAAAGTTGGATAGCGTAGGGGATAAAATTACTATTCCCACTATATAGAGTGCAACAGTAGGGAAACTGTTGGATAGCGGAGGGTAAAAATTACTATTCCCACTCCAGTGAGTGCACCAGTAGGCAAAAGTGTTGGATAGCGGCGATGTGAATATGTATATTCCCACTCCAACTAGTGTAACATTAGGGAAAGTGTTGGATAGAAGAGGGATAAAAATTACTATTCCCACTCCAGTAATTGCAACAGTAGGGAAAGTGTTGGATTGCGGGTAGGTAAAAATTACTATTCCCACTCCAGTGGGTGCAACAGAATGGAAAGTGTTGGATAGCAGAGAGGTATAAATTAATATTCCCACTCCAACAAGTGTAACAGAAGGGAAAGTGTTGGATAGCGGGTGGGTAAACATTACTATTCCCACTCCAGCAAATGCAACAGTAGGGAAAGTGTTGGATAGAGGGTGGGTAAAAATTACTATTCCCACTCCAGTGGGTGCAACAGAATGGAAAGTGTTGGATAGCGGAGAGGTATAAATTAATATTCCCACTACAACAAGTGTAACAGAAGGGAAAGTGTTGGATAGTGGAGGGGTAAAATGTACAATTCCTACTCCAGTGAGTGCAACAGTAGGGAAATTGTTGGATAGCGGGTGGGTAAAAGTTACTTTTCCCACTCCAGTGAGTGCAACAGTGGGAAAAGTGTTGGATAGCGGGGATGTGAATATGTATATTCCCACTCCAACTAGTGTAACATTAGGGAACGTGTGGGATAGAAGAGGGATAAAAATTACTATTCCCACTCCAGTAATTGCAACAGTAGGGAAAGTGTTGGATTGCGGGTAGGTAAAAATTACTATTCCCACTCCAGTAATTGCAACAGTAAGGAAAGTGTTGGATAGCGGGTGGGTAAAAATTACAATTCCCACTCCAGCAAGTGCAACAGTAGGGAAAGTGTTGGATAGCAGAGGGGTAACAATTACTATTCCCACTCCAGTAATTGCAACAGTAGGGAAAGTGATGGATAGCGGGTAGGTAAAAATTACAATTCTCACTCCAACCAGTGCAACAGTAGGGAAAGTGTTGGATAATGGGTGGGAATAATTTACTATTCCCACTCAACCAAGTGTAACAGTAGGGAAAGTGTTGGATAGCGTAGGGAAATAATTTACTATTCCCACTCCAGGAAATGCAACAGTAGGGAAAGTGTTGGATAGTGAAGGGGAAAAATGTTGTATTTCCACTCTTGCAAAATAATTAACATTAATTAAGAAATAATTAATTGGTCAAAATAATTTACCTCCCACCATATTCCCCTATAAACAACACCACCAATATTGTAAAATAATACACAATTAACAAATTTAATTAACAATTAATTAATTAATTAATAACAATTAACAAGCAATTTAAAAACCATCAAAATTTTTATTTGATTTTAGTTTTAAAATTAAATTGCTTCCCACCCTAAGCCCCTATCAACCCACAACCCACTCCTAAAAAAATTGCACAATTAACATATTTACCAATGAATTATTAATAATTAATATCCAATTAATGACAAATTAATAAATTTTTTAACACAATTAACAATATAAAGTTGCCAATTCCGATCTGGTAAAAAAGAATTCCCGTACGACTCGTATCCGTATTTTTTTACGTACGATTCGTACAAGTCCCGTCCCACCGGTGAAGTACGATTCGTACGTGAAAAATACATACGAATCGTATCGGGAAAAGGTCTACGAGACGTACCCGGACAGTTTCACGTACAAATCATAAAACTGAAGTCCGAGCGCACAAGTACGATCCGTACCGCCCTTCCGAATACACAAGCGTATGTAAAACATCCAGTACGTAGCGAACTCCGTAACACTCGTATCCCGGGTAAACTTGTGCCCGGGATATGAGTCGTACAACCCCCCCCCTCCGCCCGCGTATGTCCGCACGTACCCCTGTATGTCAGCACTGTACCCCCCCTATGTCAGCACCCTACATCCCCCCCATGTCCGCACCGTACCCCAGCCCCGTACTTGGATGCACCGTACCCCTGCTTCATACCCCAGCCCTGTACTTCTACGGACGTACCCCAGCCCCGTCCTTGTACGCACCGTACCCCAGCACTGTACCCCAGCCCCGTCCTTGTACGCACCGTACCCCAGCCCCATACTTGGACGCACTGTACCCCAGCCCCGTCCTTGTACGCACCGTACCCCAGCACCGTACCCCTGCCCCGTACTTGAACACACCGTACCCCAGCACCGTACCCCAGCCCCGTACTTGTACGCACCGTACCCCATCCCCGTAAGTGTACGCACCGTACCACAGCCCTGTACTTGTACGCACCGTACCCCAGCCCCGTCCCCCAGCATCGCGTATGTACAGACCTTACAACAACATTGCGTATGCGAGCACGGTACAACAACATCGCGTATGTACGCACCTTACATATGCGAAAACGACTCGTACTGAACCAGGACACTGTAAAACAGCACAAGGAGGGTCAATTCGACTCACACAACACCACAAAACACGTCTACAGTAGAAACAACATCAAAATGACTGACCTGGCACATCCAAACAGGCAAACAGAGGCACAAACTCACAGCCACCTCTTATAACACACCCACCAAAATTTCAAACTCAGGCACACCCACAAATGGACCAATAAAAAGGGCCCACACACACAAACAATGAGCCTTTGCAACAGACTCACTGCAGCTACAGAGCATACCCCAACAACTGCGCCCATACACCTTAACATATACACCTTCACACACACTCCTTCACACATATCCCCTCTTCACATTCCCACACACACCTTCACATTCACACACACACACCCACAACCATCCACACCCTCACCCCACACCATGCCCACAGACAAGAATCCAAAGTTCACAAGGGAGGAGCTGGACATCCTTGTCAACGAAGTCATCAGAGTCGAGCCACAGCTCTTTGGAACATTGGTCAGACAGACCAGCATAGCCGAAAAATCACGCCTGTGGCAGAGGATCGTCGATAGGGTGAATGCTGTTGCGCCCATCAGAAGGATCAGGAATGAATGCCAAGCCAGGTGGTACGATCTGTGGAGGGCAGTCAAGCGCAAAATGAACGAGGATTACGCTGAGAGCAATATCACTGGAGGTGGGCTGCCCCGCAGACCGGTACATTACCATCCCTGGGAGGAGAAGCTGATGGCCCTGCTTCCGCCAGTGGGAGTTGCAGAACCTGGTGAGTACACAAACAACTTAAATAACATGGGGGTAATGGCATCCACACCCCAACTACACCAAATGCACGCAACTACCCCCAAGCCCTCACCGGACACAACCACACTCAAAAACAACGCTCATGCCACTAACATGTGTATGCCCCATTCAACAAAGCAAGGCCATGCCATGTCCCAGGCTACACGAACCACAAACCCAAGACTGGATGTCTGGGATGCTGGGAGGGTGTGGCTCACAAAACACATTTTTCAACTCTGAATCAGACACCATTGCCCTCAGCCCATATGGCCCAGGTACATACCCATGCACTATGCTCAATGCATAGGGACTGGCTAAGTACTGACAAGGTAGCTGACACTTGGCCCTGTTGTAGGCAGCACAAGGCCCTCCTGTGACCACTGTAAACTCAAACACCAACACCACAAGCTCAGATATCTAGGACAGGAACTCACACTCACTGTCATGGCAGCATGCTCCATGAGGGGACAGATACGTCACCTGGGAGACCCACTGCCAAATCACACTACACCCACCAGCAGGCCCTGTCACACACACCCCTTACACAAGCACACACCCCCGGGGCAGGCAATGGATTTACCCACTCTCACAATGGACATGTGACACAACAAGATCAATCCATAGCCAAAGAAGCATCCAAGCCAAAAATCTACATGTCAAACACTCAGGAGAACATATCAATCTGTCCCCTGCAACATACCCATCCACAAGTGAACATTGAGGGAAATGCTAGGCACATACAACTACCTGGAGGAACTGTGCCAACTTGAATATGTATGAAACATGGATGTCGCATGAAACCGCATTAACATTGTCTCTCTCTCACACACAGGGCAACCTCATGGATCTCCCCCCAACAATGGGGGGGAAAAATCACAGTCCCAGGCTCGGGAGGAACCTGATCCCACCGGCAGCAACGCCTCTCAACACTCCGCGGATGACCCCAACCCACCTGGACCCTCTTGTGTCCAAGCCCCTGCAGCACCTGCTTCAGGTACATCTGTGACAACCACCACCCCCATTCCTGCCACATCCCAGGAGACACCCAGGAGCCCTGCCCGCACTGAACAACTGAGCCAGTCTGACCTGGAGGGACAAGGTTCACCGGGCACCCAGGAGGAGGTAGACAACCCCGCAACTGCCATCCCTCAGGGGTCCCGTAGACCCGATGTGCCCACAACGGCAGGCCAGGCTCGTGTGGGCAGGGGTGGTGGGAGTGAAAGCCGGCGGAGGCGAGAACCTGACCAGCCAGCTGAAGGGACAGGTATATCACACATACGCAACATCCTGGACACATCATGGACGCATACCGGCGTGACACCAGGGCCATCAGCCAGAGATAAAGAACCAGCAGGCCGAGCAACACGCCAGTCAACAAGAACACCAAGGACGGATGGAGGCAAGACTGGCTGAGCTCCTGGCGGTGCAAATGGACATAAGCCGTTCACTCCATCGGATCGCCGACAACATGGGCAACCCTCCCTGTGCCACCAGGCGAAGACCACCACCAGCCACAGGGAGGGAGGAGGAGGAGGATTCGTCCGACGGAGCGTCCCAAGCATCGTCAAGGCCTGCATATGAGGGTCCTGCGAGGAAGGTGGGTCGTTCACGGAAAAGACCGTGAGAGGCAGCGGACCATCCACATCTCCCAGGTCACCTGGCCTGGCACCTGGCCTTCATGCGCAACAGCAGCACCTCATGGACTTGCTGGTCACAGTCTGACCAATGATGACAAACACTGTGGTCTGGACTCTGATGACTTCAAATGCCAAGGATCCCATCTCCCCCTGTGAGCTTTGGATTCTAGGCACACTGTATAGCACCTGTTTTTTTTTTAAAACAAAACACGCCCCCCACCGAGAATAAAACTAAATTTCTTTAATTAGATGTTGCAGTCATTTTGCATGAGTCCACAACATACATGTGGGGAAATGTCAAACTATGCCTGAGTGTTGAACTAACTCCAGCCATCCATACCCTGGGATCTGAGTCCGGTACAGGACACACATGGGTCACAATGTATAATCCAATACAGACATGGAGCACAATACTCACCCGTGATGGCCTCAAGCTGCTGAGGGGGGGATTGCAATACTGTGCAGACAGACCAATTTGGAAGAGTATCATTAAGGCGTAGAGGTCATGGCTCAAGTGGAGGTTCCTGGGGAGGGAGTCCCAGGTATGTTTGGCCAGGTGGGAGAATTATCTCCTGCATGCTGAAGTTCGGTGGATGTGAAGAATGTTGGCCAGGGCAAGGTTGGATGCATAGAGTTGGCCCAATGGGGTCTTGGATGACAGACGTCCAAGGCTGGTTTGGGGACTGGGGTTGTGGACTGCCTCCTGAGTGTGGGTGAGGAGTGTGAAGGTCATCCTGCAGCACACAGTGATCCCTTGCAGCTATCTCAGGTGGACGTTGATGTGGCTGGGGCACGGGATGTTAAAGCTAAGGTGTGCAGATGCACCCTCGATGTGGACAAGTTTTCCGGGAGTTTGGCTGTACTTGCTCCGTAGGGGGCGGGGCTGTTGTTGACACGGCTGGTGTCATGGACCTGGGGGACGGTCTGTCTTGCCTTGGAGTGGATCTATCTGTGGATCATGTGCATCATGCGGAGGGTGTTGCAGCATGAGGTACAGATGCTGGTGAGTTGCATGGCAATTGTGAGTGACGAGTCCAGGATGCACACCATCTTGTGTGCGTGGCCACTGGGTGCTGGTGCAGTGCCCTGGCGGGTGGAACACAAGGAGTTGACCCAGCTGTAAGGGGACAATCCTCAGATGATTACCTCAGTCCTGGCCATGTCCAGCCTCATGTGGCTGATGCTCACCCATTCATCAACGGACCTCACCTCATGCCTTCTTGATGGTTGGAACTGGCAATGGCTGTATCTTTGGTGAGGGTGAGGAGCAGCTGGCTCTCAATGGCATACGAGATGATGATGAGGTTGTGTGCGCATGTGATGGTGGAGAGGGGGGTCATGGACACATTGAAGATTGACACGCTGAGAGATGAGCCCTTGGCCATGTGCCAGATGACGCCACTGTACTACATGCTTAAGGCTTGAGTCCCACTCCCATGGCCTTGCTGGTGAGCTACTAGGTGATTTCATCCTGGTCCATACCCTGGATACCAGTGTTGGAGATGTGTGAGCTGACAGTGTGTGAGCACATCGTGTATGATGCTGTGGAGAGGTCAAGGGGGATGGCCTCACCATTGTTGAGCAGGGCAAAGTTGTCTGTGTTGGTGTCAATGATGACGTTTGCAGTGGGGTGATTACTGTGGAAGATGGTCTTGTGCAGGTTGCCTGGAGCTCTTTGCGTGGAGGAAGTTTGTCAGTTGCTCGTTGCCTGTCTTCCTGATGACATTTGCTGGCTAGGGAAGCACGGTGATGTTCCTTGAGAGCCTGCGTTCCTGCCGTCCGTTGTCTAAGAAGGGCCTGGGTCACTGCATGCCTCTATCTACCATGGAATGTGGCTAACTCCAATGATACATACATGACGTGCTGGACAGGGGCTACAAGGATGGGGAATGATGTGGTTGAGATGTTGTGTGGGAAGGGGACTGATGGAGATCCCCAGTGAATGTTGCACATGAGCTGGGTGTTGTATCTCCTGATGATGAAAGTGCTAAACCTGAGTGGTCGTGCTCCCGCGTATAGTAGTGCGTTCTGCCTCTGTGTTCCAAGGCTTGCGTGTATGTCCATTGCAGTGGTAGAAAGTTGCAAGGGTGGGCTGTCTTTTGGATGGAGAGCTGATGTCAGTGCACTCACAATGCTGAAGAGCTCCTTGATGTTGTGCGCTTTTTTTTAACCTCTGCACCTTCTGAAGGATCTCCAATTGTCCATGCTGATGACATGGTGATGGCTGTGTGTGCCGTTTTCCAGGGTTGTAAGGCCACTGATGGTTATTTGTGTTGCAAGCTGTGCACAAGAGTCCTGCTAGACGTGTATGAGTCCACTAGCTCTGCCTCATCCCAGGTGGCGTAATTGTTGATGTGCGTCACAGGAAGTCCGTCAACGTGGCTAGATTGTTGGATCAGTTGCTGATCCAGTGTGTGAGGTTGCAGGGTGTGGCGGTGGTGTTGGTTCCAGTGTCCCACACAGCATGTCTGTGTTGGCTTACATCAAGCATCTTTGGGGGATAGGTAGCGGTGTGTGTGGCAGTGTGTTGCTTGTCAGAAACGTGGATGCTAATGTGGATGGACCAATGATGGATGCTGGTGTGGTTCTCATCCAGCCCGAAGTTCCGGGACCACAGCCACATGTATCCTGTGGCGTGCGTGAAGATGGGCGTGTTGATGGCTTTGCGGAATTGTGGATGTAGACCTGGAGATCTGTAGATGAGTGTTACTCTGAGGGTGTGCAGGGGGTTTGTGCCAAACCGGATTTGTGACCCTGAGTGCGTACTTGGGAATAGATATCAATTCATCCCCCGGGATTGTTAGTGCAGTCCCTGTGGGTGCTCTTGTATCCGTCTGAGATGGCAATGAAGAAGTTGTGTGCTGAGGATGCTTTTATCCACGTCACTGTCATGAAGGTGATGTGTGGGCCTGTTGTGTTGAGGAGGTAACAGAGTCCAATGGCGTGCTGTTGGACGGAGCCGGTGTGGAGTAGGAGGGACATGACCTGGTTGGTGTGACAGGGCCTGGAAGGCGGGGCAGCGCTGTGTAGGCAGTTGGAGTTGCACACTCAGCATGCGAAGGTGTTGTGTGCGCGCTTAGGGTATGCCTGAGAGCATGCGGTTGATTTTCGGTTGGACATTGCTTGGAGGGTGGCTGCGACATGAGACTGTTGTGTGATGTAGGTCATGCAAGGACATGAGGGTCGTGCAATGTGCACGTTGCATGCACTGACGCTCCTGCCTTTGGCACCGCGTGGCTGCAACACTGGCACAGACAAGCTGATGACAGCCTAATGAATGGGTGGAGGGAGGAAGGGAGGAGCATCTTGGAGGCGTGTGGGTTGCAGAATCCGGGAACTTGGTGGGCCCTTGCCGCAGGGGCTGTAGCAGCAGGCGGCATGTACTGGAAACTAGACCGAAAGTAGCACACAAAGACAAGGAGGTCAGAAAGGACAACTGCAACAGGCGTACGTAAAGGAAGGAGTGTCAGGTTAGTCATGGCTCACCCAGAGAAAATGGATGAACAATCACCAAAGATGACTGACACAGGATCAGGAAACAGAAGGCCAAGCTGCGCACAGGAGACACACCCTCAGCAGGCGTGGACTGCCCGTTGGGGGGTGCAACCTGGCCAAAAACATACACACCCATGGACTTCATGCACAATAGAGATCATTATCCATGAACAACTGCATGCATGTTGACGAACTACACATACACTCATATGCACAATCTTTGACAACTATGCCAGAGCTGACGCATGCAAAGTGGCAAGAGACCTGCATTGACAGAGATGAGGCACTTTGGAGGGTGAGGAACACCTTTATTACTCAAACTCACACTAAGGGAAATGCATAAATGTGAACAGACTCACAGGTCAATTGACTGAACATGTGGGACCTACGCTGGACACCCCCTTCACAACACGGATGTTGTAAATCCAAATGAACTGGCACACAAGTTAAGGGGATGAGCCAAACACCTCCTGCTGCACACGGAGAGGCTGCAATTCCCCATTGAGCCTGTTATGGGGATGTCCCACACTATGTCCACCCGTACATCCCGTATGTTTCAGAGGGAAGTTTTACACACATTGATGCCTTCACCAGAATCCAAAATCCATTACAGATGACTGCCACGAAGGGCGACTATCAATTTATGGGAGTCATGCTACATGTTATGTGCCCCATGGTGAGTCGACATGTATGCATGGGAACACAACATGCAGAGGAGCAGTCCCCACACATTCCAAACACGTACCACCCCCAAAATGCCTTGCTGCAATCCTTACCCAAAATGACATTTCCCCATGTCCGTGCATGGAACGCTGATTCACCACACGTTGCAATACTCATGAGGAATAGCAGGAGGACAACGATAACACGAGCAGACAACATGCGCAAGAACCTGGGAATGACAGACACACAAGAAGTCAGCGCAAAGATTTTTCTCCGCATAAATGGTCATTTACTAAACATGAACAATGTTGTCCCCATGCTAATTTAAAAGAAAGTGTCTCTGCTAAAATGTGTGGAATGACATCCTCACTCGAGTGACACATCAGAACACACATCTAAGTCACTTAGCATACACTCAGCTGGACACACACATTGCAACACATGCCACCCAAGGATACAAGCGTGCATACTCAGACCCAGTGACTCACCATTATGAGAAGAAGTTGCGTATGAGCTGACTCCAGATATCCTCCTCCTCCTCCTCCTCACTTGCCTCATGACCAAGCCCTTCATCCTCCACGGGTGGATGTTCTTGCTCATCCGGATCCAGGATGTGTGGCACTGCCTTCTCCACTGCCATGTTGTGCAGCATGCAGCACACGAGGAAGATTTTGCAGACCTTCGCCGGTGCATATGGTAGGGACCCGCCTGTCTTGTGAAGGCACCGGAATCGGCTCTTCACGAGGCCAAACGTCCTCTCAATCACTCGCCTGGTCTGCCCGTGTGCATTGTTGTACCGGTGATCTGCAGCTGATCTTGGGTTGCGGAGAGGTGTCATCAGCCATGGCATGTTGGGATATCCAGAGTCCCCTACATGGAAACATCATGTAAATAAGTGGGTCAGGAGATGCCGTAAGAGCCAAAGATACAGCAACACACAGGACAAACAGAGTATACCCACCAACAAGACATGCTCGTTCGTTGTGCAGCCGCAGCATCATTTGTGGCACCCTGCTACGCATCATGATGTAGGCATCGTGTGCTGACCCTGGAAAACGTGCACAGACATGGGAAATCAGCATGTTAGCAAGACACACCACAAGGGCATTTATAGAGTGGTAATGTTTACGGTTGCGATAGGCTACCTCCTGTGCCTGTGGTGGTACCAAAGCTACATGTGTCCCATCAATGGACCCAATGACATGGGGCATCCCTCCCAGGGCATAGAAATCACCCTAGACACCTGTCAACTTAGGAGTAGGAAAATGGATGAATTTATCAAGGTGCTCCAACATGGCTGCCAAAACATCACGCAGGACACGGCTGAACATTGTCTGTGACATGCCACCAACATCAGCTATGGTGAATTGAAACGTACCTGTGGCAAAAAAATGTAGGGCTGCCATCACCTTCATCTTGGGGGTCAGCGCAGTAGGATACCTGTGTCACGGTTGGAGGTGTGGTGCCAGCTTGTTGGTCAAGTCCTCAATCAACTGTGGAGTGAATCTGTAACGTCGGATGCAGGCACGTTCCCTCATGGCAACCAAGTCTGGCATTTGTCGGGGGACAGGCGGTGCCCTGCAGAAAATGGTATTGAATAACGAAGATTTAGAGTATAACATCATCAATGTCAATGAACAGAGCAAATGCTAAACTGCTACTACACATCAGATAAATACAGAGTCTGGTCTGTGCAATACATCCAGGACACGTATGCCAGCTTGGTGATACTCCTACAAAAAGCAAAATACACCCTTTGATTGGCAAGTCTACATGACATGCCCTGAAACGACCTGGGGGCCAGTCTGAGGGAACAGCCAGAGACATCACAGGAGTGACATACATCCACATAGCTGCATTTCAAGGATGTAATCTCATACAGACAGCTGACGGCAAGCTAGACGCACAGGTCCCATGGAATGTCAATTGTGCAGATCAAACACATTGCAATGAAGGGGTACACGTGAAAACAGAAAACACAGACATTGAGATGACGCAGATATGTCCTCATGTGAAAATATCATGTGCAATGCATATAGACCCTGCTTACGTGCGAATCCACATGTGGCATGGTGTGCGCAGATGTGTGCCATGCCCATCTCCACACAGACACATGTTGGATGCAGCAACAGCAGATGTAGTTTACGGAACACTAACAGCAAGCTCATGGGAACACATGACACACACATGACATAGTCACATCGGGGCACGCTGATCGTGAAATGTCAGTTGCTAGTGTCCCTGTCCCTGGCATCAGGGGACAGTTGCGGGTGGTGGAGACTGTGCCATACCAGTGATGGTGTGCTTGGCACGTTTGTACTACAGGCACACATGTGCAAAGTGTGAAGGGGAAGTATGCCACATAGTGCCCCATCACACATGACATGTGTACACAGGTCATCACACATCAATTGTGCAACTACATGAGAAGACATGTGCAATATCACTGCCTGACACACCTAGGCCATGCACATGAGAGTCTGCAATTACAATGACTTGTGCGAGTCGGAGACCTCCATTCCTTTCGTGTGCGCCTCCTATCACCAGTGTAAGCGTGTGAAACGCCCCGTACACCCGCTCTGAGAGCGTGTGTACGGTCCGTATCACTATTGTAGTGGTGCCATAGGGGTACTCGTGGTAAGGACCGTACACACGCTCTGAGAGCGGGTGTACGGCCCGTACCACTATAGTAGTGGTGAAGTAGGAGTACGCGTGGTACGGACTGTACACACGCTCTCAGAGCGTGTGTACGGTCCGTACCACGCATGCTCCTATGGCACCACTACAATAGTGATACGCACCGTACACACGCTATGGATGTGTGAGCACGGTGCGTATCACTATTGTAGTGGTGCCGTACGTGTACGGGTACGTGTGAAACACACCGTACATGTTTTTTTTATTCTAAAATTACATAGGGGACAAGTATTAGGCCCAAAATGCATGCTGGTTGTCATGGATACAGATATTTCAGTTGCAATGTGGCCATCATGTGGTCTTGAAAAGTCAGTTGGGCCAAAAATTACAATGTTGCAAAGTGGTGTTTGCCTTGCTCTGATGCTCAAAATTTGAACCATGCAATTTTGTGCCATTGGTGTAAGTTTAAAGGGATTGGAGGAAAAGTAGGATGCAAATGAGTCTGACCAATCACTCTGTACTCCTGTAAATGAAAGCCCCCAGCAAGACAGATATAAGTCAGCCAGAACGCATGAGAGGGCACTTGCCTGCACAACTTTCCTGTCGACCACACTGCTGCTGTCTGTGCTTCCTCTGGCACCATGTCGCGGACTGTGGAGCGGGCCCAGCCATTCACACTTGAGGAGCTGAGTGCTGACTCCACTAACTTTGACTGTGCACCTTTTTTGTGACTGTCACTTCTGGCATTGTGTTCAGGTGTGACAAACATGCAATGTTGTTTAGAGTGGGTCCCAGGGGGGGAAAGGCTTATGTCTCTCATGCAGAGCATGATGTATTTCCGGTGTGTACTTCTCACTTGCATTGTGCTTACTGTAACATTCACTGCATAGTGCATGACACATTCAGCCTGGCAAATCCTTGGTGGCATTTTTTGGCTAGTGTCCTGAGGTGATTCAGTGGTCCACCCGGTGGGACAGGTGACTTTACCCACACATGTGTATGAGTTGAGTGGACCTGTGGTGAGAGTGTCCAAGTGATGTGTATGCCCTCCTGGACATTGATGTGTGTGAATGTTCCTTGTCATGTGGGTGAGTGTCTATGTGAAGTGTTGCACCACAGCTGCATGGAGGAGGCAACAGCTCCACCCATCTGATGTGAGAAGTAAGCCGTGCTGTGTGTCTGACTTGCTGAGCTAGCCCAACACCTGTGACACCCCACAGGCAAGTGGCACATGTGCAGAGTGAGGGTTGTATCCGCTGTTGCCAATGGCAGGTGATTGATCTGTGCCTGTGTGTGTGTGTGTACTCTGCTGAGGTTGCATCAGTGGCCTGGGGCATGTAACTGCTTTGAGGTGCTGTCCATCAGCCTGGTGTTGCATGTGATGCGCAGTGTGTGCCATGATCAGGGAGTGTGTCGCACCCCTCCTGCCACCTGTGTACTTTCAATGCCATGTAGTGCATTGGGACTTCCACAGAGGCCAATGGCCATATGAGAAAGAATCAATTCCTTGGCAGCATCCTCTGCCCTGTTCAACATATGAAAGATGTTCTAATGTGTGTCTCTGTGACATGGGGCAGGTGTAGTGATGTTGTCTCACTTTGTCATCCTCACAGGTAACTGCCTACGAGAAGGGGGTCATCTGGAAGCGGATCGTCAGGGCCGTGAGATAGGTGGGGGATCGCAGTCGGCGCCTAGCCCAAGTCAGAAAACGGTGGCAGGACATCCGGTGCTGGATCCGGCGGATCGCCCGGGTCCAGCTGGGGCTCTCACCTCCACGCCCCCACGGCGGGCGCCGACGCCTGACCCCCCTCATGATGCGTGTCCTGGCGGTGATCTTCCCGGACCGGGATAGGCAGTTACAGGAGGGACAGCAGCAAATAGGGGATAGGTACATGTCTGTTTGTTGTGTTGTGTGTCACCAGCGTTTGGAAGTGCTCTATAGCCTGGATACACTGCCAGGGTTTATATGTGCAGTGCATATTCTGTTCCCCAAAGTCAACTGGTGCTCTTATTCATCCCTTCCCCTCCTTGACATGTGTCCCCTGGTCTGTGTGTGATCACAATTGCACATGGTCATCTAGGCTGCCAGTTAATCCAAGTGCACATTGCTTTCTGCATCATGTGTGAGGGTGGTCTGTGACATGTGCTGGCACCTTGCCTGTGCCCTGTCCTGTTAACTCTGTTGGGGGGCCATATTTGTTGTCACTGATGATGAGTCTCAACATAGGTGTGTGAGGTTTCAAATGGACACACTTGCAGCATGCATGACCAATGTTGTGGCCTCAGACATGATGTGCATGAGTGGGAGATATGCATAGTGCCAGGATGGTTGCTTATGTCAGATCATTCCAGGAACAAGGAGCAGTGTGCCCACTACAGTCCCCTGAGATACCCTTGCCACGCAATCATGTGTGTCATCCAACACTGTGCCCATTCTCTGTGTGTTCAGCATAGGTTGGCCTCTGTGGCATTGTTCCCTGGCCTCATTTGTATTTATCCAAAGCGTGCTACATGTGTCCACTGAACTGGGAGACCCCATTTGGCTTGTGCATACTCACACTGGGCAGTGCCTGTGTGTCTAGTCACAACTATCTGTTGATGGTTGTTTGTCACAAATATGTGTGGCCAGCCTCACGAGGTGATGTGGAGGACATTTGGGAATTCTTGCTGCACATTTTTGTAAACCCTGATTAAGAGGTGTCACTTCTTGATCTGTCTCAATCACATTGTCTCAGGAATGGGGGGTTTGTGCGGGCAAGGCCTACATGGCCAAACCTCATGTCTCCTTGCCAGGTCTGATCTGTGTGTGATAATTGGCTGGATAGAGACTCAACGTGCAGTGACCCAGTCATGTTGTGCAGGGTATAATGTTTGTGCTATGCAGCATGTGTCAATTGTTTAAAAACATGATTCCTGCTCATACATGTTTGGCACCAGTGTGTGGTCCAGATGCCACGTAGTTTGGTCTTTGTGTGCTGACATCTGTGTGGACATTCTGGCTTGCCATGAGGGTGTCGCCTCAGTGCAGGTATGCCTTTTTACAACACAATTGCAGGCCCATTAGCTTATGCATTGTCCTGGGTTTGGACATGTGTGCCACTCCACATGACAGGCAGTGGGTCAGATGTATTGCCAAGTGTGTCATCAGGTAACGGATGGCCATGTGACAATTGACAATTCAGGTTTTTAATAAAAAACTATTGTACCTTGGCACTCACAACACTTGTCAACGGGTCTTCATGTTTTCTTTGCTTTAGTTTGAGGCTTTGTTGTTAAGTACAATAATGCGCCTGCATGACAGATGTCTCCCAAGGAAGTGCACAACAAACCACCTTTACACTTTCAGGGAACACGCTGGCACTTTTTAAAAGAAGCCACTGTTCTTATAAGACTGTTTTGCAGATTATACATATACATGTTCCCAGAGTGTTGTGGAATTTGGGTAAGTCCTTGGTTGTTGGTGATACCAACTTACGAGTGTCAAGTCATCAAGACCTCCGTGGGCCCATGTATATGTACTTTCTGCAACACAATTTCTTTTGGACAGTGGCTTCTTTAAATAAGGCTGCCAGCTTCTTCAATGACTGGGTAAATGTAGTTTTGTGTGCACCTCCTTGGGAGACATCTTTTATACAGGCACATGTGTGTTCTGTTCACAAAATGGCACATTCCCACATTCTAAACATGTCGATTGTGTAAAGTATTGTTATTCCCAAGGGAAAAAAATAAATTTTGTTTTGGGTTCCAAAGTACTTACAGGTCTCTGAGTGTGGGGACACCTTTAGTATTGAGGTCTGTTAGTTTGCCTTGGGTGCACCATTCCTGTTTTTTTCTGGGTAAACAAGAGGTGGCATGACTTCATTGTATTGCTGTGCTCACCTGTTCCCAGACACTAGCTTCTCAGTATGTTTCTCATTCAAGTTTTGGGCTGGTGTGTCCTATTTTTCCTTGTGTCCAAGTGGCATGGTGGGTCTACCAACTGGGGAGTACAGGGCTTACATATGTGTGGAGTAATCTAGTTGTTACTCATGATGCATTGCCTGATATGCACTGTGACCTATTGGTTTTGTACTCATGTGTCAGATGTATACAGGTGACTGATGTTTTTCTGTATCTTCACCTTGCCCACAGCATCATCAGTGGAAACCGAGGGAGACACCTGCACGGACCTGGAGGAGGGACCCAGCACCAGTGCCACCAGTGCTGGTGAGTCTGCGGGAGCCAGTGGCACGGAGGGCGAGGGGAGTCAGTCGGAGGACCTGTCTGGTGGCAAGACCAACTACGACGCAGACGGGTCCGAGGCTGACCTCATCGAGAGGGCGGAGGCTGCTACAACACCTGGCAGTAGCCCAACATCTGCCGCCGCCTCCTCCATTCCCATCACCGCCCTCCCAGTTGCTCCGGTCCCTTCTGTCCGTGCAGAGCACCACCATGTCTCCTTCGTGCCAGGCACCCCACCCCCTGCCCCTGTCCCCCCTGCTGCCCTCAGTGCAGAGTCTGTGGACATACAGCGGCAGTTGCAGGTTGGGCAGTCATCGATGCTGCATGTCCTCCATGGCCACACCACACTGCTGACACAGATGGTGTCGTTCATAGAGGGCATGTCAGCAACGATGTCTGAACAACGCCGGTTTCTGCAGTCCATGGACTCTTCCCTGACGGCAGCAGTGTCTCTCCTGCAGCGCTTCGTCCCCCCCTACCCCAGCCCCATCCACACTTCCCTCTCCCATACCTGTCCCATGCACACCCAGAAATTCTCAATCACGCACCCCACCAGACACAGGCAGCACACCACCAAGTAAGGGCAAGCGCACACATCCTGGCACGCACACTCAGGGGGATGTAGGCACACCCACTGGGTCTGGGGAAAAAAGCCATACACGCAGCCACAGTCTGAGTCTACATGCCTCACAACCCAGTCCCTCCAAAAGCACTCCCCTTGGCTCCCCTGCCACACACAGAGGTCTACATGGCTGAGCGGGACCTCACCCCCACTGTGACACCACCCCGCAAGCGGGCGAGGAAATCCCCGGGCAGGGGAGTTGAGTCCACCCCCATGTCTACCCCCTCCCCCAAGAGCGCTGCACCCCATCCCTCCCCCCCTCCGTTGGCCCTGGGGTTTCTTCCGGTGCAGGGGTTACTCTGGATGCCCTGGCAGAAGTGTGCTGCGCCGAGCTCACCTCCACCTTTGGTGCTGCCCCACCCCCTGTGGTGGACACGTCCACCCCTGCACCCACCACACCTATCCTTCCCCCTCCTGTCCCTGCAGTGCCTGGTCCTTCCCCACATGTTGCCCCCCCCGGTCGACGAACCTGAGGGTTCCACTGGACAGGCAAGCTAGGGGAGACGCGTGCCCATGTGTCCCCCCAAGGACTTCTATTATGGACTGCCCATTGGCCTTTGTATATAGTGTTCTTTCTTATTTTTTTATCATGCTGAATAAAGCATTTTATTTTTACTTTCAACACTATTGCATTTCAGGTATTGATGTTGATGCTGAGGCTCAAGGAGTTGGTGTTGTGGTAATGTGTTATGGTTCTGAGAAATGTTCTAGTCTGATGGTCATGAGGTTGACCATGGGATCTGCGTGCCATCACAAGGTCTCTTCTAAAAATCATTGGTAGTGTGTGTTATTTTGGTTTTGAGACATTGTCCCAAGGAGTGTTCCTTCCTCTGTGGCACCTGACATCTTCCCTGCAAAGAGGTGCACAATTGTTGTGCTGACCTGTGTCTACATTTCCTTTGTTGGTGACGGATCCCTTCAACAAAGGCCATGCCTGCTCAGCAATGTCTCCGGCTGCATCGTCTGTGCCATCCTTGCTAGTCACTGTACTTGTGTATTGAGTATGTTGAAATGCCTTCATGGAGAAATTCTCCCATTTCAGCACTATGCATGTGTGTAATCCCGGCCTAGCACACATATGGTACTTGTTCTGCAGGGTATTTGGGCACATGACTCACAATTGTGGGCATTGTATCTGTGGGAACTCCACCCTATTCCTTCCATGAGAGACAACATCTTGGTGGCTGGGCCAGCACCTGTACATTCCTATCAGTCCTGGAATGTGCGTGACAGTGTGTGTTCCCTTTGGCTCTCTTACTTTAGTAGGCAGTGACATGACTATACAGTCTTGTGGCATGATCTCAGTGTGTGTATTGTGCTGCATCCGCCAGGGGTGGGTATGCATGTGTTATTTATCCTCACACCCACATGTGGTGTGTCATGCAGTGGGGGAAAGACAGCCATCCTCCTGGGAGTGGGACACTGCTGTCAGTGATGTGTTTTTATGGCACTATCATCATAGTCCAAAGTTAGGGATGCGTACATACACCCATGGAGTTGTGGTCATCTGATAATGATGTACACCCCCATGTTTCTGTCCACTGCTGGGAGTCCTCTGTACCCACCGATCATGTTGCAAGCCACTGGTGGTAGTGATGTGCCCCACCCACATATGTCTGTCCACTGCTGGGAGTCCACGGCACCCACCGCTCATATTGCAGGCAACTGCTGGTAGTGATGTGCACCCACCCCTCACATGTCTGTCCACTGCTGGGAGCCCTCTGCACCCACCCCTCATATTGCAGGCCACTGCTGGTAGTGATGTGCACCCACCCCTTACATGTCTGTCCACTGCTGGGAGTCCTCTGCACCCACCCCTCATATTGCAGGCCACTGCTAGGAGTCCTCTGCACCCACCCACATATCTCTGTCCACTGCTGGGAGTCCTCTGCACCCACCCACATATGTCTGTCCACTGCTGGGAGTCCTCTGCACCCACCCACATATGTCTGTCCACTGCTGGTAGTGATATGCGCCCACTCCATGTCTCTGTCCACTGCTGGGAATCCTATGCAGCCACACACCCACCCACCCCCTTGGTGCAGTACACTGTTGTCCTGGGCCTCCACACACACCAATATAATGGTGATATGCTGCACCAGGCCATAAGCCAACCTTCGTGGCGTGTGTACGCCTTGTATCCCAAATGTACTGGTGCCATAGGGGTACGTGTGCTACGGACCGTACCCCCGCATTCAGAGGATGTGTACGGTCCGTAACACGCGTACCCCTTACGGCCCCAATCCAATAGTGGTACGGCCCGTACACACGCTCTCAGAGCGTGTGTACGGTCAGTATCACTATGGTAGTGGTGCCGTAGGAGTACGTGTGTTACGGACCGTTCACACGCTCTGAGAGCATGTGTACGGTCAGTATCACTATAGTAGTGGTGCCGTAGGTGTACGCGTGTTACGTAACGTACAGACACTCCAAGAGCGTGTGTACGGTCCATACTGCGCATACCCCTATGGCACCACCACTATAGTGGTACGGACCGTACAGTCGCTCTGAGAGCGTGTGTACGGTCCGTACCATGCGTACCCCTACGGCACCACCACTATAGTGGTACGGACCGTACAGACGCTCTGAGAGCGTGTGTACGGTCCGTACCATGTGTACCCCTACGGCACCACCACTATAGTGGTACGGACCGTACAGACGCTCTGAGAGCGTGTGTACGGTCCGTACCATGCGTACCCCTACGGCACCACCACTATAGTGGTACGGACCATACAGACGCTCTGAGAGCGTGTGTACGGTCCGTACCACGCGTACCCCTACGGCACCACCACTATAGTGGTACGGACCGAACAGACACTCTAAGAGCGTGTGTACGGTCCTTACCACGAGTACCCCTATGGCACCACTACAATAGTGATACGGACCGTACACACGCTCTCAGAGCGGGTGTACGGGGCGTTTCACACGCTTACACTGGTGATAGGAGGCGCACACGAAAGGAATGGAGGTCTCCGACTCGCACAAGTCATTGTAATTGGAGACTCTCATGTGCATGGCCTAGGTGTGTCAGGCAGTGATATTGCACATGTCTTCTCATGTAGTTGCACAATTGATGTGTGATGACCTGTGTACACATGTCATGTGTGATGGGGCACTATGTGGCATACTTCCCCTTCACACTTTGCACATGTGTGCCTGTAGTACAAACGTGTCAAGCACACCATCACTGGTATGGCACAGTCTCCACCACCCGCAACTGTCCCCTGATGCCAGGGACAGGGACACTAGCAACTGACATTTCACGATCAGCGTGCCCCGATGTGACTATGTCATGTGTGTGTCATGTGTTCCCATGAGCTTGCTGTTAGTGTTCCGTAAACTACATCTGCTGTTGCTGCATCCAACATGTGTCTGTGTGGAGAGGGGCATGGCACACATCTGCGCACACCATGCCACATGTGGATTCGCACGTAAGCAGGGTCTATATGCATCGCACATGATATTTTCACATGAGGACATATCTGCATCATCTCAATGTCTGTGTTTTCTGTTTACGGTCCGTAACACGCGTACCCCTACAGCACCACTACAATAATGATACGGACCGTACCCACGTTATGGATGTGTGAGTACGGTGCGTATGACTATTGTAGTGTTGCCGTAGGAGTACGCGAACACGTCCACTTCCGTTGTTGCAGGATGCAGAGATTGGTGGACACGCCCCCCCGAAGTGACCAGACCCTGGAGGTAAGGTATGTCCTCAATATTGTAGGTTTTAATTCGGGTAGGGGATATGTTTCCTGCCCCTCACCCCCCCCTTGGCCCATGGGTGTTGTTCTCACCTTCTGCGGCGTGCGCGGCAGTTTCAGTGCCCCAGGTCATAGGCTAAGACGGCGGGATGACACGTAGGATGGGGTCCATGGCTGTCCGTCGCGTACCGGGGCTCCGTTTTCGCGGGAGTTTTTGGCTGCCGTAAAAAAAAGCTGTGCGGAATGACGTAGGGACGAATCGTACTTGCTGGTCCGTAAAACGCTGCCTGACTCCATACGGATGTCACATACGCGCTGTCCCGGATCAGACTCGTTGGTATTTTTTTGCCGTACGTTGTTTTGTACGGTTCGTACGGAAATGGTATTTCTGTACGAATCGTACTTGCTGGATTGTACGGTGGATTTCCCGGGTACGAGTCGTACGGAGAATACACTCCGTCCGACGAATCGTACCCGGGTTTTACAGGATTGGAATCGGCACCAAAATATTAACCACATAAATATGAATTAATGAAATTATTAATGAATTAATTATAGTTACATTTCTTCCCACCCTACTTCCCTATAAAACCACAACCTGCTCCTAATAAAATTACACAATTAACACATTTACCAATTTATTATTAATTAATATTAACCAATTAAAATTAATAATAAATGAATGAACACAATTAACAATATAAATTATTAAATACAAAAATATTAATTAATAAAAATATTAATTAATTAACTTCAATTAAATTAGTTCTCACCCTATTCCCCTATAAACCCACAACCCGCTACGGAGCTAAAACACAATATTTATTTAGACAAATAATAACTTCAAAAAAATTATTAATAAATACATTATAATTGCATTACTTCCCACCCTATTCCCCTATTCAATATTAAGTAAAACAATATTTCTTACCGGCATGTCGATATTCTTGTTGACAATATTCTTGTGGGTCGATATTCTGTCACATCGAAATTTAAACATCGATATTATGGCATATCAATATTTAAAACTCGATATCATGTCTGCATACCATTGTTTACACAGTGGAATGGAAAGGGGGGGAAGAGCGAGGGAGAGAGAGAGAGAGAGAGATTTTTTTATTCTCTGTGGTAAGATGGACTAAAATAGAGAAAAATAGAGATGTATTCAGAGGAAGTGAAAAAAAAAACGAATTTTGCAACCTTTATCAAAGAAATTGCCATTGCATATCCTTGTAACTGGGTAGATAGAACGACTAAAAAATAAAAAACTCATACCCATAACCTTCAGAGTAAAGCTCTAAGAAGTTAAGCGCTAGGCCACTGACACGTGGCCTGACTAGAGATCGACGCCATATTTATGCTCATGTTTCTTAAGTTGCCTTCCTTCAGCAATACAGTGACTTTTGACATACATCTGTGAACGTGTCAGTGCAGGATAGGTTTCCCCGAAACTGCATTTGCTTACATTTCAACTTCGCAGGCACACTATCATGACACCTTGAACATACAGTACGATACATTGAGTTCAAAGCCCAAATGTCACTGCTTATAGTTGCCCAGCGGGGGACGACGCTATCTAGCTAACATAAACAATTGCGGCCTGACAAAGACCTCAACATGCCAACATGGGCACTGTTTATTATATGTATATATGAATTATTTTCCTTGGTAAAATCAGATGAGCACTCTTCTGACACTTAAGAGGTTGCGGTATGTCGGAATTCCAACTCAGCTGATTCCTATTATCTCCATGCGGGATGTCTCGCTCTACACTAAGATGGACAAACTCAAGACACTTGCCTGAAAGTAATGGGGAGTTAGGTCACCTGGCAAGGATTCTTGGAAAATCACCCACCCTAGACCAAACTAGGGGCCCCAGTACGACGGCAGGCGGACTTCGTGTGCCCGCCACCGTAACGGAAAACGGGACCGACCGCCAGAGGTGTGGCGGTCCCACGGGGCCAATTAGGATGCGACCGCCACACTGTCGGTCGCATCCCGTATCTTTTACATTGCGGCGGGCGGTGCTGTAAGCAGCACCCGCCGCAATGTAAAAGTTGCATGCTGTGCATTGACATGCACAACGTGACAGGCACCGTGCGGTACCTGCCACCTTGTGCATGTCAATGAAGGAGGGTACCATGGGTACCCCCCAAGTGTAGCCACCCACCCCTCCACCCACCCGGGGGCCCGCAACTGGCCCCCAAAGCCATTTACCATATGCCTTTCCATGGTGGAGTCTCCGCCATGGAAAGGCATCCGCACCGCATACATCATAATATGGATACCGGCACCATATTGTGTGCCTTTTCCGTACGGCCGGCAAACCGTACGGCGGAAAAGCGGCGGACGGACTTTCCATCCACTGCGGTACCCCCGCCATAGTAATATGGCAGGGGGTAAACTGTGGTGTGTTGTCATGCGGATCACCAACGCCCGGCGGTGGCGATCCACACAACATCCTAATGACCCCCTAGGTTAGGTAGCATTAGGTAGGAGGACACTACATTATACTATATTACACTACATATATGCCAGCATATATTAATTGTTTTAGCTCAGTGGGGGAAATATTCATTCTCTCCACTGATCTTGCAAATTATGGTAATATGTTTAATTGTATTAGTAATTGCAAAGCATACATTTTACTCAATAATCTCACAGCTTCAATAAATATTGAAACGGCTGGTTGTGTATTTCTTACGTATTTCCTTTGGGTATGTATGAGAGTCTGAAAGAAAAGGTTCTAAATCTGGTATCATGATTCCTTGGGGAGTCAAGATTGTCATGTTCTGAGGTTGCACACACATTTGTTACCCTGTAGGGTTGGGGTTGTGAATGGTGCACTGTGAGCTAGCAGGACTATAGGCCAACATCTCCAGAGGGGTTGCGAAGCATCAGACTCGCTGCTTCCAAATGTTTATGTTGTCCAACAAACGCACAGTTTTTACTGAGAAAGTATAAAGTCATACAACACCACAGTGAAGTCTTACTGGTCTGAATCAAAACATATATGACATTCGATACAGAAACACACACTTGCATCGTGCAGGAGGTTAGTGTACACCTATAGTAACATCGTTTACAGATTGGAATGGAAGGGCGAGACAGAGAGAGAGAGAAAGAGAGAGAAAATTTGTATTCTCTGGGGTAAGACATACTTGAAAAAAGAAATATTTAAACAAGGTGAAAAGAAAAAAATATTTGCAACCTTTATCAAAGAAATTAGCATCACATATTTTTGTAAGTAACAACAAGCTACCAATGAAATACCAGACACTAAACACTTAACCTTCCAAATAAGAGTCTAAGACCATAACCACTAAGCCACAGAGACTCCTTACATGTTTGAATCAAAACTGATATATGACATTCAAATCGAAAACCCAAGTCTATTGTGTGCAGCAGGTTAGTGTACATCTACAGTATCATTGTTTAAAGAGTGGAATGGAAGGATGGAACTAGAGAGAGAGGATTTTTATTCTCTGGGGTAAGTCGTACTTAAAAAGAGATATATTCAAACAAGGTGAAAATAAAGAATATTTTCCAATCTTTATCAAATAAGTTACCATTGTCTATCCTTGTAACTGGAGCACACACATATATTGAAGCACCAGAACTGAACACTTAACCTTCATATTAAGGGGCTGATTATGATGTCATTAGGAAAGTATTCCAAACTAATTGGGTTAGGAATGCTTTCCTAATGATTCGTATTTGGGGAGTCCTACCAACCGATTACAATGTGTCCGGATGCTTACGGACTCAATTCGTTCAGACTCCCATTGACTTCAATGGAAGCCTGTGTACCAAACGCAAACACAGGCTCCCATTGAAAAAATGGAGTGATTGGGAAAAGCTTGCAGGCTGTGGTGGGCACCCCATGGTGCCAGGCACATTGTGCATGGTTGGGAAGAGGGGTCCCTTGGGTACCCCAAAGGGCCACATTTGGTCCCCACCGGGTGAAGGGTGGCCTGCAATGGGCCCCCAAAGACCGATTCCCAAAGCTGTTTCGTCTCGGTTAACCCGATTCGGAATGGCTGTTCAAATCGGTCATTGTACTCCTTCGTTCGGAGACCATCTCCATTGGGCTGTATGATTCTGCTCCGAACGACTTGGGCTGCCTGAATCTCATTCGGAACCGATTCGGACAGCCCGTATACTTTCCTTGCATCATACTCTGTCGTCCGGAAGAGTGACCAATTCGGTGGGACACAAGGGTTACGAATTGGATTCGACAATACCAAATCCCATCCGGAGCCTTTCCCAACGACATTGTAATCAGCCCCTAAGAGTCTAAGACCCTAAACACCAGGCTACAGTGAATTTTTAATGGTCTGAATCAAAACATATATATGACATTCGAATTGAAAACCCACACCTATGGGGTGCAGTAGGTTGCTGTACACCTAGAGCAACATCGTTTAAAGATTGGAATGGAAGGATCAAGAGACAGAGAGAGAGGAAGAGAGAGAAAGAGAGAGAGAGGGAGGGAGAGGGAGGGAGAGGGAAAGGAAGAGAGAAAGAGAGAGTGAAAGAGAGAGAGAGAGAGAGAGAGAGAGAGGGAGAGGGAGAGGAAGAGAGAAAGAGAGAGAGAGAGAATTTGTATTCACTGTGGTAAGACATACTTAGATTGAGATGTGGTCAAACAAGGTTAGTAACAAGGTGGCAATATTATGTGGTATGGCTGGGAGGCCTTACCATGTAATACTATCATGATAGCCAAAAGTGGACCTCTGATTCACACTAGTAATCCTTCTCTCAGTCCTGGGAGAGTGGCAAAGAGCATACAGGCTTACTTCGAGGAACATGTGTAAAGCAATTTACAGTACCAACATTGACAATATGTAATTGACGCGACTCAAAAGAAATCGGACACCAATTTAGAAATAGATCTTACTTTTATATAAATTTAAACACAAAAATGAAAACAATACAAGGTGGATAACCAGAGTTACAAATTTGAAAGTGTTCAAGAAATCAATAATTTGCAGAGATGTCAAACTTTACCTTTGCGGTCAATGGGGAAAATCTCAGGTGACACTCAGTCACTTGCGGGGTGAGTTCAATGGAACCCACATGGAGTTAAGGTCTTGTGGGTCCACAGACCAGGCTTCAACAGTAAGAACAGTTTTATCTTGTCCAGGGAGTCCAAGTGCACTCTTCACCCCCAAGAACTGCATGAATCCAGGAGGGCCCGGAGAGGCCTGCCCAATACCATCGCCAGCCCCCCTCCCTCAGTCTTCCACTGATAACGCCCCAGGCCCACCTGACACTCATCGGGGCTACCAAAGTAAAGATGGACAGTGGCGTTGCGGTGTTCTGCCAATGAGTTGAGGCACTAGAGGTGCACCACCTGTGAAGTAGGGCCCCGGCTCATCCAAGGTTCATGTTTGCGGCACCCTTCAACCTCTGATTTATTTGTTGACCTGGGCAGGGCCCAACCACAGCTCCTCCACCCGGTGTCAGGAGCCGCAAGTGGGAGGCCTGGTTCTTCTGGGGGTTTGTGGGACCCATTTTTTGGCACCTCTTTTCCCCCTTTGCACCATTGGGAGTCCAGGTGGCCCCCCTCATGGAAGCTGCGCGGTGAGTGTGATGCGCTTCCCATTATTACCCTACCTACTTGCCTCCTCTGTTGCCCTTCCTGCACCCGGGTCCAAGTGAGTGTGGAGTTTCTGTTTACCTTGGACACCCTGGGAGGAGCGGCTGGTGGTGGTTTGTGTGCCCTGGAGACTGACTTGGACCGGGACAGAATGCCCGAAGGCGCCTCTTTCATAACAATAGGGGGCAGCATGCTCATTTCACTCTCCCTGCTACTTGTAGAAGACCCCCTCATCCTAATACAATTTGTGATCCAGCGAGGTTGTGTCCTCTTTCGATGTGCTCTGGCTTCATTCCTGGCTCACTAAGGCCTCCTGCCCACCATTAGCCTCCTGCAATTCTCTGGTCTACTGGACCTGGCCATGTCCACATCCTTTAACGCTTCACTCCATTGGCCACGAGAACCAGCCTGTTCTTTAAAAAGGGCAGTATCATTCTTATTGGAGCAGGTCCAGATGAGTCTGAGGCATGCTGCACAGCATGGACTCCTTGTGACGGCACTTGGTGACAATGCCCAGTGGGCACCTGCGTAACCATGAGTGGACTGCCCTACCGGAGATAGGATAGATATCCCCCCTCTGGTAGCGGGAGAGGACCACAAACTGATCATCTACGACCCACATCATTCTGCCAGGTGACCAAACTCCCTACCTTTCTACCTAATGCTTTGGTGATGCCCTATTGCAGGCCCTCCCGCCAGTTACTCTTCTTGGAGGTCGTTTCCCACCCTCGTCCGGTGGCCATGCCCCCTACAATTTCCGCCACTGCAACCTCCTCTTGTCCACAGCAGGACCCTACAATGGACTACATCCATCAAGAGATCACCGCGGTCGGCTGCCGCCTGGTGGGAATGGATTCCAAAATGTTTAACTTCACTGAGGACTCTACATCCATCCGGGCCGACATAGCAGGCTTCCAGAACAGGGTGGAGTGTCGCCTCTTGACTGTGGAAGAGCGTCTCAACTGCCTCCCGGACCAACACAAGGAGCTTTGGTACCTGCAAAATAAACTCATATACCTAGAGGATGGAAGCTGCAGGGACAGTGTCAATTTCTTTGGCTTTCCAGAAAGAGCCGAGGGCTCGGATGTTCGGACCTTCCTTAGAGACATTTTCCCTATGCTCAAGAGGCTGACCTTCTCTCCCCCTTTAGAAATCCAGAGGGGCCATCGTCTGGGCCCACCCCATCTGGCAACATCGGAGAGGGTGCGCCGCCTCATTGTCTGCTTCCTCCGCCATGAGCAGGTGTGCCAGCTTCTGACTGTGGCTCACTCTCATGACCCGTATGACTTTGAGGGACATGGGAGCAGCATTGCCGCTGACTTTTCTTGAGATGCCAACGATAAGAGGAAGGCCTTCAAGCTATGTGCCTCCAACTACAGGAGCTGAACATCAACTTTGGACTATTTGAACTGGCACAAATGTCGATCACCAAGGACAGCAGGTCGAAGGACTGTTTTGACCAGGAGGTACTACGCTCATTCCTGGATGGCCTCTCCGAGCAAGGGATGGGCATTGCGCCTTTAAACTACCCTGATTCTCCACCCATCGGAACCCCCCCACCCCACTGGCAGAAATCGGAGCTCTGGTGGGGGCCGCCAAAGAGACATGGCACAGGACTGCTTAGCTCAATCACTGAACGACAACGACATGGCCCTCAAAGTGGTGGCTGCCCTTACTCAGAACCAGGGCTGTGACAAATCACTCTCTCCATTGAAACCCGGCCTGCCTGAGGACTGAGGTATACATTTCCTTGCCTTGGCTGCTACTCTCCTGTTCTGGCCACTGCCCCATGAGACATTCTCCACCTTCCGGATGGATGGCTGAGTATATCTTTATTGCCTGAATGCCTGTCTCTTGCATTGTGTTGATGCTGTGTTTCCTTCTACCCTCCCATGTTTTGCTGTATTATGCTATGTTTTCTTCTATATCGCTGGGCAGCTAGTTGTTCTGATCACTGCTGCCACAGCACCTCTGCTTGCATCCTATGGGCCCTACGCTCGTGCCCCTGACAAGTCCTCTCCCCGCCGATGCCCCCGCACTATGCACAGCCATGCTGTTGCCGCCCCCCGGAGTCCTTGGGAGCCCCCACCTTTGGTCCTGTTGCTTCCCAGCCTCACAACTCTGCCATGGACCTGGCAAATCATTTCCCTGCTCTCTTTGCCCTTCCCCTTGGGACCTCCAGTGCTCCCGTACTCCCAGCTTTAGCCCTGCGGTACATACATAGTCTCCACTTTCCACCGCGGCTTCTGCCCTCGGCTCTGCACTAGTT
This sequence comes from Triturus cristatus, assembly GCF_964204655.1. Classification (NCBI taxonomy): domain Eukaryota; kingdom Metazoa; phylum Chordata; class Amphibia; order Caudata; family Salamandridae; genus Triturus; species Triturus cristatus. Next base: position 606,610,257 of record NC_140594.1, read on the forward strand.
TATTTCCTTTTTAGCTCTCGCCTGAGCCAAGGCATGCGCTGCTCTGCGAGACATTTAGTAAGTGGGTTTTCAAAGTGCTACCAAATGCGTTTGCTGGCCTCAAGCTTGCGGTTACTCTTGCGTGCACGTGCGCAGCCGCCATCTGGCTTTCTGTAATGGCATTCCACACATCACTCGATCAGGCGCCATCTGGCTTTCCTTTCGAACGCTCCTCCCCCTACCCCACCACAGCGTCCAGCTCCTCCCGCTGGCTGCTGCTGCTCCTGGCGCCATCTGACCACTTTCACTTTCAGGGCTGCGCGGCCCCGTCACTTTCACGGCCGGCCGCGCGGCCAATGTTTTTTTTATTATTTCCTTTTAGCGAGCGCGCGCCTCCTCGCTCGCACCTCTGCCCGTCATTGCTTCCGTCTATGCTCCTATTTAGCACTTTGTTTTAAAGTATGCCAGCGCTGCCTCTCCCCACCCCCTCCCCACCACAGACAGCAATCAGGCTTGCCCGGGCCGAGATAGGCTACCATCGCCCGGGTTGTGACTATTTATCTCATGTCGACCGGCAGCCACGGTGGAGCTATCACTGATGTAAACGCAATACATATCCGTCACCAAATAAGGGAACACAGCTCGATCGTATTACCGACTCCATAGCTAATAGGCACTTCGGAATCTTGTAACATTTTCTATGATTGGCTGACGTGCCTCGAATGCTCCAATCCTGGGTCACCTTAAACATTACCAGTCCTGCCCACTTCAAGATGATTTTCAGAATATGGTTTACCATTGTGTTGGCTTATATGCGATGCGATCCGGAAGTTTTGAAATTGTGTTTGGGTGGACATTAAGCTGAATTCAAGGACGACCCCTGTAAGTAGTGGACAGGTGGTCACCTATTTTCTTTGCACTGAACAGTATATGTTCGCTTATAAAACTAAGGGCATGTAATATAATTCACAGTTTCCAAATGTAATTTTAGAAAGATTATATACGATTTAGCCAAATGTTATGTACGTTTGTATGCCCAGAGTCACTCAATTTGGTAGTGCGGAAGGTAGGGTTTTCGGCCACACAGCATCCAATTCCTCCAAAGAAATTAACTGCTCTTCTGCTTGGCTTTACACGACCCTGTGTGCCATTTGCCGCATATTTGTTCTTTGTCATCAGTCTGTTTCTCTCTTCTCACCAACTGTATCTCCTTTGCTATTTCGCAAACTATTGTCACTCACTCGTGTGACTTCTACTGTCCTCACGCCCCACTCTTTTCTCGCCCTTTCTCCCCTGTTTCCTCTGTTGTCTTTGTCTTTTGCCACCCTCGGTGTCTCTGTCTTTGTCTCTTGTAATCTACTTTCTCTCCCCTACTGTTACTGGCAGTACTGTCACCCTCTCTCACACCTTCTCTGCCCCCTGGTCTTCAACGCTTCTTCTCGTCATATATCTAGTTCTTTTGGATTCTCTCCACTACTCCTATCCATCACCATAGTCCGATTTCAGTATTTCCCCCTCCAGCTTTATATTCTCTTTCCCTTGGAGCTGTTTGCATCTACTGTTTGTCCACCCAAACTATTTTTCTCCTATCCTTATTCTCCCTCATTGTCCCTCTCCCACGGCCAGGTCCCTTCTTTTGCTCTTCATTTTTCCCCCCTCTAACCTAGTACACTCGTGCACCACTCCCTGCCGGGCTTGTCCTTTCTTGCGGCTGTCTTCTACTTTCTCTTTCCCTCTGTTTCTCCCCGTCTCTCTTTCCGTATATTTCTTTCCTCCAAGTGTGGGTCTGGTTGAAATATCTTCACTCCTCTCATGCATAATATTTTTGGTCTAGGCAATGGCTGTATACATTGTATAAAAACCTGTCTGAAGCTCTGATGCCTTTAACATCTATGTAATGCATGTATTCCAGACATGCGCTATAAACATCTTACTAAAGATCCTTCCAACAACATCTATCAGTTAGCACAAAACAGTTATTGTTTGGGCGAAAAGGAGGATTGTTTTCAATCAGAATGTAATTGCTGCTTTCCAGATCTAAAGTGAGATGGTCTTCTATTCAGTGTATGCCACATACACGGCTTAAATGCCTACCACTGCTACTGGTCTGTTCTTCATGTAGGGAAGCAACAAAGTCCTTGCTCTTTCCATGATAGTACTGCTTTCATTGACGTAAACACATGTCAAACCACCACCTACTTTGAAGTTCTAAAGTTTCCATTTCCATTTTTCAAAGCAATGTGGAATGAAGAGAATGAAAACAGTATTTAACCGTTGTAAATGTACTCTTGTCACATTATTGTCTTTCAAAAATGTAGCAGGTCTCTCTCTCTAAATCTCTCTCTAAATCTCTCTCTCTAAATCTCTCTCTCTCTCTAAATCTCTCTCTCTCTCTCTTTCTAAACCTCTCTCGCTCTAAATCTCTCTCTCTAAATCTCTCTCTAAATCTCACTCTTTAAATCTCTCTCTCTAAATATCTCTCTCTCTAAATATCTCTCTCTCTCCAAATCTCTCTCTCTAAATCTCTCTCTAAATCTCTCTCTCTCTAAATCTCTTATTTGGGAGTAGGACGTAGCTGATACTCAACAGTTACTATGTAAACAAGCATTGGCATAGCCAAATGGTCTCGCCTTGGGGACCTTAAAAGTGTTTAGCCATGCAACAGTTGATGTTGTTGCACCAAGGATATTGTGCTGCATAACTAAATACTTATAAGGTCCTAAAAGCGAGACCTATTGGCTATGCCAATGCTTGTTTCTTTTTCCCTTCTCTCCCACCCATCCTCACTCCTATCGGTCTTATCCCTGCCATTGAGTCTGCCCCCAGCCTTCACCACTAATCCATTTTGTTTGCTCTTCCCACCCCCTTTTTTCTCCCCCCTTCTAACACCTCTACGCATCTCCCCCGCTCAAGCATTTCTTTCTTTCTTCCTTTCCTTCTTTCTTTCTTTCTTTCTCTTCTCCCTCTTTTTCTCTTCTTCCTTCTGTTCCTAACTCCCTCTTCCTTTGCCCTTTTTCCCTGCTACCCACACACCCCCCTGCCACTACCATGCCATAATGGCCGTGTGTTCCCTCTGGCCCCATTTGCCCCTGCAAGTCATCTTCCAGAACATTAATGGTTTGACACACTTAATTAAATGCAAGAAAGTGCTGTCCCACCTGCAGTCTAAGCACGTCAACATGGTCTTAAGATAGAATACCCACCTCTCCCATGTGGAATCAGAGAAATTACATTGTGACTGGGTGGGGAGGGTGGTCCACAGCAGTTGTCTGGCAGCGCCGGGCAATGGGCCCAGGCAACCTAGAAAATGTGGCATCACAATTCTTTTATGCAAGTCCCTGCCCTTCACTATCCTCAAGACTTTAACGGACCCCGACGCCCGCTACACTTTTGTCAAACTCTGACTCAGTGAGTGAATGCTTTGTGTTGGGTCGGTGTATGCACCGACGGGACCCAAGCTTCAGTTTTTCCTCCCTTGATTACATCTACAACAGGGCAGTAATCGCGGTCCTTCCTAAACCAGGGAAAAAACCCCTACTCTGCGAGAGCTATAGGCCTATTTCTCGCTTAGCTGGGATTTTACAATTCTTGCCGGGGTTCTTGCGGCTAGCCTCCAGGCAGTGATCCCATCCCTGATTCATCATATGCAGGTGGGGTTCATCTCTGGGCACTCCTCCATGAACCACCTCCCCACACTTGCTCATGCCCTGTGGTCTGCCAAGGACATACACAAGGATGCTCTCACCCTCTCCCTCAATGCCGAGAAGGCATTTGATAGGATTGAGTGGGGATACCTATTTGTGACCCTTCGGAGAACCTGTCTGCCCGTTGATTTCATAGCTAAGGTACAATGGCATTATGACTCACCCACTACCCAAGTTAACTGCGGAGGATTTCTTTTGAACGCATTACCATCTTGTTGGGACACATGGCAGGTTTGAACGCTGTCACCCCTCCTGTTCCTTCCCACCTTGGAACCCGTTGCGGCCTCTATTCATCAATCCCTGCATCTAACTGGCATCCCCATTCCTGGAGGGACATCGGCCATTCTGCTTTATGCCAACAAAATTCTGCCTACCCTCTGAGGCCTCTCTCTCTTCCTCCTGGCTTTGCAACACTCTGGGGTTACTGGCTCAACTGGTACAAAAGCGAGGCATTGCCAATGTCCTGGGTGACCACCCACGCAGCAATATCCACTTATTCTTGTCAGTGGAAGTCCTTGCACCTAATGTACCTGGGGGTCTACATTAACCGAGGGCTGGACCACACAGTGGCAGATAACCTTGATTCCCTGTTGACGCGCATGAAACTGGATTTCGGGAAATGGTTCCAATTCGGCCTCTCAGTGTGGGGCAGAGTACAGGTGGTCAGGAAAGTGACCCTGCCACAATACATTTATGCCTTCGACATGCTCCTTTTGCTTGTGCCCCTCTCATTGCTGTGATCCGTGGACAAGAGGGTGTGGTCCTTGATCTGGGGGCTCTCCCATCCCTGGGTGGCCAGTAGCAAACTTCATGCCCACTGATCCTGTGGAGGCCTGCGTCTCCCTCGTTTGAGCTTTACGCCCTGGCTCTTCACTTGGTGCAGCTTGCCTGCATGCTGCCTGGGATGCCTGGCCCACCGTTGTGGGTACAGGCAGAACACGCCTTGCTGGACAGCCCACAGGGGCTGTATCCCCTCTATTAGAGTGACACAACCATAGCAAGCCCCACGAATCCAATGCTCCAAGCGATGGCCAAGTCATGGCAGTGGGCACATTGTCTCTTCGAGATGGGCCCTCTCCTTCATGAAAATGCACCTCTATTGAGTAAATCTGGCCTCTGCAGTGGTGGTGAGGTACTGAACTGAGGTGTGTTGCACTCTGCAGGCATCCACACCCTCCAACAAGTGCTCTAGCAAGGGTTTTCAAACCCTTTGTGGCACTGTGCAAGGCGTTTTGCCCCCACCTCATCAGCCCTGGTGGTATCTACAGCTGAGGCATGTCCTTTCCCAATGCTTGCGTGCATAACCCTGGTCCCTCTGGCCCTCCCCCATAATTTCCTATTACAGTGCATGGGGTTGCTTTCAAGGGGTGAAGTCTTACTTCTACAGCCTCTTGAGTCGCCATCTATTTTCCTTGCCTCTCCTGAATAATCTTTTTATCAAATGGCAAGCCGGACTTCAGATATAATATGACACAGAGGATTGGGCGGCACTTCTAGAGGTGCTGGATTGTGGTGCCCAGGAGGAACGGTTTGCCTCTTTAAGTCTACATGAAAGGCACTGGGCCCCTGTGAAACTGCTGGTGGGAGGCATGCTGCCTCATGCAAACTGCTGGCTCTGCAATCACAACTACTGCAAACTGGTTCATATAATCTGTGACTGTCCCATGGTCCGACCCTTCTGGGAGGCAGTTGACACAACCCTGAGTGAGACCCTGCCAGTCACGACACCCCATGCATTCCTTTGATCCTGTTACATGACCTTACGGACACCCAAGACATCTCATGCCTTCAGGGCCACCTACTGCACACAGCGCTTGCCACAGAAAAAAGCTGCATCCTCTACCACTGGCGCTCACCACCCCCCCTCTCATGGTGAGTGGCTATTGGCCATATACCAGACAGCCTCATATGAGTGGGCCATCTATAATCTGCAGGTCAAAATGGAGACCTTCCTTCTCACCTGGGCAATTTTCCTTCAGGGAGGTGGATGCAAGATGTTAGGTATGGACATTATTAATTTCCTGTTGGAGTACCGAATGCTGTACTGTCAACTGCCCGAACCTTGTGGCCCTACCCTGGCCCTTGCGGATGCTCACCCACTCTCCCCCTTCTTTCCCTCCCCTAACCTCCCCTCTGCCTCCCACTTCTCTCTTCTTTTCTCATTGTTTCCTCTATTCCCTCTGGCATGTGGAGTTCCCACACACCTCCCTCCCCCTTCTCATGTCCTGCTCTCTCCCCAGCTACACCTTTCCATGCTGATCATCATGAGTGGCATTGCAGAACCGTGCTATTGTCCTGGAGTTGTGTCTACTGGGCCCCCTGCACGCAGTGAATTTGATGGGCTGCCACATGCTATATACCAAGTGCTGTGATATTTTGCAATTCATGATTGCTTCATGTATCATGTGTCAAGTTCTTCATCCCATTTTCTTACCTCCTGTTTTGTTTTAACCCTACAATAAAGAACTATGAAACAAAAAAGAAAACACAAGCAGATGTGGTGCAGTAGTTTTGTGTACACCTACAGTATCATTGTTTACGGTGTGGAATGAAAGGACGGAAAAGAAAGAGAAAGAAAAAGAAAAAGAGAGAGAGCGAGAGAAAGAAAGAGAGAAGTTTTTTTTGTATTCTCTGGAGTAATATGTACTTAAAAAGAGATATATTCAGATATTCAGACAAACTGAAGAGAAAAAATATTTGTCAACCTTTATCAAAGAAATTACCGTTGCCTATCCATGCAAATGAGAACACAAGCATACAGAACCATGGAATCAAACCCATAACCTTCATAGTAAGAGCATAAGGTCTTAACCACTAGGCCACGGTGCCTCATTGCAAGCGTCAATCAAAACTTAGTTATGACATTTGAATGGAAAACACAAGCCCATGTGGTGCAGTAGTTTTGTGTACACCTACAGAAACATTGTTTACAGTGTGAAATGGAAAGACGGTGTTTGAGAGAGAGAGAGAGAGAGAGAGAGAGAGAGAGAGAGAGAGAAAGAGGGAGAGAGAGAGAATGAGAGAGAGAGAGTGTGTGAGAGAGAGAGAATGAGATTCTTGTTCCCAACAATTACTTGCACATTCTTAACAAATCTCAAGATGGCCCCCACCTACCACACTAAAATACCAGTGGGCTAATTGTGAGCCTGCTCTGAGAATATATAATATATAATAAACTGCCAAGATATTCCAATGCAGTAAAGACTCACTAGCAATGTGACTAGCAATATGACTCCTTTATAGACTCTATCAGCGGGGCTGAGAACTCCTCCGCCAATGCAAACAACGATGCTCTGCCCACGACACGGCAAAACCTTCATGAACTATAAATTAAACATTTAGAGTTCATTTTTCTGACACCAGAAAATTCCCCATATAGTTGCTGGAGCGTCCTGGGCCTTACAAATGTGGTCACTCAGTCAAGTCATCAAAGAATTTACTCAACAGATTCGATGAACCTTTATATCTGACATGAAGCATTGAAAGGGAGAAAACATGAACAATACAATTTAACTTGTGAAGCCTATGTGACTCTACAACGAGGACCAGGAATCAATGAATATGATTAAAGGTTTTTATTTTGATTTCCAATCAGTCCAGTCAATATGAAAGCCATATGCAGATTCAATAAGTACATTAGTACAATAGGCAAAGCTAATGGAGAAGTGGAGAAGTGTGGCTCACTGGTTAGAGCAGGCAGACCCTGAAGCAGAGGTCAGACCCAGGACCAGGGTTCAATTCCCGACGCGGCAGGATCTTGAGCTTCAATGTCCATGGACTCGATAATTCTCGCTTCGGTGCCTGACCTAATCATGGGTTCATACTCTGCAACTCTGGGCATTAAGCTTGCTTAATCTCCACAACGGCCCCCCGCGGTGGGATGCATGGCTTTCACCTTGGGGATGCCCTGTAGGGGCTATCTCACAGGGAAAAGCCAGGACGGGTTCCCAAGGCAAGCGCGGAGATACCCCTTCGGGGTCGATTCAGGCGCTATATAAGAAACATAATAATAAATTATCTCAGTTGGTTGAGACACAATAACATAAGACACAGAAGTGTAACAAACACAAGCAGATAATAGCAAATAAAAGTGAACAGGTGTTCCATGAAGAAACTCCCCTTCTCAACTCCCCTTCTCTACTCTAACATGGGTCAAACAGGGGATCATCTATTAAGGTTTTCTAATTTAGGAGGGGATCATCTATTAAGGTTTTCTAATTTAGGAGCAATAGAGTAGGTAGGTGAAAGCATTATCAGACTTCATTAGAGTCTAAAAAAAAAAGGAAATAAGTGTTTGACACTTGCAAGAATTGGGCAAGCAGAGAGGTCTGTACCTCTTAAAGCCTTAAAAGGCTCTTTCCTAAAGCCTAACTCCAATAGCACTAACTACAAGCTGTGAGAACTCCAATATAAAGAAACATGAGATTCAAACATATTATCTCTGTTCACATCACCAGCATCCAATCAGTGCACTACTCATGTGCTTCTGCAACATTGCTCTAATTTCCCAACACATCAACTAAAGCTGCAGTTCTCAGCCTTGAATATTGTTTTTCACTGCTAAATCCCTTCCAGGCCTCTCTAACAGCTGATTAGTACAGACAATAAAACTTTCACTAGAAAACATAAATCAAGATACTGATCCTGCAATGGAAAAGGGGAAACATTCTGCTGAAGCAAAAAGCATTTAAACTGAAGCCTGTGGTCAGGCTAACCCAAATGAACATTTTATGTGCACTTGGAATACATGGTTATACATGCAGATGTGTAACTTTAAATGAACTACAAAACGTGTGCAATGTGATACTTTTACATATGCAATATAATTTGAAATGTAGGTGTATATGTAAAACGAAATGAAGAATATACAATTTCTGTTTAAACTAAACATTAGTGCACACACTTGTTTAAATCTCTAGTTTCTACAGTGAATACATTTCAGTAATGCATTTAAATGTTTTACTCATGTTAATGAAATTAAGACACACAGTGACTATAATGTCAGGCAACAGTATATAATGGCATCTCATTGACGTGTAAGGGAGGAGTCTAAATTACGCTGCTCCATATGTTTAGAAATTCCTTCTAACCCGAAAATAGCATGGCATCTAAACAGATCCATACTTATGTAATCTTAGGCAGTTAATACACTCCTTCCTTAATCTGGGACTAAAAAGCAGCCATTAAACATTTTGCTATACTTTAACAAACTCATTTAGCAGTTCTCATCTTTTGATGAACAGCAAGAGAGAAGGTTGAATTGCAGGGGGGGATCACTTAGGAAGATGAGGGTTTAGTGTTAGAGTTCTTAGTTCTATGTGCAATTCAACAATCTTTTCATATGGTTCTTATGTTTGGTAATACAATTGATCCAAAAAATGAAATCCATGCTGTGTCCATTTCACAAATATGAAAGAAGTAAATGACGAGTCATTTTATGCTGGAGACATAACAGCCAGCGCGATTCACTTTTAGATGACAGAACTTCCTCATGACGATTGATGCAGCGCTCTGGGCCAACCCTTTTACCATTTGTCCTCCCATGAACCTTTTCTTTGCCACCTGAGAGGTGAAGAGAGTTAGCTGTCAGTTTCAAATAACAGTATAACCCATTTGGCTACACAATAAGGACCAGAAGTGCCTATAGTTGAGAAGATTTTTACAAATTATCATTCAAGTTAAGATAAACAAATCTCAGCACCATGCTATAAAGATACAGAATAACAACCGGGAAACCCAACCTCCTAAAAAAGTTTAGGCGTACCATTATAAGGCAAACATGAAATTCAGTCACAGCAATACAAGCGATCAATAGCAAGATTTGGTGCTCAGAGAAGAGTTTCTGGTTCACTCTTCTATGTATGAGTAAAATTAAAAATCATCTAAGTTATAGTCCGAACTAAGAGGATGGTTCAATAGTCTAAAGAGTTCCTCAAAAATCAAGTAAATGCAGGAAAACAGGAAAATGCGGGCAGTATGGGACGGTGTCCGCATTTCCGAAGCTCGGTCATGAGTCTTCTTGGGTCATGGAAATGAGTGTTAGCCTAAGCCACAAAGGGAATAAGTATAGAGATTTAAACTTCTCAAAGCCCAAAGGAAAATATCCTTAACCTCAAACAGTTTGAAATCCAGTTATTTGCACGGGTATATCCCAGGTAACACCCCCCTGACCGCATCATCAGGGGCTCGACTGTCCTGTTCCATTCTCACGTTGTAAGCTGCTACATTCATGAAATGTCCCAGGCTGAACATGGGAACAACATTGTCCTTGGTTGTGAGACGTTGGCCTGGTATATGCTGTCCACTAATTATAGTGGGCACCTTGCACCAGTCCAAACAACCCCTTATTGATGATAGGTTAAAAACAACCTTCATTGAAAGCTATCCTAGTGGTAGCTATGGAGAGCAGCCTTCAGGCTAAGTCTTGAAGGAATGTAAAGAGGCTTGTTTTACCAGTCTATAATCTCTTGAATGGCTAAATGAAAGACAACCACACCAGGTATATATATAAAATATATGTATTTATTTCTAAACACACCCTACTAGTCTGGGGAAAGTCGCGGTTAGATTTTTAAAGATTAGGGACACTTAGAGATGAGCTAGGACCAAACCCATTTGGACTTAGGAAGTTCTAGGGTCAATACCCACGGGAGCACCGGAGTACTCGAGTTACCTTACCCAGGGAAGCCGGGTGCATAGATGTCAAATGGTGTCGGGTCGCGTCGTCGTTTTCAATGGGAGCTGGCGAAGAAGTGCTGCTGCCGGGAAGATGCGAAGTGTCCGAAGAGATCCATGCCTGGATCGAAGTCGAGAAGAACCTGAAAGCAGAGGGGTCAGAGTCTGGGTCACCAGCCAGTGACCAGGGGCATGATAGGTGAATGCCCACCGCTGTCGGGTGATTTGAGGTGAAGAAGGTGAAGCCTGATTCTTCAGCCATGGGGACCAGGAGGCGTTGAGCACAACCAGGAGCTGGATTCGAGCTGTCCCAGGAAGGATGTCGAGTGCTGCAGTGCCGGTGCCTGGATTGGACACAACAAGCCTTGGCAACGGCAACCCATGCAGAAAAGAGAAAGATGCTTCGGTGCAGACAAGCAAGGTCTGAGGGACTCACCACGCGGCGAGGAGTCAGGGCACATCTGGAGCAATCAGGGAAGCCAAAGGAAAATCAAATTTGCCTTCACAGGGACCCACCAGTCGACGAACCAAGGACCGAAAAGGAGCCTCAAATTGAAATACAAGAAGCAGGCTCACAGAACACTCATGGAGTGTAGGCCCACATACTTCAGTGCAGATGGTGCTCGGGGTGTGGGCTACAAGTAACCTAAAGCACGATTATGAGAGATGTTGGGAAGTCAATGCACTTGCAAATGTGCACCGTGACCAGGAGTTCCGGTTCCACGTTACTCACAAGGGCTGTGGGTCTCAGCTTTGCTGGGGACGTGGGTAGGCCTCAGAGAAGTCTGGAAACCCTCCTCCTGGGCTGCAGATACTTCAGAGTCCATCGGGAGGTTCGGAGATGCAGACCAGCAATTGCTTTGTTGGTGCCTGCCAAGCAGGGGAGTCACTCCTTGACCCCAAGGGAGATTTCTTCAGTCCTCTAATCTTGAGTAGATCGTTGAAGTTCCAGGATTCAGTTGCAGAGTTTCATCCAGGGATATCTAAAGTCCTGTTGCCAGGGGTTCCTTACTTATACCTAAGAAAGGGGTTGGGCTAACTCAGGGGACACACCTATGGGAGGGTTTGGAAAGAGGGGTGGCTACACCCATTTACTTTGTCCAGTTTCACACCAGAGCAGGGGCTGGTAGCCCCTGAACCGGTTTGAGCTGGACTATGCACAGGGACACCAAATGTGCCCCCAGTGCAGGACTTCAAAGCACTCTGAGAGTGCTCCCACCCAGCCTCAATACACATCAGCCTGTCTGGGAGGTGGTTACACCTCCCTGTGACAGGAAACCTATTGTCCAGGCCTCCCCTGCCGGAGTTTCAGTCAACGGCAGGAGGCCAGCCCCGTGTCTGTGGCTGCAGCATCCATTTTGTGATGCCAGGGCTCTTCTAAGTTGGTACCGGGTATACCGGTGCTGTCACGCCTCTCCCTCTAGAAGGGTGGGATCATACTCCCACACCAGTTACTGGTGTGGGGGTATGATTCCAAGGTGTTTGACACCAAACACGACATGTTTCCGTGCAGCCAGTCCAAAGTTAGCATTTAACTTTTGGTTATAATGCACTTAAGAGTATATGGTCAGACTGCACTACTGACAACCCCGGAGGAGAGATTCCGAAGGCTGCAGAGGGGCTCAGCTCATGCCTGGGCACCCTCTCACACAAAACCAAGCACCCTGCCTTCAGGATTGATGAGGCCTGCCATAGGGGTGGCTGATAGTTTTCTATGTGCAGTGATAGGTGAGATATAGTGAACCTATATCTAAGTAAGGGGTGCATGCACCACCTTAACCAGGCTGCAGTAGCAGAACTGTGGTGTCATTTTGGAGGGCTTTCCAGGGGTGGCATAATACATGCTTCAGCCCCTGGTAGGCCTCTGGGGTACCTATGCCCAGGGTACATAGTATTCCATATACTTGGGACTTATTATGGCACCTCAGAATCCAATCTGTTATGTACCTTGGCTACAGGGAATCCATTTAGAGAGGACGTAGCTAGGCTGGGGACCTGATTAGCAGGTTCCCAGCCAAACTAAGTCAAAAACCATCAAAACACCAGGAGAAAAAGTGGGGGCAACCATGTAGTCAGATTCCACCTTCCTACATTGGTCACCTAAGTCATGTTGCAACAGTGCTGAATAGAACTTTTCTGTTAACTCTCTGGCTCTCCATGTTCCTAATCAAGGTCGTGTCTCTATCACTAGTTAAGAGTTGTATTGTATTGTATTGTAATTGCATTTATATAGCATTTATTACCCCTGATGAGGCATCAAAGCGCTTTTTCGGCAAGTAGCACGCTACTCCGGAACCCATTAAGGATTAGTGGTGAATTAGTATATTGAAAATATGAAAGTAATCTGAGTGGTGTATATTTCAAAAATCAACAATGAGGGGGGGAATAGACCACTTGTCCTGTGTACCAGGGTCTCATTTAACGTGGATGCTTGTCGTTAAAAAACCCTCATATACGTACACAAGTCTGGGACGGTATATGTTGGTTCTCCGCCTTCGTGTATCGTAATAGCATGATCATTGGGCTTTTTTTTGTCCAAATGCTTGCCTCCCCATGGAGGAAGACCAACTGGTTCTACAGTAGTGGTCAGAGAGATAAAAAGAGGGTGTGCTCGTGCTCAGTGAAAAGTGATTTTGAAGATAAAATACCCGGTTGTCAAAACTCGTTTTCTTTATTCTTGAGATATTTGACTTTGGGAAATTAAAATCGTGAACGTGCATATGAAGACCTAGTTATAGGTCTAATGCACTGTCAATAATCTTGTGAGGTCTGGTCTACATGTTTCAGCCTCGTGCAAAGTCTAGAGGCTTTCGTCAGGACCAAAGTAAATTTAGGGGAGCTTTACTGGGCTCACCTAGTGAATTCTGGGGGCGGTTATTGTGTACTCACCACCCTCGGTGTAAGGAGTCAGATCTCTTAGTACCTGTTCCTGTGGAAAAGAAATAGTGTGTATTATCACATACTAACAACACATTAATTGCTAGTGTTTTCTCTCTAATAATGCTAGAACGAATATTTCTTAACAGACAGTCTTAGTGTACTGGATTCATTGCGCTTTCCTGGCGCTTTTAATACACAGACCAGGCTGAAAATAGATTTAGGGTCGAGTTAAAAACAGAGGTAAAGTAAACACCACATCGCTTTTCATTGCTTGTTTCTGTTTGTTAAAATGTATGCAGAATAACTGTTGACTTAAAAAGCTCTTCGTTTGCTGCCTAGGTGACCTGTTATGTGTCGGTGTGAGTCTATGTGTTCGTATCATGACTAAAGACATTATACGTAGATGGCTTCTCTCCGTTCGTCACTCATGTGAATTATGGCATAAAGACAAAAGACTGTAGGTAGAAACACTCGGCTACTGCTGCCTTTAAAGACATAATATCTCAATTTAGTCTATTAGGAGTAGTTCAAGAAAGCAAGGCGATTACCTTTTTTTTGATTAGGACATCTTTCTTCAGGATGTCAGTCAGATGGTAGTAAACCTCTTGCTGTTAGAGAGGGGGAAAGAGTTAGTTACCTTACTCACTGTTTGGCGCTTTTTTGGAGACAGCTTCAGCGTCGCTTACCGGTTCCTCCGGCAGACCCACTTGTTCTGACTCTGACGTTATCCTGGGATAACGTACGTTCCGGTGGACTCGCGTTACATAGGCCGCCGCTAGTAAAATCAAAGAAGGACTCCTCGGTTTGGTTGGCATTAGGTTATTTGAAATGGTTGGCAATATTGCATTTGGTTGTCAAGGTAACACGTGTAAAGCCAGTTAAGGTTGGAAAAGGGGAAAGGACCCTTGGGGTTATTGGAGATTCAAGTGTGCAATATTACCATGGTTGTACAGATGTTATTATGCCGCTGTAAAGAACAGTATGTTATAGGAATGAAAGTAGGTTAATGGGTCATTCCGGTGGGTACTTCTGGTTGGTAATGTTATTTACAGCAAAAAAAAAAACGGGGGCGTGCCCCGATTAGGTTGATAATAAGTATCATCTTTAGGTTCATAATAATATGAAAATTGGTATTCTTGTTGTTGTATTTTTTCTCTCATGAATCTTTCTGAAAGTGGCGGGTCTTCATATATTCAAGATAGATAGTAGTCACTTACAGAGAGTGGACCAGGGTATGGTATCATTCAGTCCCTCTTAATCTGTCTTCAGACGATGGACCCAGCGTTGTTCCTTTTCGAAAAGTATATGTTCCGCATTGTGGTTTTTGAACACTAAGGTCTCTAGGATTACCCAATTTAGATCTTCCGGGGTGTGATTAGTATCAATAAAGTGTTTGCTCATTTTTGTTGTTGCTCTTTTGCATGAGATGTTGCTGCGATGTTCAATGATCCGTTGTTTGGCTTTCCGGCAAGTCATTCCTATGTATCTAAGGTTACAAGGACAGACAATCATGTACACCACATGTGTGGTGTTGCAGTTTGTGTGGTTACGTAATTCCCATTTGAGGTTGGGAAGAAGTTGCAGAGTTTTTGTCATCTTGGTTAACTTACAGACTGAGCAGGAGCCACAAGGGTAATGACCCACTATCGGGCTTAAGTTCCATGCTGTTGTTATAGTTTCTCTTGTAGTCATGATCCTTGGTCTTGTGTGGACCAAAATGTCTTTAATGTTTTTTGTTCTCTTATTGGCAAATCTTGGTTTTGGCCATTTCAGTGTGTTAGAGGTTAAAATTCTCCAGTTCTTATTGATGATTTTCTTGACTGTGTTTGATTCAGTGTTGTATGTTGTTACACATGTCAATAAATCCTTGGGTTCTTCTCGTTGTACTGTGGATAATAGACTTTCTCTAGGTTGGTTGCGAGCTCTCTTTTGGCATTTTTTTATCGTTTTGATGGGATAGTCTCTTTTGGTGAGTTGATGTTCTAAATCTCTTGCTTGCTGCCTGTAATCCTCCAAATTACTACAGTTTCGTTTCAAACGGAGGAACTGACTGTAGGGGAGATTGTCTCTTAGAGGTCGAGGATGAAAACTTTTGTAAGAGAGAATGCTGTTTCTCGCCGTCGGTTTATAGAAAGTCCTGGTATGTAGTGACTCGTTCATGGAAAAGATAGTTACATCAAGAAAGTCCAGTTGTTGTTTATCTGCTGTCAATGTAAATTTGAGGCAGTCGTCCCTTGTATTGATCCAAGTCAGAAAGTTGTTTAAAGCTTCTTGGCTGTCTTCAACTAATGGTTGACGAAGCAGAAATCAACCAATGGATTTCAAAACTGGAGGCGGATTTTCTAAAAACCAAAAAACCGAGAGTCCCTTATTTCTACTCTCTACCAAAGATTCACAAGAACAAAACACCGCCACCGGGACGCCCCATAGTGTCAGGAATTGGGTCTGTATTAGAACCACTTTCCCAATTTGCTGACCAATTCTTGAAACCATTGGTACAAAAGACCCCTACTTATCTGAAAGACACCCGTGATCTCCTCAACCTACTTGAAGGTCAGACCTACAACGAAAACACCATGCTCCTAGTAGGTCTAGATGTTGAGAGTCTCTATACCAGCTTACCCCAAGAGAAGACTCTTAACACTCTTGAAAACATCTTATTCTCTTGTGATTGGACCTACAAAACACCTAGACATTTCGTGTTGGAATGCTGTAGATTAGCCCTCACAGAGAATTACTTTGAATTCGAAGGGACCTTGTTTGGACAATGCCACGGAACTTCAATGGGCAGTACATTTGCTCCGAGTGTAGCAGGGCTATATGTGAGCAACTTTGAACATGAACACGTACAAACCCCCAACAACCCCTTCTACAGAAAAATCAAGTTCTGGCGACGTTACATAGACGACGTGTTCATGATATGGGAAGACAGCCAAGAAGCTTTAAACAACTTTCTGACTTGGATCAATACAAGGGACGACTGCCTCAAATTTACATTGACAGCAGATAAACAGCAACTGGACTTTCTTGATGTAACTATCTTTTCCATGAACGAGTCACTACATACCAGGACTTTCTATAAACCGACGGCGAGAAACAGCATTCTCTCTTACAAAAGTTTTCATCCTCGACCTCTAAGAGACAATCTCCCCTACAGTCAGTTCCTCCGTTTGAAACGGAACTGTAGTAATTTGGAGGATTACAGGCAGCAAGCAAGAGATTTAGAACATCAACTCACCAAAAGAGACTATCCCATCAAAACGATAAAGAAATGCCAAAAGAGAGCTCGCAACCAACCTAGAGAAAGTCTATTATCCACAGTACAACGAGAAGAACCCAAGGATTTATTGACATGTGTAACAACATACAACACTGAATCAAACACAGTCAAGAAAATCATCAATAAGAACTGGAGAATTTTAACGTCTAACACACTGAAATGGCCAAAACCAAGATTTGCCAATAAGAGAACAAAAAACATTAAAGACATTTTGGTCCACACAAGACCAAGGATCACGACTACAAGAGAAACTATAACAACAGCGTGGAACTTAAGCCCGATAGTGGGTCATTACCCTTGTGGCTCCTGCT
The DNA here is from genome assembly GCF_964204655.1 of Triturus cristatus. Classification (NCBI taxonomy): domain Eukaryota; kingdom Metazoa; phylum Chordata; class Amphibia; order Caudata; family Salamandridae; genus Triturus; species Triturus cristatus. Next base: position 606,627,086 of record NC_140594.1, read on the forward strand.
CAGTCTGTAAGTTAACCAAGATGACAAAAACTCTGCAACTTCTTCCCAACCTCAAATGGGAATTACGTAACCACACAAACTGCAACACCACACATGTGGTGTACATGATTGTCTGTCCTTGTAACCTTAGATACATAGGAATGACTTGCCGGAAAGCCAAACAACAGATCATTGAACATCGCAGCAACATCTCATGCAAAAGAGCAACAACAAAAATGAGCAAACACTTTATTGATACTAATCACACCCCGGAAGATCTAAATTGGGTAATCCTAGAGACCTTGGTGTTCAAAAACCACAATGCGGAACATATACTTTTCGAAAAGGAACAACGCTGGGTCCATCGTCTTAAGACAGATAAAGAGGGACTGAATGATACCATACCCTGGTCCACTCTCTGTAAGTGACTACTATCTATCTTGAATATATGAAGACCCGCCACTTTCAGAAAGATTCATGAGAGAAAAAATACAACAACAAGAATACCAATTTTCATATTATTATGAACCTAAAGATGATACTTATTATCAACCTAATCGGGGCACGCCCCCGTTTTTTTTTTTGCTGTAAATAACATTACCAACCAGAAGTACCCACCGGAATGACCCATTAACCTACTTTCATTCCTATAACATACTGTTCTTTACAGCGGCATAATAACATCTGTACAACCATGGTAATATTGCACACTTGAATCTCCAATAACCCCAAGGGTCCTTTCCCCTTTTCCAACCTTAACTGGCTTTACACGTGTTACCTTGACAACCAAATGCAATATTGCCAACCATTTCAAATAACCTAATGCCAACCAAACCGAGGAGTCCTTCTTTGATTTTACTAGCGGCGGCCTATGTAACGCGAGTCCACCGGAACGTACGTTATCCCAGGATAACGTCAGAGTCAGAACAAGTGGGTCTGCCGGAGGAACCGGTAAGCGACGCTGAAGCTGTCTCCAAAAAAGCGCCAAACAGTGAGTAAGGTAACTAACTCTTTGCCCCTCTCTAACAGCAAGAGGTTTACTACCATCTGACTGACATCCTGAAGAAAGATGTCCTAATCAAAAAAAAGGTAATCGCCTTGCTTTCTTGAACTACTCCTAATAGACTAAATTGAGATGTTATGTCTTTAAAGGCAGCAGTAGCCGAGTGTTTCTACCTACAGTCTTTTGTCTTTATGCCATAATTCACATGAGTGACGAACGGAGAGAAGCCATCTACGTATAATGTCTTTAGTCATGATACGAACACATAGACTCACACCGACACATAACAGGTCACCTAGGCAGCAAACGAAGAGCTTTTTAAGTCAACAGTTATTCTGCATACATTTTAACAAACAGAAACAAGCAATGAAAAGCGATGTGGTGTTTACTTTACCTCTGTTTTTAACTCGACCCTAAATCTATTTTCAGCCTGGTCTGTGTATTAAAAGCGCCAGGAAAGCGCAATGAATCCAGTACACTAAGACTGTCTGTTAAGAAATATTCGTTCTAGCATTATTAGAGAGAAAACACTAGCAATTAATGTGTTGTTAGTATGTGATAATACACACTATTTCTTTTCCACAGGAACAGGTACTAAGAGATCTGACTCCTTACACCGAGGGTGGTGAGTACACAATAACCACCCCCAGAATTCACTAGGTGAGCCCAGTAAAGCTCCCCTAAATTTACTTTGGTCCTGACGAAAGCCTCTAGACTTTGCACGAGGCTGAAACATGTAGACCAGACCTCACAAGATTATTGACAGTGCATTAGACCTATAACTAGGTCTTCATATGCACGTTCACGATTTTAATTTCCCAAAGTCAAATATCTCAAGAATAAAGAAAACGAGTTTTGACAACCGGGTATTTTATCTTCAAAATCACTTTTCACTGAGCACGAGCACACCCTCTTTTTATCTCTCTGACCACTACTGTAGAACCAGTTGGTCTTCCTCCATGGGGAGGCAAGCATTTGGACAAAAAAAAGCCCAATGATCATGCTATTACGATACACGAAGGCGGAGAACCAACATATACCGCCCCAGACTTGTGTACGTATATGAGGGTTTTTTAACGACAAGCATCCACGTTAAATGAGACCCTGGTACACAGGACAAGTGGTCTATTCCCCCCCTCATTGTTGATTTTTGTACTAACCATTGGAAGCTGAATAGACCACTGCTTCTTTTTCCCTCCCCCCCATTGATGTTCAGTGGTGTATATTTCAGTCAGTTATTTGGACTGAGAAGGATAGTGGAGGGATAGAGATGGGGAAAGGGTTTGCATTTATATAGAGCTTGGTATCTCTGATGGCGGTTTGAAGTGCTTTTTTGGGCAAGTAGCACGCTACCCTGAAACCCATACAGTGTTAGAGGTGAATTAGTATAGTGAAATATGAAAGCAATTTGAGTGGTGGATATGTTAGTCAGTTATTTGGATAGAGAAGGATAGCGAAAGGGTAGAGAGGTGAAAAGATTTGCATTTGTATAGCGCTTGCTAACCTTGATGAGATGTTGAAGTGCTTTTTCAGCAAGTAGAACGCTACTCCAGAACCCATAAAGAATTAGTGGTGAATTAGTACGGTGAAATATTAAATTAATTTGATTGGTGGACATGTTAGTCTGTTATTTAGATTGAAAAGGATGGTGGAGGGATAGAAGAGTAAGATTTAGAATTCGTTTTTTTGTTTCGGAGCTCAGAGCAGTAGGAGTAGGCTTGGGATGAGTAAAAGGGAGGTGGAGGGGAATGATTTAGAGAGAGGGTTTAGGAAGTCTTGTTTTGGGGGACTAGAATAGTAAAAAGAGGTATGAGATGATGCAAGGAGGGGTGAAGTAGGGAAGAGTCTCGAAAGGATTATTTTGGGGATCATAGTAGTGGTATAGGGTTTGGGATGAATGAGAGAGTGGAGGTAATGGATATATTAAGAGCAGTATAGTGTGAAAAATGGAGTAGTGTATTGGATATGCTGAGTTAGAAGAAAAGTAATACATAAGTAAAAGTAATAAAAATATGGATCCAAAAGTAATAAAGATATAGATCCATAAGTACATGGAAGGTATATAAATGCATAAAGGAGGGTAGTATATGTAGATTAAAGATGCATTAAATAAACTCTGGCTTTCAAGTGTTGTTGCATTTTAAATTACTTTTTTTTATTTTTATGTACACATATATTTGTTTAGTAGTGAAGCAATTGTAGATAAATAGTTATGATGAAAAGATGTATTTATTTATTTATGCACACACTTATATACATTTTAAAAACATAGACTAATGTAACTATCAGTAATATGTACATTTGTTAAGCAGAATTAATGAACATCTATATATAATATATTTTTTTAACTAAGTATTCTATACGTTTATACAAAGCAATACACATATATAGGTACATATCTATAGTACACATAAATGATTATATACAGAGAGATATGCTGTATATTTCTATCTGCTTGCGTATGGTGGTTATGTGGGGAAGAGCCAATTCTTGAGTAGTTTTCTGAAGATAAGGTGGTTATCTGTGGATCTTATGTAGGGGGTAAAGAGTTCCATAGTTTGACTGCTTGAACAGAGAATGATGTGCCACTCAGTGTTTTTTTCTTGTACCTTGGTATTTTGAAGCGAGGTGCTACTCTAGAGTGGAGGTTCCTTTGTTGAATGTGTTTGGTGGTTTTATTCCTAATGAAGAGCGGATCCGTTCCATGTATCGCTTTGTGGGTGATACAAAGCAGCTTGAACGTGGATCTTCTGGCAACAGGTAACCAATGCAGGGCTTTCAAGGCAGGGTAGATGTGGTCTTGTGGTTTTATATATAAGAGTAGTCTGGCAGCCGAGTTCTGAATCCATTGTAGTCTTTTCATGGTCGTTAAAGGTGATCCATGGTAGAGGCTATTGGCATAATCGAGTTTGGACAAAACAAGGGAGATGGTAGCCTGAACCTTGTGTGGAAATGCCAAATGGGGGGAAATTCATCACAGAGTTTCTATAGTAACAAAGCTTGATCTTGCTAGTTTATCCACTTGGGCATTCATCGATAGCTTGGAGTCCATGGTCATTCTGAGGTTTCTTACTTCCTTCAATATTTTAGGCGGTGTTCCCAGATCATCAGGCCACAAGGCGAGTGGGTCATAATGTTTCCAATTGCCACACATGAGTATTTCCGCTTTGGAAGCATTCAATTTGAGATGGCTCCCCGTCATCCATTGATCCACAACTCTGAGACAACTGAAAATTGGCGACTTTCCAATATCTTTCGAGCATTGTAGTTGAAGGAGTATTTGCATGTCATCTGCATAGTTATAGCACGTGAGGTGAAACTGATTGATCAGTGCCGGTACTGACTTAAGGCAGATGTTGAAAAGCATGGGTGAAATAATAGAGCCTTGATGGACCCTTGTTTTGGGTTGTATCTATTCTCAAACTAACAAACCATATGACTGTACATGCAAGGAGAAAGACTTGCATGCAGAAAATGGAAAACAGCATTTTAGGCAAGAAGAAATATAGGTCTAGTCAGGACAACTTTAAAGTATTAAATCAATGGTGCACATTTAATATGCATGTGCACTTTCAAACACAAATGAATGTAAAATGCCAGTGCATTAGATTCATATTACATGTGGCATACTGTACAATCTTAAGTATGTGTGTGCCTGTAGGACAAAGAACTACATTTAAATGAAATATATGAAACATTAGTGCACACATTACATACATCATTATTGTGTGTAAAGTAACTACATTTTCATAGTGTGAGGATGGTTCCTACCCAATCATCTAAACAGTACACATCATTTAATGAATTAAGGCACACAGTGTATATCAATTCTCAAATTCTACATACACTTCAATAATGATGTCAAGTGCAACAATTTACATTAATAACATTAGGGCACACAGAAAACAAGTGCTAAGTGCACGTTTATGCTATGTATTTGTGACGTGTAAGAGTGGAGCCTAAATTATGCTACTCCATGATTATGGTGCAAATGTGCAGGGTGAGTTTTCAAAGCACCCCAACCTTGTGGGCCTTAGACATCTCGGTACAAATATAACAGCAGAATCCTAGAGAGAGATTCTTGAGGGCCCATCTTCCTGGTTCTAAGACACTTAGCAACTTCTGTTTTTAGCATGGGTGGTCCCAGACGTGCAAAGAAGTTCTGAAGTTCTAAATTATAGGGTCGCTCTGGTAAGTGCAATTAAAGAAGGTTAGTTTAATATTAATCTTCGCAATGTTCCTTGCTGTTTTAACACTTTTTTGATATGCTTGTTAAGTGACAGATCACAATGCAGCCACAAATGCAGATTCTTGACAGCTGAAGATGTTATTGGCCCTGTGCCAAAGGAATCATGCCAATGGAAAGAAAGAACAAATGGTGCTGAAGCCCCACCAGCCTTATATCTGTCATGGCCCATTCAAAGGACTAAAACACTGGGCCACATCAAAACTGAATGTCCATCAGGGTGTTCAGCATGCATTCTCAATCCTCTCCACTTGCAGTGCTGCCTGGTGTTTCCGGGGCACATCTGGAAATCCACCTGGTACTGCCTGAATACCCTAGAAAGTGCTTGTGCAATGAACGTTAAATTAAGGTGGAGAAAGTGCAGTCCTCAGAGAACTCCTGAGCCCTGAGGGACCTGGGGGTCCCTCAGGGCTCCTCGCTGAGTCCCACGCTTTTTAATCTGTACGTGCAGCCGCTGGCTGAGGTCGTCAGGCAATGGGGCCTTACCATGGTCTCCTATGCTGACGACACTCAGTTGGCGGTTACGATCAGCGGGGATGCCAAGCAGGATGCCCTCAGGTTCCGAAGTGGACTGAGAGAGGTGGCCAGCTGGATGAATAACAACTGTCTCCAGCTGAACGCGTCAAAAACAGAGGTGATGATCGTTGGAAGGGAAGCGGACCACTGGGGGGACGAATGGTGGCCTCCAGAGCTGGGATCAGCGCCGGCCCCTGTCCTGGAACTCAGAAATCTCGGAGTATGGCTTGACCACACGCTAAGCTTTGTGACTCATACAAAGAGAGTGGCGGCCTGCTGTTTTGGAGTACTACGCGGGCTAAGACCCCTGCTGCGATTCTTCGATGCTCCTACAAGACAGCTGGTCATTCAAGCAATGATCATCTCGCGGTTGGATTACGCCAGTTCTCTCCTATTAGGAGCGAACCAAGCCGAGATTCTTCGTTTACAACGAGTCCAGAATGCGGCGGCTAGGGCGGTGGTTGGTCTGCCTCGAACCTGCCCTACCTCTAACACCCTGCGGTCCTTGCACTGGCTCCCAATATGCAAGCGTATCCAATTCAAGGCTCTCTGCCTGGTTTTTAAAATTCTGAAAGAGTTGGCACCCGGAATACTCAATACACTGATCTCTCCCTATGTTCCTACCCGCTCACTACGATCCCTTGGACAGTCTTTGGTGGTCGTCCCCCGTTTCAGACTTAGTCGGATGGGGGGTCGCTCCTTCCGCGTGAAAGCCGCAACCCTCTGGAATGCGCTCCCCTTGGAAATCCGCCTTTCGAATGACCTAATGTCTTTCCGTAGGGCCCTGAAAACCTTCCTGTTTTAATTGTTTCTAGCTTTTATTTGTTTGCTTCTGTTACCGGACCTAGTGTTGTGTTGTGTCTACCTTTCCCTGCGCCAGGACGCTCCTTCGCTGGAGCAGCTGTGCGCATTAAAATGCAACTAACATAACATAACAGTAAAGAAACAACTGGGTGTTAAGCTCATAATTGGCTTTTGCCGATCCATTTATAAGCTAGGCCAATCAACACCTCCCACCTGCACCTGCCAGTTCAGCATCTGCGGGTCATTGATTGTGTTGAAGGCAACTGTCAAGTAAAAAAAATGAGGGATCTGGTCCAGAGTAACCTGTCTTTTAAACTAAATTCTTAAAACCAACTCTATTTGTGCCTGCGGCGAAACCCAGATTGAAGGCTTTCTGAAAGATGATGTACCTCAAGATGTTGCTGTAGTAGCTCATACACAATGTCCTCTATGACTTTACTGATTAAGCTTATAATTGTGCTAATTATTGACTCTCCATGAGTACAGAATGGTGTGCGCTAATCTGGGATGATGATATATGAAGGTCTAGATATAGAAGGAGGGCAAAAATAATAAGGTGCGTCACTATGGTTGCCCACAGTAATGCTTAACTAATAGGAGGCACAGTTCATACTGTCTAAAATCAGTATCAAATGCATGCAGCTTGTGAAGGAAACCGTTCAGGAAAAATAACTCCCACTGGGACCTGATAGAAAATTCAAATTCTACTAAATGAGATCGGCTTACAAAGACAACCCTAAGGTCTCTTCTGTCTCGCCCGAGCAGCTTATCATTACTTTCAGGATATGTGATCTAAGTCTTCCTCAGCAAAGCATGAAAGCACTTCTTAAGTGGCCCATGCCAGGCTAGTATGTGTTTAGCTCATCCCTCATGTGTTGTGTGCTATCCAAATCCTGCAACAGAACAGAAGAAAATTGTGAGCTTTAAGCTTTGGGCAAGTGGGTTATTTATGGAGGACCCCCCACCCCTAACTGGAGTTAGAAAAACAGATACCAGTAGCCTTCTGCTAGGGATTTTAAGAACCAAACTGATCATACATCGGCTTCTGTGCGGTTGTTTCCAAATATACAATTGAAAGATCAGCTACCTTGAATACCCCACCCAGAGAATGGGTAGCCTTGTACGGCCATCTGAAATGCCACTTATTGCTCTTCTTCTTGAATCTGCATTAGTGTTACCACTTGCATCCAGGCTACTCCACTCCTTCAGCAGTGCTGGAAAGCTGGTACCCATCATCTGCAAGGATCACAGGGGAAACTAGTCTGTCCAACGTTTGGTCTTTCTTCTCTGGAGTTTGTCGCAAACCTGTCCAGTGATTCATTTGTAAAAAAAAAACATAAGTGGAGGGGCCGAGGGTGTTTCCCAGGAGCACGGCATTGCTAAGTGCCAGATTGTTGAATACAAAGGCTGCCTAGTCTTGATTCCACCTCAAGTCTCTTTCTTTCACCAGCCTGTGATCCCTCATTCTTTATCTCACTAATACAGGTTCTTTTTCACCCTTGTTCACTTGTCTTTGTTTTCCTACCTTTCTCTTTCTCCTTCTTTTTCCCATGTCTACCCTTCTCTTTCTTGCTCTGAGTCAAAGCCTGATCATGAAAAATGAATCCTGGTCCCAAAAAATGATTGGCTTGGTGTAACACCTTCAACCACCAACACAAATTAAGAACTCACCCTGTGAGTCCTTCTCAGGCAAGAGCGCCATGTTATGTATCCTCTACTGTTTCGCAACAAGAGATGCACTGGGCAGCTCCTGCAGATTTAAAGCCATTTTTGTTTACAAGAACCCTCTCAGTAAGCCAGAGCAAAGGCACTCTTCCTCAATCATCCAGCCAATCGAATTCTCACATCATGCATGATGACAAACAGGCACTCCCAGACAAACTCTCATTCTGTTCTCCTGTTGCTGTAGTTATTTTTCATATTAAACGTTTTGCATTCATATTGATTTTAACATGTACACACAACTTAGGTGAAGTAGGGTGCTCTCTTTATGGGAGAACTAATTTACTTAGCCATTTCTTTGAGACAAGTTTGTATTAATTTGTCTTATAGAAGTTTTATTGATTCGAACTTCATATCGATTTAAGCATTTATATAGTAATTACTCATTGACATTAAATTGATGAATTTGAATTTGTAAACCTTTTCACCTTTAAAGAAACTTTATAGTTTTAAATCTTAATCACTGTCTTCCTTTTGGAGATTAATGTACTTCACATTATTTAATGTATTGATTTGATGATTAAGTTCAGTTGAGGATTTGGATTAATCAAAGAGCAGTTGATGGTCCTCGAATTTGCGTGAAGAAAAATACTGCAACACTGGGAGAATCCTATAGGCAGGGCCACTGGAATTATGCAGCGGGAGAGGGCCAAATTATGTGTCAGGGTTAAGTAAATTATGCAGCAAGAAAAGGGAAATAATGTGGCACATTTTTTAATAGTATTACATCATTATTTTGCACTTTTTACACTTGTTAACACTGTCTGGGCATTTGGTACAGCTCCTTGGTACCTGTTTAATACCCAAATATAGCAATAAGCAACAGAAAGGTGACCAGTCAACCTATGCAAAAGGTATTCCACTGCATGGTAACTTGTGTCACTGCGTTTTTAGTAACTTTTAAACCGTTTGAGCTAGAAACACAATTTAGATTTTTAAATCTACAGATTATGCAGCATATGATGGATTATGTGGCAAAAGAGGTAAATCTATGATCATGTGAAAATCGCAGCAGCCACACAATTGCATAATTCCAGTGCCCCTGCATAGGTAATAAATTGCTCTAGATTGTAAAACTACACTGACACCTATCGGAACAACAGGAATCATGCATAGAGGCTGCTTTTATCCTCAGAATTAAGACCGCTTTCACAACTTGCATGCGCTAATTCATACATTTTATAAGTAAGCCAGCTAGCTTTTCTGTTCTAATAAGCCCTGTAGCCCCACCAGTGTCCACCCCATTGAACGGCCCCATCTAGGGCAAGCATCTGTTTAGTAACATAACAGGCTGATCTTCACGGAACATGGAAGTGCTGGCGAAATTGATTATGCACACAGCTGATTATCTAGGCGCATCAGGTGCTGTACAGTCAACATTTATGTGGCGGATACCAGCAGCATTGGTGGTGGAGTATTGTTTTCACCAACATTTTTAAGGATTCAAGAACTAACATCGCTATTTCCAGATTGTACTGCATGTGATATCGGCAAGTTTTCTACACTTTGAAGGGTTTCATCAGAATTTGCTCTGCCTAGATCGGCAACTGTTTGGATTTATGGTGAAGTGCTGGTTCGGTTAAATGTTACTCACCAGGAACCTTAGGGGGCAAGTTTGGCCTCTTCATTTGCATTCTTTGTTGTTATTCTACTGCCATGGTGTGAGAAGCTGGCCTGGTACATGATGTCCACTAATGTAAATGGGCACCTTGCACCAGTCCAGACAACTCTTATGGTGACTTAAAAGGTCTTAGACAAGCTTAGAAGTTCTCTAAGTGGTAGCTGTGGAGAGCAGCCTTCAGGTTTAGTCCTGAAGGAGTGTAGAGCAGCTTGTTTTACCAGAATGCAATCTTATAGTGTAGATTAAGTGAAAAAAGAACCAAACAAGTTATTTATAAAAACATGTATTTATTATAGAATACTCTCAAACACGTTTAGATAGCTCCTACATGAAGATAAGCACAATGCACACAATCCTTTGCATAGAAATACAGTAAATAGCACAAAATACACAGTGGACCCGGAGGGTGGGGCAAACCATATACTAAGAAAGTGGTATAAGAACCATGACTCGGGTCAAGACAGTGTCGGGAGGATGTAGAAGTGCTGGGGAATCAAGGAACCACCCAAGGTGAGTAGGTAGGGACCCCACGGAGAACGTGTGAGAACACGACCGCGTGCTCCGTATACCTCTACGGGTAAGTCGCGATTGGATTTTTAAAGTTTAAGGACCCTTCCCAGTGGACCCTGAAGGAACCCCGTGGGTTGAACAGTACTGACCCCAGTCCTAACAATGCCGACTGGGATGAATTGGCGAATCTGAGAAGAACTCAGATTAAGACAGCTCTCCATGGGTTGCTGATGACTGAATATCTCAGGGCGAATGCAGCACCACAGGACTTAATCGTTCGTAACGAACCATTTATTTTCCAATATGACCAGTCGTTCAAAAAAGACTGGTCACTGATATCGTGGCACTGTACCCGTGACTGGCTGATCCTGATCATCAAGACAGCAACAAGACTAACCAAGGAACTCAAGACAAAGATTCAACAACTGGAAGTACAACTAAAGAGCTACCAATCTCCGAGCATCCTCAAGAAATACCTGGAAGAACTGAACCAGCAGATGAATGAGTTCGAAATCACCCTAAAGCAGAGCAAATATGATAAACTAAAGAAAGACACTGCATGCTTTAGCCATGAGAAGGTGTACCCATATATTCGGGATGACTACACATCAGAGAACTCAAATGCAGACCAGAGTTCAGATGGCGATACATCAGACACGGGATCTAATAGCGCCAACTCCAGCAGAGGAAGCAGCCCCCGACACCAACGAGGTGGAGGCGAATACCAACGACCATATAACCCAAGACGGAGGGCATGGGGGAATCAACAAGGACCACCTACCTTCCCACCCTACCCCTATGGACTGCCGCCAATGGGAGGACCCTATCAACACTGGGTACCTCCACCACAGGAATACAACTACTATGGACCACCGCCTTTTTTAGGGTCGAGCCCTGGACCACAGAGAGGCAGGAACTGGAGGGGCAACAATGTCCACTGGTCAACCCAGAGGACGAGACACCACGAGCCTCCATGAGGAGCATGACAGGCGCATCGAACAACCTGCCATAGACCAGCAGGAGGGGAACTTAGTTATGAACCTGACAGATTGCGAACTGACAAAGGCACAGGAACGTGTCTTGGAACGAGGACTAGGATTTGTACCTACTAACAGGATGGACAAATTCAAAATGTGTGCAGAGATGAAGGAGTTCATTCGTAAAGTAAAGCTGCGAGCTTTCTTCAAAGAGAAGGAAATACCCGAAAGAGACTGCGAGGACACCGGGCTGCGAGTTAAGTCCACCTTTACCCCGCCGGACTCCATACTGCCGGTTGAACTATTGGCTTTCGAGAAGGCAGTAATGGAAGAAATGGAGAACATCTCGACACAGGGGAACACTACCTTTCAGAATACATCTAAAGAGGAGAAGGAGGCAATACATCAGCTGTCATCCAATGGCGACATCGTCAACAAGCCAGCCGACAAAGGCGGGGCCATAGTGATCCAGACCACCACCGCCTACGATAATGAGTGTAGGAAACTCCTCAAAGATCGCAGAAATTATGAGCTCACACGTGAGGACCCCACAGAGGCCATCCACATCCGGATAGCCTCCATGGTGGAGGAAGCAATGGCTCATTATTAGGTCTCTAAAAAGGAAGCTGAGTTTCTCATCCAGAAGTCCCTGAGAACCCCGTTCTTCTACACCATTCCCAAGATTCACAAGAATATTGGATAACCACCAGGCCGCCCTATTTTGTCAGGCATAGGTTCCATTCTGGAACCTCTATCGAAATTCGCAGACGCCTTCCTCCGCCCCTTGGTCCAAAAAAACGGGACCTACTTAAAAGACACTAAAGCAGTTCTACAACTACTTCAAGGCATGAATTTTGACCCTGATAAACATCTTCTCATCAGACTCGATGTGGAGAGTCTCTATACGAGTCTCCCTCATGATGAGACACTGACCATAATTGAGGAAATCCTATTTACCACTGCATGGGAATACCAAACACCGTGCAATGTGTTTATAGAGTGTGTGTCTTTGGCTCTCCCAAAGAATTTATTTATGTATGAGGACACATTCTACTTACAGAAACACGGGACCAGCATGGGGAGCAGCTTTGCTCCCAGCATAGCTGGTCTCTATGTGCACCATCTGGAGACGAAGAAAACTCTACACCCCAGCAACCCATTCTTTACCGACATAAAAACTTGGAAACACTACATTGATGACGTCCTGGTGATATGGGAAGTAGGCATGGGCGGTCAATTCCGTTCTGCTTGCGAAATTTGGGTAATTTCCCGTTCCGCGGAGAATGCGGAATTACCAAAAATTCCGCGATCCGTGGCTTCGCGGAATTTTTTGCTTGTTCGTGCTTTCAAAATGCATGTTTGCGAGATATTTCCCCCCGAGCATGCAAACAGCGTTCGCAAACAGGAAAAAAGCATTGCGAACAGGCGGAACAAGCAATTCCGCGTGTTCGCAGAATTTCTGTGTGCTCGCAGAGATTTTTTACCGTTTCGCAGAGCTTTGCGTAGCGCGACTACACAAATTCCACCCACCCCTAATGGGAAGGGGACTTTCCATCTACTGAAGCCTTCATGAACTGGCTCAATCAACAAAATATCTTTCTTAAGTTCACGAACACTACCTCTCGGGACAGCCTGGTCTTTCTGGATCTTAATATATACCCAGATGAAGGTACACTGAAGACCACTCTGCATTTCAAAGCCACAGCCAAGAATTGTTTACTTCTGTAAAACAGTTTCCACCCCGCCACCTTCAAGATAATCTCCCTTACGGGCTATTCCTCCGTCTACGGAGGAATTGTACGGAGCTGAAGGATTTAAAAATGCAAGCCCCAGACCCACAAACAAATTAAAGAAACGCAATTACCCCGTGTTATCACGTTTAACACCCACTCTAACCAGGTATCAAAGATTGTAAATAAGCATTGGAGACTCATCAATTGCTGCAACCTCAACCTCCCGAAACCTATGTTTGCACACAAGAGGGGAAGAAATTTGAAGGACATGCTTGTCCACACTAGACCACGAACAGGACTTCCAAGGACAACTGAGAGTCTACTTCTCCCACCTGTGCAGGGCCACCACCCCTGTGGCAACTGCAGTACGTGCCACCTCACAAGGAAGAGCAGGCACATTAAATTCAGAAATGGCACCGAATGGGAACAGAGGAGGTTCACTAATTGCAATAGCAAAAATGTAGCGTATATGGTCACTTGCCCATGTGGTCTGGAGTACATCGGCATGACGACGAGACCAGTCAAGGTTTGCATTGGGGAACATAGGAGCAACGCTCGCTGCAAGAGGAGCACAACCAAGATGGCAACCCACTATCTAACCACCCAACACACCGTGGAGGATTTACAATGGACCGCCATTGAACAATTGAATGGCGAGCACGGTCTTCTCGAGAAAGAACAACAGTGGGTGTTCCATTTGGGGACACACATCGAAGGTCTCAACGACAACATACCCTGGGGTCAATTTATCTGAACCTCTTCAGTTGCTGAAAACCCTTGTCTATGAGATCAACAACAGTTTCTCTGAGTTATGGTGCCAAAATATTGCCTATTGAGTGTCGACTTGTACTGGCAATATCTTGACGTTATGGGTCTTTATCCTAATAACCAACTGCCTTTCCATCAAAATACAGTGATTATGGAAGAGACCCCCAGAGGTCTGGACCTACTTTGTCCTCTTTTTTTTTTGCATGTACATCTATCATGTGACGTTCTTCGGGATGAGAACCAAAAATGTCCTCTATCCCACCCATTTCGGTCATTCTAAAATAGTGGACACATGGCTTAGACTATACGCAGTTTTTTGTACTGCCATAATCATGTGTGGTGGACACGTGGTTTTTAATTTGTTTTTATATTGATCCCGAGGTCTCTTGAACACCTTCTACTGTGACCCCTCCTAGTATATGTGGGGAATTCCTTCTTGTTTTATAAATACAGTATTTTTTGAGTAAACATACTGGTTATTCGTTACATGCACCCCCTTAGCTCTTTTTCAAGGAGAGTGATATCGTTTTTCCACTTTCTACAGGTTGGAACACAGGGAATAGTCTTTCTTCTGTCCCAGCTTCGAGGTTTGCGGTCTAGTTATCCACATACCAGTCCTAATGGATACACACATTTCTTAGCCCCGCAACCAGGCTACAGCAGCAACAGGAAGTAGTATGTCCAAACTACTTCCGGGGGATTTTCAGCAGTTCATCCCTGCTTTCCAACTGCATACAGATTTGGCGGCAATGCTGTCAATTAGTGGCACTACTTAAGGACCCTCCCCCCGCTGGCTCATAGTTCCACGGAGCCGCAGGGTGGCGAGATCTAGAAGAGGCAGTGTCCATGGAGTAGTAAGTACGGCAAAGCCGCGTAGCCCCTGAAGGATAAATGATGACCAGACAACTATCGGAATGAGTTCATAACAATCAGTTTTATCCTTCTTTCCATTCGCAGTGTGTGACTATAGGCATCCTTCCCACCCGTTTTGGGGCTCATGAGGTAATATCTCCTTAAAGAACAAGTACGTACATAACCTCATTACCAATTTTGCTTATCTTTCATGGCATGATACTTATTTAAATAATGCAAGTTTGTTCTAAGGCCACGCAAACCGTTTTTTGACTTGTTATTCCTGGTCTTTTGAAATAGAGTGTGTGTTTTATGTTCAGTGTATGTTTGTCTTTGTATTGTCACTTTTCTACCAGCAGGGCACGGCACCAGCATTAGCATCACTATTAAGGATAAGGAAAATATATCACCTTCCTTACAGCTCACCACCTATCACTTTGGATGATGGATGTGTCTTGCTTTTTAATACTGTGTTTTTTTCTTCTAGATTACAAAGTCGTATACCTATTAGGTATTGTATACTGTGCATGGTTATTTGGCATGCTCACCACGTAGTAGTAACTACATGTATATACACTACTTTTTTAGATACCTTATTGAAATCGCTCTGCATTATACAGTGAGTTTAGAAGGGATCCTTTCGGTTCTAAAGAAGAAGCCAGGGGAGGGCTTCGAAACATGTTGACAGACATAGAAGGGACTACTCATTGAGGCACTATACCTCCAACCTATTCCCCACTTTTAACAATCCCAGCTCAAAGGAATTTTAACGTTTTTTAGTCTACAGGTAGGTCATAGCATAGGAAGACGCCTATGATGAAGCATGACACCAAGGGCACATTTAGTGTGTGAGGGGTATTTAAACAAAACTGTGTGCTTTCCACCACTGTAGGAAACACACCTAATCTGTGAGGACATAGTTATACATCAATCTGAGGGTGGATCTTTACGTTTCTTATACATTGACTGGAGAAGGACGTATCCACCTTCATTGCTCCTTTGAGCATTACCTCTTCACTCCCCCTTCTTGGTTTTTTGGAACCCCGTGGAAGACAGAAGGTTGGAGAGCCACCCCACCCATGGATACACCCATGTTACCTACACCAGGGAAGCCGGGTGCATACGTGTGAAGTGGTGACGGAAACCGCTGTCGAACCCAATGGAGGACTTCAGGAAAGTGCCCCTGTTGAAGAAAGAGAAAGTGTCTGGTGGAATCCGAAGGTGGATTCTAGATGAGAGGTACCTGCAAACAGAGAGGACAGAGTCTATGTCACTCAGGAGTGACTAGGAGACTTGGAAGACGAATGCCCTCCAGTGTCGGGTGTTGTAGGATGGGTGATGATGACCTTGACTCTGCAGCTGTGAGGACCAGGCGATGCTGAGGAAGACCATAAGCTGTGCACAAGCTTTTCCACGAAGGATGTCGAGTGCTGAGGGTTCGGTGTCCGGCAGGAACACCATCGAGCCTTGGCAAATGCAACCAATGTAGGAATTGAAGAAGGAGCAATGTTCGGACCAGCAAGGTCCAGGGGACTCACCAAAAGCAGGGGAGTCAAGATAGGCCTGTGCAATCAGGGGGGCCCAAAAGAAACAAAGGTGACCCTCAAATGGACCCACAGGCCAGAGGCACTGGAGTCCCGAGAGGGCCTCAAACAGCTCACCAAAAGATGCAGGCCACGATGCACACGATGTGGTGTGGCTGAAGATTCTGGTCACTGGAGGTGCACGAGGTTGGGGATACTTGGAGCCCAAAGATCTTCTTGGAAGGAAACCAACAAGCCTTTGCAACTGCAAGTTGATGCAGTGCACAGGGATTCGGTTATTGCAACCCCCACGAGGGATACTGGCCTCAAACTTGGTGAGAGTGCAGGGCAGGCTTCAGGAGCTGTGGAAAACCACCACCTGTGTTACAGATCCTTACGGAGTCCGGAGGAGCTCAGGATCAGCAGACCGGTTGACTTAGCTGTGGTGCCTGTTTATGCAGGGGAGTGACTCCTTCACGCCAAGGGAGATACCTTCAGGTCTCTTTGATGCCCACATGCCTTGGAAGGTTCCTGTATGGTGCACAGGCACAGACATTGCAGCAGACTGGAAGTGAGATGAAGTCGAACCCAAACGAAGTCCATCGAGGTCCAGAGTGCCAAGACGGTAGAAGTAGAAGTGGTGTCTTATCTGAATCTTGTCCCATGACTAATCTAGGGACCCACCCACAGGTGAGCCCTTAAGTACCCTAAGTAAAGGGTGGGACCATTCAGGGGGACCCTCCCAGGGGAGAGTCTGGACAGGGGGGAGGTTACTCCCATGTCCTTTGTTCAGTTTCACGCCAGAGCGGGAGCCAATGACTCCCAGAGCTGGTTTGAACTGGACTATGCATGGAGACACCAAATGTACCCCTCATACCTCCCACACCTTTTACGGTGTGGGGGTATGATTCCAACATGTTTGATACCAAACATGATAGGATTCGTTGCAGCCATTTTGGAGATGGTCATCGCATAATTATGCGGTATCCCTCTATATAGTATATGGCTGCTTCACTTACAATCCGGGAGAATAGACTCTGTAGGCTGTAGGCGTGTCCTGCTCAAGCAGGGGTACCCTCACACTTAGAACCAAGCATCCTGCCTTTAGGATTGATAAGGCCAGCTATAGGGTTACTTATAGGTTTTAAGTGCAGTGACCCTAGATATAAGAAACCTATATCTTTAGTAAGTGGTGCTAGCACCAGCTTACACAGGATGCAATGGCAGGCCTGTAGTTCCATTTTGAATGGTCTCCCATGGGTGGCATAATGCATGCTTCAGCCCATGGGGGACCTCTGGGGTATCTATGCCCTCGGTACCTTAGTACCATATACCAGGGACTGATAATGGTAACCCAGTATCCAATCTGCAATGTACCTCAGTACCTACCACCACAATTTAAGGGGGAAAGCATATAGACTGGGGTCCAAATTAGCAGGATCCCAGTCAGACTAGTCAAAAACAGCTTAGCACCAGGCAAAAAGTGGGGGTAACCATGCAGAAGGATCCTACCTTCCTATACATTTCTCAGCATGATGTCAGGTTGTGCAAGTGTGTATTTCTACCGGTGAGTGCAGGTTTCCTGTGCGTGGGATTCATTTCTGCCAATACCGGCATGTTATTGATTTTTTCTGTCACTTTGGATGACTGTGTAGGGTATTTGTCATCCATTGCTTGCATTATACTAGATTCCCTTGTCACGTTGTATCACTGTGTGGGGTGTGATGCACCCATTGCTTGCATTCTACTAGATTCCCATGTCGCTTTGGATGACTGTGTGAGGTGCATGCCACCAATTTCTGCTTTAGATATTTGTCTGGATGCAGTTTGGTGAGATTATTCTTACCTATTAGTTGTTGTGGTTGGGATGACTGTGCGTGGATAAGTCACCCGTTTCTGCTCCAGAGGTTTTGTGTGAATGCAGTTTAATGAGATTATTCTTACTGATGAGTTGTCGTGGTTGGGATGACAGTGTTGCTGCACTTGTTATGTTTTATGTTGAATTCTCTCTGAGGGTGCAAGTCACCTAGGGTCTTATGTGTTAGTGTGAGAGTTTTTTTATTTGGTGGTTGTCTGAGTTCGGTACTGCTTTTGTTGCTGTGTAGGTTCATGTTTTGCTCTTTGTTGTCTGCAGCGCCACTTATTGGTTGTTTTTCTCTGTGTGCTGCCTTTCATGCTAGTCTGGCCAACTGGTGTGTTTTGTGGCATGTAGGGTTAGGTATGAGATGTTAGGCATGGTAAAGTGCATGATTTTGTTCTTAGGTTTTGTAAAGGGAGTAGATGTGGGTTACGTTATTTATTTATTGTTTTTACATGCATAGTCTCTTATGTATATGCGATACCTTATTGTCTGTATATTTAATATGTTTTCATGGACGTCTCTTTTGTCTCTGTACGAAATTGCAATATGTTCATCTGGTATTCACAGTACTGTTGTTCTTTTATCTATTGCTTTTATTTCTATGGTTTTTTGTGAATAAGCGATATTATATCATCTTTACATCTAATATGTTTCCATGCATGTCTATTTATGTAATGCGATGTATCCATCCATTATGCGCAATATTACTTCTAATATTTTTCATGGATGGAATTGTTTTCATCTGGTATTTGCTATATTGTTGTGAGTTGTGTAAAGGGGGAAGATGTGCTATATCTGGTTGTGTACTATGCATCTTCCCTGGTGCTCTTCTCCTTGATGCTCAGCCAGCATGAATGTGCTGTGTGGAATGTTGGTGTGCATGGTGATGGAATGAAATGCTTGGGTGCATGTGAGGTGGGGAGTGTCAGTTGGTGTATGGGCTGAGCAGCAGGAAGGCTGCACTTGGTAGGACTTACTATAGAGCTTATTATTGGAACTTCTCACTTACCTGCAACTAAGATGAATAAACCATCTTATGGAACTTATACCTCGGTTTCCAGACTTCGTTTATTACAGCACTTACATATATGAAACTGTTTAGCCAACCCCTCTTTAGAGCTCCAGAATATTAACGGGTTGGCAGGTATATTTTGAAAGACTTACTAAACTACAACAAGATTGTTTCCCGCCTGGGGTTTGCTGTCCTTAATAAATAAGGCTCCCTGGTTTCCGTTTTTACTAATTTTTACAGATAAACACATACAGAAAACATTCATTTTCTTGTCTGTATTTATTTTTAAATGTTGATAAAAACGGAAATTGGGATGTTTTTTGAGTAATTCTAAATACTGTCTACCATAACTGCCAGGCCAATAGATGTGTGGATTGATAGATAAGGGGGTTAACAAAGAAAGGAATTATAGTAAAGAGGCTTTAACAGCAGTAGATAAGGTTGATACTGAAATGTGCATATTTACATAGGAGGGCACTGATTTATCTTCTGCAGGTGTTCACAGCATTGAAACCTGGCAGACATTCAAGCATGAGTGCATATTTATCGGTTAAATAAATGTGGAAATATACAAATTTCAGCTTAAGCTTTCCACCTAACCCAAAATAAATATGGATAAATACAGATGAAATTAGCAAAAAATAAATATGGATAAATACAGGCGAAAAAATAAATACCATAAAACCACGAGCCCTATTATAAAGCAGTGTGAGGGCTCCCCCTCATTTGCAGTACTTCCTTTCTTCACCAAATTCGATTCAAACGAGGCATTCTAGCAACTCGCAGCTGCAATACAGTGCTCTTTACTGCCCCCTGCTGTTGGCACTAACAAACAGCTGCAGTCCATTACCTTAGGGCTGCGCTAATGGTTTGATCCTCACTTGAAAACAGACAAATGTTATTAATATGGCGACCGAAACAGCTCTTTTTCTAATATTTTGTTTTGGTGATATAAACCTTATGTATGGTGACGACAAGAGGATGTAAGTGGGAAATATTGAAAGCCATCCAGCTGCCACGTAACCGGGGGTAGAACACGAGCAGCTCAGTGCTGTTGGGGAAATGGAGGGGGAGGGTGTCTGTCTGGAGACTGACTGCAAAGGAGGGTGCAGCTGTTTATTCACACCAGCACCATACGTTTCCATGTCTATTCATAGCACCGGCACCGCACGCCTCCGTTATTACTTTCCACTGGAACAGCTCTTCGGGAGATGTCATTGAACTCGAGGGGGAGGCCAGCAGGACATTCTTCAGTGCTTAAGGAACCAAGGCACTCAGTAATAGTGGGCCAGTAATCTCCGAGTTTATGGAAATGCAAACAAGAGTAATTGGAAACGGATACATCCCCAGGAAGGGCCCAATGTGTTGTGGTTGGGAAAACTCAATAGTTCTGCGTCACATTTTTTCTGCATCTGCTTGCGTTTTGAAATCTGGCCTGCTGCACTGTTATGTGCGTACCGGAAGTGAGGTTAAATAAAACAACCCTGTGGCATTGCACACCTACATGACAGATGGGCGTCTGCTTCGAGAAAATTTCAAATAGCAGTATCACAAATGCTGATGTGAAGGGAAGGAAAACACACTTTCACTAAGTTGTTGTGGCTAGATATATCAAAACTTCAAGCGCAATAACTTGCAATTAAAGTAAAATGTTTTGCTTTGTGCTGCTAAAATGAATGCTTTTTAACATTAACAAGAATCACAGAATCGTGCGTAATTCTGTCAAAATTTCCAGTAATTGTGCAAAAGCAAAATATGCAAATTTCACACACCCCAAGATCTAACACCCAAGAATACTTTGAAATTTCACTTGTCTTATGATATTAACATAGCTAAAATGTCGGCTGTAACTCATATAGTTCAAATATGTTTCATTGTCTTTACATGTCGCTGGTAACTGACTAATTGAGTCCAATAATTATTCTTTCTGATCCCTTTTATTGATCAAAGAAAAAACTGAGGGGCATATTCACAAAAAGCAATCGCCGAATTAACGGCACTTTATCGCAGCCAAAGTCGTGATAAATGTACCTCCCAATTCACAATCCGGTGTTAACAGCCCACAGCACCAGTTTACCCGCGGAAGCAGCCGCAAAAAACATCGCCACAGAGACCCCTCGCAACTATCGCTAATGAGATGCAGAGTGGGCGTCCCCGTGCCAAAAGCTGTGACAACATCACACCTCAACATTCACAACAAACAGCCAGATCGGTGATAAGAACACAAACAGGTGATAAGGTGCGGACGGCAGCCAGCACCACAAAAGGGAGCACAGCCCTGGTTCACATCGGTAGGGCAACAGATGCCATGGAGCCACCCATCATGCGGCCCGGACACCCAAGAGGGCCACAACACCCACCGACACCACACCCAGGCCCGCAACACCCCCCCTGGGACCACCCCCAACCCCGGACTAAGAAACTGCACACCAACACCACGAATCCCAATACATACATTTTGCCTGATGTTGCACGAGCAGGAAAATCAACAGACATGCGTGGCCAGAAAATGGAGACTCAGTCAAACAGCAATGCAATCACCAACACAAAACACCATACAAACAAAATCTGAGTCAACCCTTAGGATGAGTCCTAGCGACTCCCCACTGGACAATCCGTAGCACACAGCCTGGAAGACCAAATCCAAGAGAAGAAGGTGTGCCATGCATCCAACAAAGGAAAGAGAGGGAGAGAGCGAGGGAGAGAGACGGAGTGAGATTGCACAAGCAGCGCAAGGCCTCTCGGTCACCTGGCTCCACATGCCAACATGTGTGTGTGTATCACCATCCGTACACCATGAGCATAAGCCGTGTCCCAATCTCAGCGCCAAAGCCACATCACATTCACAAAACGCAAGTAGTAGTCAGACAAATATCAGGGATGAAAGCTCCATTGTTCTAATGCAGAAGGTGGGAGGACACCTGCACCTCTGTCTGACCTTGGTTCAGAATGCACCTGGAACACCCTGAGAGAGATGCCATGGCAGATGGGGACGACTCCCACACCACGCATTCTGCAAATGAACCACACCACACAGAAGCCCCTGCCTGTGGTACCCCCGCATGGGATGCCCTTGACACTCACGGAAACAGCAACCCACTCTCCCCAACGTTGCTCACACATTAAAATCATTGCTCAGAGCTGCGGCATATCCTCCACACAACTGCCGCAGTTCAGAAGAGTGCCGGTTCCGCGAGATGCACCAACACAATGGCAGGCCATACCAGGCACATGCACAACCCCTGTCACGTGGAACAGCACCGTACATGTATGCTGCATTTACTGGGCGCACTGCCACAGGCAGTGCAGCGGATCAGTTACTGCTCAGCTTCCGCATTGCCTACGTCACCTGCATCCAGCCCTGGTTCCACTGCCGAACATGTACATTCGAGTGTCCCATGGATGTCTGCCTATCCAACACAACTGTTGATGAATTGGACTATGACTTGTGTCTGCGCCCCCTGTTGGATCACGAACAGGAGTGTAACCGAGACAGCCGTGCATGGAATGCCCTAACATACTGCGTATGTATTGGTAGTTGCGCATGGGAGATTGCACAATTCCTCGTGTGCAGTGACCACATCGAGGCGCTCCCCTATTGGGCTGTGTTGCGGATTGGTGAAACGGCGTGGGCTGAGCACACCTGCCTGGACCACTTAATGGATTGGCTCACCCTGGTGTTCCTTGAACACGACAACAACGTACTATTGGAACACATTGCACATGAAGCTGCAACGGCATTCATGGACGAGTAACTACGTTCCTGCAGCCACATCTGATTGTCACCTACAGCACATGTACCAACAACTTGTTGCATCGTGGGGACTGCTCACATATCCCACCACAACAGAGGACACATCTGTCTTTGTCTGGGCTCTGGATGCATGTGCATGAAAAAACACGTGTGTACACACACCTGTGCAAGGTGATGCAGGTCCATGCTCGGTGCAACACAGCGTCGTTTGGCAACGTTGCCAATTCGGACACACTGCTGGGGTAGAGCAAACACATGGCAATGTAGCACGACATGTGAACCTGTCGGACCCTCACACCTGATTACTGTCAGCTGAGCAGACAATCGGCGCACTCCGGAGGCAGAGCACTATGCAGATCCCATGGGCAGTGAGTCATGCTCCCTCACACGGGGCAATGGGCAGGCGCCAAACAACACATGACTCATCCAGCAAGGCAAGGTGGGCTGAGAGCGTTGCCATCCGTGATGAATGTTGCCCATTTTAGCCCCAACATTTTCTGAACATCGACATGTACCCATGCTGCATGTAAGTGTCTTAAGCATGTCCCTGCCTGTCGTGGCCGTTGCCTCATCCGTACTGACACATACATGCCAATAAAGGCTATGCAACTCCACTGGTGTCTAACTGTGAGGTGTGTTGTTTGGATTGTCCACTCGTGTGCCACAATGAGCATAGTCCCTACACAGGGAGGAACTGACTGACGCATGTGCAATGGGGGTGTGTACCTTTGGTAAGCTCCACCTCTGTGAGCCAGACATTGTTTTTGGATAGGTGCTGGACGACATGTGCACTTACGTGTCTTCAGCAATGTGAGTATGGTGTCCAACCTCTGACCATGTGGAGCAATGTCATATATCACAACAGAATGTGTCCACACAGATGTGTGTGAGTAGGTATGCGATGTGAACTTCTGGTGTCACATGTGGTGTAGGACACCACTCCTGGCCTGCTTTCGTTTGGGTCAGTCCTACACACAGCCATATTCAATACATGGACGTGTGCCTACGTTGGGGGTTATCAGATTGTTGTTGATGTGCAATGAGGACACAGCTAGTACTCACCTTCACAGTCATCCAATTGGCCATATGTCTCAGGGAAACACATGCACATAGATGTCAGTTGCCAGGGTGTACCTTCATGTGCAATCATTGTTCCTACATCCAGCCATACCTCCATACGTGAGTGAACATAGTGATGACACATCTGTGTGATTTAGAATGTTTTATTCACATTCAGGTGATTGACGGAGCTGGGGCTGTACATGGCCATCCAAGCCCACATCACATGGAAACCCAGTGGTGTGCCAACCAGAGTCCTTTGTGGATTGCGCAGTGATTGGGAAGAGGGAGAGTGCCGTCTGAAGCAGGATAGCTGTGTAATTGGCCAGCAGTGAAGAAATGGCAGTTGGGGTCCGCGTGAAAGTCGCTGAGAGTTCCGGGGGTCACTAGGAGGTGTTTCCCAGGCCATGATGCATAGGTCATAACCAGGCAGGGACAGGTCATATGGCGGTGATGGCTGCTACTGCCTCCTTCCTCACACAGTAGTTCACATACCCTTCTTACTCCCCTGATATGGGTTCTGTGTCCGGTGTATCCGGTGTGTGTGTCGAGGTGATGGCTGCATCACTGTGTGCCACTGACACATCAGACTGCGAAGGTGATTGGACAGCATCACTGTGTGCCACGGACACATCAGGGGTCGGAGCTGTGTGTGTCGATGTTACCGCTGCAGTCATCTGGGAACGGCTCAGCGGCAGCAATGGCAAGATGAAGTACTGCAGGGCATTGAAGTCCCCAGCTACTACTCGCTGGTGTCCGTCAGTGTCAGACATCCTTCCAGCATGCATCTGCTCCATGGTCTCCATTGACCTCCACATCTGTGCCAACTCTGTGCTGTCATGGCTGGTGCCTGTCTGCCCACACAGTTCTTGTGTAAGATTCATGGCACAAGCGAGGTCAGCCAAGGTCTGTGGTGGAGCATGGTGCAGACAGAGGGTGTCCGATAGGGACTGTGCGTGGTCCCTGATGGGACTCAGACACCCACATATGGCATCAAGTTTGGCTGCCATGAGCTCAAAACCCACCCGCAGCTGTTCAGCAAACTCCACCTGGGAAGACCACACTCGTTGTATGTGCTCCATGTATTGGTCGGGGGGTCCCGGGAGACAGCCGTGGTGGTGTGTGTTTCCTGTTGTGTGGTCTGTGTAGGTGGTGGGGTCACCTCAAGGCAGCTGGCCTACCCTGCTCCTGGGGGTGGGGTGCAGAGGCTGTCCAGGATCCATTGGAGGGTATCTTGACATATGTGCAGGTTGTCCTCTACATCATCAATGATGGGGTTTGTGGTCTGCTCTGCAGTAAGTGTTGATTGTCCCTCTGAAATGTTAAGGGGAGATGCAGGTTAACAGAGTATCACATGTATGTTGTTGATTTGCAGATGTTTACATTCAGACTGCATGCCAATGTACATTGTGACTGTTTTGGGGGAGCTGGCTATTTGATGGCAGTCAGTGTATTTTCCGAATACATGACGTATGTGTGGTAGTACCCGTTCATTGTCATCACACTGTGTCAGGCAATGCCAGATGTGAGTGGACAGTTACTATGCACAAGCGGAACCTGTTGTGAGCTCTGTCCTGTGGAGCTGGTGTTGCACATTGTACAACCAAAGGAAATGATGGACGGAGTGTTGAACATTGCAAGCACTCACCCCCAGTCAACTGATCTGGGTTTAATCCATCACCGTTCTTTAGCCCACTCTGCCACCCCAGTTCAGACATGGCCATATGCAAATCAGTCTGACCCTGTGCCTCATGGGAACAGTCCAGCCCGAACTGCCAAGTCCCCAGCTACTACTCGCTGGTGTCCGTCAGTGTCAGACATCCTTCCAGCATACATCTGCTCCATGGTCTCCATTGACCTCCACATCTGTGCCAACTCTGTGCTGTCATGGCTGGTGCCTGTCTGCCCACACAGTTCTTGTGTACGATTCATGGCACCAGCGAGGTCAGCCAAGGTCTGTGGTGGAGCATGGTGCAGACAGAGGGTGTCCGATAGGGACTGTGCGTGGTCCCTGATGGGACTCAGACACCCACATATGGCATCAAGTTTGGCTGCCATGAACTCAAAACCCACCCGCAGCTGTTCAGCAAACTCCACCTGGGAAGACCACACTCGTTGTATGTGCTCCATGTATTGGTCGGGGGGTCCTGGGAGACAGCCGTGGTGGTGTGTGTTTCCTGTTGTGTGGTCTGTGTAGGTGGTGGGGTCACCTCAAGGCAGCTGGCCTACCCTGCTCCTGGGGGTGGGGTGCAGAGGCTGTCCAGGATCCATTGGAGGGTATCTTGACATATGTGCAGGTTGTCCTCTACATCATCAATGATGGGGTTTGTGGTCTGCTCTGCAGTAAGTGTTGATTGTCCCTCTGAAATGTTAAGGGGAGATGCAGGTTAACAGAGTATCACATGTATGTTGTTGATTTGCAGATGTTTACATTCAGACTGCATGCCAATGTACATTGTGACTGTTTTGGGGGAGCTGGCTATTTGATGGCAGTCAGTGTATTTTCCGAATACATGACGTATGTGTGGTAGTACCCGTTCATTGTCATCACACTGTGTCAGGCAATGCCAGATGTGAGTGGACAGTTACTATGCACAAGCGGAACCTGTTGTGAGCTCTGTCCTGTGGAGCTGGTGTTGCACATTGTACAACCAAAGGAAATGATGGACGGAGTGTTGAACATTGCAAGCACTCACCCCCAGTCAACTGATCTGGGTTTAATCCATCACCGTTCTTTAGCCCACTCTGCCACCCCAGTTCAGACATGGCCATATGCAAATCAGTCTGACCCTGTGCCTCATGGGAACAGTCCAGCCCGAACTGCCAAGCCATGTCTTCCCTGGACCCTATCGGGCTCTCCATTTTTGCCCTCACCCTCAGGATGAAAAAAATTAATCTTAATTCTGCAGCTGTAGTACATTTCCCTGCCTTTGATATAACTTCAAAGAAACTCAGAATAGTTCTTTCACAATCTCATCCTTTCTGAATGGAAGCATTTTCAATATATTATTATATACAACGAAGCCATAGTTTTTGTTATTTATCTTATGCAACTTACACCATTAGCAAAGCCAAAAGACCTGGCTTGTTGTATGTGTAATATTACTTGTTGTATTATATATCTGGATGCAATGACAGAAGCAGCAAAATACCAGTCGAGTGGCACACTATGCACAGGTTTTTAGCCTAAGCGTCTTTAAGGCACACCCTTAATTACATCAGCCACACCAGTTTGAGAGACTGCCGCAGTTTTTTCCTTCCACTTAAAGTGCTGCTGCTGAGTCAACATTCCCTCTGGAGTCCGCTCTGGCAGAAGATGACTGAAGCCCAGCATCTCAAGTATCGGATTGGTTGAATGAGGGAGGGGGTTGAATTCAGATGTACCTGGTGATATTATGGGATGTAAACAATACCATATGATGAAGCAGATAAACTGCTAAACCTTTAACTCACACATAAACCCGATTATGACACACTTGAGAGAAAAGATGACAACGTGCACAAATTGTGCTAACTATATGTTACAGAAAACATGAGAAAATCTTGAAGACTTAGGGCATCATTAGGATGGCGGGCTTATCGTAGAATGGGACCGCCCGCCATTGGTGCGAGGGTCCCGTTGGTGACATTAGGATGTGCCCGCCACACTGGTGGGTGCATCCCGCATTTGTAACATTGCGCAGGGCGGTGCCTTCAGCACCGCCCACCGCAATGCCACAAAAACAAGTTGTGCCTTTCAATGCACAATGTGACAGGCACCGCACGATGCCTGCCACGTTGTACATTGAAATGCAGGCCCATGCGCACCCCCCACCCCCCAGAATCCCTGGGGGCCCACTACGGGCCCCCAATTGCGAAAACCGAATGCCTTTCCGTGGCGGTGATGCCACCATGGCAAGGCATGTCCCCGCTTACATGCTAATATGGATGGTGGTGTGACACCGCCACCATGTTAGCAGCTTTTCCGCCCAGTCGACTCCTCGACCGGGCAGAAAACCGGTGGATGGTTTTTCCGTCCGCCGGAGTCCCCCCCCCCGCCACGGTATTGTGGTGGGGGGGAAATTCTAAGCGGGCAGAGGTTTATAGTGGGCGGATCGCCACCTCCATACGGGCAGTGGCGATCCACCCGCTATACTAATGACCCCCTTAGTTTCTGCATCGTAAAACCACGTAGACGAGAGTAAATTACATGTGAATTAGTCATTTGAATAACATAGGTTGTACTCTATTAACTCATATTGGTTAATATTTTCAAAACGTAAAAGAAAAATGTTAAGTGATAAATTCATATGGTCTAAACACTTATGAAGCACTGATGAAATTAATTGAGGAGTCTCATTCTTAAGCTACATGTTTTGCATATGTGAAATTGTGCACCACGTGAGAAAGAAGAGAATGGTGATGTACATTGGTACTAAAACCAAATGCTCTGAAACTGCTAGGGCATAATCTTCATACATGTACTAATGTGAATCACTAGAAACAATATTAATAATTTATGTTTTGAAATAAGTTTACTCGTTGGTACTTTTGAAATGCAGTAATATGAATGAATGAATGAAATAAGCTTTATCTCGATAAAAACATATCTTAAAAGCGTGTACATTTTTAACATAGACAAATATATAAAATCACAGAACTAATCATAAAACTGTGATATCACCAGATTTCCAGAGCAGACAGAAGGTAAAAAGTACATATAAACAGAATAAATAAGACAGTTTCTTTAAAAGAGAATATAAGCAATCAATATAACAAAAAAGAAAAATCTACTTATGCGTGGACTGCGAGGGCTTTTGATCTTATAAGCCAAGACCACCTCAGAAACTTGGATAATGCGCAAACATACAGAGATCGTGTATCTGATTTAAAAATGCGCAAAGCTATAAGATGGTCTCTTGTGCCTAAGTCTCTACACAGGGGTTTGAGCCAATAGGTCCTTGGGATTTTATATTCAGGACATGCAAATAAAACATGTGCAATTGACTCGACTCGAGTCTCGCAGAAAGGACAAAATGATGGTGTCTGAAGAGGTGGCTTCCAGCGTGCGGTTGATTTGCGCACTGGAAGTGTGCCAACCCTAAATTTAAAATAGAGGGCTCGATCAAAAGGCTTCTGGATAATATCAAGATAAGGCTCGTAGCGCACTTCATCCTTAAGCCTTAAAAACTCAGTGGTGCTTCTAGCACCATAAAGACTAGAATTCCTCTTCGCAGTAACCCAACTCCAGTACAATTTCTTCAATTCAGCTTTCGGGGGTGAGGTTCTATTCACCCAAGCGTCTTTAAGACCGAGGTCACAAAGCAAGGTCTTGACATCTTTCAGCCATTTAATTTTGTAGCAACAAGGCATAGACAATATTTCAGTCAGTCCCTCAGCATACTTGGCTAACTCAGGGGTTCGCCAGAGCCGGGCCCATAAGAGAAGGGGGCGGACTTTTGCCAAGTCTTTCAACGTGTGGCACCCTAAGTCCAATAACAGAGGTACTACTGGAGTGCTCTGGGGTAGTGCCATCAATTCCTTGTAAAAACTGGAATCAGACTTAGCAAGCTCGTCAATAATATTTAGGCCCCATAATTCGGCACCATAAAGTGCCGAGCTCACACCTTTTGCTTTATATATCTCTAGGGCTGGGGCTATTGGCCTAGACAAAGAAGAACGATGTTCCCTGAGGAGGGCACCAGTAACCCTCTTATGGTTTAGAAGCATCTTTTGTATGTGAGGTGACCAATGCATAGTGTCTGAAATGCGGATACCCAGGTAATCGAATTCTTTTACCCTATCAAGGTTAACCGCATTCAGAACTGGGGGCTGCCCTGATTTTTTGGGTGGATTCAAAATTAAATATTTCGTTTTGGCGGAATTTATTATGAGGCCTCTGCCATTACAGAAGGTTTGGAAGTCGTCGAGAAGAATTTGAAGACCCATAGGTGATTTAGACAACAAAAGAGTGTCGTCAGCGAACAGGAGAGTTGGAATATGTTCACCCGCCAGGGATGGCGCGTCAGAAGGAACTTTCATCAGGTGCTCCACTACACCGTTCACATAAAGTGAAAAAAGGGTAGGGGCAAGGACACATCCCTGGCGGACACCCCTGTTCACTGGGATTCTCTCTGTTTTCTGGCCCTGAGAGCCCCACCGCACTTGTGCATAGTTTCCCTCGTGGAGTTTTATTAGTAGAGCCAATAAATTAGGTGGAATCTTCATACTGGCCAGGACATCCCAAAGAGTAGGTCGGGGAACTAGATCGAAAGCTGTTTTGAGATCTATAAAGGCGAGGTAAAGGCTGCCCTTTCCGAGGAGGACAACCTTCCAGTAGATGAGGAGCAGTCTGAAAACTTGTTCTATGGTACCTGTCCCGACCCTGAAGCCTGCCTGGTAGTCTGAAAGGATGTTATTATCATTCGCCCAGAATAAGATCCTCTCCAGGATCACCTTCCCAACAACCTTCTGGGTTGAGTCAATCAGACTAATTGGGCGATAGTTGGCTGGGTCATCCCTGCCATCCTTCTTAAAAATCGGGACAACCTCAGCCCCCTTCCAAGATTCAGGGACCGAAGCACCATTAGCGATGGCATTGATTAGGGTGGAAAGAAGCTTCCCCCAACTAACTGGATCTAATCTGAGGACGTCACCAGGGATACCATCCGGACCAGCTGCCTTCTGGGGGACAATGGACTTAATAGCATTGACCACTTCCCTTTCAGTAAAAGGGTTAGTATTCGATGTACCCACGGAGGGGAAAGCCTCAATAGAAAGAAGCTCCCCCTCACTCTCGGGCAAGGAGGAGTAAAGTTTGGAAAAATGCTCGAACCAAACCTCACTAGTGATGTTACAAGTCATAAGCTCATGGGCTGGTCTATTCTTAGTCCTAATTATGCTCCAGAAAGGACCTGAGTCACGTTTTAAGGAAGCCTCCCTTAGTGCCTGCCAATACTGTTCTTCCCAAGCCTTTTTAGCATTTGTCACACAGATCCTATACTCCTTCCTGGCCAGCTGGATCTTTGGCATGATCCTACTTTTAAGGGCCATGATTAAGGCAGATTTCTTTCGCCTGCAGTTTTGTGTGTACCAGCCATCCATGGATTTGTGCTTATCCCCCCCCCCCCCTCGATAACCCGCCTTTGCCATATACTCGAAATAAATTCCCCAGCTCTTTAATAATACCTTGAAAAACGATTGGGACCTTGCCATAAGCAGCCTCATGAGTATTAAACGAGGCCAGCTCAACTTGTGCTGCACACAGTATTGCCCCAATCGACTGAACTTTCTCTTCGTCGAGCATCACTTTACGCCATTTAAGGCGCCTCTCGCAGTTTGCAGGGCGCACCTCGAGGGTTGACATAAAACTACCTATTGGTGGAATCAAAGAACCGTTTACTCCCTCCCAAAGTGGTTTCAAACTTAAGGATAACTGGTTGTGGTCGCTATCGACAGAGGGAATTATTTCCATGTCCACCACATATGACCAAAGTTTAAAGTCAAGAAGTATATAATCTATCCTCGAGGTATGGTTTATCCTGTTATAGGTGTGAGCACCTTGCAGGTCTGAGGCTGTTCTGCCATTTGCCGCCCTTAGTCCGAACTCTAAGGACATGGTGTTCATATATATAACTGATTTTGTCCATCTCCTAATGGGGGGCAATGATAATAAAGGAATGCCTCTTTTGGCGTCATCCTCCAATAAATCAGGGAGGTCTAGTGATGCAAGGGGCTCAAAAGAGCAATTAAAATCTCCTGCTACCAGGACGTAAGATGCGTGATGGCACTTACGCAGTTCACCCTCAAGAAGTGTAAGTGTGGGTGACAAAGCTCCTCCGCTTAAACCCCTGGCATAGATATTTAATATATCTAGAGATTTCCTTCCCTGAGCTCCCTTGAGAGTGAGCCTTAAGATATCAGGAGAGATATTTTGGGCCTGCCTAATAGTGCACCCAAGAGAGATGCTGACCCAGATAAGAAGACCGCCCGAGGGGCGTCCTCTCCCAGACGAGGATAGAATGGCCGGCTCAAAAAAGGTGGTATAGCCAACCATATGGTGGGTCACTGTGCTCCAAGTCTCCTGGAAAATACAGATACTATAGGGCTCTATCAAAGAATTCCAAATTGGAAGATCTAGTTTGCTAGCGATGCCAGCTACATTCCAACTTAGGATCTTTAGAGGAGGGACGTCTGTGAGTAAGTCTTGTGTTATAGGAGGAATGGCAGAACTAAGGGTAACCTGAGACAAGTTAGATATGGGAGGCGATAACGGGTAGTTTATGTCCTGAAAGTAAACTTTGGTCTTTGGTGTTGGGCATGGAGGGTCAGAGTGTTAGGTAGGGGATCCCCAGCTGGTTCAGAGAGAGTTTCTATATCTTCATTGTATTGGCCGCCAGTGGAGATATAAAATCCAACCACAACAGGGTTTCCATGTCAATAGGAATCATAATGTCCATGGAATTCTCGATGTCTAATAAAGGCAGAAGTGGAGTAATCATTGTCACTGGTAGTCTGGGCCCCCTTGTGGAACCCGTCGTGAGCCAAGTGGAAAAAAGACTGTGAATAATGGAAATATGCAGAATCTGAATAGAATTGACTTAAGTCAAGACATCCTATACCATTAGTAACAGAGCCTGAGTGATGGTTAAAAATTAGCCTTGTGACACGAGGATCCCTGAAATTTACAAGAATACAATCACCAGACATGTTCTTAGGTCTATTACCTACCCAGGAAACCCTTCTAATATGGAGAACATGGCCAACCAGATGCCTAGGAAGCGGCTTGTTGTTGTTAAGCCAATGTGTTGTTTTATTTTTTAATTCGGTAAAGGATTCAGTTTTACCAGCTTTAAGCTGAGGAACTCCAGTTAAAACAACCACAAAGGGTAGGCACTCCGGTGGCAAATTAATATGAGGTAAGTTGTGCTGGGTGCAGATAACATTATCATTCGGTTGATCTTGTACAGGACCCTTACTAAGCGATTTGGGCAGACTCTGGGTGGATTCTGTCTCGTGTCCTAATGCTTCAAGATTTTCGTGACTATTAGTTGGACCAGAGACTAGTTTTTTTTTCGTGGATTTTCTATCCAGGTTAAGCGTAGATGCTGAGGATTTGGGACCTGGTGCAATGGCTCCATTCTTGGGCCCTAAATTTGGGGTAATATTCGAATATAGCAAAGTAGCTTGGGAAATAGGCTCGCTTAGAATATTAGGAATGGGGTCGACAATGACAGGATTATCGTGGCCAATCTTCGAATGCAACTTAATTAATGATTTAAGAGAGAAGAAATTGTATAAGGAGGCCTGCTCAAATCTCTCGAGCCTCTCAGACAGTGTCTTCACTCTTTCAATCAAAGGGAGTGTAAGAGATTTAATGAGTATTTCGAATTGGCCAACAAGAGAAGATTGAAACTCGGGGCCATATGAACCAGGATTTAGAGGTAGCTGCTCTACAGAGGTTTGGGGGACCAAATTATTAGGGTGCGCAGTGGATGATTGTATCCTCTGTTGTTGAGGTGTAGGTATCACTGTGCGACCCGCTTTCATGTTAATAGTATTGCACGATTTGGTTTAACATTTCTTAGGTGCTTTTGGATGGTCCCCCTTATGGCCACTACCCACTCTTTTCCTTTTGCTTGGAGCAGTTTTAGATCCAGCAATATTAGTTGACGTAAGGGAAACAGGAATATCAGGGGTGGGAATTATGTTAACAATAGACTCAGAGGCCGCCGTTGGGATAACCAGCAGAGGAGAATGCGACGAGTTTAACTGTGTTAAAGGGCCATGACCTATAGAGCTATCTAGATTTTTATCCATTCTGGACGCCGTACTTTGGTTATTCCCCAATGTGGTAATATTTGTTTGGTTACTTTCTGTAACAGGGGAAACAGCCATTGGTATTTTGCCCAGTGACGAACGTTTGTCATTGAGCTGGTCAAGAGAGAGTCGGCGTTCTGTGATAGCTATTTCCTTTTCAAGGACAGAGCAGGCACGTATTATGAATTGATCTAAAGTGCCACTAACTGTGCCCCCGCCTGACCCACCTCCCTTTCCCGATTGCGTAGACATTGCCATAAGCTCAGTTGAATAGAACAAAACTAAACAAGTGATACAATAAACTGTATACTATTGCAAACACATCCACACTTAGTCCACAGGATACTTGATAACAAGAGACTTTACCAGAAACAACAAAACGGTGGGACCAAGAGGAATGGCCCGGCCCGGCCTCCTTCGGCCCCTGACGGCCCCGCCCTTGTCCCGGGCTTCGCCCGGGCTCGTTCCCACGCGCGTTCCGCGCTGCGGAAATAGTGGTAAGTAGATATAGGACCGGTGGGCAGGAGGTCAGGTGGGCGGCCCTAGGCCCAGGTGGAATCAGCAAAGGGCACCTGGGAGATGTAGTGATTCTCCCTTCCTTCCTTCCCCACAGTGTCGGTAAGAACCAGCAGCGGTGGCTCGGTGTGAGCAAGAGACCGCAGGATACAATGTTGCAGCAGATCCGAGGGTTGCCAAAAGCGAAGCGGGACCCGCGCCGGTGGGTTCCGCGAGGTTTCTTGAAGGACCGGTGGGCGGGAGGTCAGGTGGGCGGCCCTAGGCCCAGGTGGAATCAGCAAAGGGCATCTGGGAGATGTAGTGATTCTCTCTTCCTTCCTTCCCCACAATGTCGGTAAGAACCAGCAGCGGTGGCTCGGTGTGAGCAAGAGACCGCAGGATACAATGTTGCAGCAGATCCGAGGGTTGCCAAAAGCGAAGCGGGACCCGCGCTGGCGGGTTCTGCGAGGTTTCTTGAAGGACCGGTGGGCGGGAGGTCAGGTGGGCGGCCCTAGGCCCAGGTGGAATCAGCAAATGGCACCTGGGAGATGTAGTGATTCTCCCTTCCTTCCTTCCCCACAGTGTCGGTAAGAACCAGCAGCGGTGGCTCGGTGTGAGCAAGAGACCGCAGGATACAATGTTGCAGCAGATCCGAGGGTTGCCAAAAGCGAAGCGGGACCCGCGCCGGCGGGTTCCGCGAGGTTTCTTGAAGGACCGGTGGGCGGGAGGTCAGGTGGGCGGCCCTAGGCCCAGGTGGAATCAGCAAAGGGCACCTGGGAGATGTAGTGATTCTCCCTTCCTTCCTTCCCCATAGTGTCGGTAAGAACCAGCAGCGGTGGCTCGGTGTGAGCAAGAGACCGCAGGATACAATGTTGCAGCAGATCCGAGGGTTGCCAAAAGCGAAGCGGGACCGGCCGGCGGGTTCCGCGAGGTTTCTTGAAGGACAGGTGGGCGGGAGGTCAGGTGGGCGGCCCTAGGCCCAGGTGGAATCAGCAAAGGGCACCTGGGAGATGTAGTGATTCTCCCTTCCTTCCTTCCCCACAGTGTCGGTAAGAACCAGCAGCGGTGGCTCGGTGTGAGCAAGAGACCGCAGGATACAATGTTGCAGCAGATCCGAGGGTTGCCAAAAGCGAAGCAGGACCCACGCCGGCGGGTTCCGCGAGGTTTCTTGAAGGACCGGTGGGCGGGAGGTCAGGTGGGCGGCCCTAGGCCCAAGTGGAATCAGCAAAGGGCACCTGGGAGATGTAGTGATTCTCCCTTCCTTCCTTCCCCACAGTGTCGGTAAGAACCAGCAGCGGTGGCTCGGTGTGAGCAAGAGACCGCAGGATACAATGTTGCAGCAGATCCGAGGGTTGCCAAAAGCGAAGCGGGACCATAGTAACACATGCTAATTACAATGAAACTACAATGATTTACAAGTGCAAATAATTTGAAAGAACTAAATAAGATCCCAAAAAGATGAATGAAAATGTATATTTCTATAACTCTATATTCTGTATTTCATTAATCAAATTCATTTTAGGGCTGCATTTTCCTTACTTTGCTAAATTCTGTTCACATGGAAAGGTTTTGTAAACTTGCAATGTGAAGAGAAACTATGTCTCATAGGGAGAGTTCCCATTCGCATACGAGGACTGTTTGCAACAATTTCACTACTTTGGGAACAACTGCTATGGGAAACTGTCTTCTTAAGCTCACTCATGTGCGTTCGCAAAAGGACTGTTGTTTGGAAGTTACACATAATAAATGATTAACAGCTTAAGTGATGATCACCACTTTTTGCTATAATATGTGTCTTCTTAATGCGGCATGACAATCACCCTGTACGAACTGACCAATGGACTGAGTGGTCTGACCAGGAGGTGTCACCCCGGAACTTGAGGACTATATTATATGGTGATGTGATGGAGAGTGTGGATATTCCTTGTTCTTATTCTTCTGCATTCTTGGGCAGACCATTGGAACTTTCTTGCAGACTCTATTGGCTACCTTCCACTGACGCATACACCTTGTGCACTATTCCAGGACTTCTTTCCCTCATTGGAGAGTACCTTTGAGCTGTAATGGTTCATATCCCTTCTTGAACGTTTCCAGAGTTTGGGTAATTAATGGCAATATCCAAATTCTGATTTGATGATTCTGCACTCTGAGACCTTAAATGCCTGAGATTGATGTAGTTACTTCTTTAAAAACTCTGATAAAAACCTAACCTCAATTAAATCTTGTTTCTGTCTTTTCATGATTTGTCTCCAATAATTGATTGTGCATTCCAATTGGGTTATTAATGAGGGATGGGCATTCTCATAGAGAGATCTCTGAACAGCAGGTACTAATATGTCTATTTCTCTAGC
Organism: Triturus cristatus; assembly: GCF_964204655.1. Taxonomy (NCBI): domain Eukaryota; kingdom Metazoa; phylum Chordata; class Amphibia; order Caudata; family Salamandridae; genus Triturus; species Triturus cristatus. The sequence goes on from NC_140594.1 coordinate 606,663,670, forward strand.
TTTAACTGAATTATTAGTTTATAAGATTTTGGTCTGACTGAATTTCTTCAGGAGATTTGATCTAGCAGTGATCATATTTTACTTGTTTAGCCTAGTTTTGAGTTTGAGAGTGATATATATGAATTTAATTACAAGTTTGTAAGTCAGCTACCCAATTCCTGGTCCTCATTGGATAACTGGATTGGATCACCTAATAACAGGTTTGTAAAGGAACATTTAAGTGGGCTGGGTTCTGCAGGTGCTCAGCACCAGCAGTTCTAAAAATCTGGTGCGGAGACAGGTGCCTTTCAGGTTCTCCATTTTTGCCCTCACCCTCAGGAGGAAAAAAAAGAAATCTTAATTTTGCAGCTATACCACCCTTCACTGCCTTTGATGTAACTTCAAAGATACTCAGTATAGTTCTTACGCAATCTCATCATTCAAGAACCAAAGCATTTTCAATATTATATACAACAAAGCCATAGTTGTTGCTTATTTATCTTATGCAACTAACAACCATAAGCAAAGCCAAAAGACCTGGCTGGTTGTATGTGTAAAATTACTTGTGGCATTATAGATCTGGATGCAATGGCAGAAGCCGAAAACTACCAGTCGGCCGGTAAACTATGCTAAGCACAGATTTTTAGCTTAAGTGTCTTTAAGCCACACCCTGAATTACATCGGCCATGCCCCTTTAAGAGACCGCCCCAGTTTTTTCATCCTACTTAAAGTCCTGGTGCTGATTCAACATACCCCTTGGAGTCAGCTCTGGCAGACGAGGACTGAAGCTCAGCATCAAGTATCAGATTGGTTGAATGAGGGAAGGAGTTGAATTCAGAAGTACCTAGTGATATTATGGGATGTCAGCAATACCAGACCTCTGAGAACATTATGTCACCAATACCAGACCTCGGAGAATATTATCACACGTTCCTTATGAAGATACCAAATTGAAAAGGGAAGAGATGGGCAAATTGTAGATTAAAAGAACATATATGACTACCTTTACAGAACATTACGACCCAGCTGCAGCGGACTGACAATGGTTTTTCTTTTCCACCTTTGTTGAATTATTTGGTTTAAAGCAAAAACTGTATCACATTTGCATTAAATTGTATAATTGTATAGAGAAATATGATATAGGATTACACAGTGCATATTGGATGGACGAATGGACAAACGACCCTCTTGGGGATAGGGCAGTGTATACTTTAGACAACTCAATGTATATCCGGTTACGGCTCATATGCGATATGTCTCCGCAAGTACGCGTACTAGCTAAATATAAATGCATAACGGTTTAATGAACGAGATCGACATTGTGTTCTGAATCCGATATGTATAGCCAAATGCACAAACAATGTCTATTATTTTTGCAGTAATTGTCTCACCCTTATCACTCATGTATTATGTCTTTCTTTCCTCTTCTGTATAAATCTGAAAAATGCAAATAAAGATATTTTTTTTTAAATGGAGATATCAAATTGAACTGTATGCAATAATTATCCCTAGAACCAGTTTTGATTCTCCAACTATTCACACACTGCTTTAATTTGTAGAGGTGCTGGTTGATTGCAGTGTTTGTGACTGTCTGCCTGAGAATATAAGTAGACCATCTGGGCCAGAAAACTGGATAATCATTATTACCAGCAGAAGCTCTGTACCTAGTAGAAGAACAATTGGGTCACAGTCAGGAATTATGGGCATCCTCCTCCATGAGTCAGGGGTGGTCCCAATGTTGTGCAGTGGAAGTTTGAATCTGTATAAATTAGGCAGGTGCCTTCACATGAATTACTCTGGCTGCTGAAGTGTCAGAGTTGCCAGTACACTGCCCCACCAGCAGTAATCTCACTGCACCACACTGCAGCTGAAAAGACAAACTACCACATGCAGATCTTGGTGGTAGTAGCAAATATTCAAACGAGAACTTGCGCAGAACCCTCTAAAACAGTGTAATGTTAAAAATTAAAAATAATAGTTTATTACAATTTTAAAAATCAATGCATAACACATATCAAGTTATACTAGGTATCTAATTGCCGTGTACATACATATATTCGATCATATAAAAACAGTCACATAAAACACAAAAACATCAAATCGTGGCAGAAGAGGTAATTGTCTTCAATGTGCGTTTCGACGCAAACTGCGTCTTCGTCAGGAAAAGCCACACATATACCTAAAACAAAATTTGAAAGTTACACTGCAGTTCCTGATACATGGCAAAGTAGATTGACCATCACCTAAAGTGTGTATTATTTAAAAAACAGTGAAGAATTTCACTGTATTATTTAAAAAACAGTGAAGAATTTCAATTGTGTCATTTCCAGAGATATAAGAAAGAGGTGTCAAGCGTGACTAGTATATACCAGGTAAGAATAAAAGAAAGCCATAAGTCACCTAGACTTATATTCAAGGTTGAGAAAAGGATTTAAGTAGACCAACTCATAAACGCTTACTTGATATGTCAAGCGAAGTGTCAAGTTTATTATGGTCCAACGTGTGTTTTTCAACATCTTTATCGGTAAGCAAACTCTAGAAGAATCGATAAAGATGATACGCGGTTATTTCCTAATTCTACTTCATAATTCTAATACCTAATTAGTGGGTTGGCAAAAGAGGGCACTATAATTACCCTGGTTTATCTCTTATAGGTCTCTGATAGGTCCTTGATATAGTCACGTGTTAGAAATCACTTAGCACGAGAATTGTATTATGTGGAGATCTAAATAAAATAAACAACCATTAGTAGTCTGAATGAACAAATATACCAAAACCTGGTAAGTCAGTTGTTTGTTTTAAAAATTCTAGAGAATACAGAACTTTATATAAGTAGCTATCTGTACCTGAAATTTACGTAATTTTTTTCGATCTCTTTCAAATATTCTCATTTTATTCGAACATAGTTCATAGGGAGGTTATTATAGATCGTCCCTTTTTATTTTGGCTGTAGCAGATATATCAAAAATTAATAATGAGACAAGTTTGTTAGTTATTCAAAAAACAGCCTATATAGTCTATTCGGCTATCCAGGACTCAGTCTTCCTAATGATAACATCACATATCTTAAAGAAAAAGGGTAATTGGGTCGATTTTAGAGATTAGATCGTAAGTGATGAGGGATAAACGGGCTGGCTTACAGGTCTGGCCTCATAGTGGGTAGTTCACAACTATATGGGAAAATAATGGGAGCTCATTAGATATTCAAAGTCACTAAGAATTAAAAAGCTAACTTGCATATCTGGCCTCATAGTGGGTATTTCTCAACTGTAGCAAATAGCGAGAGCTCACTCAGAAATGCAAGTTTTTATCAAAGTAACTTCTAATGTTTATGCTCCCGAAATGTGTTTACGTTTTGAGTATAGACTAACCCCGTTACTAAGGTTGTGAGCTTGAAGATCAAGCTTTCGCTAAGTCCTAGTTAGTTAGCCAACTTACTTGTGATAAAAAGTTCCCATGTGCTGATAACGGCTCCGTCGGCGTAATAACCTCCTGGCAGGTCACGTCAGTATGTTGAAAATGTATAATCTACATCTCTGCTACCTTTTAAGCGTTTGCCTTCTAATTTTTAGAACCTCACAATTGGTCTCTAGGTCAGGACGTTGATGACGTAAATGCACGCATAGCGTGAGTAGGTCACATGTCGAGAACTAGCCATGTGACTCGCTGGCTGCCTTCAGTGATGGGATGAGAAGAGTGCTCAGATCATGTGATCGGCACTTCTGTATATTTCACACAGAGGAGAAGTTATATGCTAGAACGCCGACCATTAAAACCGTGGTTTCACCATTTACAAATATCGCAACAATTACAATTCTATTTAGTCAACATCTTAATATTGTGTAAGGTCTTTAGCCAAATCATTTAAGAATCTAATTATTTAATAAAAAAATAAATAACGCAACACTCATATCTGAATCAGTGTTTAAATTGCATGATGCATACATAAGGCATCTATATGCAGTAGTAGCTATGGTTAGGGAGCACAAAAAGGATTTTAGATTGGAAGTGTGTTCTAAATTGCATTTTTCAAGGGTAACTCATTGTTTAGCCCACAATTTGATGTATTGAGGGAAAAAATCCAATATACTTCCTTTTTTTTACAGATTCTGGTACCTTCATTCTCTTCAGAGTTTGTTATCTTTTGTAGCACTCGCCATTGCATGTCTTCAGGTTTGTGTTTAAAATCCAGATAATGTTTAACTAAAGGTGCAATGGTTTTAGCAGTGCGGATGGCAGAACGGTGTTCTGTCATTCTCTTGTTAACTGCTCGTGAAGTCTCTCCTACGTAACCTAATCCGCAAGGACATACAATCAAATAGATGACATTTTGGGTTTTGCAGTTCCACATCTGCTGTGCCCGAATAGTATAGCCATTAAAAACAAGAGTCTCTCCTTCCATCACTGTATCACATGATTTGCATGATAGACATTTAAAAGTTCCTTTAATGGGAATACTACCATCAATGGTTTTTTGGACGAAAGTTTTCGCAGCACTAAATCGTGAGCGTACAATCATATCTCTAATATTTTTATTGCGGCTATATGCAAAAAGAGGTTTGGCTAATTTAGTTTCTTTTTCTGGGTTGCTATTTAAAATGTGCCAATTAGAGTTTATTATTTGTTTTAATTTGGCATTTAGTGAAGAATGTTTAGTGACACATACAAGTTGATCAGGTTTCTTGCGTGTGGTTCCTGCCAAGAGGTGAGCTCTATCATAAAACCTGTCTCTTTTATAGGACTCCCTCACCAGCCGGTGAGGATATCCTCTTGCTAAAAATGTATTTTTCATGGCATTTGCTTGTATGTCAAAGTCTGCCAACTTCATACAATTACGTATTAATCTTAAAAATTGTGAAAGGGGAATACTCTGTTTTTGAGTGCGGGGGTGATAACTATTGAAATTCAGAAGTGTGTTTCTGGTGGTTGGTTTAACAAAAAGGTCTACTTCCAACCGACCCATATTATGTCTGATTATAATATCTAGAAACTCAACTTCCTGTGTGCTGATATGTGTTGTGAATTTAAGATTGTTATCTGCTAAATTCAGCCATGATAACAATTCCTGGAGATTCGGTTCGTCATCAGTCCAGACAAAACATTTTTTGTCTATGTACCTAGACCAGTGGGAAATTGATTAAAAAAATGGGGCAATTTCATTAAATATAAATTTCGTTTCGAAGAAGGCCATATAGATATTTGCTACCGACGGTGCTACTGAGGCCACCATACTAACGCCCTTAGTTTGTTTAAAGAGATTATTACCGAATTCAAAATTGTTTTAATTTTAAACAATATATAGACATTCTATTATAAAATATTGTGGGCAAGGAATCTCAAATATGTTCATGAACTATTCAACAGCCTCCAGGGCTTCTTTCTGTGGGATGTTACTATAAAGTGACTCTAGATCTAGAGTCACTAAAATATTCCTTTCTGGATTGAATTCAAGGTTTTCGACCTTGTTGATTATGTCCCTCGTGTCTTGTACATATGACTGAATTTGTGAAATGTAGGGTCTAATTTTATTATCTATATATTTTGACAGGGGTTCTGTAACCGATCCGATGCTTGATACAATGGGACGATAAGGTGGGTCTTGTTCATTTTTGTGTATTTTAGGATTACCATAGATACAGGGCATCCTACCTTATGAACTGTTCAAATATTCATACTCTTTTTTGCTGATATCTCCTGTATGTAACGCTACATCTGTAAGTAATTTGATTTTTAGTGCTATCCGATGGGTGAGATTAGATGTTATTTGAGAATAAAATGTTTGGTCTTTAAGCATGGTTAACATTTTTTGTTCATAAACATTAGTATCGTTAACTACAATATCACCACCTTTATCACAGTTTTTCACTGTTATTGTTTGATTCTGACCTAAGGATTTTAAAGGTAAAAATTCTTCTTTGTCTAAATTGTAAGTAGGTTTAGGGATGTAATGGCAGGCTTGGTCAAGACGCTTTAAAACTGCATGCTCAAAAACTGATACTTCAGGCCCAATTTGATCTAATGTTGGTGTGAAGTTGGAGGGGACTCATAATTCATTCCTATTTGGTAGGTCTATATTAATGCTTTCTTCACAGAATGTTTTTTTAAATCTAATTTTACGAAAAAATGAAATGATATCCCAATATAACTCAAATTTATTTATCTGTCGATGGGGTACATACGCCAAACCTTTAGAAAGGAGGGTCAAGCTGGCGGAATTTAAGTTGTTAGAAGATAAGTTGAAGATAGGGATCACATCCCTAGTCTCCAATTTTGTCTCTTGCGAGTTTCCAACACATGTGGAGTCTGGTTGATAATGATGGTTCTGGTAGTTCTCTCTGGGTTGTTGTTGGAATCTCACTCTCTGTCGCCCTCAGCGAGTGCCGCGCTGGGCCAAAAAAGGCAGTCGTGTCTGTGGGTTAGTGTTAAATGAATTATGTGAAATTTGGGGTTCATAATAGGTAGCACTACCTTCACCCTTGGAATCTGACGTATCAGAAAAGGTAGTAACCTTTTGATTTCTAGAAGTGTTCTAATTCATTTATTGATTTTGTTTATAAAAGTTTTCCCCTAGATAAGGGTGGGTTCTTTCTACTGAATAAAAGTGTTTCTCTTTGACTAGTTTATCAGTTTTGCGTTTAGTTGAATAGTTTGGAAAAAGATGCTAATTCTTTCTCTGATTCTTCTAATTTCTTCTTTGCCTCCTCTAAATCATTGGATTTTTTAATTTTATCTTCTAATTCAGCAAGTTCCAATTTTAGAATGTTTGCTAATTCTTTAGCTGTTTCAATTATTAATATCATTAGATCTCTGGAGCACCTGTTGGCTATCATGCTCCACTTTGATAGGAACTGCCTATGTTCTATAAATAATCCTGGAATATCGCGGACACGCAATCCTTGCAGTATGATGCCCGCCTTGAGATATTCTAACATAAAGGCCCCATGGGTTTCCATTCTTTTCAGCTTCTTTTTGAGATTTACTAGCTGTTTCATAACATCATTATATTGAGTATTAGTTTTAGAGCTGTTACTGAAAGAGTTACTTGTACCTACGAGGATAGCAAATTCCTCATCGGAAAACCCAAAGGTTTTAAGCTGTTCCATATCAGGGCGTTGTGAAAGAAAAATATCTTAGAAACAGATGGTGGATAGGTATAGGAACAAGAAGATCAATACGGCACCAAAAAAGAACCTAGTCACATCAGTAAAGACAATATATAGAGGTAAACTGTTGATCAGAATACAATGAAATATCAACAATAATTATTGTCAATAAGTAATTGGCTTTTTACATAAGAGGACACAGTTAAAGTTACTATGGTCAATCACAATGCTCAACAAGATAAAATATCCAAGAACAGTCCCACGCTGTGGGTAAATCTAGTGAAAAATATCAAGGACCCCCTGTTGAATTGATACGACAATTCCTAGGGAAGGGCACTAATACAGTATAATGTACATCCCTAGGCAATTACAAGTTTATAAACATTGCAAATCTATAGATAGCCATAAGTCTAGAAGAATCGATAACGATGGTTCTATAATTTTTAAAACAAACAACTGACTTACCAAGCGATTCCTAACACGTGACTATCTCAAGGACTTATCAGAGCCTTATAAGAGATAAACCAGGGTAATTATAGTGCCCTCTTTTGTCAACCCACTAATTAAGTATTAGAATTATGAACTAGAATTAGGAAATAACCGAGTACCATCTTTATCGATTCTTCTAGAGTTTGCTTACCGATAAAGACGTTGAAAAACACACGTTGGACCATAATAAACTTGACACTTCGCTTGACATATCTAGTAAGCGTTTATGAGTTGGTCTACTTAAATCCTTTTCTCAACCTTGAATATAAATCTAGGTGACTTATGGCTTTCTTTTATTCTTACCTGGTATATACTAGTCACACATGACACGATTGATATTTTACACTGTTTTTTAAATAATACACACTTTAGGTGATGGTCAATCTACTTTGCCATGTATCAGGAACTGCAGTGTAACTTTCAAATTATGTTTTAGGTATATGTGTGGCTTTTCCTGACGAAGACGCAGTTTGCATCGAAATGTGCATCAAAGACAATTACCTTTTCTGCCACGATTTGATGTTTTTGTGTTTTATGTGACTGTTTTTATATGATCATATATATGATGTACACATCAATTAGATACCTGGTATAACTTGATATGTGTTATGCATTGATTTTAAAATTGTAATAAACTATTATTTTTAATTTTTAATTTTCCTGGTTGATAGTTACACTGAGTTCATAAATAAGATGTACTAAAAAGACATATATATCTATAGATTTGCAACGTTTATAAACTTGTAATTGCCTAGGGATGTACATTACACTGTATTAGTGACCTGCCCTAGGAATTGTCGTATCAATTCAACAGGGGGTCCTTGTTATTTTTCACCAGAACCCTCTAAAAGACAGACTTGTGACCTCGAAGAGATAGCAATACTGGTATAAAAAAAATGCCCTAACCGAACTTGCTGAGATTCCTCTAGATGCCGGACACCACACTAGTGTGGCAATCCTACTACTCCTAGCATTGCAACTCTGGTAAGTGTTAAAAACAGACGGCCTGATTCACAAAAGTTAAACTTACACCTTTGTGTAGGTTTACTATTTTTTCCAATTCTCAAAGCAATTTTACGAGTAGTATTTTTACGAATGAGGAGTCTCTATACTTGTGTCGGAGACTCCACGCTTAAAAAGATATGCAGTAGTAAAGATACCACTTGTAAAATTGCTGTGTGAATTGCAAAAAATCGTAAACTTACCCAAAATATTTGTTTACCTTTGCGAATCAGGCTCTCGGTGCTCCTCCATAATTGCTGAGAAGGGCCTGTTTGCTCATATTACTTGTGTTGAACGTGGCTTACTATGTGGCCATGGAGAGGTGAGTTTACGATGCAGTTGAACCTTTAAATAAAATGACTTAAAGTATTATACCTTTTATTAAAGTTTTAACACTGTGTGGACACTATATTTATGGTGTACCATTTTAGTGTTAACTCTATCTGACAGTACTACACCACTTCACCCATCTAAATTAAGATTGGACTGCTTGCCATACGAAATAGTGGAGGAAATTCAACTAGCAGATTTCCTCCTTCTGGAAAGTGGTGCTGGCTAAAACCCCGGTGCTGATGGAAGCAGTCACACTTGACATGAGGCATTGTGACACCCATATGAAGTGACTCAGGGACTTCTGTGTCTGTTTTTTCTCTCCATGTAGTCTGTGGTATTAGAGGAGGAGTAATAGACACCTGGGTGACTCTTTCTGTAATATGAAATGCCCAAAACGTGTTCCAGCTCTATCATAAGTGCACCACACAACATGCAAATGAGAGAACTCTTTTGCCCTTGTGCTGCATCATGTTACAGACACGGGCACAAAGGCTAATAAGCCATTGCGTGTTCACCAGTTGTGTGCCACATAGTAACTGGTACACAGTTTGCTTCCTTCACTCAGAGCAGCCCTTGGGAAAGGAGACAGAGGTCTCTGGGACCTCCAAGACATTCTCCTATCGGCAAGTCAAGTTGCACCCTACATTTGCCAGTGAGAGATCCCTGCTCCATCTTAAAAATAAGCCCTGCTCCCCTTCCACTGAAAGAGGGAGCCAGAATTTCAAACCACGAATAACTCTTTAATAGAGGCTCTCTACCCATTGTAAGATCAAACTGTCAGGGTTGGCTCCTGTCTGTGACAGCACTTTTATCCTGTAATTGGGTGCACTGTTGCAGTCTGAATAGGGTAGACTTGGTTGAGTATGCTGTAGTGCAACCCAGTGCAATGTCCCTATATGCATTGGGCAGGATGCTAGGCAGATTGCCATAATGTATCAAGATGACTATGGTACATCAGTGCTTTGCTCTCATTTCTCAACAACTGTTGGTGCATAAGTGGATAAATAAGTGGGCTTGAACACAGTGGCCATTTTATCAAAAGAGCTCCAGGGCGCAACAGGTGTGTGCTCCCACATTTTGTGACCAAGTGCACTTTGGTATTACAGAATGGGTTACGGACACTCTGGTGGCACCTTTTGCAATACAGATTGTGCCAGACTACATGATAGCACGTGTGTGATCATAGGAACGTGTTCCTCATTTGCATGAGAGCCTGGCCCCATGCAAATGAGGAGATACTTTGTGTATGCACCCTGGATGCATTATAAATACAGACGCAAAGGCATTGTCATAGGGCACATTTTTAAAATTACTGTTTTTTTTGCTTTTAGAAGTAAACAATGTGCATGTGTTCATGTCAATAAGTTGTATGTTACATTGCTTTCATACTATGCATTGCTTCCATACTATGCATAACGATTTCCCATCAATCGAGTAACATATCTAACAGCCGCACAGAGAGGTGACACACAATCAGTGCTCCTCTGAGTCTGTGCAGTGAACAGGTCTAGGGCATACGGACCCACAGAAATCCTCCAGCCGGTGGGTAAGTGCAGTTACTTACTGAACTCACCTGCAGCGGCATATCTGCCCCCGTTTCAAATGCTAACCAGTTTACTGCCTAGACAGGCAAAGGCAGATTGGCTACTTCAAAAAGCTAGACTGCCTTTCCCTAATGTTCTGCCTCAGTGGCAGGCGGAAGCTCATATCCGCTCTTGAGGCAGCACATTCATTTATGATATGCATCCAGGTGACAGGTAATCTTCCAGAGCCATAATATCATCCAGTAGAAAACAACCTTCACCCTTAATGTACAATGGTCCCACATGGCATTGCTGACATCCTTGCCATTTCGCTTTGCGCCTACCTCAGTTCCCCTCCTGGCCGGATTCCCTCCTCGCTCGAGAGATCTGCCATTGGGTTGAGCCGAGGGTGGCTGCCATCTTGGGAGAAGGCAGGGGTAGCGCTCTAGTTGCGGCTGCCTCCCGCCCTCCCAGACTACTTAAACCTCCCTCAATCACTCCCACACAGATTACTTGTGTGATTACCCTTGAGGCGGAAGCCGGGGGCCGTGTGAGTGCAACGCTGTATTTTTAAATTTTTGTGCTGTGCGCTGCGTGTTGTGTTACTATCAGATTTTCTTTTTTTAATCCCTGCACACACTCGCTACTTTCTTTTGTTTTAAAACCTAAAGCGCATACTTGTGCATTGTGCACCTGGCATTGCTGACATCCTTGCCATTTCGCTTTGTGCCTACCTCAGTTCCCCTCCTGGCTGGATTCCCTCCTCGCTCGGGAGATCTGCCATTGGGTTGAGCCGAGGGTGGCCGCCATCTTGGGAGAAGGCAGGGGTAGCACTCTAGTTGCGGCTGCCTCCCACCCTCCTCTCCTCCAATAAAATGATCACTGTTCCCAGACGGCGCAGCGGGCGGGTGCAGCGGGCACGCCGGCGGCGCGCCGAAGGCGCACCAAAGGCAAGCCCGTCTGCGCCTGTCTGCGACCGGCCGGGACCAGGGGCCACGAACTCTGCTCCCATCATAAGGTATTCCTCCAGCCAGCTACTCACTTGTCAGCGCACTTGGCCCCTTAATCCTTCTACGCTCAGCCGCATTCGGGCCCTTAACATTGCCGCTTCCCCCCTGCCTAGTCAACTACTGCCTGCTTCCCCTGCACACTCTCCCCCCTCTCTCTCTCGCTCCCCGACGGCAGCCTCCGCCCTCCTTCTCAATACTCGTTCAGCTGGTAGGCATCAATTGGAACTTTATAATCTCCTTGATACCGAGTCACCCGATTTCTTATTCCTGACGGAAACTTGGTTTTCCGCTGATTCCCAGCCTGACGTCCTATCTGCTCTCCCTGATTCCTATTACATCCTGCGGGCTGATCGCCCTGATGGGAAAGTCGGTGGGGGTGTAGCATTAATAATTCGGTCCACTCTCCAGTTTCAGCCCCTACCCTTCCCCTTAATACCTAAGGTCGATTTTGTAGTGGCCCGCTCGGTGAACATTTCTATCCCCCTCACCATAGTTCTTGTTTACCGTCCTCCTCAAGCCATGCCCCATTTTTTACCTGCTCTGCAAGAACTCTTGGCTACTCTTGTAATCAATAATATGTAAGTCCTTCTGCTGGGCGATTTCAATTATTGGCCTGGCGACCCTAAAGAAGATCTGGCTTCCAAAGACTTCTCTGACACCCTTCGTTGCCTCAATTTTATCCCTCATATTCATGCCCCTACCCACACTCATGGCCACATTCTTGACCAGATTTGGTCGGCAAACCGGACCCTTTCCCCGACCACCATTCTCCCCTGCACTTGGTCGGACCACTTGCTCATCTCTTTCTCCATCGACTTAACGGTCACTGATAAATCCTCCCTGCCTAAGAATGTTTCTGCACGTAACTGGAACCGGGTAAATTTCAACTCTCTCCACTCCTCGTTGATGACCACTTCTCCGGACTTATCGGTCCTTCCCCTCGATCTTCAAGCGGACGCCATTAACATCTGGCTTTCTACTTCCTGTGAACGGATAGCTCCGCTCAGGACGGTTAAAGCTTGTCGCCTCCATGAAGCCAATAAATGGTTCTCGAGCGACCTTAAAACCCTCAAACTAGCCCTTCGTCAGTCTGAGCGTCAGTGGAGACGCAACTATTGCCCTTTCCTGAGGGATCAATATAGGTCTCTCTTAAACAACTATAAGAGAGCTATTCTCTTGGCAAAATCAGAATATTTCTCTGGTAGGATTTTATCAGCGGCTAACAAACCCAAGGAAATCTTCTCTGTCATTCATAACCTAGCCTTATCTGATCGAGTCACCTCCATCCTACTCCTTCTCTTTCTCTCTGCCTCTCTCTCAATGACTACTTCTTTGAGAAGATTGCCAACATTAAGCGGAACATCCCCTCGCCACCTTCCCACTTCCCTCCCTTTTGTCCCCCTCTGCTTTCTTCCCTCACCCACTTCCCACCTATCTCCAAAGAATCCTTTCTGGCTCTGCTCAGGAAAGTAAAATCTGGCTTGCCTGCTGATTATGGTCCAGCTCGCATCTTAAGAGAGCTATTTGCTGGCTGTCCTGACCCCACTTTGTCCTTTCTTAATTCATCTATCTCTCTGGGAATGGTCCCACCACAATTCAAATCAGCCATTGTCATCCTCATTTTAAAAAAGCCTGGCTCTGATCCCACCCTCCCTGTTAATTTTAGGCCTATCTCTTTGCTTCCTTATCTAGGCAAGATCCTAGAGAGCCATATAACCACCTGCCTGTCAACATACATCAAGGACAATCATTTGCTGGCCTCCCATCAAGCAGGTTTCCGCCCGGCTCATTCGACCGAAACTGTGGTCCTCTCTGTCCTCGACGAGCTTAAGAGTAAGACCGATTCCAACTGCCCCCAAGCCTTGGTGCTCCTTGACTTGTCCGCTGCCTTTGACACGGTCGATCATTCCATCCTTCTGGACGGTGTCAGGGCAGCGGGCATCCAGGGCACCGCTCTCTCTTGGCTCACGTCATTTCTTCAAGGTCGGTCACAGGCTGTTCAGCTCTCTGTTTTCTCTGCCCCGTTTCGCACAGTTTCTTGTGGGGTTCCCCAGGGTTCTTCCCTTTCTCCTCTTCTTTTCATTCTCTACATTTATCCCCTTATTGCCTCCTTGCTCAGATTGGAGGTATCCGTCTACAATTACGCGGATGACCTTCAGCTTATATTCAATCTTTCCTCTTCTACTGATTCTCTTTCAAAATTTCAAACCACCCTCACCTTTATCTCTGATTGGATGAGTCTAAATCATCTTAAACTCAATCCCGACAAAACTGAGCTGATCTTAACTGGCGGCTCTTCCAGCCCCCGGTCATCTGCGTTCTGGCCTGCCAGCCTTGGTCCCCCCCCGGCTCCTTCGGCCTCAGTCAGAACCCTTGGGATCAAAATCAGCCAGGACCTTTCCATGCGACCTCAGATCAGTTCCGTTGTTTCATCCTGTTTCTTATCTCTACGGGTCATCCGTAAGATCTGCCGTTTTTTTACTCTTGATGCCCTCAAAATCATTTCTTAGCCATGGTCCTTTCTCGGTTGGACTATGGGAACTGCCTGTATGCTGGCATTCCTGCCTATGAGTTGCGGCGCCTTCAGACTATTCAAAATCAGGCGGCTCGCCTAATCCATCGGCTTCCTAAATTTCACCATTCCTCCATTCTTCTAAAAACCCTTCATTGGCTTCCTATTTTTTACCGTACCCTTTTCAAAATGGGATGCATAGTTTTCATGGCTCGTGCTTGCACAGCCCCTCTCTTTATTAACTCCATGGTCTCTCATTATCTTTCTAGTCGTCATCTTCGCTCCTCCATTCAGGCTCTTCTTTCTGTCCCCCGTTTTCGTAAGTCTCGAGCTGGTGGCACTAGGTTTTCTACCCTTGCCCCTCGCTTTTGGAACAGTCTCCCTTTCACCATCCGATCAATCACTTCCTATCTACATTTTCGTAAAGCGCTTAAGACTCACTTGTTTGCCCAGGCGTTCCCCTCCACTTAACCCCCCTTGGCTCCCCTCTGCCTCCCAGTAATCCCTCAGCGCCAGGAAACCGCTCGGTCACAGTGCGCTTTACAAATACTTTCAACTTCAACTTCAACTTCAACATTATCAAGATAAAGCTTGCATGGTTTAGGCGTTTAGTTTCCAAACATTCTTCGTTAAGATATCCAGGCTACTGTAGAGTCGTAGGCAGTGGTGAAGAAATGGGACACAATTCAGGAAGAGACCAGTTGGGTGGAGGGGTCTAAGAAAATAAAGGAGGACCACTTGTGCATGTGATGGTCTAACATTGAACGTAGTGTCACAAGGGCCACAAAAACATCACAGATCTGTAGCTTGAAACTGGCCAGCTACCACAAATGCGTTCAGTTGGTAGGGGTACATCTGGGAGTAGGGCAGCCACTACATCCACTGGTTCGCCTCTCTGAGCTAATAAAAGGGAGTTGAGGGTCTTACTGTAAAGTACATGATTCCACTGGAACCATAAAGGCTATGTCATTGGTTACACTAGATCCAGAATAAGGGAGATCAGGTAAGCACAAAGAACACTACCCTAAATGGAAAAGTCTCTGTGTCCCTTTTTAAATGAGCTGAGATGAACTCCTACCCAGTCACAGTAGGTGCAGGGTTGATCAAGTCTCAACCCTCTTGCAGTTCTCAAATGCTTGCTGCAAGACCTCATACCACTGATCACTCAAAATGGCCTTCAGTCAGTCTGGAAAGGCTGGTTGTGATTTACTTTTGGCTTCTGGGTTACATTGTCTTGAAAAGACCTTCAAGCAGGCATCAGTCACCTGGAACTTGCCATTCTCCTTCTTTGAGAGGTGCCTCCTAAACTCCACACTATAGGAGTGTAGAGTCTTCTTCTTCCAGGTCAGGTCACAGCATCTTTCTTTCTTCCACAGACCTAGATCTGTTTCTTCTGGCATTCAAAGCAACAGTTACAGTGGGCTGTATGACAGGGGCACTCATGCCTCTACCACGCAGTCCTAACAACGATTCCTTTACCACACAAGCCTTTACCATGCAATTTTGTGGTAAAGGCATGACTGGTAAAGGGATGTGTGATAAAGGTCGCACTCTAACCCCCCCTGCCCTGAGCCCTAAACACTACCTCGATTCCCCTGAGCCTTAAACACTACCCAACCCCCCTTGAGCCCTAAACACTACCCCAACCCCAAGCCCTAAACACTACCCGACCCCCCTGAGCCTTAAACACTACCCTTACGCCTGAGCCCTAAACACTACCCCAATACCCCCTGAGCCCTAAACACTACCTCAACCCCAGCCCTAAACACTACTCTGACACCCCCCTGAGCCCTAAACACTACCCGACCCCGAACCCTAAAAACTACCCCCCGCTCCCACAAATCCAGGGCTCAGCCCCACTTACCTCACCACGTCCTCTCTCTATCCTTCCTGCTCCTGGGACCCCCATCCCAGCATCAAGACGACACACTGCCTTAACCATGCATATGCGTGGTTAAGGCATATGTTTGGTTAAGGCACGCGTGGTTGAGCTTGCGGGGAAACTGCACGCCTGGCTCTGTCCACATGTTAAGGCCGTTTCACGTTACAGTGACATGCTGAGTACTTTTTACAGCAAAAATCTGTCCGGGGCTTATCACTTCTATTCAAAGTCCAGAAATAGCATAAATTACTTGCTCATGGGGCTAATATTAGCTTTACATGAAAACAAGGTCACAAATAGGCAATTTATCTTGTAAATACAATCACACTGCTACAATTTATGAAGAACGCATTTTGCTGTCCTTCAAGCTGGCTTTATCAAAAGGTCAGAGTGATCAATGTATATTAGCCTGACTTTAACCAAGCTCTCTCAGCCAAGGTCTGTGAGGTACCAAGTGACACCCTGCAGTGTGTGATCTTTAATTCGACCCCTTCACATTGTCTCACATTTGTTGCACTCCCTTCAATAGCACCTTTATTTTACCTATATTTTCTTAGCTCAGACACCCTACTTCAAAAGCATCAGGTAAACAACTTTTAAAGTAAGAGTCGATTAGCATTAGAGCTAAATAAATCCAGAATAGATTACTAAATATTTTTTCTGGATCCACTTTTGTTTAACTTAAGGTTAGGGTTAGCATTACTATAATTAATTAAAATAATGGAATAAAAATTAACAATGGTTTAGGTCCATTGGTAGATCAACATTAGTTATTTGTTTAACTATATCTAATTTAAACATAAATTAAACGTGCAATTAGGATTAGAGATAGCATTAAGTTAAATGAATAAAGCCAAATTAAAAATAGAAGTATTTATAGAAATGTAAGGATAAGACAAGCATTAGGGTTTGAATAGGGTTTATAATTGTTTGAGATTAATTAAGTTTAATTTATTGTATGATTAAGAGCTAATGTAATGTAATAAAAGATACATTACTTATTTTAAATTATTTAAATCAAATTTGTTCTAATCTTAGAGTTAGCATTAGGATTGTAGTAAGATTATTTTTTCCTTATGATGAATCAGGTTATGACTATCAAAAAAGAGAACCATGAGGCTTGGCAATCAGGAACAGTTTATGTTTAATTAAACAATAATGGCCGGGAATAGCAGCCACATCTCTTACAAATGCATGCTGGAATTCAACTAGGTAGATGGCATGCTTTATACTGTACAGCAAGTGCATAAAGAGAAGCTCATCCTCCTTTGGGCTGGAAATACTGGTACAGTGGGTCATAAATTGCGTGTTTAGCTGCTTGATCCCACTCTGATAGAAGGGGCCATAAGTACCAACTGGAGGTCACATTCTGAGGTGGTCCAGGTGGAGGGTGTTTTGTGTGGGTTTTCTAGGGTGACGCTTACGATTGGGCATTGTTTTGGCCTTATCTGGTGAATGCAACTAACTGGCTATTCTGATATTGCTTCCTTGGACCGAATGCAGGCCCTCTGCTGTGCATTTGTTCGTGTTTATGAGTGTGTGCATCTGACTTGTTTGTTTAGGTATCACATCCTGGGGCCATATGTGATTTATTGCTGCAATCTTCCAGATATGTTTGAGGCTTGTTCCATACCTGGTGTTGCCATCACGGAAAGCACTAGTGGTGGACAGAGGGCAGCAGGGTAATGTTGATCTGATAAAAGGTCACTCTGAAACTGTAACAAGTGTTTTATTGTAAAATTTGTGTAGAGCAGGCAACAGCTGCTCTGTGGTGTGCTGGACTCTTAAAAGCAGGATCTTTTTATACATCGATCCAAAGCTAACACTTATTTTCTAAATAAATGCAAATATAGGGGGTAGAGTTAGGCTTATTTTGTTATACTACAAAAACATTTTAATTCAATTTAGGATTGGGTGAGTGTTAAATTATAGTAATCTATCATTAATAAAGAGATCAAATAAAAGTAAGAGGAAGCAAAAGATGTGAAATAAAGTTACTAAAAGAAATAGAAATAAGGCGCGAGCACAGTACAGAAGGGAAGCTCAGTCACTGCTACTACACAGATTCTGACTTGGCAGAAACTAGATGTATATTTGATGGGACCGATTTACAGGCACAGTCGGTGTACCCCTTTGGGCAGATCCCTGGAGGGGAGAAAGGAAGTTGCATAGACCAAACAGACATCCCTTTGCATGGAGGTGCAGTCTCTCACTGTCCCCGGCTGTTCAGGGATCTCCTCCCACTTAGAAGTGCAGGTCAGATGGCACCTTCACAGTGAAGGAAATAAAGACCATTAACTCTTGTTGTTTGCCCTGCCTGCTGCTGCCACATTCCGTGCCTGAGAGGGGAGAGGAACCACAACCCCCGGCACCACCGAGCGGCGTGCACCCCGCACACATCATGTTTTCGCACCAGGAGGCGCTTTAACATCGGCCAGGCCTCCGGGAGCGCGGGACGCGCGCGGGCGTGCCCGAGCAAAGCCCGGTCAAAACCTGGGCCAAGGGCGAGCCCATCTGTGACCGTCCGTGGCTAGACAAGGCTGGGCTGGGCCACCCCCCTTGGCACCTCAGGAGATGCTAACCATCGGTAAGGAGACATATCATTGTATAATAGCCTCTGTGAACGCATTTACTTGTGAAAATATGGGCAAAAGGAAATTACTTTCCACCATAGGGAAGCTCCCCACAAGAAGTGTGCCCATTACTACATTTTTGAAAAATGCTGTGGGGATGATTAACAACTAGATCTCTCAAGTTGAGGAAGAACTTGCGGCAACAAAAACTGCTTTTTAAGCCGTATTAAAAGAGTCAGTACCAGAAGACCCCTGAGCATCAATTAATAGTTCGAGTGAGAATGGCTCTGCGGTTGAGTCTCCTAGTCCCTGTGAAAACAACGAGGCTATCGTTCCGAATACGGCTAACCCCTGTATATTAACAACTTCTTTGGAGATTTCAAAACTATCTAACACAATGGATTTGATTTCTCCCCCGGCCAAAAAACTGAAACTCTTACCTCATTCGACTAATATACCTACAGTTAACTGGGTAGTAAAAGCAAAAGCCAAGCCAAAAAAAGGTGGAAAAAATGCAGGGGTGGCAAAAGGCGAGGGGGGTAGTCATGCTGAAACTAACGCGCAAATTCCACAAAGCTTGGAAATACTTTTTTAAAAATTGCATGGTAAAATAGATAACATAGAACAACATCTGATGTCGGAGATCAAACTAGTCCAAAAGAATGTTATTTACCTAACAGTTTTGGTCACCGAATTAGTACCACTAAGTTAGTTGAATAAGGTGCCTAGTGCAAATAAACCAGTTGAGAGGCCAAAAGAAGGACCTGGTATCCCTATTATTGCTGGAAGGATTAATCTTAACGCTAATTTATTACAACAGAACATCATAATGTTAAGAAGAGTGAATTGCGTGAGTAGTTCCAGAAAATCATCATGTCAGGGAGACTGTGTGGTTGTCAGTTTTCGTAGTAGTTTGCTGGCAGGGAACTTGATGAACATATTCCCTAACCATTTTTCTCAGCCTTTTTCCCAACAGATCGACCATATTACTGCTGTTCCACTTGGTTATTTTTATAGGCCTAGAAATAAGCCAAATTATAGTAAATTAAACAATTAATTACAGGTATGAACTAAACTCGATCGCCCCCTTATACAATAAGTACGCTCCTGTAAGAAGTTGTAGTGACATCGATTGACAGGAGAAGGATGTGGGTAAGCTTTCGGCCAGTAACAAGGATCAAAACCCTACCAATAATATAAACTAGAGGTTGGAGTCAGTGAACAAACGTATATATCCTTACCTATTGTGTCTTGGAACGTGGCAGGGGTAAAAAATAAATTAACTGATGGGGAATGGCTAAAAATGTTAGGGGATTGTGTTTTAATTTTGTTGCAGGAAACTTGGCACACCGAGCCCTTTTTTATGAATGGTTTCCAAGCGATTTGCACACAAGCCATTCATTCTAGAATGGGGAGAGCCAAAGGTGGCTTAGCTACCTTAATTTCAGTAACCTCGTCTCTGATATTAAGGAAAGCTTATACCATGTCACAATTTTACCAGTTTCTTCACTTTTACTTGGAGAGGAAACAGTCCATTATTGTCATAAATCTTTACAACAACATCTTTGATAACACAAGATACAGGGTGATTAAGTCACTAGAAGAATATCTGGATGTTTTTTTAAAGGGGGTGGGAGGAGATTATATACTCATTAGGGCGGGTGATTTTAATTGCGATAAATGAGAAATCGTAGCAGGAGAACAATGTGGATATTTTGAACATTTTGGTGACCGAATCCCTCACTTCCCATATGACACCTACGGGGAAGCAATAAATACTACTGTTCACAAATATAATTTAGTAGTTATGGAATTGGAAGAACTTGATGGATATGTAATAACCCAAACATTTGTAGGGGCTAGACCGTCCTCAACTATTGACCATTTTATCATATCGGAGCACTGTAGGAATGTAGTGGAATTTTTTTAATTCGCACAAGTTTGTATAGTGATCATCACCTGTTAATCATGACTCTGAAGTTCAGCATGCCACGGCAAAAAAGGGGGAAAGCAGCTGCCATAAATATTGAGACACAAGGTAATATTGGAGTTTCCATAAAATGGTTGGGTGTCAACTCAACTATTTTTATGGATAATCTCATAGGGAAAAATCAGAAATACATTAATATCTGTTTGGATAGTTCCTCCATTAATACGGACATTGTCAGCGCTTTCTGTAATATCACGACTGAAATAGCTGGCGATCTAAAAATAAAACAGAAAAAGGAAACCCGCAATCAAGACCCTCAATGGTTTAACCAGGAGTGCTCAAGGTTAAATAGGGAATTAAAAATTGCCCTAAAAGTAAGACCCAGGGATAGTGTAAGGATAAGTAATTTAAGGAAAAGCTATAAAAATGCTCTGAATATAAGGAAAATAGAGATACATGAGGAGCCTTGGGAAAAATGAATCCAAGCTGCAGAGACACGTGATGCAGTCTTATTTTGAAAACTATTGATCACCCTTTTTTTAAAGATAGTACAGCGGTGAATATAGATAATACAGTTCCCCCGGAAAAATGGATAATGCACTTTGAAGGTATTTTTAACCCAGGAGCTGCTATTACTATCAATAGCGAAAAGAGTAACTCTATTATAGTGGAAACTGTTAAGTCGCCTTTAATAACCCTGGATGAGATTAAAACTGCATTAAACGAAAGTGCCAATGGCAAAGCCGCAGGACCAGATCCTATCGATGTTTTGAAATATAATATCGACTTTTGGTCACCCAATCTACTAAATGTTTTTAATGCTACCCTAGGTGGAGTGTTACCAGCATCTTGGGTAGAAAGCACAATAGTATCAATTTTTAAAAAAGGGGATAGAGGGAAAGCAAAATGCTACCGTCCCATATCCCTTCTTGACTCTACCTCGAAATTGATGGGCAGAGTCATGTTAGGAAGACTAGAAAACTGGGTCTCTGAAAACAACATCTTAACCGAGGTCCAGTATGGATTCAGAAGGGGTATCGGGACTGTAGAACAATGTGTGAATTTGGAATTATTGGTAGGGAAATACACCCTAGCCAAGGAAGGGGCTCTACACCTCTGTTTTGTTGACCTTACCAGTGCTTTTGACCTAGTTAATCACGTTAAATTATCACAAACACTGATTGCGCTAGGTGCTCCAAACGACATTGTTATTTATTTATCCTAGATTTACACCTTTTTAACCTCTAGAGTACGGTTCGGTATAAAAGGCAAATGTACCCCAGATTTCAGGGTTACACGCGGGGATACGACAAGGTTGCGTTAGCACCCCTTTTATTTTCATTATATATTAATAATGTTGATTCCTTTTTACAAAAATTAAATGTAGATGCCCCAAGAGTCTGTGCACGTCCCACTCCAATACTTTTATATGCGGACGATGCTGTCTTGTTGTCAAGGACAGCGAACGTCCTGCAATGCCTAATAGAAAAGAATTTGCAATACATGACTGGTAAAGACTTACAGCTGAATCTCACAAAAACCTTTGTCATGACATGCGGAAAAAATAGAGTGAGGAATAGACAACACCATGTGGGAGGTGCCGTAATTAACAGAGTCTCAAGTTTTTCATACTTGGGA
The DNA here is from genome assembly GCF_964204655.1 of Triturus cristatus. Taxonomy (NCBI): domain Eukaryota; kingdom Metazoa; phylum Chordata; class Amphibia; order Caudata; family Salamandridae; genus Triturus; species Triturus cristatus. Next base: position 606,685,644 of record NC_140594.1, read on the forward strand.
TTTCTGTTTAATAGGAATGGTACCTGTGGCACACATATAGAGCTATCCAACTTGAAATTACTGCGAATAATTAAAGGCATTTTTAGATTCTCCGCAAAAATAGGAAGCAAACCCACACGGGAAATCCTTGCTCTATATAGGAGTAAATCTATTACAACTGCTTGTTCTGAGGCAGCTATATGGGGGAGGGACAACACTACCTCTTTACAAATCTAGAAAACAAGGGGCATATTTACAACAGACGGCGATAAATATCACAAAGCGCGCTTAGTGCTTTTATATTTATCGCCATCTATCACTGGAATTCATCGCCATGCTTGCGCTGTATTTACAACGCATAGCGCAATGGCGATATGAATTCCAGCGATAGTGGGGTAATCGCCATTTTGCAGGGAACATCGCTGGTTTTCCAGCGATGTTCCCTGCAAGACTGCGATATGCTTGTTGATACGACCATGTGGTCGTAACACAAGAATCCACCCCCCATTTTAGGTTTGGGGATAGTCATGATTTCAGCAGACGTTAGTTTTTGGCAAAAACAGAGGTTTTCGCCCAAAACTAACGTATACTAAAATGCGTGGGTCACCTTGTAAATATCGCGATGTGCACATCAGTGATATTTACAAGGTTGTACTGCCCAGTGACGCCCACTTTGCATCTCATTAGAGATGTAAAGCGAGGCGTCGGAAAAAAGGGTGCTAACATGCGCTAATGCATGTTAGCACCCTCTTGTAAATAGGGTGATATTTTTATCCCTGCTTTTTTGGCTTTAAAAGCCAACAAAGCGGAGATATGGCCCTTGAAACTATGCCCCCAAGGGGCATATTTGCAACAGGCAGCGATAATTATCGCTGACCATGTATACCGCATTTTTTTCTATCGCTGGAATATTTCGCCAGGCTAGCGTTGTATTAACAACGCTTAGCGCCATGGCGATGTATATTCCAGTGATAGCGCCCTTTTCCATGAAACATCGCTGTTTCCAGCGATGTTCCATGTAAAACGGCGATATGCTTGATGATACGACCCTGTGGTCGTATCACATGAATCCACCTCCCATGTTAGGTATGCCTTAGTCAGGAATTTAACAGACGTTAAATTCCTGCGTTAAGGCATACTTAGCGCGATTAAAATAATCGCTTCCCCACATTGTAAATATTGCGAAGCTGCCTTCGCGATATTTACCCATGTTGTTTCCACAGACACGCCTACTTTGCTTCTCATTAGCGATGCAAAGTTAGGCGTGCTGGAAACGGGAGAAAAATCAGCAAAACACACGATAGTGTGTCTTTGCTGATAAGGCGATAAAATTATCGCCGCTTTTCGGCCGAAAACGGCCGCAAAAGCGGCGATAATTTTTTGTTGCCGCATTGTTAATATGCCCCCAAGTTTTTAAAAAGACTGCTGGAAGTTCCAATCTCCACAGTCAATTTCATTGTACATAAAGAGTTGTCCGCTCCATATATTAGCAATATAATAAGTATAGCAGGACTCACCTTTTGGCATGGGATCTGGACAAAAGATGAGACGAGGTTCACCAAGGACCTAATCACAGATTGTCTGGCCCTTGATAATAGTAGAAATATACCCTGGTTAGAGTATATCTATACTCTCTTAAAAGATTGTAAGGTGGACCTAGATCGAAAGGAGCCATTGCTTATGCAGGGTTATAGTAAGAGTGAGCTAAGGTCAAGGCTTATTACTGCTAGGGAATCTGTAAGAAAGGCTGAAGTTAGCTCAAAACAAAGAGTCACTACTTACTGTGAGTTGCCTCGAATGATGGGCACACTTCCATATCTTATCACGGTAAGGAACACTCAGCATAGGTTTTACCTTACGAGGCTCAGGTTTGGCACCCTATACTACATAATAGCATTCCCCAGATCGGGAAAGTGGTGTCATAATCTCGTGAAATGTCCGTGTGATGGTAAATCCCCTCAGTCTACGCTGCATTTTATACTTTTTGGTAATGTTTATAGGGATATTCGGAAACTTGTACTAAAACCACTCTTTTAGCGAATAATTTTTATTATTATAAACAAGCCTTTAATTATATTTGTAGTCTGGAAAATGATAAAATTACGAACGCAGTCATCAGTTTTATACAAATGTCTATTAGGAGAAGAAAAGATTACTCCTATTTAGAGTCCCTAACAGATGAACAACCTGATGATTGAATTTGGAGATGGTATTTTCTTTTTATCCTGATGTATGCTACAAATTTGAACTCTACGCACCTTAAGAAAACCCTTCCCGTCGAATTGATTATCTGAATTTTAAAAAAATCCAACATTTCCTTATTAAAGCATAAGCTAAATTACGTACTTTACGAACTTTATGCAAATGCACTTTACCCAAATGATTTAAATGATCATGAAATGAGTGTTTTTTTAAAAACTTGTATGTTTTTATAAATGTTTATATAAGGACTATTTCATCCTAAATTAACATTGATTAATTATTCTTGTATTATCAATTAAATATGGACTGTTGTGTGTGAAAGTAAGTTACTCTTGATTTAGCACAATTTTTTTTTTTTCTCTCAGTTTTTTTTATTCCTCATATACCAATGTGAGCATTCTAGATGGAAAGTCCCGCCCTCTCTCCTCTGCCCGCGATGATCCGGCTCCGTTGTTTGTGACCTGAGGAGAGAAGGGAGGGAAAACAAACCCTCTAGTAGAAACTGTTTTCTTACTCCACTCCAATCTATTCAGTCATCACACCCCTTCGATAGTTTGGAGGCAAGATACCAACAGCGCTCAGGTAAAATCATTGGAATACTCTCATCTGTTCCGCCATGCCACAAGGGCTGCCCAGATCTTATCATAGCTGGTACTGTCACAAGCCATATCAGATTCACTTATATATATGAGATGTTTCAGATTTAGCACAATTTTTAATGACTTTTAGAAATGTTAATTTTTTTGATTATAATGCTTTTATGGCTGTATATTATGCACCGAATAAAGCTTATTTCACTTGACCTGACTTGAAAGAAATGTCAGCTGTTTCAAGCAGCCCATCAGCCTTTCACTAATGTACTGCTCCCCAGGACATCTGTGAGTGCACCTGCTCTGACGGCAGCACATTATCAGTAATTTGTACACTTAACCTGTTTGCTTCAGGCATACCTAGTTAAATGTGTACAGGGTCACAAACAGGCACAGTGCACCAATCACATAATGCAGCACCAGGTTGTTGAGCATTAATAGCGACTTCAGCAGTACACTGTTCATTCTGGACATGGTCTTCCAGTCAGACAACACTGGTGTAACATTTTGCACATCCTATACAGTATACATTCAATAGGAGATATATCTATTTACCTGTACCACAATGATAACGGACTGGAGAGAATTTCAAGGAAGTCCAGAAGATGTTCTTGACTTCAGGGGTCTAAGTCAATATTTATAGTCAGCTGCCATCAGTCATCAAGTCCATACACAGACTGATTAGGGGGCACCAGCCTCGTTTGAAAAAGGTGACCGCAGTAGGGCACAAGCTGAAGACCATGCACATGAAGCGGACCGACTTGGCGGTGAAGACTAAAAGAATGTACGTTGAGATCTACGGCTTCCACGATAAGGTGGAGGCTCTGGACCACCAACTGTCCTCCTTGGAATCCAGCGTCAAGTTTCTCCAAGACAGGGACCAAGAGCTACGCGCTCTGTATAATAAGATTGTGGACCTTGAAGACCAGAGTTGGAGAGACAATGTCTGCTTCTTTGGCATCCCTTAGAAGGCAGAGGGTACCGATGTCCGGGGCTTTCTCTGTGACTGTTTGCCCACTCTCCTTGTCATCTCCATCTCGCCCTTGCTGGAAATGCAGAGGGCACACAGAATATGGCCGCGTAGACCCAGGGTCCTGAGAAGTGTCACCACGTGCGCTGTTGTAGCTGGGTACCCATTTAGTAGGAAAACTGCTTGTCTCAAATACCTGGGCATCCTCGTTAACAGAAGCCTTGAGCTCATGGTGGTGGACAATTTAGACCCTCTCATTGTGCGCATGAGTCTAGAATTTGTGAAGTGGTCCCAGCTGAGCCTTTCACTGTGAGGTCAGACTTAGGCATTGAAAATGGTGACCCTTCGCGGTTCACTCATGTGTTGGGCAATGCTTCCCTTGTTGATGCCTCTATCACTACTTCTCTGGGTGGATAGAGCTATCAAAGACTTTATATGGGGGTCAATGAAGCCTCGCCTGGCCATCAGGAAACTCCTTGCCCATAGGTCCCATGGGGGCCTAGGCCTCCAATCCATGGTATGTTATTGCATTGCCCTCCACCTAACACAACTGGAGTACATGCATACTCGGGTCCAAGACCCCCAATTATGGGTCACGAATGAGAACCCGCTGAATGGTGGACCTCTATCTTCCTGACCCCCCTGTGACAAAACCCTGTGCTACAGGCCATGTACAAAAGGTTGGTGTGAGGTCAAAAGCTCCTCTCAATGGATGCACGCCTGCATGACCAAGTTCCCATTTGGAGCAATCATGGCATCTGCATTGGTGGGGACATGCTCAACTGGGGCTCCTGGCGTGCAGTGGGGATCCACACCCTTGCTCACCTGCTTTCCCATGGCGATTTTAAAACATTTGCAGTGCTTTAGGACTAATTTGGTCTGCCGCTAGTGCAGCAGTAACAGTACGCACAAAAGCGCGTCAGTGTTTGACCAGCAAACTTGGCCTGCAGTCCTGGTCCATCCCCCACTCCCCGGTGCTCGCATATCTCAATCTCTCAACACCTTGGGTCAATTCAAGGGCGTGATGTCAGGACTCCACAGCTTCCTTATTTGCCAACTATACTCCGAACCGCAAATGGCGAGCCTCAGAGCATCCCGGCAGGCCCGTTTGCAAGCAGAGTACGATGAGGAGGACAGGGCGAAGCTTCTGGAGAACTTGGACTGGTGGCTCAGGGAGGCCCAGATGCAGTTTAGCCTCTTAAAGATACTCCATGGTTGGCACTTGACACCGACGTGGCTCCATTCTGCTGGGCTGCTGCCCCACTCATCATGCTGGCTGTGCGACAGCATGTCCTGTGACATAGTCAATATCCTCTTTGACTGCCCGCCATACACCCCTTTCATACTACGGTGGATTCCACACTACGAGAATACATTGACTTAATCCCCCTTCACGACCGGGCAAATCTTCCCCAGCTAGCACACCATGTTTGCCGCTTACTCACCACTGCCCTTGCAACAGCCAAGCTATGCATCCTGCAACATTGGCATTCCCCACAGCTGCTAATGCATTAGAAATGGCTTGTGGCCATGTATAAAACCACCTCATATGAAAAAATAATCTACAACTTGCTGGACGAAGCAGACCTGTTTCTCCTTATATGGTCCCGTTTCCTGAGGGAGGACTATTTGAGCCCCAGCCCTACCCTCAGTTACTTTAGCTTCCCCCTCTTCCCCTTCTTCCCTCCCAACCCCTCTCCCTTCCTGGTCCTCTCCTCGCCACCAGGCCATCTGCGGATCCTGCTTGCTCGTATAGATCACTGTCCTCTGTCCCCCGGCTTCCTCCTCCAACCCTCTCTCCACTTATCTTGCACCACTCTCTTCTCATTTCCCTCCTTCTTCTCTAGCCCATATCTCTTGCCCACTCAGGTTCTGTTCTCTCCCTTTCCCAAGCCTCTCCCATGTCATCCCAGCACAGTTAGATGTATTGCACTCCCCGTTGTTGGATATCCATGCCTTGCTATTGATGATCATCCATCTCTTCTGTACCCATGATGGATATACATGACATTGTCCCTGTTATTATTTTTGGGAGTTCTTGATACCAATAAAAATATTTACAACACAAAAAAGAAAGTACATTTTGGGTGCATTCATTGATCAGAAGATCCTAGGTCTCTGTTCTTAAGTATCACCAAAATTCGACTAACACCTACAGATGTCTCACAATTAGTCGAGTCCACATGCCAAACAAACAAGACAAGCAGAAGAAAAATTCAAATGAAAGGCAGGATTGCACAGGTTTATTTACTATGAAAGGGCTTTTGTCCCTGTATGTTATGTTATGTTAATGATAATTTTAAAACAAAGCGGTTACCCAGGGGTGTCCTGGTGCCAGTTACATCTCCATTATGCTAGAAACGGAAGAAAAGTTTTATTGGGCAAAGAGACACGTTTTTAAGCCTTTCCTAAAAGTTAAAAGTTCCGTGGCATTTCTCAGGTGAAACAGCAAGTCATTCCATGCTTTTGCCACCCAGTGAGCAAAACTTCTACCACCCCACCAAGCTTTTTTTGTGTGTGGCACTGCGACCAACTTGGCACCCAGTGAGCTAAGTGTTCTTGTCGGTATGTACCAATGGAACTGCCGTTTTAAATAGTCTGGTCCTGTACCTTGAAGCGCTTTAAAAACCAAACAGAGGGCTTTAAAACGCACTTGGGTCTTTACCGAGAGCCAGTGCAGTTTTTTTATTTCCTTGGTTATGGGAGAAAACCTGGCGTGCCAGTAAGCAGTCTGGCAGCTGCATTCTGCAGCAGTTGAAGTTTGTTCAAGAATCTTTGTTGAACATTTAAATAAAGACTGTTGCAGTAGTCCAGCGTCGACATTAACATAGCCGTGATCACTGTTTGCCGGCTACCCGGGGGCAAGAACGGCAGTATTTTCCTGAGCGTTCTAATCACATAAGTTGTTTTGGATGCCACTGAGTTTACTTGGTGACCAAAGGTAAGACTCTCATCCACTATTACTCTCAAGTTTATAACCTTTTTTGAGGGCATACGGAGAGAACCCAACGAGTCCGGCCACCAGTTCGGTGTCCAGAAGTTAGTATCATTGTCAAACAGTATGACCTCGGTTTTACCAGTATTGAGTTTTAGGCAGTTCTCTGCCATCCAACTCCCAACTGATATCATACAGTCTAGAAAGCGTTTATCCATTCCCACCTCCTTGCCAGGTAGCAGAGACACCACAATTTGGGTGTCATCCACATACGAGGTGAGGCCGAATCTGAATGCACTGATAATGGGGGCCAAAGAAGAAACGTACACATTAAAAAGCATTAGACTGAGAGAGCACCCCTGTGGAACCCCACAGGGCAATGCAAAAGGTTTAGACTGGTGTTCTTCCAGTGCAACAATTTGTCCTCTGTTGGATAGAAAAGATCTTAAAAGATTCCGAGCTTTCCCATGGATTCCACATGCCTTTAGACGGTCCATCAAGATGTCATGATTGACCGTATCGAAGGCGGCGGACAGATCCAATAAAATCAGAGCTGCCCTGCCACCCCAATCAACGGCTTCCCTGATCTCCTCTGTGGCTTTAATGAGAGCGGACTCAGTACTATGTCCCTCTCTAAAGCTATATTGGGAGGGATCCAAAGCTTGTGTCTCAGCTAAGAAGGTACCTAATTGCGTATTCATGATTTTTTCTATCAATTTTGCTGGGAGTGGAAGCCTGGAAATAGGGTGAAAATTATTTTGATCCTTGGTGTCCAAGCTGTTTTGTTTAGAAGGGGAAGTATAGAGGCCAATTTCCAGCGCATAGGAAACTGCCCTGTTGCAAACATGCCATTAAATATTGATGATGGTGATGACTAAGGGTGGGCGTAGTTCGCGAAGTAGCACTTCGCGAAGCTATGCAAAGTGAAGTTCGCACTACGCGAGCTACGCGTAGCACTTCGCGAACTGCGAAGTAACATGTTCGCACTGTGCAAGATGTTGTTTTCAATGATTGCACAGTGCGGACAAGCAACCGGCACTGTGCAATCATTGAAAATGGCATCTTGCACAGTGCGAGCTGTAGTTTTCTGCTGCTCGAGTAGATTTTTCCTCGAGCTGCAGCTTTCTCAACGCGAACTGGTAGTTTCTCATCGCGAGCGGTCGCGAGCATACGCGACCCCTCGCAATGAGAAACCTGACCTTCTCGCGTTGTGAATCTCGCCGGGAGGTTTATTTTCCATGCTCGCGATCGCGAACAAGGAAAAAGTCTCGCCAGGATGTCATTTTGCTTGCTCGCGGTCGCCAACTTGACGTTGAGGACCGCGAGCAAGCAAAAAATGACCGCAGCACTATGCAACACTACGCTACGCGTGTTCGCACTGTGCTACGTGCAGGTCGCGTAGTGCGAAGTAGCGCGAACTTCGCAAACTACGCGAGCGTAGCGTAGTGCTTCGCCCAGGCCTAGTGATGACGCGATCGGAACCGGGGCCAGTTTGGCCACGGAGACCAAACATGGGTCAAAGGGCGGCCCTGAATTGGCTGCCATGAGAAGCTCTCGAATATCTTTAGGGGACACTGGCGAGAAGTTCTGATTGATGGAAATGGGAACCCTTGTAGGCTTGGATTCCTCCCTAGCCACATTCATCCTGCCAGTCCATGGCCCACTGAAAGCCAAAAAGATGGACTCCACTTTGGTCAAGAAGAACTTGGCAATATCTTTATATAGTTCCTGGCTTTGTTGAACTTTAGCTGGACTTGGGTGGTACACTGCAGTCTCTTACCACTAAGGGCAAAGATTTGCTATTTATTTGCATAGGTGCTCCCATGAAACATAGCTTTGTGGCACAAATGACACAGCTAATTGACTTTTGTGTGGAAAAACATTTAGAGGCCAAAGGTTTAGGCACGCTTTACACCACAATCTATTTGCACCTTGAAACACGAAGTTGACAGATTTCCTGTTTGCTGTATTACAAGTACATTATATCTTATGGCACTTGTAATAAGTGGGGCAGGATAGCCATCACATTTGTGACGGAGTACCCATTCACCAAACTTTATATCAGGTCCAAGTGTTATGCTACAATCTAACATGTGACGTTATCTTTAGAAATAAAGCAGCATTTTGAAAAGCTCTTATCTATACATTAACATCAAAATATCGATCTTTTGCATATTTTTTGTTTGTGAATTAAATAAAATATTTAATTATTTGTGCATTTTTTATGTATACTCGTTTCTTTAAGTTGAAGAAATGTTTGAGGTTCGTCATAGAAATTGCGTGGGTGGGCGGGGGTCCTTGACTTCCACTAATGATTCAGAGGGGGTCCACAGAAGCCAATAGGTTAAAAATCTCTGCTCTGCCCTATTGATAAGGATATCGCTTGTTGCCTTTGGAAGCTGTCCCTGATGTTTTCTTGGCAAATTCTGAGCAGAGACACAGGTCAGAGATAAACTGAGCCAAACTGCTTTTTCTCAAATAACATTTTGTGAACATAACCCGTGAAAGTACTGACGATAAACAGAAATAAGAGGGAAATGATGAAAGCCAGGCAGCACTCACGCAACAGAGAAGGGTCCTCTGTATGTTATTGCTGTTGAGTAAGTGGATGAGTACAGAGTCAAAAGTCCAGTGTGCAGGAAGTTGAAGCTGTTCAGTGATACTCGCAGCCGGAAGTCTGTTGGACTTCACTCTCACCATATCACTGTACCCACTGCGGTTGGGAAGTCAGTCACCCGAGGGGGCGGAAGAAAAAGTAGTGCAGGATGTTTAGGCTTCACATCATCCCAACCAGGACTAATTGGACCGGATATAGCTTCAAGGTGACCCCAATCTGTTGGGTTAGGAGAACTCGATGTTGCAGCGTTAGATTTTAACGTCTATTTACACCTTCTGAAATGAAAGTTGAGCCCCACTGAACTCTCCTTTATATGGCTCCAAGTGTATGGTCAGCCCATGCCCCTAGTTTAGAGTTGCGGTCCAACTTCCATTAAGCCAGCTAAATGTATTATTCTCCCTTTTTAGATGAACATATAAATGTTCTCTGTGGGCCTAGGTGGCCTTCAGAGGGGGGTAAGGCACAGCTGGAAAAGATACTTTCAAGCTTATCTGATTTTCTGCAGTTCAGTCATAATCTGAGCTCGTGGTCACGAGGTTTCACACATACGTAAAAGCTCAGATTGTTGGTGCCAAGGAAGAGCTCAAGGTGGTCTTGCTTTCGTGGGATCCACTTGAAGAATACAAAAATATGCCCGGGGAAGTACTTCACCACTGACAGGTCGAGTTACTGTGTTATTATCCTGAAATTCTGAAACAAAGACACTTTGCCTTTTTTGGCTAAAAGACAAGTACCCCAGTGTGACACTGATGGGATTATTTTGCAAGTAATTTAAGTGGCAGAACCCAAAAGACATTTTAGTGATCCCCGTCTCCACTGCCCATAGAAACCTCTTGGGCTGCCCCAGTTGTTTCATCCTATACCCTGGCAAAGTTCCTATGTCAGACCCATTGCAATGTAAAGACCATCGAGGCTCTCCAAATGGTAACATAAATATCTAAATGCATTTTTACCCTTTGTTTCAAAAGCTCTGAATTCAAAATGCACAAGGTTATTCCTAACTTGCTTTAAGTCGGTGATGTAGTGTCCTGCGGGACACGTTCACGTGTTCCGCCTGTTTGTAACCAACACTATTCACCCACCCATCACAGCCGTCACAGGTCAGGTGACCCTGCAAATAAAAGGGGCGGAGCGCACATGCCCGAGGCCAGTTGTCAGTACCCTACCACTGTGTTGGTGTGCCATTATTGCTCAGCATGTGGGCCTAGGGCTCACGACACTACAGGTGTGGATAACTTGTCAATTGTTTTTCTTTGCATTCTGAGGCTTGAATTTTTTTCTCTAGTTCGCAAAACCTTACGGTTAAAGAAAAATGTGTAGTTTGCTTTCCATCAGAAATGCAGCTTCCACGCACTGGTATTCAATGAATAAAACAGGACTGAGTAGTTTACTTGCCTGGCGTGGGGCAACTTGAGAGCCATGCTGCTCCAACCACTCCTCACTTCTGAAAAGGGAACCCAACCTGAGTGTTTTTTCCTGAAGTGTACTCAGCGGTCGGAGCATTTTAGTGCTAAGAAAAAAGTGATGGTGCTGGAGCAGAAACGTGGTTTTTCACATCATTTCCCATGGTGAGCAGGTCGCAGAGAATTAGCAAAATATGTGCTTTATTGTTGCATATTCGAAACAAGTTGTGTAATAAAATGAGATTATTTTATAATTTCATTTATTTTAAGTATCTGTAGTTTAATTAGTCATGGGATCACCAATAAAGTTACAATTTTCTTGTAAATTGATAAAAAATGTAAATTGATACTTGTATAGCGCACTACTCACCCGCAAGGGTCTCAAGGCGCTTGTACGAATACCGCTGTGGAACCCATCCTGGCTTTCCCTGTGAGGCGTCCACTCCTGGGCACCCCCAAGGTGGAGGCCAGGCATCCTTAGCTTTGTGGAGATTAAGCAAGCTATTGCCCAGAGTTGCAGAGTGGGACTCCATGATTGGAATGGCACCGAGGCGAGAATTATCAGGTCCGTGGAATTTTTTAGCCCAAGACCCGCCAAGGCGGGGAATTGAACCCTGGTCCCGGGCTAGACCTCTGCATCAGGGTCTGCCGCTCTAATCATTGAGCCACACTTCTCCACTTCTTAAAGAGCCCTCCAATAGGGAGTGGGTTGAGCCCAAGTTTAGTGACCCTTTCCAATGCCATTGGTTAGGTGTGGCCATGGATAGAATATTTTCTCTGTCCAGGTCCCACTGTATTTGCTTTCCTTCCTTCTAAGACCGAATGAGGTCGCCAGACAGAGTTATTGTAGTGCTTGTTCACTCAAAACCAAGGTGGGCTGCTTTGAAAATGGAGAGATATGGACTCTTCTGACCCTGCCCTGTTAGGGATGCAAGTCTCCCCCTCGTTGGGACCTGCCTACAACAGCAGCACTGGGAAACCGACAGGAAGCAGCATAGCAGCCGCACTGCAAAATGATATGTGATCAACCTCTCCGTGGGATGGGAGGGACAGTCAATGTTTGTTGGGTCGCAGTCAGTGGTTCACTGGCATGCGCTGCCATCAGACTCATCACCACTGCTATAGGGTGACCAGATTCCCAAAACAAAAAAACTGGGACAGGTCATAAACATAGAAGTAGGACTACAGTTTACACTGGTGGGTCGCTCGATCTTGGTGCAGGCAGTGACCTCTGACTCCAGTGAACAGGGTCATGCTGGCGGTTCGGACACTCTGTTGCCACAATGGCTGGCATAATGACATTCTTGCTGCGTTTTAGAAAGAGAAGGGAAATCCCAAGAGAAAATGTCCCTTCCCACAACACCTTCATCTGGAGTGACATCCAGATGCGCACATCTTTTTAACACCAGTGCCCACTCAGCCACTACTCAAAAACCGGGACATTTCTGTGCTCATTCCAGCCGCTATCTAAAAACCGGGACATTTATTCAGTTTGCAGGAAAGTGTCGGGACACGGGGACACTTCATGTAAAACCCGGACCGTCCGGGGAAAACCAGGACGTCTGGTCACCCTACACTGCTAGGCATATCTGATCAGCAGTTGATGCATCCCACTGCCTTGATGAATGAGCGGACCAGGTAGTCGGTCTGAGGCAGAGTATGCATAGGAAGGCAGTGATATTGGGCACTTGCCTGATTGCATGGCTAGCCCACCTGAAATAGCCCAGATGAGTGCAATCAGTGAACAGGAGATAGGTGTGATAGGAGATGGCCGTGGCCTACTATTTTGTTGTGCTTTTTGAGCATGCTACTTAGGGTGGATGGAAGAGAATGGCTATGCTCATGGTGTGTGACTAAAGTGTTACGTGACATGATGATGGTATCACTACTACTAATTGCTGTATTGAACTTTCCTTTGAGTCCTAGGGCAGTCAGGGGTTACTGTACTCAGACTGTGTCAACCAGAGTTTTTAATCACTGGTGTTATGGGACTTAAGCTTACACTTGAGCCAAAAACTAAGAACGCCCCTTTAGAACTTCATCCACAAGGTAGCAAAGTCTAGTGGACGAAGGGGTAACTCATGGAGATGGTGTGGGGTTTGAGACTCAGCAATCCATAAACAACAAGTATGAGTTAGTAACTCAATGTACACCCAATGCTTGTTCTTTTGTAAAATAAGTACAGTACCCAAATCACACAGAGTATATATAATGTTGTAGAAACAACAAATGTTATTTGGTAGTACCAATACCCTTCAAAAACTACTGTACATTAAAATAAAACATTTGTTCCTCCATTGGTGGAGATCCTGTTTCGCCTCTCCTTGATTTCTCAGCAATGTACAGTGCCTTTTCTGTTGTCTCAGTCTGTTGTTTTTTCTGGAGTTCAGCCTGAGCAGCATGTGCCTCCGTTCTGCTTGCGGGGCTGCTTGAATGGTGAGCCCTGCAGGATCCAAGGGGAGCAAGAAGCAGTGATTCCACCCTGGCCCTGCAGATGGGTTCACAAGCATCTCTGATGATGGCATGAGGTGAACAGAGGCAGCACCAGTTGAAGAGGATGCAGTCAACTTGTGGTGCACGTAACTCAGTGAATCTTGTGGCTTGGTTACTTCCTTTACACAAAGAACAATTAATGGACAGAATGCAGAGCAGTGTCAAATACTCACCCCCCAGTACAGAGATCTAGGCCTAAATCCATCGTTTTTTTTGCTCACCACACCATTCCAGTTTGAACCCAGCCATATGCTAATTTATCTTGACCCTGCTCCCCATGGGAACAGTCCAGCTCAAACTGCCAGACCAGGTCCTCCCTGGACGGGAAACCAGCATCCTGGTACCGGTTTCAGGGTATCATCCCTCATCAGCCAGGCTACCCTGACTTCAGAGGCATAGTGAGCACTGGACCCAAGTCTGAGCATACCGGTACCACTCAGGGTGACGAATGCAAAAAGAACAATTGTTGGACAGAATGTTGAACAATACCAAACATTCACCCCCAGTACTGAGATCTGGGCCCAAATCCATAATTTTGTTTTTTGCTTGCCATGCCATTCTAGTTTGGACCCAGACATATGAAAATCAGGCTTGACCCTACTCCCCATGGGAACATTCCAGGCTGAACTGCCAGGCCAGGTCCTGCCTGGACTGGAAGCAAGCATCCTGGGACAGGTTTAGGGGTATCACCCCTCATGTGCCAGGCTAGTGTGACTCCAGTGGCATGGTGAGCATTGAACACACGTCACAAATATTGATATTTCTTCCAATCTTGATTCAGGTAGCCAATACCACCGCTGGCTCCCAAAACCAGAAAAAAAGACTATGGGAATGTGGAGGTATAAAGAAAGTGCCACAAGGGCAAAGCAGGGGCTCACAAAGGGCAGAAAGGGGTTAATCATTCACAAGGGAGAAATAAAATAGATGAAAGGTGAAATAATATGGCAGGCACTTAACAGTGGAGTGGCTCTTTCAGCAATTTCTTGAAACGAGTGCCATTATACTTTTATACCAGATCTATGCCTCAAAAAGAACAAGAATTCTAGGAGAATGTTTCTAACAATCAGGCAATCAAGCACTAACGAACGGGGATAAAGTAAGATAAGGAGGGGTAGGTCTGGTGTGTAAGGCTGGTTCTTGGCCTGAATTCCACTCAAAAGGGAAATGCCATCTAAACTGAGCTTGCACAAACTTTTAAACTTAAAAACAATTATAAATGGCATGCAATGTTAAATGCTTGTGTGGAGAAAGGTTGTACTACAGTACCTCTCACATCCAGTCCTACACTCGTGAATACATAGAGTCCAATTTTTGCCGCATGTAGCACACTGTGATTTTCCATGAGTTTAATTTAACGAAACATGGATCACAAACACATAATTTAAACTTTTCATCTAATGTTTGTGTGGATGCGCTCATCTGGTTATACTTCTGCTGTAGAATAGAGTCAGAAGTGCATTTGAATGAAATTTACACTATCATCTACATTCTGTGCCAAATTTGAGTTGGTGGTTGTCGGTGGGACCCTCTGGCACTCATTTTGGGGACCAGCACTTATTTTTCCTCAACAAACTTTGATCCAGAGCAAGAGAGAGAAAAACACAAAAAGGAGAACAGTAAGAAGAGAAAGACAGAACAAACAGTAACAAAGGGAGAATTAAGGGGCATATCAACAAGGGCTTTATCTCTGCTTTTTTGGCTTTAAAAGCCAAAAAAGGAGAGATAAAACTAGCGCCCTATCAACAACACGGTGCTAACATGCAAATTTGCATGTTAGCACCCTTTTACTCTACGCTTCCCCTTGCATCTCTAATGAGATGCAAAGGGGGCGTTCCAGAGTAAAATAATAGGGGAAATGTCGCTAAGCGACATTTCTCCTATTATCAAGAATGTCGCTAACCCTGTTAGAGACAAAAAAAGCAGCGCTAACCGCGGTTAACGCTGCTTTTTTACGTCTGGTATTTTTCTGACTTAGCCATGATATCCTATGGAAGGAGGATATCATGGCTAAGTTTGCCTGTCCCTATCAACAAGGTAAAGTGAGATTATCGCTGGGTTTCCAGCGATAATCTCACGTTAGCCTGTTAGCGTGAGGATTTTTATCTCTGTTGAGATAAGCGTTGCCAATAGCACGCTATCTTAGCGATAAAAATTCACGCTAGCCGGCGATAATTATCCTAGCGCTAAGTGCACTTAGAGATAATTATCGCCGGTTGTTGTTGATATGCCCCATAGCGATTAAAAATAACCTGCAAGAGTGAGATAAAGATCCAGGGAGTGTCTAGTTGTGGATGAAAGAGACATGAGGTGGAATCAAGACTACGCAACCTCAGTTTCCCTATCCCAAATTTTGATAGCACCGGCCACAGGCTTCTGTATAAAGCTTTGGGCCTCCGCACTTATTCTTTTACAAATTAAGCGCTGCATACATGCAAATGTCATTGCATTTTTTCGTAATGATCCATTTGAAACTATAATATTCACACACTCCTACTGTGGCCTGTCCTATCCACCTTCCACCATACGTTGTAGTGGCACTTGCTTGAATTGTCATGTGCCACTCCGGAGCTCCCAGCAGTGATTTTAAGGATGATGCTTTGGGCATTGCTTATCACCTGCAAGTAGACTTGAATGTTGATGGCTGCCACACCTGTAACACTGCTCTCTCTCTCTCTCTCTCTCTCTCTCTCTCTCAATTGATGGAGTGTGCAATGCATAAATGTGTTCTAAGATGCCAATCATCTGAATCAATTTGCGTGGAGCACAGAAATCCCGATTAATGGCTCTCCTAGCATGGACATAGTGATGCATAGACTCTCAACATCTTATGGTCATTTGGGACACAGTGTATTGATTGGTCCCAGCTCACCTTGAGATTCCAGGGGGATGTCAGAGTGAAATACCAATTGTCATGAAAGAGGGCCTCTGAAGAAAGATGAATGCAAGAAATAGTAATGCCGACCAAAAGTATCATAAGGAAAAGTTGTGCACTAGAATAAATTGTAGGCACCTGCTGGTCTTCACCACAATCTATGATCATGTGAAGAATTAGGTGTGTGGGAAAGTTATTTTAACACTATACATACACCACAAGTAGCCCTGTGTAGTTTTATGGAGCTAGAAACATATGCCATTTGCACCTTTTCTTGAGTAATCCCACAGATGATATCCTCTCCATCTTTCTTCATTTCGATAGGACTATCGGATTCACCAGTGCTCATATACCTTCGCCAGCTTGGTGCCCAGCTTGGGAAATTAATGTATTTGTTACTCAATATTTATAGTGCACTTACAGAACATCTAGCATTTGAGCATGTCTCGGATTCAACTTTATTGAATCGTTACCTTTCAGTGATGCTGCCTTGCTTTTGGGTGGTCTAATAAGTTGTATTTGTATTGCATTTACTACCCTTGATGAGGCATTGAAGTGCTTTGCGTCAAGCAGCATGCTACTCCAGAACCCAGTGTTAAAGATAGATTAGTAAAACTTTTTTTTGTTTCTTAGTGGATTAGTTGTGGTAAGTGTGTTAAGTTAGTGCCCATTGAGACTTCATGAATTTAATGTATTGTTTTGAAAGGGATAGATTCACTAAAGTGGATTGGCCGAGTGAATATGTGAGTTGTTATTAGTAGTGGTGGACGGCTGTTAGTTGGATGAATTCAATAAAGGAGTGAAGAGTCTGGAAAGGGTGTTTGGGAGTCCATAGTAGCCACGAGGTTTGGGATGAGTCGGAGAGTAGAGTTAGTGCCAGAGGATGAAAGGCCAAATTCCCACCCTCTCAACATAAGTAAACAATATTAGAACATTGGAATGTTGGGAGCTCCATTGAAAACAATGGAGCGCTCCGGGCTTATAATGGCTGGTATAAGCCCGGAGCACCAACATTCCAATGTGTCTTTGTTCACAGCTCTGGCTGTGAACAAAGGCTTCATGGAGCCTGAGGGGATTTGAATCCCCTCGCGCTCCCTGAAGGCTTTGTTTTGTTAGAACATTCTGCCCTCTAGTGGCAGAATGTTCTAATAGCCTTATAGCCCTTCGTAGCAGGGCTATACCGGCTTTTAAAGTCCCTCTGCTTTGTTAAAGTCCCTCGCCTTTGGCTCGGGCCTTTAACGCTGCAGTGGGCCTTTTACAGCCGGTATAGCCCGCTGCGGCGGGCTATAAGGCTATATTAGAACATTGGAATGTTGGGAGCTCCATTGAAAATAATGGAGTGCTCCGGGCTTATAATGGCTGGTATAAGCCCGGAGCTCCAACATTCCAATGTTTCTTTATTCACAGCTCTGGCTGTGAACAAAGGCTTCAGGGAGCCTGAGGGGAGCCTGAGGGGATTTCAATCCCCTCGCGCTCCCTGAAGGCTTTGATTTGTTAGAACATTCTGCCCTCTAGTGGCAGAATGTTCTGATAGCCTTATAGCCCTTCCTAGCAGGGCTATACCGGCTTTTAAAGTCCCTCTGCTTTGTTAAAGTCCCTCGCCTTCGGCTCGGGCCTTTAACGCTGCAGCGGCCCTTTAATAGCCGGTATAGCCCGCTACGGCGGGCTATAAGGCTATAGTATATAAATGTATAGAAATATACCCCCACACCTCTAAATATATACTAATATTTATACTTATATACACACATAAACACATACACATATACTTATGCAATATTATGTACAAGGCACATACCCTACTATATAAACACCCATGTGCACATAAATGTGGTGATTTTCACATGCTCAGACATTCATACGTGTGCTGGCATAAACATAAATGGGGATTCTTTTTAAATATCTAAATAAATTGTTTAACAGCTATACATACCTTCCCTATAATCATATGCAAACTGGATCATAACTTTTTGGTTGATCTACAATATGTTTCAGACTTACAAACCAAACAGGACTTTTCCATCTCACCTGACAGTGTTTCTCACACCACTTGGAATGTAAGCATCATATATATTCTATTTTGTAACTACTCAAATATTAAAAGGATAGGCAATATGGCAGCTGTTAGAACATCATGGGGCAGTTTGGTTGTTGCCTGTTATCCAAGGAGATTGTCTGGCTTGCTTACAATTTATGTACTTCGCATACAAGAAGGCTCGGCTCCAGCAAGGAGCCTTCGTTTTCTCAGTTGTAACATTCTCCTACATTTTTTTCTTCCACTTCCCGGCCCCTTGGTGAACACAGAACTCGAGCTTCCTGTATTTAATGGTTTTGTTTGGTTCTTCTACATTCACCAACCAATTTATAGTTATAGAAACTTAACTCTGGAACGCAAAAGAGCACAATGGCCTCTATTACAACTCCTTTCAGCGGAAAGCCTGGCTCTCATTACAAGTCACTCCACAGACTTAAGCTCAACTCATTTAATTAAATATGCGATCCAAACGTAGTTTGAGGTTTGGAAAATTGCATTGAATTCCCACATACATTGTTAACATTTTATACCGAAGCCTAGCAATTAGGAATGTGTATTAATGACAGCAATAAGCAAAAAACACCATTTAGATTCTCATGCCAAAATACATACAGGACGTTGACATCAATTCTGGGAGTGAGGTAAAGTGGAAGGGCCAGATGTAGGCACTTTGTGGTCGCAATTTGCAGCTCTACTTTTTGCCACCAGACACTTATTTTGAGAACTGACCTACGTACTGATTGGTGAGTTCGGAAAATAAGGAGCCAGAGGGGGTCGCAGTTCAACCTACCTAATTAATAGTCTTTAGTTAGGTCCTAAATTGTGACTCAATCTGATTGGTCACTATTACAGGGACAGTGGCTTGCAACAGTCAGCAAACCCCCATGCTTTAAAAAAAGTTTTCTTTTTCTTAAGTATCTGTGAAAGTTGGCAGTGGTCCTCTGGACTATTGCCTACTTCCACTGAAACGTTTTCCCCAATTCACAAAAGGAAAAGGTCGAAAGATTCCTTCTGCAAATCAGTTACCACCCAATCTTGGGGGCAGGGGGTGGGGGGGGGGGTCGGTAACTTTTCAATCATTTGCGACTAGGATATTGGTTGGAAACCTCTGATGTACAAATGAAGGAATCGCAATTTGGAAGGAACACCCAGACGACAAACATTCCAAATAGCTTTCGTAATCAATTTCAAAATCTATTTTAGGAGTCAATAAAAGTTTACCAACTCCTAAAACGGGTTTGGTACATAGTTCTACATTTTTTAGCAATCAAAAATCCACAATTTTAGCGAGTTGAAGGGTTTGTGATCACCAAAAAGATTACAATTTCTGGACCCAAGTATTAAAATCCGCAAAGAAAGCACTGTCCAGCTAATTTTACCAAAGTATGACCTGCGATTCACCTAAAATGTCCTATGGCTAAGACATTTGGGCTGAAGATCCACACTGCAAACATAGACTAAGATGGAACAGTTGTAATTCAACTACATCAAAAGTCCCTTTTGCCTGCCCATACTCTAATCCTCCCAAAAGTGTAAGGAAAAGTTATTGGAACACAAGTCTTATTTTAGCATACTGATTGGCTGGACCCGCAGACTGAGACTGGTGCCACCGGACCAAAGGCTGTTATTGGCTTGCTGCTACATGAAGAGAAATGTAGCGGCCGCCATTGTAGATTGAGAACTCCGTCCCCTTATCTAGAAATAAAAACAACAACATTCAAGGGGGCAGAGTAAGGGCACCCTGACCCTAGTGGGGGGATCCCTGAAGACACGTCCTGGGATCAAAATTATTTTTTAAATCTTTTGCATCGCCACAATATCACTGTGCTTTTGTGCTACTCAGTGTAGAAATTCCTGAGAGTTCCCTTGAAATTACTGTACAATTGCCACAAGATTGCTGTGGAACAAAAAAAACCTAAAATAGTTGAATGGGGTCCATAGGTTGTTGTGCAACTGTGGGGGGTTGGCCAGCAATGAGGGGTTGGCAACAGGAGGGCTTCTGCGTATAGCATGGGATTGGCTGCTCGTGGGGGCTCAGGCCAGGTCCTGCAGCCACCCTCACGCTGCTCATGACTGAAGGACTTGCACGGTGTGAGTGAGCCTATTTAGGTGTGGTAATAAAATACTGCTTTAAATTTAAAAAAATCTAGAAATTCATTGAAAAAATGTTATAGTGACATTGTAGTTAGGCAAAAAATCAGTGTAAACATTACATTTTAAACTGTAAAAACCACTAAATTTCATCAGTTATATTTAACTCAAGGAACTATAACTCAAGTCCTCACAATGCACTGCTTATGACCTCATATATTACATCGCTCATGGGATATTTTGTTGCATCACTGATAACATCAATGAGGATTTCTGAAATGATATAATTGATGACAACACTGTCCATGGTGGGGGCACAAGTTCTAGTTAGTTTAAGGCATGAGTTATAATTACTTGAGATAACTATAACTGGTGAATTTCAGTAGTTTTGTTAGTTTGAAACGGTATATTTTAACTGACAATTTCACCTAACTATAATGTACCTTTAAACTTTGGTGTTTCAGGGATATATTTATACATATATATATATATATATATATATATATATATATATATATATATATATATATATATATATATATATCGACTTCTCGTTTTCCCTGAAACAGCCGCCGCTCACCAAATCACCGGGTGCGTCGTCGTTAAGGACCGCCAAGGAAACAGGTCCGTAATATTGCTTCTTTCTTTCTCTCACCGAAAAAGATTGACAACGCTTTGTTTTGGCCAATTGATTTATTGGAACAGCTTGGAAGGACGCGTTTCGCCTGCTGGGCGATCCCAGTCGAGAAAGAATCCACACGAGCCCGCTCAATCAGTATAGCAGTTTATTTTCCAACAAGCAGAGGAGGACGACGCGTTTCGACCACGTCCGTGGTCTTGGTCACATGACCATTGTCTCCATTCCACAGTTTATAAAGAGTAAGTGCACTTTTTTTCCATAAACATAGAAAAAATATATAATTAATGTGTTACTCCAAACAGTGATATAAATCATATTGATTGAGTTTACAAAATACAATTCAAATAATACAGGTAATTTCGTGACAATACAATTGTTTTTCATTGATTGTTAGTACCAGTATAGAGTCAGTAAGTTGCGCAAGAGTGCATTGCTGACTGTGTTCAATTAGCCATAGAGGACTAGTGCCTTTCTGATAAGCTATGTAATGGATTTAAGTGGTTTGGAGGATACCCTCAAGTCAGTCACAAGTTGAAAAATCAATGTGATGGAGGGTCTAGTGCCCTTAACATATATTCAATGTTGACTTGGAGTAAAGGTGACTCCGGTGCTCGTAATTCTATCACAGATGTGAAGTACAGGAAGGTTCCCTATATATATATATATATACGGCAGACAGTAAGTTGTTATGTAGATATAGTTAGGACCAAAGTTTTATAGGAAAAGCATTTTTTTGTTTTGCGAATAACTTTGGTGTCACTGGACGAATCTTGATGAACTTTTTGAAAAATGTCCTCTTTTTGGTTCAACTGCTGTGTTGAAAGTTTCGGGGTGATCTGTCAAGTGAGGGCCAAGAAAAACGGGAGGTGTGTCCTGCAGTAATCCCGGGCTGCCTTATCTTTGCCAGCATTACAGTGGGGCTCTTACCTCGTTTCCCTTCACCGCCACCGACGCTGCAGCCATCCTCCTCGAGTCGCGGGGACCACAACTCCCAAGCACCATAGCGGCGGAAGGCCGCCTTCGGCAGCAGCGCGCCAGGAGGCGTTTAAATTCGAGGACTTCCCCGGCAGAGCGGGTGTATCCTGCAGTAATCCCGGGCTGCCTTATCTTTGCCAGCATTACAGTGGGGCTCTTACCTCGTTTCCCTTCACCGCCACCGACGCTGCAGCCATCCTCCTCGAGTCGCGGGGACCACAACTCCCAAGCACCATAGCGGCGGAAGGCCGCCTTCGGCAGCAGCGCGCCAGGAGGCGTTTAAATTCGAGGACTTCCCCGGCAGAGCGGGTGTATCCTGCAGTAATCCCGGGCTGCCTTATCTTTGCCAGCATTACAGTGGGGCTCTTACCTCGTTTCCCTTCACCGCCACCGACGCTGCAGCCATCCTCCTCGAGTCGCGGGGACCACAACTCCCAAGCACCATAGCGGCGGAAGGCCGCCTTCGGCAGCAGCGCGCCAGGAGGCGTTTAAATTCGAGGACTTCCCCCGCGACGCAGGACGCGCGAGGGACAGCGCCGGGCTAAGCCCGGGCAAAGGGCGGGCCCTCTGTGGCCCTCAGAGGCCAGAAGAGTCTGGGCTGGGCCAGAGACGCTGCACCTGCAGGACTGCTGGTACATATAGTTAAGGTAGTGCCACTTGGCACACTATTCGTATTGTGTTTGGACTTTTTTAATAGGTCTTAAGTGTTTTTACATATATAACACCATCAGTGTATGGTGTAATTACTATTACAATTCAGTAAGCTTTGTTGTGGACTGTGTCTGTTGATAATATGTCTAAATTTAAGGCTCCTTCTGGGCCACGTACTTTGGATAACTATTTGGTCCAGAAGGTTAGCAAGATAAACTCTGAAAGACGACAGTCATTAGGGAAAAATATCTCTCCATTGCCGGAGACCCCTACTGGGGGATCACCAGTTTCTACTACATGGGATGTGAATAGTCAATCCAATATTATTAATTCGGATGTTGTGGAGGAGAGACTGCCCGATTCTGAACAAACCCCCTCCACTGTGGTAGAGTTAGGCAACTGCCCTGATAAGGTTTTACAATGTTCTCCTACCCCCGTAGCTCGGGCAATTAGAACATGTAGGAAAATCCCAAATAAGAAGGGGGGAATGCGTACTGTAAGAAAACGAGTAGCCTCACCCATAAAACAATTTGAAACTAACAAAATTGTTAAGTCTAACAAGGTTAGTTTAGATGATGATACAACAATTAACCTAGCGGATATTATCGAATCAAAGATTAGAGGCATTATAGACCCGCTGGTGTCAAAAATTGAGGAATTAACGCCAGAAGTTGCAAGATTGGGCGGATTGCTCAAAAAGGCCTTGGAAAAACCAGGAGGGGTAATTACTGCCACGACTGCCATAACTAGCAACAAATGTAAAGGTAATATACAGGGCGACCCTTCTATTAAGGCTATAGGCAGTAAAGAAAAAGTTAGTGTTAACCCCATAATACCTCATGTGTGTACTCATTCTGACAGTCAGGATTTGTCTGTTATAGAAAATAACAATGGATGGGAAGAAATTAATAGAAGGCATGTTATTAATCTCCCACCTGAGTGTGCACCTTACGTGGTGGTATTAACAAATGTACCACCACTTGATAATAGGGGTTATCAAGAAACACATGACTCTTTAAAAAATAAATGTCTATCCTGGCTGAATAGGCAATGCGGTTTCCCACTGAATTTCTCTGACAATGTTTTGACTACCAGGAGAGTTAAGTGGATAGGGAGTTCTAAGGAAAGCTCAAAGGGGGACTGTGTAATTGTAAATTTCAAACACCCACAACATGTTGCTACAGTCCTCCTAAGAGCCGCATCTCTCCCAATCTCCAATGTCAATGTAAGTGCCCGATCGCTAGGTTTCTTTTATAATCATCTTGATACCAATCCACGGGAAAGTACTAGTACTAGTCTTATTACCCACCCGCCCACCTATAGACCTTATTTTGGTATTCCCACACAAAATAGATTTCATGCCCTTAGCTCCCTGGACTCTAATGATTGACGTATACAAGAGAGGGAGATGTATCCAGCAAGGAAGGAGGGATCTGGCGGGGTTGACTGTGTTGATGAAACAATTCTCACGGTCATAGCACCCACGCCTACTCAGACTGAGGCAGAGAATGATCAGGAGGGTTTTGTGAATTTATGTAATTTGGGACAAACAATCGGGGTGGCCACTGTTGTCGAAGTTGTTTCAGGTTCTGTTAATAGGACTACTACCAGATTAGGCACATGTTCCAGACTGGTTTGCTGGAACGTGGCCGGTCTGAAATCTAAGGGAAGAGATCCTGGCTGGGAAACTTTTATTAATAAGTATGATATCTTATGTTTCCAAGAAACCTGGTGCAAAAGTGATGTTGATTTTGAGGGATTCGTGTCATATAATTTACCAGCACGAGGAGTGGGTCCGGGAAGAGCTAAGGAGGGTTTACTCACACTTGTATCGGTTCACCGCCAAATATTGGTGATAAAATATATACCGGTGGGTGATCTTGTTCAGTTGCTCTGGATCCGGGAAGGCAAAGAACGTAATATCCTACTGATCAATTATTACAACAATATTTTTGATAGCACTAGGGGAAGAATAATAACAGACTTGGCCAATGCTATCAATACTCTGAGTTTGGACTCCAATGTTGTATTTGATATTATTTGGTGTGGGGACTTTAATACCTCATTGTGTGAATTATTACCTCTAAAAGCCTGTGGGGTTACTAATAATGCCGGTTGGGAGGTTTCGCACTTTGGTCATGACACTTATGGGGAAATTTTGAATACATTAATGGGGTGCCATGACCTGGAAATTTTGGATTGTTGTAGGGATGAAAATGGACTGTCCATCCCCACATTCAAAAATTGGCGCTCCAACTCTGTGATTGACCACGTGCTAGTATCTTCTGGTATTGTCGACTGTTTTGCACCACTGGAAATCGAAATATCGGATACAAGTGACCACAATTGTATTATTGTGGCCATGACTTTGTGGGAGGAGATTGCTGGAGAGGTGGGGACCACAACCGACAATATAGAAGCTCACCGGGCTAATGGGGTAAGACTTGGGTGGGTAGGGGCGAAAGACTCCGAACTGACCTCATCTATAATAACGTGAATCTAGCAGACATTGTTTTTATTTTAGAAAATAGATTAGACCATGAGAGGGTCTTATCTTGTTTTATAGGGATCAACACTGTCATTAATGCGAAGTTTACTGGCCGTAATAGGGGCCGTCCAAGATTGGGACCTGTCTGGTTCGATCAAACCTGTTCTGCAGCGCTGACTAACCTTAAGCAGGCTTTAGCAATGAAGCCTAGGGATAAAAATTTAGTCACAACATTAAGGTTAGATTACAAAAACACCATTAAATCTAGGAAGGGGGCTCTTCAACAGCAAGCCTGGGACTCACTTAACCAAGCGGCAGATCTTTCTAATTGTGCGCTATTCTGGGCAACAGTTAACTCTCCATTCCTCAAGGAGACAAATATACCTGAGTTAACAGCAAATGTCTCTTGTGAAGGGTGGATCGCCCATTTTTCAACTATCTTTGACTCGGGTGAATCTATCATTGCCGGCTCATCTAGTTGGCCTATTTTACCACTTGAAATCTCTGTAGAAGAAGTTGAAAGGGGGATCAGGGCGAGTAAGGGCGGAAAGGCCCAAGGCCCCGATGGGGTCCCAATTGATGTTTATAAGGAAGCGCCTAAAGTCTGGGGTCCCCTGTTGGCTGTTGTTTTTAATGCCGCGGTTTGTACTGAACCCCCTCCGACCTGGGGGGAGTCTATTATTGTTCCAATATATAAAAAAGGATCCAGGTCTGATGCAAAAAACTATCGCCCTGTCTCCTTACTGGACTCCTCCGTAAAAGTTATGAGCAGGATTATGCTTATAAGATTGGAAGAATGGGCAGAACAGGAAGGTATCTTGGCAGATAGCCAATATGGTTTTAGGAAAGGCAGGGGTACGCTCGATCAATGCGTCAATTTAGAACTATTGATCGGGAAGTACAGTGATGCAAAACCTGGCCTCATTTATCTGTGTTTCGCTGACTTAAGCAGCGCTTTCGACATGGTTGACCACTCAATTTTGTGGTCAACCTTGTTGAATTTGGGAGCGCCAGAGGGCATAATATTCTTTCTTGCTAGGATGTATGAGAGATTAAAAACATGTGTACGTTTTGGCAGGAAGGGAGAATGTACCCCGAACTTTAGCGTTAAACGTGGAATAAGGCAGGGTTGTGTTTTAGCTCCTCTTTTATTTATTTTATTTATTAATGGAATTGATGTCATTTTAAAGGAAGTCAATGCAGATGCTCCTAAGATCAATGGTGTATCAGTGCCGGTGTTATTATACGCCGATGACGCTGTGTTATTTCCAGAACTCCTGTAGGATTGCAACGATGGACAGTTTTGACTCCTTTATTGATAACAGAAAATTAGTTATCAACAAAGGGAAAACGTACACCATAACCTGTGGCCCCAAGAAATTAAAACAGGCAACGAAAGGGTTTTTTATCAACAACGCAAAAGTACAGCAAGTGGACAAATTTTGCTATCTAGGTATAACCTTTTCTAGTGACAAAAAGTGGACTCATGAATTTAACAATATACGTAATAAAATGGCTAGAAATGCCCACGGAATTTTTAGATTTGCGGAGAAAATTGGGGATCGCAGGACTAGGGACATGATAAAAATTTATCAGGCCAGATGCGTAACAATTGCATTGTACGGGGCAGGAATCTGGGGTTACTGCTGCGCCCGTAATTTGTAGCTGGAAGAGAATTCCTTCCTTAAAAAACTTCTATGTTTACCCACATCGGCCTCTAACGCTCTGAGCCATCAGGAACTATCTGTGAATTACCTACTTGACCTTTTGTCCCTTAGGCCTTTGATGACCTGGAGGTCTATTTGGCTGAATGAGGAGAAGTCCTTCACTAGGTCTCTTATCCAGGACTGTTTGTGATTAGATAAAGTTGCAGCAATACCCTGGATCAAATATATTATTGTGTGTTTCTCAGATATTTTTAATTTGAACATTGTAATTGATCCCAATGCTGTTTTTTTGATCCCCAAAGTAGAGTTAAAAAGGGTTTTTCTGGCCTATGCAGAGAGTAAGAGGGCTGTTGCCGCTGGAACTCTGTCCACTGTTATGTTTTATAACAGATATTTATTTAAGGATGGATTCCCTGTCTATTTAACCATGGTCACTAGACCAACGCATAAATTTGTGCTAACAAGACTTAGATTTGGAATAGTGCACCATTTGGTGGCCCATCCAATAATGAAGAAACATCCATCAGGACCTTGTAGATGCGATGGGATCTCCAAGCAAAGCACAATGCACTTTATGCTATTCTGCAAGCTGTACTCTAATTTTCGTATTGTCCTGCTTAAACCAATGTTTGTCAAATATGGAACACGTATAGTTGAGCACGCAATGAAATTGATTTTTAATTTGCAATCTGCGGATGTATGTTTTTATACTGCAACTTTTTTAAACAAATGCATCAATTCCAGGAAAAATATGTGTTTTTAATTGTGTAAAATTCTAATTGTATTAACCAGTTAAAGTGATTTTAATGGATTCTCATGTTTGCTATAACTTGCCGTATTTTCATGTCATGATTGTGTATATGCTTTTATGGTCATTAATTTGTACCGAATAAAGCTTAATTGAATTAAACGGGAGGTGCCAAAATGCGTTTTACTCATGTTATGTCTATGGGGATTTTTCATTTTTTGAACATGACTACAGTCCGAGCCACTGAACGGAATGACAACAAATTTGGCAGAAAGCTATATATTGATCCTGAAAGTGTGCTTTTTGTGATTTGGTGTAAATGCGTTCAGTAATTTCAGAGATATTTCATAAGAAAATAGAGGGATCTGGGAGTTTAAAATCCTACTGAAATATGACTGCCAACACTTCCAAGAAGTGTTGGCAGCCTTCTTGGGACTCGGCTTGAAGCCGAGTCACACAAAAAAAGTAAAAAATAAAAAAAGGGTCAGGGTAGGAGTACCCTGACCACCAGATATGGTGAAGGGTTCCCACAGGAACCTCGCCATCCATTAAAAAGATAATTTATTTTCAATTTTGCTGGACATTCATGGGTGGATTTGCAGCAAAGTAGAAGTTGTAGAAAACAGAGCATGCTCCCATTCTTCTTTTAAAGGAAGCCCCCAGGTGGGCAAAATCCTGGGGCAAAATGAAAAAATAAAGGAAGTGGTGCATGGGGCCCCCCTCTTAAGGTTTAGTCAAAACCTGGGGACCACCATCTCCCCGGAGAATTTAAATTTAAACTATGTGGCGGGTGCCCCCAAAGCTCCCCTGTGCCCCAGGAACCACCACCTCCCCTGGGCATCTTTAATTATAAATGGGAGGCCTCTCTGACCTCCCCCTCCAGTCCATGGATGCCACCTCCTTTACAAGAAAAAATGCACAGGGCTGCAAGGACACCCCTCTGCAGCCAGAGGGCTGCCACCTACTGGGGCTTTAACCTTAATTAATGGGGGGGCCACACAGACCCCCCAAGCCCTGGGGGCCACCTCCTGCCTGGGGCTTTTGATTATTTGAAGGTGGGGGCTGTGTGGCCCCCTGCAGCCCTGGGAACCACCACCTCCCCAGGGCAACTTTAAAGAAAGGAGGGTGGCCATGTGGCCCCCTCCTGGAGATATATAATGGCCCTGTGGATCGCCACCCACAGAGGCGGCTCCTGCTATGTCCTGGGGGCACATTGCTGTTTGCTATGGATTGGCAGGAGCTTTACCGCTCCCACCAAGTGATAGCAAATGCTGCTCCGCTTTCAGCAAGTTTTGCCGAAAGAGGAGCAGAATTGCTTTTGGACAGAGGAAGATGCATGTTCAGCAGCTCCCTCTGTCCAAAAGTAATGCTGGCTCCCATAGGATGTGGGGAGCCAGCAGGGACTGCAGGGGCCTTGCGGCTCCCCCTGTGGTCCCCATCAGTGACAAGTGGGTGCCCTGGTGGGACCAGGGCACCCACGACTGTGGCCATGCCCGGAGATGGGGTCCCCAAGTGAGTGCAAGTGTTTTTAAGAGTTTTTGGGTGTTAAACATAGATAGCAACCTACTACAAAAGTATAATTAGTATACTAGGTGTGCTACTACTGAGTGATACTATTTCTAACATATATTATGAATGGCTATGTGACTGTATCCTTGTGTGTATGGTGTGTAAGTGGCTGTATGGGTATATAAGTGGATGTGTGAGTAGCTGTGTGGGTGAGTGAGATGCTGTGTGAGTGGCTGCATTGGTGAGTGAGTAGGTGTGTCATTGGCTGAATGGGTGAGTGAGTGGGTTTCTGAATGGTTGTATGAGTGAGTGACTTGGTATATAAGTGGCTGTATGAGTGAGTGAGTGGCTGTTTGAGTGGGTGTTTGGTTAAGTGAGTTGGTGTGTGAGTGGCTGTATTGGAGATTAAGTGTCTGTGTGAATGGCTGTATGGGTGAGTGAGCAGATATGTGTGTACTTGTATGGATGTGTGAATGGGTATGTAAGTGGTTGTGTGGGTGTGTGAATGAGTGCATGAGTGCTTTTATGGGTGAGTGAGTGGCTGTGTTGAGAGGGTGTATGAATGAGTGAGTGGGTATGTGAGTGACTGTGTAGGTAAATAAGTGGGTGTGTGAGTAGCTGTATGAGTGAGTGTGTGGCTATGTGAGTGGCTATATGGGTGAGTGGCTTGTATGAGTGGTTGTATGTGTGAGTAAATGGTTGTGTGAGTGGCTGTACGAGTGAGTGGGTGGGTGTATAAGGGCCTCTATGGAGGAGTGAGTAGGTATGTGAGTACTGGTATGAGTCTGTGAATGGGTATGTGAGTGGCTGTGAGGGTGTGTGAATGGGTGTTCAAGATGTTGTTCAGGGGTGTGAGTGGTTTTGTGGATGATGCAATCAGTGATTTCATTTGGGATGTCATCAGTGATGTCATTGACCATGTAAGGAGGGATATAATATGAGAAGTCATAAGCAGTGTATTGAGGGGGTGGAAGGGGTGGAAGTTATAGTTTGCTCAGGAAACTAAAACTGCTAAATTTTACTGGTTTTGTACGAGGGAAATCTCAGCCTAACTATAACGTCCCTATAACCTTCGTTTTTTCAGCAAATATATATATATATATATATGTATATATATATATATATATTCACTGAAAAAAACAAAGGTTACAGGGACGTTATTGTGTGTGTGACTGGGACGTTATTGTGTGTGTGAAACCTATGGTTTTTTAAGTGAATTTGCAAGGTTTTTTAAATGCTAATTCGTAACTATAATGTGTGTGAAACCTATGGTTTTTTCAGTGAATTTGTATGCTTTTTTAAATGCTAAGTTATGTATTTATTTATTTTTTTTTTTCAGGTTTTTCACCGTGCGCGCACCGTGAAATTATTATTATTTTTTTTAAATCGCGAGGTGCACCGTTTGCGCACCGTGCGCTTCGCGCACCGAGCACCCACGGGTCATAGTGCGTGCCGTGCACGCTGGGTGGCGCACCTCGCAATTTTTTTATTTTTTTTAAATTGCTTTTTTCTCCCTTGGGGGTCCTTCTGTGACCCTCTGACCACGGCTAGGGGGTCAGGAACTGTCCACTCTGCCCCCTTTTCACGTTCTCCACCTTTTTTTTTCACCCCCTCAGACTGCGAGAGAAAAAATGGCGGCCGACACTTCCTGGTTTCGACCGATTCGAATGTTTACCGACATCTAACAACCAATCAGAATTGCGCTCGCGCTCGGCAGGGTGCGCGCACCGTGCGCGCACGGTGCGCGCGTATAGATATTGATATGCTTTTAAATGCTATTTTCTCAGGAAATACTGAACAGATTTACACCAGACCTGCAAAAGGCACTTCCTTGACCTTATGGCTACCTCTCTGCCAAATTTCACGTAATTCTGTTCAGCCGTTTGGGCTGTAGCTGCGACTAAAGGTCCTATGGAAAAATGCATGGGGAAAACACGTTTTGGGACCCCCCCTTTTTCTCGGCCCCCGCTTGACGAATCTCCCCGAGACTTTCAGGGTAGGAGCTGAGCGAAGCGCCCCATTAGTTTTGAAAATTTCGGGAGGATTCGTCAACCGGCGCCAAAGTTATTCAAAATAGAATTTTGGGACTTCCTATGGAAACTAGGTTGTAACTATAACTATCTACTGGCGACCGCCAGTAGATAATATATATATATATAGTGTGCCTGTCTGTCAAAATTTTGTATCGCACTGAGGAAAGCGAAACTCTGAAACGCGTCTGCAAAAGTTTGACACGTCCTGTTAGTGCACCCGTGGAGCTGAAGTTGCTGTGTAACACACGGGTCCATCCCCGTGTTATCTGTGCACCCGCCGTGAGTTCGAACAACAGGCTTGTGATGGAAAGTTGGAGCATGCATATATATATATATATTATATATATATATATATATATATCACCACAAAACTCCTCCGAAAGAAAGAGCAGAGGCCGCAATGGGGGAAACTACGGAAACACCTTTATCCACATGAGCAGCGGCGAATGCATTTCGGCCCAGTCGGCCTTCATCAGCGTCCAAGGTGTTCAGGAGGCATTACAAACATCACTTGAAATATGTCCCGCCTCATGCTGATTGGTCATGGCTCGCTCCACCCCAAGTGTGTTCGCTCACCCAAAACAGGTCACGTATTTCTCATGAACTGCAAATCCCAGAATTCAGTTAAAATCCAGGTAGGTAATGCGGGGGCGTTTATCATACCTTGTGGTTGTGCGGGCTTTAGCGGGACAGTCCGTGATGTTTAAAACTTTTTCCCTGTGTGACTGCTTGAATTTTGGTGCCTCCTCTGGTCCCCACACCGCATCAACCCCCAGGCTCGGAAATCCTTTCGGCGGGGGCATGAATGGCAATCCATCCCACCCAGCGTGAAGTTGATAACTTCAACACCGCCCCATCTCCTTCCGAACACAGAGGTGGGCCTGGGACCATCCAATCCTTCAGAAAACACATAGTCTTTGCCATAGCAAGAGCCAATTTGCTAATAACTTTGGCATCATCTGACTAATCTTTCCGAAATTCTCCAAAACAAAGTCTATCCAGGTCAGCTCCTATCCTGAAAGTTTGGGGGTGATTCGTCAAGCGGGGGCTGAGAAAAAAGAGGGGTCCCAAAACGTGTTTTCCCCATGTCAATTTCCATAGGAAATTTTGCGATGAGCTACAGCCCGAACTGCTGAACAGAATTACCCAAATTTGGCTGAAAGGTAGAGCTTGGTTCAGAAAGTGACTTTTTTTTTAAATGGTGTAAATCCGTTCAGTAGTTTTTGAGAAATTCAAAGAATAAGAGTCAAAAAATCTATTTCCCATAGGTAAATTTGTGCAAGGCTAGAGCCGAAACTACTGAACGGAATTACCCCAAATTTGGCAAAAAGGTAGTGCTTGGATCAGAAAGCAACCTTTTTTTTTTAAATGGTGTTAATTCGTTCAGTAGTTGCTGAGAATTTAGGAAAATAAAAGTTTCAATATCTGGGTGGAGGCCAAGTCCCATGCACGAGCTTCACTGTGATTGGCTGTCAACACTCCAAACCAGGAGGTGCCGGCAGCCATCTTGTGACTCGGTAGCAGCAAATCACCAGAAAACAGAGAAACAAAGGTATAAAACAAGAGAAGGGGGCAGGGTAGAAACACCCTGACCCCCTAGGCCTGCTCAGGGGGTCCCAGAAGGACCCTCAGGGCCAAAGAAAGCTTTAAAAAAAATATATCAGCGGAATTCGCGCTGGGGTCACGGGTTCCCGTGTTTTATTTTAAGGAGACCCCAGGGTGAGCTTAGGTCCCGGGAGCATTTCTTAAAAAAAATTAGCGGGGGCTTGCTCGGGCTGCAGGGGCCCGCTGGGGTCCCCGCAGACCCGGGGCTTCACTCATGTTGGGAGGGGGCTGCGCCGCTCCCCTCCTGGAGACCTCCATGTGCTTATAACTAGCGTCGTTTGACGAATCTTTACTACATTTTCCAGAAAGTTTCTCGTTTTCGATCAGCTTGTATCTTGAAAGTTTAGGGGTGTATTGAGGACGTACAAGTGTTGGGAGGGGGGTTGCGCGGCTGCCCTCCTGGAGCCCTCCATGTGCTTATAACTTTGGTGTCGTTTGACGAATCTTTACTACATTTTTCAGAAAGTTTCTCTTTTTTGATCAGCTCGTATCTTGGAAGTTTAGGGGTGTATTGAGGACCTACAAGGTTGGTTGTTGATTGAAAGCAAGTTTATTGCAAGATATTTGCACTCACGACCGGAGCCATCGAGCTGCGAAGGCATATTACAGGGTGATTGGTCAAGGGGGGGCTGAGGAAAAAGGGGGGTCAGAAAAAGTGTTTTCTCAGTGCATTTTCCATAGGAAACTTTAGACAAGGCTATAGGTCAAACTGCTTAACAGAATTACGCCAAATTTGACAGGGAGAATGTTCTTGGTCCAGAAAGTGCGCTTTTGTTGAAATGGTGTAAATCCTTTCAGTAGTTTTTGAGATATTAAAGGAAAAAAATATATATATATCTGGACGGTGCCTAACTCCCGAGCATGAGCTTGCCTCTGATTGGCTGCTAACACTTCAAACCAGGAAGTGTTAGCAGCCATCTTGTGCCTCGCATTGAGTAAAAATATAAAAGAAAGGTCCCGGGGGCAATTTAATATACCGAGCTCTGTCTGTGCGAGATACTTCTTTCACGCTGCGTCTCCCTACATCAGCAGGTAGCGCACCCTTTTCCCCCATCAACAGCATACCTCCAACAACATTCTTGGTCCCGCTAATCTCCCTGGGCAAACAACTTGTCGGCTCACAGCTCTTCGGGAGCGAGTTCTCGGGCCCACAGTTATATCTGTGAAGCCAAGACTGGAAATATACCGCAGGTCTCTCTCTGCGAGATACCCTGTTCACGCTTCCTCTCCCCACATCACTGTTCCTCAGCTATCCCTTTGGAAGCCGACGGCCCGCACCTTTCCCTATACCAGTCGCCCCTCAGGTGTTCCTCTGTGAGCTGGCCCGCAGCTCTCCCTATGCGAACTGACGGGCTGCAGTTCTCCCTCTATGAGCCTGCCAGTCAGCTTGCAGCTCTTCATCTACGAGCCAGCCCGCCGGCTTGTAAGTCTCTGAGAACAGATGCAATGGAGGCAACGATCATGCAGGTCGGACACCCAACACTGCTCCAACATCCCCCAGCAGGAGCTCCTTGTCCGCCATCCCTCCTCACCCCCACCCCCCACAAACAAATGTGATAGTCATGTTAGGTTGGACAAATAAGAATCTTAGTCATGTATGGATTTACATATAAAACATTTTATTTAGAAAAAACAACAACAAATAAAACTATGTACAGCCATGTCGTGTCATCGCTGGACCATTTGTGAGTCACAGCCTGCAAGACAAAAAGAAAGATAAGTTGGTGCGTCATGCGTCCAGCAAAGGAGAAAGAGAGAAAGAGTGAGGGAGAGAGAGAGAGGAAGAGAGAGAAAGAAAGAAATAATGAGAGAGGAAGACAAAGAAAGAAAGAGTGAGAGAGAGAGAGAAAGAAAGAGAGAAAGAGTGAGATACAAGGAAGAGAGAAACAGTGTGAGAGAGAGGAAGAGAGAGAGAGAAAGAGTGAGAGAGAGGAAGAGAGAGAGAGAAACAGTGAGAGAGGAAGAGAGACAGAAGGAGTGAGAAAGAAGAGAGAAAGACTGAGAGAGAGGAAGACAGAGAAAGAGTGAGAGAGAGAGGAAGACAGAGATAGTGAGAGAGAGAGAGAAGGAGTAAGATACAAGGAAAAGAGAGAGGTAGAAACAGTGTGAGAGAGGAAGAGAGAGAGAAAGAGTGAGAGTGAGAGAGAGGAAGAGAGAAAGAGTGAGAGAGAGGAAGAGAGAGAAAGAAAGAATGAGAGAGAGGAAGAGACAGAGAAAGAGAAAGTGTGAGAGAGAGAAAGGAAGAGATGGAGAGTTGACACTGGAGAAAATCTTCGCAGCTCACCTTTGTGCCACAGTGTATCTCCAACCACGTGCCAGGATATAGTACACCCTCAAGTTTAGTCATCTGAAAGATAGTATAGAATTAGTAATTGCAGAGTACATACAACTGCATACGCCTAATTCTCTATTTTGGCAATGCACACTCAGGCTGCTGCAGCACATTCACTCCCATTGCTCAGAGGTGTCTGTGCGCTCAGGCTGCTGCACACTATCCACTCCCACCACCCAGAGGTGACTGCCCGCTAATGTGTAAAGAAGCCTCCATGCTCACCTTCCGCCACCGGCGTGTGTGTGAGAGGGTGCACCATGCGTCGAAGCAACTTTCTGATGCGTTGTCAGGATGGCCACGCATCATTGCAGGTTCTACACGCGTTCAGCTGTGGTGGTGTTGGGGGGGACGTCCATTTGTGAATCACAGCCTGTTAGATAAAAAGCAAGATATGATTGTGCGTCATGCGTCCATCAAAGAAGAGAGAAAGAGAGAGAGAAAGAAATAGTGACAAGAAGACAGAGAGAACAAGAAAGAAAGAGTGAGAGGAAGACAGAGAGAAACAGAGGAAGTGAGAAGAAGAGAGAGTGAAAAGGAAAGAAAGAGTGAGAGGAAGACAGAGAGAAACAATGAGAGAGAGGAAGACAGAGAGAGAAAGAATGAGAGAGAGGAAGAGAGAGAGAGAGAAAGAGCGAGAGAAAGGAAGAGAGAGAGAGAAAGAGTGAGAGTGAGGAAGAGAGAAAGAGTGAGAGAGAGGAAGACAGAGAAAGAGAGAAAGAACAAAAGAGTGAGATACAAGGAAGAGAGAGACAGTGTAATAGAGGAAGAGTGAGAGAAACAGTGTGAGAGAGAGAAAGGAAGAGATAGAAAGAGAGAGAGAAAGAAAGAGTATGAGTGACAGAAAGTAAGAGATAGAGAGGGAGAGTGAGTGTTGACACTGTGGAGAAAATCCTCACAGCTCACCTTTCTGCCACCGTTGTGTCTCCAACCACATGCCGGGTTATAGGGCAGCCCTCAAGCTTAGCCATCTGAAACATAGTATGGAATCAGAAATGGATGAGTACATACAAGTGCATAATTTGTGAATCATAGCCTGCAAGACAAAAAGAAAGATAAGATGGTGCGTCATGCGTCCAGCAAAGAAGAGAGAGAGAGAGAGAGAAAGAGTGAGAGAGAGAGAAAGAAAGAAAGAGTGAGAGAGAGAGGAAGACAGAGAAAGAGAAAAAGAGTGAGAGAGAGAAAGAGAGAAAGAGTGAGATACAAGGAAGAAAGAAAGAGAGAAACAGTGTGAGAGAGAGGAAAAGAGAGAAAGAAAGAATGAGAGAGAGAGAGGAAGAGACAGAGAAAGAGAGATAGAGAGTGAGTGAGAGAGAGAAAGAAAGAGTTAGAGAGTGAGAAAGCGAGAAAGAGTGTGAGTGACAGAAAGGAATAGATGGAGAGGGAGAGTGAGTGTGACACTGTGGAGAAAATCCTCACAGCTCACCTTTCTGCCACCGGTGTGTCTCCAACCACGTGCTGGGATATAGGGCAGCCCTCAAGCATAGTCATCTGAAACATAGTATGGGATCAGTAATGGATGAGTACATACAACTAAGGGTGGGCAGAATTTGCGAAATTGACTTTTGCAAATTACCGCGAAATTGCGCAAAATCTCCGCGAGCACGCGGAACTTTCGCGAAGATTGCTTTTCTCGCCCGTTCGTGATGTGTTTTTGCGTGCTCCCGGGGAAATATATCTCCATCTTGCCCATGCGGTCGCTAATTGGTGCGGCCATCTTGCTCGCGATGCTTATTTCCTGTTCCGGGTCGAATTACGTGTTCGCGATCGCAATGACGTGATCGCGATCGCAAACACTCGCGGGATAGCGCGACCGGCTACCAACAATCCAACATCTCGTGGCGCACGCGAACGGATAGGGAAACTCATCGGCGAATGCAGGGACCCGGTAAGTTGCGACCGCACACGCGAGAACGCATTTTTAAAGCGTGAACAAGAAAAATACTTCAGTTTCACGTCAGATTGCGAAAGTTTTGACATTTTCGCGCTCTCAGCGGAACGCGAAAATGTCAAAATATCGCAAATTCCGCTGGCGGAACGAAATTGAACGCCCAGGCCTACGTACAACTGCGCATGCCGCAATCGCTGTCCCAACTTTGTGTGTCCAGGCTAGTGTACCCCATCCACTTCCACTGCCCAGAGGTGTGTACTCGCTGCTGAACACCCAGGCTGCTGCACCCCATCCACTCCCACTGCCCAGAGGTGTATGACAGCCGCTGCTCACCCAGGCTGCTGCACCCCATGCACTCCGACTACCCAGAGGTGACTGCGTGCCACTGCGCACCCAGACTGCTGCACCCCATCGACTCCCACTGCTCGGAGGTGACTGCCCGCCACTGCGCAAACAAGCCTCTCTGCTCACCTTACACCACCAGCGTGTGTCGAAGAGGGTCCACCACATGTCGAAAAAACCTCCTCACCAGTTGTGTACACACTGTGAAGCAGAGCTCACAATTCAGATTGAGTGTTGATCGTAGGATGGCCACGCATAATCGCAGGCCTGCAAGACAAAAAGCAAGATAAGATTGTGCGTCATGCATCCACCAAAGCAGCGAGAAAGAGAGATAGAGAGAGAGAGAAAGAAAGAGTGAGAGGAAAACAGAGAGAAAAAGAAAGAAAGAGTGAGAGAGACGCAGAGAGAGAGAAACAGTGAGAGATAGGAAGAGAGAGAACGAGTGTGAGAAACAGGAAGAGAGAGAGAAAGAGAGAAACAGTGTGAGAAGAAGAGAGAGAGAAAGAGTGTGAAGGAGAGAAAGGAAGAGATGAAGAGGGACAGTGAGTGCTCATACTGTTGAAAAAACCCTCACAGCTCACCTTAACGCCACCGCTGTGTCTCCAAACATGTGCCGGGACCTAGTGGAGCCCTCAAGCTCCTACATCTGAAACATAGTACAGAATTAGTAATGGGAGAGTTTACGCGACTGTGTACGCCTAAATTGATGTGCCGCCTCTGTGTATCCACTCCCGCTGCCCAGACGTATTTGCCCACCACTGCGCGCCCAGTCCTCAGTGCTCACCTTTTCGCGGGCAGGTCACCCTCCACATCATGCAGTCCAGCTCAGCAGGCCAACAGGTCTCACATTTGGGGCTGCGTCTTAATTTTGCCCTGGCAGAGGACATACTAGTGCACCGATCATCATCGCAGGTTGCACACCCGCTCAGTCCTTGCAGTGCCACTAACTCAGTGACCAGTGAGGCCACGCACGTGGTGGTAGGCCTTCCTGTTCGGTGGCTCAGGCCTACTTGAGGTGTCCGGAGCACCGGGACGGGCCATGACAGTGCATGCAGTGGGAGCAACTCTAAAATGGCGTAGAGCACGTGTGTCTGGTCTTTTTTATTGGTAAGGTCATGTGTCCTGTGACGCCTGTGCTGGATGGGTGTGGTGTGGGTGTATACCAGCCGTGAGGGAGTGGCTGTGGCATAATGATAACTAGACCTGTGATCAGCAGATCACTACAATGAAAATCTGGGCCATGTAGCATTGTTGTCCTTCCCTGTAAGCGTAAGCAGAGTGGGCTGGCCTGGCATATGCCAGTCCTGCGTGAGGCTGTGAAGAGTGACTCCGGAGCTATCGGCGTGGCTCCATTGTGAGCTCTATGAGGAATCAACTGATGTGTCACTGTTGCCAGATTGGGCTAGATCACGCACAATTGGGCTATATTTTTCCTGGTTGTGCGGTAAAATTTTGGTTTGTGCTAGTTGCCAGATTATAAATATATATACAGCGCTCCAGCAAACTAGTATATTAAAGCGCTTTATTAGACAAATATTTACTTGGAAGTCTGCTACAACATCAATTCCAATGCATTCTCCACCTGCTTGACGATGTCCCTACCCTCCTTCCTTAAAGTAGCAATATTGACTACTTTGGACTACTTTTTGGTTGTCTTTGGGGTAGAGAATGCTTTACAAACCTGGCAACACTGGCATGCGGGTGTTCTTGTTGTAGTGCTGCCGTCACCCGGGTCGCAAGCGTCAATGTGTCACTCTGTGAGCCAAGTCCCACAACATGGCCAACATGGAAGCTCCGGGGAATCACTGACCCTACATTCATCCATAGTTTCACACAAGAAAGATGGTGGACATGACACATCTGTGTGGATGTGAATGTTTATTGCACATTCAGTGGAGTATTGCAGCTGTAGCAATACTGGGCCATGCAAAGTCCAAAATTCAGTTTTTGAGACATGGAGGGCAGCCAATTAGAGACAATCTTGTTGTCGGAGTTAGGCTGCACCAACATATGTACTTATACAATCACTCGGCCAATCCCCACGCTCTTATAAATTAACTATACACTCTCCTTGCAGTACTCTAATCATCCAGTTTCTACGTAAGTACTTGTACAATGACCGAGACAAAGTTACATAACCAAAGTTTTCTCCCACTGTCAAAGGTAAGTTGGTTGCATACGCTGTCCAGAGCACAATGTAATGTGGTAGGGCACAGGGGCAGCATGTTGCATACATAATGAACACATGGACACAGATAGATAGTGTAACTGGGTACAGGCACGTGTGCTCGACTCCTTTTTATTACCAGGGTCACATGTCCAGTGACGTCTGTGCTGGATGCTTGTGGTGTGAGTGTAAGCCAGCCCTCTGTGAATGGTTGGTGCTGGCAACAAGTAGAACAGTAATCACTGGATCAGACACAGACATTCAATCATAAACGGTCAATGATTTGTGTAGGGGCACCAGATGTGAAATAATACACAAAATATTCTATTGTAAAGGGTCCATGACTTGTACACTGAGGTAGGGGCACCAGATGTGAAATTATACAGAAAATATTGTATCATAAAGGGTCCATGAGTTGTGCTGCACTGAGATAGGGGCATTAGAAGCCTTCAGCGTTTGCGCAGCCAGCGATGATGCGTGGTCCGGGCGGGCCGCACTTGGAGCAATGTCTTTTGCCTACTTGTGAGAAAGTGGCTCTGTATATACTGTTCCTTAATAGGTACAGGGTGTACAGAGTCCACAGTCCCCCAGAGGCTGATAGAGGTCAAAGTTAGGTATGACCTTACTCTCAAAAGTGGTAGCTTGGTCGAGCAGTAAGGCAGTACCAGAGGACAGTGTAAAGCATTTATTGTACACACTCAGTCAGCAAATGGTTTCACACACTCAATAACTGAACTCTAGGCCAATGGTTTATATATATAAAATATATGCTTGTTTTATTTTTAGAACCACAAAGGGGATAAAAATATACTTTCTCAGAATGAGACGGTGAATATAAATACTTTTGTCTTAAGCAATAAATTTTTGTAAACAGTTACAGTTGGTTGCAATAAACAATCCTATTTCCTAAACATAACAATGCATTGAGCTCAATGGTAAATTCAGGTTATTTGTAATAAATTGCATTTCAGATTACTTTTGGAATTCCAGGTCTGGCTCCTAGATCCAGCTCTGGGTCAGTATTCAGAATCAAGTGATGAAAGTCGACTTAATAACTGTAATGATTTTTAAATAATATTTAGCTATTTCAAAAGTTAGCACTTAGAAAATATTTCAAAGAAAACATTCAATGGATCTCTATGGCAAGAAATTCAAATTGCAGGTAGAGTACTTTATCGTTACTTTAGTAATCCAGGACTGGGTACCTAGACCCAGGACTGGGGTCCTTATCAAAAACAGGTAAGTAATTTCGTTTGCAGAAATGGTACGATTTTAAAAGAATATTTCAAATTTGCAAAAATAGACACTTAGAAGAAATTTCACAGAAAAGCAGACAATGGTTTCCTATGGGAGAAAAATGAGTTAGAGGTAAGTATAGTTGTGGACACTTTTCAGAGTCAGGGCTGGGCACCAAGATCCAGCACTGGGAGCTCACCTAGGAGCAGGTGAGTAAATTCGTTTTTGTCACTTGGCTGATTTTTGGTGAATATTTGCAGTTTTGAAAAGTTCACACTTAGAAGATTTTTGAAGAAAAAGCCAGTCAATGTTACCCTATGAGGAAAATGAAGTTAGCGGTTTAAGGGTAAGTACTCGACTGGCAGAGTTGAAATTCCGGGCATAGACTCAGGGGTCCCCCAGTGTCAGGTAGGTACAGTTGGTTCACCCTCAGCGGTTTCAGGACGGCCGGGTGCAGAGAGAGTTAGGCCCAATGTTATCCTATGAGGGTTAGGGGGGCCTTGGTTGGGGGCTGCTGTCTGGCAAGCCACGCGGCTGTGGGAGCTGGGCTCCTGGTCACTTACTCAGGGCAAGTGGGGAAGTAAGTTAGTGTAGAGAGTGCACTGCCAGGGCCACTCGGGCGGCTGGGTGCAGGGTGCTTTTGAGCCTTCGGGCGCTCAATGGAAATCAATGGGAATGTTCCGGTTTGGAAAAAGGCTGCAAGCTCGGGGACGAGGATGCTTCAGGTGCCACCACCACTTCGAGAGGTAAGTTGGGTAGTTGTAGGTTAGGTGGGTACCCCGGGATTGGGCACAGGGGGCCGCAGGGCGCCGGGTGCAGGGGTGCCTTTTGATGTCGGAAATCTTACCCTCTTGTTGATCGCGGTTGGGGTGGCACTCTGTTCTGAGGCTGCAGACTTCTTCCGGAATGTCGAG
The DNA here is from genome assembly GCF_964204655.1 of Triturus cristatus. Lineage (NCBI taxonomy): Eukaryota > Metazoa > Chordata > Amphibia > Caudata > Salamandridae > Triturus > Triturus cristatus. Next base: position 606,727,026 of record NC_140594.1, read on the forward strand.
GGGGGTCCTTGGGTGCCGGAATCGGGGTCACAGTCACCGTGGGGTCGTCCTCAGGGTCTTTGTCCACTCCGGCACTGGCCAGGCTTGGCTGGTGCAGAGTGGGTTGGGTCCGCGGTTCCGGGCTGCTGCCAGGGGTTAAAAATAGGTTTCTTGAGTAGAGCCTCTACTCATGGGAGTCCCAGGGGCTTAGAGCCAAAAGGTAGCCAGGTCCTCCGGGGTTGGTGAGGTTGCTGGCCACGAGAGATGCCGCGCTGGTGCAGGTTCGAGAGTCGACAGGCTGGTAGGGCTGGGGCCAAAGCAGTTGGTGTCTTCTTCTCTTTTTAGCAGCTGCAGGGCAGTTCCTTGTTCTTCTTGCTCTTCTTGTAGTTTTCTATCTGGAATCTGAGGAAGGAAGGTTCAGGGTGCCCCTAAATACTAGATTTAGGGGCGTTACAGGTAGGTGAAGGCCAGGGACCAATGGGTCCTTGTCCTGGGGTGGGTACACCCCCTATCCTGCCTCTCTCCTGTGGGAGGGGGGCAGTAGCCTAATCCTGATAGGGTAGGGCCCCCCATCTTCAAGATGGCGATAGCCCGGAGATGTGTTTCACCTCGCCTCCCCCACCTGAGGGGTGGGGTGGGCAGGCTGGCACATTCCCTGTCCTTGTATGGTGTTTCCGGCCAGCTTCCCTCCAGAGTGGGGGGTTGCAGAGGCCTGGGGAATCTCCAAGAGGCGGCATGCCTTTGAAGCTTCCCTTGGCTCATCCTGGGGGAGGAGATTTATCACCTCCCCCAGGACGGGTATTGTTGCAGGCCCGGGAGAGCAGGGGCTCTCCCACCCAGGGGTCCAGCAACGTGTCTGCTGTGTGGCAGCCTGGGCAGCCTCAGAGCAGACGTGGATTGTAGGTTAGCTGTAAGGGGGCATCTCTAAGATGCCCTCTGGGGTGCCTAGTACATTAAATCCCACACTGGCATCAGTGTGGGTTTAATGTGCTGAGAAGTTTGATACCAAACTTCCCAGTCTTCAGTGTTGCCATTATGATGCTGTGGAGCTCGTGTTTGACGAGCTCTCAGCACCATGTACTCGTACATGGCAGCACTGTACTTACAGTGCCCAGGAATGGACCTGGGTACTGTAGGGGCACAGGGCTCCTGCTCCTGTGCCCACACCATAGGAATAAGGCACCCAGCCAGAGGGGTGGCTGACATATGCCTTGGCAGTGTAGGTGATGGGCATGGCACACAGAGATGTGTGCCATGTCGACTCTTTGTTTTGTCCTGCACCCAGACACTCAGCCTGCAAAGGCAGTGTGTGTGTGTAAGGGCACAGGGCCTCTAAGGATGGCACAATGAGTGCTGCAGCCCTTAGAGGCCTTCCCTGGTCACAAGGCCCTGGGTACCTAGGGTACCATTTACTAGGGGCTGACATGTGGCCAGGGTTTGCCAATTGGGAGTTTTGTATTTTAGGGAAGGAATGCAGGCCCTGGGCACCTGATTGGCAGGAGCCCAGGGCACAGCAAGGAAAAGTGCATCAGCTATTAGGCAAAAAGGGGGGGGGGTTACTGCAACAGAAACCCACTTTCTCACACAAGCCCCCTCCAGCCCAAAGGCCAGGAGATTTCTGCCAAAGCTGGGAGAGTCTACCTAGTCTTTCAGGCGAGGAAGAGTTGGGGAAGTGGTTTGAAAGTTGCAAGGCCTACTCTGCCTTACATCCTTCTGCCTAGGTCAGTCCCTTTGGGGAGCAGGCCTGTCTTATTAGTTTCAGGACCTAACTCCCAAGGCTCCTCTCCTTGTCTTTTACTGTCCTTGTCCCATCTTTCTATTTTGGGTTTAGAGGTTTATACCTCGGAAGTTTCTAACTTAGCCAGGGCTAGGCCCAGCTTACCCACAGAGGCTACCCACAGCTTGAGCAACCCCACCATGACCAATAAGGTCAGGGGGCCTGACTTGCTATTTGGCAGGGGGTTAGGCCACCATGCCAAGGTTAGGGCTGCCATGAAGGCTAACACCCAGCAGAGGCTGCTGACAGCTGTCAGTGCCCAGAACCACACCTTTAGCTCCTGACTGGCAAGGGAGGGAGCTATTTTATAGTTCTCTTTGGGTCCTGGCTGTTGGTCTGTTTGAGGATAGGGGGTCCCTACTCTTGGTAGGGAACACCCCTTCTCCACCCTTTGTTCTGTTACCTGAGGAGCCACTAATTCAGACTGGACAGTTGCCTGACTAGTCAGGTCTTGTTGTTGGCTAGGGGGGGGCTTTACCAGTGCCATTGTGGGAGTTTTCCCTTACTGGGATAGAATCTCCCTGGCTCTCTGGAACTGTGGCTAACAGTTGCCCACCTTTCCTACCCTGTTTCTTCTCACTCTTTTGGGACTCAGCTGCACTGACTGCAGGTTGAGCCCCCACAGGTTCTTTGGGCGAGGCCTGGCATTGGGCCAGCACCTCTCTTTGTCTCAGTTCCACATCTAAGTGATCATTCCCCAAGAGACAATCAAGGGGGAGGTTTTTACTGACTATCACTTTTCTCCATCTAAGGGACCCAGCTGTGGCTAGGGGCACTATAGCCACAGGCCTAACAGTGACTCCCCCTGGGACAGTTCTTACCCTTCTTGTTTCCCCTGGGACATATTGGTGTGGGAATACCAACCTGTCATGTACCACAGTGTGACTGGCACAGGTATCTCTCAGGGCAGTGGCTGGGATTCCATTCACCAGTAGGTGGTGGAAGTGTCTACTTCCTTCTGGGATCTCCAGCTTGCTTCTTGGGCCCATTCCCCAGTTGAAAGCTAGGAGGACTTCCTCATCTGAGGACCCACCCTCCCAGGCTACACTGGCAACCCCTGGGGCTACACTAGTCACCCCTGGAGCTGTACTAGGAACCTTATTTTTAGGACAGCTAGAGTCCTGGGTGTGGTGTCCAGCCTTCTGACAGTTAAAACACCATATTCTGTTGGGATCCCAATTCTTACCTTGGTACCCTGGTTTAGTTTGTGAGGTGTCTTTGGGCCCACCCTCCTGGTCAGGTTTTTGGGGGGCTACCTGGGACTCCTTTCTTTTATCCACAAGGGGTTCACTCTCTTTCTTCTGGGGAGGCTTTGGGACCCCTTGGTTTTGGTCCCTCCCAGTGGACGTCCTAGTCACCCTAGTCTTGACCCAGTGGTCTGCCTTTTTTCCCAATTCTTGGGGGGATTTTAGACCTAGGTCTACCAAATGCTGATGCAACTTTTCATTTGTGCAGTTACTCAAAATATGTTCCTTCATGAATAAATTGTACAATCCAGTAAAATCCTGCACACCATGTCCAGCTAACCAACCATCCAGTGTCTTCACTGAGAAATCTACAAAATCAATCCAGGACTGGGTCTGGGTTTTGTGAGCCCCCCTGAATCTAATTCTATACTCCTCAGTGGTGAATCCAAATCCCTCAATCAGAGCTTTCTTCATGAGGTCATAGGATCCTGCTTCTGGCCCAGAGAGGGTCAGAAGCCTGTCTCTGCAGTTACCAGAGAACAGTTCCCACAGGAGTGCCCCCCAGAGAGGTTTCTTTACTTTCCTGATATCACAAGCCCTCTCAAAGGCTGTGCACCATTTGGTGATATCATCACCTTCCTCAAATTTAGGGACAATCCCTTTGGGGATTTTAGGGTCAGAAGTTGCCTCCCTATCCTCGTTTGTATTATTGCTGCCACCATTGATGGGTGCTAAACCCATCTCTCTCCTTTCCTTTTCTAGAGCCAGGAGCCTGGACTCTAGATCTAATCTTTTGGCCAGCCTCACAAGGCTGTCCTCTTCACTGGGGGGTCCCCCAGTGTTGTCTCTGGGACCAGAGCCACCTGTGTGGTCTCTAGGTGCCCAGATGCTAATTCTTGAGTTGGAGGGTATGGGTGCCATCTCCTCCCTAGGGAATAGTAGGGGGAGGTTGTTGTCCACCTCCCCTGTTTCCCTTTCCTCATCTGACTGGCCATCACCATGTTCAGATGGGTGGTCTTTAGCATACTCAGCCAGGAGCTCCTGGAGCCCTTGTTTGGTTGGATGCAGACCCATTTGTAAATTTTTGAGTTTACATAAGGACCTCAATTCCTTGAAAGACAAGTGTAAGTAAGGTGTGAGGTCGAGCTCCTCCACCAGGTCCATGTTATTATTATCACTAATAGCTGGGTTTGTTTGAGGTATTCTAACCTGACAGTTCTAACCCTCTACCCTGACTATAGTGACTTTTATTTTTCTAAAATTCTAATGGGACTTAAGCAAGGCCCTAGCAAGACTTTTAGTAATTTTGGAAAACCCAATCAGAATTCTAAAGGCAATTTTGAAGAGTTCTGTCGTGTGATCAGATGGTAACCAAGTAGTCCAACAAATGCAAGTTTGTATCCCACCGCTGATCCACCAATGTGAGAAAGTGGCTCTGTATATACTGTTCCTTAATAGGTACAGGGTGTACAGAGTCCACAGTCCCCCAGAGGCTGATAGAGGTCAAAGTTAGGTATGACCTTACTCTCAAAAGTGGTAGCTTGGTCGAGCAGTAAGGCAGTACCAGAGGACAGTGTAAAGCATTTATTGTACACACTCAGTCAGCAAATGGTTTCACACACTCAATAACTGAACTCTAGGCCAATGGTTTATATATATAAAATATATGCTTGTTTTATTTTTAGAACCACAAAGGGGATTAAAATATACTTTCTCAGAATGAGAGGGTGAATATAAATACTATTGTCTTAAGCAATACATTTTTGTAAACAGTTACAGTTGGTTGCAATAAACAATCCTATTTCCTAAACATAACAATGCATTGAGCTCAATGGTAAATTCAGGTTATTTGTAATAAATTGCATTTCAGATTACTTTTGGAATTCCAGGTCTGGCTCCTAGATCCAGCTCTGGGTCAGTATTCAGAATCAAGTGATGAAAGTCGACTTAATAACTGTAATGATTTTTAAATAATATTTAGCTATTTCAAAAGTTAGCACTTAGAAAATATTTCAAAGAAAACATTCAATGGATCTCTATGGCAAGAAATTCAAATTGCAGGTAGAGTACTTTATCGTTACTTTAGTAATCCAGGACTGGGTACCTAGACCCAGGACTGGGGTCCTTATCAAAAACAGGTAAGTAATTTCGTTTGCAGAAATGGTACGATTTTAAAAGAATATTTCAAATTTGCAAAAATAGACACTTAGAAGAAATTTCACAGAAAAGCAGACAATGGTTTCCTATGGGAGAAAAATGAGTTAGAGGTAAGTATAGTTGTGGACACTTTTCAGAGTCAGGGCTGGGCACCAAGATCCAGCACTGGGAGCTCACCTAGGAGCAGGTGAGTTAATTCGTTTTTGTCACTTGGCTGATTTTTGGTGAATATTTGCAGTTTTGAAAAGTTCACACTTAGAAGATTTTTGAAGAAAAAGCCAGTCAATGTTACCCTATGAGGAAAATGAAGTTAGCGGTTTAAGGGTAAGTACTCGACTGGCAGAGTTGAAATTCCGGGCATAGACTCAGGGGTCCCCCAGTGTCAGGTAGGTACAGTTGGTTCACCCTCAGCGGTTTCAGGACGGCCGGGTGCAGAGAGAGTTAGGCCCAATGTTATCCTATGAGGGATAGGGGGGCCTTGGTTGGTGGCTGCTGTCTGGCAAGCCACGCGGCTGTGGGAGCTGGGCTCCTGGTCACTTACTCAGGGCAAGTGGGGAAGTAAGTTAGTGTAGAGAGTGCACTGCCAGGGCCACTCAGGCGGCTGGGTGCAGGGTGCTTTTGAGCCTTCGGGCGCTCAATGGAAATCAATGGGAATGTTCCGGTTTGGAAAAAGGCTGCAAGCTCGGGGACGAGGATGCTTCAGGTGCCACCACCACTTCGAGAGGTAAGTTGGGTAGTTGTAGGTTAGGTGGGTACCCCGGGATTGGGCACAGGGGGCCGCAGGGCGCCGGGTGCAGGGGTGCCTTTTGATGTCGGAAATCTTACCCTCTTGTTGATCGCGGTTGGGGTGGCACTCTGTTCTGAGGCTGCAAGCTTCTCCCGGAATGTCGAGGGGGGTCCTTGGGTTCCGGACTCGGGGTCACAGTCGCCGTGGGGTCGTCCTCAGGGTCTTTGTCCACTCCGGCACTGGCCAGGCTTGGCTGGTGCAGAGTGGGTTGGGTCTGCGGTTCCGGGCTGCTGCCAGGGGTTAAAAATAGGTTTCTTGAGTAGAGCCTCTACTCATGGGAATCCCAGGGGCTTAGAGCCAAAAGGTAGCCAGGTCCTCCGGGGTTGGTGAGGTTGCTGGCCACGAGAGATGCCGCGCTGGTGCAGGTTCGAGAGTCGACAGGCCGGTAGGGCTGGGGCCAAAGCAGTTGGTGTCTTCTTCTCTTTTTAGCAGCTGCAGGGCAGTTCCTTGTTCTTCTTGCTCTTCTTGTAGTTTTCTATCTGGAATCTGAGGAAGGAAGGTTCAGGGTGCCCCTAAATACTAGATTTAGGGGCGTTACAGGTAGGTGAAGGCCAGGGACCAATGGGTCCTTGTCCTGGGGTGGGTACATCCCCTATCCTGCCTCTCTCCTGTGGGAGGGGGGCAGTAGCCTAATCCTGATAGGGTAGGGCCCCCCATCTTCAAGATGGCGATAGCCCGGAGATGTGCTTCACCTTGCCTCCCCCACCTGAGGGGTGGGGTGGGCAGGCTGGCACATTCCCTGTCCTTGTATGGGGTTTCCGGCCAGCTTCCCTCCAGAGTGGGGGGTTGCAGAGGCCTGGGGAATCTCCAAGAGGCGGCATGCCTTTGAAGCTTCCCTTGGCTCATCCTGGGGGAGGAGATTTATCACCTCCCCCAGGACGGGTATTGTTGCAGGCCCGGGAGAGCAGGGACTCTCCCACCCAGGGGTCCAGCAACGTGTCTGCTGTGTGGCAGCCTGGGCAGCCTCAGAGCAGACGTGGATTGTAGGTTATCTGTAAGGGGGCATCTCTAAGATGCCCTCTGGGGTGCTTAGTACATTAAATGCCACACTGGCATCTGTGTGGGTTTAATGTGCTGAGAAGTTTGATACCAAACTTCCCAGTCTTCAGTGTTGCCATTATGGTGCTGTGGAGCTCGTGTTTGACGAGCTCTCAGCACCATGTACTCGTACATGGCAGCACTGTACTTACAGTGCCCAGGAATGGACCTGGGTACTGTAGGGGCACAGGGCTCCTGCTCCTGTGCCCACACCATAGGAATAAGGCACCCAGCCAGAGGGGTGGCTGACATATGCCTTGGCAGTGTAGGTGATGGGCATGGCACACAGAGATGTGTGCCATGTCGACTCTTTGTTTTGTCCTGCACCCAGATACTCAGCCTTCAAAGGCAGTGTGTGTGTGTAAGGGCACAGGGCCTCTAAGGATGGCACAATGAGTGCTGCAGCCCTTAGAGGCCTTCCCTGGTCACAAGGCCCTGGGTACCTAGGGTACCATTTACTAGGGGCTGACATGTGGCCAGGGTTTGCCAATTGGGAGTTTTGTATTTTAGGGAAGGAACACAGGCCCTGGGCACCTGATTGGCAGGAGCCCAGGGCACAGCAAGGAAAAGTGCATCAGCTATTAGGCAAAAAGGGGGGGGGGGTTACTGCAACAGAAACCCACTTTCTCACACTACTGGACTGCGTCATCTGCGATTGCGACTCGATGTGAATTGTGAGCCCTGTTATCCGTAATGTAGATGGAAGGCAGTAGTCAGCACAGACATCGAGGAATGCTTTTTGTCACTTCCTCTTGACAAAATTCGAGGACATAGAGTACAATTCTGTCTGCAATTAATAAATCAAGACTCAATTTAAATTGTGAGCTCTGCTGACCGCAGTGTAGGTAACAAAAGATGAAATATGTATGGAATACATTGTCGAAATGTGTAGGTGTCGGGGACATTATAGTTAGTTGCCTACTGGACTCTGAAATTAATGAATCAAGACTGAATTTGAATTGTGAGCCCTGCTGAGCACAGTGTCGGCCGGAGGCAGCGGTCAGCAATGGCCCACAGTCACATGGCTTTGACTTTAGCTGCACAGATTGGGAGCATTTGGTTTTCTGAACCGATTATAGTCTCTTACACAATTTGCATCAGTACTAATCTTCAATTGTGAGCCCTGCTGACCGCAGTGTAGACCGGAGGCAATGGTCAGGAAGGGCCCGCAGCCACATGGCGTTGACTTGAGCTGTATAGATAGTGGTAGGTGTGGCGCTCAGCGTGTGCACAGCTAGCGATGATGCGTGGTGTGGGCGGGCCGCACTGGGAGCAATGTCTCTTGCCTACTGGACTGTATCATCTGCAGCCGTGACTCCATCTGAATTGTGAGCTCAGCTGTCCGCAGTGTAGATCGAAGGCAGTAGTCAGCACAGACATCGAAGAATGCTTTTTGTGACTTCCTCTTGAGAAAATCCAACGACATAGAGTACAGTTCACTGTGCAATAAATGAATCAAAACTGAATTCGAACTGTGAGCTCTGCTGTCCGCAGTGTAGACTGCCATTCAGTGTTCCTTTGGACTTGCAAGATGAATTTGGTCATTGTGCTAAAGCTATAATTCAAGTCAAGTCAAGTCAAATGGTCTTTATTCGGATAAAAAATATCCATAAAAGTACAGTTCATCAACACCAAGAAATTAAAAGTATACAGTTTAAAAACAGTAATAAAAACAAGAGCAAATCCAAAGTTCTAAGTGCAGGTATAGGCAGAGAAATACAGGAAGAGCAAATAAAGTGCAGGTATATTCAATGAAACATCAACAGTTATATCATTTGGCAAGCAACAGTCAAAAACAGTCAAAAACATGTTCTAAGTATATTAGTGCGAGTTGTCCACCCAAAATCGAATAGATCAGACTTATCCAGACATATAATCGGGGTCATGAGGAGATGTACAGACTGACGATATCAATAGATATACCGGGCAAATGGTAATCTAATGATGGCCATAGATGAACAAAGACAGCTAATAGATGCAGTCTTATATAATAACCATCGTATTCCGCGAACGTATCGCCACCTGCAAAAATGAACTTGCTCTGAAAATCATCTCATCACTTCCTAGCTGTAATATTTCGATATATGCCAGTTTATAGTCAGTAATAGCTTGTGACCTGAAGTAGGGGATAAAATACTGTTTTGTGTATCGAGTGTAAAAATTACAAAAAAGCAAAAAATGTATGGTTGTTTGTTTTAAACCATTACCACAGGGGCAGGACAAATGTTCAAGATTTTTATTAAAACCAAGTGGAAAGCAAAGTGAGTATTTTATGCTCCCATCCCTAAGGCGAAAGAGAATGCTCCTGTTCCATCTACCGATATTCCTTTTCAAATATTCCTGTGGGGAGGTTATGTTATATCCCGGACAGGACAGAATGGAAATATATCTAATTATTGATGGTTTAGGAAACTCTGAGCGTTCTCGATCCCTTCGGAATGAGTCATATAGTAGCTCTCTCACTGTTTTAATATTCGTGTTCTCTGCATTGTGGTGATGGTAAAAGATGTGTTCCAAATCCACACTAGATAAGCTTTCTTTTACAGCATTCAACCATGGTATTGACCTACCCCTATCGCATTTAAGGCAGTCACTGATTATTTCCTGTGTTAGGGTTGCTGCCGGGTTTTGCCAAATCTTCAACCAAAAAAGAGCTGGCCGAGATTTAATGAAGTCCTCAACATACTGCAGGTTTAGCTCTTTGTGACAGATATAAGTGGGTGAAGATATTTGGGCCCCCAGAGCCTTCCTACAAAATCTGTTTTCTTCAGTTTGGATGCCACTGCTATTAGCGTACCCCCACACTTCGGCACCATAAGTAGCGGTTGGTAGGCATTGAGATTTGTAAATTTGTATTAGGGGCAACATAACCTCTGCCCTCTTCGGCTGTTGTAGGCTGATAATTGAATTAACTGCCTTGGCAAGTTTGTTTCTGCCGTGTGCTGCGTGAGCCAACCACGAGCCCGTTTCTGAAAAAATCAAGCCCAAATACGGAAAAGTGCTTGTGCTTTTTAAGATGTTATCACCAGAAACTATATGATTGATGCGGTATTTATTGGGCCCGCAAGACATAATATATGACTTCTTAAAGTTGGTACACAAATCCAAACCCGCCATAAAAGAGACAAATCCCGTAATTAAAGTGCGTAGTGCTTTGGGTGTGCGGCCCATCAGGACCGCATCGTCAGCGTATAAGAGTACTGGGAGTGAGTTGCCGTTGATATTCGGCACATCGCATGAAAGATTAGACAGGGATTTATTTAATTCATTTATATACAGAATAAAAAGTAGAGGGGCCAAGACACAACCTTGTCTGACCCCTCTGCCAATTAAAATATCCCCGGAGACCTCTCCCTCCTTATTTATCCTAACTCGTGCTTTTAAGTCTCTATGCAAAAAAGCTATAATTGATGTCAAAAAAGTTCTTGAAGCAAGGATACTAAAAGGATATTATTTAGGTTTTGAAGACGTTGTAGTTAGTTGCCTACTGGACTCTGTAATTAATGAATCAAGACTCAATTTTAATTGTGAGCCCTGCTAACTGCAGTGTAGGCCGGAGGCAGTGGTCAGCAAAGGCCCACAGCCACGTGGATTTGAGTTGAGCTGCACACTTAGTGGCACCTGAAGCAACCAGCATGTGCGGAGCTTGCAATGATGCGTGGTCTGGGTGGGCCGCAGTGGTAGCAATGTCTTTTGTCTAATGAATTCTGCCTTAATAAGGCTATGTGGTGATGACTTGTGGTGCAGTGAGTTAGTGGCACATGAAGCACTCAGCGTGGGCGCACCCTGCGATGATGCATGGTCCGGGCGGGCCGCAGTGGTAGCAATGTCTTTTGTCTAATGAATTCTGCCTCAGTAAGGCCACGTGGCGATGACTTGTGGTGCAGTGAGTTAGTGGCACCTGAAGCACTCAGCGTGTGCGCACCCTGCGATGATGTGTGGTCCGGGCTGGCCGCACTGGTAGCAATGTCTTTTGTCTAATGAATTCTGCCTTAATAAGGCTATGTGGCGATGATTTGTGGTGCAATGAGTTAGTGACACCTGAAGCAACCAGCATGTGCGCACCCTGCGATGATGCATGGTCCGGGCGGGCCGCACTGGTAGCAATGTCTTTTGTCTAATGAATTCTGCCTCAGTAAGGTCACGTGGCGTTGACTTGTGGTGCACTGAGTTAGTGGTACCTCTGGCGCTCAGCGAGTATGCAGCCTGCGATGATGCGTGGTCCGGGCGAGCCGGAATGGGAGCAATGTGTCTTGCCTAGTGGACTCCATCTGAATTGTGAGTCCGGCTGTCCGCCGTATAGATCGAAGGCAGTAGTGTGTACAGACGTAACTCTGCGGTGCTGTGCAGCTGTGTTCACAAGGGGCTTGTGTTGAGGAGGCCCGCGGTCATGGCGGCAGCCACGTGGCAGGGTGAGGGCGCCACTCTGGCAGACGCGTTGGCTTTCACACAAGTGAACCACGCCCAGAGCCCCGGCCTATTTGTTCACACTTCTACGCTGGAGTGGCGTACGTTGGACCAGCCCACTGCGCTTCCGCTTACAGGGGACGACGACACAGGTACATGACCGAGATCTTCCCCACTGCCTGAAGTAACATGGTTGCATCCACTGTCCACAACACTATAAGCACCAGTAGTATATGTACACATGGAGAGGTTTGTGCTCTGCATAGTGAGGTCTGTCCAGCACATCACTGTTACACTTGGTTTTGTGTGCATTATTATTTGTGGGTGACTTGCGTCCTTCACAAATGTTTGGTTGCCACATCTTGCAACATTCAGCTATTGTGTGGCTGAGGGGCCATGCAGTTTTTGGAAGGTTCGCTGTCCTGTTGTGTGCTGCCTCGGTGGTAGTAGGGGCGTGGTCCGGGGGGGAGGTCCTGAGGGGGGTGGCAGTGGGTTTTGTGACCTTCTTGGTTGTGGGAGGTGCATGATCAGTAGCTCTATGACATGTGTTGGTCTTCAGATGTGATTCTGGGCTGGGCTCCCTTTCACACTGTAGGTAGTCGTCCTACTTTACACCAGTAAAAGGCAGATGTTACATTCCTACTGCTAATGCAGCTTATTGCCTGTTTTTGGATCGCACCGCAGATTTGGCTGCTTGTTGAAAATGTCGGGAAGTGGTGTTTTCATGTTATTTTTTGCATAGGAATGCCTACTGTGCATATTATTTGCGTTAGTTGTTGCTCTCATTTGTGGTGATTTTTTTTGGGCAGAAGCTATCGCTGGAAAACCGGCGATGTCGGCTGTTTTCACCAGGTTGAGAATGGAATGATAATTTAAAATCACTGAAAAAACTATAGGTTTAATGAACATTATAATTAGAAATTATCATTTAAAAAACCTTTGAAATTAACTAAAAAAACATTGGTTTCAGGGACGTTATAGTTCAAAGTTATCATTTAAAAAACCTTCGAAATTCATTGAAAAAAACCATAAGTTTCAGGGACGTTATAGTTACAAATTAGCATTTAAAAAACCTTAGAAATTCACTGAAAAAACCATAGGTTTCAGGGACGTTATAGTTAGTTTCACATTTTATTCGTACAAAGCCATAGAAATTAGTCCGTTATAGTTAGTTGAGTTAACTATAACTCACGTCCCCTCAATGCACTGCTGATGACGTCACATATTACATCTTTCATGACATGGTCAGTGACATCACTGATGACATCACTGATGACATCATCCACGTGATAATCTGATGCACCTCCTCATACCTTAATAAAACCTTTGATACACCCACTCTAAAATACAGACTACCATTTTCAAAACAATAGAGACACCAATACCAGTTACTATGTACGCACACACTGATTCCTAGGTCTACACACACATCCACTCATTCAGCCATACAGTCTCTCATACATACAGTGACTCATTAATACAACACTATTATAGGCATTCATACACCTACACAAACACTCACACACCGCCACTCATCCAGAGTTACTCACACATCTAGTCAGTCATGCAAAGAATCAATCACACTTCTATTTACTCAGCTATACAGTAATACACACACAACCTCACTTATTAATAGTGATACTAACATATGCTTACTCTCTTATACATTCACTGATAAAAGTACACACTCATCCATACAACACTCTCACAATCACTGGTTCTCACGTATAGTCATTTATATACTCCAACTCTCCCTCCACTGCATTTTACATATGTAGTTACTTGGACATGCAGCAGAGAGATATCCATTCACTCACCAACACACCCATAGACACACTCACCAACCCATAGAGCTGTTTCCACGTGCAGTATTGAACCCATACAGACAGTGAATAAAGAACTCACACATCTATGCACAAAGTCACACACCTCCCACCCACCCACACACACAGACTCAGGCACCCATACAAATACTCAGGCAACCAATCAATAACCCATATAGACACTCATGTAGCTACTCATCAACCAATGCAGCAGCTTACACAGCAATAGACAGACTGATACAGACATTCACACAGTTTAGTCACTAACCCATGAATTCAGTAAGACACATTTAATCACTCACTTATACAGTCAGTCACGCACCTACTACATCCTCCATCCACACACTTATACACCCACTCATTCTTCAATATACCTTGGCCAGTATATTTCTAAAACATATTTAAACTTTATAGAAACACACATTCACTGGATGATGTCATCAGTGATGTCATTTGAGATGTCATCAGTGATGTCATCAGTGATGTCACTGACCATGTCATGAATGATGTAATATGTGACGTCATCAGCAGTGCATTGCGGGGGCGTGAGTTATAGTTAGCTCAACTAACTATAACGGCTGAATTTCTATGGCTTTGTACGAGTGAAATGTGCAACTAACTATACCGTCCCTGAAACCTATGTTTTTTTTCAGTGAATTTCTAAGGTTTTTTAAATGCTAATTTGTAACTATAACATCCCTGAAACCTATGGTTTTTTCAGTGAATATATATATAAATATAGTGTTTTGTACCTACTGCCAGTCACCAGTTATAGTAAGGACCTAGGTTCCATAGGAAAAGTGTATTTGACTTTCTTATACCTTTGGCACTATTTGACGGATCTTCTCGAAATGTCCAAGCAAAGTGACTCACTTTGTCTAGTTGTGTATGGAATGCTTCAGGGTGATCCATCAAGTGGTTCTGAGAAAAAAGGGGGTCACAAAAATTGTGTTTCCATGTTGATTCCTATAGAATTGTTTCAGGTTTTTGTGATTTGATGTAAATCCAGTCAGCAGTTTTGGAGTTATTAAAGAAAAAAGAAATATAGATATCTAGGGACACAGACCCTCCTCAGACTCCCTATGGTGGATCAGTGAAGTCAATCACTACCATCAATGGCGTGATTGGCTGGCCGAAACCTGAGAGGACAGTTGTGGCTGTCATTTTAGATATGCGGGAACAGTTGCTGTTTGTGAGAATAGACATATAATGGAATAGAAGGGGTTAGGGCAGAGGTACCCTAACTCCATGTCTGCAATATAGGGGTGTATGAGGGACTCATCATTAAAATGAAATTGACCTATACGTATTTTTTTCCCACATGCATGAATTCGTGGGTCCATGGTGATGCTCAGCACGGCACCTGTGTAAAATCATGAATTCAGCTTTAAATAAATAAATATACTAGCACTCACTGAGCCACTGAGATAGTCATTCACCCAATCACAGACACTCAGAGACCCACACACACACTCCAACACCCACTCAGAAACCCATTCAGACATTCACACACGCACTCACACACCCAATCACACACTCGCAAACCCAGACACAGAGCCACTCACTCACTCTCTGACATACCCACTCACAGACCTACTCAGACACTTACACCCTCTCTCACAGACCCACTCAGACACTCACACACTCATTCACAGATCCAGTCAGATACTTGTGCACACACTCACAGACCCATTCATACTTATACACCCACTCACAGACCCACTCACACTGACATACCCACTCAAAGACCCACTCACACACTTACGCACTCAGTCACAGAGCCATTCACATACTTACAGACCCATTTAGTCATTCACACATCCAGTCACAGACCTACTCAGACACTCACACATGCACTCAGTGACCCATTTACATACTTATACGCCCACTTACACTTTCACACACCCACTCTCAGACCCATTTAGACATGCACACACCCATTCACAGACCCAGTCAGATATTCATTCATACGCTCAGAGACTGCACCCAGCCAAACATTAATACATCCCATAACACACTGAGGCACCCATGGACTTACCAATGCAGACACTGACATACTCAGGCATACAGCAATACAGACACTGACATACCCAGCCAAACACTAATATATCCAGTAACAAACCCAGGCACAATCTAATGCACATAATGACACACTCACTCTCACACTGATACAGTCACTGACACATTGAAAACACAGAGTTAGCTCTTTGTTTGACCAAATGGTGGTTCTTAAAAGAACCATATTATTTTCTAGAAAGGGTAGTAAAAGAATAAGGATGAGGAAATGCAAAGAAGCGACTTGCTTCAGTCTTCAAAATATATTGCATGATAACTGGAAGCACCAAAAAAAAACACAAAAAAGGAACAGTGATGCTTCTTCACTGTATTCAAGTATGCACCCACAGAAGATATTTTTACAGCAACAAGCTTGTGGTAATTCGCACTGTGAATAACCATTGCACTCAATTCTTCGCAGGCAGCTGGTGTTGTAATGACTGCATCTGATGATTGTTTTTCCAAGTCTGCAGTACAGGTGGACTGTCCTGCTGCACCTGCTTTCTCCCACATGTAGACCCTTTCATGAATTGGTTTTGAGTTCTTCTACATGGAACTTGTACCATTTGAATACTTCTTTGCAGTCTCTCTGGATAACTGCTTGCCGCAAATATTGCAATGCACATATTTTGATGTTACCTTCTTTTTCCCAGAAAGTATTGTAAAGTGCTTCCAGATATCACTTTCTTTTCTTTGAGGTATTGTATCTTCCTTCTCATCCTCAACAGGTTGTGGATATGCATCCTGGACAAAAGGTGTATCTTCAGCCATTCTGTGAAAGCAGAGCACCACTGGTTATCAATCCTCTTTCCAGAGACTTCACTAGAGAAAAAATTGTGTACATGGGCGGGGTCCTAATGTATCCAATCAAAAGGTAATGTTTGGGTGTGTCATCGAGCAAATTCGCAAATCCAGTCCGTTGATCTGGGGAAACGTGAAACTCATAAAATGAGTAACTTTCTTGAAAAACAAATGTAAGGTGCCTTATATATACTTGTAAATATGTTCACTCTAATGTCATTAATGAAAAAGGAGAGGTGTATATATTTAAAATAATTTATAGAATTTTCAGCAAAACTGCGGATATAGCTTTGCAAATTAATTCCGATCACATGATTGGGATTAAAAGCCATAAAGTACTTTTCCGGTCCGTAAAGGTACAGCACAACAGAAAACTAATTAAAAAAATAAAATTAAATTTGTTTAATTACATTTACAAGAAAATATATATAATTGCATTAGGTACATATCTGATTGTCTCCTTTGAAAACGTATATAAAATATATTTATAAAAAAGAATGTCAGCAGAGCAAAAAAAACTAAATAAAAATCTAATTAAATTGTAGTATACTTAGTATTTCAAATAAACCCTAGAAATTAGCTAAAAAAAACTAAACATTACAGGCACATTATAATTAGAAATAGAATTTGAAGTACCTTGGAAATTCACTGAAAAATACAAAGGTTATAGAGATGTTACAGTTAGGACATAACATTAACAAACCTTGGAAATGTACTTGAAAAAAACAAACATTACATGGACGTTATAGTTAGGAAATATAATAAAAAAAACTTAGAAATTTTCTGAAAAAACAAAGGTTTTAGGGAGAAAATAGAAATCAGCATTTCATGCAGAAAGAACGTATTAAATCAGTTGCGCACATTTAATATATGTGTGCACATTGAACCACAAATGACTGAAAACTGCATATACATTAGATTCAGGTTAAGGTTTCATAAAGGTAAAAAAAAACTTTGAGTATACATCTCTAAATGTGACTAAGAACTACATTTAAATGCACATATGAAACATTAGTGCACACATTGCATAAGTATTTTTGTTTCTAAAGTAAATACATTTTAATAGTTTAAGGATGGTTTAAATCTATCACCTAAACAATAAATGTTGTTTAATACATTTAAGGCACACAGAGAATATATGAGCCTCTAATTCTACAGTGAATGCACTTCAATGCTGATTTAAAGTGCAACACTTTACATGAAAAACGCCAGGACACACAAGTATGTTGTGCTAATAATATGTATATATTGCGTATTTTTGAAGTGTAAGAATGAAGCAAAAGTTATGCTGCTCCAATCCCCCCTCTGATGGTGAGTGAAGCCATCAGATCATCTGATCTCTTATCAGATGATCTCTTATCTCTTATCAGATGATCAAAGTCTAGTTGTGTTCATCTTCTTACTTCTGGATTCCTTCAGAAACGTCATGCCATCATAGTATTTATTCTGTCTATTTTATAATTCTAAGTTTGCTCTCTTTTGGTTCAATCCCCTTTTCACTTGTGCTCCTTTGTAAACTTTATAAATCACAAACAGAGTTTATCCACAGAGAGCAATTATCACTAAGGGTATCAAAATGCTTTCAACAATTCCACTCCCTATGTTTCCAAACCATATGCCTACAGCAGAAAATTCATTCCATATTGCTTCCCAAGCACCTGCTCCTTCCAACCTTTCAAATCTCTCTTTAAGTCAGTAATAATCTTAATATATCTCTTGAAATCCTTACTCTTTTCTGGAATGTAAGTATAGCATTGCTGAACTTTCAACATCTGACAGACTACGCCCTCCTTTGCTAGGAGAACTTCCAATGCAAGTCTATTCTGCAAAACCATGGATCTGATAGCAACCATCTCAGTATTGTTAAAGTCTAAAATTTTCATAAACATTTACCTCAGTTAACATTGAAGAAAATGTGCTTGACATTAGAAAATGTGTTTAATTTTGTCCGTATGGGACAAAAACATAGAAAATGCTTCTTAAAAGAAATGTGATAAATAAATCATGCAGCTTTACATTGCAGGAGAAGATGCTTTCGCACTTTTGAAATAAAAGTGCAGCTTAAAAAAGTAGTATGCCCTCATACCTAATGTGCTTGAACAACTAGGCCTGAAAATGTCTTTCGACTCCTGCTTGAAATTTAAATAAAATGCCTTTTAAAACTGTTGACTTAATCATCTGACTGCAAAATCGTTCATCAATTAAAAATGTCCTAACCTAGGAAATGTATCTCTTGCTTGCTCACACCATATGATTTCCTCATTTCACTGAACAATTTTATAATGAATAGAGACTAGTAATGTTAAACTTACTGAAGATATTGTTCTGCATGGTCTCATCAAGACTTACTGATAGAAATGTTTAATTGCTTTAGACTAGCCCTTTGCCCACACAATGGGATACTGACAACATCTAACAGAATAAGGCCTACAAAGGTTCTCATGAGAACCTTCCCTCATGTATCTAGTGCAAGACAATTTAGAAACTTTTAGATAACAGCTTACCAGCGTGAATGTTTACCATGGGAAATGGGAGACGAGACAGACCATTGGAAGATCTGTTTCCATGAAGTCATGAAGATGACTTAACGGTGCTGAATGTTGCAAATGTTTTATGTTTTCATATATATGTGTCCCTAGTTAGAAAGGCATTCTATTCCGTTCAACCCCAACCTTTTTCATGCCACCTTACTCTCCATTCTTTATGCATTACTCTCCTTTGTCCTGCCCAGATTGCTGGAAGCTACTCCTAACAGCGATTTCCTTTGCTCTGGCCTTTTTGCAAGGAGACTTACTGATAATGTTGATCATAGCTACTGCTGTGATTAAAGTTTCCTTTGATTTATTAACAAGTTGCTACTGTAACTTGTTGGGGAATGCAACTGAGTTTCCAGGACTGCTTTTTATGGGGAGTTCATTTCTTTGACTAACTAGAAGCTCCAGAATCTTTCTCTTTTTCAAAGAAACACTTTATGGGTTCTTATTTAGATTAGGACTCTTAGACTAAGATAGGGACGATTTACTTTATGGAACACACTGTCTATTTTATGCTGACTCTAACAAAACCTTTTCTCAATATTTCTGTAATTTGACTAATCTGAATTAAAACTACAAAAACAATACTTATCTTTTAATGGCAAATAATGCTTTGAAATTATTCTAAACCTCTCATCATTGATTGAACATTAAGTTACTGAAAAATGATGATTACATTTGAATGAAAGATTGTATTACAGTTCCATTCTGCCACGGTGGCCAAGATCCATTGGCCTGAAGAACGGAGGAATGCCAAAAATAGGAGGTCTTTGCTTTAAGTACCTGGCATATGCACCGGTCATTAATTGCCCCCCTCCCCCCCCAGATTTTGGGCGCTGACAGTATCTACAACTAAAAATCTTCCAGCCTTACTAGTGGACAACTTATCAACAATAGTGGAAAGCTATCTAATCTTATGCGTATCACTCTTATAGTGATACGCACCAAAGAAGTCTCCCACAATTTCGTTAGCACTAGCACCTCTCTTAGTTCTCATATGTCCTTCTCCCGCTGGGTCATCAAATTGTCCCACATGATAGGTTTTTGGAAAAACTATCCCCATGTAACATAACATATTCCATACCATCTCCTGGGCAACCTGTCATAAGCATTCTTCCCATAAATATAGTAGACTCCTGGAATAAGAGGATCTAAATATAGTCTCCAATTCCCACAGGTATCAAAAGTGTGGTCACTTTCACTCCTATCTACAAAATAAGTATCTAAATTAGATCTTGTATTGTATTGTATTGTATTGTATGAACACTTATAAAGCGCACTGTAACCCTACGGGCATCCTGGCGCTGTGATACACAGGTGTTACCAACGGAAAATGCTGAAAGGTCATACTGAAAAGATTATACTCTGGAAAAGAGCCAGGTCTTGATTTTTTTACGAAACAGCATCAGATCCTGGACCTGTCGCAGTTCATAGGGAAGGCTATTCCAGTGGCGCGCAGCTGCTACGCCAAACGCTCTTTCCCCCATAGTTACTTTCTTTGTTTTGGGTACGATTACCAGATTGGCTGATGAGGAGTGGAGGCTGCGTGTGGGAGCATACCATCCAAACCTATTTTGTAATGGTTTGAGCCCCATTCCATGTAGAGCCTTAAACAAAATGCACAGAGACTTAAACTGTACCCTTTGAGCCACCGGGAACCAGTGTAACTCAGCCAAAGCCAGGGACGAAGATGACCGACGTGGTCTCATTAGTGCAAGTTTTGCTACTGCCGCCTGAATTCTCTGGAGCCTATCAATCAAATATCTCGGAGACTCCAGTAACAGAGCGTTGCAGTAGTCCAAGCGGCTCAAGATGGCCCTCCTGGCCACTGAGGCTCTGGCCTGGGCTGGAAGCACTGGCAGCACCTTCCGCAGTTCTCTGATAAGAGTATAGCAGCTCCCCACCAGCTTGTTGACATGTGACTCTAGATTCAGCTTGTCATTAAAGCTGACCCCCAAATTTCACACCATTCTCACTGTTACCAGAGGGGCATCCGTGGGGATAGGCCAAAAATTTGTAGGAAGAACCGATGATACTCTGCCTACTCCACAATGCAGGATTTCAGTTTTGTCATTGTTAAATTGCAGGGAGTTATCTCGCAACCAATTAACCATTTCCCGCATACAAGCATGGAAGTTATCCAGCGCACCATCATGGTCACCTTCCAGGGAAAAGATGTATTTATTTATTTGATGAGTTTTAAATAACGCTGGCTAGACCCGGAGGTATCAGAGCGCTTTACATGAGGTTACACATTGTTACACAGTTACATCAGTTACAAGTTTCACATTGTTGAAAAAGATAAATCAGTTACAAGTTACATCAGATGACGAGATTGATGGAGCATAGAGAGGTAGGGGGGTGAGGTAAAAGGGGTAACAAGGAGGGAGATAAGACGGAGAGCTGAAGGAAAGTCTTCCCAATGTCCGGCTGGGTAGGTGATGGCCGTGGGGGAGTCCACAGCCCATCTCCTCTATAGCTATCAAGGTAGCTCCACCGGGCATCTGCCAGAATGCTAGGTCTCCACGGACAGGTGGCAAGTTCACAGATTCTATGTCCAGATGGGTGAGCCGAGTAAGGGAGTAGGGTTGGGGGATATGCGCATGGTCTGGTCGATGTCCCCTCCAGGTGTTGTCATATTAATACCCTCAGTGCAGCATGGCTGTCGCCCACCGCTACTCATCTCTCCTGCTGATCTGAAACTGAATATTTCCCCCTCGGGGTATGGTCTCATCAATTTGCTGGGCTTGAATTAATTCTGCAACAGGCGCCATCTTAGGGTCAGGCCGGCTTGGGTCTCCATGCAGCATTTTCAGAAGAGAAAAGCTGGTTTGCAAGGGGTTTCAACCACCCCTAGCCCTACTGGTGTAGACTCGATTGTACAGACCATGGAGCCCAGAATGGTTCGAGGGGCTTTCTCTTTTTGCTGCAGTCCAGTGGAGAGAGGAAGTGAGAGGTGGGGGGAATCGTAAAACTGCATGTCGGGGCAGAAGGAACGTCCTCCGCCAAACATGTTACTTCACCCCCGGTCTCCCCCCTGCAGCAGGAGCACTCACCAGTACAGTCGTTCATGGCTCCGGTAAGGCACCTGGGTGTCAGCCGGCTCCTCTGTCCTCCGGACACGGCGGCCGCCATTTTGTCTTGAGCTGAGGCTCTTATATGTATATGTTTGCTCAAAACCTGTGAACGGCATCCTATGGCCTTGAGGTATGTGGAAAAATAGGGGCTGACCGCTCTTCACTCAGGCAGTCTTTTTCACAAGGTGCTCGGGTCTCCAAATGCCGGAAGCACCCTTCTCCCAGGGTGTGATGCTCTAGGGACTCTCTATTTTTGCAGGATCTTGATACTGTCACTTATCACAGGGCCCCAAAGTAGTTTTGTATGCAGACTGAAGCGCACAGGTTCACACGACTGGTGCTCCCACCTGTCTGTCTCTTTTCCCAGGTTCCCAGAGCTGTTTCCTCTCGCCAGCACTGAGCTGGGTGTCATCAGTATAGTTTATCAACCTAATGTTGAACGACTTGATGATACTTATCAGTGGCCTCATGTAAGCTTTAAATAAAATAGGGCTGATAGAGGACCCCTGAGGAACCCCATGCTCAATGTCCACAAAGTCTGATTGGAAAGGGGGAGAGCCACTGCCTGCTGTCTGTTAGTCAAATATGACTGAACCCATCTCAGAGCCACCCCTACCACCCCCATTTCTTCCAGCCTTTCTATGAGGATCTCATGGTTAACCGTATCGAAAGTGGCAGACAGGTCCAGCAAGATTACACTGGCCGATTGTCCCCTGTCTGCACGCATTCGTAGATCATCCAGAGCGGTTATCAGAGCAGTTTCCGTCCCATGACCTGGGCGGAACCCAAATTGCTCATCTTCCAGCTTGTTGTTTACCTCCAGGAATTGAGAAAGTGACCTGCTCACCAGGCGCTCCACGATCTTCACTGGGTACAGGAGCAAAGATATGGGCCTGTAGCTTTTTGGACATGGTGGGTTTAAAGTTGTTTTTTTCAGGAGGGGGGTATTTATCGCCTGCTTCCAGCTAGATGGAACCAACTCACTACCAAACGATTGATCACATGCTTGCGGAGAACCGGGAAGAATTCAGATCCTAATTCCTCCATATTTTGTGAGGGAGGGGGTCCAGAGGCAAGTCAGATGAAACTCCTGAGGCTACCCTGGTAAATTCCTCATCCGAGGGTAATTCAAAGTGGTCCAGGGTGGCTTCCTGCTTTAATAGCATTGTCCCCCTGTCCCTACTCCCGGTGGTCATTGGTATTTGTCTGTCATCCCACATCAAAGTACTTATCTTCTCCAGAAAGAAGGATAGTATATATACACAGTTTCCTATGATGTTGCCAATCTGATGCTAATGCAGCGACGTTTCCAGCTACCTTATACTCAAGCTCTTCTTTAGCCCATGTGGGTGCATTCATGTGATCCACTGCTCCAACCATAATAATTCTTCTTGTATCTTCTACTGAATCTATACATTTCTTCTCAACATCTGTCAATATACAGGTCAAATTGTGTCTATAGGCATAAGCTGTATCTAATGTTATGGTTGGTTTAAAGAAATTTCCAACAATATCCAGTGTTCTAGCATCAGGCTGATAATTCAAATATTTCAGCTAGGAATTTCTGAAAAGACTCAGGGCCTTATTACGTGTTTGGACTGCCGAACCCGTGGTAGCGATCCACCCGCCATATTACAACTACATTAGTGGGACAGCCACAGGACCAATGCAACCACCAGGGATCCCTGATCCAGTGGCGGTTGTGCAGCAATGTGAGGCTGTTATATGCTGGCGGTACCTCTGCAGCCCCACACTCTTCTTAGTAGTACGGGCAACAACTATTAAGTTCTTTCTAATAAATGTGCTGTTCAAATTCACTAATGATCACAGCCAGGAACAATTGAGGAAGTCTGTTCAAAGTTCAGTTCCGCCACAAAGTTCAGATCAAGGAGGTTCAATCAAATGTTAATTGTTATAGCAAAATGTCCAACATTCTCTATCCCAGTCATTGGCAATCAAATATGTCCATTTAGGTGAGAAGTACATACAACTGGGTACACTTGCTCTCTTTGATCTTCTCACCGCTGGACCTTCCTCATGATTGCCACTTTTGTCAGATCCTTCAGTATCTTCTGAAGTAGTGTGTGGTACTCGCACTTCAGACAAACTGTGTCTCCCTCTCGCCTGTCTTCACCATGCACTACTTTTGCTTTTACTGTACGAGGCTCTTCACCAGGGTCTGAATCTGGTGCAGTCAACACTACAGGATAAGACTCTCTGAAACTGACTTCAACTGTTGACTCTCTCACACCCCCTCTGGCTGAATATGTGCTGTCCCAGATCCTTGATGGTCCCCAACAGCTTGACTAGCCTGCCCCCTTTGTCTCACTGCAATCACTGGCACTTCAGGGGCAGCTGCTGTTATGTCATCAAGGGAGCAAGGCACTCTAAGAGCATGGGCAGCATTATTTAAATGAGATCCTCGGTCTGAATCCACAGAAGTCGGGAACCCGAAACATGGTATTAACTCCCTCAACAACAACTTTGCCACTGTGAGACTATCCTTTCTCCTAGTTGGGTAAGCTCCAACCCAAAGCGAGAAGATGCACACACTCACCAGGACATATTTTAGCCCATTACACACAGGCATTTTGATAAATTACAGTTGCATCCTGGTGAAGGAACCACCTGATCTCCCAATATGACTCAATGTAACTGCTGTTCTCCTGCCCTTATCCGACTGCTGAAACACAACATATCTATGACACAACTCTTCAGCCATCAGTCCGAACCTGGGGTTAAACCAAGTTTGCCTGAACAAGCGCACCATGGTGTCCCTACCTACATGTGCAGGTCCATGATAATGTTTTGCCACATCTAGCTCTAAGCCAACCCCGCTGTTCTGCTTCTGATAATTCCTCCTGTAGCCTCTGAACCTCCTCCCATGTATCAACTGTGGTGAACAACAGATTGTAATTTGTCTCATCTGTTCTTTCATTTTGGTACTGCACATTGAAGGTACAAGCATTGAGAGCACAATATATGTCTGCTTCATCCCCATACCTGTTGCTCACGGTTATATAATTGGTTCTGCTGCAGAGTGCAGAGCACTTTACAACCACAATTTGGACAGGTAGCTGTAATGCTTTCAACAAGTTATGTACACTTTCCCTGTTGGGATTGGTGACCCCGAAGAGGTCATAAAACTGCATTGAAACCACAACTGACCAAAGTCATGAACAACATCAAAGTCAAACTGACTATCAATGAACATGGTCACTCTCAGCTGGTCTGATGCACATCATGCTCTAGCAAGAGCAATCAAATTGGCCAGTTGTGCAGAAAATACTCTTAGAAGCCAGGAGGCTTTGACCACACCTGAGACTGTACATACTGAGTAGGCAGCTGTCAGGCTTCCTTCATGGTCTTGCAAGCAGAAACCATCGGCAAACATTACATAGTCTGATTCCTATAGTGGGACATCTTGTATATCAGATCTTGGCTTGGTGCATAGTTCAGTAACATCGAAACAGTCATCCTCAACCTCCCCTTCCATGACCTATTTCCAGGTACAGGTAAAAGAATAGCAAGATTCAGTGTAGTGCATCGCTTTAATGTGATATTCTGCCCCATAAGTATGACTTGTACATTTTTGATCACGTTGCTTTTGGTGAGGAACTGCGTCCCGGTATGGGTTAACATTACTTCTACCAAATGGGGGACAAAAATAGTCAGAGGATGACTCATAACAATGCTCTCACACTGCTTGATGCTGACACCTGTGGAAGCAATGGCTTTAAGACAACCGGGTATAGCAGCAGCTACTGAGTCAAGTGTAGCTGAAGAATATGCCACGGGCCTGTGAGCATTCCTGTGCATCTGGGTTAGCACTGTGAGAGTGCAGCCCTCCCTCTCACTGCAAAACAAAGCAAAGCATTTATTTATTCAGGCATTTCCAGTTCTGGGGCAAGCCAGAGACTTTCTCTCAACTCTGAGAAGGTATGCAAGCAAATTTCATTCAATGATACCGGATCTGACACATCTCTGTGTGTCAGCCTCTGTAAAGGCTTGGCCACTAGGAACAAATTGGGGATCCAATGTCGACAGTAGCCCACCATTCCCAAGAACATCCAGACTTCTTTCTTGGTACTTGGCGGATTCATTTTCAGAATCACTGAAATTCGCTCTTGCGACATCTTCCTCGCTCCATTCTCAATGTGATGTCCTAGGTACAATACCTCTTTCTTACAGTACTGCAACTTGGTTGGTAACACTTTATGTCCTTTCTCAGCTAAGTGGTTCAACAAAGCAATAGTGTCTCATTTGCAAAACTCCTGTTTATTTGACACCACCAATAGGCCATCAATATACTGGACCAAGACTAAATGATAGATCATAACCAAGAACTCCAGATTCTTTTTGAGAATCTGATTAAAGATGGATGCACTCTGCGTATATGCTTGTGGGACATGGCTCCATGCCAAAACACGACTGCCAAACCAAAATGCAAAGAGGAACTGACTGTCCATGTGCAATCTGATAGAAAAGAAGACAAATCAATGACAGTGAACCACTCAGCCTCACATGGAATCTGAAATAAAATTACAGCTGGATTTGGTACCACAGGACAGCAAGGGACAACTATGGTGTGGATTCTTCTCAAATCCTGCACTATTCAATATTTGCTATTGGGTTTCTTTAATCCCATAATGTATGAATTACATGGACTCCCTATAATCTCCTTCAGAATGCCTTTTTGAATCAGTAAGTCAATCAAAGGAGTAATCCCAGCAATAGTTTCAGGGGTCAGATTGTACTATGGGATTCTCGGATACTCAGCATTAGCTTTCACTGTTATGCAGACAGATTCAAACCCTTTAAAGAGGCCCATGTCTTTCCCTACAAAGTTCCAGATTTCCGGTAACAAAGTGTCTCTCATTTCTGGTGGCAGGTCATCTTTTATCAACATGGGGAACAATCTAACATCTGAACTCTGATTTGCAAGTTTGAAGACACCATCTTCATCATGGGTCTGAAACTCAATGCCATTGACAGAGCTAGTCAAATGTTTATTTGCAACTCCTACAAATCGACTTTTCCAATAGAGGGGCAAATTGGGAACCTTTGCTGTTCTTACAGTACAGCAGTTAGCACCAGTATCAATCAAGAATGATACAGGGTGGCCATTTACCTCGCCATCAATGAATGGACCACCCTGGTCTCCCTCTAGGGTTGTGCCACACACACAATCCTCCTCCCTTTTCAGGCACCATCATTACAACAGGTCTGAACTGTAATCCTTATCTGCTTGTATCATGTGGCACTGTTGAGATGTAACCGATTCACAAAAGATTGGTGTTTACACTGGGAACCTGATTGGAACAAATCTAGGAGCATTTGCGTTCAAATGTGCAAAGGGGCTTGTGGGGCTTGCATCACCTGAGCTTGGGTGCATTGAAAATTTGTACTTTATGCCTCTGCATCTGCTGTGTCTTAACCATATTATTACCTTGAGACGGCACAAATCCACCATTCTGAACCTGATTCCCATTCGTCATGTTACAAGCATTGAGACGATATTCTCGCTTCCAGTTTCCCAACTTGCCAAAAATGTGGCATGAGTTTGACTTGTTCAAAGTAGCCACATCAATCCCTGTACTCAAATCAATTGGAACACCACAACCCATACCTTACAGGTGCAATCCATTTCTACCTTGCATTACAGGAACTCTCTGTTGATAAATTCTCTGCATGGGACCAGCATTCCCAACAAACTGCTGATTCTGACCTCTTAATGCAGCTTTCACCTGCACTACCATCAACTTCTCCTTCAGTTTCTTGTTCTTCAGCTTCAATTCATCACTGCAATATTTCACATATTTCAAGATCTCCTCAATTGACTTATTCTGCCAATAAATCAGATGCTTGAGAATCAACATGCTAATCTCATATTTTAATCCCTGCACTAAGCTGAACGCAAAATGTCCCATGTCTTTGGCTTCAATAGTCTCTGAACTACTGTACTGTTTAAACGCTTGCAGCAGTCTCTAATAGTGAGCATGTATTGTTGCTTTGGAATCTTGGGTCGGCCTGTCAATCTTGAGCTAATCAATAACCTTAGGGGATACCTTCGATTTAAAAAATGCAATCACCTGATGATACTTTTTTATCGTCACTAGAGACGGACCCTTTGTTATGGGATCTCTCATCGGCTAGACAAACAATAGAAGGAGTATACCATTAAAGGTAATTTAATGCCTAGGAGATGGAGAGGTGCACTGAAAAGAAAGGCTTATCCTTTCTTATAGAAGACCCCTCACTCACCAACCTGGTTGGTGACATGCTTCATCATCGGGGTCCCACCCGGATAACCGAATGTCATCCGGGTGTGCTGCGACACCTGACTACAGTGGAGCTGGTTATTTTTTTTTTGGTGGGGTGCAAGTGCAAGAAGTGATTTTAAAATTGGTCAGATTTAACTCACTGTCAAAAATTATTTCATCATGGAGCAACTGAACAATATTAAAAAGGATTGTCGGGATACTATGAAAGGTTAAATTGACCTAAGGTATCAACAAAAGTGAGGTGAAAAAATTAGTGAGATAGGTCTACATGTTTCAACCTTGAGGGAAGTTATCCAGGTTTTCGTCAGGACCGATGCTAACCAGGGCGGTCTACACACGCTAAGGTGTACCCTACCCTTGGCTAGAATTAAAAAACCTCCTGTATTTACAGAGGGGTAATCCTTGCTCGTATTTCTTAAAGGAAAATACCTGTTGGAAAAAAGAGAAGGAAACCATATATACACAACAAAATATGTTCTGTACTCAGCTTCGTTTCAAGCTCCTCTCAATCGTCATCCAATGTTATTTGTAACGTTGTCGTATGTGACTAAACTCAACAGTCATACTGTTTAGCCACCTACAGTGAATTAATGTCACCGTGCTCTGTTGTGTCTCACAAAACGTAAACACTGAATCGGGCTTACATTCACCCGTGATCACTCCATGTATCCGAATGAAACACACAAGTGACACTATGCACTCACAAGGAAAGTACCAGGGTGCACATAAAGAAGTGATGAGTGGTCAGGTGACTAGCACGGGTGCCATTCGTCCCCCATGAGAACACACCTAGCCAGTATCTAGTTACTACCGACGGCGGCGTCCTAAGTTACAACTGAATGTGCTCCACAGCATAGAATCACTCTCAGAAGCATGCGTGCGTGAACAAAAAATCGGGACAAAACTAAGGGAAAAGAAAAAGGCCAGAAGGGCCAGCCTTACTGGTGTTGCGAAACAAACTTGCCTCAAAGATGTTGAGGTCACGTTGCCAGGTCCTACCACAATCTAAAGAAAGTAGGAAACGTGGTTAGGTAAAGCGGCAGGAAGAAAACGGGCAGGCTCTGTGGTGCCCACCCACATCTATCGAAGGAACTTACTTAGTGGAGAAAACGGATCCGCTGTTATGCCTGAAACCGTGACCCGCAACCGCGTCTCGGCAATGGCCGAGATACAGTTAGAATCAAAAGGCGGAAGTCAAGTATGTATCTCTCACGGAGAGGTACAGCGTGATTGGTAACTAGGGACGCTGCTGAATTAACAGGTGAATACGGAAGCGCCCCTTTCTGTAAAACGTGAAGGGAGTTATAAGCACGCGTTAGTAAACAGCGAGCGAAAGAGCCAGGGCACTGCTCAGAGTCGGGTCAGGAGTCTCGAAAAGGGACAAAATCCCAGAGACAGCGGGGAAAGGGTAGAAAACAAAACCCAAGCCCTATTCCCGTGCACAAAGCCCCCCGAAGAGAAAGGGAAAGAAAAACAACAGGCAGCCAAAGCAGGCACAATCTTGTAATGATGGAACACTGGGTCAGCCAATATTGTTAACAATTAACTGGATAAATGACAGTCTATTTTGGAAGGACAGAGTTCCATGGGATATTGTCATTTAATCCGCTTTTGTGGGTGGAAAGTCTATATACCCAACGTTGTTCTTTTTCAAATAATCGCTCCTGCATTCTCTCTCCTGTCTTTATTTGTTCAATAACGGTCCATTTCAGATCATTAGTTGTATGACCTTGCACAAGGAAATGTTCCGTAAGTTTCGTCATTGATTTTTTACACCAGATGGTGCTGCGATGTTCACAAATACGCTGTTTAATTTTCCTGCTTGTCATCCCACATATTGGAGTTTGCAGGGGCAGATAATCCTGTAAACTACATTAGTACTGTTACAGTTGGTATGTGTTCTCAAGGTCCACACCTTACCAGGTTCAAGTTCTAGTGTTTTTGTATTGTCTGTAAGGTGACAGACACTGCAATTACCACACTTGTAGTGTCCAGTGATTTCCGGTAGACCCCATGCATTGAGGACAGTAGTTTGTTTTTCTTGGACCATCATTTTGGGGCGTGTGTTCACTAGAGTATCCCTCAGGCTTCTGGATTTTTTATAAGAAAACAGAGGTTTCTCCCATTTGAGGTTGCCGCTGTTGATGATTGTCCAATGTTTGTTAATGGACTTAGTAACCAAATTAGATATTGTATTGTATGTGGTCACACAAGTCAATGGTGATGTAACGTCTTTATTGATTCTGTCTTCCAGTAATGCCGTTCGTGGTTGATTACGTGCCCGTTTCTGGCATTTGTTGAGAATTCTCTCAGGATAACCGGCCGATAAAGGAGGGGGGGTTGTGATTCAAGACAAAGAATCCTATTGCAATGAATGTCTCAGCCTGTTGTCAGATAATAGGAACTACCGAATAATAAACACTAATCCGTCTGCTGATTAACAACAAGAGATTAAGTCCCTGACAGACCAGGCAGAAGCCCAGGGGCATATCTCTAAACAAGAGGCGACCTTTTTGTGCGACAGTGAGGGGAAAATCCCATACTTTTATACACTGCCTAAAATGCATAAGAACAAATTCCCCCCCCCCGGTAGACCCATTGTATCGGGTATTGGCTCTCTGGTGGAACCATTATCACGTTTCTGTGACGTTTTCCTGAAACCAATCGTTCAGAATACCACCACATATCTCCAAGATACCAAAAGCCTACTTCAACTACTGGAAAACATCAGAGTCAATGATACCACGATACTGGTAAGCTTTGATATTGAAAGCCTGTACACCAGCATTCCGCGGGATGATACCCTCGAAGTCCTAAAAAGCACCCTTGATGCTACGAACTGGACGCATCGAACACCCAAGAACTTTGTTCTGGAATGCGCCAGATTGGCCCTAAAGAATTCAAAGGCACCCTCTATCTCCAAACGGGGGCACTTCGATGGGAAGCACATTTGCGCCGAGTGTGGCTGGACTCTATGTGTACAACTTTGAGGAGAAATTTATACTCACTGAACAGAATCCCTTTTCCAGATATATCACCTTCTGGAAACGCTATATTGACGACGTCCTTGCAATCTGGCAAGGACCAGAAAACACCCTGTCTGAATTCTGTCAGTGGATTAATACCTGTGATCAGAATTTGAGATTCACTCACACCAAAGATCCAAACACCATGATCTTTTTGGATGTTGAGATCACGAAGGAAAACGATCGCCTGGAGACAAAAACTCATTACAAACCCACAGCTAAAAACAACTTATTGAGGTTTGAAAGTTTCCACCCAAGGCCTCTGAGAGAGAATCTTCCGTACGGCCAATACCTGAGACTACGGCGTAATTGCAGCAAAACCCAGGATTACAAGAAACAAGCCCTGGATCTTACCAACAAACTCTCATCAAGAGGTTATCCTGAGAGAATTCTCAACAAATGCCAGAAACGGGCACGTAATCAACCACGAACGGCATTACTGGAAGACAGAATCAATAAAGACGTTACATCACCATTGACTTGTGTGACCACATACAATACAATATCTAATTTGGTTACTAAGTCCATTAACAAACATTGGACAATCATCAACAGCGGCAACCTCAAATGGGAGAAACCTCTGTTTTCTTATAAAAAATCCAGAATCCTGAGGGATACTCTAGTGAACACACGCCCCAAAATGATGGTCCAAGAAAAACAAACTGCTGTCCTCAAAGCATGGGGTCTACAGGAAATCACTGGACACTACAAGTGTGGTAATTGCAGTGTCTGTCACCTTACAGACAATACAAAAACCCTAGAACTTGAATCTGGTAAGGTGTGGACCTTGAGAACACATACCAACTGTAACAGTACTAATGTAGTTTACAGGATTATCTGCCCCTGCAAACTCCAATATGTGGGGATTACAAACAGGAAAATTAAACAGTGAATATGTGAACATCGCAGCACCATCCGGTGTAAAAAATCTATGACGAAACTTACGGAACATTTCCTTGTGCAAGGTCATACAACTAATGATCGGAAATGGACCATTATTGAACAAATAAAGACAGGAGAGAGAATGCAGGAGCGATTATTTGAAAAAGAACAACGTTGGGTATATAGACTTTCCACCCACAAAAGCGGATTAAATGAAAATATCCCATGGAACTCTGTCCTTCCAAAATAGACTGTCATTTATCCAGTTAATTGTTAACAATATTGGCTGACCCAGTGTTCCATCATTACAAGAGTGTGCCTGCTTTGGCTGCCTGTTGTTTTTCTTTCCCTTTCTCTTCGGGGGGCTTTGTGCACGGGACTAGAACTTGGGTTTTGTTTTCTACCCTTTCCCCGCTGTCTCTGGGATTTTGTCCCTTTTCGAGACTCCTGGCCCGACTCTGAGCAGTGCCCTGGCTCTTTCGCTCGCTGTTTACTAACGCGTGCTTATAACTCCCTTCACGTTTTACAGAAAGGGGCGCTTCCGTATTCACCTGTTAATTCAGCAGCGTCCCTAGTTACCAATCACGCTGTACCTCTCCGTGAGAGATACATCCTTTTTCCCTGAGCATTAGCCATTGGTTTCCAACCCGGAGCTAGCATATGCTGATTGGCTCCCTCTCCTCCTATTGCCGCCAATCCGGTACTACTTGACTTCCGCCTTTTGATTCTAACTGTATCTCGGCCATTGCCGAGACGCGGTTGCGGGTCACTGTTTCAGGCATAACAGCGGATCCGTTTTCTCCACTAAGTAAGTTCCTTCGATAGATGTGGGTGGGCACCACAGAGCCTGTCCGTTTCCTTCCTGCCGCTTTACCTAACCACGTTTCCTACTTTCTTTAGATTGTGGTAGGACCTGGCAACGTGACCTCGACATCTTTGAGGCACGTTTGTTTCGCAACACCAGTAAGGCTGGCCCTTCTGGCCTTTTTCCTTTCCCTTAGTTTTGTCCCGATTTTTCGTTCGCGCACGCATGCTTCTGAGAGGGATTCTATGCTGTGGAGCACATTCAGTTGTAACTTAGGACGCCGCCGTCGGTAGTAACTAGATACTGGCTATGTGTGTTCTCATGGGGGACGAATGGCACCCGTGCTAGTCACCTGACCACCCGTCACTTCTTTATGTGCACCCCGGTACTTTCCTTGTGAGTGCATAGTATCACTTGTGTGTTTCATTCGGATACATGAAGTGATCACGGGTGAATGTAAGCCCGATTCAGTGTTTACGTTTTGTGAGACACAACGGAGCACGGTGACATTAATTCACTGTAGGTGGCTAAACAGTATGACTGTTGAGTTTAGTCACATACAACAACGTTACAAATAACATTGGATGACGATTGAGAGGAGCTTGAAACGAAGCTGAGTACAGAACATATTTTGTTGTGTATATATTGTTTCCTTCTCTTTTTTCCAACAGGTATTTTCCTTTAAGAAATACGAGCAAGGATTACCCCTCTGTAAATGCAGGAGGTTTTTTAATTCTAGCCAAGGGTAGGGTACACCTTAGCGTGTGTAGACCGCCCTGGTTAGCATCGGTCCTGACGAAAACCTGGATAACTTCCCTCAAGGTTGACACATGTAGACCTATCTCACTAATTTTTTCACCTCACTTTTGTTGATACCTTAGGTCAATTTAACCTTACATGGTATCCCGCCAATCCTTTTTAATATTTTTCAGTTGCTCCATGATTAAATAATTTTTGACAGTGAGTTAAATCTGACCAATTTTTAAATCACTTCTTGCACTTGCACCACACCAAAAAAAAAAAAACAGCTCCACTGTAGTCAGGTGTCGCAGCACACCCGGATGACACTCGGTTATCCGGGTGGGACCCTGATGATGAAGCATGTCACCAACCAGGTTGGTGAGTGAGGGGACTTCTATAAGAAAGGATAAGCCTTTCTTTTCAGTGCACCTCTCCATCTCCTAGGCATTAAATTACCTTTAATGGTGTACTCCTTCTATTGTTTGTCTAATTTGCTCAAGGGGATTAGGAGTACCCCAAGCAACAAAGCCCTTTCTCTCCTATTGTTTTTAGGTCTCGTGAGCCAAAGGCTCGAAGAGACATTTTATATGTGGGATTTTCAAAGTGCTACCCACACTTTTGGCTGGCCTAAACCTTGAGTGCACGAGATCACATGCACGTGCACAGCTGCTCCTCTGCTCATTGCATTCCCCCCTCCCTTCTCACCCAGCCCTTTGATGCTCTGCTCCATTACTTTCACTTTCGCAGCTTGGACCCTTGCATTCCCCCCTCCCTTCTCACCCAGCCCTTTGATGCTCTGCTCGCATCTCCCTCCTCCCTGGGCGTGAAGGGAGACAGAGCCATCCTGCTTGATTAATGGCTTTGCATTCCCATGTGTTCCCGTAGTAAACATGCCCTAGGCGCCAGACCAGCACAAGGCTCACGGAGACATTCTCTTTACCCTCATTAGTCCCTGTATCTCTATTTCCTTCAGAAGCTCCTGCTTTTCCTACCTTTCTGCCCAGCGATTTGCTTGTTCTACAATGTGCTTGCTACATGTCTTCCTCCCCATTATATATTTGTTAATTCGTTTATTGGATTTTAAAACAAAACAGTGTGCATTCGTTCATTACAGGCTATAATGAATAATGTCCTGTTTCGCCAAGCACCCCTTCTCTGTATTTACCAGTAATTTTCCAAAAGCCCGCCTTTCTTTATCTCAATTCTTTCGTCTCTGTGCTCTTTCCTTTCTTCCTTCAATCCCTCTCCAATAGTCTTTAGCACTTTCACACTCCCTTCTCCTCTTCTACTCGTCCTTCATCCCTGTTTTTCTTTCTCACTCTCCCTTCCTCGCTCTTTCCGCCTCCCCCTAGGCGCTCTCCATCCTTTGGTACTTTGATGACCCAGCTTCCAGTGCCATTAATGCCCTGTAATTGCTTAATCCCAGGGCAGAGTCTGGGCTCGCGGCTCTCGGATGTCATCCCAGCGTGCACGTGCAAAACTCCTTTAGAAATGGCATCTCTGCGCGAGGCCTGCCGTTGCCATCGCCCTCAGCAGGGGGGCATTATTCAAGGCCTGACACACATTCAGAGGATTTCCTACTGTACTCCTTTCACGGGCGCAACATGGGCGTAATACACATAGTAAACCCTACTGCGCAAAAAAGTACCGACGGAGAAAGAAAGTGGAGCAAAACGTCTTTGCCATTTGCACCGAAATATGCACCGGTTGTCAAGTTACAATGAACATTTGCATATACCTAAATATTGCAGCACCTGCACGTGTACAAATTAAGCAATCCAAGAATGTTCGGGCGACGTTATGCATTGTTATCCAGCCTTTACTAATGTTACCTCGTGCGTTCTTTTTATATAGCACACCTGTGTAATATGGCGCCTATGTAAAATAGCGCCTCATTAAAAAAATACCACCCAGGCAGCGCATGCAATTCGGGCCCAGAAACGCAAAGAAAACGTGTATGT
The DNA here is from genome assembly GCF_964204655.1 of Triturus cristatus. NCBI lineage: Eukaryota > Metazoa > Chordata > Amphibia > Caudata > Salamandridae > Triturus > Triturus cristatus. Next base: position 606,762,347 of record NC_140594.1, read on the forward strand.
ATTGAGACAAGTCTACGTGTGTATTCTGTTTGTTTCAGAAGGTATGCGAAAATGGGAAAGCGCTTTAAATATAGAACAAAAAGTGCACATGTGCGCTAGAGCACCACAAAGGAAATTGAATCAAACAGTAGTACAGGATTGTTCTTGCGATAGGACTTTACTTTCACAGAACATAAACATTCCTGGCCATCAGAGGTGTCTCGTATTGGAAGATAACTTGTTAATTCTATGCAGTCACCGGATCGCCCGAGGTTTGTTAAATGTATGAGTTGCTTTAAATGGGAGATGCGGATTAGTATCTTGAGCCAGAGTTTGCAACCTGGATATCTGCAGTTCAGTCGTGGCTTTGCCGCTTCGCGTGGTACATCATGTGATTCTGGACAGATCACTTCATCTCGATGTGCTTGAAACAGTAAAAATTGTGTGAACCAGCTGTGCAATTTGGTGTATTGCAAAGAGCCCAGGTAACGCCCCCCTCTCCCCCTCCCAACACATCATAGTTTTAGTAATCCGGTTTAACCTAATCCTGCATATCATTTCTCTTCTACATACTGCACGCCCTTATCTTTAAGACGCCGCTGCTATGAAACTATACATTAAAAAAACCTCTCCCTCTCTCATTTAAAACGAATAAAAAGGGCACATGCCATTTCTCAGGATAGTGTTTCAACTCGATGTTTACGTTTATTGCTTCCAGAGTGAACATTTAAAAGACCTCCCCTGCCCTTCTCTCCTGAACTCTTCTTCAATAAGTAATCCGAGGTTTAAATAAATCCACCATTTATCAAAAGATGGGCAATAAAGAAGCTGCGCATTTCGCATTCAGTGTTGGCTTCTGGGAATTGGTTCTGTGTAAATCACTGCTTTGACTGTAGGGCCCTGCTATAGAAAACACCCCCACCCCCTGGAAGGCAGTGAAGTGAAGTCTAGTGAACCCCTCAGTCTGACAGAGGATGTGGCCTAACGGCCAGAGCTGCCAACCTTGGAACTTGGGAACCATTTTCGAGCCTCGATGTCGGCTGAACATCCTGCGATTCGGGGCAAATCACTTAATCTCCCCGTGCCTACCAAAAAATAAATGTGTCCTTGTGTAACGTAACTGATTCTCATGTAAAACGCTTCGATACCTTCTAGTCGAGTTTGCGCTATATAAAACCGCTATAGAAACCTCTCTTCATTCGTATACAGATGCCACCATTTGCATAATTGTGCACGTTATAGTTAGACGAGACAGTGAATTAACAGGTAGAGCCGAGGCATGGATCTAGCTTGCCTCCACCAACCATAACACGAGCCGAGCCCTCAGCATATGAGGCAGATACATCGAGCAAAAATGTCATGTTAAACATATGATAAATGGGCTTCAAAATAAAACAAGCATTGGCATAGCCAATAGGTCTCACCTTTGGGACATTAGAAGTGTTTAACCATGCGACAGTTCATGTTGCACCAAGGATATTGTGCTGCATAATTAAATACTTATAATGTCCCAAAGGCGAGACCTATTGGCTATGCCAATGCTTGTTTGATCTCTCATCGGCTCCCTGTCAGGCCACTTCACCAATATTTTACATTCAATCCACAAAACCTTTGAGATCTTCACAAACCAGTCAACCTGTCGATACCATTCCACTGGGGTTTCTCTTAATTTCTGGAAATCATTTGTGAATGACACAAGAATATTTCTGCTGTAAGGTACGTGGATATGACCTCCACCCGACACTTCTCTCATTAAAAGCATGGGTATATCCTCTTCCACCTCCTCTATTCCAGACAAAGGCAGCTCTAATCTGACTTTCTTTGGTTCTTTTTTATTTGACCACCTGCCTTCCCATCTGTCCAGTTCACTCCATTTTCGGACATAGCCAATTAATTCCCTGATATGTAATTTTATTTCTGACTGTCTCATATTAGTGAGTCATGGACATAAAGCTTAACCTGTTACTCCTCTGCAAAGCTTTGGATTTATGTAAGTTAATTTCATATCTATGAGCTAATTTAGTCAACCTTTCATGAGCTTGTCCAGCATGCCTAGTGATATCTTAACACATGAACAAAAGCTCATCATCATGGTAAGTGTTTACTTGGGACATTCCAAGATTTCCAAGTATCATTGCGTCTAGTACGAGTTTCAGTTTGGCCAGGTCTATTGTCTTGTCCCTCTCTGGGACTTGAATAGTCTTTCCACTTGGTCTGGGATTACCACTACCAGGTGGGGTTATTCTACTGGGGTATTAAGAATTATCTCACCACTAAAAGAACCATGGTTTGGTGAGTTAAAAAGAGATATATCAGAAATTTGAAAACTCCTAGGTATTTCTGCCCTGGAGGTACTGTTATTAGCACTTAGAAGCACATTAGTGTTGGGCATGAAAAAAGGTTGGCGATCTTTGGTAAAACCTTCCAGTTGGGTCAAACTCCGTCCGATTTAATGTGGGGTCTACGCTTGCAGCACATGGGGTATTCCCTGTGTCAGAACCAAAGGAATTTGAGGAATAGGACTTGTTGTCGATGCCACAGAATTACTACCTGAGGTACCCGTTCCAGTATTAACAGTCAAATTATGTGTAGCATTTCCTGCCACTCCAGGTTTGCAAAGGAACCACAGGACCAATTGTAACAGGAACAGTAGGTGCAACTGGGGCTTTTAGGACAGGTACATTTTGAGGGGCTGTCATCCCTGAACCCTCTCCCATTTAATTGGAACTTGCAGCTACTGGTGCCATAGGAACATCAAATTCCCACTGACATGTGCATTACTCGCTCATCCAGCTTGAGTCACCTTGTATGAAGGTGGACGGTTTACCAATAATTTGTTTTTCAATTCTTCACTTGAATCATTATCACTTTCCTCAGCTGCATTCTCCGCCTCATCTGTTTCTTCCTTCTCTTATTCCTTTGTTTACCTTTTCCTTCTTCCTCACTTGTTAATGCAGGGCACAGTCAAGCTTCCTCAATCATGTCATTTCTCCATGCTTTCTGTTCTGCATCCCATATAGCATCCGCACAAGTGCAGATGACTGTCTTATAATTTTCCTTGAAATCTCTCTCTCTCTCTAAGGTGGGCAGTATGTTCCCAGGCATTAAGTGCTTCATATTGCGTAGTTCTAGGAGGCAGTTTCATGTCACACATTGTGCTCTTCAAATGTTCAATGATTCTTTAATTAAATGTGCCATAATGCGGAAACATCGATGGACCATCTTTCTCAGTAACTTTATGACATTGTTCAAGACAAATACATGGATGAAGATCCACATTTATTGACATATGATGACCTGCTATACCTTCGGGTAGTGCCTCCTCCCAATTTGTAACAGGTACAGTCACATATCTCATTAGACTTTGTAGTGCTTTAAAGAACTTCATTTTCGATCAAAAATATGCAAAATTCACAAATTACTTTTCTTTTAAACCAGGAAATCATTCTTCACCCACAGTTCTCTGTTCAGTGTTCACAACCTATACTAGTGCGGTTCTCTAACGTATCCAACCAATACCAGCGCAGCTCTACACCAACCGACCAAATCCAGCGCGGCACACTGTGACGTCAATCTCACTCCTTGCAGCAGCTCACCCTCCTTTCCAATTCTCACAAAAACGTTCCATCATCAATTTATGTAAAAAATTAATACAAGTAATTTCAACAACTAACTTTGTCTCCTCCTCTTAAAAAATGTAAAGTACTCAATTACCCAAGAAATTGTTCGAAGCAACACTTTACGACCTATCCTGATATCCACTTCAAATCAAACCTTGACCAGTGGGGTATCACCCAGATTGATACAGTTCCTCCCTGCGCACTGAGATTCACAGTATCAACCATGTCTCACAATGACACAAAGATAAAGTCCCTATCTCAATAGCGCTTTAAAGAATTTCATTTTCAAACAAAAAATTTGCAAAATTCACAAATGACTTTTCTTTTTAACCAGGAAATCATTCTTCACCCACAGTTCTCTGTTCAGTGTTCACAACCCAGACCAGTGCGGTTCTCTGTGACGTATCCAACCAATACCAGCGCAGCTCCGCACCATCTGACCAAATCCAGTAGGGCACACTGTGACGTCAATCTCACTCCTTGCAGCAGCTCACTCTCCTTTACAATTCTCACAAAAACGTTCTTTCATCAATTTACATACAAAATGAATGCGAGTAATTTCAACAACTAACTTTGTCTCCTCCTCTAAAAAATGTAAAGTACTCAATAACACAAGAAACGGTTCGAAGAAACAATTTATGACCTATCCTGATATCCACTTCAAACCAAACCTCGACCAGTGGGGTATCACCCAGATTGATACAGTTCCTCCCTGCGCACTGAGATTCACAGTACCAACCATGTCTCACAATGACACAAAGATGAAGTCCCTATCTCAATAGCGCTGTCGACGACATCTCACAACTAGCCCCACAACACAGCACAACTACACCCAGTGTCTTCTACACTGATAACTTAATCAATTATCCAGGATCTTAGGCCATGTCAGATCGATTAACTACTGATTTTTCTCTGCATTAAGCGCTACATTCACACAACAGCTTAAAACATCTCTTCAGAACACCACACAATCACTGTAAAACACTGAAAACTTAGCATAACAATTACAACGAGCAACCATATTGTTATGCCAAGATGGCCGACATGGTAGGAGCATCGGAGACAAGCTCCTGAGGGACTGCATCGCCAAAACGGTGAATATACTAATATACCCACTGACATCCACACCACTTTCCCCATGGAACTGAATAAGGAACCAATACTACCCTCAGAAGATACCTGCAACATCGTAAGAGAACATCATTAGAGAAACGGCCGAGATGATCACGCAGCCGCACTACCCTCGGAACAACCGCAGCGGTCAGCAGCATCGCACTACCATCGGAGGAAGAACAACCGGAGCGGTCAGCAGCATAAGTGGAGCACGCTGCTCGTGATCGCGTGAGGCTGGAGAGCGGAGCAGTGGTGTGAGCCAAGCACACTGCCTGTTATGCGGTCAGGGCACAATAATGTTTGGGCAGACAGCGGCGTTTGGAAAGGATACTCTGAATTGGCAGCGGTATTAGCTGTTGTGGAGCACGCTGCCTGTTATCGCGTGAGGCAAAGAGAAAGCGGGGCTGCAGTGCGAAACGAGCACACTGCCCGGGAAACAGCTGGTGCATAAGAACAAGTGAGATAAAATTTACCCCAAATATGCACTAGCAAGCGTTATCCGGCTGGCCTGACCTTTATGCCTGTACTCAACATGGCGGCTATTTAACGGTAAAAGCAACTCAATCAAATACCCGCTCATATGAATACGCAAGCCTCGTTTCAAGAATAAGACAGACACAACTAGTAGGGAATCGATTGCTTGATCTACTCGAGAGAATTTTTAGCTGCAATCCATCTGCTGTTTGTGTCAGACTGCTGCATGACCTTAAGATGCGAATGTGAACAATCATTGCCCGGTGAGGAAATAGGATTCAGATGGCTGCCTGACCTTAAGATGGCAAAGGTGAATAATGAATGCCCGGTGAGGTAATATGATAAGAGATAGTGATAAACATGGAATATTACAATGTTCGGTGAGGTTACAAGGCAGGAAACTGATAAATTGCACAACCATGAAACACACTAAGGTTGCCACTGACGGAGAGGACCTAGCCTAGGAAGCTCCAGGCTGAAGATAATTTTCTGTTTTTAAAATCCCCACCTAACCTAGCCATCCTCCACCAACGCCTATTGATTGCATTTAGTCTTACCATTATTACTGGCAACCAGCTCACATACTGAGGGTGTTGAGGGTTGTCCTAGAGAGCGCGTGACGTGCTATTGTGCATCCTTCGAAGAGCCCTAGATGTCCTGGGCTCAAGCTAGCTCAGCAACAAGACAGCGGTTTCCTACTACCGTTTCACAGGTCGTTCCCTCTGATGAAACAGGCTGTGTACTCCCGCCTTCCCCAAGCCCCTAAAGTTGTCGCGCTGCCATTCCTGCGGTCATTTTCACTAAACACCTGGTAGTACATCAGTTTCAGTTACGATACTACATAGTAAACTAGATACATGACTTCTCAGCCTTCGCTATTCACTATGCCCCACCCCCTTTTCTTGGGTCTCTACTTCCAGGACCCCCTTCTAATTGTGATACCTCTCCACCCTTATTCTATTGGGCTCCTTTATTCACTGCCTACTACGCTACTTCAGTCAACTTGGCACAAAATATTTACCAGGCCTCTATCCCCTTTGTCCAATCAGGCATTACCTTGGTTAAGATCATCTATCCACCCAACCTATCGCTAAAGCCTAAGAAAACCTTTAAGCACAATACCCACAAGAGATGGCCCGAAACACTGATATATACATCAAATAAGGGCACTTTAGTAACTGATCTCATCTTCTACACAAACAGAAGAGCGCAGTGGAGAAGGGCCCTCATCTCTATGCTGTGCTCAAAACAGACCAAATCTCCACATGGTTTCCGTTTAACCACGCTTCCATCCATGACCCTCATGGGGGAGCTGACCATCTCCCTTTACAATAATAGTATTGTCCTTATCCAAGCGTCAGATCTGAACCTCAAGCGTTTCAATTCTGCCTTTTTGAGGTTCAAGAACTCTCTAACTAACTCCAACACCTCTACTGACATTCAAAATGTGCCACTCAATGGCTCTGATACAGAAGCGATTGACGGCCCCTCCTCCCCACTGCCCTCGCTCACGTCTGCTAGCACGATCCCATCTGCTCGACCCAAGTTAACAGATGCTATCTCAACCCCCCACACCACGAACTTGGAAAACCCACGTCTACCTTGTGCCGATGAAGGTTTAACTGACCAGAGTACCTCCCACCTGGATGATAGCCGTACCAATGTTCCTCCTCTACCTTGCCTCATTTCCTACCCTCAATCCCTGGTATCACACACTATTCATTCCAATAATGGGAATGATGACCATCCTACCAACCCTAACTATCAGACAGGATTGAATACTCACCCCTTAGGCCCTGAATCTTCCAATCTCATGGCCAGGAACCTTGTTGATGTTTCCTACACATTGAACAATACCATATACTCACCCTCACTATCACCATACGCTTCGCCGCCCTCTACGCCTCCTAACACCACTCCGCCTCTCCCTACTCCCACGCCAAAGTCTGATCCCTATCGCGGGTATGACCCTATATCCTTATGTAACTGTGCCAATGGTCCTACCCAACCCTCTACTAACCATACCACAGTGGAACCTATCCCACCTGCGTGAGCTACTCCTGCCAACAAGTGCTTATACCATCAAGGCCTTGAGCAGTAGATTGATGACCTCAAACATGATATATCGGTAGTCAAAGAACTGGTGCAAAACATTCTGCAGTTCTCCTTGAAGATGGAGAAACGTAGGGTTTCATCCCCCGCGCAGAGGTATGATAGCTTCAATCCACAGAAGCTGTACTCTACCAAAAACATTACCTCATTCTGCTCCTAGCCTAGCTCCAGCTGGAGCTCGAGGCCTCTACCTAACCACCTCTCTCGGCCCCACAGACCCCTTCCTCAGTTATCTGATGTAGACATTCTCGGCCTACTTGGGACCTACACTGAATCAAAGATGGTCTCCCAACCCAACTTTACTCTTAACATCTGCTCAATCATTGCTAACCCTGACAGGGAACCAAGCCTTAACCTCTGGAAGTTGAACACAGAGAACCTACTTCACATAAACACCTCGACTCAAGAAGTGGTCACTTCCAACCAGCACATCAACGCGATGCTACTCAAATGTAGATCAGCTGTGAAACATGCGGCTTATATTTCTGATCTCATCATTGCGCATACTTTGGACCTTCTGATCATCACTGAAACCTGGCTCAGAAATTCTACCTCCCCAATTCTTGATATCTTAATCCCTCCTGACTACTCTATTCTCAGAAGTGATCGCCTGGATAAAACAGGCGGGGGCATTACCTGCATTCATCGCTCCAACCTCACAATAAAACAATGCTCTTGTACTGTCTTATCCACGTGCGAACAGCTAGTCTCTGAAATCCGGAACAAAGGCAAGAAGATTTGTGTGCTGCACTCGATATATCACCCTCCTGGTGACAATCTAGTCTTCACTGAACAAATCATGGAGGTCATCTGCTCGAGCTTGGACCAACTCTGCCACATATTCCTCGAGACTTCAACCTTCATTGGAATGACACAAATGATCCAATTGTCCATTCCTTTAAGACCTTCCTCTCTGATCTCAATTTCTCACAGCTCTGTAAAGGCCCTACTCGCAATAAAGGCGCCACTCTAGACCTCATCATTGCCAAAGACAACTTCATATAAATATCGGAAATCCTATCCTGTGACTGGTCTGATCACTTTCAAATTCCCTTCCTCATCTTAGACAAGGGATGGATCGACAGGGGCAACCCCTTAGAGCGAAACAAATGATCCGACATTAACTTGTTAACCTCAATCACCAAAAATAAACTACAGCCCCCCCTCTAATTTGACCAACCTTGACGATCTCTCTGAGCACTACTTTAACACTTTTTCTAACATTCTTGACTCTGTTGCTCCGAATCAGCTCAAAAGGATCCCAGTCAAACTCTCTAAACCATGGTTTAATGGTGCCCTAAATGATGAACGGCGCAATCTAAGACTCTCTGAGAGACTCTGGAGAAACTCACCTGCCACAACAGCACTCTCTCAATTGAGAAAGTTGAGAAGCGTTTACAACAAATACATACGCTTGGCAAAAATCGACCACTTCAGATCTCAACTGGATGGAACTAAAAATAGACCAAAAAAACCATTTGAACTCATCAAGGGACAATCTATCCAATCCTCTAACCAGAGCTCTGCTCTGCTATCCCTGCTCCCTAGTGGTGTTGATTATACAGCTCACTTCGCTGAAAAAACAACAAAAATAGAGCTGGAGCTATTACCCACCGCCCAAACTTTATTATCCAAAATACCACCCGCAGGATCAGCTTGGAGCAGTTTTCTCCTACCAGACTACACTGAGATACTTTGCAACATGTCATCCATCAAACCCTCCAACCACTTTGGATATCCACTTCCGCCAAGCTCTATAAAGATTTAATCTCAGCCGTTCTCCCTATTTGCTCCAAGATCATTCATGAATCCCTCATACAGGGAAAGATCCCGGACTGCCTATCAGTTCCTAACAACTTCCGACCTATCACCAGCAGCATGACTCTAGCGAAAGTGCTGGAAAAATGCGTTCATTCACAGCTCTACAAACATATTGAGAAATATCATCTCCTGGATCGTCACCAGTCAGGATTCAGAGCAGGACACAGCACTGAAACTGCATTAACGCACATCGTTGATGACGCCGTGAGAGCCCTTGACCAAAATGTCCCTTGTCTCCTGATCCTTCTTGACCTGTACTCAGCCTTTGAAACCATCAAACATGAAAACTTGATTGATCTCCTACAAAATAGAATGGGATTGTCGGGCCCAGTACTAAATTGGTTTGCCTCCTTCCTTCACAACCACACGCAAAGGATAAGTTAATCATGCCCTAGCTTCCAGTCCCCCGGTCCTAATTGGAGTCCCTCAAGGCTCGACGCTCTCGCCCACTCTCTTCAATCCATTTATGGAGCCTCTTGCAGTCTTTCTGAACAGAGCCAACATTATATACCACATGTATGCGGATGACACACAATTGTACCTGAAGATCTCATCACAGGAGGACATAAAAACTTTAAATGCTGCACTTGCACAAACTCAACAATGGCTAGCGCAAAACCATCTATTACTAAATACTCTTAAAACTGAATTTCTTTTGATCACCCCACCTAATCACTCAGCTCCTACCCCTGACTGGATTAAACAACTAACTGCTCTGAACTGCACACCTCATGTTGTAGACTCTGCCAAATCTTTAGGTGTCACCTTGGATAAACATCTAAATTTCCAACTCAACACACTGAAGAAAATCAAACCATTCCCCCCCCCCAGAGTCCTCAGGCGGGCGGTACAATCCCTGATTATCCCTAGATTGGAATATGGATTGGTGACCCTAGCAGGACTTCCCAAAGCCAGCTTAGCCCCACTCAGAGCTACCTTGAATGCTTCAGCCAGGCTTTTAACAGGATCTAGGAAATTTGATCAGATTTCACCCGACCTGTTGCAGCTAAATTGGTTATCTATTGAAGCTAGAATTTGACTCAAGATTGCTTGTCTGACTCATAAAGCCATACACCACAATACCCCATACTACCTAGCAAATAAACTTGAGCTATCGGGCTCTAGCAGGACTCTCAGAAGTACGTCCACCCTTCTCTTGAAACCGCCAAGATTCAAAAAGAAAAGATCGTACAAGCGTGTGTTCACCGGTCTTGCTCCCAGAATCTGGAACTCTTTACCATCCGAGATCAGATCAAATCCTTCTACTACTTCCTTTAAAAAACTGGTTAAAATACTACTAATGAACGAACATTAATCGCACTGATCATATTCGGGTGTTTTGTTAATAACCAAATTCTTGGCGTATTCTCACTGATGTTCTATATGTTTTTACCTTCTTTTTGCATTTGTTTTGTCCCAGTCCTCGCCAGCTCCTTTAACTGCATCATATGTTGATTTTTTCTTGATCTCCTTTTGTTAATATTCTTTGATGCTCATCGTACATCTTGGTTCCTTCTATTGTATGATGTTTTACTCTGAGCGCGATATGGCGCCTCTGATACACCCTACTCGTTACTCTTGAATGTTTTCCAAAAGTTTGTATTATTCACACCCTTGCTGCTAATACTCGTTTCCAAACCACTGGAACTCCATCAATCCTTCGAGTGCACCATGGGCTCTGGGGGTTTGGACTGGATTTGGAAAATGTTTGAATTGGACACCCTAACTCCCTCACCTCAGTTGCGAGCCATCCGACGAGTAACCCTTTGATCCAGCACTGGGTCACCCCTCTTACAATTCTAATCCGGTGGACCTTTTTTTACCGACTGAGAGGTAGTACTTCATCATTCAATTTAATTAACAGTGCAACCCATTTGGCTATACAATAAGGACCAGGAATCAGTGACTATAGTTAAGAAGGTTTATTAAAGTTAGCAGTCAGGTTAATGTAAACAAATCTCAATACCACGATGTAAAGATACAGAATAACAACTCGATAGACTAACCTCTCAAAGAAGATCAGGCATACAAGAATAAGGCAGACAAGAACTTCAGTCACAGCAATAGAAAAGATCAATAATATTATTTGATGCTCGGAGAAGAGTTTCTGATTCTCTCTTCTATACATGGGTGAAGTATAAAATCATCTAGATTAAGTACAAATTAAATAGGATAGTCTAAAACTCTAAAAGGATCTCAATAAATCATGAAAAATGCAGTAAAGAGGAAAATGCGGAAAATTGAGGGAAGGTGTCAGCATTTCAAGAGTCTTCTTGGGACAGGGAAATGAGTGTTAGCCTAAATCACACTCAGCAAGAATCAAAGGGATAAGCCTAGAGGTCTAAATCTCTCAAAGTCCAAAGGATAGTGGAATAACTTGTAACAGTATGAACTCCAGTTATTTCCACCAGAATATTCCGAGTAACACCCATCTGTTTGCATCCTGAGGGGCTCCATTGTCCTTACTATTCTCACACTGTGAGCTGATACATTGATGATTTCTCCCCGGCCAGACATGGGAACGGTATTGTCCTTGGTCACCTGTGACTCTTGCAACAGTGCTGAATGGAACCTTCTGTTAACACGCTGGCTCTCCATGTTCCTTGTCAAGGTCTTCTTCTCAGGCTCTCTCTATCGCTGGTACAGTGTTCCATCTATTCTCAAACGAGCAAACCATGTGAATGTACCTGTGAGGAAAGGAAACGCAAGCAGAAAATGGAAAACAGCTTTTCATGCAGAAATAAATACGGGCTTAGTTATGACAAGTTAGCGTATTAAATCAATTTTGCATATTTGATATACGTGTGCACATTCAACCATACATGACTGAAAACTGTCAGTACATTAAATTCAGGTTAATGTTTCATAAAGGTACAATAACTTTGAGTATATGTCTCTAAATGAGACTAAGAACTGCATTCAAATGCAAGTAAGAAACATTAGTGCACACATTCCATAAGTCTTTTCCTTTCTAAAGTAAATACATTTTAAGGATGGTTTTGCCCTCTCACCTAAACAATAAATGTTGTTTAATACATTTAAGGCACACAGTGTATATATGAGTCGCAATTCTACAGTGAATGCACTTCAATAGTGATGCGAAGTGCAACACTTTACATTAATAACGTTAGGACACACAAGTATGAAACACTAATTGCATGTATATTATTTATGATGTGTAAGGATGGAACCAAAGGTTATGCTGCTCCAGCTTAAGATGAGGCTCCAGAAGGCAGGAGGTTGTGAAAAGCAGTGGCTCCATTTCAGAATATCCTGGATAAAAGAAGTCTTATCGGTCACGTGATCTCCCTGAGAACAAGCTCATGCGCAGATGAAAGATGGGGCGGAAGAAGGGGTTGGGTTGACTGGCACTTTAAGTTGCAGAAGAGAGTCCAGTCTACTACCTCTGTGCAACAGTCATGAGAGGGAAGGGGGCACAATGGGGCAGGTCACACCAGCATCCTGGTGTGCAAGTGATGGTATTCTGAGAGAAAGAAAAAATTCAAAGTTTCGATCATCTGATTGGAAGGTGATTCACCCTCCACGTCGTCATCTATCTACCTTTTCTTAATGTTCCCCCCTACACACTAAGTTTGGGAAAATGAAGGAAATATGAATGATAGGACCTGGTTGCACACATAATGCCGAGGCCGGAAGCAGAAATAGCAGGAAGCAGCTGGTATTCAAAAATAACTTTTCAGCATCTGCAGCTTTTTATGTAGAGAACAATATCCTGCAGCGGCCTATAAACCTCCAAGGTTAATGCGGGGTCGAACAAATATTCCTAAACATTTACAGTGGCTAAGCTCTGCTTTCTTTAAGATTCCGGATAACAGAATAAAGTGTGACTTGAGTAGGTTACTATTTTTAAATCCTGTCACTTGCGACAGCGCACATTGGAGGGAGAAGATATGTGACTGGATCTTATCCAGAAGGGAACAGATTAGTTGGTGGGATATTTCTGCAGCCGGCCAAATTACTCAATCAAATTTAGCAGTTCGATAAAAGACATTTGCCTCCGTGTAGTTCCTGCCAATTGCAAGGCAATCCGATCCACTCACTTTCCACCCCCCCCAAACTGCACTTAAACCAGAGATGTAGTCATGCTTGCGGAGCTCAGTGGATGGATCCTTAACTTGGCACAACATTATTCATGATCTGACGGTTGTTATGGGCGATACACTTTTGGAAGGTTCTGTTAATTTTTGGTACTTTCTCTTGGGACTGTGACCATCTTCAGAGGTCAAGAATTGTCCAGGACACTGCATAGGAAGTCTCGTTCTATGGAGGTAGAGCAGCTGGTTACTCCAACACATGGACACCCCATGAGCAGTATTGTGCATTGACATTGTTTGCGCCTGGCGCACCTTTAAAAAGGTGCGCCGGGTGCAAACAACGCCAATGCTCCCTATTAGGATGAATGCGCTGCCCCTAGGGCAGTAAATTCATTTGAAAACATGCACCTGCTGCGCCGTGTTTTCACAGTGCAGGTGGCACCTGCCTGCACTTTTACAAGGGAATAGAGATCCCTTTGCAGGCAGGTGCCATGGGACTCCCTTTACCCTCAGAGGGCTGGTCTCAGGAGGCGCACTGACAGTGCACCACCATTTAAATGGCGCACTGTCAGTGCGCCTCCTGAGGGCTTCTTTGCTTCAGCGCCCTCATCTGTAATATGGCGCGGGCGCAGAGTCAAAGGAATTCCCTCATTTACAAAGGGCACGCCCCTATGCAAATGAGGGAACGCCCTCTGAAGGTAGCTCTGGTGCTTTAATTGCGCCAGTGCTATCGATATTAGTGAAGGGGGCACACAAGCGTCTGCTCCCCCTTTGATAATATCAAAGTGCCCCGGGGCCCGTAAAGCGGGCGCAAATGCCCGTTGCGCCCCCGGGGGGCCCTTATAGTAATACGCCCACATATGTTACTCAAACAGTTACTGCTCTTAGTTACTGCTGTGCCAAATGTCTTCGAGGTTATTGTTTCTTCCCCCGGAAGTGCAAGTCACTTAAATGAAAATCCCTTTATGATAAATTGCATAGAAAGTGCATTGTCAACAATAACACTCATGGATATAAGAATGCTGGGAATGTTGGGGACAGGTGGGATGGCCAATGAAAATAGAGAAAACAACTACGGCCAGTAACGTTCATTTTCAAGGGGGTGAGTGGTTACTCTATCAGAGAATTTTTTGTTGAATCCTGTGTTACGATTTCCTCAAGTACGGTCAGGCAAGGAGTGCGTTTTCAGTTTACGTTTACTGTTCTTGATGTATCACTGAGCCTAAACCTGCTGATGTGCTATTCTCCTGGCATGTTGTCTCTTTAATCCTCTTCTTCATACTGACTCCTTACTCCCTTAGCTCCTCCCTTTCCAGGTACCACCTTGTGACAGGGGTGTGGGTGCTGGGTCTCACACATAGACAATATTCAAACAGAACACGACAGTTGGTATTAGGATAACGTGGCTGCGTTGCATTTCTAGTGACTCCCGGGAATACACTTATTAACCAATCATATCCCTATGTTGCCCGAAGAAGTATTGCCGGGGTAATACTGCTACAGGAAAGACTAATTTTCAGGTGTCTCTCGGCCTGGAATTAGCAGGTCCTCAAACTGCAGCCTCTGCGCCCAGCCCTAGCCTGCCCGTTTTACTACAACTGGGGGAGCAGAATACGTTTCCCCGCAGTTGAGGTGAAAGGATCTTTCTTATTTCACTACTTCCACTCTCAGTTCAACCCCCCACAGCTGAGAAAAAAAATCCTCTGAAATATTTATCTCCTAGTCCGAGAGGGGCAAGATGGCGGTCGTCTAAGACCGTGGTGCGGATGGACTAGCGCTGGAGGAGTTATGAGCTATAACACTCTCACAATGAGGACATGAGGACATAAGGAATATACGGAGCATTTTCTTCAAAAGGGAAAGAAACGCTATAAAGATTACATCGACTAAACAAACAGACAAATTGAAAGGACTGTTTCCCTCGCGACCCTTGATTCCTGATGACGCTGGATAATGCAAAGGCGGTAAGCGCCGAGTCTAACTTGTGCACAGGTGCTTACCTAAAAACTCTTGGGTCACTCATTGGTCTCTCGGTCATCAGCTTTATCTGCCGCGAACAGCTGTTGGTGCCGCGAGAAGCGAGGGAGCAGTTCCACGGAGATTCTGGTCATCAATCTCTTCACGCTGACTGAAGGGATCCGCGATGGCTCCAAAAAATGCTGGCTCGGCCGCGGCCAAGGCGAAGGCTGCAGTGGCGGCAAGGCAGGCACAGCGTGAGGACGCTGCAATCACTAAACGGATCACAAAAGAAACGGACGTGTGCTCTAGGACTCCTAGGACGGGAGCCGCTCTGATGGTGAAAGGGAAGGGGAATGTTACCGGCCCTACAGTAGCTGACTTCCTCCGCCGGACGTCGGGCGGAGCACTTCCAGGTCAATCGAGGCAGACCAAGTTAGTGGGTGCAGACGCAGCGCTATCGAAATGCTCGAAGAGTTCTGAGACCGCTGGAGACATTGGAGGCTCAGCTAGCGAAGTAAGCCTTGATTTACTTGTGGGGGGTTTGGCAGATGAGGAGGAAGGGATGGGAGAGATTCTGGTGGAGATACCTAACGCTAAGGAACATTCTCAAAATGCTCCTATTATATCTACCCCATACCAATTAAAAACTATAATTACGAATACAAACCCAAATGAATTTATTCAGAGTGCCCCCCCTATATCTATACCTCTATCTCCAGCTAAAAATAAAAACACCAACACGTCCTCGGAAGCTATGATAACTCCAACAGTAGCACCTGAGGTACCCCCCAGGGAGACCTTGGCTGGCACAGCTGACAGATATGTCACCCCACAAAATCTGATGGTTACCAAGCCTAGTCTGGAGGGATTGAGCCATCCCAATGATCCCAATGATACCCAGGATACCCAAGATACCCAAGATACCCAAGTAAAATTCATCGGGAATGCGGGCTGTAGTACCAAGACAAAGGATAGAAAAGCTGCAGATACAGACGCAGAAAAAGACCCAAGTGACTTTTACTCTTTTTCTGATGAGCCAGAATGGTCAGACGAGACATGCTCTATATCATCGGGCAGTGATAACGATGACGACTCTGGCCGCGGAGCTCAAAAAACAGTGGTTAGAAAAAGAAAGGGTCACCATGGCGTGTCTGATCTGGTCTGGGATTATACCCCTACAACGCAACATATGCAATCAATGCCAGAACATCTAGTAGAACACATGCCAACAAACACCTCATCTCCACCCTGCCAATTGCCTCCCCCTGCCTGTGCAGATCTCCTCTCAGGCCCACCAGCTACGTTGGACACAGTAATGGAAACTGTTCTCCAAACAATTGCAGCACACAGGGAAGAGACCGCTCACGACGGGCGCAAGGCCCAAAATACACTTCGAAAAGTACTAGGGGTGGTACGGAGATTGAATAAAACTGTTAGCTCATTTGGAGACAGACTATCCGACCTTGAGTCCCGCATAGTGTCCAATGGAACTGAGTTTGCTACAAATCATGAGTTAGTAGAGTCACACGAAGCAGAGCTCTCTGACGTAAGATGAAACTAGAGGACTTTGAGAACCGCCTCCGAAGAAATAACCTCCGGCTCCTAGGAGTCCCAGAAACACTTGAAGGGGAGGATGTCCGCTCTTTTATTATTAGATTGTTTCGTGACTCTCTACCTGAACTCTCCAATTGGAACTGGGACTCAGAAATACAACGGGCTCATCGAGTGCCTATGTATCTAAAACAATCTGTGCGCCCGGGGGGTTATCCACGAGCAATATTAGTTTACTTCGGAATCTTTCTCCTTAGGCAGGCATTATCTGAGAAAGCTAGGCCTGAATCAAAGCGTACAAGTGGCACTATCTCTTATTTTGTACGCCCGGACTTTTGCCATGCTCCTGTAGAAAGGAGGTGGCGTCTCCGCCAGCTGATCAAACCTTTCCAAGAGAAGAAAGTGGCAGCATATCTGAATAATCCAGCCCGCCTTAAAATAATTAACGGGGGGTCCACAAAATTTTTTACTTCGGAAATTAAGGCAAAGGAGTACTTAGACACTTTATGAAGTAGTTCTTATTCTAAGTGCTATTAAAGTATTTTTGACATTAGGCTTTACTTACTGAAACATATTAAGGTATAAATGATACTCTCTTTCTCTCTTTCTTTTTTTTCGCCTGTTTCTTGTTCCTCTTTGTATTCTGAGTTTTTTTCTTGCTCTCTTGCCTAATATTATAATGAGCTATCAATTTAAATATTCTTTGTGACGTTCCAATATTTCACTTCAGCGCTGATTCCGCAAACGCACATTCATCAAATAGACTCTTATGGAGTCTAAAAGCCTCATTGAGGGTGTGGGGGGAAGGGCGGGAGTGAAAGGGGTGGTGGATGTGGGAAGGGTGGGAAGGGTGGAAAAAGCAAGGGAAAAAACAGCAACTTCTTACACATTTTGAATTCTAAGGTACCAAAGAAAATGTTTCTTTATATTTGCGAAGAGATAATTTGGGAAATCAACGGTACGGCAACATGGGGAAGTTAAAAATATGCTCCTGGAATGTGGCTGGGATTAATGATAGGGCAAAGAGAGCTAGTATCTATGAATTAATTAAACAAGGATCTTACGACATTCTTTGTTTTCAAGAAACCCACATTATATGGAAAGATAGGGACTTATTAAAAATCCCTGGGTTTAACTTGTTAGCTAATACTTCTCAGACTTCCAGAACTTGTGGGGTAGCTATTTTTGCCAGAGGCTTTTTGGGGCAAGCTAAACGTAAATTAGGAGACACCTCTGGTAGATGGGTCATCATTGAATTAGAACCCGGTATAACACTCTGCTCAGTTTATGCTCCCAACCATGATGACCCACACATATTTGAAGAGCTAGAGCTTGAGTTGGCTTCTTGGCCTAAGGTATTGATATTGTGTGGCGATTTGAATATTTCTTTTAAACATTTAGGAATGTCTTCCGACCAGTATCTTTCCATTTATATAGGAAGGAAACCTAAAGCTCATAGAGCATTCTCACAACTTAGAGATAGCTTGGATTTAATAGACCTCTGGGCTTTTAAGCATCAATCTGATCCGGGTTATACTTATTTTTCATTCCCTCACAATACATATGCACGAATCGACTATATGTGGGTGGCTAGCGAACTGGTCCGGGGTGCCGAAATCGAGAAAAGCCCCAAGACACTTTCTGACCACAACATGCTTACCCTTATTATTAATTTGTCCAATTTGCATAGGCCTCGATATAATTGGACGTTTGATAGAAAACTTCTCGCAATTAAAGAATATATCGATCATATCAAGATTTGGACTCAGGGATACTTTGATTGCAATCGATATAGCACCTCGAGGACTATAGTTTGGGACTGCTTCAAGGCTGCTCTTAGGGGAGAAACTATGAGTTTTGTAGCTAGACAAAAGAAGGTGGCAGCTCTGGTTAACCACCGCCAGATGCTAGACCTTGCCAAACCGGAGCAAGAGCATACTACTGCTACAATTAAAAGAGGTGATGATAAAGCCACACTACGTAAATTGATAATCTTGAAAACTATGATTAACACTAAGATTAATCAGAAAGCAGCAGAAATCTTCCAAACCAGCCGCAATAAACTGTACGAAGACGGCGAAAGGGTCGGGAAGCAACTAGCCCTCCGTACTCGACAGAAACAATCATTCAATAAAATTAATCACATACAGGTAAACGATACGACTTATACTGAACCGGATAAGATACGAGAGGTCTTTAAAGGGTATTATGAGAATCTGTATACTAATGAAGGGAATCTTGAGCCGGACGCAATTAAAGAGTCATTATGCCTTTGGTTAATGGAATGTGGATTGAGTAATACTCTCGACACAGCCACAAGAGACGATTTAGAGAAAGACATCACGTTAGTTGAGCTACAAGCGGCCTTGACGGACCTTGCTCTTGGCAAAGCAGCTGGTCCGGATAAGATCCCCCTAAACCTCTATAAGATCTTGGGGCCGGTTATTATTCCATACATATTAGATCTCTGTATCGGCATACAGGGGAATGGTAACACGCCTCTATCCTGGAAGGAGACTAACATTGTGATATTCCCCAAGAAGGGCAAGCCTCCAGAACTTCCTACTTCATATCGCCCTATCTCCTTAATAAACTCAGATTCAAAAATTTACGCTAAGGTCTTGGCCAATCGGCTCAGCAGGGTGGTGGAACATCTGGTCTCCCCGTGGCAGCATGGTTTTATTCCTCATAAAGGAACAACGGATCACACTCGTAGGGTTATATCATTATTTGATATCATGGCTGCAGCGGGGGGTCAGATGTCCATGATCCTCCTTGATGCCGAGAAGGCCTTCGATCGAGTATCATGGGAATATATGTGGGCAATTATGGATCTCAACAATTTCGGTTCTGGCTTTATTAGATCTATACAAGCAATGTATCAAGACCCAATCGCCAAAGTTCAGACGATGGGCCTAAAATCCAGATCATTTAACATTCTAAGGGGTACTAGGCAGGGCTGCCCCTGCTCCCCATTATTATTTGCCCTTTATATAAATCCGCTGATCCTGAAACTACTGGCAAGTACCACGATAACACCAATTAAAACAGGCATCTATGAAACTAAGGTACTTGCCTACGCCGATGA
The DNA here is from genome assembly GCF_964204655.1 of Triturus cristatus. Lineage (NCBI taxonomy): Eukaryota > Metazoa > Chordata > Amphibia > Caudata > Salamandridae > Triturus > Triturus cristatus. The sequence goes on from NC_140594.1 coordinate 606,782,119, forward strand.
CGTGGCGGTTGTAACACCTAATCCCACCGAGGCAATCGGAGAAATTGAGAATTTAACTCAGTTCTTTGGGGTCATGTCTGGCTATTCTCTGAATCATGAGAAAACTGTTGTTATTTGTACAGATAATATTTTATTTAACGATCCCAGAAAAGCAATGAACGCTATGTATTTAGGCGTTTCTATATCCCCGAAGATTGAGAATATTAATAAACTCAATTACGGCCCCATGCTCAAAATCATTAAAAAGGATCTTCTGAGGGTTAATAGTCTAAATCTCTCAATTATTGGCAGGGTTAATTTTGTTAAAATGAATATTTTCCCGAAGATACTTTACTTTTTGCGTGCGATTCCGTTAATAGTTGAGGATAAGACTATCACGGCCATAGACTCAAAAATTTCTAAATTTATCTGGATATACAGTCAAATTAGGAGATCTTCAAAATTCCTATCCTTACCGCAGGAGAGAGGGGGTTTGGGGCTCCCAAATATAACTTTATATTTTTGGGCTAGTTTCCTCCAAGGGATGTTTCCACTATTTAATATAATCTCAATAAGTAATAATATAGCCGAGTGTAGGATCCCCTCAATATACGAACTAGCGATAGGGAGGAAAGCGAAAGGTTTATTATTGAGACAGATAGAGCCATCTTACTACAAGAAGGTTAAGTTTAAAATTATCGATAGCGCATGGAGAGTTTGGAGGAAAACTTCTAAATATTTGTGTATTCCCAAAATCAATAAATATCCACCTTTATGGCACTCATTCCTTCTTTCTCAACAAGTTAACGACGATATTGCTAAGAGGTGGGAGAGCCTCGGACTGGTATCAGTAGGAGACTTTTTGGGCACTACGCCCGGCTCAAGGTTCCCCAATCTTCAAATAAAATTTAACATCCTGACCTCTGACCTTTTTAAGTATATACAAATAAACGCCATTCTGACAGCGAAACTTCCTAGGATTTCAATCTCGAACATCCCTATTTTCGATTATATTGGAGGGAAGAAAAATTCTAGCATACGTATACTCTATGAATTGTTGCTCGAACAACAACAGGACGACTTGGAGAGAACAGAATCACTCTGGGCATTTAAATTGAACAATCCTAATGTTGATATTGATAAGGTCCTCTCTCTCGCTGCTAAGGTTTTCCTAACATCAACCCTTAAGGCCCAACTGTATAAGACTATATATAATTTATATTTCACTCCGGCAAAATTGCACGCATGGGCGAAAAGAATGGATGATAAATGTCCCAGATGTGGTATAGGCCTGGCTCATTTAATACATATGTTCGCGGAATGCAGCAAATTGGCTACTCTCAAAATAAAAGTATCAGACTTTTGGGAAGAGGTATTTGGGCATAAAGTACATACGTCCTCGACTGTTTTCTTGTTAGGCTATGACAATACTCTTGGCCATAGTAAAGAAGAGGAGATATGCTTGTTTTTGGGTATGGCTGTATATAGATTAATTCTGGCTACACGCCGGAAAGACAATGACTCCCCTAACTTCCAAGTATGGATAACCCAGTTCTTGGCTATATCCAATCAAGAAATAGCAATTTATTCAGCCAAGGGCAAAAATGCAAAACAACGTGGTACTCAAATTTGGTTGCCTATTATCTCTTGGAAAGATAGGTTCTAGAGGTTTTGTTTTGTTTAAATAGAATTTAACGTAATTAACTTTGTGTGATATTCTTTTGTTCCAAAATAGTATAGTATTTATAACTATAAACAGGTTATTGATTTTCTCTTATTTATCCTTCAATTGATTCTATTGAAATGAAATATTGTTTTGATCTGTTTTACAGTATTCTGTACGTATTGAAGTTGCCTAATACATTTAAAAAAAAATAAATAAAAAAAAAATAAAGTGAGAAATATTTATCTCCTGCTGCAAGCAGGTGCTAAATGATTTTAGATTAAGGTCCGTTACTTCCCCTTGAATGAGGACAAACATTTGCAATTGGACCCGTTATTACCAGGTCCACATGGTATTCCCTATTCCAGGAGAAGAAAACTTATTTTCCCTTTAATCTCCACTGGTTCCCTATCAACAAGAGAATCACCTTCAAGCTCCTTACACATGCCAACAAAGCCCTCCATGACACAGGACCAGAATACCTGAACTACCGCCACGATTTCAAATACCCGCCAGACAACTCCGCTCCGCCCAACTCGCCCTGGCCTCCGTCTCATGGATCCACGAGCCTAAAACCGGAGGAAGATCCTTCTCCTACCTCACCCCCAAGAGCTGGAACACCCTGTCCCTCCAACTCAGGCAATCCACGTTGTTGACCCAGTTCAGGAAGGACCTCAAGACCTGGCTCTTCGACTGAACCTCCACACCCAGATGGATCAGAAGCCCCCCCACCTCAGCGTCTTGAGACTCTAACGGGGGAGTAGCCGTGCTTAGCAAACACCTGATTGATTGATAACATGGGAGTACACTGGCACGAATAGTCAAATTTGCCCAGAGCATCTCCCATCTGAGATATCAGGGTACTCGGAATGACGCCTATGTGGGCCCCTTCATCCTGTGGGGACACTGATGAGAGTCACAAGTGTCTCAAATATCGGAGCACCCTGAAACTCAGAATAAGAAGCAATCTAATGAGAGTGGCAAAAAAGTCAACCAATGGGAAGAAATGGGTGGGCTGTAAGTCCACTCTAAGTTAACAATCAGTATTTTTCAACCAGACAGCCTGCACTGTCAAAACTTAAAAACAATGCTACATACAAGTATGACTCACCCAACATTTATACGAATTGAATACTATAATATCACAAGAGAAGAACACAAACAACTGTCTCTTTGTGTCTTATTAATCAGAGTTATTATGCAACTCAGAGGTGCACTGCTGACATCCAAACATCTGCCTTGAAATTTATAGACAACTCTTCGCTGGACTTTAAATCCTCGTGGCTATAATATTCGTATTTAAGATGAAATTCAAATACTCAATTTTCTGTAATTATTTAGTATTTAACTTTGGGCTGGCAACAGCAATTCAGGGTTTTTATGTCTAAATGGCGAATGAAAATACTGTAGTATTGAAAAACATAAATAGTCAAGAGATCAATCTCAAAATAGATAAAGATAAAGTAAACCATTGGGGATTCAAACCTACCACTTAGAAATTACACACACGGCAGCAGCCAAAATATTATTAGTTGGGCGTTATAAAGAATTCCTGAGGCCGCTCAGTTTGTCAGAGTGGTCTCTCTGTCTCAAAGCAGGAAAGATCTAGTTAAAAGACTAAGGGAGGGGCATATAAAATGCTGGAGCTCACATGGTGAAACAGAATGCATCAGTGCAAGTTTCAGCATGGAGTACCAGAGGTGGGACTGGGCCATTGAAGGCAGCAAAGCCATGGATTAATGAAGTCCTTCTGAAGCAGTCAAGGGCAGCACCCTGTCACTGTGCCTCTCATGGATTTGATGTAACGAGTACCAGCCAATTCATAATGGTCGGAAAGCTGCACACAAACTGATACCAGAATTTTCTATCATATGGTCACCCTATTTTGAAATGAATATCTGACGTACTAAAGCAGTATGAACTGGATTGGAGGGAACTCCCTGATCTGCAACTCTGACCAAGCAAGTGGGTTTGGTCACTGATATGAACAAAAAACAAGGTATAAATGTTCAGTTAAGCTCCCACATTTCACTCCAAAGCACTAGATTGTGCAGGAAAGATAAATATCCCAGTATGATATTGGTCAAGATAGGGCATGCAGGGCAGTAAATGAATAGGTAGTTTGGCACTATTTTCTTTCATTGAAGAGCACTGGTGGGGTTTCTCAGTTGGATGGCAATGCTCACAAAGAAAGAGCACCTGGACTCCTGTGAAGTAGGTAGACTCGGGGGCAGATTCATCAAAATGTCACGCAACACAGCAGGACACCTTGCTGCGCTGCATTGCATGACAGGGAGAGGGCAGGAATGCACTATATTTAACAGTGTGTTCCTGTCTTCTCCTTGCCATGGCGCACTATGTGATACCTAGCGCCAATGGTGCAAGGGTGCCTGTATTGTTGGCAGTATTGTTTTTGTGCATGAAGGGACACCTTCAAGCACATATACAATCCTCTGAGGCTTATTCATCTTTCTATGTGTGCTGCAGAATGAAGCGTGTGTAAAAAGACAACAAACAAGGAAAAATAGGCATTTTTTGCCTCGTTATGCTTCCCCTGGGAAGGCATAGCATTTTGGGGCATTTCCAGGTCTGCCACCCATGGCAAATCTTGGAATGCACCAAAATCCATGGGTGGATGCATGGGAATACTTATGATCCATCCATGGAACGCCTCTCTGCACAGGGTAACAAAAGGCAGCAATGTGCCCAATGACATGTGTGAAACACAGGCCCTCACACAGCACCATATTAATTCCATGTCCATCATCTTGGACTCCATTGCCTCCAAACAGATAAAGAGAGTCCAGATTAAAAGACTGTGGTATGCACGCACAAGGTATTAGCGCGCACTGGTGTCTCGAGGCGTGCTAATTGTAACCTTTGAGTTTCACCTTGAGACACACCATCATTCAGGACCATGTTGTGTTTCAAGTGTGTTGACATTTAAATGTTGCCTAGTGCTAATGTGTTCTGTGCTTTCTATGCATGAGTTGCCTGATAAGCAGATTTGAGGGTTGTTGAGTCAGTTGACTCTGCGGTTTCTGCTGACCGGCGGCAGCCTGTCGTAGGCAAAGTGGATTTCATGTAAACCTCCTTTTGTTAACCCATGCTTCGTTGGAAACCATGTATTACCATGTATTACAAAGATCTAACCCATGGTTCAACTGTAGCTTCAATAAAGATATCCACTTCCTTAGACTTGTGGAGAAAGCATGGAGACTGACCCCTCTCTGATGAACCTCAAACTTCTGTGGCAAAAACAAAGTGCTTACAATAAGTGCATTAAAAGTTCCATAGCATCATATTTTCGACAACCACCAGACGTGACTGCAAATCGATCCAAAAACTTCTTTGAAATCGTCAAAAAACAAACTCACAATTACCCTTCCCCAGACATTAAATCTCTTTGAAATTGCAAAAGATTTGCCTCCCTCTTTTTTGAGAAACCAAGTTAATCAACTCTGATCTCCAGAATGATGTGAAACACCTATAGATCGAAAACCCACCACATCTCACCAGTCCCTCTTATGAAGTTTGCCCTGGAAGTCATCTCCTTAAACCTAAAAACAATGCCTCATGAACCATCTTTTAGACTCTCGAAGAAAGTGACATCTTAAAATTATTATCATCCCTTAAATACTCTAACCACTTCAATGACCCTCTCCCCTCTAAACTCCTTAAAAAGACTATACACCTCCTCCTCCCCCTATGAACCAGGATTAGCAATGCCTCTCTTACACAAGACTCCATACTGGACTGTCTATAAAGTAGCCAGGTCACCCCTATCTTAAAAATACTCAACTCCGACCAGTCTGATCCTAAAAACTACCTACTCAATCTCCAGTATCCCAACTTTAGTCAAGCTACAAGCTATTGGAAAAATTAGTTCATCAGCAACTCTACAGGCACATCGAGCAATTACAACTTCTCAACCAATGTCAATCTGGCTTCAGACCGGGGCACAGTACTGAAACTGCCGTAGCCCACATTGTCGATGTCACTCTACGCTTATTCAATAAGAACGAATCCTGCTTACTGATCCTACTTGATTTATCTGCTGCGGTTGGCACAGTCAAACACTAGATTGTCATGAAACTCTTAGAATTCAGTACGGGTCTCACTGGTATTGCATAACAATGGATCTCTTCTTTCCTACACAACAGATCTCAAAGAGTCCTGATCAAAATGCCCTATCTGACCAGACACCAGTCATGACTGGCATACCTCAAGGCTCAACTCTTTCCCCCACCGTGTTCAACTTGTACATGGAACCACTGACTGAAATCCTCAAACTCTCTAACATCTCCTTTCATATATATGCTGATGATACACAACTTTACATGAAAATCCAACATTGGCTGACTCATGACCACCTCAAACTTAACACACTTGTCGGAAATCAGGACCGGTTTGCTGTGTCCCCCACTTTTTGCCATATTGGAGACCCCTAGATGCTGGCTTTCTGACTGAGAGTGACCTTGGCACTGCTAGGCATGCCCAGGACCAGCGCTACTGTGAAAATCCACTTAGAATATAGTGAAAATGCCTACATACACTAGGCACACTATGGGTTAGAGTACCCCTAGCATTGGCATGACCTCCCCTATGAAGCCCTAGTACATAGTAGGACAGAGGGATCAAAACTACCTTTAAGTCAATAGTATGTAATAGGGTATAGCATTTTAGTGGCCAGTAGCCCTTTCAGTACTTGCATGGGTGCACTGCCGAGGCCTGAGGTCAGTTTAAAAGCAGCCCTGTTTTGCAGGACTGCTTTTCAAATGCAAGTTGTACCCAAACTCGACTTTGGTGTTTGGGGCACTTAAAAATGTATAGACTACAATGTTTTGAGCTATTAGGTACCCCCAGGGTCTTCCCTAGCTGTACCAGGGATTGGGGGTCAGGTATTTATAAGGAGGATCCTTATAAAAAGAAGGTTTATATGCCTTGGGTTTAGTGAAATTTCACATTTAACTCTCCACATTTTAGTAGCGTGCTTCCCAAAATTGGCTATTGTGCTAGGAGCACTGCAGGGTGAGGATCTCCAATATGTAGACATATTCAGAACCCTTAAAGTCTCCCTTATGTGTTCCTGGGGTGGGGGTCCTTATAAAAGATGTTTTATAGGCCCTGGTGTTTGGAAAATAGCCCAGTTCATTTTCCCCATTGTAGATATCCAGCCACATTGGTTAACATGGCAAGATAAATAATAACTAATGTCAAGGATGCCATAAAATATCATTCAAGGACTTCCTAGAATGGTTCTGATAAATACAACAATATGATATTGTTGAATGTATCCCCAAATGTACAGACAAGAAGTTAAAAGACTTTATGTGTGGATTAGCCAGGCTGCTTTGATGAGGTGATAAGTAGCCCCTGGGGTTAGAGAGCAATTTTGGGAGGGCAGGGTTCTGCTGCATGGGAATGCCAGAGCAGGGGGAGGGTTCGTAAACAATGATATTCACTAGAAGGAGGAGACAGGCTCAAGAAACCAGTTACATTTACACCCCTACCCTTTGAACCCAGCCATATGGCAGGCTTAAGGAAGAAATGTTCTGAGGGGGGATGGAATATGGAGATGAGCCACCCTGAAGGGTTGGTTTAGTCAGCTCTTATCTCTCTGCTGGACTTCAGATATATATATATGGAAGTTTGGAGAAATAATGCTTTCTGGGAGACCATAGTGCCAGACTTAGGAGGAAATGGTCATGGTCTGGGGTGTCGTCCTTCACCTAATTGGACAGGAGTGCCCTTCTGTGTGACCCCAGAGAACACTGAATAAGTATCGGAGAGGGCAGTGCCTCTCAGCTCTGCTGCTTGAAACTGAGAGAAGAAGAAGAATTGCAAAGCTGGAAAATTGATTGGCACCATCAGGCCCTGCACTCTGAAAAGACTGGTCCTGCTGCATTATCTGGATCTACAGCCCTTTGGATGTACCTTACTTCAAGAGCAATACAAGGTGGATGCCAAGCTGGGAACTTGATTTGCACCATCAGGCCTGCATTCGGATGGACTGTGCCTGCTGCACTATCTTGAACTACAACCCTTTGGCTGTATCTTGTTTCAAGAGGAATAAAAAGTGGGCTCCCTGCAAGCTACAGGTTAACAGAACTCACCTGCATCAACTCCACCAAGAGTGCCCTGCCTGGAGTGTATCCAGTGGTCTTTTAAGGGTGTTGTCCAGGTGCATTGTGGGAATTGTGGTTCCAACCTTTTAAGAGCCATCTCGGAAATTCCAGACCCTTGAATTGTGTTTTGGACACTTTGGACCCTCAAGAGGAACTTCAGGGAGAAGTTCCAGAAGTTTTGGGAAAGTTCAGTGAACTTTTGGGCAAAAGCTCCAGAGGGTGACCGGTCTCCCAAAGAAAAGCAATCCGGTGAACGCTCACTAAATCTGGCCTCCTGGAGGAGGCTGCACGAGTACTGGTGAGAAATCCTTCACAAAAGTTTCTAAGTGTGAAGGTAAAATCTTAACCGAGTATCCCGCTTAGTGTATCCAACCAGGGCTTTGTCGCAGGCAGCCTCAAACTTTGACTTTGTCTCAGTCAGAAGCGAACAAATGTTGAGATGTGCCACTATTGATTTCTAAGCACTAGAAAGTGTTTAATATTAAAACATTCAAATCTCTGGCTCCCTACATTGGATTCTTTTTATTTTGGTGTTAATTTAAAGATAATAATATTTCTAAAAATTAGTGTTAGATTTTTATAATGTGTTGTGTCTTAATTATTTACTAAATGTTTTTTTTAAATGCTTTACATACCTGTCTTTGAAGTTTAGCCTGCCTGCTGAGAGCCAAGCTACCAAGGGTGAGCATGCATTGATCATGGGAATAATTTTATTAGACCTATTCTGAGCCCTATATTGTGTTAGTAGTATTATTGCCAGTGGTAGATGCATATTTACCACTACTATTATTAACCCACTTTCCAACAAAAACAGAATTTCTCTTAATCTTGCCACCCAAAACCACGTCTTACATTAAAGAACGGCTCCCACATCTTATAGCCTTGAAGTGTACTCCACATAGCATTGATTCAGCAAAATCCCTAGGAATAATCCTGGATAAAAATCTCTCCATGCAAAACCACATCAGCTCCTCCATCAGAGGAGCCAACCATCAACTCCATGTCCTTCTGAAAATAAAACAAGCTTCTCTGAAGGCTACCTTGAATGCGGCTGGTAGGTTCATCAAAGGTGTGAAAAAATTGATCATATCACCCCTGTCCTCCATTCATTGAACTGGCTACCCTACGAAGCAAATATTAATCTTAAAATTACTTGCATGACACATAAAGCAGTTCACTACAACACTCTGTGCTATCTGGCCCAGAAAATGGATCTAAATCGTGGAAATAGACCTTCTCAGAGCACAAGCTCCTTACTGCTCAAGACGCAATAATTCAAGAAAAAGAAAACTCAGAAGCGAACCTTCTCCAGAATTACCCCAAACATTTGGAACTGTGTTTCTCCAGAGACCAGGATAAACATTTCAAAAACCCTCTTTAAAAAAACTAAAACTGTTATTATTCAATAGCTTACTTCCCCACTAAGGAGACACCTTTCTTAACCTCACCAACTGGAATCTAGCTGCTCCTGACAACATATCTCTTTATTGCTTTCCTTGTTTTGCCATTCTATCGATTATCCGTATGTCCATATCAATTGTATTTGTCGTCGATCTTCTCATAAACTCTAAATTATGCTGCATTTTAACTCCCCGTTACCAGAAATGGTCATGTTGGTTATTACCCCCCAGAGAGCCTATGTGCTCCTCTTTGTATATTCTCTGAACAGTGCTCTCTGATACCAGAAATGGTCTTGTTTGCAGTGTATAAAATAAAATAAGCCCCGACTATAAGAAAAAAACAACTAAAAAAACAGAAAGAACAAAAGGAAAAAAAAGAGAAAAAAGATTGCATTTTACCAGAGCGGTGCTACCAGTGAATATTTACCAATGCACAACCTATGTATGTTCTTGAATTTTTTAGCTAGTGCTAAGTGTGCCATAATGCCTCATTTGGAAGTAAGCCACTCTGTGATTTTAGGGGTCCTTCCTAGGACATACTAAAGATTGCATTGGTGCTGCACAGTTCATCATCAAATGCAAAGTTCAAATGTGGCATGAGTGAGAGCACATTTACACTAGAAGCATAAAGCTTATACTTCTCTCATCATAACTACTTGCTACTGCAAAACTGGTATCTGCTCTACCTAGACCTTCATTATGAGATAAGGGATAAATTCTGACCCCTATGCAAACAACCTGTGTGCACAGATTCGGAATTACGAGATATGTGACATTATCACACCCTGACAGTTTTTTCGTGATAAATTCTGGCCGGTCGCACGTGCCTAAATTTGTTGGGGTAAAAAGGAAAAAGGAAAACAGAAAAACCATTCGGAATTCTGGTTGTTAAAACTGATTCTGCATGTAATGCCTCATTTTCTTATTGAAAACTTGGAATAAGAAGTGTTCACTTTAAGTGGTAAACACCTCATCCTGGAGTAATGGTAGTTACCATGTATGGTAAATACACCACTCTTTCCAACAGACTTGCAATGAGGACCCTAATGTTTTGTATTTGTTTAATTGTGTGGCAGTTTTTTGTTTTATAATCAGCCCCTAATACTTTAGCTAAGGTAGGTGAGCTCTATAAAACTATCAGATAGCATAATAAATAAAATACATGAGCTTTGGGAGTAGAGTGCAAAGGCTTCCTGTTCATGAAAGTAGACTTCCTTCCTAAGCATGAATGTCAATGCTTTGAAACTGTTCACATCCTAAGTATGCCCAAGCAAAAGGTTATTAGAGAAATGTAAATCCTGATTATTTAATTTCACGTATTTCACACTATTTAGTTTTCTCTATATTTTTCCTGTAATTTTCACCCACAAGACACTGGTTTTCAACAGAAACTGTCAGGTGGGCAGCAGCGACCCATGCAGGTAAGAGCGGTGGGGCCGGGTGGGGGGGGGGATGGATTCGATAGACCACTACAAGGGAAAATTTAATAAATAATACATTTTTTCCTCATCGTCGTCTGTCGAAATCCCCCCCACCTGGCCCCTTCGCCCCACCACTCTACCGCTCTTACCTGCACGGGCCGCTGCTGCCGGTGGGATCTGCGAAACTGAATGAGTGCATTACGTTTGTCGCTTGGCTCATGAAATATGACTCTGTAGAAGAAACTTGTTTGATTACTTTTATTTTTAAAAGGTTCTAGAGGTTGATTATTTAGGTATGAGTCTTCAATGTCTTGGTCTACTCCTCTTTAAGTCACCTGGAAGTCCCCATCCTTCAGCACCCTCGACAGAATGGAGAGAGCTCAGGAAAGTTCTTTTACCCAGGTTAGCTTTTTTTCATTTATATCAGGTTAGTAAGTGCTATCTGGCACTTCCCTTTATTTAGGTATTGTGGAGTTAATGAAGAAAGAGAATGAAAAAAATGCCCAAAAAAGATTAAATAAAACACAACAGAGGAAACCCACAGGTTCTCCCATCCACTGGTCTGCGGTATAATCGTAAATCCTAACGAGTAGGTGTCCAAGAAGTAAAAGAAAGTATTTTTTATCAATGCTTTACTTTCTTAGAGCTTCCCTGTAATAATCAAGACACCACTCTTAAGAAAGACGCCGGGTTTCAAAAGTGAGGCATTCCCTGACATTCAGCGTGTTATATCTCTCCAGCTCTGTCTTCGGCCCCGACCAGCTACCCCTGATGCCCCCCTCCTGCTTCCCCGCTCTAGAAAGGAGCTGGGTACACACCTGGCTAAGCCACGCCCCTCCAGGAGCACCGCGCTAAGATGTGTCCTGCCGGCGGGTCTCAGGCTGCTGAGGGCTTCTTGTTTCCCTGATCTGCATCTCCCGGTCTGTTCTTGTCCGCTCTCCTGGTCCTGCTCTTCCTTCCAGGGGGTCACTCTCCTCCTCCGTCTGTCAGCCATGACTTTGAGTGCAAGGGGGCTCCTCCCTGTCCCTGGCACTGTGCAAGTCCCTTGCTTTGTTTGTCCCTATCTCCAATGCCTGATGTCCAGTATAGCCTCCTTGCGGGTCAAAGGCCTGGACAGAAAAAAGGACACATCTGTTGGTGCTGCCGGGACCAGGGAAACAGTCAGGTAGGTCCTCTTCCTTCCCCATGCCACAACACATCCCCATCCTGGGATTTTCCTAATTGGGGAAAACGGGAAATCTCGATAGAAAGTCTGTGTTGCCATGATCTTTCCCATGTCTATGTCAAACTTTGTAAGGAAATAGGGAAACAGAGATCATAGAGACAGTATTAGTCATAAGATGACGACAGATAAACATACTTAAGATACTCACAAGACGAAAGGGAGGGTGGCAAAACCGGAAGATGGCGGTGAGAACACTCAAACTTCACAGGACGGCGAGGCAGTCTTGACTTGTGTGAGGACATCACATACGAATGAGACCAAAAGGGAAGGAGATGTGAAAACAGATACTTGTATCATAAAAAAGAGACATTAGGGAATTAAGATTAGTTATAATGAGAGAAAAAACATCATAACAGTAGGTCATGAGAGAAACCCATAACATAATTATTATAAAAAGAAAACAGGCATGAGAAACAGGTTAATTATCAAGTATTTCTTGAAGCATCCATATCATCTCCTCCATGTTGCTAAAGAAAACGCTTAAGTGCGGCCAGCTCCTCATAAGTGGTTGTCTTTTCTTTCAAAGCCACCTTAAACAGGCAAGGATGAATTAAACTAAATGAAGCGTTTATGCCTCTAAATGGAGGACGCATTTCCAGAAATAGTTTACCGGGATCTGCTGTGACTTTAGCTACATCTTCCGAGAAACATAGTCTGTGACTGGCCAGATAATTAGTTTTTTAGCTTTGACAGAATACATCACTTGTAAAAGATCTGCATATTGCAAGAAAAACAAAATAACTCCTCGTGGTTTTGCAGAAACTCTGGGAGGGAGTCCTTTGTGCCCTCCGTATAGAAGTTTTGGGAGAAAATATTGAAAGTAGACAGTTGGATCAGAGCCCTCAATGATTTCAGGCAGTTCATATATGTGGTGGTTATTCCTGTGAGATCCTTAGTGTTATTTTAAGTAGAGGAGTCTCTGACTCCAGATGGGAAATTCGTGAAGCTGCAAGTTGAAGACTATCTGCTTTATGTTCTACCATCAAGATGTGTGCCTACAGAAAATATTAATTATCATCTAAATGTTGCAATGCCTTGGTATTCTCTTCCATAAAGGGTTTTAGTGCACACATTTTCTCAAGGATAACATCCATAGAAGCCAGTGTAAATTTCACCCGAGGGGGGGTTCTTTCCAGGGACCTCCTCGACATCCTCTCGCCAGACGTCCCCTTCATCATGGAACCCTGTACCAATGCCTTCTCCACCCACGACATTGCCACTGCCATTCCCAACGGATACAAGATCCATAGGAAGGACTGCCCCAACCGCCCCCAGGAGGACTTGCCATCGTACACAAGAGCTCCCTCCGGCTCTCCACCTCCAGCACAAGAGACTCCCCCTCCAATACCGAAAACCTTCAATTCCAGATCCAGACCAGCCCCAGAACAATGCTTCACGGCACCCTCACCTACAGACCCCCCTAGGCCTCGCACTTCATTTACCACTACCATCGACGATCTCATAGCACTTCATGCTATCGCCTCCATGGACTACATATTCATCGGAGACCTGAACTTCCACCTCGACAGCCTCTTCGACTCCGACTCCACCGCCCTCCTGGACAACCTCACCATCATCGGATTGAAACAGCTCCACCACCCCCATCGACAAGGCAGGACACACCCTCGACCCCTTCTTCACAGGAGGGAACAACACCCGCTTCAGCCACGCAGCCCATCTGGATGGACCACCACTGCGTACACTTCTCTTTCAACACTACTACCACTCACAAACCCACTCCACGTCCACCACAAAGGAACTGGAGCAAGGTCACATTAGGAACACCTCAACTCCACCCTCATCCATGAACCCCCTCCCTCGACCGACGCCAACTCTGCAGCCAAGGAACTACACAGCTGGATCACCAACTGCGCAGGCAAGCTCGCACCCCTCCGCAATCCCGACAGACAAAGCCCCCTGAAGGCAACCTGGTTCACCACCGACCTCCAAGAGGCCAGACGTTCCTGCAGACATGTCAAAAAACGATGGAGGAACAGCAACACCACTGAAGACCAGACCACCTAGAAGAATGCCATGACAGAATACCACCAACTCATCAGACCAAAAGGACCTTCAACCAGAACAAAATCCTCACTAACTCCACCAACTTTAAGGAATTTTTCAGCATCATCCAGCAATTCACCAAACCCCCATGTGAAGCCATGGATGTCACACCCTTCCAGGACCTTTGCAACAAGCTCGGCTTCTACTTCCACTTGAAAAGCAAGGCCCTCTACCACAACTTCAGTGAACAGATGCCAGAAACCACCCTTCCTTCCAGCGGCGACAACTAGCCCACCATCACCGCCTCGACCCCGGTCACCACTGAAGATACCACTACGACCATGAAGAGCACTCACTCAGGAACCCCCATGGACCCCTGCCCGCCACACATCTTCCACAGAGCCGCTGCCTCCATAGTGCCCGAGCTACGATGCACCATCAATGCCACCTTTGAATCCGGCACTTTCCCCGACAACTGGAAACACGCAGAAGTCAAGACCCTTCTTAAGAAACCCTCTTTAGGCCCGACCAACCTGAAAAACTACCGACCCATCTCTCTCCTTCCCTTCGCAGCCAAGGTCACCGAGAAGATCGTCAATGCCCAGCTGACCAACTTCATCGAAGAGAACGGCATCCTCCACTCTTCCCAATCCGGATTCCGCAGTAACCACAGCACCGAGACTGCCTTCCTCGCCACCACAGATGACATCCCCATGCTCCTCGACCAAGGCCACACCGCGACCCTCATCCCACTAAACCTGTCAGCAGCCAGCCTTTGACACAGTCTCCACCGCACTATAGCAGCCAGACTACACAACGCCGGCATACAGGGATGCGACCTCGACTGGCTCCACTCCTTCCTCGCCAGCAGAATCCAAAGGATCAGACTCCCGCCTTTCCTCTCCGAATCCACCAAGATCAACTGCGGAGTACTCCAAGGATCATCACTCAGCCAAACGCTTTTCAACATCTACATGGCCCCCCTTCACCGCCATCGCCAGACAGCATGGAGTGAGCATATTTTCCCACGCCGACGACACCCAGCTCATCCTCTCCCTCATGAAGGACCTCAAAACCACCAGACTCAGCTTCCAGGAGGGAATGGATGATGTCTCAGCTTGGATGAGCAGCAGCTGCCTGAAGCTCAACTCGGAGAAGACAGAAGTCCTTATCTTTGGACCCACCCTCTCAGCTTGGGACAACACCTGGTGGCCCACTGCCCTTGACAACCCCCCGCCCCCACTGACCACGCCCGGAACCTCAGCATCATACTCGACCCCTTCCTCACCATGACTCTCCAGGTCAACGCCATTGCCTCCACCTGCTTCGAAACCCTCTGCATCCTCCGCAAGACCTACAAGCTGATCCCCCCCAAAGCCAGAAAGACCGTCCCCCTTGCACTCATAGCAAGCAGACTGGACTACAGAAACGCCCTCTATGCTGGAGTCAACAAATCCATGCTTCGCAAACTCCAGACCATCCAGAACACCGTGGACAAACTCGTCTTCGGCATCCCACGACATGAGCACATCACCCAACACCTGCGAGACCTCCACTGGCTCCTTGTCAAGAAGAGAGTAACCTTCAAGCTACTCACCCACGCCTACAAATCCCTCTACAACACCAGAACCAAATACCTCAACGAAAGAGTCTCCTTCCACGTACCCAAAAGAAACCTCCGCTCTGCCGACCTCACCCTGGCAGAAACCCCTCGCATCCGCAGAACCAGAGTGGGTGGAAGAGCCTTCTCCTACATTGCGGCCAAGGCCTGGAACGAGCTCCCAGTCAACATCAGATACTCCCCTGCACACCTTCAGGAAGAGCCTCAAGACCTGGCTATTCGGCTGACCCGGAGCTGCACTCTCCCCCCCTCCCCCAGCACCTGCAGACCATCTTGGGTGAGTAGCGTGCTTTAAAATTCCCTGATTGATTGATTCTTTTGGTCTTTTATTTGACCCCATCAGCAGTTTACCTAACAAAGACGTTTTTGGGATGGTCCCTGAGTGGGGTTCAGGTTTTTGTGAAGTAGCGTCATCCATATGGTTATGGTTGTAGTTAGAATCTGAGGGCCTAATTACGCTGTTTGCAGTCGGGCCACTGGACCACTAATGTGGCTGTCTGTGAGACCGACGACAAGCATACTGGCAGTCTGACTGCCAAATTTTGAACTCGGAGGCACCACTGCAGGAGAATGCGGCTGCCACAGGAAAGTGCTGCAGCACATTCCACTGCCGTGCAGCATGCTATGTCATGCATGGAACACGGTGTAGACCCAACAGTGCGAATGTAAGGGGGGCACTACATGTGCGCTCCGGCACATTTTACTCTGAGCTCTGATGGCCGGGGGAGCTGTTTGGGGCCCCCTTGATCCCTTTCCGACAACCTTTACATGGCTGGATCACCGCAATGTAAAGGTTGCCAGAAAAGGATATTGGAACCCTGATGGCGGTGCTTGCCATGACACTGCCACCATTCAGAGATTCACTTCCAACCGCAGCACCATCAGGAACCTGAATAATAGCGGTGTCTGTGGTGTTGCGTCCGGCTGGTGTCGGTCCAGCTGTCAGTTCTGTAATATGGTGGTTGGACCGAAGGGCTGTCAGCAGACGGACCACAACCGATGAGATGGCGGCGATCCAACTTCCAACATGTAATCAGGCCCTGAGTCTGAAAGTATAATGTTATTGGAGGTACCAGAAAGTTTAAGATTTCCTGTTTTCCCCATATGAGATAAAGGGGCCAAAAAAGGGGGAAATTCCAGGAGACTACTGACTCCCTAGGCGCACATGAGGCAGGAAATTAAGTAGCGCACACTAGAGGCACAGATCATGTATTAATAACTTTAGATATAAACATTAACATGGAGTAAATCTTGAATAACAAAACCTTTGAAAAATAATATCAATTATCTTCCTGTCCAAAAAGTTAGTCCATTCATGAAAAAGAAGGTCCAGAGGTCAGGAAAGTATGAAGAAACAGACCAGATAAATATATTGGGAATATGAGAGCATTTGACAGTATCACATACTAAGGATTAGTAATCATGAAGAGGTTCCAGAGGCCAGTTAAGCAAAGTAAAATGAAGCTCTGAGGTGAGATAACATTTTATTAGAAAGAGAAAAGCTTGTGAAGTGCTGGTCTTTTATTTACAGGCGTGGGCAAAGTGTCTGTGAGGAAATATAGGAGCACTATGTTACGTCCATAGCAAGCAGGCCCGGTTCTAGCGGGTGGGCCAGGCCCACCCAAACATGAGCCTGGCCCACCCAAACAGGAGCCTTGGCCCTCGCAGTGAGGGCTTGAAGGCAGGGGTGCAACGCCATTTGGCTCCGAGTGCTTCAATCCCCAATTGTGTGTGTCAGCCCAGGCTGAGACAGCTTCCTGGGCGCGAACACACACAGACAGTTTTTAGGTCTCGCCTGACCTAGCGCATGCGCTGGTCTGGCGAGCCTTATTGAGAGGGCTCCAAAAAGTGCTACCAGGACAGCCTAGAGCTACAGTGTATGTGCGCGGGCGCACGCGCCGCGCTTTACCGCGATTACTTTCACTTTCGCTTTGATGTTTGATCGTGATCGTGATCACTTTTACTTTCGCGGCCGCACGGCCGCTTTGCATAGCCAATATGTCTCGCTTTTGGGACCTTATGAGTATTTAGTTATGCAACTGTTGCATGGCTAAACACTTATAAGGTCCCAAAGGCGAGACCTATTGGCTATGCCAATGCTTGATTAGGTTATCGCAGCCGCACCTGAGTACTTCACAGGTCTTTAAAAGACCATTTACATGTTAATGAGGCTTTGTTTATTTTTTCACCCTTTCATCTCCACATGGCGAAAGGGACAAATCCTTTCTTTGACAAAGGTAACCTTTGCCTACTGTCCTGCTGCGTGGATATTTCTTTTTCTATGCAGTGAAGGAGAAAAGAAGTTTGTTTATTCCTATTCACCTTTCCTGACCCCTGCATCAGCTTATCACATCAGGCTGTGACACAAAGTTTGACTAATGAAGTAGGTAAGAGAATTTGTTACTATTTGTTTTTCGGTTTAAAATGTGCACAGGACCAGCAGGACACATACTTTGTGTGTGCTTCATGTAAACAGTTTTTATCATTATCATGGCCGATGCAGGACAACAATAGGACAATACAAAATGCCAAGATAACTCTGGTGATTAATGATCCTGCTGGAGAGCAATCATTTGTCTGTTAGTAGTTTTAAAATGTAGATGAACTGTAGTTTATGTGGAAGCTCAGTGGGTTACTGCCTTTGTCACAGAGATCCCTGTGTTCCTTGCAGTTCAGAAGTTACAATCCTAACATAGGACAGTGACCAGTGAACTGTCATCAAACAGCTGCATACAAACATGAATGTTATAGTCATAACTTTTTTGTTTTGTGACATAGTTAGAACTTCCTCAGTCTCTCATTATTCTAATGTTGCTAAAATGAGTATGTTTGGGCAGATATACAATTTTATCAGTAAAGCTGACCCCCATGGAATACTCTTTAAATCCTAAGGTGGTGTTTCCCCAGACCAAACCCTCTTAAAATATACTGCCCACCAGTATGGATGACATGTGATTCATACACCTTGTAATCCTCATTGGCTTATGTGACATTCCCTGTAGACAGATTTATATACTTGTATGATTCATTGTCTCTGTATAATGTGTGCGTGGTGTAAAGTACTGACACACACTACACTGATATGAGTTGCGCTATACAACAAATGAAATGCATATGAGAGAGGGGTTAGTAAAGATGAGGGGCACTGTTGGAGGGTGGCAGTGAGGGAATCTGAGGAGTAGGTAGTGGGATGGGCTATGGAGCGATGAGGGGCACTGTTGCAGGGTGGCAGTGAGGGAATCCGAGGAAGAGGTCATGGGGTGGAGGGGGGAGCTAGGGAGAGACAAGGGGAACTGGTGGAGGGTGGTAGTGAGGGAGTCTGAGGAGGAGGTCATGAGGAGGACGGGCTACAGAGAGATGAGGAGCACTGGTGGAGGGTGGCAGTGAGGGAATCCGAGGAAAAGGTCATGAGGGGGAGGGGCTATGGGGAGATGAGGGGCACATGTGGCATGTGGCAGATGAGGGGCACTGTTGGAAGGTGGTAGTAAAGGTATTTACGGAGAAAGAGGTTATTGGAGTGGCGCCAAAAAAGACTTTCGCATCAGCGCTAAACCCGGCCCTGTCATGGCCTTTCTGTTTTTGTTTATTTAATTAGCAGTCGGGTCATAAGGGCTACTGTGGAACATATTTTAAAGTGCATGCTAATTATATTTACTGCTATATTCAATGTTTTAAGTTTGAAGGTGATTTTACTAATGTTTTTACCGGGAGAAATGAAAGTGGAGCCCGATAATGCCTGATATGGGGCTGGGACCCAAGGTCAGCTGTGAGATAAGGTGCACTGGAGAGGAGTAGTGGATAATCAAGCCTGTAAGGGAGTGCGTTGCAGAGTCCGGGGTCAGGTGGAGGTAGTAATGAAGAGGGATTCTCCCTGAAGGCTCGCACAGAGGGAGCCCGAGAAGTGTCAGTTGCCTGATACTCCCACCTCAGAAACCTCCTTTTCCCATCAAAGGAACATTACATAGAAAAAACACTTTTTGAGAGTTATAATATTTAGAAAGAGATTTGGAAAAGAGTGCGCTTTAATGGGCCTTGTAAGGCGAAGAAAGGAGGGCCCTGAAGCAGGCCTGCCTAGACATATATGCGACCAATCAAGCCTGCAGTGGCCCACCCAAATGCACCCTTGGCACACCCAAATAAAAATTCCTGGAGCCGGGCCTGATAGCAAGCTTCCCCCACACTAGAGGCCAAAGGCATATTGTCCATGAAATGCAGCAGTGTAATTAATTAAGTAGTGCAACAGCTCCAAAATGCAGCTTTGAATGCGGAACATGCTCCCCGTCTCTCAAAATGGTGGCACGACCTCACATTGTGAGGTAAAATCCCATTGGGCCGGCCACCAGCAAATACGAGGAGCAGCGGAGCATGGAAAATCTCCAGCGACTCACCAGACATTCAGGAGGAGAAGTATCATTGTCTCCTCCGAAAGGCAAGCACCGAAGTGATCTCAGGTGGTAGGAAGCTATCTGCGTCCGCCAAGCTCAAAACTCTGTTGCATACGTTTGCACCTAAATTGTAGCCTGATCATTTTCAAATTCTTTGCAAAGACCAGTAGGCTGAATGCATAATAAAAACATATCGATCTACTTCGAAAAAATGTGGAACTCACCAAAATGGCCAAAGGGTGCTCCCCGGAGACTTTAGGAGATTATGGATTGGCAGGTGGGCTTTCGGTGACACCATGAGGTCCCACCTCTCTTACATTGGCATGCTGGATGAGGACTGAAGAGTGGGTTTGGCCTGAGGGACCACACAGTAATAACGCTCCCACCACTCACCGGGACCGTGCACTTTTTAAATGATTTATCCCACATTGTGACACTAAAAAAAGTATGTATTGCTGAATAATAATTGAACATTGAAACATCCTGATCAAAGAATGAATTCTGAAATAAGGAGCAAAATCATTTTCCACTATTTGTGCTATTTGTCTTCTAACAAATGGAAGAAATGGAACAAACATGATCCAGTATATTTCCAAATTAAAAGGTAAAAGGAAGGAAATGTTTCTCCTCAAATTCTTATTATGAAAAATAGCAAATGTTGGCTTTTTTTTGCGGGAGCTCACATGATGCAAAGCGAAGAAAACCATTGTGTCTATTTACTCACCACTATAATAGGCAACGAGTGCATAACAAAATGGATGCAGCACCATGCAAGCTTCTGGGCACCCTTAGTAAATAAGCCCCTTTCCTTTGTGTTAAATAAGATTTTGCTACATTTGCCCCAGTGCAACTACCGTTTGCTTCATTATCTAGTTCACAAGTCGCTAAGATAGTACAAAATCACTTTGCAGCATTTCCTGGACTATAGCTGATAGGGCTGTTTATTAAATAATAATCAAAACTTGGGGCCTGATTACGACTCAGACTAAAGGTGGCGCGGCACAGCAGTGGTGGTTCCTGGAAGTGGCGTGGTGGTAAGAGGCCGCAATATGCTTGGTGGTCCCACCAAATATATTACTAGTTTCGTCTCCTCTAGGGTTTACATGGCGTTTCCTCCTCCAGGTAAACCTTGGAGGAGAGGAAACAAAGGGGTCCCTACAAGCCCCCCTGTGCCTACTTCACTTGAGCATGCACACAGGGGAGGGCATAACATGTGCCCCCTGTGTGAATACACAAAAGTTCCTGCATGGCATGGACTTTTGAGTCCATGCTGTGCAGAAACCTTGTGAAGCGTTCCCATTGCAGTGCCTTCTTCAAAGGCACGGTGGTCTTTAAAAGAGGCACCGCCCTGGGAACTCCATGCCGCCCGCTTGCCAGACTACAAATAACTTGTAATCTGGAGGGCAGGTGGTGGGGAGTTTCAGCGGTGCGGGGGCATGGCGTGGAGTACCGCCTTCCCCACACTGCCAAATCACGTAATAGGGTCCTTGGTGTATGAAGAGGGACTTTATTATCAATCAGTGCTTGAAATGAAAAAAATAGAAGTGCAGGTACTCTGTAGCAGAGTACCTGCTTGTTTCTGAGAAGTGCCAGTACTCTCCAATTAAAAGTATAGCATTTCTCTTGAGAAGTGCCGGTACTCTCCCTCTCAAAATAAAAAAGTTCCGGTACTCAGTACCGGACAGTACCGGACAGTACCGGCCCATTTAAAGCTCATTGTTTAGTTGCAGAGGGTGCCTACAGGATAAGGAGGTTTCTTACAGGATTTAATTTTTCCCTTATTGACCCCCACCGAATCGAAGCACAATCCTCACATCCTCTCGTGGAGTTTCTCCTCCTTGAAAAGGGGCCCCTGTATTTCCCTTTCAGCAGGCAGTGTCACCTAGCTCTAAAGGCACAGTTAGCACTTTTACGATGCAGCGTACTTGGGGTGCCACCTTGCGCTGCAGCACAAATCGTTCCAAAACGTCAGAAAAGTGAACTTTTCGCAGTATAGGGGAGGACTTTATCTGGAACTCTGAAAACCAGTGTACGGTTCCTGGCACAAGGGGGCCTTCAGGACGCTAACTAAACTGGCATCTGATCCATGGAGTATTGACTATTTCAATGCCCGCTATCTAGGCCTTTTTGCAAAGTCGCTCAGTAAATGATATTGGTCGTGGAAGGGCACTTCCAGCACCATTTTTAGACGAAACTGCCTGACCACATTCCTCCTTTTCTAAAGGGGCTGCAAAGGCTGTTACAGCAAATCTGTGGGTTACTCCTTTAGGACTGGCTGTCAGAGGTTGAGAAGATTGATGTGGTGCTCAGAACATGAATATGTGCGCATCAAGCGAGGAGACAGAACCCTCAGAGGACTGGACACCTGTATCATACCTCCTGCTGTCAGCTTTGTCTCAGCCTCATCTGTTGAACAGCTGCCGCTGTTACACTGATAGATGAGAAAAACACCTATGAGGTGAATGTGCACTATTGAAGTTCCAGGTTTTCTGTAATTGTGCTGTTTATAAAACTCATTAGAACCCCATTTCCATGATTTATTCAGTTACAAGGGGGGGGATTTGCCAACAAGTTGTGACGGTTTTGCATCATAAAAGTGACCCAAACCTGGTGCAAATTGTGCTGTTTAAATTTACTTTCTAATGGATTTCCTGATTCACATTGGAAAGTTTCCTTAAGTAACGCAAAACAGGGTTATGCACTATGGGGCATATCAGCAAGGGCCAGCGATAATTATCGCTAAGCGCGCTTAGCACGAGGATAATTATCGCCGGCTAACACTGAATTCTATCGCCGAGATAGCGTGTTATCAGCAACGCTTATCTCCAAAGCAATAGAATTCCAGGTGTAAGCTGCCAAATGTGCGATTATCGCTGGAAATCCAGCGTTAATCACACAACGTTTGGCGATAGCTTGATGATAGGGAAGGGCAGACTTAGCCATCATATCCACCTTTTATTGGAAATAATGGCTAAGTCAGATGAAAAGTAGGCGTAAGAAAAGTAGCGAAAAGCGCGGTTAGTGCTACTTTTCTTATCACTCTGCAGGTTAGCGTGAAGCTAGATAATTGGAGAAATGTCGGTTAGCGACATTTCTCACGTTATTTCGGGGAAGAACGGCCACTTTACATCTCATTAGAGATACAAAGCTGGGCGTTAAGGGAAAGGGCGCTGAGACATGAATTCACGCGATATTGTGACCTTGCTAATAGTGCGATATAATTATCGCCGCTTTCCGGCCGAAAACGGCTGCTAAAGTGGCGATAATTGTCTTGATGATATGCCCCTATATTGTGCTACTTTGCTTCAAGGGGGCATTCTATGGATGGTACATGGGCTATGCTATCCTGTGCAATCACCCATGGGTTTTGACACAAAGCCTCATCTACTAAAAAGGTAGATAGGACTTTGCATCAAAAGTGTATGCACCCTCGAGGTAGGTGAAAGGCTTGAGAAAAGTTTCCTTTTCTTAAAACTTTTCTAACTTTCCATGTGTGGAGCACTCTACAGCACACATAAAAACTTGGAAAAGTATTACCCTTCCAGTGCAAAATCTATGCTTCACATCCTGCACACCCATTTGCCCTGTGGTGAAAAGGTGGGTGCATTGGATCAACCCAGTTCCGGAAGAAACTGAAAACTTGGCTTTTTAATGAAAACTAATAGTGAGGTCCCTCAGTGGTTGTTCACCCTGAATGCGTAGTGCCAGGACACTCCCAGAAGTAAAAGAGCGCTTTATAAATGACCGTTACATTACATTGGTGCAAGGCAGCCACAGTGCGACAGCGCGGGGGTTTTGTAGGAAACAAGGTGTTTCAAGGTCTATTTAATGTGATTCAAAGCCAAAATGCATTGTATAGCCAATCAGACTATTGATGACTCTTCAAATAAGTCTCTTTAACTTAGTCTTCCTCTTCCATACACAAATGACTGACACATGCTTTTTGACCTATCTGTACGTCACTTCTTCAGGGCCCGAAACAAATGGAAAATACTAGGCAACCTTTCAATGTATTTTTCCATTCAACCTTTTATCTTGGTATAAAGAACAATATTGTTGATTAAAGATTTTCTTCACTTTGTTTGCTGGGTTTATGGTACAGCTAATGCAGTAGAGATCAATATTGTGTTGTTTGTGATCCAAGGGATGATATTAAATTCAAAAGATGTTAAAAATGAACTAGAATTTTGGTGTGTGCTGTCCTCTAGTGATGTCCCTTCAAATCAGCCATAGTTGGAATTATACAGATTTCGTTAGCAGTTTCCTAATAACAACTAAAATAGTATGTGAAACTGTAAGGTTTTTCCAAGAGATTACATTTCACTGTTTGTGCAGACAGGGATTTCAAATCCCAGCTGGGATTTGAGGTGAATATTTTTTAAATCAAGAAAATTTTAGGAGTGGAAGGGTTCATTTGTTTTGTAAGGGTTTCTCAGGCAAAAACGATTTAGCATAGTCTTACATTTGGTTGACGTCTCACTTATTCTATCATTACAGTAATCAGGCAGAATGAATTTTCAAAGTACAAGCATTTGGGGGCTGATTGGGATGTTGGTCAGAGTTTCCTCCGACCAACCTCGGGTCCGCGGTCCGAAACCGCAATTATGATGTGACTGCACATGGTGCGGTCGCAGACTTCCATTTCCCTATGGGAGCTTGTGCAGCGGTCGGAAACTGCCTGCAGCACAAGCTCCCATTGAGAAATGGGAGTCACTGTACATACCTGCACTGTGTGTCAGGCACCTCACGGTGCCTGCCACATGGTGCAGAGATTTACAGATGGGCACCATAGGTACCCCCTCAGCCCCCAACCGGAGGCCGCGGAGAGACGGGGACCCTGCTCTGGGTCCCGAAAGTCACTTTCCGATAGGCTTTCCATGTCAGAAAACCTGACATGGAAAGCCTGTCGGAAACGGACATCCTAATCCGGACAGCTGAAACTCGATCCGCACAGGATTGTGTTCGGTATCTGACTGGCCGACGGGCTCCATGAGCCCTTTGGAAGCCAGTCAGAATGACCAGCCTGTTTGAATTCTGACTGCCATAATCCTAATATGGCGGACCGCATGAAAAACATGGATGTCGGTCGGAAAGTCTCTGACCTGCGATCAGAGGCTTTCCAACCGACATCCTAATTAGGTCCTTAGTTTTTTTATTGACTCTAAATTAACTGTGCTTATATATAAAATGTAATTGAAATTGTTGATAGATTTGTATTGTTTAGGCCAGGAATGGTAAACATATCATTAAATATTCTGAGTACCATTAACATTAAGGGGTCTATTACGATGTCCGCCCGCCACCGCAACGGCTAAAGGGACCACCCGCCATAGGTGCGTCGGTCCCGCCATTTGGATCAGGATGCGCCCGCCACACTGGCGGGCGCATCCCACATTTTGTATATTGCGGCGGGCGGTGCTGTAAGCAGCACCCGCCACAATGTACAAAATGCATGTATGCATTTGCATGCACAAAGTGTGCATTCAAATGCAGGGGGTACCATAGGTACCCCCATGTGCACCCCCACCCCCCCAACACTCAGGGGGCCCACAAGGGGCCCCCTACAGAAAGGACCGCATGCCTTTCCATGGCTGCAACGCCGCCATGGAAAGGCTCTCCTCTGTATGCATCATAATATGGATGGCGATGTCTTGCAGACACTGCCACCATATTATGCCCCTTTACTGCCCGGTCGACTCATCGACGGGCAGAAAATGGCAGACGGTCTTCCCATCTGCCACGGACCCCCCAGCCATCCTAATATGGCGGGGGTCATTCTGGCATGGATGGCGGGTGGATCGCCCCCGCTGGGCCAGCGGTGGCTAACGCCAGCCCGGCGGGGGCGATCCGCCCGCCATCCTAATGGGTCCCTAAGTATCTTGGCCAATAGGCAATGTGCACTACCCCAGAATGAAAAGTTACTTATTAGTATTATGCCCAGGCTACATTTGCTTACTATTTTCCTATCATCGATATGCCAGCAACATTATTAAATGCATTATACACTGCCGTTCTAATTCTTTATGCCATCAACAGATTATTGATTCCTGATTTAAAAAAAATTAACGGCAAATATTACCACCATTGGCTACAATGAAAAGGTCTCATGCAATTCTTTGGTGGTGCTAGGCGGTCAATTGTAAGTTTGTTAAGGGATGCATTATATGTATGGGTCCCAGTTTTATGGTATTTATTTTTGACATAAACACCTGTATTCATCCATATTTATTTTTGGGTCATTTTATCTGTTTTATCCATAATCATGTTGTGCTTAGTTTAAAAATAAAGCACAACTCACATATTTCCTAATACATCCATCTTGAATGACTAAAGAAAAGGCTTTAGCGTTAAGAGCAGCCACTAGCAATACAATGCAATATACTTACCTGAAAAGATTAGCATTGTAGAACAATTTAAATAGCTGCATACATATGTTCCTATGGAAGCCTTTCCTTTTTCTTTAACTCCCCTACCTGCCAATCTGAACAGCTAACAAATAGGCAGCCATGACTGACAGAACTGAGAAACATTGACAAGAAAACCTATTTTCTGTTTTTCTCTGGATTTATAAATAAAGGCAATCAATAAATCGTTTAATTAGTCTTTATTTATATATACAAATTAGTTAAGTTGTTTAATTAGGAGCCTTAACTATATATCATTACACTCATCATAATACGTCCACACAACTAACATTATTTAAAAATAAAGCTACAATCATACCGCAGCACACCCACCTCCATACACCAACATATGTCTACAAACACATCATCATAAGTAAATACACATATGCAAAGAATAGCAAAATAACCAGTGAATTTCCCTATAAAGGTAAACCTTAAAGGGAGTTAATGTTGACTAATGTTTTAATAGTGGTTTTAAAAAGGCTGTTTGGCTTGATCATGGCACTGACTAGGAGTGCAAATGTATTAAAGTCCACCATCTACATATAATTCTTCGTAGTGCTTCATAAAGGCAGCAGAGGAGCCTCTAATGATCTATTGTACCCATGGCTGCCAAGAGTACAAGAAGGACAAGAAGGTACTCTTCCCCAATATCTAGCATGTAGAGAATGTCATCCCAATGTCAAGAGAACCCTGAAACTATTTCTAGGGTTTGTACCAGCAACTGCTCAGCTGAGTTATAACCCAATGTCATATGTTTGCTATACCTTTTTGTATGTATCCCTTGAAATAGTAGTTAGATATGGACAAATTCATCTCTTGTTGCTATAAGAGTTCTTAGTATTTTAATAATTATTTATTTATATATGTGTTAATATATTGATTTATGTGTTTTATAAAGAGCAAATTTTCATTTTATGACAATTTGGGGCCATATTACGATGTAAGTCGGAAAGCCTCCGACAGCAGGTCGGAGTATTTCTGACTTACACTGTTGGTTTCAAAATCCGACAGCCTTATTACGATGAAGGCTGCCGGATTTGAGACCGGCCAGTGGGACCTACTAGCTTCCGATGGGCTCAAGAAGCCTTTCGGCCAGTTGGAGCCCGCTCATAATCCTCTATGTACAGCGTTTACGCCGCAGGGATTATGATGTTGGTTTCCAACAGGCTTTTCGTGCCGGTCTTTCCAACATGATAAGCCTGTTGGGAAGCGACTTTGGGTGCCCCTACAGGACCCCCTTGCCATAGCAGCCTTTGGTTAATCTCTGCACTGCCAGGTGCAGGGATTAACAAAAACACCCATTTCTCTATGGGAGCTTGTGCTACGGACGGTTTACAACAGCAGCACAAGCTCCTATAGAGAAAGGGGAGTGTGTGACCGCACCATGTGCGGTTGCATCCTAATAATGCGGTCGGAACCGTTGACCGGATGCCGGTGGGTCCAGTTTTCCCAATGGCGTCTGCCTGACATCATAATGAGGGCCTTAGGGCAACATCTGTATTTAACTTTTAAAGGATTATTTCAAATTGAGGTCTTATATCATCTTTTAGGTTCATGTTGAATGACTTTGGTGGGCTTATAGACCTACACCAGCCCTCAATTTTCGATAACTGCTGTAGTGCATGCATACTTCGGATCATTGTTCATCGTAAAACTGCTTGTGCCATTTTCCTAAGGGTACATTTTCTTGAAGTGTGAAACTGCAAACAGACTGACATGTGATTTCTAATAAAAGTATTGTTAATGGTTTCTGCACAGATTATTAGCCTTTGACCATACTTTACAATGGCTTTGCGTAAGAGAGTTTCCATCAGAGACCTGGCTTACACTTAGTATGAAATGTGCTCTTTCTTAACACATAAAATTATTTTTGTTTTTAGATGTTTACAGATTGCAGGCTTTTTGCATGCTCAACAAACTTGCTATGCTTCTTGTGATTGTTATGATTTAAGATTTCTTTCCCCACTTTGTGGTTTTGATGTCACTCTATGTGTTTGTGGGTTGGATATAGGTAAACAGTGCATCATTGAAGTGGCAAACACTTGGCGCTTGTAGGAAAGTGGAATACTATGTGGTATGGCTGGCAGACCATACCATGTAATATTATTACAATACACCAAAGATGGTCCTTGGATTCACACTAATAAATCTTTAGCTCATTCCTGGTTGAGTAGCAAGGGCAAGAGAAGTCAGGCTTTACTAGAAGAACATGTGTTAAGCATTTTACAGTACCAATATGATTCATGAGTAATTGACAGGACTCAATACAAATCCACACCAATTTATACAATTAGAATATATTTTCATCTTAATTTAGACACCAAAATGAACAAAATAGCAGACATTTAACCAGAATGATTGGTTTTCAATTTACATAAAATCAAGCAAAAAAATACAGTGAGACTTTCATAGCAGTCAATGCCAAAAAATACTATTGACTATCGGTCACTATGGAGTCGAGTTGCCTTGTACCCTTGCAGGGTAAAGGTGGTGTGGGTCCCAGGACCAGGCCCCAACAGTCAGCTCAATTTTCCCTGGCCCGTGGAGTCCAAGGTTCAGTGTTGTCCTGGCTGTCCCTGGTGCTGAACTGGACCCCTGGTGAAGCTGCTTTTACTACTGGGACGGTACTGCTGAAAAGAAAATGCAAAAACCCAAGAGTGGAGTTGTTTCTGGCATCCATTGCAGGTGTTGTGGAATGCACTCTTAATGCAGCGTAGGATTAGGGGTCAGTTAACGTACTAATGACGAACAAGACTTAGAAGCAGTAAGAGTAACAAAAACTAACTTTGACGTCTCCAGGTCCAGGAGAGTGCTGTAGCGGCTTGATACTTTGGGGTAGGCTGGACTACAACTCCCACAATACACTATATCAGCTGGATTTGGGTGATCCCCTGGAAGTCGCGATGGTCAACGATTCTTTGGTTCCTGAGTGTCATGCTACCTGCTGTTTGCAGATGACTAGTCCAAGGGACTCTGAGGGTTCTACTGACTTCTGTAGGGATTCCTCTGCCAGGGAGTGCTGAGTTTTAGTCAAGGACAAGAGTTGTTCACTCAGTTCCAAGTATGTTGCCTCAGGGCCAAAGTATCCCTTTTTTGCTTTGGTGGAGTGACAAAATCCTGCTGTCAGCAACACAGGTCTTATCTTGGTCCTTCCTTGAAGTAAGTAGTTCAGATATGAGGTTCTGGTGTCAGGCAAGTCTCTTAAATCCTAGATTTTGGGGAGTTGGCTATGTGGGAGTCAGTAGCCAATGGGCAGCTGGTTCCTGCAGCTAATCCGCCTCTGAGGGTGGAGTAGGTCACCTGTTCTACCCAGAATCCACTATTTCTGCCCTCCGAAAGATGGCTGCACACCCGAAGGCGAGGCCAGTCTTTCTGGAGGTGTATATCTCCTGCATACTTAATTTCCAGCCTTGCACAGCTGCAACCACACTTGAGGCAAGGAGAGGGCTGTTCCCTCCTCAAGGGGACAGCCCAGATGCATATCAGAGGCGGTGCAGCCTTTGAAGCTCACCTCTTTGAAATGTCACTTCACTAGCCTGCTGAGTTCTGGAAGGTGTGACCTCCTTCCTGCCCAGCCTTTGTTCCTGACTCCTAGGAGTGATCACACTGCCTAGTAGGAGGTAATAAGCCTCGCTTGGTTGCAGCAGGTGTGGAAAATTGTGGGCTGATCCACCAAAGCACAGTTAAACTGGAGCTACCAGGTGGGCCTCCTCCAAGATGCCACCTGGGTGTATGTCACCCTTCCTTTGACACCAGATTCACGTCAGGGGTAGAAGGAAT
This sequence comes from Triturus cristatus, assembly GCF_964204655.1. Lineage (NCBI taxonomy): Eukaryota > Metazoa > Chordata > Amphibia > Caudata > Salamandridae > Triturus > Triturus cristatus. The sequence goes on from NC_140594.1 coordinate 606,812,132, forward strand.
GTGGTTTGACACCAAACTCAACATATCTAGGTGGTACCTTATTGGAGCTAGCTACTCAGGTCTGCCTGGGTGCAAGTCCCAGGTTATTCTACGGACCACCGATCCCTCCAATAAAATACAATTTGATATTGCATGTGAATCGACCCTACAAGGGTATCTCGGCACTCGGTCAACTCAAAAACTGAGTATAGGATCTAGAACAGTTCTGTTTTTAGTGCTTTCCTGAAGTTACTATAGTCAGGGGAAGTTCGGAGAGAGAAAGGCAAGCAGTTCCAGATGGTGGAGCCACGTAAGAAAAGGCTCTGACACTACATCTAGATCGTCAAATGCGTGGTATGACAAGCAGCACTTTATCACTGGAACACAGATTCCTATTGTGAAGATAGTGCTTGAGTTGATAGAGGTATTGGGATCCTTTTCCCTGAACAGCTTTATATTGTACTTTAATGGTAAAGACAGTATAAAGACATACGCTTCCACTTACATGTATACACTCTTCATACACTGTACCCTGTCTCCTGGGTAGAGGAGGCTTTCTCTTGTGGTGACTGACATATAATGAAAGCAGTGCATTTGACTGTGCCACACATGGTGAGGTAACAGTGGAGTTTGACCAGTTTCCACTGACCCTGCAGTCTTCAATGGCAGGCCTGCTATCAGTAATTTACTTGGGTCTCCCAGGGTGGCACAAAACCGTGCTTAAGCTATGGGGCCCCCGTTACCACCTATGCTCTTGGTACCTCTGGTACCATATACTAGGGACTAATTCCAATTCACACATAACAGTTTTAAGGAAAGAGCACTGGAGCCTGGGAGTTTTCAAAGTGCTACCGCTGGCATAGAGCTACAGTGCACGAGGCGTGCATGCGCGCAAATCAGCCACATGGCTTTACGTCGCTCTCCCTCAGAGCCTCCTCTCCGCCCCCTTGCCTGCTGCTATTTCACACCAGTTTTCTTATCCACACGGCAGCAGATAGAACAATGAGAGAAGGGGCCAAGTGTGCGCACAGAACTCCCGCTTCTCCCCCCTCCCCCCCACAGATCGCGTCTCGCGGCCGCTCGCGCGGCCAATGCTTGTTTACACCTACCTACGAGTATTGACGTTCACCAAATGCGTGTTTTATTGTCCGGAGCACCTCTAAGATATTCATGGAATCTTGTCCCAATTAGGGACGGTAGTATAGTTTAATAGGCGGGTAAACATACAAGCCAAGGGACTTGCTTCAGTCACTGGGCCATAAAGGGTTAAGCGAGCTCCCTTTGCATTATTCTGCATTTGTCTGACATCTCGGGAGGGTCGAGGGCACCATTAACAGAGGTTTAGGGATGCAATCGGTGACGTCAGCAGCTCTGGTATGTGTTTCTCCTGGATGGAGGGAGTTACTTTTGTTTTCTTTAGGGGTAGTTAGGGGCAACTTGGGCCATATGCTGTAGTGCGGCTTAATTTGTACAAACGGACTGCAGCATTAGAAAGCCTCTGCTCTGCCATGTACACCATATGGCCCCAGCCAGGCTGCCTTCTTCCTTTGCAGTACAGCAAATAATGTTACCAGAGGAACTGACGCAATGCTGGGCCTTTTTTTACCCATCGACTGGATAAACCAAGCTGACCCAAGACTACAAACCCCAGAATACATTTGGCATAGTCAGTCTGGTAACCGTACAGTGGAGGTTGCCTCATCACCATACCTGTCTTTGCCCTTAGATGCCATTACTGTATCCCATGTATTTTCGAGTCCTTTTCCTGATTTTGTCCCTTGTCACTCTTACGTATTTCCGTGTACGTAGTTCCGTATATTTACAAAACTTTCTTGCGGGAACATTTTTATCTTACTTCTCAGCCTCTCTTACCATTCCACGTTTTATCTCTGGCCCTCTTATTCCATTCCATTTGGTATTCTGGACATCTTTGGAAATCTCTAGCCTATCTCTGTTGAGAGTATCCGGGTTGCCTTCCTTGCGATGCCCATTTCTTACAGTCAGCATCGTGTGACTATATATATTATCTACTGGCGGTCGCCAGTAGATAGTTATTGTTAGGACCGTGTTTCCATAGGAAATCCGCAACATTCTATTTGGAATAACTTTGGCGCCGGTCGACGAATCCTCGCGAAATTTTCAAAACTAATGGGGCGCTACGCTCCACTCCTACCCTGAAAGTCTCGGGGGGATCCGTCAAGCGGGGGCTGAGAAAAAAGGGGGGTCCCAAAACGCGTTTTCCCCATGCATTTTCCCATAGGACCTTTAGTCCGAGCTACAGCCCGAACGGCTGAACAGAATTACTTGAAATTTGGCAGTGAGGTAGTCCTCAGGTCAAGGATGTGCCTTTTGTAGGTCTGGTGTAAATCTGTTCAGTAGGTCCTGAGAAAATAGCATTTAAATCAATATATATATCTGTAAGCGCGCTCCGTGCGCTTACTGTAAGCTTACCGTACGCGTACGGTGCCGTGCGCGAGCTCAATTCTGATTGGTGGTTACATGACTGTAAACATTCGATTCGGTCGAAATCAGGAAGTGTCGGCCGCCATTTTCTGTCTCTCGCACTGAGAAACAAAGGTGGGGAACGTGAAAAGGGGGCAACGAAGAGAGTTGCAGACCCCCTAGTGTTTGTCAGGGGGTCCAAGAAGGACCCAAAAGTACGAAAAATACATTTAATAATTTAAAAAAAAAATCACGGAGTGCGCGTACGGTAAGCTTACCGTACGCGCACGGAAAAAAAAATAAAAAAATAAAATAAAGAAGTAACAATCACATTTATTAAATAAATTAAAGGACACACAAGGGAGAAAAAAACAAATGTTACTGTGTAAAAAAAGGCGAGGCGCGCACGGCATGGGTGTGTGCACAGTGAAAAACCAGAAAAAAAAATAAAAAATAAATACATAACTTAGCATTTAAAAAACCATACAAATTCACTGAAAAAACCATAGGTTTCACACACGTTATAGTTAGGAATTATCATTTACAAAACCTTGCAAATTCACTTAAAAAACCATAGGTTTCACACATGTTATAGTTAGCTGTACATTTCACTCGTAAAAAACCAATGAAATTCCACGTTATAGTTAGATCAGGTAACTATAACTTGCGCGACCGCAATCCACAATGTGTAATTTCAGATGTCATCATTGATGTCATGAGTGATGTCACTGACCATGTCATGAGTGATGTAATATGTGACGTCATCAGCAGTTTATTGTGGGCGCGCAAGTTATAGTTACCTGATCTAACTATAACATGTGTGAAACCTATGGTTTTTTAAGTGAATTTGCAAGGTTTTGTAAATGATAATTCCTAACTATAACGTGTGTGAAACCTATGGTTTTTTCAGTGAATATATATATATATACATATATATATATATATATATATATATACAGATATATATATATATATATATTTATATCAAGACCCAGTTCCGGTCAGATAGAGCTGTCTGTGGGCTGTCTGGTACGGGTTACCGGATAACCTAACGCAATATAAATAAACTCCGTCCTTGTAAGTAAGGATAACCAGACTCCCAGAGTGCTGCAAAATATTAGTTTAATGGCAAACAACAACGCGTTTCGTATTTCTCCTTCATCACGGTCATGTGTACAAATCCCATAGTGCACTTTTTAAAATGCAATACATCGAAATAGAGAAGGGACTATAATGTTCGTTTGAATGTCTATTGAATACAACAACGGCGGCCATCTTGTAATGTAGTGCGATTCAATTAAACCCAATGCACATAATAGAATGCTGCTTAATTAATACATATTATACTTGTTCATATCGTAGCATGCAATACCACATAGCGTTGACTGTGCAATTTATCAGCATACGTTACACCGCTAAATTTATAATAATGTCACAAATATAATAAAATTTGTACATTGAAAAAACGAATATCTCAGTTTTCCAAATTGCGCATCACATAAGCAGTGCAATTTAATTAGCGCCTTCACAAATGTTAATCTATCTATGACTGTCGAAATAGCAGTCTTTACAAAATCGGCATACAATAAACACATATCATTGCTGTGGCGTCAGGGGAGTCCTGCCCAAGTAGGCAATAATCCATATGCTCCTGATAAAGAAAACCAATTGTACTCACTAATTAATGAATGAAAATAGTCCCTCCGCCTGTAAAAAACAGTTAAAAAACTAGTTACTACACAGAATTGCTAAACGAATTAAAATTAAAAACTGTTCAACTCATTTCATGAAAATGCATATAGCACAATACAGAATTATGCATACAGATTGATAGAAAGTTCTTCATTTGAGTTCAAGCCCAAAGGTCCCATAGTTTCAAAATCTATTATATACCTAGATTCAAGTTTCCGCAAGGCAAATTTTCGATTACCCCCTCTAGTATTCAAAGTCACTGAATCTATAACCATCATACGTAACAATTTTTCATTCTGAAAATGACTTTCATGGAAGTGTCGTGCCACTGGGTAATGTTTATCATGATGTCTGATGGCACTCACATGTTCCAATACACGTTTTTTAGCACAATGTATTGTGCTGCCAATGTACATTTTCTCACAAGGACATATGAGAGCATAAATGCAGTAAGTAGTATTGCAATTCAAATGTTTCTGAACGTTGAATATGCTCTTCGAGTTGGGTATCGGAAATAAAGCACAATCTGTACTATTCTTGCACGCTTTGCAATTTCTACAGCAGTAGAAACCCTTACAGCCTGTCCCTTTAGGCTTCTCTATGTCCGATATCATACTGTTACTTAAATCATCCCTTAAATATTTGCATTTTCTGAAGGAGATTTGGGGATTGTCATTTAAGTATTTGACTAGAGTATCATCAGTTCTCAGCACATGCCAATGTTTGTTAAATATCTTTCTAACATCCTGTGCTTGTGCCAAAAATTGAGTGATAAATCTCAAGGTGTTGCCATCTTCCTTATGTTTATACTGGTATAGTAACTCTGTTCTAGTCGTCTGCCTGACTCTCTCTTTAGCTTGAAATATGATTTTATTACTATACCCTCTTTCTGCAAATCTTTTACACATGGTGTCTTCCTCTAATACAAAAGCCTCATCTGTGCTGCAATTCCTCCTTGCGCGTAGTAGTCCCCCATACGGAATACTATAGATGAGTTTGGATGGGTGAGCGCTTTTTGCATTTAAAAGGCTGTTGCCTGCCGTGGTCTTTCTATGTAGACTTGTCTGAAGTTTCCCATCCTGTACTTCAACTACAACATCAAGGAATTCTATCCTGGTTTTACTTATACTTTCCCGTAAAGACCAAATTGAGAGAATTGTTGTTTAATTTCTGCACAAAATCTTTAGCGGATAGACTATCCCCCTTCCAAATACAGAAGACATCATCAATGAATTGTAGCCACAGGACAACACAGTTGTCAAATTCCTCAAATTGGGTAGCTACCTGCTCCTCCCACCAGCCCACGAATAAATTTGTGTAACTGGGGGCGAAGCAGGTGCCCATCGCTGTGCCCTGTGACTGTTTATAAATTGATTCATTGAAAAGAAAGAAGTTGTTAGTAAGGCAGAAATAGATCATGACCACCAGCATTTCTGAATGACAAAGTAATGACAATGAACGTGATTTCAAAAAATGTCGTACTGCCTGAATGCCCTGTTCATGTTGAATACCGGTTTATAGACTTTGCACATCCATTGTGATTACGGTATTGTCCTCCTCCCAATGGATGCCATCTATGACTGTCAAGAAATGAGTAGTATCACAAAGGTATGCAGGTAATCCTGCTACAAATAATCTTAGATAATGATCTATAAATCTAGATGTATTCTCCAATAGAGACCCAATGGATGAAACTATGGACCTCCCAGGAGGGTTTACCGCATCCCTGTGAAGTTTGGGTAAGAGGTATAGGACTGGTATGTTAGGGTGGGTACATCTAAGGTAGTTAAATTCTTCCCATTCTAAAAGTCCCTTTTCCCTCCAATCAATCAACATCTCATCAAATCTTGTATTACAATATATGAAATAGACGCTGCCCCTTTCTTGCCATAGTCTGTTACCTTGTGAATTGTTGTACTACACTCCTATGACAATGCATATGGCCTGTTTGATGCTCCCAGGGTATTTATTGTTCAGCAATACTCCCCGTCTCTTCTCAGTACCACCATAGTGCAATTTTTCGCTAAAGCAACAACAGACATAAATCAAAGTAAAGAAGGCGGGTAAAAGTGTATGTTTTGGGGGGAGAATAAAATTCACAAATCTAGCTTTGCTGCCTTACAGAACAAGCATCCTCCTAATAGGGGAAGGAAACGTCGTTTTTCAGTACAAATGGACACCTGTGCTATAGGTCTCTCACCCCTGCATATATGCCAACATTTCATTACAAGAAAGAGGGAGATTGTGAGAAAAATAAATCGGGGTAATTTATTTTTCTCATTGACTAACATTGAAAAAGAGGAAAACTTAGGCAGGAGACAGCTAAAATAAAGCCTTTTTTTGCTTATAGAAATCATGAGTCTTCCCCTGAATCTGTCTCTAGGCATGCGTGCCCATAGGTCTGCCATTGCTTCATGTGGAACAAGCATTGGCATAGCCAATAGGTCTCGCCTTTGAGACCTTATAAGTGTTTAGTTTTCCAGCACAATATCCTTGGTGCAACAACATCAACTTTTGCAAGGCTAAACACTTATAAGGTCCCAAAGGCGAGACCTATTGGCTATGCCAATGCTTGTTTAATTCTGTTCTCATCATTGATGTTGATAGGCTATTTGATAACAATGGAGAGTATTAAGCCTAGCATAGGCCTTTCTGCCATTTTAATCGAGAATATTTAACCAATGTCCTTCAGTGGCATAATTTCTTATTCGGTATCCATATACTAAAGAGGTAGGTAAAGGAAGGTGCACCAAGAGTAAAGTCAGTTTTATCCAAGTTAATCCAAAATCTTTCTTTATTATAGTAGATAGTAAAAGGTGGACATCCGCCAATGCGTTTCGTTCCTCTGAGGGAATTTCATCATGGCTCAAATAGTAATGAGAAGCGCAGTATATCTGCGCTCAATGCCAATAATCTCTCAGTAGAAGTTAATAAAAATCCGTCCAATTCCTGAAATAACAGGCACGAGAAATATCTGTTTTACACGTACTGTCATTTAGGGAAGACGCCCCACAATAGGGGAGGAAAGTGTACTCCCCAATATCCTTGATAAGACGAGTCCGCGAGTGGATCCAAGTATGTCCCCAAAGACAATCCATATACTAAAGAGTTATTGTTATGATATCCAGAACGGCTTTCATCGAGCTTTCCACATTGGAAACAAATGGTATAACATCATCTGTGTCAGCAGCCATATGTAGGAAGAGTGCAGTGTTCGTCGTTATACGTTATGTTATAGTGACTTGTAAAGCGCACGGCTAACCTGACTGGTTACCCAGCGCTGGCCACCTCACCAAAAAAATTACTCAATCTAATATAACACATTATCCATATGGAAGCAGCTTAATCATCTAATTCTCCTGAAAACATTATATTATGTAGATGGAAACAGCAAAGTCTTCAGTTTCTTCAGAAATACTGTAAGCAAATACAAACTCGTAGTGAGTGTGGCAGATTATTCCATAATTTAGGACCAAGATATACAAAAGATTGATCACCCTGCCGAGTCTTCCCGATCCAAGGGATCAGGACTAAATCTAAGTGGCTTGAACGCAGAGCACAATTTGGAGTATAAGCAGACACCAAAGGTCTGAAATACAGTGGCCCAGTATTAGCAAGGCACTTATGTATGTAGCATAAGGTCTTAAATTCGACGCGCTGCTCAATAGGCAGCCCGTGCAGTGTATTAAGCAAACTGGCCGTTGAAGTAAGCCTAGGTGGACAAAGAAGCATGCAGGCTGCCACATTTTGAACAATTTGAAGCCGCTTGAGCAAAGGTTTAGTCACACCCAATACAAGACGTTACCGTAGTTCAACCTGGATCTTGATAGGTTTCCTCTTTTCCAAACTTTACCCTCATCGGGTTAAACACCTAGACGCCTCCGAGCATTAGTTCACGGTATATAAATATAAAATCAAATCACTAAGGACTGAACTACTGTTCATTAGCCTGAATCTGGTAGACATGCCAGGTTCTTCTTCAGTCACTTAAGAATACTGAAGCATGTAGCTACAACTTTATTTATCTGCCTCTAACCAATCCACTGTCTAAAGTCATCAGATGAGAGGTTCCAGTAGTATTTGGAAAATAGGATAGGGAAAGTGTGAATCAAAGCCTGGCTTCCTGTTTTAGGGTACAGTAAACACAGACTAAACCACTAGAATTCATTTTCCCTATGAACTTTGACTATTTGATGAAGTGCAATGATTCCTCTGGGATACACTTGGCCACAGTCCACTCTTAGCAGTGTGGCCTCCAAGGAGGCTCTTCACACCTTATCAGAGGCCTTGTCCTGCATCTAGCATGTTGTCAAGCCTAAGGGGAACCAGAGATGTTTTATAATATGAGTGAGTACTCAAGTATTGTCATTTAAGATTCAACTTTTAATTAAATCAGTCTAGGAAGGAGAGGTTATGATGGGCAGAATTGGTTTAGGACTATTTACATTGAATTTGGCATACATTTTACATTCAGAATTTAAGAGAGAATTTAGGTGATAGCTCACATGATCGAGCAGGTCTTTCCCCTGTTTAAGAATTAATATCATGAAAGCTATGACAGAGGATCCCAAAGCTATCGCTATGGAGGCAAACCTCTGAAATAGGGATTTAAGGTGAAGAATCAAGGTAGACTGGAACATTTTATAAAATTTGGGGAAAGCCACCCCGTTCAGGGGATTTATCTTCAGAAAGAGAGTGGATGGACTACAAATTCTTTTCCCAGATAATGGAGAGTTTAATTATGACTTTCGTTGGAAATTTCAAGAAGGTTCAGCTTGCCAAGAAATTAAACTATTTCAACTTGATTTGCGGTTTGCGAGGATGCAAACAGCTGTACAAAATATTTCTTAATAGTCTGATTATGACATTACTATCTGTGGAGATTTTTCCATGCTTGGCTTTAATAGCTTTTATAAAGGATATAATTATTTTGATGTTCATGTATTTTGCCATATATGTTTTTTTTATTAGCTTCTCAAACATCTGGATTTTTGTAAATTTACCCTCGATCAGACTTCTTCATGAATAATTCTATTATAGTAATATTCAACTGCTTTGCATTTCATGGTGGTAAATGGAAAATCTCCAATAGTTCCAGTTCTTTTTGATCATAAAGAGTTAGTTGTTCTCTCCGGTTTTGTTTTTATGGATTGCTATACTGTTGATGGGGCTAAACAATCCAGTCTTTCATTACATCCTGTATAAGAAGTATAAGAAGTAGATGGTGAACTTATGGCAAGAGACTGTGGGGACTGTGGGGACTGTGGGGCCACCAAGGCATGTGCATTCATTATTAAAAGATCTTTGGTTCTGTATTTAAGGTTTGCGATCACCCAGTGACATTCACTGTCATGTTGCAATTTGATGGTTTTCAGGTTTGTATTTTTGGTTGTCAAGATATGGCATCTCTCTTTTTGTATTCATTTCTGAAAAAAACATCTAAGCAAGCTACAGACAGGATTTATGAATCCTTATTTTGTGCATTTTTTTTCTTCTTAGTGATTTATGTCCTCTTTGAGTCTACAAAAGTAGTAAAGAATCTTGCATATTTTCACTGGGTGATTACGTCTCTTGTTATTCAGACTAATGTCCTGCAGGTTACTCATAGGGCAGAGTACTGAAGAACTTTAATGTGTCTCACTGCATTTGTTTTTTTTGTCTATATTTAGACTAACCTGTTTCCATGGGTCAAGTATGGAGTACTAACTAGGAGGCTCACTGCATGGTAGATAACCAGTGCATAGGAATGGAAATAACATGAAGAAAGGTAGATAGACTGCAAGATTAGGTTAAGGAGACAGAATGAGTAGTATAGCAATAGCAGGATAGAAAATAAACGTATGGGGCCTCATTCATGAAGGGACTTACGTGTAGTAAAGTTACAAGAGCGGAGTGTCCGCACTAATGGCAGAGTCTCCACACTCATAGCAGAATCTCCACACTTGGGGCGGAATTTCTGCACTGCATTATTAAGTGCAGAGATTCCACCCCAAGTGTGGAGATTCCTCCATGAGTGCAAAGAGTCTGCACACCTAACATTATTACACATAAGCCATTTCCTGAATCAGGCCCTCAAGTTCATAAGAAACTATTGACTCCTTCGATAGCCAACCTCAACTTTCCCTTCTTCTCCCATAGTTCTAGAGATAGTTCTGGCGACCAGAAGCATTTGAAAGAGGAAATCTGACTCTGCCCCTGTGACTAATACCAGTAAAAACAATGATTTGGACAGTGGCAGCTGCTAGGGAGAAGTAGTGGTGAGGCGAGGGATTAAAAAATAAATAAAAAATTAGTAAAATAAAAGTCAATTTACCAGAGTACAGCCACCACCTCTCCGTCCCCCCTCTGTTCCTGGGTGCACACAGGCTTCCAGGCTCCACTAAGCCAATCACGATGCTGCTTTCACCATTATGACAGCAGCGGTGTGAATGGTCTGAGTGGCCTGGGTCCGCGCTGAGACAGGGAGTGGGAGCCTGTGCATGTTCTCTACCCGAGTGTGCAATACAGCTGGGTGGAGAAATGCTAAGTGCGCTTGTCTGTTTGGCCGGCACAAGACAGCCGGCCAAACCACCATGCGCACTTAAGTGCACCAACCACTCCTACCCCTGCTCTTCACATAGCGCACTAACCTGTCTCGTGCTAACAACAAATTTATAATAAAATAACTTTATCAACGTTGTGCTATTACAATTGTATTTTTCCTTTTTCACTCAGTTAGGCACTACTCCTCCGTCTTAGCAGAGGAGCCGCCCCTGAGCACTACTCCTCCGTCTTAGCAGAGGAGCCGCCCCTGGGTTTGGCCTTGAAATTGGCTGCTAAATAAATACATTTCATTAGTTTGATGAACGATTAGACCAACCAGGTGTAATCGAAAGAAGGGAAAAATGAGGATGACGGGAATGAATGAAGTAAGGTGAGGGAAAGAGAAGGGCTGGTAGGAGATAGTTAGAGATGGACTGCGGGGAAAAAATCTATTTACTACATATTTTGCCACACATTATTCACCAGTAACAACCAAGAATGGTTCACAAAATGTTGTGATCCATGAATGTGTTTACATGCTAGACTGCTGGGGCTATTTTTAGTACAAAACAACCCTAAAAGTCATTTGGATTTTATCTAAACAATGAGATATCCCTATCTTGTCCCCCGCAGGGATGCATCTTGAGGTAAACTAAAATGACAGATTTTTAAACAGAATCTTCCTTTTGTGGCTCTGTAAGTTGAATGAGACTAGTGGTTATTATATCATGGGAACAGAGAAGAATAAGTGCTCACTCCACCTGGTGTTTAAAATAAGGCATAACTAGAAGAGTACGTGATGTTTTGTTTTTTAAGTACAAAGGGTATGCATCATAAGACTGGGTCCTGACGGGTTGTATCTGGATATATTCGATATATGGTGCTTGGCAAGTTATATAGCATGTATTTGGTCAATCCAACCACGCTGGTTGGTGGTGTAATTCTACGAATGTTGTTATGTGCAAGAATTTTCAATAGCACCCGTAACAGCTATAATTAAGTGTTTTATGTATGAATTATGAGCTTCCTGTCTTTCCATTGATCTATGCAGACATTTTTTTGTTTGTTTTATTTAAAGCATATGATCATGATTTTGATGGCTAATGGTAACACCTGCTATTTTCTTGGAAATGGCAAAAGGTTGTCAGAGCTTAATTATTAAAAAATTAAGTGCCAGGGTCCCGCTTCTGTCACTGCTTACAAATGCCAGTGACAGCAGTACCTAAGTGCTAATTTAAAAACATATATATTAAATTGCCACTGAGGCATTCTGCAACAAAAAAAGAAAAATAGGATCACAGCGCCATCATGTGGTAAATAACTACATGCCAAAGTTGACAAAAATTTGCTGGTTCGGAGCACCGGCAAACACTCACACAAATTAGGTACTGAGCACTCTGCTATTTTATGTTGTTATTAGTTTCCTCCAGCCATTATCATGGGCCTAAACCTTTTGTTAAATCTGATCTCAACGTAGCGATATATCATCTGTGTGACTCAGACTGCTATTTTATTTGGGCCTCTCCTTCAGATCCATGCTATGAGAAGTGCCTCCGTGGAGAGGGGGGGTGGGTTGGGATCTTTGATATGTCAGCAAATTTCCTAATAGCTCAATCCGCCTCTATTTACAATGTTTTTACCATACACAGTCTAGTGATTAAAAAAACATATGTCTTTACCTTTAGCGGAAACCTTGGCAATGTGAGTGTCCCAGGAGGGTAAATGCTTAGATTTTCCTTGACAGAAAAATTTCTGAGAGGAGGTGCTTTTCTAACTTTGGCCATCAAGTGTCATCCTGACTTCACAATTGCTTCAGCAGTGGCCATGCTTTCTTGCTCACAGCCACTCCTTGAGGCTCTTAGCAGTAAGGGGTAATTGCTATCTACAGAAGCCAATGAAGTTCGTTCAACTTGCCAGCTCATCTGCTCTTAATTACTGAGACCCTTTGTAGGCATTTGCTGATGTCTCTTTAATGTCCTGAGGTTACCCCTTGCATGAATGCTACTCCATAACGTTTCATCTGGCTTGGACACCACCCATCACTTGGTGTGTTAGGTTTTTTACTCACAGCAAAAGGTCCAGCCTGTAGTTGTGCCATGGAGTCTAGTGCTTGCAGGTTGCTCTTGCTGGGCTGGCGTGGCAAAACTTGATGAACACTGGCTTGATGCACAGGTGTACATGGTCTGATTAATCAAATGTTTCTGGTGAGGTAGACCACCATGCAACTAAACGGTTATGAAATAAAACAGGTATATGTGTTGTTTTAAGTGGAGCTCGGTGAGGTTTTACACTTCACGAAGGCCAGTAAAGGTTCACGGCCTTATCCAACTAGGGTTGAACTGGGACAGAAAATAGGCCTGGGCACCAAAATAGAAGAAGCCAGATTAGAGAATCAATGGAATGAAAAAAAGTGGCCCACATGAGCATATTGTGCCAGTTTTGAACTTCTAAAGACTGTAAAGGAGTTTGGAAGGTATGTGAGATTGCATGCATCTGTGTTTGCTGCAGGCAATGTTTATGATAAAATAAGGAAAATAAAAAGTAAAAACTGTCCACCCTATGATAAAACAGGCCCACAAACAGCCAAAAGAACATTCCAGACCATGACCATTGAGACCAGTCCTTCTGGCACTGCCAGACTGCACTATGTCCAGGGTCACTGGAATTATGCAATTCTGTGGCTGCGACGATTTTTGCATAATTATATATTCACCGCATTTGCCATGTAATCCATCACCTGCTGCATAATCTGCATATTTTAACAAAAATGTGTTTGTTTCTAGCTCAAACGGATCTAAATGTACAAAAAATAAGACAACTTTAGTTCCTATGCTCCGGAACGCTTTTTACAAAGTTTGGTCATTTTTAAGTTGCTTATTGCTGTTTTGGGTGTTAAAGTGTTACTAATAAGGTGAACTGTATTCCCAGACACTATTACCAGGTGTTAAATTGACAAAATAGTGAAGTAATACTATCACAAACAGTGGTGCATTATGCCGCATAATTTGCCTTTTCTTGACAGATATTTTGTTCAACCCTGCCCCATAATTTGGTCCTCCTCTGCCACATAATTCCAGTGAACCTGCCTTTGGACCAGTCCGACCCGGCATGGGCAGGACTTTTGACAGCAGGTATTAACACACGGGCTGCCTAGTGGGGCTCGTTTACGACCCAGGGCTGTCTCTAGCTTCTGATCAGAGGGCAAACACCACAACAGCTGCCAGGTGGGGGATGCACCTCTTGTGACAGATTTTTGGTGGCATGAAATGAGCAGTTCTGATGGCCATCTGGATGTGGCCCCTGAAGGAGCCGGGCCTGTACGTTCTAGATCTGCTCTAGAACCTCAAGTCGATGATCCTTTTTCTCAGCATGAGAGCGTGGAGGGGAGAGAAATCATTAACAGTGTCAATCTACTCAATTTCAGTACTTCTAGACCCATAATAACCGCAGACTACTAAGTAAAGAGAGTTGATTTATTACAAAGCCAAGAGTAACTGAACATACATACACCTCAAGATGAGGTTGTAGAAATACATTGGAACCAACATAAAGCCAAATCTGTGAATAAGGTTGAGATGGTGCAACATGCACAAGACAATCAATTCAAGAATTAGGATGCAAAAGATCAAGAAACAGGAGTCTAAGTTCCCCTGCATCAAGGGTTGTTGAAAATAAAGCATTAATCTGTCTATACACTAGATCTAGCATGACATCCCTATTTAAGCATTCCTCTGGGCAGGATAGGTTAAGGTGTCAGCGTGTGGAAGTCTCTCCACTTCAATGGGTCGGGTAGCATGAAGCTACTGAGACAGAGCTTGTTTTAAGATTCTCTCTGTCCAAAGGCAGAAATGAGGTGGGGCTCTCTCCCCACTTGCAATACTCCAATATTACAGGTGTCTTCCCATGATTCCTTTCGGGTCATGCCATCTGATTGTGCCACATTCTCATAGGTATTTTTCCACAGGACGGCGATGCTCCAGAACAGTAACAAGATGACCTTGATTCCAAAGGCTTTCTCCGGTGAGAAAATACAACAGTTCTCCAAATACAACAGTTCTCCTTATCGGCACTAACCCCCAATGAATCCTCTTCTCTTCTTGCCTAACTCCTAAAATAAAGACATTATTCTAACAAGGGTGCTTCTTCCACCTGCAACACAAACATGAGAATGAGCAGAATCCAATGTGGACATGAAATTCAACTATTAATTCTAATTCAAGAGCTTCCAGGGAAATGCAAGAGCTTCCAGGAAAATGCATTTCAGGCCGTCAAAATTCAGCTAACATAAGAGAAATGGAACATGAACTTTCTGAAATTGTATAATTACATTGCGCGTGCTACAACGCCAAATCTGCGATGCAGCGCGCAATGTAATTCGCTTTATTTATTTATTTATTTACTCAACTCCGTTGGGCCATATTCCGGAGTTTATTACCCCCCACCCTGCCCCTCCCCCGCCCGCCCCACCCCGCCCCATCGCCAGCCCCATCCCGCCCCACCGCCCCGCAGCACTCCCTCGAGGAGCGTCACTGTGATTCACATAACCGACAGGTATACGCAAAGGATGTTCACAATGTCTTCTGTAAGAGGAAGCATGTGGTCTTCCTGTGCTGGAGAAAGTCCACATGAGTAGGGCTGGGATATTTATGACATATCACAAATATTTTTGTTTCTAAGTTATCTTTATATGGAAATCCTTGGCCCTGTGAAGCTTTCCCTTCGAATGTATGCCCTTGATAAATTGGGGAGTTAGGTAGCCTTTTCCACAATCACTGCTCCATTTTCACCTGGCTCCTTTAGGAGTAAAATTAGAAGGGCAGATAAGTCATTGCGAAATGTTTCTTAAAATTCTCACTAAGTAATTTGAACATTAACTCTATGAGTCCATGTTCCTCATCCCAGTCCTCACGTCATGCGAACATACCCAAGCTGGAACAGAAATTGGCAACTGGAGATAACAGCCAGATAGAAGAACACAGGCATCCTTTTAAAACACTCTTTTTAAAATGACTCTTTTGTAAATCTTCACTTCTGTCTTTTATTTTCATGGTACAGAACTAAATACTGATGAACCAAAATGTATTTGAGAAGCAACAACACCCATGGGTAAGATATAATATTTTTCTAAATTGGGCCTAAACTGTTTCAAAACAGATTAGATCAATGCATTAGCATTGACAGAGAGAAGCATTGTGAACCCGTAAAAGGAGACCTTTTCACATTTAACATTTTTGCTTGTGTTTTTATTTTCCACAGGGCAGACCATATTGAAGAGTTTGGGATGCTCTAGAGAAATTCAAAATTATTTTTTAATAGCGATGAAAAAATATACATTTTAACACAGTTGACTGTTGCCTAGTCAGGATCAGTGGCGTTGATGCACAATGATGTAGCTACCCTGCAGATTGTGTTGAGGGGCCCCTGAGTCTCCCATATCTCAAATATATTCATTGACCTAGGGCTGAGTGGGGCCCCTTTGAAAGGTTCGGGCCTCCTGGAGGGTCGGGCCAGGAGTCTGCGTACTTACGCCCCCTGGTCCAGACAAGTAGGAACTGGAAATATTAGAAGATACTGGAGAGATTCCTAGACAAGATAATGAGTATACTCTTCATGAAGACCAAGGATTCATGATATAAACACAGGCGACGTCTACAACTATTTTGAGTGGGTCTAGGATGCAACCTTTGACTGTGGTGGAGCATGTTGCAATATCTGTTTTAAAGATTTTACATGGAAGTAGTGCTGTATTATAAATGCTAGATTATCATTAATGTTTTGATGCCCACAAAATATCTGGCCCAGTGGTAGATTTCCCATGGCAACAGGGAGCTTGAAAAGCAGAGCTGGGTCTCACCAGCCCACCCATGGCCTACTTCACAGGGACAGACCGATCTGGAGACTGCACCACACCGGGCACAGAACCTGATAGTTTTATTTTAAGTGGGACCCCTCACCGAGAAGTCACTAAACAAAGCAACGGTATATCTACAAAACTTTATTACATGCTTGTTACGTTCTGGGCCTTAGGCCCACATCATGCAGGAAGGACGACACAGACACTGGAATGAGGTACTGGAAACTAGCCTCGAGCACGTGCACTCTGACTCTTTTATTTGCGGGGTCACCTCACTGGTGACTCCCGTGTTGGATGGGTGAGGGTGTGTGTGTGTGGGCCAGCCCTTGGGAAGTGGCTTGTAGAAACACTAGACTGTGTCCAGCAGGACACAACACATGCTAACTCTGTGTACCGATGGCAAACGGTCACTGCAAAAGTGAACGTAAAGAAAATACTTAAAATGATAAGAACAACCTAGCATAATATTACATTGTTGTCTGCTGTTCTGAGGAATGGTACCCAGTTCCTGCATACATCAACTCTAGATTATTTGACAGTAGTCTGAGACGATTGGTGTATCGCACATTTGTCCTTAGTGTGTCCCGTAAGCATTACTTTCTCCTCTATAGCTAACAGTTAACATAAGGCTTCACAATTATCAAAAACCATGTGAAGAGATAGTTCTTGCAAAACTGTGTAGAGAGCAGTATCTGTTATTGAAAGATGTTTGTGAGAAGAATTTGTGATAATCACACCTGTATAGAGCTCAGTACTGTCAACAAGAATTGTGTTTCACACAAACACCTATACATGCATGTGCGCACGTGCACACACACACACACACACACACACAAATCACCAGGCTCCAAGCTTCACCAATGAACAGAAATAATGAATAATGCAAAATACCATATTAGGCTTATTAATTAGCCTGGGCGGAGTTCGTGGAGTTTCACTCTTCGGAACTCCGCGAAGTGCCAGAAAAAATCCGCCGCACTCCGCGGAGTTTCACCAATGACGGAGTCTGTTAAGTCGCTCTCCTCGCACTGAGTTTTTGCACCGGGAGTTTGTTCCACACTTTAAAATCAGCGTAAACAACACTACGCGTCGCGCCAGAGGGCGCTGCTGCTTTCTGCCGCTCATGATAAAAACTATAGATTAAAAGCACAATAAAAGATGTCATCTCCCACTTGCATTGTGCCTCCGTCCATTCATGAATTGCCGTCTCTGCCTTGCCTAAGCTTAACCTGCCTCATATTTGCAGCTCTTCATCAAGCACAGGGCTTGGAGGTGCAGCTGATGGCGTAGCGCCACCCAACTATCTCACTTAAATCTCAGGTGGCCTCTTGCACCGCAAACTGCACCCAAATCTACACTTAAAAAAAAAAAAGAAAATTATGTTTGATTTAAAAACATAAATCCCTAGACACCCGAATCCAACCTGGTCATATTTCGAATAAGTGATCCTAGCTCCTCCCTGACAAGGATACTGAAGTGCTTATCGGCCCAGCTAAATGCCACGCAAGTGCTTATTTTATGACACTGGATCCCGATGTTTTTCGAAGACCTGATACCTGAGAGTGACAGAGCCAAGACATGCTGTACATGGAAACCCAGAGATTTTAGAAGCAGCTGTCTACTCAGAAATTACACCTCAAGCTTTTTTTCAATTGTATTGTTTTTTTAAAAATATATATATATGCTGCCCAGAGAGAGCTATATTTCGAGGAAGGAGCATTGGGTAAAAAATAATACCAGTGTGCAGCCTAGCAAGGTAGATAGGTTGTCTCTTGAGTGCTGCTTCTTTTTAGGGAGGAGATATGTCTGTTTCCCCAACAATTTGTTTATCTGAGTTAGAGAGTAAAACACAAATAAGTGGTCAAAGGCTTGGAGATGGCTCAGCCATTTGGGTTGCATTCCAGTCAATGATGTTTTTCAGCACTGCAACACTCTAGACCGGAACCAGCCATATGTAAATCACACTTGAGTCTGCTCCAATGAGAAGAGTCCATCCTGAACTACTACATCAGTTTTACTCTACTTTGGAAGGTAAACCACTCCAGAGCGATTTTTGCCTCAAGAGGAGTCATCGGTTAGGTGCAAGTTGAGTTCAGAAGCACAGAGAGCATGGGTCCCATGTCTAGGCATACCATTTCCACTTCAAGCATCACACTGAACCACACATCTGATAGTGTAATGCTTCTAAAAGTCTCAGCCACTAGAAAACACTTCAGTTCATTGTTCTCGTCCACTGTGTCACTCCAGACAGGAACCAGCCATATGTAAATCAGAACTGATCCTGCTTCAATAGAAGCTGTCTAGCCAGAACAGCCAGGCCTGGTCCTCTATCAGACTGTGGCAGTAAGAGCAATGTGCATTTTACTGGGTATTTCAACGCAGTTAAAAAAAATCATTATACTGCCAAGAACTTTACAAACCAAACTTTCCCTGGAAGGACACGCAGGAGAATACTCAAAACATAAAACGTCAAGCAGCTAGAAATCTCTTACAAAATGCGTATTTCAAAGTAACTTTACCTTAATCTGAAACGTCTGCTGAAATGCAATTTAGCCCATCTGTAAAACCACGCACAGTGAAGGAAAAAGCTGCTTTTGCCATTTAGTGCACACGAATTCCCCAGAGCATGAATTACCTGCTTTTAAACAGATGCGGTTTCTCAACCGCATGTTCAGTGTGTCAGAGAGAAGGAATCCGAGGCAAGTTTGCTTTGCTCCGAAGCATCTTTTTTTCGAGCCGAGGCCGGATACACAAGGTCCAAGAGAGGAATATGCGTCCCAGGAGCCACGAGTGAAATCTGGAATTGATATATTCTGTAAATGTAGTTTATTAAATCCAGGAACCGGAGTGGGGGCAGGGAGTGATTGCATGGCTGAAATTAATTCTGGAATTATGAGGCCCCTTTAAATGTGCAGGATGGTCATTCGGCTCGGTGGAAAATGTGGAATTGGGCATTCGAACTTAATGAGCTGTTCCTGGCACACTGACTCTCAGTTTTAAAAGGGGCTGGAGGAAAGGACTATTCTGAACGCACGATGAACTTTCCAACCTGTGTAAACATTGCAGTCCGCGTTCATTCTACTTAAATTGGAAAAAAGTGAAATACATTTTGCAATGGTTTTAGCGTGCTTGTTGTTCTGGGATGGTTGCACTCCTTTGGGAAGATTTTGTCATATGCACAAATAAGGCACCCTTTTACAAATAAGGATTTGTGCAGACACAAAGAAATAAAAGAAGGGCATGCACCAGGAATATTCTTAATGCCCTGAGTGTTCTGCCTCATAGAAGATGCTCCTTAGACATATCTCTAGGCCGGTCAGCCTACTATTGATTCCGCCTCATGCCTCTTTCTTCCGTTTGCCCACACAACCTATATCTTTCACCCACTTTTGCAGTTTTTTTAGGTCTCGCCTAGCGAAAGCAGCGCATGCTCTGCTCTCGCGAGTACCTTTTGGAATCGATTCTGCGGAACACTTGCATGCACGCGTCTGCATGGACAAACATGGCTGCTCTCGCCATCTGTCCATAGCAGACAGCATACACGTGTCCGTCGGACTGTGGAGAGCCCGACGCCTTCTTGCGATGCTTTCATTGTCATAGCAACGAAAAAGCGATCGCTTTCACTGCTGCTTGTTATTGCAATGCTCTCGTTGTCACAGCAACAAAAAAGCGATCGCTTTCACTGCCGCTTGTTGTAAGAAAGGTACTACAGCACGCGCTCCAGACTTTCTAGGGTACAGTACATCTCAGCAGTGTTTGCCTTCGTCCACAGCCGTTCCCGCGAGATCGAGCCTGCCCTAGGAACACTGCGGATCAATTCAGATTAGAAAGTTGCGCTCTCAATCAAACACGGCTGAGTTGCCAACATATTAGATGTAAACCATACCTGGCCAGCAGATTAAAGTGTATTGATTTTTTGGTTCCATATCTGTCTAAAGGAGGAGTCGACTCTGCTTTCTTTGCAGCTGTAAGGGAAAAAATTCAAATTACCTCTGATTCAGTGCCTTTGCTGCCAGGGCCTGAATGCTAAACAGGCTTCTCAGAGACCAATCTGTTCGGAGCTCGGCTAATTATCATTCTCCATAGAAACCCTGCTGCAGTCACTTAATATTCTCCCCTCCTGCGGCCACCACTGTCCTGTATTTATACAAGATTAAGTAGCGCTGTTAGTTTTTGCCTCTCTGATTGGAGTTCATTTTAACCTCCATTAAGCCGCTGTTGGAAAACGAGGCAGCATCTGTGAGGCCTGCACAAATAACATGACTACATTTGTCCTTCACTGGGAACCAAACACCCAATTGTAGCGCCTGACTCTCAGAGGGTAGCGTTGCAGAGCAGTCTGAGGCTTACTCAAGGGAGGTGGTGTGGGCTAGTAATCGCCATTTGCAGGTGCACAAAAATAACACTCAATAATTGATTGTCCAGTCTGTACTTTGCTTTATAAAAGTAAGAGTACATTTATTAAACACACACACCACTCAATACTATGCACCAATTTACAAATATACATAAGCTGTTGGAATTACTTTGTGACATTGCATAACATCTCCACCCCTCCCGCAGGGGGGGGTGGGGTCTAGTACCACCACTCCCATGTATGCACATCAACTTGCCCCCAATGCAGTTAGTTGAACATAACCTGGAGCGAGGGCCCTGCGCACTGGCACCATCCCAGTGGCGACCCACCCATTACCTCAACCAGCATTAAAAAGGGGTAAACCTGCCTTGGTGACACATGACCCTGACTGAGCATCTCCTACTGACCATAAAGTATGCACCTCTATATCTTAAGGGCTAGCAGTCTGGGGTCCACACCTAAGCGCAGCAGCAAGAATCCATGTTTACGCACACTTTAGAATGACAGTACTCATTACCTTAGTTGATCACTTGAATGCATTGCAATTACAGCCTCTAAAGGCATCACAGATGAAATCACAGGATTACGCATATACCGCCAGACACCCTAGCAGGACTGTCTGACAACATAACCCCACTTGGCTTATGACATCACCTTACACCAGCACATTACATTAAACCATTGAACTTCAGTCCCTCTGAAAGAAATAACTATTAGTAAATGCAGTTCGGTGCAGTTACACCACTTCACCTCCAGGGGATGCCCTTCGTCGTACACCCTCCGCTGCAGAACATAAGTTCCAGCCCAGAAGATGATAGATGCTGGCTGCGCCCTTGAGGGGTTATTCTTTCAGATGCCCCATGAAACTTATGGGGGGGACGGTTCTCCGTTAGGCTGGGGGAGGCTGAGGTGCTCCTGCAGCCCCCATGCACTGTCTTTCACTCATGAGGGTGACCCCCTCCTCTGGAGGCCACCCGGCGCCACAAACGATGTTCTCACCATGCCTTGCAAGGCATTATGGGGCGCTTAGAGCTCCTTTCCGTGAATATTAGATGAGCGGCTCTCCCGCTGTGCCGGGGAGAGCCGCGTTGGCGATGCTGGCGGCTTCGCCGCTTCTTCTCTCCTCGATGGGGGGCCCGGTCCCACCCGGACCCCCAGGCGCTGCTAGGCGACTCGGGGAGCCCACCCCCGGCCGCTACTTCTGATTTCGGGGGCCCGGTCCCACCCGGGCCCCTCGCACCTTCGCTCTCCTTCTCGGGGTCCCGGTCCCCCCCGGGACCCTCGCCTGCCTCCACGATGGAGGGCAGCCTGGGGAGCCCACCCCCGGCTGCCCCCGCAGGCTCCCCGCCCGGCCAGCACCCTCGCGTGCTGCCGCGGGAGCCGGCACGACTCTTCTCGTCTGCCCGCTCCAGCGGGCAGACACGCAGCCTTCACAACCGAGCGGGTCTTCGGAGGGAGTGCAACGGCACTTCCCCCCACACCTCCACCACACTCGGGGCCCGGGGATGGGGTCCCGGGCCCCCGAACATCTTCGGGGGGCGCAACGGCGCTCCCCCAAACCCAGCATCGGTGGGGGCCAGGGTGGGCTCCTGGCCCTCTGCTTCCGGTCACCTTCGTGGGGAGCGCGCCGGCGCTCCCCATCCTCCGTTTTCGGCGGGGGCCAGGGTGGGCTCCTGGCACCCCGCGGGGGTACTTGCACGGGGTGCGCGACGGCGCACCTCGACTTTTCTTCCTTGGGGGGGGCAGCCCCCGGGACCTGACCCACCCCGGGGGCAGTTGCCAGACCGGCGGCGGAGCCCCACGTGCTTCGTCGTCGGTCCCATCAAAGGTCAAAGGTCGTGTACCTTCTGGGGGGCATATCTCAGCCCCCAGGGGTCCGATCTTCTCCATTTTCGCGTCCTCTTGCTCCGGGTGGCGCCCCCCAGCCACTGGGCGCACTCTCCTTCCTCCTCCGGGTCTCCAAGGGGGTGCCTTCTGCAGGGAACGGTCTTCACTGGCTCCC
This sequence comes from Triturus cristatus, assembly GCF_964204655.1. NCBI lineage: Eukaryota > Metazoa > Chordata > Amphibia > Caudata > Salamandridae > Triturus > Triturus cristatus. Next base: position 606,834,980 of record NC_140594.1, read on the forward strand.
TGCGCCAGCCGTTCGCCTGGCCCTGGGCCCCTCTTCTCCCTGCGCTGGGGCCACTGCTCCTGCGCACCGGTCCTGGGCTTTCCTTCTGGTGCTGTTAGGGTCCTGGGGGCAGTCAGGGGGTCTCTCCTTCCAACTGCCCATTGCGCCAGGCTCCAGCACCTTCTGCCTCTGCCGACCACACCCCAGAGAGAGCTTCTCTTCCTGTGCAAGCACTTTTTAAAAGTTGAGTAGGGGGCTGGCAGGAAGTCCCTGTTGGTCCTATCAAACAGCGACACATCACTTTCCTGCTCCTGCTCCCTCCTTCTTGTCCAGCCTCTGTGTTTGTGAAAAATGGCGTCGTCCAGTGTCTCTGGCCACATGGCCTCTGAAACCCAACTCCTTCCATGCTACCTTCCCTCCTTGGTGCAGCCCGGTGCCTGGCATCCAGCGACAGCAGTTGATGCATTGGCCTGCAGCCCCTCCCATCTTCCTTTCGTGGAGAGGAGACTCTAGCTCGTGGAAGAAAGGTTATCAATCCATCCAGCTGAGGTCAGCCCTCAGCCTGGGTCTGGTCCTGGCTGGCTCAGAGGAATATGACAGTTCTGGATGACCCAAATGCAGTACAAATATGACTTTGGACTCTGCAGAATACTTCTTTTCACATATGCTACAGTGGACTTAAGTGCGTGTCTGGACTCTGTAGGCCTAATTAAAGTTAAACTAGCCCCTGGCTCCACATTCCCATAGGGGAATAAGGAAGTGAAAACACAGTAAAACACACTGACTTTCCCTGGCATGTCTCGTCCATCCTGAGTTCACTGTGGGTGAGTCCCAACTTATGAGGCTCCCCCACAGTAAAAGCTCCACAATAAGGTGCTCAAAAAGCGAAAAATCCGTGCGGCCCATGGTGTCAGAACCACCTTCTAACACACGCCGCGCCCAGCTGATTCCTACAGGGAAGAAGTAGCCACTCTACATGGGTACACTTCCCGTAGTCAGCGATAACTAGTTATAAGGGGTTCTGACCAGACCCCCCTTACTGACCAGTTATCCGCTTAGACCACCTACTCCTCCCATCCATGAAATCTCCACCCATGACAGGGATCCCAGACTACCCTAAGAACCCTCCGGGCTCTAGGTTAGATACCTCTAGGTCACTCATGGTCTACATGGACTCAGCCTAACTATGCTCACCCTTGCCCTTGGGCATGCAACACTATGCCTACCACTTCTCCGGACAAGGGTCCAGTGCCTCAGCACTGATGCGGTCTTCTGGGATAGGTCTAAATCCCATCCCCTGGGTCACTAGCTGGTCTCCCTTCCAGAGTTTGTTCCAACCAGTACCCTCTCTCCGTTTGGTCCTTGCACCCCAAAGATGCAACCTCTCTGGACCCTCACCCTCCTCCTGCCGCTGAGGTCATTCTGCTGCCACCACCCTTTCGGGATGACTGTCTTCCCTAAAGAAGCACAGCCACTTGTGCTTCCCCACACAGAAAAGCACCCTTTAGCCCCTGGCCTGGCTCCCCGATAGGACCTCAGACCGGCCTCACCACCATACTGGCAGTGCCAGGGAGGAACGCTGATGGTGCCTCATCAGACATCCTACAGCTCATTCCCCCCGTCAGTAGCTCCACACGGAAACTACCCCGGGAACCTAGACCCCTTTCTTGTTCTCCGCTGCGAGAACAGGGCCTATGTACCCTTCCCTCCGAGAGGTGCGCTCTCCTCCCGGAGTACCCCTAGAGAGCCTGTGGGCCCCGAGTTAGCTAGACCCAGACCCACCTCTCATGGCTCTCCCCGGTCTCCCTGCAGCGCCTTGGGAGACCGCCCAGGGACCTACATGGTCCCTGGATGGCCTGCACCACCCCTTATGAAGAGCAGGGTCCCTTCACTTAAGATAGGCCCCACCTGCCTTCAGGGTAGTACTACCACTCTCAGCCAGGGACCCTAAAGATCCCGGCTAGGCCTGCACCACCCCTTCACGAAACACAGGGTCCCTTCACTTAAGATGGGCCCCACCTGTGTTCAGGGTGGTACTACCCGACAGAAGTCCACCTCCTGCCTCCAGCTGGGGGAACACCCCCATGCTCTTGGTCCTAGGGTTCACGTCCCACAGGGCCTACCTGACTGGTCACCAGCCACCCGACCCTGACACCTCAGGGTCCACCACTAACCCTTCACCTGGAACTAGGGAGCACATCGCCCCCACTCAGATCTCCACTGGGTCAGTTACCTAGCCCCTCTAGAGTACCTAGGGGCTACCACTACACACCACCACTCAAGAACTACCCTCCTTGAGGGCCACCCACTACCAGGGGCCGCCCCTGGGTTGCTCACCTCCCCACCAGTTAACCTGGGGGGCCTGCCGGACACTCAACTCTACCACACCCTCCTCCCACTGTGGGAAAAGTTTCTTGGGGTCCCCCACCATGGGAACCCCTGGGGCGCTACTACCTGGGGTAAAGAAACCTCCTGCCCCACCCTTCCAGTGGTTTTGGCCTGCGCCATTAGCAAGAAACTTCCAGTGGGGGAAGGATATCTGGGGCCCCTCCTGTGGAAACCCTCCCTGCCCTTAAAAAGCGCGGGAACCTCTCAGGACCCCTACTTCTCCTGTCCCCCTTGAAGGTCAATCCACCCCTACACCCCCACCTGTGATGTAGGTATCAGTTGCTGTCCCTATCTCTTGAGGAGACGCCCTCCTCATGCAGGTGTAGTGTATGTAGTGTTAGGGTTCAAAGATGTACAATATGGCTTAGAACATTTGTATGCAATCATTTCCTGGAAAGCACCATCCTGCTAGCACATTATAATCAACATAGCACGGTCATATCAATACAGCTTACATTTAAACCATAATAACTTCACATGACACATGTGGGCGCTGGGCTTTCCTTTCCCATACCTTTAGTTCACATAACCAAAACTTTGAACCTTTCTCAGAGCCTTGCGCTCTTCCATTTGCTCATTGCTGCATAGGTAATGTGTGGCAAAACTGGACTTATCAAATGCTATAAATGCACACCAGAATGGGATACTATGTTTCCCGCCGCTAGACACCAATGTTGGAAAACGAGGCAGCATCTGTGAGGCCTGCACAAATAACATGACTACATTTGTCCTTCACTGGGAACCAAACACCCAATTGTAGCGCCTGACTCTCAGAGGGTAGCGTTGCAGAGCAGTCTGAGGCTTACTCAAGGGAGGTGGTGTGGGCTAGTAATCGCCATTTGCAGGTGCACAAAAATAACACTCAATAATTGATTGTCCAGTCTGTACTTTGCTTTATAAAAGTAAGAGTACATTTATTAAACACACACACCACTCAATACTATGCACCAATTTACAAATATACATAAGCTGTTGGAATTACTTTGTGACATTGCATAACATCTCCACCCCTCCCGCAGGGGGGGGTGGGGTCTAGTACCACCACTCCCATGTATGCACATCAACTTGCCCCCAATGCAGTTAGTTGAACATAACCTGGAGCGAGGGCCCTGCGCACTGGCACCATCCCAGTGGCGACCCACCCCATTACCTCAACCAGCATTAAAAAGGGGTAAACCTGCCTTGGTGACACATGACCCTGACTGAGCATCTCCTACTGACCATAAAGTATGCACCTCTATATCTTAAGGGCTAGCAGTCTGGGGTCCACACCTAAGCGCAGCAGCAAGAATCCATGTTTACGCACACTTTAGAATGACAGTACTCATTACCTTAGTTGATCACTTGAATGCATTGCAATTACAGCCTCTAAAGGCATCACAGATGAAATCACAGGATTACGCATATACCGCCAGACACCCTAGCAGGACTGTCTGACAACATAACCCCACTTGGCTTATGACATCACCTTACACCAGCACATTACATTAAACCATTGAACTTCAGTCCCTCTGAAAGAAATAACTATTAGTAAATGCAGTTCGGTGCAGTTACACCACTTCACCTCCAGGGGATGCCCTTCGTCGTACACCCTCCGCTGCAGAACATAAGTTCCAGCCCAGAAGATGATAGATGCTGGCTGCGCCCTTGAGGGGTTATTCTTTCAGATGCCCCATGAAACTTATGGGGGGGACGGTTCTCCGTTAGGCTGGGGGAGGCTGAGGTGCTCCTGCAGCCCCCATGCACTGTCTTTCACTCATGAGGGTGACCCCCTCCTCTGGAGGCCACCCGGCGCCACAAACGATGTTCTCACCATGCCTTGCAAGGCATTATGGGGCGCTTAGAGCTCCTTTCCGTGAATATTAGATGAGCGGCTCTCCCGCTGTGCCGGGGAGAGCCGCGTTGGCGATGCTGGCGGCTTCGCCGCTTCTTCTCTCCTCGATGGGGGGCCCGGTCCCACCCGGACCCCCAGGCGCTGCTAGGCGACTCGGGGAGCCCACCCCCGGCCGCTACTTCTGATTTCGGGGGCCCGGTCCCACCCGGGCCCCTCGCACCTTCGCTCTCCTTCTCGGGGTCCCGGTCCCCCCCGGGACCCTCGCCTGCCTCCACGATGGAGGGCAGCCTGGGGAGCCCACCCCCGGCTGCCCCCGCAGGCTCCCCGCCCGGCCAGCACCCTCGCGTGCTGCCGCGGGAGCCGGCACGACTCTTCTCGTCTGCCCGCTCCAGCGGGCAGACACGCAGCCTTCACAACCGAGCGGGTCTTCGGAGGGAGTGCAACGGCACTTCCCCCCACACCTCCACCACACTCGGGGCCCGGGGATGGGGTCCCGGGCCCCCGAACATCTTCGGGGGGCGCAACGGCGCTCCCCCAAACCCAGCATCGGTGGGGGCCAGGGTGGGCTCCTGGCCCTCTGCTTCCGGTCACCTTCGTGGGGAGCGCGCCGGCGCTCCCCATCCTCCGTTTTCGGCGGGGGCCAGGGTGGGCTCCTGGCACCCCGCGGGGGTACTTGCACGGGGTGCGCGACGGCGCACCTCGACTTTTCTTCCTTGGGGGGGGCAGCCCCCGGGACCTGACCCACCCCGGGGGCAGTTGCCAGACCGGCGGCGGAGCCCCACGTGCTTCGTCGTCGGTCCCATCAAAGGTCAAAGGTCGTGTACCTTCTGGGGGGCATATCTCAGCCCCCAGGGGTCCGATCTTCTCCATTTTCGCGTCCTCTTGCTCCGGGTGGCGCCCCCCAGCCACTGGGCGCACTCTCCTTCCTCCTCCGGGTCTCCAAGGGGGTGCCTTCTGCAGGGAACGGTCTTCACTGGCTCCCTGCGCCAGCCGTTCACCTGGCCCTGGGCCCCTCTTCTCCCTGCGCTGGGGCCACTGCTCCTGCGCACCGGTCCTGGGCTTTCCTTCTGGTGCTGTTAGGGTCCTGGGGGCAGTCAGGGGGTCTCTCCTTCCAACTGCCCATTGCGCCAGGCTCCAGCACCTTCTGCCTCTGCCGACCACACCCCAGAGAGAGCTTCTCTTCCTGTGCAAGCACTTTTTAAAAGTTGAGTAGGGGGCTGGCAGGAAGTCCCTGTTGGTCCTATCAAACAGCGACACATCACTTTCCTGCTCCTGCTCCCTCCTTCTTGTCCAGCCTCTGTGTTTGTGAAAAATGGCGTCGTCCAGTGTCTCTGGCCACATGGCCTCTGAAACCCAACTCCTTCCATGCTACCTTCCCTCCTTGGTGCAGCCCGGTGCCTGGCATCCAGCGACAGCAGTTGATGCATTGGCCTGCAGCCCCTCCCATCTTCCTTTCGTGGAGAGGAGACTCTAGCTCGTGGAAGAAAGGTTATCAATCCATCCAGCTGAGGTCAGCCCTCAGCCTGGGTCTGGTCCTGGCTGGCTCAGAGGAATATGACAGTTCTGGATGACCCAAATGCAGTACAAATATGACTTTGGACTCTGCAGAATACTTCTTTTCACATATGCTACAGTGGACTTAAGTGCGTGTCTGGACTCTGTAGGCCTAATTAAAGTTAAACTAGCCCCTGGCTCCACATTCCCATAGGGGAATAAGGAAGTGAAAACACAGTAAAACACACTGACTTTCCCTGGCATGTCTCGTCCATCCTGAGTTCACTGTGGGTGAGTCCCAACTTATGAGGCTCCCCCACAGTAAAAGCTCCACAATAAGGTGCTCAAAAAGCGAAAAATCCGTGCGGCCCATGGTGTCAGAACCACCTTCTAACAGCCGCCAACCCAGCTTTGGTGAAAACTCTACAATAGCTTCACATGTGAATTCTCCTCACCTTTGTACAGACAGGATGCACATGATTGGTTGCTTTGGGGATTACTCTGTGGCAGGTAACCAATGAGGGCAGTCAGGAAGGATAAATGGCGCCAGATTCCCAGAGGTGCTGTGGCGCTTTGTAATTATCGTCGCCGACAGCTGAAAGCAGCAGGGTTTCCAGTTTCCCTGCTGAGTCTCTGTCTGCCGTGATTGCTGCTACAGAAAGACGCTGATTTAAAGTAAACATTCCCTATGCCATACTGTCAAATTACGGAGATGAAGGGTTTTCCAACCCATAGACAATAAAATCTGCATTTTTAATTACCATTTTACGTCCATGCAAACCCACCACATGATTTTAACGACATGATTTGCATTTTTTAAAATGCCACGAACTCCAGGTAGCTTTTCGACCCTTAATTGATATTAGTTTGTTGATTTGCGCTTTACCATATATGGGTGTATTTATGCGGCAACGCTGGCTGTGTGGTGCTAACAGGAGTTACATATTCTGCTGGACTAGGATTCATACTCCACTTATTCCATAAATTATTCAATTTCCAAAGCTTTAACATTTGTAATTAAAACTTTTAAAAGGGATTGCGCCAAAATACAGAAAGTGCAGGCATGGGCATTCAGTTAAGCAGCGTGAGGTGACTTCAGTGCCGCAATGGAATGGAGTCCTTGCGCATCAGTGGGACAGACCTGCATTGCAGTGTACAAGAGTCGATTTATTTACCTGCTTGATCTGCTGCTTTACTGTTTATGGATCTCCGAGGGCTCTAGAGAGAGGGTAGACGAACCAGCCAGTCAAGGGCAGGTAATTCAAAGTCAATATGGAGTTCTCCATTAGTATGATTCGCCGAACACTTGGCAGAAGATATACCGTACAGCGATCAGGGCATAATACGTATTGATTCTTATAACAAACGAGGAAATTGCACTGTTATTAAATATGCATCCTTTCTTGCAGCTGAGGCTGCCATCACTTAAGAATGGTGTTTCAAGGTTCATAAAAATGATTATGGGACTAAAAGATAGCACATATATGTCGAGCGATGCAGGGATTTATTTGTGCTTCTGAGAGTACTCCCACAGGTGAGTGTGATCCTCATTTGTAATATTTTTTCAAAACTATATTGATGCCTTTTTCACTCGGACCACAAATAATTCCTTTTTTTCTTATTTTATTCACTTTCAGTTCTTGTGACTTTTTATAAGCAAGTGATACAGTTATTTCTTGCACATTTATACTACCTTTTTAGTATTAGTTTTAAAATGAATTTAAAGTTCCTTTTTTAGATATGGCTTGACAGTGCCGCTGTCTGGGCATCCTATTGTTAGCAATTCTTTAGGATATACATAGAGAGGATTTTGGTACAGCCTATATGAACATTTCTCTCTCACTTTATGCTATTGGCTGTTAGGTCTGATGTACCTCCTCCTACAGAGTCCTCACATAGTAATGCACAAGGAACTGCTTTGCATGTTAAAAGTAGTCTGAATCATCACAAATGAAATTCTTTATCTCATAGGTACATTGCATACAGAAAGCAATCTCGCAAATGCATGCCAGACTAATTAGCTCTGACAATGCTTGTTTATGTAGCTCGTGAAGATGAGAGACCAGCAGTATTCCAAGTGCTATATGTTTCTTTGACCTAAAACTGCTTCTATGAGTTGGGATGAAGTGCTGCCAGACGGATACAGCAGAAAGAGCTATGGGGCTTTGGGGTAGAGCCTCTGTGGACAAGGACGTGACTTTTGAGATACCATATGCAGACCCAAGGCTGAATTTGTGAGCTGGACTGAACCAACTTAACAACAAGCATTTGGGGCCTTATAAGTGTTTTCCCTTGCTGCGCTAAATCCTGGCTTTATCTTGAAATTTGTGGGAAAGTTTGTAATACTATAAGAGTAAGACCCGTCGGCGTGTTTGGTAATCCTGCCCTAAGTGTTTGAAGATGTCTACATGCACGAGTGTGCTTGAATGCAGCTCTTTGATGCCAGTTCTTCATTCAGAGGAGTTTACTTGCAAACTAAGTGGCAAACCCACCTATTTCTCCTTACACTGTTGAAAAACTAAAAGTTACAGGACATATAAAAATTTTTACAAGACATGTCCCTTGCAGGAAAAAAAAACACACACCAGGCCCAGAAAATGAAAATGCGTTTTATTTATGTTGCAAAAACCAAAACAGAAATAAAAGGCATTGTCATTTACAATGCCAATAGCTCACACTCGTGTAAATGCGAGACCTATTGCATTGCCATTGGGCGAACTTGACCCGATGGTATCAGAGCGCTTTACATGAGCACCAGTTGCATTACAGACAGACACATTCATTTTTTGTGTTAGGCACGGGGAGATTCAATTTTTTACCTACAATCACAGGATGTTGAGCGTCCCGAGACTCTATCTTGACCACTCTAGCCATAAGGCCACATCTTTCTTTATCATTCCTGCTTTTTCCCCCTTTGTCATGTTCCAGCTTTCTCTCCCACCTTCTTCCTGCCTTTACTTCCTTTCCTTTTGTTTCTCTGGGCCAAAGTCTGATGTTGGGAACATAAGTCCTGGTCCCTAAAAATGATTGCCGTGGGCCCTATCTGCAACCATTGGATCACTGGCAGAATATTTGAAACTCAAATATCATGTGGACAGAATCTCATGTCAAAAATATAGAGGACCAAAACTTCGAGAAGGTCAGTGCAAATAGGTAAGTATAGATTTACTATTCTTAACTCCACATCTTTGGTATATCATCAAGGAACATAAATGTGGAGTTATATATAATAAAACCTTGCTTACTTGTAAAAACTTACCTTCACAATATTTTTGTCCTCGATATTCTTGACACAATATGTTTCGAACATAATATTTTTCTCTGATATTTTGTCTGCACACCGCAACCACTGGCTCAAATATTGCACTGTTATTTAACAAAAGAAGACCTGTCTCAAAATGAGCAACAACCTTTTTCTTCAAGACACTGGAGGGGTATATTGCACCTTTTCAATAACTCACCTGCACGACTCACTGCCGCTAATCCAAGTGTCTATATGTTCAATTTATAACCGAATGTCACTACACCACAGAAAGAAAAGACATTTCCAAGAAAGTTCATGGAGAAAAAAGGAGAGGAAGGAGAGAAAGCACCTCACGGTAGAAACACCAAGGGGGGCTTGCTGGTTAGTACTCACTAGCAGACCCCGTTATCGTCATCGGTTGCTTTCTCCCCGTAAAGAAAAAGTGTGTATTTCATCGTGAAATTGTCAAAAGTGGAAGAAGGGAAAAAGGACAGTGAAAGATCAAATATAGATGCACTGTATGTGCTAGAGTCACTCAAGTGCCCACTGGTCCCTGTGAGAAAAGAAATGCAATTCCCAGCGTTTAAAATGAGGTATTACTCACTGGCTAGACATCACTTTATTCCCTGCTGTGAGTATCCTCAATAAAAAAATGGTTCTAATCAGACCATTTAAAATTTCAAAGAGCCGATATGTTTCGTTGCCACCAATTTGCGCAACTTAATCAGGGTTACTGGGAGAACCAAGTCTTCACTTCACTTTAAATTAACGCCAAATCTGTGGTTGTGTAACAAAGAAGAAGAATGTGCCAGGAGTAAATATCACCTTATTCTCAAATGTACTCTGTAATTATTTTATGTCTTCTCACATAGAATGCATAGTTACCAAGAGGTTGTGAGTGTCCCTCGTACCTGTAACCAACTTTGCAGGGACAACGTGCCAGCCGGTCACGTGTCCAGAAGGTGAACGAACAAGTTTACGTCACCTGTAAACATGCATACGTTAAAGAGTATTAAAAGATATATTAACAAAAACATTAGTTCCTCGCCTCCTATGCCCTCACATGATCATTTTATCACTATATTCAGTGCCGTATTAGATTGTCACAGCTCTATTGGCGTCAATACTCTCCCTGTATCAGTGTATTTCAAAGCTCAACCTCACTTACAGCATTAGACCCTCTCGTTCATTAATTGCCAACAAAGCAACCCCTAGTGTTAGCAGTGACTAACCCCGTATTCACTGTCATCCATCAGCCTGCATTCAAACCCCTTACCGATACCGAGTCCCACCGGTGTGTGGAAGCTCCGTCCTCGAGACTTCAAAGGACGCGGGCCATTAGTATTCTTATCCCGCCCTACGTCAAGCGTCATCACATGACGCACATCACCACATTAACCACCCATTCTGGGTTACCAAAGCGGCCATGATTGAACGTTGAACTTTTACACATTTGCTTTGCAATCCGTTTAAATCTCAGGGATATCGGATCTTAAAAACATACTGCCCTATTTCTTACAGAGTTTCCAGGCATACACTTTCCATGTTAATGTTCGATACTGTCACCCAGCCCCACGGTGTATCTTGCTTAACTGTATTGCTTAATTTTCAACAGTCCAGCTGTATTAATTAAGCGCTCGAGTGCATGTAGTGTAGGGGAGACCCAGCGAACAACCCTTGCAGACCACCAGGAGTAACAGGGCCAGCATTGCAAAGGGCCCTATCAGCGTCATGCAATTTAGCCCACCCATTATGATGACCTTATGGAAGGGCGGGGAAGTTTTTTCCCTAAAAAAACGTTCATGTTTTCAAAAATCCAGCTTTATTAGATAAGCGATGGAGATCCACAATTCACCAACCGGGGATAGGGGATGTCCTGTAGTGTGAGGGAACCTTGTAAGCGACTCTGACAGACCAACAGGGGTAAAAAGGCCGGCATTGCACAAGGCCTTGTCAGCATTATTCAATTTAGCATACCCCTTATGATGACCTTATACGAGAGCGGGGTTTCACATTTCCCGAATTTTTATGTTTGCCAATTTTATTCCATTCAATGGAATCGTTCAGACCTACTCGATCAGCTTTTTCAGAAAAAATCAATTTCGCCTCTTTTCTTGCCAGAATAGTATCGACATTGTGTGTTTCCCCCACAACCCTTTCAAGTACTGTCCACTTCAGAGTCCTGAAGTCATGTTGCTTCTCTTGAAAATGTTGAAAAAGGTGGATTGTGAGTTTCCCTGCTTTATTAAGGGTGCTTAGATGTTCTTGTACACACACCTTCACCTTGCGGGAAGTGAGTCCGATGTAGTGTAACCCACAGGTGCATGTAAGCCTATAAATGACATTTGTGGTATTGCAATTGCTGAATTTGTTCAGATACCACACTTTGCCAATTCATAAAGAGAACACTCTTGGTTACCTGTGTGAGGTCACAGACTGAGCATCCGCCGCATGGATAATGGCCAGACGGCAAATTAGATGTCTGTTGCGTGAGGGTAGGCAGAGTGTGAACCAATTTTTCTTTTAAATTGGGGGCTCTTCTAAACGCAAACCGAGGTGGCAGCATCTTCCTAATGCCCGTGTCCATTAGGGACCAATGTTTCCTTATTATCTGTCTAACTTTAGTAGACAGTGGGTCAAACATGGTAACAACAGGCAAACACTCCTCCTTCTGTTTCACATTTCTTTCCAACAAAACGTCACGTGGAGTATTCAAAGCGCGTTTCCGGGCTCTCTTTATCACCTTGGCAGGATAGTCCCTCTCTTTCAGTTTGGTCACAAGTTCTGTGGATTGCTCCATGAACATCTCTGTGGATGAACAATTCCGGCGATATCTTAAATACTGTCGCACAGGTAGATTATCTTGCAGCGCTCTGGGATGGAAGGAACGATAGTGTAACAGGGAATTGCTATCCGTGGGCTTCTGATGGACGTTGGTGGATAGTCTGTTGTCCATAGCTGTTATATCCACATCAAGGTAGACCGCAGAGATTTGACTAAAAGACCACGTGAACCGCAGGCACCTGTCTGCCTGGTTTAACCAGGTGAGGAACGATAATAACAGGTCCTCTGAACCAGTCCAGATACAGAGCACATTGTCAATATACCTCCTCCAAAGAGAAATATTCTCTTTGAAGGGGTTCGAGGCATGATAGATCACATTGTCCTCAAACTGGCCTACATAAATACAGGCCAGACTCGGCGCAAATGTAGTCTCCATCGATGTCCCTGACACTTAGAGATACAGCTGGTTCTTGTATTTAAAAAAATGCCTTGTAAGAGCCAGCTCAATGCACTGCAGAACAAAAGACTGTGGGGTGTCGTAAAACCACTCTAGTGCCCCAAGAGCACGTGCTGCTGCCACCAGCGTAGCATCCTGGGGTATGCTGGTGTATAAAGATTCGATGTCGATGGCAACCAAGAATTGCCTCTCGGGTCAAAATCCAATGTATTGAGAATATTTAATATATCCGTGGTATCATGCACATAGGAAGGTTGCGTGATGAATCCTTCTCTCAAAAAGAAGTCCGCAAACTGGGACAGGGACTCCAATACAGATTGGATACCTGACACAATCGGGCGACCCCTGTTGGTCTGTCAGAGTCGCTTGTAAGGTTCCCTCACACTACAGGATATCTCCTATCCCCGGTTGGTGAATTGTGGATCTCCATCGTTTATCTAATACAGCTGGATTTTTGAAAACATGAAAAGGATTTTTTAGGGGAAAAAACTCTCCCGCCCTTCTATAAGTTCATCATAATGGGTGGGCTAAATTGCATGACACTGATAGGGCCCTTTGCAATGCTGGCCCTGTTACTCCTGATGGTCTGCAAGGGTCGTTCGCTAGGTCTCCCCTACACTACATGCTATGCTACCCCCTAGTTCGTGAAATTTTGCACTCGGGCGCTTCATTAATAAAGCTGGACTGTTGAAAATTAAGCAATACGGTTAAGTAAGATACACCGTGGGGCTGGGTGCCAGTATCGAACATTAACATGGAAGGTGTATGCCTGGAAGCTCTGTAAGAAATAGGGCGGTATGTTTTTAAGGTCCAAAATCCCTGAGATTTAAACGGATCGCAAAGGAAATGTGTAAAAGTTCAACGTTTAATCATGGCCGCTTTGGTAACCCAGAATGGGTGGTTAACGTGGTGAAGTGCGTCACGTGATGATGCTTGACGTAGGGCGGGATGAGAATACTAATGGCCCGCGTTCTTTGAAGTCTCGAGGACGGAGCCTCCACACGCCGGTGGGACCCGGTATCCGTAAGGGATTTGAATGCAGGCTCATGCATGACAGTGAATACGGGGTTAGTCACTGCTAACGCAAGGGGTTGCTTTGTTGGCAATTAATGAATAAGAGGGTCTACTGCTGTAAGTGAGGTTGACCTTTGAACTACACTGATACAGGGAGAGTATAGACGCCAATAGGGCTGTGACAATCTAATACGGCACTGTATATAGTGAGAAAATGATCATGGGAGGACATAGGAGGCGAGGAACCAATGTTTTTGTTAATATATCTTTTAATACTCTTTAATGTGTGCATGTTTACAGGTGACGTAAACTTGTTCGTTCACCTTCTGGACACGTGACCATCTGGCACGTTGTCCCTGCAAAGTTGGTTGCAGGTACGAGGGACACTCGCAACCTCTTGGTAACTATGCATTCTATGTGAGCAGACATAAAATAATTACTGAGTACATTTGAGAATAAGGTGATATTTACTCCTGGCACGTTCTTCTTCTTTGTTACACAACCACAGATTTGGCGTTAATTTCAACTGAAGTGAAGACTGGTTTTCCCTATAGCCCTGATGAAGTTGCGCAAATTGGTGGCAACGAAACATGTCGGCTCTTTGAAATTTTAACTGGTCTGATTAGAAGCATTTTTTAATTTAGGATACTCACAGCAGGGAATAAAGCGATGTCTAGCCAGTTGGTAATACCTCATTTTAAACGCTGGGAATTGCATTTCTTTTCTCACTGGGACCAGTGGGCACTTGAGTGACTCTAGCACATACAGTGCATCTATATTTGATCTTTCACTGTCCTTTTTCCCTTCCTTCACTTTTGTCAATTTCACGATGAAATACACACTTTTTCTTTATGGGGAAAAAGCAACCGATGATGACAAGTGGGTGTGCTAGTGAGTACCAACCTGCAAGCCCCCCTTGGTGTTTCTACCGTGAGGTGCTTTCTCTCCTCCCTAACCATTTTTCTCCATGAACTTTCTTGGGAATTTCTTTTCTTTCTGTGGTGTGGTGACATTAGGTTATAAATTGAACATATAGACACTTGGATTAGTGGCAGTGAGTCGTGCCGGTGAGGGAGTTATTGAAAAGGTGCTATATAGCCTTCCAGTGTCTTGAAGAAAAAGGTTGTTGTTCATTTTGAGTCGGGTCATCTTTTGTTAAATAATTGTACAGTGGGGGCAGCCTGACTTTCTCCTTCCCCATTGAACTCCTTTTGTGTTGATGAGTATCAAATATTGCACTGCTCTGGGTTCGTGCCCTTGTTCAGGGTTTGTTGCTCTTTATCTAGGTTTGATAGTGCTTAATTTGCAAAATAAATAAACAAATAAATAATAATTAAATAAGCACACGCACCCAAAGTGAAACATGGGGACCTACTGGCGGTGTGGCCTATTGCAGGAGTTGCTGAAAGCTAAGGCTCCCTAGAGTTGATTCAATTTTATGTTCCTTTCTTCCCCCACCTATGCTTTCTGTCCCTTTATCTTTCTTTTGCAGGTTCTTTTTCTTCCCTGCTCTCTCCCTTTATCTCTGTTTTCCTGTTCCCCTTCATTCTCATTTCTCCCTTTTCCGTGTTCCTCTCTGTTGCTGTCTGTCAGAGTGTGATAGTCCTGTTCCCAATAATGAGCGTAAATGCCCACCATCTGCAACCACTAGCCCTAATTATGCACTGGCTATTATGCATTCTAGAAAGATCCATCCATACATTATTGCTCATCACATGTGTTCTATCTATGGTTGGGCTAGGACAGCCATTAGGCCCAGGCTCCAAAATAAAAGTGCCCCCATTAGCAAATCAGATACAACCTACACATCAATACAATCACCCATACAGCTGCTCACACATCCACTTGGTCAATCATGCAATCACTCAGACAGCCAGTAACTCACCCATACAGCATCGCAACAGATCTATTGACACACCCATACAACTACTCACACCCCCCCTCATACACTGTCATAACCACTTATTTACCCATCCCTACAAACACTCAGATGACCACTCACTCACCCATACAGCCACTCACACAGACCCTCACTCTCCAATACATCCACTCACACACCCATTCAAACAGCCACTCACCCATACAGCCACTTACACATCCACTCACTCACCCATACAGCCATTCACACAGCCACTCAGTCACCCATACAGCCACTCAGTCACCCATACCGCCACTCAGTCACCCATACAGCCATTCACACACCTAAGTAGCCACTGACACAGCCACTAATTCACCCATATAGCCAATCACACACCCACTCACTATCCAATACAGCCACTCACACACCCACTCACTCACCCATACAGCTACTCAGACATCCACTCACACACTGATACAGACAGCCAGTCACACAGATGAGATATGTTAGAAATAGTGTGACTAATTACTAGTACAGAAAGAATAGTAATTCCATTTATGCTGTATATTAGTGTATATCTTTAAGTCTCAGAAATGTTTACAAAACACTTACAGTCAAAGAATGATGCCATCAGTGATGTCATTTGAAATGTCATCAGTGAACATGTCATGAGTGACGTAATATGTGAGGTCACTAGCAGTGCATTGTGGGGGCCTAAGTTACAGTTAGCTCAGGTAATTATAACTTATGAATTTCTTTGGGATTTTGTACAAGTGAAATCTGAGCCTAATGATAACGTCCCTGTAAGATATATATATATGTATATATTTTTTAAGGTTTAGGGTGGGTTTGGGTTTTAAGGTAGTAAGGGAATTTTAAGTGTTTAGGGTGTGTTTAGGATTTTGGGTGATAAGGGAATTTTTAGGGTTTAGGGTGGTTTGGGAGTTTTGGGGTGGCAAGGGTATTTTAAGAGTTTAGGTTGGGTATGGGTTTTTGGCGCCAAGGGTATTTTTAGAGTTTATGTTGGGTTTGGGTTTTTGGGTGGAAAGGGAATTTTTAGGGTTTGGGGGTGAGTTTGGGTTTTGCACTAGTAAGGGATTTTTAGGGTTTAGGGTGGGTTTGGCTTTTTAGGTGGTAAGGGAATTTTAGGATTTAGGGTAGGTTTGGGTTTTTTGGGAGTTAATGGAATTTTCAGGGATTAGAGTAGGCATGGGTTTTTCGGTGGTAAGGGATTTTGTAAGTATTAGGGTTGCTAAAGGTTTTAGGGTGGTAAGGTCTGTTTTTAGGGTTTAGGGTAAGTATGGGATTAAGGGTTGAGGGTTGTTATGGGCTACATTTTTTATATATTTTTAAAAATGTAATTACATTTAAGTATATGTATATATAACAATAAGTATGCATATTACACTCATATTTATATGTAAAATATATACACACATACATATTTATATGTACATGTGCTTAGAAATACATACAAATATATATATTTTTAAAAGCGAATATGCTTTTCCCACGTATGCCTTTTGAAAGAAAATGTAAGCATTTCACAGATAACTATAAACCCTTCATATATATATAAATCAGTGGTGGCTGCCTCGGAATGGGGGTGGTTGGGCCGGGGAGGGAGGAAAAATACAAAAAATAAACTTACATTCAACTTCACTGACACACGTCTCTCCTCCGTCCTCACTTTGCAGCACCGGAAGCACCCAGGGTCCTTGCCTCTCCCAGCCAATCACGACGCTGCATTAGCATCATCATGATT
The DNA here is from genome assembly GCF_964204655.1 of Triturus cristatus. Taxonomy (NCBI): domain Eukaryota; kingdom Metazoa; phylum Chordata; class Amphibia; order Caudata; family Salamandridae; genus Triturus; species Triturus cristatus. The sequence goes on from NC_140594.1 coordinate 606,851,797, forward strand.
GGTCTGAGTGGCCTGTTTGGCCGCTCAGGCAGTACCTGGGAGGTTGGGTATGTTCTTCACTGGGCTGTGCAACACAGCGCAGTGGAGATATGCTAAGTGCGGATGACTGTTTTGCCGGCCCCACAGGGCCAATTAAGCGTTTTGTACAAGTGAAATTTGAGCCTAACTATAAAGTCCCTGTAACCTTTGTTTTTGTCTGGTAATTATATGTGTGTGTATATAAATATATATATATATATATATATATATATTCACTTAAAAAACCATAGGTTTCACACAAGTTATAGTTAGCTGTACATTTCACTCGTAAAAAACCAATGAAATTCCACGTTATAGTTAGATCAGGTAACTATAACTTGCGCCCCCGCAATGCACTGCTGATGACGTCACATATTACATCACTTATGACATGGTCAGTGACATCACTCATGACATCAATGATGACATCTGAAATGACACATTGTGCATTGCGGTCGCGCAAGTTATAGTTACCTGATCTAACTATAACGTGGAATTTCATTGGTTTTTTACGAGTGAAATGTACAGCTAACTATAACTTGTGTGAAACCTATGGTTTTTTAAGTGAATTTGCAAGGTTTTTTAAATGCTAATTCCTAACTATAACGTGTGTGAAACCTATGGTTTTTTCAGTGAATTTGTACGGTTTTTTAAATGCTAAGTTATGTATTTATTTTTAATTTTTGCGCGCACGGTGCGCTTCGCGCACCGTGCACGCGCTGTGGGCTCTCGGTGCACTTCGCGCACCGAGCACCCACGTTGCGCATTTCGTACCGTGCACGCCTCTCCATTTTTTACAAAATATCAATTGTTTTTTTCTCCCTTGGGGGTTCTTAGATTTATATATTAAATGTGATTGTTAATTCTATTTTTTTTTTTTATTTTTTTTTACCGTACGCGTACGGTAAGCTTACCGTACGTGCACTCCGCGATTTTTAAAAAAAATTATTAAATTTATTTTTCATACTTTTTGGTCCTTCGTGAACCCACTGACGAACGCTAGGGGGTCTGCAACTCTCTTCGTTGCCCCCTTTTCATGTTATCAACCTTTGTTTTTCAGTGCGAGAGACAGAAAATGGTGGCCGATACTTTCTGATTTCGACCGATTCGAATGTTTACAGTCATGTAACCACCAATCAGAATTGAGCTCGCGCACGGCACCGTACGCGTACGGTAAGCTTACCGTAAGCGCACGGAGCGCGCTTACAGATATATATATTGATTTAAATGCTATTTTCTCAGGACCTACTGAACAGATTTACACCAGACCTGCAAAAGGCACATCCCTGACCTGAGGACTACCTCTCTGCCCAATTTCAAGTAATTCTGTTCAGCCGTTCGGGCTGTAGCTCGGACTAAAGGTCCTATGGAAAAATGCATGGGGAAAACGCGTTTTGGGACCCCCCTTTTTTCTCAGCCCCCGCTTGATGAATCCCCCCGAGACTTTCAGGGTAGGAGCAGAGCGTAGCGCCCCATTAGTTTTGAAAAATTTGCGAGGATTCGTCAACCGGCGCCAAAGTTATTCCAAATAGAATGTTGCGGATTTCCTATGGAAACACGGTCCTAACTATAACTATCTACTGGCGACCGCCAGTAGATAATATATATATATATATATATATATATATATATATATATATATACATATACATATATTACCTACTGTCAGTCGCCAGTAGGTAGTTATAGTTAGGACCTATTTTCCATAGGAAATCCGCAACATTTTATTTGGAATAACTTTGGCGCCCGTTGTCGAATCTTCGCGAAATGTTCTAAACTTTTGGCCGGCTCTGGTCCGCTCCTATCCTGAAAGTCTCAGGATGATTCGTGTAGCGGGGGCTGAGAAAAAAGGGGGGGGCCCAAAACGTGTTTTCTCCATGCAATTTCCCATAGGACCTTTAGCCGCAGCTACAGCCCGAATTGCTGAACGGAATTACACCAAATTTGGCAGAAAGTTAGATGTTGGTTTAGAGTCATTCCTTTTGCTTAAATGGTGTAAATCCGTTAAGTAGTTCCTGAGAAAATCTAAATCAAAATCACATATATATCTGGGCGGAGCCTATCCACACGTCTCATCGTGAGATCTGATTGGCTGTCAGTACTTCATCCAAGAAGTGTTGGCAGCCATCTTGGGACCAATATACATGATAGCACCTCATTAAAAAGCATTGCAGTTAATAGAACTTTTAAAGACTTCAGTTACATTATAAATCATTTGTTGATGGTACCATTTTAGGAATTGTAGTCTGTTCTAAGTGATTTTACCATGTGAAAAAACCTTCTGCTGTGATATCATGAATCATGTTTGAGAGAAAACTATTTTCTCATGCTTTTCCCACAGAGGTTTGGAAGGTGATCTATAAGCTAAACTGAGAGCATATTTTCTGTAAATCTGTAAATTCACATTATCTTTCTCAGTCATGTGAGAATTAAGTCTGACATTCTCAGTAAAACATGTACATCCAACAAGGGCAGAGACTCAGTTGATTCCTTTGTGTTCTACTGCAGCTTCCCAGAGTGTTCTAAAGAACAACTAAAGCACTAACAGTCCTACTTATGACAAACGTATTGCACACCTGAAGCCATCTTGATTGGAATAAAGTGGTAACTCTTAAAACATTTAATTTAAAAAGGAACAACATGTGGGGGTTCATTTTGCCATATAAAGTATGATTAGTGCTGCAGAAAGAAAGATTAGGACACATTTTGAGTGACTTCTCAAATCCTCTTCTATTTCATTAAATAATTCTGACATGCAGACTGAAACATGCACTTTCAATAACAGCAGCAGACTTCCCTGGTGAGCAGTAGCTTTACTACAGTGATCTAATGAGCAACTAGAGTGCTAACATTCTGAATTTATGGCAAATGTGTGACACATCTGAATGCCTTCTTGATGGAATCAAAGTAAAAAACTGAAAGTATTTCTAACTGAGGAGACTGTAGTAAATGAGGAAATTAGGAAACATCATAACAAATAAGTCTCCTAAAATGGCCACCAGAGACAAAAGAGCCCAAATGTAGCCCAAATATCACCCAGATGTAGCCCAAGTATAGCCCAATGACAGAATGTCCCAGAGTGTTCTAACGAATAACTAGAGCGCTAACAGTCTTACTTATGACAAAAGTATGGCACACCTGAAGCCATCTTGATTGGAATAAAGTGGTAACACTTGAAACATTTAATTTGCAAAGGAACAAAATGAGGGGGTTCATTTTGCCATAGAAATTATGATTAGTGCTGCAGAAAGAAAAATTAGGGCACATTTTGACTTCTCAAATCATCTTCTATTTCATAAAAATATTCTGACATGCAGAGTGAAACATGCACTTTGAATACAAGCAGCAGACTTCCCTGGTGAGCAGTAGCTTTACTACAGTGATCTAATGAGCAACTAGAGTGCTAACATTCAGAATTTATGGCAAATGTGTGACACATCTGAATGCCTTCTTGATGGAACCAAAGTAAAAAACTGAAAGTATTTCCTACTGAGGAGACTGTAGTAAATGAGGAAATTAGGAAACTTCATAACAAATAAGTCTCCCAAAATGGCCACCAGAGACAAAAGAGCCCATATGAAGCACAAATATCACCCAGATGCAGGCCAAATATAGCCCAATGACAGAATGTCCCAGAGTGTTCTAACGAACAACTAGAGCGCTAACAGTCTTACTTATGACAAATGTATGGCACACCTTAAGCCATCTTGATTGGAATAAAGTGGTAACACTTAAAACATTTCATTTAAAAAGGAACAAAATGAGGGGGTTCATTTTGCCATAGAAATTATGATTAGTGCTGCAGAAAGAAAAATTAGGGCACAATTTGACTTCTCAAATCCTCTTCTATTTCATAAAAAAATTCTGACATGCAGACTGAAACATGCAATTTGAATACCAGCAGCAGACTTCCCTGGTGAGCAGTAGCTTTACTACAGTGATCTAATGAGCAACTAGAGTGCTAACATTCAGAATTTATGGCAAATGTGTGACATATCTGAATACCTTCTTGATGGAATCAAAGTAAGAAACTGAAAGCATTTCCTACTGAGGAGACTGCAGTAAATGAGGAAATTAGGAAACTTCATAACAAATAAATCTCCCAAGATGGCCACCAGAGACAAAAGAGCCCAAATGCAGCACAAATATCACCCAGATGTAGCCCACATGACAGAAGTGTGCAAAACTCTTATATTTTTTGTGTATTTGCAGTTTTATATAGTGCAGACTTGTCAGGTATTGGAGTGCTTTACATGAGCATTGGTTACATCACACAAGATCAAATTCATTTTGGTTGTAGACATGGGGAGATTAAGTGATTTGACCAGAATCACAGAATGTTGAGCTGAAGCAGAAACTCCAACCTGGTTCCCCAGTTACAAAGTCTGCAGCTCTGGAAGTAATACCACATCCTCTCCCCTAAGTGCAACATTTAATCAAGTGGTCAACTGGATAAAAAAACATAAAGATGACAAATAATTTAAAAGTGCTTTGTGCTATTTGAAAACTCAGAAAATGTCCTCATTTTAGTTTTTTAGAGCAGTAACCATAATTTTGATGCAAATAAGATCCTCTCATATATGTCATTTCTAAAGGAAATGCTCTAGGTATTACAGTTTTGATTACATCAAGATGACGTCAGGTGTTCCACACTTTTGTAATAAATATAGAATGTTAGCAATCTAGTTGTTCATTAGGATACTGTTGAGAGGCAGAGGCCAGGGGCACGGACTCTGAAAATTGAAGGCAGGTAGGAGGGTGCAGAGGCAACAATTTGACCACACTGGGCAGGCAGGAAGGGCAGTGGCAGCACAGCAGACTATGGAGGGCAGTGGAAAAGGGGCAGGGGCAACAAACCAACAATACAGGACTGGCAAGAGAGGCTGTGGCACTATAATAGACCATTGTGGGCAGAAGGAAGAGGCAGTGGTAGTACAACCATACATGCCAACAGACCCGATTCAGCCAGGAAACGTCCAATGTTTTTAAGCTCAATTGTGTTTTTTTTTATCTGTCTCCTGTCTACAATCTCCTCTTTTTCAATGTAACTCAAAGGGGAAAATCAATACCCCAGTTTTTTTCCAAAGTCTCCCTCTTACCAAGTTCAAAATGTTCGCAAGTATGGTACATTGGATCATGGAAGGCAGGAGAAATTGGGGTAGGGACATGGACTCGGATAACAGAGGACAGGAGGGACATGGAGAGGTGCACCAAACTGACCCTACAGGGCAGGCATCAGGGTGTGCAGCAGCACAATACACCACACAGGGCATGTGGGACAGGAGAGCAGCACAACTATCCATAGAAAGCAATAGGGAGGGGACAGGACCATGCACATAGACAACAGAGAACAGAGGGGAAAGAGGCAATGGTAGCTAGCTGACCATAATGGACAGACAGGAGAGAAAGCTGCAGCATAACAGACCATAAAGGGCAGGAGGGACGGATCAGGGGCATTACAATGGAACAGACAAGCCAGGAGGGAGGGAATAGAGGTCTGCACATGGAAACAGAGGGCTGGGGGCAAGGGAGCAGGGCAGGAGCAGCAAGATGACGATGGAGGTCAGGCAGGATGGGCACTAGAAACAAGACACACCATGGAGAGCAACAGTGAGACTATGGTGGCATACACACAGACCATGGAGGGAAGGTGGGAGGGGGTCAGGGGCAGCTAGCTGACCACACAGGGAAGGTGGGAGGGGCCGTGGCAGCACAAAAGACCATGCATGGCAAGCGGGAGGGTTAGGGGCAGCACAATGGCTATGATGGGCAAGAAGGAGGGTGCAGGGGCATGCAAAAAGGACCATGGAGGATAGAAGGGAGGGTCAGGACCTGGGCACAGACAAGAGAGTTCAGGGGAGGGGCCTCACAACAGACCACGCGGGGCAGGCAGGAGGAGCAGTTGCAGCACAACAGAACAGGGAGGGCAGAAGGGTGTGGCAGTAAAATGGACCATGGAGGACAGGAGGAAGGGGATAGGTGCATGGCATGTGGACAGGCAGGGTGGAGGTGGCAGGGACAGGTTACAGTCATCTGACAATGCTAGGCAGGTGGGAGGTAAGTGGCAGCGCAACAGAACACTCAGAGTAGATAGGAGTGGCAGGTCCATGGAACATGGTGGGCAAAAAGGATGGAGCAGGGGCATGCACAAAGACATCGGAGGGCAGGGGGAAGGAGAATAGGGGCAGCAAGCTAAGCACAGAGGCTAAGCAGGATGTCAATGATGGGGCATAGAATTGGGCAATGGAGGGCAGGAGGAGTGGACTGGTACATCATGCTAAATGGAGGGCAGTGGCAGCACATCGGACCATGCATGGCAGGAGGGAGGAGGCTAGTCCATGGATTCAGACAACAGAGGATAGGGAGGAGGTGGATGGGGCAGCAAGCTAACTGTTCAGAGAAGGTAGGTATTAGGAACTTTATTGTTTTTAAAATGTGTGTCTGTGCGAACTACTTAAAATATGAACAAGTATGCAGCATAATCTCACTTTTATTCAGGAAGAAGAGGATGTTTGTGACTGTGACTCCGGGCTCACTTGGCAGAAACACCCCTGACCCTTCACCCCCATCGCAAAATGTAATGCCTGTGAAAAGGGTAGGTGAGCGCAGTGTTATATAGAACATAGTCCTGAGAGCATGATTGAAAAATGAAAACTAGATATAGTGTATGGTATAAACTATGCACCAAAAAGTGTGATATAAGATGAACCGGGGCGTGAAATATAATATGCAATACATTGTGCGAAATGACAGATTCATTGGAGAGCGCGAGATAGCACAGGCACTAGCGCGTGCTATGCGATATGCGCTTTGGAGTGTAATATGCACAGGGCAGTGTTGTGTAACCTAACTAGTCTCTAAAGTTGTAATAGAAAATATGTGCTGGGGAGTGTAACGTTGCATATGCAGTGTGACAAAGATATGGATCCCAGAGTGCTGTGTGTTATAACATAGGCATCGAGGAAGGCACGTTAGATGGGGCAATATAACCCGTGCGAAGGCAAGTGTGGAATGAAATATTCACGGGGTGGTGTTACAGTGCACATGGGCTAAAGTGTGTCATAGCATACGCACTAGCTGGTGGAATAAAACACAGAGGTGTGTGGCACTTGGCGGGCACTGGTGGGTGTAACAGAGCATTGGGCTCACCCAGGAGCGCGCTGTGACTCTCAAGTGAGGTTCGTCTCCTTTCCATAGAGTAAAATAAAAAGTATTACACATCCGGCGGTGGATGTGTGTTTTATTAACCGTGAGGGGGGTTTCTTGCATAGTTTTGGTCGAATTTTTGTCGAATCCCCTTTGAATGGCTTAGTGTGCGTGTGTATTAAATGTGCCCGTCAATAGCTACCCATGTTTGTTTAAATAAACGATAAGGGTGTCTACTTGGAGAGTACCCACCGGCGGGGGCGCCGGGATTAGGCACGTTAAGGCGTCAGACACGTCAGAGCTTCACTAGCGGTGTAAATACATTCCACATGGATTCGTTGTATGCATAGTCGCCTTTTAATGAATATCACGCAAATCGTCATGGTGATAGGTACATACGGTTTGTCCAGCATGTCGTAGGTATTTCTATAAATATATATATTTTTTTAAATAATAAAAAACAAAGGCCGGCCGCGGGGGATGGGGTCCCCGGGGCCATAAGTGGCCTGAGGAGGGGGGCAACGCAGCCCCCTCCTAAAGATTTGTTTTTTTTAAAAGGCCATGCCCCGGGGCTTGGGGCCCCCGGGGCCGATTAAGGCCTTGGGAGGGGGGCCACACGGCCCCCTTCCAAATTTTCTTTTTTCGAAAAAAAAAAATTAGGGGGTAGGCCCTGGGGGATGGGGTCCCCAGGGCCAATAAATTAAAAAAAGAAGGGGGGCCACACAGCCCTCCTTCTTAAAAATATAAAATAAATAAAAGACAGGCATCGCGCCGGAGGCCATGCCCCCTCCTTGCAGCACTCTGCAAACGCGCCCCCTGGCCAGTTGTAAGTTGGGGAATTAATTCCCCTTCAATACTGACGGTCCCTGAAGGCCAACTAGCCCAACAGGTATCTCCAGTATGCGCCAGGGAGCTGCGTTGCAGACAGGTGTTCTGAGGCCATGCTCCTTTTTACACCTCTCTGCAACGCAGCTCTGTGGCGCTTACTGGAGGTACCTAGTGGGCTAGTTTGACCCTAGGGACCCTTAGGATTCAAGGGGACTTAATCTCTCAACTTAGAATGGCCACAGGGCGCGTTTACACAGTGGTGAAGGGAGGGGACGGGGCCTGAGGTGACGTGTGCAAACACACCCTGTGGCGCGTTCTAAGTTGGGGAAATAATTCCCTTTCAATCCTGAGGGACCCTGGGGGCCAACTAGCCCACCAGGTGCTTCCAGTAAGCGCCACTGCTCTGCGTTGCAGAGAGGTGGTGGAGGCCGTGACCCTTTTTACACCTCTCTGCAATGGCGCTTACTGGACGTACTAAGTGGGCTATTTTGCCCTTAGGGACCCTCAGGATTCAAGGGGACTTAATCTCCCAACTTAAAACGGCCACAGGGCGTGTTTACACAGTGGGGAAGGGAGGGGACGGGGCCTGAGGTGACGTGTGGAAATACGCCCTATGGCGCATTATAAGTTGGAGAAATAATTCACCTTCAATCCTGAGGGACCCTGGGGGCCAACTAGCCCACCAGGTGCTTCCAGTAAGCACCACTGTGCTGCGTTGCAGAGAGGTGGTCCAGGCCGTGCCACTTTTTACACCTCTCTGCAACACAGCTCTGTGGTGCTCACAGGAGGTACCTAGTGGGCTAGTTGGACCCTAGGGACCCTCAGGATTCAAATTAACTTAATCTCCCAACTAAAAACAGCCACAGGGCGTGTTTACACAGTGGTGAAGGGAGGGGACGGGGCCTGAGTTAACGTGTGCAAACAACCCCTGTGGCGCGTTTTAAGTTGGGGAAATAATTCACCTTCAATCCTGAGGGACCCTGGGGGCCAACTAGCACACCAGGTGCTTCCAGTAAGCACCACTGCGCGGCGTTGCAGAGAGGGGGTCTAGGCCGTGCCCCTTTTTACAACTCTCTGCAACGCAGCTCTGTGGCGCTTACTGGAGATACCTAGTGGTCTAGTTGGACCCTAGGGACCCTCAGGATTCAAGGGGACTTAATATCCCAACTTAAAATGGCCACAGGGCGTGTTTACGCAGTGGGGAAGGGAGGGGACGGGGCCTGAAGTGACGTGTGCAAACGCCCTGTGGTGCGTTTTAAGAGCTGGTTTTAATCCCCCTGCCCTATTATATACTAGGGGCTTACAGAGGAGGTTTTTTGCTTTCTTCAAATGATCTATCTCGGTAGGCATAGTTAGAAATTAGCATTTAAAAAACCTTTGAAATTCACTGAAAAACCCATAGGTTTCAGGCACGTTATAGTTAGGAATTAGCATTTAAAAAACCTTAGAAATTCACTGAAAAAACCATAGGTTTGAGGGGCGTTATACTTAGCTGGACTTTTCACTCGTACAAAACCATTGAAATTCCCCTGTTATAGTTAGTTCAGCTAACTATAACTCGCGAGCCCGCAATGCACTGCTGATGACGTCACATATTACATCACTCATGACATGGTCAGTGACATCACTCATGACATCACTGAAGACATCATCCTTGTGATAGAGTGGCAGACCTCCTCTCACAATAATATAACCTTTGATACACACATTCAAAAATAGAAACTAAAATTTTCAAAACAAGAAACATACCAATACCAGTTACAACAACCTATTCAGTAATTCTAAGATCCACATACACATCCACTCATTCACCAACAGTCCTATACAGTCACTCATACATGTACTCACTCATCATATGTACTCATACACCTATATATCCTGTTACACAACAAAACTCATCCATAGAGTTACTCACACACATAGTCACTCATGCTAATAAAGAATCAAACATCCATTTACTTGCATATACAGTTACACACACACCACCACACTTACTTCTACAGAAACTTACACATACTTAGTCTTTTAAACAATCACTTATAGAAACACATACTTATTCATACAGGAACTCTTCCAATGTCTCACTCTCACATATACTCACTTATATACACCAATAGTCACATATACTAGTTTAAAACATATGTAGTTACTCATAAAGACACTATTGAGACAGTCATTCACTCACTAACACACCCATGCACACACACATCCACCCATACAGTCCTGCACACATGCTGTCTTCAACACATAGAAACAGTGAGTCACACATTCATGCACCTATGCACTACATTATACCCCCCACCGAACCATACAGACACTCAGACACTCATACTGATACTCAAAAAAACAACTAATAACCTATATAGACACTCATGTAGCTACTCACCAACCCATGCAGTCACTTATACACAAAGTGAGAGACTGATACAGATATTTACATATTTAAACATTACTCACTAAGCCATGTATTCACTAAGATACACTTAATCAGTCAGTTATACAATCCATTTTTCAAAAACAAATCATCCATTTAGACACTTATATACCCATTTATTCTTCCATCGACCTTGAGATATACATATATAAAACATATTTAATTTTCAGAAAAACACACATTCACTGGATGATGTCATCAGTGATGTCATCAGTGATGTCATTTGTGATGTCATCAGTGATGTCATCAGTGATGTCACTGACCATGTCATGAGTGAAGTAATATGTGACGTCATCAGCAGTGCATTGCGGGCGTGCGAGTTATAGTTAGCTGAACTAACTATAACGGGGGAATTTCAATGGTTTTGTACAAGTGAAAAGTCCAGCCAACTATAACGCCCCTGAAAGCCATGGTTTTTTCAGTGAATATATATATATATATATATATATATATATATATACATTACCTACTGGCGGTCGCCAGTAGGTAGTTATAGTTAGGACCCTGTTTCCATAGGAAATCCGCAACATTCTATTTGGAATAACTTTGGCGGGGCGCTACGCTCCGCTCCTACCCTGAAAGTCTCGGGGGGATTCGTCAAGCGGGGGCTGAGAAAAAAGGGGGGTCCCAAAACGCGTTTTTCCCATGCATTTTTCCATAGGACCTTTAGACACAGCTACAGCCCGAACGGCTGAACAGAGTTACTTGAAATTTGGCAGAGAGGTAGTCCTCAGGTCAAGGAAGTGCCTTTTGTAGGTCTGGTGTAAATCTGTTCAGTAGTTCCTGAGAAAATAGCATTTAAATAAACATATATATCTGTGGCAGCTTACGGTGCGCTTACCGTACGCGTACGGTGACGTGCGCGAGCGCGATTCTGATTGGATGTTAGATCTTAGTAAACATTCGAATCGGTCGAAACCAGGAAGCGGCGGCCGCCATTTTCTCTCTCGCACTCTGAGTGGGGATTAAAAAACAAAGGACCAAAACATGTAAAGGGGCTGTTTAGACAGCTCCTAAGCACCTAGCCATGTTGGGGGAGTCCCCAAAGATCCCCCAAGGCCAAAAACGGAATTTTAATTTTTTCGATAATTTCGCCGATTACGCTTACCGTACGCGTACGGTAAAAAAAAATTAAAAAAAAAAATTATCCATACTCTCCCCACCCCATGTGCAAATGGTGCCCGAAGGGCACCATTTGTGCATGGCATATCACAGATGTGAAAAATTAAAATATTACCTTTCACAACGAAGCGCATCATATGTCCTCCATGTGCGCACGGTGCGCGAAGCGCATCGTGCGTACATGGCCCATCTAGCGTAACGTGGGCACGCGGTGCGCGTAGCGCACCGCGTGCCCACCGTGCGTGCACGGCACTAACTGCGTAAAGTGGGCGCGCGGAACGAACTGCGTTAAGTGGGCGCGCACGCCACGAATGGGCACGCACGCCGCGAAGCACATCGTGCGTACATGGCCCATCTAGCGTGCCCACCGTGCGTGCACGGCACTAACTGCGTAAAGTGGGCGCACGGTGCGCGAAGCGCACCGTGCGCGCACGGAACGAACTGCGTTAAGTGGGCGCGCACGCCACGAATGGCGTAAAGTAACTTAGCATTTAAAAAACCGTACAAATTCACTGAAAAAACCATAGGTTTCACACACGTTATAGTTAGGAATTAGCATTTAAAAAACCTTGCAAATTCACTGAAAAAACCATAGGTTTCACACATGTTATAGTTAGCGGAAATTTTACTGATAAAAAACCAATGAAATTCCCCCGTTATAGTTAGTGCAGGCAACTATAACTCACGCGACCGCAATCTTCTGCTGATGACATATGTGTCTTTATGAAAAAAAAATATTTGTAATATATGTATAGCTAAAAATTTATGGAAGAAGACATGGGCAAATAAGTGTCTAAATACAGTATTAGCATCAGCAGAGGATTGCGGTCGACTGAGTTATAGTTGCCTGCACTAACTATAACGGGGGAATTTCATTGGTTTTTTATCAGTAAAATTTCCGCTAACTATAACATGTGTGAAACCTATGGTTTTTTCAGTGAATATATATATATATCTACACACACACATACATATATATATATAGACACATATAGGAAAAGTACCCACAGGCAGACAAAGGGAAATGGACAAACTCCTCAGTAAGTGAATCAACAAAAAGCTTTATTAAAAGCGCTTTGAGTGACAAACTGTCAACGCGTTTCAGCTGCTCATGGCAGCCTATATATACATATGATTCACAGAAAAAAACATAGTTTAGTGGGACTTTATAGTTAGGGTCAGATTTTACTCGTACGAAACCATAGAATTTCAGCAGTTATAGTTACTTGAGCCAACTATAAATTACAACCCCGCAATGCACTGCTTATGACCTCATATATTACATCATTGATGACTGGTCAGTGACATCAAAGATGGCATCACTGATAACATCTCAATAAACAAGGTTTGGTCAACAGGAGGGATGAACTCGAGCTCGACAGCCTAAAGCAAATAAAGCCAGCAAAGAGAAAGCCAGAAATTTGAGTTACAAACCACAAAGCCAATGGTAAGCAGCGGGCGGAATGCATTCCTAGGTCAACTTTCAGAAGGTCTCCAAGATGTCTTTAGAAAACCAGACAGCAGGGCTGTCTGGTAGGCTGTGACCTAAAAGGAGCTAGCATGGAGAGATAATGGCATTTCTCCTTGTTATGCCTGGGTCCGGGAGGCACACCATTCTGGCGCAATCGCAGGTTTTCTGACCTTAGAAGATCTGGCATTGTGTCAAAATCCATAGGTGGATGCATGGGAACACCGATGGTCCACCCATGGAATGCCTCCCCGAAGCAAAGTACAGCAAGGCAGCATCAAGGCACTTCCCTGGCTTTACTTTGCTTTTAGTAAACCACACAAAGTGACAGTGCATGATTTAGTAAATGCCAAAAACGATTACGCATTCGACTGCACCACAAAAGAGACGCAATCCTGACACAAAACCTTAGTAAATTTTGGCTTATATGCTAAGAGTGAATGGTCCGGAGAAACACAAAGCCAGAAATTAACCTACCACAGTTGTGATGACTGCGAGAGTCTCAGAACAGAGCAGGCCAATATCCACGGGAGCGAAGATGATGTCTCCCCTTTCCCCAGAGACCGCGCACCCCAGCTGAGGTAACAGCTAAAGAGGTACGCAATATCAGAGAAATGGGAAGACCGGAATGAGCCACCAGGAAGGCTCGAGTGGAGTCTGTGGTGCGGATGATCAAGGGAACAGGATAACCTGTAGAGGGAAATAAAACAGATACAAAGCATAGATTAACACTATGACTCTTTTTAGTCTAGCGGGTAATCTCTAATAATGCAATCGTGTGTACTTTCTCACTCACACATAGGCTCACGAGGGAGATTGATTGAATAGGATTGTCACAACATATCTTGGTATTCCCTTAGACCAATAAGTAGTTTGTTCCGTGTGTTGTATAAACAGTAACTGAAATGCCTGGTTAAATATCACTATATTCAGGAACTCGGGACACCCAAAAAAGAAAAGAAGGCACAGTCCCAATGCTTCACTGGCTTGAGTCTGACTGAACAAAGTTCACAAGTGCAAACACCAACGATTCCCCAGCCCCTGAGGTATACTTGCGATTTAGTTGACAGTCAGTGGAGAGTGCTTCCCAGCGCGATAGGAACTAACACGTTGACTCTGTCCGTAGTGTAATCCTTAGATACTCAAAGCAAACAAGAGCTCCGGACTTCTCCGAACTGTTTTGCCTGGTAGCGCTACCCCGCGCGGGCCGTTGAACAACAGGGGTCAAGGGTCTTGGATTCCGAGGACAATCCTTACAGGCAGGAGATAGGCAACCCCTGCGGGTCCTTGCGTCCTAACGTCCTCTTTACAGGCACAAGATGGGGCACCTAACGTTCAGCGCTACTTTGCGCTCGTGGTACCAACAAAGTTCAGCAAAAAATGAAATGAAAAAGAAAAAAAAAAGAAAACGAAGGAAACAAATAGCGCGACCAGCGCTTCCACTCCAGTTTCAAGTATAAACAAACAAAAAGGGTCCTGGCACTTGACGACTAAGATCCAGAACCTTCAGGTCCAAAAGCAGGTAACCGAGAAGTGCAACAAAACGTCCACTTCTAACAGCTACAGGATCCAGGCGTGGCTCAAGCTCCAAACAACAAAGCCAAGCACCTGGGAGTTGTTCCGGCTTGCTTATAAGCTGGTTCCAGTCAGCTGCTGCTTCCCAATGTATTGTGGGAAAGTACACACTCTCGCTGCCCCTATTGCATTATGGGACCTGTAGTATGTAGTGAGATCTAACAGTACCCCCCCCTAATGCTTCTATTTAGGACGAGGTTTATCGGGGTTTTTTGTGTGAAACCGTCTGATCAATCGAGGGGCATGGATATTTTGCGCGGGCTCCCAGGTTCTGTCTTCAGGGGCATATTCAGTCCAATCAATGAGGTATTGCAACTGACCTCTATGAAAGCGGGAATCAAGGATGTCTTTTACTTCGTATTCTAGTTCTCCCTCTATAGGAATGGGAGGGGGTGGAGGCTCAGGGAAGGAGGGAGGAAGGTAGGGTTTGAGTAGCGAAGCATGAAAGACAGGGTGTATCTGTAGGTCAGGGGAGAGCTCTAATCTGACAGTAACAGGATTGAGGACCTTTGAAATGGGGAATGGCCCAATGTATCGAGGGTGCAATTTTTTGGGACCGGGCAATCTGAGATTTTTTGTGGAAAGCCAGACTTGGTCCCCTTCTTTATATTCGGGGGAAAGACGCCTGTGTTTGTCTGCTTGTGTCTTCATGGCTTTTTTGGCCTCATTTAAATGTATTTTAGCCTGTTCCCAAATGGATTGCATATGTGAATAATGATCTGTGACTGCAGGAGTATTCGTGAAGGGGAGGGATAGAGGTAAAACCCGTGGGTGGTGACCAGTGATAAAGTAAAACGGAGAAACCTTAGAGGCGGAATGCGTGGCATTATTGTACGCAAACTCTGCCAATGGCAATGCTCGAAGCCAGTCAGTGGTAGTAGAGCTTATCAAACACCGGAGATATTGTTCGAGGGTCTGATTAGTCCTCTCTGTCTGCCTGTCTGTTTGGGGATGATATGCTGAAGAGAGTCGGTGATCAATTTGCAGAACTTTGCACAATCCCTGCCAGAATTTAGACACAAATTGGGGACCTCTATCGGAAATTATGACTGACGGTAATCCATGTAACCGGACTATATTGGCAATAAAAATGTCTGTGAGACCTATGGCTGTTGGTACTTTCTTGAGAGGGATGAAATGAGCCATTTTGGACAGCATATCTACTACTACCAGGATAGTGGTGAACCCTTGAATGGCGGGTAAATCAGTGATAAAATCCATGCTAATGGATGACCAGGGTGTATCAGGAACAGGTAAAGGCTGTATGAGGCCGGCTGGGGCACAATGGGACGTCTTTTGTCTAGCACACGTGGCACAGGCATTAACAAATGCCTCAATATCTTGAGTCATGTTTTTCCACCAAAACCATCTTTTACAAAGGGACACCGTTTTTTCCCCCCCAGGGTGACCAACCAGAGGTAACGCATGACACCACTTCATAATAATGGCCCGAGTTTCGGGAGAGGGGATGAACAGACGATTCTGGTGAAAAAACAGGTCCTTAGTTATAGTGTTGTCTTTTTCAGCTAGCCATTGCTCCCTATCCATAGATGCATAAGCACGAGAGACTTGTTCCATGAAAGACTCCATCTTCTCCATTGTTGCTAGTATCTTATGTGCAGGGATGATGGGTAGGGGTTCTTCATCTACTTGTTTCTGTTCTTTGCCTAAGCGTGACAACGCGTCCGCCTTCCCTTGCTGAGAGCCTGGGCGGAATGTAATTACAAAGTCATATTCCGAGAAGAACGAAACCCATCTCATCTGGCGAGGTGTAAGAGCTCTTGCTGATCTATAAAATTGAAGGTTTCTATGGTCAGAGTAGATTGTGATGGTATGTGGTGACCCCAACAGGTAGTGTCTCCACTCCTGAAAGGCCATCTTAATGGCCAATAGTTCACGTTCTCCGATGGTGTAGTTTTGCTCGGCCTGGGCTAAGGTTTTTGAAAAGTAGGCTACAGGATGGAGAGCACCTGTTTGTGGATCTCGCTGGGACAAAACCCCTCCTACTGCGAACTGGGAGGCATCAGCCTCCACATAATACGGTTGTGTTTCATCTGCATGTCGAATTATGGGCGCTGAAATGAATTTATTCTTTAGGTGACGAAATGCTTCTTCCGCTGCCTCAGTCCACTCAAAGACTACTCCTTTCTTCAGCAGTCGTGTTATAGGGGCTACGACTTGGGAGAAGTGATCAATAAACCGCCTATAGAAATTGGCAATGCCCAGAAATGATTGTACCTCTCTTACTGTCTGGGGACTCTTCCAATTGGTGATGGCGGTAACTTTCTTGGGGTCCATATGTATCCCTTCTGGGGAAATCACAAACCCCAAGAAATCCACCTTTTCAACGTGAAAGAAGCATTTATCTGCTTTAGCAAAAAGATGGTTGTCTTGCAAACGCTGCAGAATTAACTTCACATGAGTCACGTGATCTTGAGTGTTTTGGGAATAAATCAAAATATCATCAATGTAGACGATAACAAAAACATCCAGGTATTCTCTTAAAATATCGTTGACAAAAAACTGAAAAGCTGCAGGGGCATTACAGAGCCCAAACGGCATCACACAATATTCGAAGAGTCCGAACTTTGTGCGGAAGGCCGTCTTCCACTCATCTCCTTCCTTAACCCGGATCAAATGGTAAGCCCCCCGGAGATCTAATTTGGTGAAAATCTTAGCTTTCCTCACCTGATCCAAGAGGGAAGAGATGAGAGGAAGAGGGTATTTGTTTTTAATGGTAACCTTGTTCAGAGCTCTGTAATCCAAACAGGCTCTCAAACCCCCTTCACGTTTCGGGATAAAAAAAATACGGACGAAACTGGGGAGGTGGAGTGTCTGATGAAACCTTTTTGTAACATGTCCTGTAGGTATTCAGACAGATAAGCGGTTTCAGGTTCTGCCAGTGCATATACTCTACTGACCGGGAGTTGTGCCCCTGGTATCAAATCGATCCTACAGTCATAGGATCTATGAGGAGGTAAAGATACCGCTTGTACCTCATCAAAAACTTTTGCAAACTCGACATATTCTGGAGGCAATCCTACTTGTTCCGTGGAAGATATAGCACAACAGATCGGAGTGTGCCAACTTGCCACATCTCTATAGCAATGAGTCAAACAATAAGAAGATCGTAGTGTGACTGTTCTGGCTGACCAATCAATGAGAGGGTTATGCAGTTGTAACCAGGGTACTCCCAAGATGGCACCAAAGTTAGGAGCATCAATCAAATCAAACGAAAGAACTTCTGTATGACCGTTATCACAGATTACCACAAGGCCCGGGGTTTCGTACTTAATCGAACCAGACGATAGTTCCGTACCATCTACGGCGCTTACTTTTTCGGGTTGAGCTTTAGGGATGAATTCAATTCCTAAGGATTTTGCTAAAGAGATGTCGAGAAAGTTGCCCGTAGCTCCGGAGTCAATCATAATGGCCAAGGCATTTCTTATCTGTGAATCCAAAACCACTACCACAGGAATGGTAAAATGTTTAGGGACAATAGAGACTGTATTAGCCAAAAAATGTGAGACCTTTACTTGGGAAGGACTTGAACCGGCGATCTCAGAACCGTTCAAGTCAGTTAGTTTTCCGACTGGGATACGGCTGCACTTCTGGGGGTTACACTCTTTCCGGGCAACTTAGGTTTCACCAAGCATTCTTTAGCAAAATGGCCACTCTTTCCACAATATAAACATAAATTTAATCGCCTGCGTCTGTCACGTTCCTCCGTAGACAGAGGGCCTCGAATTCCTCCTATCTGCATAGGTTCGATGGTTTCTTTTATGTCTTTCTTCTCGTTTTTACTGAGAAAAAGACGTGTAAAGTCTCCCTTGGTTTTCTCACCTTTCCTCTCTGACAATCGGTGATCGAGTTTTACCACCAGATCAATAAAAGAGGCGCAATCCTCCGGGGGATCAACTATTTGTGATAAGATGTCTTTCAAGTCGTCCTTGAGGCCTCGGTAGAACAAGGAAGTTCTCTTTTCTTCCGGCCATTGTGTTTCAGTTACTAAGCGATTAAATGTGGTGATATATGTCAACAGATCTTTGGACCCTTGTTTGAGATTTAGCAATTCATTATCGCTTGCCTGCATATATGAGTGACGATCAAAGAGACTTCTCATCTTTTCTTTAAATCTATGGAGGTCATAGAGTATGGGATCATCAGTGTCCACCAAGTGCACCGCCCATAACGCAGCATTGCCACTAAGGTATGAAATGATGAACGCCACTTTGGCAGCGTCATCGGGAAAGGAAGCGGGACGACACAAGAATTGGAGATGGCACTGGTTCATAAACACCCCATACTTGCTATTGTCCCCATTGAATCGTTCCGGCATTGCTAAAGGCGTGGGAGTTGGGGATACTACAGTGACATTAACCGGGGTTGTAGCAGGTGTCCCACTACTCACATCAGAGGTGGAAGAGTGGGGCTGGAAGTGAGCGGGGTGAATGGGATTTTTCTTTACCTTGGGAATAGTGTCAGTATTTACCGAGTCCATCTGTCTCTGAGTTTTCATCACCGCCAGTTCCGTTACGAGGCGGTGATTTTCGCCTCTTAAAACGCTAATCTCAGCTTGTAAATTAGAGACTACTGTCAGTAAGTCAGACAGGGAAGGTTGAGAGGCATCTAGAGAGGCTGCCTCATCCATCTTCGCTCAGGGGATAGTATAAACGTGGGCTTGGCTTTTCTGTGATGACTGCGAGAGTCTCAGAACAGAGCAGGCCAATATCCACGGGAGCGAAGATGATGTCTCCCCTTTCCCCAGAGACCGCGCACCCCAGCTGAGGTAACAGCTAAAGAGGTACGCAATATCAGAGAAATGGGAAGACCGGAATGAGCCACCAGGAAGGCTCGAGTGGAGTCTGTGGTGCGGATGATCAAGGGAACAGGATAACCTGTAGAGGGAAATAAAACAGATACAAAGCATAGATTAACACTATGACTCTTTTTAGTCTAGCGGGTAATCTCTAATAATGCAATCGTGTGTACTTTCTCACTCACACATAGGCTCACGAGGGAGATTGATTGAATAGGATTGTCACAACATATCTTGGTATTCCCTTAGACCAATAAGTAGTTTGTTCCGTGTGTTGTATAAACAGTAACTGAAATGCCTGGTTAAATATCACTATATTCAGGAACTCGGGACACCCAAAAAAGAAAAGAAGGCACAGTCCCAATGCTTCACTGGCTTGAGTCTGACTGAACAAAGTTCACAAGTGCAAACACCAACGATTCCCCAGCCCCTGAGGTATACTTGCGATTTAGTTGACAGTCAGTGGAGAGCGCTTCCCAGCGCGATAGGAACTAACACGTTGACTCTGTCCGTAGTGTAATCCTTAGATACTCAAAGCAAACAAGAGCTCCGGACTTCTCTGAACTGTTTTGCCTGGTAGCGCTACCCCGCGCGGGCCGTTGAACAACAGGGGTCAAGGGTCTTGGATTCCGAGGACAATCCTTACAGGCAGGAGATAGGCAACCCCTGCGGGTCCTTGCGTCCTAACGTCCTCTTTACAGGCACAAGATGGGGCACCTAACGTTCAGCGCTACTTTGCGCTCGTGGTACCAATAAAGTTCAGCAAAAAATGAAATGAAAAAGAAAAAAAAAAGAAAACGAAGGAAACAAATAGCGCGACCAGCGCTTCCACTCCAGTTTCAAGTATAAACAAACAAAAAGGGTCCTGGCACTTGACGACTAAGATCCAGAACCTTCAGGTCCAAAAGCAGGTCACCGAGAAGTGCAACAAAACGTCCACTTCTAACAGCTACAGGATCCAGGCGTGGCTCAAGCTCCAAACAACAAAGCCAAGCACCTGGGAGTTGTTCCGGCTTGCTTATAAGCTGGTTCCAGTCAGCTGCTGCTTCCCAATGTATTGTGGGAAAGTACACACTCTCGCTGCCCCTATTGCATTATGGGACCTGTAGTATGTAGTGAGATCTAACAACAGTGATGGTGGTTGTCTGCACTGATAAAACTTTATTACTCTCCAAAAGGGACCCTCCTTTGCAATCGTAGCATGTCTACAGTTTGAGAAACAAAGTAAGGCACTAAACCCATTACTTACAGTTTGCATGCAACTCCTTGATGCTGGTAAATAAAGCATTGTGCAATATTGGAAGTCTTGCAACTTAAGACCTGGAAGTAACAAAATAATCTCAGTGCCAAAAGCAGAAGCCCACTTACCTATCTAAGTACAAAACAAACCTGTGATCTGCATGTTATTCAATGTGCTTTGCAGCAGGCACATTAAACCGCTATGCTACTTTGTGAGTCAAAACTGTGACTGGACAAAACACAGAACTCTCCCAGAACTGTGCTGCCTACTAGAGATTGTCTTACTGCTATTATAATCCCCTCAACATTGGTGGGCACACCTTGATCTCTGCAGCAGGTGTCTTAAGCCTGTAAGATATTTTAAAAGGCAGCCTCCTTGTGACCAATTAAGTAATCTAGAACAGGTTTATTGTCAGACATGTCCTTGTTGTCAATTTCTTTGCAGCAGATTTTTTAAAATAAATGTATAAGTTGACTGTCTAACTCTGCTTTCCATGCCCCACTACTTGTGACTCCAACCACTTTCCTCTGTCACACCTTGACCCCTTAATTTATGGGTTTCTTTGGTCATTTATTCCCAATTCCATCACTAACTGGGGGCAAAAGCTGAACACTATTTAGCTACCTAACTAAGCAGCTCCTGGCTGCATGCAACATGTTAAAAAACTTAAAACAAAGAAGGTCTGCAGTTTGTGGTGAAGGACTGGGTTAGTTTAGGAGACTTTCTTGACAAACCCACCCATTTGGCCGGACATTAGAGGAGAATCCTTTGACTTAGAAAGCATTTTTATAAAGTGCTAATCAACCATGAGGCATCGAAGTACTACTGTGTCAGCACAGGACATTTGTTTAATACATATATGATTTCAAAGCTTTTCGGGAAAACATGTCATAAGTTGCGAGGAGGTTCAATAGGTTCTGCAGTGCTGGTTGGTTCTTTTAAATCAAAGTGAGTCGGTCAAATCTGGAAAGATGACTGTGAGCTTATGCTTGCTGCAGATGTGTGCACTGAGCTGAAGGTCACATAGTCAAATCCTGGCAGGGGTGTAACACAGGCCCCCGCATCCCCCCGCAGTTCGGGGGGGGGCCCGAGCTGCAGGGGGCCCCCTCAGCACTGTACTCACGCCAGAAAGCCATCCTCTTATCCCCACCCTTGGTCAATCGCAAACACCAGCCAATGCACCAGATTGTCAGAGAAATCTTTGCTCATGGCGAATTGGGAGGCAGGACATTTTTATTAACAAAAAAAATGGTCTTCAAATCACACTGCTGGGCGGCAAGGGATCTGTTAGCACCTGTGAGCATAAAAGGTAAAGCACGCAAGCGCAGAAGGCAGATTTCTACTTTCCATTTGCACATCTTCAAAGGAGATCACGTGACATAATAAAACAAAAGAGCTGTGTAGGTGCAAAAAATTACATTGAAAAAGTGACCTTCAAACCGGTAGAAAAATGTAAACCTTCAGACCTGAGCAAACTATTCAAACATTTTGCGTCTACAATGGCAGGTGTGAGACTTCACATGTCAGAGAAGGGCACGACTTGGCAGTATTGGCTAGAACTGAGCAAAAGGAGGGCTGCCTCTTTTACAGTTCCGCTAAGGCATGGGTGCCTTTTACATCAGTTCCTGCGTGCCCTGCATTTGTTAAGAATGAACGAGCAAAACTGGAGTAGCAAATTAAAATTGGTAGCGACAATTACGTTTCGCGATTATAAATTGATATATTTTGAATGTGATCAGAACGACCCCTGTGCTTCTGAAATTAGCGTTGTTTGTTTCGTGCCTCCTACGACTACACCTTTAAATGCAAGTAATATTTGGTTAGGGTGCGGCAGCTTTTACTTGTCAAAATATATACTGAATAAACTGTTATGTGGGTTTCCAGAATCTCCTTCGACCATGTGTAGGCTCAGCATGATGGAATTCCTAACTTAAACAGAAAGAGAAAGACATATTTAAGAAGCGAGCCCTTCAAGAAGGCTGTGCCTTGCTAGCTTTGAATCCAACAATAAATTGGAATACAGTGCCAGTGTTCATCGTCAGTGCACCTGAAGGCACATTCTCAGAAGTGGTTTTATAAGGTGATGCCAAAGATGTAATGCACTCTGTGGCAAAGTGTTCTTTAGGTCTCGCTTTCAGACAGTATTAGCTGTTTGTTGTCTAGGGGGTTGTCTACCACGCAATTAAAAAAATACATTGAGTGGACTTTGGGTCAGCACCTTGCTTATAACCGGATGGCTTTCTTGTCTGTCTCACTTCCCTGACTCTTAATCTGTGGATTTTCACCCAGGTCTTTCATTTCTCCCTTCCCTGGATCATTTCATCTTTACTGTCTTTCTTACTGATTGAATGAGTTCTATCTTTCCACCGCTTACATTTTAATTTGTGTTTCAGCACTCCATGGAGGTGTCTGTCTTTCGTTGCTCTCACTCTCCCATCCGCTCCTTTTCCTCACATCCTAGCGCCCTCACTTTCTTTAGGGACTTCCCGTTTCCCCAACTCCTGTTACCCCACTGGGAGGCTTGCTTTTTTTTCTTTATGCAGCATTGTATGGATACCTTTTTTTTTATTCACCATTTTAAATGGAAGTCAGCTGCCATGGAATAGAAAATTAAACTTTTTAAAATGGCAAAATACCTGCCAGTGCATCACAACGCTTGTGCATGTTGTGCATGCATGGACAGCCATCATGGAATGCTCTTTGTTACAAAAACCATTGCAAGATGGCCAACCGTGCATCTGCACTCTTCTAAGCAGAGTGTTGGATATGTACTGTGACACATATGCTGCTGGCTGCTCTACAATGGGTAGCACAACGCATTGCATGGCAAAGGTATGGAACATCTGCCACTAGCTGTAATTAGCATGCTTTCAGATCTAAGAACATTTGCAAACTTAATAACTTCTACCTGCGACGTTACCCAAAACCAAGTAATCTGCAATTGTTGATGTTGTCTGCCTAACTTCTCCAGTAGTTATTCAACTGAGATGTTTTAATTTAAAACAATGAATACAACTGAAGTGAGGAAGAGTTGCTGGAAAAGCATCAGTGAGGCAACACAAGACATGATTTACTTGTAGTTGACTTATATCGGAGAGGCATAGATTAATAGGGTTTCTCAATACAGGCCACCTCACTTCCTTATCAATTCCCTAAACCACTCCCTGCCTCGCTCGCTCACTCACTCCACATCCAAGCTCCCTGCCCCGCTCACTCACTCCACATCCAAGCTCCCTGCCTCGCTCACTCACTCCACATCCAAGCTCCCTGCCTCGCTCATTCACTCACTCACTCCACATCCAGACTCCCTGCCTCACAGGGGCTTAACAAAGGCCCACTCAGTGCGGGGGGCCGCCGAGCTGCATGGGGCCCCCTCAGCACAGTACTCAGGCCTGAGAGCTTCGGATTAAATCCGGAGGGGGGGCCTTCGTGTACCTTGCAGGGGGGGCCCCTCAACTTTCGTTACGACATCCTCTCATTCTTTCACGGTCGGTAAATTAGGATTTATATATTAGATGACTGTAACATCTGTTATTGAGAGAAGTTAAAAATGGTAGAAGTTTTGTAGGAAGTGTTAAATTAAGCAAGTCATAATATAATGTCTGTCAGGGCTGTCTCAGTCTCATAGAAGAAGGCATGTGTCCCCGAGTCTACATGGGCGTGTTCCGTTATCCCCCAAACTTACAATTAAAAAGTTCAGACTTGATTCACAGTCAAACACGTCCTCGAGTCAAAATTCCATAGGCAGGGAACTGTATGGAATTTTTTGGGGAATAATCATAAAGTTTTAAGTATTCAGGATTTTGGTACATTCATACATTGCGCTTTTTCATGTTTTTGACAGGCATTTTTAGCAAACGTCTCCTAATTGTCTTGGCATCGAACAACTGAGTTGTACATGCAACTTCATCAAAATTAGTAATTTAATTGCAGAGCTGTCTCAGAGGCCCCCTGTAAAGATGACAGCAAACTCATCTTTCTGCACCTCCAACTGCAGGCGGCTACAAATCTATTCTCTCGGGAAATCTTTGCATCAACGTCGGATCAAATCCATCAAATCCGTTTGAAGTTACCCTGCCCGCACTTTTGGCTCCTAAACAAACAGCAAGGGCTTTATTATGAGATGAGTGGCCTGGTTAATTTCAATATGTAACTGTCCAGTAATTACACATATCGCAATTATGAGTTTTATGATAAACATCAGTAAGTCAAACCTGCCGATATTTATGTGGGGAAAAAAGCCTGTTATTTACAAGAAGTTATAGATTTTGGTGCAGTAAGCTCATGGCTGGACTGGCTGTAGCGGGCACAGGGCATTTCCTGGTGGGCCGGAAGGGTGGTGGGGGGCAGTTTTGGTCCAATGGGGGCCGTTTTTGTTACTGGAGGCCAGTTTTGCAGCAGTGCCCCTTGTAACAAATGTGCAGCAGCAGAGTTCTTGCCAGCCCCCACCCCCCAACCCCATCCGGGCTGGTTGGATGTAATTGCTAGGGCTGGTTTGCGATCCCAGCCCGGCCCTGGGTAAGCACCAACATCCGCAAGTTATTCCTCAACACCTTGTAATTGCATGGTAATTATTGCTCCCAATAAATTACGGCTCAGTGGCTTGGTATATTGTATGGAACTATTCAGCAGATATTTTATGACAACTGCATGGTGACACCCTCACTTTATCCGTAAAGAGACACTCTTTCAAGGCTATGCTTTTACCATCAAAATATCATTCTTGGCAGGTCTGGTTCCTTCGGATATTCTTTAGCACGGGTTGGCTTCAAGATATCAGTGCAATAGGATACATCTCTAATTGAATCAATCCCATTTTAACTCTAGGGGCCATTCATGATCCTGACAGGAAGTCCGGCCTCCGCTAAACATGTCCAAACACTTGAAAGTAAGGGCTGATTGTGTCAGCCCATGTCAAGAACGTTGATTAGGTCCTGACTGTAATTAGCCTGAGCATAAATCTCTAAGGGAGGTGGTCAGGGCGGTTAGCATGGGAAGCCTTATGCATAAGCACAGTTTATGTGCAGTACAGTATGCTCAAAATAAACAGTCTTCTTCCCTGCTTGGGATAGTCGGAAACAAGCTTTTAGTGTGGCAGGCTACCAAACTATAAGCTTGATGTGCAAAGCATTTTGCAATAATAAACTCTGCAATTTGCAAAATCACTGTATTTACGACCTGAAAATGAATTTTTGGTATGTAGGAAAACCATTTTGTGTGTTGGAAAAGCATTGACAATCATTAGTTTCCTATGTTAGGTCCAAGAAGAAAATTTGTAAAGCGATACAGAAATAATGGCTCAACGGAATTACACCAAATTTTGCAAAAAGTTTGTACTTAACTCAAAGAGCATGCGTTTCAATATTATGTGTAAAACTGTTCTTATATTTTCAAGTAATTTGATTATAAAGGGGTGCTCAGGGTAGTCATTAAGGTGTTTAAAAAATAGGTACACCTGGGACAGCTGCTCCCACAAGATTCCCCCAGGTACCATATATTTAAAAAATAGAGTGATCTGATTTACCAAGGAAGATTTTTTCCCATTGGACAATTTAGTACTGCAGGAACATTGGCAGCCTCTTGGTACTGAGCAATCTGATTGGCTTGCCACAACATGAAGAAAAATGTTGTTATTACAGGAAATGTTAGCTAAGGCCTTGTATCCTGAACTTCAAGTAAAGAAACATGTAAAGGGGCAGAGTACGGGTACCCTGACCCTCTGACATTTCTGCAGAGGCACCTTGAGGGTTCAAAGGTGATGAGCAGTGGGGAGTTGGCTGAAAGTGGGCAGTTGGCCTCTCATGGGGGGGTTGGCTGCCCACTGGGGGTTGGATACAGGGCCTTGCAATAAGCCCTGTTGCCAACCCCATTCTGGGCATAGCCAAAGGCCATGCACAGCAGGGATTGGCTGGATGTGATTTGTTGCATGCAAGGCCATTCTGGAGGCCAGAAACTTTGGTCAACCCCACCATGCAACACTGAAAGCTGGGGGTGGTGGGGTGCTGGCTGCCTGCATGGGGTTTTCTACCCATGGGAGGAGGGCCGCAGGGCCTCGGTACAGGCCGGGCCCTGTGACTAGCCCCATGATGTGCAAGGCTAAAGACGATGCACAGCATAAGGTTGCACGCTAGCAGGGGGATTGACTGTCTGTAGTGGGTTAGGCGCAGGACTAGGCCCGAGGTCAGGCCCTACAACCAACCCACTGGTGCACATGGCTGTGCACAAAGAGGGAGTTTGGTGAATATGATCAAAAATCCCCAAAATTCACTGAAAAAAACAAAGATTAATAGAAAGTTTTAGTTAGGAATGAAAATAGGATGTTACTTTACATAAAAAACTCGAAAATCACTGAAAAATTCAAATGTTAAAATGACATATTCAGGTAATGGTAATAAGATTTTAGCTTACATGAAAAAACTAGATATTCACTGAAAAAAATAAAAGATTAAAGTGACATTATGGTTAGGCGCTGAAATAATACAAAAACTAATGTTTAAAAATTAGAAAATCACTAGGATTCACCAGTTACATTTTATTGAGCTAACTATAACTTGTGTCCCTACCCCACCATGCTATGCTTATGACCTCACATATTACATCACTCATGATATCTTAAATGACATAATTTTAGACATCACAGATGGCATCTCAAATTACATCTTTGATGATATTACCTAATTACATCATCCAAATATATATTGTGGAGCGATCCGAACCAAAGCCGCATTGTTGAAAATATATACATATATATATATATGCCAGCGTTTTTTTAAAATAAAGGACTGAAGAATACGAAGTCCGTGGAGTGCGTTTATTCCCGAGGGGAAATTTGGTGAATAAAAAAAAATATATATATATATATATATTATCTACTGGCGGTCGCCAGTAGATAGTTATAGTTAGGACCGTGTTTCCATGGGAAATCCGCAACATTCTATTTGGAATAACTTTGGCGCCGGTTGACGAATCCTCGCAAAATTTTCAAAATAGGTGGGGCGCTCCGCTCCGCTCCTACCCTGAAAGTCTAGGGGTGATTCGTGAAGCAGGGGCCGAGAAAAAAGGGGGGTCCCAAAACGCATTTTCCCCATGCATTTTTCCATAGGACCTTTAGTCGAAGGTACAGCCCGAATGGCTGAACAGAATTACTTGAAATTTGGCAGAAAGGTAGTCCTCAAGTCAGGGAAGTTTTTTTTGCAGGTCTGGTGTCAATCTGTTCAGTAGTTCCTGAGAAAATCAAAAGTAAAATCATATATATATGTGGGCGGAGCCTAACCACACATCTCATCCTGAGATCTGATTGGCTGTCAGCACTTCATCCAAGAAGTGTTGGCAGCCATGTTGGGACCAATTTACATGATAGCACCTCATTAAAAAGCATTGTAGTTAATAGAAGGTTTTAAGACTTTAGTTACATTATAAATCATTTGTTGATGGTACCATACTCATTTTAGGAATTGTGGTATGTTCTAAGGTGATTTCACCATGTGAAAAAGCCTTCTGCTGGGATATCATGATTGAGAGAAAAATATGTTCTCATGCTTTTCCCACAGAGGTTTGGAAGGTGATCTATAAGCTAAACTGAGAGCTTATTTTCTGTAAATTCACATTATCTTTCTCAGTCATGTGAGAATGAAGTCTGACATTCTCAGTAAAACATGTACATCCAACAAGGGCAAAGACTGTCAGTTGATTCCTTTGTGTTCTACTGCAGCTTCCCAGAGTGTTCCAAAGAACAACTAGAGCGCTAACAGTCCTACTTATGATAAACTATGGCACACCTGAAGCCATCTTGCTTGGATTAAAGTGGTAACTCTTAAAACATTTAATTTAAAAAGGAACAAAATGAGGGGGTTCATTTTTCCATAAAAAGTATGATTAGTGCTGCAGAAAGAAAAATTAGGGCACATTTTGAGTGACTTCTCAAATCCTCTTCTATTTCATTAAAAAATTCTGACATGCAGACTGAAACATGCACTTTCAATACCAGCAGCAGTTTTCCCTGGTGAGCACTAGCTTTACTACAGTGATCTAATGAGCAAAAAGAGTGCTAACATTCTGAATTTATGGCAAATGTGTGACACATCTGAATGCCTTCTTGATGGAATCAAAGTAAAAAACTGAAAGTATTTCCTACTGAGGAGACTGCAGTAAATGAGGAAATTAGGAAACTTCATAACAAATAAGTCTCCCAAGATGGCCACCAGAGACAAAAGAGCCCAAATGTAGCCCAAATATCACCCAGCTGTAGCCCAAGTATAGCCCAATGACAGAATGTCCCAGAGTGTTCTTAAAAACAACTAGAGCGCTTACTGTCTTCATTATGACAAAAGTATGGCACACCTGAAGCCATCTTGATTGGAATAAACTGGTAACACCTAAAACATTTAATTTAAAAAGGAACACAATGAGGGGGTTCATTTTGCCATAGAAATTATGATTAATGCTGAAGAAAGAAAATGAGGGCACATTTTGAGTGACTTCTCAAATCCTCTTCTATTTCATTAAAAAATCCTGACATGCAGACTGAAACATGCACTTTTAATACCAGGAGCAGACTTCCATGGTGAACAGTAGTTTTACTACAGTGATCTAATGAGCAACTAGAGTGCTAACATTCAGAATTTATGGCAAATGTGTGACATATCTGAATACCTTCATGATGGAATCAAAGTAAAAAACTGAAAGCATTTCCTACTGAGGAGACTGCAGTACATGAGGAAATTAGGAAACTTCATAAGAAATAAATCTCCCAAGATGGCCACCGGAGACAAAAGAGCCCAAATGTAGCCCAAAATCACCCAGATGTAGCCCAAATATAGCCCAATGACAGAAGTGTGCAAAACACTTATTATTTTGTGTTTTTGCAGTGTTATATAGTGCAGACTTGTCAGGTATTGGAGTGCTTTACATGAGCATTGGTTACATCACACAAGAACAAATTCATTTTGGTTGTAGACATGGGGAGACTAAGTGATTTGACCAGAATCACAGAATGTCGAGTTGAAGCAGAAACTCCAACCTGGTTCCCCAGTTGCAAAGTCTGCAGTTCTGGAAGTAACACCACATCCTCTCCCCTAAGTGCAACATTTAATCAAGTGGTCAACTGGATAAAAAAACATAAAGATAACAAATAATTTAAAAGTGCTTTGTCGCTATTTGAAAACTCAGAAAATATGTCCTTATTTTAGTCTTTTAGAGCACTAACCATCATTTTGATGCCAATAAGACCCTCTCATATATGTAATTTCTAAAGGAAATGCTCTAGGTATTACAGTTTTGATTACATCAAGATGACGTCAGGCGTTCCACACTTTTGTAATAAATATAGAATGTTAGCAATCTAGTTGTTCATTGGGATACTGTTGAGAGGCAGAGGCCAGGGGCATGGACTCTGAAAATTGAAGGCAGGTAGGAGAGTGCAAAGGCAACAGTTTAACCACACTGAGCAGGCAGGAAGGGCCGTGGCAGCACAACAGACTATGGAGGGCAGTGGAAAGGGGGGCAGGGGCAACAAACCAACAATACAGGACTTGCAAGAGAGGCTGTGGCAATGTAATAGACCATTGTGGGCAGAAGGAAGAGGCAATGGTAGTACTGCCATACATGCCAACTTCAGCCAGGAAACGTCCAATGTTTTTAAGCTCAAATGGGCTTTATTTGATCTGTCTCCTGTCTACAATCTCCTCTTTTTCAATGTAACTCAAAGGGGAAAATGAATACCCCAGTTTTTTTCAAAATCTTCCTCTTACCAAGTTCAAAATGTTCGCAAGTATGGTACATTGGATCATGGAAGGAAATGGGGTAGGGACATGGACTTGGATAACAGAGGACAGGAGGGACATGGAGAGGTGCACCAAACTGACCCTGCAGGGCAGGCATCAGGGTTTGCAACAGCACAATACACCACAAAGGGCATGCGGGATGATAGTGCAGCACAACAATCCATAGAAAGCAAGAGGGAGGGGACAGGACCATGCACATGGACAACAGAGAACATAGGGGCAAGAGGCAATGGTAGCTAGCTGACCATAATGGACAGACAGGAGAGAAAGCTGCAGCATAACAGACCATAAAGGGCACTAGGGACGGATCAGGGGCATTACAATGGAACAGGCAAGCCGGGAGGGAGGGAGTAGGGGTCTGCACATGTAAACAGAGGGCTGGGGGCAAGGGGGCAGGGCAGGAGCAGCAAGATAGCCATGGAGGTCAGGCAGGATGGGCACTAGAAACAAGACACACCATGAATAGCAACAGTGAGACTGTGATGGCATACACACAGACCATGGAGGGAAGGTGGGAGGGGGTCAGGGGCAGCTAACTGACCACACAGGGAAGGTGGGAGGGGCCATGGCAGCACAGAAGACCATGCATGGCAAGTGGGAGGGTTAGTGGCAGCACAATGCCTATGATGGGCAAGAAGGAGGGTGCAGGGGCATGCACAAAGGACGATGGAGGATAGAAGGGAGGGTCAGGACCTGTGCACAGACAAGAAAGTTCAGGGGAAGGGGCCTCACAACAGACCGCACGGGGCAGGCAGGAGGAGCAGTTGCAGCACAACAGACCAGGGAGGGCAGAAGGGTGTGGCAGTACAATGGACCATGTAGGACAGGAGGAAGAGGATAGGGGCATGGCATGTGGACAGGCAGGGTGGAGGTGGCAGGGACAGGTTACAGTCATCTGACAATGCTAGGCAGGTGGGAGGGGAGTGGCAGCTCAACAGAACACTCAGAGTAGATAGGAGTGGCAGGTCCATGGAACATGGTGGGCAAAAAGGATGGAGCAGGGGCATGCACAAAGACATCGGAGGGCAGGGGGAAGGAGAATAGGGGCAGCAAGCTAAGCACAGAGTTAAAGCAGGAGGTCAATGATGGGGCATAGAATTGGGCAATGGAGGGCAGGAGGAGTGGACTGGTACATCATACTGAATTGAAGGCAGTGGCAGCACATCAGACCATGCATGGCAGGAGGGAGGAGGCTAGTCCATGGATTCACACAACAGAGCATAGGGAGGAGGGGGATGGGGCACCAAGCTAACTGTTCAGAGAAGGCGGGTATTAGGAACTTTATTGTTTTTAAAACGTGTGTCTGTGCGAACTACTTAAAATATGAACAAGTATACAGCATAATCTCACTTTTATTCAGGAAGAAGAGGACGTTTGTGACTTTGACTCCGGGCTCACTTGACAGAAACACCCCCTGACCCTCCACCCCCTATCGCAAAATGTAATGCCCGTGAAAAGGGTAGGTGAACACAGTGTTATATAGAACATAGTCCTGAGAGCACGATTGAAAATGAAAACTAGATATAGTGTATGGTATAAACTATGCACCAAAAAGTGTGATATAAGATGAACCGGGCGTGAAATATAATATGCAATACATTGTGCGCAATGACAGATTCATTGGAGAGCGCGAGATAGCACAGGCACTAGCGCGTGCTATGCGATATGCGCCTTGGAGTGTAATATACACAGGGCAGTGTTGTGTAACCTAACTAGTCTCTAAAGTTGTAAGATAAAATATGTGCTGGGGAGTGTAACGTTGCATATGCACTGTGACAAAGATATGGATCCCAGATTGTAATATGTATGGCATAGCACTGTGCGTTATAACATAGGCATCGAGGAAGGCACGTTAGATGGGGGCAATATAACCCGTGCGAAGACAAGTGTGGCATGACATATTCACGGGGTGGTGTTACAGTGCACATGGGATAGAGAGTGTCATAGCATATGCACTAGCTAGTGGAATACAACACAGAGGTGTGAGGCACTCAGCAGGCAATGGTGGGTGTAACACAGCATTGGGCTCTGCCAGGAGCGCGCTGTGACTCTCAAGTGATGTTCGTCCCCTTTCCAGAGAGTAAAATAAAAAGTATTACACATCCGGCAGTGGATGTGTGTTTTATTAACCGTGAGGGGGGTTTCTTGCATAGTTTTGGTCGAATTTTTATCGAATCCCCTTTGAATGGCTTGGTGTGCATGTGTATTAAATGTGCCCATCAATAGCTACCCATGTTTGTATAAATAAACGACAAGGGTGTCTACCGGGATTAGGCACGGTAGGGCATCAGACATGTCAGAGCTTCACTAGTGGTGTAAATACATTCCACGTGGATTCATTGTATGCATAGTCGCCTTTTAATGAATATCACGCAAATCGTCATGGTGGTAGGTGTCCCGTCGCGTCGGCCACAATAATCACAGCGACACCAAGTAAGTTGTTGTTTCTTTATTGCATGTTATCTGCAGCCAGCATGCTGCACGTCCTGCCTCGTCCCCTGCTTCCTGTGTACTCCCCTTTTCCCCCTGACCGGAACTGGTGTCCGGTGACCTGTCCGGCACTCTGACCTCCTCCGAGGTCCTAGTGCCCTTGTGCCCCATCTCTCAGGACACTACATCTCCCCCTTTTGTCACAAAACGTTACGACAGTAGCATTTGTTGGTAATCAGAAATGGGACAGTTTCTTTCGCATAGTCTGTTGCAAATGTGAAATGTCGATAGATGTTATTCGCGAGATGCTGCCTAGGGTGGCAGCTCACATTTCTTCTATTAGTCTCTTTGGTCTCACAATGTCTCTCCTCGGCCTCGTCCCAAGTCCTTGGCCCTCCTTTGGCCTGGCGGCTTCTTCTGCACCTGCTTCTTGGCTCTCCCTTTTTGTTGTCTCTTCGATGCCTGTCACTTGCTCTTCGTCCTTTTCTTCTTTTAGGCCTTTGAAATGGGAGCTGTTCCTTGTTATTCGTCGGCTGTCTGACTCTGCTGTTACCATTGTTCCTTTCACCTTTGTTATCGTCAGCGGGTCTTGGGCGAATGTACTGTCCGACTTCCGTTGTTGTCTCTGTCGTACCACAACAGTATCTCCTTCATGGAGGTGTGATTTGATGGCATGTCGTCTTCCGTCAGCATATTCCTTCATTTTTTTCTTAGCCGCCTCATCTTTTGCTGCCACGCTGTCGTGCCCTGGTGCTGTCAGTCCTTCTACCTGCGGCAGCCTCGTTGTGCTTGTCCTCCCTAGTACTAGCTCCGCCGGGCATTTCCCTGTAGACCCATGAGGCGTGTTTCTGTAGTCTCTCAGTATTTGGCATAGTGCTTGGACCAGGGAAATCTGTGACAACTTCGCCCTCTGAACTGCCTTCTTGATATTTCCCATGAACCTTTCGACCATGCCATTTGCTTGCGGACATAGTGGTGTTATCTTTCTGTGCTGTATTCCAAGGTAGGCCATGAACCTTCGAAATTCCTCTCCTGAGAACGGAGGACCATTATCCGTTTTCAGTGTCTCTGGCGAGCCCCATGCTGCGAATATGTCGTCCAGAACCGGTAATGTTGCGGCTGCTGACGTTGAGGAGACCGATCTCACAATGGGGAATCTGGAGTATTCGTCTATGATGACCAGTAGGTACGTTCCCGCGTCTAGAGGTCCATAGAAATCGGCCGCCATTGTTGTCCATACAGCCCTTGGCAGTTCCGACATCTGTAATGGTTCTTGTCTTGCAGGTGGACCTGTCGTTTGACAGAGGTGACAGGCCGCAATAGTATCTTCTACTAGACGGTCTAATCCAGGGAACCACACTTTTTCTCTCAGCAACTTCTTTGTCGCTACTATGCCTCTGTGTGACTCGTGTGCAATGTTGACCACTTGTCGTCGTAGTGAATGACTATCCTGGTGCCCCGCATTACAATTCCACTGTTGGTCTCCGACAGTTCCCCGCTTATTTTCTGTAGAGCCAGCATCTCCTCCTTCTTTACTCCTGCCTTCCAAGTGCAGTTGTTGTTTACGTGCCTCCACCTTTGCTGTCTCATCGTTTCTCTGGCCGCTCGAAGAGTGTCATCTTTTCCCGTTTCTCTCTCTATTTCTGTTAGAGTTACCGGTGCCGGCGAGCTTTGCTTTAACACGAAGTTCAAGTATTCTGCTGCCATTGAGGCCTTGTTTTCAGCGTGCGGCAGTGGATGTCGCGACATGTAGTCTGCTGGATTATGTTCTTTCCCTGGTTTGTGGACAATTTTGAAATCGTAATCCATTAATCGGATGCCCCAGCGCTCGATGCGGGGCGGCATCTTTGCTGCTGGGTTGCCGTAAATTGTTACTAGTGCTTGGTGGTCTGTGATGATGGTGAACGGCTTCCCGTACACAAACATGTGGTAATGCTCGCATGCCCATACCACCGCCAAGCTTTCTTTTTCCGGCTGAGAGTACGCCTTCTCAATGTCTGTCAGGCTTTTGCTGGCGTATGAGACAATCTTCCTTGGTGACTCCTTTCCCGGCAGGTGTTGTGCTAATATTGCACCTAAACCCACTGGGCTGGCATCGACCGTCAGCTCGGTGCAAAGCAGCGGGTCGAAGTATGCGAGGTGCTCCACAGTCATCACGGCCTTCCTGATCTCTTTGAACGATTCATTGCATTGTTGAGACCAGACAAATTTCTGGCCTTGTTTCGTTAGTTCTCTCAGCGGCGTGCTCACCGTGGCAAAGTCTTGTATGTATCTGGCACAGTAGCTTGCCAGGCCTAGGAATGATCTTATTTCTGCCACATCTGACGGTGGCTTTGTATTCTTCAGCGTCTCCACTTTGCTGGGATCAGGCCTCATCCCTTTTTCTGAGAATATGTGTCCGAAGAAGATCAGTTCTCTCCTCCCTAGCTCGCACTTTTCTCCATTCAGTGTTAATCCAGCCTGCTTTAGTTGTTTGCACACTTGCCTTAGGGCACTATCATGTTCTCTGTCCGACTTCCCAAACACTAGGATGTCGTCGCTGTAGTTGAAACTGTTATGTACTGGTCGTATCACCTGTCTTATTGTCTCCTGAAATATTTCGGCCGCTGACGAGATACCAAAACTGAGCCGTTTGTACCTGAATAGTCCTAGGTGGGTGGAGAATGTCGTTATGTACCTTGACTGTTGGTCCAGCTCTAGTTGGTGATACCCTTTGCACAGATCTAGCTTTGAGAATCGGCACGCCCCTGTCAACCGGCTGATCATGTCGTTCAGATGAAGTCCTGGGTGACGTTCCCTCGATATTGCAGTGTTCGGTATTCTCAAGTCCACACAGATCCGTATTTTGGACGTATTTTTCTTCGGGACTGCCACAATCGGTGATACCCACGGTGTCGGCCCATCTGCAGGCTCAATTATGTCTTGCTGCAGTAAGTTGTTTATTTCTTCTTCCACTTGCGGTTGTAGGTGAATCGGCACTCTCCTGTGATGCTGTGCCACTGGTCTCACTGCTTCATTTATGTGTAGGGTAACCTGTTTGTCTTTTAGCTTCCCCAGTCCTTGCAGTATTTCTGGATATTCTTGCAGTATGTTCTCTTTTTCTGTCATGTGATATGTCATAGCCAACAGCCCCATGACTTGTGCCGTGACGTTGCTCAGCAGGCAGGGTGCAGGGATGTCCCCTTTCAGGACGTGTATTTCTTCTTCATATGTCATGTCCTGATATGTTAATGTTTCAGTGAACTTGCCCATGTTTTCTACGGGTGTCTTTGAACCCCACGTGAACACATCTACTTTTGATGGCGATAACTTTGGCTTTGTTCTCATCTTCATGTACTCTGACATGCACATTATGTTGCATGTGGCACCACTGTCTAGCACAAATTTTGTTCTGTGGCGCCCGACGTCGATGTCTACTGTGGCCGTCTTTTTTATTTGCTGTTTCTCCGCCAGCTGGATGTGTTCCTGCTGTCTTCCTTCCTTTGGTGTGTCGGACATGAGGTATAGCCGTGCTTCTCTCCCAGCCGTCGTCTGTCCGTCCGACTCATCCGACGATCCTCTCTCTTCTGTCTCCATGTGTCTGGCATGCCTGGTGCCTGTTGTCCTTGGTCTAGCTGTTCGTCCCCTCTCATTCCTAAATTGCCGGCTCATGCAGGTGCTTGCGAAGTGGTTGTTCCCGTTGCATTTTCTGCATTTCTGGCCCATTGCTGGGCAGGTGCCAACGTGTGGGAAGTCAAGGCCGCATCTGTAACATGTGACCGCTTGTTTCCTGGGGTGTTGTTGCTCCCTGTTGTCGTTCCTTTTGAAATATTCCGTCATCCGATGCGCCATCGCTGTTCCTTTTTCTTTGCCAATTTGTATCTGTTTGGCATGGTCCGTGGCCCGTGCTTCTGTGCGGGCCATCGTCAGTATTTTTTCAAGTGTTGTTGGTTCTTTTAGGATGCGTGCTCTGAACTCTACTGACAAACACCCTACGATGAGGCGCGTTCGTATTGCTTCTTCATTGTTAAACTTATCAAATTCGCAGTACGTCACCAACTTCCGCAACCTTGTCGCGAAGTCGTCCATGCTCTCTTCTGGTTGCTGGCATGCTGTGTGGAACGTGTATCTTTCGAAATCAATGTTGCGTTGGGGGTCGAATTTCTCCGTGAGGCACGCTTTCGCGCCTTTGTAATCTGCCGTTTTTTCACTCTGTAGTGTCATCATTAGGTCTTCTATTTCGTCTCCCGCAAGGTTGACCAGCAAATCTAGTTGTTTGCTCTCTACGACGTCCGTTGCGCGCATGTATCGTTCAAATTGTCGTAGCCATCTCTCCCATCTGATGCCTGCTTGCGGTTCCGATATGTTGAATGGCAGTGGCCTGCGGAACACAGCTTGTGTGCTCCTTGTCTCTTCGTCACCCATATCCTTCCTTTCTGTTATTTTGTTAATTTATTTATTTGTTCCTTTTTACTTCCTTCTTGTCCCTCTGGTGCTATTTTCTTTCTTTGGCACCTTTTTCTTGTCGTTTCCTTTTTATTTAGACCTTTTTTTGTCAATTCTCCTTTTTGCCTGACCTTAAAATGGCCTCCCGGCCTTCCTGTGCTGCTATTGGCCCAAATTGCCTGACTTCAAAATGGCCGCCGCACTCTCGCGCGATTTCGCGCTGTTCGGGACTTTGCCTGACCCTTCAAAATGGCCGCCGTCTAGCTTGGACGCTGATTGGCTCAATTCGCCTGACTTCAAAATGGCTGCCACCTCTCGCGAGAGTTCGTTGAAACTCACGCGCGGGAGGGATTTTAATCTTTCCTTCAGTTGCTTGATCAGTTTCAGTCTCGCGCTGCTCTTACTTCTCTTAGCAGCGCCGGGGTGGGCTCCCGCAACGATGTTCTTTTCTTGCTGGGCACTTCGGACCAGGGTGGGCTCCTGGCTCCGATCTTCTTTCCGCGATCGGGTGGGCTCCGACAGTCGCCGCGACGCGTGGATTTCGATCCCGCCTCGTCGCCAGTTGTCGCGTCGGCCACAATAATCACAGCGACACCAAGTAAGTTGTTGTTTCTTTATTGCATGTTATCTGCAGCCAGCATGCTGCACGTCCTGCCTCGTCCCCTGCTTCCTGTGTACTCCCCTTTTCCCCCTGACCGGAACTGGTGTCCGGTGACCTGTCCGGCACTCTGACCTCCTCCGAGGTCCTAGTGCCCTCGTGCCCTTCTCTCAGGACACTACAGTAGGTATGTACGGTTTGTCCAGCATGTCCTAGGTGTGTCTATAAATATATATTTTTTAAAAATAATAAAAAACAGTGGCCGGCCCTGGGGATTGGGGTCAAAAAAATATAATCAGGAGACAGGCCCTGGGGGATGGGGTCATCAGGGCCAATAAATTAGAATAAGAAGGGGAACCACACAGCCCCTCTTCTTAAAAAATTAAAATAAATAAAAGACTGGCATCGTGCCGGAGGCCACGCCCCTCCTTGCAAACGCGCCCCCTGGCGAGTTGTAAGTTGGGGAATTAATTCCTCTTCAATACTGAGGGTCCCTGAGGGCCAACTAGCCCAACAGGCATCTCCAGTATGCACCAGGGAGCTGCGCTGCAGACAGGTGTTCTGAGGCCAAGCCCCTTTTTACACCTCTCTGCAACGCAGCTCTGTGGCGCTTACTGGAGGTACCTAGTGGTCTAGTTTGACCCTAGGGACCCTTAGGATTCAAGGGGACTTAATCTCTCAACTTAGAACAGCCACAGGGCACGTTTACACAGTGGTGAAGGGAGGGGACGGGGCCTGAGGTGACGTGTGCAAACACGCACTATGGCACGTTTTAAATTGGGGATATAATTTCCCTTCAATACTGAGGGCCCCTGGCGGCTAACTAGCCCACCAAGTGCTTCCAGTAAGCGCCACTGAGCTGCATTGCAGAGAGGTGGTTCAGGCCGTGCCACTTTTTACACCTCTCTGCAATGCAGCTCTGTGGCACTTACTGGAGGTACCTAGTGGGCTAGTTGGACCCTAGGGACCCTCAGGATTCAAATGAACTTAATCTCCCAACTAAAAACGGACACAGGGCGTGTTTACACAGTGGTGAAGGGAGGGGACGGGGCCTGAGTTAACGTGTGCAAAAACGCCGTGTGGCCTGTTTTAAGAGGTAGTTTTAATCCCCCTGCCCTATTATATACTAGGGGCTTACAGAGGAGGTCATGCTAATCACAGGGGGACCCCAACGCATAATGTTCCCTAGTGTATGTAGGTGTTTTCACTGTATTCTAAGTGTCTTTTAACATAGCACTGGCTCTAGGACTGGTTAGTCAGACTCAGTCACCACCAGTATCCGTCTGAAAAAGTTGAGGGTACAGGATGATTTTGCAACAAGGCTTTTTTCTGCTCTTCTTTTTGTTCTTTCTGCACGTTATCCTTCTTCCTGCACTTTTCTTCATCTTTGAGGACTTCTGTTGCTTCTTTCTGCACTTCTTTTTTTTCTTTCTGTGCATTTTTTCTTCTTTCTTCACATGTCCTATCTCTGTAGGCATAGTTAGAAATTAGCATTTAAAAAACCTTTGAAATTCACAGAAAAAACCATAGGTTTCAGGCACGTTATAGTTAGGAATTAGCATTTAAAAAACCTCAGAAATTCACTGAAAAAACCATAGGTTTCAGGGGTGTTATAGTTAGCTGGACTTTTCACTTGTACAAAACCATTGAAATTCCCCCGTTATAGTTAGTTCAGCTAACTATAACTCGCGCGCCCGCAATGCACTGCTGATGACGTCACATATTACATCACTCATGACATGGTCAGTGACATCACTCATGACATCACTGATGACATCTCAAATGACATCACTGATGACATCATCCTTGTGATAGAGTGGCAGACCTCCTCTCACCCTAATATAACCTTTGATACACACATTCAAAAATAGAGACTAAAATTTTCAAAACAATGGACATACCAATACCAGTTACAACAACCTCTTCAGTAATTCTAAGATCCACATACACATCCACTCATTCACCAACAGTCCTATACAGTCACTCATACATGTACTCACTCATCATATGTACTCATACACCTATACTTCCTGTTACACAATGCCACTCATCCATAGAGTTACTCACACACATAGTCACTCATGCTAATAAAGAATCAAACATACATTTACTTGCCTATACAGTTATACACACACCACCACACTTACTTCTACGGAAACTTACACATACTTAGTCTTTTAAACAATCACTTATAGAAACACATACTTATTCATACAGGAACTCTTTCAATCTCTCACTCTCACATATACTCACTTATATACACCAATAGTCACATATACTAGTTTAAAACATATGTAGTTACTCATAAAGACACTATTGAGACAGTCATTCACTCACTAACACACCCATACACACACTCATCCACCCATACAGTCCTGCACACATGCTGTCTTCAACACATACAAACAGTGAGTCACTCATTCATGCACCTATGCACTACGTAATACCCCCCACCGAACCATGCAGACACTCAGACTGATACTCAAAAAACCAACTAATAACCTATATAGACACCCATGTAGCTACTCACCAACCCATGCAGCCACTTATACACAAAGTGAGAGACTAATACAGATATTTACATATTTAAACATTACTCACTAAGCCATGTATTCACTATGATACACTTAATCAGTCAGTTAACCAATCAATTTTTCAAAAACAAATCATCCATTTGGACACTTATATACCCATTTATTCTTCCATCGACCTTGAGATATACATATATAAAACATATTTAATTTTCAGAAAAACACACATTCACTGGATGATGTCATCAGTGATGTCATGAGTGATGTCATTTGAGATGTCATCAGTGATGTCATGAGTGATGTCACTGACCATGTCATGAGTGATGTAATATGTGACGTCATCAGCAGTGCATTGCGGGCGCGCGAGTTATAGTTAGCTGAACTAACTATAACGGGGGAATTTCAATGGTTTTGTACAAGTGAAAAGTCCAGCTAACTATAACACCCCTGGAACCTATGGTTTTTTCAGTGAATTTCTGAGGTTTTTTAAATGCTAATTCCTAACTATAACGTGCCTGAAACCTATGTTTTTTTCTGTGAATATTATATATATGTATATATATATATATAATTCACTTAAAAAACTATAGGTTTCACACATGTTATAGTTAGCTGGGCATTTCACTCGTGAAAAACCATTGAAATTTCCACGTTATAGTTAGTGCAGGCAACTATAACTCACGCGACCGCAATCCTCTGCTGATGACGTCAGATATTACATCACTGATGACATATGTGTTTTTCTGAAAAAAAATATTTTAATATATGTATAGCTAAAAATTAATGGAAGAAGACATGGGTAAATAAGTGTCTAAATACAGTATTAGCATCAACAGAGGATTGCGGTCGCGTGAGTTATAGTTGCTTGCACTAACTATAACGTGGAAATTTCAATGGTTTTTCACGAGTGAAATGCCCAGCTAACTATAACATATGTGAAACCTATGGTTTTTTAAGTGAATTTGCAAGGTTTTTTAAATGCTAATTCCTAACTATAACGTGTGTGAAACCTATGTTTTTTTCAGTGAATTTGTACGGTTTTTTAAATGCTAAGTTATGTATTTATTTATTTATTTTTTTAAAGTTTTTTGACCGTGCGCGTACCGTGCGCGCACGGTGCGTTTCACGCACCGTGCGTGCGCTGTGGGCGCACGGTGCGCTTCGCGCACCGCGCGCCCACGTTACGTAGTTCGCGGAATTTTTCCGTTTCTACCGTGCGCGTACGCTACGCACACTCCACGATTTTTCGTAAAAAAATTAAAATACATTTTTGCCCTTGGGGGTCCTTCTGGGACCCCGTGACCAAGGCTAGGGGGTCAGGAACTGTCCAGCCTGCCCCCTTTTCACGTTATCCACCTTTGTTTTTCACCCCCTCAGACTGCGAGAGACAAAATGGCGGCCGACACTTCCTGGTTTCGACCGATTCGAATGTTTACTAAGATCTAACAACCAATCAGAATCGCGCTCGCGCACCGCAGCGTGCGCGTACGGTAAGCTTACGGTACGCGCTCGGAGCGCGCCTATAGATATATATATTGATTTAAATGCTATTTTCTCAGGAAATACTGAACAGATTTACACCAGACCTGCAAAAGGCACATCCCTGACCTGAGGACTACCTCTCTGCCAAATTTCAAGTAATTCTGTTCAGCCGTTCGGGCTGCAGCTTGGACTAAAGGTCCTATGGAAAAATGCATGGGGAAAACGTGTTTTGGGACCCCCCTTTTTCTCAGCCCCCGCTTGACGAATCCCCCCGAGACTTTCAGGGAAGGAGCGGAGCGGAGCGCCCCACCTATTTTGAAAATTTTGCGAGGATTCGTCAATCGGCGCCAAAGTTATTCAAAATAGAATGTTGCGGATTTCCTATAGAAACACGGTCCTAACTATAACTATCTACTGGCGACCGCCAGTAGATAATTTGTGTGTTTATGTTTATGTTATGTTTAGCCAATAACTTTGACGCTGTTTAACCCCTTCGCTGCTGCGGACATTCCGCTGCAGCGCTGGGGGGGCAGGGGGGCAGCGCGGCGGGCCTGTGCTCATGACGGAGCCGCTCCGTCATGAGCCACAGTTGAGCTGTGCTCATGACGGAACGGTTCCGTCATGACTCCGCCCATTTGCGTTGTCCCCCCGCACAGGCGGGGAAACAGCGCCGCGTAGGCGGAGCGGCCGCCAACGGGAGTGTCATGACGGAACCGTTCCGTCATGA
The DNA here is from genome assembly GCF_964204655.1 of Triturus cristatus. Lineage (NCBI taxonomy): Eukaryota > Metazoa > Chordata > Amphibia > Caudata > Salamandridae > Triturus > Triturus cristatus. The sequence goes on from NC_140594.1 coordinate 606,894,422, forward strand.
GCACACGCCAACCGTGGCTCATGACGGAACGGTTCTGTCATGAGCAGGGAAGGGGTTAATGAATCCTCACGCAAATTTCAAAGCTATTTTGCCACTTCAGCTGTTGTCTTGAAAGTTTTGTGGGGATCCGTCAAGTGGGGATGAGAAAAAGAGAGGTCTCAAAACGTTCTTTCCTCATGCAATTTCACATAGTGATTTTAGACACAGCTACAACCCGAACCACTGAACGGAATTACACTACATTTGGCAGAAGGAAGCTGTTAGTCCAGAGAAGTGCTTTTTTCTGATTTGACGTAAATCTGTTCAGTAGTTGAGGAGTTATTAGAAGAAATTCTAATTTGTATATGTCCCCTTGGCTGCTGAGGGTTGTTGAGGGGCAAGAACCCATATTGTTGCCACAAGTATGTCCCTCACAGCCAGATTGTTCAGACCTCGTCAGAGGCCCCACCCCTGACCCTTTTCTCAACCACTCTTCAAACAAGCCTCCTGGCACACTGCTCTTGGGTGATGAAGTCTAGAAGTGAGCGTGCTGAAAACTTCGCTCTGTCGGAGGTTGGAGGAGTTTTTGCTGAACTCCGTTTTCCAAATGGTTTGTGGAGTGGTAAAACTCCACAAACTTAGCCAGCGGGGCAGAGTTTACCACCCACCCCTATTAGAGACTCACACACCCACTCACAGACCCACTCAGACACTCATATATCCACTTAGAACCCCACTCATACTCTTTCACACCCACTTACAAGCCTACTTAGACACTTATACACCCACTAAGACATTCATGCACTCACTCACACACTCAGTGTCAAAGGTTACTGGTCACAGTAAGGAAATAAAACTAAAAAACTCCTTACAAATTCACTAAAAAACCAAGAGGTTGCAGGGACGTTAAAGTTAGGAAATAGAATTTAAGAAAATGTAGAAATTCAATGAAAAAAAGCAAAGGTTGCAGGAATGTTATAGTTAGCCTGACATTTCACTCATACAAAACCAGTGAAATTCAGCAGTTAGCTGAGCTAACTATAACTCGCGCCCCTGCAATACACTGCTTATGACCTCACATATTACATCACTCTTGACATGGTCAATGACATCACTGATGACATCCCAAATGACTTCACTGATGACATCATCCAGGGACTGAGAGTGTTTTATAGAAGGTTATGAGTCTTAAATGTATATAACAAGATGTATTGGTGAATCAGTTGACTGCCTGTATGGATGATCCAGTGGGTGCGTGACTGACTGTATAGGTGAGTGATTAGGTGTCTCAGTGAATGCATGGGTGAGTGACTAGGTTTTGAGAATGTCTGTGTCAGTTTGTCAGTGGCTCTATGGGTTTGTGAATGGCTACGTGAGATACCATATGGGTGATTGATTGGTTGGCTGAGTACCTGTATGGGTGTATGAGTCTCTGTGTGGGTGGGAGAGAGGGTGTGTGACTGCCTGCATGGCTGAGTGAGTGGGCGAGTCAGTGTCTGCATGGGTTAGTGAGTGCATAAGTGAGGGGTTGTATATGTGACTGAGTATGTGTATGGCTGTGTCGGTGAGTGAATAGATGTGTCAGTGGTATATGGGTGAGCAACTGGATATTTGAAAGGCCGTATAGATGAGTGTTGGAGTATATGAGTGACTGTATGTGTGAGTGAGGGATTGTGATAGTGGCTGTATGTGTGAGTGTGTGCTTGTGTCAGTGACTGTATCCTGCTTGAATAAGTGAGTGGGTGTGTTTATAACTGTATCGGTGAGTAAATGGCTGCCTGCTTGACTCTATAGGTGAATGAGTAGATGTGTGAGTAGCTCTATGAGTGACTGACAATGTGTGAGTGGCTGCATGGGTGTATGAGTGGATATTTCAGTGGCTGAATTAGTGAGTGAGTTGGTGTATGAGTGGCTGTATGGGTGACTGAGTGGATGTGTGTGTAGACTATGAATCATTGAGTAGATGTGTAAGTACAGGCATGGGTGTGTCATTTGTTTGAGAATGGTAGTGTGGAAGTTGGATTGGGTGTATGAAAGGTTATATGGGGGTGTGAGAGGGTGCATCAGAGATTCTGTGGATGATGTAATCAGTTAAGCCATCAGTGATGTCATTTGAGATGTCATCAGTGATGTCACTGACCATGTCATGAGAGGTGTAATATGTGAGTTCATAAGTAGTGGATTGTGGGGGAGTGAGTTACAGTTTGCTCAGCTAACTATACCTGCTGAATTTCACCGGTTTTGTATGAGTGAAATATCAGCCTAAATATGACGTCCCTGTAACTTTAATTTTTTTCTGTGAATTTCTAAGGTTTTTTAATTCTATTTCCTAACTACAACATCCATGTAACCTTTGGTTTTTTAAGTGAATTTCCAAGGTTTTTTAAATGCTAATTCCTAGCCATAACGTACCTGTAACCTTTTGTTTTTTCAGTGAATTTCTATTGTTTTTAAAGTAGAAGTCACGTTTGCAGAGTAGTGGAGAAAGGGGACAGGGCCTATGACAGCTCTCAGGAATTCTACTGTGTAGGACTTACAGGTAGGTACCAGGAGGGTTTCTTGGCCCCCTAGGTCCCTTAGGAGTAAAGTGGACTTTATCCCCAAACCAGTTGTTCACCAGCAGCCAGTTTACAGAGTGGTGGAGAAAGGGGGCGTGGACTCAAAGACCTCTTAGCAATCCCACTGTATGGATTTACTGGACGTAACTGGAGGGGTAGTTAGCCCCCAGGATATCATTGAGGGCCAACTACCCCTCCTGTTACTTCCAATAAGTCCCACACAGCAGATTCGCTAAGACCTGGGAAGAGGCCATGCCCCCTTTCTCCTCCACTCTGCAAACATGCCTCCTGGTGCATTACTAGTAGGTGGATGAAGTACTCTTGGCTATTGCGGGTACCAACTATCCCTCCTGTTACCTCCAGCAAGTCCCACAAGGTGGGTTTGCTGAGAGGTTTTTATTGGACATGCTCCTTTTTGCCAACACTCTGCAAACACGCCTCCTGGTGCTCTACTAGTTGGGGGACGAGCAGCATATCAGGAAGTGAATTTGCAGAGTGATGGAGAAAAGGGTGGGGCCTCTGGTGAGTTGCCAGCTATTTTGCTTTCTTTCTCTGTTTTTGTATGAAGAGGGTCCACGTGGCCCCCCATCCATGGCCAATTTTTGGGCCCCAGCGACCCCATCTCCCCGGGCCTGCCCAGCTTTAAAAAAAAAAGGCAAGGGGGCTGTGTCGCCCCCCTCCCTAGCCATTTTCAGTTCCAGGGACCCCATTCCCTGGGTCCTGCCCTTTTATAAAAAAAGGAAAATTGGAGGGGGCCCCCCAGCCACCCTCCTGGGCCGATGTTTGGGACCACGGGGAGCCTGTAGGCCCTGCAGCCCCTGCTGACTCCTCATCTCCTGCAGTGAGCCAGCATTGCTTTGGGATCCCCAAAGCGATGTCTGTTTCCTTGCTGTGGCAGTTCCTGGGGTAGAGGGAGAGCCGTGATGCTCCCCCGCATCTATAAATGTCACTGACCCGGGGGAAGTGGCGGTTCCTGAACTTTGATAAGCCCTAGGAGGGGGGCCCCATTCGACCCCCTCCTATATTTATTATATGCCCCCAGGACCTGGACCTTCTGGGGGTTACTCAAAAGCAACCGCAAGCTTTTTTTAAAAACAAATTCACTGCAAATTCTTGAATATCGAGATTTTGTAGCAAATCTTATTTTTTTTTAAATGCTTTTATGCCATAGCGGGGCCCCAAGGGGACCCCTATCCCATGGATTTGGGGTCTGGGTATTCCTACCCTGCCCCCTTTATTTTATTTTCACTTTTTTTGGGGACTCGGCTTCAAGCTGAGTCCCAAGATGGCTGCCTATACATCCTGGAGTGTTGGCAGCCAATCAGAGCGGTGCATTTCTCTGCAAAAGCTCATCTTTTTTCTCAAAGGCTTGGAAACAGAGATATAGCTATAATTTTCAACTTACATTTCTTTAAAAATACTGAACAGATTTAAAGCAAATAACAAAAAGCACAATCTGTGTAACAATATCTACCTTTCTGCCAAATTTGGTGTAATTCCGTCCAGCAGTTCGGGCTGTAGGTTTAACAACGCATTCCTATGGGAATTTACATTACAAACGCACCCTTATTTTGTGTCCCTATTTCTCAGACCTCACTGCAAGGATCACCCCCAAACTTGCTATGACACACAGAACCTACTTTGAAACCTTTTTGTCAAAATTTCATGAAGATTGGTCAAATAAAGCTAAAGTTATAGGCAAGTAAACAATTATTTTCCTAAGGAAACTAGGTCCTAACTATAACATGATATATATATATATATATATATATGTATATATATATATATATATATATATATATATATATATATATATATATATATCAACCAACAACTGCCACACAACTGCCGAACTATTTCCGACGGGTGCCTCCGGCATGCATGCGGCTTGCACGCTAAACATCATCATCAAACTTCCTCCACCAGGAAAAACGGAGCACTCTTACGGGTATGGCAATGCATTTATTCAGCTCAATGCTTCCTTGTCTTTAAATGAACATTTCTTTCACAAGCATGACGCGTTTCAGCGAACAGCCTTTTTCAAATGCTTACAGTGAAAGTCCATTCTGTGCCGGTGGCTATGTAGTTTACAATGCTCCTCCTATATTAAAGACAAAAGAGGACTACGATTTAGTTGTAGTTCTTTCGATTTCTAGGACCGCCATCTTGAAATGTTTTAAATGCCATTGAGTAATATTAATCTCAGTGATCGCATTTGTTTTAAGTAACTTGTCATAATCTTATTTCTGATGATTGCGTTTTTCTTTACGCTGTAACTCAGGGGTAACTACATGGCACATTGTCCCGTTCGTCAGCCGCATGTCTCCCACACAGGTTTGCAATGCCTGAAGGTCTTGGTCACAGTGACTGCCTCCTTGCCATGTAAGTCATGTCATTATAACTGTTTACTTAAAAAATATAATAAAGTTGTATTAAACTACATGTCTGTGTCTTTCATTTTACATCATTTTTATTATTACAGTTTAGAGGTGAAAATGTTCAAATAAGAAGTCAGAGGTATGTTTTTTTTTTTTTTAGAACAAAAAATAAAAAAACATATCTCTGAGTTGACCTTTCAACATTTTACACCTCAAAAAATGCAAATGCAATTTTCACAAAAGGTTTTGTATTATATGTGATACATCTTCAAGCCGCTTAAAATGCTACCATACAACCGGTCACTATGTAGCAATGCAGTCCCAGCTGTAGAGCAAAAGCTGAGAAATGCTTTTTCAAAATATGGTTTCAATGACCTAGGAGAATTCGTTTTTTTTTTCTATTGATGCTGGGGGGCTGCTGAACTTCCTGCGGCTCCCTGTATCATTAGAACATCTTTGGGTGATGTACCTGCCCCTTCTAGGGACATCACCAAAAACAAAATATATGTAAATAGCCCTCCCGGGGCATAATGGGGCACTCCTTGAAAGACTAGTGAATAATAAATGAGCAGCTGTGGCCACTCATTTGTTATTCACATTTATTTTCCTGGGTGTCCCAATCCACCCAGGAAATCAACTATTTTTGTTTTTGTATACAGGGCTACGAAGGGAGCCCCAGGCTCCCCTGGCCCTGCTGCCTCCCTGCAGGTGGCCCTAAGGCACCTCACAGAATCCGGCAATTGTTTTTAATGTATGGGGTGCCTCGGTATCCACCTGGGGCAACCAGGCCATGATTCTTTTAGGGGCTGTGGGGAGAGCCCCAGGGCCCCTGTGGCCTCGCCAGCTCCCTGCAATCAGCCCCATTTAATTGTGCCACACATGAGTCTGCATTTGTTTTGTATTTACCGGGTGCCCACCTGGGGCACCCAACACTATTGTAATTCTTGAGTTCCCCATACAGCCCGCTAGCTCCCCTGATTGCCACTGGGTAACACACACACATATTTATTTCACCTCACTATCCTACTGCCTTTGGGTAACATATATCTATGTATATAACAAAACTATTCTCACCCTGTTCACAGTGGGAATTACGAGCTGCTCCACATTCAGTCAAGCTGCAGTAAAGTTTAATTTTCTCAGCAGAACAACAACACATTTCGACCTTTTAATGAATCTTGACCATAGGTCCGTTCTCATGTATTTTAAAACAGCACCTCACAAAAGACACGTTCATATACAAAACAGTGAAAAGACTTACAATTGTTGTTTTTGTACTGGTCAACCATTCTAATCATTCTTTTATTACATCATAGAAATAATTGAGCCTATGTATATATGAATACTAAACAAAATTGTGAAAATTAACCCAGTGCAGTGAATTTATAACCAGGAATATTTTTCTGTCTTCGTTTCTTGGGGGATTACATAATTTGGCCCCAGTAGCCACCCACATAAGTCATGTTGTAAGAAATGTCTAATGTGCATTATTCATCAATATATTTGCAACACAAACAAGTAACATTTTGTACTTTTAATCACTCAGGGTGGCCAATTGGCAGAATTCAAAGAAATCATCAAAATCGAGTATAGTACCCTCGCCACATTCAGATTTCTTTTGAATTTCCAACAGTATCTAATCGTTATTTGTTCATGATTTGGTCATGCTTTAAAATAATATCTATCTATATCTATGTATCTATATATCACAGTGTAGACCTACATTGAACAGTTTTTTTTGTCTATTTTTAGTTTTGCTCATAAATTTGGCATCTCTTGACAAATCTTGACAAAAGTTTCCAAATAAAAGTTCATCCACCTCAACTCCTTCTTGGAAAGGTTCATGTGATCCATCAGAAATGAGGGTCCCAAAATACCATTTTCACAGGGTATTTCTAACTGAGTTAGAGCCTAAATGGCTGAACAGAATTACACCAAAAAGACCTACACCAAACTTGGCTGAAAGCATGCTTTTTTGTGATTTTGTGTAATTCATTTCAGTAATTATATGAGAAATTATAGTTCCGAATTTATAAATACCAGTTAGGAATGCGGACTGCCACAGGAGTCAGTGCGTACATTGCTTACATTGCTTACTTTTGAATTTATAATCGCCCCACTCATTACTAATCTTTAATGCCTTTTTAGATTGCGTGATAGATACCCTGCACGACGTTACTATTGTTGACTGCCTTGGCTAATCCTTGACTAAAGGACCTTGCCCATACCTCCGGTAAGCGGTGCTCACATTACTGGTTGGTTACTTAATGAGCATCTGGCCCCTTTATCAGCCTTACCCGGTTCTCCTTTCTTTTTAGAAATTGTCACCTATAGAGAAATCGCTAATACTCCTGGATGCCTTTGATGCACCCTCCATCAACTTTTCAGTCCTTACCGTTGGTAAGCCCGTTTTTTATTTGACCTAATCAAGGAGGCACCAACTGGTTATATTTCTTTTAATTGTCCCCTTTTCTTTTAGATTCCTAAAGGTTCCAACACCATTTAGTATCCTGTCACGACATTGTGATTTAAGAATTTAAATCTGGCAACTTTCTAATACAGGTATTTTTCTTCTTTCATGTCTTACCCTAACTTTCCTCTTTCACCTTTAGTTGGTATCTTTGGGCTCTATAATAAACTCCTTTCCGTCTTTTTTTTTCTCTTTGGACAGAGGTATATTTTAAACCTTCGTAACCATAGTCCTGATGATGACCTCAACGAAAGGAGGTTTAACGTCGTCGACCTGACAACGTCAATCGCGGCTCTTTGAAGGGCCATGTTTGATTTAAATAATTTTTTGTAATTGCTAAATGTGTATGAATATTCTCGTTTGACCCTTATGATCTGAATAGTCCTGTTGCCGCACTACGTTGTTATTTTAACACTTATGTCACTGCGCCGTTCACTTTTTCACTTCACTATCAGTGCACATATGATTGTTATGGTTACTGTAAATTGTACATACCTGCTGTGTATTTAATTACAAATAACAATTTTCATTTCCTTTAGTCTCCCTTGTCCCTCCTTGGTCGTTATGATTAATTCTTTTGCCTAACGGTCCTCCCACATAATCTTCCTGTTGAGACATTGTTTTTTCTTATCATATATACCCGGTCTCAACTGGGGTAACGGGTTTGCTCCTGTTTTTCTTTTTCTCACAGGAGTCCAGCAGGCACACAACTATAAACAGTAGGGCATTCCGATTGGCTGAGGGGGCTATTTTCTGTTGGCTTCCTTTTTTTTTCTCGAAGTTTTATATAGCGCAAACTTGACCCAAAGGTATCAGAGCGCTTTACATGAGCACCAGTTGCATTACATTTATTTTTATTGGGCGCAGGGAGATGAAGTGATTTGCCCAGAATCACAAGATGTTGAGCGTCGTTGCCGAGACTCGAACCCAGTTCCCCAGATTTGAGGTCGACCGCTCTAGCCGTTAGGCTACATCCTCTTTGCCTTGTTACAGTGGGAGCTCTGATTGGCTGGCCTCAATAGGAAGAGAAATGTTGCGGCCACCATTGTAGGACTCTGGGACTCAGTCCCCATGTCCTAGAAATACAAGTTTTTTTAAAGTATATAGGGCTGCCCCCCAGCCCATGTGTGGTGGTCTCATAAAAAAAACCCTGGTGACAAAAGTAAAAAAGATTATTTGGGAGGAATTTGGACCCCGGTGGAACTGTCACGGGAGCCAGCATGTGACCTTTGCTCCTGCAGAATCCCACGGGAGCCAGTGTGAGCCCCGTGTGCTCCTGTGAGCATTTAGCAGTCTTGGATGGCTGAAACAAACTTGCGAGTGGAGTGGCGTAGAAGGAGTTGTGTGGAGTGTCGTAGATTGGAGTAGTGGTCTAGAGTGGAGTAGAGTGTTGTAGAGTGGAGTGGCATAGAATGGAGTAGAATGTCATAGCGTGGAGTAGCGTTTAATGGAGTAGAGTGTCATAAAGTGGAGTGTTGTAGAGTGGCCTTGAGTGAAGTGGCATAAAGTACAGTGGCGTAGATTGGCAGAGTGTGCAGTGGATTAGAGTGTATTGGTGTAGAGTGCAGTGACGTAGAGTAGAGTGGTGCAGAGAAGAGCAGAGTGGAGTGGTGCATCATAGATTGCAGTTATGTGGAGTGCAATGGCATAGAGTGGAGTGGCACAGGGTGGAGTGGGGCATGGTGGAGTAGAGAGGCATAGAGTGCAGTGGCATAGAGCAGATTATTTCAGAGTAGGGTGAAGTGGTGCAGGAGAAAATGGAATGGTGCAGGATAGAGTGCAGCAGTGTAGAGTAGAGTGGTGTAGAGTACAATGGCATAGAGTCACGTATAACATGGCAAGGAGTGCAGTGGTGCAGAGTAGATTAGAGAGGCATAGAGTGTAGTGGCGTAGATTGCATTGTCGTAGAGATGAGTGATGCAGAGTAGAGTGCAGTGCATAGAGTGCAGTGGTGCAGAGTATTGTAGAGTTCAATGGTGGAGTGGGCAGCCTTGCAGAGTAGAGTGTCTTAAAGTGCAGTGGTGTAGAGTGTAGTAGTAGAGTGTTGCAGAGTAGAGTGCTGTAGAGAGCAGTGGCATACAGTGGTGCAGAGTAGAATAAAGTGGCATAGAGTGCAGTGACATAGAGCGCAATGGTGTAGAGTGTCACAGCATGCAGTGGCATAGACTGCAGATGCATAGAGTAGAGTGTTGCAGAGTAGAGTGCTGTAGAGAGCAGTGGCATACAGCACAGTGATGCAGAGTAGAATAGAGTGGCATAGAGCATAGTACGTAGAGCTCAATGGTGTAGAGTAGAATAGCGTGCAGTGGCATAGAGTGCAGTTGCATAAAGTGTTATTGAACAGAGTATAGTGGCATAGAGTGCAGTGGTGCAGACTTGTTGGTGTAGAGTGCAGTGGTATAGAGCGCATTGGTTTTGAGTAAAGTGATAATCAGTACATTGGCTAGAGTGCAGTGGTTCACAGTAGATTGGCATAGAGTACAGTGGCATAGAATAGAACAATATAGTGTGGTGCAGCATACAGTAAAATGCCAAAGAGTGCAACGGTATAGAGTAGATTTTTCAGAGTACAGTGAAGTGGCATAGAGTGCTGCAGGATAGAGTGGAGTGGAGTAGAGTAGAGTGGAGTGGCATGGAGTAGGGACCTAGAGTGCACTGGCATAGAGTGGAGTGGTGCAGAGCAGAGTGAAGTGACCTAGACTGGAGTGGAATAGAGTACAGTGGCATGGAGTGCAAAGGTGCATAGTAAAGTAGAGTGCATTGGCATACATTAGAGTGGTACAAAGTAGAGTACAGATGTGTAGAGTGAAGTGGCATAGAGTGCAGTGGCATGGAGTGCATTGGTGCACAGTGGATTACAATGGTGTACAGTGCAGTGACATTGAGTAAAGTGGTGCAGAGGCATAGAGTGCAGTGGCATGGAGTGCATTGGTGCAGAGTAGACTCATGCAGAGTAGAGTGGGTGAGTGTTCAGTGGTGGAAAGTACAGTTTTGCAGAGTACAGTGTCATATAGTGCAGAGTAGAGTGGCTTAGAGTGCAGTGGCATAGAGTAAAGAGTTGAACAGAGTGACTTAGTGTTCAGTGGCTTAGAGTGCAGTGGCTTAGAATGCAGTGGCATACAGTGCAATGGCATACAGTGCAGTGGCGTAGAGTATATTGGTTTTGAGAAATGTGGTGTAGAGTGCATTGGTGTAAAGTGCAGTGATGTAGAGAGTGGTATAAAGTGGAATAATGCAGAGTGGCATACAGTGCCATAAAGTGCAGTTGAATAGAGTATATTGTTTCAGAATAGAGTGGGTTGGTGTAGAGTGCACTGGTGTAGCATGGAGAGGTGCAGAGTAGAGTGGTTTTGAGTGGATTGGTGTACAGTGCAGTGCTGTAGAGTGGAGTGATGCAGAGTAGAGTGGTGTAGAGTGTAGTGGCATAGAGTGCATTGGCATAGAGTGGTGCAGAGAAGAGTGATGCAGATAAACTGTAGTGGCGTAAAGTGCAGTGGCATAGAGTAGAGTGGCCTAGAGTTCAGTGGCAGAAACTGCAGTGTTGCAGGGTAGACTGTTGAAGAGTGCAGTAGTTTATAGGAGAGCGGCATAGAGCACATTGATGTAGAGTGCAGTGGAGTAGAGTGGTGCAGATAAGAGTGGTGTAGACAGCAATGGTGTAGAGTACATTGGTGCAGAGTAGAACAGGGGCCCTATTATGTATAGGGCACACTTTCCCTGTTTGTGCCTGGTGCACCTTAAAACAGGTGTGGCAGGCACAACCAGGGAAAGTGCACCCTATTACATAGAATGTGCTGCCAACAGGGCAGCCATGAAATTGCACTGCCCTGGGGGAAGCGTATTCAAGAGGGTTGGAGATCCCCTTGCAGGTGGGTGCAGTGAGTGACTGCACCTACCTGCAAGGGGATGTCTGGGAGGTCGATAGGACCCGCTTCCTCGCCTCCAGATGGCTGCTAACAGGGGGTGCACTGACAGTGGCCACCTATTATCACAACCCCATGCACATAAGGAACACCCTATTGAGAAAGCACTGGCCCTGTATGTGCACCAGCATTTTCAGCATTACAGAAGGGGCTGCACTAGCATCTGCGGCCCCTTCTGAGATACCAAAGTGCCCCAGGGTGCGCAAAACGGGCACAAATGCTCATTGCGGCCCCTATGTACTTTATGTAATTCAGCGCCAGAATGGTGTACAATGCAGTGGCGTACAGTACAATGTGTAAAGTTCTGTTGCATAGGGGGTTGCAGGGTAGAGGTAAGTGGTGTAGAGTGCAGTGGTGCAGAGCAGAGTGGCATAAAGTGCAGTGGCATAGAGTGCATTGCTTTTAGTAAAGTGTTGCAGAGTGCTTTGGCATAGAGTGCAGTGGTTAGAGTAGAGTGGAGTTGCATAGAATAGACTGGTACAGAGTAGAGTAGAGTGGTGCAGAACAGATTGCAGTGGTGTAGAGTGGAGTAGCGCAGTGTATATTGTTTCAGAGTAGATTGAAGTGACATGGAGTGGAATGGTGCAGAGTACATTAGAGTGGCATAGAGTGGATGGCATAGAGTGCACTAGCATAGAGTGGAGTGCATTGCATAGAGTGCAGTGACATAGAGTGCTGGGTTGCAGAGTGGAGTGGCATACAGTGGAATGGCGTAGAGCAGAGTATGTATGTATGTATGTATCGTATACTTATAGAGAGCGGCTGTCACCCTAAGGGTATCCTGGCGCTAGGACTGAGATGGAAAGAAAAATAAATTTTAGCCATCCAAGTGTCCACGGCTTTCAGAAACGAGAAAGACGAAAGAAAGAAAGAAGAAGACAAGGTCAGCCGAAAGTGCAGGATTAGGAAATCGCATACCCCTCCCTAGGAAAGAGCCAGGTTTTCAGACTCCGCCTAAAGTCCATCAAGGAGTTGGCCTGTCTGATATTCAGAGGGAGGTCGTTCCAGCAGCGCGAGGCCACTGTACTAAATGCCCTGCCTCCCATCCTGGCCTTTTTAACTCTGCCTGTGATTAGCAGAGAAGCATTCGAGGAGCGTAAAGCTCTTTGTGGCTTATACCAGGAAAGTCTCTCCTGCAAGGGGATAGGACCGAGGCTATGTGTCGCTCTAAACGCAATGCATAGGGATTTGAACAGAACTCTTTCCTTTATGGGAAGCCAATGGAGCTCTTGTAACGCTAACGTGGTGGAGGAGCAGCGTTTCCTCTTCAGTGCTAGTTTGGCTGCCATAGACTGGACTCTCTGCAGGCTCTGATAGATGTAACGAGGAGCTCCCAAATATAGGGAATTGCAGTAGTCCAGCCTACTAAGGATAATGCTGCGTACCACCAAAGGTCTGTCCCCCACCGGCAAAAGAGGCAAAATCTGTTGTAGAGCCTTCAGAAGGGCAAAGCACACCCCAATTGTTTTTTTGGCTTGGGCAGCCATTTGAAGATTATCACCAAACATGACCCCCAGATTCCGCACCGTTGTCACAGGGAATATGGGCTCCGAATCTGGGGTCAGTCCGAGATCAAATGGCATGTCCCGTACTCCCGTCGAGGGACAGTAGATCACCTCTGTCTTACCTCCGTTCAATTGCAGGGAGTTCTCCCTAAGCCAGTCCGATGTGTGACACATACACTTCTGAAAGCTGTCCATAGTCAGTGCCCCCTTCCCCTCCAGTGAAAACACCAATTGGGTGTCATCAGCGTAGTTGATCAAGTCAATCCCATATGACTTGATAATAGGGATTAGTGGCTGCAGGTAAATATTGAAGAGAATGGGGCTAATGGCCGATCCCTGAGGAACCCCATGCTCCACGAAGGTCCTGCCAGAGGTGAAGGGGGACAGGGTAACCACCTGTTGTCTCCCTGTGAGATAGGATTGTATCCATCTCAGGGCACGGCCCTTAATTCCCAGACGCTCCAATCTACTCAGCAGGATTCGGTGGTTGACCGTGTCGAACGCGGCTGACATATCTAAAAGGACCAGTACCGACGAGAGGCCTCTGTCAGCCCGCATCCGCAGATTATCTAACACGGTAACCAGGGCCGTCTCCGTCCCATGGCCTGGGCGAAAACCAAACTGGTCCCTGTCCAGAAGATGAGACTCTTCCAGATACCCTGAGAGAGATCTACTCACTACCTTTTCAATAATTTTTATGGGAAAAGGCAGCAAAGAGATGGGTCTAAAGCTAGTAGGATCTCCCGGGTCCAAGGAGGGCTTTTTTAATAATGGGGTGACCACTGCCTGCTTCCAGGCTTCTGGCACCACCCCTTCCTCCAAGGATTGGCAGCAAATCTGCCACATCCGGGGGAACAATGCCTGTGCATGCTCTTTCCAGATCTTGTTAGGGAGCGGGTCAAGCGGAGACCCAGACCTAACATTCTGTGCACAGCTATTAAACAATTCCTTAGTAAGAGGTGTAAAATGCTCCAGAGAAGTTTCCACCCGGGGTTCCCCCCTTGGCATGTGTCCCTGAGTATTTTGGAGAGTGGGGTCACATGATGTTAGCCCCCCTACAATTTTTGAGATTTTCTCCTCAAAATGGGTGGCAATTTTGTCACATAGCTCCTGCGAGGCGACCACTTTGTTTCCCAGGCTAGTGGGGGTGGCGAGGTCTCTAACGATCTTGAAGAGAGTTTTGGCACTATTTGGTGCTGACAAGATAGTGTTGGTAAAAAAGTCTGCCTTGACCTTAGCAATCAGCTCTTTATACTGAGCTAGCACCCTTCTGAGAACTACTTTGTCATGCTCAGCATAGTGCCTCCACCATTTCCTCTCTGCCTGCCGGCAAGACCCGTGTAGAGTTTTCAGCTCCTCGGTGAACCATGGCGCGGAGTGTTTTTTCCTAACCTTCAGACGTTTCAAAGGCACCTGCTGGTCTAGCACTTCGTGAATATAGTTATTATACAGGTGATAGTTCATACCTACTGAGGGTCAAAAGAAGGCAAATTTTGAAAGAGTGGCTCCATCCTACTTTTCATTAGTTTTGCCCAGTCTCTCCCCATGCGATATGTTACTGAAGGCCGTCCGGTTATTTTTCCTCTAGGTAACTGGATCCGAAACTGGATCAACGAGTGATCGGTCCAGGTCTGAGGTAAAATATTGACCACCTTGGTATCGGTACAATCGGCAAACAGGAGATCTAAAATATGCCCTCCCTGGTGGGTGGGTTGCTGGACCAGCTGATGTAGGTTGCAACTCTCACAAGTTTCCTTGAGATCTCTTATGTGGCTATCTAAAATACCATTCTCCCACAGGTTAAAATCATCCGGAAGCAGCATTCTAGAATGGGTCAGGGACTGGGCCGCAATGACATCCAGGAGCGCCTGGTGCTGAGTGTTAGAGTTTGGTGGTCTGTAAGCGACCATCCCAGTAAGGAGCCTCCCCCTCTGTTCTCGTAGGGAGAATCCTAATAATTCAATACCTGCCACCTCGTCAACCTTAAACGGGGCGAAGTCCCAGGTGTCCTTAAATATCACCCCAACCCCTCCACCTCTACCCATTACTCTGGGCTTATGAAAGATCCTATAGCCCTCCGGGCAGGCGAGCCCCAGTTCCACCGATGAGTCATTGCTGCACCACGTCTCTGTGAGAAAAATCATGTCCAGCTCCAGATCTTCCACCAAGTCTGAGACTTCTTGATGATGTTTGGCCAGAGAACGGCAGTTAAGCAGACCGCACTCAAGAACCGACCTGGGCTGCCACACCTCAGTGCCCCTCTCCCTCCTACTGACCTTGTTCCTAATGTCTAGCAGCCGTTCCTTCGTATATTTGAGCGGGCTTTGGCCGGCACGGACAGCGTGGCTGGCGCTAGGTGCGGTCAAGGTGCGGACGGGCGCAGACGGGCTTGCCTCTGACGCGCATCTGGCACGCCGGAGGCGCGCGCACGCTGCGCGCGCGCTGCGCACTTGCATGGCTCCGCCTCAAACAGAGGAGCAGATGCAGGGGGTTCGACCACTAGAGAGCCAACAAAAATGGCGACGCTCTGGTGGCAACCGGAAGTGAGGAAGTGCTATTTCCTACCGGCGGTGGGGATAATTCTTGAATTCTGTCCCTCTGCTCCTAGCAAAATGCGGGAGTGAAACGGTGTTTTATAGTGCGGGTAAGAGCAACTTTCAGAGAGCTTAATGCAATGCCCTGGATCCCTCCCTTAAACTCACACCAGTACCCCAACAGTAAAAACAGAGCAAAAAGGAAAAGAAAGAAAAATTAATTAAAAGGCGCTCGCGTTTCTCTCGCGTATCGCCCAAAACAATCAGAAACACATCGTGACACAAGTAAGGTTAAAAGCAGTCCTGGGGCTGCGCGCTTGCATGGCCCCTCCTCAAATAGAGGAGCAGATGCAGGGGGTTCAACCACTAGAGAGCCAACAAAAATGGCGACGCTCTGGTGGCAACCGGAAGTGAGGAAGTGCTATTTCCTACCGGCGGTTGGGATAATTCTTGAATTCTGTCCCTCTGCTCCTCGCAAAATGCGGGAGTGAAACAGTGTTTTATAGTGCGGGTAAGAGCAACTTTCAGAGAGCCTACTGCAATGCCCTGGATCCCTCCCTTCAACTCACACCAGTACACCAACAGTAAAAACAGAGCAAAAAGGAAAAGAAAGAAAAATTAATTAAAAGGCGCTCGCGTTTCTCTCGCGTATCGCCCAAAACAATCAGAAACACATCGTGACACAAGTAAGGTTAAAAGCAGTCCTGGTGGTGTAGAGTGCAGTGGCAAAGAGTGCAGTGGTGCATTGTAAAGTAAATTGGGGTAGAGTTCATCGGTATAGAGCGATGCAGAGTAGAGAGGCATAGACTGAAGTGGCGTAGAGTGAAGTGGTGCAGAGTAGAGTGCAGTGACGCATTGTGGAATGGCATAGAGTGGAATTGCATAGTTTGAGTGTTGCAGAGTAGAGTGCAGTGGGGTAAAGTGGAGTATGCATGGTGTGGTAGTGTACTGCCATCACAGACAAAACATCTTCAGTTGAAATAACCATTACATTTGCACAGACATATATTTTTACTGACAAAAGTATACAGCCCACATATGATAATGTGTGGAAATGTCATTGCCTAGTTATTGACTTGTTTTAAGGATATTAAAATATTTGTTTCCACCACACGTCAGAATTATCCTCAGTAGCCAGCATGATTGTCACATAAATCTCTCACTTTGAAGTTAGAGAAAGGAAAGTAAACACCAAGCTCCATGGAAGACGGAGCCTGACATATGAACTCTGTCTTTGAACACACAGCAAATGTAACAAGATAAGAACAATATTTAAATGCCTGTTTACAGAAAGAGAGCACTAGGAAGGATACTGTAAATAAGATTTGGGCAATGAAAGGGGCAAACTCCAGCTGGACAGCCTAAAACAAATGAAGCCAGCTATTTGGAAAGCAAGAACATGCGGGTTACAAACCAAAATGCCAATCTCCACTTATCTTACATATTTACCCTAAGGCCCTGCGTTCAACCCCCCATGGGTAGCCAACACCCCAACAATGCAAGGCCATGTGCAGTGTGAGGTTGGTCTAGGTGCCTGGCTTGGGGCTAGGCCTTTCATTCAACCCCCACAGGTGGTCAACCTCCGTACCACACAGAGCAGCCAGGATGAGCACCTATCCACGACATGGATTAATAAACCCCCACAGACACCCTTGCAAGATTTCACTCTATTCTACGACACACTACTCCACTCTACTCAACTCCACTACTCCACTCTACGTCACTCCAGTACTCCACCCTACAACACTCTACTCCATGCCACTCCACTGTGACACTCTATGTCACTCCACTCTGGGGCACTCTACTCCACTCTACACCACTCTATGCCATACAACTCTATTATACTACACAACTCTATGCCACTCCACTCTACAATAATCTACTCCGCTGGACACCACTCTACTATACAACACTATACTCCACTCTACCCAACACCCTCTAAGACACTCCACTCTGCTCTACACCGCTCCACAATACTCTATGCCACTCTACTCTATGATACTGTACACCAATCTGACGTTCTCTTCCATTCTACACCACTGAACTCTACGACACTCCACTCCACTCCACTTTAAGCCCTTCTAGTCTATGGCCCTCTACTCCCTGCACGACACTCTACAACACTATGCCACTCTATGCCACTCTATGCCACTCCATGACAGTCCACTTCACACTACTCAACTCTACTCTACACCACTCCAGGCCACTCCACTACTCTCTATGCCACTCTTCCGTATGCCTCTAACTTTTAGCCATGCTGAACAGCTGCCAAGCTGGTGTACAACATGGCTAAAACATATTAGCAAGGCCAATAGCTCTTGCATAGGCAAGACCTATTGTCTTTGCCAATACTTGTTGTCCCTGACTAGATTACTGCAATACCAGGCTGCAAAACTGCCATAGAATCTTATTCAGCAACTCCAGTAGAGGGATATAAGGAATGAGACCACATTACAGTCATTCAGAGGGAACGCCACCTGCTTTCAGTTTAGTTTGTGTTTCAGTTTAAACTCGCCACCTTAAAATATAAGTGCACAAATGATCGAAGATATGGAACTAGCAGGTCTTGCAACTTGGATGTGTGGATCAACTGCAAAAATCAAATTTGTAGGTTTATTTCTGCCCCCATAAATAATTCTACAACCAGAGCAGAACACAAATTTAAATCTGCAATGCTTTGGAACACCTTTGGGCATATCAGCAAGGGCCGGCGATAATTATTGCAAAGCGCGCTTAGCGCGAGGATAATTATCGCCGGCTATCGCTGGATTTTATCGCTGAGATAGCGCGCTATCAGCGACGCTTATCTCCAAAGCGATAAAGTTCCAAGCGCAAGCTGCCAAATGTTCGATTATCACTGGAAATCTAGCGATAATCACACAATGTTTGGCGATAGCTTGATGATAGGGCAGGGCAGACTTAGCCATTATATCCACCTTCCATTGGATATAATGGCTAAGTCAGACTGAAAGCAGGCGTAAGGAAAGTAGCGATAACCACGGTTAGCGCTACTTTTCCTATCGCTACGTAGGTTAGCAATTACCTTGATAATTGGAGAAATGTCAGTTAGCAACATTTTCTGCGTTAGTTTGGCAGGGTGCGCCCACTTTGCATCTCATTGGCGATGCAAAGATGGGTGTTAGGGAAACCGACGCTGAGGCATGGGAACACGAGTTAGCCTATCCATGCTGATAGGGCGATCAAATTATCGCCGCTTTTTGTCCAAAAACGGACGCTAAAGCGGCGATAATTTTATCGCGGGGCCTTGATGATATGCCCCTACGTGTTCTCTGCGGGACATCACAGACATCACAGTTTCAGCAAGAGGCGGAAATCCCGTCTCTTCTCAATCTAAACTAGCCCTCTCCCTTGAGACGTCGCTCTGTTTTACCAGCGTCACCATTAGTCGAAACAAGCAGTGGAATGCAAAGGCTCTGCAGGCCAATCAGCTTGCTCAGCAGGAGATCAATAACTGCTGGTAAACGTCTGCTTTCACAACACTTAATTATGTGATTTAATAACCTCCTTGCCCCCAGCCGAATGCGCTGTGACTGTTTTATTTGCTGTTGCGGTAGAGAGAATTTGTTATCCCTTGGCACAAATGATAAGTTTGATAATTAGGTTCAGTTCTTATACACCCTAATCACTGAGCCCATTTGTTAGGACATAAACCTCAACTTAAAAGGATCAAAACAGACACTGTGTTCTGTATATAGAAATGTTGTACATTAAATTTATTAAAAACACAGTGTAATGCAATTAAAAATAGACATATGACTGTCTAATATCATAAAACACAATTCATACAAACACACTTCATATACAATACAAGAAAAAAAACCCTCCCTAAATTAAGCATCTAAATCTGCACCAGACACTTTACAGAGAGACAATAAAAAAGACAGTATATTTTGTCATTAATTGACACATTCGTTCTCACAAAGTTCTTTTGGTCAAAATTCATCCTAGGTACTTTTCATATTTTTGTATCCTTAGGAGAACCTCTTCCAACGAATTGTGTTAATTTCAGCGTCGACGCGTTTCGATGGCTTAATTCAATATTCCATCTTTTTCAAGACCAAAAACATATGTCTCTCCTATAGTTGGCACTGGTCGGTTACCATTATGTCACACTTCCTTATGTCATGTACTTACTTCTTCTGGTTTATTTGATTTAAGGGCATTCGTTCCTTAGACCAATCTGATCCACTACTATAATCTTATCCACTTGCTTATTATTCTGTAGCCGCGTTACTGACATCTGACAAGCAGCTCCCTCTTTTATTCATAGTCTTTTACTGCAACCATGTCAAAACATGGAAAGTTGTTCTTATTATTCTTTCTGTTTTGGATCACCTCAATGGGAATTCGTTCCTCCAATCCCAAATTCTCTTAAGAGATCCTTCTATTAGGCATTCATTATTTGGTCCTCCGTACTGTCGGGTGCTCCTATCGTCCTTCGTGCAAGCTGTTGCTCCATATCTAATTTTAGTGCACCTATAATATTGTTGCAACACGTTGCCTATAAACTAGCCCAGCTTAGAAAGTGCAATAGGCAGCGGCACACAGTTTTCTCGATGTTCTTACAGTTTAAAGCCAAGGAAGGAGTTACTAAACTTGTGGTGCACACACGATCACGTTCTAGTAGCATTACTGAGCAGTCTACTGCAGTGTTTTACATGGCAATGTAGAAGTGCTGGTACTCACAATCCAGAGAACCCCTTTGCATCAGAAAAGTGTCAGTACTCTCCCATTAAATGTCTTGCATAAGTGCTGAAAAGTGTGGGTACTCTTCCTTTCGAACTAAATAAGTGCAGATACTCACTGCTGGACAGTAACTGCCCATTTAAAGCATTGTTCTGCCCAGTGCTTAATTCGTACAAAATTAAGTGCCGTGGCCCTCGTAAGGAGGCCACCGCAGCACGCACCACCCTTTGCCCCTGCTAGTGCTGCAAATGACAGTACCAAACCAGCTACTAACCATCACACCCTACAGGTGTGACAATTCAGACTATTCCAGGCCCCCAAAGCAATAAGATTAACATGAGCGGCAAGTATAAGTCAGTTTTTAATGTATATTGAGGTTGTAAACAACCGTTGTTGTGCTTACTCTAAATCAGATAAACAGCCCAATATGTGGCAGACAGTCATAAGTACCGGTGCTTGCAATCAAGTGCCAGGGCCGAGTACTGGAAACCACTGGCTCAAATTAAGCATTGGCTCTACCAAGCATTTTCATGATGTACTTGCGCTTCAGTTCATAAAACACCAGCACACTGGCATGACTTGGGTTATTTTACACCACTCTCTTGCTCATAGATACGTATCAATCTGATAATGCTAACAGGGCTTCATTTAAACTGACAGGGGTTTTGAAGAGCCGAAGGATGGAGGGAAAATCCCAAGAGAGAATGCATATGCTCTATACTGGCCAAGATGCCAAGTACTTCTGACTGGAAAGATGAGCCTCAAAAGTCTCATGGATTCTCCTGGGTAGCTTTGTTCAACAGTAAAGTTGTAGCTCTTGGGCTATCACAAAATAACCACAATTGAGACGAAAGGGATCCTGAGGTTACTGAAATATTACAGATTTTAAGGTTATAGAAAATAGATATAAATGTAACGAGGAAAAATGCGCACATTCAAGAGATCGCATTCAAATTGTTATTCACCAGGTATTATTGGTTTTGTCCTCCATGGAAGAACAGAAACACTATTTTACTAGCAGTTACTTTTGTTTACTTCCCACAGCGAAGTAGCTTATGTATAATACATACAGTCTTGCAGTCAGCAGAAAATATGCCTGCATGTAAATACTACTGGTAACACACATTCTGCCTCTTAAAGTCTCACCCCAGTGTACCAGGTATGATACCAGAATGCTGTTGCCAGAATATCGTCTGACATCTACTATCTCCTAAATATTGTCAATAAAAATATCACTCTTTTGGATTTAATCATAGGAAATCTACACTCTATAGGACCATATTAGGGACAATATGTATGTCAGTTAATATTTCTGTATAGGATATTCCCACAACCCAGTAGGATGCACTTAAGGAGTTAATGTTTCATACTTTAAAAATAGTTTGTAAACCTTTAGTGACCCTTCTACAGTCTAACGCCCTCATTACAACTACATCATAATGCCTGGTGCATTTCTTTCCTCACATAAATGATCGATCCCACAAGTATCGGTAAATTCAGGATTCAAAACTACTGAGGAATTTATAGATTTTGTCTATGGAATGGATAATTACCTGGGATGCTGGTGTTGCCACACCCATTTCTGTCTGTAATTCACAAATGATTGGCCTTTTGTGGAGACACATTGATTCCTCCAGGATTGACCTGGTGAATGTGACCTCAGAAGCATCAGAGGTGTTTCCGCTTATGGTAATGCTGCATGTGGAATTACAACTGAGGTTGCCCTGTTCTTGAATTAGCATGTGGAATTACTGCATTTCCTCTGAATTCTTGATTCATGAAGAAACACATTTAGAGTTGATCAGAATGAGTACCCAAGTAAGCTCTGGAAAGAACAGATTGTTTTCGGAACAGTGTAGTTGATGTAAACATGATGCTGCATGAATAGTAAAACGACATTTTAAGTTCTGAGGGGCATTCAAAATAAACCCCATTGAATCACACGTGTTTTGCTTAGGCTGACCTTTACCAGAGGTTTTAGGCATTTCTCCTCCCCAAGACAATTTTGGGAGACTGAAGAAAATGATGCATAATTTTTTAATGAATTGATTTTATCTACATTTCTGAAGAGGCACACATGAAATGGTGGCTCCAATTTCAATTCCTCAAACTGCTAGCTTGAGTAAGATTTCTGCCCCTGTTCCAGTACCAACATTCGCTTCTCTAGTCTCCCTCATCTCATTCGGTAAGAGCGTTGTGATTCGAAAGGGACTTCAGCTTCCCCTCACTGGAGGAAACAACAGCGTCAGTGCTTCTTGTTGCATCATGCATTCATCTCGGGGTTGACATTTTTAGAATTTCCCCCGTGATAGTGGAATCTGTACCTGATAACCAGGGGCAGAAAGTCACTTTTACCCCTCCCCTTCATCTTTCTAGGCTCTTTTAAAAGAAACAACAATGTGGCGAGTGCAATTTTTGAATGAACCTCAGTGACTGGATCACATTCCAGTCCATCATTTTTCGCAACAACCATGCACCTCAAAACAGAGGCCTGCCTTATGCAAACGGTATTGACCTTGCCCCTCACAGGAGCATTCTGAACTGGCAGGCAAGACCCCCCCCCCCTCCCCCTCACCCCAGAACGTTACACAAGCAACCCTAGATTGTTTTTGCTTCGTTAGGCCTTAACAAAATGGTACAGCTTATGTCCTATGGCACAGTGAGCATAGAACCCACATATGTGCATGCCCATTGCAGTCATACACATCCCATATTTTCATTCAATAGACAGCAAATATAACCATCAAGTCAGACTGACCTCATAGGCACTGTCACTAAAACTATTGCTTAGGTTACAGGAAATTTACAGGTTACACAAGTCTTGCAGGTTATGACCACACGTAAGCTGCCCTTATGATAATGCCTTAAAATGCACTATAAATATCCATATAACAGTTATAGCAAAAAATGCTATTGTCTCCAATACAATAGTATCAGCCATAGATTCCCCCAAATGTGTGTCTATTATGTTTTAGTTATCAGCTTTAAATAGTTTATGGAAATGGAGTAATTTCGTTCCAGACATGATCTTCACAAATGTTATCTTATAATTTTATAAAACAAAAGTTTATTGTAACACAAGTACCTGTGTTTTTTATTTGAAGAAAATCTACAAGTTTGGTCCCCACTTACCAGCTTGTACTACTGCCACACAGAAGAATTTGCATCAGATGCAGATTGATGCTCATCATAAGCGTGTGGTAGGCACCCATTTCATGGAAGACCCGATTATTAGGCCTGGGTGGTAAATTCCGTTCAGTTCGCGGAATTTGCGGAATTGGGGTAATTTTGCGTTCCGCGGAGAACGTAGAACCAAAAATTCTGTGACCGCCATCTTTGCGGAATTTTTTGCTTGTTCGCGCTTTCAAAATATGTGTTTGCAAGATATTTCCCCCAAGCACGCAAACAGCGTTCGCGAACAGGAAAAAAGCATCGCGAACAGGCGGAACAAGCAATTCCGTGTGTTCGCGGAATTTCTGCGTGCTCGCGGAGATTTTTTACCGTTTCGCAGAGCTTTGAGTAGCGCGACTACGCAAATTGTGCCCACCCCTACCGATTATGACAAGATGCACACCAGAAGCCGTGGGTGGGTGCCACATGAAAGCAAGTCTAGTACTGTGCCCAAATGGCCACAATAACACTAAGGTTGCTACAATATGTCAACTAACCCTGGGCGTAGTTTACGTAGTAGCACTACGCGTACCTACGCGAAGTGCACTTCGCACTACGTGAGATACACGTAGCACAACGCGAACTGCGTAGTGCGCTGTACGCGATGATTGCACAGTGCCGGATGCTTGTCCGCACTGTGCAATCATTGAAAACGGTATCTTGCACAGTGCGAGCTGTTGTTTTCTGCCGCTCGAGTAGATTTTTACTCGAGCAGCAGCTTTCTCAACGCGGATTGATAGTTTCTCATCGCGAGCGGTCGCGAGCATACGCGACCACTCGCAATGAGAAACCTGACCTCCCCGCGTTGAGAATCTCACCGGGGTTTATTTTCCACGCTTGAGATTGGCAACTTGAGGAAAAAGTCTCGCCGGGATGTCATTTTGCTCGCTCGCGGTCGCCAACTTGACGTTGAGGACCGCGAACAAGCAAAAAATGCCAACTACACTACGCGATTTTGCACTGTGCTACATGCAATTCGCGTAGCGCGAAGTAGCACAAACTACGCAAACTTCGCGAGCGTAGCGTAGTTGTCTGCCAGGGTTAATGTCAAGAATAAACAGCTTATGCAAATGACAGCAAGATGTCTAGGGAACCCACATTATCCTAATGAGGGACGGTTCATTCCTTAGCCATCGAAATAGACTGAATGATGCCAAGGAAGGCTGCCATTACATTGTGTATAAAGCCCACATTATACCAAGATGACCAACCTTAATGAATAAAATGCCCACAAAATACCTAGGAGGGACAAAAGAAGGCAGAGTCATTATTACACCTAGAACATCCACCATATTTTTACCTATGTCAGTGTCACCTCAATATCCTGGTTTCCTTCTCATCTCTCTCATTCCATTACACACATTTCTAACTTTCTTTTTCCTCCTTTTTTCAGATTCTCTTTTGCCTGAATAGCTACCTTTCCCTCTTATCTCTCCTTCCCACTTTGCATTTAAGACCTCAAACTTCTTTTTTCTTCATACTCTTCAACCTGCTTTGTTGCATGCTTCTTATTCCTTTCCTATTTCTAAGTTTCTCCGTTCAATTTTCCACTTATTTTCCATCCTTTCTTTCCTTTTCATCCACCTCTTCCTCTCTCATCTCACCCATTCACTCCTCTAGACCCGAGTTAATTATTCTCTTTACCTCCTTATTTACCTTCATTTCTGTCACACCCTGCTTCCTCTCCTGTTTCTTTCCTTCTTTACCTTTAGATCAATATTTCTCTTTAATGTATTTCATTCATTTTCTTTCTCTTTCTTTCTTTCTTTCTTTCTTTCTTTCTTTCTTTCTTTCTTTCTTTCTTTCTTTCTTTCTTTCTTTCTTTCTTTCTTCTCCTTAATTGTTCTTTCTTTGCTTTTAATCTGCCCTTCATTCTGGTTTTCCTTTGCTGCTCTACCTTTCCCCTCTGTTGTAAGACATTTGGCTATTAGTTTAGGTGGGTAAGTTCCCACCTCAAGTAATAATCACATTCCTTGTCAGGGTGGAACACTAAAGTAACTAAATAAACCTGAGCTCAACCCCCTTGTAGCTATGGCACAGAGCAGACTAACTTAACTTAGAGGCAATCTGTAAAGAATGTATAGGGTGCTAAAAGAGTATTAAAGTTGAAATGCATTGAATAACCCCGAACCAAATGGGAATAATAGAGTAAACTTTACTGAACAAAATGACAAAAAGCTAATATGGGAAGTCAGAGATATTAGTTTTTACAGTTTTAAGTAGAGATAGCACCAAGAAGCACGAACTACCAATGATAGTCAATAGTCATGGTAGAAAAGGAACTAGGTGAAATTTTGTGCTGACCGCGATGGAGCGCGGGTTGGATACACTAACCAAGTTTGTTCTGGTCAAATATTTTACCTTCTGACTTCAGTACTTTAAGTCCCAATCCACCACATAAGTACACTTCTGAAGCTCCCCATGACTTCAGTGGAGGCCCTTAGAGACCAACAGGGTGTCAGGCAGAGGCCAACAGGAGGGTCCAGTCCATGTCTGATTGCTACTGGTCAGTTTGGCATTTGTATGAAAAACCCTTTTGTAGCTTGTTTTATCCCTATAGCTTTAACAAGAGGTGAGCCTTATGATCCTTGAGGTCCGCTGGAGAGAGCAGGTATAGTCTTCTAGGCTCTCTCAGGTCTCAGACAGCAGGTTCAGTCCTCTTCGACCTTCTTCTGAAGTGGGTTCCTGTGGATACCACATTTATGCCTGACACAAGCGTGTGAGTGGGAATGATCCCTGGAGACACCCTAAGAGGGTAAGGTTCCCAGGGCAAACCCTACCTACTTTGAGAATTTTCAAGGTGCCCAAATTCTTTGACCATACTAAACTTGGCCTTGAAAGTTGTGTGTATGGGGGGAGTGCACGGTGGTAACTCCAGTGCCCTCTGATATCTGACACCAAAATCCAATTTAAGGCAGTCCCTCTATCCACAAAAACCTCAGAGACAGGAGTCTGGTATTAAAAAGCTGATCTTTCAGCAATAAGACAGTGGGTACACACACATTGTTTTGCATTCTGTTTCCCTCCTTTGAGGTGCATCCCAAAGGTCATCTGTGAGCCCAGCCCAGCAGACCTGTCAAACAGGCTGTGACACTGTAATGTCAAAGGAGGCACACCATGATTGGGACCCTGTCCAAGTGTCAGTTAACATTTGCCAATGACAGGGGCCTCTTTGAAGTTAATCAAGTCCTTCGGACATGCCCACAGGCACAAAATCACCTCCCTGCACCCAAATCTTTTGTCCCTGTTCTGGGAGCAATTTCACAACTTGATCATGCCTATGAATTTGCTAAATACTGACCTGCAGAAGTTGGAGAGCAAAATGCAGATTTAGCTTCCAGGAGTTGCAGGCAGGGCAAAGGTAGCTATATAAAAGTTACTCTTCCCTAAAGTTTATATCAAATCTGATTTACCATTGAAGTGAATTTTTAAAATCTATTAAAATAGTTGTTTAATTATTTTTCCAGCTAGTTTCATTTCTGAGATACGTATTAGTATTTAATATTGCATCCTGGTGTTTTATTATGGAACAGCAAACCTGCTGCAGCAAAAATATATTTGAGGACATTTTCACCCTTGAGAGAGCATGTTTAACATTACACTTTGACATGTCTACTTTTAAATACAATCAATCAGTCAGCTTTTAAATACCATGCACTCTGCCTCTATGAGTAATAAGACCTACTTAGGAGTGACTTGTAAATTATTAAAAAAAGAAGGTTTAGGGCCGCCAAAGGGGGTTATTTTGACAAATCAGATTTACAGCTAAACCCTACACAGGCAGGGTACTGCTGGCAGGCTTACCTTCATGTTTATATTGCCACTGTAGTGCGTGGCATAATTTGTGCCGCAGTCTATTTGTGGCATTTAATATACAGGCCCTGGGTACACCTTTGAACAATATATTAGGAAGTTGTAGGTAAGTTAAATATGCCAATCAGTAATATATACATTCTACCATGTTGTAAAGAGGAGCGCGAGCACTAGTTAGGAAAGGTAAGTGTACAGAGTCCTAGTGCCAACAAAACAGTCAAGGCTGAAGTCTTGGGTAATACCAAGCAAAAGATGGTCATTCCCAACATCTGCCGCTTTCTTTCTGCCATAGTATTTTCTTACAAAGACATTTATGAACCTCTGGTACAGGCAGAAGAGACTCATAAAAAAAATCAAAGTTGTATGTGACCTGTTATCTGGCACATTGGTTCCAGTGGCAACACTTCCACTTAAACCGCATTAGCAGGGAGTGCACAACACCCTTGCTGACAGTAGCTTAATGTTGGAGGTTTCTGGCATATATTTTATTTATTTATTTATGTATTCATATAATACTGGCCAGACACGAAGGTATCAGAGCACGTCACAACCATTATCGTGATAACAGACAAACATTAGTTCAGTAAACAGCATTGCCTTGTGTCAATTCCGGTTAAGGCCTGGATGAGAGCATAGAAGAGCAAAAGACAGGTGGTGTAGGAACCCGTTTGCAATGGTTGACTGTTTATCATCTGGATGAGATTCCTGTAGCTGAGGCACTCTGTCTCGCTGGGTGGTTGCTATCCAGTTCGTTAAGGTGTTGGTTAAGTAAGACATCCTTGAGCTGTCTTTTGAAGTTTATGAAGTAAGTGTTAGTTTTGATATGGACTGGGATGGAGTTCCCAAGGGGCATTAGGGGCATTTCCAGAGAAGGAGTATGCCAAGGTTTTTTGTTTGTGAGTTTTTGGCGGGATGAGAAGTAGTGTGTTTGTGCTCCTAAGATTTCTCATCTGGCCAGCCTTTTTGAGTTTGGACACAAGGTAAGCTGGTTTTCTGGTGTGAAGGACTTTGTGAGTGAGGCATGCAGTTCTGAAGTTGGAACGTGCTTCAATGAGGAGCAACTTTAGTTCTCTCAGAGAGGGTGAGATGTGGTTGTATTTCTTGACTCTGGTGACCATCCTAACAGCTGCATTTAGAGTTATTCTGAGGGGGGCTAAGTGTGATTTTCCTGTGTCTTGGAGGGCTGCATTCCCGTAGTCCAATCTGGACAGAACCAGAGATTGGGTGTCATATTTAAGATCATCAGGAGGGAGTAGGGTTTGATTTTGTTGAGGAGTTTTAGGTTGCAAAGGCACTCTTCGCAGTGCTCTTTATATGTTTGCTTATGTTCAATCGTAGGGCCAGAGTGATTCCCAGGGATTTTGCGGAGTCTGCCAGGGTAAGATTGCAATTAAGAGATTCGATGGACTTTAGCCATTCTTTAATTTGGGGCTCTGTTAATTATTGGATTTGAGGAGTATTTTCACCTTATCTTGGTTGAGTTTTAGGTGGTTGTGTGCTAGCCAGTGCTCGACTTCTCTGAGAGTATCATTTACTCTATGTATGTTATCCACTGAGGATGTTTCCATGCAGTATTGGGTGTCGTCAGCATAGAGGTTTAAGGGGAATTTGGCTTTTTTGAGTTTGACAGTGAGAGGCTCCATGTAGATGTTGAACAGTGAGGGGGAGAGAACTGACCCTTGTGGGGCACCCCAGGTTATAGGAAATATGTCAGAAGTAGAATAGTTTATTTTTATTTTTTTGAGAGCAGTTTTGTAGGAAGGATGTATAGCTGGCATGAGACTGTATACATAGTCATGAAAGGCAAAATCTATCCAAGTGTGGCATTAATAAATGTGAGTACTTTGTGAAAATGTCAAATTGGTGCTTGGGCACAAAATCTCGACTTACTAAACATGAAAAGCTAGTATTGTAGGGCTAATATTTTTTCATAGAAATCTTAAGCATTTGTGGGCATATCAGCAACGAGGCAATATAAAATTATCGCCGCTTTTGCGTCCGTTTTCGGGCGAAAAGCGGCGATAATTTTATCGCCTAATTAGCAAGGTCACGCTATCGCGTGAAACCTTGCATTAGCGCCTGGATTCTTAACGCCCACCTTTGCATCTCTAGATGCAGTATAGTTAGTAGATAGTTATAGTTAGGATCGTGTTTCCATAGGAAATCTGAAAATTCTATTTTGAATAACTTTGGCGCCGGTTGACGAATCCTCGCGAAATTTTCAAAACTAATGGGGCGCTCCGCTCAGCTCTTACCCTGAAAGTCTCGGGGGGATTCGTCAAGCGGGGGCCAAGAAATAAGGGGGTCCCAAAACGCGTTTTCCCCATGCATTTTCCCATAGGACCTTTAGTCGAAGTTACAGCCCGAACGGCTGAACAGAATTACTTGAAATTTGGCAGAGAGGTAGTCCTTAGGTCAGGCATGTGCCTTTTGCATATATGGTGTCAATCTGTTCAGTAGTTCCTGAGAAAATTGCAGTTAAAAGCACATACATATCTATATGCGCGCACCGTACGCGCACGGTATGTGCACGGTGCGCGCACCCTAACGTGCGCAAGCGTAATTCTGATTGGTGGATTTATGTCAGTCAACATTCGAATCGGTCGAAATCAGGAAGTGTCGGCTGCCATTTTTTTTCTTTCAGTGCGAGAGTGGAAAAGGAAGGTGGCGAACGTGAAAAGGGGGCAGGGTAGAGATTTCCTGACCCCCTAGCCTTTGTCAGGGGGTCCCTGAAGGACCCCGAAGGGTGAAAAAAACATTTTATTTTTTTCCAAACAATCGCGGGGTGCGCGCACGGTGCGCGCACCCCCGTCCGCCATTTTGAGTTTTAGAGCCCCTGTCCGCCATTTTGAGTTTTAGAGGTAGAAGAGAGTTAAAAACAAAAGAGGAAAACGTGAAAAGGGGGCAGGGTAGAGAGTCCCTGACCCTCTAGGCCTTGAAAGGGGGACCATGAAAGACCTCTTAGGTGTCAAAAAAAAAAAAATTTAAAAATATCGCGGGGTGCGCGCACCGTGCGCGCACGGTGGCAAAAAAACCATAAAAAAAATAGATTAAAATATCAAGTATAAGTGTTTAGATGTTGGTTGGCTCTAAAAAGAGCCGTTGTGTTTATTGAGTGTTTTTTGTACCTACAAGTAAGTACCAATGCAGAGTCTAAAGTTCAAGAGGAAGACTCTGTTGCCTTCATCAGTGAAATGAACACCGTCTCCTCTATAAATGCCTTGCATGTTGCAACGCAAGTTGTTGTGGTATATAGAACCCATACCATAGTCTCTGAGGAAAGCAGAAACAGACTTATTGACGTGCTTTCTTGCGTTGTCAATCTGTGGACAATATTGGTTGGACCAGTTCCACTTTTGCCTTTGGCATATATTAGAATATACAAAGGTAGTTTGTGGAAAAAGTGACATCAATTGCACAAAGGTGTCCTTAACAAGCATTTCCAGACCTACCCCAGTTAAAGTGCCTAGGTCATTTCCACCACAGTGCACAATTAAAAGGTCAGGCTATGGGAGATGTAGAAAGGATTTCACCAAGGGCATTAATTGGTGCCACTTTAACCCTCTCTGACCAATCCATTTAATGTCTACATTTGGCAAAGCAAGATCTTAGAAAATACCTATTTTTTCTGCATACTTTTCACTCCAGAAGACATAGCTATGACCTACAATCCACACTGTGAACATCTTTCAAGGAGATCTGGATGCACTCAGAAGGTGTCTTTCAGTAGAATGGCAGTATGAAAAGAAATATAGCTGTAAAATGGAGGCTTACATACTTTTTTTTAAATAAAAAGAGCTCATTGGCTATTTCAGATCATTCTACACAAAAAAACTAGGCTGTAAGTTTAAATTTTTAAAAGCATGTTTTGTATTGGTTCAGAAAAATGTGTACCCACAGAACATTTGCTGTTAGGTTTGAAAAGTCAAGAACTCTTGCTCTTTGGATTAGAAACATTGTGTGCTGAACTTCTGACCTCTCTGCTCACACCAGTGTTCCATGACCTGTTGCTATGGGAGCAGGCAGAAGTCATGTTGGGGGTAGGAATCCTTTGGAAAAGGGTTGAAATTTGCAACCAATAGAAATGTTTGTTCCCATTTGAAAAAATGTGGGAAGCACTATGGTTTGAAGTTAACATGTATATGTGTGAAAAAAGAGAGGGAAACATTGCCATTTACTGGTTCTGCTGAGAGGTGTACAGTTCAGAGATTCTGGCTCTGATAATCTGCTGTGTGAGTGCCACATTTCTTTCTCAACTAACTACTTTTAAAGGTGATTTATGAATTTGAAAGAGGATGTATGTGGTGCATTTTGATAAAAAAAATGTAAATGAGATTCTTGTTATAAAGTTGTGTTTTACATTTTATGGTTTGGAAGAAATTTAACTGCCATGAACTTGTCAGATAATATGGAGTATGTCTTCAAAATAAGTCAAGGTGTACTGGTATCACCCAGGAATTCTGTTTTCTGTCTAGAATCACACCATGAGTCTGTGTGCACACAGGAATTTGTTGACAGAGATTACATTTGTGGTGGTCTGGTTCTGTAAGACTTGCATTCGTAGGAAAGGGGCAGCTTGTTTTCTTGAACTGTGATGGTTTGCACTGTGTGGTATTTCAGATAGCAGTGTGTAAGGCTAACACATTTAATGTCTCTAAGGCTCATTTCCTTTGCTGTAGTCTAATCACTCACCCAGGTTCCATATGCTCATGCTCTCAAGTAGCTGTTAAGACATGTGCTCTTTTCTACCTCTCTAAACTATAAGGAAAATGAATCAGTAATTATCACTTGTAAAACCACAGCGGTAAATGTGCTTTGAAATTGCCAATGAAAAATCCTTTTCTGCCTAGAATCACACCATGAGTCTGTGTGCACACAGGAATTTGTTGTCAGGGATTTATTTTGTGTTGCTCTTGTACTGTAAGACATGCATCCGTAGGAAAGGGGCAGCTTGTTTTCTTGAACTGTGATGGTTTGCATTCAGCAGAAATCACTATTTCACAAATGAGAGGCAAATGCTAACACATTTGAAAACAACAGGGTAGATTTTCATTCCACACGTGCCATGGGTGAGTTAGATCTTACATGTTCCAAACTGCAATTAACCCTTACCCCACATGTACTCTTACATACATCTGTGCAGTCTTCATGCAGTTCTGCAAGCGTCCATGCAGATCTCTCTTGCACCTGACAATACACAGTCTCCAGAAGCACGCTCTTATCACACAGGCAGTAGCTTCTCCTGCACTCCCATGCTAAGTATTCAGCACTGTGTGGTATTTCAGATAGCAGTGTGTAACGCTAACACATTCAACATCACCAAGGCTCATTTCCTATGCTCTAGTCTAATCACTCACCCAGGTTCCACATGCTCATGCTCTCAAGTAGCTGTTAGGACATGTGCTCTGTTCTGCCTTCCTAAACTATAAGGAAAATGTGTCAGGCTCTTACAGTAATTATCACTTGCAAAACCACAGCTGAAAATGTGCTTTGAAATTGCCAATGAAAAATCGTTTTCTGCCTAGAATCACACCATGAGTCTGTGTGCACACAGGAATTTGTTGTCAGAGATTTAATTTGTGTTGCTCTTGTACTGTAAGACATGCATTTGTAGGAAAGGGGCAGCTTGTTTTCTTGAACTGTGATGGTTTGCGTTCAGCAGAAATCACTATCTCACAAATGAGAGGCAAATGCTAACACATTTGAAAACAACAGAGTAGATTTTCTTTCCACACCTGCCATGGGTGAGGTAGATCCTACATGTTCCAATATGCAATTAACCCTTACCCAACATGTACTCTTACATATATCTGTGCAGTCTTCATGCAGTTCTGCAAGTGTCCATGCAGATCTCTCTTGCACTTGACAATACACAGTCTCCAGAAGCACGCTCTTAGAACACAGGCAGTTGCTTCTCTTGCACTCCCATGCTAAGTATTCAGCACTGTGTGGTATTTTAGATAGTAGTGTGTAACGCTAACACATTCAATGTCACCAAGGCACATTTCCTTTGCTCTAGTCTAATCACTCACCCAGGTTCCACATGCTCATGCTCTCAAGTAGCTGTTAGGACATGTGCTCTTTTCTGCCTTTCTAAACTATAAGGAAAATGTGTCAGGCCCTTACAGTAATTATCACATGCAAAACCACAGCAGAAAAAGTGCTTTGAAATTGCCAATGAAAAATCGATTTCTGACTAGAATCACACCATGAGTCTGTGTGCACACAGGAATTTGTTGTCAGAGATTTAATTTGTGTTGCTCTTTTACTGTAAGACATGCATCCGTAGGAAAGGGGCAGCTTGTTTTCTTGAACTGTGATGGTTTGCATTCAGCAGAAATCACTATCTCACAAATGAGAGGCAAATGCTAACACATTTGAAAACAATAGGGTAGATTTTCCTTCCACACCTGCCATGGGTGAGGTAGATCCTACATGTTCCAAACTGCAATTAACCCTTACCCCACATGTACTCTTACATACATCTGTGCAGTCTTCATGCAGTTCTGCAAGCGTCCATGCAGATCTCTCTTGCACCTGAAAATACACAGTCTCCAGAAGCACGCTCTTATCACACAGGCGGTAGCTTCTCCTGCACTCCCATGCTAAGTATTCAGCAATGTGTGGTATTTCAGATAGCAGTGTGTAACGCTAACACATTCAACATCACCAAGGCTCATTTCCTATGCTCTAGTCTAATCACTCACCCAGGTTCCACATGCTCATGCTCTCAAGTAGCTGTTAGGACATGTGCTCTTTTCTACCTTTCAAAACTATAAGGAAAATGTGTCAGGCTCTTACAGTAATTATCACTTGCAAAACCACAGCTGAAAATGTGCTTTGAAATTGCCAATGAAAAATCGTTTTCTGCCTAGAATCACACCATGAGTCTGTGTGCACACAGGAATTTGTTGTCAGAGATTTAATTTGTGTTGCTCTTGTACTGTAAGACATGCATTTGTAGGAAAGGGGCAGCTTGTTTTCTTGAACTGTGATGGTTTGCGTTCAGCAGAAATCACTATCTCACAAATGAGAGGCAAATGCTAACACATTTGAAAACAACAGAGTAGATTTTCTTTCCACACCTGCCATGGGTGAGGTAGATCCTACATGTTCCAATATGCAATTAACCCTTACCCAACATGTACTCTTACATATATCTGTGCAGTCTTCATGCAGTTCTGCAAGCGTCCATGCAGATCTCTCTTGCACCTGAAAATACACAGTCTCCAGAAGCACGCTCTTATCACACAGGCGGTAGCTTCTCCTGCACTCCCATGCTAAGTATTCAGCAATGTGTGGTATTTCAGATAGCAGTGTGTAACGCTAACACATTCAACATCACCAAGGCTCATTTCCTATGCTCTAGTCTAATCACTCACCCAGGTTCCACATGCTCATGCTCTCAAGTAGCTGTTAGGACATGTGCTCTTTTCTACCTTTCAAAACTATAAGGAAAATGTGTCAGGCTCTTACAGTAATTATCACTTGCAAAACCACAGCTGAAAATGTGCTTTGAAATTGCCAATGAAAAATCGTTTTCTGCCTAGAATCACACCATGAGTCTGTGTGCACACAGGAATTTGTTGTCAGAGATTTAATTTGTGTTGCTCTTGTACTATAAGACATGCATTCTTAGGAAAGGGGCAACATGTTTTCTTGAACTGTGATGGTTTGCATTCAGCAGAAATCACTATCTCACAAATGAGAGGCAAATGCTAACACATTTGAAAACAACAGAGTAGATTTTCCTTCCACACCTGCCATAGGTGAGGTAGATCCTACATGTTCCAAACTGCAATTAACCCTTACCCCACATGTACTCTTACATACATCTGTGCAGTCTTCATGCAGTTCTGCAAGCGTCCATGCAGATCTCTCTTGCACCTGACAATACACAGTCTCCAGAAGCACGCTCTTATCACACAGGCAGTAGCTTCTCCTGCACTCCCATGCTAAGTATTCAGCACTGTGTGGTATTTCAGATAGCAGTGTGTAACGCTAACACATTCAACATCACCAAGGCTCATTCCCTATGCTCTAGTCTAATTACTCACCCAGGTTCCACATGCTCATGCTCTCAAGTAGCTGTTAGGACATGTGCTCTTTTCTGCCTCTCTAAACTATAAGGAAAATGTGTCAGGCTCTTACAGTAATTATCACTTGCAAAACCACAGCTGAAAATGTGCTTTGAAATTGCCAACAAAAATCGTTTTCTGCCTAGAATCACACCATGAGTCTGTGTTTGCACACAGGAATTTGTTGTCAGAGATTTAATTCGTGTAGCTTTTATTGTGTCGTAGGAAAGGGATAGCTCATATGATATGTTTTGAAAAGCTCTTAAAAAATATAGTAATATATATAAATTACATAAAGGTATTTTTTTTTTAGTTTTTTTCAGGTATTGCTCAACAACACTGAAATAAATTAAAGATGCCTATGCAATCAAGAAAGAGAAAAGAACAGCAACAACATCTATATTTGAAGACAACTGGACAAAAAAAAAATAGTTGAAGAACCTCATGTTGGAAAAAAGAAAAAGCCTTCTGGTAAACAGACTAAGGATTTTTTTTAAAATATCTTCAAGCAAAGAAAAAATGTAAGAAATATATCCACTGGAAATAGTGTTTCAAGTAGAAAACAACCAGACAATCGACAGAATATACTAAATGCTAAAGTACAATCAGAAGTAAGAAAGAATGATTTAAAAAGAAAAATAGATTTTAAAAACATTTGTAGAAAAATGTTTGAGAGAAGAGTGATGTTCAATTTGCTGAAGGATGTGAAAAAATATAGGAAGAAAGCCAAATTTTATAAGAAAAGGAAACATATTGAATCAATTGTTGCCAAGGCTTTGGAATTAAAAAGAAAACTATTCATTTTAATTTTGAACAGGATCCGTACATTAGATAAATTAGTGAATGTAATAAAGTCAAAAAGAAAAAGAAAAAGAGAAGTGAAAAAAAAAACTTTTGTAAAGTGTTCTTAGGAGAATGGAAGCATAGTTCAAGTACTGAACCATTTTTTAATGAAGAGAGTTATCTTCAAAGTAATAGTTTGCTGTATGCAGTTGACACCAGTGGTCGAGCTTATGAAGTTAAGGATGGTTGTGTAATGGAAAAGGAGAAAATGGTTCCAAGAAATGAGGAAGAAGTGTTAGCTGATGAGGTTATGGGGAGACGTCCTAAAGCCCCAGTGTACACTTGGAATTGTAGTAGTATTTGTACTGTACGACAGGAATCAATTGATACATTTCGTGATTTTCTAAGAGAATATAGTAAAAAAAGTGTAAAACAGAAGATTAAGGTGCTTCAAAGACTAGATCCATGCAGAGTAAGAGAGAACACTGGTTTGCAAGGACATTCTCTGGCTTGTCTTTCTAGGAAAGTTTGCCAAAGTGTTTTTCACCATTTTAGGATGCTGGCTGTTCATCATACTGAAATGAGAAAGTTTGTGAGAAGATTGTATTTTGCTAAAAGCCAGCTTTAAAGTTAAATGAGTTGAATAATGCTCTGTTCCGTGGATCTGTAACAGATGTGAAGAAGGTTTGTGAGGATATTGAGTTTTGTTACTTTGGTCCAGAGCAAGAAAGTGCAGGAAATGACACAGTTATTGAAGAAAATGTGGAAGAGAATGTAGAACCCACTGTTAGTAAAACATTTGAAGATCAAATGACAAAATTTACTATCATCTCTAATGAAAGACCAAATATTACTTGCATTTGTTGCCGGAGAAGCCATTATAAAAATCAAACAAGGTATGTTGATCTCTATAAAAAAAGTGAAAAAGAAAATAATACTAAGTGGATGGATTTTGCTACATATTTGTTTCTGGAAAATTGTTTTGATTTGGGTGAATATCACTGTATTTGTAAATACTGTTATAACAAGTTAGAAGAAAATAAAATGCCAGCAAGAGCTGTACATAATAATTTAGAATTGGTTGAAATTCCTGCAGAACTTAGTGATTTAAAGACGTATGAGTCTATACTCATTCAATGTGTCCATCCTTTTCAGACTATAGTTCGTATGGAGCCCAAAACAGGCAAATTACCTCCTTCAGATTTACAAAGAGGTTTAACCCCTTCCATGCTGCGCAGATTCCGCCGCTGTGCTGACGGAATCTTGCGCGGGCGTGGTCATGACGGAACGGTTCCGTCATGAGCACAGCTCAACCGTGGCTCATGACGGAACCGTTCCGTCATGAGCACCGAAGGGGTTAAAAGGAAGAGTTGTCTATTTGCCATTAGATTTGAAAAAAAATATTGAAACAATTGATGCAGATAGTTTGGAAAGTGAACCATTAGTTATTCTGGTTAATGGTGTACCTACAAAGAACAAGAAAATTTGGCAGGAGCTGGTGGATGTCCGAAAAGTACAAAGAGCAAATTTATATTTGAAAAGCAATAATAAATGGTATGAATCAATTTATATGGAAGAAGATGAAGAAGTTTTACTAGCAGACTCAGGAATACCAGCTGGGCAAATTGAAAAAGTGGATAAGTCAAAAGTAGAAGAAATTTATGAACATTTCAGCATACATCCTCTTCATTCTAAAGAAGTTATGGGAAACACTATTGATCTCTTTCAGATGAAAAAAGCTAAAGGAACTCCCGTGAGTGTATGGGAGGAGAGCTTGGAAGCTCGTTGTATTCCCCTGCTGTTTCCTACAGGAAAAGGTGGACGATATGATGAACGTCCAGTACAGATTCCTGCTTCTGAGTATCGGACTACAAGGTTATATGCAGAAGATCCAAGATTTCGTCAAAGTATTCCCTATTTGTTCCATCTTTTATTTGAAAGTGACTTATCAGCACTATCTTATGCAGTAAATCACATTTTGAAAACTGGAGTACATCTACATAATGTGTCTGCAAAGGATTTTCTGAACAAAGTGCAACAGCGAGATGATCATTTGGAATCACAATGAATAAATCTGATGGCTTGTCAGTGTGGGACTAACGAATATTGGTACCGACGCCATGGAGAATTGAAATGTATGTTATGGAATTTAGGAACTCCTACATGGTTCCTTACCCTAAGCTGTGCAGAGTACGCTTGGGATGATTTACTGGATTTTCTTCGAGAGGCAAATTCAAATATTGAAAACATCCAATGCAAGACAGCAGGAGAATTGTGCTCATTGGATCCGGTTAATGTTTGCAGATATTTTAATCACAGATTTGAGGCTATGATGTCCTTCATCTGCAATAAAAAATATCCACCTCTTGGAGAAGTTGTGGATTTCTTTTGGAGAAAAGAGTACCAAGCAAGAGGTGCTCCTCATATTCATATGCTGTTGTGGATCAAGGATGCTCCAAAATTTGGAACAGATTATGATGATGCAGTTTTATCTTTCATTGAAGGATATGCAACATGTGCTATACCTAAAAGCACAGAAGAAAAAAACTTAAAAGAGCAAGTTTTACGTTTCCAAAGTCATTGGTGTGGAAAATACTGTCGACGAAAGTACAAGAGTAAAGATAAATTCTACACAAAATGTCGATTTGAATTTCCACGACCTGTTCTTTCAAAAGGAAGAGTAAACAGTTTTATGTCAGCTGTGTGACATACTATTACAAGAAAATCACCTAAGAGTACCTACAACCTAAGAAGAAAAGAAGAGTCAAAATATATAAATGACTACAACCCAGTCATTTTAGCCATGTGGAATGCTAACATGGATATACAGTATGTAGCTGACAATTCTATTGCTGTTGCTCGGTATGTCACATTTTACATCACTAAATCTGAGAAAACGGAATTGAAAGAAATGTGGGAAGAGATTTCTCACGAGAAGACTGTCAGTAAAAAGCTATACAGTTTCAGTTTAAAGATGTTATCGCATCGAGAAATTGGATCCTACGAATGCTCAGATAGGTTATCATCTGCAAGTCTGTACTCCAAATCCAGAAGAATAATTTGGGTAAGTTTAGGCCTTGCAGGAATGAGAAATCGGGTACTGAAATCTATTCGAGAAATTGAATATTTAGCAGAGTACGAACCTGAAAGTACAGACATTTTAAGAACAAACATGTTGGACACATATTACCCAAAGAGAAGTCATCATCTTGAGAACATGTGTCTCTATGAAGTGCTGCAGAACTACATTTATAAACGGAATGCCACAGAAGACATCAACAATGGAAAATATAAAGTCATTGGTGAGGAAGGATGTTTGGTAAAACAAACAAAAGGAAGTTTGATTAATCACAGAAAGCTGAGTTGCGACACTACTGACAAGAAGGAATTTTACCACTTAGCACTTTTACAGTTGTTTAAACCATGGCGCTCAGAGGATGAATTACTTGGACATTTTCAAAGCTATGAAGATTCCTTTCATGCATGCAAAGATACCATCGAATGCAGTACTTTCACAACTTATGTAGAAATGTTAAATGAAGAAATTGAACAAGAAGCAACAATTGCAGATGAAGTAGCTAGAGACAGTTCTCAAGACAGTCAAAGTTCTGGGACGCTCAGTCAAGATCCCCTAGGACAACCAATCGTAGAAAAGGAAGCTGCAATAGCCATGACTGAAGTGGAAACAGCTATGAATCAAGCTCAGGAAGATTTAATAAACTTACCAAGTTTGGAACAGCAACTGAATGATGAACAAAAACAAGTTCATGAGGAAGTCATAAAACAAATTGATCATGGATTACTACATGAAAATAAAGAGTGCTCATGCACATCGTTTGAACCAATCAGAATGTATGTGAGTGGACAAGCCGGAACTGGAAAAAGTTTCCTGATTAAAGTAATTAGAAGCTACCTACAGCAAAAAACAGATTCAACTTTGTCTTGTGTTGTTACTGCTCCAACTGGGTTAGCAGCATATAACATAAAAGGAATTACCCTCCATCGTTTGCTAATGTTACCAGTAGAGCACGAGAACAAAATACAATACCACAAGCTAACAGGAGAAGCATGTTTTGAAGTTGCAAGAGTATTGAAAAAAATGAAAGTTCTCATCATTGATGAGGTAAGCATGGTATCAAACTTAATGCTTGCCGTTGTGCATTTAAGAATGCAGCAAATTCTAAAGACAAACTATGACGTGCTATTTGGAGGAAAACATGTTATAGTTTTTGGGGATCTTCTGCAGCTCACTCCAGTTAAAGGACAACCAGTATTTCAAACCCTTACACATGAAGACACGAAAAAGTTGTTAGGAAGTATAGGTAATGTGAATATTTGGACATACTTTGTGTATAAGGAACTCATTACCAATATGCGGCAGGCAAATGATGATGATTATGCAAGTATTCTCAAAGATATCAGAATTGGACTACTCACAGAACATGGCAGAAAAGCTTTACAGAGTCGATTGCTATGTAATTTGTTCCCAACAGAACAAATTGTTCCAGAGAAAATATACAAGGAAATTGCTGGAAAAAAATACTGTAATCTGCTTAATGCCAACACTACATGAATGCTCTATATTCAATCAAGAACTTTTGAAATTGGAAAATGAAGAGATTGTCAAACTGGAAGCTGTGGATAAAATACAACATGAAGTAATAACTATTATATTGACAAGCAAATTGACAAGTAAATTGGATTCTCTAGAGAAAAACATCTCAAAAACAGCCGGTTTAGAAAAGAATCTTTATGTATGTATGAACTGTCGAGTAATTTTAAGACGTAATTTGGATGTAGAGAAAGGTTTAGTGAATTGAGCTATGGGTAGAGTTGTGGGTTTTGTTAATTACCAGAAAAAAGTTGGAATTGAATTTTTAAAAATAAAATTTGATCAGATTGAAGAGGTTAAAGACATTTGTCGTTGTTCAGTTCGTTTCTTGCTTGTGAAAGACTTATATGTACGTAGAAAGCAGTTTCCGCTTTCTCAAGCATATGCTGCAACTATTCACAAATCTCAAGGATTAACTGTAGATAGTACTTTTGTAAACATTGGATCTACTGTGTTTAAAGAAGGTATGGCATATGTTGCTTTGTCACGAGTGAAAAAATTATCTGGTTTATTCATGATAGACTTTGATGACTCAAAAGTTAGTGCTGATGCAAACTGTGTAAAGGAATATAATAGATTAAGAAGACGCTATGCTCCTCATTTAGGTCAGTATCCTGTGTTTGAAAAAACGTGTTGTTTGTTGGAAAAGGAGAATTGAGAATATCTGTAATGAGGATGTACAGAAGAGAAAACAAAAGGAGAGTGATGTGATTCCAAGCAAAAAGAAAAAGGACAATGTTGAAGAGGTTGTTGGTTGTCATTTTGAAAATAGCTCTGGTGTCAACTGCTACGCTAATGTAGTGCTGAATGTTGTATTTTATCTTGAAAGTTTGCAAGAGCAGATAATATTAAATCATGTAAAAAGATTCTGTTCTCTGCTGAGTTTCTTTTTGAGAAGCTGAGTAATGATAAAACCAAAATAGAAAGTGCTTCTGATGTTAGAAAACTTTTAGACGTATGTTCAGGATGTACACAGTTTACTCAAAATGTCCAGCAAGATGCACAGGAATTCTTGATGTATATGCTTATGGTACTGGAAGATGAAGGGGTAGAAATAGAAAATATGTTTGGTCTCTCTTATAAATGGGAACATAGTTGTGAAAACTGTTTCAACACATGCAGCTCTAATGTTGATTCTGAAAGGTTCATATATTTAACATTACCAGAGAGTAAATCAGTGACTTTTAGTAAATTAGTTAAAGATGCCAATCACAACATGGAATGTTCTCAATGTAAATCAGACATGTTTTCAACGTTATTTTTAAATAAATATGGACAGTATGTAATTTTAATGATGCAACGTTGTAGAGCTGATGGTACAAAATTGGACACTTTAATAAAGAAGTTTACAGGACATCAATTATCAATATCTGGAAAAACTTTTGTTGCAGTTGCAATAATTTTCCATGATGGACCTTCTATAACTTCTGGTCATTACACAGTTTATATAAAATGTGAAAAAGGCTGGACACTGTGTAATGATTCTCAATTGATGTTCAAGCAACATTTGCCTGCAGAATTACCAAATTCCTACTTAATTTTTCTGAAACCAAAATTTTAGATACAAATTGCAGCATCTGAACAAACCATTATTGCGATTTTATTGGATTACCATTGGATATTTCATCAAAAAAGAATTTAAAAATTACCATTTGGCCTCATTGAAAGGTAAAAATTTCACAAGATTTACAGATGATATTTTTTGCAAAAAGTGATTGTTCTTAGATGATATTTTTATTAAATGTGTTACATTTCTATAAAGGTATGTTTTACTGAGAAGAGATTCTGGGCTTTTTTTTAAACAATCTTTCAGATTGTTAATTTTTTTGCCTGCTGTTAAATGATGAATGCAATTGGTTTCACAATTTGCAGTGAAATTCAATATATTCTGAAAACAACATAAAAAGGGCAAAAAATTACATTGTTAAATATGAAAATATGTGTACTGTATTCTAAAATGTATTATTAAATATTAATACTTTTTTTCTTTTTTTTCAGATTGAGAAAGAAAATTTAGGAAAATTAATCCTTTTTTCTAGCAATTTAAAAAAAACATTGATTTATAATTAAGTTATTTTGTTGGTCAGGTAAGTTTGAAGTATCTGTATTTCTCACCTCTTTACTTTCATGCTCCCTTTTTTCACTTTTCCTCACTCTGCTTTTCTCATTCCCCTTGTGGTCCCTCAAGGACCATGAAGGGTGAAAAAAACATTTTATTTGTAAAAAAAACACAAGGGGTGCGCACACCGTGCACGCACGGCGGGAATTAAAAAAAAAAAAATGATTAAAAAAAAATGAAGAGGTAAGGTGGCTCTAAAAAGAGCCGTTGTGTTAATACAGGGACAGAGGAAGGAAAGAATGGCAATATTATATGGTGCCGCACTTGTGCTGCTGTATTTTATTATCTATTAGGGGAATACTGGACTCCCCAAAAGCAATAAGAGCATAGCAAGTATTGCACCGTATATGCACCCTCTGAAACCTAGCGTAAATGTCCAGAGGAGCAGAAGAGGGTGACGCTCCCACCGCAGAGGAAGTGCTCGGCTGAGCTGCCGATGATGTACTCGGCTGAGCTTCTGCGGATGTGCTCGGCTGAGCTGCTGGAGGGGTTGCTCTAGTAGCTCGAGCAAAAGTCGCAGGATGTACATCCCTAATGTGCCTGAACATAGTGAAGATACTAAAAGAGTACTTCTTCTTAGGATCTCCTCTAGATAAGACACGTCCACAAAGTTTGCAGGTGACTTTTGGAGCATTGACTTTCTTCTGCCCTTCTGGAAATGTAAAATATTGCCAGACAAAAGAATCTTTCTGTTTCCTCTGTCTCTGTCTGATAAGGCTCTCCTGCTCACTCCCAGAAGATGACTGCTGCTCTGCCATTGTATCACAAAAACAGTTCAGCTCCTTCTCCCAGGGAATCAGAACAAATAATGAGGGGAATGGGTGTGGTGTTGGAAGTTTCTGGAAATGAAAGAACTTTAAACCAATGAAAAGTGTTGTTTCTTGAGCACGGTACAAGTACGCATGCGCGTACGTAAGACGCGGGCATGCGCGTAAGGAGCACGCGCGTACGACGCACGCGCGCATGCGCATTAGGGGCACGCGCGCATGCGCGTACGGCGGTCCTGCGTAAGGAGCACGCGCGCATGTGCAAAAAGAAAATGCGTGCATGCGCGTACGGAGCCCACGCGTACGCATCGCAGACGAAGTATGCATGCGTACGTAAATCGCATACGCATGCGCACACAGAGCACGTACACATGCAAACTACGTGCACGCACTGTACTTGTACCG
Source organism: Triturus cristatus (assembly GCF_964204655.1). NCBI lineage: Eukaryota > Metazoa > Chordata > Amphibia > Caudata > Salamandridae > Triturus > Triturus cristatus. The sequence goes on from NC_140594.1 coordinate 606,938,224, forward strand.
TACCGTGCGCGCACCGTAAGCTTACGGTGCGCACATGGTAAAAATCCCTTAAAAAAAAAAAACAATGTTTAAAGGATTGTAGAATATATTAACTATGCTGTTCAACTATATCTAAACATTTTTTTAAAAAAGGTGAGCCATTCCATATTGCAGGATACAGTAAATCTATTATTATATACATAGGTAGCATATTGTTAAAAAAACAAATCTCAAAAAAAATAATAAATTAAAAAATTTGCATTTAAAAAACCTTGCAAATTCACTGAAAAAACCATAGGTTTCACACACGTTATAGTTAGGAATTAGCATTTAAAAAACCTTTGAAATTCACTGAAAAAACCATAGGTTTCACACACGTTATAGTTAGGAAGTAGCATTTAAAAAACCTTGCAAATTCACTGAAAAAAGCATAGGTTTCACACATGTTATAGTTAGCTGGACATTTCGCTCGTAAAAAACCAATGAAATTCCCACGTTATAGTTAGTTCAGCTATCTATAACTCGCGTGCCCGCAATCCACTGCTGATGACGTCATATATTACATCACTCATGACATGGTCAGTGACATCACTCATGACATCACTGATGACAACTCAAATGACATCACTGATGACATCACTGATGACGTCATCCATGTGATATAATACCACATTTTCTCACACCCTAACATAACCTTTCAAACACCGACTGAAAATTTCAGAGTTACATTCTCAAAACCATTCGTAATCAAATACCAATAACTAGATACTCACTTATTAACTCTTAGGTCTACATGCAACTCCACTCATTCACCTGTACAGTCACTCATACTTACAGTCACTCCATACAAGACTATCATATGTATTTAGATACCTATATAGACACTCACACACCGCCAATCATCCATTGAGGTACTAACACACCTACTCAGTCGTGCAAGTAATTAAACACAGTCCAATTTACTCACCTATACAGTTAAACACACTCAAGTTCACTTACTTTTAAAAATAGTACCACATTCTTACGCTCTTATACAATAATTGATACAAGCACACACGCATCCATACAGCCAATCTCACAATCACACACTCTCACATATACCCACTTACATACTCTTACACGCATATATACTGCCTTTCACATATGTAGTTACTCACAAATGTACCACTGAGATATACATTCAATCCCTAACACACCCATACATACACTCACTCAATCATACAGTCCATCACAGATGCACTCTTAAAACCATGCTCCCATAGAATCACCCACTGAATTACACGGGCTGGTGTCATTGTGTAATTGTTGGTAATTCCACGTCAAAGTAGCATTTATAGTCTATATTACAAAAGGTACTAAGGGCATGATTTACTACAATGCTCTGGTGTAATTAAAATGACTCCCGGGTCTAATAAAAATGATGTTGAAAGTGAAAAATGTAGTTGAATTGTTATTGAGAGTCACAATTGTCTTTTTAAGTCTTAATGGGCCCTATTCATCAACAGCAAGTATAAAATCTGCACCTTAAGATTTGCTTTTACGTCCGGGTGCAGATTTACGACTTTTTGATATTTACCAAGGGGCAGATTTACAAGCCCCTTGCGCCACTTTTGCGTCACTTTTAACATGGGAAAAGTGACGCAAAAGTGGCGCAAGGGGCTTGTAAATCTGCCCCCAAGTCCTTAAAGAATCTTCATGGCAAACTGTGTCCGGCACAGATTCATTCGGCAATCAAATGGTGAAGCTCTTCAAACAGAGGGGATGGATTACCGTTTGTAAATGCACATTTAAAAAATATATATATTTGCTGGGAAAATATGTTTCCCTGTGGAGAGACCCCTTTCTGTGCACCTCAACAAACCTGGGGGTGATCACAATCAGCAACTGATAAATACAAAAGTGGTAAAATGTAAGAAGTGTTATGTTCTTTTTTTGTTTCTTATACAGCACAGAAAACTCATGAACTTACTGTCAGCAGTAGACATACAGGCGATTCACAAAAGTCAAAATGTGCACTTATAAAGTTCAGACTTTTTTGGAAATTCTAAAATTATTCCAGATGTCGTCCTTGGAAGCTGTAACAGTCACAGCTTTATAGGAGTAGAAAAAGACACATGTTTACACATCTGTAAAGGCAACAGGCATACATTTAGTCATGTGAAAAACATGAAATATGCAAATTGATTTGCACATAGAAACTGTTTATTTTGCTGTTCTAACATGCAAAATAGTTTTACCATGTAGAAACCCACTTTCCTACTTCCTCGCAATTTTGAGGGTGCCTCCCCATTCAGATCCTTGATAAGGACTTACCCTCTGATTAACAGGAGAAATATCCAGCTGTATCCAGGGAGGGAATGTGCTGAAAAATGTTTGTGGTTCCCACACATTTGCAAGTTTGTGGGTTTTTACCTACTTCAGCAGGCATCATTCTTCTGGAACGCACACAGCCCGCCTCTATAAAATTACATCTAACAAGGCAGCGTACAGGTGTAATTTCATGTATGTGGGGACCAATATGAGTTTAGATTCCTGTTTTCTAAAGGGGATACATGAGCTTACACATGTAAGAGAAAGTTTTAGTAAATGCAAGTTAAATTTGGGTAAACAAATCCCTTTTATGAGTTGACCCAAAAGACGCTTGTCCTGGTGATTGATAAGAATTTCCTAAATTTAAAGAAATTGTTAAAGGCTTAAATATACACCAGTAGGAAATTCCCTAATTGTTTCCAAGAGCACCTCGAGATAGGGCCAGTTATTTGGATTTTTACCAATTTATACCATATATTGCAAAGGAAGTAAGGGCCTGATTTAAAGTAAAGCGGTAATTACTCTGTCCATCAGGGTGGGGGAGAACATTACATCCACCACTCTCATGGACAGAGGAGTCCCATAATTGTTTTTGAAAGCTCTTTTTATTGGGTTTTAACACATGACATACTGATTCCATATCCACAAGGTGCTATAGAATAGATTATTTTGCAGATGACAGCTCTCCATGAGACAATAGGAGCACATCACAATGTACAACCACAATCGGTAAACAGTTTCATAGAGGACGCTCGTCCAAAGGGTAAATTAGCGCATACAACAATGCTCTCCACAGGTCAATATTATCCTGTGCCTTGTCGTCTGTTTTGGCTAGTGTCATTCTGATTGTCTCCGCCGTTGTCCTTTCTGTCACAAACTGTATCCAGCTACGCATCTCTGGGAGTTTTGGGCTCAGCCAATGAATTGCCACGCGGCGCTTTACCAGAAGGACCGTGAGCTGAAGAAATCTTGTTTTGATTTTACATTTGCTTGTAATGACATCAATTCCAAGTAATAGTAACTAGCCTCCTGAGCACCACACTTGGGGCAGTGACTTGAGGCATCCGGGTTTAAGCGATGTAGCATTGCACTTGTTAGGTATGTGCGGAGAACAAAATTGAAGCGGTGTACATGAACCCAAGCATTGCTTGAGACCTCTTTCATTAGTGTTAATGCCTGTTTCCATTGTGTATCTGAAAAAGTTCGGTCACAGTCTGCCTCCCATCTTGCCTGCGCATGTAATGGGAATTTGGGCGTTCTCTTCCTAATTGGCGCACACAGCAGCATTAGGGTTTGGCGCCCGCCCAATAGGCCCAGAGTAGCAGATCGCAAGGACTCCCATATTTAGAGATCACCCCTGACTCAGGTGATCTCTGTACCTTCAGACAAATTGCTTGTCATTCGTCGGTTTTGACGGCCATCCACCAATGTTTTGTTTTTCAATGGGAGTTTGCTTCTGAAAAACAAATAACTAATGACTCCCAGACCCAGGAAGTTTATTTCCTTGAGTGTGGGGGTCATTATGTGTACTTTTTCTGTTCACCAACACTAGTTTTTTTTTTTTGTTGCAGTTTTATATAGCGCAAACTTGACCCGAATCCAATCAGGTATCAGAGCGCTTTACATAGCACCAGTTACCTTAAACAAGGACACACATTCATTTTTTGTTAAGCACGGGGAGATTAAGTGATTTGTCAAGAATCACAGGATGTTCAGCGTCATTACCGAGACTCGAACCAACTTTCCCAGGTCCGAGGTCGTGCGCCCTTGCATTAGGCCAACTCCTCTCCCAGGTTTGCCCCGGTGGTGATGGGCAGAAAAAAAAGACATTATGCCTTCAGCCCTAAATAGGGTTGATGATGTGATGCCCTTACTCCAATAGCCAGCACTCCAATAGGCCATGGGCGTAAGTTTTCCATTGAAGGAGCCAACAGGGCACAGCCAGCGGAATATTGATGATCTGCCTATCTCCAGGTAGGACAAGGTGAACGAGAGTTTGGTGGGCAGGTAGTCCATTATATTTGTGACAGAGCACCCTGTAAGTCAAACTTCAAAATTAATTGCGAATAGAAATTTACAGGTGGAAGAGGTTGGCTATTGGTGATGCAGCAAAACCCATCGACATTGATGTAGTGAAAGCCTAAAAGCGTCTAATACACGCACCAAATTATGGATTATAAGAGAGAAAATGCTGGCAAGCAAAACTGTATAAGAATGGAAAAAAATTATCAGTAAGCAATTGGACCAATTAACTAACAAAGTAGGACTCACTAAAAAGTATAATAAGTGAGGACAAACTCTTAGCTGTCATCTGGAAACATTATCTAGATATCTCTGATTGAACTGATTATTGTAAATGGACTGTCACATTAAGATTCCAGTAAATTAGCTGCTAATTATTGTAGATTTCTGCTTTTTATTCCCAAAATTTGCTTTGTCCTGGACTCTTGCAACATGTTTCTTTTCTGCAAATCCTAATTGTAAGAGCTGCTGCCGATACTTACTTTATTTGAGGCCAAGCATGCTTTGCACGTTTGTATCAACAACGACGAGATATTTACCTTAATATGTAGGACTTTTAGGTGTTGTACCCTTGTTCTGGTTTCAATCTATGCTTTGAATCTTATGAATTCCTTTCTGATCTGTGTGTCTCGACAAAAATTGGAAAAATATTCAATAATCAAGAAGCAAAGCCTACAGTTCCAGATTTATGCAGACAACATTCAAATCTGCCTTAAATTTGGGACAAACTGAGTAGTTGTTAGAACACCTCTGAATGCCTGAACCGCGTTCACCATGCTCGGGATAAGGCTGATTGTTCCTCTACAAAGCCAAAGAAGAATTGTTAAAGCCTGGTAAAAACATTAACAACACACTCATTTTTATCTGGCCTATTGTGTTAAAGGAAACCTCTTGCCCAGTGAAAAAGCTCAGAGATCTGGTATATTGAGCACACCCTCAACAAACATTCCTAAGGCATAAACCATGAAATGACTATACTGACAAGGTTCCTCTTGTTATTGAATTCAGTCACTTTGTTGTGATCTGTAATCTTTTGTAGTCAACATGTTTAGGTCTCGCCCAAGACAGCACATGCACTGTCTCATGTAAGACCTTTTGTTATTTTGCAGTCGCTTTAGAGGCCACCAATTTTCTTTCTTCTAATTCATTAGCAAATGTGGGCTTCACATCCTTTTCTTGGGGCTGTTAGCCCCTTAGAGCATGGACCTATTACTTGTACCCTTTCACGGCTTCGTTTTCAGGCACTACTTTTTTTCTTTTTGTTTAAGCATTCTACGAAAGTGCATGTGTTTTCCTACTGTCTCCCTTGTGTACATCTCCCCTTTTGCCCTGGTCACTTAATTTGTGCTTCCACCTGCCCTCTTGTCCCTATCCCACACTGCATTGCTTTTTTGCTCATATGTTTCCCCCATCTCCATGTTGCTCGCTCTCTCCTTAGTTTGCTCCCCCATTTCCCTCTCGCTCTCTCCATTTGCTCCTCTTCCCACCACCATCACCCCCTCCTGTCGGTTCTCCGATCCCTGTTGCTTCCAACCCCCAGGTTTGCTACTCTCATTGCTTCCCCCTCCTCTGCATATTTCTTTGCGTACCCCCTCCTCTTTATTCCCCTCCTCTGTGTTGCTAGTTTCCACCACCCATGGTATTGCCCACCCCAACCGGTCCTTTTTGCTTACTTTTTCCTCATGTTGTTTCCCCTAGCCATAACACTATTTTTGCTTACCAATCCAATGCGGGTCAGCAAACAGAAAATAAATATGTGCTTAATATTGTAGGAGCGTATTCTTGGTATGCGTACCAATAATATGTCTTTTTCTTTTTTTTTTAACTAGAACACATTGGTAAAGCCTATCAGTACCATAGTCAAGACCAAGCAACTTTGTAAATGCTTGTTTTAATATTGTGTTATGAGGACTATCCAAAGTTCAAATTCAGAAGCTGCAAAGGCATCAAAACAAGACAGAAAATATGTGCCTGAACCTAAAGCAAACATGAGTACATATATCTGGCCTTAAAGTTCCTGTCTTGCCTGGTCATTGAGTAATTAAAAATATTAAGAATGTTAGTTTCCAAAAGCATTCAGGGGTAAAGGCGAGAAATAATCACAGAAATGTACCCCTTGCTAATAAAGAAGAGACATTGCCAGTAATTTGAGAATTTGTAAGGGAAAGATCAGGGGTAGAGAGAATTTCCATATAAAGTCCGACAATAAGCTGGTTAATTTCAGTCTGAACCTCTTCCAGCTGTAATGGCCACACTTTTTACACTTCCAACTAAAACTGGAATGGCACCACTTTCAGATTCCAGTCTAAATAAAATACTTAAAACATAATATTGAGTAAGTACTCCGCCTTCTTTAGTATCCACTTTATATTTTCTTCCTTCCATTCCAGACTCTGGGGCAAAGTGTCATTAAAGATACCAATTTGTTTGAAATCTTCCTCCCTCTGTAATTTACATCTATAGCAACCAGGAATATGGGTTACATAATTTAACTGAAGTAATAAGCCGAAACGTAAGAGAAGCAGGTGGAGGGAAAATCTGGGATAGGTACACAAAACAGATAACCAGCCACGCCCACGTTTTAGTTATTGTATATTGTGAATCAGATTTAAAGGATTTTAAAAAGCTGATATATCTGCCTAATTATCAAAATGTTGACCATGTTGTACACATAAACATTCAAATATCTGCCTAGCATTTAGTACAGCAGGAGTTTTACTAATGCACAGGACCTTAAACATTCAACTGCTTCAGACTTGGCCTCTGGTTAGCCAGAGGCTTTAAAATGCTATTCCCAGAGATTCGACCAGTTCCACTCTCAATAGTTCAAAACATTTTCATGGTCCAACTGTTTAGGTGGGGACACCAGGTAGATCTCCTTAGCTCCAAAAGGGAAAAAAGCTGCTCATGCCCTTTTCTGAAAAAATTAGAATTGACAGGTGTCACTCTCTCCTCTTGTAATGAGTAATGCTCTATTAAATAGGAAGTGCTGGAATTCAGACAAAACATGTTAGAGGACATCTTATTGGTGGGGGGTATCATGGGTGATGCCTATCTCTTGTTACCAGAGACAGATAACACTTATCATATTTGGTATTTTAGAACAAAATGTTATTTATTAAGCATTATTCTTCAGCAAATCATATGTATCAGAATAATGATGCTTATACAAATGACAGAAGCCATAACTAAAGATAGGCCAAACTCTAAAAATGCTTGATATTTAATCACTCGTCGTTTGTCTATTAGCTTAAATCCTATCTAATTAGCATAGCCATTCTAGAGATTATATTTACCTAGCAAAGATTTCTGAAGCAAAGCCATGTTAATAGTAAAGTATACCTTATGATGTTGTTGTGCCTGCATTTGTAAATCGATCTCTTAGTCTGCAATCCTCAGTAATCAGTCCATGCATGTCACCCCTCCCAAATTTTAACATCCTTTTATCTCCAATAAGTCCATATGGAGAGGGGAGTGGGCACTGCTGAGCAGCTCATAGTTTCTGTTCCAGAACACTGACAAAATCCCATTTGTAGAAATGTGCAAAGGTTGGCAAATGTAACTATTCCTGCTTCCTTCCAAGCTAGATATGTACAAGGCATGATGGTCTTGTAGCCATAACTAACCATTTGCCATTATATATATATGTCCTTCTCCTTATACAGGTCATCCACTCCTGTGACTTCAGCCTGATGTACCATGCAAATGACACTCACATTCTGGTTAAACTTTATGACCAATTTATTTCAGTCAGGGAAACATTACAAAAATGTATTCTCAACATCGTGTCCTGGATAAATAAAAGGTCCCTGAAACTCACTGCTAATAAAAACCAAGATCATTATTATCAGTGGCAATAACAGCCTCTGCCAGACTAATCACAGGCTCCAGAAAGCAATATCATATTACACCTGACCTAATTCAACTTAACTTGCTTCTCATTGAAGCAAGGATCTGCTTCAAGAAAACTTGTCTGACACTTAAAGCTATACACCTCAACAGCCCCGTTATTTGGCAAAGAAACTCAAGCTCTCTGGTTCCAGTCGAAACTTAAGAAAGTCCAATACTTTACTCCTGACACCACCTAAATTCACAAAAAAGAATTTACAATTGCACCTTCTCAGGGCTGGCTCTAAGAATCTGGAATGCCCTACCGACGGAAATTAGAGCCAACCCCTCAACTGCTTCATTCAAGAAACAGCTCAAATGTCTACTTTTGGGAGAACTTCAGCTGCAATAGCTTCTATGTCATGTGATATTCACTTCCCTCTAGTGCTTGCCAATCATTCTTACTCTGTGTATTGAAATGTATGCCTGACATTCATTTTCTCTTTATGTTTTGAAATATGTACTTGACAATCATTTTTCACTTTGGATTTGAATTGTATTGTGTCGTTCTTCTTATGTTGCCTTTTTGTATTATACGTTTACTGTTTCTTCACGTCAACGTTAATTTTCCTCTTTGTACTGATCCAGCGCGAGGCCGTAGGAAAAAGGGGAAAATAAGTATATGTACACAGCTCTCCTCCCTGCATCGCAGACCCGACTTCACACTAGCTCATTCACACACGCAGTCATTGGTGGGGCCCATAACACCAACACTCACACATCTCCCCTCACGAGTCTGCACACAGGAGGGATAATGATTTCACACCGGACATGTGGGGGGCGTACCTTATTACCTATAGGGAAGAAAAGTTATTTTACAAAATATACATTTCACCACCTATAGATTCCTAATCCCAAACACCAAGGCACTCCACCCACTTGGTCGACGGACCAATTAGTTGGATTGGTTGATGGTGATTTAGAACCAGCTAAAACACATTTTAAGACTCAGAATCCTTTATTCGATTCATCGAAAAACCACAAACTTGTAATTTCTGTTAATCAAATATTTGTTTATCTAAATATTGTTGGCAATTAATTTCGACCTTTTATGATTAATCAAAGTTTAGAAATTTAGTCATGTAATACAGATCGCAGGACATTTATATTTACCTATTCTTGCTATCTGGATTTTTCTTTAATTCATTTGGCTCTGCATAACAGAATTTAGCCGTTAATTGTCCAAATAAAGCAGGCCAAAGCTCAAAAGTCTTTAATAGTAGAAAACTTTTTCCCAATCTTTTCCCAAATACCTTCAACCTCCAGTGGAACAATCTCCTCATGCAAATCAGTTATATTCTTTATGTGCGTCTTTAAATCTTGACTTTCATCAGGAATGTAAGTACAACAATGTTGAACTTTCGGCATTCCACAGACTCCACCCTCTTTTGCCAAAATGTTATCAAGGGCAAGTCGATTTTGCATTACCATAGCTCTCATGGCAACCATTTCAGTATTTACCAATAAAAATCCTCCAACAGGGCTTGTTGACAAGCGATCCACTACTATTGATAGTTTTCTAATTTTATGTGCATTCAGAGATATTCCAACTGCTGGTATCAATGCTCCAAAAATGTCTCCTACAATTTCTGACCAAGATTCTCTTCTCCTACGTGTTAGTTGTCCACCTATCTCATGTGCACCATCTTTTCCTCTTCCCACATGAAATATCTTTGGGAAAACCAGGCCTAGATAACATGTGCCATACCAATGGTCAGGTAATCGATAATAAGCTTTTTTCCCGCAGATAAAATATAATCCAGGAAAAAACGGATCATTTCCTCCTTTAAATCCCCTATAAGTATCATGGCAATCACTTGTGCCTACAAAATAGTAATCATATGCAGTCTGATTTCTTCTAATTCACAACTTCCCTTTCTGAGGCCAATCTAGAGCCATTGTTGGACTAGCTTCTCCTTTCAAATGTTTTTCTCTTTCAACATCCCAAACTGTCTTTTCTTCTTTTCCCTCAGGTACCTTCTTTTGCATTTTTAATCTCCTTTCTTCTACCATATCTAAGAAAGTCTTCTCCTCTCTTTTCAGACTACAAATTAGATTATTTCTAAATATTGACTATAATGTTAATTCTCTAGTTTCTAAGAAAAATTCACCTAACACTTTAGCAGGTTTTACTTTATTCAGTTTGTTGACTACAGGTACTTGTGAAAATATGTTATCTACATTTGAAAAATACTATTCTAATCTTCCTATTTTGTAAAACAAACTTGCTAATACACTACATGTTATTCCATATGTCACTGGGAGGTGATGGTATGTCACTCCCTCAGACACTGAGACACTCAGTGACTGATGCAGGCAACTGCATGCAGACATAACAATCCTTCACATCCATCGTCTTCACATATTCGTATAATAATTCTGAAAAAACATTGTTAGATAAGTCAGTTATGGACCTATCTTTATGTAAATAAAATCTTTTGAATCTTTTCTACATTAGTCTTATTCTCACTATGACCTTCTATTGTTTCTAATGTAACCTTAAATGAGGCCATTAAAGCTAACGCACTCCACAGAAGCATTAGTAATCCTGTACAACAACAACACATTTTGCACCATCTTCTAAGGAACACACATTTAGATTTTCTACTTTCTGTGTTTGCCATTTCGGAAAATAATCAGTGTCTTTTGACTTAGCCTCTTCTGCTTCACTAGTTTTGTCTAACCCAAGGCTCTAAGCACCTACTTGGTTCTTTTTCAGTTTTATGTCTTTTTCGGTAAATTACAAGTTTCTCCTTTCAGAGCACTTTTGATTCTTCAGTTTGGCATTTGATCGTCTTTTACTTTCCTTTCACAATCTTGATTCAGAACTTCCTGAACATCCGTATCTTCCCCGACGTCAGACAAGATAACTCTCAGGATTACCAATTCTTCGTCTTCCACAACCACTTCTGGTATAGTCACCTCTAGATCTCCTTGGCTGTCTGCCTCTTCTCGTACTTCAGGAAGTGCCACATACGACCCTTCTGGTGACGTATAGATCTGGTTAGGTTTTCTCGTTAGCTGGCTTTCTTCTGATGATGTCGGTTCAACGTCTTTTGATTTCTCTTGGCTAGACACCTCATTCACTTGTTCAGCTCTAGGTGAATTTACTTGTGTCAATCTGTATCTAAATCTCTTTATCTTGTTCGGCCAAATTTCATCCTTTGCTGGCCTATTTAACTCACTTCCCTTTTCATTTCTCTCAGTTCTCCATGTTCTTTTCCTCAGGACTCAACCTTCTGGTATTTCTTCGTCACTATCCTCCGATTCTGTTCCAACTTGACTCTTACTTTCAGTAATTCTTCTTTCCACCACTTTCTTTTTCTTACCTACTTCTGTCCCTCCTCGTGGTTCTTCCACACAATCTTCCTGCTGACTAACTGTCCCTTCTTCTACTTGGATGTATGGTTTCCCTACATCTCCTCGGGGGTCTTCGGCGACAATCTTTCCCTCACTCTCTGTATCTGGTACCTTACCATCTATTTCTGTTACTTCAGGTGGAATTTCTCTTGATTTTTCATTCGGGACTTCTTTATCATGAATCTCTTTGATACTCTCTTCAGTGTTTCTTTTGCACTCTTATGTTCTTGTACTGGTTCAGTGCCTGATTCTGAGCTGGTGTCAGAAATGTGCAATTTTCTTCTTAATGGAAGATTCTCTGGTGCAATAGCTAGACTTGGTTCTGACTCCCCCCTTTCAGGAGTTGGTCTTGTTCTTATTTCTTCAGTATCTGATTCAGAACTTATATCTGATTCTTCAAAGTATTCTCCTTCCTTGTTATCCACTGGATTTGGAATTCGCAAGGTGTGACTAGCATGAATCCAGTTTTTCACTCCTGCACATTTTACAGCTGTCGTCGTGGTCAGGGTCACCTGACGTGGTTTACCCCACCGTGGGACCAAACAGTTTCATCTTCTATACACTTTTATTCTCACCCAGTCACCTGGGCTCAGATCATGAGCTGGCTTCTTTTCAAGAGTGGTGGCATCTGATCCAACCTGATGAAACACAGAATGAACGGAATCAGCCAACCCCTTGCAATAATCCAACACCAAGTCATCAGATGTAGGCAATAACTTGTTGATTGGTATGAAAACATGTCGCATTGCTCTTCCCATCACTATTTCGTGAGGACTCAATCCTGTATTCCTATCTGGAAAAGATCTTATAGTCATGAGTACCAGAGGCAAGACATCAGGCCATTTCAAACCTGTGGCTAAACACATTTTCCCTAGTCTGTTTTTAATGGTGCCATTTACCTGTTCCACCACACCAGAAGCCTCTGGGCGATAGGCACAATGTAGTTTCTGTTGTACATTCAATGCTTCACAAATTAATTTCATGATTTCATTATGGAAATGTTTTCCTCTATCTGACTCGATCGTGACTGGAAAACCAAACCTAGGAATGAACTCTCTCAATAATAGCTTGGCTACTGTAATTCCATCACTCCTTCTTGTTGGGTAGGCTTCCACCCATCGAGAGAACAGACAAAGCCATCACTAGAACGTACCTCAACCTGATGCAGGGGGGCATTTCAATGAAGTCAATCTGCATTCTTGTGAAAGACCCTCCTTCTCCTCCTATAGTTCCCAGACTTACCACTGTTTTTCTTCCAGGATTGAATTGCTGACATATAAGGCATCTTTGACAAAAGCTTTCTGCTACAAGTCAAAATTTTGCATTATACCATGTTGGTTTGAAAAGTCTGATCATAGCATCTCTTCCTACATGTGCTTGTCCATGATACATCTGTACCATGGTAGAAACCATGCTATCAGGCATAACTGGTCTTCCATCCCGATAAACCCACACATGATCTGTTTCCCGTGGTGCACATCCTGCTTTTACCCACTGTCTCATTTCCTTATTTCCTGCTTCTTCCTGCAACTGCCTCACTTCTTCCCATGTATTCACAGTGTTAATAAACAACAAGGGACATGAATTCATTTCTTTTTCTCTTCCTCGATTGACTGAGTTCTGATTACGTGCACAATACTGAGCCATGTCGTTGGCAAACCGGTTGCCAGCTGAAATATAGTCAGCGGACTTGGCATGTGCAGCACATTTCACCACTGCTAACTGCTTGGGCAGCTGTATCGCCTCAAGCAATTTTCCAACCACTTCAGCATTCCTTATAGGAGTGCCACTCAATGTCAGAAACCCTCTTTGGGACTAAATTTGCCCAAAGTCATGTATTACACCAAAGCCGTATTGACTATCGGTTATCACAGTCACTCTCACATTCTTTCCCAACTTGCATGCTCTTGTTAATGCAAAAAGTTCAGCAACCTGGGCTGATTTGACTCCTTTCAGACAAGAGGCTTCCAGTACAGCTGCTACCGTACATACTGCATATGCTGCACTCAGAATTCCCTCATCCGTTTTCAAGCATAATCCATCCATGAACATCACATAGTCACTTTCTGTCAAAGGTACATCTTTTATATCAGGACGTGGTTTGGTACAGAAGTCAAGCACTTCCAAACAGTCATGCTCCACATCATCTCTGACTTCCACATTCTCAGCATCAGGTAGCAATGTTGAAGGATTCACATTCAGACATCTCTCAAGGCTCACATTTGTCTCACCTAAAATGACTTTCTCGTATTTAGTTAGACGACTATGCGTCATGAACTGAGTGCGGCTCCTTGTTAAAAGGATTGCCACATCATGAGGTACAAACACTCTCACAGGATATCCCATCCCTATTCCTTCCCTCTGTTCCAGACTCTTACAAGTAGCTGCTACAGCTTTCAAACAACCAGGCAATGCTACAGCTACAGGGTCTAATATAGCTGAGAAATATGCAATTGGTCTCCTCAATTTTCCGTGTTTCTGTATTAACACAGAAAGGGCACATCCATTTCTATCACTGGAATAGAGCTCAAATTCTTTTTCATAGTCAGGCATGCCAAGAGCTGGTGCTTCACACAACCCATCTCTCAATTGTTTAAAAGCTTTCAACTCTTCTTTATTTAATTCAATGGTATCTTTTACATCACTTCTTGTCAAGCATACCAAAGGCTTTGCAATCAGGAAAAAGTTACTAATTCACTGACGAAAATATCCAACCATTCCAAGAAACATTCTCACTTCTCTTTGAGTCATTGGGGCTCTCATTCCTTTTATTATCTGCAGTTACTTTTCTTAATCCTTTTTCAATTTTGTGGCCTAAATATTGTACTTCTTTCTGACAAAATTGCAATTTTGACGGGGATACTTTAAGTCCTCCATCTGCCAAATGATTCAACAATGCAATGGTATCCACTACACAAGCTTCTCGAGTTCTCGATGCCACAAGAAGGTCATCGATATATTGGACCAGTACCGAACTTTCAGGCATTTTTAAATCTTCTAAACACTTTTTCAAAATCTGATTAAATTTTGAGGGGCTCTCTGTATACCCTTGTGGGATTCGGCACCATGCCAAAATACGTTTGCCAAACCGGAATGCAAAAATCTGTTGGCTGTCAGGGTGCAATGGAATGGAAAAGAAAGCATGACACAAATCAATCACTGTGTACCATTCTGCATCGTGAGGAATCTGATACAAAATCACAGATGGATTTGGTACAATGGGACAACATGATACAACGATTTTATTTATTTTTCTCAGGTCTTGTACTATTCTAAAAGTTCTGTTAGACTTTTTCAGACCCATAATTGGTGAATTACATGGACTGCTCATTATTTCCCTCAAAATACCTTGTTCAATCATTCTCTCTATTATAGGAGTGACTCCTGCAATTATCTCGGGTGTCAATTTGTACTGTGGAATATTTGGGTAACTTACTCCTTCCTTTACAGCAACTTTTACGGGATCTACATTTTTCATTAATCCCACATCTTCTCCTGTGAAATCCCATACCTCGGTCTTTACTGTCTTTTTCAATTCTTGAGGCAATTCCTCGGGGTCAAATACAGAAAATGCCTCGGTAATCTCAGGTTCCATATTAGCTATAGTCATTTTATACAGTACGTCCTCATCAGGAGTCTCAAAAGCTATACCATCCGGAGTACGGAATATTGTGCAGTTCATTTTGCACAGCAAATCTCTCCCTAACAAATTTACAGGGCTTGAATCGCACTCGATAAAACGGTGCATTTCAGAAAATTTCCCTATGTTAACTTCAACTGGTTCAGTGAGATACGTTTTTATCTGTCTGCTGGATACTCCAACTACTTGGATCGTTTCATCTAAGAGAGAAAGATTTTTGACATCAGCTGACCTAACAGTTGCATGAGTAGCACCAGTATCTACTAGAAAAGTAATGTTTTCGTCATTTACCTTTCCATCCACAAATGGGCCTGTCTGGTCTACTTCTAGAGTTGTGCCAAGTACGCACTCTTCTTCCTCCCCTCGGCACCGTCAATAGCTTTCTTCTGACTCACTCTCATCGCATTGTAGCCAATACTGCGAAACAGCACTAGCACGCGGCAGCTTAGTTACCTGTTCTTCGTTGTAGAATTCTGTCTCATTACTGTATTTCTGAGGATTTACGCTCTGTGGAAAAGGCAGTTTTGGCGCCTGACTCTGTTGGGCAACAACCTGCTGCTGTCGCTGTGGTTGACAACTCACCTCATTCTGCACCTGTGGATTCAATGATGCATTATCACCATTAGCACTTGGGGGAAATTTACACTCGGTTCTCCAATGCCCTATTCTTCCGCAATTATGACATGGCATTTTCTTTTTGGCTTCATCTAAACTAATCTGTCCTTTCCCTTTCCCAATGTTAGGTTTTTGTCTCCTGCCCGTACCATTTGCCTGTTCAATCAATTGAGCTTCCTGTCTATCTGCCACTTTTACTTGAGCCCACATGGCTTTTTCTTTTAACTTACGCTGCTTTGCTTCAATCTCATCACTAAAATATTTTGCATGTCTCAGTACTTCATCTATCTTTTTATTTTGCCAATCTACTGTATGCTGTTTAATCATTTCACTTACTTCAGGTCGCAACCCATACACAAATCGATATACAAAATGACTCAAATCCTTCTCACTCAAATTTTCATTACCACTGTATTGCTTAAAAGCAAGTATCAACCTCTCGTAGTATGAGTGTACAAACTCTTTCACTTCTTGATGAGTTCTATAAATTTTAACCCAATCAGTTTCTTTAGCAGGCACTTTATTTTTCAGAAAGGTAACTACTTGTTCATATTTTCTCATTACTTCTGGATCAGGGGCACCTGTTTTTGGATCTCTAGGGTATTCTTGAGTAGGCCAACCTATTGTAATTTTACATTCTGCCCATAGGTCTGCTGGTACAGTTATGTCAAATAAACTATTCAAATCAATCCATAGTACTTTTGATAATTTTACAAACCTGTCTACCTGCCTGTACCATTCAACCGGCTTCTCGCGCAAGCGAGGAAAGTCATTGGTGAATGATAAAATATCTTGTCTGGTCCAAGGGACATGCACATAGCCTCCACCTGGAATCTCCCTCATGGGACATTCTGTCACTACCTTTTCTTTTTCTCTTACAGGATATGCTGCAAATGTTTTGTCTGTTGCATCGTCTCGTTTCCGAAACCATCTACTTTTCCATTTGTCTACCTCACCCCATTTTCTCAATAAAATAATTAAGTCTTTAATCTGAGTTGTTCGTCCTGTAGTATTCAAATTTTCAATATCTTTTTCAGAAAAGTCTACTCTGTATGGTTTTTGTAATGACTTTACCTTTTCAAAGTCGATACCCATTTCACTTGCTACTTCTTCTAATCTTTCAGGTAAATTTCTTGCTCTCCATGGTATACTTTTGCATAGAAACATTAATTCTTCATCCTGATATGCTTTTAATTTTTCGGTTGGAATAGTTCCTACTATTAATTCTTCCAAAACTATTTTCAATTTAGACACATCTAGAGGTCGAGGCTCAGCATCTTTTTGCTGTAAACTCTTTAACCATTTGCTTAATTTATCAGAAGTAGGACCTACAGTAATCATTTCATTTCGTGTTTGTTCTAAGCTTTTTGGTGACCCTGGTACTGATTCTGTCGTCATTATTGCTCTATTTGTTAGACTTTGATTTATTGTCAAATGTTTACGAGTCCTTTGTTCAGAAATTCCTACTGCTTGTCCCCATTAATTTTCTCTTGAACCTCTTCTTTGTATTTCATTTTCTTTATTACTGTTATAAGGAATCTTCAGACAATGCTCACTATCCTTTTGTTTATCAAAAATTGACATTACAGGTCCTATTGTTACAGGAACAGTTACAGATTCCATGTTTTTAGTCAATTCCCTAATCTTTTCAGTTAACTCTAAAGTAGTTCTGGCTAATTCAGCTGAATTTTCATTTGCCATTTTGCTAGGTTGTGTATTTTCTGTTTCTCTAAAGGGATTATTTCTTCCTACCTCATGTGGTATTGATTCAAATGTTATATTCTGTGGTGATTCTTTTACTGGGGCACTTGGTGTCAATAATGTGGAATTTGGTTGATATGGGGGTGGATTTTTATAAAACATGTCCTCAAGAACATCATCCTCCGACTCATGCACACCATACTTATAACCTTCTGATCCTGTATTATTTCTCTTTTCTGTACATTTTCTACTAGTAGTCTCTTCAGCATTTCTCATAGGGAACATACCATCAGTCATATTTGCACTTCGCCATCTTCTCATTCTATCATCATGATTCTCTTGTCCACACGGTCTACCAAACATATATTTGTACCTTCCTCCACTCCGCTGTCGTTCTCTGTCATACATATCATCTTCCCATTCTGTCAATGCTTCAAACTGTGTAGGTCAAGGTCTCGGTTCTAGTTTCATCATTCTCTCTCTCAAATTCCTCAATACCGCTAAAATGAATGAACCATGTTCTGGAAATGCTAAAACTCCATCATCTTTTGTATACTTTGCCCAATTGTCTAACCAAATACATGTATGATAGTGATAGCCATATTTAGTAACCATAAAAGATGCAGGTGATTTCGGTGGAGAAAGCAACTGTCCCTCTACGGTCACAATCGGTTTGTCCTTTTTTAAATAAGTTCTTGATATTTCCGAACCAGGACTTTTTCTCTTTCTCTGGTGGATCGTAATATATCATTTTCTCTTCTTAGTATAGTTAGATTTCTTCTACGACTATTCTTGTCTTAACCAATCGTAGCGCGACTCTCACTAATGCACCAATCCAGGGCGTCTACGTCACTTTTGCAATTCTTCAATCCCAGCGCGACTCTCACTAATGCACCAATCTGGAGCGTCTATGTCACCCTGTAATTCTCCACTCCTAGCGCGGGGCACACTAACGCACCAATCCGGAGCGTCTACGTTTCTTACTGACTGACCAATCCCAGCGCGGTCTTTCTGACGTCAGCTTCTCTCGCTACTCCTGCTTCTGCTGACCCCTCCTTTACAAATTTTATCGGCAAACTTCTTATATTCACTTTTTACTCAAATTCTGTTAGTAACGACATAAATACGCCACCATTATCTGTTTCACTAATAAAAGGATAGTCTTGACTTTTCTCACAAGAATTCCGTCTTTCTCGAGAGCAGCGCGTCAATCTTCCCTACTACGGAATCATTACATCCATCGATAAAGTAGCACTTCCCTCTACCTTACCCTTCTAGCAAGCATTAACTAATTGTTTCTCTGGAAATAAGATACCTGTTGGAGACGCTCTGCTCCTGAGAAATAAAACCAGAGTTTCACAATTGAGTCGAATGCCGTTTCATTTACGCACAATCATACAGAAAAATGTAGTTCATTCACACAGAATCCTGTCTTTCCAGAGAGCAGCACCTCAATCTGCCCTACTACAGAATTATTACACTTGTTAACATAGTAGCATCTACTTTACCCTTCTATCAAGCTTAGGGAACATCTATTACCTTTCCAGTGATAAGCGTAATCAGAGTTCATGTGGACTCCTGTTACTTAAGACCAAAATTTCACAGGTGGCCTTCGCTACCCATACACCTCTTTCATACAGAAATATCCCTAACGATAACACACGACGATGTTAACAAATCGAACCCAGACAATGCGTCATGCAACTTCAATTGTCACACGTTTTCCCCGTGTACCTCCAGGACACAATAATTTCGTCTTTCCCGAGAGCAGCGCTTACCTCTGCCCTACTACGAAATCATTACAAGGCATCCGACTTTCTACATCCCAGAAGTCTTCAAAACAACATAGAACGCAACGCGACTCAACATAGAGTGTTAATACATAAACCTATACTCATCAAACATCCACAATCAATAATCAATATTAAAAAATAGGAAAATCAATAAGCAATAATCAAATCTATAAGCAATAATCACCAAACCAATGCAATAAAACCATCATACTGCTACCAGAAAAACTGATCCACTGCGAGGCCGGAGGAAAAAGGGGAAAATAAGTATATATACACAGCTATCCTCCCTGCGTCGCAGACCCGACGTCACACTAGCTCATTCACACACGCAGTCATTGGTGGGGCCCATAACACCAACACTCACATGTCTCCTCTCACGAGTCTGTACACAGGAGGGATAATGATTTTGCGCCGGACATGTGGGGGGTACCTTATTACCTATAGTGAAGAAAAGGTATTTTACAAAATATACATTTGCATTCACCACCAATAGATTCCTAATCCCAAACATCAAGGCACTCCACCCACTTGGTTGACGGACCAATTAGTTGGATTTGTTGATGGTGATTTAGAACCAGCTAAAACACATTTTAAAACTCAGAATCCTTTATTCTATTCATCGAAAAACCACAAACTTGTGTTTTCTGTTAATCAATCTAAATATTGTTTGCAATTAATTTCGTCATTTATGATTAATCAAAGTTTAGAAATTTAGTCAAGTAATACAGATCGCAGGACATTTATATTTATCTATTCTTGCTATCTGGATTTTTCTCTAATTCATTTGGCTCTGCATAACCGAATGTAGCCGTTAATTTTCCAAATAAAGCAGGCCAAAGCTCAAAGTCCAAAAGTTCTTTGCTCCGCACGTTACAGTCCCAAAGATCTCTAAAGGACCAGAAATCGTGCAAGCATCTGTCATCGCCTGTGGGGTCAAAGAGGGTGTGCAGTCATCGAAACCGCCAAATGCATAAACCCCTCCCTATTCTACTACTCTTTTATAATAAATTTCAGGATAACATGAAACATTTGTCTGCGCAGTGGGCATTGCGCTCACGAGACGGTGGCCACTTCTGAACTCGATTTCGGGCGCCATTTTTAGGTAGGTCCAAATGTCAACTTAAGCGAACCAAACACAAAAGAATAATTAATACAAAGAAATGATGATTCTAATGTTAAACCCTCACTAATCCCCTTATGTATTAGTATTTTCCTAGCATATAGCAACATTTAAAGCGATAATACTCACCTTTAAGATCGAAACAGAAACGCAAATATTACATAAGCAACATAAATCATGCGATATCCTATTACCGCATGTACTACTATTAATATGCGTACATATTTTAGTTATTAGGGTTATTTTGCCATGCAAATAGCAATTTCCCATGTGTAATTGGTGTATGCAAATGGTTGGTTTAGTTTCACACTGCACTCCGTTAGTAAAATTATAATCAGTAGGTTATAAAGTTAGTATTTTCATGCAAATAGAGGAGGTATACAAAATTTTGTTCTACCTGCTCCATCAGTACAGCACTCTGATACACATTCTGGATCTTGCTCATGCTTTATAAAACTTTTCAAATAACAGCTCATCTCCCTGGCTCTCTGATTTCTGGCCCCCACAAATAGCACTCTGCCATGTCCTACCATTTGTGTCCACAATCTTCTGGTCTACTTTGGGCAAAACGTTTATTACTGCTCGGGTTAATAAAGCTTCTTCCAATTGCTTCCTCCAAAAAAGATTACTAAGAAAAACTCTAAATTGCCTTCCCCTTTTCGCAAGCCATGTGAGGTGCAAGCTGTTATTATTGGTCTCCTGGACTACTGTTTCGCTGCCTAAACTCTTTCTTTTCCTTGATCTAGAATCTTGAACACATTAAAAATGCGGCTATCAGATTGATTTTGAATCTATCCTCTGTCCCAGTGTCTGACTCAAAGGACTTTTCATAAAATTAGCTCATCCTTCCTTCAAAGCAATTTGTCTCACTATAGTCCATCCTGTCTTTTTAGGTCTTATTCTACTAAGCTGTACCTTGTCCCACGTCATTACTACTTTTGTGCAGGAGAACCTGCTCTTTCTGTGCGTGCAGCCCATTACTGGAACAATCTCTCATTCCACTATTGTGCTTTTGAGAAGAGCCTCCCATTATGAAAAGTCTTAAATATGTGGGATTTCTCATTTTTAAACTCCTACATTTTACTGCCTAGTACATTTTACTGTATATCCTCTAGTGCCAGAAAAAACTTTTAAGGTAATTGCATGCTTTACAAATCCTCACATAGATAAATAAATAAATAAAAACTGAATTACACCACTATTAGAGTTATAATGATGCAAGGGACAGAGGGCCGGATTCACAAACGTAATCTGAGACAAAATCCTAACTTTACGACTTTCGGTATTCACAAAGGGCATTTAGGAGTAGTAAAGTTAGGATTTTGTCTCAGTTAAACTTAAATTTTACTCAAGTTAAACTTAGGACCAAAACTTAAGTTTAACTGAGACAAAATCCTAACTTTACGACTTTCGGTATTCACAAAGGGTATTTAGGAGTAGTAAAGTTAGGATTTTGTGTCAGTTAAACTTAAGTTTTGGTCTTAAGTTTAACTTAAGTAAAACTTCAGTTTAGCTGAGACAGAATGCTAACTTTACTACTCCTAAATGCTCTTGGTGAGTACCGAAAGTTGTAAAGTTAGGATTTTGTCTCAAATTACTTTTATGAATCGGGCCCCTAGTTTTTTTCCATAATACATAAGTTACGCAAAATTCAGGTCCAATTGTGTATCAACAAGAAGGCACTAACTCTGTAGAGTGTGTGTGTGTGTTTGTGTGCATCCGTATGTGAATGCATGTGTGTGTGTGTGAGACAGGTTTAGGGACTAGAAAGCTAATATAAAATGTTAACATTGTAGGTGAGATTGCCATATTAATCTGAGATATTATTTTCAGAACTCTAAGTTGATATTGGTAGTGTTAACAAAACCGAGAACTGAAACTTTTCTGCTATCTGGAAACTACAGAACTACGTACAGTGATTAGAGCTCCAAGGCCATGCTGCCTCATACAATCAGACCTGAAAGGCAATAGAACAGCCTACATTTGCCTGCCTTACATGTGCTACTGCAACAGAGGCTTCGCTAGGGATCCAGATCAAGGATATGAGAAACTTCACAGGAGTTTCCCACCCCTCTACATAGAAAATAATTTGAAAAGAAAGTATAAAGAGGTGTGAAGATTTGCGAGGGGGAGTCAAAAGGAGTGATTCCTATGGCAATATGCCGCAGTGCTGATTTCTAATGGCAGTCCCAATAGCTTTATAAGGTATGCGAAGATCCTTACAGGGCCTGGCTAGAAATATTTAGGGTGTTCTAATAACCATTCAGCCAATATAGCCATCATGAGGCTCCCAATACATGTGTAGACATTAGGTAGGGATTAGACTAATTGAATATGTAATGTAGAAATGTGTGATGAAATATGCTTAGGATTTTCCCAATGTTTATTTTGTTTTTTATTATGTCACCTTAGATTACTATAATAGTTACCATTATTCTCATACACAAGATTTATTAACAAATGGTGCATTATAAGTAACTGTATGTTGTAAAATACCAAAACTCTGTGTGAATTTTCTATTCCAAGGGGCCAGGGTGGGGATCTGTATCTATATACAACACTCCCTCTGCAGATTAAAGTTCTTCTGACAGGGTTGTCTCCCCAAAACCTCTAATCTGAATGAGCTCCTTGCCTGAATGAGGATAATTAATTGTAGAAAGGAGTAAGAGACACATATCTGTACTACTTTTCTCCAAGGAGGATAAACAACATGTTATTCCTCTTGGGGCTTAGGATAGCTACTCTGGTATTCCCTTACTTGATCCAGCATCTTTAATATATTCAAAATGTGGCTATCAGACTGATCTTTAATCTTTCTGCTGTCCCTGTGTCTGACTCAGAGGGCTTTTCATAAAACTGCTTCACCCAGCCTTCAAAGCTAATTTTCTCACTATGCATTTTCCTTCTTTTTTATGCCTTCCTCAACTAATCTGGTTCTTGTCCCACATCATCACATCATAGGATGAGGGGTTCACAACAATAATGCACATAATGCAAGGTAGCTTGAATGGGAACAGACAGTTATCAACAAACAAGACCACAGTCATGATTCATGAGTGGCTTGAATCCAAAAAGCTCTTTGGCCAATCATACACTCATTCACAAACAACTTGGCAAACTATGTAGGGCTCTCCCTTTACCCTTCACAACCTGGGGTCGCACAGATGACAAAGTCCTTGAACCCATTTATTGTTGGAGGATTTACACATCCAGCCTCCTGGAGAATGACAACACTAGTGTCCTCAACTAAGGGGCAGATTTATAAGCCCTGTGCGTCACTTTTGCGCCACCGTTGCGTCACTTTGGTGACGCGGCGGCGGCGCAAAGCCAGTGCCATGCTGCGGCAGAATTACAACGTGACGCATCTAGGGAGATGCGTCACGTTGTAAAGCTTGCGCCACATGTGGGCATAGCTTCACAGGGGGGGGGGCGTTCCGGCGCAGGAACGCCTCCGAAAAGTGGCTGAGTGAAATCTACAAGATTTCACTCAGTCACTTTTCCGGCCATGCTGCATCAAATCCCTGCGCCTGCTTGAAGCAGGCGTAAGGATTGACGCAGCATTGTACCAATAGGGCACCCCCGAGCCTTACTGGAGCTGCGTCGCGCTTGCACTTCCAGTTCCACATCAACCCCAATACCACCCTCAGAGGCACCCTCATCTACAGACCTCCAGGACCACGCACACAATTCAGCGAAGACATCGCCGACTTCATCAGCCCGCACGCCCTCCCCTCCGCTGACTACATCCTCCTGGGGGACCTCAACTTCCACCTGGAGAACAACAACGACCGCAACACCACCACCCTGCTGGACAACCTCGCCAACCTCGGACTCAAGCAACTGGTGACCACCCCCACCCACTACGCCGCACACACACTCGACCCAGTCTTCTCATCCAGCAAGAACATCGCCTTCAGCCACGCCACCGGACTCCACTGGACGGACCACAGCTGCGTCCACTTCAGCTTCAAAAGGGCCACGATCCACTACCAACAGCAACAGGTTGCACGCAGAAGCTGGAACAAGATCACAGCCGACCAGCTCGCGACTTCCCTGAGCAAGAACCCACCCACCAGCGCAACGAACCCCAGCCAAGCGGCCACCAACCTCACGAAATGGATCAGCGACTGCGCAGACGACCTCGCCCCCCTGAGGACCCCGCCTAGCAGACCCGGCAGCAAGAAAGCCCCATGGTTCACTGACGAACTCAAGAGCTCCAAGAAGGACTGCCGAGCCCTCGAGAGAACCTGGCGCAGAGGCCCAACACCGGACAACATGACTGCCCTCAAGCTCGCCACCCGAAAACACCACCAACTCATCCACGCAACCAAGAAAACTGCATTCAAGGAACGACTGGACAAAAACGCACACAACAGCAAGGAACTCTTCAACATCGTCAAAGAGCTCTCCAACCCCAACGCCGGAAACAACTACATCACCCCTTCGCAAGACCTCTGCAACTCCCTCGCCTCCTACTTCCACAACAAGATCGCGGACATACACAAGAGCTTCAGCACTCAACCGACGCACGCCACGACCGAACCACCGCCCCCCACCACCACCCTCCGCGCCTGGACCCCGATCAGCGCCGAAGATACCGTCCGCACGATGAACTCCATCCACTCCGGATCTCCGACCGACCCCTGCCCTCACCACGTCTTCAACAAGGCCGACGCTGTCATCGCACCCCACCTGCGGGACATCATCAACACCTCCTTCGACACCGCGACCTTCCCGGAGAGCTGGAAGCACGCCGAACTCAGCGCTCTACTAAAGAAGCCATCAGCCGACCCCACCGACCTCAAGAACTACCGCCCCATCTCGCTGCTCCCGTTCCCTGCAAAAGTCATCGAGAAGACCGTCAACAAGCAGCTGGCCACCTTCCTCGAGACAAACGGCTCCCTCGACCTCTCGCAGTCTGGCTTCCGAGCCAACCACAGCACCGAGACCGCCCTGATCGCAGCCACCAATGACATCCGATCACTGCTTAACAACGGAGAAACAGCGGCCCTCATCCTCCTAGACATCTCCGCGGCCTTCGACACTGTCTGCCACCGTACACTAGTGCAGCGACTCAGCAACGTCGGAATCCAGGAGAAGGCACTGGAATGGATCATCTCCTTCCTCGCCGGAAGGACACAGAGAGTCCGCCTCCCCCCGTTCAGATCTGAAGCCACCGAAGTCATCTGCGGCGTTCCTCAAGGGTCCTCGCTCAGTCCAACCCTCTTCAACGTCTACATGAGCCCCCTCGCAGACATCGCACGCCAGCACAACCTCAACATCATCTCCTACGCCGACGATACCCAGCTGATCCTCTCCCTCACCAACGACCCCGCCACCGCCAGAGCCAAGGAAGGGATGAAAGAGGTAGCCAAATGGATGAAGAACAGTCGCCTGAAACTGAACTCGGACAAGACGGAAGTCCTCATCCTGGGATCCTCACCCTCCGCCTGGGACGACTCCTGGTGGCCCCCCGCCCTAGGCAGCGCACCCCAACCAACAGACCACGCACGCAACCTGGGCTTCATCCTGGACTCCTCCCTCTCCATGACCAGACAAGTCAACGCCGTCTCCTCGTCGTGCTTCAACATCCTGCGCATGCTACGTAAGATCTTCCGGTGGATCCCCACCGAGACCAGGAAGACGGTCACCCAGGCCCTCGTCACCAGCCATCTGGACTACTGCAACTCCCTTTACGCCGGAACCACCGCCAAACTCCAGAAGAGACTCCAGCGGATCCAGAACGCCTCAGCACGACTCATCCTGGACATCCCCCGTCACAGCCACATCTCCGGACACCTGAGAGACCTGCACTGGCTCCCGGTCAACAAGAGAATCACCTTCCGTCTCCTCACCCACGCACACAAAGCCCTACACAACCAAGGCCCAGGATACCTCAACAGCCGCCTCAACTTCTACGCTCCCAAACGCCAGCTTTGATCGACCGGCCACGCCCTCGCCACCGTCCCCCGCATCCGAAGAGCCACCACAGGGGGACGGTCCTTCTCCTACCTCGCCGCCAAGACATGGAACTCCCTCCCGACCCACCTCCGCCTAACCCAGGACCACCTCGCCTTCAGGAAACAACTCAAGACCTGGCTGTTTGAGCAGTAGCAGACCCCCCTCCCCTAGCGCCTTGAGACCCTTTGGGTGAGTAGTGCGCTATATAAATGCCTTGATTGATTGATTGATCCACACTAGGAGGCTCATTACTGTCAAAATCCCATTGGCTCCTACTGTCCCATTGTATGTGGTTGTGAATTGACCACACGACAATCCCTCATCAAATTATCAAGATTGGCTAAAAAAGATTTTTTAACCATTCCACAAACCCATTTGAAGTGGAATTCTGATTGAAGCATCTCTTTCCCATTTTTATCAAGCAGAAACTCCATGTTTGTAATATCTTTAGATGCAAGCTCGCACTGAGCCAGTAGGCTAACCAGGGTATGCAATTAATTTCCCCAATTTAAGGGACACTATTTCTTTTTGCTTCTTCACACTTTTGTTAAACATGATACGTATCGAAAGACAAGACATTGCCCTTTCTTTCACATACCCAAACTGGTTAAAGTTGTCTTTTGCTCCAATTCTAAGGTTCTTGTGCATTCCACCCATTGCACATCTCTAGAGAAGGATCACTCTCTCCCCCCTTGGAAATATTCTTAGAATTTACCTTTCTCTATTTATTATGCCTTATTTGTTGACAGGAGAGTGTCAAGGTTGCTGCCTTTAAATTCACTATTACTGGTGAAACCTAAAAAAGACTTCCTTTTTCAGGGGATTTGCAATCATTTGTGCAACCCCACTTAGCAGCTGTCTCCCTCATAATTGGAATAGAGTTCACATTTTTGTTTCTCTGAGGCCTTTGTAGGCATTATATTATCCTTTAGAGTGTATTATGCTGGTAGGCCCTGTTGAGGCATGACTGGGGAATGCCTTGAGCAATCACTTCTTGTAGCCACAAGGTGGCAAAGTCAGCTCCCCTCCCCATGTGAGAAGGAGGGACTTTTCAATAGTGTTTATGACTCTTCCATCAGTCTTTCAACTTCTTTTTCTCAGCTGGGGAGAAGGGTGGTGCCTTATGCTTCTTTGCGCCATTCTAGAACAATGAAAGCTCCAACGTTTAACATCATAAATGGGAAAAGTTAACATCTATAACTAATTTTTTTAACCTTGATAATACAATTGTTACAAGGAAATAATTACATGACAACGTACCATGGGATCAGCTTAACTCTCATGACATGGTCAATTTCCATTCTGATAGAAAAAATTCCCAAGCCCCAAAATAAATGAAAATTATAACTTGTCTTCTGAATTTACATAGGAAAATATGATGATAAGATCATGTGAGAAATTCTGCAATGAGAGTCCTGGCAGTAAACTCTGTCCATAAAATGAAACTGTTTTATGTTCCCCGGATTTTTGAAGAAGTGATTTATAATCATGAGGCAGTCAATGGTAAATGATATGCATGTCATCCTACCGCTGTCCAACAATGTCCAGACCTGATGGGTTTGCCATTTGCATTGGAGGAGGCGGAAATGTGCAGAGAGTTCTGCTAATTCTTTTACCATGTGTCACTAGTGAACCATAGACTTGCCCATCCTTGTAACAGGTGCCACGTTGGTGATGCCCATGCACTCATTTTCTCCAACTCCAGCTCTGTGCATTGCCTGGTCTCTCTCTCTTATGCTACTCCAATCTCAAACTCTATCCATAAACAGCTTAGCTGCAGGATCAAAATGTGCAATACCAGTACCTTCAGAGACTTTAAGTTACCGCTTCTGGTGCTCTAATTTCAGTGTCTCTCACAATAACAATCTGCCTAGTGCACAGCCCAGGCCTTCTCAAATGTAGAGTTCAGAGGCTTCTGGAGAAGGGTCAGTAGTATCCGGGAGTTATACACTAAGCTTCTGATCACCACGGTATTCTTGTCTCACCACCTCTGCCAGGCTTCAGGAATCTAGCAAGTAGGTGGCCCTCACGTGGACACAGTGAGGTCTTGCCTTTAGTCCGACCTTGTCTGTAAACTTTCCAGCGCACTGCGCACCTGGCTCCACATTACGTTTCAGTCTGATGTCCACTCCTTTACTATCCTGGTGCATTGTGAATATGCTGTCTTTTCTGCTGCCAAGCGTTTCCTCAATCACTTACTGATGGTAATTCTCAGTTTAGCGTCTAAAGATACACTGAGTCATTCAACCTTGTGTCCTTGACTTTTTCATTCTTTCAGCTCAAAGTGACTCAAACCGGACTCCCTCTCTGCACTTGTAGTTCTCCTCTGGGCTTCCAATTATTTAATCTCTGTGAGCTTAATGTGCAGCGTTTCGCAACAGTCTTTTTCTGCCGAGGCTCCACTTGTTCCAGTTTTGTCTTGCTGCTATGATTCCAGGCTTGTTCTTTGAAAATTCCTACCTTTGTTTCCTTGTATTTCTTGTTCCCATCTCCCTGTTTTGTTACCTTGTTTTGTCTGTTTCTGGTTCTGTTCCTTTTTCTTGCTGCCTCTCTGTCCCTCATGCTATCACAGCTACCAGATCTGTCTGCACACTCCATGTCCTGCCCCTGTTGGCTAGTAAGTTCTTAATCTTGGATTCTTTTTCTATACCACGTGTACTTAGCACCAATCCAATCCAATCCAAAACAGCTTTATTCGACATTTGTCATAAAAGCAATAACAAGTACAGGAGCAGCATATATAGAAATCAAAAGGAAAAAAAAATCCCTAGAAACAACTTAATTGACATGTAAATTTAAAAAAGCAAACATTAAAATATGTACATAGGTTAAAAGCATTACAAACATTCTCACTAAAAAAGCTACTTAATGTCCAGGGGCCAGTGTCACATTAATCCTCAGTATTACATTTTCGTATGATCCAAGCCCATCCTAGGAACTTTGCCACGGCTACAACAATAACCGGTGATGTGCTAGTGCATAGAATCCTCATTGCCTCACCACTGAGCCTAGTGTCCAATTGTTTACAAATTGGTCTCAACCACATCCTCCTAGGAGAATGGTATGCGGGACATACAAAAAGCATATGGCTTAATGTTTCCTCTTGAAACTTACACAATGGGAATAAGTTAGCTTGGCTCGTGGGGACATTAGACCATCGAAAAGTAAAAGAATTCAAGGGCAAAGATCCTACCCGCAACTGGAAATACAACTTTCTGTCTAATACTTTGATGACAACGTCCCAAAAGAACTCCAACCTTGGGACAGATTTTATATTCAGAAAGTCATCAGTTAAAGAAGAGGTTTTGCAATCGGTCAATATCTTTATATTAATCATCTCCCAGTATTTTTCTTTTAAATAAGATTTTGTCGGAAAAGAAACAACCGAAGACTTTACCCATAAGTCACTCATACCCAGCGCCTCAAGGGTTTTTCTAAGGTCCTTGAACCACCCAATATCACGGGATCCAATCATGGACAAAACATCCTTAAAACCAGCGGCATACTGGGATAATGCCGGCGTAGTCCACAATCTGCGCCAATATAAAATTGGTCGTAATCTAGCTATGTCAGCAATGGCATTCTTACCCAGATCATACCTAAGAGGAACCAATGGCGTACTTTGGGGAAGTGATGTAATGCCTCGAAAAAACCTGTTCTCAGAGATAGTTAAGGAGGACAAGGCTTCGAAGCCCCACAATTCAGCCCCATATAATGATGCACTAACTGCTTTAGCACTATATACCTGGAGTACAGGCTTAATTGGTTTCGTTAATGATTTCTTAAATTCGCCGCTTATTACTCCAGTGAGCTGTCTATGCTTTAAAGCAGCCAGTTCTTTCTGTTTGGTCCACTTAAGATTATTCTGGATATTGACCCCTAGATAAGTAAAAGCCTGCACTTGTTCTAGCGATTGGTTAAACAATAAAAAGGAATTTTTAAAATGCCGGTGGGGATTAAAAGCCAAGAACTTGGTTTTCTTGACATTTACTTCAAGGCCCCGTTCGTGACAAAAATTCTCAAAAATACCTAACGCTCGCTGGAGACCGCTGGGAGACTTAGCAATTAGGAGCGTGTCATCCGCGAACATTAGAATCGGGATTTTAGCACCCGCGAGAGAAGGAGCATCTATGTTTTCAGCTAAAAGACGATCAGCAATACCATTAATATATAAAGAAAATAAAGTAGGGGCCATTGCACACCCTTGACGAACCCCCCTTTCTACCGGGAAAGCCTCCGTTATTTCGCCCTGGCCTCCCCACCTTATTCTGGCGGAATTATCCTCATGAAGCCTCTGGATTAAAGATAACAGTCCTGGAGGAAGTCCCAAATCATTCAATACCTTCCATAACTTGGGGCGGGGGACTAAATCGAAGGCTGCCCTTAGGTCGACAAAGACCGCGTAAAGACTCCCCTTACCTAAAATTACAATCTTCCAATATAAGAGGACAAAGCGAAATACCTGGTCCACTGTACTTATGTGCTCACGAAAACCCGCTTGGAATGGGGACAAAATGATGTTTGAGGCTTCCCACAAGTGGACACGATTTAAAATCAGTCTACCTACAATCTTCTGGGTAGCATCAATCAGGCTAATAGGCCTGTAATTTTCCGGGAGCGATCGGTCCCCCTTTTTGAAGACCGGAATTATCTCCGCCAATTTCCATGCACTGGGGATAGGAGCACCATGCACCAGGGCATTAGCAACCAATTGGATGTACCTCCCCCGCTTAACTTTATCATTCAGAAGGAGGTCTGCTGGAACCCCATCTGGACCAGGGGCTTTTCCTGGGGCTACACCCTTAAGGGCCAGAGTCACTTCTGCAGTACTGAATTTGGGAATTGTGGAGATCACCGTGGCAGTATCACCACTAGCTGTTGTGACCTGGTGGGAAGCATATTGGGGTTTAAAATACTCTACCCACCTCTCTGGAGTGATATTATTTTGCGGCCTCTCAGGTTGGCCACCATTACCCCACTTCACAATACCCCAAAACAATTTACTATTATTTTTAGTACTTGCTTCCAGTAGATCCAACCACTTAAGTTCGTCCCATTGGCGTTTAGCCCTAATAATACTGCTTTTATAATTATTTTTACTAACTCGGACAGCGCCTACATCGCCGTCCTTTAAAGCTTTCCCCAGTAATAACCTTGACTGTCTGCAGTCCTCATTATACCAATTAGCTTGTCTCTTGGGCTTTTTTTGGCCGGTAATCCTTTTCTTTATAAAATAAGATCTTAGGGAAGTAAAGAGGCTTGTATGGATAGTTGTTACATCCCCTACTTCCCCATTTGAAGAAAAAATCTGTTCGATTTCTTGAATAGAACTGTTAACCTCCCTTAAGATACTCTGGAGAGTATTAGGATTCTCGAGAATACAAGACCATCTCAGGCGTCGCATATCGTTAGATAGCACGACATTCGAGGCGGACAACTCACCCATCGCCCGTGCTTCAAGATCCCCCTTTCATAATTTATGGGAAATACGAAGTGGATTATGATAACTTTCGGGCATTTCGAAAACCTTCATGTCAACAAGGGCATGCCACAGGCTCTCAGCCGCAAGTATATATCAATGCGACTCCGATTTTGCCCGTTATTAAATGTATATGCACCGTCGCGATCACTAGGCATCCTACCATTCAGTGCCCTCAAACTCTTCTCCATGCAGAGAGAGTTAATCTGGATTATTGTTTCTGTCCATCTTTTTACAGGAGGCAATTCAGTAGTGGGGATTCCCCAAAATGCATCTTCATTTTCAAATTAGTCTCCAGCAGATAGTGTCAGGGGATCAAAGGTAACATTAAAGTCCCCTACTATCATCACCTGGGAACTAGTTGAATGAAAATCAAGCAGCCTCAATAACTCATCAAAAACTGGGGATCTCGCCCCACCCGAACCTCTCGCATAAATATTATAGATATCAATTGTGCCCACGGTTGCTAGCTCTAATCTAAGCAATTGTATGTCGGAGCACCCAGTAGGGATAGACTTACTGTTTAAATTTAGATCTTGTCGAAGCCATATCGTTAGCCCCCCCGATGGACGACCCTGGGCCCCTTTTTTAGCAGGAATATGATAATTTAAATATCCTACACAAAACCTAGGTTCCAGCAACCATGTCTCCTGGAATAAGCAAATATCCATGTTATTAATAAATGCAACCCATTCTTCAATGGACAATTTGGCATTTAATCCCGCTATATTCCAGGATATTAATGAACCACCCTTCGCTGATAAAAATGTATTAATAGATGTAGGGGGTTGAGGGGCAATTTCAACAGGATTTATCGGAAGAGTAAGATCCAAAATCTGCTCAGGGGCCATAATGAAAGAGCAAACATTAGGCCCTGGAGTAGTAGGTAGGACAAAGACATTGCAAGAGCCAATATAAGAGTTGACAATACTATGGCAAAGAGTCCCATCAATTAGTTCCCTTGGAGTAGGGCAACAAGAAACTATTTCTCCCAAGGCATTCGGTCAATCAACACCATCCAGAGAAGACCCAACCCCTCTGCTATAGCTACTCTGTTGATCCCACTTTACCCACCCTAAACCCTGTTGTATAGATTTCCTTAACTGGATAGGGGAGCCATTAGGGGGACATGACCTAAACTCCAAGGTGAAAAGATTCTCCACAAGTTCGATAGTATTTAACCTTAATTCAATGCAATCAGTGGGGGACAATGGGGAGGACAACCTGGTTGCTTTAATAATATCTTCTCTAATGACAGAGCGGCAACCTCTGACATGTCTAAGCCAATGGATCGCCTTGTTTTTCAACAAATCAGCATTCTCGTATCCCTGGGTATTGCACAATTTCGGAACATTACTCAAAAATATATTATTGTTTATACAACTAATATCAGAAAAAGTGGGGAGCTCTTTGTACGACTCTCTTCTTACACAAGGTCTCTGAGAGTTGTTATTAGCAACCGCACTCATAACTTCAGTCCTCTTATAATTCAAATTAGACTGCGGCATACCAACAAGGATACCCCCAGGGCGGCGTACACTTCCCCCCCTAGCCACATCACTATACAATTCCTCCTTTTTACCTTGGGAACCAGTTTTGAACATTCCCACAGGAGTGTCCTGAGAATGTATCCCCGGATAGCATACAGTCTTTCATGGGGATAGAACAAGGAGGGGGCCGGTCTAAGGAGCATTTCCCAACAGCAACAGTCAAAGTTTTAATCACTTCTTTCAGGGCACACACTTCCTCCTGGAGTGAGTAAACTCTCTGCACAAGAGTTTGAAAAGTATCTTCATGCGCTTTAACAATGTTACAGGAGGGGCTTGAGTGTGGAGATAAGGAAGAGTCAATGGGATCCACATTGTTCTCCCCCAGCTCTTATAATAATGGTGCAAATCTGTTTGAGCACAGGACCATGGGGACAGCATCTGTAGAAAACTTAGAAACCTCAACAGGGGGATCTATCACCTCACCAGACACAACACCCGCATCCGCACAACTTTGAGTCCTGGGTGCATTTTTTGACTTAATACAAAACATAGCCGGAATAGTTGGGAGCGGACTAGAATTAGTAAGCATCCGGGTGTCTGCAGGAGCTCCCATTAAGGCTCCAGCGGCTTCCTCATCCGACCCCAGTATAGTCTCACACTCCCCCACCAGCAAACTGATGCGTTCCAATGCCCCCGCGGGATCAGGAGCTTTAGCAGCCCTTTTAGCTCTCTTCCTCTTGCCGACTTTTGGTGCAGTGCTGCCCTCACAACCCCCTCCATGGCTCTCGACAAACTTACGTTTCACCATTGCAGTAGATAGTAAAACAATATATCACCGGGCAATAACCACCAGGACAAACTCCTGTGACTTAGAACACCATATAAACTCACAAAGCAACCAATAGTCAAGATCAAAGGGAGTGGCCCAGCCCAGCCTCCTTCGGCCCCCGACGGCCACAGACGGCCCGCCCTTTGCCCGGGCATAGCCCGGCGCAGTCCGCGCGCGGTCCCATGACGCGGGGGTGAGGTGGTTTAAAAAGCCTCCAGGCGCGGGTGGTGGGCGGGAGCTTCCGGCCTCTGCAGCAAGTGTGCCTGGGAGTTGTAGTCTCCCTCCAGACCATGGCCGCGAGGATGACAAGCGCGGCGGCGGGAGGGAGACACGAGCAAGACCAGGCTGCGAAGGTGAAG
Organism: Triturus cristatus; assembly: GCF_964204655.1. NCBI lineage: Eukaryota > Metazoa > Chordata > Amphibia > Caudata > Salamandridae > Triturus > Triturus cristatus. Next base: position 606,972,770 of record NC_140594.1, read on the forward strand.
GTTTGGTGCTGGGAGGCTGAGGGTCCACACACAGGGCTCCACGCTGCTACGCGGTTTGAAATGGATTGTCCCCACCAATCCTGCCCCTGTTTGTTTGTAGCATACCTTTCTTGAATTTCTGTGTTCCCACTTATGCAGACTTTAAGTTAAATCCTGTCCTGGTTCGTAGTACAAGGTCCTGCCTTTGCCTGAGCCTAATTCATCTGTTCAGTGTTTCTTGCTCTATTCTCTTTCGTCATCTCTTGTGGTTGTTTTGATATCTTGAGTACCCTTACCTAGAGTGCCAAGTGAGATTATGAGGCTTTTTGGCTCCTGCAAAGAAACTCAACCAGGTCACTTCTTCCATAATGGATGCTGGGTGTCTTCTTAGATTCCACAAGAGAAACTGCTCCTTGTCCTTCATGTTATTTTTTCCTCTCACAGAGAGATCTCTTTCAAAGGAGAATACACACTATAATTTTAGGAGTGTCTGCAGAGGTTTTGGGGATTCAAATCACAAAGGAGAGTGTTAAAAGGGTTGGGCCGGCTAACTGTAAAATAATGTATTGAGTTTGGTGCTGTTCACATTTACTCTTCCTAGAGCTGACTTATAATCAGTAAAACATGGCTGTGTCAGTGCTGATTTTTCATTAAGTGTGGTTGGCTCTGTGACCAGCTGATGCTCAGAAGACTCCCACAACTTATTTTTATTTTTTTCATTTTTTTATATTGATTTTATTGATTAATTTCAGAGACATACAAACAAAAAAGAATCAATATCAATTTTCTTTGAAGGATTTGAAAATTGTTATCAAAAGTGTGCATCAACATTTAACATCAAGAAAACAGAGGGGGAAAAAAGGGGAGGGAGGGTTGGGGGTGCTTTCCACATGAGTATTCTGCACAATCGAATATAGATGTTACTGTAGAGATACACTGTGTTATTTCTGAGGTGGACGTAGAAGAGGAGGGTAATACGTAGATTGTGAACATCACATACAATACAGTAGGGAGTGTAGGGCTCTAGTGTGTCAATTCTAAAGACGGGTGTGGAGGGGTCATGGATACAGGCTCATCTGGATTTGGTGAGTGTGGAGGAGAGCTGGCTAAGGAGGGCTGTTGTGTCCGGTGTAAATGGTGGCGATATATATGCCAGATATCTTTAGGTCATGAAGTTGGAGGTTGAAGTGTAGCGTATATGTTGATCTGTATATCACAGTAAGTCATGCTGCGGAGCCATGCATCTCCCACAAGTTTAAACTATGTATCATATCTCTATTGCATGGAGACAAGGAACTGGATTGGAAAACAAATTGACTGGCAGTATTACATGTCCTGGGTGGTGGTGGTAGGTAAGGCAATGTTTGGTGCAGATTTGTAGAGGTGGTGATGTGTGACAAGAATATTTGTGCATATTTGTTATTTACTTTTTGTAGTGATAGTGTTTTGTGCTGCTGTATTTTTGTGCTGCTTTATTTCTTTTTTAGGTAAAGCAGCTTTATTGGAAAAAGAGAATGATAACATAGCAGAAGCATTTTAGAAAAACTTGGCTAAATTGTAAAACTAAAAACAACAAAAAATCATAAAGAATTGAAGCTGTTTAAAATGTTGAATTTTAATGGGGAAAGGGCAGGAGGGGAAGAGGGGGAAATATAACTCAGGAAGACCAAGTTAACAGTAGTTAGAGCATTACCTAAAAAGGAAATATAATAATATAATGTACTATAATAAACCTGAACAAGGAGTAACAATACCAGTGCTTATGGCAGAGAAGTAGATAAATCATGGCGGCGTAACATTTTCAGAGGAAGTATGTATAGTAGATTTTTGTGTAGCATCATTTAAAAAAGAGGTTAAAGGAGACCAATATAAAGCTCTATTAGAAGATGGAGCATATAAAGAGGAGAAGGCAGTATCTAATCTATGACAGCAACAAACATTATTCCACCAGGCTATATAGGAAATATTTGAGGCACATTTCCAATTAATAGAAATCTTTTGGAAGGCAAGCACTGGCATGAGATCAAACAAGTCACTACGTGACGAGTGGACGTCTTTAGAAAGAGTACCCCAAAAAAGTATTAGAGGAGTTAGTGGGCAATTTAAACGAAATATTAGGGATAACTGAGACCAGACCTTCTCCCAAAAGGAAACCGTAGGGGGGTCAGTGCAACAGCATGTGCATAAGATCACCAGATTGGTGATTTCAAGACCAACATTTAGGAGAGGATTCTTAGTTTTGGATCTGACATATGATAGAGAACAAAGGAGTTTATAAATGGGAGAAGCATTAGGAACAGAGAGGTGTGTGAGGAGGAGGAAAGAGAAGTATCAGGTAGAGAATGGTGAAGATTGAGAAGAACATTTATGATAAGAAAAAATGTAGGTACAAAGGAGCAAAGACATTTGAATAAGAGTTGAAATTGAGAAAAAGGTAGAAGATCATTGCTAGCAAATAGATCTTTGTCCCAAATGATACCTCTTTGTCTCCAGGTCTTCCAAAAAATTAGTTTGTTGTTAATAGTGTTGAGATTATTATACCAAAGAGGAGATAGACGAAAGGAGTCACAAGTTACAGGTTGCGGCTGGTAGTATGTTTGAAAAGAGGACAAGAAAGAATGGAAGGTTTGGCTGAGAAAGATATAACTTCACGAGAGAGAAAATGAGATAAAAGAGAGCATTCAACATCCCTCCATAGGCGGGAAAGCGAGGATCGCAACATAGAAAGCCATCTAGAGGCTTGTCGGATACAAAAAGCTTTATGGTATAACCGAAAGTCAGGGAAATTAGCTCCACCTTCTTGTTTGGCCTTCCTAAGAGAAGTTAGAGAGATTCTGGCTCTTTTTGTTATTCCAAAGGAAATTAGAAAGCTTGGAATCCAATTTCCTAAAGAATGTAGCAGGCATATTAACTGGGATCTTTGAAAGTGTGTATAAAATTATGGGCGAAACCATCATTTTGATAGAGTCCATATGACTCCACCAGGAGAGAAAGAGGGGATTCCAGGAAGAAAGAAGTTTATCAACTTCATCTAAACATACATCAACATTATCCGAAACCGAGTCATTAATAGAAGAGGCAAACCATATGGCCAAGGTTTTAATTTTTGAAGTATTCCGATGAAACCCTGTAGCATCGCAAAAATGACTAAAAGTTAATTTAGTAAGAGGCATAATTTGAGTTTTGTCAGAATTATTCTTATATCCAGAAACCAAGGAAAAAGTAGCAATTTCCTGAAGAAGGGAACAGACCGCTCAGGAGCAGAAATGAAAGAAGTATGTCGTCAGCATAAGCAGAAACGTTTAAATGATCGATTCCATATTGGAATCCACTAATTTCTGTGTTGTTTCTGATGTGGGATAAGAAAGGTTCCAAAGTTACAATAAATAATAAAGGGTATAACAGACAACCATGACGAACACCACAACCTAACGAAAACATTAACTAGAACTGATCCTATGGGGGATTGATAGAGTAAGGAAACACATGAAATAAAGTGAGGACCTCAGCCATGCCAGGCTAGGGATTTGAGCAAGAAGGCCCAATCAATTTGGTCAAATGCCTTCTCAGCATCAATATATATAGCTGCTAGAGGATGAGAAAGAGAAGATGCCTTGTTTAAAATATTGAAGATCAGTCTGGAATTATCAGAAGTAAATCTACCTTTAATGAACCCAGACTGCTCCTTACCGATCATTAAAGGAGCAAAAGGTTCAAGATGTAAAGCTAGTAATTGGCGAATATTTTATAATCAACATTGACTAATGAAATAGGTATGTAGGTATTACAGAGGGATGGGTTTTTCCCATCTTTGTGTATTTTGTGTATAAGACAGATAGTAGCCTCTTGAAATGAGGCTCCAGTGAAACAAGATGTAGAGAAAAATTGAAAAAGCTGTGGCAGCTTAGCATGAAGAAGATTAGAAAAATGGAGAAAAAGTTCAACCGTAAAGCCATATGGACCAGGGGCTCTGTTCTGTTTGAGAGATTGAAGAGCCTAGAGGATCTCTGATATATATATTTCAGCCTCTAAGGATGAGAAATCTTTGTGAGTGTCAAGAGAGTACCTAGAATTTTGTAAATAAGGCTCTATCTGAGAAGGCAGGGTGGAGACTCAGGGGTATAGAGAGATTGGTAATATTTAACAAATCCTGCAAGAATTTCTGAATCCTTAAATACAGAAAGCCCTTTATCATTTTTACAGAAGCTAAAATGTGGCGCTGTTTATGGATTTTCAAATAGTTAGACAGAAGCTTACCTATTTTATTACAAACACCATAATAATGCACGCCAGTCTGAAGAACAACTGAGGAGGCATTGTCTGTAGAAACCTTATTAAACTTTAATTTTGCACTAATAAGTTCTTGTAAATTAGGTGGAAAAGAAGAGGAATAATATTGGTGCTCCAGTCATTTTATATTGAGTAAAAGGTACTGATGTTGTTTAAGAATAGATTTCTTTCTCCAAGAAACTAAATCAAAATTATGACCTCATGCAGAAGCTTTAAAGGTGTCCCAAAGTAATTGTGTTGAAATAGTAGGGTCTGCATGAATGTAAAACAAATTCAAAAGGCAAAGAAGAAGAAGAAAAATCAGGGTCAAGTAACAGCGAATTATTGAATCGCCATCTATTTGATTTGGACTGCACTGGAAGTAGATCAAGATCAGTAATGACAGGAGCATGATCAGAGATCGCAATAGGTTCAATGGTAGAAGCGATAAGATTTTGGGAAAGCAGTTTAGAGACAAAGATATGATCTAGTCCTGGAAAGGGGACCATGAAGAGGGGAGAAGAAAGAAAATTCCCTATTAGAAGCATTGCAGATTCTCCAGGAGTCCACCAAAACACCTTGAGATATAAAAGAAAGGAAATGTTTATGCATTTTGTGGGGAATAAATTTAACTGGGGACTAACGATCAATAAAGTGGTCCACTATTTGATTACCATCATCACCTAAAATAAAAAAGTCATCAGGATTTTGAATACATTTTTGGGAAATGTTAGGCCAAAAAGAGTTGTCAGATTGGGTGGGGCCGTAGATATTACAAATAGTTAAGGGAATATCATTAATAATTACATTAACAAAAAGACATCTGCCTTCAGATTCAAAGTTTTGCGTAACAGTTACCAACCATAACTTCTTCTGAGAAAGAAGAATAATGCAATTTTTCTTATTTAAAGAGGGAGAAACAAAAAGAGAGCCCACCCAACCTTGTTTAAACTTCAAAGCTTCATGTTCAGAAAGCTAATTTTCTTGAAGGAGAACGAGATCAGGGGAATATTTAGCTAAATTAGATCAAATTCTCTGCTGCTTAATAGGGTTAATTACTCCTTTAATGTTCCAAGAAACAACTCTGAATGAAACAAGTGCAAATATAAATACATCAATGGTCTTGTGAGACAACAAATTACATCAAACATGAAGAAAACAAAGGGGATGCCAAAGGGTAAAGAAAGAAAGACCAAAGTAGAGGGAAAAAGAGTGAGGAAGAGAGTAGAGAGGATCCGAAAAGAAAGACAGTACATCAAAAATGATGACTGCAAAAACATACCTGATAAGGATGAACACTTGGGGAAGAGTCGGCGACAGCACTGGGTAAGACAGCACAGAAAGGGAGACGAGTCGACAGACAAACGGAACGTGACAAAATAAATGACTAGGATAAAGAACATTGAGGAACCTGAAAAGAAGAAGAAGGTTAGTCAGAAACCACAAAGAGCACAGTAGTCATAAGAGAATGAGCATAAGTCTATGTACGGAAAATAACAACGAAAAAAAAAGAGATATATGTAAGAGGGAGAAAAAACCCTCTGACACAAAAAGAGTTCCTCTTGATGAAGAAGCAGAAGTTTCCATGGAGCTTGGAGAATGTAGATGAAGAAATTGTCTCAGTTCTGCAGGCGTAGTGAAGGAGGAGATTTTTATTCTGAAATTTTACTTTGAAGAGACAAGGGTGAAACAAACCAAAGCGGGTACCTGAAGAGTGTAGTTGAGGGCGAAAATCAAGGAACTCTTTCCGCCTGGCAGCTGTAGCTTTCTAAACAATCTGCAAAATAAAGATTTTGCTCCCTTGCCACAAAAGTTGCTTTTTAGCTTTTGCTGCATTTAATACTTTCAATAGATCAGTAAATTCCAGGAAAAACCTGATAACACCTCTGGGTTTGGCTGACAGAGAGGATGAAAAAGGGTGAGGACCTAGACGATGAACTCTCTGAATATTCAAGCGTATGGAAGAAGCTAAGTCCACCAGCTGAGGCAAAAAGAAGTAAAAAAATAAACAGGATCAGATCCCTCCAGTCCTCCTTGAAGACCATAGAGGCGGAGGTTGTTCCATCTGTTTCTATATTCCAAGTCTTCAGAGTGAGCCTTCAATACCGCCACCTCTTTCTCCAAGATTGCAATTTTCAACTACTCATCATGCACATCACTGATCACTGATGCGTTGTTCAAGAACCGTAACTCTGGATTCAATATGAGACCATTTATTGTCCCAGTTCTGAATGCACATATTGGTTTCCTCCATGAAAGAGCAAAGTGCTTGAATTTCCTCAAGAACCAGGTCGAGAGAAATAGGAGAAGAGGCTCTCTTGTAGTTAGATAAGGATGCTGCTGGAGCAGGTTTAGTAGAAGAAGAGGATGAGGACGACATGTTGGTTGCAGATGAAGTACCCCTCAATGGGCAATTGGCAGTCTTTAAGAATGATGACTGTTTCTGTGAGGGTGAGGTAGCGTGGCGAGGAGGCATCTTGAGATGCTTCAATCTGCCCACAAAACGTGCAAGGAGGTGTTTCCCAAGAATGAAAAGGAGAGCTGGTCGGAAGTAAGCAAAGCTTTGCCTCCACTGTTGAAGAAATAAAGCGCTGCAGCAGAATTAAGATTAAAACAGTTTTTTTTACCTCAACATGGTATATTTTATGAAGCAATACAGGGATCAATACAGGCTCATCCTGACTTACGATGCACATAATGATTTTCAGCGCGGAAAACTGAATGTTTAAGAGGCTCCAGTTAACTCTGTTCGTCTGTCAACGTGAGGAGCTCCCGATCTAGGCGGCCATCATATTTATGCGGTCGCGTGCCCGTCTGTGCTGCTTTATTTCAATGTGCTATTGTTGTGTTATACTGTAGTTGTGTTGAATTCTGCTTGTTGTCTTGTGCCATGTTAATTATTTTACTGTGTTGTTATTTTGCTTTGTTATTATTCTTTGTTGTCCTATTTAATTGCTTTAGAAATATCTACAAATGCTGTTACATTTTCACGGAAAAGCATGTTCCTATAAATTTCCAGTGACAAAGAACAATTTACTATTATCTAAGGTTGTAAAATACTGCTTCTCCTGCTCGTTAACTATTTAAGACACCAGCTCAAGTACGTGACAGAGGCATGTCTTAAATTAGTACTTTGAGTGCTCACTTTATGTGATGTAGCAAAAGTTGTTTTCAATTGTTCACTTTATGATCAGGTCCTTTAAAGTAAGGGCACAGTTTGACAAGGTCAACATAACTTTTCTTTAATGAAAAGCAAGAGGAGGAGAAAAACCATAAGTCCCTTTAACAGAGCTTGTATGCTTTTTTTGAAAGGGAAAGTAGTTTGGAAGTTACTAAAAAGATAAAATTAGAACACATCCTATCCCGTATATTTATATTTTTAAAAGACAAGAAAGATGATGCTTACCATATTCACTTTTTCCCAGCTACCCTTCTTTCACAGGCAATCCCGATATTAAGAAGTATTGGCGTGATATATGAAATTTGCCTTCACAAAAAGTAATCACAAATTGAGGACCCTTTTGTGAATGTAAAAGAATTTTGGAAGCAAACCTATATACTAACAGGTCGGTTCACAAAATTCCAAGTCATAGTGGGTCACAATCCGATCATCAAATATTCATGAGGCAGGTCTTGAAATGCGTCAGCAGACCACCATGTCCGGAAATGCATCTTAATAAATTATCTTTTTTTTAACTAGAGTACGTTTTCCTTAAAGGAAATGGGACTGCATTCGAAAATAATTTTTTTAAAGTTTGAGAGTTGACAGTAGTCACCTGAACCATTGCATTTTAATCAAAAAACATTTTTTTTTTACATTCACAAACAGAGAGGGGTGCAAAGGGGACCCCTTCCCTTTTCCAAACATTAGAACCTCAACTCAGAGGCTGGTAACTTTTCAATGTTTTGCGGCCAAATGGTGGCTGCAAAACACAACCCCCAGCGAATTGCTATTTAGGGAGGAACACCCTAAATACACCCCTTCTAAATAGCAATTTGTTATGGACTTCAAACCCCATTATGCAATTTCGTAACCTGTTACTGAATCACACAATTGGTTTGGTGCATAACACATAGGTATCTTGCTGTCACAAACCCTGTGATTTTGCAAGCTGCAAGCCTTGCAATGGCAAAATGGCTTTGCACATTAGGCCTTTTATTTAATAAAGAATATATACATCTATCTATATTTTACTTTGCTTTTCTTCTGAAAAGTCCATTCTGTCAAATGTTGAAAGGCACCTTTTTAGGTCTCGCCTGAGCCAGCGCTTTAGCGCTGCTCTCGCGAGAGCTTTTGTAAATGAGGGATTTGAAAGTGCAAACTAGTGGTTTCAGGCCGCCAAATACAGTGCATGTGCGCCGGGCGCGTGCACCATTTGGCAGCCTGCGTGATCATTTCGCGGCCACTTTGATGTTCTCAGTGAGCCGCGCGGCCACTGAGAACATCAAAGCGGCCGCGAAAGTGCACACCATTTGCCACCCCCTCCCTTATCCCACTTCCTGCTTGTTTTCTATTAAGTTTGATGCCTATTCCCCCCTCCCACTTGCTGCTCAGCAAAGTACTTGTTTATGCCATGCCAGCCGCCATGCTTATAACTTTTATATGCTCGGGCATCATACTTTGAGCACGATGCCCGCTTTTATATTTATAAGTGTGGTGTTCTGATCTCATTTCCAAGTGACCTGATTGCTCTGTTTAGGCGGGGGTTACAGCTCGCGGCTATGGGTAGGTTGGAGGTCTCAGCCCACTGTAATCACACAGTCAAGGCTTCCTCCGATCGCCGCGCAGCTCTCTCTTCGGACAACGGAGGTCAGGTTTAGAGAATTTAGCTGTGTGTAGCTTTCGGTGCGCTGCGTCGACAAAGGGCAGTTTCACGCCATAAGAAGATGCATCAAAGGGCATGCACTGAAATCAGTGCGCTGTGAGGGGCAAAAATATGGAGAGCCTCTGATTCTTCACATACTTGGGAAGTTCTGTCTCCCCTCGCTTGTCTCTGTCCATTGCGCTGTCTGTGAGTTCACTGCTGCAAGTCGTCTTTCACCTTACAACTGCAGCACCTCAGTCACCTTCTTTTTAATCACGTGCTCTCTCTGGTGTCTCTCTAATTTCCTCATACCCTCCGGTGCTATTTCTCCTCCCTCGCTGGTCTTTTCCGTCGCTTGCCTCTGCTGAGTTTCTCGCTCCTTTTGTCTCAATTTATGGTTTGCGGCAGTGCAATACAACAGAGAGCCTTTTTCTCGCACCTCTGTAGTTAAACAACAGTATGCTAATAATATTGCCACTGTCCTCTCTCTTGTCATTTTGCATCTGCATGTGGTGCCAACCTCCAGTTGACTTTGGACCAAGGGTTATTTTGTAAATAAATGTGATTTATTCAAAAGTGCTGCTGCTCCCACATTTGATACCACAACACGGCTTACTTTCGATTAATGAATGTTTGCATGTATACATGATGTGGGCTCTTAAAAATTGTCAACAGTCATAGTGATTTTTGCACGTTGATATGCTTCCAATCAAATGGGGGCGGAGGGTGGGGGGTCCTACTGATGCAACCTTTTATACGTAATGAACAATAACTCACTACTCTCTGTCCTGAGTGATACTCCATGACTGCATATTGTGGCTGTACCCCATAGAATCTGCTCTAAAGACCAATAGTAATCACATTTTTTTATATGATATTATTTTTGACAACTGGTTTAACCCCTTCAGTGCCCATGACGAGATAATCTCGTCATGGAGCGCGGTTGCGCTGTGCCCATGACGAGACTATCTCGTCATGAACCCCGCCCGCTAATTCAACGCCCGGCACAGGGCGGGGAAAGGGCGCGGCACAGAAGGGGTTAAAACGAAAAGAGCTTCACACAAGATCAGCCTCTGACCCCTGTATGCATGTTAAAATGCAAAGCCCTGCTGGTAAGCTAGAAACCTCAGTCAGTGACAAATACTATAATCTCAAACTGGGCTCCATATATGTTTTGTAAATTTTTATTGAGGACATATGCTCCTGGACAGACACGTTTTTTTCCTTCCTAGATTCAAAGAACACAAAAGAAAATCACTATCCCAGTTTACCACAACCATAAATGTGAACTCCACTTCACCCTAGATGAAAATGAAGGTCCCAATTCAAATCCTCGATCACCCTCCATAACTTCACCTTCACCGCATTCTTTGATGCAGAGACCGCAGTAAATGTTTGTACAATGGCTAGAAACATTAAAACTGATAGCATAGCCACTATTCCTATTAACAACACAATCAGTAGTGGGGGTGGGTGAAATGTTCCGTTCTGCTGACGGAATTGTTGGAATTTTGTTGACTCCCCTCTCCTTTTTCCCCTCCCCATTTCCCCCACCCCCTTTCTTCGGGCACACCTCTCCTCTTCCCCCTCTCTCTTTGTGCACACCTCTCCTCTTCCTCCTCCTTCTCTTTGACCTCTAGTAACATGTGGTAGTGCAACATAGTGCACCCAGTGCTGTATATTCCTATCCATGAACCTCTAGTAACTACCTGTGGTAGTGCACCTTAGCTCACCCTGCGCTGACACTAGCTGATAATGTACTGCATGGCTGTACACTTAGAAGGTCCCAAAGGCGAGACCTATTGGCTATGCCAATGCTTGTTCTATTGGAGATTGAAAGGGTGAAACAAGCACCAAGCTGATTGCCCATATTCTCCTATGACCTACTTCCAATTATAGAAACAAGTTTCATTACTCTCATATTCAAATACACTCATTTTGTAGTCTTATACTCTAATCTTGGTTTTTTACGTGTGCAAAAATTGAAGAAGTCATGGGGAAGTCATACACAACATGGCCTAACCTCACTCAGCCTTGTGTTAGCCCCATCCCCAAATATTTCAAAAAACTTAGTGCCACCCACCCATATTACCATCTGCATTTACCAGCTGCACCGCATCTAATTTTGAAAAAGAAAGCCTGGTCTCTTGCCACCCACCTCTATCCCCTCCTATGCCTTCCAAAGCTGTGCTCTCTGCTCTCCATTGGGGCAGAGAGCGTGCACTGCACCGCAGGTTCTCCTCGAGCCCTGTCAGAGCAGCTTTGGATTCTTTTATGACGTGGGAAACAACTTATGTTTCCCACTGTTTCCACAGCATAGAAGTAAATAGTCAGATTTAGATTCCGGTATTCTCAGTGACAGCCATACATGACACTCAAGTATTTAATGAAGTTTGCTTTAAAAAGTGCATTGGCAGGAGTCCATCAGTGAGTTCAAGGTTCTGTGGCTTCACTTTCTAGGATGTCATTTTTGTATTAAAGACCATCATGTCACTCTTACATTTCTATCAAAATGTTTTTCCACGAACCCATAGTGAAGGTTGACTTCCATACTGCCTGCCACCAGGATGCATACCCATGTTTGGTTCCAAAACAAATATTGCTTGTTCGTGTCAATCTAAAGTAAAGTGATATTTTTACTGTTCTGCACCAGACCATGATTTGAGCATCATTTGACTCACATTATGGTATACAATGCTGCAAAATAGATTGGCAAATGTAAATTAAAAAGTTACTTCTATCTTTTCCTTTTGCAGGCATGATGACACAAGTTAGATCTTGGGACTGATTAGAGGGGGCCTTTTTTTCGATCCCTTTGCAAAACATTGTGCATTTCAGGGTTTTAGGCAGTGGTGCAGTTGTGTTCGGGCAGTGTATGGGGTCTTGCACGGGGTGGTGTTTCAGGGTTTAGGGCAGTGGTGTTCGTGCAGTGTAGGGGGTCTTGCTGGGGGTGGTGTTTCAGGGTTTAGGGCAGTGGTGTTCGGGCAGTGTAGGGGGTCGTGCTGGGGGTGGTGTTTCAGGGTTTAGGGCAGTGGTGTTCGGGCAGTGTAGGGGGTCTTGCTGGGGGTGGTTTTTCAGGGTTTAGGGCAGTGCAGTGGTATTCGGGCAGTGTAGGGGGTCTTGCTGGGGGTGGTGTTTCAGGGTTTAGGGCAGTGCAGTGGTATTCGGGCAGTGTTGGGGGTCTTTCTGGGGGTGGTGCTTGTTTATGTCAATCTAAAGTAAAGTAATATTTTTACTGTTCTGCACCAGACCATGATTTGAGCATCATTTGACTCACAATAGGGTATACAATGCTGCAAAATAGATTGACAAATGTAAATTAAAAAGTTACCTCTATCTTTTCCTTTTGCAGGCATGATGACACAAGTTAGATCTTGGGGCTGATTAGAGGGGGCCTTTTTTTCTATCCCGTTACAAAACACTGTGCATGCTGGCATTAGATTAACGACTTCGATAAACTCCGAACCCTCGCAATTTTCCCAGGGTATATTTTGGTAGATCAATCCTGCCAATTTAAACCAAGATGAAAAAGCCCCGAAAATACCACAACCCGCAAATTTTGTTGTGGAAAGTTCCATAATCCTTATGTCATGTCACATTTTTAGGGCAAACCCCCATAATAGGTGGACTTTATCAGATGCAATAAAATCCAAACCGCAGGGTGTAAGATTATTTGGGGTGCAATAAATGTTGCATACCTTCCGGGAGGACACCTAATCGTGGCCCCAGTCTTTTCAGTCAATAACTACAGAATTTTAAGTTGAGACTTTTCCTCTGAAATTTCCATTTTAGTTGGTTTCTAAAATGACAGTCTTTTTTTAAGTCAGATGTTGGCTGAGCTGTGAGCTGAGGACAGGGCCGGACTGGCCGTAGCGAGCACCGGGCAATCCCCCGGTGCGCTGCACAGGTGGGGGCCGGTTTTGGGCCCCTGGGGGCTGTTTTTGTTACAGGCCGTTTTTGCAGCATAGCTGCAAAATCGGCCCTGTAACAAAATCGGCAGAAAACCGGCCCTGGCAAAGACCTCGGCGGCACCCCGAAGCCCCGGGGGGCCGGCCGAGCACTTTGCCAGGGCCGGTTTTGGTTCCCAGTCCGGCCCTGGCTGAGGAGGCATGGTGTGGCAGATTTTTGCTTGGCTTTCGTGACTGCTCTGGCCACAGACACCCTGGGAGCTGGTAATGTGGTCTAGCCTGCTTCCAGCCATCTGTCATAACCCCCGGATGGAGCAGTCTGCATATACAAACAATATAACCCTTTTGGATGGAATAATTCCACTGGAAAGAATGTTCTCGAGGTCACGTCGAAACCACAGTTTCTACATTTCCTTTTAAGCGGACAGTTCATTACTTTGCTTTCCTCGTAGCTCTGTGAAACTCCCACTCGATTCCTACGTGCTAAAACCTTGGCTAATGCAAACATCGTTTAAGACAGTCTGAAAATGTTGTTTGAACAAAAAGCCCAATCAAGGCAACATCATCTGACTTACATTGAGGCATGAGCTGAACATATAACAGGCAGAGGTAAAACATACAAACTCCATGCAGCTCTCAACCACCACTGAGGCCAGATTATATGCAAGTGCAATTTCATGTTAAGGACCGCCGCCCATAATAGGCTTCCTTTAGCCCTTTAATTTAACACTGCAGTAACATTAACACAACTGTACTACACTTTCCAGATTCGTTGGATGATAGAAAAGCACCAATGAGAGTAAACAATAGCCGACCAATCCGTAGCTGCAAGGTTTCAGTCCACTAATGTGTGATGTCTCTGTGTTTTCGGTGTGCCCCTGCATGACATTTCATGAGTAGCGGCTGCTACTGATTAGGAGTGGTGAGGCGGGTGGGTGCGGAATGAAATTTTTAAAAAAAACACTTACCTGGGCCGGCCACCCCCTCTTCTCTGTCCTCCTCTTCCTGTTTCCGTTGGTTGCAGGAAAGAGCAGGAAGCACCCCAGCTCCCAGGCTCCCCATAGCCAATCACAACTCTGCAATGCAGCATTGTGATTGGTCTGAGCGCCAAACCACGGTGCTCATACAGGGACTGGGAGGCTTTGCATGTTTCTCACCAGGCTGTAAAAAGCAAGCCTGGTGAAGAAGATGCAAAATGCGCAGGACTGTTTGGCCAGCCAGAGAGGGCCGGTCAAGCAGTCATGCACACTTAAGGAGTGCAAACCAGTCAGGCTTAACTTAGAAGCAATGTGTAAAGTACTTATGCAGTGCACAAACAGTAATAAAGTGAAAACACCACACAAGAATCACACCTAAAACAAAAGTATTGATTTGACTTAATACTGTGGTTATCAGGACACAAGTCGCAAGTTCAGGTCAACTGCAATGGAGAGCAGGCCAGGTACAGGATGGAGATCAAACTGCTATAAGGTGTATATGGTTGTACTTGGGGCTGAGATGTGAGATCTTGCATCGCGCTGCTTCGTGATGCGTCGGTTCCATTGAGGCTGCCAATCAGGATTGGTGAGGTGGTGCAACGCGAGATCCTGTGTTGAGTTGTGTCGCACTGTGTCCACTTCGAAGTAACCCTCAGTTAGTCAAAGAGTATACTGTTGTGATGCCAGCTTCAGTCCATGATCTGGGAGGTCACCATGAGGGGATCAGGACTAACTCAAGCAGATGCCAGCTGCAAGGTGCACACAGCTCCAGTTGGATCTGGTCAGCTGGGCAGACACAGGACAGGTCTCTTGAGCTTGTAATGTCATTTACACAGTAGACCAGTCAGCCAACCCCTGGACTCAAGGAGCAGGTCCAGTCTTCCTTCCTCATGCAGCAGGGCAGCTGGGCAGCTCTTCTAACAGCAGGGCAGTCCTGCCAGCAGTACAGCAGGAGAACATTCCTTTTTCTGAGTCTTCCACAGGTCCAGTAGTGATCTGAAGAGTGGCTCTGGTAGTCCAATATTTATACCTGGTGTCATCCTTTGAAGTTGGCGATTCCCTATACTACCCACACATCAGGTTCTGGTACGCTCTTCCCTTCCCCTGTCAAGACTCTAAGATGTCTGAGGTGAGAAAAGACTAATGTCAGGTTCCTTTGTGTGTGCAGGCGGCAAAGCCCTTTGACATTTAAGTGGAGCTTGGTACAGCTCTGCTCCCAACCATCCTGTATATCCTAATCACCTATTGTGACACTGTCTGGAAGGAATAGACAAACCCCAGAAGCAGAGCCATTCAGAATCATGTGACCCCAGATACTGGCAGAAGGTACAAATAGTTATGACAAGAAAATGGCAACTTTCTAAAGTGGCATTTTCAGAATTGTGACTTAAAATCTGACTTTACCATTAACGAGGATTTAAAATTACAATTCATTTGAGTGAAAACGTAAATTTCCTATCTGCTCCCAAACTTGAGTTATCATGTATTAGTTGTTATAAGGTAACCAGATGTTATCCTGTGGGAGAGATAGGCCTTCCAATAGCGAAAAATGTATTTAATAGTTTTCACTACCAGTATATGTAAAACTAAAACCCACATGTCCTACTTGCTAAATAACAAGCACCGTGCCCTAGGAGTTTTTAGGGCTTACCTTAGGGGTGACTAATAAATATTAAAAGGAAGGTCTAGGTCTGGCAAAGGTTTATTTTGCAAAAACAAAAGATGATTGATGGAATGCTGAATAAATCAAACATTCACCCCCAGCCACAAATCTGGGTTGAAGCCATTGGTTTTTTATTCACCATGTTATTCCAGTTTGGACCCAGCCATATGCAAATCAGTCTTGAGCCTGCTCCCAATAGGAACAGTCCAGCTCGAACTACCAAGCTGTCCTCCCTGGACCAAAAACAAGCATCATGTGACTGGTTTCGGGGTATCACCCCTCATTAGCCAGGCTAGCTTGAATTCGGTGGGATAGCAAGCCTGGGACCACGTCTGGGCACACCCTTCCCACTTAGAGCAACAAATGTAAAAAGAACAGATGATGGCAGTTTCAGTTGCTGGCAGAGATAGATTCTATGGCCAGCAGAGAGAAAGGGTGACTCTTTTCCACAATAGATTCTGATTTTAATTTGGCAGATGGAAAGGGTGGGTTTACCCATCTCAACTGTAAATTGGCATTTAAATGTAAGGGGTAATGGTGTCTGCCTGTTCATAGTCGGTAAAATGGTTTGGCATATCCCTGGTTCTCCAGTTACTTCAAGTGTTTGAAATAGAGTTCTGCGCTACCTATGTCCAAGTGCCACCCTAAAAACATTTTTTCATTTCAGTCCTCGTCATCACCAGTCTCAAAGCTATAAACAAATGGGCTATTGAAACCTACATTCTACACCCCAATGGATTCCTGAACAATGTTTGTTTGCTAATAAAGAAAAACAAGAAATTGTGTTCAGTAAACCTTCTAGTTTCCAATGTTCTCTATTTCACATAGAAGCAACCCTACATGTAAGAGGCTTCTTACTGATGGGAGGTTGGGTAGTGAGATTGGAAATGAAGATTCTTGACTCTCAATCAAATTTGCCATAAATACATGGGATTTCTTCAGTACCAGTGGGTAGGACAGATTTACCAATTCACCTCCCTTTTATTTGCTTAATCTTGAGGCCCATGTTGCTGTACAACAATTCTCAATCTTTTGTGTCATTTCTCAGAGCCCTCATGTTCTGCAGTTACTTAATCTTATTGCTATGACTTTATGGGTCAAGATCCCTGGACTTTGTTGGTGTGAGTAGACCTAGCACTAGATCTCTTTCAAAACTTGGGGTTCATCATCAATTGGGAGAAGATGGTGCTAGGACTGGCAAGCCAAATAGAATTTTGTTGTTTCCAGTCTACTCTCCATCTGAAAGAATCCAAATCAAGTACGAGTTGAAGATTATAGTAGCTTTATAATACGTATTCCTGAGACCCCTAACCAGAATAGTAGATTTTCTAGAATTCTCCATGTAGGGTATTTTCACATGGCCTCTTTACACTTGATCACAACACTGAAAAGATCCCAAAGCAAGTATTATACTGCCTCTGCTCCTAAAGAGATTAAATCCCAGGGACATGGACATCAATACGCCAAAATGCCAATAAATGCCAAGGAAGGAGACGTGACATGATGTGCCCTATTACTCCCCTAGATCACATCATAGGAAATTAGAACACCTAACCTTAGATGGTGTGACAACACAGGGAGTGAATGAACAATTAAATACTTTGCACTGTAGCAGGTACAGATTAGATATTGTATAAATAAATGTAAATTAATCAGATCGTTAGAATCAGACTGCATCATCAGGCACAAGGTTGAGATAATCAAACATCTCAAGAATAATTTGGTAGGGAACCATCCATGGGCAGTTCAGCAGTCATTGCATCTCCCAGTTTTCCCATTGTCATTTTGTTCTATTGATGAAAGAGTTCTCAGACTGGAAGGCAAGTTGTTGTCTGGATTGCATGAAACAAATGGAGCCAGCAGTACTTCAAAGTGCTGTACATCATGTTTATTCGACCCAGTATAGGACATTGAATATTCTGCATTCTGTCCATCAGTGTCTTTTGCTTTTTCACCCTAAGTGCGTAGGGTATGCCCAGACGTGGGTCCCGGGCTCACTGTGCCACTGGAATCAAGCTATCCTGGCTGAAGAGGGGTGAAGCCCCGAAACCGGTCCTAGGATGCTTGTTTCTAGTCCAGGTAGGACCTGGCTTGGCAGTTCGGGCTGGACTGTTCGCATGAGGCACAGGGTCAAGACTGATTTGCATATGGCTAGGACTAAACTGGGGTGGCATGGTGAGCAAAAGAATGATGGATTTAACCCAGATCTTTTGACTGGGGTTGAATGTTTTGATTTGTTCTGCATTCCGTCCATCAATTATGTGTTTTATGCTATGGCTCCCCTAGATCACATCACAGGAAGTGAGAACACCTAACCTTAGATGGTGTGACAACACAGGAAGTGGATGAACAATTAATTACTTCGCACTGTAGCAGTTACAGATTAGATATTGTATAAATAAATGTAAATCCATGAGATCGCTATAATCAGACTGCATCATCAGGCACAAGGTTGAGATAATCAAACATCTCAAGAATAACTTGGCAGGGAACCATCCATGGGCAGTTCAGCAGTCATTGCATCTCCCAGTGTTCCCATTGTCATTTTGTTCTATTGATGAAAGAGTTCTCAGACTGGAAGGCAAGTTGTTGTCTGGATTGCATGAAACAAATGGAGCCAGCAGTACTTCAAAGTGCTGTAGATCATGTTTATTCGACCCAGAATAGGACATTGAATATTGTTATGAATGGGTGTGATATTAATGTCAGTTGGTCATCTAGATAATAGGAGACACACCGGAGATATGTTGCTGCTTGGCTACCAGGAAATGAAGAGGAGGCTGGGAGAGCATAGCAGTATGATAGCAGCTGTCCATAGGTAGACAACTGTTGTTTGCCTTGTGCGGTCCAGTCAAGCTGGTCTTATGGGTACTTTTATAATTCACAACTACGCTAGGGTGTGGTAGGCACTGAATAATCACTTGCTACACATTGATAGATAAACCTAAGGGAGAAGATGAGAATATGACATAAGCAAATATAACAGAAATCACAATGAAAAGGATATCCAAGCCTAAACAAATTGACTCATTAATAAATCCCTATGCATGCCACCAAGTAATTGAGACAAGATGTAAAAGAAGAATCCAGTCCAGTTAAGTCAATCTGCTTAGGAAGGTGGTTTACATGCAGGGAACACCTCTTGGTCAATATCATGAAGAGGGACTGTGTTAGTGCAGGTGCATGGGTCAACTTGCATAAAGGATGGCAGTCTCTGATGATTCAGAATCAGTGGCGGCTCCTCGAGGGAGTGCTGCGGTGCGGTGTGGCGGGGCGGGGGAGGGGCAGAGTGGGGGGTAGTAAACTCGGCCATACGGCCGAACGGAGGTAAGTAAGTAAATAAATAAATAAAATGAATTACATTGCACGCGCTGCATTGCAGCGATGCAATGCAGAGCGCGCAATGTAATTCGTTTTATTTATTCATTTACTTACACACCTCTGTTCGGCCGTATGCCGGAGTTTACTACCCCCCACCCTGCCCCTCCCCCGCCTCACCGCCCCGCAGCACTCCCTTGAGGAGCCGCCACTGTTCAGAATACGACGTGAGCATGCACATTTTGTTGAGCATGTGCATTTTCTATCACCAGGCATCATCACAGTAAGAAAGGTTTAACCAGTTGTGGAACTGGCTACTGAAAGAACAATTTGCCAGAAGAACATATGGGTAAGGTGGTGAGGTGTAGCTAAAGGCGTGGACTTGAACACTGCTCCTTCTGACCTCTGGTCCTTACTTGTGCTGCCTGGCTGTAACAGGGTCTGTCAGTGAAGTAGCCGGACTATGACTGATGCCAGAGTAGGATCATGTGGCGTGAAGGTAAAAAGAAAACATGTTGAGGGTCAACTAAGGCTTACGGAGGGACCTTCTGGTCACCAGACCTAATGAATTGTAGGGCAGTAGCTTTGGAGGCTCTCAGCTGATGCTAGCTTGCCCTGACCACAATGAGGCGGAGATACCAATAGCATTATTGGGTGTTGGAAAGTGAGGGAATGCTGCAGTCTGAACAGTGGCTTTAGCTAGGCTGCTTGGGCACATCAGGAAGGGCATGAATGGCAGTAGTTACAGGGATAGCCACTTAAGAAGCAGCAGTCGTATGACAGGAAACTGGATGCATGAGGCCATGACTGGGTAGTAAAAATGTTGATCTAGAGCTGGGTGCTGAGAACTAGCTGACAGAGGAATAGTTGACTTTGTTTTTATGTAGTGTATGTCCACCAACTACCTGGCCCCTTAGTGTTTTTACTTCAAGTTATCTTTGTCTTCAATTGCCGAATAGTCCACATGGTGTTGTCCATGGGGCTATTCGTGGGCAGGCCATGCCTAATATAGTAAGACTGGTGCTATGTTGAGTGTTTGGGTTTGCCTGCAGTTGCATATAAAACATTATAAAACCAGAGAAGTATAAAAAAAAATGCAGGAGACAGTAACTGTGCAATGGACTGTGGGAATACAAATTTCGTGCCCAAACTTTGGCGTAAAATTGACAGTTCGGAGTTATATGCTAGACTAAAAATTAATAGTCCAGTTTTGGAAACATATATTGAAAACGCTACCTTGAATTACACTCATTGGATAGACTTGGCAGTCTCAGAAATAACCCCAGAAAAAATAATAAAAAGTTTCAGAAAGATTCCTTCTGCTCAGTGGAATTCCCCAGAGTTAAGGAGACTTAAACCAAAATGCAAGACTCAAGAACAGAGAGCGGAGGAAGGGGTACAGCATTGAAGAGAAAAATAAATATAATCTATATCTTGGTGAGTATAAAGCACTGATTAGGTCAGAAAAAACGAAATATTTCACAGCAAAAATGCATACTGCTAAAGACTCTGAAAGAGAACTTTTTAAAACTTTCAATACCCTTTCAAACTTTGATCATACTAAGGGCCAGATGTAGGTGGCTAAATAGCGATTGGTAAAGCTGAAATTAGCAGAATTTCAGCGTTTGCCTGCGAGCAATGTAGGTGAGTTCAAACCTACTGGCAAAATAAGAATCGCAAAATTGCGATTCCTTATTTTGCTCTTGCAATTAAGGAATCGGAAATTGCGATTCCTTATTTTGCTCTTGCATTTAAGGAATCGGAAATTGCGAATCCTTAAATGCAATGTAAGTAGCACAAAAGAAAGTGCACTTTAGCCTTAAGGAATGGCTAATTACCACCAACTTCAAGTTGGTGGTAATTAGCGATTTCCTTTAAAAAAAAAAAGCACGCTGGCGTCCCCTAGAGAGGTGGCAATTTCGGCCAGATTCCGGCTCATACAACTCAAGATATTGCATAGAGTATACATCTCTTGCACTAGACTGCAGGCGATGGGACGGTGGGGGGGAGGGATTGTGCAGGCGGGGCTGCGGAGAGACCGGCTCCTTCTTCCATATCCTGTGGGACTGCCCGAGTGTGCGGAGGTACTGGAGGAGGGTGGTGTCTTGCATGCAGGAGGTATGGGAGGTAGAAATACGCCCGGAGGCGAAGAGATGCCTCCTCAACATATGGGAACCCACGGACCTGCCTGTGAAAGGGAAACTCTGGGTCACACTGGGGCAAATGGTGGCTAAAAGGAACATTGCCCGCCTCTGGGGTGCATCCGCTCCGCCGAAATTGGCCGAATGGCAAAGAGACATGGACTGGTGTATGCTGCAGGAAAAGACTGTGTACACGGCACGAGGGTGCCCCCGGAAGTGGGGGGAGGTGTGGTCCAAATGGAATGAATACAGAGGTTACATCTGTGAGCCCCCGCAGGCTCGCCGCTCCGGCTTGGAGGCCATAGACTGAACATATTGACCGCTTCTAGCTAATTCACAGGAAACTCTAACTCATACTGTCACTGTGTGTCACCGGTGTTCGAATGACGTTAATGCGAATCCATTGACCATGTTGTTGATTTGTTTATTTCTGCAAATAAAAAGAAATTAAAAAACAAAAAAAAACAAAAAAAAAAAAAGCACTTTTCTGCTTTTTTTAAAGTGCCATGTGGCACACATTCATGCCCTTCGGGCATTTATGTGCGCCACATGTGCACACATGCACATTTCAGGGGTACAACAGGGTGTCCTTTTGACACCCTGGCACCCTTGAAATAGCGCCTGCTATTTGCCAATCTTTAATAGAGAATCACAAATACTGAATATCTTCCCATTCATAACTATGGGCCTCCTAGCCCATAGGAATGAATGGGTAGGTATTCCTTATTAGCTAATCTCAATTTGCGATTCGGTATTAAGGAATATTAAGGAATCGCTAATATTTTAGCGATTCCTACCTACATTAAATTTTGCGAGTCCTTAATAGCGAATTGGTACAATTCGCTGTTAAGGAATCACAAATTTGATTTTACCTACATCTGGCCCTAAATCGTTTATCCCTGTTCAAACTTTCTGCAATACACTGGCAGAATTCTTCCAAATAAAGGTAAACAGTGTCTATGAGGAGTTCTCTTGCAATCAAAATGCTAATAATTTAGCTGCTTTTTCGATGCCCCTATATTATCTTCTGGGTTGCATGATAACGTTAACGGTACCCAATATACGCTTCAGAATTCTTCTCCATTAACGGAGGACAGAGTAAAAAAAATACTTAGGTACCACTAAATCATGATCCCAGTTGGACACTTGCCCGTCTTTTGTGCTGCATTTGGTTTCCAGTACGGTCTCTGAGCAGCTCACCAAATTGCTGAATAACATTCTGACTAACGGTCTATTTCTTGTAGCCTGGAAAAAGGTCTGAGTGTTTTCATACTAAAAAAACATTTACTTGATCCAAACGAGGCTGAAAACTTTCGGCCTATTTCAAGGCTGCCTTTGCCTGATAACATTTTCGAGATATACCGTGAATGATGAGCTGACCACTTTTCTTGATTACAATGGTCTTCTAGACTCTTCTCAGTATGGATTTAGACCATTGCACTCCACAGAATCTGCTTAAGTTGCTTCCACCAAAGAGATTTGAATGTTAGTGGACAGAGGAGGGAGGGCCCCACTGGAATTGCTTGACCTCTCTGCTGTGTTTGACACAGTAAATCATTTGGTGCTCATTAACCGTCTAGAGAGGATCAGGATCAGAGGCGCTATCCTTTGCTCTTTTTTATCAAATAGAGAGCAGACTGTTGCCTTTGGGGAATTCTTATCTGATTCTTTTTCTCTTCCCAGTGGGTTGCCACAGGGTTCATCTCTATCCCCACACTCTACAACATTTATGCTACCCCTCTGGTGAACCTTATTAGATTGCACGGTTTCTCAGTGGTTTCATATGCTGATGACATGCAGAGAGTCGTGTCAATTTCAACGGACGTCGACTCTACAGCCAACAAATTCAACAAGCATTTTCAATGCAATAGGTCTTGCATTGCTGAAAGTTTGAGCTATTGGCATTGCTAATAATAATGCAATGCCAATAGCTCAAACTTTCAGTACTGCAAGACCTATTGCATTGCAAAGCCAACGCAGCACTTGTACTTTAGCTTTAAACATCTAAAGTGTGACTCCTGCGATTGCTTTGCAATGCAATAGGTCTCGCATTACTGAAAGTTTGAGCTATTTGTGTTACATTATTATTTGCAATGACATTTGCTAAAACTTTTTGTATTGTGACACCTATTGCAAGGGATTTGCCTTGAATTGGGGGCTTTATGAAACCATATGGACATGCTTAAAGAATTGAAACCCCCTAAGAAAGGAAGATTGATGGTGACAATCTGATGTGAAAAGCAGACATTTTCAGTGTGAACGCAGCACCCTAGAAAAGTCGACTAGCATTGCAGAATGCAAAACCTGTATTTGACTCACGATAAAAAAGAATCAGCTATGTTGACTGACACATGCATCGCTGATGCCCGCTCCAATATTTCCCTACATGGAATCTGTGGCTCCCACCACTCTGCGAAATCCGAATGTTATGTTTCACATGGAGAATATCTCGGCTATAGGCACTGTAAATCTTTCCATGACAACATGTGCACACCTGATTACAATGGCGGCTCACATAGGGCGTGCTGCGGGGCGGAGAGGCGGAGCAGGGGAGGGGAGGGGAAGGGTTTGGGGGGTATAAAACTCGGACATACGACGGAACGGAGGAACGTAATAGTTACTTTCCTCCGTTCCATCGTGTGTTTGCTGCCCCCCACCCTGCCCCTCCCCTGCCCCGCCACACCACTCTGCAGCACACCCTATGCGAGCCACCACTGTCTGATTAAGTGCAAAGGAAAAGGGTGTTGAAAGAACTCACCCGCTCCAAATAATACCAAACAGAAGTATGAGAAATATTTTCATGTACAAGGACAACTTAATCACTGCACTAGTGACGTAGGTAGACCGTAGGTGCAAATGGAGTCAAATATTGTTTACTGCTAGTCGCCTGCCACGAGGGTAACGACGATCATCGGTGTACACAACAACCGTGTTGCCAGCAAGTCATTTAGGTTTTAGCAAGAGTAAACAACATAACAACATTAAGGTATTCAATATCTCAAAAGCAAAACGCTGAAGGGGTCCTAAGATTACAACATAAAGTTCATATACATGCATGTCTCTTTTGTGCTGGAGCAATGACATGGAGGCCAGAGCAATGGACAGCAAAATGAACTTTTCCACGCTTTACCTGCCACTTTCATTTACGTCACATTCGGTTGCTTGGGTGGGTATTTCTGAGAAACCAGAGTGGTGCAACAGGCAGGCAGAAAGGCTAGGAGTAAGGTGGAATCTGAGTGCGGGAGCACCGAGAGTGCGTGAAGGTGACAGTGCAAAGCATGTGTGTATAGGAGACACAGAAAAAGATCTAGTATCCAATTTCATTGCCGTACTCGACAAAGAGCTGAAACATCTGTCTGCACTATGGGTGGGGAGTGGAGCCACGCGAAAAGGTCACGTGGGATGGAGAGTAGCAGAAACACTAGACTGCTCATCTGCTCGTAGACAGCCACATAAAATGTGGGTTAGCCCCGACGCTGAAGAAAAGAAAGGCACATGGCTGCCATTTTTGAAGATCAAGCACGGATTACCGTGCTGCATTAAAGAAATATAATATTTGAAAAAAATAGTTTGGCGAGCTGCTCAAAGTAAAAGAAAGGTGCGAGGCCGCCTTTTTAAAAATAAAGTGCTGTATGAAAAAAATGTAATATTAAAAAAAGGGGTTTGGCAAGCCACGCACAACAAAAGAAAGGCACGCGGCCGCCATTTCTAAAGCGTGGGTACCTTGCTGCTTAGAAAGTAATATAGATATTGTGTACATGCGAGCTGTGGAGTGGGAGGGGAGGGTTGGGAGCATCTTTCAACAGTGGCTAGGAGAAAGTCATTAGCAAAATAGTGCTTACAGACTGTAATTAAAACAGACCAAGTAACAACACATGTAAAAGGGTCAGTCCTTATGGGAGGTAACAACAGAAGAGAGGGAGGTACTAAGGAGGGACTAATAAGCCTATTAACAAATCAAAAGCCAACATTCATAAAGGACAGTGACAGCAGCCAATTAAAAAGATGAGCCGAGAGTGGGCGGAGCTTCAAGTCCATACCTGAATACAGCACGTCTCGAAGAGACAGTGCAAGTGCTGCCTAGGCAAGACCTATAAACTGTTTGGCCCAGACAGTAGTCTGGATGCAGGATAACTGCCTTAAGTTAAACACTAAGAAAATGGAGGTGCATCGCATTTTGGAACACCTTATGATGGCCTTCTAATTTTGGTCCACTTCCATCACCAGTTCGGAAAGTGAAGAACCTATGGGTGCCACTTGATGCTTAGCTCTGTTTCTCTGACCAAACAAATCATATCACCCCTTCCTGTTTCTTTCCTGTTTCCATTTTCTTTGAGGATTAAAAAGCGTTTTTCCTTTCATTCCTCCTGATAGGCAAAAGATGATCAGTGTAGCCTTGGTCCTCAGTAAAACTGATTATTGCTTTGTATTTGGGAATTCAGAAGCGGATACAATTTAAGCTTCAATCATTGCGAAATGCGGCAGCTCACATTATTTTGCAGATACCTAAATTCAGCTCTGTCTCATAGAGCATTTTTGAGCTCCATTGGCTATCAGTTTGTGAAAGGGTTAAATGCAAGGCCTTGTGCATGGTCCATAGGGCCCTGCACAATACTGGCCCCCTCTATATTCAGAGGATCTTTTCTTGTTAAACCTCCCCATCGTAATATCAGATCAGGAACAACCAAATGAGTGTCTATTCCAAAGATAATGGAAATCAAGTTGGTGGGTAGAAGCTTCGTCTACTCAGCAGGTAAACTTTTGAATTCTTTGCCTTTCACTCTGAGAACCGAACCGAGTTTGGTTCTTTTTAGGAAATCTTTGAAGATGTGGCTTTTTACTTCCGAGAATACATAATTTCTCATATGCTTCTGTTGTAGGACGTTAGCACCAAAATGCCTTTGTCATTCGCGTGCTTTAGAAGTTGTTTACATACTTACTTTAGCTTTACTATCCTTTTACTTTTAGTGACTAAAAAACGGACTGGTGTATTTTGAGATGGTTTTGCCTGGAACTTGCAAGCTCTACAGCTGAGCCACAATGTCATCTCAGGGCTCAAATAAGTCAACATAGCCGTCCTCCCAGCACACATATATCACTGCTCAAGTTAACTAAAACTGTATCCCAACACAAAACTGTTATTGATCATATAATACAAAACATCCAGCACCCAAAACAAAATTTCTCTCTTGCACTACATCACTGGGTCCTTGTCTATAAAGAGATTCACCCAGAAAGTGGAGGGATGCTAGTTTGGAGCCATTGGTAGCAGTGAAGCCTGAAGTTAGATTGGTGGGCAGGCATTCTCATTCACAGCTCTCCATATCTACTAGGTGCCCCAGTGCCCAGCTCGGTGCCATGATACACCACCGGTTGAGACCCTGTCCACATTGGCCCTGCTGTCACCAGCCTAGTGCTACCTCAATTTTAAGTAAAGGCTCTGTCAACTAGGAGTAGAGTCGCCAGACACCACGGTTCCAGCAATTTTTTTATTTTCCTCCTATTATCTAGGATTTTTGAGAAGAACATCAACAGACAAATTACAGCACTAGCAGCTTCCAACAATCTGCCAGATAGAACTCTGTCTGAGTTTTGTCCTTTACATGGCACTGAAGTAGGACAGTTAACAATCACCATGTACGTTCTTTATTCATGATGAAGGAGTTTGTGCTGTTCTCAAACGTTTGGATCTTGGTGCCACATTTTACACTTTTACCCATCCAGTACTTTTTAGCAGGTTGTGCCAATTTGACTTCAGAGGCACTGCATTAGATTGAATTAGCTCATTCTTGCATTTTAGATGAATGGCTGTCCTTTCAGCTCATTACTCTTCCACATCTAAGGCCCTTTTCTGAGATATCACACAGGGCTCTCCTGCGAGCCCTACGCTTTTTAATTTCTTTCTTTCTCCCCTTTCTAAAATTATCTTTCCATTAGTTTTTTTGCTAATGTCTTACCCACCCCAATAAATTTTCTGAGATCTGCTTTGTTTACCATCTATATGTTAATGACGATTCTCCCTTTACTTTCCCTGGACTGACAGAAAGCTGTGGTATACTGTCTGCTCTGTCACAGAATGGGAAACTCCTCTTACTGAGGACTTCCTAATTATATCCTAACTAGATGCAAATAATTATGAACATGGTCGCCAGACAGCTGCTTGTCGCTTAGGTCTTCTACTTCACAATATCTGATCAGGATGCACTGACATCAGCATTCTATATTTAAGGCACTGTGATTTACTCTTCATAAGAATGCCTCCATTGCCTTTCAGCAAGGTGCAGCTTTTTACTCCCCTTCTAGACACAGCAGTGGTGGGAGATTTTAAGGCTTCCGACCTGGCATGTCTTGCTTCTATGTACATTTTAACATCTGTCCTGTCTTTCTAAGAGACCCTTTCATCAGTGTTGTTTGACGCTCATGCTGTTTATTGTGTGTTGGGAAATGGCAGTGGTGTTAGAACAATTGTCAGACTCGGGGTGCTGCCATCAATTTTACAACAGGGATTGTGAAAAAAAAACAAGCGTCACACAAAACACTAGTGTATCAAATGTGCCATGGCCATTTAGCAAGAGAGTGGTAAGGGTGTAGTATATAGCCAGTGCTGCATTCTGAAGGACTGGTGTGCTATTACAATGTAGTTAACGACAGCATATTTTCCATTGGAATGGTTGCTAAATTTGCATAGACATGCAGTTTTACTGGTAAACCTATACAGCACACAAATAATGTGTGGAAATCCGATTTCAGTGAATATTTATCAATTGTGCATGTCTTGTGTCTTGATTTGACCCCCATATGCAGCACTCACACAACTCTAATTCCATTGCCTAAAGGAAACTGTGAATTTTTGGTCCCATGGGAGAGAAACATGGACCCTACAGCTTCTGGCTTGTTTTGCAGGAGAATGCTGAGCATGGTGGAATCAGAAGATGTAAACGCATAATATTGTCTCAAAGACACATGTTAGATAGGTTTGAAAAGACAAATTAGATGCTACTGAATTTCAACAGCCTTTCCAATGGTATAATGCGGCAAATGAAGAAGAGTTTTGACTCCTCAACTTCTGACATAGTGCTCGAATACCATCCCTGCATATACGGGCCAATGGCGGTCATATTGCACTGTTGTTCTATGTATCATCAGTTGGAGATTTTTTTAATTGTGTTTGTTTGACTTTTATGGTTTTCTTTGTAAAAACCGAATAAAGTATTGATGATTGATTGAACAAGAGATTGTTGAATCATAAACATACTTCGGTGGATATGTAGAAAGAGCTTGATATGGTGTTTCGAAGAATCCGAACTCTTAAAGGGGAATAGGCAGAACAAAACCCAGAAGCTTTTAGCAATGCTGACGGATCTCCAGTCTTGGAAGATAATGATGATTTTGATACGGTTACAAGAAGCGTAGCCA
The DNA here is from genome assembly GCF_964204655.1 of Triturus cristatus. NCBI lineage: Eukaryota > Metazoa > Chordata > Amphibia > Caudata > Salamandridae > Triturus > Triturus cristatus. The sequence goes on from NC_140594.1 coordinate 607,001,246, forward strand.
CCACCATTACTGCTTCTGAACAAGCCACGGAGTCTTGCAACACCAACCCTGACATAATTTCACACACGAGTCAGGATTTTGAGAACTTTCAACTGGGACAGTCTTACATACCCTCTGTGAATGGACAGAATCTAACGGGTGAAGAAACACATTAGCAGGACTGGAAATTAACCAACATTTCCTTATGTGTTAGAGCACGCACACATGTCGAAGCCTACCAGACATTGCAGTTGTCTCGTTTACTAAAGATATCTTGAGGACATTAAGAAAGCTAAACTAGCAATGCATTATGCCCCTTGCTTACAATTGGCTCTGTGGATTGTAACTCAAATTTTCTGGCTTTCTATTTGCTGTTTTTTTTTGTTGCTTTAGGCTGTCCACCTTGAATTTGTTTAATCCGGTGGGCAAACCTTGTTTACTGTATTCTTCCACAAACTTTCTTTCTGTAAACAGGCCTTTAAATCTTGTTCTTATCTTACACTTGCTGTGCATTCAAAGACAGAGGTCAAATGTCAAGCTCTCTCTTCTGAGGGAGTTTGTTGTTTACTTTTTTTCTCTGACTTCAAAGTGAGAGAGTTTATGTGATAATCCTACTGAGTGTCCATGTAAGAGGAAAGATGTAGGATGTAGTTTTGCCTCTCTGCTCTACATCACTCCACTCCACTGTATGCCAATGCACTCTAACCCACACTATTCTAATATGCACCACTGCACTCTACACCACTCCATGCCACTCCACTCTATGCCACCCAACTCTGCAACACTGCACTCTATGCCACTGTAGTCTACACCACTGCACTTGATGCCAATGAACTCTATTCTGTACCCCTCCACTGTACACCAGTGCACTCTATGCTAATCCCCTCTATGTCACTCTAATCTACTCTGCACCACTGCACTATACTCTGAAACAATCTACTCTACACCAATGCACTTGGTGCCACTGCACTCAGTACAACTGCACTCTACCCTGCACAACTCTATGCAACTGCACTCTATGCCGAAGCATTCTGCACAACTTCACTCAAAACCAATGCACTCTATGCAATTCTACTCTATACCACTGCCCTCTACGCCACTATACTCTACACCACTGCACTCTACATCAGTGTATTCTGTCACTGCACCCCATGCCACTCTATTCTACTCTGCACCACTGTACTCTAAGCCACTCTACTTTGCGCCACTGCACTCTACACCAATGCACTTTACACCACTCTACTCTATACCACTGCACTCTACGTCACTTCACTCTAATCTGAAACAATCTATTATATGCTACTGCAGTTTACACCACTCTATTCCATTCTGTGCCAATCCACTGTAAGCTACTCTACACCCTTCCACTCCACACTGTGCCACTGTACTCTATGCCACTCCACACTGCGTGACTGTACCCTACGTCACTCTACGTCACTGCACTCTACATCACTCTAGTCTATGCCAATGCGTTGTATGCCAATGCACTCTACACCACTGCACTCAACACCAATGCACTCTACACCACTCTACTCTACACAGCTGCACTCTAGCCCACTCTCCTATGCAGCACTGTATTCTTCCCCACTGCACTCTACACCACTCTGCTCCAATCCCCTCTACGCCTTTCCACTCTGCAACACTGCATTCTATGCCAATTCATTCTATGCCACTCCACTTTTCCCTGCACCACTCTATTCTGCGCCACTTCACTCTACTCTGAAGCAATCTACTGTACGCCACTACACTCTATGACACTGCACTACACACCATTCTACTCTAATCTGCACCACTCCAATCCACTCCACTGCAATCACCATGCCACTCTACTCTACAACACTCCACTCTACTCCACTGCTCTCTACACCACTACACTATACCCCAACTCTATGCCACTGCACCACTATGCTCTACCCTGCATCACTCCACTCAACTGCACTCTACTCTGAAACAATCTACTCCATGCCACTGCCCCTATGCCACTGCAATTTATGCCACTCTACTCCACTTTGCGCCACTCCACTCTACTTTGCGCCACTCTACGACATTGCACTCTACACCACTCTACTCTAAATCACTGCACTCTAATCCAATCTACTCGGCACTACTGTCCTTTATGCCACTTCACTCTGGACCACTCTACTTCACTGTACTACACTACACTCCATGGCACTACACTTCTCGATACTCCACTCTTTGATGCTTTTTTCCATTAAACTCTGCTCTACTAACACTCTACTCTACAGCACTCTACCCTACGTTATGCCATTCCACTCTACGACTCTCTATGCAACTCTGTCTATACCACTCCATGACAATTTACTCCACTCTATTCTATGACATACTACTCCATTCTTCTCCAATTCATTCATGGCCACTCCAATCAATGACTATCACTCCATTCTATGCCACTCAACTTTATGTCCTTCCCCTCTATGACACTGTACTCCTTCCATGACATTCCACCACACTGTGTGCTACTACATGCCACTCCACTTCTTTCCATGCCACTCAACTCTACTGTAAGCCACTCCATGTCACACTACGCCGTTCCATAACACTACACTCCAAACCACTCCTTTACCCCACTAAACTTTAGCCATGTTGAACAGCAACCACTCTGGTGTTTAACATTGCTAAAACATATTGCCAAAGCCAATAGCACTTGCATAGGCAAAGACCTATTCACTTTGCCAATTCTTGTTATTCTCTGGTGGTTTTATGGGAAGGGGTGCAGCTTGTCTGCAGCCTAAGAGTTACTAATTTAGGCCTAGAGTTTCCAGAGGCCTCCATATCACTGAGACACATGTCGTCCACTTCTGGAATTTCCATTAATAAATCATTATTTTCAGGTGTCTGAGTCTAAGTGTTTCAGTTGATCTGATCCAAGACTACTACTCCCAGAATACATTGATATGTTAACTGCAAGCCCTGAAATCAAACCAGGGGTCTCGGTAATTTGTAGTCATTTAGGAAGACTAATTAGGCCTCAAGTGACAGTTCACAGGGAAGGCCAGAAAGAGTGCTTTCCTGTCCCGAGTCTTTTTGGGATGTGTTGGGCAGCAAGTAGGAAAATAAACATATTCTTAAACTTATACCCTGCTTTCCTCCTAAACGTTGTACAGTCTGAGTTGCTATAAATGTTGTCTGTTTTAGAGCTAACCATTTTTATTCATGTGAAACACCAACTATTAGGTTTGGTATTAGCCAAGACCTTTTGATTTCACTAACGTTATATATGTAATGTACTTAGATATAGGGGTTTTTGGCCAGCATTCATCATCCATTGGTCTGTTGTTATGTCATTCATATTATTCTTCTACCCATACATCATGGACCAGTGGTTCAGCCATTGGCTAACTTCACTCCGAGTGACCACATTATGCTCATTCACAAGGAGCGTTCCGATCCACAGTAAGTCCTCATTTTCCTCAGATATTTCAGCCAAAGACTTGGACTTTTTTCAGCAGCTGGTTTTTCCAGATGAGGAAATAGATCCATGGTTTTCCTATGGATCTCATAATTCCACTGGTGAAGTAACTCATATTACTGGTCCGTGTGAATGAAGCGGAACCTCACACTAGAGGACCATGCATCAGTCTCATGTGGAGATGGTCAGAGATGTGCAGCTGCATTTACTTGAGCATGTAGGAGGTCTTTTACAGGAAGCAAAATAGTGCCACAAGATAGATACTTTAAATATTGAAAAAAAAGACTAAGCAATGGGTCTCTGGGGATGCCGCCTCAGGTGTACATGTCTAATTTTTAGGTCTACCGTTTGATGTTAATAAAAGTAAATGCATAATTTACTAATTGCCGGGGCATTTTTCCAGCAAGTTTCTTCTATTGGTCCAAGAAACAATAAATCAAGAGGGCGTAAAATCAAAATTCAGAAGTTAGCGATATCGCTCAACGATAGTAGTGACTTGGTTCTGAAGTCTTATTTATTTAGTTCTTTTTTTTAAGACACAGACAATGCGTTTCGTTCTGAACAGAACTTCTTCAAGATATCAACGAGTACTTCCATCCAACATAATCCAATCTTCCACAAAAGATGTTGTGTAAAAAATACAAAACATCTTCCCAACATTGCTAAGTTAGGCATGTGGTCCGTGCAGGTACGAGCGGTGGGGCGGTGAGGCCGGGTGGTGGGTGATTTTGACAGACGATGACCAGGGAAAATTTATTATTTATTTAATTTTCCCTCGTATTCGTCTGTCGAATCCCCCCCCCCCCACCCCCACCCAGGAACCTGGCCCCACTGTTCTTACCTGCACGGGCCGCTCCTGGTGGTAACCAGAATTCATGGCCAGAATCTGGCGTTATGACTAAAGTTTTTGTGTTCTGTTTGTCCATCTAGTGCATGCATCATGGGATTAACAACAGCTCTGTGATTGCGCAATAATCAGAAGAACACACATAAAACTGACAATGTTTTGAGAGCACTTTTTGTGAGCATGAATATGAGCCATGTGCCTGAATACCCTCTCGGTGGATTAGTGCACTGTACAAATTTACATAAAATAACAGATTAATTCCACCAATATTTTGCGAGAATTCACAGATCCCATTATAATTTTCACACATAACTCCTATGAATTTAATTTACCTTAAACAAATTGGATTAAATGCATGAAAAGATTTTGTTGAGATCAGAGGACTAAGACCAATAACCAAGAATAACCAATAACCGCAGAATTAACCAACAACTTTGGGTTCTCAAGTAGTCTGCTACTCGCTGTGAGGCTCTACAGTGTCTTGTCAGGGTAGTAAGCACTATGTAAATTTAGTTACAATACAATACAATATGTTATATTATGTTGTGTTACTTCATGTTATGTAATGTTATGTTACGTCGTTTTATGTTATTTAGCTCTGCAAGCAAGATCAATTCAGTATATTAAGTTGCAGTCTAAAAGTGGCATAGTACATAAGCTGATGCTGCACCATTTCCCTCTCTCTCTCTCTTTCTCTCTATCTCTATTTCTCTCTCTCTTTCTCTGTCTTGCTCATCCTCCCTCTTGCTCACTCTCCTTTCCTTTGTTCCCAACCCAATATCTAGCTTGCTCTCTTAATCTCCACCTCTCTGTTTCTCTCAGTTTTGCCCCTCTTTCTCTCCCACACATGCACACACAGACATGTGTACATATTCACAAAAACACAAACATGCCCACATGCATATACCTTCTATTTTTTAAGCCCGATTCTGGTGACAGAGACCAACATATTTTATTTCTGTAGGATGAATTTGAAACAGGAGGTAAGATCGGTGAGCGGGTGCAGAGAGAATCGACAGACGTCGAAAAGGGGAAATTAAGTATTTATTTAATTTTCCCCTTTCGTCGTCTGTCGAATCTCCCCCCGCCCCACCGCTCTTACCTGCATGGGCCGCTCCTGATTTGAAATAGTTTTGAGGTTTACTGTGCATGTATTTAAGGCATTCAGGGTGGTACATCACTAAAAATTCAATTGGTCATGCCACTTTGCCTTAGTAACATAATTGTTAATTTAACTATATGGTACTTAGACATCATTGATGTTCTGTGACCAGTGATAAAATGGAGGAAGGTGTTGCCGGAGAAAGAAAGAGACAACACGGCTTCTGTTTGCAATGTTCATCAAACATGCGCAGGAGGTCAGCCAGCTCCATGGAACTGGAAACTGAATTCAAACTCACAATATAACAAGCAGTTTCTTATATACTGTCAAGACCACAATATGTCATACATTTCATTAGAATATCAAATCAAGGGATTGCTCAAGCACATTTTTATCATTCCAGCAAAAAGCAATAGTTTCTGCAAGAAACATCTAGCCATGAGTTAATGGAATGCAACTCAAGTGTATGTGTCAATGATACATTTTCACGCTTCCTGCACTACCAGTGACCTTAACCGGCTCGTACTTTGAAGCCTAGCAACGCCTTTCTTCCCTATGTGTCTACTGTTATGCAAAGCCTAGTCACCTGCTTATCTTGTTCCTTTAGGTCTACTTTTTATCTACATAATTTCTGTGCTGTGTTTACTAATTATATTTCTCTATTCTACTAAAACTTGTGTCTGCTTCCCTCCCAGACCCCCACTCAGTTCTTGCTCTCTAGTCTAATATTGTAAATAGCTTGGGCGTATGATTTTCTTTAACCACATACATTTATATACATCTTTCTGCAGATGCTTGCATTACCTTCTCCCCTGTCTACATTCACTATAGCAAAGGCACGGAGCAAAACTATTATATGAGCATTGAATTTTGTACCCAAGTGACTCTTAACCATTTGACATATGTGAACCACCAATTACGATTTGAGCCTCAACCCAATACATAAAAGTACAGAAACAAATCTACATAAAAAATACATAAATTATTAAATATTTTATTTAATTCACTAACATATATAGAAAAATCAAAATGTAACTATAATTGGAAGGTTGGAGTGTTTCTTAATTTGTTTTTAATCCTAAAAGAGGAAGTGGTGCTAGATTCTAGCATATTACTTTGTCTATTTCGCTCTTAATTCATGCTCTCTTTTTGCTGTTGCTACAATCAGGGCCATTAATCACCCATACTATAGTCTGTTTGCAGTACTTGTTCTCGTCTCACAAATCAATAAAAGGTTAGCTCTTTTTTCCCATACGGAATTTTTGTCATTTTGGTGTCATTTTGTTTCTTAAATTGTACTCTATTTTTCTAAATCGTTTTGAGAGGATTATTGTTTTACATTTTGACGTTGGTATTATTTTAGTACTGCATACATACTTTGCATGCATTCGTTACACATTGCATGTAAGTTAAGCCTGTCTGCTCTGTGCCATAGCTAGCAGGGGCTTGAGTTCTAGTTTAATTTGTGACTGTTGTGGTTCACCCTGACAAGGATTGTGATTATTACTTGAGGTGAGTACTTACCCCCCCTCAACTAATAATGTCATTTTTTACATCAGGAGAAAGAAGTAGTTTTATAATACTTGGGAACCTGTTATCCGGCATTTCTTTATTGTAGGCAATCTGTGACTTCACTAGCCACCTGTAATAATGAAATGTAAAGTATCATTACAGCTGCAGTTTAAGCAAAACAGCGAAAACTAAAACCATCTGTTCATTCTTCTGAACTTTTCTCATACTAATAGAGATGAGCAGAAAGGAGATATTTTTGGAAATGTATATCTTTTTGCACACCGAAGGTCAGTATAGGAACAATGGAATATCTCTGCATTTATCAACACATTGCAAGTGCTATTTTTAATATTACATTAAACTGAGTCCAATATTTTTCTGCAACACATTACTAACTGCCTTTTGATGTATTCAATTTTGGATTAGATTCTACTTTTATTCTTCAAGTCTTTATCCATCCTATCCCTTTCATACGAAAGAGCAAGACACCATGGATTTAAGCAGTTTGATGAAAGGGTGATGTGGTGATCATGTGTTAAAAGAAATAAAATACTCTCTGCCCTAGATTTTAAAGCTATTGCAAGCCACAGCTGAACTTCGTGACCTTATAAAGGAATGGTCACTTAATTCCTCAGTGACTTGCAAATCATTATAATGGAAAGCAGGGGGTACTTTGTCAACATTGTTCATAGTATACTCAATTGGTGGCAAGCTTCTGTGCATAGTTTGTCACATAGGTCTAGAATGGAAGATCAGAATGCATATAAAAGACAAGAAACAAGTATGTTAATGCATGGGTAAAACTCTCATGGAATGTTTGTTATCTCCTCCTGGATGATGAGCAAATTCTACTTTTATCAGGTGTATGTTACATAGGTGGTTCACAACTAGGAATGATACGAAGCAGTATTTGCGATGTATCGATAACAACTTGGGTGCCGAGGCGGTTGCCTTTGACATATTGAGCGACCCTGAGGGGCCCATAATGCCATTTCGGATTCCATGCAAAAGTTAAAAATCATTGGTGCACTCACAGAGCCCTGACACTGACAGGTCAGTGTTTCAGTATTTTTTAATTTTTGTTTCTACTTCCTATGAATATTCCAGGAAGATAGACTCTAATTGTACTTTTTACTATGTCCAGGTTGTCTTAATGTCCTAATGAAGACCCGCATGTGGAGGTAGAAATTTTCCTCATCACCCAATACGGGTCGAAACGTCAACAATTCTCTCTCCCGGCCTGGAAGATAACTCATTGGCCCTTTTTAACATTTGGGATTATGCATGTCTGACTAGAATGCATCACTTTGAAAAGAGGTCACATTAGGAATAATATAGTAAAATTATAATGTATACAGGCGTAACATTGGTTTGGTTAGCTTATAACTAGGGCTCCTGGTTTTATGGTATTTAATTTTTTTGACATTTCCGTCTGTATTATCCATATTTATTTTTTGTCAAGTTTATCTATATTTATCCATATTTATTATGAGTCTTGTGGAAAAAATAAAGCTGAACCTGGTATATTTCCACATGTATTTAACCAATAAATATGCAGTCATGCTTGAATGCCTGCCAGGTTTCAGTGATATAAAGACCTGCAGAAGATAAATCAATGTACTTATATGAAAATATGCCCATTTCAGTATCAGCCTTGTGCATATCTACTGCTGTTTAAGCCTCTTTACTAAAATCCCTTTCTTTTTTAACACCCTTACCTATAAATCCACACAGTTATTGGCCTGGCAGTCAAGGCAAAGTGTATTTAGAATAACTCAAAAATCACCCAATTTCCGTTTTATCCACATTTAAAAATAAAGGCAGACAAGAAAATAAATGGTTTTCTGTCTGTATTTATCTGTAAAAATCTGTAAAAATGGAAAACAGGGAGCCTTACTTATAATCCACTCCAACCAGTGTTGTGTATATAGAAATTAGAGTATTATGTTCCTTATTTTTCACAGTTTTACAGCTAGGCCAGTCCCTTATGGATTTACAAATATTCATTTCATGATTTTCTGATGATGCACAGAGAACTTTCATCTGTGAAAAGGCAGGCTGAGATGATATCAGGTACCGGCTCACTGGGGGAGGGTGTCGGCGTTTCGACCCTGGTGCGATGACGGTAATTTATATCCTCTGCAGGCAGGTCTTCCTCAGGACGGGGGGAGGGGAGGCAACCTAGGGTGAGGTACAGTCAGGATACAGCCCCTGAGGAAGACCCGCCTGTTAACTTACCAGTAATCTTCATTACTCCTGGTCCTGTTGTCCTCATCCCGTTCATCACTGCACTCCCTCCCTACCGGACTTGCCGGCCTTCATCTGGGGCTTGGTATTTCAGGAGGAATGCTGGGATAGGTACGCTTATGTACTCCCAGGGGGAAGGGGTGGAGTAGGGCCAGCATTCCTTTATTCTTTTTTCTGTTGTTGAGATAGGTTTATCTCACTTTGTATATGAATAGGACAAGGACAACGGGATCAGGAGTAATGAAGATTACTGGTAAGTAATAGGGCTTTACTATTCCCTGAGATTTACTGGACACCTTTCCAGCAGATTCCTTCACCCATAAAATATTCTAAAATGCAAACTTTGCAACCAATTAAGCAGAATAGATCTACTACCATGCTTCTCCTTGTTGCCAACTTCTTTGTGAGATGGTTTAAAATATATATATATATTAGTTGAGGCCCAAATTTTGTGTCAGGATCACGCCACTTTTTTTGGCACAACCCTGTTGCCAAATCTCATTTGTTAAATCTCATTATGTGCTTAAATGCACTCATGATATACCCGATAAACATGTATGAGGTCTTAATCTCTGATATCACTTCTTGCGATGTCACATCCAGTGAGTTCACTTCCTGTTATGTCACATGCAATATCACACATCGTGACATCATGCGCTGTGATGGCACGTGGCATGATTTCACTTGCATACTGCCTAACCTGATTAGTCCCCCCCACTTCTTTTTTAGGACTTGTGCCCTGCCCTCTGAACAAGTGGTGTGCATGCACCTAATTGGCTGTGCTCCTTTACAATTGCACGAGGCAGCTGGATAAGACTTTAACTTGCAAGCTTGTACTTAATGATCTATGAGACAGACAGCCTGATATGTCTTTAATCTGCACGTTTGCACTTCGAAACCATCTTTGGCCCCCTAGAATCTCCCAAAAAAGCTGTGACACCTGGGACAGGCTGCTAGCCGGGGGAAAAGAGGACACTAACATCAAAACCATGGGCTATTCCGGTACCCTGGAACTTCCTGACAAAGTTGCACGCATGAACTCAAACAGCTGTGTGACTTTTCAACCTATGCGATAACTTGTAAAAACCAGTGCTGAATTTGAGCCAGCGCTTTCCAGTGCTCAGCACCGGCACTTAATTGGTTTCCGGTGCTCGGCACCGGCACCTAATTGTCAACACTATACTTGGAACAGTGTACCACATGGTGGGGATGCTCATCTAATTTAGAGATGAGCAGAACAACGGTTGTTTAGGAATACAATATACAGTCAATTATTGCTAATACCTGCCCCCCAACCCTTCCTTTAGCTTTGGGGACCTGGAATAATCTGAACTGTCGCATTTACATGCGAGAGAGATGGTCAGTAATTGTTTTGGCAGTGATGACAGGGGCGATTGGTGGTGCAAGCTGCCGTGGCATCCTGGTCAGAGCCCTGGCACTTAATATTTTACAGATTAAGCACTGGTAAAAACTCCTCACCCTGCACCACTCGACAAGGTATGTGTCAACGCTGCTGCTGCCCAAATTAAATTCTGAACACCAGCACCCTAAAACGTGCATCCGCAGGACGTTATTTTAATTTTACTTGTGTTTTTTAAATATTTTTTTTAACTCATTGGGCTCAAACCCACTCAACGGCATAAATGCTTTGATGTTTCTCTTCCCTTGTTTAGTCCCAGGAATTTTAGACACTGTTTCTCTCTGTTGGAATATTTTAATTAATCGATACAAATAAAGTCACTTACTCACTGGTGTTGCTATGACACTTAGGTTCAGTACCCTTGGACGAAACTACTCTCGACGTGGCGGGCCTCGAAAAAGATACAAAGGTACTCAATTTTCATGAGAACAGTGAATGCACTGATTAATCGTGCAGCTGGCTTAGAACTGGGTGGAGAAGGAAACGGGCGTTGAGGGAACAACACCGGAAGCGATGTCTGATCTGGAAAGAAACATACTTTACCGAGAGATGAAACCTGCCATCCGGAAGTAACTAAATGAGTGATGCTCGGAAGTGGGAAAATGCACGTGAAAGTGATTATAATAGTTCAGTGTGCTAATCACCTTAATCACATTAATCCAGTTACAGGGTACGACCAGATCATACGTAAATCAGCTCAAAAAGTTTTAGTAAGCATGGGGTCTACAAAACATTCCACAGACAGGACTGCAGTGTCTTCTGCTTATACTTTAAATAAAGTCTGATTGCCTGTGGTGTGGGAGGCTAAGTCACCTTGTGACAGACACCACAGCTAAGCAGCAAGCAGGTTAATCTACCACCATGCTGCTGCCTCCCACAGCACAGCTGCTAAGAGTTACTGCTACAGCCCTTGAAGATACTGTGGAGTAGCAGACAGGGTGTATGTACACAGTCATCACCCACCTGGGAGAGTAATACAAAATACTAGGACCCTCTGCAGAATATGAACTCGCGCCCCTAATTTTCCCACATCTCACATATATTAAGTGGCCTTGGGCTGAATGGTTTCCCCCCTGAAGGGCTGGGGCTCCCTGAATGGTTGCTTCCAGGGACGCCGAGGCTGCAGGGTCCGGTGTTACGCCCCTGTCTACTGTACAGTGATGACGCGCGCGCCACAGAAAAGCTCGTTAGAGAAAATCATAAAAATGTTACAAAATAAAACAAGCATAACACGAACAGAGCAGCAGGGAATCCGTTTAACTAAGGAAACCATGTGTGCGGATTCAATTCTGTTCAGGGTACATACATCACGAGCCAGTTGCGTGCTAACGACCCAGCGAAGCGCATGGATCGACGCTGTAGTGCGAAGCCACTTTCATTGTTGCCTCTGGTGGCACGTCTATCGCACATACATTAAGAGGGATTGCGGCCGCAAGCCATGTTTAGATTTCTGGAGGCCAGGTGGGCTACATATGGGCGGCGTGAGGAAGCTATGACGCAACCTGCGCCGGCCGCTGAAGGCTTCAGCAAAGCTGCACTGACATGATCTCATGGTTGTCCTTGTGGGACCTAGACAAAGGGGACAGGGCGCCCAGCCAGCAAGGCTACCCACCATAAATAACAATCTGGTTATTTTCCCTTTAAATAACGAAGATTTACAACAAGTTCCATGCAGGGCACGTACAGGGGCATTTGTTCCGGGTACGGCTGCCTGCCTCGAAGCCATGTGGGCTCGTGTGTATCTCAGGCCTTCCTCTAGCACATCTGGACTAGTTTTCAGTTCCCTTCGTGACCGTGGAGTTAACCACATCCAGCCCATCCCGCCTCACCAGCGCAGGGGCACATTTGGAAGTAATTTTCCCTGTCACGCTTCAAGGAGATTCAACCAGTGGAAGGGAGCATAATGCAAACAAGGAGGGATTCGGCTAGCTCTTTCTGTCATGCTAGATTTCAAGCACACGAAAATGTAGTATTGTAAATGCTCGATGCCATGTCGCCATCTGCAAAGAGGTATAACGGAACGTTACAGAGAACCTGGGCGAAGCCTCCAACTGACTGCAACATTCACGCAGATGTCTTTTGTAATGGCGGAAGCTGTAATCAGCGCCATATTTTTGGACACTGGTTTGCATTTTTTTTTTCTTCTGTCCTGTTCGCTCCCTGTGTGCCTAGTCCCTCACTCTTTCTGTCTTACTTTTCCCCTTTCTTTTTGTCTGTCTTGATTCCTCTCTTTCTGTCTCACGTGGTCCTTTCTTTCTCTTTTTCCCTCGTCTCTTAATTCTTTATGTCACTTTCTCCCTCTCTCTTTTACTTTCTCTCTCTCCTTCTCTCGCTCCACTCGGTTTCTCTCTGGCCTCCTCATTCTTTGCGTCTCCTATGTTCGTGTCCTTCTTTATCTCTCTTTGAATGTTAATTGATGTGTCTCTCTTGTCTGTCCCTTCTAAGCGGTGTTCTTAGAGCAAGGGTGGACTGAGCTCCAAGTTGGAAAATGGTCCCTATGCACTTAAAAAATGGCTATAAGTGGACATGTCAGACTCCTGGGCAATGGTGTTACTGCCGCTGCTGCACTGTGGGTCACCAAATTACTCCTTCTCATTGTATTTCCTCTCTGTTTTCGATCTTCATCATTTTATCCTCCCATTTCCTTCCTTAAATTCACTTTGCACCCTGTGTTTCCTGTTCCACTCAGTCTCTCTTACCTCTCTGTCTCAGTTGTCCCTCAAATCTTGACATCCTTTATCCCTTTTCTCTCACCTCACCTCCCCTCCCTTCCCTTCCCTTCCCTTCCCCTCCCCTCCCCTCCCCTCCCCTCCCCTCTCCTCTCCTCTCCTCTCCTCTCCTCTCCTCTCCTCTCCTCTCCTCTCCTCTCCTCTCCCTTCTGTTCCTTTCCATTTTTTGACCATTTATTCTTTCTCCTGTTCTCAGCCTTCCATTGCTTTCTATTCTTTGCCATTCCTACCTCTGTTGTTCCTTTCCTCTCACTGTCTCTGCTTTGTGTAAGCTCTCTCCTATGCGCCCCCTTAACCCATTTTCTCAGCCACCCCCACCACATTCCATCCTTTTCCTCTCATTTATATCTGGTTTCTCATCTCCATCACCTCCCTAGCTGCCCTCTTTTACTCATCTCGATCCTTTCACCTCTGTCAACCTCCCTTGTCTTGCGATTCTCCATACATACATACAGAGAAAGAGCAAGGCAGAGAGGCAGAAAGAAAGGGAGATTATAAAAAAATTGAAACACCAGTTGTAAGAAGCTGGCTCTCTATATAGTGTACTAAAAGAAGTACACTGTGCAGAAAGTCCAGAGAATCTCCAATTGGTACTCAGAGGGAAGAGCAGACAATTGTAATGCTGTTTTTGTCATAGTCTGGGTGAGCAGTTAGGCTTCTCAGAGGGTAGTGCTAAGCATTTGTTGTCACATACAGAGGCAATACATTAGACACACACTCAAGAATAAATCTGAGACCAATTTGTAAAAAATAAAGATTATTTTAATGTATTTTTAGAGACCAAGAACACAGTTATAAGATAAGTATTTTTTGAGTTATGTTTTCTAAAGCGTTTGGAAAATATATCTCATTTGTGCCCAATTGCGCATCATAGGAATCAATGGGAAGAAAATAGAAAATTGCATATAAAATCAGGCAATGTTTTCACGAAGTTCACCTACTTGTTTTAGGTTGATGTCGGGACCAGGTCCAAAATTCCAGCTGGAGAAGTTTCGGAGCATCCCGGATCGGGCGGGAGCAGAGTGCCGGAGGTCTTGGAAACTGGTGTGCAAAGACAAAGGGGGCCCCTCGAAAATGCACTGCACAGATGGACTTACAGGTAAGTCCGGTGGGTCTCCTTCGAGGGAGGAGGTCACAAGGACCTGGGGACCCCAGAAGAAGAGCTGGTCGTTCAGTGCCAGGGTTGGTGGGGCTGGGTGCAGAGCGAACAGGTCAGCCGGGTATCGTGTGTCTTTAGGGTTTTCGCGGTCAGGAGCAGGCAACTTGGAGAGGCGATCGCAGGACAGCTTGGTCACTCAGGAAGTGGGTCTCAGGTGTCTCGATGTTCCTCGACAGATGCTTGCTTCTGGTGCTTTGGGAGTCTGTTGTGGACTCTTCTACTTGGTTTTTACCATTGAGGGTCCTGTACCCCAGGAATTGGTACGTCATGGCTCCAGTAGTTCCTGGTGCCTTCAAACATGGCGGAGAGGCGCTCTGACCCTCGGGAGCTGTTGTACCTCTTCTTGCTTTGGTGCTCTGTCGAGGTCATCAGGGACCAGAAAGTCGACAAACCGGACTTCATGGAATCTGTGTCTGCGGTGTACAGGGGAGTGATACCTTCACTCAAAGGGAGCTTCTCTGTGTTTTCTTGAAGACTGGAGGTGCTCCAGAGTGCTTGGATTGCTTTCAGGTTACAGACTGACCCAGCAGCAGCGATTGTCAAGTCATTCTTGCAGTTGGCAGGGTTTGGTATCTTTCCTTCTGCTGCAGGGCATCTGCTTTTTGCGTAGCAGGTCTTCCTTTGTCCTGGTCTTCTTTGGTCCAATGATTCAGAGGCTCAGGTCTCACAGAGCCACCTAAATACTGAATTTAGGGGCGTTACTAGGGGAGACAGCTAATAGCCAATGGGCTACCTACCTTTAGGGTGTCTACACCCTTTAGTGACCACTTCCTGTGGGAAGAGGCACCACTCTAGCCCTGATTGGAGTTTTTTTCACCATCTCAAGATGGTGGAATTTCAGGAGAGGGGTTCACCGCGCCTGCCCCTCCCTGGGGACTTTCCTCCTCATCAAACTAATTTTCCTGCTTTTCCTCCCACCAAAAGTGGACCAGGAAGGGGGGCTTGGCCTCCCCCACTATTTGGGGGTTCCTGGGTTGGATTTCAAAGGAGGCATTGCCGGGAAGGCTATCGTGTCCTGGAGGAGGTGTGAAACACCCCCGCTCAGAGCAGGTATTGTTTCTGTCCTCTCACCCCATGAGGTAAGAAAGATGTCTGGTGGTGGCAGGCTGGTGAAAACAAGCAGAAGACCCCACTAGTGTTTGGTTAGGTTTCAGGGGATCCTCTAAAAGGGTCTCTCTCCAGTGTCAATGTAGTAATAAATCCAACACTGGCATCAGTGAGCACATGTTAAGACAAGATGTTTGGTACCAAATATCTTAGACATCAGTGAAGCCATCATGGAGCTAGGAAACATGTGTTGACAAGTATCCAGCCTGTGTACACTTCATGGCTTCCCTGTTCACTTACATCACAGAATGGACTGAACATTGAAGGGGCATATCTGCTCTTGCTGCTATGCCCACACATATGATATAGTACACCCTGCTTAGGGCTAGAGGCCTGCAGTAGGGGCGACGTACTATATCTTCTGTAGTGTATGGTTGGCATGGCACACAGGGCTGTGTGCCATGTCGTCTCTTTGGATTTTCCTGCACCAAGACATGCAGCATGCAATGACAGAGTGCACAAGCCTTGGTGAGGGGGCCGTGGGGTGGCACAACCAGTACTGCAGCCCTAGAGGACCCTCTTCAGTACCCATGCCCGAAGTACGAGGGTACCACTTACTAGCAACTTACAGGGGTAGCTGGAGTGGTGCCAATTGGGGTATAGTGTTTTGGGAAGGATATCTGGCACTGGACACCTGGTTAGCAGGGACTGAAAGAAGTTACAGTTAGTAATCACATCAGGCAAAAAGTGGGGGCTAACCATGCATAAAGAGGCACTTTCTTACACCAGTGCAATACGCAGGGTAAGATTTGCCAGTGTTGACTCAAACAGTACATAGCAAACAGAGAGTGGGTCCTCATTAAGAACTTCCCAAGTATTCAAAAAGAGACTTGTTTTCCGATGTATCAAACCAATTTTCTTGTCCTTTGGTTAAGTGCCTCTCACTCTTTCACTTTTCTTTAAATCAATGAACATCTTCTCTCTCCTTGTAAGGAGAGAGCGAGGGAGTACCGCTTGACATATCGTGGGTTACTCCAGGTCCTGTGTCGTAGCCTCTTTTCCCCATACCTTGCTGTTTCTCCTGGATTATAACTAGGGCTCCCGGTTTTATGGTATTTATTTTTTTCACATTTTTGTCTGTATTTATCCATATTAATTTTTAGTCAACTTTATCTGTATTTAGCCATATTTAATATGGGTTTTGTGGAAAAAATTAAACTAAAACTGATATATTTCCACATTTATTTAACTAATAAATGTGCAATCATGCTTGAATGCCTGCCAGGTTTCAGTGATATGAACACCGGCAGAAGATAAATCAATGCACATATATGAAAATATGCACATTTCAGTACCAGCCTTGTGCAAATTTAGTGCTGTTTAACCCTCTTTACTAAAATTACTTTCTTTTTTAACCCTCTTACCAATCAATAATAAACACAGTTATTGGCCTGGAACTCATTGCAAAGTGTATTTAGAATCACTCAAAATGCACCCAATTTCATTTTTTATCCACATTTAAAAATAAATACAGACAAGAAAATAAATGGTTTTCTGTCTGTAGTTATCTGTAGAAATCAGTAAAAATGGAAAGCAGGGAGCCTTTATTATAACCCGAGTCAGCTAGCAACACTTGCCTGGAAGGGAGAGGTAGAGCAGCAGCTGGGACATTGTAGGTTACTGCAAGCCCAATCTGCCCACTTTCTCTGTTTCCTGTCTTATTTAGGAGCTGTGTGGGTGTGGGTTGGGCTTGCTGGATTGATGCGTGAGTTCTGGCTTATGGGAAAGGAAACCCCCTATGTGTTGGAAGCAAAAAATTGTTCCATTTGTGGTCAAGCCCATTTTTATTGAGAGCCCACCCCTTCACGTAGGTGTCTTTCCACCATACCACTGGGAAAGAAATGCATCAGATTCTGCACCTGGTCCGAACAAGTAAATGGAAACCCATTGGTAGCAGCCTAGATAGTCCCTTTGTTTTTAATGCATCAGGGGACCAGCATGACACCCCACCAGGTGTGTGAGGGGATTTTGATCTGATCACTCGGTCCCCCAGGATCCAGTTGGTCTGTACATTTGTGCCACCTTTAAGGGCTCTCCCATCCCTCTTCCCCCTCCTTTAAGGAACTGCTCTTTCTGTGTTTTTTCATTGACTCCAGAGGAGGGTGGGTGTAGGACCTCTCTAAATATCACTCATCGTACCTCTTTGACATAATATAGATGTCATCAGAATCTCCGCCATGACAATCAAAACTTGCCCACCAATTATATTGTGATGACCTCACGCAATATATAGATAACATCACAGATCAGGGGTATCACTAGTGACATTGGATCTTAGCATTGACATTACAGATATTGTCACTATGGACACAGTATCTTCTTTCTGCGGAAAGATGCTGTTATTTATTGATGTTAGACTGTACATTTCTGTTATTTATGGGTATAATTATTGGGAGATTGTAATCAGTGCATTTGTTGGGTGAGTTATAATTGTTATGGTGGGGCGAATGTTATCCTTTGTGTAACTAAACATTATGCGTCAATTGCAGGGTTTTAAGTCTTCTTTTAGTCCCTGAATCACCCGTAAACAAAAAGTCTTCTCAGTTTTACTGAAATATGGAGTCTTAAGGAAACCAAACCTCAATCCGCAGTTGTTGGAATATGGATTCCTAAAGAATCCAAACCTCGATCCAGATTTGTTGTGCCATCTGGTATCTAGTCTCCACTGTTTGGGTACAACCAAGGTTGAGGCCTCTCTATGGATCTGTCTCCTATCATCAACCCTCGGAACTTCATCTCATTCCTGCCTCCTCTCATTCCTGCTGGGTTCCATGCAAGTTGAAGCATTGTAAAAGGCATGTTAAAACATTTTAGATGAAGCCCTTTGAATACTTGGTGGTTGTCAACTCATGAATGAATGAATGAATTCATTCATTAATGAGTTATATTTTATAGACTGTGGCTGTTGCTCTGAGGGGCATCCTGGCACTAGCCTGAGAAAGACACAAACTGTGGTGACACAGGAGTGTGAAGGGCCGTTCAGGCAACCAAGCACTATGGAAGTACAAACAGCCATGTCTTAAATTGTTTCCTGAAGATCTATTAATGTTTTATGAATCTGAGGGTCTGAGAGAGTTTATTCCAATCTCTTGCAGCGAGCACCTAGAAGGAGCTGCCACCTCTCTTAGCCAATGTACATTTTGGAATGCCGAGAAGGTTAGAGTTTGAAGATCTCAATATTCTAGATGTGGACTGGTGACTCCAAATCTAGGCTTTCATGCCTTTAGTGCCCCTCAATTTCACATCAGCATTTGATATGATTGACTATAGTTGCCTTCCCTCTCTACACTCAAACATCACTTTGGTATCTGGGGATCCTTATTCCCTCTTTTGTGAGAAAATTATCCCACATAGAGAAGGTTGGTTGCAATACCTTGACCCCACTCTACTAACTTGTAGGATTAGCTCAAGGTTACATTTTAGCTCCAGTACTTTTAAATTGATACATGAAGTCTTTGAGTGAAGTGTGTTTTGGGGTGGGTATCACAATCCGCCAAAAGACTGATGAAACTCAAATTATATCTGAACACCTTATATCGTCTCCCATCATTCTATATTCATAAATATACAGTCCTAGATGAAAAAATGTTTCCTTAAACTCAACCGTCAAAAGACTGAATCCATGCTACTCACCACACTGCATAAATACAGTTTTGATTCTGAAAATTACTGATTTCTCACTTTCTCTTTCACCCACTGGAACCTCGCATTGTCTTACCTAGGACCCTTCCATCTCCATGATTTTGGATTTCGGATGTAAATAAAGTAATTAAAGCGATACACTTTCACCTACTGGCACTATAAAATATCAGATCTTTCCTGTTCTCTTATCATCTTAAGACCGCAGTCCATGCCCTGTTACTGCCACAATAAGACTTTGGAAATGCTGTCTTTTTGAAGTGACCAAACTCTCCTTTTAGACATCTCAAAGATACTCTCCGATCCACAGTCCGACTTCTATCACCCACTAAGAAGTTTGAGTATATCACCCCTATCCTCATCATCCTAAATTGACTTTCAACTGAAGCCAGAACAAACTGGGCTTTTTTAACCTACAAAACACTATATCTAACACACAACTTTATCCCTTCAATGTCCACAAATTATGTTATGGAAAAGATGCCCTGGGAGTAGGAACACTTTACTCCTGGAAAGTTCAAGATTCAGGATAACCCTGTCAACACTGCCGTCTTTATTAGGGGATACAACTGTCTTATGGAAGTCGGTACAAGTGGACTTAAGAATCAAACAGTCACTTCTATCATTCTGGAAGCATCTCAAGACCCACTTTTTCAAACGTTATCTAAAGCATACTAGCTCACTTTCATCTCACTTTATGAACACCTATGTCTTGGTTAGCAGTAACCTAATTTTCTTCCTATATGCACACTATTCTGTAACATATCAATACTCTCTGCCCCGGCAAAACAAAAGCTATATGTGTGTGGCATTGCTAACAACAATTCCCATTAAATATGATTAGAACACTACTGTTTTTCTGCTTCATTGCAGTTACTGGAACCTTTCTTTCAGACATTTCTAAAATACGTTTTTTTTAAATCACTGTTTTAACACCAAAGACTTTCTGTCCTCATTTTCAACATCCTATTTGATGTCTCTGGTTCTAACATATGTATTCATTGATACTATACTAGTTGGTAATATATAAATTGTTCACACACTTTTCAGGTGAATAAGTGCTATATAAAACTATGAAATAAATATGTTTATCATATGACTGATCTACCACATGGTACGCCTTCACACTGAAGTTGACAACGGTTCTTGCACTTGTTGATCATTGCCAATAATGCTGTGAAATGAAGTTATCAAATTAATCTTGATGTTATCATCTTGCAATTTATCAATGACGTCTGTCATTTATCTTATCTATTATGATTTAAAAATATGTGCACCCAACCGGTCATGCACAAGTTAAACTTGATAATTGTTTGCTACTTGTATTTCCCATGCTTACAGCTGATGGAATGGAATGAGCTATTGCCTCTTAATAACCAAGAGCACTGCTGCAGTCCACGAGCAGGGCACAGTGGGGAGACATCCTTTACATCGCATGCGATACTTCGCATGCCATTACAGCGCGGTCGTTACAATGACCGCATTGTTACATCGCAAACCATTACAACGCAAGTCGTTACAACGACTTGCTGTAGGGAGCAGAAGGTGTTGGATTTAAAATCCAACACCTTCTCTACTGTTGCACAGACTGGAGTTGGAATAGTAAATTATACTATTCCAACATCCAGCGCCCCCTACAGCAAGTCGTAATGACTTGTGTTGTAATGGTATGCGATGTAACAACGCAGTCGTTGTAACAACCGCGTTGTAATGGCATGCGATGTATCGCATGCGTTGTAACATTGCATAGTCAGCACAGTGTGTTAGCACTTCAAAACCAATCACAGGGCTTAAGTCACTGTTCAAGTTGCTGAAGAATTGTTTTTTGATTCCTCTCGGGTTGGTAAATAAAAAAATATTGCACCTGCATCATATAGTAGACGCACATGCATAATGACGATTGTGTGTGCACGCACCTTCAAGCAGGCACATGCCTTTTTTTTTTTCATTTTGGGTAAAATCTGCCCAGTATCTTGCCGAAGCTGTACAACAACATTGCTAAAAGGCATTGGAGAAGCCGACAGTTGAGAGCTATTGGCTTTGCCAATGCTTGTCATAAAAGAGGGCACAGTAGGATGGGAAGGCAAGAGTGTGTGGTGTTAAACTTCCACACTGAGAAGTGTGAAACCCTAGAATGTTGTCTGGACTTTTGTGGAATTAGTGTTAACTGCTGGGGCATGGCCTGGATCACATTTCTCTATCACAGAGAAAGCAAGCTTAAGAGAACACTTAAATAGCTCACCTTTTCAGCAACCTGGATGCTTAAGAATGATGGTGTATGTGTTAATGCTTGTGGAGGTTTTATGTTGCCCTTGAAGTAGAGATATCTGATCTCAGGTCGCAAGGGAGGTGGAAAAACTGTCCCACTAGTGTTGTAAATTGCAACTTCGATGTGATTAAGCATTTACTAAAGACATGAATTCTCCTCCCTTACACATGTTCCTTTTGTTATGTTGACTGAAGTCTGGACTCCATTTTGTATTGTCATGTCTCCACGTGCTCAACACGAGGAGAGTCTTATCTTTGTGTTAGTTGCTCTTGTAATCTGCCTAGTAACAGTCTATAAATAGTTCCTTTGTCCGTCTGGCGCATGCCCAGACTTGACCACATCTGTTATCAGTTAGTCCTTGCTTGACCATGTTTTCGCGGGCTTAAGGAGTATGTCAGCTCCGCCCACATATCGATCTTGCATTGCAAATGTCCATAAAAGGTAACATTCCTCGTCTCATGTCGTGCCCTCCCACTTATGAGCCCCTCTGTTGTGTATAAAAGGGGACCGTGTATGCAAGTTCTGTGTGCTACTCTATGCAATACTGAAGGGTATTGTATGGATTGTAGGACCACCCTTAAGGGTTAATAAACCGTGTTTTTGTACTTTGCAGTTTCCGTGCCAACTTCCTTATAGGTTTCTTCACAGGAGAGCGAACCCTTGTGTCCTGCGGGCCTAGCTGGGGCCTGTACTCATCAATTGGCGCCCAACCTGGGGCTCATCGGCGACTCGGATGCTCGAAGGATTGGTCGCGACGAAGGTGAGGAATTTGGCCGGGGATGTGATCACTGCCAGAGGCACTTTAGTCCTGGCATCCCGAGGTTTTTCTTCCTTCCCTTCCGAGCTGACCATCTGGGTGGCGCCGGTCCTCGACTGAGACCTCTTCTGTCGGTTCTGCCGTGACAGCCGTTTGGGCAAATTTCGGAGCTTGGCAGTTGGAATCTGGACTCTTGATTGGTAAGAACCGTTGTACGGTACTTGCTCCGAGTTTTTGAAGCCTGGGTTGGCTATTTGAGTTTGATTTGTGATGACCGGTCATATCTTGTATTGATTATTGTGAGAATATATGCGTTGCAACACATATAGGCAGGTAATGTGGAGATATTTCTCCGGAACTGTGTAACTTTGACCAGCACAATGTTTAAGTGCCATTTTTTTTTTGATAATACTGCATATTCTGCATTATTTTAGAGCATGCCTGCTTTTAGCGCACTCCGTAAGTGGTGCTGCTGCTTTGGAAACCGGTTAAACCTCGAGGAATCTGCTCCAGCTCCCCCAGAGGGGACTCCTAATAGGGATATGTATGTGAAGCATGGTCTTTCCTCCATAATGTACAGCACAGTATGGAGGAAATATACCAAGAAGGATCCTGAGTTACGGTGGCCGTTGTATGGGTCGTTTGATATACGTAAGATTGAGTATGTGGAACAGTGTATGTGTAAACGGCGTGCGCGGCAAGACATGTTTGAATGTGTGCGACTATGGGTGAAGGAAGTGCGTGAGCGAGAGAAACGCGAGAAAGCGTTGTTTGACAAAGAGCAGCGAAAGAATGATCATGTGAGAGCGCAGGAAGCAAAGCGTCGGGAGGAAAGAGAACAGACGGAGAAACAAGAGAAAGAACATAGGTTACAAGTCTCGGGTCAATATGCTGTTCGTCAGCCACTCTATCCTGTCCTTAATAATCATGACGATGATTTTTATTTATTAGATCGTTCTCCGCCTCCTTATGTCGGCGCGTCTGCCCCGAGGCCACAAGATTCTGGATCGGGTTCGAGTAAGGTAGACACGCGGTCCATGTTATCGGCTGAGCGAATGGGTGAGCTTCGCCAGTTTTCCTATCGTGCATGTAAGGGCAAGTTATCCCTTGATGAACTGTTGGCTTCTTGGGAACCGTGGCAGGATAGAGAAAGGTTGTATTTCTTGGGACACTTTTCTGATGAAGTGATTGGTGCCTTTCGGAAATATTCCAGCGTCTTTGAACCTGACGATGTGGTATTGGATGCTAAAGCATTGCGTAATGGTGTTTTCTCTCCCTCTAAGGCGCCTGAAGCGGTTCGGCGACTGTTTGCGTTGCGGGATGCGGCAGCAGACCTTAAAGAGAAAGCGCGCCAACATCTTGAGGAGGAAAAGCGGTCGGATTCGCGTACTGGAGGTGGCCATTCATCCATCTCTCAATCAGATAAGAGCGATCCAGTGCATGCTAAACCAATGCGCGAGGCAGCGCCTTTGTATGTTCCTCCTAAAGGAGCAGGGACTAGCTCGGATATTACCTCCGCCGATGCTAAGGGATATTTTGTGTATAATTGGGTTTATACTCCCTGGCACAGGGCTGACGTCATGGCATTAAAGAATGCGTTGCCTGATCCCCGCAAGAATCCAGCGGCCTTTTATGAAGAAGTCGAGGGGGCCTTGAATTCTTGTATTATGACCTTGGCAGATATAGATTTGTTCTTTGGGCTTATTCTACCACCAGATATGTGGCGATCCGTGCGGAAGGTGGATGATGTTGCCACTTTTAAGGCTCGATGGTCTGAACTTGAGGATGAGGATAGGGAGAGAAAGCCCGCGCAGAAACCACCTCAGATTATCTTAGACCTCCCCGCTGCTATTCTGACTAAGTTGAAGACCATCATTCCTCCTAAAAAGATTGACTGGAATATGCTAGCCTCGTGTAAGCAGAAAGCCGATGAATCAGTTGCAGATTTCTTTACGCGCTTTGAGGAGACGTTCCATGATTTTAGTGGTCAGTCTCTTACGGATGATACGGGTCGGCATTTTTTTGCTGACAAATATGTGGCGAATCTATTACCGGCAATTGCAGCTCGCCTCAAAGCGAGTGAAAGTTCTTGGTCCACTACGACCCCGACAGCCCTCCTGACTATAGCTCAGTACTATGAGCGCCAGGAGCTAGAAGCGAAGGGGCAGGAGGAAAAGAAATCGAAGGATTTAAAAACGAAGGTGATGTTAGCACAAGTATATGGTCCGCCCCGACGGGGTGTAAATAGAGGTAGGGGAGGATTTTATGGTCCTCCCTCGGGCCGATCTGATCTGAATAGGAATCAATGTGCGTATTGTAAGCAATCGGGGCACTGGGCCAGAGAATGCCCAGCGTTGCATGCTTCACGGCAGGGGCACGGTCAGGGACACACTCAGAGTGGCCCAAGAGGTAGAGGGGGTTTCTCGAATTTTAGAGGGAATTCTAATGATCACGCTCGTTTTGACCTTGCTGGGCAACAACGAGATAGGTCTAATGTTTTTGATCGACAAAATCAGTATCAAGTGTCGGGGATTGACCGTTCTGGGTACCATGATTCTCAGCATGCATAGGAATGCGTTGGATGGGGGTTAGAATCAGTTGAGGTGCCAGTTGATCAGAGGGGTCCTTACGTATCAGCTGAGGTTTTGGGCTCCACTGATCAGTTTCTAGTGGACACAGGAGCGACTCGTAGTGCGCTGTCTAAACAATTGGTTCCGAGGGCTCCCCCATCTGGCTTAATGGTTACATCGGTAGGGTTCGATGGAACACTCTCCCGAAGCCCTCTTTCGCAGCCCCTCACATTTCAGGTTAATTCCTTTTCTGCACCCTGTCTGTTTTTGTTAGCTCCGAACACGCCGGATAATATTATGGGCCTTGATATGCTGAAGCACTTCAGAGCTACAATCCGGTGTTCCCCTGCTGGAGTGCGGGTGATATTGAATGACAATTACCCCCTGTCTGAACGGATGTGTGTGGTTACAGAAGATGCTGTGTTAGCTGCCCTCCCCCGTGCTCTGTGGGCCACCTCGGATACTGATGTGGGACAGATGGTGATTCCGCCTGTTCACATTAGTGTCCAGGAGGGGGCGGTGTTACCACGCCTTCCCCAGTATCGTATTTCGCAGGAGGGGGAAGAGGCTCTTATACAGATTGTGCAGGATTTGATCAAGGTGGGAGTGGTGGAAGAAGTTCCCTATAATGTTTGTAATAGCCCGATTCTACCCATTCTGAAAAAGGATACGGATGCCAAAGTCTATCGGTTTATCATTGATTTGAGAGAAGTAAACAAGATCGTGATACCTCAGTACCCAGTGGTTTCGGATATCACGACGTTGCTTACTTTGGTCCCGCCTACGGCGACCACGTTTTCAGTTATTGATTTGAAAAATGCCTTCTTTTCAATTCCCATTCATCCCGATAGTCGATACCTTTTTGGGTTCACTCTCAATAATAGGTCTTACCGATTTTGTAGAATACCCCAGGGCTATACGGAAAGCCCTAGCATCTACAGTCAAGCTTTAAAAAGACAATTGGACTCCTTTGTTCTGCCCGAGGGTGTCGCCCTCATTCAATATGTCGATGACATCTTGCTGGCGGCTGACACCCCGGAGTTGTGTGAAACGAGTACGTTGTCTTTGCTTTCCTTTTTGGCTTCCCACAATCACAAAGTCTCTCGGAAGAAGTTGCAATTCTGTAGACCAAAGGTGACTTATTTAGGTCACCTTTTGTCTAAGGAGGGACGTGCACTCACACCAGATCGTGTCCAAGTGATTCTGGATACGCCGACGCCGTCCACGCAGAAGGACGTGCGCGCATTTTTGGGTCTTGTTTCGTTTTGTAGGCAGTGGATATTAGGGTTTTCGTACATAGCCAAGCCATTATTAGCTCTTTTGACGAAAGATACACCTATCCCGCTTCCTTGGACGAATGAGTGTGACACTGCCTTTCAGAAACTGCGACAGGCCCTCTGTTCAGCACCAGTATTAGGGACTCCTGATTATACCAAGCCTTTTTCGCTGTATGTGCATGAGAAAGATGGATGTGCATTATCAGTTTTGGTGCAGATGCACGGCGACAAGCAGCGCCCTTGTGCATATTTTTCGGCTGTACTTGATCCTGTTGCTCGAGCATTGCCTGGTTGTTTTCGCTCGGTTGCGGCGACAGCTGTGTCAATACGCCAGAGCGAGGGAATTGTGTTATCTCATAAGCTGTTGGTATTAGTTCCCCATGCTGTTGATGCCCTGCTTAATCAGACAAAGACGCAGCATTTGACCAGTGCCCGTTTAACGGGATATGAGCTGACGCTTTTGGCTCCTCATATCACGTTGAAGAGGTGCGTGACGTTAAATCCTGCCACATTGTTGCCATACCCCGAGACTCGGTCTGAGGCACGAGAAGCACATGATTGTATCCTTGTGACCGAGGAACAAACAAAGGGTCGTATTGATCTCCAGGATACGCCCTTTTTAGATGTAGATGGAGAACTGTGGGTGGATGGGTCATGCCTGAAGCTACCAGATGGTACGACTTCAGCAGCGTATGCGATTACCACATTGCAAACAATAGTGGAGACAGCACGCATACCACAGAAATCAGCTCAAGCAGCGGAACTGATAGCATTAACACGAGCATGTGAGCTCAGTACAGGATTGTGTGTGAATGTTTATACAGATAGCCGCTATGCCTTCGGAGTAGCGCACGATTTCGGCCTGCTCTGGAAGGAAAGAGGGTTCTTAACGTCGCATGGAGTACAAATAATGCATGGGGAGTTAGTTCATAATCTTTTAACTGCATTGACATATCCGAAGAGAATTGCTATCATTAAATGTAGCGCCCATAGGAAAGTAGCCGATAGAGTTGGAGAAGGGAATGCGTTAGCAGACCGGGTGGCGCGGGAGACTGCGATGCAGCCCGGTGCTACTGCCATGTATGTAGTGAAGTCGCAAGTAGAAAGATGGCATGATGCGAAGGAAGAAGTGCGAGAAATACAGAGGACCGCTTCTGATAAAGAACGGGAGCAATGGTCCAGTGAGGGAGAATTGGATGATGAGGGTTGCTGGAGAAATAAGCAGATGGATCGATGGAAATTACCCACAGCTTTTGTACAACCTATGGTTCAGATGGCACATGGGCTAGCACATGTTGGAGCTTCCGCAATTGTAAAATTGCTTACCCAAGTTTGGGAGCATCCAGAGATTGCTAGCACGGCAAAGAGAGTGGTGCAGACCTGTATGATCTGCTCGCGGTACAACCCAGGAAAGGGGACTCGGACCCCAGCAGGAGGATTCGTAACGCCTACTGCACCCTTTGAGGTGTTACAGATGGATTACATCCAGCTGGAGCGTTGTAACAATTTGAAGTATGTTCTAGTAGTGGTGTGTGCCTTTAGCAAATGGGTTGAGGCCTACCCTACGAAAGACAATACTGCAATGACTACCGCTAAGATGCTGTTGAAGGAGTTCTTCCCTCGATATGGTGTTTGTAGACTTCTGTGGAGTGATAACGGGCCCCACTTTATAGCGGACGTTATAAAGTATGTTCTGAAGGGTCTAGGCATCACCCAGAAGTTCCATGCAGTATTCCACCCTCAATCTGCAGGACTAGTCGAGAAGTATAATGGTACACTGAAGCTCAAGATCGCTAAAATTCAAGCTTCAACGTCTTTGACTTGGCCAGACGCTTTACCGCTGGCATTGTTGTCAATTAGGTCGGTACCGCACTCTCGAATCGGTCTTACACCGTATGAGATTGTCTTTGGACGTCCAATGAATATTTGGGGTCCACCAAAACCTAAGACTGTGTATGATGTACCTTGTGTAATGATGAATGATTATCTGGCACAGTTAACGGATAACTTGGTTTCCATTCATCAACAGGTCCGGGAGGCGCTCCCCGATCGGTCCACCGGCGAAGGACATAGTCTCCGGCCTGGAGACTATGTCATGCTGAAAATCTTCGACAGAACGAACAGCCTGGAGCCGAGATGGGTGGGCCCTGAGCAAGTCTTGCTGGCAACAAGGACGGCTGTGCGAGTTTCCAACAGAAAGAATTGGATCCATTCCCTGCACTGCCGCAAAGTACCGCCCGGATTGGTGGAGCCTGCTGTACTGACCGATCAACGAGAGATTCTGACCACAGAGAAAGGCCGTGCTGTGGAATCGAACGACGCTGAGGAGTTCTTTCCGGACCACGCGACTCCTGGAGGAAGGCGATATCATCTGAGGCCAAGAAAGTGAATCCTTCGGTATCGGGACATGTTGTCAGAACGGCCCTTGGGTTAGTGAAACGGAGAGCCAGTGAGGCAAGGGGGGGGGATCAGCCCTGCATTAGTGTAGCGACACCCGTCTTGGCCCGTTGGTGAAGAAATCGACCGCTGCCCAAGGGGAAGAGTTCTGACAAACCCTTAGTTTCAGGAAGATATTGGTTCCCTATTTTGACATGGAGAAAAAGAAGATCCTTTGTGCAATAGGTTTTATGCTCACAGTAGCTATTGTTGGGATAACCACATGGTTTGTGGAGAATGTGACTCCTGCCCGAGAGTTGCTTGTGTTGACCACTCCAGTGCCTGCGGAGCACTATTTCTATACCCTTCCGTATCAAGAATTGAAGCATCGTCAGTCCTATTTGAATAACACTTTCATCCAGATGTTACATCATACCCATGTTGCCACCAATGCTACGAACTGTTGGATATGTGGTATGATGTCAGCTCATCAGAAGAAGGGAGGAACGCCATTCATACCTCTTCCTTTCTCTCATAATGGCTCTTGTAGAGCATGGTACACTTTGCTTTTTGCCACTCGGAAACCCACAGTGGGACGATTACTCTTCAGACTCAATAAAGAATGTCATCAGGATAAAGATGGATATCCGCAAGCGAATGGGACAATTTGGGAATGGGAAGAGTATCGACCAGACAATGAATCGATTCCATATGTTTTCACGAACACCAGAGACACTGTGGGAAAAGACAGATTTGTGATTCAAGTAGCACAAGCTCAAGCGGACCTGTGTGTCCAAAGTGTGGGTTATATTCCTGTCGGTGTTAGCGATTGTATTACCATATTAAACATCGATGGATTGAATAACAGTACTTTCTTAGCATCCCATAATACGTACTTTGTGTGTGGAACTAAAGGTTATTATCGTTTGCCAGCCGGTTGGTCTGGAGTATGTTATGTATCATTTTTGTTACCTCCTGTATTTCTGGCACCTGCATCCTATCACAAGGATTTAAAGTTGTTAAATAATGTGACTGTAAATAGGTATAAACGTACTTTATCAATTGATGATGTGGATCAGACTGACACCAGTTTACAGCAGTATATCGACTTCAATCTAGGATTGTTTTTCTTCGTTGGAGCTGCCCTAAATAGTAGGAAAGTTCGAAGATTAACACGAGTGGTAGAGGCTGTGACAAACCAAACCGCTGCTGCTCTTGGGAATCTTACGGAAGAATTACAGATTACCAGAATTGTTGCATTGCAGAATCGTATGGTGTTAGATGTTATGTTAGCTGATCGAGGTGGAGCTTGTAAAATTATCGGAAGCAGTTGCTGTGTTTTTATTCCTGATCACACACCTTCAGTCTATAATGCAATTAACAGGTTGCATAAAATTGCAGCTGAAATCCATACAGAAAACGGCACTTGGTCCTTTTCCGGATGGTTTTGGGCATTGATCACTGCTTGGGGTTGGAAGGTTTTGACTGGTCTCTGCATAATTATAGCAGTTCTGTTTTCTTGCTGTATCTGTGTCCAATGTGGTCCCTTGCTCTGTTCCGTATGTGTATCATTTTGTATCCCCGATAAGAAAGCTATTGCCAATGTCACTTATCAGAAACGTTTAGCTAAGGAAGTAGAAGAAATGATGATAATCGATATATATGATGATTATTCTTACAAGCCGGATGTCTTCAGTAAATGCTGAAAGGGTTGTCTGTTGTAAATTGCAACTTCGATGTGATTAAGCATTTAGTAAAGACATGAATTCTCCTCCCTTACACATGTTCCTTTTGTTATGTTGACTGAAGTCTGGACTCCATTTTGTATTGTCATGTCTCCACGTGCTCAACACGAGGAGAGTCTTATCTTTGTGTTAGTTGCTCTTGTAATCTGCCTAGTAACAGTCTATAAATAGTTCCTTTGTCCGTCTGGCGCATGCCCAGACTTGACCACATCTGTTATCAGTTAGTCCTTGCTTGACCATGTTTTCGCGGGCTTAAGGAGTATGTCAGCTCCGCCCACATATCGATCTTGTATTGCAAATGTCCATAAAAGGTAACATTCCTCGTCTCATGTCGTGCCCTCCCACTTATGAGCCCCTCTGTTGTGTATAAAAGGGGACCGTGTATGCAAGTTCTGTGTGCTACTCTATGCAATACTGAAGGGTATTGTATGGATTGTAGGACCACCCTTAAGGGTTAATAAACCGTGTTTTTGTACTTTGCAGTTTCCGTGCCAACTTCCTTATAGGTTTCTTTACAGGAGAGCGAACCCTTGTGTCCTGCGGGCCTAGCTGGGGCCTGTACTCATCACTAGTGTCATCACAAGGATCCATGCGCATTCAATGAACAAACAGGGATGTAAATAAACCAGTTCCAGTAAACTGACAAACAGCTGGGAAGGGCACTAAGGATCAGTTTTCTTTTGAAAGGAGCAATAGTAATTGAAGTAAACACATCTGTGTAGGTTAAACAGTGAGGCAGGCTCCTAAGTTGTGGACCATCTGTGTGCTCTCAAATGGAACCCTTTAAAGTAATCTGTCAGGGGTTGATCCTTGAGTCCAAGAGAGAAGACAGTATAAATTATATAGTTTTTCAAAGATAGAAAAGCCCACATGAGTTCCCTCTGAGCGCATAGAATTAATGTTATCAGGTAATGCTCAAAGGTTTATTGCTGCACTTTAAACCGCAGAAATATGACCATAATATAGCTGGAGAGAGAAAAATGGCATCAACCTAGAGAGTTGATGTATGTAACAGAATCGAGGACCCTTCTGCTACCTTATTAGGTGTCCAACACTGCATTAACAGGCTTTTTCCAAGTCTCTCAGGAGCACCGTGGTTGAGGTCCACTCCTGTGGGCAGAACTGCAGGGCATATCAGGAGGGCAGGGAGCTGGCCTGTTCCTGACAACTAAACAAGAACTAAGCCCCTTTGTCGCACACCCCACACAGAAAGTTCCTATCAGCTCAATGTCATAGAATCCCTGTAGTAAAACAATTTCCAGGGAGCCACCCTGCTCTGGTAAAATACTCAGGGTCCGGTGAGCTGCAATGTTGTACGTAAATAAAAGAGGATCTAGTCTCAGCTGAATCAACACCTCACAAAAAGTGGTACTTTGTAAAAAAAAAATAGGAAGTGCCTCACGGTAGCATTCACTGGGAGCATGTTGGTCAATGCTTGCCAACTAGCTCATTCTGTT
This sequence comes from Triturus cristatus, assembly GCF_964204655.1. Classification (NCBI taxonomy): domain Eukaryota; kingdom Metazoa; phylum Chordata; class Amphibia; order Caudata; family Salamandridae; genus Triturus; species Triturus cristatus. The sequence continues at coordinate 607,032,868 of NC_140594.1, forward strand.
ATCATTGGCTCTTTCCTATTGCATTCTTGACAACCCGAGTCTGAAAACCTATTGCTTAACCTAGATATAGGGCTGTCCCTCAAGTAGCTGGTGGTTCAACCAGTTACAACGCATGAGCAGAAGAAAGCTTGGTGGGAAGCGAGAACTGTATTTAAAAGAAGCTAATACAGACAAAAATCATAAAACAATATTTCATTCAACATTTCCAGGTCATAGAAATCAAACTCCACTCGTATGACTTTTAACTCAGATGAAAACCAGTCGATTGATTGAGTTTGCATGTAAGATGTTTTGCTAGGGCAAAGGAACATGTAAAGGAAACATGTATATGAATATTCTTCCAGTACAGAGGTGCAATCAAGATTGAACATAATTGCTTAATTTGGGATTACACCATCAGCAAGATGTTTTCTGCAAAACGGAGGGATCATCCATAAGATGCTTCTAAGTGTTTGCTATTTAACTGAGAGCAAGAGCAGAAGTTCTCTTAAATTCCAGGGAGGCAGATTCGATTTCAAAGATAATCCTTAGGGGCAGATGAACAGAACCCTAACAAGTAAATAATCCTTGAAAATAATGGCCATCATACCCTAGGACCCGACAGTCTGTCAGCCTGATGGCTGAGATCATGTGCTTGAGCGCATGTATCTAGACCGGACTTATTGATGTCTGAAAGCCATGTCTCTGACAGAAAGAAGACCTGGAGATTGTAATCGGTAAAGAAATCACGTATACGCTACGTCTAACATGCAGCAGATCTTGCAGTGATAGGTCCACACTAAAAGAAAGGGGATATATGTCATAATTAGTCTAAATGCTCAAAGGCAAGAGCAAGTATTAATACAGTCTTCAGAATGCTAGGAAGTAATAAACAGGAACTACCGAGGTTGAGGGTGTCCCAAAGTTGATATGACCTTCCATAAATAGATGTTAATCAAGAATGAAGCCAAGAGGTGCACCCATAAACACAAAATGTACCAAGGCAGTTTTCATATGGGCAAGATGAAGAACTATTGCCAGCCCACAGACAAGATTCTGCGTTGTGAAACAAGAGGGAGTGTGGCCACACCTCTTGCAGCAGGTAGCGTGTTGGCACACTGGATCAAACAGACCCAAACAGGCTACACATAAGCAGTTCATGCCTACAAGACTCCTCTGTGGTCCTGTTGATAAGTGTATCATGAAATATATGGGTGTGGATGGGCGAACGGTGGCAACCATGGCTTTCAAAAGCTAAATGCTTAATTGGATGTCATCAAGTTAAAAGGACAAAAACTGAGGATGGGTGCAGGAAGGGTAAAAATCAGCAGGGTTCATGGTGGATAGAGACAAATATGGGAAGCATCAATAAACTGCAACCAGGGTGATTTGAAGTCAAGTGGAGCAGTGATTTGGTTCCATCTGACGTGCACTTCCAGTGGTGCATTGGAAGTAGCTCAAGTATGCTCTGGTATAATGTCTTGAGGTTCAAGTTAAAAGAGAGAAAAGCAAGTGGTAAATTGTATGTGGCAAGAACTTCACTTCGGTGATAGGTTGGAGAGAGTATGAAAATATGTCTCAAGCTGGAGTCCAACTATGAAGAGAAGGTGCCAGGAGTGTCTAGACGTGTTTGGGGGGTTGAACAAAGTGATTTGTATATTTACTAGTGATCTAGGAAAACGTAAGGAGTTCATGCATCATATAATTTCAGGACGCTAGGCTTTTGGTACATATCTGTGCATACCCGAGTCTGTGTATATACACTATTTACAACTTTTACAAAACAGGCTTTGCTGATATGTATAAAACAAAACTCAAATTTTTCCACCAAAACCTCACAGATTGATAAATACTGAAAGTAACAGTACATTTAAATTTGCTTTGCACTATCTCTTGTAAGGCTAAACAAAGAACAAATAACAAAATAAAGATTCATACAAATATAGATTTACTTCAGGACTGTTCCCCTGTCCTTCTGAGATAAAAACAAACATGCCTTCCTCAGCTGGAACCATTACTGATGATATAGGACGGAAGAATAAGAAGGAAGTATGGTTGCAATCTGGAATATTGAGTAGGGAATATTGCTATACCTCAATATCATAGTCAAAATGTCAAACAAATGATGGGTAAGTGCATATACGGAAGTATAGATTTACTATTCGAACCTCCATATCTTCGTACCTCGAAAATATATATATATATATATTTTTTTTTTCTTCTTTTTGTCGGTACATATATGGGGAGTGAGGTATAGAAAATCTATGCATACTTATCTGTTGATATTTTTGTCCTCTATATAGTGGCTACAAAATTAAAGTATGATGATATTTCCTACTTGATATTCGGGAAGCATGGCACGTAAGTTGAAAGTTGGTGAGTTGAATCAGTGCATGATGGCGTATGTGGAAGAGCACTGCAGCACTGCCATTTCTAGATAGAAGTGGGATGAAGGTTGCTAAAGGAATACTCTAGTGAGGAAAATTTGGAATTATAGCATTCAGGGAAGGTTTCTAAATCCAGGTTATGTGCTACAAAAAAGGCACTTTGCAAGGTACTAGAAGAAGAATCAGTGTGTGTCTTTTTCCAAGACAATAGGGCTGTTCCTCTGAGTAATGTAAGGAGGAAACATCTCTTTATTTTATAAGGGATTTTTGGGGATTAAATATACAAAACATGTGACCCAAATACTCTTAACCCCAGCATGGCACTGGTCAGTTATCTGGAAATGGCCTGCAAGAAGGAAGGCAGTGATGTATTTATTTATTTTTCTTTTTTGCATGGTTTATCCAAACATTTCTGTTGGGCGGGGTGGATTACTTGAAAAGGTTTGTGTGGTTGGTAATGTAAATACTCCTGAGGTGGTTAGGTTTGTGGTGGACAGTGAGCTGGTTATTGTGTATAAATGTACTACTTTGTATCATCCATAGGAAATTGTCTGGTAAAGTAGTAAAACAAGGTGCAAAAAGAGCACACAGGGATTAAATGGAGCAGCTGATGAAAAAAACATCAATAGATGTTGCACCTCCAATTTCAATTGAGAAAAGTGTCAAATACCAGTTTAAGACCAAGACAATCTATTTTTATTACAGTATTATATGTCAGCCTAAGAACATTGAAGCTTTTGACATGAGCACCAGATTCCATTACACAAGGAGTATGGTGTTTAGCCATTGGGGGATTAAATGATTTGCCCATAGTCCCAGAATGTTGAGTAGATGTCGAGAATTGATCTTGATTCTCTGGCGCTCTAGTTCTAAAATCCACAGCTCTGGCTCTAGACTACATCTCCTGCCTAAGTGTTTTGAAGTGCTGACATGCTGTAGTGTAGGGTGGAGAGTTCTTAAGGAAAATAGTAGGAATATTATGGCAAAGAGCATGGAATGTGTAAGGACACTGCATACTGGGCAAAAGTGAAGAAAGACTGGATTGGTTTTAAAGGAAAACATCAGAGTGAAGCCTCAAGAGATATTCATTCTTATTTAAAGCTGGTTGATGACAAGGTGTGAAATTTTGGATATTTGGCAAAGTGTTAGCATGGTGTGAACAGTGAGAAGGGAATGTTTAAGTGTGTCCATAGATGGTAGAATGTAATGAAGAGTCTGAAGAGTGCTCACTGAATGTGAAGGAGGAGCTCCGGAACAGAGGGAACTGGTGAACGTAGTCTGAGTGAAAGTGTGACAGGATAGTGAGGTGAGAGTGGAGAATATGGTGTAAAAGTGGAAGCAGAATGGAGGAAAGTGTGAGAGATACATTACTCAGGAGTGACAGAGAAAAGAAGAAGATTAATGGTTAAACAAGTATGTTGGTAACAAGCTTTTGCTGGTAACAAGCTTTTGCTTGTGACTACATTTGCAGTGAATTGCAGCATTACATTTTTCTGGCACGTAGGTTTTGCTCTTCGAGCATTAACATGCTTTCTTCTTTTTTGTTTTATGTATTGAGTCATTATGTGTTTATTGTGTTTTTTGCAGGGAAGGAGGATCTGTGTAGGCCTGAGCTAATTTTTCTTTGAGTGTTTAGAACCTGTTAGATCAATCTCTGTGTGTGATTTGGGTGACTGAACAGGTCAGCGGACTGCTGAGTGGCTTTAGGTGTGTGTTTTCAATCAGGGCTTGGATTCCTGAACAACTTGATGTGCAATTTTCAATCAGGACCCAGAATCTCTTAGAGAGATTCAAAGGATATTCTAGGAAGATTCTAAGGAATGCAAAACATACTGAGCATTATTTCTCATGGCCACAAAACTCACCTTGTACACTGCATTCCTGAGTGTATTGACAATTCAATTAGGGGAAGTTGTGGCTATAACAGTCAGAGATGCTGACTTTGGACCTGGGAAGTGAGATTCAGCTCACGGAGTCGTATCATTATACTGTGATTTTGAGCAAATCACTTAATCTCCACATACCTAAAAAAAATAATCTGACCTTGTGTAATGTAATTTAGTGCTCATGTGAAGTGCTCCAATGTCCACTGGTCCAGTTTGTGATATATAAAACCTCTAAAAGAAAAATGCAAAAGAGTGAGATAAAAAAAAGAAGAGGTATAAATCCAATTTTCATCCTTATTTCTCACATGCGCCCATTTGGGATGAGCTCAAATTCCTCTTGCAGTGGTGTTCAGATGGTGGTCTGCATCAGAAAACTAGCAAGAAAAGACACACAGGTAAAGCTCCACATTGACTTGGCTCCGAGTGACAAGGATGCTTGGAGTGATTCTGAGCCTTTCGCACACTTGATTTGTATTATGTTTCATCAATATAATGGAATAATGTAACCTGAAGGATAGCTGTGACCTCACATGTGTCAGATTCTCAAATCTGTATGACCTGCACGATAGTTTTGCTGTTTGAGGTCTGTTTCTAAATACTACCAAAATTGAGAGATAGTTTGGATATCTCGGGCCTGAACCTGTAATTTCTGTGTAACCTGAGAAATAGAAGTGGTGCCAAAACCAACACCTGTAAGATCTGCCCAAGTTTTGCTCGGTATCTAATCTTTTACCTAAGCTCCATTGGCTGCCAATAGCCAAAATAATTCGGTTTAAGTCCCTGTGTGTAGCCCACAACATTCTGACACAACAAGGCCCTCCAATCTTAGTGGACCTGTTAGTCCAGTACATCCCGAATCGCCCCCTTCGCTCTGCCAACTCGGGATTGGTGTGTACCCCCCGATTTCAAAGAGCCAGAGCTGGTGGTCGATCCTTTAAGGTCCCACCTTTGGAATTCCCTCCCGATCTCTATCAGAGGACTCCAGAATCATTTGACTTTTCGAAAGGCTTTAAAGACCTGGCTCTTTCCAGCGTAACTGTCTGTGTTTGTTGGAGTGGCCTACTGGCACCTGTTCTTTGGGTAGCGCTGGGACGCCCCGTTGCTGGGGCAGCTGTGCGCGGGTAAATCCGGGAATAATAATAATAATCTGGTTAAAGTGAAGCAATCAACCAAATCATGTATATTCTTTGTTAATTTATTGATCATTCGATTGTCTAAAGCCTGCATCTGTAAGGGTTGTTAACCCTGAGATAAAACTCTGCCATCTAAAGGTACTGCCAGTAATATATGTGTATGTTCAGTGATAGCTCTGCTACAAGGCCCAAGCCAGTGAGTTTTGTACAGGAAACAGGGGTAGGGCTTGAAGTTACATGGTATTAGCTCTGTGTCGATGCTCAATGTGGTACTGATCAATGCCTAAATGTTCATCTATGTTAGCTTTAAGGAATCATGTAAAGGGAGTATTGTCACCTTAGGGTGAGCTCTCCCATCAAAATCCTTCAAAAGCCTGGTGTTTGGGAACTGGGAGATAGCTCTGCAGGCTGAGGCAGAGTGGTATAGTTCTGTTCCTGAGTAATAGCTCTGTTATCCTACTCTGGAACTTGGAAGTTCTATGTTATATTAGAACATTTCTACTGTCTAGAGCAAAAACGTTTGAGAGTTTTGTCATTTAAAAGGTATCCCTACTGCTTAAAGCCAAATAATGTATTTTTTTGTGCGACATGATGGTTTGCTCTGCCATGTCACCCTATGCAATCTTTTTCTCATGAGGAATAGTTTAACTCTGTTGCTTGTATACACAGATTGCTAATCTTTGTAATCTGAAGGTATAGCCCCGTTGTCTAATTCAGTGGGGTTCTCTGTTCTCGTATGAGTATGTCATCAGGAAGTACTCTGTGGGTATCTATAGTAAATGACAGTAAAACAATATCTCAAGATAGAGTGGTGGTCTAGCGGATAAGGTTTAAAGACTCAAACAGTATATAATCCCCAAATCAACATAGCAAAAACAGAGAACTGTGAGTCTGAAAAAATCAAGTGACCTTAGGGGTGTTTACACTACAAATACTCCAACAAGTCTGAATGTTGACACAAAAGTTATCACACTGGATATGTGTATGCGTTAAAGATCTATGTCTGCATAGAAGATTCCCATCACCCACTGGAAGTGGCTCGCTTCATCATTTGGGAATCCAGGGACTTTATCAGAGAACCATCCACTACCAAATGAACGTAGATGTAGGTTCAGAGTGTGTCCCGGATGCAACTATGAATATGTTGCTTGAATGGAAGGAACCAAAACAAGATGATGCGGGGTGATGTGTGCAGTGCAATTGATGAAAAAGTGTGATCAATTAAAATTGGTTAACAAGGCACAAAGAAATTTTATTTGGGTGCTACCTTGATACCAAATTTAAAACAATGCTATAACAGTTTAAACAGATAACTGTGTTGAAAACTGGTCTACGTGTTTCAGCTTATGGGTAGATTATACCCCAGCTTTCGTCAGGACCATAAAAAGCTACTGCAATTTTATAAGTGAAAAACAAGTAAATCATACAACCTGAACCTGTGATAGGTATAGGAGAAATTACCTGGAGACGTGAAAACAAACAACGTGAGAGGTAAACAACAAAAGTGCAAAGACAAGTTTAGGTCACAAGATGCATGAGAAAAATTATTCAATTATGCAAAAAATACTTATTAGTATAAACACCAAGTAATTAAGATGTTCAGTCAATTAACACTTACCCGAAAATTTCTGGGTATACGCCTCGCCTCACCTGGCAACTGCTCAGGCTAAGGAGGCACCGCTCTAAGAAATAGACAGAAAGGTATTGTGTAATCTAATGCTATGAGTTAAACAATACTTTACTATATGAAAACACACTTCTTTAAAACCAAAGCGGAGAACACGGGAGTCTGACGGCCATGAAAACTGTGCCCCTGTGTAGATTTATCAGGTTTTTAAAGTCAATGATGCCAGCGCCTCAAAGATGGCTGCGCGAGCACTGAAGTATCAAATGCTGACAGACTTTATTCTAGGAGTCTCTGTAATAGAACGAACTTGTCGTCATTGGGCAAAATTAATCGTATACTGTGCCATGTCTCGTTTCTACTATACCGAGGGGGCACTACATTAAGCTAGTTGTTATAGCAGGCTGCTTGCGTAATAACCAATATGATCAAAAATGGTCGATAAATCCCAAAGAAAAAGCCTGTATAAGAGCTTGTTTGGAAAAACATCTCTAAGATATAGTGATGACTGTTCATGTATTTAGTCGATACAAATGACAAAATCGCTAGTCGAGCAAACTCGTGTCTCATCAGAGACAGAAAGCCGTTATTTGCAAGGTAGGGACAGAAAGGCATCCAACGCAGTTCTTACCTATACGTCGGTACCTTGAACGGCTGCCGAGCCAGAAGGGGAGGTGCTCGGCCGCGGAGATGTTGGCCATTTATAAAACGGAAACCCATGATGTTGATTGACCATAGAAGGGTGGCGCAAAATGATGACGTAAGGACGTCATTACGTGTCGCCTCGGTTAACATGGGAATTGTAGTCTTAATATGCATGATGTAAAAACCAATCCGATTGTTGAAAATCATGTGGAACATCACGAAATAGAGGGATGTTACGTTGTATTACATTAAAAAACATGTATTCATTTCATACATAGACCGAAAAAGATGAACCCAAAAAAATGAATGAATCCTCGGAACGAATATGCATAAACTGATGTTACCTAAAAGCCAGTCATGATTGCTTGAATTACAAAAACGGGCGGGTGTTAAGTATGTAGCTTAAGCAATTCATTGGCGGTATTAATCACAGCGATGTCATTACGTGTGGCCTCGGCTAACCTTGTAGTCTTGCTATACATGGTGCAGAAAAACAAGTTGTTGGATCATATGAAACATCACGAAATAGAGGGATGTAAATTAGTCTTGCATTAGGGGCATGTACTCATTTCATTAATGGCCCCAAGAGAACCAAATAGTGAATCTACGAAACAAATTTATTGCTCAAACTCATGGTACCCAGAATCCACTCTTGATTGCTACAATTGCAAAAACCTAGCGGGTTTTAAGTATGTGGCTCACCATCCATTAAGGAATAAGCAATTCACTGTAGGTTTATCACAGTGATGTCCATGGTATCTGGTCATTTAATCCCTGGACATCGCTCTTAAGTTTGAAAACCCATTTCTGCTCACGAAGAAAAAGAAATTTCTTTATGTCAGTAATGTGTGGTGGAATGAAGGGTTGTTCCAGGATAAGCCATCTCAAATCCTCAGGTTTGTGATTCAAAGCAAGAAAATGGCTGGTTAGTCTGGTGGCTTGTTTGTTGCTTCTTATAGTGCTTTTATGCTCACCGATGCGGATTTTGAATTTGCGTGTTGTCATGCCTACGTATCGAAATGAGCATGACCATGTTATTTGATAAATCACATTTTCAGTGTTGCAGTTTGGGTGTTTGTGTAAAATCCAAGGTTTGTCTAATCCTAAATCAACCGATTTGGTTTGCTAAGTTTGAGGGCATGCTGAACAACAGCCGCACGGGTAGTGGCCCTGTATAGGTGGCAAATCCCATAGTGTTGATGCTTTCATAACCGGTTTCACTTTAGGTCTTGTATGAATAAGGTTGTCGCGCAATCTGGTTCCTCGTTTGAAAGAAAACAAAGGGAGTGGAATGTTGTCATTTCCCACATTAAGAATGTGCCAGTGTTTGCGTACTGACTTCTGTACATGGTTGGATAGTGTACTAAAGGTGGTGACTAAGGTCATTCTTGCCAGTGGTGCCTTAGGACCCGAAGGTTCAAGGAGGGCGTCTCTGTTGTTGTTGGTCGCCCGTTTGTAGGCTTGTTTGACCAAGTGGGTTGGGTATTGTCTGGCTTTCAGTTGTTTGGAGAGTTCATCAGCGTGAGACAGAAAACTAGTTTTGGTAGAGCAGTTCCTGCGAATACGCAGGAACTGTCCTACTGGTAGATTTTGTCAGAGAGATTTAGGGTGGTGACTGTGAAAACTTAGAAGAGAATTCTTCGTCTGAGGTTTTTTATACAGTTCACTTCCCAAAGTGCCCTCTGTGGGGTAGATCATGAAATCTAAAAATGGGAGTCTGGCTTTGTCATGCGTGACGGTAAATTTCAAAAAATTGTTTTGGGAATTCAACCAGGAGTGAAAATCCAAAAGGGTGGCCGCGGTGCCATGCCAGACCACCAAGATATCATCTATGTATCACTTCCAACAGGCAATCTGCCCTCGGAAAGGATTCTGATCAGTGAGCACAATATCCTGTTCGAAACAATGAACATAGAGATTTGCCAGACTGGGTGCGAAAATGCTCCCCATTGATGTACCGGAGACTTGGAGAAAGATAGTTTCTTCAAATCTGAAGAAGTTCTCCGTCATCGCCAGTCTGGCACATTCCATGATAAAGTGTGTGGGTGTTATGGTATCACGGTCTCTATTGTCCAGGAGACCCCTGATGGCTTCAAGAGTCTCTTCTTAGGGAATGCAAGTATACAGTGATTCAACATCGAAACTGACCAGGAGGTCAGTCTCGATGTCGAAAGGAGTCTGTGGTAATAGTCGTAAGACCTCCTTGGTATCTTGGAGGAAAGTGGGCATTTCTCTGACCATAGGTCTTAGGAAAAAATCGACAAATGTGGATAGAGTTTCCAACAGTGAACCAATGCCTGATACGATAGGGCGTCCGGGTGGTGGTCTTGTTATTTTGTGTATTTTTGGTAGTATGTAAAAATACGGCATAATCGGAAACTTGGTGATGAGAAACTCAGATTCTTGCGAAGTGATCCAGCCTGACTCTCTAGCTTCATTGACAAGATCGTGAATCTCAATGGATAATCTTGTTGTAGGATCCTCAGCAAGAGCCCGGTATGATTTCCTGTCATTTAGTTGTCTTAAGCACTCATCTCGATAGGTGACTGTGTCCAGGATGACTATAGCACCGCCTTTATCGGTGGGCTTGATGGTGATACTATCGTCATTCTGGAGTGTTTTCAAAGCCTGTTTCTCAATGCTGGATAGATTCTGATATACTCGGTCATTCTTAGAATCGCGTAAAGTGATGTCATGTATAACCGCTTGTTCAAAGACTTTCACATGGTCTGGTGTAAGATGAGCAGGAGGATTGAAATTGGAAGGTGGTCTTAAGCCAGTGTTTGAAAAATGCATCGGGTCAGATGTATCTGCGACCATGGGGTCTTTATTTTTGAAGAAAAAATGCAGACGAATTTTTCTAAAAATGTTTTCAATTTCTTGTCTCAACTGGAAGGGATCGCTTACATTAGTAGGTACAAATCCTAGACCCCTATTAAGAATGTTAAGTTCTGCTGTAGTAAGTATCCTCTGACTTAGATTCACCACTAAATCGTCGTATCTGTACTCTGCCCTGCTGGTGGTGTTCCCTTCCTGTTGCGGATGTTCTGTGGAGGTTGGTCTGACTGCCAGTGTACATGTGGTTGTGCCTCTCCTCTTCTTCTGCATCTGTTTCGTCCTCGACCCTGTCCTAAAAAAGGATGCTGACCGAAGAATGGTGGTTGACACGGGAAGGGGGGCATAGCTTCTGCAAAGGGCAATGGTTGATATCCCCATGGAGAAGGGGGCCACCAGGGGTTCTGTTGTTCATATTGGTTCTGTGTGCCTCGCCTACGGTTAGGGCGAGAACGTGGAAAATAAGTCCTATTAGAAGGCGCTGATGTGTTAGACCCATCTGAGTCTGTCGAGAGAGTGTCTGAGCCTGATGAGGAGTAATTGGACCCATACTTTCTCCCTTTCCTATTAAACTCTGGAGGGTTATAGTTCTCACTCGTATAAGGATAAACTTTCTCAAAAGAGAAACAAGCTAAATCCTTTTTAAATTTATCAATTTTAGTCAGAAGGATGGTATCTTTGTGATCTTTATTGGATTTATTGGTTTCTTCCAGATTTCTTTTATATAAGGCACTCGTAATTGATGCCTTAATCTGGCCCTCTAGCGTCTGTATCTCCAAGAGTATGACATCCGCTGCTTTCTTTGCGGTACTGATGATTAAAATTAACCAATCGCGGGTGCACCGCCACGCGATGAGTGACCAATATTTAAGGAAAGTTTTGTCTGTAAGGAACAGGCGAGGGGCATTCGTTACTATTAGGCCCATTGGTGCGCAATTGTTCCTGAGGTATTCCGTCATAATTGCACCGTGTATAAAAGTGCGAGAATGTGCTTTTTTCAAATTGAGTACGGTCTGCCAGTCATCTTGTGTGTTACTAGTGACTGTAGGTAAACTGTCCAGAATACTAGGAGTAGTACTCAGAATGGACTGGAGCATGTCTTCATCGAAGGACAAACCCGTGAGTTCCGCCATGGCTTAAAGTGAAAGTGCGTTACTACAGAGCAGTGAAAGGGTATTATTGTCTGTTGGGACAGAACCCTTTAGGAGAAAAGAAAGACCCGCAGCCGAAAAGCTGCTCAAATGACAGTAAAACAATATCTCAAGATAGAGTGGGGGTCTAGGGGATAAGGTTTAAAGACTCAAACAGTATATAATTCCCAAATGAACATAGCAAAAACAGAGAACTGTGAGTCTGAAAAAATCAAGTGACCTTGAGGGTGTTTACACTACAAATACTCCAACAAGTCTGAATGTTGACACAAAAGTTATCACACTGGATATGTGTATGCGTTAAAGATCTATGTGTGCATAGAAGATTCCCATCACCCACTGGAAGTGGCTCGCTTCATCATTTGGGAATCCAGGGACTTTATCAGAGAACCATCCACTACCAAATGAACGTAGATGTAGGTTCAGAGTGTGTCCCGGATGCAACTATGAATATGTTGCTTGAATGGAAGGAACCAAAACAAGATGATGCGGGGTGATGTGTGCAGTGCAATTGATGAAAAAGTGTGATCAATTAAAATTGGTTAACAAGGCACAAAGAAATTTTATTTGGGTGCTACCTTGATACCAAATTTAAAACAATGCTATAACAGTTTAAACAAATAACTGTGTTGAAAACTGGTCTACATGTTTCAGCTTATGGGTAGATTATACCCCAGCTTTCGTCAGGACCATAAAAAGCTACTGCAATTTTATAAGTGAAAAACAAGTAAATCATACAACCTGAACCTGTGATAGGTATAGGAGAAATTACCTGGAGACGTGAAAACAAACAACGTGAGAGGTAAACAACAAAAGTGCAACGACAAGTTTAGGTCACAAGATGCATGAGAAATATTATTCAATTATGCAAAAAATACTTATTAGTATAAACACCAAGTAATTGAGATGTTCAGTCAATTAACACTTACCCGAAAATTTCTGGGTATACGCCTCGCCTCACCTGGCAACTGCTCAGGCTAAGGAGGAACCGCTCTAAGAAATAGACAGAAAGGTACTGTGTAATCTAATGCTATGAGTTAAACAATACTTTACTATATGAAAACACACTTCTTTAAAACCAAGGCGGAGAACACGGGAGTCTGACGGCCAAGAAAACTGTGCCTCTGTGTAGATGTATCAGGTTTTTAAAGTCAATGATGCCAGCGCCTCAAAGATGGCTGTGCGAGCACTGAAGTATCAAATGCTGACAGACTTTATTCTAGGAGTCTCTGTAATAGAACGAACTTGTCGTCATTGGGCAAAATTAATCGTATACTGTGCCATGTCTCGTTTCTACTATACAGAGGGGGCACTACATTAAGCTAGTTGTTATAGCAGGCTGCGTGCGTAATAACCAATTTGATCAAAAAATGGTCGATAAATCCCAAAGAAAAAGCCTGTATAAAAGCTTGTTTGGAAAAACATCTCTAAGATATAGTGATGACTGTTCATGTATTTAGTCGATACAAATGACAAAATCGCTAGTCGAGCAAACTCGTGTCTCATCAGAGACAGAAAGCCGTTATTTGCAAGGTAGGAACAGAAAGGCATCCAACGCAGTTCTTACCTATCCGTCGGTACCTCGAAAGGCTGCCGAGCCAGAAGGGGAGGTGCTCGGCCGCGGAGATGTTGACCATTTATAAAACGGAAACCCATGATGTTGATTGACCATAGAAGGGTGGCGCAAAATGATGACGTAAGGATATCATTACGTGTAGCCTCGGTTAACATGGGAATTGTAGTCTTAATATGCATGATGTAAAAACCAATCCGATTGTTGAAAATCATGTGGAACATCACGAAATAGAGGGATGTTACATTGTATTACATTAAAAAACATGTATTCATTTCATAAATGGACCCAAAAAGATGAACCCAAAAAAATGAATGAATCCTCGGAACGAATATGCATAAACTGATGTTACCTAAAAGCCAGTCATGATTGCTTGAATTACAAAAACAGGTGGGTGTTAAGTATGTAGCTTAAGCAATTCATTGGCGGTATTAATCACAGAGATGTCATTACGTGTGGCCGCGGCTAACCTTGTAGTCTTGCTATACATGGTGCAGAAAAACAAGTTGTTGGATCATATGAAACATCACGAAATAGAGGGATGTAAATTAGTCTTGCATTAAGGGCATGTACTCATTTCATTAATGGCCCCAAGAGAACCAAATAGTGAATCTACGAAACGAATTTATTGCTCAAACTCATGGTACCCAGAATCCACTCTTGATTGCTACAATTACAAAAAACGAGCGGGTTTTAAGTATGTGGCTCACCATCCATTAAGGAATAAGCAATTCACTGTAGGTTTATCACAGCGATGTCCACGGTATCTGGTCATTTAGTCCCTGGACATCGCTCTTAAGTTTGAAAACCCATTTCTGCTCACAAAGAAAAATAAATTTCTTTATGTCAGTAATGTGTGGTGGAATGAAGGGTTGTTCCAGGATAAGCCATCTCAAATCCTCAGGTTTGTGATTCAAAGCAAGAAAATGGCTGGTTAGTCTGGTGGCTTGTTTGTTGCGTCTTAAGTTGCCAGGTGAGGCGAGGCGTATACCCAGAAATTTTCGGGTAAGTGTTAATTGACTGAACATCTCAATTACTTGGTGTTTATACTAATAAGTATTTTTTGCATAATTGAATAATTTTTCTCATGCATCTTGAGACCTAAACTTGTCGTTGCACTTTTGTTGTTTACCACTCACGATTTTTGTTTTCACGTCTCCAGGTAATTTCTCCTATACCTATCACAGGTTCAGGTTGTATGATTTACTTGTTTTTCACTTATAAAATTGCAGTAGCTTTTTATGGTCCTGACGAAAGCTGGGGTATAATCTACCCATAAGCTGAAACATGTAGACCAGTTTTCAACACAGTTATTTGTTTAAACTGTTATAGCATTGTTTTAAATTTGGTATCAAGGTAGCACCCAAATAAAATTTCTTTGTGCCTTGTTAACCAATTTTAATTGATCACACTTTTTCATCAATTGCACTGCACACATCACCCCGCATCATCTTGTTTTGGTTCCTTCCATTGAAGCAACATATTCATAGTTGCATCCGGGACACACTCTGAACCTACAACTACGTTCATTTGGTAGTGGATGGTTCTCTGATAAAGTCCCTGGATTTCCAAATGATGAAGTGAGCCACTTCCAGTGGGTGATGGGAATCTTCTATGCACACATAGATCTTTAACACATACACATATCCAGTGTGATAACTTTTGTGTCAATATTCAGACTTGTTGGAGTATTTGTAGTGTAAACACCCTCAAGGTCACTTGATTTTTTCAGACTCACAGTTCTCTGTTTTTGCTATGTTGATTTGGGGATTATATACTGTTTGAGTCTTTAAACCTTATCCCCTAGACCCCCACTCTATCTTGAGATATTGTTTTACTGTCATTTGAGCAGCTTTTCGGCTGCGGGTCTTTCTTTTCTCCTAAAGGGTTCTGTCCCAACAGACAATAATACCCTTTCACTGCTCTGTAGTAACGCACTTTCACTTTAAGCCATGGCGGAACTCACAGGTTTGTCCTTCGATGAAGACATGCTCCAGTCCATTCTGAGTACTACTCCTAGTATTCTGGACAGTTTACCTACAGTCACTAGTAACACACAAGATGACTGGCAGACCTTACTCAATTTGAAAAAAGCACATTCTCGCACTTTTATACACGGTGCAATTATGACGGAATACGTCAGGAACAATTGCGCACCAATGGGCCTAATAGTAACGAATGCCCCTCGCCTGTTCCTTACAGACAAAACTTTCCTTAAAGATTGGTCACTCATCGCGTGGCGGTGCACCCGCGATTGGTTAATTTTAATCATCAGTACCGCAAAGAAAGCAGCGGATGTCATACTCTTGGAGATACAGACGCTAGAGGGCCAGATTAAGGCATCAATTACGAGTGCCTTATATAAAAGAAATCTAGAAGAAACCAATAAATCCAATAAAGATCACAAAGATACCATCCTTCTGACTAAAATTGATAAATTTAAAAAGGATTTAGCTCGTTTCTCTTTTGAGAAAGTTTATCCTTATACGAGTGAGAACTATAACCCTCCAGAGTTTAATAGGAAAGGGAGAAAGTATGGGTCCAATTACTCCTCATCAGGCTCAGACACTCTCTCGACAGACTCAGATGGGTCTAACACATCAGCGCCTTCTAATAGGACTTATTTTCCATGTTCTCGCCCCAACCGTAGGCGAGGCACACAGAACCAATCTGAACAACAGAACCCCTGGTGGCCCCCTTCTCCATGGGGATATCAACCATTGCCCTTTGCACAAGCTATGCCCCCCTTCCCGTGTCAACCACCATTCTTCGGTCAGCATCCTTTTTTAGGACAGGGCCGAGGACGAAACAGAGGCAGAAGAAGAGGAGAGGCACAACCACATGTACACTGGCAGTCAGACCAACCTCCACAGAACATCCGCAATAGGAAGGGAACACCACCAGCAGGGCAGAGTACAGATACGACGATTTAGTGGTGAATCTAAGTATAAGTATAAGTATAAAGAAATTTCTAAAGCGCTCTAATACCGGAGGTGTCTTGGCGCTGTGGTGTGTGTAATGAGGCAGGAAAGCAGATAAGATTACGGTTGGGTTTTGAATAGGTGATGTGTTAGCATTTTCCTGAAAAGGACATAATCAGGTTGAAGCCGTAGTTCCAGAGGCTGAAGGTTCCACAGGCTGGCAGCACGCCTACCAAATGAGCGACCACCCCATCTAGCCAATTTAAACCTTGAAATACAGATAAGACCCTGATTGGCAGACCGAAGGGCACGGGACGGGAGATAGGGTTTGAATCTCTCTCTTCCATCGTTAGCACCACCCCCAAAAAAGCCCGGTGAACCAGACAGAGGGCTTTAAATTCTATCCTCTGCTGGACCGGAAGCCAGTGCAGGGATTTCCTCCCTTCAGAGGTAGGGTAGCCCCTAGGTAGATTAAGGATGACCCGAACAGCGGGACTGGATCTTTCCCACCTGAAACTTGTCTATCCCTAAGAACATGGCATTGCAATAGTCCAGTTTGGACATAAACAAAGCCGCCATCACAGTCTTCTGGAGCATCTGAGGGATGTAGGGGAGAATTTTCCGGAGCGTTTTTAGCAAATAAAAACAGGATGATGTTAGGCAGTTAATCTGGGCAGACATATCCAGTTTTCCGTCCAAAATCACACCCAGATTCCTAACCTTCGTGGCTGGGAGGGGACATTGGCCAGCCGCCGCTGGCCACCAGAGGGAGTTCCAGATAGAGGGACCCTTTCCAAACTCCATCACTTCCGTCTTTTCTGTATTTATTTTTAGAAAACTCCGGCGCATCCAATCCATCACGTCAATCAGGCAGGCATGAAACTTGGCTGCGGTTTGGTCGGGGTGATCGACAGTTGATATTACTAACTGCGAATCATCCGCATAAGATACCAGCGTGAAGCCGTGACGTCGGACCAGACTAGCCAGAGGTCTAACATAAATATTAAAAAGGGTCGGAGACAAGGCTGACCCCTGCAGGACACCGCACGGGAGGGAAAAATTGGTCGAACGTAACCCTGACCATTGTAGGCTTTGTGTCCGATTGTCTAAAAAAGACGCCAGAAGGGCCCACACACGGTCCACAATACCAACTCCCTTCAGACGCTGGAGCAACACCTCATGATTGACGGTATCGAATGCGGCAGACAGATCTAGGAGGACGATCACCGCTAGTCCCCCTGCGTCCACCGCATCCCTGATCCCCTCGGCTGTGGTAATAAGAGCCGATTCTGTAGAATGCCTCGGACGGAAGCCAAGCTGGGACCTGTCCAGTATATCGTTCTTATCAAGGTATTGCATCAGATACTGATTTATAGCCTTCTCAGCAATTTTTGCCACTAAAGGAAGGCCGGAGATGGGGCGGTAACTAGAAACTTTTGCAGGATCAAGTGAGGATTTTTTCAAAAGGGGTTTCACGCTGGCCGTTTTCCACATGCTAGGGTAGTGTCCAGCGGCGAGTACTTGATTGATCAGAACCGTAAGGGTAGGTAAGATCTTATCAGCCGCCAGAAGCAGAATGTGAGGCGGACAGGGGTCTGACGCGGCTCCCGATTTTATGGAGCCCAAAAAGGTCTCGACCTGAGCACAAGACAAGGGAGGGATAGTTGACAGACTGCAGCTGGATATCTCCTGAGGGGGAGACGGAGGACCTACAGTGTTAAGTAGATCAACATAGATGTCAGTAACCTTAAAGAAATCAGCTAGATGATCACAGAACAACTGATCCGGTATGAACTGACTCGTCTGCTGGGAAAGCGCCAGGAACGATACTGCTTTAAACAGTTCCTTGGACGAGTTACCTGCCTCCAAGATTTTCCGAGAGAAATACTCCCTCTTAGCGTTCTGAATGGCGAGTTTGTAATTGGTCAGTGCCAGACCATAGGCCTGCTTACAGATCTTGTCATAACTTACTCTCCACAAACGTTCCTGCCGCCTACATTCCACCTTGAGTCGTTTCAACTCTGGGCCGTACCAAGGGGCAGCCGAGGGACGTCTGTTCTGAGTGGCTGCCTGCAGAGGGGCAACCTGATTAACAGCGTTCGCGATCCAATCGGTAAACTGCGCAGCTGCTATGTCATTGTCAGTGTCCAGGGTAGGGGGAGGGGTACCTAAAGACTCAAGAAGGGAGGAGCAAGTGATTCTGCTCCATCTCCTGAACATGATTTTAGCTGGTCTGTGTGGACCTCCTCCAGGTTTGACCTTAACTCCGATACTAAAAAGCACCGCCCGATGGTCGGTCCACGGAATAACTTCAGTTCCTAGATATAAAAGATCAGGATGGCTGGAAAAAAGACCATCCAACGTATGTCCCCCAATGTGGGTCGGATCAGAGACCAACTGCCTGAGACCATATCCCTCCATACTATCCACCAATCTAGCAGTGTCCGAGAGATTCTTAGCCTCTAAATGAAAGTTGAAGTCCCCAAGAATAATGTACGATCCAAACTTAGTACAGGACTCCAAATGTTTTTGGAGGGCCCCCACGAAAGTGACCCTTGGTTCAGGTGGTCTGTAGACTAATAACCCCTGGGAAACGGTAGTATCTTTGGAAAAGATACTAAATTGTAGTGCTTCCGCGTCCAGGTTTTCGACCACCTTCACCTGTAACTTCAGGTGGTCCCTATAGATGATAGCTAGACTGCCCCCTCTGCCATCCCTCCTATCCTGGCAATGTAGCCCATAGCCTGGGGGTATGGCCGAGTTCCAATCCGGACAGGAGGCCACATTGGTCCACGTTTCTGTGATAAACACCAGGTCAGGGGAGCGAGTCGATAGCAGTAGTTCCAATTCTACCTGATGTTAAACCACAGAGCGTGCGTTTAGGAGAATCCCTAACAGGTGATTATCAGGTTGTGCCTGTGGGGTGAGGTTAAACACACGACTCTGTGTAACATGCGGTGCAGTCCCCACTCCACCCTCCGCCCCTGTTATATCCCTGGTCGTGTCTGGACCCGAGTATAACTCTCCTCCATCAGTATGGGCCTCTCTAACCATCAGGTACTGACAGCCCGGACAGCGATAGTTGCCCATGTCCCCAGATCCATAAAAGAGAGTGCATTGGGGAGTACTTCTCACCCGTAACGTCATCAACCTCTCCCTGGTATAGTACAGTGGATACTTAGCGATCAAAGGCACGACGTCTGGCGCGATCCTGGCGCGGACGGGCGCAGACAGGCTTGCCTTTGGCGCGCCACCGGCGCGCACGCGCCAGCGTGAGCTAAGTAGTCAGTGGAAGCGAAAAACTAGACCGCTAGTCTCGCAGGAAGTAGGTGGGCGGGCCCACTTGCACGGACGGGCACCGCGCACCAAAGGAAGAAGAGCCGGGAGAGGTGCTCCCGCTATTGGGCAGAACACACGGAGGTAAAATACTTTTAAAGTTGCAAATGCTGGCAAAGTCACACCATTCAATTAAAAAGTTAAAAAGACAGACAGAAATGGCTAAAAAAACTGAAGCCCACTCGCAGCCCGACCCCACACTCCAGATAGCTCTCAGCTGTACTGACACACGCTGCGCGCTCGCGCCAGCGTGAGCTAAGTAGTCAGTGGAAGCGAAAAACTAGACCGCTAGTCTCGCAGGAAGTAGGTGGGCGGGCCAGCTCGCACGGACGGGCACCGCACACCAAAGGAAGTAGAGCCGGGAGAGGTGCTCCCGCTATTGGGCAGAACACACGGAGGTAAAATACTTTTAAACTTTCAAATGCTGGCAAAGTCACACCATTCAATTAAAAAGTTAAAAAGACAGACAGAAATGGCTAAAAAAACTGAAGCCCACTCGCAGCCCGACCCCACACTCCAAATAGCTCTCAGCTCTCAGCTGTACTGACAATCTAAGTCAGAGGATACTTACTACAGCAGAACTTAACGTTCTTAATAGGGGTCTGGGATTTGTACCTACTAACGTAGGCGATCCCTTCCAGTTGAGACAAGAAATTGAAAAAAAAAATTGAAAAATTCGTCTGCATTTTTTCTTCAAAAATAAAGACCCCATGGTCGCAGATACATCTGACCCGATGCATTTCTCAAACACTGGCTTAAGACCACCTTCCAATTTCAATCCTCCTGCTCATCTTACACCAGACCAGGTGAAAGTCTTTGAACAAGCGGTTATACATGACATCACTTTACTCGATTCTAAGAATGACCGAGTATATCACAATCTATCCAGCATTGAGAAACAGGCTTTGAAAACACTCCAGAATGACGATAGTATCACCATCAAGCCCGCCGATAAAAGCGGTGCTATAGTCATCCTGGACACAGTCACCTATCGAGATGAGTGCTTAAGACAACTAAATGACACAAAATCATACCGGGCTCCTGCTGAGGATCCTACTACAAGACTATCCATTGAGATTCACGATCTTGTCAATAAAGCTAGAGAGTCAGGCTGGATCACTTCGCAAGAATCTGAGTTTCTCATCACCAAGTTTCCGATTATGCCGTATTTTTACATACTGCCAAAAATACACAAAATAACAAGACCACCACCCGGACGCCCTATCATATCAGACATTGGTTCACTGTTGGAACCTCTATCCACATTTGTTGATTTTTTCCTAAGACCTATGGTCAGAGAAATGCCTACTTTCCTCCAAGACACCAAGGACGTCTTACGACTATTACCACAGACTCCTTTCGACATCGAGACTGACCTCCTGGTCAGTTTCGATGTTGAATCACTGTATACTTGCATTCCCCAAGAAGAGACTCTTGAAGCCATCAGGGGTCTCCTGGACAATAGAGACCGTGATACCATAACACCCACACACTTTATCATGGAATGTGCCAGACTGGCGATGACGGAGAACTTCTTCAGATTTGAAGAAACTATCTTTCTCCAAGTCTCCGGTACATCAATGGGGAGCATTTTCGCACCCAGTATGGCAAATCTCTATGTTCATTGTTTCGAACAGGATATTGTGCTCACTGATCAGAATCCTTTCCGAGGGCAGATTGCCTGTTGGAAGAGATACATAGATGATATCTTGGTGGTCTGGCATGGCACCGCGGCCACCCTTTTGGATTTTCACTCCTGGTTGAATTCCCAAAACAATTTTTTGAAATTTACCGTCACGCATGACAAAGCCAGACTCCCATTTTTAGATATCATGAACTACCCCACAGAGGGCACTTTGGGAAGTGAACTGTATAAAAAACCTCAGACGAAGAATTCTCTTCTAAGTTTTCACAGTCACCACCCTAAATCTCTCCGACAAAATCTACCAGTAGGACAGTTCCTGCGTATTCGCAGGAACTGCTCTACCAAAACTAGTTTTCTGTCTCACGCTGATGAACTCTCCAAACAACTGAAAGCCAGACAATACCCGACCCACTTGGTCAAACAAGCCTACAAACGGGCGACCAACAACAACAGAGACGCCCTCCTTGAACCTCCGGGTCCTAAGGCACCACTGGCAAGAATGACCTTAGTCACCACCTTTAGTACACTATCCAACAATGTACAGAAGTCAATACGCAAACACTGGCACATTCTTAATGTGGGAAATGACAACATTCCACTCCCTTTGTTTTCTTTCAAACGAGGAACCAGTTGGCATGACAACCTTATTCATACAAGACCTAAAGTGAAACCGGTTATGAAAGCATCAACACTATGGGATTTGCCACCTATACAGGGACACTATCCGTGCGGCTCTTGTTCAGCATGCCCTCAAACTCAGCAAACCAAATCGGTTGATTTAGGATTAGACAAACCTTGGATTTTACGCAAACACACGAACTGCAACACTGAAAATGTGATTTATCAAATAACATGCCCATGCTCATTTCGATACGTAGGCATGACAACACGCAAAATCAAAATCCGCATCGGTGAGCATAAAAGCACTATAAGACGCAACAAACAAGCCACCAGACTAACCAGCCATTTTCTTGCTTTGAATCACAAACCTGAGGATTTGAGATGGCTTATCCTGGAACAACCCTTCATTCCACCACACATTACTGACATAAAGAAATTTATTTTTCTTCATGAGCAGAAATGGGTTTTCAAACTTAAGAGCGATGTCCAGGGACTAAATGACCAGATACCGTGGACATCGCTGTGATAAACCTACAGTGAATTGCTTATTCCTTAATGGATGGTGAGCCACATACTTAAAACCCGCTAGGTTTTTGCAATTGTAGCAATCAAGAGTGGATTCTGGGTACCATGAGTTTGAGCAATAAATTTGTTTCGTAGATTCACTATTTGGTTCTCTTGGGGCCATTAATGAAATGAGTACATGCCCCTAATGCAAGACTAATTTACATCCCTCTATTTCGTGATGTTTCATATGATCCAACAACTTGTTTTTCTGCACCATGTATAGCAAGACTACAAGGTTATCCGAGGCCACACGTAATGACATCGCTGTGATTAATACCGCCAATGAATTGCTTAAGCTACATACTTAACACCCGCCCGTTTTTGTAATTCAAGCAATCATGACTGGCTTTTAGGTAACATCAGTTTATGCATATTCGTTCCGAGGATTCATTCATTTTTTTGGGTTCATCTTTTTCGGTCTATGTATGAAATGAATACATGTTTTTTAATGTAATACAACGTAACATCCCTCTATTTCGTGATGTTCCACATGATTTTCAACAATCGGATTGGTTTTTACATCATGCATATTAAGACTACAATTCCCATGTTAACCGAGGCGACACGTAATGACGTCCTTACGTCATCATTTTGCGCCACCCTTCTATGGTCAATCAACATCATGGGTTTCCGTTTTATAAATGGCCAACATCTCCGCGGCCGAGCACCTCCCCTTCTGGTTCGGCAGCCGTTCAAGGTACCGACGTATAGGTAAGAACTGCGTTGGATGCCTTTCTGTTCCTACCTTGCAAATAACGGCTTTCTGTCTCTGATGAGACACGAGTTTGCTCGACTAGCGATTTTGTCATTTGTATCGACTAAATACATGAACAGTCATCACTATATCTTAGAGATGTTTTTCCAAACAAGCTCTTATACAGGATTTTTCTTTGGGATTTATCGACCATTTTTTGATCATATTGGTTATTACGCAAGCAGCCTGCTATAACAACTAGCTTAATGTAGTGCCCCCTCGGTATAGTAGAAACGAGACATGGCACAGTATACGATTAATTTTGCCCAATGACGACAAGTTCGTTCTATTACAGAGACTCCTAGAATAAAGTCTGTCAGCATTTGATACTTCAGTGCTCGCGCAGCCATCTTTGAGGCGCTGGCATCATTGACTTTAAAAACCTGATAAATCTACACAGGGGCACAGTTTTCATGGCCGTCAGACTCCCGTGTTCTCCGCTTTGGTTTTAAAGAAGTGTGTTTTCATATAGTAAAGTATTGTTTAACTCATAGCATTAGATTACACAATACCTTTCTGTCTATTTCTTAGAGCGGTGCCTCCTTAGCCTGAGCAGTTGCCAGGTGAGGCGAGGCGTATACCCAGAAATTTTCGGGTAAGTGTTAATTGACTGAACATCTTAATTACTTGGTGTTTATACTAATAAGTATTTTTTGCATAATTGAATAATTTTTCTCATGCATCTTGTGACCTAAACTTGTCTTTGCACTTTTGTTGTTTACCTCTCACGTTGTTTGTTTTCACGTCTCCAGGTAATTTCTCCTATACCTATCACAGGTTCAGGTTGTATGATTTACTTGTTTTTCACTTATAAAATTGCAGTAGCTTTTTATGGTCCTGACGAAAGCTGGGGTATAATCTACCCATAAGCTGAAACACGTAGACCAGTTTTCAACACAGTTATCTGTTTAAACTGTTATAGCATTGTTTTAAATTTGGTATCAAGGTAGCACCCAAATAAAATTTCTTTGTGCCTTGTTAACCAATTTTAATTGATCACACTTTTTCATCAATTGCACTGCACACATCACCCCGCATCATCTTGTTTTGGTTCCTTCCATTCAAGCAACATATTCATAGTTGCATCCGGGACACACTCTGAACCTACATCTACGTTCATTTGGTAGTGGATGGTTCTCTGATAAAGTCCCTGGATTCCCAAATGATGAAGCGAGCCACTTCCAGTGGGTGATGGGAATCTTCTATGCACACATAGATCTTTAACGCATACACATATCCAGTGTGATAACTTTTGAGTCAACATTCAGACTTGTTGGAGTATTTGTAGTGTAAACACCCTCAAGGTCACTTGATTTTTTCAGACTCACAGTTCTCTGTTTTTGCTATCTATAGTAAATGCCACTTCACACTTCAGTGCTCGATCTAGGACCTTCCTCTTTTAGATTTACCTTGGCATTGCGGGTGTTAATAGGGGAGAGAAATAATTTTACAAAAAAGTGTTTCCATGGAACAAGCTTTCACCACAAACAATACATATAAAAACTAAAAATATTCTAAAAGATTAAAAAGATGCAAAATTTATACATAAATATTAGACGATCAATCTAATAAAACGTTACCATAAAGAAATGATCCCAAAAATGTAATCAGACAATAGCAGACATTCATAATAGGTGGATTTTGTCATAGATTAAATACTTCCTCATAACAAGGGGATAGATACATTTTCTTTCAATATTAAAAAGTCCCGGCCAAAAGAATTAAACATGATTTATATTCTGTGTCTCTGTGCTGCAATACTGACAACCTGGATCAAAATAAGACCCTTCCCTTTTGATCCAAATATTTCCTCATATCGGTATTTGACCAAACTTAAATTCCATAATAATTCTTCATATGGTAGGGCATATATTAGCCTTCAAGTAAAATTGCATCATACCACAGCTTACAAACATACAACTCACTTGCTAAAGGTTTATCCTTGAGCAATGGTGCAAATCAGCCTGGAAGCTTCTCATCATCAGGACCAGTATTACTATTCATACATGAAAACACCTCATCACAGTCCAAATCCATCTGTTTCAAGCACTGGGAATAACGTTTTCCAAAGGTATAGGTCCAATTTCTATCACATAAAAGTTTTGTCTAACAAATCGTTTTTCAATGATTTTCAAAACTAAAAAACAATTGAAAAAGACTTACAAATAACTTGGTAAAATGCTCAAAATATTATTCAAGTAAGGCCAAGCTCAAGATGAATTATTTCAGTTGAGCTGGACTTACTAAGGTCAAGTTATTGCTTCCACAATTAAGATTCGATATGAGATATAATATTGAGAGAAGACCGGGATCTTGTCTCTATACTTATCAATTCTACTAGGGGAACATTTGCTACATAAACCTTTAACAGCAATTGTGCATATTTAATTCATGTGCATTAAAAAATCACTACAACAAATCAATAGCTATGGGCTTTGCTTTAGAAAATTGAAGTTTATTCTGATGAGCTCCCAGGAGGTTGTTTGATATACTAACTCCCAAATAAGTGTACTCATTCACAAACTCTAATTTACCCCTTTATAAAACCAGGACTGGTCGCTCTCATTATCATTATTTTCATTTTTTTCTCATTAACTGAGAGATTATGAGTTAATGCAAAGGAAACTAAAATGTCCAATTGTTATTGCATACGAATTGGATTCAATGTCGCTAAAACCAGGTAATCAGTGTACAAGGTAAAAACTTCCTTTGATCCTAATTTTTGTGGGTCAGTGACAACTTTGCTCAATTAATACGAGTAAGTCAGACAAATATAAGGAAAATAGCAGTGGACAATATACACCCCTGTTGTAAGCCATTATTTACTCAGATTTTAGCAGAGTATTCCTTTCTGGTACAAAACAGTACATTTAACCAATTTCTAAGTACAAGGAAATCAGTGGATACAGCAGTTACAAAATCACGAGTGTGGGTGTGGGTCTATCTATTGGGTCATAGGCACTTCTGAAGTCAATTTATGCCACAAAGACCTTCATTTAACAAACTTTCACATACTTCTCATTCAACATATACTTACATATGATAGTATCTATTGTGGAGCATGCCTTACAAAATCCCAATTGCTCAATTAGCAAAAGCTGAGCTTCATCCATCCAGTCAGCTAAGGGTTTTTGCAAACATATTGCAAAAATCTTCGCTATGAGATCCGAAAGTGTAATTGGCCAGTAGTTTTTTGGCAGATTAAAATCCCTTTTTTTATCAAGAGGAATAACAATTCTGCCTTGGCAGTATTGTGGACCCATATATGTTTTCAAACAGTGATCAAATAACTGCCTTAGAATTCCAGCCCATAATTTGGAAACTTCTTTGAACAAGACAAGCAAGAATACAATCTGGTCCTTGAGCACTACTCCTGTTAAATTCTAAGATTGTATTCACAATTTCTTCCAGGGTGAACTCTAGTCAGGAAGAGTTAAAAGTGGAGGAGAGCAATCTTGGATCAAGTAGCTTACTCAAGTATGAACACCAAGTAGCTTCATGGGAATGTTCTCATATTACAATGAGTGACTCCAGGCTAGAGATCATACCAATACTTTGCCACATGATTGTTTTTCTTCAATCGTCTTTCAAATGTAGTTAAATGTAGTAGCTCTATGGAGTAGAGGCTTATTTAGTGACTACAAGGGCACCCAATGCACATTTACTGTGGTAGAAAAAAAATATCTCACAACAAACTCTATAGAGCTTCAAAAGAGGAGATGTCCATGTTATTAGGTAAGACCGCAAACATTTCTTGCAGCAGATTTGTTAATTTGTCGCTTGGCACATCCTTCCAAAGACAAATCCTGTATGAACGTCAACGTAATTCAATGAACAATAATCTTGTCCCCATCACCTTCCTAGAGTTGAGAATGATCATTCCAGGAGTTAGGACAGATTCAAAGAAATAGTCAATCAGGGAATATTAGGAGCCTCTTTGCCAAGTGAAATTCATGAAATTCATCTGATCAAATCTGCCAGTATTTAGTGCCAAATTCAACTCCAAAGCCCACAGTAACAGGTGCATTAAGCAAAGACAGGATTTAGTAATTAAGAGGGACAGCGGAGTGAGACCCCAAATTGAATCTAGTTCCAGAAATCCTACTTTCCCATAAGCTAGAGATCTGAGTCTCATATTAAAAACTCCTGCAACAACTTATTCTGATTTTGGGAACAGTTTTAATAATTTCAGAAGAACCACTTGTAGATTATACAGGAAAAGTACAACATTAATAGTGGGACTGCAATCAACATTACACAGTAGAAACTAATACAATGCACAACAATAGCTTGTGGTAAAGTAACTACTAGTTGTGAGGATCTCCAAGCGAAGGAGCAGCTTAATAAAATGGACCCCCATCCTCATTAGGCAACTTCTATGTAAAGGAGTGACAGAGCAACGATAAACTAAATAATTGTCTAAGTCAAAATCTTTTGTTAACCAGGTTTCTTGTATACAAATAATTAATGCATCATCAAAGTTGTCCAATGTAAGCAGGCCCACATTTCAGCTCTATAGCTTCCATAGAGTATAAGTAAGGACAAGTAAAATTAAGCACACTGGTGATCCAAGACCAAGTTTTGTCCTCCAACATAGGATCACCCTTGGCTGTCACATTCTTCACTTTCTGTTTTACCTGTCTATGTCTATTTAAAAAAACTACTGAGAAATTGGCCACTAATGACTTTACCTTCCTAGACAAAGTATACTGAGGTAAAGGGCTCTGGGGACCAGGAAGGGAATAAGAAGTCAAAGACGAATTAGACCCTTAATTCCAGAGCAGAGGAAGCAAGTATACACATATTTTATAAAATCAAATATTGTGTTTCAAAATTAAGGAGCAAATTAATTGAGAATGAAATTGTACTAGTGATTCATAAAGAACCTGTCCTTCTTTAACAAAAGGTTTCAGCTCAACCAAGGCAATATATTATGAGGGAATAAGTCTTAAATCATATACATTGAAGTATGGAATAAATACCACCTGGCAGTTCACCTGGCAGTTCAAGCAAGAGATTTTATGAAATGAAGGAAAAAGCACTGTGAACTTTAAATTGTGTGACTGAGGACGAAGGGACATTGAATCCTGCAGAGTGACAATTTCTTGTTTCTTTGACCCAGACTCAATATTTGGTGAAAACAAAGCATTATATGGATCAAGTGTAGAGGTTTTCCCTTCCCTCCACATCAAATACTTCAATATTGTTCCTAACACCAACATTCATCTCAATAAACCTGTCCCTGTTCCCCCAAATTTCACAGGACACTGGGGAGGCACAACCTTGCTTTTGCAGGTAAGCAATGAAACATCCAACATCAGATAAGGAGGTATTAATCATGGGATCCACTTGAGGAGAGGTCTCTTGTTCCACTGGTGTAAGTAAATCAGGCAGATTTGCAAATCTGATTGGCTTTGTGAGTTTCTTTCTTACTCTGTGTAATCTGGGGGCATATTATCAAGCACAGCCTTAAAATTATCGCTGCTTTAGCGTCAGAAAACTGCCGCTAAAGCGGCGATAATGGGCTTGATAATATGCCGCAGAGAATTCCAATAGAAGCCCATGTTGACACCAGAACATGGGCTTCTATGAGAATTCTCAAGGGCATATTATCAAGCCCATTATCGCCGCTTTAGCGGCAGTTTTCTGCCGCTGAAGCGGCGATAATTTTAACGCTGTTTCTTGATAATATGCCCCTTAGTTGGTTTATGCTTTATCTGATTCTTGTGGAGTGCAGGACTTGGCATATTATCTAGACAACCATTCATACAAGCCATCCTTCCTATAGCAACCTACCTGAATGGCACTGTCAAGGTCATTGTTTACATCAGGTTTAACCAAACCCACTTTTTGTGGTGTATTGGCTACTGAATTTGTTAAACCATTTTTTGCCTTTCTAATCCCTGGGGCAGGGGACAACAAGGGTTTACACTTAGGCATATCAGAACAGCTTGTGACTGAGATCTCTATTTGGGATTAGATCATTATCCAAAAAGAGTATTCGGGATGTATGAAGGTCCAGCCTACCCTTCAAGACTGGGCTCTTAGACTGTGAAGAGTCATTTATAGAACTCAAAAGTAGAAATTCTTCAAGATCAGGTTTAGGATTGTTTAGTGCTTCGTCCTATACTTTATTAGTAAGTGCCTTCAAAATTAAGGATAACATTGACAACAAATATTCTTGAAACATTAACTGCTTATTAGTCATTTTCAGTAGAGAGTGAAGCACCGCATGGATCAAGGTTACCATACCAGAAATTAATGGAGCCACAATCTGAGGTTGCAGCACATTATCTCCCGGTTGAGAAAAGGAATTCCTACATTCCAAAACTGATGCATACTTCATTAAAAGTTGCCCTGAGGAGAATGAATCCTCCATACATAGATCAAACTTATCAAAATTATCCTGACTCACTTCTGACAGAAGATCGTGAGAAGTATTAGACAGATTGATATAATTAAAATAGGCTTTAACTTTATCCTCCTGAGCCTATTCTTAGTCAGTGCTGAAGATTTTAACAGGTAAGCATCAAGAATCTCATGATCCCCTAAGATTTCCTTCAATGTAGATGAAGATTTTGAGTTGTGAGCTATTACATTCTGTTCGACAGGATCCATATCCATAACATTTGCCCCAGTATTATTAAGAAATCTGCAGTGTGACACGGAGAAAGAATCTGGAATTGTTCTCCTTTTGGGGGTGTAAATAATTATTTGAGCAAAAACCTCTTGGGAGGCTACAGTTAGATCTTACACTTTCATAGAAGTGGTGATTTCTGACTTTCACGATTTTGTAATTCTCTAGTAGCCCAAGTCATCCCTGTAAACTCTGGCAGTAACTCCTATCCTGCAAGATTTGTTTGGCAACAAATATGTTTTCACCTCCTCTCTTAGAGCGTTGTCCGATATTACACTAGCAGCCTCCATGCCTTCAAGAGGCTTCTAAAGAAGCAACCAAGTACTGTAGAGTTAGCCAATATTGGCCAGTGTTGCCCCATAATCCGGTAGCTCCAAGACAGGCAGAGTGGTACAATATAGCCCAGAGAGAGACAGAAAACAAAGGACAGGCGGCAAGGGCAACAATGGTGCAGCCTGGAACATGCATAAACACTGTCTCTGGCCAACACTACAGGATCCCCCTTGCCCCACACTCACTGACCACAGATCACTACCACCTATTGCATGACTCCTCTGGCAGCAAAGAGTCTGCACAAACTCAAGCCAAGTTTGTTGCGGGGTTCACCGAAGGAGTGAGCAACACAATGAGGCATGCACCACTGCTGAATGCTCTCAGTTCAACTGCTGCCAACAAATCTTTGGGATCCTTTTGCTCCTTTGTGCTCCTTTGTGTTCCTTTCGGCCCCAGCCGCTGCCTAAAACAAACGCCTAAGTGGCAGTCAGTAGTTTAGCGGTCCAATGTCAGTGGGTACTACCATAATGCCCACTCCGACCCCCTGGGCTCAAGCACCGGCTTCAGGCAGCCCATGTGCTGGCTGGCAGTTATGCTGGGGATGGTGAAGAACACACATCACCAGGCGCAAGCGCACCAAGCTTACATTAGCTACCGCCACGCACCACAGGAGCTGTCAGCGCTCTCCTCACTAAGACCGAGCCTGCCAAGCATGCCACGGGCCTCTCCAGTAGCTCTCAGCAACTTAGAGGGGAAGCGGATCCTTGTACCTTAACCAGCCAAAACAGCTCCTCATCTCTCCACTGTCCTCTGACCTCTGTGTTCCTTGCTCTGCCTCATCACGTGGGTGGGATCTCTCATTCTAAGTCTACTGAGGCTAAGTGGTCCTGAGTCATTCCCCCACTGGTAAAAGTAAAGTGAGGGTAAGTTCATATGCATGATCTTGATTCGTGTAAAATAACACTTAAGGTCAGACACAAGAGTATGGCCTCATCCTCATTAATAAATAAATTTACTGAATTATGCAAGTAGTATAAATATACTTACAATGTAAGTGGTGCTGTATGAATCAATAACACTTGACACATTCAAATAACTTCAGGTTCATGGATGCCCCTATCATTAAGTCCATGATTGTAACAAGGGGCAGGCGGAACTCTCTGAGTTTCACTCCACGGAATTCCATGGAGTTACATAAAAACTCCATGAGATTCTGCAGAGTTTTGTGAGAGGGCAGAATCTGGCATGCTGAGATGCTCACGCTTATTTTTAGCACAGGGAGCTTGTTCCGCTCTGCAAAATCAGCGCGAATGACACCACATGGCGAACCACAGGGAGCTGCATCCTTGCAGCTGCTTGAGTAGATTTTCTACTTGAGCAGCAGCTTTTTCAGTGCAAACGGTCATGACCACCTGTGTTGAGAATATCTCGCTGTGTGCCGTCCTAGCACCCGAAAATCAATCTATGGGAAGCAAATTCTTGCTCAAGCTCACCAACTTACCATTGGCAAGCTGTGCAAAAAAAACTTGATGGTGTTTTGCCAGAACTCCGCCTTACAAGTGCAATGCACAGTGGGCAAAACTCTGCGAACTCCCGAACTCCGCTGGTGAATCATAATTTATCGTCCACCCCTAATTGTAAACTTGTATCTTTTTTTAAAGTAAAAAGATTCAGCAGAGTGCCCACAATATGCTTATTTTAGTGTTACTCTCTCCCTGTCTCCCCAGGACTGCTACTGTTTCTGTTAGGTGTAACTCTGACTTCTGGTTCACACAACAGTGCAAATGGCGTCATGAAAATTCCATCTATTTACAACTGTGCAACACTTTGCTAGGTCCTGAACCATGAGCCAAATTAAAAGTACTTCTACTTCATTACAGTTAATTGATTGAGGCACAACCCCTTTAAAAATAAATGTTGATTGTTCATTTCAAATATAAGTGACTCAGCAATGACAGTTTTGCTCATAATAGTAAAATATATCTAAGTTCATAAATTACTAACTCTAATAATCTATATTAGTCCGTTGATAAACATTTTGTTTAAATTATACATTTAAAATAACAGTGATTCTGGAATGTATTTGGAGTTGTAAATAATTAATTTACGAAATATTAAAAGGTATAGTTTATGATTGCTACATCAAGGTCACAACCTAAGAGAAAGTTCTGCTAACTGAGGCCTCAGCCTGTGAAATCGCTCTGATGTCTGCATCCTAATACCTTTGCATGTTATTTATGAAATCAGATAAAGCTTTGTTATGTGATGCTTGAACCTATACATTCTGTGAAGTCAGAGAGACAGACGTCTTTCTCCACATTCAACAACACCAGAGGTTTAGTGCTTACACCTCAATAAAAACACTATGTTTCTGTACCACTTAAAGAAGTATTCTGCTACATAAGGCCTGGAGAGCTAGATGCTGGAAACTGAAGCACCATTACCCTATTTCCATAGGGTGTGCATGAGAAAGAAAGTTTTTCTTGGAAAATCTTTTTCTATGAGAATACATAAGGAACAATACATTTTTCAATCACTCTAACTTGACAAACCTGTATTTTTAGGTCTAAGCACTTTAACTCGTGCCTTCACCATGCACTCCACCCTACACCCTTTCATATGATATCACTAATTGCATGTTAAATCATAGCGTTCATAACAACACTGATACTATATCAAATGATGTAATTTACAGGAACACTGTGCATGGTAGATGGCAGAGTTATAGTTGATTTATTCTAGCTACCGAGTTTACATCACTCTGTACAAAGGTATGCGAATCATAGAAAGTTTTGGTTGAAGTGTAAATTATTACTTTAAGCCATAACTATAACTTTTTATTTGTAAGGTTTGTGTAGTTTACGTTGTTTGTCTATAGAAATAATAATTACAGTTTTTGCTCAACCTTTGGTTTTTTCAATGAATTTCTCTGAGTTTTTTTGTTTGGAAACATTGGCTTCTAATTATATAATATTGTTTATTTTGGTATTAATTGTTTTAAGTATAAAACATTTTTTGCATTTCAGTAGTACCGGAGTACTTTCTCTATAATTTCTCATAGAGTAGCGTAGAGTAGAATGGCATGGCATAGAGTGGTGTGGAGTGGTGCAGAGTGAAGTACAAGAGTGCAATAGAGTGGGGTGGAGTAGAGTGGCTTGGATTAGTGTACAGTAGAGTGTCATAGAGTTAAGTGGCATAGAGTAGAGTGGCGCACAGTAGAGTACGGTGGTGTAGAGTGCAGTAGCGTAGAGTAGAGTTTAATAGATTAGAGCCGAGTGGTGGTAAAGTGAAGTGGGGTACAGTGAAGTGGAGTAGAGTAAAGTGGCATAGGGTAGAGTGGTGTAGAGTGCAGTGGCGTTGAGTGAACTGGGGTAGATTCAAATGGGCTAGAGTGAAGTGGGATACAATACATGGCATACAATAGAGTGTCATATAGTAGAGTGCTGTAGACTGAAATGGGGTAGAGTGATTTGGGGTAAAGGGAAGTGGGGTAGAGTACACTGCTGTAGTGTAGAGTGACATAGAATAGAGTGGCTTAAAGTGAAGTGGGTACAATTCAAATGAGGGTAGAATGAAGTGGGGTAGAGTAGAATGGAATTTAGTAGAGTACCCTACAGTACAGTGGAGAAGAGTGAAGTGGAGTAGAGTGAAGTGGTGTTAAGTGAAGTGGCGTTGAGTAGAGTGGCATACAGTACAGTTGCGTAGAGTGAAGTGGGGTACAGTGAATTGAAGTAGAGTGAAGCGGTGTAGAGGGTGTGGTAAAGTAAAGGGATCACTGACATAATATTAATGCTTAACATATAGAAACACAAACACAAACATATCAGAAATTACATATCAATAGCAAAAAGCAAAAATATCACCTTCCTATACTTAGCTGTAAAACCACAAATATCGAGAACATAAATAGCATTGCCATTTGCCTATATCGAAAAGAGAAATATTGGGAAAAAATATTTGTTACCTTTAAATAAACATAAAATATATTAAAAATATTGATTCACACAATATGGGATTCAATATAACTAAATATTCATCAATAAATAGACACAAAAGACTTTGTATATAAAACAATTACTTCAAATAAATCCAAAACGTGTTATACACATATTTAAATATATTGAAAATATATTACATCTACAAAATACTTACCATTCACCCCCAAAAAATTCTATATATAAAAATGAGCATTAACTACAAACATTTAAACACCAACTTGAATATTAATAAATATATGTATAAATAAATGTATGTCCAAAAACGTCAAACTATATATCATGCATCATATATAAAACCGAATTTAGGGCCCAATTACGACTTGTGCGGATGGATTGCCAGCCCGCAGTGGCAGCGTTCGAGACAATGCCGCCAAGTTGGCAGCATTCCAACAGCTGTACTACAGTGTTCCAGCGGGGCTGGCGGTGTTGCAGCGGCAGTGCCATGGCGGCAGCATGCTTCGGCTCATAGAGAGACCCTGAAGCAAATGCCGCGACAGTGCAGCACCACTTGCACATCGAGCGCACTGTTGCCATGCACCATGTCATTCATGGCACATAGTGTGTAGACGACAGTGCAGGCATAAGGGGGCACAACATGTTTCCCCAGCCACAATTCCCAATGGGCTGAATCGCCATGAGTCCCTTTTTGTGGCCCCTTGCCTGCCGTTTCCACTGACCTTTTCATGGGGGGACCCTACTATGAAATAATCAGTGGATAGACAGGTTGTGAGCCCCATGGCGGCATCAATGCCAGCACTGCCTCAATAGGCTGCCGCTTTCCCTACCACTGCCTTTGTGGGAACCAAGATCCTGGCAGAGGTCTTGCAGCAGTCTTGTGGCAGTCCGAGCGCACTGCTCGTAATCGGGTGAACGGACCACCGAAAAGGCAGCAGTGGAACCACCAATGACGGTACGGCGATCCCAAGACCATGTACTCATAATCAGGCCTTTAGCGTTAACCATAGAAGGACTCAACTGATAAAAAAAAATCAAACTCAACTAACCCATAAAATAAAACTATAAATAACTTTAAACAAAATTAACAAACAAACAATTAAATCAACAAAATAAAAGGCACACTAATTTAAACAACTAAATACTTCAAAAATAACAAACACTACATGACGAGGAAGCCCTGCCGGATTCTCTTACCAGACCTTTAAAGAAGAAATAGATGCATCTCAACAACTACCTAACCAAGTAAGTAAAACTTGTATTAAACCTAAAACATAACAGAGATTACATTTAAAAACGTAAAATAGCAAATAAATAATAACACACTCTCCAACTTCTATCTTTTTGCATAGACTTTCTAAAAGAAAAAATCTGCAACTTGAAAACTGATAAACTGCCAGAAAATAACAAATATAACAAACCAGCTAAAAGAAATAAAAAAGTAAGTATACGTAAATTAATAAAAAAGTATAAACTCATCTAAATAGCAAGCAAAAATAAACCCACCAACCTCAATCGCTACAAGCTACCAACAAATTAACATTTCAAATGAAACTTACATTTTATTTTCATTAACAGAAAAGAAAGCATTGCTCTACAATAGAACACCCACAACGGAAAAGCTGCAAAACTGTGTGAAACATCTAAATAGAACATACATGTAAGTATACAAAATAGAAGTAGTTGCATTTTTTATATGTTAATAACAAACATGCAAAAGTTAAGATACAATATATATTTATACTATTACACTACTTTCAGATACATTGACAAAGGCTGCCAAATTTATCACTTCACAGAAAGGAAAGCAGTTACTAAATCACAAAGGCTACATCTACAGCCAGGAAAGTGCATCATCAAAACAAATATATAAACTGTAAATGTACTAAATATTATCTAATGCATGCTATTTGAGGACAACTAAAAAATATATATGATCTTGCAATTCATATAAGAGAGCACAACCACCCCCCAAATATGACAGAAAGTAGGAGATATACTACCTAAAGTATTGGTCTTCAAATGTTTTTATACTGGCCCCCCCTTAGCACAATGTTTTGGGGTTAGGGCCCCCTTCCAACTTTTAAATGAGGTGGGTAGAGTTGGGGCAAAAATTGCTAAATCATCAGCACGTTGGGAATTCCACTGGGTCAAAAGTCATATTTGGGTCCTCAAAGCCACATTTATACCTCCTTTGAAAATCATTATCCTGACCTTTCTCTACAAAGTCGTATCTTGAACACTCTGTGAATTTCTATCCAAACTCCATGTAAAAGCCCTACACAAGCCACATTCTACAAAGCACATTTAGACACCACTCTACAACATATAGTTTAAGGCCCATCTTCAAAACCCAGATCTACCCATGATATGCTCCAAATAAAACTCCCCACTGAGGTGCCTCCTTTGGAGCCATAACCAGCTCCTATCTTCAGACTATCAGATACTGACGAGATGGACTTCTTTAATTTCAAGGGAAAAATAGCAGCAGTTCCCAACAGTGGTCCAATACTTCTAACAGGAGAGCACCAACACTGCTCAGTAGTGAACAGTTATCCTGGGACTATTCATACCCCACACAGCCAGACAAGGCTTTTACTATCAGTTCAATCAAAGTATAAGGAGAGACACCTCCAAAAATCTGCACTAAGGGCCTAATTACGACCGTACAGGAGAGCAGTGCCGTCGCCCGTCCGATTACTACTTTTCAGTGGTCTGGCGGGCGGGCGGCATGGCGGTTTCCCCTACGGTGCCCATTAAAAGGCAGCGGTACCCTTTAAAATGGCACCGTAATTGGAGCCCTCACAAGGTTACTGCACAGCATTGACTTGAATGTCCATGCCGTGCAGGAAATTATGTGCATGCCCACAGAGGGCACATGTTATGCCCCACATCCACATATGTTTGAGGCACCAGAGGGCCCTGTAAGGCCCCATTTGTTTCCTCTCCACCAGTCTTTTCATGGCGGTGAAACCGCCACAATAACCCTGGCAGAGAGGAAACTCGTAATATGCTTGGTGGGACCGTGGCGGTCCCACCAAGCATATTGCGGCAGTTTCCTGACAGAACCCGCGGTCCTAGTGTGGTCCGACTGTCCAAGTCATAATCAGGTAGTTGGGCCACTAGTGCGGCGGTGGCTGGATCCGCCACTACCGCACCACCACGAGTCTGGCGGTCCGAGGACCGACAGACTCATAATCTGGCCCTCATTGTAGAATATTCTACAAACAGCCAATTTGCCTTTGACATGAAACAAATGATAGCAATAGCCTATGTCCAGCCACAGAAATAAACCAAAAGAATGTACGTCATGCTACAATAAAAAAAGTCAAACTCTTTAAAAGTAAGAAAGGAGTAGAATATTTAGAAATCATACCCAAAAGCATATCATAAAATAAATAGTAATCTTCCAAAGTCCTCTAAAATGATGACAAACTCCAAACCAACATACCAAACCTTTTAAAATATATATATATATATATATATATATATATATATATATATATATATATATATATATATATATATATATATATATATATATATATATATAATATTTTAGTAGATCAGTCAAACAATTATTTAAAATCCCAATTTTAATAAAGACTGATATAATGTAATTATTTATAAATTATTTTGTTTAAATGTAACCATCACCAGCCAAGATAGTTGAAAACAAATTCAATCCATCACCTAAAATATTTACGGCACATAGACCAAACAATTCCATATACCAATCATATAATTTTAATGTAAACCATATAATATCAATTTTTTCACCCTAAAGAAGCAAAAGAAAGAAAACTTACCATTCTGTAGCTGCAACTCTTCCTCTGTATTCACTTCATAATAGATAATAATCCACCAAAAAAGAAGTAAATAATATCAAAAATCCCCCCAAAATTGCACAAAACAAAAACTCCAATAGAAATCCCTTGAAGCAATCCAAAGTATCTAGGGTCCATAAGAAACATGAAAAACAATTTAAAAAAGGAAATGCTCCAGGAAACCTGAAAAGGTGGAAATCAAAGTAAAAACCATTGGTTTATTTTAAACCAAAACTGATCCCCCCCCAAAAAAAAAATACGTAAACTCCAGATGCCCAAAGGACACATTCGTAGACAAAAACATGTAAAGTAAATGATAAAAACCACCCGCATAACACAATACATTCCCAAAAACACATAAACATACCAGTTAATCATCAAATTATAACTAGCATCATACAATTAAACATAGCATAGTGATACATTACTAAAATAGTGCACGAAAAAGCAAAACTACAAACTAGTGAAAAACACCAACAGTAATGCATCTAAATATAAACAAAAACGACAAACAACAATATGGGCCTTATTATGATTTTGGCGGTCTGACCGCCCAAATGCCGTGGCTGCCAGGAGACCACAGCACCAGTGGTCTATAGATCGACGTTTTATGAGTTTACAGCAGTGTGGCTGCTGGGATTTTGCAGCAGTGACACTTATTTTTCTACATGTATCGGTCCCTGTGTGAGCATATCGTCTGCATATGAGTCGGATGCACACATATGCATGATAAATGTGGAAAAATACCACCTACCTGTTGGGATCGGACCCATATGTGGGCAGTCCAGGCAATGGGCATATGGTACAAAATGGAGTCACTTATATATCACCACAAACAGGGCCATAATCCTGTGAAGATGCTGCTGTAAAGAAGGGACCTGACAAAAGGGATCCACTTTGAACTCTGGCGGAAAGATCAAGAAAGGGGTGAGTACGCACCTCAAATTCTTCATTTCTGCCGACTTGAAGCTGGCGGTCTCACTGATGTGGTCAGCTCGTGGAAAAGCCAACTTGTAATGTGGACGATGGTGAAATTCCCCTGTACCACCCTATGGCAGCTGCTTTTCCCTGACCACAACCCAGGCGATCTGTGGTGTGCTGGTGGTGTTGGTGGTTCATCCGCGGTCTTCCCAAATGTAATCCGCACAGCTCATAATACAGCGGTTGGACTGTCGAGCTCGGGACATTTGAACTGTGACGGCGGATACCTCAGTCCGGAGATCACCAAACTCATAATCAGGCACTTAAACTAACTTTTAGACCGCCCTCCTAAATTCCCCTACCCTTAAAACCCTGAAAAAAATGTTAGAAAAGGAATTACCTGTTCTGACGAACAGCAGCTTCTTACCATAACCTGATTCCATGAAATAGATCAAAAATAACACAAATGGATTACAAAATAGAAGGTAGTGGTAAAAACAAAATGACCACCAAATGAAACTTTAAAAAATGATTATCTCACCATAGAAATAGATGGGAAATATTGTACAAATGTTGATAAAATGTTTTAAGAAATGTAAAAAAAAGTATTAACGTGTAAAACATATCAAACAATATAATAATAAAATATGAAATAACTGAAAGTGTACATTAAAAAATGGTATAAAATGTATGAAATTCTTTTTTATATACCAATAAAACATATATTAAAATAATGTTGAAAATATGTATCTAAAAAGTTAGGAAATATAAAATAATTGTTAAATAATTGAAAATAAAAGTTGAAAATATACAACACATAAGTGTATGTAAATATAATTTACATGGTTTATTTATTAATTAAAAATAATGAAAAATGTTTTAATTGCTTAACTTTGTATATTTGTTTTATTTCTTGAGGTATATATGACTAAAATGTAAAAACATACAATAACAAAATTCAACATAAATGAAAATAGTAAAATGTGTGATGTCTTTATTTTGCAAAAAAATGAAATTAATAATGTTGTTAGTTAAAAACATACAACTATTTTTCATATTTCTAATCACCAACAATAATAATAAAATAACACAAAACATTACTGCTACAGACATATGAAAAAGTAGTATAAATGTTTTTAAATAAAATTAAATTACCATACCCCAGCATAAATCATTTAAAAAAATTGTTAGAAACTAAGGGCCTGATTACGATGTCGGTCCGGCTGGCGTCTGACCGGCATCACGTCAGAAACGGGACGGCCCAACAAGGAGTAGGCGGTCCCGCTTTCCAAATTAGATGTGACAGTCTTCACAGTGGTTGGCAATTGCAGCTTGTGCTGTGGGCTGTAGCTCCAGCAGAAATAGTAAAAATACACTTTTTAAACATCCGTGCACCGTGTGGCAGGCAACATACGATGCCAGCCACACGATACATGGTTGTTTGGGGGTTACCACAGGTGCCCCCCGGCCTTATAGCAGAAGCCGCAGGGGGACGGTGACCCTGCTAGGGATCCCCAAAGTCCATTCCTGACAGCCTTTCTATGGCAGTCGGAACACCATAGAAAGGCTGTTGCAAAAGTGCATTGTAATCCCCATGAACAGGCACTGCCTCCATTTTGGGGATTACAGTCTGTCCTCCGCCCAGACAGGCTCCTTGCACTGTTGGAGATGGAGCGGATTCCTCCCGCAAGCATTGGTCAGATCGCCTGAATCATAATACGGTGGTTGGACCAATACCTCAGATGCCAGGCGGATGGCCACCGACGAGCTGTTGGATGGCCTTCCGCCCAACATTGTAATAAGGCCCTAAAGGGGTGACATTTATAATTCTCACTCCAATCTAACCATATGCGCAAAGGTGTTAGATGGTAAAGGGGGAAATGTACTATTCCCACTCCAATTTAAACAAATTTGGGGATGGTGTTGGACACTAAAGGGGTGAAATGTACTATTCCTACTATAATCTAACCACAATGGGGAAAGGTGGTGGGCACTAAGGTGGTAGCATTTTCCATTTCCACTCCAATCTAAACCAATTTGGGGAGGATGTGGAACACTAAAGGGATGGCATTTACCATCTATCTTCAGTCTAAACCAATTTGAGGAAGGCATTGGCCGCAAAAGGAGTGAAAATTATTATGCCCATCCAATGAAATCATATTGGAGGAAGGTGTTGGACACTAAAGGAGTGAAATATAATATTCCCACTCCAATATAACCATATTAGGGGAAGGTATTAGATACTAAAGCGGTGAAATTCACTATTTCCATTCCAATCTAAACTGATTTGGGGAAGGTGTTTGGACACTAAATGGGTGAAACTTACAATTCCCACTCAAATCTAACCATATTGGTGACTGGTGTTGGTCACTAAAGTGGTGACATTCACTATTTCCACTCCAACCTAAAGCAATTTGGGGAAGATGTTAGACACTAAAGGGGTAACATTTACTATTCCCACTCCAACCTAAACCAATTTGGTGAAGGTGTTGTACACTAAAGGTTTGACATTTACTATTGCCACTCGAATCTAACCATATTGGGGAAGGTGTTGGACACT
Organism: Triturus cristatus; assembly: GCF_964204655.1. Classification (NCBI taxonomy): domain Eukaryota; kingdom Metazoa; phylum Chordata; class Amphibia; order Caudata; family Salamandridae; genus Triturus; species Triturus cristatus. The sequence goes on from NC_140594.1 coordinate 607,074,096, forward strand.
AAAGGGGTGACATATACTGTTCACATTCCAATCTAAGGCAATTTGAAGAAGTTGTTGGATGCTAAAGAGGTGAAATTTACAACAACCTTTTCAAAATATAACATTTTATACAAGGTAACACAATTAACATTTTAAATTAAAAAAATTACAATTTGGATACAAATGTAAAGATTTTTACAAAAAATACAATTTTACTTTTTTACATACTTTTTTCTAATTATTTTAATTTAATAAAATATATACTTTTTAAATTTCCAAATATTTATTTTTTTCCTATGTAGAAAAATATTTAATATAATTAATATATATCTTAATTAACATCAAATTGAAACCTATTAAAATTTTATTATAACAAATGAATATAAAGAAGTCTAGATTGTTAATTTGCATAGCTTTAAACTTATTAATTTAACATTTAAATTTAAAACATAAATTTAAAGCAAATCTCACCACCCTTTTCCCCTATCAACCCAATATCCTGCCACCAAAAAATAGTATTCAACAATTAATTAGATACATAAATACAACGGAAAAAAATACAACAATTTCTTAACTAAAAAATTACCTTACTTAAAACACAAAAAAATAATAATACACATAAACAATCAAACACACTAAAATAAAGTACATTTTAATTAACACAAACAATATTACAGACAATATTTTCTACATTGATAGTTTTACAATGATACTAAAAACAACACTATAAATTATATTTTTACCTTCTATATTCCTGTTGACAGTAGAGTGTTGAAGAGGAGAGTGTTGTATAGTAGAGGGTCGTAGAGTGAAGTGGTGTGGAGTGAAAGGGGGTAGAGTGAAGTGAGGACGGGTAGAGTGCGTAGAGTACAGTGGTGTACAGTCGAGTGGTAGATTGACCTAGGGTACAATAAAGTGGGGTAGAGCACAGTGGAGTACAGTATAGTGGCATAGAGTGCAGTTGCATACAGTAGAGTGGTGCAGAGTAGAGTACAGTGGGCAAGCGTAGAGTGGTGCAGTGGCAAACAGTGGTGTAGTGTGGCATACAGTGGAGTGGAGTAGCGTATCTTACAGTGGTGTAGAGTAAAGTGGGGTTACAGTACAGTTGCATAGCGAAGAGTGGCGTACAGTAGAGTGGCATAGAGTAGAATGGGGTAGAGTTAATTGGGGTAGACTTTACTGGCTTAGAGTAGAGTGATGTACAGTAGAGTGGCGCACAGTGAAGTGGGGTACAATGAAGTGGGCTAGAATGAAGTGGGGTAGAGTGTTGTCGAGAAGACTGGTGTAGAGTAAAGTAGCATAGAGTGGAGTGGGGTAGAGTAAAGTGCATAGAGTGGAGTGGAGTGGCTCAGAGTGAGGTAGAGTAGAGTGGATTAGAGTGGAGTACAGTGGCTTGAAGTGGCATAGAGTAGAGTGGCAAAGAGTACAGTGGTGTACAGTAGAGTGGCATTGTACGGATTGGAGTGAGGTAGAGTGGCATAGAGTGGCACTGTGTGGAGTGGAGTGGCATGACGTGCAGTGAGTGATGTAGAGTGCAGTGGCCAAGAGTAGAGTGTTGCAAAGTAGAGTAGACTGGCATAGAGGGAAGTGGCCTCTAGTAGACTGCAATGGTGTAAAGTGCAGTGGCCTAGAGTAGAGTGCTATTGCAGAGCAGGTCCCAAGGGCAGCTTCCCACTAGTACTGTCAGCTGGAATGCTCTGCGCGAACTCCTTCTAACTTGTTTCTTTCGCCCAGTATTTTTGTCTCCTAACTTCCTTTCTTTTTCCCAATATTTTGCCTCCTTCAACTTCATTTCTTTTTCCAGTATTTTGCCTCCTTCTAACTCATTTCTTTCCTCCAGTATTTTGCCTCCTTCTAACTTCATTTCTTTTCCCAGTATTTTGTCTCCATCTAAATTGTTTCCTTACTCCAGTATTTCGCCTCCTTTTAACTCGTTCCTTTCTTCCAGCATTTTGCCACCTTCTAACTTCATTCTTACCTCATCTTAACCCTTTCTCTTTTCAAACATTTTGCATCCTCCTAACCATATTTTAATAATTATCCCCACTTGTTTTTGCGCCTTCAGCGCTGCCCTCCTTCCACTTCCTGCCTTTTGCCGACCCAGCCCAGCGCCCCTCCCAGGAACCTTCTGAATGGAGGTCCCAGCGTGATGCCATTCAGTAGGTCTCCAGGCCAGCTCACCACTGCTGTTGCCAGCTCAAGCACTCTGCTGTAACTTCTTCTTACTCATTTATTTCCTCCAGTATTTTACCTCCTAACTTTGTTTCTTTTCCCAGTATTTTGCCTCCTTTTAACTTGTTTCTTTCCTCCAGTATTTTGCCTCCTTCTAGCTTGTCTCTTTCCAACTCATTTGGTCCTCCAGTATTTTGTCTCCTTCTAACTTCAGTTTATTCCTTTCCTGCAGAATTTTGCCTCCTTCTAACTCGTTTCTTTCCTCCAGTATTGTGCTTCCTTCTAACTCATTTCTTTCCACCAGTATTTTGCTTCCTAACTTTGTTCTTGCCTCCTCCCAACCCTTTCCCAACATTTTACCCCCACCTAACCACATTTTTATATTTTTTCTAGTTTTCCCTGCCCGTTTTTGCATCAAGTCTGAGTTGCTATAATAGCACAGATCAATGAAGTGATCAAGCGGGGGAAGGAAAGGATGGGGACAGCAGGGAGGGAGACCTACACAAGACACAAGATAAACAGACCATGAGTACACTATGTATCATTCTTCATTTCTCTCTCTCTCTTTTTCTATTATACACATGTATACAGCCTACACATACATGATTACCTGTAAAGGAAAATAACTATATAGTGGTGCGCACCAGGAACCCACTCACCCACACTTCAGTATAGCGATGTGGTGATTCGGTTCTTAGATGCCACCCAGGAACTGCTATGCTTGCAAAGACAACAATTCATATAGATATACAATAGTTACTACCAGTTATGTCTTCCTCACCTAAAACATCAATATAATCAATACAGAAGGGATTAGCACAGAGCAGTACCACTACCTATCCTGGATAGACAAGCTTTACAAGGAATTTTAGAGGTAGAATAGCTTCTCTACTACAGTTCCCTGTTAGTAAGATAGCCAAATAAATAAAACATTTAAATCACCATGAACTCATAAAACACCAAGCTATATAATTTTGGTACTCAAGAAGCGTTGTGCACAATGTACCATAATCCTGCCCAATAAACATTCAGGATGTCTGCATAATGTTATCATGAAGTTATCTCATATTCTTTTCCCCGCATGAGTGATTAGCCAATACTCGCAAACGGGAAAAGAAATAAGGAGATACAGCACTTTCACAAACCACAGAGTCCCCTCTACCTGCAATTGACCACAATTGTGTGTCACTTCAACAGAGAGGAACTCTGGCGTGAATATGTTCACCGGAATATACAGCCGTATGTAGTAAACTAGGATTCTCTTGTTACAGTATCGAGAGATCGCATGACCCAAAAACAAGAATAGCGAAGTTTCCCCGACTCTTCGGGAAGGGTATTGCAAAGTCTTTTGCTTAACCCGTTCTGTGCCCATGACGAGCTGGACTCGTCATGGAGCACAGTCGCGATGTGCCCATGAGGAGTCCAGCTCGTCATGACACCCACCCAGGGGGAAGCGCTGGCGCTCCCCCGTGAGTGGTCGATCCTTTTTTTTTTTACTGGGAAGGCAGGGGAAGACCTTCCCCTTCCTCCCCCCGCCCCCACCCCGCGTCATCAATGACGTTAGCGCGCAAGCCGCCATTGGAGGTTTCCCCTCTGTTCTCCATCGCGCAGGAAGCCATTTGCTTCCTGCGCAACGGAGAAGAAAGGTGAGTTTTGGGGCTGGGGAGGGGGGATTTGGAATCGGGAAATGTCCTTTTCTTTTTTGTGCGGGCAGCTGTACCCCCCTCTCTTCCTATTATTCCCTCCCTTTCTGTATTGCTCCTCATTTACTGAAAACCGTAACTTGAAACGGTTCACAATCTCTTACATTTAGTTGCTTCCCTGTGAAATGGATCCAAAAAAGAAAAACGCTTGCGGGAAATGCCCTTTTTCTGACATTTTTCTATTCCAAAGTGCAGCAGGATGGAGAGAAATAGAAGGTTTTAAATATGAAAAATAAATACATAACTAAATAAAGCAAGACAGAGGGGTTGCAAAGTGGCCAGATTGGTTTTTATTTACATCCAAATACATAAGCCTCACTTTACAGACAGCATTGTTGTTCCCAGGTGGGAAAGTGTACCATTCCTGGAGGTACTGCAATACCTGGTTGATGGGTGGATTGGAAAACACAATGTGTACCATGGCTCTGTGTTTATGGATGTGGTCTTTTTATACCATACTGCTTACGTTTTGTAAGGATATAAGCAATGGACATTGAAACGGTTCCCTTCAGGGCCCTCTAGTCATGTCCATAACTTTTCAGGTAAAACCCCTCGCTGATTTCTGAATAGTGAGTGAGAGATCGTTATGGTAACTATTTTGTTTCTGCTTACATTTCACATGCTTTGCATTCCCTATGAGTGGTTGCTTTTATTTATTTTTTAGGCAGCATATTACTCTTATCAAGTGCATAATTTGAATTGAGCCACATCCAAGTGTTTATAGCGGGCACAATTAGGTTATAGCTGAAGGCAGTGCGAGTTTCTCTCAGTGGGCAAGTTTGGTGTTCAGTGGGGGAGAGGATGTGGCACTATGGCCAGAGATGTCGAATTTGAAACTGGGGAACCGGGTTCAGCCTTCATGACCAGTCCACCAGACCACTGTACTGAGGGAGCACAATCCCATGCTAGACCTTAGAAGGCCCCACTAGACCTTAGAAGGCTTGATGTCTTAGCACAAGCAGGTGTACCCTAGTGGTGTCAATTGTGGGTTAACCTTGAAGGCCTGTCCACCACAATCCATACTGAAGTTCATCTCCAGTCTTACGGGCAGGCCTACGAAGCAGCACACAAAATACAAGAGGTAGCAAACAATACGTTACAAGAGGAAAAGTGACATGTGTGCAAGTTACAAAAGAGTACAAAGTACAAGTAGAGGTATAAAAGTGCAATAAATGGCAGACACTCAAAACACAGGAACACACTGGGAAGGCACTTCTATAGGCATGGAGAACAGAATTTCCTATAATGTAAAGACTTCCTTCAGACAATAGAGAGGGTGTGAATTAAGTTTGGAAGTGTCTTTGCAGGAGGAGAACTTTGAGGTCAGTTTTGAAGGACTGGGAAGAGGGGGTGGTCCGGAGCTGAGGCTGAGTTCCAGATTCTCGCCACGTTGCCTGTAAAGGATTGGGCCATCGATCTTTCCTTCTTGAAAGTGGGAGGTTCAAGCAATACATTTTGCGCATTATATGCATATGTGACATTAATTTTTTTTTCTCCTTTTTATTCTAGTCTAAAGCTTTTGATTCCTGTTTCCGGTTTCGACAGTGGTTGTTCTGCAGTTTTGTGTAGTTGCATTTTTTTGGTAAGAATTTTTTTTTTTGGATTTACTCCAAATGAGTAACATTGTAATATTTGAATGAATTTTTTTGTAAGTGATGTCATAATGGCAGCATATTTAGTTAGTGGTTTGAGCATGAAATTCTTTGCGATGTGTTTTACATAGTCTTATGTGTAATTTCTTTTCTCTTTCTTTTTTAGTGGGATATTGTTGATCCATACTGTGTCTGTGCAGAGTAGGTGGTGGTGAGTAGTTTAGCTGCCTCTGGCAAGTGAGTGGTATTGTTTTGGAGTATATATGTGTTTTTGATAAAGGTGCTTTTTGTTTATTACTTATTTTACAAAGTGTTTGTTGTTGTTGACTTGTTTGACAAGTTACCTTTATTAATAAGCATTATGGCTAGCCGTAGAATGACTGTTCAACAGGTGGTTGGTATGCTTCTTGAATCTTCCTCTGAGCATGATTATGAGACTGACAGTGCGTCTGAGGAAGAGGAGGGAGGGGAAGATTCTGGCAGTGAGTTTTCTCTCCACATGGAATCATCGGATTATGAAGGTACTCTCAGTGCAGATGAAGGTACTCTTGAGGTGGATGAAGCAACTCTCAGTGCGGATGAAGTGCCTGTCTTAGAGGAGGAAACTGCTGTGCCGATGGTGCAAGAGGCATCTGGATTGCAGTCTGAGGCTGCTAGGCTTCCTACTGGAAGTGCTGGGCTTTGGGTTGATCCAAACATGGTGCAACTGGTGTTGCCTGCCTTTAGCGGTGATGCAGGGTGTAGAGTGGATTGTAAACACTTTTGCCTATACAGTTTTTACAGTTGTTTATGGATGAGATTGTTGAGCAGACGAATTTGTATGCTGAACAGTTTTTGAGGGACAACAGTGACAAACTTAGGCCCCAGTCTAGAGCTACCCGGTGGTCTCCCACATATCTGGAAGAGATTAAGAAGTTTTTGGGTTTGACTTTATTGATGGGTGTGGTAAGGAAGCCAACCTTGGCTTCATATTGGTCTACTAGCCCCTTGTTGGCAACTGCCATATTTCCTGCAGTTATGACTCGTAATCGGTATTTACTTTTGCTACGTATGCTGCATTTTGTTGATAATTCTATGGTGTTGCCACGAGATCACCCTGACTGTGACCGTCTTTTTAAGATTCGGCCTGTTCTTGACCACTTTGTAGATCAATTTTCTGAGATCTATACTCCAGGGAAAGAAATATCTATTGATGAGTCTTTGGTCTTGTTCAAGGGCCGTTTGATTTTTAGGCAGTACATCCCTAGCAAGAGGGCACGCTATGGAATTAAGCTGTATATGTTGTCTGAGAGTAGGACAGGATATGTTTATAATTTTCGTGTGTACACTGGTAGAGATTCTACTATTGACCCCCCAGGTTGTCCGTCCACTTTTGGTGTTTCAGAGAAAATTGTGTGGGATCTTGCTAGAAGACTATTTAACAGAGGCCACCATTTGTACCTTTATAACTTCTATACTGCTGTGCAATTATTTAAGGAATTGTATAAAGTGGACACTTTTGCATGTGGCACAATCCGCTCTAACCGTAAAGATTATCCGAAAGAGCTTGTTTGCAAAAAACTTCAGAGGGGGCAGTGCAGTTCCTTGCGTAGTGATGAACTACTAGCTGTAAAATTTGTGGACAGGAGGGATGTGTACATGCTGACTACCATCCATGATGAGAGTACTTCACCTGTGGCTGTTTGGGGTCAGGTTGCTGAAGTGCGCAAACCTGTGTGCATTCTAGACTACAATAAGCACATGGGTGGTGTTGACAGAGTAGATCAGAGGTTGGAACCTTACTCTGCTATTCGGAAGTCCTATGTTTAGTATAAGAAGTTGGCCATCCATTTCTTCGAATTAGCAAATTGCAATGCTTTTATTGTGTTCAAGGAGTGTTCTCCTGCGTCAAAGTTGACATTTCTTCAGTTTCAGCACTCTGTGATAGCTAGCCTTGTTGTTGTGGAACAGGCAAGTGTTCCTAGATTTGGAGTGGTGGATGATGTGGCTCGATTGAAAGATCGCCACTTTCCTGATTACATCCCTCCCACACCTTCAAAAGATTTTCCCACTAGGAGATGTAGAGTCTGTTGGCGAAGAGATAAGCGGAAGGAGTCTCGTTATTTCTGTCCCGGGTGTCCTTCTAACCCTGGGCTGTGTAGGCCTGCTTGTTTTAGAGCGTACCACACGCAAAATAAATTTTGGGAGCTTCCATGAGTGGTAAAGTGACCTGCCTGGTCTGTATTGTTTAAAAAAATTATTCTGTTTCAAGGTTGGCATTAGTGCAATGTATTTAGTTTCAGATTTTGTGTTAGAAGATTTGTATCTATTTGCAATTTGTGCAATTTGTTTGTGTTTTTTTGTATATAAAATCCTAAATGTGATGGTGGTGTGTGTAGGTTGGCGCTTGGCTGAAGGTGTGCGTGGACTAGCGCTTGGCTGGCCGTGTGTGTGTTCTGGCGCTTGGCTGGCGGTGTGCGTGGACTGGCGCTTGGCTGGTGGTGTGCGTGGAGTGGCGCTTGGCTGGCGGTGTGCGTGGACTGGTGCTTGGCTGGAGGTGTGCATGGACTGGTGCTTGGCTGGAGGTGTGCGTGGACTGGCACTTGGCTGGCGGTGTGCGTGGACTGGCGCTTGGCTGGCGGTGTGCATGGACTGGCGCTTGGCTGGCGGTGTGCGTGGAGTGGCGCTTGACTGGCGGTGTGCGCGGAGTGGCGCTTGGCTTGCGGTGTGCATGGAGTGGTGCTTGGCTGGAGGTGTGCGTGGACAGGCGCTTGGCTGAAGGTGAGCGTGGACTAGCGCTTGGCTGGCGGTGTGCGTGCACTGGCTCTTGGCTGGCGGTGTGTGTAGACTGGCGCTCGGCTGGCGGTGTGTGAGTAGTGACTTGGTGCTGGTCACTACACACACTGCTAGCTGAGCGCCACTCCACGCAATCCATCAGTTTGTGTAGTTGCTGTGTCAGGAATGTGGGCGTGTGGAAGTGATGGGCTCTTGAATGGCGCTGTCTACTGGTGTGAGTGTTGTAATGTGATGGACCCGCGGCTGGCGGCGTGAATGTTTTGTATGTGTCACACGTATGGAAGGTGTATGAATGGCCTGTAAAGAGGTTGGTGCCTTGTCGTGGCTTTACAGCTCACGAGCTGTCAGTCAATGGTTCAGTTTCTCGTCCTTTCAATTATTAATAGTGCATTTCATTTTTGTGAAATCTCTTGTTAATAAAATTTAATATACTGAACCATCACTCGCCCTCATGCCAAATCCAACCAGTATATGTGTGTGTTTGAGGAATAGATGGCTGTGCAGGAATCTTTGTCATTTTAGTTTCTCTGCAAAGGTGTATGTTCCATGTAAGAATAACCCACCAACTGTAGATATTGTCGTAAACCCATGGGAGTTCATGGTGATGTCTCTCTTGTGAATTCCAAAAAAAGTTCTTTTATCCACAATGTCCTGCAAACCTCAAAATGTCTGTCACATTTTCCTTGCAATATTGTGCCGAAATTTTCACACTGTAGAAACAAACAACTAATTATGTCAAAATGATCTGGTTTTGCAAGGGGGTCAGCTGTCTTTTTGGCCCGTGCTCGGCGACCATCTAGGGAAACCTACCAAACCCATACATTTCTGAAAAGTAGACACCCGGGGGCTTCCAGGGAGGTATGGCTTGCGTGGATCCCCCAACGTTTCCTTACCCAGAATCCCCTGCACACCTCAATTTTAGCTGAAAAAATCACTTTTTCCACACATTTTTGTGTGGGAAAGTTGTGGCATCACTGGGCTCACTCAAATTTCCCACCACCCAGCGTTCCCCCAGGTCTCTCAGTAAAAAAGGTGCCTCACTTGTGTGGGAGGCCCAAGTACCCGCGACAGGCAAGGGCCCAAAACGTAGTGAGGCAACATCAAAATTGCCTATCTCAAAACCACCTGGTTTCGCAAGGGGGGTCACTTGGGTTTTTGGCTCGGTGCTCGGCGGCCATCTAGGGAAACCTACCAAACGCATACATTTCTGAAAACTACACACCCGGGGACTTCCAGGGAGGTATGGCTTGCGTGGATCCCCGAAAGTTTCCTTACCCAGAATCCCCTGCAAACCTCAATTTTAGCTGAATAAATCACTTTTTTCACACATTTTTGTGTGGGAAAGTTGTGGCATCACCGGGCTCAATCAAATTTCCCACCACCCAGCATTCCCCCGGGTCTCCCAGTAAGAATGATGCCTCACTTGTGTGGAAGGCCCAAGTACCCGCGACAGGCAAGGGCCCAAAACGTAGTGAGACGACATCAAAATTGCCTATCTCAAAACCACCTGGTTTTGCAATGGGGGGTCACCTGGGTTTTTGACCCGGTGCTTGGCGGCCATATAGGGAAACCTACCAAACCCATACATTTCTGAAAACTAGACACCCGGGGGCTTCCAGGGAGGTATGGCTTTTGTGGATCCTCCAATGTTTCCTTACCCAGAATCCCCTGCGAACCTCAATTTTAGCTGAAAAAATCACCTTTTTCACACATTTTTGTGTGGGAAAGTTGTGGCATCACCGGGCTCACTCAAATTTCCCACCACCCAGCGTTCCCCCGGGTCTCCCGGTAAAAATGGTGCCTCACTTGTGTGGGAGGCCCAAGTACCCGCGACAGGCAAGGGCCCAAAATATAGTGAGGTGACATCAAAATTGCCTATCTCAAAACCACCTGGTTTTTCAAGGGGGTCACCTGGGTTTTAGGCCCGGTGCTCGGCGGCCATCTAGGGAAACCTACCAAACCCATACATTTCTGAAAACTAGACACCCGGGGGCTTCCAGGGAGGTATGGCTTGCGTGGATCCCCCAACGTTTCCTTACCCAGAATCCCCTGCAAACCTCAATTTTAGCTGAAAAAATCACTTTTTTTCACACATTTTTTTGTGGGAAAGTTGTGGCATCACTGGGCTCACTCAAATTTCCCACCACCCAGCGTTCCCCCAGGTCTCTCAGTAAAAATGGTGCCTCACTTGTGTGGGAGGCCCAAGTACCCGCGACAGGCAAGGGCCCAAAACGTAGTGAGGCGACATCAAAATTGCCTATCTCAAAACCACCTGGTTTCGCAAGGGGGGTCACTTGGGTTTTTGGCCCGGTGCTCGGCAGCCATCTAGGGAAACCTACTAAACCCATACATGTCTGAAAACTACACACCCGGGGACTTCCAGGGAGGTATGGCTCGCGTGGATCCCCCAAAGTTTCCTTACCCAGAATCCCCTGCAAACCTCAATTTTAGCTGAAAAAAACACTTTTTTCACATATTTTTGTGTGGGAAAGTTGTGGCATCACCGGGCTCAATCAAATTTCCCACCACCCAGCGTTCCCCCGGGTCTCCCAGTAAAAATGGTGCCTCACTTGTGTGGGAGGCCCAAGTACCCGCGACAGGCAAGGGCCCAAAACGTAGTGAGGCGACATCAAAATTGCCTATCTCAAAACCACCTGGTTTCGCAAGGGGGGTCACTTGGGTTTTTGGCCCGGTGCTCGGCAGCCATCTAGGGAAACCTACTAAACCCATACATGTCTGAAAACTACACACCCGGGGACTTCCAGGGAGGTATGGCTCGCGTGGATCCTCCAATGTTTCCTTACCCAGAATCCCCTGCAAACCTCAATTTTAGCTGAAAAAATCACCTTTTTCACACATTTTTCTGTGGGAAAGTTGTGGCATCACCGGGCTCACTAAAATTTCCCACCACCCAGCCTTCCCCCGGGTCTCCCGGTAAAAATGGTGCCTCACTTGTGTGGGAGGCCCAAGTACCCGCGACAGGCAAGGGCCCAAAATATAGTGAGGTGACATCAAAATTGCCTATCTCAAAACCACCTGGTTTTGCAAGGGGGTCACCTGGGTTTTTGGCCCGGTGCTCGGCGGCCATCTAAGGAAACCTACCAAACCCATACATTTCTGAAAACTAGACACCCAGGGGCTTCCAGGGAAGTATGGCTTGCGTGGATCCCCCAACGTTTCCTTACCCAGAATCCCCTGCAAACCTCAATTTTAGCTGAAAAAATCACTTTTTTCACACATTTTTGTGTGGGAAAGTTGTGGCATCACTGGGCTCACTCAAATTTCCCACCACCCAGCGGTCCCCCAGGTCTCTCAGTAAAAATGGTGCCTCACTTGTGTGGGAGGCCCAAGTACCCGCGACAGGCAAGGGCCCAAAACGTAGTGAGGCGACATCAAAATTGCCTATCTCAAAACCACCTGGTTTCGCAAGGGGGGTCACTTGGGTTTTTGGCCCGGTGCTCGGCGGCCATCTAGGGAATCCTACCAAACCCATACATTTCTGAAAACTACACACCCGGGGACTTCCAGGGAGGTATGGCTTGCGTGGATCCCCCAAAGTTTCCTTACCCAGAATCCCCTGCAAACCTCAATTTTAGCTGAAAAAATCACTTTTTTCACACATTTTTGTGTGGGAAAGTTGTGGCATCACCGGGCTCAATAAAATTTCCCACCACCCAGCGTTCCCCCGGGTCTCCCAGTAAAAATGGTGCCTCACTTGTGTGGAAGGCCCAAGTACCCGCGACAGGCAAGGGCCCAAAACGTAGTGAGACGACATCAAAATTGCCTATCTCAAAACCACCTGGTTTTGCAAGGGGGGTCACCTGGGTTTTTGACCCGGTGCTTGGCGGCCATCTAGGGAAACCTACCAAACCCATACATTTCTGAAAACTAGACACCCGGGGGCTTCCAGGGAGGTATGGCTTTCGTGGATCCTCCAATGTTACCTTACCCAGAATCCCCTGCAAACCTCAATTTTAGCTGAAAAAATCCCCTTTTTCACACATTTTTGTGTGGGAAAGTTGTGGCATCACCGGGCTCACTCAAATTTCCCACCACCCAGCGTTCCCCCAGGTCTCCCGGTAAAAATGGTGCCTCACTTGTGTGGGAGGCCCAAGTACCCGCGACAGGCAAGGGCCCAAAATATAGTGAGGTGACATCAAAATTGCCTATCTCAAAACCACCTTGTTTTTCAAGGGGGTCACCTGGGTTTTTGGCCCGGTGCTCGGCGGCCATCTAGGGAAACCTACCAAACCCATACATTTCTGAAAACTAGACACCCGGGGGCTTCCAGGGAGGTATGGTTTGCGTGGATCCCTCAACGTTTCCTTACCCAGAATCCCCTGCAAACCTCAATTGTAGCTGAAAAAATCACTTCTTTTCACACATTTTTTTGTGGGAAAGTTGTGGCATCACTGGGCTCACTCAAATTTCCCACCACCCAGCGTTCCCCCAGGTCTCTCAGTAAAAATGGTGCCTCACTTGTGTGGGAGGCCCAAGTACCCGCGACAGGCAAGGGCCCAAAACGTAGTGAGGCGACATCAAAATTGCCTATCTCAAAACCACCTGGTTTCGCAAGGGGAGTCACTTGGGTTTTTGGCCCGGTGCTCGGCGGCCATCTAGGGAAACCTACCAAACCCATACATGTCTGAAAACTACACACCCGGGGACTTCCAGGGAGGTATGGCTTGCGTGGATCCCCCAAAGTTTCCTTACCCAGAATCCCCTGCAAACCTCAATTTTAGCTGAAAAATCACTTTTTTCACACATTTTTGTGTGGGAAAGTTGTGGCATCACCGGGCTCAATCAAATATCACACCACCCAGCGTTCCCCCGGGTCTCCCAGTAAAAATGGTGCCTCACTTGTGTGGGAGGCCCAAGTACCCGCGACAGTCAAGGGCCCAAAACGTAGTGAGGCGACATCAAAATTGCCTATCTCAAAACCACCTGGTTTTGCAAGGGAGGCCACCTGGGTTTTCGACCCGGTGCTTGGCAGCCATCTAAGGAAACCTACCAAACCCATACATTTCTGAAAACTAGACACCCGGGGGCTTCCAGGGAGGTATGGCTTTCGTGGATCCTCCAATGTTTCCTTACCCAGAATCCCCTGCAAACCTCAATTTTAGCTGAAAAAAATCACCTTTTTCACACATTTTTGTGTGGGAAAGTTGTGGCATCACCGGGCTCACTCAAATTTCCCACCACCCAGCATTCCCCCGGGTCTCCCGGTAAAAATGGTGCCTCACTTGTGTGGGAGGCCCAAGTACCCGCGACAGGCAAGGGCCCAAAATATAGTGAGGTGACATCAAAATTGCCTATCTCAAAATCACCTGGTTTTGCAAGGGGGTCACCTGGGTTTTTGGCCCGGTGCTCGGCGGCCATCTAGGGAAACCTACCAAACCGATACATTTCTGAAAACTAGACACCCGGGGGCTTCCAGGGAGGTATGGCTTGCGTGGATCCCCCAACGTTTCCTTACCCAGAATCCCCTGCAAACCTCAATTTTAGCTGAAAAAATTTCACTTTTTTCACACATTTTTGTCTGGGAAAGTTGTGGCATCACCGGGCTTACTCAAATTTCCCACCAACCAGTGTTCCCCCGGGTCTCCCGGTAAAAATGGTGCCTCACTTGTGTGGGAGGCCCAAGTACCCGCGACAGGCAAGGGTCCAAAAATGTGTTTTGATAGGCAATGTTGATGTCGCATCACTACGTTTTGGGCCCTTGCCTGACGCGGGTACTTGGGCCTCCCACACAAGTACGGGACCATTTTTACCGGGAGACTTTGGGGAACACGGGGTGGGTGGAAATTTGTGGATCCACGCAGATTCCGGAACTTTCCACCACAGAAATGTGGGAAAAATGGGGGGTTTTTGACAATTTTTTAGATTTGCAAGGGATTCTGGGTAACAGACCCTGGTGGGAGGCAGTCAAGTCACCCCATCCTGGATTCCCCTGGGTGTCTAGTTTTCAAAAATGAATAGGTTTGCGAGGTTTCCCAAGGTGCCCGCAGAGCTAGGGTTCAAAAACTAGAGCTAGGCACTTTGCCAAAAAAGGGTCATTTTTCACTGCGAAATTGAGGTGTGACCATGTTGCGTTTTGCGCCGTTTCCTGTCACGGGCACTAGGCCGCCCCCCACAATTGAGGTACCATTTTTTTTCGTAAGTCTTTGGGGAACGCGGGGTGGGTGGGAATTTGTAGATCCACACAGGTTCCAGAACTTTCCACCACAGAAATGTGGGGAAAATGTGTTTTTTTGGACAATTTTTTCGGTTTGCAAGGGATTTTGGGTAACAGAACCTGGTAGGAGGCAGTCAAATCACCCCATCCTGGATTCCCCTGGGTGTCTAGTTTTCAAAAATGTATAGGTTTGCAACATTTCACTAGGTGCCGGCAGAGCTAGTGTCCAAAAACTACAGCTAGACACTTCGCAAAAAAAGGGTACATTTTCATTTCACTTTGGGTTTTGAGCCATTTCCTGTCGTGGGCACTATGCCTACCCACACAAGTGAGGTACCATTTTTATCGGGAGACTTAGGGTAATTCAGTTTTGTAAAGGAACTGTTATTACCTATTGACTTTCGATGCATTTCTGCCTTCCAAATAAAAGACATTGTATAAAAAAGAAGTCCTTCTAAAAAATGACTGATGATTCTCATGCTAATATGAGTATTCCCAATTTCGGAAATGTGCAAAGATCTACTGTTTCTGAACTCTATATTTTGTTCCCATTTCAGAAATACATAGGTGTCTTTCATACCGATTTTTCCATGTACACATTATTACAGAATAATTACTATATACCCAGTACATAATAAAAAACCATTGCAAGTTGCTGCTCAGTTTTTGGCTCTGGGTTCGTCGGGTTCTTGGTGAACCTACAAGTCCTATATATCCCCACAACCAGTAATGTCCAGCGGATGTAACGGTATATTGCTTTCAAAGAGCTGTCATAATTAGAAGAAGTTACAGGTGAAAACGCTGACACAAAAGGATGTTTTTTTCAACTAATTTTCAATTTATCCTATATTTAACTGTTAGTTTCTATAAAGAAACCTTGATGGATCTACACAAATGACCCCTTGCTGAATTCAGAATTTTGTCTACTTCTCTAAAATGCAAAAATAGGCTATGTCCCAGAAAAATACCAAAACTGTGTAAAAAATGTTGGGTTTCTGACAAAAGTCTGGTATCCCCTAAAAGCTGGGAAAAAGGTGATTTCAACCCCACAATTCTTTTTTGATAACATTTGCAGGGAAAAGCCCAGATGCTTTCATTTGCAGCCCGTTTTTCCAATTTTTCCGAAAAATAACAAAATTTTGCTGTATTTTGGCTCATTTCTGTGACCCCTCCAGGGGAATCCACAAACCCTGAGTACCTTTAGAATCCCCATGATGTTGGAAGAAAAGGACGCAAATTTGGCGTGGATACCTTATGTGGTCAAAACGTTACAGGGGCCTCATCGCGCACTACCCCAAATAGCCAAAAAAAGGCTTGGCACAGGAGGGGGAAAAGGCCTGGCAGCGAAGGGGTTAAATCCAAAGTGATAAACCAGCCTTTAAATGTTTGTGATGCACAGTGAATCCACCATGCGCCCCGGAGCCCAGACTTGGATTAATCGGCAGCGCCGGAGGAGACAGAAGTATAGTTAAACTGTTCGGGTCTCCAGCGACGTCGCCGCGTCACGCCAGGTGTTTTGGGGGTGGTAGTTCCGTATGGCTCTGGAACTTCCATGTTTGATGGCAGCACTTCCCAGAGTCGGTCAGTATTCCTGATGTTAGGAAATCACACACCCAGGGACTTTCTTACAACTTCCCGCTGACCCCACCCTGAACCCCTTCCAGGAACCTACTTAATGGAGTCCGCAGCGTGGCAATGCAGTGGACGTGTGCTGTGAGTGGGCTGAAGACGTGCCAAAGGCAAGCCCATCTTAGCCTGTCCACACCTGGACAGCGCCCAGCCCCGGGAACCCTGGATCTCCGCCAATCCACAGCTACACCAGCATCAAGATATCAGCCATGGACCCTACAACAACTGCAGCTGCACATCCTCATGCTCTAAGGCCGGACCCTTCACCTGCAGACACCGCCTCTTTCCTGTGACATCACAACACCCATACACAAGCCCCTGCCAGCCACTACTGAGCCCAGACAACTCAACTGCCTCCTGATCTACACCTGATCTATCCACAAACATGCCACCAAGATCTGTGGCACCATCGCCATCCCTCACAACTGACGTCATCTTCCTCACCGAGACTTGGTTCAAACTGACATCCGCACCTGACATCACCACGCCACATGCAACAGATACAAGAGCATACAGCGGGACAGCCTCAACAAACATGAAGGTGGCATACCCATCATTCACAAAGAATCCCTCCACTGCACAACAGCCACGAAAGACACCACCCCATCATGGAACACCTCAACACAGACAACAAGAGCACCATTAGAGGTGCCCTCACCTACAGATGGCCAGGACCACATCCTGCCTTCTGCAAGGCCATTCACGTTTTTTATTGCCCCATTAGCCATCAACTCTGAGAACTTCTTCAGGGACTTCAGCTTTCACCTTGATGACTCCAACAACGGCAATACAGCCAACTTCCTTGAGAGAATTAACAACCTTGGCCTCTCTGAGCTTGTCACCGACCCCACTCACTTTGCCGGGCACACACTCGACCCCATCTTTACAGCCAGCAACAGAGTCAGGCATAGCCATGTTACCAAACCTACATGGTCTAACCACTCAGTTGTCCACTTCTCCATTATAGCTGCCCCTGCCACCTCCACTAACCAGCCCACCACCTACAAGAGCTGGAGTAAAGTACTCAAAACCCAGTGGGCCAACACCCTCAGCTCCTCCTCTCCGGACACCACTTCCAACCTTGAAGAGGGTATCAAAAACTTCAACACATTGATCACCAATTGCACCAACAAAAATCACCCCCATCAAACCCACCAAACCAGGCAGATCCACCAAGCACATCAGCAGGTATGCACCTTAAACTAAAAACCACCAAATGCAACTGCAAGCATCTGGAAAGGATTTGGCACTCTAGAAAAGAGCCAAACGACGAGCCACTTTCAACCTGGCACTCAATAAATTCCAACAGTACCTGAATGACACAAAAAGGGCGGCCCTGGCAGCCTGCCTCGAAGCTAGCTAACCACTGCAAAGAACTCTTCAACATTGTCAAGAGTTCTCCAAACCCTCAGCATCCGAAAACACTGTCACCCCCTCCCAAGATATCTGCGACACCCTAGCAGACTTCTTTCACAACAAGAAATCCACCATTTATGAACACTTAAACCCCCAACTGCCCAACACCAGCATCTACAGCCTCCTCACCCTCATCGACTCCCACCGAACCTCAGGATCACATCATGGGACCAACTCACCATGCAGATCACTTCTGTTATCATGAGCTTCATCCACTCAGGAGCACCCAGGGACCCCTGTTCCCACCACATGTTCAACCTGGGGAACAATATCATCAGTAAAGAACTAACCACCATCCTCAACTCTTCCATCACCTCTGCCACTTTCCCAGAGGAATGGAAACATGTGCATGTCAAACTACTCCTCAAAAAATGATCCGCCGGGCCATCAGATCTCAAGAACTAGTCCTGGAAAAAGCCATCAACTGCCAACTCACCAACTACATAGAAAACAATGACCATCCCAATCTGAGTTCCTTTAGAATCACAGAACAGAAACTGCCCTAATCACAGTCACATATGAAATCAGGGCTTTCCGAAACTGCCACCCTGATCCTCCTCGACCTGTTGGCAGCCTTCGACATCATGACCCATGACACCCTCCGAAAAAGGCTCCATCAGATGTGGATGCAAGGGGATGACCTCAAGTGGATCGCATCCTTCCTCATTGGAAGAACCCAAGAGTGTTCACCTTCCATCCTACACCTCGGACCCCAAAACAATAATCCGTAGCGTCCCCTAACGGTCCTTCCTCAGCCCTACCCTGTTCAATGCCTATATGACCCCACTGGCCAACTTGGTCAGGACCTATGGATTGTACATCTTATCATATACAGGTGACCCCCAGTTCATCCTCTCTCTTTTCGCAGACCGCTCCACCACCAAGGTCAACTTTCACCTGTGCATGACCAGCATCGCCCACTGGATGCAAACCAACTACCTCAAACTCAACACTGACAAAACAGAGATACTCATCTTCAGGAGCAACACATTCCCGTGGGATGACTTCGTGGTGTCCAGCAGAACTTGGGCCCACAGAACAGGAAGGGAACCTCTGCACCATACCAGACAGCAGACTCACCATGAAAAAATGGATCAACGCAGTATCCTCAGCCTGCTTCCTCACTCTCCGCATGCTCCGGAAGGTCTTCAAGTGGCTCCCAGCCAGCAACCAGATGCACTGTCTCCCAGGATCTCGTCACCAGCCGCTTGGACAACGGCAACACTCTCTATGTAGTAATCACCTCACAACTGCTAAAGAGACTACCAGCCATTCTCGAGCTCTGCAGCCGGGCCCACATCACCCCACACCTCAGGAAACTCCACTGGCTCCCCAGCCATAAAAGGTGCCAGTTGAAGATGCTAGCCCATGTCTACAAGGCCCTGCATAATCAGGGACCAACCTACATCAACCACTGTGTCAGCTTCAACCAGCCCTCCAGACAACTGCGCTCTGCCTCCCTCTCCCTCACCCAGATCTCCTGTATCCTCTGAAGCAAGAGCGGTGGCCGTTCAATCTCCTCCCTGGCCGCAAAGACCTGGAACAGCCTCCCCCTCCACAGGACCTCCCCTCCCTCAATGAATTCAGAAAAGGTCTGAAAACCTGGCTGTTCAAGTAACTCCACCTAGCAGCAGAAACACAGTGCCTGGATAACCTTGCGGGCGATAAGCACCGCTCTACAAATCTATTGTGATTGATTAATAGGGTGCAGGGTTGTAGAGCGCAGTGGCGTACATTGCAGTGCAGTAGAGTGCCGTGGCATCAGGGGCAGTGCGGTAGAGTGCAGTGACGCAGAGTGCTGTTATGTACAGTGCATTGGCCTATAGTGCAGTGGTGTAGAATGCAGTGGCGTACAGTGCATTGGTGTGCAGTGCTATTATGTAGAGTGGTGTGACATACAATGCAGTGGCATAGAGTACAGTTGCATACAGTGCAGTGGATTAGATTGGAGTCCTATGTTGTGCAGTGTCATTTGAGTCAAGTGGCGTGTTATCCGGTGTTGTTTGTCATATTTATTTATTGTCTTTAAATTCCATAGGTACCGCGGTACTATCTCAATAGGCTTGAGGTAGTACTGCAGTACTCCGTAATGTTTTTTGAAATGTTTTTTAAAGTGCTTTAATAGTTTGTATACATTATTAAAGCAATAACAACTAATATTGCCTACCTCAATCCCACAACACATACACAGTGTGACAAAAACAACATGGCTGCTTTTCTGTTTTGAAAAGGCTATCATTAGCCAATGATATTGTGTTTTGTCATCGTCATGTACAGTAGAATAGTGTGAAATTACATTGCTATACCGAGGCCCAATTTACTACTACATTTTTGTCCCTTGTTAGTGCAAATCTGCTGACCTAATTCATGAAATAGCTAAAAGGATCCCTTACACACCATAATCTATATTCCTGCCAAATGACATGGAGATTTGTTCAGCCATTTTGTCGCTACACCTGATACAAAAGTCTATGGAAAATGCCTTGTGGGAAAAATGTGATTTGGGACCCCCTTTTTTCTTTGCGTTCCCTTAAGGAATCACCACAAAACTTTGCATAATCAACCAATGTACAAAAAGAAATAGGGTCTGCAAGGTTTTGTGGAGATTTGTCAAACGGTGGCAAAGTTATTACCAAGCAAAAATACGCTACCATGTAATGCATACACTCTACTATATAATACATATATACACACACACACATTTAGTTTTTCAATTATCTCCTACTTTCAATTACAAAGCTTCAGAAAGGTGCACGTTTTCAAAAACTTTCCATTTGTTCTTCAGTGCAGCTTCCTCCTGCCAAGTGAACCTTTTGCACTGTAGTGCTTAAAAATATCTTTCAGTTCATGACCCATTTTTACAGACGCAAATGAAGCCCAAAGCACATTATTATAATTACAGCTCGCAGTACCTGCTAGTTTGAAATAAAAAATAACTAGCATGTGCTATTTCAAATTCATTACAGTTTATGAGAATCTTGACAATTTGGCAACTGCAGCGAGATGGAGACCGTATCAGTCTCGTAAAAAGTTCATAAAAGGGCCCATTAATCTAAATCTTACATCTGCAGCCAATAGGCGCAATAGCACGAAGTAACTAGCTCGCACAGCTTTAGAAGGAAAATCTTGGCATGATATGCCTTGGGGATTTCTCCCCTTTTTTTGGAGTGAATATTTCACGCTCATTACTCTCAGCGAATTGGCAGCAATGGAAATAGTTCCTTGTTTAAAGTGTTTCTTTTTCAGAAATAATGGCTGTCTGGCTTCACGCACTTTCCAAAAGATTTGGATGCCTGACAAGGGGACTTGGAGAAGGTCAAAGAGGAGGAACCAAAGTTCCAGTTTTGAGGGGTCAAAAGGTCACGCAGTTCCAACATGTCACTACTCGTAGCAGAGCAGAAGTTTAAGAGCACAAAACATGATGTAATTATTTTTGAAGTGTCTCCCTTTTAAACTCTGGCTTGATTTGCAGGGCACTCTGATTGAAAGGACCATTGTTGATGGGATCAGAGTCTGGGCTTAATTTTGTCAGATGCCAGACATAGCCAGAGATTGTGATAGCTTTTAATCGTTCGCAGAGGGTCTAAGCTGCAGGTAACACTTTCGACTCTTGATAGGGTTTTCAGCAATTCATGCTTCCCGGGTCAAAAAAACGAGCACCTTCAGTTTAGGAAACTCCATCTGTTAGTGCACTTCCTGGATTATCCAGCGCTGTTAAAGCCATGTATTGAAGTGTGTGTTATCATTGATTGCCTGGAATGCTACAGGTTGATATGTGTCAGAAAAAATAGCTAGTGATGTAGAGGCTTTTCCCATCATTACGAATATGTTGGAATAGGGTGGAGCATTCAAAACACCTGGTAAATTGCATCACAGTCCTTGTTTTTTAATGGGAAATGGGGAAATAACATTTAGAATTGTTTTTAACATTTTTGCCTTTTTTTTCCAGGTCTTGTCCCCCATTAATTTGAGCGGTTTTGTCCGGCCAGAATTTATCAGGAGAAAACTGCGAGGGTGTGATAATTATCACACAACTCTAATTCGGATTCTTGTGCAAACACAGTGGCTTATTTATGAGAGGCTTGCGCCACCGGAGTGTCACTTTTTTTGATGCTCCGGTGGCGCCACTTTTTTTGATGCTCCGGTGGCATAAGCCTCTCAATCATGTCTATGAGGCCCCTTCCTGCACAAAAACAATCCTGCCTACAATGCAGGCACCCTTGTGCAAGGGTGCCTACATTGAAGCTAGGCAGCAAATTATGTGCCAGCTCAGGGGGAAAGAACAGAAATGCTTCGTATTTCATAAATACGGTGCATTCCTGCCCGTTCCCATTGGTGTAGGGCAGAGCAGCAAGAAGACTTGTGGTGCTGCCCAATGCCAGTTCCTCATATATGAGGTCCTTAGTTTTGAACAGGGATCGCAATGTAACTCTTAACTAGAGGGCGTTGAGGTCTGATTTACAAAGGTAAGTAGGAAATCTACATCAATACATGTATTTCCAAGCGCACATTTAAATTTAAGGTTTTTACTTGGAATGTCATGTGATAACCTGCTATTTTCTCAGTGCTGAGTTGTACACACAGTACAGCTCTGAATCATAGAAAGGCAGCCCGCAGTATAAGTGCATATTTTTTTGGTTTTCTGTCCAAAAGTCTTTCATCTACAGACCTAGGAGGTTTCAGGGTATTCCATTGTCATTCCCACCGAGAAGACCGTCAATGCCCAGCTCACAAAAATCATCGAAGAAAACTCCATCCTCGACCCATCCCAATCTGGATTCCGCAGCAACCACAGAACCGAGACTGCTCTACTCGCTGCCACAGACGACATCTGCACACTCCTCAACCAAGGACACACCACGGCCCTGATCCTACTCGACCTCTCTGCAGCGTTCGACACCGTCTCCCACTGCACACTCACTGCCAGACTCCACAACGCTGGCTTACGGGAAACCGCACTTGACTGGATCTGCTACTTCCTCACCGGCAGAACCCAAAGAGTCAGACTTCCACCCTTCCTCTCCGAACCTTCGTAAATCAATGGTGGAGTCCCCCAAGGATCATTGCTCAGCCCTACACACTTCAACATCTTCATGGCCCCCCTCGGCGCCATCGTCAGACCGCATGGACTCAGCTTATTATCCTACGCCGACGACTCCCAGCTCATACTCTCCCTCACCAAGGACCCCATCAACACCAGGTTCACCTTGCAGGAAGGAATGAAGTACTTTGCATCCTGGATGAGCAGCAGCTGCCTGAAGCTCAACTCGGAGAAGACCGAGGTCCTCGTGCTTGGACCCACCCCCTCTGCATGGGACAACATCTGGTAGCCCACCGCCCTCGGCAGCCCTCCCACCCCCACGGACCACGCCTGAAACCTTAGAATCGTACTCAACTCCTGCCTCTCCATGACCCGCCAGGTCAATGCCGTCGACTCCAGCTGCTTCAACACCCTCTGCATCCTCCAAAAGACCTTCAAATGGATCCCCGCAAATCAAGGAAGGCCGTCACCCACGCACTCATAACCAGCAGACTGGACTACAGGAACGCCCTCTATGCCGGGATCAACAAGTCTCTGCTCCACAAACTCTAGACTATACAGAACACCGCAGTCAGACTCGTCCTCGGCATACCTCGACACAAACACATCACCCAACAGCTGTGGAACCTCCACTGGCTCCCCGTTGAGAAGAGAGTCACTTTCAAGATACTCACCCACGCCTACAAATGCCTCCACAACACCAGCCACCAATATCTCAATGAGAGAATCTCCTTCCACGTACCCAAAAGAAACCTCCGATCCGCCGACCTCGCCGAAACCCCCCGCTTACTTAGAGCCATAACAGGTGGAAGAGCCTTCTTCTACATCGCAGCCAAGCCCTGGAATGAGCTCTCCATCGACATCAAACGCGCCCCCACCCTGAACATCTTCAGGAAGGCACTCAAGACCTGGCTTTTTGACTGAATGGCGCTGCACCCCCTCCCCCCCCCCCCCAGCGCCTTGGGACCCTCATGGGTGAGTAGCGCGCTTATAATTCCCCTGAATGATTAATTGACCCTGAAAGGAGATTTAATTATGTCCTTTGCTGCAGCAGGTTCACAACCATTTCCATGGAGGGAGGGTTTGCACAAGGTCACAGGTAAAATCTCGCATGGCAAACCATAATTGTATATACTTGTGACATACATTTAGGGCGTTGTAAATGCATTTATGGCTGCTAGGTGACTTTTTTTGCATGGAGCCATTTTCAAGAGTGACTGCATGATTACTACAGAAAAGTGTTTTGTGAATCATGTCCTTTTTAGGTCTCACCTAGTCAGTGCAAGTGCTGTCCCTTCAAGACCTTTTGTTTTCTATCAGTGGGCTTAGACACTGCACATTGCTACCTTTGCTTGGCTTCATTGTCACTCTCATCTGCTTGCTTCTTACTGGACAGCTGCCATAGGCTTCCTTTCACTTCATATATTTACCCATCCCCTGGAGCATGGATTTATTACTAGTGTCCTTCCACCACTCATTTTTGTAGGTGCTACTTATTTCTTTAAGTTTAAGCACTCTACTAGATTGTGTCTTTTTCCACAGGGTTCCTCATGAACTTCTCCCCTCTCCTTTGTCCATCTTCTTGCCCCTACCTCAGGGCCAGCTCGAGGGCGGTGTGGAATATGAAGCCACACACAGCGCTGGCCTCGGGGGGTGCGGTGTTTAAAAATAACTTGTTGGTTTAGTGCAGCAGAAGTCTCTGTGTGTCTTGCAGTTTTCAGGCAACAATAAAAATGTCAATATAAGTCTGGTGATTAATGTGCTGTTGGAGAGAGTGGAGTTTTGTCTAGTTGCAATTTTGACTTATCATAAAGTAGCGTAGAGGGTTAATGTGCCTGCTGCAAAGAACGTGTACCATGCAGATCACAGAACTGAGCTTGAGTGAACTGAGAGTAGTGCTATAAAAATGAATAGCATGTGAGAGAGAGCTGTGGAGAGATGGATAGTGAGGGAAATTTGTGAAGAAGTTCATGGGCGGGCACAAAAAAAGACTGTTGCAATGGGCGCTAACAGTCCTAAAGCTGGCCCTGCCCTTCCTGCCCTCCCTCCCTCTCTCCATTTTGGCTAGCAATCCCACTTGCCCTCCATGGATGTCAATTCAACAAAATGCGAGGGGTAGCGGAAGTGACATCGCATGCCTTGTGACCCCAGCCTGATGTCACAGGAAGTGACATCACATGAACTTTGACCTGGTGACATCACAGGAAGTGACATCACCTGCCCTTTGGACCTCCATGAAGTAAAAGCAAGCAACATTGCATGACCTTTGACTTGGTGCTATCACAGGAAGTGATGCATCTAAATTTTGGTTACTTCCATCACACACAGAGACTGGAAAATCTCTACGGTTACTAAAGAAGTATCCTAATAATGTCCATGTTCATACACACATGTTCATACATCCCCACAGACCACACTCTCACTGACACACATGGCAGTCCTGTTATAGTGACATAGTCAAAGTATTTTGTTCAAACTCTAATATCTGACTCTATGAACATTAGGCATAAAGTCAATGAAGCTGGGTGTTGAGATGTCCAGTAACATTGCGCAAGTGGTATGGCCTTCAGTAACTCACTATGATTTTTACTGCTCAGAAGTAGCTCTCACTACAGAAAAGGTTGGAGACCATTGATGTAGGCAGTCACAGTATAACCCCACTAGTGGGTGAGATGGCAGAGTGTCTTTCAAATGCAAGCATCTCAATGCGAATTGGCTAACCATAACACAGCTGTGATATGGACTGCCTTGATAAAGTGCGGCAGGTGCTGCCCCACAAGTGCCACCAGTGGGGATAATCCTGATGCTGTTCTCTTATCAGGTTTTCACCCCTTGAAGGGTTATGTGAGGGTCATGAAAATCCACAACACTTCATGTGAAACCCACATCCTATACCCAGGTTTTAGTGACCACAGAACAAAATGGAGTATTTTCACTTGTGTACACTACTAAACTAGAGTAAAAGATAATCACACAAATCAATAAAACATAAGCAACAATTTAGGAGGTAACTAAGTAAACCAACTAAAGCGCAACCGCATTCCACTCATACTTACTTTTAGAAATATCAAAAGACGTGCAAATTAAGTTTACCTTAGTTTCCTAAATTAAAATGGAATTAAGCCAGTCATAAGAGCACATTTCAAATTTTGCAACATGCTTATAAAGTCATCAGATTTTATGTCCATGCACTGATTGGTCCCATTGCTAAGAAACAGGGAACAAGCTTAATGCACATTTGAGTAGAAATATATTTATTTCCTGACTGGTATTCATTGCTAGATTGTGTTCAAGGGTGATTGCTACAATGTTTTGTTTTTGCATCCTTATCTGTGTGTGTGTATCTAAACTAATTGCACACAGCATGCACAAACATGTACGAGGGAAAGCGACATGGAGAAACCCATTTCAAAGCACATTTCTCTATAGAGATGTGGTTACAGTGTGTGTATGTGGGGTATACATGAGACCTTCTGAAACCTAGCACAATATATTACGTCGTTAAATGTTGTAACAAATCTGACCTTTACCTAATTCAAAATAGACTACAATATCACATTATTAATAAACACTTCATAGAGAAGGCAAATAAACATCACATTATGCTGTCTTTTGATCAGTGTGTCACAAATATGAGTTTCACATGAATATACACTGACACGTGACCTGTACTTATCATACAGAGCACTATTTTGACTTAGAATTATTTCAGCCATGTTCAATATTTAATTTTAATGTCTGTTGAAAGTGTCCTAATATGATCAGGGAGGATACAAGACAAGGACAGCTTCACTTCACAGCTATTAAAATATACCTTGCTTGATTACGCGAAGGCAGAGGAACACAGTGCTGCTATTGGGACCTGCGTGAGCTTACTTAGGCGACTAAGAAGACTCTCTTCCATCCTCTCCTTCTCATCAATGAGAACTGTTGTGTCTGCCCTGATCCTGGCCAGGCTTGACTACGGTAACGCACTGTATATCGGCCTACCAACTTCACTATTGCACAGACTACAGGTGATCATGAACGATGCAGCCAGATTGATCTTTAAACTACCCAGACACAATCGAGCTTCGCCCCTACTTCAACAACTACACTGGCTACCCATTAAGCAGAGGGTCAAATTCAAAGGCCTCTGCATTACACACAAAGCCCTGTTTGGGCAAGCCCCCAAATATATCAAGGAACGCCTGACAACCTACACCCCCTGTCGTACTCTTAGGTCTTCCATGGAGGGCCTTCTAAAATGTCCCCGCTTCCATTACTCCACGAAAGGGGGCCGAGCCTTTTCCACTCTCATGCCTCAAATCTGGAACAAACTGCCAAGTGAATTGCGCTCTGAAAGCGGTCTCCTAGCCTTCAGGAGAAAACTAAAAACTCTCTTATTCACGGAAGCCTGGGCCTAAATGCTTACTCGTGATACTCTCGCCCCCTGGTATTCCGTAGTTCTGCTCGCAGCGCTTAGAGACCTGATGGTATTAAGCGCTTTACAAATTCAAATTAACATTAACATTAACATTAACATTGGGAGCTAGACAGAGCAGAATTAGATCAGACATGGAGAAAAAGTTTAATATTCGCGACTAAAACAAAAATTAGCATTAGAAAGTTGTTATGAGGAAAGCTGCATGGCTTGGAGTGGAAGAAAATAATTAAGACAGGAGAGTAGGGAACTGAGGTTTGGTGTTCATAAGGGCGGCACTCACAAAAGGAACCTACTCACCAGCCAGCCACTCCAGTGTAAGTACAGAATTACACAGCTGCTGTGTAGTGACCCACTGGAAAGGGTACTCTGAGGGCTAAAGTGTGGGAGTGAGGAGATTTGTGTACACCATGGGGGACATATTATTGTACAGACCCATGTTCGAACCATAGTCGGGCAAGACAGGGACCTGGCTGTGATTGTGGAGCAGCATAATACATGTGGGATGCTGGCCTCACAAGAGGAAGGCGAAAATCCTACATTGAGAGGGAGTTCACAAACAAACATCACATTTTATTTCCGCTCAGGGCGCACAGTCCCTGTGAAATTGATTAGGGCCCGGCCAGCCCTGTTGGAGTCAGACTGACAGTTTTCAGGGCAGGAGCCGGCACGGAGCAGACAGCAGAGGCGAATGAGCCACTTAAGACCATGCACTGGCGACTGTCCTCAGAGACAATCAAAATGATGCACTTGCCACTAACTAGGAACTTATGGGGTATGGAATTAAAAGAAGGTAAAGTATATCTACTTGTTGCTTGCTTCTTTAGAGCAGCAGAGGTTTCCCGCGGGCCTGTGGCTCACACAATAACAACAGCCACCGGGCCGGCACCAAGAGGGAAGTCGGTGAGAGTAGTGACGATGACTCAATCAATGAGTCTACTGTCAGTCTCACTTTCTCACATGACCCACCCTGCCCAAGGACTGAGTGACTCATTCTCTAGTGAGGCACACGCGGACAGTGAATTTACGGCCACTGTCTGCTGTGCCACCATTATTGGCTATTGTGGTCACTCCACACTCAAGTCAGAGACACGAGTGACGACCCCACTCCATCAGTCACCCGGACGTGCCGCATCACTGCGGCCTTATAAAGAGCGCCGCAGGGGCTGGGCAATAAATATTACCAGGGCCGTCATTGGTAGTTCTTTCGGGTGCTACTAGATTGATGACCCTGTGACCCATACACGGTACACACATACCGCACCACCTCAGCTAGGGTGCAGCACGTATAGTAGTTACTACTAGTCTCTGACTCTGACTAAGTATCAGTGGCGTAGTAATGGTTTCATTTGCCTTAATGCCGGCAAAAAATGCGTATTTGTACCTATCACTTGGCAGCCATATTATGCATAATAACGGTGTATTAATAGTGAGCCTCTCAAACTCCTGGGCCCCACCCCCTCTCATACCACTGCAGTTTTGATAGATGGCTTTGCTGCCCCACATAACATGCCACATTTCTTCTCAGGACATACTCTGCTTCCAGAGTAACATGTACCTATTTATTGAGAAGATGTAGCGCTATCACCAAAGCGCTTAGGCTTTACATAAGGAAACCTGAAATTACACACAGCTGAGACAACACATCACATTTTATATATTGGGAAAATGGATAAAAATTGTATGCCCAGCAATGTGTCAGGAAAGTTGTCAGAGAGAAGATTTTTTAAAACAAGGTTAAACAAAGGATGCCAATGTAGGGGCAGGATGAACAGAAGCATCTGCATCTGTGTGGCATGTATGCATCAGTGATATGTAACAGATTTGCACCTAGGGGTACTGCACACTGTCTTTTGTAAGCACTAAGCTTAGAAGCTAGGGTTCTTAATGCCTCACAGTAGCCTGAACTCTTCCTGCCCTTGTGGTGTGCACTGCACGGTGTGGTAACACGTGTAGGCCTGTGTCTAAACAGATAGCAACACAGCAGACCCATGGGCCCAGCAGAATGTCGCGCCTTACTATTACACAAATAGTTGCTTAATAATAACTGTGGTGCATTGCACCTGTCTAGTCCACCAGCATGTCACTGAGAGCCCCAGGACCGCCAGCCATGCAGAAACATGCAATGTATCTAGAAATCAAGGACTGCCTCGGCCGGCCCGGGGTGAGGATCACCATAGCAATGACTCTGTCTCGTTCTTTCCCCCAGGCCCATCTTGCAGGCCACCACTATGCAGAGCTTCAACAGCACACTGCGCTGCTCATGCTGATTTTATGCCACCAAAGCTGGACTGCTTGCTCAAGGCTGACAACAAACAGTCAGGGATCACAAGCAAGGTGACAGGGGTCGCAATGGGTGGCTTAGGGGGGTCACAGTTTTGACCCCTGGTGGTCCCTAATTGACGTTCATGCTACCTTCCCTTTCTCCTTTTCTGCTTAAATACATCCACCCTCCCTCTCTTTGTTGTTGCTTGCTCCCCACGCACAATCCCTTAATCGTTGCTTGCCCCCCATCTGCCCTCCACCACTCGGTTGTTGCTTGACTCCCTACCTGCCATCCCTCCCTCTGTTGTTGCCTGAACCCCTATACCACCCTCCCTGCCTTCATTGTCGCTTGCTCCTCCAACCACCTGTCTTTCTTTCCTCTGTTGTTGCTTGCCCCCACCTGACCTCCCTTCTTCCATAGTTGCTTGCCCCACCCACACTCCATACTTCCATCTGCTGTTGCTTGCCCCCACTCATTGTTTCTTGGGCCCCAGCCTCCCTCCCTCCCTCTCTCCTTCCCTCCGCTGTTGCTTGACCCCCATCATAACAAAAAAAGGGCTGTGATGCAAACACCGCAACTCTCAGCATAGAGCTTTTTTTCCGCAGCCACCCTCTGGGTAGCCTCCCACCCCACCTTCCCTCTCTCCGGCAATAGAAAAAGTGCTATAATGCAGCCAGTGTAGCACTGCTGTACAACTTACCTAAAGCATTGAACATTTTTTTACCTTGCGTAGGTGTGACCTATAGGCTTTGCCAATGCTCGTTTGTTATGGATGAAAAAACACACTGAATTCTGTCTAGGACAAATCTAGAGGAATGTGCTGATTTGCTAAGAGTCCCACAAATATATGAAGCCGTATGTGAAATGACAAAGACTGTACTGTACAAATGGGAAGGTTGGCAACTGTTATGAGAAATGTATTTTTTTTTTTAAATCTGTTTATTATTTGAAATATAGTACATTTCGCTGTCATCTGTGAGCAGCGTACAGAAGAACAAAACGTTTTAAACAACATTACAGTTCCGGACAGATTCACAAGTCACAAAGTGCACATCGGAAACACAGCGAGTGCCCTGCAGCGGACACGTCGCAATTAACTGTTATGAGAAATGTATGTGCAACCTTTTACCGGTCATAATGAAATCAATGTCACAGACACTGTTGACAGTGTTGTGGCTCACATTTTGAAAGTCGATGGGGTAGTACCCTTGTTTTATAATTGCTTAATAACAGGCACATTGCATGATTACTTTGTACCACACCTGAGGTGACAACAAACCTTTGCAAAGTGGACATTGCCCAGGGTGGACTCCACACATTTTGTCACTCGAGGAGGCTGCTTTAGTGGTGTGGGTCGTTGACTTCCAGGAACCACTTCCTGCTCCCCATATGCACCCTCACACTGTCTGCTACTCGAAGGACATCGAAAGGTGAATTCATCAATGGAGGGTTTGCTATTTTACGCATGTTACCCTTCATGAAGCAGAAGGCATGCACACCACCTACCACAGGTGTGGCCCACATCATGAATAATCATGCTCAATGATCGTTTGCACCTGCAACTAATGCGTATCTGGACAAACAAAGGAGCTCATTACAATTCTAATCTGCTCTAATAAAGTGTTGCGGTGCAAGCACACCAAGTTTTATACTTGATATAATGTCAGATATTGGTGCATAACAGCCAGGGCTGCTGAAAATTATTTCCATGATTAGCTAAGCATGGATCAATAATTTCTACTGATTTTGTTTTTTCAGGGACTATCTGTTGTTAAAATACCATATCAACAGATAGGGCTCAAGATAAATTGTTAAGGGCCTGATCTTGCCGCTTCTACCACTGTCCTACCGTGGCGGCAGTCCCAAGTACTCCACCAAGTCAATGGTATTTTGCCTGCCATATTTAGATGCACCCAGGCTGACTCAACGTCTGCGTCATCAGAGTGTTTTGTGCCGCGGTTGCAGCACACCGCTGCCGACGTGGTGGACTCCGATGCTGGTGAATGGTACACTGTTGCCGTTAGGCAGAGGTTTCCTGCCGAACAGGTTTCGATTTCACAGTTGATCGGGCAGTCTCCTAGCGGCAGTTCCCTGATGGAGGAAGTCCATCACAGTATGCGCTCAACAATGCACCATCACTGTGGCCCCTTTGCAAATGTGCAGGACATTTTGCATATCTGTCAACTCAACAAAGTGTGGCGGATGACTCCTTTTGTTTTTTAACTGGTACTCAGTGGCTTAACAAACAAAATGCTTGTATAGACTTTAATGAAGTCACCCATTTTTAAAAACTTAAAAACTCTCCTAAAATGCTCGTACTCTATTCGCCTTAATGGGATTATTGTCTTAAACATCTTTATAAAACACTATTTTATGAGTTAAAAAGTTGACAGGTATGCGGTGGCCCCTGCATGAAAATTGACTTTGAACTATATCTGTGAATTGCTTCACTTCCTTTTCTTGCTATCGAATCACCCTCACCTTACCCTCTATCCTCTGCATACCTCACTTTCTGAGTATAGCCTACTCTATCGCATGCCTATCTGTGTCACTCTACACTACATTTCTGCAAACTGATCATACTACACGCCACCAATCACAAACTCTCCTGTGTAGCCATTTCCTACATTATAACAATTTTTAATCTCTGCTTGCCTAACTTCGCATCCCTCTTTCCATTCACATGAGATCACTCTAATTACCTTACCTGACTCCTTTTAACTTAGTATACCACAAAAAAACTGGAGGAAAAGAATGGAAAAGTTTCCTGAAAACACAAGACTAACCCGAATACCAACAACAGATAATAAGCATTGGAATAATCATTAACCCTGTGTTTCTAGATCAGAGTGCTACTCGCCACAAAGCGTTTCAATGTCAGAATTACAGGTAGTAAGTGCTTCATAAATGCAATTACAATACAATACAACTTTAGAGACATGTTTATATTCACACTGTGAACTGAAGCATGTCTGTGTCTGTCACTCTCACATAGTACATTAATGTGTAATCACTCAAAATCTACAAGGAAGTGCTACAATAAGATATACACACCTTCTAAATCCCATCTTGAAATACAATTTGTCTACAGCAGTGTATGACAACCACTTAACTTGGGCATATGCCTAGACATTAACAGGTGGATAATCTATTGTGAATAGAAGCTCTGGCTTTTCTCACAGATTTTTGCCCAGAGGCTTGTCCCTTAAGACAGGAAACTATGTTGAAACCGGCCCCATCACTTTACACCAGGTGCATCTAACCATTAACTTGTTTAATAAAGACTTGCCGCTTGCACACAAACCTTTACCAGTAAGTAAACTGTGCACTATATACCTTTCACCATACATAGGTACACTTGATGCCACGGAGTATCCTATGTCCATTCTTTGCACCAACATGTGTGCACACAGAAATGTTATGCTGCATATCACTGTAGACTCTGTGCTGCAATTATTTCATGGTTTATGGAGTAATGTGAATAAGAGTATTCAGGATTATGTCATCAGTGATTTCATTTGAGATGTCATCAATGATATCATTTAACATGTTGTGTGATGTAATATGTGAGGTCACAAGCAGTGCATGACAGCGGTGCCAGTTAAAATTAGTTCACTGAACTATAACTGGTGAATTTCTGTGGTTTATTAGGTTTTGTTTTGTGAGCATAGCTGCATTTTAACTGTGTTTCTTGTGAATATCTGTTTTTTTAGTGTATGTTTTAATGTTATTGCTAATCCTAACTATAACATCACTTTAACCTTTGTTTTTTCAGTGAATTCTGTCTGTTAAAAAAATATATATTTTAAACTAATATTTTTTTTGACCTGACCTCCGTTTATGGTAACTTTCTGGCCATGCCCTACACCCAATCCTCCACAAGCAGCTAACCCATGCTTTCCAGTGCTTTCAGTTGTGCGTGGTGGGAGTTGGTGGCAGACGCCTAACCCTCCATGGGCAGCCCACTGTGCACAGACTTCAGCCATGATCACAGGGCCTGAGCTATGGCCAGTACCTGCAACCAACCCACAGCAGTTATTGACTACTGAGCCTAGCCAGAGACCAAGCCCAGCACTAAACCCTCCATGAGTGGCCAACCCCTTTGGTGCACAACTGAAGGCAGTGCACAGTGGGGGATGGTTGCAGGGCAGGGCGCTGCCCCAACCATTTGTGTGTGGGCAACCAAGCAGGGGTTAGCCGCAGGGCCTGGCATCTGCAGTCCACTGTCTGCCAATCCCTGCTGCGCAAAGTGGAGGTTGGATGCAGGATCTGGTTTTTGTCAAGGCCCTGAGCTTAACCCTCTGTGGATGGCCATATTCTGCTGCCCACAGGAAAAGGCCAACTCTCTGTGGCAATGAATCCCACTTTTGGGACCTCCCCCTTTTGTCTTTGCCCCCAATTTCTTTGCAGCTAATGTATTTCCATGATGGTTAGAGGAACACTACCACATTCTATGCAATATTTGCTAATACCAATCCAAGTAAAAACCGTTCTTTCAGTTCCCAAATATCACCTGCCACAAACTCACTCTTGATGCTATTTATACAAAAACATGCAATGTACCAGTGTGCCAGTATCATGCATTCTACAGACTCATCCAATGTGCCCATAAAGACAATCTGTGTTTTCATCTTCTCTTTGATCGGTAAGTCATATAAAAAACCATGCTCCACCTGGCATTTTGGTTCCTCGCCCTCACACTGCCCTTGGTATCAGGCATGTGATTCTGAGGCTGTGTCATTTTCCACATAATTATTTATTTACCACATTTGTCACCGAATCCATCACCTGCAGCATAATTTTCAGTTTTTAACAAAAAAAATGTTCTCACTCGCACAGATCAAAAGTTATTAAACAACCCATGTTGCCTCACAGTAGAAGGCCCTTTGCAAATACTGATTGGACACCTTCCATCTTATTGATGTAGTTAGGTGTAAAATGGTACTAATGAGGTGAAACATTTGCCCAGACAATGTTACCATATGTAAAATGGACAACATAATGAAGCAACACTATCACAAAATGAGCCTCATTATTTCCCACAATTTCTTGCCACATAATTTAGTCACCCCAGCAGCATAATTTGGTCCTCTCCTCTTGCATGATTCCAGTGACTCTGCTTTTTGGTCATTGAAAATGCTCTAAAAGACCAGAAAGTAAATAAGGATCAGTGGCATAAAGGCAGAATAGGGGTATCCTTCCTTTCAGAATAAATCAAGGTGG
Organism: Triturus cristatus; assembly: GCF_964204655.1. Lineage (NCBI taxonomy): Eukaryota > Metazoa > Chordata > Amphibia > Caudata > Salamandridae > Triturus > Triturus cristatus. The sequence goes on from NC_140594.1 coordinate 607,108,490, forward strand.
CATCCATTAATTGTTAAACATGCGCTTCTTTATTTAAAGTAAATAATTCCATGTTCAGGTGAGAATGAGGTGTGCCGTTTAATTTACAGTACAACATTTGAGAGCAGCTGACACGTTTCGCCTCCTATGGCTGATATGCCTATGGCTTTCTCAAGGCTCAGAAAACAACAAATCCATTCACGTCTTAGCACATCTTGGTCCATGGGATAAATCCCTCATGAGCGATTGTGTTGGTGTGGTGTTAAGGCGCCAGGGATTAGTGGCATAGTGAGGGTGCCATGGCCATAATGCGCCAAAAGGACCCTCGTCCACCAATAAGGTAGTAAAAAGCAGCCATAATTGGAGACCAGTGGTCCCCTCGCATAGTCGGCCATGTGCCCCTGCTGCACTTATAAAAGCTAAAGCTATACCCCATAACAGAACTCTAAAAGGCCTGTTTACTTTTGGTAGTTTCCACTCCAACTCCATATCCTAATCCTTCGCAGTAGGTAGAAGGCTGCTAAGGGCCATCTGATGTAACGAGGGGCTGAATAGTCAATATAATCAGTTGCGAAAGAAACTCATTGTTAGGTCAAAGCCTACCAGACAGTCCCGCTGTCAGTTTTGCTAAAGACATCTTGGGGATATTCAGAAAGCTGACCTAGGAATACATTCTGTCCGTTGCTTACCATTGGGTTTGTGGTTTGTAACTCACATTTTCCAGCTTTCTATTTGCTGGCTTAATTTGATTTAGGCTGTGTAGCTTGAATTCGTCCCTCTCATTGCCCAAATCTTGTGTACTGTATCCTTCCACAAACTTGCTTTCTGTAAACACGCCTTTGAATCTTGTTCTTATCTTGTCACATTTGTTGTGCATTCAAAGACAGAGGTCCAATGTTAAGCTCTTTCTTGGTGTTTACTTTCCTTTCTCTGGCTTCAATTGAGAGAATTTCTGTGACAATCCTGCTGAGTAAACTAGTAAGAGGAGAGGATGTAGTATAATTTTTTTCTAGCACACACAAAAAAGAAAAAGAACTGTGCTGACATTTCAGGAGATATCAGAATTAGTACAAATGAAGCACTTTTTTGTAATTCTGAAGTGAGGTGGAAACAAATATTTGAATATGATCAAAACACATCAATACATTAGTTGATGACATTTGCACACATTATCGTTTGTGTGCAGCAAAACTGTATTTCGGTGCATATGTAATTTTCATTTTAATTGAAAATGTTTGTCTTTAATGGCAGTGCCTTACCACATCAGGCATACTCCAATCTACACAACTCCACTCCACTCCACTCTATGCCCTTGCAGTCTGTGCCATGCCACTCCATTCTACAACACTCTACTCCACTCTATGACATGCCACACCACTTTATGCCCCTCCACTCTAAGACATTCTAAAACACGCCAGGCCACCCGACTTCTTGCAACTTCAATCTACTCCACTCATTTCACAACACAATATGCCATTCCACTCTATGCCGCTCCACCCCACACCACTTACCCCATTCCACTTTAACCCACTCCACTCCAATATATCCCATCCACTTCAATGTACCCCAATCTACCGACCCCACTCCACTTCTGTACAATCTGCCCCAATCTCCTCCACTCCAATGTACCCCACTCCACTCTATCCCACTCCAATCTACCCCAAGTTACCCACCCTATCCCAGTCTATCCCATCCTACTCCAATCTACCCCACTTAAATTGAACCCACCCCACCTCACCCCAATCTAACCCACTCGACTCCAATCTACCCCAATCCATTCCACTATGATCCAATCTACCTCACTCCACTACAATCTACCCCACTACACTCTGCCCCAATCTACCCCATTCAACTACAATCAATCACACTGAACTTCTCTCTAATCTACTTCACTCCCTTCCAAACTATCCCACTCCACTCAATCTAACCCAATCAACCCCAGCCCACTCAAATCTACACCACTCTACTCCAATCTACCCTAGTCTACCTCATTTTACTCCAATCCACTTCAATATACCCCACTCAGGGGTGTAACACAGGCCCCCACATCCCCCGCAGTGCAGGGGGGCCCCCAAGCTCCGGGGGCCCCCCTCAGCATTGCACTTCGGCCGGGGAGCTCCTGATAGAGTCCGGAGGGGGCCCCTCCACATATCTTGCAGGGGGCCCCTCAATTATTGTTACGCCACTGACCCCATTCCAATCTACCCCACTCCAATGTACCCCAATTCAACCCACTCCACTTCAATCTACCCGATTCCATTCTAATCTGCCCACTCCACTCCAATCTACCCCAGTCCAATTACCAACTCCATTCCAATGTACCCCACTCCACTCCAAAGTCCACTTCAATCTATCCAACTCCTCTCCAATCTACCTCACTCCACCACAATCTGCCCCACTCCACTCTACCACAATCTAACCCACTCCAATCTACAATTTCTTGCAATATAACAATATTTAATCTCTGCTTGCCTATTTTCAAGCTCACTCCAATCTACGAAAATCGAACCCACTCCACTACAATCGACCAAATTCCAATCCACCCAATCTATCCCACTCCACTCTAACTCTACCCAAATTTACCCCACTCCACTTTATCCAATCTACCCCACTCCGATCTACTCTACTCCACTCAAATCTACCCCACTCCACTCTAACCCACCCCACTCCATCCCAATCCACCCCACTTTAATCTTCCCATATCTACTCCACTCAAAACTACTTCACTCCACACCAATCTACCCAAATCTACCCCACTCCACCTCACTGCAATCTACCCCACCCACTCTATCCCACTCCAATCCCACCCACTCCAATCTACCCCATTCCACTTTAATATAGCCCACTCCAAACTACCAAACTCCAATCATCCTGCTTCAGTCTACCCCACTCCAATCTACCCCACACCACACTACACTACACCACTCCATTCCAATCTACTCTACTTTAATCCACCTAATCTACATCACTCCACTCCACCATAATCTACACCACAACACTCCATTGCAATCTACTCCACTCCACTCTACTCTTTCCCAATCTATCAAAACTCCACTCTAATCTATCCAACTCCACTCCACTGCACTCAATTCCAATCTACCCATTCCAAACTATCCAATCCACACCACTCCACTTTACCCCAATCTACCATTCTTCATTCCACTCTACCCAACCTACTTCACTCCACTTCACTCCAATCTACCACAGTCCACCTAAATTTAGCCCACTCCATAACTATCTATTCAATTCTACCCTAATCCACCCCACTCATCCAAATGTAATCGACCCTACCCCACTCCACCCCAAATTACCCAATTCCAATTTATGCCATCCAATCTGCCCCACTCCAATCTACCGCACTCCAATCTACCCTAATCTACTCCACTCCAATCTACCCCACCTGAACCAAATCTACCCCACTACAATTTACCCCACCCCATCCCAAGCTACCCCACGCCACTCTAACCAAATCCACTCCAATCTGCCTGCTCCACTCCAATGTGACCCAAACCACCCCACTCCTATTTATCTCATTTCAATCTACAGCTCTCCAATCTACCCCACCTCACTCCATTCTACTCAACCATAATCCACCCAATCTATCCCACCCCAATCTTCCCCACTCCACTCCAATCTACTCCTCTCCACTCCTATCTATCCCACTCCAATGTACTCCATTCCACTTTACTCAATTTTTCCCACTGCAATCCAATCTACCCTAATATGTCTGACTCCACTCTCCCTCATTCTGCCCCAATCCAATGTACCCCAATCCCCCACCTCAATCTACTCCTCTTGAATCTACTACACTCTACTCCAAAGTACCCCCCTCTATACCAATTTACCCCACTCTACCTCAATCTACCCCACTCCACCAAACTGCTATCTACCCCACCTCAATATGCCACAGACCACTTCAATCTGCCCCATTCCCCCAATCTACCCCACTGCACTCCACTCTACCCCATCTATGTCAATCCAAACTACCCCAATCTACTCCCACTCCATTCAATGCTACCCTACTTTAATCTACCCAATCTACTACACTCTAATCTACCCCACTCCACTCTATTCTAGTCCAATCTACCCCAATCCAACCCCACACCAGGCATGCCCAATCTACACCAATATATCTTACTCCACTATACCCCGGTCTACCCTTCTCCTATTTACCCCACTCAACTCTAGCCCAATCTACTCCACTCCAATCCACCCTGTTCCACCCCAGTCCACCCCACTCCACCCCACTCCACCCCAATCTACTCCAATTCAATATACCCCACTTCAATCTACCATGTTAATCTACCCAACACTCCCACTCCAATCTACCCCTCACCAATCTACTCCACACCAATCTACTCCACACCAATCTACCCCACTCCACCCCTCCAATTTACCCCACTCTACTCCACTCCAATCTACCCCAATTAGCCCCACTCCATCTATCCCATCCTACCTCTACTCCATTCTATGCCAATCTACCTCACTCCACTCTACCCCAATCTACCCCCTTCCACTCTAACCCAATCTACCCCATCCCAGCCTACCCCACCCAACCCCACCTCACTCCACTCCACATCACTAACTTTGAGTCATGCTGACTAGCATCCAACCTGTTGTGCATAATGGCTAAAACCACACATTGCCAAATCCAAAAGTTCTCGTGGAGCTAGACCTATTGGCTTTGCCAATGCGTGTTCCTTCTTCTACCCCTGGCATTCTGGTGAATTCACTTGCATACTTGCTATCTGCACATTTCTAAGAACGTTTCATCTCCTTTCAATTGTATTAAATAATTCTTAGGATTTAGTTTAAGTATTAGCCTCAGCAGAAGTAACTGATTTAAACAACTTCTCAACATGGACTAGATATCATACTCTCCTAGAACAAATGTTCATTTTCGCTGGTGCTGTAAGGAAAGAATGTGAGTGCGTCTAGAAAAACGAATTAAACTAATTATGAAGGGGGTCGAGCATTATCTATAATTTACTTTCAGCAACATGAGCCTGAGCCGCAGGTCAGCGGTAGAATTTTTTTCCACATTATAGGCCAATTATTTTAATCATAAACTTTGTTTATGTCTTCGGAGAAAAAGTTAATTATTTTTTGGAGTGATAAATTAGTTTTCTTTATATTAAGTCCGTAAGTCATGGCGAGTGATGTTCTAGCTTTTGAAACGTTTTTCAAATTAAAGGTCTGCATTTCATTCACTGTGGAGCCAAGTAGTGAACACTTAAATTGTCTCATTTGTTGACTTTGCATTAAATAAAATTAAATCTCCAGACTAAATGCTCAAGTTTGTCCTATTTCGAACGGTCGTTTTTCTAGCTTCTTTGTCCAGACTTCTTGTTTAAGTAAACATTCAGTACAACGTATCAAGTGTATTTTTTTAGGCCTGTACTTACACTTACACCTTTGCAGTAGGGTGGATCTGTTAATATTTTCTTTATGTGTTAAATTAAGTCGAATAATTGTTTTGGTTCCCATAATAATTCAGCAATGTTGCCTGACTGCAGGCAATACCGGCTATTTACTGCCCTCCCCGAATTATGGGGCTGAGCTAAAAGAAATTCCTTTGAGGAGGACAAGCACAATTTACACCTGTTATTGCTAAGCAGTAGGAGGTGCAATAGGGTTAGTAGCAGCTTTGTGCTGATAATCTGTTGCCCTCTAGCCGCCAAGAGCCATGTATTCATACCCAAGGTTGATACCCCATGTATTGATACCCAAGGTTGATACCCCATGTATTCATACCCAAGGTTGATACCCCATGTATTGATACCCAAGGTTGATACCCCATGTATTCATACCGAAGGTTGATACCCCATGTATTGATACCCAAGGTTGATACCCCATGTATTGATACCCAAGGTTGATACCCCATGTATTCATACCCAATGTTGATACCCCATGTATTGATACCCAAGGTTGATACCCCATGTATTCATACCGAAGGTTGATACCCCATGTATTGATACCCAAGGTTGATACCCCATGTATTCATACCCAAGGTTGATACCCCATGTATTCATTTCCAAGGTTGATACCCCATGTATTGATACCCAAGGTTGATACCCCATGTATTCATACCCAAGGTTGATACCCCATGTATTGATACCCAAGGTTGATCCCCCACTGGGTCACACTCTTTTGATGACCCTGGCCAGATCCCAACCTCATGTCTGAACAAATGTTGACCCCCAGCTAATCCCAATGAAGACCATTGAGTTTGGACAAGCACCCCTTGTCCATCCCGTACTCCAATCAAGGCATCATTCAGCATCTGGACATCATTCTTCTTTTCATCTCTGCCCCACAATGCAATGATGCTAGCATCTATTGTGCCTTTTTATCAGCACAAGAGACTGTCAGACTATCTCTCCAGAATTCCTGGATTGCTAAAATCGAGATGGAAAAGTAGGGTTGGAGATACATTGAGATCCTCACCCTGACGAACACATGGGTCACCACACACGTTACGCGGCACAGAAAAACCTTGGATGTTGGGTCCTGCAGCTTTCACCCTCTCTGGCCCTGACCTCTTTAAAACGGAAATACGTCACTGGGTCTTATTCCACTCAGAGAGGACTAGAGCGTACAAAGAGCTACAGTGCAGGTGTGATAGGTTGCGCACCACCGGGTGATCCCGCATGTTAGTAAACTATGGACTCGTTTTCATAGAGGCTATTTTGATTTGCAACACCCTTTAACTAGAATACCATCTTGGGTACACAACAAAATAGTCCAAAACTATAGATACGCTTAAAAAATTGTCCACACTCCTTACATAGAGTCTATCCTAGCAGCAGCATAGGTGTAAACATAATTGGCCTCGTTGTTGCCAACGTGTTTGCATTTTCTTTGTTTAGTAGCTTCAGGACGTGAGGCCCATTCCCATGGCCTTAGACCCAAAATGGAAAAAGTTAAATATACGACCTTCAGCACAGAGGAGAGATTCACCTGCTTTCACTACTATTGCTACATGTTCGTGCTCTCGCTAGGTTCTCTAACAGCAGCCCCTAAGAGAACCAAAACCCTCTGAGCAGTGCAGCCCGTGCTTACCTCCATTACTACTCTCATAGTGAACCTCCTGGGGTCAGAATCAGTACTTAAATATAAAAAAAAGTGCCTCTGCAGCTTGCCCCACCCATTGCCCCTGCCAGCGCTGCCAATGACAGTACCAACACAACTACTACCATCACACACCTACAAGTGTGACAATTCAGACGATTCCAGGCCTGCATAAGAATGGCTTGGGCGGCAGGCATCAGTCATTTTTAATGCATATTGAATTAATAAGCAACTGTTGTTGTGTCAATCTCTGAATTGGACGAACAGCGCCATGTGCCAGACTGTCAGAAGTGCCGGTGTTGACAATCACGTGGTGGTGTCGGACACCGGAAACCATTATTATCCTGACTTTATCACTTCACATCAACTGTTGTTTTACTACTGCATATTTTTGCCACATCGTGCTTGTCCTCTTAACTATTTATTGAGAAATTGAAATGCTGTTACTGTTTGAATTTTCAATTGAAAATCATATGACTGAAAGAATATTTTGAGGGTCACAGCAGGAAGATGGTATCTGGCACAGCAGGAAGCAGGGGCGGCTGGTGACATTTGAAAGTGGTGGGCCGTAAAAGTTTGGGATAAGTGCTTGGTGGGGAAGTCCCATGAGCAAATGTTTAAAAACGTGGGAGCAAATGGTGCATTCTCAAGCATATTTGAGAAAGCAATGTGTGCATCCTCTCCTGCCACTTTTGTGCAGCCATGCATGCACCTGCTGACCTGAAAGGAGTGAAACTCAAAGCAAAAAGCATGCACCACCCCTTAGCTCAGGGGGTTGAGCGAATGTTGCTGTGATCAGTGAGTTAGATGTTCGAATCACTGCAAGGCTAACTCAGTCTTCACAAAGTCAATTTGACAATAACCATTTTTGCTGCTACATACCTACAGACAAGCTAATTTGTGTCCGGGTTTTTAATATCAGAAACACAATCTGACAAACCATTGACATTGCACTATAGCGGCACAAATGTATTGTTCTAACTATGTATTCAGACTTAAGGGGCTATTGGGTGTAACAAATGCACTTTGTGGACATGCCCGACCTTATGTCACCTGCCACGCAGATAAGTAAAAAAATCTTGCATTTCACACCCATCACAGAACACCATATTAATCTGATAATGATATACAACGATTGCAAGTTTTGTCCATATAAATTACATTCAATGCCAAATATTTAGGCAGCCGATATCCATACGCAATGCAAAATTAACTTTTCTATGTGTGTGCTGTCATATCGTGAGTGCAAGTGAACTGAGAAGAGGGATGCCAGCGCGCTGCCATCTTGTCCCGAGGCACACACAAGGTGAAAGGAAGCAAGCAGTTGTGACTGTAAACGGTTCAGAAGCCAGGGAAGGGGTATGGAGATCCGAGGGGCACAGGGCTTTGCTCTCAGCGGGTTCATCGTACCGACTTTAGTTATATTTCAGCTGTAGAACCACATTATTATTGCAGCAGCAGGTCCTATGAAAGTGCATAATAAAATAAGACCTTTTACAACACAAAGCGGAGAAGCCTTTCATACGAATGCTGCCTTTGCCACCACCTCCCCTACACATGACACGTGTATAGTGTCAACCCCTACGCGTGGTTAGCTCTTCTACTCACCCTCTACATCGGCCCACTCCACTCCTCTTTATATTGCCCCTGCTCCACCCTTCTCTTTCCTTTCTCAGCATTGTCTCGAACGTCTACATATTCTCATTCTGATCTCCCTTTCATTGTATATGTCTGAAATAGCGAATGCAAGAACAAGTAAAAAATGTGAAATATAAATGGAACTAAATCCCTGGAATTACCTTACCGCTTTATATTATTAAGTATTAGACCAGTTACAACTAAGAATCTGACTAGAAGGCCCGATGGGGACCATCTCGGCTTTTGTCTCTCCTTTTTCTACCGGATCTCAGACCTGGAGGGTCCTGGCCCCCTTAAAGACCTGCCCTTGTTGCTTTAGGATTAACATCTACGTCATCAATTCTTCAGATAGGGGTTCTCAGGAGAGTGAAGTGATGAGGCCCGGGTACTCGTGTTTCGAGGGCATGCAGTGTGATTCTGGCTGACAGCCTTCCTGCCCTGCGGACCTCTGCTCCTTTCTCCACTTGGTAGAAAAGTGTTTGCCTTCAACGGAAGTCATTAGAGAACCAAGCCGCGCTTCTGCTTCTATGAAGTACTGTTGTATATAGAATTAGTCCACACTTCCTTTGACGTGAACTCCGACTACAATTCCCAGAATACTTTAGTTATTTATTGTAGGCCCAGATCATTGGATATTGTGATGGGAGTCATCTGCCAATTAAGTGCGATAGAAAACGAGCAAGGAATGCAGTGTCTCTTTCTGCAGCCTCTCCTGCACATTTCCCATTCTTTACCCCTCTTATCCTATAGGCTTGCCTTTGTATACATTCTCTGCCTGTTCCACGGCGTGCATGGCAGGCCCTGCCCTCTGCTCTGACAGTTGAGGCTGCTCCCTCTAGCTTGCACGTCTGTGTGTAGGCCCTAGGGTGCCAAGGGCGGCCCAGTGAGCCAACCGTTTTGCACTTTTCTTCCCGCTCAGTCAGAGCTGGGCATCCCCCACCCCCACCTCCACGGACTGTGGGCACATAATCTCCTCTCTGACAGTTCCTCGTTCTCCATTTCGTCCACCATATCCTCGTCCTCATCCCCCAAGGGCCCATGCATGCTTCGGGCACAGTTGAGAAGTCTCCCCCCAGGGGCTCCGTTGTATTTTCTGTCCGAAGCTTCACAACATTAACCCTTGGTGTGCCAGCCGGCGCTGCACGAGCTGCGTAGACGCTGCACAGGCCCCTCCCCCAGCTTCCATTGCCCAATCAGGAGGCACAAACATTAAGGGAGTGCTTCAGTGTTACCACCCACTTCCCTTCATCCCTGTAGGCCAGCCCTGCCCCTTACCATGGAGTTCAATGGCGCTCTGCTGAAAACGCCTGGGCCACAGCATAAGCGCCCCATTCAAAAGTAAATCATTGCCGCTTCCTCCGGCCACTCCCATCTTGCTTTCATCACCCTCCTGGTGTGTGCCTCGAGGGCGAGCAATAGCCTTCGCCCCCGGCCAGCACATGCACCCCTTCCTTAAAAAAAAAAAGAAACTAGAATTGACATAGCACGAAGCAAGCAGTGACTGAGCGCTTAATTTAAAGCTGCTCCAATTGTGTACACATTTTCTCTGACTCTGTCATTTTCTCCCGGATGCTGGTGCGGCAACGCCCCTTTCACCCATTAATACCAGCCGCCACTGGCAGGAAGATGTTATCTGGCAGAGCAAATGATACGCACAGTGGAACGAAGGAAAACATGTGCATTAAATGTGTTATAAGGCAAACACAAGGAGATGATGGACAGAGCGCTGAAACTTTTCAGACACTCACCCCCAGTGACAGATCTGGGTTGAATCCATCATCGTTCTTTAGCTCACTTCCCCACCCCAGTTCAGACACAGCTATATGCAAAGCAGTCTTGAGCCTGTGCCTCATGGGAACAGTCTAGCCCAAACTGCCAAGCCATATCTTCCCTGGACCAAAAACAAGCATCCTGGGACCGGTTTCGGGCTAACAGTCCTCATCAACCAGGCTAGCTTGAATCCAGTGGCTAAGTGAGCAAGGGACCCACGTCTGGGCATACCCTGCCAACTTAGGGTGAACAAAGCAAACACAAGGAGATGATGGATGGAGCGCTGAAACTTTTCAGACACTCATCCCCAGTCACAGATCTGGGTTGAATCCATCATCGTTCTTTAGCTCACTTCGCCACCCCAGTTCAGACACAGCTATATGCAAATCAGTCTTGACCCTGTGCCTCATGGAAACAGTTCAGCTCGAACTGCCAAGCCATGTCTTCCCTGGACCAAAAACAAGCATCCTGGGACCGGTTTCGGGCTAACAGTCCTCATCAACCAGGCTAGCTTGAATCCAGTGGCTAAGTGAGCAAGGGACCCACGTCTGGGCATACCCTGCCAACTTAGGGTGAACAAAGCAAACACAAGGAGATGATGGATGGAGCGCTGAAACTTTTCAGACACTCATCCCCAGTCACAGATCTGGGTTGAATCCATCATCGTTCTTTAGCTCACTTCGCCACCCCAGTTCAGACACAGCTATATGCAAATCAGTCTTGACCCTGTGCCTCATGGAAACAGTTCAGCTCGAACTGCCAAGCCATGTCTTCCCTGGACCGGAAACAAGCATCCTGGGACCGGTTTCGGGCTAACAGCCCTCATCCGACAGGCTAGCTTGAATCCAGTGGCAAAGTGAGCAAGGGACCCACGTCTGGCCATACCCTGCCAACTTAGGGTGAACAAAGCGAATGCAAGGAGATGATGGACGGAGTGCTGAAACTTTTCAGACACTCACCCCAAGTCACAGATCTGGGTTGAATCCATCATCGTTCTTTAGCTCACTTCGCCACCCCAGTTCACACACAGTTATATGCAAATTAGTCTTGACCCTGTGCCTCATGGGAACAGTCCAGCCAGAATTTCCAAGCCATGTCTTCCGTGGACTGGAAACAAGCATCCTGGGACCGGTTTCGGGCTAACAGCCCTCATCAGTAAAGCTAGCTTGAATCCAGTGGTAAAGTGAGAAAGGGACCCACGTTATCCCTCATTATTACTTTATGTCTCTTCTTCGTCCCAGTCTTTATCTTTGAGAAGTAACCCAACCAATCCATGCAAAGGCACCTAAATGACCAACTTTGCTTTTTCTGGAAAACAATATTTCTCCCACTGGACAGAGGGGTATGAGAGAGTTACACCCCATTAGCTCACCCTGTTTTTAACTCCTAGCTCTCTGGGAAGAGACAGTTGGTGATCCCCCACCCCATCTTTCTCAGCTAAAATTTTGTGGATGATAATTAACAGCGATCTTACCATGAAAACTCAAATTGCATCAGTCACATCAACTTGCTTCCATCAGCTAAGAAAGATAAGGAAGATCAGCAAACTCCTTACTAGGGAAGCACTGATTCAGGCTGTCCTAGCCATGGTGATATCACATTTAGATTATGCGAGCTCCCTATATTTTGGCATCCCTGTGTATCTCACTAAGAGACTACAATTAGTACAGAATTAGGCAGCTAGATTTATTTTCCAGCAACCTCGCTGGGAACATGTCTCCCCTCTCATGAGGCAGTTACATTGGCTCCCCATCCCACAACGCTCAGATTTTAAAGTGGGATGCCTGATCTTTATGTCCTTGTATGGGCCTAGCCCAAAATTCATCTCCAGCCTTACTCACAGCCATGTACCTATCCGCAACCTGCGTTCAGCCCATATGAACCTTCTGGCCACACAGTCTTATAAACTAAAGCGACAAGGTGGCTGTAGGTTTGCAGTGCTGACTCCTGGATTTTAGAATTCTCTTCCTTTTAACATCAGAGCATGTACGGACTCTGTGAAATTCAGAAATCTCCTCAAGACTTAGTTATTCACCCAAGCCTATAGCTAAACCTTAGCACATGATAATCAAATGGGCTCCAGCGTATCTTAGACTTAGCCCCAAGAAACCAATCGGTGTATGTGTGCTTTACAAGACATTTTAACATAACATAAGCAATCCTGCTGAAAGGGTGCATCTTCATCTCAACCACAGTTGTGCAAGGGCAATCTGCTATTCAGATCTCTCCCCTCGGATTAAAGGGAGGCATCTGCCTTCTGTTCTCCAGTCGCTGCCCCTTGGATTTTATGCCCTGTGGTTCCCATTACCGGTCCATCTCATCAACACACAGTTTGGTGAAGACGGGCAAGGCTTTATTGCCTCCAGTGCCCTGACTTCCTGACCAAAATGAAAGTCAACTGCAGCAAACAACAAGGTGATGGATGGAATGCCCTAAATGCAAAGAGTATGCCCAGATGTGCTTCCCATGCTCACCATGCCAGAAGACTCAAGATGCACCATACTGAAAAGGCCCATGTAAGATGAAACCAGTGTAGGGTTGCTTGTGGTAAAATGTAGAAAGGACCTGACCTGGCAGTTCTCATTGGACTGTTCCCCTGTTATGCATATGGTGGGTCTCTGTCTAGAGTGGCATGGTGGGCAAATAACTATGGAATAGAATGTAGCCACAAGCAATTGCCAGTGGCTGAGGTTAATTCAAACATTCCCTCCATCACTTTGTTGTTTGTTGCACAAACGAAACCCAGGCATCTTGAAAGCTGAAAGTTCATCAGAAGGATGTCTGTTTGTCTCTTTAGCTGTGAGCTCAAATATTGATGCTTCTTCACTAGGAAGGTGAGTATTTTTGGATATATTGGGATTCTATTCACCTAATTGTTACTGTAATTTTATATTTAGATCCATCAGTGTCCATCGCCTGAGTTTTGGTGAGAAGTTCCTGGAAACAATCCTCTAAGTGGAGACATTTTACTTCATGGGATGGTACTCCCTCACCTGACTCCTGTAGGTATAAGAAACATCGGCATGACAAGTTTAACTCTCCTTCATCTCAGTCTCTGGTGCTTGATGTTTGTAGCTTTAAAAAAGTTCTGGAAGAAACAGTGGAAGCAGTGTTAAAAATGAGACTGCCAACCCTTTTAGTCCAGCTCCATAAGCCACTCTGCTAGCCCATTCGGTAATAACTCAACTACTACTGCAGTAGATCCGCTTCTATCTGGTAGTGACGCCCTTGAGATGCTTGAGATTGACTCTGGGACACAGGTGACTCCCCTTCCTGTATGGAAGACAGTAACTCTCCTGCTATTGAAGCCAAAGAAAAATATAATGAAGTAGGAGGTCTTGGTGGAAGTTGTGTCTGACCTTCAAACCAAAAATGGGATTCCAGATCCCTCCGTGTCTTCTTCAGATGCTGGCAACCCTAATGTCTTTGATAGCTATCTATGCACAATAGTCCCCCATGTTCATTCCTTTGAGATAATTTTTCTTAGGATCCAGAGGAAGAAGGAGTGGGTTCTCATGGGGATCTCTGTCTGAGCTAGAAAATCTTGGTTCCCTCACCTTTGAGAACTATCTTTTGGTCCAGAATCAGTACCAAGTTATGTTCCACCCCCAATCTTCAGGTGGCCGATTCTGTTCAAATCCTCATTTCTCTGACTACACTTGACAGTCTAGAATCTCAACAGGGATGTCTGTATGAATTAGGAGTTTCTAGAGGGGTGGCACTTTCTAGACAACAATCTCATAGACCTCCCTCTCTTTGATCTTAAAACCATCACTTGTTTTTTTTTCTCATTGTTGCCTCTCTCTTGATGTGAGCACTCTCTTCTGTAATCCTGAAGATTTCTACATGATGGGTCCAAGTAGGATTTAAAATTCTCTCCCAAGCATTGTCAAATGGTTGCCTTTAAATCTTTTAACTATCCATTAGGTTCAATTAGGATATTTTGCTTTTCATTTGTTAAGAAGCTTTGAGATAGTCCCTTTGCCCTCTTGCGACCTTCCTTCTGCTCTGCGGCTTGTACAAAATACCCTTATTGAGCATGTAAAAGAAGTCTTCTGAAAAATGTTATCCACAAAAGTCATTGTTTTAGTTGCTATCACTTCTACTCGTAGAGTAGGAGAACTTGCAGCCCGTGTTCTGTTCCTTTTCTTTGACTTTTTCCATCGGGACAGGTTTTTCGTCCTTCACTGGATTTTTCCCCAAAAATTCTTTCAAATTCTCACCTGCACTAGGAGATTGTGTTACCTTATTTCTGTCTTTCTTCCACTTCAGCCGAAGATTTGATCCTCCATATTATACTAGATGTAGGGAGAGCAATGCAGATTTATATAGCTCATACCTCTTCTTTCTGTTTGTCTGACTCTCTTCTTTCACTTTTGTCTTAGGTTACCACGGTGATAAACGTTTGGTTGCTACTCTTAGCAAATGGTTTTGATCCGGGACCTCCATAGATTACCTTCAGTCTGGAGTGCCTTTCCCTGTTTCCATTCTGGATCATTCCACCAAGGGTTAGGTAGCTTCTTGGACTAAGGCTAGAAGAGTTTCTCTTCTTGATATTTCCCTGCTGACATCTAGGCCTTACCTAAAGCTTTTCTCAAACATTGCAAGCTTCAGATTATTCCTTCTGGTGGTGATTTTAGTTTTGCTGTACTGAGTTCCAATATTATGTAATGTAGCTATATTTTTAAAGTTTATTTTACATGTGCTGCATTACTTCAATGGGTCTGTGCTCATCTTACTGCTTGCTATTTCCTTAAAGATAAGCCTGGGACAATTCTGAGGGATGAACTTGTATGCCCTGCTTCTTTAATGACAATCTTGATGATTCTGACTCCTATAATGCTTTGTCAGAGCCCTGCAAGACAGGAGCAATGGGCATGGTTTCTTTACTTGTTATTTGCAGGATGAACTAATGCAGTGTAAGCTTCTTATTCCTGATCTTCCAGTGGAAGGATGTAAAAAAAAAAAAATTGGGGCTTTTAGGCGCCTGCACTTGGAGGTGAATGGGCTAGGGCAAGGACAACTGCCTGTCTAGGTAATGATGTTTGCTGATAATCAAGCCATTCTGATGTATTCATATTGGAATCAGGTGCAGTATTACTGTGTTTAGCAACAACATCATTAGGAATCCCAGAGCATCTGTTAACTTCCTTTGCTGACTAGATCACGATTTCCCCTCAACTTTTAACGAGGGACCACATATGTAACGGGCTTGCAAAAGAAAGTATTTTAGCTGGAGGCTGTTCCTGAGGTTATGATCGCAGTTAGTGCATTGAAACCCATGCAAAAAGAGATGCAAGAGTTTTCACCCAGCCAAAGACCAATGAGATGGTTGAGAGCAATCATGAACTTTATAATGGTGTCAGTAACATCTGAGGGAGTAAAAAGAAGAACTTGAGAAGATGTTAGTGGCATTCAGGTCGAATCCTCATTGAACCACTGCGAGTGCAATTTAAGGACTGAGCGACAAAAAATGAACACACAGCACATGAAGGCAGCGGAGCAGATGAATTTGTGTGAAAGATGCAAAGATAAGGTAAAGGTGGCAGTAGCAAAAAACAAGAATATATAGAATAAAAGAAGTGTAATGAATAATCCAGATGGAAAGTAGGGGTGGGCCAAATTTTCATTACACTGACATAATGGCACATGATTTTGGAAATTTTGCATTATGTTTGTTACTCGAAATTCCCCAAATTAGGCTATTAAACTACTTTGCAATCAAGGCATATATTTAGTGTGAGCTCACGGGAACAACGCAAACAACCAGAAAGTGAGTGGTTGCTGTTTGTGGTGTGTTATAATAAAGACGACACTGAGGCAGGTAAGTTCAAGCGTCTTTATTCTGTCATCCACTCTCCGTAACTAACAGCCTTCCGAACATTCCATGGTGATTATTATAATAAAGACGACACTGAGGCAGGTAAATTCAAGCGTCTTTATTCTGTCATCCACTCTCCGTAACTAACAGCCTTCCGAACATTCCATGGTGAACTCTGGAGGAACGTTCCAAGAGGGAGGAGGGGGCGGGGGAGAGAGAGGAAGCTACCACTTGCGAAAGAGAGGAGAAGAACAACACAGAGGAAAGTACCAGGGGAAAGAGGAGGGAGATTACAACATGGTGCTTGCGTTTTTGGTCCATTTTTTTAGGTCTCGCCTACCCAGCGCGCATGCGCTGCATAGGAGGACCTTTAGCCGTCGCTCTGGTCATTTTCAAGCACACACTTGTGCTTGTGGCGGCATCCACCTTGCGGGAGCGCGCAGCAGCGCGCCACAAGCACGAGTGCAGTGCTTGAAAATGAGCAGACTGCGGGCGCACGCACGCAGCACTCCCGGGCTCACCTCCTGCTCCCCCACTCTCTCACGAGCATTGTTTTTTTTAACTTTCAGCGCGAGGCGTGCGCTTGTTTTTTAAGCTTTCGACCCGTCATTGATTATTTTGCCATCCGCTTCTGTCACCCCTCCTGCCATGTTTATTTTGATCTGCCTCACACCTTGTTTACTTTAGTGAATGAAAATTGAGCAATTGAGGCTTCAGCATGCTTTCGCCAGACTCCACTAGAAATATCCTAGCAAGGTTGCTGCCATGGTTTCATTTATGTCTGGCACATATTTCATTGCAGCCTCAGTGAACTCTTCACTGGTTGAAAGGCCCTATACGGCCGAGGTTTACTGAGTTGACCCTAGTACTGACTCATTGGATAGCATTTTGAAAAAATCGAGTGTCTAGCAATTAGTTATAGTCCGTAAAATAGTGTTGCAGTGTTCAAAATGGATTGAATATAAATCCTTTAGCACTGCCATTGACCTTTTTTTGCAACCATTGGAATACTTCAAGGAGGTGCCTGCTTGTTCTGCAAAATGCCTGTTCTGTGCCCTGCCATGTGTGCATGTGCTATGTTATCTAGGTGTATCCCTGATTTGGTGTGCAGTGTGTGTTGAGTTGGGTTTCTCTACTGGAAGAGCTGTATGTTGATACGTCTTGCTGAGCAGAGTGCATTGCCTCTCGTGGGGAGTAGTGTATTATTATATACACTTGGAGTGACAGTAGTAAAAAGACAAGATTGTGCCCACCTTCGATGCGGACCTGCAACTCGAAATCCTGCAGCTGCTGTTTTGAATGGGGTCCTCATGGAATAGTGTGCAACAGTGAGCAATTCTGTTTGTTTTTGTGATCAGAATGCTGTGAACCACTGTTTGGCTCCTGTTGGCTGTAGTTCTTTGAGCTTCCTCTGTGGTGTGTACATGTTCTGGACTGATGCTTCATTGTTTTCTCGGGCATTTTTGCTTGGGTTTCTGCCACAGGCCGCATCTGGTGTGGTGACGCATCTCCTTTGTTCTCGGTACATGTTGCTGATTTGCTCTTCCCTTTCGGAACAGCAACCTACCAGGCGCGTCACCTCCCATGCTCGCACACGCGGGGTGCCAGTCTGCCTAGGGTCTGAGCTATGACCCAACTAGGGTGTACCTGGCTTTGGGAGTCTTCTACAGCTGGGGAGGGGTTTGGGGCATACATACCAGGTCCAAAATATAAGGTTCCTTCAGCCTAGCAGTAGGTGGAATCTGAGCATTTTAAAGATGTTGTTGTTTTTGCTTAGGTGTTAGCCTTGATTGATTTTTCACTTCCTTCCTCGTTCATAGGGTGCATTTATTTCGGAGTAAGCGGTGCCCTTCCTTGCTTTAAAAATAAAAACAAATAACGGCTTATGTCTACTGATCGTGTCACCAATTCCCATCCTTGCCCTTCTTGGCATTATTTTACTTGTTCAGCACTGTCTGTGCCTGGTACATGTGACCATATAGCACAGATTTTCTGATTAACACGCTTTTTCGATGCATACTCACAGCATCCTTCTGCTCCTATGGTTAGGCTGGTGCAGTCTAACTGCTTATATATTTTAGTTCTTACAGCTTGTGTGCCTGTCTCTTACATACCCTCACCCATCAAACTGCCCGTCGCAGTTTCCCCATAACGTGATAACTGCACATCGGTTGTCATCATGCATGACATGAAAACACTTGCCACGTAGTCTGGAAAAACAAGCATTTGCAATGCAATAGGTCTCGCATTTATGCGAGTTTAAGCTATTGGGATTGTAAATGACAATGCCTTTTATTTATGTTTTTAAAATGAAAACAAAAATAAAAGGCATTGTTATTTGCAATGTCAATAGCTCAAATTCGCATAAATGCGAGACCTATTGCATTGCAAATGCTTGTTAGTGAAAAATGCATCCCTGTGTTCAAAATTGTCAAGATATTTTGCGTTACAAAAATAGCGCCTAATGCCCGTTTTGCACTTTTCAGTCTGTCCAAGCCATTAAATACAATTCACGGATTAGAAATGTGGTGAAAGTTGACAGGGGGAAAATGTCAGACCCCATCAATGCTTCGCGTGTGAATAGAAAAGAAATGGAAGGCATTGAGCTTACTGTCTGTGAGAAGTAGGGGCATATTATCAAGGCCAGGCGATAAACCTATCGCCGCTTTAGCGTCCATTTTCGGGCGTAAAGCGGCGATAACTTTATCGCCTAATCAGCAAGGCGTGTTTTGCTGACTTAGCCCCCGTTTCCAGCACGCCTAACTTTGCATCGCTAATGAGATGCAAAGTAGGCGTGGCTGTGAAACCCAACCAGGGAAAATATCGCGAAGGCAGCTTCGGGATATTATCAAGGAAGGGTAGCGATTTTTTAAATCGCGTTAAGTATGCCTTAACGCAGGATTTAACGTCTGTTGGGGGTGGATTGTGTGGCTAAGACCACAGGCCCCTATCGGAACATCGCTGGAAAACCAGCGATATTACATGGAAAACATCGCTATTGCTAGGATAATTATCGCCATTGCGCTGAGTGTTGTTAATACAGTGCTAGCATGGCGATAATTATCTGCGATAGCCGGCTTTAAACATTTTAACGCTAAGAGCAGCCAGCGATAATTATCGCTGGCCGTTGATAATATGCCCCTAGGTTCGGTCTGTGAGAGCACTGGGATGAGTCAAGGTGTGGTTTGTTTTAAGGATTTTTCGGTGCTCTTTATTGTTCAATTATTTTCTCTGTGATGGTGGTCTGGTTTTGTAGGGGAGGACATTTGGGGTGTCCTGTTATAGGATTTGTATGAGGAACGTGAAACCGGCGAGTTGTGATTCTGCAAGAGATGCAGCAGGCGACGGTTTGTTGCTGTTCGAGGAGGCTCGAGGTCTTTCTAGCTCCTGCTCACCTCGAGGGACTATACTTCATACATTTTAACGGTGATTGAGCTTATTCTGTCTTCACCACCAATAACAAAAGATGGCACACTTTTGACGCTAATACTCAATTACAGCCAGACCTAAATAAAAAAGAAGCTTATCAGTCTTAGAGAAACCGAGCAAGAAGACTCACTATTAATTTTAGGCAGTCTGAGTTAGTTTAAACTTAAGACACACAACTAAATAAACTCAGTGTTCCTGTACTTTGCAAACTAATGCACGCCGGATTTGGAAGAAAAGGTTCTTGTAAATTCTTTACTGTCATTCAAAACCTGAAATAATACACTGTCTGGTAAGGCAATGCTCTCCAGCTGGAAACTGAAAGGATCTGTGGAACGCCTGGAAACAATTTCTCCTTATGATATTTGTGTTTGCTTTACTATACTACCACTCCTTACAAAATAATTGCATACCCACTTCTAAAACAGAGTGAACATCTGCATGCAATTTTTTGCAAGACGAGTATACACTTTGGTGCCAGCCAGAAGTATATTTCATAGTCAGTGTGTAGGCTTCTGCATATGGAATGAGTTATCTCTGCATAAATGCAATGTAGGGAAATTCTGTCCACCTTGGAGTTTTCACTCCATAAATTGTTCTTGCACTGCTCAGCAGATTTAACTACAGCTTTCAGAAAACCCATTGGCAAGCTTACCAGTTAAGCACGTTTTAGGAGCAGTAGTTGGAACAATAAAAAAGGCCTATTTTGTTTCTGACCAATCGGATCCCAGTGTTTCCCATATCCCTAGAGCCTCAGTTGTATTGTGCACTAGATATTTCACATGACATACCTTTAAACTTAATACACACACTTATTGCTGTCTCTCTTAGTTCTGCTGGGAGGTTTCTCCTTTCATCCTAGCAGCCTACAGTCATTACTGTTCTGTGTGTCAACAGAACATTCCTTACATTGGAAACAAAGAGGGCAAGATGCAGGGTCGGACTGGCCTATTGGGCAATCTGGCAGTGCCAAAAGGGCTGGTCTGAAAGGACTGTGGGTGGGTCGGTTGTTTGGCTGTTTGTGGCCCTGCTTTATTCTCTCGTCAGCTGGTTTTTACTGTTGATTTGTCTTATATTACAACAAATATTGCCATCAGTAAGCAAAAATGCATTCAGTCTCCCATACCGTGCAAAACACCTGTTCAAGTTCAAAACTGCCCCAATTTGTAAATGTGTGCCCCTCTTTGCATAGCTATGTGATTCGCTAATGTGGCCTTCCTGAGTTTACATACAATACGGTTTGTAATAGAATACACATTTTTGGGTCTTTGAGTAAACTTTACCGATCTTCGCATTCCATGCATTCTTCACAGACTCCTATTTCTAAAGACCAGAATTAGACTCACAGTAATTCAAGACAAAGGAGAAACAATTGTTTCCAACCCTCAAAACATTCCGTGCCAGATCCAATTCACCTCTATGTAAGCCCCGCAGTGATCACAAGATCTACAAACCAACGACAACAATGATGCAATTTCATCAGCACTATAAAAGGTCGATCTTCCCTTCTGCCCAGGGATCATATCAGTGACATTTCCGTTGCCGGAGGTGTCTGGAAGAGATCCTGGAAGAGGTGGACAGTTTCCAGCGCATGACAGATAAACACTCTGGAAGCCACTGAGCTCCAAACAAAATAGCTCTCATTCTGAGTGACAGCATTGAGAACATGTGCAGACATTCAGCTCTCAAAACCCCTTCAGAGCTAAAATGTACAAAGTTTTATCAGTCTGGCTTCTGCATCCTGCACTGAAGACTGAAACATCAACCTTTGTGTAGATGACAGCCCTTTTCAATCAGCAGGTGGCCAGGCGCATGCCTACTAGTCTCTCTAATTCATTGCTGTTCAGAAATAGTTTCTCAGGGGCCAAACAAATAATCCTGAGTTGTAACTCGGGGCCTCATTTATGATGGTCTGTGCATGGACTTTGGGGGGGTGAAAGCTTTAAAAACCTGAATTGAGGGGCTATGAGTCATAGAGCACATCTTTAGGGTTTTGTTCCTTTCCACCCTCCTTTAAATTCGCCCTAGTCTCTTTGGGATCTGTCTTATCAGATACTGAGGGTCTGATTTAGATGTTGGCGGATCAGGTCCTGCCGTCGCTTTTTCAACCATCTTCCCGCCCCCCAACTTGGCGGCCCGCCCACTGTATTTAGATGTTGGCTGGTCTATGGATGGAAGACCATCAGAGTCCCGCCACCTCCACCAGAATTTTGCTCCCGCATTGATGGCATGAGAGGCAGAAGCAGCTATCGGAGGGAGTCTTGGCAAGATTCCTGCTGTCTCGATTACGACGGGCCTTTCTGTCAAGGCAACTGTGGCAGGAATACCTCCTACTTTGAGTTGGAAGAATCAAAGAAAATGAGGTAGGGACTTACCTTTTTTACTGTTTACCACTTCTGTTTCCATCTTGAACCCCATCGTACAGGTCCCCTATTTGTTGTTCTGTCTGCACCAGCATGCCAAGTGGCTCAGTTGTCATCAGGATCAAAGGTAAGCTACTTTTACAATTGTATTACCATAAATTGTGTGTTGGCAAAAGACAAAAGATGTCACTGACCTTGTCAGGCGTGATGTAATACGTGAGGTCATAAGCAGTGCATTGCGGGGGGTGTAAGTTCTAGTTAACTCAGGTAACTATAACTTCAGAATTTCACTGGTTTTTTATGACTGAAATCTGAGCCTAAGTATAACGTCTCTGTAGCCTTTGTTTTTTTCACTGAATTACTAAGGTTTTAAAAAAATTCTATTTCCTAACTATAACGTCCCTGTAGCATTTGTTTTTTTCAGTGGATTTCTACTTTTTTTAATGTTATTTCCTAACTATAACCTTTGTTTTTTTTAGTGAATTTCGATGTGTTTTTAATGTTATTTCCTGTAAACGTTGTTTTTTGAGTGAATTTCTAAGGTTTTAAAAAAAATCTTATTTGTAACCCGCACCCTTTTAGAGTGAGTGTGTGAGTGGTTGTATAGGTCAGTGTGTGGGTGTGTGAGTGGCTGTATGGGTCTATGAGTGGGTGTGTGAGTGGTTTTGAAGGTGTGTGATTAGACTTGTGAGTGGCTGTATGGGTTGGTGAGTGGGTATGTGAGTGGTTGTAGAGGTCGGTGTGTGGGTGTGTTGGTGTGTTTGTGGATGTATGGGTTGTTGAGTGGGTGTGTGAGTGACTGTTTGGGTCTGTGAGCGGGTGTGGGAGTGGTTTTGTGAGTGTGTAAGTGGGTGTGAGTGACTATGAGTGTGTGAGTGGCTGGGTAGGTGTGAATGTATATGATAATGGATGAATGGGTGTGTGAGTGGGTGTCAGATTGTCTAAGTGGGTGTGTCAGTAGCTGGGAGTGACTGAGCCAGATTGGAATCTCACCTGTCCTTTTATCCAACAAGAGTCCAAAGTTTTTGCAAAAGGCAAAAGAGGTGCAGAAACAGGCAGGAGAGGTGCAGAAAGAGGGAACAGGGATACAGAAAGAGGCAAAAGAGGTGCAGAAAGAGGGAAGAAGGGTGCAGAAAGAAGCACAAGGGGTACAGAAAGAAGCAAGTGAGGTGCAGAAAGAGGCAAGAGAGGTGCAGAAAGTGGAAGAGATGAGCAGAACGAGGCAAAAGAAGTGCAGAAAAAGAAAGAAATGTGCAAAAATAAGCAACAGAAATGCAGAAAGAGGGAAGAGAGACACAGAAAGAAGCAAGAGTGGTTTGCACACAAGTTGTACCAATTTAATACCCACATTTAGCAATAAGTAACAGGTGACAATTCTTGGTTTGCATAGGGCCTTCCACCACGCTGTAACACTTGTCGCTCCATTTTTGGTAACCTTTTAGCCGTTTGAGCTAGAAACACGTTTTTTTGGTTCAAATATGCAGATTATGCAGCAGATGATGGATTATGTGGTAAATGCGGAAAATGTATAATTGTGCAAAAGTCAGTGCAGCCAAACAGTTGCATAGTTCCAGTGGCCCTGCTCATGCCTCTGACTAGGTCCAGAAGTGATCCTCCGTGGTTCCTTCTTTTTTTGTCTCATTGAGTTTATAGTTTAGCTTCTATGGAAATGAGGAAGACTAAACCCGAGATTACCACTCCACAACACAGACTACCATACCACATATTTACTCTCCATAACACATAATCTCACTCTACATAATTCCTATACACTAAATACCACTTACTTTCTATTCACATAATTCCACTGCACAATATACAGCATAATTCCACTAGACACAATGTACATCCACTCCACTCCAAAAAGCATTAGTAAAAAACTTTTAGATTTACAATGCCAATAGCTGTACCTTTCGCAAATGCGAGACCTCTTACATTCAAAATGCTTCTTTAACTAGTAGTCGCTTTTGCAGAGTGGTGTAGAAAGGGGGCTGGGCCTCCGACCAGTGCTCAGGAATTCTGCTGCATAGGACTTACAGGAGGTACCAGTAAGGCTTCTTGCCCCCAAAGTCCCTCACGAGTAAAGTGGACTTCATCCTCCAACCAGTAGTTGCCAGAAGGTGCGTTTACAGAGTGGTGGAGACATGGGGGCGTGGCCTCTGAAGACTTCTTAGCAATCCTACTGTATGGGACTTACTGGAGGTAACAGGAGGGGTAGTTGGCCCCCAAGGACATGCTTGGGGGCCAACTACCTCTTCTATTACCTCCAGTAAGTCTCACACATCAGGATTGCTAAATTCTCATAGGAGGCCATGCCCCCTTTGCCCACTATTCTGCAAACGCGCTGCCTGGCATGCTCTTCGATGGGGATTGAAGTCCCCTTTGCTGCTGAGGGTCCGTAGGGGCCAACTAGCCTACCTGTTACCACCAGTAAGTCCCATGCAGTAGGATTGCTGAGAGGTGGACAGAGGCCACGCCCCCATTCTCCACCACTCTGCAAATGCACCTCCTGGTGCGCTCTTGGTTGGGGGATGAAGTCCCCTTGCATTCTGAGGGTCCCTGGGGGCCAACTAGCCCTCCTGTTATCTCTAGTAAGCCCCATACAGCTGGATTGCTGAGAGGTGGTCCAAGGCCACGCCCCCTTTTTACACCTCTCTGCAAACGCAGCTCCTGGCGCACTGCTGCTTGGCGGATGAAGTCCACTTTAGTCCTGAAGTCCTTAGGGCACAATGGAACCTCATCGCCCCACCAGCAGTGCACCAAGAGGCGCATTTGTAGAGTGATGTAAAAAAGGGCATGGCCTCAGACCACCTCTCAGCAATCCCACTGTGTGGGGCTTACTGGAGGTACCTGGTGGGCTAGTTGGCCCCTAAGGACCCTTTGTATTCAAGGGGGCTTAATCCCCCAATCCAGAACGCGCCAGGAGGCGCGTTTGCACAGTGGTACAGGGAAGCGGCGGGGTCTCCCGCGAAATGCAGTTTTTTTTTATTTGCTTTTTGGAAGGGGGCTGTGTGGCCCCCTTCCCTTTATTATTTTTGGGGCCTGGGTACCTCATCCCCCAGGGCCTGAGCATTATTTTGCTTTTTCTTTTTAAATGGGCAGGGGACTGCGGGCCCCCCTCCCATGGCTGATTTTGATCCCGGGGACCCCATCCCCCAGGGCTTTGCCTCGTTCGTAAAAAAAAAAAAAATTAAGGAGGGGGTCACGTGGCCCCCTTCCCTGGGTCACTATTGGCCCCGGGCACCCCATGCCCCAGGGACTGGCCACACATTGGGGACCGTGGGGGAAGCCACAATGCCCCCGCAGTCCCAGCTGGCTCCCCCAGAAGGCGGGGAGCTGGCATTGCTTTTGTACAAGGCGAGCTGCTAACATGCAGCTCCCCTCGTCCAAAAGCATTCTGCTTTGCTTCATGGAAGCAAGAGCAGGTTTTCTGCTCTCGCTTCCATGAAGCGAAGCAGAGTTTGCAATGGCAGGGCGGGAGCACTGCTTCCACCCTGCCATTGCATACTTTAATGTCCCGCAGCAGGCACCCCGGGACATTGCTGGAGCCGGCCCTGGGGTGTGGCGGTCCCCAGGGCCATAGTGGGCTCCAGGAGGGGGGCTGCGCTGCCCCCTCCCTTGGTGAAAACAGCCCCGGGGAAGTGGTGATCCCCGTGGCCAGGGGCCCGCAACAGACCCCTGCATTATCTTAATTAGTGCCCCAGGGAGGTGGTGGTCCCTGGGGCAGTGTAGGGGGCCAGGAGCCCCCCCACACATATTTATTTAATTATTGTAGCCCTGGGGAGGTGGTGGTCCCCGGGGCTTGGGGGGCCTGCAAGGCCCCCCACACATAATAGCAATGCCCCGGGGAGGTGGTGGTCCCCGGGGCAGCGTGGGGGGGCAGGAGCCCTTCCATGCCTTTACTTTTTTTTTAAAAAGTCCTGGGAAGTGCTGGTCCCCAGGGCTTGTGGGGGCCCACGCACTATATTTTTTGATTGCCCCACGGACCTGGCCCACCCGGGGGCTGATTAAAACGAATCGGCAGGATTCGCGCACCCAGAGTGATTTCTGACGATTTTTTTTCTAATGCTTTTTTTTGGCCTGGGAGTCGCTGTGGGACCCCCTGAGCAGGCCTACGGGGTCAGGGTGTTTCTACCCTGCCCCCTTTTCTGATTTCTTATCTTTTTAGGTCTCGCCTGACCCAGCGCATGCACTGGGCTGGCGAGACTTTTAGTGTGTTGGTTTTCAAAGTGCTGCCACAGGCTTTTGGTGGCCTAGTGCTAGCGTTCACGCGAGCGTGCACGCATGCAGCCGCCATCTGTCTTTGATCGTGATCACTTTCACTTTTTTTTAAATATCGCAAAACTGAGCCAGAAGTACCGGGGAGTTTTACATGAGCACCCGTTACATTATATAGGTCACGTTCACTTGATAATACGGATCTGCGAGTTAAGCACGTGCAGCTTGTCTTGCCGAAGGGTTTAACGGACGGAATCTCGGCAGGGTTTGTACTTCATCATTCCAAGGCCAATAACATTAGTACCATCACGTTGTGAAACAAAAGCAGCTGTATTAAGAGCCAATCGTCATTTTAGTTTACGCTCTACATCATTTTATTTTTTATCAAAACCACTTTTGATTATTGTGTTGACGTTGCTTATTCCTGAACGAATCGTAGGCCGTATATAAGAGGTTGGTAAGTGACGGAGGGACTAGGGCCCTTACATTTTCACCCACGGCTACATTACATATTACAAATACAGGTAGACCATAAGCGGATGTTTCCCATTTCCATCATCTGGCACAAGCAATTGTGTAGCGGTGTGGAACTACAATGCAGATCAAAACCGGAAAGTTTACATTTAGCCACTTCTAGCATTCACACCACAGCTGTGCTGTTAAGTGTTGACAGCTGAACAGGACAGGTACACGTGTAGATGGGGACAGAGAGAAGCAGGGGGTGACGCACTCTGTGTGAAAGGTAAAGCCCTGGTGGCTCCCAGTAGCGGGTTGCGCCAAAGACGCTGCAACGTCGTTACACCGGAGACGTGCAGACTGGGCCACCCTTTGTGATGAGACAACTTACCAGCAGTCCTACAATTCGCATGACTAACTGCTCGCTTCCTACAGCAAGCAGCAAGACTCTTCAGAGCACCTCAGTAAAGGAATTAACAATCTCTTTGCACTTTGATCAAAGGGGTGCAACCAATGAAAAAACTGGCGAACTGCACCAGCCAATCCGCTGTTAATATTTCACCCAGCCAATTGAAGTAAAGCGCACATTCTCAGATGCTGAGAAAATGTGTCTGCATGCCTGATTGATGGTGAGTTTGGGTGTAAGACCCGTGTTCAGTGTCTCTAATTGTGTTTTTGAAAATTATTGAACAAAATACATTACAGAGCTACAGATTTCATTATGAAGTAAAACAGCGCTCGCTTGCAGTCATCTGTACTTGTCTGCACGTGCGTCGGCAATGCACTGAGAAAGAGCATGGCAATTTCTGAAGAGTTTAGGAAATGGAAACAACAATGCTTAAATAAAACTGACTTCAGTAAGAAGGGTAGCGTGGATTCAGACATTGCAGACTTAGTGCAATACTTGAATGCCCACGATCACTTCTTTACCACCAGCTCTTGCTCGGGCAGATAATACTCATTGATACGCAGGTAAGCAGGGGCAAGCCCTACCATGGAGTTGTGCCTTTTACCTTTTGCCGTCTAGAGGTTAGCCGATTAGCTAGTCTGGTGTAAAACCACGCATCCTCCCACCCTCATTCTCCCTACGGCTCATTCATCCACCCTATCGTTCATTCTCTCAACCTACCACTCATTCTCCCTACCTTTAATTCTCCCACCCTACCACTCATTCTCCCTACCACTCATTCTCCCACCCTACAGCTCATTCTCACACTCTATCGCTCATTCTCCCTACCCCTCATTCTACCAATTACTGCTCAATTTTCCACCCTACTGCTCATTCTAACACCCTGTTGCTCATTCTCCCTACCGCTCATTCTCCAGCCTGACTGCTCATTCACCCACCCTACCGCGCATTCTCCCGCCCTATCGCTCATTCTCCCACCCTACTTCTCATTCCTTCGCCCTACTGCTCATTCTCCCACCCTACAGTTCATTCTCACACCCCATCGCTCATTCTC
The DNA here is from genome assembly GCF_964204655.1 of Triturus cristatus. Lineage (NCBI taxonomy): Eukaryota > Metazoa > Chordata > Amphibia > Caudata > Salamandridae > Triturus > Triturus cristatus. The sequence continues at coordinate 607,136,695 of NC_140594.1, forward strand.
CCTACCCCTTATTCTCCCAACCTACTGCTCATTCTCCCACCCTACTGCTCATTATAACACTCTATCGCTCATTCTCCCTACCGCTCATTCTCCAACCTGACTGCTCATTCACCCACCCTACCGTGCATTCTCCCACCCAATCGCTCATTCTCCCTACCGCTCATTCTCCCACCCTACCACTCATTCACCCACACTACCGCTCATTCTCCCACCGTAGCGCGCATTCTCCCACCCTACCGCTCATTCTTCAACCTGACTGCTCATTAACCCTGCCTACCGCTCATTCTCCCTCCCTATCGCTCATTCTCCCTACCGCTCATTCTCCCACCCTACCGCGCATTCACCCACACTGCCGCTCATTCTCCCACCCTAGCATTTAAAAAAAATTATTTTGGGCACATTGATATTAAGTGATTTTACTGAAGCACGTAACATTGAACCGACGCTGAGATTAGAACCTGGGTGTCCTGACTTCTAAGGTCAGTAACTCTGACAAAAAGACTCCGCTTTCATTATCGTATGGCTTGTTCCCCTTAGCGCTATCAGCATTCTTAAGGCGGTGTAAAGTGCTATACAAACAAGCATTTAAAATGCAATAGGTCTCGCCTTTCATTAAGTTAAAGCCATTTGCTTTGCTATAAAATACCATTAGCAAAGCAAATGGCTTTAACTTAATCAAAGGCGAGACCTATTGCATTTTCAATGCTTGTTTTTTACTGTGTTCTTGTTACTTGGTTACTGAGTCGCAAGATGGATGCCAACACATTCTGGTTTGGAGTGTTGGCAGCCAATCAGAATGACGCTCGTGCTTGGGAGGGTTCGCAAATCCACCTCTGCCCTCAGATATCGATATTTTTTATAATTTGAATTTCTCCGGAACTACTGAACGGATTTACACAATTTTAAAAAAAGAATGCTTTCTGGACCAAGACCTACCTATCTTTATGCCAAATTTGGTGTCATCCCGTTCAGCAGTTCGGGCTGTAGCTTTGTCTAAAGTTCCAATGGAAATGAAAATGGAGAAAACGCATTTAGGGACCCCCCTTTTTTCTCGGCCCCAGCTTGATATGTCTCCTTAATTAATGAGACACCGGGAAGGACCACACTATCTTTCCTGTTCTGCATCGCGACCGGGACGGAATTATCACTGGTACTGCGATATCCATGATTTTGCCATAATACAGCCCTGAAGAGTCACAATTGTACCACGTTGTGACGAAACACGTGTCGGCTGGTCTTTTGTTTCTATATTGATCTGGATTGATATATAAATCCCCATTAAGATACTCCTGATGTCGACCTTCATAATTTCTGCAAGAAAAGTTCTTTAAATGTTGTTTTTTACACTAAAACCTTCACCCTCACACGTGTGTACAGGACTTGTTTCTATATTCACTGTGTATGTCTTGACTTACACACTCGCAGGGATTGTTTTGTCTGGGTTTGTTCCCCCTGACCTGTCAGCACCGTGCTTATTCATCCACATCCTTAACTCCTTGCGTACTAGCTTGAGTGCCATTTCTTCCTGCCCCTAATCAAATCCTTCCACCGATACTGCAACATTATAGTTAGGTTCAGATTTTGCACACACAAAACCATGGAAAACTGTTAAGAGTTATTTCAAGTAACTACAACTCATGCCCTAATGAAATTATAACTCTCACTCTCACCATGCACAGTCTTCTCATCAATAATTTCACTGCAAATGTTACAGTGATATTGTCAGTGATGTCACAGAAGATGTCATGAGTGATGTACTATCTTTGGCAGTTAGCAGTGCATGTTCAGGGCGCGGGTTATAGTTACCCTAGGGCATGAGTTATAGTTATTTGTGGGAACTCTAACTATAACAGCTGAATTTCTATGGTTTTGTGCATGTAAAATCGGAACCTAACTATAACGTCCCTGTGACCTTTGTTTCTTTAGGGAATTTACAAGAATTTTTAGTTTTATTCCTAAATATAACGTCACTGTAACCTTTATTTGTTTTCAGTGAATTTCTATGTTAAGTAAAATTCCGATCGCAATGCACAGTGGGGGGAGTTGGATGCAGGGCCTGACATTTTGCTGCCCCCACACAAGCTTGCTGCTCCTTCCTCCTTGACATCCATTGTCCAAGCCCATCCCCCTGATCCCTCATTACAGTCCTATGTGGCCATTGTTCTGCCACTGCCCTTCTCACCTGCCATGAACAGTTAGCTTGCTGCCCCGTCTACCTCCCCACTCCTCCTGCCCTCCTTTGCCCAATTCTATGTCCCATCAGTGCCCTCCTGCTTAGCCTCTGTACTTAGATTGCTGCCCCTACCCTCCCTTCCCTATCCTCCAATGTCTGTGTGCTTGCCCCTGCTTCCTCTTTTTTGCTCACCATGTTTCATGGACCTGTCACTGCCCCTCCTATCTACTCTGAGTGCTCTTTTGAGTTGCCACTGCCCCTGCCACCTGCCTAGCATGGTCAGATGACTGCCACCTGTCCCTGCCACCTCTGCTCTGCCTGTCCAAGAGCCATCCCCAATAACCTCCCTCCTCTCCTCCATGATTCATTTTGCTACCACTCCCTTCTGCCCTCCATGCTCTGTTGTGCTGCAACCTCTCCTCCTGCCAACCCGGTGTGGTCTGTTGTGAAGTCCCTTCCCCTGCCCTCTCGTGCCATTACAGTCTCACTGTTGCACTCTATGGTGTGTTGTGCTGGCAGTGCCTATCCTGCTTGCCCTCCATGGTCAACAGCACTGCCCCCTTCTCTCCTTGTCATTAGGTATTTTACCGGAGGTCCCTTTTGTTGATAATGTCTACCTGTAAGTTATGGCATTTTACCATTCCCATGAGATACAGTGCATGTTAATTTTAACGAAGGAGTTATTTAGCCATCTTTAGCGTTTTAAAGTGGAGGGCAGTGACATTGACATATTTCTTCTAATCTATACCTATGTACCATGTGTTTTGATACAATGAATAAATGGAGTGTTTTAATGGTCGCCCGCCAAGTTTGAAAAAGGCTGATCTCGCAGCCGAAGAGCCTTACTTGGCAAGCTGTTTTAATTTGAATTAATAAATGCTAGAAGATTTCTTGGAGTGTCAGCCCTGCTGTCTAATTCGGAGTAGGAATGGAATTAATGTTTTAACGAGAAGGCTGACACCGGTTACCGAAGCTACCCTCATTCCGGTGCACTGCATTTTTGTCAGCAAACAATGGATGTTTATGTTAAAACATGACGCGGAGCCCCCATGCCGAGAGGTAACCTTAAGCCAGAGTGTCAGATGATGCCAGAGTCTTGAGATGTGCAGTTGAAGCCAATGCTTTCAATGGCAAATGAGAGAGGGGTGGCAGCATTTGAAGCTGCTGGAGCGGATTCTGAGACAGTTGAGATGAGTTCTTAATTAACAGTTTGTTAGTTGATTGCACTGAAGGAAGGTGTTGTTGTCTAAAGAAAGCATGGAAATTCACCTCTTCAATGGGGTCAGTGCAGGAAAACTTCAAATGACAAATGCCTTGTGGGAATCTGAACTCGTGGAGTCAATCAATTGACTGAGTAAGATTTGCCACACAACAGCTTGGCTAAACCGTTGCATCCCAAGACTGCCATCCCAAAGGTCCTCGGTTCGAAACTGGCTAAACACAAGCACAAATAGAGAGCAACGGACCTTTAGAGGCTAACAATTCAATTTTTATTTTTGTGTGCACACTGTACCTTTCCTTCTTAGTGCTATTATTGATATAGTGCACCTTGATAATATGAAATGGTAATTTTTTAGGTGTAGTTTTACATACTGTTGGGAGATGTGTCTCCCACTCGCCATTCATGTAAAATGCTTTAAAATATGTTACACTCCGGTTACATTTGTTTGTATATTGGCATATCTAGCAGGAATGGGATCTGGGTAGCTGCAACAGTGTGGACTCATCAGTTGGGATCTGACACTTGTCATTAGGTATTTTACCGGTAATGTCTACCTGTAACTTTGGCATTTTACCATTCCCGTGAGATACAGTGCATGTTAATTTTAACGAAGGAGTTATTTAGCCATCTTTAGTGTTTTAAAGTGATGGGCAGTGACATTGACATATCACTTCTATGCTTATGTACCACTTGTTTTGATACAATGAATAAATGGAGTATTTTAATGGCACCGCCAAGCTTGAAAACGGCTGATCTCGCAGCCAAAACGCGTTACTTGGCAAGCTGTTTTAATTTGAATCAATAAATGCTAGAAGATTCCATGATGTATCGGCCCTGCTGTCTTATTCGGAGTAGGAATGGGATGAATATATATATATATATATTCATATATATATATTACCTTCTGGCGGTCGCCAGTAGGTAGTTATAGTTAGGACCACGTTTCCATAGGAAATCCTCAACATTCTATTTTGAATAACTTTGGCGCCGGTCGACGAATCCTCGCGAATTTTTCAAAATAGGTGGGGCGCTACGCTCCGCTCCTACCCTGAAAGTCTCGGGGGGATTCGTCAAGTGGGGGCTGAGATAAAAGGGGGGTCCCAAAACGCGTTTTTCCCATGCATTTTTCCATAGGACCTTTAGACACAGCTACAGCCCGAACGGCCGAACAGAATTACTTGAAATTTGGCAGAGAGGTAGTCCTCAGGTCAAGGAAGTGCCTTTTGTAGGTTTGGTGTAAATCTGTTCAATAGATTCTGAGAAAATAGCCTTTAAATCAATATATATATCTGAGCCAGCTTACGGTGCGCTTACGGTGCGCTTACCGTACGCGTACGGTGGCGTGCGCAAGCGCGATTTTGATTGGCTCTTAGATCTTAGTAAACATTCGAATCGGTCGAAACCAGGAAGCGGCGGCCGCCATTTTCTCTCTCGCTTCCTGAGTTGGGCAGCAAAAACGAACCCCAAAAATGTATAAAGAGACAGTTTCATGAGATCCTAACCACCCAGCATTGATACAGAGGTCCCCAAACAACCCCCAAGCCCCAAGCCCCAAAAAAAAAATTTTTTTTTTTCGGAAAATCGCCGATTACGCTTACCATACGCGTACGGTAAAAATTTAAAAAAAAAAAAATGTATCCACATTCTCCCTACCCCGTGTGCAAATGGTGCCCGAAGGTCACCATTTATGCATGGCATATCACTACTATGAATTTAACAAAGAATACATTTCACAAAGATGCGCATAATATTTCCCCCATGTGCGCACGGTGCGCGAAGCGCATCGTGCGTACATGGCCCATCCCGCTTAACGTGGGCACGCGGTGCGCGCAGCGCACCGCGTGACCACCGTGCGTGCACGGCACTAACTGCGTAAAGTGGGCGCACGGTGCGCGAAGCGCACCGCGTGCTCACTGTGCGCGCACGGTGCGCGAAGCGCACCGTGCGCGCACGGAACGAACTGCGTTAACTGGGCGCGCACGCCACGAATGGCGTAAAGTAACTTAGCATTTAAAAAACCGTACAAATTCACTGAAAAAACCATAGGTTTCACACACGTTATAGTTAGGAATTAGCATTTAAAAAACCTTGCAAATTCACTGAAAAAACCATAGGTTTCACACATGTTATAGTTAGCTGTACATTTCACTCGTAAAAAAACAATGAAATTCCCGCGTTATAGTTAGTGCAGGCAACTATAACTCACGCGACCGCAATCTTCTGCTGATGACATATGTGTCTTTATGAAAAAAAAATATTTGTAATATATGTATAGCTAAAATTTAATGGAAGAAGACATGGGCAAATAAGTGTCGAAATACAGTATTAGCATCAGCAGAGGATTGCGGTCGCGTGAGTTATAGTTGCCTGCACTAACTATAACGCGGGAATTTCATTGGTTTTTTACGAGTGAAATGTACAGCTAACTATAACATGTGTGAAACCTATGGTTTTTTCAGTGAATATATATATATATATATATATATATATATATATATATATATATATATATATATATATATATATATATCATCCAAAGACAAATTCTTTTCTCAGGTAAAACCGGCATTTAAATCCAGATAGTTTCTGTGCCCTACACGTTTCGGAGCCCCTGCTCCTTGGTCACGGGCTGTGAATGCAGCTTGGTAGAAATAATGAGAGAAACACAAGTCAGCATGTTAATTTCATTTATTGCCCTCTGATGGGCCTCTCCAGTGAGTTAAAGGTCAAAGCATCTTGGGACTTGTAGTATTCTCTCCTAAAATGTTATCCTACTTGGGTTCTGCACCAGTAGCAATTTATTAGTAGTGTTTCCTTAACCCTTCATTGGGTCTCCAGATAAAAAATAACCAGTTTGTATGGTCACCACAAAGCTGTTCTTCTGTTTCAGAGATTCAGGCAGGTCTGAACCATGGCAGCCCACACTGAATTTCCGTGGTGGTGCAGTCTTCCAGGCCAGGACCAGTGGGAAAACAACATCTAAAGTTTGCCCACATGCGAGGATGCACTCAAGAACAGGCGAATTCAAGAGAAATTATTTTCTCAGGTAAAACCTACTGGCGGTTGCAAGTAGGCAGTTATTGTTAAGACCTAGCTTCCATTTGAGCTTCTATATGAGAGGCGTTTTTGGACTTGCTTATAACTTTAGGGCCGTTTGACAGCTCTTCATGAACTTTTGCCATAAAACTGCCCCACTTTGTCTAGTTGTACATGGAACGTTTCTGGGCGATCCGTTAAGCAGGGGCTGAGAAAAAGGGGGGGTCAGAAAAAGTGCATTTCCCCTGTTCATTTCCTTAGACATTTTAGACACGACTACAGCCCGAACCGCTGAATGGAAGTACAACAGATTTGGCAGAAAGCTATGACCCACAATCCACACTATAATCATTTTGAAGGCAAGGAGGAGTAGCACACAGGAGAAGGCTGTGAATGAAAGCCAGTTGAAATGGAGTGCAGAATCTAATTTAAATAAGAGCATATTTTATTGGATTGCGTAAAAATACAGGTAGGTAAATTTAGGAAGTGATTTTTAGAAGAAAGTAAGTAGATCTCTGATTGGCTCTGTAAAAGTAAAAATATGTTATGCTATTTTGGATATGCTTATATTGTAGTATACTTAGTACTAAAGATAAACCACAGAAATTAACTCAAAAAATTACAAGGACATAATACTTTGAAAATATAATTTTTAAAAACCTTAGAAATTCACTGAAAAAACAAAGGTTACAGGGACATTATAGTTAGGTGCAGATTTCACTAAGTTCGACCAGAACTCCGCTCCACCAGTGGATTGTGCAGATATTTTCCTACTCCGCGTACCGCGTAGAACGCGGAGTATAGGGTAAAATTCCTATTCTGCAGCGGAGTTGGCCATCTCCCGCCTATTAAGAATGGGGGGGGGGCAATACAGGTAAGTGTTTATTTTTTCAGTTTTAATAAACTATTATTCATTTTTAATAGGCGGGGTGGAGGCGGGTGGCGGAGCGGAGTTCCACGGAGTTTGTTCCCAACTCCGAGGACCTCCACAAAGTCCCGCTCCGACAGCTCCACCCGGGATTAGATTTCACTCATAGAAAACCATTGAAATTCATCGGTTAAAGTTACCTGAGCTAACAATAACTTATGCCCCCGCATCGCACTGCTTATGACCTCACATATTACACCGCTCATGACATGGTCAGTGACATCACTGATGATGTTTCAAATGGCATCCAGGGTCTATGGGGGCATTGGGTCTCCCCTCGCAGTCCCCAACTTTGCACACTGAGGGCCCTGGGTGGGCTCCAGGGCACACAGCATCAAGAGGCTGAACCCCAGGGGATGGGGTCCCCAGTGCCAAAATCGGCTTGGGAAGGGGGGCTGTTGCCCACTCTTCACGCTGGTCCTGTCCTGGTGAGAGCAGCGTCCATGGTTCTCCCTTTAAATTACCATGCATATGCAAATGTACAAATCACCTGGAAGGTCTGCCCATTTGGCCCCAATCCGTTCACCTTGGTAGTATGCAAAGGTCTTCCCGCCTTTCGCCAAGATGATGGACAGGTTAACAAAACACCCCCAGCACATTAACCACCGATTGTGGTAACACGTTCTTGATGCTGAAGAATATGAGGACACTTCCACCAAACAAAGAATTAATTACTTCATATAGTTAAGAGAAAGGACCCTTGTTTAGTGGAGATTTATCTCTTTGCAGTCTTGTTGTCTTCTCTATAGAAGGATTTATGTTATCACAGATTTCTGGATGAAGACACACGAGGAACAATGACATTGTTGAAACTTACACAAGGTCACTGGAGATATTTCCTCCTGGTCCATTATGCAGCTGTGGTGTAGAATACTCACTAGACATTTACCCAACAAAGTAGAACTTACTAATTTACCAGTAGAAAGTACTCCAGTTGGGTAAATATTTTGTGCAAAACATGGTCAGTGACATCACTGATGATATTTCAAATAGCATCACTGGTAACATCACTGATGAGATCATCCAAATAATCACTCACACCCTCACTCTTACTCCATATAAACTCTCATACACCCACTCACACACCCAAATAACCACACACATACCCGATCTCAGACTAATACAAGCACTCACACACCCACTTACTCATTCTTAAAGGCACTCAAAAAAAAACATTCACTCACTCATATAGCCACTCACACAACCACTCATTCACCCATACAATTACTTACACACTGACTTATACACCCATAGAACCACTTACACAGCTGTACACTCAGCTATACAGCTAATCTAAACTCACTTATTCTCTTATACAGCCACTGACAGGGCTACTCACATACACCTACACCCACTCCTAAACCCACTCACTCAGAAATATAGCCACTCAAATGCCCAGTCATACAGACATACAGCCACGCAGACTCTAAGTGTCATGAAGAACGGTCTGGTGTCTAAAACTTCCCACAGCATTCGTGACTCTAGAGTCAACGTTATGCTAATTCCAAGAAAAACCCACCCCTTTCCCGTGCACCTGCACTCCATGGTTTGTGTGTTTTAATGTAAACAATTTACGTGTATTTGTTTTATGTGATTTATATGACTATGTGTTTAGAAAGACACCTTGGCCACAAGATTTGTGCAAATTTGAGATCGAGACTTGGTTTTGTTGTAAAAACAATGTTCCGTTTCAAAGCACGATGGGGAGAGCTCTCAGCATACCGCGTTAACTGAAATATGCAGTGTGGCTTTGCTTAAAAGACTCTCCCTGCATCGCGCACCAAAGAAAGCTTTCATGCACCGTGCACCGCACGCAGGATGTGACGGTGCATTGCTCAGCAAACAAAGCTTCCCTGCACCGCGCACCGCCCGCGGGATGTGACGGTGCGTATCAACATCAGGGTGCGGCTGGCAATAAAAGCCATGGTTCTAGAAGGCGCTTTGCCTTCTGCTCTTTTCTCCAGTAGGATTGGGGTTCAGGACCTCCAGAAACACTTACCTGCAGCACCGGATGCCGCCCGCTGAATCTTCAGACCTTGACCTTCGGATTCCTCTTCCATCCGAATCTACAAGAGACAAAGAGAGAAGGAGATAAGTACTATAATTTTCTGGCGCCCTTCGTAAGAAAGGTTTACAAAAGGAAATAATTTTTGGAACTTCAAAATAATAAAGGACTTCTTTCAGTAGCTCTGAAAAAAGAAAAGACATGAAAATATTCTGGACAATTTGCTAAAACAAAACGAATGTGATTAAACTTATTTTTTGGGGACAATGTGCAAATTAGGTTAAATTGTGAAAAATATGCTAAATAACAGGAATGTTATTCATGCTTCTAAGGTTTGGAGAATAGAAATGAAAAAAGCATAGTAGAGTTGTTTAGGATGTTTTTTTTTGTTTTTGCTATTTTTCTTTTTTTTTAAAGTAGATCTGGCGAAAATACAGAGAAATACAAGTCAATTCAAAAGAAGTAAGTCTATAGGTTATCTACTGGAGTAGAAAGATATTAAGAGCAGGAACAAAAGAGTAATTATCTGTTTATCTTTTCAGACCCACAATCTAAATGACGGAAACCCAAGACTATCACTGTTAGAAATGGGGGTCTCTAGTTGGCAATGGCTGGCCACTGTCCAAGTAGGGACCCTTCTTCCTAAGTCAGAGTAAGCAGGCTACACCCTTTGATAACCCCTGCTCAACCCTGTGGTAACGTAGCACGAGCTGTTAGGCTTATCTCAGAGGCAGTGTGTAAAGCATTTATGACCATAAACAGCAACACAGTGAAGAACACTACAAAGGGACACCACACAAGTAGTTATACAAAATAAGTATCTTTATATATAGACTTAACACAAGACCAATAACAGTAAAAAGCCACTGTACTAGAAAATAGGGTTACTCTTAAAATGCTGCAAAAATAGTTCAAAGTGTGCAAAGAGGAGTACAGTTCAAGGCAGTGGTCTCGGCGACCCTTTTACTCACAAACTACCTGGATTCTGTAGCAAAGTAACCAAAATGTCGCTAAGGAGTTGTAGCGATGATTTTCCCCACGCGTTACCAGCGATGCGTTGAATCCGTGCCGCAAGGGAGGATGATGCGCTGATCTGTGTGCAGGACAAAGCGACAAACTTCTACACGATAAGCCGGCGATGCGATGAAATCCTTGCCGCGAAGGGAGGGTGATGTGCCGAGCCTGTTGCGTTTGCGATCTTGTTGCGATGAAAAGAAATGGCGCCCACGAGGGAGCGACGATCCTAATGCGATGCGATGAAAATGGTGAACGCTCGGCGTCCGCGCTGCTATGTCGTGAAGAGATGAACTCGGTGCGATGATCTTTGGTTAGCGAGCACTTGGAGGCCTGCAAACATGCGATGCGATAATCTTCGGGTTAGCGAGCATTTGACAGCCCGCAAACTTGTGATGCGATGATCTCCAGTAGCGAGCACTCAGCGGCAGCAGCGCAATGATTTTCCTTGCGCTCTTCAGTTGCGGCGGCTCGCTAACAGGCGTTAGCGACGATTTTCAGCACTCTCTTCTCCACAGTAGAACTAGAGGCCCTGGAACTCACAGGAGCCTCACCTGCAGATAGAAATCCTCACTGGGAGGAAACAGGAGGCTGGTGGTGGAGTCTGATGTGCCTGAGACTCCAGCAGGAGGCTAGCTCTCTTCTAGCCCTTGGGTGATTGCTGTGGCAAAATAAAATAAAAGTTCCTTCAAAGTCCTTTTCCTCTTCTTCCAAGTCCAGTAGTAACCACTGCAGGCCAGTCCAAGAAACAGCACACAAGCACAAGGACAGTCCTCTCCTGCAGATTCCTTCAGTTACTCGGACAGAGGTTCTTCTTGTTGTCGAGGAGCAATACAAATTGTAGGGGTTTCAGCACAGATATTTTTACCCCAAAAGTCTTTGTTCTAAAGAGTCACAAGTCACTGAACCCAGCCAGAACCAGTTCTGCTCAGTCCTGGAGCACTTTGTTTACCAGGCTACATCCCTCCTTTCAGAGTGCAGGGCAGAGACATCAGACACACCACAGGAGGTGGAGCCAGCATTGTGGGGGGAAGGCACAGCCCTATTCAGGTCCCAGGTGCAACTCCTCCCACCCCTCTAGATGCAGATCTCTCTATTCACTACTGGGAAAGCCTCTCCCTGTCTCCTGGAATTCCCCAGCCCTGTCACTCCAGAACCAATACACATAACAGCAGAGCACAGTGGAAGGCTTAGGTAAGAAAATACCTACTTTCTAAAAGTGGTATTTTCAAACACAGAATATAAAAATAAACTTCACTAAAAGATGTATTTTAATATTCTGAGCTCAGGCATACTTAATTCATTATTCTACCATGTTCTTTGGGTCAGTTAGGACTGTAGAATGTAATAGTCAAACTGCCCATTCTGGCCTCTGGAGAACAGGTAGCCTTACAGCAGTGAAAAACGAAATTGCTTGTAATTCACTACCAGGACATGCTACACACATCAGGGCATGTCCTACCTTACACATACAATGCACCCTACCATAGGGGTGACTCACATGATGCCAAGGGAAGGTTCAGGGGCTGGGAAGTGGGTGCACTTCACAGCCAAGATGGCAGTTCTGGACTGCACACAGACTCTGCAGTGGCAGGTCTGAGACACACTTTACAAGCCACTTCGGTGGGTGGCGAAAACCAGCGCTGCAGGCCCACCAGCAGCATTTGGTCTACCAGCCCTGGGCACACACCGGCCACGCTACTAGGGACTAACAGGTAAACCAAATTAGCCAATCATGGACATACCAATTCACATATCATATTTACACAGGGAGAGCATATGCACTTTAGCACTGATCAGCAGTGGTAAAGTGCCCAGAGTCATAAAGCCAACAAAAACAGGTTAGAACAAATCCAGGAGGAAGGCAAAAAGCTTAGGGATGATCCTGCAAAAAGGGCCATTTCCAACAATCACCTGGCTACCGACTTCATTCCCAATCAACACAAAGAAATACTGGATGTAGATTTAACAACTGCTGATAGTAGGTAGGCAAGGACTAGGTTTCTTTCAACACCCCTTTAAATTCATACTGTAAGTTGAAAATTAAAGAAATCTTAAGAGAAGTGATAGATTTTCACTTGTTGATTCGCAGGTCGACAGCAAGAGTCCTTCCACGTCCAGTACCCGGCCCTCCTCCCTAATTTCCTATTTATATCTAATAGTAACAAAAAATCTTTGGCTGTAAGTTAGGAATTTGGGAAGTTGGTCCCTTGCGTCCCTGCGAAATTCTTCTACGTCGTCACAAGCAAGTTCAGGTAAGGGACAACGTAAGATCCTGACAGAAGGCAAAGCCCAAGAAGATTATTTCGCCTGGACGCAATGGCTCAACCTTCACAAATACCTTTACAGGACATAGCTGCAATGTTAAATGATATAAAGTTAGAAAATGCAGCTTTACGTAGAGATATATCATCTCTACAGGATGCAATGCACAAACCAGTTTTAAAACCTGCAACATTTCAGCCGACTTTTTCTAATTCCGCCTCCTCATCTTCTTCTGTAGCCCCTACACAAATCCAGGTAATAACCCCAGTGCCAGTTCCTTTAGCGCAACCAGAGAGGTTTTATGGTGACGGCAATAAGTTCACCATTTTTATGAATCAGTGCCATTTGCATTTCTTGGACAAGACTACAGCTTTTCCTGATGACTCCTCCAAAGTGGCGTTTATTTTATCTTATTTAGGTGGGGATGCTGCACTCTTCTCAGTCCCTTTGGCAGAGAGAGACGATCGCATTTTGTACAGTTTCAAAAAGTTTGAACGTGCTATGAAAAAGATTTTTGCTAAGCATGTTTTTGTGCAATCAGCTGATAATGAGTTGCTAAATCTGAAACAAGGGTCTTCAGACTTACTTCATTATATTTCAGTTTGTAATCAGCTGGTGTTAGAAGCAGATTGGCCCTATGACAAAAGAATTTCACTCTTTTATAGAGGTTTAAAGGATGAATTAAACGACATGGTAACACAGATTTTCGAACCCCCGGATGACATAAACAAATTTATAGATTTAGTAGTTAAATTAAATCATAGGTTGACAGAAAGACGAGGAGAGAAAGGTAAATCAGATCACAGAGTAATCCTGTTTAGAGACAAGCCTTTTACTCAAAAAGAAACAGCTGCCAATCAGAGTCTGTAGAACCTATGCAGATCGGCACAATCCGTGGACCTCTGTCTAAGGAGGAAAAAGAAAAAAGGCATAAATTAAATCAGTGCCTTTATTGTGGCAAAACAGGCCATTTTGTCAAAGAATGTCCCACACGCCCAAATAAAAGCAAGCCAAAGACCTCAGAGTTAGCCATAACCCAAGCGGAAAACTAGACCACTCAATAAAAGATGAGGTCAGTTTGTCGAGTGCTTATTCTAGTTTGGCCTCCACCGTGCCTCCCCTTGGTTGTCGACATTCATGTATAAAAGTTCAACTAAAGGCCTTGACTGAATCCACGCATTCCTGGGAAATCGATGCACTAATTGATTCCGGAGCTACTGGAAATTTTATTGATACCCAATTTCTGAATAATCTCGGCTTAAAAACTGAAAGCAAAAGTCATCCAAAGATTGTACGGGCTGTAGATGGTAAAGAACTCACGTCAGGGCCCATTCGACTGCAGACGGAACTTTTAGAAATGTATAGTCCCTCTATTCACAAGGAAGAAATATCCTTTGACATTATTGATGCACCACATTTTAGACTGATCTTAGGGATTCCATGGTTGACTAAACACAACCCAGGCATTGACTGGGTTAATAAGACAATTACGTTCTCCTCTTCTCATTGTTCTGCCCATTGTTTTCAGGAACATGTAACAGAAAACATAGTACAAGGATTTGACTTTTCAAACAAATTACAGAGTATTTTATTATTGGAAGGAGTGCCAATAGACTATTCGATTTAACAGATGTTTTTGATTAAAAAAAAGCAAATACTCTGCCCCCTCTTAGAGATTTCGATTGTAAGATAGATTTAGCTCCCCGTGCAACGTTACCATGCAGCAGAATATATGCACTTACAGAAAAAGAAAACGAACATCTAAGAGACTATTTGGATGAGTATTTAGCAAATGGATTCATCCGACATTCGAAATCCCCCGTTTCATCTTCTCTTTTTTTTCTACCGAAGAAAGGTGGAGAGTTACGCGCGTGCATTGATTATAGAGCACTAAACAACGTTACAATTAAAAACAGGTATCCATTACCACTTATTCCAACTCTCTTAGATCACGTAAAACAGGCTACCATTTATACAAAATTGGATTTGCGCGGAGCTTACCATCTTGTGAGAGTCCGAGAGGGCGATGAGTGGAAAACTGCATTTCGCACAAAATTTGGCCTTTTCGAATACCAAGTAATGCCGTTCGGCCTCTGTAATGCTCCTGCTGCTTTCCAATTTTTTATAAATGAAGTATTGCATGAGTTTATTGATGTCTGTTGTGTAGTTTATATTGACGACATACTGATTTACTCAAATTCAAAAGAAGAACATGTAAAACAAATTTGTGCTATCCTTCAAAAACTGCTTTCAAATTCTCTTTATGTGAAATTGGAAAAGAGTATATTTCATGTCTCAAAAGTAGATTTCTTAGGATATGTGATCAGTCCTTCTGGAATAGAAATGGATCCCAAGAAGATAGAAGCTGTAAGCACATGACCGAGTCCAACTACAATAAAACAAGTACAACGTTTTTTGGGCTTTGCGAATTTCTATCGTCGATTTATTCAGAACTTTTCCCAAACAATCACTCCCATTACTAAACGTTTGTTTGCTTCATCTGGTGCCATATCCTTGAGGTCGCTTGTCCTGCCGTGCGGGGAACGGCTTTTGCCAGTGGAATCCTGCCTAGAGTACCCCTTGCGCTTCGTATTGCCGTGAGGGAAACGGCTGCTAAAGACTTCATTTCCCAGCACTCCCTGCCCCGGGCGCCGGCCAATTACGTCATCAGGCAGCGCCGGGGAGGGATTAAAGCACGCAAGGAGACCCGCAGCGCGGGACGTTTGTTTGCTTCATCTGGTGCCATATCCTTGAGGTCGCTTGTCCTGCCGTGAGGGGAACGGCTTTTGTCAGTGGAATCCTGCCTAGAGTACCCCTTGCGCTTCGTATTGCCGTGAGGGAAACGGCTGCTAAAGACTTCATTTCCCAGCACTCCCTGCCCCGGGCACCGGCCAATTACGTCATCAGGCAGCGCCGGGGAGGGATTAAAGCACGCAAGGAGACCCGCAGCGCGGGACGTTTGTTTGCTTCATCTGGTGCCATATTCTTGAGGTCGCTTGTCCTGCCGTGAGGGGAACGGCTTTTGTCAGTGGAATCCTGCCTAGAGTACCCCTTGCGCTTCGTATTGCCGTGAGGGAAACGGCTGCTAAAGACTTCATTTCCCAGCACTCCCTGCCCCGGGCGCCGGCCAATTACGTCATCAGGCAGCGCCGGGGAGGGATTAAAGCACGCAAGGAGACCCGCAGCGCGGGACGCGCGCGGGCCGCTCCCGGGCAAAGCCCGGGCCAAGGGCGGGCCCGTCCTTGCCTGTCACTGACAGGAACAGTCTGGGCTGGGCCACCCCCCTAAAACTGACTGACCGCTGGTGCTCGTAAGGTACTGCTCACTTGTCGTGGTTGCTGGCCTGTTGGGGAATTTCCAACTTGGGTTAATCTGTGTAATATTGGATCCTCTGGACTTCCCCTTTTTCTGTTGCTACCACTGGACACCGTGCTGCTTGTTCTATACCTTTGTATTCTGGTTATAATATCCGGAGACATCCAAAGTCTACGTATTTGGTTTTTGGTGCTCCTTACTGATTCGTAAGAAAAAAAGGGAGGAAATGGCAACTAAGCTGGGCAAGGTAGGAAAGGGAGGGAAGGTGGTCCTTACAGGCTCCGTCATGGGTACATTGGACCAATTCATTGTACGTGCTTCTTCTATCTTAGCTCATGAAATTAACCGCACTGAAAAAAGACTGTCAATGGATATTGTGGCCAATAGGAGGTCCTCAATGGGTCTCTTAGCTGGGGCAGTGTCTCCTATAGTGTCAACCACTCCTACTATTATCCCTGGCCTAGACGTCCAGCCGGTTGAGTGCATAGTCATTGAACAGGGTGCTCACACTGCTTTAGTTCATTCCGCACCTAGTGTATCCCATAGGGGGTCGGATTCTATATCCACACCTGTATTACCTTCTGAGGGCTATTTAGATTCTTTAGATGGTAGCACCTCGCCCGTTCCTTTGGGGAACAACGCTAGGACTAGCTATAGACGTAGGGTAAAACTAGCGCACCCACTGCCAGTAGCCAAGAGGAAACGGGGGAGTAAGGCCCAGAAGGGCAGGAAGGCAAAAATCCAGAAGCCAAATGTCTTAGTTGGATCTCCTGGAGGTATAATGGTGCCTGTAGAAAATAGTGCTGGGACCTCATCCCCAACGCTGACTTTGACAGACCGGGTAACGCTCCCAGGAATAGATATCCGGTCTGATTTGCCACAGTCAGTATGGGATAAAATTGAACTGCTAATTAACAGCATCTGTAATCCTATTTACAAAAGATTGACTTTGATTGAAAAAAGACTAGGAATGTTAGAAGATGTAGAAGGTAAATCTACTAACACTACCGACAATGTGAGGACTACGGACAGTGCCAGTAGTGGACAGTGTATGGAGGGGCCTACCACAAATATATCAAGGCCAAATTCAGTAGTACAGTTCCCACAGAGAAGGGCATCTGTAAGTATCCCTACCATGCCAGTGTGTGCTCCTACTCCCCAGATCTCCATGCATGCCAAAACTAGAGTACAGGATCCATGTACGGAGGGTGTAGTGCTGGATGGCTTAAACCCAACACCACCTGTCTATGACAGGGGTAGTAGGGTGCCCTATGATACATCTTTAGGCAGCCTTCCATGTCTGGACCTCCCTCCCGCATCTACCCCCTATGTGTGCATTCTGACGGGGGGGCCCCCATTGAAATCGGGACAACGGGAGAATTACATTGATCTAAAAAATAAGTGTACTCATTGGCTAAACATGAATCGAACACTACCACATGGAGCCTCGGCAAGAATCCTCTTTACAAGAAGGGTGGGCTGGGTTGGGCCAAGACAGAAAACGATTGAGGGTGATTGTATCGTTATAAATTTTGGGGATACCAGCACAGGGGAATACATCTGCGGCTGGCATCACCAAGGTATGGCTTCCAGGATAAAGCCTCTTCCCCTAACATATTTTTACCCTGCCCCCCCTTTAGGCCCCTGGAAAACTAGGGTATATAGGAGCGGATTGGCAGGGCGACCTGGGGGGGAGTTTGGAGTCCCAATAGGAAACAGATTTGAGCCCTTGTCCGGACTAGAGGAGTGTGATTGGCAACAAAATATGACAGAGTACCATAATTTGGTATGTACACCCAAATATGCTATTCCTCCTGTCCTAGGCTTTAAGATATCAGTTACGGCCCCTAGAAATCCAACTGTACCTAATTATCCTCCCGATAGGATTATTGTATCCAACCTTTTATCTGTCAATAGCCGGATGCATCAAGGGGAAAACGGGGAAACGGATTCAGCATTGCAGATGGAGGCCATAATGCCCCCGGCCCTTCCATCTACTCACCCTGGTTGTCCTATGTCGAATGATCCATGTATTTCCAGTCCAACAGCCTTAAAGCTGCTATCTTGGAACATAGCAGGACTGGGTTCCAAACTGGCACTTACTGATTGGTCAGATTTTATTGAGACCCATGATCTGTGTTTTTTTCAGGAATCTTGGGCAATAGAGCCCCTGTTTCGTGTGGGGTATCTCTCATTCCAGGTCCCTGCAGCTAGACAAGTGAAGGGCCGACCAATGGGGGGTTTGGTTATATGGGTACGTCAGACACTTAGGTGTTATATTTCCCATATATTTATAACACAGAAAAATCCTGAGGTCTAATGGTAAAGAGAAAAGGTGGTATGTAGGGTGAGGAGGAGACGCCTAATGTACGTGGTGGAAGGGAAAAACTCCGAAACCATGGTCATACATTCACCGTGGGTAACTAACCCCATCACATGGGATTTCCATCCCAAAGAGAATCTCAAAATCTCAAGGGGCAGCAGGGCCCTCAGCGAGAAATGAGAGCTTTGTGCTGTAGGTATTATGCACCGAGAAAGGGAATGAATCCACAAATGAACGTGAAGTGAGTGGGGGTTGCAGTGCTGGTGAAATAGTAGTGTAAAAAGAGTGTATTAAAACTAGTGACGGGACGGCCAGGAGACCTCTGTTGAACAATGCCGTACCGTTGCTAGATTAAAAGGAGTGGAGGCAACACTAATCCGGTTTGATCAGTGAAGCAACATATGAGATAGTGGTCGACATGTTTCAGCCGTGGCGCCTAACTAGGCTCGGCTTTCATCAGGACCTGGAAGCTACTGCAAGAAAGAAACAACGTGACAAAGGATATAGAGGGCACCCTCAACTTGCTTGTAGGGTGCACGTCTCCTCAAAGATACATACAACACCTAGACAAAAAAAAAAATACATACAACACCTAGACAAAAAAAGGGGGGAGACAGTGTAAGAATGTGGAACATATTTGCTCAGTCGTGACAAGTGTGAGAGTTTAAACTTAAAGCAAAATCCACTCACCCGTACAAACTGGGTGGGAAATAGACCTCCACCTGGCAACCGCTCAGGAAGGAACACCGCTCTGAAAAAAGAATGTAAGACTGCTGAAGGGATGGTGGCTTACATGTCATGAGCGAGTGTAAAATGAGTGAGTAGGTCATCTAAAAACGAGGGGGACTGCCAGGAGCAGTGTCTGCACAGAAAGATCATCGTGAATTAATCAAAGCAAGTGAAAATGGAAACGTGACCAATTCTGAGTAAAAGGTCAGAGCAATATGGGATTGCACAGGTCTGTCCAATGGTAAACCAAAGTCAAGAAAAACACTTAGGAAACAACGCTCGAGGGTGGGCGCCTTCATAGTAATGTAATCAAGTGAAACAGGGGAGGTGGAGCCCATCGAGCGAAGATCCTACCTGTCCGTCGGGGAACTAGGCTGGAATGAGCCTGCAGCCGGAGGTCCCGTGTGGTTGGACGGAGGCGAATGAAATAAGAAACTGTCGGCGGCAAATGGGCCAATCACGGGACAGGTAATACATGCGCGCAAGAACAGGAGCCAATGCGGGGCGCTGAATCACCCGTCTGGCAGTAACCTAGGGGATAGGAATGCAACTGACAGGTCGGAGATGACGCTGTCAGAAGTTCAAAGGAAAGCGCGCCTTAATTAATTAGGGAGATGACGTGGTGGCGCGATAGCGCAAAGAATGCGGAAACACCCGTCTTGTAGTAAGGCTGGCTGTCAGAGCGCGTGTTGCTCCGTGTTGCACGAAACGCTGAGGAGGGTGCGGGCAGATGTAAGAACTCGCCTCCATCAGCGTGGGAGGTGCAAGCTGCACAGGGTTCGCCAGGAAATAAATGGCGAGATGCAGGGAATAATACATCGGCCAAGGGTGTGTGTGCCGGTGTAAACAGCGGGTGATCATGACGATGGATAGGTATAAAGGCTAGGTCAAAGGTACCCATGAGAGCATTGTGAGGCATGGGTCAATAAGAGCGAGCCAAGTGTGTTATAAAGATAGCCAAGGAATATCGTCGTTAAGACCCAGAACGTGTGTCTTCAATTTGTACACCCACCTCTGCTCACGTTTGAATAGGAAAGAGGAGCTATCTGTGAGATGTGGTGGTATGTAAGGTTTATCAATGACAGTCCAGTGTAGGTCATTGGGAGCATGATTGACCTCTAGGAAGTGGTTGGTGAGTTTGGTGGAGGAACGGCCACACCGTATCGTGCTCTTGTGTTCCAAAATGCGAGTTTTGATGCGGCGGGTGGTCATTCCAATGTATCTCAGCCCGCAGGGGCAGGTGATCAAATAGATCAATTGAGAGCTGTTGCAATTAGTGTGGCTTCTAAGAGTCCACGGTCGGCCAGTGCCAATGTCAATTTCCTTGGTTACGGAGGTAAGGCTGCATGCCGCGCAAGAACCACATGTGTAATGGCCCACAACTGGAGCGAGACCCCATAGAGTTGGTTGGGTGCATCTCTGGTTGGTGCGTGGGCGGGTGTTTACCAGCTGATCTCTGATATTGCTGCTGCGTTTAAACGCAAAGAGGGGTTTCGGCAGCTCTACCTCACCTATGTTGAGAATCTTCCAATTGGTTAAAATGATTTTCTTGAATTGGTTGGAAAATTGACAATAGGTGTGTACACACGTGAGTCTATTTTCGGATGCCTTGGGGATCTTGGGTGCCAAAAGAGCCTCCCGATTGTTATTAGCGGCTCGTTTGGAAGCTCTGCGGATCAGATGTTTGGGATAGTCTCTGGCCTGCAATTGTCTAGAAAGATTGTTGGCATGTTCCTTGTACTTGTCAGTAGAGGAACAGTTCCGTTTGAGGCGCAGGAACTGGCCAAATGGCAGGTTATCACGCAGAGCTCGTGGGTGAAAGCTATCATATTTTAAAAGGGCATTCACCGCCATGGGTTTTTTGTATAGCTCAGTGCCCAAAAGGCCACCCGACGGGGTTATGAGAATGTCGAGGAATGGTAGATGAGTCTGGGAGTACTCGCAGGTGAAATTCAGAAAGGGATCGCAGTTGTTGAGCCAGTCCTTGAAAGCCAAAAGAGAGGACAGAGATCCCTGCCACAGTGCAAACACGTCATCTATATACCTCTTCCATATTTTGATGTGATCTCTATATGGATTGTTGGTGCTGAGCACATGTTGTTCTTCAAAAACATGAACGTACAGATTTGCCAGGCTGGGAGCAAAAATGCTCCCCATTGAAGTGCCTGACACTTGCAAGAACAACTGTTCCTCAAATTGAAAAAAGTTCTCTTTCATGGCAAGCCTGGCACATGACATGATAAATGAGACAGGAGTAATGGAGTCAGGTGGATCTGCAAGCAGGAGAGATTCGATGACAGCTAAAGTTTCATCCTGCGGGATGCATGTGTACAATGACTCCACATCAAATGAAACTAGAAATTCAGTTGTACAATCAAAGGACAAATCCTCAAGTAGGATAAGAATATCCTTGGTGTCCTTGAGGTAAGTAGGCATTTTGGCCACAAAAGGACAGAGGAAATGGTCAGCAAATGCCGACAGAGGTTCCAATAGGGACCCTAGACCTGAAATTATGGGGCGGCCAGGTG
Source organism: Triturus cristatus (assembly GCF_964204655.1). Lineage (NCBI taxonomy): Eukaryota > Metazoa > Chordata > Amphibia > Caudata > Salamandridae > Triturus > Triturus cristatus. The sequence goes on from NC_140594.1 coordinate 607,158,233, forward strand.
GAGGATTCACATTCTTGTGTACCTTGGGTAGGATATAGAAATAAGGTATAGTGGAAGTGGAGTTGACCAAATATTGTGCATCATTAGAAGTAATCCAACCGTTGGTACTGGCTTCATTCACTAAGATCCGAATGGTCTGAAGTAAACGTGTGGTAGGATCTTCGGCAAGGGGTTGATAGAAATTGGTGTTGCCCAACTGTCTCAAGCATTCAGAGCGATAAGCAGTGGTGTCCATCAAGACAGTGGCGCCGCCCTTGTCAGCTGGCTTAATCATTATGGAGTCATCAGAGGTGAGGGAGCGCAAAGCCAGACGCTCTGATTTGGTAAGGTTCTGGTATTGGCGGTTTGCTGAGACACTGAAGGAAGATATCTGTGAGGTCACTGCTTTTTCGAACGTGAGAACCTGAGGAGGGACTTGGCTGGGCAAGGGATTAAAAGTGGATTTAACACGTAAGCCCGTGTTCAAGTCCTGGTCGCTTGGAGAGGTGCTGGGTTCTGCACGAAAGAAAAAATTCAAGCGAATTTTTCTAAAGAATTGGGCGAGTTCGTGATTGATGGAGAACATGTCTCCTTTGAAGGAAGGAACAAATCCTAGTCCTTTATTCAGGAGGGAGTTCTCGTCATGTGTGAGAATTCTGCTGGATAAGTTAATGACTAGGTTGTGCTCGTGCTCGGGACGGCTGGAGTGTTCCTCGAGCTCGATGATGGAGTCCCTTGTTGTTGGTCTAGCCACTGGACTTGGTTCCGTCTCCTTCCCCTTGACCTTCCTCGGCCAAACCCTAAAAAAGGCTGGTTAGAATACATCTGTGGAGGCGGGGGATAGGGACAGGGTTGTCCGAAGGGAGGAGGTTGTCCAAATGGTGGAAACGGGGGGTAGTTATAAGCAGCAGGCGGCCACCATTGAGAAGGATACATGGGGTTGGGTGTACCCCTCTGGTATCTCCTGTTGACTCCACCTCTCCTTTTATTCCCTCTCAGTGAGGACTCATCGCCTGAAGCAGTGTCTGACCCACTGGACCAGTCATCACTGCCCGATGTGGAGTAGTTGGACCCATACCTACGGCCCTGTCGATTGAGTTGAGGAGGCACGTAGTCAGCACTCGTGTATGGGTACACTTTCTCTAGTGAAAAACGTGCCAGATCTTTTTTGAATTTAGTAATCTTGGTCATTAGTACCGAATCCTTAAATTCTTTATTGTGTTTACTGGATTCCTCTTGTTGTTTCTTGAATGAGTGGATTTTGCTTTAAGTTTAAACTCTCACACTTGTCACGACTGAGCAAATATGTTCCACATTCTTACACTGTCTCCCCCCTTTTTTTGTCTAGGTGTTGTATGTATTTTTTTTTTTTGTCTAGGTGTTGTATGTATCTTTGAGGAGACGTGCACCCTACAAGCAAGTTGAGGGTGCCCTCTATATCCTTTGTCACGTTGTTTCTTTCTTGCAGTAGCTTCCAGGTCCTGATGAAAGCCGAGCCTAGTTAGGCGCCACGGCTGAAACATGTCGACCACTATCTCATATGTTGCTTCACTGATCAAACCGGATTAGTGTTGCCTCCACTCCTTTTCATCTAGCAACGGTACGGCATTGTTCAACAGAGGTCTCCTGGCCGTCCCGTCACTAGTTTTAATACACTCTTTTTACACTACTATTTCACCAGCACTGCAACCCCCACTCACTTCACGTTCATTTGTGGATTCATTCCCTTTCTCGGTGCATAATACCTACAGCACAAAGCTCTCATTTCTCGCTGAGGGCCCTGCTGCCCCTTGAGATTTTGAGATTCTCTTTGGGATGGAAATCCCATGTGATGGGGTTAGTTACCCACGGTGAATGTATGACCATGGTTTCGTAGTTTTTCCCTTCCACCACGTACATTAGGCGTCTCCTCCTCACCCTACATACCACCTTTTCTCTTTACCATTAGACCTCAGGATTTTTCTGTGTTATAAGTACTTTGGTGGGGGAATTAATCCTGCGCGGTCTCTAAACTTGCTCCCTCTGACCCTCCGGTGTCCAACCGTCTTGTATTATATTTCCCATATACCCATAAATAGCAAGGACATTCTAGGGATAAAAATTACCCCAGAACAAAGTCTCAGCCTATATATTTTCAGTGTTTATGCTAGAGGATTGGCCGGTGGGCGACGTTCTCAGGTTGTAACCGACCTGGATAGGCTGTTGGACGATATACCCAGGGAATCTAGCCCGATGGTCGTGGGGGATTTCAATACAACTTTTGAACCCCTGGGACTAAAGGACCAAGATCTATCGGTGGAAGAGGATACATTATGGGGTATACCCACACTTGAGGTGGAACCAATCAAAAAATGGACAGAGGCGGCAATACAGTTGAAAGGGTTGTGCATTGGGCAACGTCTGAGGGCCGCAAACGGGCGTACACTTTCTGACAAGAATGGGGCTAACACCTTTAACAATGGTCGTAGGGCGAGCCGCATTGATTATGTCTTGGTAGGCCTACCTCTGTGGCATTGTGTGAGGGACATGGTCGTCGTCTCCAGAGTGGAAAGTGACCATGACCCACTCATTGTCACAGCGGCTGGCTTGTTGGGGGAAGCTAAGCTGGTTACTCCAGTGATAAATGCCAGTGACCTGGCTCTGTCTAATGATACACGATATCTGAAATGGACCAACATTTCAAATTACCAGGCAACACTTACTGCGATGAAAAATGAGGTGGATAAGGTACTAGAAGCTTGAATTTGAATTTGAATTTGAAAGTATTTATAAAGCGCACGTATACCAGCGGTTTCTTGGCGCTGTGGCTGACGGAAACTGAGGTTAGAAACAGGGAGGGAAGGGGAAGCGTTTATACAAAGGATTTTGTGAATAAGTGGGTTTTAAGGCATTTGCGGAACTGTGAATAGAGGGTGATGGAACGAAGTTCGAGGGGAAGGGAATTCCAGAGGGTAGGGGCAAGGATAGCAAATTTAGATCCTCCCCACTTCTTTCTCCGAAAGCGTGGGATGGTGAGGAGGAACTGGGAGGAGGAACGTAGAGACCTGGTGGGGATATATGAGGCAATTTCAGAAGAAATGAAAGCAGGTGCCAAGCCCGATCGGGCCAAAAAGGTAATGGATGCGAGCTTGAATTGAATTCTAGCTCGCACAGGGAGCCAATGTAGTGAATGCAAAAGTGGGGTGGAGTGGTGAGATTTAGGGAGATTGAAGACCAGGCGAGCCGCCTGGTTTTGTATTTGTTGTAGGCGGCGCAGACTGTATGCGGGGATACCGGCATACAGGGCGTTCCCATAGTCCAGGCGGGACATCACCATGGCCAAGCTTGGGGTCTAGGTGAAAGAAACCAGGTTCCCATGACCCATGTAACTGAGATGCATACAGTATTATTTGAACAATTAAGACTGTTCTTCCAGAAGCCTGTGAAAAACCGCCAGGGTAAGAAAACGAAAACTAATGGATGGTTTACTGATAACTGTCGCAAGCTGCGGAGAAACCTGGGGCTAGCTATAGGGGAAGGAGGTATAGAAAAAGTAAGACTGGCACGGGACTCTTTTAAAAAAGCTGTTAAAGCTGCAAAAAAACTCTGGGACCAGGCAAGATGGATGGAGCTTAAAGAAGCATGCATGCTACGAAATCCCAAAGTATTCTGGGACACGTATAAATGGGACAGGGGAGGGATTCCGGATCCCCCACAGAATAACGTTGCCCACCATCTCTGGGTGGAATACTTTAAACCCCAGCACGCCTCTGTGGTGGACGAGAGAACTATGGGTCCTATTGATATAACCTTCTTTTCTGGGGAGGTGTTTTCGCTAAAGGAAGTGGATAGGGCTCTGGATACCATTACCCCGAACCGTGCTCCTGGAATGGATAACATCCCTGGAGATGTGTTCCTAAACTATAAATCCTCGTGGCGCCTGTACATAAGACATCTAGCTAACGCTATTGCTTGTGGGGCACCAATTCCGGCCTCTTGGAAAGGGGCCGAGATAATACTGGTTTTTAAAAAGGGGGATAAATCCGCGGCTGCCAATTATAGACCAATAAGTCTTATAGACTCCATGCAAAAAGTCATGGGTAGATTGATCTTACAAAAGCTTCAGGCATGGATAGACGACGAACACATTCTTACCCCATTGCAAGCAGGCTTTCGTCCTCTTACGAGAACTATTGACCAGGTCTTCCGTTTTATCAATATTTATTGGAAAACGGTTGTACTTGGGAAAGGTGCTCTGTATGTGGTATTTGTTGATCTGAAAGCAGCCTTCGATCTGGTACCACGACGTAAACTGTGGGCTGTTTTGGGTGAAATGGGGATGCCAGCTGATTTGCTGTCCTTGATCGTCCGCCTACATGAGGGTAACCATGCGCGGGTTCGGTGGGGAATAAGGGGTGAGGTCACTGATTCATTTCCCGTCGAAAGGGGAGTGCGCCAGGGTTGTGTGCTTGCGTCTACTCTGTTTTCACTCTTCATGAATGGGGTGGTTGATTTCCTCCAGGAGACCCCCACCGATGCCCCTATTTTGGCGAAACAACATATACCCGTCCTCATGTTCGCGGACGATACATTGGTAGTTTCTAAGACCCCTAGTGGCTTACAAAAGGCCCTTGGAAGGTTTGAGGATTTTTGCACAACCCGGGGTCTTATAGTTAATACAGAAAAGACCAAATTTATGACATTCAATGAGCATAAATCCTTTCGGGGTAAGGTATTTATGAACAACGTACCCCTTGAAAAAGTAGATGCCTTCACCTACTTGGGGGTCACGCTCCAGTCAGACATGAGCTGGTCCAAGCAAATCAATACAGCTACTTTAAAGCATAAACAACAGGCTGGGATCCTCGCAGTTAATTTTAAAACCTCGTTCTCCAAACCAATTCGTCCGTTTAAGGAGATTTATAGCCTGAAAGTCCTAAGCTCTACTTTGTATGGTGCAGAATTATGGGGTTTCCAGAACCTACGTACTATAACAGCTGCTGAAAACTCTTGCTTACGTAGGGTTGTCGGCGCCCCAAAAAGCACCCCTATGTGCCCATTATTGTTTGACCTAGGGAGGAAATCAATAAGGGATTTGGCTAAACTTCGTCCTCTCTTATATTGGCGAAGATTGTGGTGCACGGGGGAACTCTCACACTATGCTAGAGGGCTAAAAGATGTAATGGATTCAGATTGTTTCCATAGGATTAAATGGCTAGGGGAGATAAGGTTACTATTGGTGAACATAGGTCTGATTGATCTTTGGGACGACCCCTCAAATGCTTCTTTTCCGTCAAAGAAATTATTAAAGGAGAAATACTGGGATATGACAATGGCATCAATACGAGCAAAGGGTGCTACAAAGCATCTGACAGGCCGATTCCTAGAACTAAAGATAAACCCTGCGCTAGAATATTACTGGGATTTTATTGCAAAACCTTCAGACAGGAAGTTATACTTCCAAATGAGGATTGGTACCCTACCAGTTAGATCTTTTACTGGTAACTGGGCCGGGATTATTACGAAAAACTGCCCAAAATGTTTAGATAAAGATGAAACGGTCAGCCATTTGTTGTTTTTCTGCCCATTGTATAAAAAACCTCGGGCTACGTGGGTCATTCCTATTTGTAAACTTTTGGGTTTTAGAAAGCATGATGAGGCCCTAAGAATTCTTACAACGGATTTATTACAGCCAATAGCAATTGCCATGGCTAAGTTTCTAGGCTGGGCCTGGTCCATTAGATCCAGGGTGTTGCTTGAGGGTACCTGATAATAATGACCTCAGTTATGAAGTTTAGGTCAACCATGATATGAACTGCGTGGGACAATTGTGTCTATATATATTTTTAATGTTTTTGCAATTTAACTACTCGGCAGTATGCATTGTTTATTTCATTTTTAAAATGTTTTTTAGATTCAGATTATTTATCATCTTAATATGTATGCTGTAATGTATTGTGCTTCGCTTTTATGACGTAACTGTCGAATAAAGCTATTTTGCTAACTTCTTCGAAAAGGAGTAAAATTTGACTGGACAGAATCCGTTGAAAAGGCTTTTCAAGGATTAAAAACTAAATTCACCACAGCTCCCATTTTAAGTCATCCTGACCCGTCTCAACCGTTCATTGTAGAAGCGGATGCTTCTAAATTTGCGTTGGGTGGAATATTATCTAGGCCTGGGCCAAAATTCCGTTCCATTCGCGGAAATTGCGATAATTTGGCGTTTTCGCGTTCCGCGGAAAGCGCTAAATGTCAAAAATTCCATAGCTTAGCGATAATTTGTTTCTTGCTTGCGCTGTAAAAAAATACATTCTCATGTGCGCGCGATCGCCTTACCTGAATCCCCGCGTTCGCTGACAAGCATTCCCGACCCGGTCGCGTTCTCCACGAGATGTTGGATGTTGATACCCATTTTGCGCTGTCTCGCGACAGTTCGCGCCCGCATTAACGTCATTTGTCGCGCGAACACGTCATTTGTCGCGCGATCACGTCTTTCTTCTCGCGATCATGCACCGCGAGAGTATGAGAAGATTGAGATCTCGAACACGTCATTCTCCACCGCGAGCGAGAGAGTGAGGACGCGGGCACGTCTAATCGAACGCGAAAAGGAGAAAGAGACCCCGAACACGTCATATCCAACGCGACAGGGAGCGAGAGAACGCGATCAAGTCATTTCCGACACGCCATCGACATCCGGCAGAAGTAATGTGAAGCTCGAGAACTCGAACATGTACAATTTTCAATTTGGAGAAGAATATCAGCTCTAGCAGCATGAAACCTTCTGCAAATGATGATTTTGGATGAAAACAACTCCTCAGATTGACATTTGGCTGTCCTTTTTTGTGCAAGGAGCCCTTTTTTAAAAAGGTGGGGAGAGGGAGGAAGTGACACAGAATCTCCAACTTCCTGTTCCTGTCCAACAGGCTCCTCCCAGTGCTTTGTCCATCTCCTGCTCATTCCGCCTTTGGATTTTTGAGCTGGAAAGATCACTCTTATTGTCTGCTGCATCATTGCAATTGGATTTGAGGATTTTTTGATTTGGATATTTCACAAGTAAGTGGTTGTTGTGTCTGTTTGATTGGGGGCATTGCAGTTCTTGTACCTACAATTTATTTTTGGTAACTATCATTATTCCTTTTTTTTTTAAATGTTGTGGGTAGTACTATTCAGTAGTAGGCCCGAGCTAGTCATGGGCATGGCCTAATGGGTGTGTGTGTGTGTGCATGATGAAGCAACTGTTCCTTTAGTGTTTTTTGAATGTATTTCATTTTCAATCATCATTTAAGGGCATGGATGGCATTGGATTGAGTTGGGGAAGTGTGTTTTTTTGGGGTGGCCTTTCTGATGTTGTTGGGCCTGGCCATGTGGCTGGTGGCCATTTTGAAGCCTAGGCCTGCAAGCTTGCCTGGCCTTGTCTGCCAACAGGCCTGCTTTTTCATCCACTAGGATCAGAGCAGGTAGCCACAGCTTTATTAATCAAGTGTTTTCTGTGTGGTCTGTTGAATTTAGACATCATTTAGGGCATGGATGGCATTGGATTGAGTTGGGGAAGTGTGCTTTTTTGGGGTGGCCTTTCTGATGTTGTTGGGCCTGGTCATGTGGCTGGTGGCCATTTTGAAGCCTAGGCCTGCAAGCTTGCCTGGCCTTGTCTGCCAACAGGCCTGCTTTTCCATCCACTAGGATCAGAGCAGGTAGCCACAGCTTTATTAATCAAGTGTTTTCTGTGTGGTCTGTTGAATTTAGACATCATTTAGGGCATGGATGGCATTGGATTGAGTTGGAGAAGTGTGTTTTTTGGGGTGGCCTTTCTGGTGTTGTTGGACCTGGCCATGTGGCTGGTGGCCATTTTGAAGCCTAGGCCTGCAAGCTTGCCTGGCCTTGTCTGCCAACAGGCCTGCTTTTTCATCCACTAGGATCAGAGCAGGTAGCCACAGCTTTATTAATCAAGTGTTTTCTGTGTGGTCTGTTGAATTTAGACATCATTTAGGGCATGGATGGCATTGGATTGAGTTGGGGAAGTGTGATTTTTTGGGGTGGCCTTTCTGATGTTGGTTGTCTTAAAGACATGCTTTTGTTGTATGTGTCTAGTGTGTTGGTGTGCAATGCATGCACCCTGCAAACCTTTTTGGGGCCTGCGAATGTTCGTATTTCCATTTTGTTGCATTAAAAAGGCAGAGCAGTGTGCTTTAGCATGCAGCCTTTACCTGGCTTTGATAGGCCTTTTGTCAGCTCCTGGTGTTTCCCAGGCCCCCTGCTTGTTTGTGTTTTGTGAGTGTCCATGTGGCTGGTGGCCTTATTGTGTGTTTGGACTGGGAGTTATTATTGTCCTGCTTTTGCCATAGGCCTGCATGGTTTTCCTATTGGCTATTTGGCTTACTGCTTCCATCCATCCACCCCCTTTGCCAGCAGCAGCTCCATGGATGCCGAGATGCTCAAAAATTTTATGGCAAATAGGGTCCACCCCACTTCCATTGCATTTTTATTTTGGTGGTTATTAATAACTTTCCTATCCTTCCTGAGAGTGTAGTGTGTGACTGTACACAGTAGTATGACATAGCCCTTGTTAAAAAAAAAAGTCATAAATGGCTAGACTATATTTTTTGTTTGCGCTAGTACAGTACTAAGTAACTGAATCACAACAACAAATGCAACATTTCACTGATTTTCTTCTCCTGGCTTATTTGGTTTTAGGTGCACAAAAGACAGAGGAGGAGGTGTCATCAGCATCACCCGGCTACCCGTTGTACTGCCAGCCAGACAGAAGTCCTGCTGCACATCAGGTCCACGTGTGACCAGAACTTGTTGTGCATCTGCATCCTGCCTGACATCTGAAGAAGATGGCCCCAAAGAAAGTTACCAGGTCCAGTACCAAGAAAGTTGCCGGTGAGAAGAAGGAACGGAAAAAGGAAGTGCCTTTAACCACGACTGGTGGTGTGCCGGCCAATGTTTTTTTGGCACCCAAAAAGTTACGCCTGCAGCAGCGTTGTCCGGGAACCAAGCTGGGAGCAGCACAGCGGTCCAACCACACCAACCTAGGCCCAAGGGCTTTAGTGTCGCAGAGGTAGCCAGTCTACTAACGAGCAGCGATGTTGAAGAAATGTCATTACCACAAAGTACAACACAATGAAGTTCAACGCAGGCGCAAACTCAGCAGATAAGTGTGCAGCCACAACAAGAACAGCAGCAGCCGCAACAAGAACAGCAGCAGCCGCAACAGCCCACCATAGTAGTTGTTGCTCCTGACGTAGGGGCATTTCAGGAAATCGAGCTTCCTGCAGACAAAGTGGAGCAAAGTCAAACCACTGTTTCAGAAGATCTATTGTTTTCCAGACCACCAGCAAGGAAAAGGAGGCTTAGTCCATCATCTTCTTCTTCAAGCCCCGCTTCTGATGATCGTGATGCCACTTGGGTCCCACCAGCTCAGTCTGAGAGTGATATACGCCACAAGACAATGGTTCTGAAAAGGAAGGTCCCAGAAAAACTTAGAGTTATGGAGGTAGATGTAGAAGAGGGGGGTGATGATGATGATGTTGATGAAGACGAGCCAGTCATCACGCACATTACTCCTGCCCCAAAGGGATTGGAGACCAACATTCTCACCCTATCCAGAAAGGCTGCTACTGAGCGGGATGTAGCACGGATATCACCAACACAGCTTACACCACCACTACCTCCAGCTGCCATATTTTCCAAGGCCCGGCAGGGACCTACATCCAGCTCAACCATCTCAGTAGGTAGTGGTAGTAAAAGTCACAGTCTAGGTGCACAGGGTCACATTTCAAGCACACCCTCCAGTTCATCTGGTATTGAAAGTGGCACATCCAGCAGTGCCAGAAAGTTCTCCTCCCCAGTTTGGGACTTTTTTTCTGTTAGCACCAAGGAGGAGAACGTTGCTATATGCTCAATTTGTCGTCAAGGTGTTCGGTGTGGTAAGCTTGGTACAAACTATGGTACCGGAGGACAAGCAAGTCATCTCAGAATACACCACACTATCGTGTGGGAGAATCACCTACTTCAGTTAAAAGAAAGTAGAAAAACTCAACCCATTGAAGTTGGTCAGGAAGAATCAGGGAGCGATATTATTGCGGTGGAAGGTGAAGAAGAGGGAGGCATTTCTAGCCCTGTCCCCAGTAGTGTAGTGGTAACGCCCACATCCTCCTCAGTAACATCAGAGTGGCACCGCAGTAAGAGCCATACGCTGAGTCAGGCTGAGACACCAAGGCGACCGAGTACCGCAATGAGACAATCTGTGTCGTTGAGCCTAAGTGGGTTAATGAAAACAGCACCACAAAGGAAAGTAATCCAGCCTACCATTGAGAGCATGTTTAGGTTGGAGGGGCAGTTCCAACGCAACCACCCAACGGCACGGTTGTACAATGCGAAGCTGGCTAAAATGTCAGCGCTGGACCTTCTTCCTTTTTCATTTGTGGAAGGGGTGGGTTTCCTTGAATTTGTGTCTGCCATCTGCCCTAAATGGAAGGTTCCCAGCCGGTCATATTTCGCAAGAATTGCTGTTCCTGCACTACATCATGATGTGCTGGAATTGGTTGGACAAGCTTTGCAGCAGAGTGCTGTTCACAATATCCACCTGACAACAGACATGTGGACCAGTTGCCAAGCCACAGATTACATGTGCATCACTGCACACTGGATCTCTTTTGTGGGGGTTAGAGATAAGCTATCTGCACGAGGTGCTGTTGACACAGCTGCGATTTTTGAAGGTACTCGGAAACATGCAACTGTAGCCATGTTCGCCATGGAGAAATCTCATACGTCTGAAAACATTTTAGACGAGTTTCACAGCAAGGTTTTTGAATGGCTGCGGCCAAGAGGGCTTGGTATTGGTTTTGTTGCCACAGACAATGGCAGTAATGTACTCAAGGCCATGGCACTCGGTTCCTATTTCAGGGTTCCGTGTTTGGCGCACTGCATAAACATTATAGTTCAAGACTTTCTGAAAAAAGAACCCATAGTCAGCAATTTACTGGCCATTTGCCAAAGAATATGCACTCATTTCAGCCATTCTTTTAAAGCTCGGAAGCAGCTGAGGATCATCCAACGTGAACATAGAATGCCAGTCAAGGCACTCATCCAGGAGGTGGCAACATGCTGGAACTCAACGTATTACATGCTTGATCGTCTGTATGAGCAGTACAGGTCACTCCATGAATATGTCTGGAAAAGAAAAGGGGATGCTACTGTTAAAGGCATGAACCTTGAGCTGTAGCAATGGAGCCTAATTAAATGCCTGACTGAGATGCTTTGTCCTTTTGAGGTCTTCACACGTGAAGTCAGCAAGGAGGACTGTACAATGGGCCAAGCTATCCCATTATTGCAAATGCTAGAACATCAGCTGAATAATGTGTCTGAATCATACAAAGGTGTAGAGGACAAAAGGGAAGCTCATGACTTGGTGGAGAGCTTATCCTGTCGCTTAGCTGAAAATGTAAGGATACAAAATAAAATTTTGTCACAAGAACATTATATTTGTGCTACAATTCTGGATCCACGTGCAAAATTTGGACTGAAGACATTCTTTGCTTTTTCTGAGATTGATGTTGCCCGCTACAAAACTTGCATAGCTGAAGCGGCCAGTAAGTTGGAAAACGAACGGCTGCTAATTAAAAGCCTGCAAGATCAACCCACAAGAAGTACTGCAGCAGGCCATGCAGGATCAAGTGCAACTTCGTCGGCTGATGGCAGTGCGTTTGGATCACAAGACTCACCCTCACTATCGACCACAGCAACAATAACTGGATCAGTAGGCGGAGTACAATCATTACACGATTGGTATGTAAAGTTAGGCATTAATAAGCACAGTGCTGATGCACAGAGAAAAGAGCCCGAAACCTTACCAGCAGCAACCCTGAACATTGAGCGGATGGTCCAGGCCTATCTGGACGACCCAACAGAGGTGTACATTGATCAAAACCCATTGCAGTATTGGTATAGGAAAAGGTCTGAATGGCCACAGCTCAGCAGGCTGGCGATAAGCTATCTGGCTTGCCCTGTCGCAAGTGTCTCTTCGGAACGTGTTTTCAGTGCTGCTGGTTCCATTGTAACATTGAGAAGGACCAGTCTATCGCCAAAAAACGTGGAGAGGTTAACAATGATCAAAATGAATCAGCACTTCATACCACCGAATTACACAATACATGAAGCAATGGAGGAAGATGAGGACAGCGGCTCAGGTGACGGAAGTATTGTGTCACATGATTACCTACTACTGGCTGAACCCCCAGAGTTTGAGGACGAGCTATACTTCCCTGACAATTAGGCTTGCACTTACTGTCTTCCTCCCTTTTTCCCCCTTTGTTTGTGTGTCTGCCGTTCCGGTTACAAACTTGTGAATCACAACAAATCCATTACCACCGTCTTCTACTCTTCTAATTTAATATTCAAGTTTCAGGTGTCTGCAATTTGACAGTACAGTCCTCCGAATCCAGCTCCTCCGCACCATCATACTGAATCTCCTGCTCAATTCCATTACCCTCATGAATGATGATTGGATGATGGTAAAATAATACAACAACAACTTCAAACTTTCCTAGTCCTTCCAAAAGAAGTGGAGCATGAATCAGATGACTACTACAGCTATCCTCCTTTCAGAGCCGAGAGAGACTGGCCATTAACTGAAAATAAGATGGAACAGGTAATGATTGATGCCATGCATTGGACGCAGAGTCGCAGACTGAATGATTTAGATTTAGTTGTGTTTGTTGTGCATGAATTTATGTAATTGTGCACTGCCACTAATCAACTTTCTACAGAACACACTAAACTTAACTCAAGGTAAATTCAATTTTCCCCTACTTGCAAATATTAAATTTGTACTTCTCCTACAGCTAGGTGATACATTGCTTTTAATTCAATACAGGAAGGGGACTCACTCAATCTGCGCAATGAGTATGATTGACACAACAGCACCGTCCATCATGATGATGGCAAAATAGACGGCCCGTTAACTTAAGATGAGAAGGAACAGGTAATGACAATTAATGGCATGCATTGGACACCTGACTCTGAGCGATTGGTCTTTGTGTTTTCATTGTTTGTTTGTTGTGCACAAAGTGAAGTCAAAGTGTACTAGTAATCTATCTTTCTGTACACACTAAAGAATGACTCAAGTCAGTAATATTTCTACTCTTGTTGTGTAATAAAAATGTTACTTATACTGCAGGCCGATCTTCACAGTCAGTCAGTAAAAGTATCGGAGGTGATGATGAAGTCAGGAAGACGTTTCATGAGTGGCATAAAACGTAAAAGCCGAAAGGTAAACACGTCAACAACAACCACAGCAGACCCAAATGTCTGTGTAGAAGTGGAATAGAGTGTAGCGGTGGGATGACTGCGGTGCATTGATTTTACTAACTTAAACTGTAAAATGCTATGTTTGGAATGGATAATGTGCTTTGCGTTTGTCCAACTCTTTAAAAAAAAAAAAGTACTCTAAAGTCTTAACGTAGGATGTGCTACTGCTAAGCACTGTGGGCCTGATCTCTCCTGTTATTGTTGAAGGTCAATGCTGGAAACAGACTAGAGTTCTTGTTGCACTACACCATAAGGTGTGCATTTGTTTCAACTTTGTTTCTCAATATCCCCTTTGGTTTTCCATCTACAATTACAGGCCGGGCCTTGCCCTATACTTTGGAAAACATTACAATGCACACTTACCTTACCAATAAATCAACATGTTTTTTCCAGCCGGGCAGTGGCGAGTGGCGAGGCGACACACCCAAGATTGATGGACGAGAGGAGCAAGAGGAATGTCGAGATGCAAATCCAGTCCACATTTTTCACCAGGATAACACAGTAACAGTATCCACTTTTATCTTCTTTTAAATAATTTGATTAATATTTTGTATACAATCTTTACAACAGTGTGTTCTTGGAGTTGTTGTTATCATCATTAGGTTTGCTCTGTGTTTGCGATTCTTCCCTACCAATATTTAAAATTTCTATTTGCTATCTGTAAAAGTATTAAGGCCGGAACAACAGAACAAGAACTAGAAGTGTATGTAATCCGGGTCTCTCATCATCATGCATGCATTTCCTTTTTCTCTCTTAACATATGGATATGGTAGTCTTCAATGATTGTCGTTTGTTTGTCCATGCATACTGTTTTTCTATGTCAAACCTTTCCCAAAACCCCCTTCCCATACATGCAACAAACCCTAACCCTTTTCCCCCGGGCTGTGTGACTTATTGTCGAGGTGTGACTAAATTAAATGTACACCAATACTTAATCACACACTTGCTGGGGCGGATGTGGCGAAAGCAACACTACTTCAATTTCAAGGCAGAGCGATGATCTTCTTCTGCTTGCCCAGTTGCCCACCCATGAGTAGGATATTTCAGAGATTATTTTATTTAACAAAGGAACATATACTTCAGCATAAATTGCCGCCATTGATTGGATTTGTTTGTTGTAATTCCTCATATACAGCACTAACTGTTAGGCTGTAGGCCTAGTCAAGTGACTCGACACAACTATAGTTTGTAACTCTGTCTAGTAGGCTATCCCAACCACCATTATGTTTTGTTGCATTTTTGAGCATATTGTTGTTGCTCAGTAAGTTCTGTACTGTACTTCATTCTACTACTCCTCTAACAGTCTCTGAAAGGTGATTGACTGTCTCCTTTTCTTTTTTTGCAAATGCTGCCGCCCTGCCAGTTTCTACTACTACTACTATACTACAACCACCACCACCCCAATCATGGCATGTATGAAAAAGGAAACCATCTTCACCATGCAGCCATTGCTGTGCCACAGTTGGACATAAACATCAAGCACCGGTAAGAGAGAAGTTTGGGGAGGCAGAATTAATAATGGACATGTTGTCAATGATTTCATTTTCACACACCAGTCCAGATAAAGAATGCATAGACTAGAGGACAGACTGAAAGTACTAGCAGGACAAGTCAATGAGTGAGGTGTGTCGCATCTATCTGTTTGTGTCTTATACAGTCAGCCAATTATTTAAATCAAACACAGGCTATGGGCGGCCATGCACCAGCAAGGAAACAGTGTGATGTAAAACAGTTACCCCACCTACAAAACATTAACAACATTGCATGTAACATAGAAAAATATATTTAATTTACCCTAACAAAAATAAAATAAACCCACAAAAGCTGACCCACCCCCTCCCTAACCCCAACCAATGTCCATAGGAGAAAAAGTCTGTAACGCCCAAACAAGTTCCCACCCACCCACCCAAACAAGAATTAAAAAAGGGGCAGAACAAAATGACAGGGACTAAGGTGTGGGGCGGGACTCAAGGAGGACACGCATCTGGTCCTCTAAACGGGCGACGCGGCGTCTGGGTGCGTGGCAGTTGCAGCCACAGTGGGGGGGGGCACCGGAGATGGCACTACGGTGGCACCGGGCAGCCGTACCGCTGGAGGGCGGTGGTTGGGGCCCGGGGCACTGGAGGAGGCTTGAAGAATTGCGGCCGCAGTCTCCTCCTCCTCCTCGGCTAAGACCACCAGCCGCCGGTATTCCCGCTGGATTGCCTCCAGCTTCCAGCGCCGTGCCTTGGTGGCCAACTCCTTACGATTTAGTTTCAGAGTAGCTGTGTATCAAAAAGAAAAAAACAAGACAATTGTAAAATATAGTCTTAGAAAAACAGTAAGACAAGTTAATTATTTATACACATAGTGGTATGGTAGAGTAGCACTGTCTATAAAGCACAGTAGTACATAACATTTTAAATCTCGCCCGTCCTTCTTCCTTCCACCCGTCTTTCACTTTTTAGTTGAACCGTGAGTGCACCAGGTGCTCTTCTCCATAAAACTTTCAAAGCGGAGTTGAAATCAGATAGATGATGCCATTGGTTACTCAATACTCCCGCTCCTATGCCAATTAAAGGGAATTCTAGTCTTCTAGTTCACTCTTCAAACGTCCCCAACAACTCATACTTACTTACGACATCGGATGGCGGGCCGCCATTCTCACGCTAAAAAGGGTGGGGGTCCCGTGGAGACAATTAATTAGGATGATGCGCCCGGCACAGTGGCGGGTGCATCTTGTTTTTTTTACATTCTGGTTGGCGTTGTCGAAAGCAATGCTAAAAATACATGTTGTGCTGCTTTTCCAAGCACAACATGACGGGCCCTGCACGGAGCCTGTCACGTTTTGCTTTGAAACGCAGGGGGGGTACCATAGCATAGGTAGGTAGTACCCTCCATGGGGGCCCCCAAGCATACTCTGCAATGTCTGCATGCCTTTCCGTGGTTGACGGCAATGCCGCCACGCAAAGGCATTCCAAAATGCAGATTATATGGCTGGCGGTGTGTTCAGAGAGACACCACCACCATATTGAACCCTTTTCCGCCTGGTCGACATGTGGGGGGTCTGAATATTTTCTACAGGGATGGCGGGAGGTTTGCCCCAGCGGTGTCGGCAGTGAATACTGCCGGCCCGGCGGGGGCAATACGCCCGCCATCCAAGGATTATGAATCTAACTTACCACCGCCCGCCACTGGTGCTGCCACTCCCCCTACCGCTCCGTTGCTATCTGCAGCAACTGCCGCATCCTCGCCCTCCGCGTCGCCTTCGCTGGCCCCGGCAATGGTGGTCGGTAGTGCGCCTAGAAAACATTACACATTTATTAGGCGTCATATACACCTCCCCCCTATTGATCAGTAGCAAGGTTGAAAAATGAGTTAATACTAAAATACATCACTAGTTCAAATCAGGTAGTAGTAGAGTAGACACTAATAGTTATATATGATCATTGTAGCCTTTGCTTAATTAGCCCTAGCCATGCTACCATTTTACCTTTGTGTCTTTTATTTTTGCACATGTGACGTTACCTTGCAGCTTCTTGAATAAGACACCTTTGAGCCCACATGACCTGCCTCACACTGCTACTGTCTAGTCTACGCGCTGCGTACAAGCGGTCAACAAAAACATTAACAAGCCACTTTTTTAGGAAGTACTGGTGTACTGTTAGTCCATATTGCTTATCCATAAATGCTACACTTTTTGGCACGGCTGAGAAATGCTTGCAAGTTGCAATATACTAACGCACACCATTTCATTTTTGGCATTACAGACGGAAGATTCCGTTCTACGAACCAGAGCTTTGCAGAGCTTCTGAATGTTGCAACAACTACCAGTACTAGGTTCTTCTAAGGTGAGGGGTCCCTTCACTCACATCTTCATTTATAAATTTATATAAACTAAATTCCTAGGGGATGGTGGTGCTGCCTTCCACCACTGTTCAGTTATCATGATTTAATTCCCAACTGTATAAGTGTAACAATGTATATTGTTTTAATGTTATTGATTTTCCGGTTGGTGCTGCATTTTATAATAAAACAATGTACAGAGCTTCGTTCTCAATTCAAAATAAACATTTTGAACTTACATAGACTTGGTAGGATTTGGTGTGGACTAACTTACACGAGTGAGCAAATTAAAGTAAGGGTGTGCATGTGCATTGCTTCCACGACTGAGAGGTTGGGTGTGTTATGTTCTGGGTTGTCTACTTGTTGGGAATCTTGGGGGGAGGGTTCAGAGACCTAATAGTTATGACAAGACAGTACTATAGTTGAGCAGTGGAATTGTGGTGGGTGCTGAATTTCTGATTGAGGTGTGTGAGGAAGGTCCAACCTACCATCACCAACATCCTATTTTCTGGTGCAAATGTCTGTGTATGTGCAAGATCCCTACAACAGTAGCAGTATGTCCTATAGGCTATCATATCAAAATAGTAATAAATCTGGTTGGGCTTTTGTTGCTGTGAATTTCCAAAGCCTCAAGATTAACAAAGACTCAAGATCAATAAGAGTAGAAGTAGTACAAGACGACGACCCAAAGGATTGGACTCAATGGCTCGAGCTACTGGTGAATATGAGTTTTATATTACAACCTTTCACATAAAGAGTGGCACTGGCCAACTGGGCAAGACTAGCTACTACAGTACAGACAGACTGATAGTATTAGTAGTAGTAGTAGTACTGAGAGTCATCATAGCGGAGGCAGGGATAAGATTTTTGAAACCGTACAGATCGAAGGATAATTGTTGGTAAAAAATAGCATTTGGAAACAAACAATAGTTCGTGAAAAATATGGGGCAGTAAAAGTTATGGAATAAGAAATATTATTAAAAACAAGAAGACTTACTGGGGCCAGCAGAGGAGCCCTCATTGGTGTCCTCCTGGTGCTGTTCGGACTGTTGTCCCGCCGAACCCCCACTCCCTGTCTGTCTGCCCCTGGGTGCTAAATGATGAACAGTAAAGATATAAGAAAGAGACAAACATTGATGGATGGTGTCAAACAAATACAATATTTTTCAACAACGGTCAAAAAACACTTATGTAAACAACAATTGCAATAACTAAATTGACCGATCTCATCACAACGGAATAAAGACACAGGTCAAATGCACCCAATTGCTTATTATTCCAGGAAATTATCTGCAGCAGAACAAAATTATGCAATTGCGGACAAGAAACTATTGGCGATTAAAGCAGTTTTTGAAGAATGGCGCCATTACTTGTTAGGGGCACGTCATTCAATAACGATATATACAGATCATAGAAATTTACAAGCTTTGAGATCTGTCAAAGCTTTATCTGCTAGACAATTACGATGGTCTTTGTTTTTCAATGATTATAAGTTTATTATCACTTTCCGGCCAGGAAAAGAAAACCAAAAGGCTGATGCCTTATCACGTCTTGGAGAAAGTGATTCAGAAAAAGATGTAACTACCAATCCAGTATTACCTACAACATGTTTTCAAGCTAGTCTTTCCATTTGTGATGTGATTTCTGACATAAAAAAAGATCTAGAATCAAAAGATATAGAGAGTTGGGAAAAGGAATACCCATTTTTACAAAGAAGAGATAGACTCTTGTTCTTCAATGATCAACCCTTTGTACCATTAGCTGAAACCCAAAAGTCAATTATGCAACTGCATCATGACACCCTTTTGTGAGCTCATCCAGGTGTTACAAAAACTTATGCGGTCATTAAGAGAAAATTTTGGTGGCCTTCCATGTTCAAAGATATACAACATTTTGTTGAGACCTGTAACGTATGTATCCAAAATAAGTCTTCACACCAAGCTCCAAGCGGCCTATTAAGACCTTTGCCTGTACCACCGCAACCGTGGCATACCATATCATTAGATTTCATAGTTGAGCTTCCACCAACTAAGAAGAGGTTTACCACTAACAGTGGTAGACCAATTCTCACGAATAGCACACTTCATACATTTAAAAAAGCTCCCTACGGCAATGGAGTTAGCACACGTTTTAATTACCAACATTATACATTTACATGGAATTCCATCAGTAGTTATCACTGATAGGGGGTCTCAGTTCATCTCTCATGTCTGGCAAAATTTGAGTATATTATTGAACATGGAAGTACGATTATCGTCAAGTTATCATCCGCAAACAGATGGTCTGACTGAACGTACAAACCAAACTATAGAACAATATTTACGATGTATGTTAACTAATTTAGATGACGAATGGTCAGATCTTTTAGGAGCTTTGGAATTTGCATATAATAATTTGGAACATTCTTCTATTAAAATGTCACCCTTTTTCTGTAACTACGGTTTTCATCCTAAGAATATCCCTGGCCATTTGAATTTTACCAACGTAGTTCCTTCAATACACGATTACATTTCCAAAATAACTTCTGTTCAAGCAGAAGCTCAGTTTAACCTTGCTAAAGCAAAAGAACTTCAAAAGGAAATTTCAGACAAGCATAGGTCTGTTCAACCTTTATATGTAATTAGGGATAAGGTGTGGCTAAGCACTAAAAAATTTAAAATAAAAGGAAATAAGAAATTCAATCATCGATACATAGGACCCTTTCCTATAGAAAAAGTGATAAATCCAGTCTGTGTAAAATTGACTCTCCCACTGTCTTATCGTTGTCACCCAGTTTTTCATGTTTCTTTACTGAAACCATACAATCCTAAGACTCGGATGCTTAGACCCCCTCCTCCAATTGAAACTGAAGGACATCCAGAATTTGAAGTTAAAGCAATTTTGGATTCCAAAAGAATGCAAGGAAAACTGTTCTATTTAGTAGATTGGAGAGGTTACGGTCCTGAAGAACGATCCTGGGAACCATTAGCTAACCTGAAAAATGCTCCCAGAGTAATAAAAGCTTTTCATACTCGGTTCCCAACTAAACCAAAGCCGATTCCAAGAGCTTTAGGTGAGATTTTGAGAGGGGAGTACTGTCATGAAGAACGGTCTGGTGTCTAAAACTTCCCACACCATTCGTGACTCTAGAGTCAACGTTATGTTAATTCCAAGACAAACCCACCCCTTTCCCGTGCACCTGCACTCCGTGGTTGTGTGTTTTAATGTAAACAATTTACGTGTATTTGTTTTATGTGATTTATATGACTATGTGTTTAGAAAGACACCTTGGTCACAAGATTTGTGCAAATTTGAGATCGAGACTTGGTTTCGCTGTAAAAAAAATGTTCCGTTTCAAAGCGCGATGGGGAGAGGACTCAGCATACTGCGTTAACTGAAATATGCAGTGCGGCTTTGTTTAAAAGACTCTCCCTGCATCGCGCACCAAAGAAAGCTTTCATGCACCTCACACCGCCCGCAGGACGTGACGGTGCATCGCTCAGCAAAGAAAGCTTCCCTGCACCGCGCACCGCCCACGGGACGTGATGGTGCGTATCAACGTCGGGGTGCGGCTGGCTATAAAAGCCGCACCCATGGTTCTAGAAGGTGCTTTGCCTTCTGCTCTTTTCTCCAGTAGGATTGGGGTTCAGGACCTCCAGAATCACGTACCTGCAGTGCCGGGTGCCGCCCGCTGAATCTTCAGTCCTCGACCTTCGGATTCCTCTTCCATCCGAACCTACAAGAGATAAAGAGAGAAGGAGATAAGTACTATAATTTTCTAGCTCCCTTCGCAAGAAAGGTTTAGAAAAGGAAATAATTTTTGGAACTTCAAAATAATGAAGGACTTCTTTCAGTAGCTCTGAAGAAAGAAAAGACATGAAAATATTCTGGACAATTTGCTAAAACAAAACGAATGTGATTTAACTTATTTTTTTGGGACAATGTGGAAATTATGTTAAATTGTGAAAAATATGCTAAATAACAGGAATGTTATTCGTGCTTCTAAGGTTTCGAGAATAGAAATGAACAAAGCATAGTAGAGTTGTTTAGGATGTTTTTTTTGTTTTTGCTATTTTTTTTTTTTTAAAGTAGATCTGGCGAAAATACAGAGAAATAAAAGTCAATTCAAAAGAAGTAAGTCCATAGGTTATCTACTGAATTAGAAAGATATTAAGAGCAGGAACAAAAGAGTAATTATCTGTTTATCTTTTCAGACCCACAATCTAAATAACATAAAAGACGGAAACCCAAGACTATCACCTGACGACCGACTTCATTCCCAATCAGCACAAAGAAATACTGGACGTAGATCTAACAACTGCTGATCGCAGGTAGGCAAGGACTAGGTTTCTTTCAACACCCCTTTAAATTCATACTGTAGGTTGAGAATTAAAGAAATCTTAAGAGAACTGATAGATTTTCACTTGTTGATTCGCAGGTCGACAGCAAGAGTCCTTCCACGTCCAGTACCCGGCCCTCCTCCCTAATTTCTAATTTATATCTAATAGTAACAAAAAAATCTTTGGCTGTAAGTTAGGAATTTGTGAAGTTGGTCCCTTGCATCCCTGTGAAATTCTTCTACGTTGTCACAAGCAAGTTCAGGTAAGGGACGACGTAAGATCCTGACACTGAGTTACTCGCCCATGCATCTACTTACACAACCACTCACTCACATATACAACCACTAACACAACCAGCCAGATGCTCACACACCCACTCACTTAGTCATACAGCCACTAATACATGTACTCTCTCACCCATACAGTCACTGACACAAGTACACACTCACCCATACAGTCACTCACATGCACACACTCACTCAATTCAATTAATTTCCTTTATTTTGGTTAAATTAAAACCATAAAAAGGAACAATGTACAAACCTATGTTATTGAGAAATAATACCAAATGCATATATGTACGTACAAAATGCAGTAAGTAAAAAAAATGATAAAAACAGATTATATCCCTCTTAACAAAGATATAAAACTTTAAAATGTCTATCACTGGAGGTTTCTTGTGCCTCAAAATACCATATGGCTGTTAGAAATTTACGTATTGAAAAAAACAACTGGTCCACTCGTATCTGTTCTCCATATTCTCAGTGCTGTAGTACGGTCTTTAAGGTCCATCATTCTGCATAGTGGTCTGATCCAGCGTGCTTGTTGCTTTGTGTATGCCATGTAAAAGAATAAAACATGTTCAATGGTCTCTATGGCTTCACATCTCATGGAGCACATATTTGATGTACCTAGCCCCTTTTTTCAAAGGCAGGTGAAGGAAGCTATCGGTAATGTGCCCATTCTAAACTTTATGAAAAGTGCTCGAGCAAATAGGTTTGTAAACATACCTAGAATGATTCAAACTCAAACCCACATTTAAATAAAAGGAAACCATCAGTCAGGCTTCCCAAAGTGGACTTGGGCATTTTTTCTCCCAAAACATGGGCCCAATAGGCCACTATGAGCTTTTCCAATGGCACTGCCTGGTATGTCATTAGGATTTCACCGAAAGCCCCCTAAGCCTAGCTTATATAACCATGACTTATGTAGCCGCACCAGGGATCCTATCAGCACACAAACCCTCTACCAGGCCTTGTAGCCATTCCCCATAGGGCTCTAGTTATTTTGTCACCCACACCCTTAGCCAATACTGGATCGGTCTCATTGCTGCAATATCAGAGATAGATCTCAAATAAAGTCCATGCGAATGAGATGTGTGGGGGTACTTGGAGGAATTTTTAACAGTGATTTCAGGAAATTATTCTTAGCCATTTCCATCATCTCCAAGTTGCAGTAGCCCCAAATATCTGCTCCATAGAGGGCCACCCCACACGCTTGGCTCCTATAGATTTCCGAGGGGGGAAAGGGAAAGGATTGTGCACTATATGCAAACGCTATGATAGACCCTGCAGATTGCTTTAAAGAGTGCTCTTCCTGATTTGAGCTGGCCACCTATACAAGCCTTCTAAACGAACACCCAAGTAATCATACTCAGAGACCTGCTTAAGGGCTACCCCATTCACTGATATAGTTCTTCTTATATTCCCTTGCGTTCACCAAACACCATACCCTTGGTTTTATTGTTATTAATTTCTAGCCCATGATCCCTACAGTATGAGGAAAATCTCTCATGCAGTATGGAGAGGCCGCAAGGGCTTTTAGAAAATGACCGGTGTCCTCACCAAATAATAAACATGGGGACATAATTACAAAGGAAATGACGGAGTGTGGCATTAGCCCTGTTGGCTTAATGCTGCGCTTCGCCACTTCTGAAACACAGGGCTGCACTGTATTTACAAGAATACGGTGCAGGCCTGTGTGTCCCCCTGCGCTGGTGCTAATTACAGATGCCTAGCACCAATGCAGCACCCTGCTTTGAGGAGAAGGGTTGTTTATGTTCAGGAAGGTGTCCCTGTACAAAAATAATCTGAAATGGTGATTTATAACTTCTATGTGGGCTGCTTTGTGCAGCACACATAGAAGTTGCAACTCGTCATTTTTTTAAGTGATTGTTTGTTTGCAGGAAGGGACACCTTCTTGCACATAAAGCATTAATGGTGTCTTGCTGTTTCTATGCATGCTGCTCAACGCAGCACACTAGAAACAGCAAAAACAAGGATAAATAAAGCATTTCTCCTTGTTTGGCCAGGGTACGACCAGGTTTACCCTGGTCTTAATTTTGGCGCTGCCCCATATTTACACCACCCTTGTAAATATGGAGCAGTGTCAAAATCAATGGGTGTTGCGGTGGAACACCCACCACAACACCCATTGCCTACCGCTTTCACAATAAGTACAGTGTGAAAGGGTGTCCTATTCACAAGACGGTGTTACGCAGCGTTAAGTGGCTTAACGCTGCCTTGTGAATAAGGCAAAGCCGGTATTGCCACAGGAACGTCACTAAAAGCGACATTCCTGTGGCGATAGGGGATTGTAAATATGCCCTATGGTGTCTTTATGTCTTTAATCTTAGGCAAGTCATCCTCACACACTCATTCAATTACCCATACAGTCACTGACACACCCACTCACTCATCCATACAGAGACTCACACAGCCTATCACTCATCCATATATCCACTCACACAAACACTCAATCACCCATACAGTCACTCACACACCCACTCACTCATCAGTACAGCTACTCACACTGCCACCCACTCACCCATAGCGCTACTCATACAACCACATATTCACGCATACAGCTACTCAAACACCCACTTAATCACCGATATAGCCAACCACACACCTATTCACTCACCAAACAGCTAATGACACAGCCAGTCATTCATGCATAAAACACTCACACACCCACTCACTAACCAAACAGATACTCACATAGCCACTCACCCACCCATACAGCCACTCACACAGCCACTCACACACAGATTCCGACACTCACACAGCCACCCAGATGACATTTGTTAGAAATCATATCACTCATCAGTAGCACAGATAGAATTGCAATTTTACTTATGAAGTAGCTTAGTATATATCTTTAACTCTCAGAAATGTTTTCAAAACAATTACACTCACTGGATGATATCATCAGTGATGTCAGTTGAGATGTCATCACAGATGTCATTAGTGATGTCACTGATCATACCAGGAGTGATGTAATATGTGAGGTCAGAAGCAGTGCAGTTGAGGGGTGTAAGTTATAGTTAGCTCAGGTAACTATAACTGCTAAATTTCACTGGTTTTGTGAAATATGAGCCTAACTATAACATTGCTGTAACCTTTGGTTTTTTCACTGAATTTCTACATTTTTTTCCATTCTGTTTCCTAACTATAACGTCCCTGTACCTTTGTTTTATTCGGTGACTTTCTATGTTTTTTAATCTTATTCCCTAACTATACCAGCCCTGTAAACTTTGTTTTTTAGTGAATTTCTAAGGTTGTTTTTAATTTTATTTCGTAACTGTAACATGTAACTTTGAAAGTGGGTGTGTGAGTGGCTGTATAGTTTGATGTGTGGGTGTGTGAGTGGCTGCATGGGTCTGTGAGTAGGTGTGTGAGTGGTATTGTGAGTGTGTAAATGGGAATTTGAGTCACGGTATGGGTTGTTAAGTAGGTGTGTGAGTACCTGCATAGGTCTGTGAGTAGGAATGTGAGTTCCTGTGTGGGTGTGTGAGTAGCACTATCAGTGCCTGCATAGATTTCCATGTGTGTGTGTGAGTACCTGCCTGGCTTCCTCAGTTGGTCTGTGAGTGCCTGAGTGGTTCTGTCAGTGGGCATGAGAGTACATGTGTGGAGCTGTGAGTGATTGTGTCAGTGGTTGTCTGGGTCTGTAAGTGGGTGTGTGAGTGGCTCTCTGAGTGAGTGCCTGTATGGGTCTGTAAATAGGTGTGTGAGTACCTGCATGGGTTCTTGTGTTGGTCTGTGAATGAGGAGTCTGTCAATGCCTGCATGGGTCTATGAGTTTCTGTGTGAGTGGCTGTGTGGGTCTGTATGTTGGTGTAAGAATACCTGTGTGTGTCTGTCAGTGGGTATATAAGTGCCTTTGTGGGTCTGTCAGTAGGTGTGTGAGTGCCTGTGTGGGTCTGTAAATGGGTGTTAGAGTGCCTTAATTGGTCTATGAGCTGGTCTATGAGTGCCTGTATGGGTTTGTAAGTAGGTGTGTAATTGCCTGTGTGGGGCTCTGAGTGGGTGTGAAAGTGCCAGCATAGAACTGTGAGTGGGTGTGTGAGTGTCTGTGTGGATCTTTGGGTGTGTGAGTGGGTGTGACTGTGTCTATTGGGGTGTGTGCTTAGTTGTTAGACTGTCTGTATGTGTGAGTAGGTGATGTGAAAGTGTTTGGATGTCAGAGTAGTTGAGACCATGCCTGTATAAGTATGTGAGCAGGCGTGAAATTGTCTGTATGGGTGCCAGACTGAATGTGAGAATATCTGTATGAGTATGAGAGTGGGTGCGAGGTTGTCGGTATTGGTGTCAGAATGGATGTGAGACTGTCTTATGGGTATGTGAGTGGGTAGTGAGAGTGACTGTATGGGTATATGAGTGGGTGTGAGAGTGTCTGTATGGGTATTAAAGAGGGTGTGTGAGTATTTATATGGGTATTTGAGTGGCTGTGAAAGTATCTGTATGTGTATGTAACTGAGTGTGAGAGTGTTTGTATGGGTATGTGAGTGAGTGTGAGAGAGTCTATATGAATATGCAAGTGGGTGTGAGAGTATCTGTATAGCTGTCAAAGTGTGTGTGAGAGTGGCTGTATGGGTATATGACTGAGTGTGTGAGTGTCTACATGGATTTGTGAGTGGGTGTAAGAATGTCTGTATGAGGATGTGAGAGGCTGTGAGAGTGTCTGTATAGACATGTGAATGGGTGTGAGAGTTTCTGTATAAGTATGTGAGTGGGTGTGAGAGTGTCTGCATAGATATGTAAGTGGATGTGAAAATGTCTGTATCAGTATATAAGTGGGAATGTGAGAAGTCTGTATGGGTATGAAAGTGGGTGTGAGAGTATCTGCATGGGTATGTGAGTGGGTGTAAGAGTGTCTGTATGAGGATGTGAGAGGCTGGGAGAGTGTCTATATAGACATGTGAATGGATGTGAGAGTTTCTGTATAAGTATGTGGGTGTGAGAGTGTCTGCATAGATATGTGAGTGGATGTGAAAATGTCTGTATCAGTGTATAAGTGGGAGTGTGAGAGTCTGTATGGGTATGAAAGTGGGTGTGAGAATGGCTGTATGGATATGTGACTGAGTGCATGAGATCCGCAGATCCATTGCAGATTTATTCAGGGCATCGCTCTGAGCCCCACGATGGATCCGTGGATCTTGCGCATGGCAAAAAAAGTGTTTTCTGCCATTTTACTGCCCATTAAATGTGATTTCCCTCATTTATAACATATCCAAGGGGTCAGGAAAGCTCACACCTGACCCCTTTAATTAGTATGTAAACAACTTTTCAGCCCAGGAGACTGTTTCCTGAGATATAAAATGGTGGCCGCAACTTTTCTTTCAGATTGCAGCCCGCCAATCAGGGCTCTGCTTTGGTACGTAGCTTTGCTGATGCACCGCTGGTGGATTTGCAGAGGATCCATGTCCCTAGATATATAAATTTGTTTTTCAGTTAAAAATCTCAAAAACAGCTGAATGGATTTACACCAAATTACAAAAAGCATGCTTACAGGACCAAAAGCTAGCTTTCTGCCAAATTCCGTGTAATTCCGTCCAGTGGTTTGGGCTGTAGTTGTATCAAAAATCTTGATGGGAGTTAACATGGTATATATATGTATACACATGTGATCAAGGGCACTGTGTTGCTCGAAACACGTCAAACGGAGGTGTGTGAGGAATAAATCTTGGCATCCTACCTTTGGTGTCCGTTATTCTCTTTTCGCCGCATTGAATTTTGGAGAGTTCTTCGGCTCATATATATATATATATATATATATATATATATTCACTGAAAAAACCATAGGTTTCACACATGTTATAGTTAGCTGGAAATTTTACTGATAAAAAACCAATGAAATTCCCCCGTTATAGTTACTGTAGGCAACTATAACTCACGCGACCGCAATCCTCTGCTGATGCTAATACTGTATTTAGACACTTATTTGCCCATGTCTTCTTCCATTAAATTTTAGCTATACATATATTACAAATATTTTTTTTTCATAAAGACACATATGTCATCAGCACAGGATTACGGTCGCGTGAGTTATAGTTGCCTACAGTAACTATAACGGGGGAATTTCATTGGTTTTTTATCAGTAAAATTTCCAGCTAACTATAACATGTGTGAAACCTATGGTTTTTTCAGTGAATTTGCAAGGTTTTTTAAATGCTAATTCCTAACTATAACGTGTGTGAAACCTATGGTTTTTTCAGTGAATTTGTACGGTTTTTTAAATGCTAAGTTACTTTACGCCATTCGTGGTGTGCGCGCCCACTTAACGCAGTTCGTTCCGTGCGCGCACGGTGCGCTTCGCGCACCGTGCGCGCACAGTGAGCACGCGGTGCGCTTCGCGCACCGCGCGCCCACTTTACGCAGTTAGTGCCGTGCACGCACGCTGGGCACGCGGTGCGCTACGCGCACCGTGTGCCCACGTTACGTTAGATGGGCCATGTACGCACGATGCGCTTCGCGCACCGTGCGCACATGGAGGACATATTATGCGCTTCCTTGTGATAGGTAATCTTTTGAAATTTTTTGGGGAAATGCTGTGCTCATATATGCCATGCACAAATGGTGGCCTTCGGCCACCATTTGCACACAGGGTTGGAGAGAGTGTGGATTTTTTTTTTTTATATTTTTTTACCGTGCGCGTACGGTAAGCGTACGGTAAGCGTAATCAGCGAAATTTTCGAAAAATAAAAAATTACCGTTTTTTGCCTTGGGGGATCTTTGAAGACTCAACTAACATGGTTATGTGCATGGGCGCTGTCTAAACAGCCCCTTTATATGTTTTTGGCATTTGTTTATCAGCTCCCCCCTCAGAGTGCGAGAGAGAAAATGGCGGCCGCCGCTTCCTGGTTTCGACCGATTCGAATGTTTACTAAGATCTAACAGCCAATCAGAATCGCGCTCGCGCACGCCACCGTACGCGCACGGTAAGCGCACCGTAAGCGCACCGTAAGCTGCCACAGATATATATATTGATTTAAAGGCTATTTTCTCAGATTCTACTGAACAGATTTACACCAAACCTACAAAAGGCACTTCCTTGACCTGGGGACTACCTCTCTGCCAAATTTCATTAAATTCTGTTCAGCCGTTCGGGCTGTAGCCCTGTCTAAAGGTCCTATGGAAAAATGCATGGGAAAAACGTGTTTTGGGACCCCCCTTTTATCTCAGCCCCCGCTTGACGAATCCCCCCGAGACTTTCAGGGTAGGAGCGGAGCGTAGCGCCCCACCTATTTTGAAAAATTCGCGAGGATTCGTTGACCGGCGCCAAAGTTATTCAAAATAGAATGTTGCGGATTTCCTATGGAAACGTGGTCCTAACTATAACTACCTACTGGCGACCGCCAGTAGGTAATATATATATATATATATATATATATATATATATATATATATATATATATATATATATAATATTTATTCACAAAAAAAACATAGGTTTCAGGGACGTTATAGTTAGTTGAACATTTGACTCATATAAAACCAGAGAAATTCGCCTGTTATAGTTAGTTGAGCTAACTATAACTCACGCGCCCGCAATGCACTGCTGATGATGTCACATATTACATCACTCATGACATGGTCAGTGACATCACTCATGACATCTCAAATGACATCACTCATGACATCACTCATGACATCATCCAGTGAATGTGTTTTTCTATAAAATGTAAATATGTTTTATATATATATATGCCAAGGTGTATTGAAGAATGAATGCATTTACAAGTGCCTAAAGGAATTATTTTGTATGTGTGTGACTGACTGTATAAGTGAGTGATTGAACGTGTCTTACTGAATGCATGGGTTACTGACTAAACTGTGTAAAAGTCTGTATTAGTCTCTCGATTGGTGTGTAAGCAACTGCATGGGTTGCTGAATACCTACATGAGTGTTATTGATTTGTTGTCTGAGTATCTGTATGGGTCCCTGAGTGTCTGTGTGGGTGGGTGGGTGTATGAGTCTGTGCATAGATGTCTGAGTGGGTGATTCAGTGGTTGTATGGATTAAAAAGTGCATCTGGAAAGGGCTGTGTGGGTGAGTTTGTGTGTCTATGGGTGTGTTGGTGAGTGAATAAATGTCTCAGTGGTATATCTGTGACTGACTACATATGTTTTAAGCCACTATATGCGAGTGTTGGAGTATATAAATGAGTATACGTGAGACTAAGTTATTTTAAGAGTGGGTGTATAAATAAGTGTCTGCTTCTATCAGTGATTGTATAAGACAGTAAATATGTGTTAGTATCTGTATAAATAAGTGATGTGGTATGTCTAAAAATAACAAAGTTGGTGTGTATAACTGTATACATGATTAAATGGTTATGTGATTCATTCTTTGCATTACCGACTAGGCGTGTGAGTAACTCTATGGATGAGTGGCAGCGTGTGACGGCATGTATATATGTATGAGTGCATATTATAGTCCTCTATTGATGAGTAACTACAAGTATAAGTGACTGGATGTGTGTGTAGACCTAGGAAATAGTGGGTGCTATGTATTATATGGCATTCTTCTGTGTATGGTTTCAAAAATAGTAGTCAGCATTTTAGAATGGGTGTATCAAAGTTTATATTAGAGCATCAGTATGTGCATCAGATGGTCACGTGGATGATGTCATGAGTGATGTCATCAGTGATGTCATTTGAGATGTCATCAGTGAAGTCATCAGTGATGTCACTGATCATGTCATGAGTGATGTAATATATGACATCATCAGTAGTGCATTTCGGAAGAGGCGAGTTATAGTTAGCTCAACTAACTATAACAGGTGAATTTCTCTGGTTTTATATGAGTCAAATGTTCAACTAACTATAACGTCCCTGAAACCTATGTTTTTTTTGTGAATTTCTAAGGTTTTTTAAATGCTAATTCCTAACTATAACGTCTGTAAAACCTATGGTTTTTTCAGTGAATTTCGAAGGTTTTTTAAATGTTAATTTCATATTTTAATGTTTATAAAACCTATATTTTTTCCATTATATTTTTAAATATTTTGGAACTCTATTATACTTCTTGTTTTTAACTTTAAAAACCATGTAAATATGGATATTTTTTTAGGGGGGAAGAAAACTGCACTCCCATACCGGTAGCGTACCAAGCGCCTTCACCACACGAATCCTATCCGCCATATTGCTAAACTCGTAAAGGATGCGCATTTTGTATCCGACGAGTTAGTGGCACCGCGTCCCACGTAACATCATATACGCATGAAGTCACCCCAAGTACTACTTTGGTATCTGACGGGTACGCAGTACCAAGCCACGCATTACTCCATTGCTGCTACTCCTGAGGCGAAAAGCCGGGAGGTGTTTTGTACTCGTTTTTAAACCTGTTTGTGTACTGTATTTGTTTTTAAAATACTTGCCTGACTTGCACAATCCCTGATCCCACTAACAGCTGATTACTAGCTGCTGGGACTCAGAAACCACTCGTTTCTTGGCGCCATTGACCGCCGAAGGGAGACGACAGCCACGCCCACTTCTTGTTGGCCACGCCCCCTCCGCAGACATAAATAGAGCGCGCTGCACTTGAACGCTGCTCCATTGCTGCTACTCCTGAGGCGAAAAGCCGGGAGGTGTTTTGTACTCGTTTTTAAACCTGTTTGTGTACTGTATTTGTTTTTAAAATACTTGCCTGACTTGCACAATCCCTGATCCCACTAACAGCTGATTACTAGCTGCTGGGACTCAGAAACCACTCGTTTCTTGGCGCCATTGACCGCCGAAGGGAGACGACAGCCACGCCCACTTCTTGTTGGCTACGCCCCCTCCGCAGACATAAATAGAGCGCGCTGCACTTGAACGCTGCTCCATTGCTGCTACTCCTGAGGCGAAAAGCCGGGAGGTGTTTTGTACTCGTTTTTAAACCTGTTTGTGTACTGTATTTGTTTTTAAAATACTTGCCTGACTTGCACAATCCCTGATCCCACTAACAGCTGATTACTAGCTGCTGGGACTCAGAAACCACTCGTTTCTTGGCGCCATTGACCGCCGAAGGGAGACGACAGCCACGCCCACTTCTTGTTGGCCACGCCCCCTCCGCAGACATAAATAGAGCGCGCTGCACTTGAACGCTGCTCCATTGCTGCTACTCCTGAGGCGAAAAGCCGGGAGGTGTTTTGTACTCGTTTTTAAACCTGTTTGTGTACTGTATTTGTTTTTAAAATACTTGCCTGACTTGCACAATCCCTGATCCCACTAACAGCTGATTACTAGCTGCTGGGACTCAGAAACCACTCGTTTCTTGGCGCCATTGACCGCCGAAGGGAGACGACAGCCACGCCCACTTCTTGTTGGCCACGCCCCCTCCGCAGACATAAATAGAGCGCGCTGCACTTGAACGCTGCTCCATTGCTGCTACTCCTGAGGCGAAAAGCCGGGAGGTGTTTTGTACTCGTTTTTAAACCTGTTTGTGTACTGTATTTGTTTTTAAAATACTTGCCTGACTTGCACAATCCCTGATCCCACTAACAGCTGATTACTAGCTGCTGGGACTCAGAAACCACTCGTTTCTTGGCGCCATTGACCGCCGAAGGGAGACGACAGCCACGCCCACTTCTTGTTGGCCACGCCCCCTCCTACGCTACCCGTGACCACTATAAACTATGTGTCAATGTCGGAAGCGCAGCGGACGAGCGCAGCGGGCACGCCGATTGCGCGCCGAAGGCGCGCTTAAGGCAAGCTCGTCTGCGCTCATCCGCGTCGAGGACGCGCCTAGCGCCACAAACCCTGTCCGGCATAGCCCATCATCCCCCGGCTCCACTCGGGATGCTTTGCTCGACCTTCGAGGGTATGCGCATGAAGGTAAGCTCTCCTTTGAAGAGACTGCCTTTCCATTAATTGACTTCACACACAAGGACCTAACTGTAGGAGGCCTCTTGAACGTAAGATCCTTACCAAAACATGCCACCGAAATTAATCTTCTTATCGAGTCACACCATCTAGATGTACTCTTTTTAACCGAGACTTGGACACATGCAAACTGTGAGACCGACCTAGCAGCCGCCTGTCCGCTAAACTTTAACATTCTTCATCTTCCTAGACCCACGGGCCGCGGTGGCGGAGTTGGCGTCATCCTCAAAGCCTCGTGGCAAACGAACATCCTAGACATAGACCCGACACCTGGAATCGAGCTCTTTGGTCTGTCTATAAACCGCCATCAAGGAGATATCTTTACGGTAATCATCTGCTACCGTCCACCTGGGGCCTTTTCTCTCTTGCAACAGCAAGCCCTTCTCACGACCATCACCAACATGGCAACCTCTCACAGTAAACTAGTACTTCTAGGAGACTTTAACCTCTGGCCAAACGGCAGCCTAGACGCAGGTCTAGACAACCTTCGGCGGTCCTGTGATAGTGTAGGCCTCCAACAACTGATAAAGGACC
Organism: Triturus cristatus; assembly: GCF_964204655.1. NCBI lineage: Eukaryota > Metazoa > Chordata > Amphibia > Caudata > Salamandridae > Triturus > Triturus cristatus. The sequence goes on from NC_140594.1 coordinate 607,191,329, forward strand.
CCACTCACTCCGCAGGCAACCGACTCGATCTTATCTTCTTGAGCCCAGGTCTAACCCAAATAGGCGACATCCTGCCTATGAGCTGGACAGACCACTCGCTCATCAAACTCTACATCAATAATGCCACAACAAGCAAAGCCAAATCTCACCCGCCCCCACAATTCTTGTACCGAAACTGGAAAGCGTTAGAAAAACTCAGCACCTCCACCAGAATCTTCGAGGTAGAGGACAGTTTCACCATTACCAATTCTGTGGAAGATAACTACAGATCCTTTAGCTCGAGAATCACCTCCCTTGCGGACTCTGCTGCCCCTCTTAAACTCTGTAAACCGAAAGGTAGAGCCCTCCCTGGTACAACGATTCTTTGAAAACCCTCAAATCAGCCTGCAAACATGCTGAGAGAAAGTGGAGACACGGATACAGTAACAACAACAAAACCCTCTGGAAGAAGGCACTCCGTGACTACAAGTCCGCTATTGCAGAGAGTAAAGCGAACTACTACTGCTCCACCATTACCAATGCGGCTAACAGTCCAAAAAGTATATTTCAGATTCTGGACAATATCTTACACCCTGACTGCGTCAAAAACCCCATCCTCCCCTCTCAGTCCCTTTGTGATAGCCTCGCTCAGTTTTTTACTGATAAAATTGAGACTATCATTAATAACCTGGCAACGTCCCCGTCTTCCACTCTCTCCACCCTCTCCAAAATTAACCTCACTAACCCTGAATCTCTGAGGCCAACCTGTCCTCCCACGAATAAATTGCTGGCTTTCCCTCTTATTCCTCAAACAGAATTTGAAATAGTCGCACAGGGCATCACTTCCGGATCCCCCCTTGACCCTCTGCCACCGAAAATATGGAAAACCTGTGGGCACCAACTATCTCACACCCTCCGGTTGATTTGTAATCAATCCCTGAGCTGCGGCGTCGTTCCCCGCTCCTGGAAGCAAGCGCTTATAACCCCGCTGCTAAAGAAACCCTCGCTAAACCCAGATTGTCTGTCCAACTTCCGCCCTATATCACTCCTGCCTTTCCCGGTGAAGGTGCTCGAACGCTGGGTCAGCAAATGCCTCTCAACCCACCTCGAGCAGCACCATCTTTTGGACGAATTCCAATTTGGGTTTCGTCCAGCCCATGGCACTGAAACCGCGGTGCTCACGGCCATGGAGGAGCTTCGAATGCGCGCAGACAGGGGCCAAGCCGTGGCCCTCATTTTACTTGACTTGTCTGCCGCATTCGATACTGTTAATCATAGGATCCTGCTCCAGCGGTTGAAATCGGCAGGGATCGATGGCACGGCCCTGATCTGGTTTCACTCCTACCTCAGCGACAGAAAACAGGCCGTTTCCCTCCCCCCTTTCCAATCGGTCTTCTCCCCGGTCCCTCACGGTGTCCCCCAGGGTTCCTCTATCAGTCCGATTCTTTTTAATGTTTACTTAAAACCTCTGGTCACGTTAATTAAGTCACACAACATGACCGCAGTAAACTATGCGGACGATACACAGCTCCTTCTCTCGTGGGAAGGCGAAGACTCCATCCCCTTGCAAGCCTTCCATGACTGCCTACGAGACACGGCATGCTGGTTGCACCGGAACTCACTTCAGTTCAACTCCTCGAAAACCGAGGTGATGTACTGCCCTGCGAGTCGCATACCTCGCCCTCTGCCCGCTGAGTTCTGGCCCCCGGAAAACTCCAACAACCCCCTACCAGCTACCACCGTTCGCAACCTGGGCGTCATGCTCAACCATCAATTAAGCATGGAAACACAGGTCTCAAGAACAGTCGCAACTTGCTCTGGCCTTATGCGCTCACTGCGCAAAGTCTTGCCTCTACTTCCATCCGCCGCCAGAGCTCTAGTAGTGAGGTGTACTATTCTTAGTCGCCTTGACTACTGCAACGCCCTGCTGCTTGAATCCCCTGCGACACTACTGGACAGACTCCAACGAGTCCAGTCGGCAGCAGCCAAACTGGCTCTGGGATGGACCAGGAGATCCTCGGCCACTGCCGCATTGGCCGAGTTGCATTGGCTGCCTTTGAAGCAACGCATTGCCTTCAAGGCCCTTTGCCTGGTCTTCAAGGCACTACATGGAATAGGACCCAGACCTCTTCAACGTCTGTTCTCCTGGTATACTCCCACCAGAACACTCAGGTCCACAACTGCCTGCCTCGCGAGAGTGCCCAGATGTAAGAAGGCCAGGATGGGAGGAAGATCGTTCCGAGTAGCTGCAGCCAAGCTATGGAACAGTCTACCTGTCGACATTCGCCATATCCCTCACCTCCTCCCATTCAGGAAACGTATCAAAACATGGCTCTTTCCTCTGTCCCTATAAAAAACCGGCCAGTTCCAGCTCACCCCCGTCAATAAACCACAAGAGTAGCTACCAGCGCCAGGATACCTGCCAGGTGACAGTCGCGCTTTATAAATATTTTAAATAAATAAATAAATTACGTCATGTACATATGGGGTCACGCCTGCTGCGCGTCGCGTTTTCGACGAGTACACGCTGCCAGGCCCTGTGTTACGTCACAGACGAATAGTATCGCGCCGGGTACGCCATTCCCTTTTTTTTTTGTTTTTTGTCTCGAAAGTATATCTAAATAACTTTAAACAGTATATGAGAGCACGCCAAAATCGAAATTATTTTAAACATTTATATATTTCTAACTGTAATAAACGTATATTATGATAAATATATTTTGTCAAAATCCGCGTCGGGTGCGACCTCCTTGTGCGCTCGGTGTGCGATTGCCATGTGACCTTAAAAAAAGCATCTGATTGGTTCATAACATTTCCCATTGTAACAGTTGTACAACCCCACCGATTTTACTCATTCTCTCTACAGAGTTTGATGAGAGACACCTCTTCGGCTTAGAAAGCTTTTTTGAAAAGTGTTTTCCTGTATACACATATCTTATACTACACACAACATGCAACGATCATCTTGATCAATATTCATGCTCTGTGCATTAGCCTTACACGTGTGATTGCCATGCATCTCAAACGTTCCATCAAAAAACAAATATGTGTTACACAATGCCCCTAGTGTGTGTGTCTGCACATTATTGTGCTGCCTTTCGGCCTGGGTATTGCTGGCTCTAAGGAGCATCATCAGCCACGGGCAGACTGCACATCCTAGGTCACATGCATCTCATGAACAATAGTTTCCGCCCTCCCGACACATGCTACACTAATCTAAATTGCACACTCTGCGAGGTCAAAACTACAAAAGAAACACACATAAGTACACTTCCTGGCCAGGCAGGAACTGAACAATGCCCAAGTCCCCAGAATAATTATTCACACCCCTATGCTGGCCTGGCGAACGCAAGCCCAGCCCACTTTGCATATGTATAAATAGGATAACAACGACGCCACACGTCCCTCTTCTTCCACACTAACACAAATGATTTGCCGCATCCACCTAGCATATCACAATGCGCAATAAAAAAAAGAAATGAATCCATGAGGTGTACTCCATCCTGCCAATCAATACGGGCTCTAAATTGTGAACCCTACTGCCTGTCGTCAATGAAAGGGATCCATGAGGTGTACACTCTCCTGCAATCAACATTCCATCTGAATTGTGAGCACTGCTGCCCGTAGTGTTTGCTCACACAACAATGACAGCAGGTAAGCAGAGTGGCCTAGGTGCACAGGGCCTCCAATTGAGCGCGCTGCGGCGAGAGGGGTGGGGTGCTTCAGCCTAGCTGCGCAGATCCGAACAAATGATATTGCCATGTGTTATGATGTGATCTTTAACCTCATTCAGTCACATCTCTGTCTCATTTTGAAGACCTGCTATACCATATGGTAGGCCTGAACCTACGCGCAGCGCTGCCCTACAGACACCTGTTGAGGGTGGTTCTGCGGGTGGGGTGGAGTGCATGACCCTGAGTGCGCACGTGCGAAAAAGCTATGTTGACATGTGTAATGATGTGCTCTCTGACCTCATTCAGTCACATCGGTCTAATTTTAAGGATCTGCTGGACCGTACTGTAGGCCTGAGCCAGTGGGCAGTGCTGCCCTACAGACACGTGGCGTTGGCTTTTAGGAGACTGTAGTGAGCTCCTTACTAAGTATACATGCACACAGGCTCCCGCCACTGCATTACACGTGCACATTATGCTTCTAGCATGCGCTCTGTTCCTTTGTATGTGAACGTTGGCATAACATATTATTATTTAACCTTGTGTATTCTCATGCACTCCAACTCCTCTTTGAACCACGATTACCACTAACAGTTGGTAGATCGTACTTTAAAAACGAAGGATGCACTCAACTCCTATTTCCTATCAACCTTGAAATAAACTTTCATTTACCTCCAGACGTTTCCATCATTAAATTATTTCTCCCTTTTCAGACATTCCATTGATTGCCACAAGAAGGGCGGAGCAGGAGCTGACCCCATAATGATGCCCTGGCATTCTGACACCTTCCATCGTGGTATCAAGACACCATCCTCGACCAGACACCTGGTCTATCGTACAAACATACCCCAGACTAGGAGCTTGCACCAACACGTCGTGGGACACACCAGTGGTGGCAGGTGAGCAGTGAAGCCTCGGTGTGCAAGACCTACAATTGAGCACAGTGCGGGGGAAGGGGTTGGGGTGCAGCACCCTGGGTGCACAGGTGCATGCAAGCGATTTTCCGGTAGCTAATAATGTAGGACTATATTATCAAACAACGGCGATAACATTATCACCACTTTAGTGACAGGAAACTGCCACTAAAGCGACGATAAGGGGTTGATAATATGCCCTTATAAATTCCCATAGAAGCCCAGGTTCACACCAGAACCTGGGCTTCTAAGGGAATTCACAAGGGCATATTATCAACCCCTTATCGCCGCTTTAGTGGCAGTTTCCTGCCGCTAAAGCGGCGATAATGTTATCGCCCTTCCTTCATAATATGGCCCATAATCTCTGGCCTCATGTATTTAATTTTAAGGACTTGCTGAACCACACTCTTTCTCACAGACCCCAGTGTCCTAGACAAACAGGTGACGGAGGGTAAACACTAAGGGCTGGGTGAAATAGGCCGATGCTCTGTCTCCTCCTCCCTCTCTACTTTTGACTCTCCCTCCCCTTCTCCCTTCCACCCACTCCCACTCCCCCTCCCTTCCATTCTCACTATGGTCCTTTCACTTGGACTATCTTTCTTTACCTCTTCCACATAGCACACATACTTATATTTCATTTTTGTCTTGCAGGTTTCCTACGCTGTTTCCACTGGAGTCCAACCCACGTTTTTTTTATTATACTGTTCTATTAAAGTTACATTTCTGTTTATTTCTGTTTTAATAAAGGTTACTTATTTTTCCAAATAAATAACTGAGTCTATAGGTCTTCTTTTTCTGACGACACTTGTCTATTGTTTATTGTGAAAATCATCTGTTTATAGGAGATTTTAAGGACAACATTATTTAATATTAGAGTGCACCTACCAAACATAATCTAACTGACTATTACACAAATGAAGCCTAGGTAATTGTACAACGGCAAGCGTTCTATGAGTGTATCACTTTATAACACCATAAGTACTGCCCGTGTGATTACAGAACAAATAAGGCACTGCCTAGGACCACCGAGGCTTCAGGGACTGCCGAGGCCCACCCTGCATATTTAAATAAAGACCCGGAGTGTGGCGATCCCCTGACTTCAGTTGGCCTCGAACCCCCGAACAATTAGTAAACAATACCCAGGAAGGTGGCGCTCCCCTAGGCTGCAAAACGTCTCTGTGTCCTTCCGCGCCTAATTTACATGTGACTTTAAGATCCCCAGTCCTACAGAGACCCCGCAATATAATAATTGGATTGGCCACGGAACATTACCCACCCACCAGGGCCTTCATTTAAAAAAACGGGTGAGACCCCGCTTTTCTTTTTTTTTTGTTCTTTTCTCTCCATTTTTACCATCCGCATCCCCTCTATTACAGCGATACGAGGTTTTCCTCCTCTTGCTTCAAGTAGTCGAACAAGTATTTGCTATCACAGGGTGGAAGCCATGCACCACCCTCTAATAGCAAACACAAATGTCCAGCGAATGCACACCCCGGGACATTGTCTGAGCTGCGCCTGAGAGGTCACCCTCCCTACTACCATGATGCATTTGTTAGTATAAACGCATACAAACACTACTTACACACATGTAGTACAGCGACCAGAATGTAGTGAAGAAGCAGAGGAAGCACAAAATCAAAAAATTTAAATTCTACCAGAAGTCGGATGACATAGTTCAATGAGCCGAATACCCTGGCATGAGTGGAAACAGCTACACGAACAAAACGGGTCTTCAGCACAACGCAAGCAATTTTGAAATATTGCTGAGTGGTGCCTTCTTTTTGCCTTCTCCCTCTTGTCGCCAAATTTATGTAGTGAAGAGGCAGACAGCAGTGTATCCAATAAGTAGATTTATTACAAGAAAACAAGACACCTGAAATAACCACCAACAGGAGCAGACAGCAAAGCAACTGTCTAATCCAGCACCGTGTACAAACTCCGCAAGGTTCCCCTCATGACAGCCCTACATTCTAACATTACATACTGAGGGTCATATTATCAAGGAACGACGTTAAAATTATCGCTGCTATAGCGGCAGGAAACTGCCGCTAAAACGGCGATAATGGGCTTGATAATATGCCGTAGAGAATTCCAATAGAAGCCCATGTTCTCGTGTTCACATGGGCTTCTATTGGAATTCTCGACGGCATATTGTCAAAGCCCATTATTGCAGTTTTAGCTGCAGTTTCCTGCCGCTAAAGCGGCGATAATTTTAACGCCGTTCCTTGATAATATGCCCCTGAGATTCTAGTAGAATTACATATTAACATTCTACTATGACTTACAATGGAATACTACACAGAGCACATGACTTTACAGCAATGAGCTCATAGTTTCATCCACGAGTCTTGACCCCGGTAGGGGTAAGACTTTTGCTTCCCACTCCCTATATTGTATAAACGTAAACTAACACTTCTTCCACAAGTATGCTACAGCGCCCAGAGCACATCACTTTACAGCAATGAGCTCACAATTTAGGCTCACGGTTTAATTCCTGAGTCTTCACACCAGTAGGGATGAGTAGTTCGCTTCCCACTCCCTATATACTATAAATGCATACTAACACTAGTTACACACTTATACTACAGCGGCTAGTATCCTACACCGCCCAGAGCCCATCACTTTACAGCAATCAAGTTTCAAGTTTATTTATTTTTGTTTGATTAATTAAAATCTTATAAAAGTTGCAGCAATCAGCTCGGTTTCTTCCCCAAGTCTTCACACCGGTAGGCGTAACTACTTCACTTCCCGCTTCCGGTATACTATCAACACACAGTAGCAGTCAGTAGTTCGCTTCCCACTCCCTGTATGGTATAAACGCCTACTAACACTACTTGCACACGTATGCTACAAACACCAGACCACATCACTGTACAGCAATGACCTCACGGTTTAGACTCTCAGTTTCATACCCGAGTGTAGCACCATATCATATCACCACCATGCCACTCTGAGCAACACCTCACTTTCAGATCGTTAACAGTGATAACTACCTACTGGCGACCACCAGTAGGTAATCAAGAACAAATTACAATAGTTCCTTGATTCTTTTAGCTTTCAAAAATTCTCTCTATTACTGTCTTTCAACTTTTCCATATAAACAGTTTTTTTAATATTCAAGTACACATCGAAGTCAGAAATGCAACGTATTCTATCAACACACTTTCTAGAACATTCTACAACACGTGGAGGTTAAAAGTTCATCAATTTATTTATACCTAATGTTATTTATTTGCAACATATTCTCAAACATTTAACTGCACGTTCAGGTTAAAAGTTCAAGATTGTTTTAAGTTCGAACAGTGCCTTCCAAATGCAAGTAGCAGGTGTGGTTGAGTTGAGCAAATTTTATCCTATAATATGTACTATAATATGTACGTGCAAACTGCTTTTTCTTAACCAATCATAAACATACTTTTCCACAAAACGAATGTGCACCCTACTTTTAAAAACAATGCTTTTCATCTCCCAATCGGGTACCGTTTTGTATGCGAAAAGAAACTAGTTCCCCATCTTTAAACATATTGCTTATTCTACGAAGGAACTGCATGAGCTACAGACATCTTTCCATACCTTCCAGCCATACCTTAAAAATGCTAGTGTGGATCGTAGGACATAGCTATGTTTTCTGTTGCAAGAGGTATGCAGAACAGAGACGTATTGATTTAGACCTAGGTTTACAAAATGTGGACATTAAATGGTTTGGACAGGGAGGATTGAAGTGGCACCAATTATTGCCTTTGTTTAAAACCTGTTTGCATCTCCAACACCGCGATCTCATGATTGTTCACTGTGGTGGAAACAACCTAGGCACACTGACTGGGGTAGATTTGGAAATGCTTATGAAGGTCACCTTTGGACAATTGATGTTACTTTTGCCTCAAACTGTCTTTGTATATTCCAATATATGCCAAAGACAGAAGTGGAAATGGTCCAAACAATTTTGTCCTCAGATTGAAAAATCTCGGAAAAAAGTCAACAAAGCTGTCTCTGCATACCTCAGAGACCACAAAATGGGGTCCATATACAACAACAACATACGTTTTGATATGGCGGATATATACAGAAGTGATGGAGTACACATCACAGATCAGGGAAATCGAGTTTTCCTGAATAACTTGAAGCTGTGAATGCACACTTATATGTAATTCCAACTAATGAACACAAGGGCTCTTTTTAGAGCCACCCTATAACTTACAACTTGGGCCCCCTATTTTAGGGCCATATAACGCCAACTCCCGCACCTTCACCAAAATGTATTCTCCACACAGCTGTGGCGCAGCTGCCAGACCATCTCACTTTGCAGCACAGAACTCTCGCTTTGATCCCCAGCTCTACTCACCCATAGGGGTGAATAGTTTGCACTCTACAAATTACATATTGATTTACCTTCGCACTCCCTATACAACACCACCTAAGCACCATACTCAAGCTACAATGTTCTAAACAAAATTTAATCCAAGTACCTATAACTACATGCTGACACTACTTGCACAGATGTGGCACAGCGGCCAGAGCACATGACTTCACAGCATATGACACACAGTTTAGGCTCACGCTTTAATCCCCGACTCCGGCAGCAGCTCAGTTTAGCAACATGAGACTCTAGACAATACCTCACATATATTCCGTACCCCAGGACTTTCATACCAGTACGGGTCAGTAGTTCTTCCTAGTAGTTATAAACAAATTCGGACACTACTTCCACAACTGTAGTGCAGCAGCCACGGCACATGACTTCACAGCATAAGACACACAATTTTGGCTCACGCTTTAATCCCTGAGTCCCGCACCAGCTCACCTTACCCGCATCAGACTCTACCCAATACCTCACTTAATTTCCGTAGCCCACCACTTACACACCAGTAAGGGTAAATACTTCGCTTCACACCCCCTCTATAGCACACCCTAAACACCCCACAGAGGTTACAGTGCTCCTACCCTCCTATTTCCCACATTTCCCCCCTTTTTTCCCCCTTTTTTCACCTTACTCACTTCAACGAAATCACAAAATAGCGGGCAACACTTCCTAGTTGCAACTGCTCGCACTGCTCGCAGCCAATCAGCAACAAGCTTGTGCTCGTAATGCCTCAGCCAATCAGATAGCAGAAGTCCCAAATATCGATATCTATAAATTTCGAAATTTCGCCAAAACTACTGAACCAATTGACACCAAATAAACAAAAGCGTTCTTTCTAGACCAAGACCCTTCTCACTGCCAAATTTGGGGTAATTCGTTCACCCGTTCGACCTGTAGCCTTGTCTAAAGTTTCCTATGGAAATTAACATGGAGAAAACACGTTTTGGGACCCCCCTTTTTTCTCGGCCCCCCTTGACGAATCACTCCCAAACTTTCAACATAGGAGCTGATCTCAACAAACAATTTGTTTTGAAAATTCCACAAAGATTCATCAATCGGCACCAAAGTTATTGCGAATAGAATGTTGCCATTTTCCTATAGTAACTAGGTCCTAACTATAGCTACCTACTGGCGACCGCCAGTAGGTAATATATATATATATATATCTGTATATATATATATATATGTATATATGTATATATATATATATATATATATATATATATATATATAGATATATATATTCACTTAAAAAACTATAGGTTTCACACACGTTATAGTTAGGAATTAGCATTTAAAAAACCTTGCAAATTCACTTAAAAAACCATAGGTTTCACACAGGTTATAGTTAGGTGGACATTTCACTCGTAAAAAACCAATGAAATTCCCCCGTTATAGTTAGTTCAGATAACTATAACTCGCGCGCCCGCAATCCACTGCTCATGACGTCACATATTACATCACTCATGACATGGTCAGTGGCATCACTCATGACATCACTGATGACATCATCCTTGTGATAGATTGGCGGTCGCGCGAGTTATAGTTATCTGAGCTAACTATAACGGGGGAATTTCATTGGTTTTTTACGAGTGAAATGTCCACCTAACTATAACCTGTGTGAAACCTATGGTTTTTTAAGTGAATTTGCAAGGTTTTTTAAATGCTAATTCCTAACTATAACGTGTGTGAAACCTATGGTTTTTTAAGTGAATTTGTACGGTTTTTTAAATGCTAAGTTATGTATTTATTAATACATTTTTTTTTTAAGGTCTTTCACCGTGCGCGCACCGTGCGCGCACCGTGCGCTTCACGTACCGTGCGCGCGCATTGGGCACGCATTGGGGCACGCATTGGGGGCACGGTGCGGTGCGCGCACCGCGCACCGTGCGCGCAGCCCGCGATTTTTAGAAAAAGAAAATAAAATGTTTATTTCACCCATGGGGGGCCTCCTGTGACCCCCTGACAAAGGCTAGGGGGTCAGGAACTCTCTTCCCTGCCCCCTTTTCACGTTTTCCACCTTTTTCCCCCTTTCCTTTTCAGTGCGAGAGACAAAATGGCGGCCGACACTTCCTGATTCGAATGTTGACTGACATCTAACAACCAATCAGAATTTCGCTCGTGGACGGTGCGCGCGTATAGATATTTATATGCTTTTAAATGCTATTTTCTCAGGAAATACTGAACAGATTGACACCAGACCTGCAAAAGGCACTTCCCTGACCTGAGGACTACCTCTCTGGCAAATTTCAAGTAATTCTGTTCAGCCGTTCGGGCTGTACCTTCGACTAAAGGTCCTATGGAAAAATGCATGAGGAAAACGCGTTTTGGGACCCCCCTTTTTTATCGGCCCCCGCTTGACGAATCACCCCGAGACTTTCAGGGTAGGAGCTGAGCGGAGTGCCCCATTAGTTTTGAAAATTTCACGAAGATTCGTCAACCGGCGCCAAAGTTATTCAAAATAGAATTTTGAGATTTCCTATGGAAACACGGTCCTAACTATAACTATCTACTGGCCACCGCCAGTAGATAATATATATATATAAATATATATATATATATATATATATATATTTAAAGCAAATCCTTGTTCACCGCCTTCTTCCACCGGCGCAAAAACAGGTACGGATCACTCGAATGGATTCAGGTGCAAATTCGGTGCTTTATTAAAAAATAATCCACACGGCAACCCATCAGTCCTGGCCAGTGCCTAGAATGACGCGTTTTGACCTAGGCAACTCGGTCTTGTTCACATGATGCGCTACTTGAGTGTGCTTCATTTAAATAGTGACAACAATTGATTAAATGCTCACACCTGGAAAGAATTAGTTTCATGCTACGTTGCAATAGACATAGACAATAGACTCTAGTTTATAAGCACATAAAAAGATGTTTTAAATATCATAATAAGGATAAATATCTAAAAAACCATTAAAAAATCGAATAAAATGGAATTTGATACATTTACAATTGAGAGACATTGTTTCACAATGTTATGGGTCTAAGAAATGCCTTGAATAAAGACATAGTGCAATGTTATACATTTCAAAGGCATAGAACGACCGCTTCCGGCAGGAAAGAATGTGCAAATAAGGAACTGTAAACTGTAGTTAATGTGCAAAACGAGTCAATGCGGTCTGTAACATACCTCCTAGAACTCATGAAGTACTAAATTGACAGGTATATAAGAAGTGCAAAAAGTGTTAGTGCAAAATTAATAAAATCAATTTGTAGATTTGTGCAAAAAAATTACATTAGTTCGCCAGAGCCCTGGGAAAGCCTGCTTATGTAAAAGAAAAAAACTGAAAAATGCGAGCAGTGAAATTCTGGGCAAGTGCCCAAGTCATCAAAATTAAAGATGAGAGAAAAACTCAGCAGTTGCAAACTGCCCATATAAGAAAGATAACAGAAATTGATACAACCCTACAAGATAAAAGCAACAAAGACCTGTATGTAGGACAACAAATTGCTCAAAGTTGAATCTGCTTACAGTATGGAAAACTAGGTGTATTGAATAATACGCTAACAGGGTGCTGAGAACTACCTCAAAGAAAATTATGTAGGTCCTTCCCCGTATTGAGACCACTGGGCATTTTGGTGTCCAGTTGTAATATGAACCCTGAATTGAGTTGTCTCAACTGACGTTCTCTATCGCCTCCAATAGTGACTTAGGAACAGCCCCTATGACGAAGTCTTGCAAGTCACTCAAGTTGTTATGGTGTACTAGTTTAAGGTGTCTGGCAACTGGATAATTGGGATCGGAGTTGACTGTAGCTCTAAGATGTTGCAATATACGATTATACACCTGGAGCTTAGTGCTCCCAACGTACTGTAAACCACAAGTGCATCCAAGCACATACACAGCAACGTATGTGCAACAAGTGTAGTAACCTTTGATTTTCATAGGTGTATTGCTAAAAGCAGTCATGTATTCTGTGGTGTTAACCCCACATTTGCAGGCCTGGCAAGAACTGCACTTAAAGAAGCCGCACCTTGGTGACAACCATGTGTTGGTAGAGATAACTTTGGGACTGTTCCTAACTAGAGTGTCCCTCATAGATGGTGCACGTCTGAAAGTCAATGTAGTCAAAGGAGGTAAAATCTGAGATAATGGGAGGTCAGTGAGAACAAGAGGCCAATTTTTATATAAAATGCTTCTGGTCTTTTTTCTTGCCTACAGTAGGCAGTGATTATTCTCAATTCTTGGGGGGATTCATCGTTAGTGTTCTGACTTATGTCCTTCTCACCAACTCCTATAGGGGTGACACAGAGGCAGTGCTCGCAAGAAATTGTGTTTGCTTTGTTGCAAGCTGAGATTCATTCCCTGTTATTGTAACCTTGTGCCAATAATCTTTTGGTAGCCTCATTCTGACAAAGTCATGGTCAGTACCACAAATCCGGCCAATCCGCAGAAATTCTCCATACAGGATACTGCAGATTAAGTGTTTAGGGTGGGAACTCTTAGCATGGAGAATAGAGTTCCCCGCCATGCTTTTTCTGTGTAGTTTGGTTTGCAGTTGTCCCTGATCAATATAAACTGATACATCCAAAATTTCCACATTAGTTGTACTAATAGTAGCAGTAAACTTTAAATTAAGAGCATTAGAATTAATAGTGTCCACAAATTCAGTCGCTGATACATAGACCCCTTCCTGATCAGGTACACATTGTCAATAAATCTCCACCAATGCTGGACATGAGTATCATAAATGGATTTAAGTTTACCCCTGTGGACATGCTCCTCCCACCAGCCCACATGAAGACATGCGTAGCTGGGGGAGAAGCATTCCTCCATAGCTACTCCTCGCAATTGATGGTAGACATGTTTATTAAACAAAAAGAAATTGTTCTTAAGGCAAATCTCAATCATGGGGATGAGCATTTTTTTATGCTTGAGAAATGTTATATCACGTTGCCCCAAGAAATGAGTGACTGCATTGATACCGTCACTATGGTGAATGCTAGTATACAAATAAGTTATATCCATAACTATCAATAACTGTCCCAAGTAATTTTTCTTAATTTGTTTAAAAAATCACCACTGTCTTTGATGAACGATGGTAAACTTAAAACAAGTTCCTATAAAAAGAAATCAACAAATTTTTAAATAGGTTCCAGTAAGCTCTTCTGTGCTGCAATAATTGGTCTTCCAGGAACAGGGGCAATGTTTTTGTGGACTTTAGGGATGAAAAACAGTATCGGTGTTATTGGGTAGTCATTCTTAAGGAACAAAAAATAATTTTTGCAGATTAAGCCACATCTTTTCAATTGGGATAATTCTTTGAAGACCATGTCTTTCACTTTGTTAAGATCTGAAAAAGCAACACTTCTATAATAATTAGTGTCCGTGAGATGTTTAATTGCTTCGTCCATATAAAGGTTTCTAGGCTATAAAACAACATTGCCTCCTTTGTCAGCCTTGTTGATGATCATATTTTTATTGTCCCTTAGTTTTTGCATGAGATTGAAATATTGTAACTTCATATGTCTCATGCCTCGATGTTTGAGCCTGATGGATTTATTTAAGGTCTTAGGTCTTCTGTGACTTTGTCATGGAACACATCAATGGCGTCTTTGGGCATGATATGCACAAAGGTAGAGGCTGGGCCAAATGGGCTATTTGCGGAACTGCTGATGTTTATTCCGGTTTCATGAAGCACTTCTTGTGTAGACCTCAAGTCGTCATCATTGTTGTTGGTCAAGCAATGGAGAAGTTTAAGTGCCGTAGTATCAGATACCTGTATATATATAAATATATTATCTACTGGCGGTCGCCAGTAGATAGTTATAGTTAGGACCGTGTTTCCATAGGAAATCCGCAACATTCTATTTGGAATAACTTTGGCGCCGATTGACGAATCCTCGCGAAATTTTCAAAATAGGTGGGGCGCTCCGCTTCGCTCCTTCCCTGAAAGTCTCGGGGGGATTCGGCAAGCGGGGGCTGAGAAAAAGGGGGGGTCCCAAAACACGTTTTCTCCATGCATTTTTCCATGGGACCTTTAGTCCAAGCTACAGCCCGAACGGCTGAACAGAATTATTTGAAATTTGGCAGAGAGGTAGTCCTCAGTTCAGGGATGTGCCTTTTGCAGGTCTGGTGTAAATCAGTTCATTAGTTCCTGAGAAAATTGCAGTTAAAAGCATATATATATCTATAGGTGCGCACCGTGCGCGTACGGTAAGCATACCGTACGCGCACGGTGACGTGCGCGAGCGCAAATTTGATTGGTTGTTAGATGTCAGTAAACATTCGAATCGGTCGAAATCAGGAAATGTCGGCTGCCATTTTGTCTCTCGCAGTCTGAGGCAATGAAAAACAAAGGGGGAAAACGTGAGAAGGGGGCAGGATGGACAGGTCCTGACCCCCTAGCCTTTGTCAGGGGGTCACTGAAGGACCCCCAAGGGTAAAAAAATAAATATCTTTTTTTACGAAAAATCGCGGGGTGTGCGCACCGTACGCGCACGGCACGAACAACGCATCGTGGGCGCTTGGTGCGCGTAGTGCACCAAGCGCCCACAGCGTGCGCACGGTGTGCGAAGCGCACCGTGCGCGTACGGTACGCGCACGGTGAAAAAAAAATAAATACATAACTTAGCATTTAGAAAACCGTACAAATTCACTGAAAAAACCATAGGTTTCACACACGTTATAGTTAGGAATTAGCATTTAAAAAACCTTGCAAATTCACTTAAAAAACCATAGGTTTCACACATGTTATAGTTAGCTGGACATTTCTCTCGTGAAAAACCATTGAAATTCCCCCGTTATAGTTAGTGCAGGCAACTATAACTCACGCGACCGCAATCCTCTGCTGATGATGTCAGATATTACATCACTGATGACATATGTGTCTTTCTAAAAAAAAATATTTGTAATATATGTATAGCTAAAAATTAATGGAAGAAGACATGGGTAAATAAGTGTCTGAATACAGTGATGTAATATCTGACATCATCAGCAGAGGATTGCGGTCGCGTGATTTATAGTTGCCTGCACTAACTATAACGGGGGAATTTCAATGGTTTTTCACGAGTGAAATGTCCAGCTAACTATAACATGTGTGAAACCTATGGTTTTTTAAGTGAATTTGCAAGGTTTTTTAAATGCTAATTCCTAACTATAACGTGTGTGAAACCTATGGTTTTTTCAGTATATATATACATATATATATATATATATATATATATATATATATATATATATATATATATATATAACTGAAAAAGCCAAAGGTTACAGGGACGTTATAGTTAGGATTAGATATCACTCATAACATAGAAATTCAGCAGTTATGGTAGAGTCGCACAAGTGCGCCGGTTCAAGATGGCCGCCCCTCACTGATCGGGGTGAAATCGGCCTGTTTTAGAAAAAATATGCCGATTTAACACTGGCATTTTGAATTCTTATCTAAAGACGGCGTTTAGAAGGAGGAAGGTGCTTGCAGAAATACCTTTTGAAACCTGGTACAGCAAGGAGAACTGAGAGACATCGAGGGGAGCTGCTCCCCGGTGGCTGGTGTGTTTTTCTCCCAGAAATTCCTGCCAGCGGGCTGGAGAGCAGCTTAGGAGAGGGTGAGGCTGAGGCCTGGGCCACTCCCACAGCTGGTTTAAACTGCTGCACATTGCTTATTCAGGCTGCTTTTTCCTCATTTATCCGTATTGCTTTGACAATATTGCTTTTGGCTACTCTTTCATTGCTGCCTGCATTTGTTTCTCTTTTTACTTATGGAAGGTAAGCAGTCACACAGTAGGTCTTCTAAACGGAAGCAAAACATTTCTCCACCACCAGTAAAATCTAAATTAGTGGATATTAATGAGCCTTCATTATCTACTTTTTGGGAGGAACGTCAAGCTGTGCGTTCTAATACTGATATTATAGCGACTGAGATTGAAAATGTACCTAACGATATGGCTGGTCTTTCTATGAAGGTCTCTGACAATGCTATTAAAATTCAAGACAATAAAGTTAAGATTGACCATCTTTTGCCCATTGCAGCCAAAATTGAGCCAATGAATAAATTACTATTAGGTTTGGAGTATCGCAATAGACAATACAATCTGCAAATTTACCAGAGGATGTGGAGGGTAATGACTGCAGGGCTTATCTAGAAAACCTGATTCCTGGTCTTTTGCGTATTAAGTTTCCTGAAAAATTTGAAATCGATAAGGCGCATAGAATATCCTCTCATCGCAATCCAAGACAAGATAAGCCTCGTCAAATGATTTTTAAAGTGCTGCGTCATCACCATCTAATTTTAATAAGAAAGGCTGCCAGAGATATCCCTTTGTTAATGGTCAAAGGAAACTAAATTTTCATTCATCAAGACTTTGCTAAAGAGACAGCCAATATTTGTAAGGATTTTGAAAACCTTTATCCTAGGCTAAGAAATGCTGGTTATAAATATGGTTTGTTTGATCCCTCTATTATGCGAATCTGGAAGGATGGTTTTTCTGCATCTTTTCAGCATCCTGAAGATCTTCGCCGTTTTTTGGATTTGCAGTCTCAGTCTTCGATGGAAACAAATGCAGATACCACATGAATTCAGTGTTGCTTAATTTTTACTGCCAGTATGCTTAATTTGATTGGAGTGTTCTTTTAGGGCTTGTTTAGTGGCTTACTCTTGATATGCGTGTGCACGATTCTAAAGTTCTATATGTGTTTCTATGTTGTTTGGTTATTATTTTTGTTGTATGTTGGTATTTGTTGTGTCTTTTATATTTCAATTCTCAAGCTACTATTCTTTTTCTAATTTATCTTGTTCACCTATTTTCCTTTCTTCCTTTTTTCTTCTTTCAAAATGTCAAGTTGTAATGGTATTAAAATTGTTTAATTCAATGTTAAAGGCTTAAGGCACCCTGTTAAACGTACTAATGTTTTGGATTATTTAGCGAGGTATAAAGCAGATATTTGTTTAATTCTCTGATTATTGGAGGTGATTTTAATCTTATTTCTGACCTTTTACTAGATAGAATATCTCAAGCTAAATGTTGTCCTCCAAAGGCATTTTTCACACTTAAAGTATTTTTTAAGAATACCAAAATGGTTGATATTTGGCATCTACATAATCCTAGTGACAAACAATTTACTATATTCTCTAATCCTCATGACACTTATTCTAGGTTGGATTATTTTTTAATTTCTCGTAATTTAATTTCCTCAATTTCTAATCCTTACATGCAGAATATAGATATTTCAGACCATGCTTTAATCTTGTGTATTTTATGCAATGAATCCCAACAGGATAGTCAATCAATCAATCAATTAATCTTTATTCGGATATAAGAATATCCATAAAAGAGCATGACATAAAAAAACAAATAACACATTGCATGTTTAAATCAATATACACAAAATTAAAAGCAATAAAAACTTCGCGACTACTGCAATTAGGCAAAACAGCGTCACTGAACCGTCCTGGACGTGAGAGTTAGGTAGGACCACTAGGGAAGTGGGGCTCAACGGCATATTATGATAAAATGCAAGGATTTGACAAATTGATGCGGGATGATATATCCTGGCCCGGGCCAATGTAAACAACGTAAGACTCCCTAATAACCTTAGACCCGCCATTAAACAATATTAAACAGATCCTTGGCTGGTGCAATATTGAAAAGGAGGCAGAAAGTATGCATTAAAACTGCTACCTGGACTAATTAAAGACATTCATCATAAGGTTAGCTAATAAAAACAAGAAACCCAGGCTATATAGGCGCATCATACACATCTATACCCCATGAAAACAAGGGTGGCTACTCCTCACTTCTAGTATTCTTTAATTTTACAGCTGATCTTAAAAAATTCACAGTGCTGAACAGCGTAAATGGATCTGAGGAAAGTTTCAAAAACAAAAGTGCCACCTTGACCTGGCAAAATTTGGTGCGTCTTAAAATAGTTTTTAAAAACAATGACCTTGGGTACGCATAAAAGGGACAAAGTAAAACAAAATGGAGAGTATCTTGCGGAGATCTCTGATCGCAGCCGCAAGGTCCCTTTGTGTCAATGTCTACTGTGAACCCTGCAGGAACTGATAAAATATGATGCAAGAGATTCAGTCTAAATCTGGTCATTAAGAATCTATCATGTTTTTATATATATTAGATAGATAAAATTCCATTCCCGGCAATGATTTTGTTAGCAGGTGGGCTCTCACTGAGACTTTCAACAGTTCTCTGTCCTCCCTTTCGCATGCTAAGCGCCGAAAAAATTCAGTCTTTATCGCGCCCTTGTCTCGGGAAGTGAGTGTAGAGGGCTCATAAAAATATTTGGCATAACCCAGCCGTTTCAGGGTATCCCTTACATATTTGAGCCAGGGTATCCGATGACCATTATCCCATGCAGTGCAGTCCTCAAGTATTTGTCTGCTTAGACTTGCCTCCGGATTAGTCCATATTTTTATCCAGCATGTAATAGATTTAAAACTTAACCTTTCACTAATATAGGTGAGGCCTAGCTCCTCATGAACAATGTGGGAAGGCGTACTTTTGGGTACTTGCAGGACCCTTCTGAGGAACTTATTTCCTCAGTTTGAATCAATGACGTGTCTCTGAAGCCCCATACCTCACTCCCATACAGAGTCTTGGTGCAACACACCGAACTGTACAAGTGCAAAATTTCATTTGGTGACCAGCGACCTAATCTTGTAGCACAGTTCATGATTGAACCCACTGAACTAATTTGTTGGCTGCATTTGTCAGAGATCAAAGTGTTAAAATTAAGATGCTTATCAAATATAATCCCTAAGTAACTAAAAACCTTTACTTTTTCTAGTTTATGAGCCCCAATTGTAAAGATAAAGTTCTTTGTTGGTCTTTTCCCTGTTTCCATAACGTATGATTTGGTGAGATTGGGTGATAGATCTAAATCCGCCATAAAACTGACGAATCCATCAATGAGAGACTGTAGTCCCCTTCCTGTGCGGGACAGGAGGACCGCGTCGTCCACGTATAGGAGGACGGGTATACTTCTCCTCCCAATGCGTGGACAGTCTGCCCCCAAATCTCCAAGCGCTTTATCTAAGCCATTTATATATAAATTGAATAGAAAGGGCACCAGGATGCATCCTTGCCTCACCCCCCGGAGCACGGGACATGTTCAGTTATAGTCATAATCATTGGTGTATGAATACCAATATTGTTCTTAATGGAAATAATAAACCTAGGCTTTTATTGGCTATTAAAGAGTTTTTTTCATTTAATGATGATGATTCCACATCTATTATTAATCGCTGGGATGCATTTAAAGCATATATTAGAGGAGAGTCTATTTCCATTATGGCACATGAAAATAAATGATTTAACTTGAAAGTTGACGAGTTAGGAAAGCAGATAGCTAAATACGAACGCCTATATATTACTTCCAATAAACTCTTATATAAAGAAAAATTACAAAACCTTCGTTATGAATTGAATTCTATTGTAAGTAATAGAGCTGGAGTGCAAATTTCTAATAATGAAGCTAAATATTGTTTTAGTGCAAATAGGTCTGACAGGATGTTAGCTAATTACCTCCGTATTAAAAATGACAAAAATCTAATTAATGCTATACATTCTCCAAATGGCTCAATTGCTTTATCCCATGATGAAATTATTAAAGAACTCATGAAATATTATTCAGCTTTATATAATAAACCACCTTCATCAGATACAGCTCTTATAGATAATTTTTGGAAGGTTGTAGGTTACCTAAAATTTCACAAATGGATAAAACTAAATTGGAACTTCCGATTACAAAGGAGGAAATACTTTCAGCTATTAAATCACTTAAGTTAAAGAAATCTCCAGGTCTGGATGGTATTCCTGCAGAATTTTATAAGGAATTTTCATCTCACCTCTCATCATATCTGCATGTTTTTTTCACATTTTAGTGATACTGGGTCTATGTCTGGGTCATTTACGGAAGCTCTGATTATTGTCCTCCCGAAACCAGATAAAGACCATTCATTGGTTACCAATTACCGTCCTATTTATTTAATAAATCAAGACTGTAAACTATATGCTAAAACCCTTGCATCTAGGTTAACTTGGTTTCTTCTATTATCCTTATGGATCCTTATGGATCAGTCTGGATTTATGAAAAAGAGACATTCATCAAATAATATTAGACTATTATTTCATGCAATTGAATCTGGAGCATTATTTTCTTTTCCTGCTGGAGTTTTAGCACTAGATGCAGAGAAGGCTTTTGATAAAATTCATTGGCAATACCTTTTTTGCTCCTTGCATGCATTCAATTTTGGTTCCTTATTTATCCGTATGATTTCAGCACTCTACTGTAGTCCTTCGGCTAAAAATTTTATTAATGGCAGACTTTCACAGAGGTTTTAACTTTTTAGAGGCACCAGGCAAAGTTGCCCATTATCTCCATTACTTTTTCCTATTGCAATTGAACCCTTGTTAACTGCTATTAGAAATTGCTCTGAAATTCAAGGCCTTCAAATAAACAATGTGCCTGTTAAAACTTCAGCTTATGCTGACGATATTTTTTTATATATTACAAATCCTAAATCTTCCATTCCTCCATTGCTAAATCTAATTGGTGTTTTTTCTACTATTTCAGGCTATAAACTTAACACTAACAGGACAGAATTTTTCCCTTTAAATATTCATTGTTCCCCTGATATGCTAACTAATAAAGAGATTGTTTGGCAAAAAGATAAACCTAAATACTTGGGTATATTATTTGTCAAACATGTTAAACAAACTGTGTCTCTCAATTTTGAGTCTACTTTGACATATATTAAGGTCAAAATTCATAAATGCTCCTCTTTGTGTTTATCTTGGTGGGGTAGAATAGATGCGGTTAAAATGATTTTAACTCCTAAATTGTTTTATATTTTTTCAATGATTCCTGTTCAACTTCCTCTCAAATGTTATAAAGATATACTCAAAATGTTATCTAATTTTATGTGGAATAATAAAAAGCCAAGGTTAAGTTACAAAACATGGAAACAGTCTAAACTCAATGGTGGATTTGGATTACCAGATTTTCTAAAATACCATAAAGCCTTTTTTTAAAACAAAGTATTTTATGATTACAATATTTGGAGCATAATAACTCACCGCATGGCTACGTATTGGACTGCAATCAGTATCACCTTTTCTTCTAGCTACTCTGCTTACAATGTCTTACTCTTCTGTTTTGTTAAAAGAAATCAGTAATATTGAAATCTACTAAATTGATTTTATGTGATTTAGATTCTATTTTTCAGTGTTCTATTTCTAATACATTGAGTTTATCGCTTTGGTATAATCAATCATTAAAATTAGTTCGTCATGCACGTTTTTGGAATTCAAGGATAAAAGCTGGCATTTTGTACTTTAAAGATATCTTTCATGATAATGCCTTTATGAGTTTTGATAATTTACAACAAAGATTTCATCTGCTACCACCAGATATTGTTAAATATGAATTGCTTTGTAACTCTATTCTTGATTCTTTCCCACAGGGCTTTCCTTTCACTGTTTATTCTGATTTAGAAGTGTTTCTCCAAACAATCGCGTCCCTCTCCTCATATAGTTTCATTACTACATAAAAAGTTAAATATTTCTGATGGAGATAATATCAACTTTCTTGCTACCTTTTAGAATGCAGAATTACAGTTGTACTTTCTTTTGGAATCATGGAGGAAGATTTGGTTGAATTCTATTTCAGGTTGGTTGCCTGTAACATTATACCAAACTAACTCCTATATACTTTTTAATTGTTTATGGACCTCTTTAAAATTATATAATGCCAAACTTTTAACTTCTTCTACTTGCTGGATCTGTTCTTTAAATGTTGGATCATTAAGACATATGTTATTTGATTGTCATTTCGTTAAGACTTCTTGGGATGAAGTTTGGCAAAGAATTTCCAGTATTTTGAATGTCATCATCAAAAGTCTTTATTTCGGTTTTACAGTACCATAAAAGAAAAAAGCACATAGGGTTTTGCATGTATTAGATACTCTGTCATATGAATTAATTATTTGCAAATCCTCTTCCCTCACTACTAAACTGTCTTTATTGAATAACAAACTTTTTGGTTTTTTAATGTCAGCATCTGTGAAGTCAATTACTACTAACTGGAAAGAATCTTCTTCTTTATCTGTTCATGCTTGGTGGGCCTGGATTATTTTTCCAAGAAAGGATGCTAATTTGACTTTATCTGACATTAATCATATTAATTTGAGCTATTTGCATTTCTGGAAACCGATTGATGATTATCCATTGTTGAATCCATAGTATGTATACGTTTAATTATATCTTTGAATAGCATGACTTTTTAGCTTTAGTAGCTCAGTAATCTGTTCTTCTGAGTGTTTGATGTTGTTCTTTTTATTTTATTTATAGCGATATAATTTAGTTATGTAGGTACTTTATAATATAATCTAGAATTTGTTGCTTATACTATTACATTTTTTATATTTATTCATATTATAGTATTGGATTAATGTTTGTACCTTTTCAGAGCTCTTTTTTTTGTATGTTACCTATTCTCAAAAATCTAATAAAATATTTTGAACACATAAATTCAGCACTTATAACTACATGAGCTAACTATAACATACGACCCAGCAAAGCACTGCTTATGACCTCAAATATATCATCACTCATGACATGGTCAGTGACATCACTCATGACATCACTGATGACATCTCAAATTACATCACTCATGACATTATGAATACATATCTAATGACATCATTGATGACATCACTGATAAAATCATCCAGTGATTGTGAGTGTTTTCTAAATGTTTATTAGTGTTAAGCATATATACTAAGGTACTACAAGAGTTAAGTTAGCCTACTTTGTGCACTACTAATGAGTGATACTATTTCTAACATACATTATGTGAGTGGTTGTATGACTGTGTGTATCTGTGTGTGAGTAGGTGTATGAGTGACTATTTTGGTATGTGTGTGGGTGTGTGAGTAGCTGTATTGGTGAGTGAGTGGGTGTGTCAGTGGCTGTATGGGTGAGTGGCTGTGAGTGTCTGAATGGGTGGTTAAGTGGATGTGTGCGTGGCTGTGTGAGTGACTGGGTCTGTAAGTGGCTGTATAGCTTAGAGAGTGGCTCTTTGAGGGGGCGTTTGGTTAACTGAGTGGGTGTGGGATTGGCTGTATCAGAAAGCGACTGTATGAGTGGCTGTATGGGTGAGTGAGTAGACATGTGAGTGCATGTATGGATGAGTGAATGGGTATGTAAGTAGTGTTTTGGGTATTTGAGTGGCTCTTTTGAGAGACTGTATGGGTGAGTGACTGGGTGTGTTCTAATTTTAGATTTTTTTCATGCTATATCATATTTATTCATTTATTTTCCAAGTAATGTATTTTAATTTAATTATGTGCTATGGTGTTCTATTTTAAGTCCCTATCTCCATTGATTTCCATGGGAGGGTGTTTCAGTACCAGTGAATGGCTGTGTGTGCTGCTGGACTACTACTGTTGCTTTGCAAAGAACATGGTACTCATAGCGGCAGAAAATACATTTGTTACGTCTCTATCCTATCTTCCACAGAGGGCCTGTCATTTACCTTAACTACTTTATGTAGACGTGTATCCAATTTCTTCAGTGTATAAATTCAGACCTTTACTGTCTTGGCACAGATTGTGGTCAAATGAGGAATTAGCCTCTTATAGGTTGCCCCTTATGGAAATGATATGATCTAATGGCTCCCAGAAAATTCCCTGGTTAATATATTCCAAGGATCAGTTATTTAGGCAGGACCATGTAATTCTATGGGAGTCTCCTGTTAATGCTGCCCTTGTGTCTAGGTCAGTGTCCAAAGAAAAATTAAGGGCTACCTTATGGATGTGGAATCATAATTGTAAGCTAGGCAGGTTGACAATCAGTTTCTTAGAACATAAAACTTTTACCTTTCAGTCAGTCAGTCAAAGCGTCTTTATTGCGATCATTATGATCATAAAAGACACAACCATTATATACAATAATAACATGTTTGTATAGATTCATTTGCCAATAATACGCAATTTAAAAACGCTAGCAATTAAAACATATCAGTGAAAAGTTTTGTTTTAAAATAAGTTACATTCCATTATAAAACTATGTAATAAAAACAATGCATTAAAACGGGGGTAAAATACTCAAAGCACAACTCATGACTATATAAAAGTTTTCTTTCCCCCCTGGACCCGTGAATCCATACACTAGGTGCAAATTATGCGGCCAAAATTTATAAGGAAAAAAAAAAAAAAAAAAGTAAAACTTAGGCCTAAAGTGCTGGCATTTGTTCAGATGGTCTTCATCTTGTTCGTCCTTATATTCCATGCCCATCTCAGGAATTTAGCCACAGCAATCACGATATGCTCATCTGTATTTGATATTAATATTCGGAGAGCCGTGGCGCAAGATCGAGTGCCCATATTGGAACAAAGAACTTTAATCCATTTGGCTCTGGGAGATTTGTACGCCGGACAAACAAAGAATATATGGGGGACTGTCTCAACCTGCACTGGACAAAAGACACATGTGTTGCCCGATACACTCTGCCATTTGCAGGTGAAAGCTTTGACCGGGAGGGTGCCTACCCTGAACTGGAAATAACGTTTTTTATCACCTGGTTTAGATATAAAATCCCAGTAATCCTCGTATTGGGCCACGCATTTGTGCTCCAGAAATAACCTAGTCAAAGAGGTATTCATAGGATGGGACACTGATTTTATTCTAACCATATTCCAGTAAGTTTATTTAAAAATCCTCTTAGTAGGAAGGGGTTGCCGACAGGATCCTCCCATAGATGGCTTAGTCCCATGTCTTGTAGAACACTTTAAACTTTTTGTAACCAATGGATCTTACAGGAGACATCGGCTTTAATGACATCTTTCAATGCATTAGCAAAAGGCTACTGGTCTATATCATGCTGCCTCCTCAAGCGTCTCGCACCCTAGATCTAAGTAGAGGGGTTTCAGAGGAGTGGATTGGGGGAGGCCAGTTAGACCTCTTATAAATGTATTCTGGGCCACAGTTAGGGGGATTACATTGTCAAAGCCCCATAACTCTGCGCCATATAGAACTGAGACTTTAACCTTAGTATTGTGGATCTGGAGAGCTGGTCCTACCGGCTTAGTCTGAGATAATCTGTGTTCTTTCCCCAGCACACCAGCGAGTTGGGCATGCTTAAGGGCCATCAAGTCGATTTGAGGTTGCCAATTTAGTTTTCTACCCAAGGTTACCCCAAGGTATGTGAAAACATCTGTTTGTTCTAACTTGGTGTTATTCAGGTACACATTCCCTCTAATTAATTTATATTTGTGCAAGACCATAAATTTAGTTTTGTCCACGTTTATCAGCAACTCATGGTCTGCACAAAATTCTTTACATCGGATTAGTGCCAGTTGCAACCCTTTCTGTGTTTTTGAAATAATCAGGGTGTCATCTGCGAACATAAGCAGAGGGACCTTCATGCCTGCAAGAGAGGGAGCATCAGTAGGAAATGAGGCAAAGTAGTTAACAACCCTATTTATAAATAAGCTAAATAGGGTTGGCGCCAAAACACATCCTTGGCGGACCCCCTTAGATACTGCGAATCTTTCGCTTGTCTTACCCTGGGATCCCCACCTGCCTTGGGCAAAATTTGACTCATGTAGCTTGACCACCAGAGATAAGAGTTCTGGAGGCATGCCCAGAACTTCCAAGGCCCCCCATAACTTATTACGTGGAACTAAATCAAAAGCAGATTTGAGATCGATAAAGGCAGCGTAGATCGTACCACCTGCGATAATTGCCACACGCCAGTAAATTAATATAAACCTAAACACTTGGGGGCCGATTCCGATCCTGTATTTTTTTTTCCCGTACGACTCGTATCCGTATTTTTTTCCGTACGAATCGTACAAGTCAAGTTCGACCCGTGAAGTACGGGAAAAAGTACATACGGATCAGCCCTATCCGTACGAATCAGATCGGGAAAAGTTGTACGAGACGTACCCGGACACTTTTCCGTACGAATCGTAAAAATGCAGTCCGACCATACTAGTACGATCCGGACCGACTTTCCGATTTACGATTTGTACGGAAAACGTCCGTCCCGTACACAGGAAATGACTTGTACATATGCAATGTCTGTGTACGCACCGTACAGTAGCAATGTCGGTGTACGCACCGTACATAAGCGATGGCGGTGTACGCACTGTACATAGCAATGGGGTTGTACGCACCGTACATAGCAATGGGGGTGTACGCACCGTACATAGCAATGGGGGTGTTCACACCGTACATAAGCGATGGCGGTGTATGCACCGTACATAGCAATGGCGGTGTACGCACTGTACATAAGCGATGGCGGTGTACGCACCGTACATAGCAATGGGGGTGTACGCACCATACATAGAAATGGGGGTGTTCGCACCGTGCATAAGCGATGGGGGTGTACGCACCGTGCATAGCAATGGCGGTGTACGCACCGTACATAAGCGATGGCGGTGTACGCACCGTACATAGCAATGGCGGTGTACGCACCGTACATAAGCCATGGCGGTGTACGCACCGTACATAGTGATGGCGGTGTACGCACCGTACAAAAGCAATGGCGGTGTACGCACCGTACATAGCGATGGCGGTGTACGCACCGTACATAAGCGATGGCGGTGTACGCACCGTACATAGCGATGGCAGTGTACGCACCGTACATAAGCGATGGCAGTGTACGCACCGTACATAGCAATGGCAGTGTATGCAGCGTACATAGCAATGGCGGTGTATACACAACGCATGGGGGTGTGTGTCTGTACAACTCGTACCCCTGTACCGTACTGAACCACAGACACTGTAAAACAGCACAAGGAGGGTCTATTCGACTCGCACAACACCACAAAACACGTCTACACTGCACAAAAAATGGAAAGGACTGACCTGGACACATCCAAACAGGCAAAGAGAGGGGCAAACTCACAACCACCCCTTATGACACACCCACTAAAATTTCAAACTGAGTCACACCCACAAATGGACCAATTAAAAGGGCCCACACACACAAACCATGAGCCTTTGCAACAGACTCACTGCAGCTAGAGAGCACACACCAACAACTGCACCCATCCACCTTAACATATACACCTTCACACAACCTCCTTCACACATACCCCCTCTACACATTCACACCCACACCGTCAAATTCAAACCTACACACCCACAACCATCCACACCCTCACCCTACACCATGCCCACAGACAAGAATCCAAAGTTCACAAGGGAGGAGCTGGAGATCCTTGTCAATGAAGTCATCAGAGTCGAGCCACAGCTGTTTGGAACATTGGTCAGACAGACCAGCATAGCTGAAAAATCACGCCTGTGGCAGAGGATTGTCGATAGGGTGAATGCTGTTGCACCCATCAGAAGGACCAGGAATGAATGCCAAGCCAGGTGGTAAGATCTGCGCAGGGCGGTCAAGCGCAAAATGAATGAGGACTATGCCCAGAGCAACATCACTGGAGGTGGTGCGCCCCGCAGACCAGTACATTACCATCCCTGGGAGGAGAAGGTGATGGCCATGCTTCCGCCGGTGGGAGTACATGGACTCCAAGGAGTTGCAGAGCCTGGTGAGTACACAAACAACTTACGTAACATGGGGGTAATGGCATCCACACCCCAACTACACCAAATGCACGCAACTACCCTCAAACCATCACCGGCCAGAACCACAGTCAAAAACTACGCTAATGCCAATAACATGTGTATGCCCCATTGAGAAAGCAAGGCCATGCCATGTCCCATGCTACATGAAGCACCAACCCAAGAATGGATGTCCGGTATGCTGGGAGGGTGGGTGGCACAAAACGCATATTTGAATCATAAATCAGACACAATTGCCCTCATCCCATATGGCCCAGCTACATACCCATGCACCATGCACAATGCACAGGGATTGGGAAAGTACTGACAAGATAGCTCACACTTGGCCCTGGTGTAGGCAGCACAAGGCCCTCCTGTGACCAGTGCAAACACAAACACCAAGACAACAAGGTCAGATATCTAGGACAGGAACTCACACTCACTGTCATGGCAGCATGCTCCATGGGGGGACAGCTACATCACATGGGAGCCTCAGGACCAAATCACACTACACCCACCAGCAGGCCCTGTCACACACACCCCTTACACAAGCAGACACCACCAGGACAGGCAATGGATTTACCCACTGTCACAATGGACATGCAACACAACAAGACCAATACATAGCCGAAGAAGCATCCAAGCCACAAATCGACATGTCAAAGACTCAGGAGAACATATCAATCTGTCCCCCGCAACATACCCATCCACAAGTGAACATTGAGGAGAATTCTAGGCACATACAACTACCTGGAGGAACAGTGCCAACTTGAATGTGTATGAAACATGCATGTTGCATGAAACAGCATTAACATTGTCTGTCTCTCACACACAGGGCAACGTGATGAACATCCCCCCAACAATGGGGGGGAAGAATCACAGTCACAGGCTCGGGAGGAACCTGATCCCACCGGCAGCGACGCCTCTCAACACTCCGCGGATGACCCCGACCGACCTGGACCCTCTGGTGTCCAAGCCCCTGCAGAACCTGGTTCAGGAAACATCTGTGCCAACCACCACCCCCATTCCTGCCACATCCCAGGAGACACCGAGGAGCCGTACCAGCAGTGAACAACTGAGCCAGTCTGACCAGGAGGGACAAGGTGCGGCGGGCACCCAGGAGGAGGCAGACAACACCGCCACTGCCATCCCTCAGGGGTCCCGTAGACCCGATGTGCCCACAACGGCAGGCCAGGCTCGTGTGGGCAGGGGTGGTGGGAGTAGAGGACGGGGGAGACGAGAACCTGACCAGCCAGCTGAAGGGACCGGTATGTCACACATCCACAACATCATGGAGGCATACCGGCGTGACACCAGGGAGTTCAGCCAGGTAGTGGTGCCCCTCACAGAGACCGAGCAAACGGCAGTCAACAAGAACACCAAGGACGGATGGAGGCAAGACTGGCTGAGCTCCTGGCGGTGCAAAGGGACATAAGCCATTCACTCCGTCGGATAGTCGACAACATGGGCAACCCTCCTTGTACCACCAGGCGAAGACCACCACCAGCCACAGGGAGGGAGGAGGAGGAGGATTCGTCCGACGGAGCGTCCCAAGCATCGTCAAGGCCTGCATCTGAGGGTCCCGCGAGGAAGGTGGGTCGTCCACGGAAAAGACCATGAGAGGCAGCGGCCCATCCACATCTCCCAGGTCACCTGGCCTGGCACCTGGCCTTCATGTGCGACAGCATCACCTCATTGACTGACATCATCTGCTACATGGACTTGCTGGTCACAGTCTGACCAATGATGCCAAACACTGTGGTCTGGACTCTGATGACTTCAAATGCCAAGGATCCCATCTTCCCCTGTGAACTTTGGATTCTATGGTCCCTGCATAGCACCTTTTTCTGTGCACAAATCACGCCCCAGAGCTATAAATAAAAAAACAAGACATGAAATTTTATGTTGCAGTCATTTAGCATGAGTCCACAACATACGTGTGGGGATATGTCGAAGTATGCCTGAGTGTGGAACAAACTCCAGCCATCCATACACTTGGATCTGAGTCCGGTCGAGGACACACATGGGTCATAATGTATCACAAAATACAGACATGTAGCCCAATACTCACCCGTGATGGCCTCAAGCACTGAGGGGGTGCTTGCAGTACTGCTCAGACAGACCAATTTGGAAGAGTATCATGAAGGTGTAGAGGTCATGGGATATGTTGATGTGCCCGGGGAGGGAGTCCCAGGTCTGTTTTGCGAGGTGGGAGAACTATCTCCTGCATGCAGTTTTTATGTGGATGTGATGAATGGTGGCCAGGGCAAGGTCGGCTGCATGGAGTTGGGCCAATAGGGTGTTGGATGACAGACATCCAAGGTCGGTGTTGGGTCTGGGGTTGTGGACTGCCTCCTGAGTGTGGTTGAGGAGTCTGAAGGTGATCCTGCAGCACACAGTGAGCCATTGTACCTATCTCAGGTGGACGGTGATGTGGCTGGGGCGTGGGATGTTGCAGATGAGGTGTGCGGATGCACCCTGGATGTGGACAAGTTCTCCTGCATTTTTGCTGTTGTTCTCCGTAGAGGCCGGTGCTATAGTTGAGCCGGCTGGTGTCGTGGACCAGGGGGGCGGTCTGTCTTGCCTTGGAGTGGATCCATCTGTGGGTCATTTGCAGCATGTGGAGGGTGTTGCAGCATGAGGTACAGATGGTGGTGAGTTGCATGGTAATTGTGAGCGATGGGTCCATGATGAACACCAGCTTGCGTGCGTGGCCACTGGGTGCTGGTGCGGTGCACAGACCAGTGGGACACAAGGAGTTGACCCAGCTGTAAGGGGACAATCCTCAGATAATGACCTCTGTCCTGTCCAAGTCCAGCCTCAGGTGGCTGATGTTCAGCCATTCCTCAACGGATCTCATGCCTTCTTGAAGTTTGGATCTGGCAATGGCAGGGTCTTTGGTGAGTTTGAGGAGCAGCTGGGTGTCAATGGCATACAAGATGATGATGAGGTCATGTGCGCATGTGATGGTGGAGAGGGGGGTCATGGAGACACTGAAGATCGTCACGCTGAGAGAAGAGCCCTGTGGCATGGGCCAGATGACCCCAGTGTACATGTTGCAGGGTGGAGGCAGACTCCCTGGGCCTTGCTGGTGAGCGACTTTCTGATTTAACCCTGGGCCCTCCTCTGGATACCAGTGTTGGAGATGTGTGAGCTGACAGTGTGGTAGCACATGGTGTAGAATGCCATTGAGAGGTCAAGGGTGGTGGCCTCACCATTGTTGAGCATGGCAAAGTTGTCGTTGGTGGTGGCAATGCTGACGGTTGCAGTGGTGTGATTACTGTGGAAGGTCTGGTGCCGGTTGCCTGGAGATGGTTGCATGGAGGAAAATTGTCATTTGCTTGTTGAGTGTCTTCCTGATGACATTTGCCGGGTAGGGAAGCAGGGTGATGTACCAGAAGATCCTGCGGTACTGCCGTCCGTTGTTTAAGAAGGGCCTGGGTCTCTGCATGCCTCCTGCACCCATGGAATGTGGCAAACTCAAAGGAGACATTCAGGACGCACTGGACGTGGGCTTCAAGGATGTGGAATGATGTGGTTTAGATGTTGTGTGGGAAGGGGCCTGATGGAGAGCCAGAGTGTATGTTGCACATGAGCCAGGTTGTGTCATTGCTGCTGATGGGAGTCCATAACCTGATGGGGGTTTGTCCTGCGGATAATAGTGCTGTCTGCCTCTGGGTGCCAAGGCTGTCGTGTATGCCCATGAGCTTGCAGTGGTACAAAGTTGCAAGGGATGTGATCTGTTTTGCAGGGGTGGGGTGTCTTGGATGGAGATCTGCTGTCAGTTCACTCACAATGCTGATGAGCTCCTTGATGTCGTGTGTTTGGGTGTCTCTGCACTATCTGAAGGATCTCCACTTGTCCTTGCTGATGATATGGTGATGGCTGTGTGTGGTGTTTTCCAGGGCTGTAAGGCAAATGATGGCTCTTTGTGTTGCAAGGTTTGCACAAGAGTCCGGCTAAGTCTGTAGGAGTCCAGTAGGTCTGCCTTGTCCCATGTGCCTTAACTGTTGCTGTGCTTCACAGGAAAGTCCGTCAATGTGGCAAGATTGTTGGATCAGTTGCTGATCCAGTGCGTGAGGTTGCAGGGTGTGGCGGGGGTGTTGTTTTGAGTGTCCCACACAGCTTGTCTGTGGTGACTTACATCAAGCATCTTTGGGGGATCGGTAGCTGGGTGTGGGGCAGTGTGTTGCTTGTCGGAGACGTAGGTTCAAATGTTGATGGACCAATGATGGATGGTGGTGTGGTTCCCCTCCAGCAAGAAGTTACTGGCCCCCAGCCACATGTAGCCCGTGGAGTTGAGGGCGTGTGTGCAGATGTACGTGTTGATGGCTTAGCGGAATAGTGGATGTAGGCCTGCAGATCTGTAGAGGAGTGTTACACTGAGGGTTGCCATGGAGTTGCTGCAAACCCGGATTTGTGACTCTGAGGGTGTACTTGTGAATAAATAGCAATTCATCCCCCGGGATTGGTGTTGCCGTCCCTGCGGGTGGTCTTGTATCCGTCTGAGATGGCAATGAAGACGTCATGTGCTGAGGATGCTTTTGTCCAGGTTACTGTCATGAAGGTGATGTGTGGGGCTGTTGTGTTGAGGACGTAACAGAGTCCAATGGCGTGCTGGTGGACGGAGCGGGTGTGGAGAAGGAGGCACATTACCTGGTTGTTCTGACAGGGTCTTGTAGGCCGGGCAGTGCTGTGTAGGCAGTTGGAGTAGCACACTCAGCATGCGAAGGTGTCGTGTGTGTGCTTAGGGGTTGCCTGATAGCAGGAGGATGATTGTCATGATGACATTGCTTGGAGAGTGGCTGCAGCATGAGCCTGTTGTGTGACGTGGGTCATGCAAAGGCTAGAGGGACGTGCACTGTGCATGTTGCAGGCGCAGACATTCCTGCCTTTGGCACGGCGCTGGGGCTACAGTGGCACAGAAAAGCTGCTGCCTGCATTTCGAATGGGTGGAGGGGGAAGGGCAGAGCATTTTTGAGGCGTGGGGGTTGCAGAATCAGGGCACTCAGTAGGGCGGTGCCGCAGGTGAGGCAGCAGCAGGCGGAAGGGGTTAGAAATTAGGCAAGAAGTAACACACAAAGACAAGGTCTGAAAGGCACAGTGCAACAGGTGTATGTAATGGAGGGAGTGTCCGGTTACTCATGGGTCACTACAAGAAAATGTATGAACAATCACCATAAATTACAGCCACTGGATCAGGCAACAAAATGCGGAGATGCGCAAAGGAGACTCACCATCAGCAGGCGTTCACGTCCCGTTGTGGGGAGCAACCTGCACAAATACATACACAAACAGGTACTTCATGCACAATAGAGATCATTAGCCATAAAGCACTGCATGCATGTTGCCAAAGTACACATACACACAGATGCTCAATCTTTGACAATTATGCCATAGATGACGCATGCAAACTGTCAAGAGAGCTGCAGTGACAGAGATGAGGCACTCTGGATTGTGCTGAACACCTTTATTCCACATACACACACAAAGGGATATGCATCCATATTAACAGACTCACAGGTCAGTTGAAAGAACATGTGGGACATACGCTGGACACCCCCTTCACAACATGAATGATGTAAATCCCAATGAACTGGCACACAAGTTAAGGGGATGAGCCAAACACATCTTGCTGCACACGGAGAGGCTGCAATTCTCCATGGAGCCTGTTGTTGTGATGTCCCCCACTATGTCCACCCTTAGCATCTGAAATGTTTCGGAGGCAAGGTTTACACACATTGATGCCTTCATCAGACGCCACACTCCACTACAGATGACTGTCAAGAAGGGTGACTATCATGTCATGGGAGTGATGCTACATGCTATATGCTCCATGGTGAGAAGACAAGTATGCATGGTACCACAAAATGCACAGAAGCAGTCCCCACATATTCCAAACCCATACCACCACAAAAAATCCTTGCTGCAAACCTTACCAAGACTGACCTTTCCACATGTCTGTGCATGGAACGCTGATTCAGCACACGTTGCAATCCTCATGAGGAATAGCAGGAGGACAACGATGACACGAGCAGACAACAGGCGCAAATTACCTGGGAATGACAGACACACAAGAAGTCACCTAAAACAATTCTCACCGCACACATGGACATTTACCAAACATGAACAATGTTTGACACATGTAAATTGCAAAGAAAGTCTCTCCGCAAAACTGTGTGGCATGACATCATCACTCGAGTGACACATCAGGCCACACATCCAAGTCACTTTGCATTCAGTCAGCTGGACACACACATTGCAACACATGCCACTCAATGCTACAAGCTTGCACACTCATACCCAGTGACTCACCATTATGAGAAGAAGTTGCGTATGAGCTGACTCCGGATATCATCCTCCTCCTCCTCCTCCTCACCAGCCTCGTGAGCAAGCCCTTGCTCCTCCACGAGTGGATGTTCCTGCTCATCCGGATCCAGGATGAGTGGCACTGCCTTCTCAACTGCCATGTTGTGTAGCATGCAGCACACGAGGAAGATTCGGCAGACCTTCTCCGGGGCATAAGGGAGGGACCTGCCTGTCTTGTCCAGGCACCAGAATAGGCTCTTCAGGAGGCCAAACGTCCTCTCAATCACTTGCCTGGTCTGCCCGTGTGCATTGTTGTACCTGTGATCTGCAGCTGCTCTTGGGTTGCGGAGAGGTGTCATTAGCCATGGCATGTTGGGATATCCAGAGTCCCCTACGTGGAAACATCATGTAAAAAAGTGGGTCAGGAGATGCCGTAAGAGCCAAAGATACCGCAACACACAGGACAAACAGAGTATACCCACCAACAAGACATGCTCGTTCGTTGTGCAGCCGCAGCATCATTTGTGGCACCCTGCTATGCCTCATGATGTAGGCATCATGTGCTGATCCTGGAAAACGTGCACAGACATGGGAAATCAGCATGTTAGCAAGACACACCACAAGGACATTTATCGAGTGGTAATGTTTTCTATTGCGATAGGCTTGTTCCTGTGCCTGTGGTGGTACCAAAACCACATGTGTTCCATCAATGGACCCAATGACATGGGGCATCCCTCCCAGGGCATAGAAATCACCCTTGACATCTGTCAACTCCTCAGGATTAGGAAATGTGATGAATTCATCAAGGTGCTCCAACATGGCTGCTAAAACATCACGCAGGACACGGCTGAACATTGTCTGTGACATGCCACCAACATCAGCTATGGTGAATTGAAACGTACCTGTGGCAAAAAAATGTAGGGCTGCCATCACCTTCATCTTTGGGGTCAGTGCAGTAGGATACCTGTGTCGCGGTTGGAGGTGTGGTGCCAGCCTGTCGGTCAAGTCCTCAATCAACTGTTGAGTGAATCTGTAACGTCGGATGCAGACACGTTCCCTCATGGCACCCAAGTCTGGCATTGGTCTTGGGACAGGCGGTGCCCTGCAAGACATTGTTTGCAAGAATGAAGATTGAGAGTCTGCCAATATCAATGTCAATGAACATAGCACATGCTACACTGCTAATACACCTCAGGTAACTATGGAGTCGGGTGTGTGCAATACATCCAGGACACATATGCCTGCTTGCTGGCACTCCTACAAAAAGCCAGATACACCTGTTGATTGTCAAGTCTACATGACATGCCCTGAAATGAGTTGGTGGCCAGTCTGAGTGAAGAGCCACAGATAGCACTGGAGTGACACACAACCACATAGCTGCATAGGAAGGATGCCATCTCATCCACACAGCTGACTGCAAGGCACATGCACAGGTCACAAGGAATGTCAAATGTACATATCAAACACATTGCAATGAAGGGATACACGTGACAAGAGAAAGACACAGCCATTAAGACAACGCAGACATGTATGACTGGCAAAATATGATGTCCGATGCACACAGACCCTACAGCGGTGGGAATCCACATGTGGCATGGTGTGCGTAGATGTGTCCCATGCCCATCTCCACACAGACCCATGTTGGATGCACCAACAGCAGATGCAGTTGACGGAACACTGACATCAAGCTCATGGGAACACATGACACACACCTGACATAGTCACAAAGAGGCACGCAGATCGTGACATGTCAGTTGATTGAGTGTCCCTGTCCCTGGCATCAGGAGACAGGTGCGGGTGGTGATGACTGTGCCATCCCACTGCTGCTGTGCATGACACAGTTGGACTACAGACACACATGTGGCAAGTGGCAAGGTGATGTGTGCCACATAGTGCCCTATCACACATGACATGTGTACACAGGTCATCACACATCAATTGTGCAACTAGATGAGATGACCTGTGCAATATCACTGGCTGCCACACCTAGGGCCTGCACATAACAGTATGCAATGACAAGTACTTGATGGACATCCTTGTGCAACTGGTAGCCCTCCATTCCTGGCATGTGTACGCCTGTATTACCATTGTAAGCGTGTGAAATGCGTACCCGTACGTGTACGCACTAGTAGTACACGTACGTGTACTACTATTGCCATCCCCTTACGGGTACGCACTAGTAGTACACGTACGTGTACTACTAGTGCGTACACATATGTGTACTACTATTGCGTACCCGTAAGGGGATCACACGTGTACTACTAGTGCGTAGCCGTAAGGGGATCGCACTAGTAGTACACATACGTGTGCTACTAGTGCGTACCCGTAAGGGGATCGCAATAGTAGTACACGTACGTGTACATACTAGTAGTACACGTACGTGTACTACTAGTGCGTTCCCGTAAGGGGATCACACTAGTAGTACTCGTACGTGTACTACTAGTGTGATCCCCTTTCAGGTACGCACTAGTTGTACACGTACGTGTACTACTAGTGCGTACACGTATGTGTACTACTAGTGCGTACCCGTAAGTGGATCGCAATAGTAGTACACGTACCTGTACGCACTAGTAGTACATGTATGTGTACTACTAGTGCAATCCCCTTACGGGATCGCAATAGTAGTACACGTACCTGTATGCACTAGTAGTACACATACGTGTACTACTAGTGCGATCCCCTTACAGCTACGCACTAGTAGTACACGTACGTGTACAACTAGTGCATACACGTACGTGTACTACTAGTGCGTACCCGTAAGGGGATCGCAATAGTAGTACACGTACCTTAGTGCGATTCCCTTACGGGTACGCACTAGTAGTACACGTACACGTACTACTAGTGCGTACACGTCATACATGTACTACTAGTGCGTACACGTACGTGTACTACTAGTGCGTACCCGTAAGGGGGTCGCAATAGTAGTACACGTACCTGTACGCACTAGTAGTACACGTACGTGTACTACTATTGCGATCCCCTTACGGGTACGTACTAGTAGTACACGTACGTGTACTACTAGTGTGATCTCCTTTGAGGAACTTCGATTTTCGATCGTGGTCATATCGACCCGCCATTTTGTGCTCCGCCGCCATTTTGTGTTGCCCTCACTCAGGCAGCACGACGATCGAAGTCTTTTTCTGCTTTTCCTGCAATAGTGTAACAAAATAACCTTGTGCCTCTGTTTACAAAAAGCTGGTGTTTGAGACTGACCGAGTACACTAATCCCTGTCTGGTTTTCCTAATCTCTGTCTCAACTATCTGTTGGTTCACACTATTCTCTTCTGATTTTATCTTATCGTCTGGCCTTCGCTGTCCTCTGCTCGTATTCTCTTGTTTCACAACTATCCTTCAAAACACACAAACGTATCTCGTCACCTGCAAGACAGCTACAAGTTAGTTAATGAATTAGCTCGTGGGGAGGGGTGACAAACACAGTTAGAGGGGAGGCTTCTTCGAGTTACTTGATACTTTGTTTTCAAACCTTTTCTATTGGTTCTGTCCTGTTTTCCAACTTTTCTTATTGGCTCCTTCTTATATGTTCTGGGTGTGTATTTGGTTAATGTATATTTCACATATGTGCTATAAAAGATTGTGCGCCACAGAATGAGGTGGCAGTCTCCTGAGAACATACCGTGTGTACTTCTAGGACAACTGTACTAGCTGCAGCTAATAAATCTAATCTTTTACGCCGACAGAGTGTCCCCGTGTCTCTGTGTAGCTAAGCAGGAGAACCCAGGAGATGAAGGCGTACCCTGCGCCGCCAGGTCCAAAAGGTTCTGGTTCTTCAACTGGTGCCCAATGTGGGGCGGCTTCAGTGGCACCGGTTCTGCCCGAAGGTCATGAGGAACCCCGCAAGAAAATTCTGGAGGAATCGCGAGCCACGTCAAGGAACCCCTGTATGTCGAAAGTGGTCCGAAGGTCTTTTTCAGCGCGGTTACTCCTTCCTGACCGCTACTAATGACTGCTGCCCTGACTGCCGCCCTGCCTTGGGCCTTCCTTTGGTGATGTATGGTAAGGCGAGACGATAGACGGGCCTCTGTTGGTGTAAGAAGACATCCTTAGTTAAGTATTTCGTGGGTCGCGCCCACATTTTTGGTTCTTAGTTCCTTAGTATCTTTGGTCCTTAGATTCGACTATTGCAATAGCCGAAGCCGAGGGTAAGTGCATTTGTGCTGCGTAAACTGAGTTTTACCCCCTTGAAGTTTGTGAACAGTCAGGTGAAATCACGAGATGCCTGGTCTGACTAAGTTTGGAAAACTTTGTTGCTTTGGTTGTAATAGGGATTCCCGGCTTGAGGACTCTTGTCCGATTCCTTCGGTTGGAACTCCCACATATGAGCTCTATTCTAAACATGGTGTTGGCCCCATAGCCTTTAACGAGGCATGGACCCGATACACGAAGAAAGATGGTGTTTTACAATGGCCAGAAAATGGTAGTTTCGATTCTGATGTGCTAGATAATTTGGAAGCAGTTCTATTCAAAAGAAAAGCCCGGCTGGCAATGTTTGACTCTTTCCGCCTTTGGCGTAAGGAAG
Source organism: Triturus cristatus (assembly GCF_964204655.1). NCBI lineage: Eukaryota > Metazoa > Chordata > Amphibia > Caudata > Salamandridae > Triturus > Triturus cristatus. The sequence continues at coordinate 607,230,650 of NC_140594.1, forward strand.
CCAAACAGAGAGATATTAAATAAGCAAAACGAGATAGGAAAGCACAGGGTATGACAATTATACAGACTGCCCAACAATTCAAACATGATGAAATTAATAATGCGATGGAAATCTCAGAAAGACAGCATCGTATGGCGATAGATAAATGTTATCCGGTGTTGCCTGTTTCCCCTTCCGACAACAAGAAAGATTTAGAAGAAGATCCCCTAATGTCCCATTTATTGAGGTTGCCTCCGCCCTATGCACAAGGTACTAATGCACCCCAGTTGTTACAGCCTGTTCAGCTGCCAGCAGTACCTCCGCCTGTTCCGGCTCTTCCGCCCTTGCCCCTTTTAGCATCTCCGCCTCTACCAGTTTTGCCTTTAACTTCAACTTCTTTGCCCTCATCTCCTGATCTTCGATCTCCTTTGCCTTCTGCTCCTCCTGCAATTACCGGTTCTCCTTCCACTAGTTCGCCTAATACCTTGTCCCCTATTCTTATGTCTAATTCTCCGTCTGTGCGTAAGCGTCTCACGGACACCGTCACTGGTATTCTATCTCCTTTCTTTGAAGCTTTAAATGTGTCTCCGGCTTTTGCTCGAAGACAATCTCGTAGTCAGTTCCCAGATTCTGAAGAACGAGAAAGGTTGGACTCTCTCGCACGTATGTGGATCAAGAGGGGCCCCCAGTATAGTGTGCCTGATATTATGTCTACCTTCTCACAATGGAATGCGCCTACGCAAAGATATGTTTTTAATGTAATGTGTGATACTCTCATTAAAGAATGGGAGGATGTGAATTCGAGTTCGATTCCACAAGATTTGTTAGATGTTCAGACTGATTTCGACAAAGGACTTGTGGTGGGTTCTAAGGTTGAGAAAGCTGTAAGGACACTTATTTCCTTTAGATCCTTGTTGTCCTCTCAGATTTTCCTTGATTCCGATCCGACGGTTAGACTAACACTGAAAAATTATCCCATGAGAGAGGTTCCTCCAGTGTGGAAGGAGGAAGTTGCGGCTCAAGGTAATATTCCAGCTATTCCTGCTCATTTCCAACGTATATGGGTACATGTCCCTTGGAAACGATCTGAAGTTTTAGCCCTTAAACAGACTCTACCAGATCCTCGTAAGAATCCTGCAGGTTATTATAAAGAATTATCACAGACGGTTGATGCTTGCATCATGAATCTAGCTGATATCGATATGTTGATGGGAAATGTCGTTCCGCAAGCGTTATGGGCTAAGATTCGTAGAGAAGATCATGCTCAAGCATTAGGTGGTAATTGGGCTGCTATAATTGCCGCGGATGCAGCTCAAGTGGGTGGTGCTAAGCCTGATTCTTTAATTTCAGAACTCCCTGGTAGGATTATTACATTAATGAAAACGATGATGCCTGCCTTGAGAGTTAACTGGGATAAATTAGCAGCATGCAAACAGAAGAAAGATGAGAGTGTCTCTGATTTCTTTACTCGTTTCGAGGAGACATTTATTGATCACAGTGGTCAAGGTATGGCTACAGAGGGTGGTCAGCAATTATTTGTGGACAAGTTTGTATTTAATTTGCTTCCTGAGTTGTCACACAAATTGAAAGATTCTGAAAGCTCATGGGCTGTTTCTTCTTCTGCCCAGATATTGGCTACTGCACAATATTATGAAAATAAAGACAAAGAAGAAAGAGAAAATCAAGAGAAAAAGACGAAAGAACTGAAAACAAAGGTTCTCTTGCAACAAGCTTATCCTCCTCGCTATGTTCAGCCTCAGTTTCAACAGCCTCCGCAGTTTCAGAGGTTGTATCAAAAACCTGAGCCATATACTCCGCGACCTTTGTTAAGACCTAATCAATGTGCCTATTGTAGAGAAGAAGGTCATTTTAAAAGTAGTTGTCTGGTTTTATTGCAGCGCAATGGAGCATTATCTGCTCCACGAGGTCGTGGTGGCCTCCAGTCAGCAAACAGAGGTAGAGGTCGAGGTATGTCGACTCAAGAACAGCATATCCTTCCTCCTCCTAATTCCGTGAATTATTTTGATCAGCAAAATGTTAGGTCTACACAGTATTACAATGAGGATTGTTATGTTGAAGGCGAGAATGAAAGTCTTCACACTAACTAGGACAGCCATGGACAAAGTAAGGGAGTTGTGTCGATTCCAGTAGATCAGAATGGACCCTATGTTAATGTCACTACAATGGGTGTTTCAGAGCCATTTCTCCTAGATACTGGTGCAATGAGAAGTTCTATCATTCATTCCAAACTCCTTGGGGATTTTCTGGCGCCCCTGTTCGTAATCCGGTTTCTTGCCCTTTGCCTATTTCAATTGGCCCTTATGATTTGGAAGCTTCGCTTCTTTTGACGAATGGTTGCGGTGAAAATCTGTTGGGTTTGGACTTATTGAAAAGAATGCATGCTACGATATATTGTTCTCCTTCTGGTGTACATCTTACTTTAGGACAGAAACTGATTTCTCCAATGTATTTGTCCAAAGATCAGTTTCCACCTGAATTGCTTTCTCTTCCGGCAACGCTTTGGGCCACGGGTCCGAATGATGTGGGTTGTCTTGAGATTCCACCTTATGTTGTCACTCTCAAGCCTAATGTTGAATTGCCACGTATACCGCAGTATAGAATTTCTACTGAAGGTGAAAAAGCGCTTTTGGAAATCATTCATGATTTGATTCAGAAGGATGTGGTTGAGGAAACGAGAGGTAACATATGCAATAGTCCTATTCTTCCTGTTCTTAAACGCACTGATCCTTCTCAGCCTCCTGTATATCGTTTCGTTATTGATCTCCGGGAGGTAAACAAAATTGTTGTACCACAATTTCCTGTAGTCCCAGATATCACCGCTTTGTTGACGATGATACCTCCCACAGCGACTTGGTTTTCTGTTATCGATCTAAAGAATGCCTTCTTTAGTATTCCCATTGCTGAAGAGAGTAGGGATATTTTTGGCTTCTCTCTTGGAGGTCGAAGCTTCCGGTTTAAGCGTGCACCTCAGGGCTATTGTGAAAGTCCTTCTATTTACAGTCAAGCTTTAAAATGTCATCTTGATGCTTTTCATTTGCCGTCTGGTGCTGCTCTTATTCAGTACATGGACGATTTGTTGATTGCTGCTGATTCAGAAGAAATTTGCAAAGATGTGACTGTTGCATTGTTACGTCATCTGTTTAATCTGAATCATAAGGTTTCACCTTCAAAATTACAATATGTTCGTCGAGAAGTTACCTACTTGGGTCATCTCCTATCAAAGGAGGGACGACGATTAACCCCAGAACGAATTCAGGTGATTGCACAAATGTCTGTGCCATCCACACAAAGGGAGGTACGTGCCTTTCTGGGTATTACTTCTTATTGTAGGCAGTGGATCCCTAACTTCTCTCTATTGGCCAAGCCTTTGTTGGCACTCACTTTGAAAGAAACGCCTCAGCCCCTTCCATGGACTGACGAATGTCAGAAGAGTTTCACTGACTTGCGTACTGCACTATGTTCTGCTCCTGTATTGGGTACTCCCGATTACAGTAAGCCTTTCACGCTCTACGTCTATGAAAGAGAAGGGTGTGCGTTGTCAGTTTTAACGCAGCGATTTGGAGATAAACAGCGGCCATGTGCATATTTTTCGGCTACATTAGATCCAGTAGCTAAAGCATTACCTAGTTGTCTTAAAGCGACAGCAGCAGCAGCAATTTCTATTCGACAGTCTGCTGGAGTAGTGTTAGATAACACACTTATTGTTATGGTGCCGCATGCAGTAGATACCTTACTAAACCGAACAAAAACACAACATCTTACGAGTGCTCGTTTGTCTGGATATGAGTTGACACTTTTTGCTAGTCACGTGCACATCAAATGATGTAATACTTTAAGTACAGCTACTTTATTGCCTCTTCCAGTAGATAAAGATGACCAAGAACAACATGATTGTTTCCTCCGTACAGAGGAAGAGACAAAGGGAAGAATTGACTTGAAAGATACACCGCTAGAAAATCCGGATGGAATTCTATGGGTGGATGGTTCTTGTTTCAAGCTTCCTAATGGAGATACAGTTTCAGCCTATGCTGTTACTACTTTACATACAGTTGTGGAAACAGCACGTATCAGACACAATTCAGCTCAAGCAGCAGAACTGATAGCTTTGACGAGAGCATATGTGTTGTCAAAAGGAAAAAGAGTGAATGTGTACACTGACAGTCAATATTTTGGGCGTCTTTGGAAAGAAAGGGATTCCTTACTTCCCATGGCACTAAAATACAACATGGGCAATTAGTGACTGATCTTCTTGAGTCACTTTCTTTGCCTACCCAAATAGCAATTGTGAAGTGTAGTGCGCACAAGAAGATTACTGACGATGTTGGTCGAGAAAATGCATTTGCAGATGTAGTAGCGAAAAAGACTGCGAGAGATGCTACAAATCGAATGTATGTTGCGGGTCCTGCGAATTGGGTGAGAGAGAGAGGAATGTATGAGGATACAGTGGAAAGTGTAAGATCGATTCAGAAAGAAGCTACAGAGAAAGAATTGAGCACGTGTAAAGAAAGTACAGGAATGTTGGATGCAATGGGATGTTGGGTGGAATTGTCTGAGCATCAACGTTGGCTTTTACCAGACGCCTATGTGCTGCCAGTAGTTACTATGGCGCATGGTCCAGCCTACTTAAGTGCGAAAGGTATATGCAAGCTTCTGGCTCCAGTGTGGCAGAATGAAGGAATCCCAAAGTGTGCAGACAATGTGGTGAAACATTGTATTGTTTGTTTGATGTACAATCCGGGAAAGGGAACCCCAACTCCAGCAGGTCACTTTGCTCCTACGACATATCCTTTTGAGGTGTTGCAGATCGATTATATTCATATGGAGCGATGCAACAACCTCAAATACGTTCTGGTGGTAGTATGCGCCTTTTCTAGATGGATAGAAGCATACCTTCTAAAAGACAACACAGCCTTATCCACAGCTAAAGTTCTACTAAAAGAATTTTTCCCCAGGTTTGGTTTGCCGCGCATTGTCTGGAGTGACAATGGGAGCGAATTTGTGGGCCAAGTCATGCAAAAAGTTTGTGCGGGTCTTGGTATCAAGCAAAAGTTCCATGCGGCAAATCATCCACATTCAGCCGGTTTAGTAGAATGTTACAACGGTACATTAAAGCTAAAACTAGCGAAAGTTCAGGCTAGTACAGGACTTAGTTGGCCCGATACTTTACCATTGGCTCTTCTGTCCACCAGAACTGCAGTACACTCTTGTTTGGGACTTAGCCCTTACGAAGTGGTTTTTGGACGCCCAGCTAATATATTGGGAGTCCCTCGCCCTAAGAAATACTCAGACTTACCTTATCCAATGTTAATTGACTACTTGCATGACCTTACGACTAAATTGCGTGTTCTCCATCAACAGGTTCAGAGTGCTTTGCCGGAGGTTTCCACAGACCCAGGTCATTCCATTCGGCCAGGTGACTGGGTCTGCACAAAGAACTTCCAAAGGACGAAAAATTTGGAACCCAGGTGGAGAGAGCCCCGAATGGTTTTGCTCACCACGAGAACAGCAGTAAAAGTCGAAGGAAAGAAAAATTGGATTCACGGTGTGCATTGCAAGAAAGTGCCTTTGACTCTTCCCTTCGATCAGTGGGTCCGTAGGGGTATTGGTGACTCTGAGAGTGAAAAAGTTCCACGATTTGTACCTTTCAGTGATGCACGCCTGAATGGAACATTGTCTGAGAAAGAGGACGACGACATTCTTCAGGAAGCAATACCACCACATCGTCGCTTGAATACGACCAATCCGCGAACATTGTTCCGAGACCAAACTGTACCTGATAAAGAACACTATAATCTAAGACCTAGACTAAAGAACACTTGTGTAGTATTCTGTTCCGGTTGCAGGGTCACGGTAGGAGTCTTGGTCGCGACCTGAGTAGTGGCAATAGGCCTGCAGGACTTGCAGTGTCATAGGACAGCAGACTATCGTGATTAAGTGATTGAGGAAGATTGCCGTGAGCATCCACTTAGAAAGATGGAGACTACATTAGGCAAAAGAGAAAGTAAAGGTAAAATGAATCATTGTAAAAAAATGTATAGTCGTTGTGGTATTGCTTTATGTATTATTATATTATTGTGTATTCTTTTGGCGTGTATAAATTGGATTGTTATTGCTCTGCAGCGAAAAGTTGTCTCTCCTTCTACCTCTTCGTCTTCTTCTACTGTCTCTCCACATCTATTTCATACACTTCCTCAACATGAACTCACTAGGAGAACTGAATACTACAACAACTCATTTGTCCAATTGTTACATCAACACCAATTAGTGATCAATACAACTGACTGTTGGGTGTGTGGACTTATGCCACATACCGTAGAAAAAGGAATGCCATATTTAGTTCTTCCGTTCTCCTATGAAGGTTCTGCTTGGGCTTATTTTGTTATCTTCTCCAATGCCTATCAAAGCAAATTCAGACGATCCGTTAGTTCACATATTGGTGGTCCGGATTTTAGTCATAGTTCATTGATAAAGGGAATGGTAGCTATGGCTAAAATCATGGAAAATAGTAAGATCTCAGTTGACGAAAGAAAAGCGTACACTAACTGGAACGTCACCCATTATGTCACTAGCCTTAGTGATAAAGTTAAAAAAGGAAAATCTTCACCGATTTGGACTATCCCACATCAGGGCAATTTCTGTCTACAGATAAATGGTCAGTCTGCTGACACCGTACAAAGAAATAGCTGTTCCCACACATGTCTACTCCTCTCAGAATTCACCGCCTCTAGTACCATCTCAGGGTACATATTTTATCTGTTATAATAGGGCTTACACGTGGTTGCCAACTGTTTTTTCTGGTACCTGCTATATAGTTTTCCTTCTTCCCCCTACATACACCACTTCTGCAAATCATCATCGAAACAGATATGGCAGAGGGATTATTAATTCCAAGGACACAGCAGGACAAGAGGGAGGAGATTTCCTGAAAGGATTTCTTCCTTTTTGGGGTCCAATGGCCAACAGTAGAAATATAAGGCAATTGGTTCGTGTTGTAGAAACCACCATAGACATCACTGTAGGAGCCTTAAGTAATATCACGGCAGAACTACAGGCAGATCGTCTTATGACGTTACAAAACCGAGTTGCCTTAGACTTTGTTCTTGCAGACCGTGGTGGAGTGTGCAAATTGATCGGGTCAAGTTGCTGTATTTTCATACCTAGTGACGCTCCGACAGTATACCAAGCTATCTCTAAGTTACATATAATCTCTGAGTCGATTCACCAGGACGAAGGAGATTGGTCATTATTGGAGTGGTTTTGGGGACTACTGTCCAAATGGAGTTGGAAGAGATTGACGTTCCTTGGAGTAATTTTAGCCATCATATTCTCTTGTTGCCTTTGTGTGCACTGTGGCCCCGCCATCTGCGACCTCTGTGCTACTATGTGCATCCCTAAACCCAAGTCACAAAGAGCAGAGAATATCAGAATGATGCTACAGCAACAGCTCGATGACCTCATGGCCATCGACATTGACTCAGATTAATGTGAGTCTGTGTATCTTGCCTGAGTTCTGGCAAAAGGAGGGTCTGAGGAACTTCGATTTTCGATCGTGGTCACATCGACCCACCATTTTGTGCTCCGCCGCCATTTTGTGTTGCCCTCACTCAGGCAGCACGACGATCAAAGTCTTTTTCTGCTTTTCCTGCAATAGTGTAACAAAATAACCTTGTGCCTCTGTTTACAAAAAGCTGGTGTTTGAGACTGACCGAGTACACTAATCCCTGTCTGGTTTTCCTAATCCCTGTCTCAACTAGCTGTTGGTTCACACTATTCTCTTCTGATTTTATCTTATCGTCTGGCCTTCGCTGTCCTCTGCTCGTATTCTCTTGTTTCACAACTATCCTTAAAAACACACAAACGTATCTCGTCACCTGCAAGACAGCTACAAGTTAGATAATGAATTAGCTCGTGGGGAGGGGTGACAAACACAGTTAGAGGGGAGGCTTCTTCGAGTTACTTGATAATTTGTTTTCAAACCTTTTCTATTGGTTCTGTCCTGTTTTCCAACTTTTCTTATTGGCTCCTTCTTATGTGTTCTGGGTGTGTATTTGGTTAATGTATATTTCACATATGTGCTATAAAAGATTGTGCGCCACGGAATGAAGTGGCAGTCTCCTGAGAACATACTGTGTGTACTTCTAGGACAACTGTACTAGCTGCAGCTAATAAATCTAATCTTTTACGCCGACAGAGTGTCCCCGTGTCTCTGTGTAGCTAAGCAGGAGAACCCAGGAGATTAAGGCGTACCCTGCGCCGCCAGGTCCAAAAGGTTCTGGTTCTTCACCTTACGGGTACGCACTAGTAGTACATGTACGTGTTCTACTAGTTCGATCCCCTAACGGGTACGCACTAGTAGTACACGTACGTGTACTACTAGTGCGTACCCATAAGGGGAACACACTAGTAGTACACGTACGTGTACTACTTCTATTGCAATCCCCTTACGGGTACGCACTAGTAGTACACGTACGTGTACTACAAGTGCGTACACGTACGTGTCAAACGCACTGTACAACAGGTGCCGTAGGGGTATGTGTGAAACGCACAGTACCTGTGTGTGGATTTAAAAATTACATAGGGGACACATAAGGGACAAGTGTTAGGCCATAAATGCATGCTGGTTGTCATGGATACCGAGTTTTCATTTGAAATTTGTCCATCAGGTGTCCTGGAAAAGTCAGTTGGCCACAAAATACAATGTTGCAAAGTGGTTGTTGACTTGACATAATGCTCAAAGTTTGAACGATGCAAATGCTGTCACTGGTGTATGTTTAAAGGGATTGGAGTAAATGTACGATGCGAATGATTCAGACCAATCACTATGTACTCCTCAAAATGAATGCCCCTCAGCAAGACAGATATAAGGCAGCCAGAACCCATGAGAGGGCACTTGCCTGCACAACTCAAGAGTCGACAACACTGCTGCTGCCTCTGCTTCCTCTGACCATGTCACGTACTGTGGAGAGGGCCCAGCCATTCACCCAGGAGGAGAATGAAGCCTTGCTGGACGTCCTCCTCCCACAGTACACCAGCCTGTATGGGAGACCAGGCCAGGGGAGCAGGTGAGTGCTGACTCCACTACCTTTGCTTATGCACCTGTTGTGTGACAGTCAATATAGTGTCCAGGTGGGACACACATGCAATGTTGTTTAGAGTGTGTCCCGGGGGGGTCATGCTTATGGCTCACATGCAGAGCATGATGTAGTTCCTGTGTGCACTCCTCACTTGCATGGTGCTTTAAGTGACTTTCACTGCATAATGCATGACACATTCAGCCTGGCAAATCCTTGGTGGCTTTTTTTCCTGTTGTCCTGAGGTGATTCAGTGGTCCCCCCGGTGTGACAGGTGACTGTAAACACACATGTGTATGAGTTGAGTGGACCTGTGGTGAGAGTGTCCAAATGATGTGTACGGCCTCATGGACATTGATGTGTGTGAATGTTCCTTGTCATGTGGGTGAGTGTCTATGTGAAGTGTTGCACCACAGCTGCATGGTGGAGGCAACAGATCTACCCATCTGATGTGACAAGTAAGCCGTGCTTTGTGTCTGACTTGCAGAGCTAGCACGACACCTGTGACTCCCCACTGGCAAATGGCACATGTGCAGAGTGAGGGTTGTATCCGCTGTTGTCAATGACAGGCGAGTGATCTGTACCTGGGTGTGTCTGTCTAGTCTGCTGAGGGTGCGTCAGTGGAGTGGGACCTGTGACTGCTTGGCACGTGCTGGCCATTAGCCTGCTGTTGCATGTGCTGCACAGTGTGGGGCATGATCAGTGAGTGTGTTGCACCCCTCATGCCACCTTGACTTTCAATGCCATGTAGTGCATTAGCGCTTGCACACAGGGCTATTTCTTGTTGTGAATGAGGCAATTCATGTCAGCATCCTATGCCCTGTTCAACATTTCAAAGATGCTATAATGTGTGCCTCTGGGACATGGAACAGGTGTATTGATGTTGTGTCACTTTGTCATCCTGACAGGTAACTGGATACGAGAAGGGGGTGATCTGGAACAACGTCGTCAGGGCTGTGAGACCTGCGGGGGAGCGCAGTCGGCAGCTGCCCCAGGTATGCAAGAGGTGGCAGGACATCCGGTGCTGGAACCGGTGGATCGTCCGGGTCCAGCTGGGGTTCGACAGTCCTCGCCCCCACGGCGGCCGCCGACGCCTGACCCCCCACATGAGACGTGTCCTGGCGGTGGTCTTCCCTGACCTCAATAGGCAGTTACAGGATAGACTGCAGCAAGGAGGGGGTAGGTACATGGCTTTTGGTCGTGTTATGTGTCGCCTGCTTTTAAAGTGCTCTTTCGCATGAATGCACTCCCAGAGTTGATATGTGCAGTGCATTTTCTGTTCCCCATTGTCACCTGGGGCTCTTTTTCATCCCTTCCCCTCCTTGACATGTGTCCCCTGGTCTGTGTGTAATCACATTTGCACATGGTCATCTAGGGTGCCAGTGAATCTAAGTGCACATAGCTTTCTGCATCATATTGGAGGGTGGTCTGTGACTTGTGTTGGTACCTTGCCTGTGGCATGACCTGCTCACTATGTTGGGGGTCCATATTTGTTGTCACTGATGATGATTTTCAACATAGGAGTGTGAGCTTTCAACTGAACCCCCTTGCAGCATGCATGACCAATGTTGTGGCCTCAGACATGATGTGCATGAGTGGGAGATATGCATAGTGCCATGACAGTTGAACATGGTACAGTCAGCTCATTCCAGGACCACGGAGCAGTGTGCCCACGACAGTCCCCTGAGACACCCTGGCCTCCTAATCATGTGTGTCATCCAACACTGTGCACATTCACTGTGGGTTCAGCATAGGTCTGCCTCTGTGGCATTGTTACCTTGCCAAGTTTGTATTTTTCAAATGTGTGCTACATGTGTCCACTGGACAGGGATACACCATTTTGCTTGTGCATACTCACACTGGGCAGTGCCTGTGTGGCTATTCACAACAATCTGTTGATGGTTGTTTGTCACAAATATGTGTTGCCAGCCCCACGAGGTGATGTTGTGTCAATGAAGCAAGTTTTCAAGCACAGTTATTGTAACCCTGAATAAGAGGTGTCACTTCTTGATCTGTATCAGTCACATTGACTCAGGTATGGGGGGGGGGTGTGCGGGAGGGGCATACATGTGCAACCCTGATTTTTCATTGCCAGGTCTGACTTGTGTGTGAGAATTGGCTGTACAGAAAATCAACATTCAGTGCCCCTGTGATGGCGGCCAGTGCTTAATGTTCATGCTTTGCAGCCTGTGTCAGTTTTTTACAAACATGTATCGTGCTCATACATTTTTTGACACCTGTGTGTGGTTCAGATGCAACGCAGTTTTGACTTTGTGTGCTGACATCTGTGTGTACATTCTGGCTTGCTATGAGGGTGTCCCCACAGTACAGCTAGGCTATTTTTCAAACCAATTGCAGGCCCATTAGCTTATGCATTGTCCTGGGTGTGGACATGTGTGCCACTCCAGATGACAGGCAGTAGGTCATATGTGTAGCCAACTGTGTAATCAGGTGACGGATAGCCATGTGACAAATGACATAATTCAAGTTGTTACTCTAAATAAATTGTACCTTGGCACTCACAGCACTTGGGAACAGTTCTTCATGTTTTAAATGTGGTAATTTGATGATTTGTGTTAAGAACAATGATGTGCCTGCATGAAAGATATCTCCCAAGGAAGTGCACACCAAACGGCATTTCCACTTTCATTGAACACACTGGCACCTTTTCAAAGAAGCCACTGTTAGAATTAATTGGTGTTGCAGATTCTCCATATACATGTTCCCACTGTGGTCTGGATTTTGTGAGACTCCTTTGTTGTTGGTGATACGAACTAACGAGTGTCAAGACATCAAGACCTCCATGGGCACATGTATATGTACTTTCTGCAACACCATTTATTTCTAACTGTGGCTTCTTGGAAAAGGTGTCAGCTTCTTCAATGACAGGGTAAATGTACTTTTGTGTGCACTGCCTTGTGCGACATATTTCATCCAGGCACATGAGTGTTCTTTTCACGAGATGGCGAATTTCCACATTCAAAACATGTCGATTGTGTAAAGTATTGTGAGTCCCAAGGTAACCACAATTTTTTGTTTTGTGTTCCAAAGTACTTACAGGTCTCTGAGTGTGGTCACACCTTGAGTATTGAGGTGTGTTAGTTTACCTTGGGTGCACCACTACTTTTTCTTTCAGGGTAAACAAGAGGTGGCAAGACTTCATTGTATTGCTGTGCTCACCGGTTCACAGACACTAGCTTCTCAGTGTATTTCTCATTCAAGTTGTGGCCTGGTGTGTTCTTTTTTTCATGGTGTCCAAGTGGCATAGTGGGTCTACCAACTGGGCAGTACAGGGCATACATATGTGCGGAGTAATGTAGCTGTTACTCATGATGCATTGCCGGATATGCACTGTGACCAATTGTTTTGTGCTCATGTGTCAGATGTATACAGGTGACTGATGCATTTTGGTTTCTTATCCTTGCCCACAGCATCATCAACCGAAAACGAGGGAGACACCTGCATGGACCTGGAGGAGGGACCCAGCGCCAGTGCCGCCAGTGCTGTGGAGTCAGCAGGAGCCAGTGGCACGGAGGGCGAGGGGAGTCAGTTGGAGGACCTGTCTGGAGGCGAGAGCAGCTACGACGCCGACGTGTCCAAGGCTGAACTCACTGAGGAGGCGGAGGCTGCAATACCAACTGGCAGCATCTCCACATCTGTCCCCGCCTCCTCCATTCCCATCTCCGCCCTCCCAGTTGCTCCCGTCCCTCCTGTCCATGCAGCGTCCCACCGTATCTCCTTTGTGCCAGGCACCGCACCCCCTGCCCCTGTCACCCCTGCTGCCCTCAGTGAAAAGTCTGTGGACATACTGCGGGAGTTGCAGGTTGGGCAGGCATTGATGCTGCATGTCCTCCATGACCACACTAGACTGCTCACACAGGTGGTGTCGTTCATGGAGGGCATGTCAGCAACGATGTCTGACCAACGCAGGATTCTGCAGTCCATGGACTCTTCACTGACGGCAGCAGTTACTGCCCTGCAGCGCTCCGTCTCCCCCTACCCCGGACTCATCCACACTGCCCTCTCCCATGCTTACCCAACGCACACCCAGACAGTCACGGGCACACACCCCAACAGACACATCCAGCACACCCACAAGTAAGGCACAGCGCACACATCCTGGCACGCACACTCAGGGGGATGTAGGCACACCCCCAGGGTCTGGGGGAAGACGACAGACACGCAGCCACAGTCATAGTCCGCAGTCCTCACAACCCAGTTCCTCCAAAACCACTCCCCTTAGCTCCCCTGCCAAACTGTCACCCAAGGACAGCTACATGGCTGGTCTGGCCCTCACCCCCACTGTGTCACCACCCCACAAGCATGCGAGGAAGTCCCAGGGCAGGGGAGTTGAGTCCCCCCATGTCCACCCCCTCCCCAAAGAGCACTGCACCCCATCCCTCGGCCACCACACCCTCCGTTGGCCCTGGGGTATCTTCAGGTGCAGGGGTTAGGATGGAGGCCCTAGCAGAAGTGTGCAGCGCCGTGTTCACCTCCACCTTTGGCGCTGCCTCACCCCCTGTGGTGGAGACGTCCACCCCTGCACCCACCACACCTACCCAATCCCCTCCTGTCCCTGCGGTGCCTGGTCCTGCCACAGATGATGCCCCCCCCGATCGACAAACCTTGAGGTTCGTTTGTGCAGGCAAGGTAGGGGTGGACGCGGTCCCCTACGTCCCCCCTTGGACTGGAGAAATGGACTGGCCATTGGCTTTTGTACATAGTCTTATTAATTTATTATTTTTCTGTGGTGAATAAAGCCTTTTCTTTTCCTTTCAACACTATTGCATTTCAGATACTTGATGTTGGTGATGAGGCTTATGAAGTTGGTGTTCTGGTAATGTGTTAGGGTTCTGAGATATGTTTTTGTATGATGGTCATGAGGTGGACCATGGTATCTGTGTGCCATCACAATGTCTGTGCAAATAATCATTGGTAGTGTGTGTTCATTTCCTTTGGAGACATTGTCCCAAGGAGTGTTCCTTCCTCTGTGGCACCTGACATCGTCCCTGCAAACAGTTGCACAATTGTTGTGCTGACCTGTGTCCACATTTCCTTTGTTGGTGACGGATCCCTTCAACAATGGCCATGCCTGCTCACAGATGTCTCCTGCTGAATCGTCTGTGCCATCCTTGCTAGTCACTGTACTTGTGTTTTGGGTATGTAGGAATGGCATCAGGGAAAAATTTTCCCTTTTCAGCACTATGCATGTGTGTAATCACGGCCTAACACACAAATGGTATGTGTTATGCAGGGTGTTTGGGCACCTGACTCACAATTGTGGGCATTGTATCTAGTGGCATTGAACCCTATTCCTTCCATGAGAGACAACATCTTGGGGGCTGGACCAGCACCTGGACATTCCTATCAGTCCTGAGATGTGCGTGACAGTGTGTGTTCCCTTTGGCTATCTTAGTTTTGTATGCAGTTACATGACTATACAGTCTGTTGGCATGAAATCAGGGTGTGTATTTTGCTGCATCCGCCATGGGTGGGTATGCATGTGTTATATGTCCTCACACCCACATGTGGTGTGTCATGCAGTGTGTGAAATACATCCATCCTCCTGGGAGTGTGACATTGCTGGGAGTCCTCTGCACCCATCCCTCAAATGTATGGACACTGCTGGTAGTGATATGCACCCACCCCCATATGTCTGGACACTGCTGGTAGTGATATGCACCCACCCCTCATATGTCTGGACACTGCTGGGAGTCATATGCACCCACCCCTCATATGTCTGGACACTGCTGGTAGTGATATGCACCCACCCCTATATGTCTGGACACTGCTGGGAGTCATATGTACCCACCCCCCATATGTCTGGACACTGCTGGTAGTGATATGCACCCACCCCCATATCTCTGTCCACTGCTGGGAGTCCTCTGCACCCACCCTCATATGTCTGGACACTGCTGGTAGTGATATGCACCCACCCCTCAAATGTCTGGACACTGCTGGGAGTCATATGCACCCACCCCTCATATGTCTGGACACTGCTGGTAGTGATATGCACCCACCCCCATATCTCTGTCCACTGCTGGGAGTCCTCTGCACCCACCCTCATATGTCTGGACACTGCTGGTAGTGATATGCACCCACCCCTCAAATGTCTGGACACTGCTGGGAGTCATATGCACCCACCCCTCATATGTCTGGACACTGCTGGTAGTGATATGCACCCACCCCCATATCTCTGTCCACTGCTGGGAGTCCTCTGCACCCACCCCCATATCTCTGTCCACTGCTGGTAGTGATATGCACCCACCCCCATATGTCTGTCCACTGCTGGTAGTGATATGCACCCACCCCCATATGTCTGGCACTGCTGGAAGTCATATGCACCCACCCCCCATATGTCTGTCCACTGCTGGAAGTCATCTGCACCCACCCCTCATATGTCTGGACACTGCTGGGAGTCATATGCACCCACCCCCCATATGTCTGTCCACTGCTGGGAGTCCCCTGCACCCACCCCTCATATGTCTGGACACTGCTGGTAGTGATATGCACCCACCCCCATATCTCTGTCCACTGCTGGTAGTGATATGCACCCACCCCCATATGTCTGGACACTGCTGGGAGTCCTCTGCACCCACCCCTCATATGTCTGGACACTGCTGGGAGTCATATGCACCCACCCCATATGTCTGTCCACTGCTGGGAGTCCTCTGCACCCACCCCTCATATGTCTGGACACTGCTGGTAGTGATATGCACCCACCCCCATATATCTGTCCACTGCTGGGAGTCCTCTCCATCCACCCCCATATCTCTGTCCACTGCTGGTAGTGATATGCACCCACCCCATATGTCTGGACACTGCTGGGAGTCATATGCACGCACCCCCCATATGTCTGTCCACTGCTGGGAGTCCTCTGCACCCACCCCTCATATGTCTGGACACTGCTGGTAGTGATATGCACCCACCCCCATATCTCTGTCCACTGCTGGTAGTGATATGCACCCACCCCCATATGTCTGGACACTGCTGGTAGTCATATGCACCCACCCCCATATGACTGGACACTGCTGGGAGTCATATGCACCCACCCCTCATATGTCTGGACACTGCTGGTAGTGATATGCACCAACCCCCATATCTCTGTCCACTGCTGGGAGTCCTCTGCACCCACCCCCATATGTCTGGACACTGCTGGTAGTGATATGCACCCACCCCTCATATGTCTGGACACTGCTGGGAGTCATATGCACCCACCCCTCATACGTCTGGACACTGCTGGTAGTGATATGCACCCACCCCCATATCTCTGTCCACTGCTGGGAGTCCTCTGCACCCACCCCCATATGTCTGGACACTGCTGGTAGTGATATGCACCCACCCCTCATATGTCTGGACACTGCTGGTAGTGATATGCACCCACCCCCATATGTCTGGACACTGCTGGTAGTGATATGCACCCACCCCCATATGTCTGGACACTGCTGGTAGTGATATACACCCACCCCTCATATGTCTGGACACTGCTGGTAGTGATATGCACCCACCCCCATATGTCTGTCCACTGCTGGGAGTCCTCTGCACCCACCCCTCATATGTCTGTCCACTGCTGGTAGTGATATGCACCCACCCCCATATGTCTGTCCACTGCTGGTAGTGATATGCACCCACCCCCATATGTCTGGACACTGCTGGGAGTCATATGCACCCACCCACGCACCTCCTTGGAGCTGTACACTGCTGGCCTGGACCTACACACACACCAATATGATGTTGACATGCTGGGCCAGTCCTCTAAGCCCACATTCATGGCGTGTGTACGCCTCGTATCCCAAATGTACTGATGCCGTAGGGGTACGTGTGGTACGCACTGTACCCACGCATTCATGCGTGGGTACGGTCCGTACCTGAGTTGTCATGGTGCCGTAGGGGTATGTGTGGTACGCACCGTACCCACGCATTCATGCGTGGGTACGGTCCGTACCACTGTTGTGATGGTGCCGTAGGGGTACGTGTGGTATGCACCGTACCCACACATTCATGCGTGGGTACGGTCCGTACCTGAGTTGTCATGGTGCCATAGGGGTACATGTGGTACGCACCGTACCCACGCATTCATGCGTGGGTACGGTCCATACCTGAGTTGTCATGGTGCCGTAGAGGTACGTGTGGTATCCACCATACCCACGCATTCATGCGTGGGTACAGTCCGTACCACTGTTGTGATGGTGCCGTAGGGGTACGTGTGGTACACACCGTACCCACGCATTCATGCATGGGTACGGTCCGTACCTGAGTTGTCATGGTGCCGTAGGGGTACGTGTGGTACGCACCGTACCCACGTATTCATGCGTGGGTACAGTCCGTACCTGAGTTGTCATGGTGCCGTAGGGGTACGTGTGGTATGCACCGTACCCAAGCATTCTTGTATGGGTACGGTCCATACCACTGTTGTGATGGTGCCGTAGGGGTACGTGTGGTACGCACCGTACCCACGCATTCATTCGTGGGTACGGTCCGTGCCTGAGTTGTCATGGTGCCGTAGGGGTACGTGTGGTACGCACCGTACCCATGCATTCATGCGTGGGTACGGTCCATACCTGAGTTGTCATGGTGCCGTAGGCGTACGTGTGGTACGCACCGTGCCCACGCATTCATGCGTGGGTACGGTCCGTACCACTGTTGTAATGGTGCCATAGGGGTACGTGTGGTATGCACTGTACCCACGCATTCATGCGTGGGTACGGTCCGTACCACTGTTGTAATGGTGCCGTAGGGGTACGTGTGGTATGCACCATACCCTCGCATTCATGCGTGGGTACGGTCCGTACCACTGTTGTAATGGTGCTGTAGGGGTACGTTTGGTATGCACCATACCCACGCATTCATGCGTGGGTACGGTCCATACCTGAGTTGTCATGGTGCCATAGGGGTACGTGTGGTATGCACCGTACCCAAGCATTCATGCATGGGTACGGTCCGTACCACTGTTGTGATGGTGCCGTAGGGGTACGTGTGGTACGCACCGTACCCACGCATTCATTCGTGGGTACGGTCCGTGCCTGAGTTGTCATGGTGCCGTAAGGTTACGTGTGGTACGCACCGTACCCATGCATTCATGCGTGGGTACGGTCCGTACCTGAGTTGTCATGGTGCCGTAGGGGTACGTGTGGTATGCACCGTACCCACGCATTCATGCGTGGGTACGGTCCGTACCTGAGTTGTCATTGTGCCGTAGGGGTATGTGTGGTTTGCACCGTACCCATGCATTCATGCGTGGGTACGGTCCGTACCACTGTTGTAATGGTGCCGTAGGGGTACGTGTGGTATGCACCGTACCCACGCATTCATGCGTGGGTACGGTCCGTACCACTGTTGTAATGGTGCCGTAGGGGTACGTTTGGTATGCACCATACCCACGCATTCATGCGTGGGTACGGTCCATACCTGAGTTGTCATGGTGCCATAGGGGTACGTGTGGTACGCACCGTACCCAGGCATTCATGCGTGGGTACGGTCCGTACCTGAGTTGTCATGGTGCCATAGGGGTACGTGTGGTACGCACCGTACCCACGCAATCATGCGTGGGTACGGTCCGTACCTGAGTTGTCATGGTGCCGTAGGGGTACGTGTGGTATGCACCATACCCACATGCGTGGGTACGGTCCGTACCTGAGTTGTCATGGTGCCGTAGGGGTACGTGTGGTACGCATCTTCCTTACATGCGTGGGTACGGTCCGTACCTGAGTTGTCATGGTGCCGTAGGGGTACGTGTGGTATGCACCGTACCCACGCATTCATGCGTGGGTGCGGTCCATACCACTGTTGTGATGGTGTGGTAGGGGTACGTGTGGTACGCACCGTACCCATGCATTCATGCGTGGGTACGGTCTGTACCTGAGTTGTCATGGTGCCGTAGGGGTACGTGTGGTACACACCGTACCCACGCATTCATGCGTGGGTACGGTCCGTACCTGAGTTGTCATGGTGCCGTAGGGGTACGTGTGGTACGCACCGTACACATCCACTTCCGTTGTTGCGGTACGCAGGTGTTGCTGGACAAGCCCCCCAAGTGACCAGAGCCTTTTGGTAATGTATGGCCTACATATTATAAGTTTGGGTTTGTGTATGGGGTATGTTTCCTGCCCCTCAACCCCCCTGGCCCCTGGGTGTTGTTCTCACCTTCTGCGGCATGTGCGTCGGGTGCGGTACACCAGGTCGTAGGCCAAGAGGACCGGGATGACACGTACGATGGGGTTCATAGCGTGTACGTCGCGTACCAGGGCTCCGTTGCGTAGCGGTTCGCGTCGAACTCTGCTTTTCCGGCTGTGTTTGACTCCCGTAAAAAAAGGGCCGTACGGAGTGACGTAGGGACGAATCGTACTTGCTGGGCCGGAAACCGCTGCCTGAATACGTCCGGACGTCGCGTACAAGCTGTTTCGGATCAGAATCGTAGGTTTTTTTTCCACGTACGGTCTTTTGTACGATTCGTACGGAAATAGGCTTTCTATACGAATCGTACTTCCTAGGTTGTAGGGACAGTTTACCGGGTGAGAGTCGTACGGAGAAAACGCTCCGTACGACGATTCGTAGGGCCTTTTTACAGGTTCGGAATCGACCCCTTGGTCTATTGTACTGATGTGTGGACGAAAGCCAGCCTGTAAGGGAGACATTATATCTTTATCATTGATCCAGGTCTGAATACGACTCAACACTAACCTTGCCATGATTTTTTGCATCGAATCAATCAAACTTATAGGCCTATCGTTACTAGGATTGGCGCGGTCTCCTTTTTTGTAGATTGGGAGGATTTCTGCTCCACTTTTACATCATTTGAACCTTTTCTTGATAAGATTCTATGTCCTCTAACTGAACAGCTGTATATAAAATTTAGACATGGAATTTAACAGATTAAGAGTTTCTGTATTTGTTGGGGAGATAATTACTGTACTAGCACTTTATCTCTGGCATGTCATCAGGAATCTGAATCTTTGCACCCTTTTTCTCCTCTTTTGCAGTGCTTACACAAAATCTCACAAGAAGTGGATTAAATCGGTTGGTCTTCTCATAGGAATCGGACAGTGCGAAATTGCATTGAGGATTTTGATGACTGATATGAACAAAATGATTTTTATTAGTGTTGCTATTTGCTGCTTGGATTATACATAAGAACATTTTAAAATCTAAACGTTGGTTATCCACCTAATACATCTGACATCTAGTTGTTGCTCTGAACCGCTCCTTTCATGTTATTATTAGTACTTTACAGCGCTTTATTATTCACGTGCAATAATATTGTTTCCTATAATGTTCCCGAAAGGATTGATGCTTCCTTTTTTCTTCTTCTTCCTCTTTTTACATGAGGTTAAAATCGGGACATACAATGTTTTAGCAATCTTACTGGCTGTCCCACTGATGTGTACTGCTGCTATTTATTGCCATTTTTATGATCCACTATGCTGTTTTTATTGATTGCATTGTGTCGCTGGATTTTATATTTCATTCTCTTTTCCAGTTTTGTATAGAGTGCTGATTGTGATGATTTTTATCTATTTATGTTGGTTTATGGATCTGTGGTTCTGAGATAAACTAAACTGAACTGTTTCTTTTTTATGTTTGAAATGCTTTATTTGAAGAAAAAGCATAGCGAGCGACAAATACAAGTCATATAAAGAACATTGTCATACAGAATCAAAAAGAGAAAAAATAATAAAGGGTCATTATGCGCTAAACCTAAGGAACCTGAGAAAAAATTCAAAAAGCATTTTATAAAATTTTAAAGGGAACCAGAAGGAAAAGGGGGGAAGAGGAGAGAAAAGGGGAGGAGAAAGGAAAGAAGGGAAAAAAGAAAGAGAAAGGGAGATATGAGGCGTTAGGAGAAGAATAAATGATGTAGTCAGAGAGAAAATAGATAGAATAGAAAGAGCAAATAAGCCAAGGGTAGGGAATAGTTGAAAGGCAGGGAATGAAAATGTAAATGTGAAAAAGATAAAAGGAATAGAGAGGAAGAAAGGAAGAGGAAGGGCAGAGCAGAAGTCTCTCATGGGGGTTTGAAATTCTCAGAGGATAAAGGAGAAATAGATTTCGATTTCAGAGCCATGCGGTCAAGATAAGTTGTGAGAGGCAACCAGAATAGATCTCTATTGAGAGTAGGAGTGGAGGCAGCAGCGAAACGAACATCAAGTCTGTGAAAGTGACAGAGGGAATTCCACCAGCATTGTATCGAGAGCTTAGAAAGATCCTTCCAGTTAGAAGAAATGTGTTGGAAAGCCAGAGCCAACATAAGATCTAATAGACCTGAGGAGCGAGAAGGAATATCAAGAGTGTCAGAGATACTACCTAAAAAAAGAAGAGGGATAGAGTACGGAATAGAGATAGAAAATAGGCAAGAGATATAAGACCACACCTGATCCCAAAGTGCTAGAACAGAGGGACACAGAAAAAGTAAATGATACAGATCAGCATTAGGGGCAGAGCAGGTCCAGCAGGTAGAGTCCTTATCAGGAGAAAAGCGAGAAATAGAAAGGGGAGAGAGATAAAGTCTATGATATAGAAAGAACATAGATTGAGTTAGTGAGGCGGAACGGGAGATTTTTAAGGATCTGGCCCAGACTTTGTCCCAAACAACTATTGACCATTCACAGCCCAAATCAAGCTCCCAAGCAAGTTCCAGTTTAGATTTCGGACGGGTCGGGTTGGGGGAGGAGAAAAATTTATAAATAAGAGAGGCTTTGGGGAGAGTAGAAAGAATCTGAAGAAGCGAGGACTGGGAAACAGAAGAGGATGACAAGGGGAGAGAATAGTAGACCTCAAGTATAATGGCCATTAGGACAGTAAATCTATGGAAAAAAGACTGGGGACAGTGAAACAGAAGTCGGAATCGAGGAAAAGAACATGGGAGAAAACCATCGAAAAGTTGGTTAACCCATATCAGCCCCTTTGATCTCCACGCAGTCCAGCAAATAGGACGATTATGGAAGAGAATAAGTGAATTGTACCAAATAGGGGAAGCCAAAAAGGATTCACGGGAGATCGGGTCAGGACAGACCAGAGCATGTAGAAGAGAAGTAGTATGCTTAAACAGGGGTAGAGGGGTGGTTAAATTCTTAGCAGTGAAATGTACAATTTCAGATAGGGAAAAAGGGGAGAGGAGTGAGCGTTCAATAGAGAGCCAAAGAGGAGCGAGAGGAGAAGGTGTAAGGACAAGCCAATTAGAAGCCTGACGAAGAGAAAAAGATTTATGATAAAGGCGGAAATCCGGAAAGTTGACTCCGCCATTGGCCTTCGGCTTACGAAGGGCAACGAGCGCAACTCTCGATTTTTTATTATTCCAGAGGAACTTAGAGAGATAGGAATCAATGCGCTTGAAATAGACATCAGGGATATGAATGGGGAGCATGGAAAAGATGTATATAAGAATGGGAGAAATCATCATTTTGATCGAGTCCAGCCGACCCCACCATGAGAGAAAAAGAGGATTCCAAGAAGAGAACTGCTTATCCATGCGGGATAGTACAGCGGACATGTTCAACCGAATAGATGAAGAAATGGAGTTAGAGAACCAGATTCCAAGGTACTTAATTTTAGAGGGATTCCATGCAAAGCCGGTGGCGGAAAACTGATGAGGGAGACAAAATTTAGTAAGAGGAAGGATCTCAGTTTTATCAGAGTTGATCTTGTAACCAGAAACTTGGGAAAAGGAGTTAAACTCAAGTAGTAAGGCCGGAATGGATTGGTCAGGATCAGAAATAAACAAAAGAATGTTATCTGCATACGCAGAGAGTTTCAAATGAGTCTTGTCATAAGGGAAGCCAGAAATAGAAATGTTGTTTCTAATGGACGTCAGAAACGGCTCTAAAGCTAGGACAAAAAGTAAAGGGGATAGAGGACAGCCCTGACGGACGCCACGCTGCAAAGGAAAGTAAGGGGATATCCGGCCATTAACTAACACAGACGCTTTAGGGGAGGAATAAAGTAAAGAAACAAGAGAGATAAAATTAGGACCAAAACCGTGCCAACGAAGGGAGGCAAATAGAAAGGACCAATCTACTCTATCAAAAGCCTTCTCGGCATCAACTGATATAGCAGCTAGAGAGAAGTTGAGAGAAGGTACCTTATTGAGAACATTGAGAAAAAGACGGGAATTATCTGAGGTAAGTCTACCCTTTACGAAACCGCATTGTTCCTTACCGATAAGGTGTGGGAGGAAAGGATCTAAGCGCCGGGCAAGAAGTTTAGCAAATAATTTATAGTCTACATTGACAAGGGATATTGGGCGATAATTTTTACAAAATTGCGGGTCGCGACCTTCTTTGGGTATTAAGCAGATCGTAGCCTCGTGAAAGGTACCAGTAGCCATGCCGGAGGTGAAGAAGGATTGAAAGAGGGAGAGAAGTTTAGGAAGTAAAAGACCTGAAAAATGTAGATAAAATTCCACAGAGAAACCGTCCGGCCCCGGAGATTTACCCTTGGTTAGAGATGTTAAGGCGCTATCCAGTTCGGTGACAGAGAGGTCAAGCTCAAGATCAGGGAAATTAAGATGAGAGGTGGAGGGGGCAGGAATTTTGTCCAAGTAGGATTGAATGAGAGTAGCCGAAGGGGGGGATTCAGGAGTATAAAGAGATTGGTAGAACTGTTGAAATCGGGCGAGTATATCCTCCTCCTTATGGAGGAGAAGGTTATCTTTGGAATATATTGAATCAATCAGGTTACGCTCCTTGCGGGACTTAAGATAGTTGGCCAGAAGCTTACCTGACTTGTTACGACCGCCGTAGTAGCGGGCGCTGCTGCGGAGAAGTGATGAGGATGCATTGTCAGTAGAAATTTTGTTAGACTCGAGTTTGGCGCGTATAAGGTCTGGTACAACCGTTGGAGTAGAAGAAGTGTAGAATATATGTTCCAGGGATTTGATATGGGAGAGAAGGTCTTTCTGTTTCTTAAGATAAGATTTCTTTTTCTTTGAGACAAAGTCAATCACAAAACCGCGAGCCGTAGCCTTAAAAGAGTCCCAAATAACATAAGGGGGTAAAGAAGGATCAGAGTTGAGTAGGAAAAATTCCGTAGCGAAGGAAAGAAAAGAAGAAGAAAAGAGGGGATCCAGGAGGAGAGAATTATTGAAGCGCCAGCGGGAGGATTTGGGATGAGGAGGAAGAAGATCAAGAACGGTGACAATGGGAGCATGGTCTGAGATAACTATCGGCTCTATAGATGAGGAAAGAAGATTTTGAGAGAGAGACTGAGAAAGGAAAATGTAGTCAATCCGGGAGAAGGAGGCATGAGGGGGTGAGAAGAAAGAATAGTCCAAAGAGTCAGGATGGGACAGTCTCCATGAGTCAAGAAGGTGAGATTTGGAAATAGTGTCAAGGAATTGTGTATGTGATTTGTGGGGGGTGAAACGGGCAGAGGATTTGCGATCAAGAAACGGGTCAACAATTTGATTACAATTCCCACCCAAAATGAACAGGGAATCACTGTATTGAAAACACTTAGAAGTTATTAGAGGCCAAAAGTTACAATCAGGATGAGTGGGGCCATATACATTAAAAACAGTCAAGGGAACAGAATTGATTAACAGCTTATCTAAGACCCAACGACCCTCAGTATCATTTTCTTGAAAAAGAACTTTACATTTTAGCTTCTTGTGACACAAAATGGCCACACCATTCTTTTTGTTAGAAGTAGGAGAAAATAAAACCGTTCCCACCCAACCTCTTTTTAACTTAAGAGACTCCGCCTCAGAGAGATGAGTCTCTTGTAAAAGAACTAAGTCAGGAGTGTAAGAGGCTAGATGGGAAAGCACTCTCTGCCGTTTAATAGGGCTAACAAAACCTTTCACATTCCATGAAATAACTTTAAATCAAATCACAATAAAGTGTGCTAGGAACAGAGAAAAGAGATGAAACCAAAAACGCCACAAAGGAGAATAACGAGTGAGTGAAAGACAAGAGCAGGACAAAAGAAAGTCGAAGGACATAGTGAAAAAAGAACAAGGAAAAAGGAAAGGAAGGAAGGGGGAGGAAAAGAGGAGAAGAAGAAGAGACAGTACATATCCAAAACGGACGACTGAGGAAAACATACCTGAAGGGGGAAGGGGGAGATAACAAGATGACGACGATGGGGTGTGGGAGGATTCGACAAGAACAGCCCTCCGAGCCGGAGAGCAACAACCCACCGCAACAGGACGGAGTATGAGGAAGACGAATCAAATGGTACGAAGAGGACTACAAGAGGGTTGGTCGAACAGAAAATCTAAGGGAGGGAAAGAGAAACATGTTATGCAGAAGTCATGGGGAGGTAAACAGTACACAAAGAAACAATTGTATGCAAAAACAGAAACCCAAACAACAACCATTATACAATCATATCAGGCAGAAGGAGAATCAACCAAGGAGGGAAAAAATTCCAGCAAGACCCTGTAAGGAGAAAAAACCAAACAGGTAAATAGTCAACCAGTAGGAGGATTAGATGTATCCATGCCAGCAGTAGTCTGAGTGTGGATGAATTTCTTAAGTTCAGCCGGGTCTTGGAAAGTCCAAGTATTATTTTGATGAGTTACCTTGAAGGTACAAGGGTGAAAAAGGCCATATCTAGCTCCCATAGAACGCAGAGGAGCGCGCAGAGATAGAAATTCTTTTCTTCTGGCAGCAGTGACACCAGAGACATCCTGAGAGAGATAAACTCTCTGACCCATCCAGGACACTTGGCGTTTCGCTCGAGCTGTGGAGAGGATCAGGAGGAGATCCGTAAATTTGAGGAAGAGGATGATGACCCCCCGCGGTTTGGTAGAGGAGGAGGAGCGAGGACCAAGTCTATGGGCTCGTTGGATACTGAGAGAGGTGGTAGCAGGAAGGTCTAACAATTTCAGGAGGAAAGAAGAGAAGAACGTGACAGGATCATCACCCTCCAAGGATTCCGGCAGGCCATAAACGCGTAGGTTATTCCTCCTGTTCCTATTTTCCAAGTCCTCAGTGTGTTGCTGAAGGGCAAGAAGAGACCTCTCCAGAGAGGAAATGCGATGGGAATTTGACTGAATTTCTGGAACCTGCTGCTCCACAGAAGAAACACGGGCCTCCATAGTTGACCATTTGACCTCAAAAAGCTGCATCTTAGTATTAGTCTCCTCCACGAACGGGCGCAAAGCGCGAATCTCCTCAAGTATCAACTCCATAGAGATAGGGGGTGGAGATGACTCAGATGGAGGAGGAGAGGAGTCCGGCTTCAAACGCTTAGGTAAGGAGGCAGGAGGAGAAGACTTACTGGAGGAAGGTTGTGATGAAGAAGAGCGGGTGGGAGCTGTTGTCGCCATTTGATCTGTGGAAGGAGGATGAGGAGAATGGCCTGTTGGTGAGGAGGAGGCAGAGGAAGGTGGAGCCTTCGAGGGCACAAAGACAAACTTTGGATTGCGAAGCTTGCCCATAGAAGCTTAAAACGTGCCAGTGACAGTGAACAGAAGTCAAGTAAGCAAACCAACACAACAATCTGGGCTCAGAGGCAGGGAATGTCAATATGTCAACATGTCCGGTCTAAATAGCCCAGCGGTCATCAGGAGTAGTAGAGGACACTTGGAGAAGTCGTGAAGAAACCCCGGACCTGGAGGTAATGCCAGCAGATATTAGGAGATGTTTCCACACAGAATTGGTGTTTAAATAACGTTGCCCAATAGTAGGCTTAGCACCACATAAGATTTAGCTGAAGTATCCTTAAGAGTGTATAAAAGTCACAGAAAGAGAGCCCCTGGTGCAAAATCTATCTCCATGCGCCTCCATAGCGTAGAAAACAATGTAAATCATCTCACTGAAGCATTAAAGCAGGTGTGGCAACCTCAGGGTGCAGCAGAAAACCACAGAGGTATTCACCTACCAGGGAAGTTGTAATGAATCCCTCATGCAGCTATCCCTTAGAAAAGCGCTTGTCAAACAAAAAATATTCCACATTGTCATGAAAAACAGAGCGCGTCTGAGAGCATGAGGAGAACTTACTGCTCCAGGTGCGCGCGCCGGTTCCGGATGAGCAGCACTGAGGCGACAAAATGGCGGGCGTTCTGAGGAGCGCATTCAGCGCGGCGAAAACAACGCATTCCAAGCGCAAAAGAGTTCACCTTGGGCTCACCAGGCGCACAACACGTTCCGCTAGCTGGAACATCCCAAAAAGCTTGAAGAAGGAGCGTGAAGACTGCCGTAAGTGGTACGGGTCCGTCCCGGTGCGGCGGAGCTCCGGGTCTAAGCGGCCATCTTGATCAGCGTCCAAGCCACGCCTTGAACTGTTTCTTTTTGACAGTAGTAACTTACACTCGATCCCATTTTTCAGGGTGTGAAGACCTATAACTCTACTCTTTAGAGTAACTTTGCGCTCAGATTCCGCGAATAGCACTAAGTAGAAAGTTACTCAAAAGTATAAGAGTAAACTTACATGTGTAAATTACTCATAAGTGTAAAGTTCCTTTGAGAATAGTCCCATCAGCTTTCACTCTGGTCTTTGTTGCTATGCAGCTAGAAAATCTTTGATAAACTTGAAGTTATAATATTTTTGTTTCATGCACAGCAATCTGATATCTTGTAGTGGAGTATACTTTTTAAGCATGCCAAACATAAATAAAAACATGTAAATTAAACTTGTATTAGAGTCCATGAATGCTCTGCTTGCTTACCATGCCTGTGCTTTATATTTCCCTTAATATGTTTATAGTCTCTCTCAAAGATGTCACACTCCAGCTTGATCCTCTACCATGTTGCAAGGGCCTGAAAGCATGTCATGCTGAAGGGTGGACAAGAAAACAAATTAGGCGTGAGGGCATTAACTTCCATTGTTGCCTCTTCCCAGTCATTCCTGTCCTCTATCTATGACAACCCAATGCATGCTGGGAAAGACTCTAGATATGCCGGCTGAGTGGGTCTGGTGCATGCTCTGCTGGAGGGTGGATAAGCTGGCTCGACGCCCACACTAGCACCACAAGGCTCTGGAGTATGCCAGGCTGGAAGGTGGGTGAGCTGGCTGGGTAGTGCTTAGGTGCACTTAATACTGGATGGTGGGTGAAGCAGATGGATGGTGCTTTGGCACAGCATGCTTGCAGGTGTCTGAACTTGCTAGACAGTGCTCAGCATATGCTGAGCTGGAGGGAGGATGAGATGGAAAGAGCCGTGGACCGGCTGTAAGTCACTCTAGCCTGCCATGCCTGAGGGGGGTTGAGCTGGCAAACATGCCTTCTTGTGACATCTCTGGCCATAGCGCTATTCTGCTGCCGCCCAAACGCTGTGTTCAGACCTCTTTGGTGGGTATTTCCGGTTCCATACGGGCACACTCATTGTATCATTCGACTATATATATTTATTATAAAGTTATAATTTTTGTGTTATTTGTTTTATCAGTGTTCTGTTTTTAGGTGATAGCACACGTGGCAAAAGATTAATAATGCTAATAAATAATTAACACATAGTTATTTTTACTATGACAATGTACATTTTACAATTGTAACATATCTCCTAGAGGTTATTGGCATACATCTGTCAAATGCATAAACCGTACCTGGGTTATTATGCGACAAAGACTTTTTATGTACTCTAATTTAGCACAACTCAAAGGTTCTTGTTCCAAGTTAAATGGAATTACCATGCAGCCCTGGGCTAAATCCGCTAGATTAACTTGTGGTTTTCCTCCTTGGTAATATTACTGCCTGATTCTGAGTTATTCAGGTTGGGATATGGAAAGGTTGGTTTTATTGCGCTGAAAATACTCACGTTTGATATCTTCTGAACTGTTTTTCTGTTTATATATTAAGTATTGGCACAAAAATTAAACTGGGAAAAATTGTGACCTTGTGAAAATACTACACAATGTGTTAACAGGATGGGAACGAACATTATTTGCACCCAAATCAGGATTTGATTCCAAACTGGGAATGAGAGGCAAAAATGTAAAAAGCTGTATGACAGAGGTCATTGTACATATGAAACACAGATGGTGCCAACGTCATTTCTAAACCTGAATCTAAGGTGGCGTAGATTTGATGAAGGATTCTGAAAAGGCCTTGTTGTCCCACTGTCTAGACTGCACGCACAGTAATAGAAGCCAATCCCATTAGCCGAGCAAGTGTAAGCATTTCACAGGCTGGTTAAGAACCCTTCAGGCCATCTGCATCTGACACTGAATGCTAAATAAACGCTATCTCGTGCCAAGTGTCACCGCTAATGCTTTGCCAAGCAACACAAAGAAGCACGCGTCAAATGCAAGGGAAGTGCTCTTAGCACAGAATTCTGAATTCTCGTATTACCCGCCATTCATCAAAGTCATCACTCAAGGCTGAGAGGTTCTCTGTGCTGGTTTTAGCTATTATGATTTCGCTTATATTTTGGGTATAGTTTTACCAGGGAAAGTTTCAACAACTTGTAGCTGAGGGTCTGGGCCTCAGCCAGAGGAAGCCTGAGCGGTGGAAGGAACAGACAGACACACGCACTTGCCCACACACATACATGCACACAAACTCACCCACACATATAATTATGAAAATACAGTAATAATAATACTAATACTAATAATAATGATAATAACAATAACAATAACAATATAATAATAATAATAATAATAATAATAATAACAATAAAAACAACGATAATAATAATGATAATATTAATAAAATTAATAATATTAATAATAATAATAAAAATAATAATTATAATAACAATAATTATAATAATAATAATGATAATAATAACAATTAAAACAACAACAATGATGATGATATTGATAATCATAAGTATTTTATATAATGCTTGATAGCATACTCCTGCCATCTCTAAGGCTCTGATTATGACTGCCCTAGACTAGTGCGTGGTATTACATGTATCCAATAAATACTGACCACGCGGTGAGGTATATATTGAATGTGGTAAAGTATCTCACATTTTTCCAGTGAAAATTGAGAATGATGAGCACAATTGGACACCACTCTAAATTGCACCTGTGTAGGCATTTATCCCATTCTTTTACTCAGTAAATTTAGGCAGGTCTGCCCTGTTGAAACTGACCTGGGAAAACTGAGGAGATGCAGATTTAGCCGCAACGAATACTTACCCCATGGGGTAAAATCTAGACACATAAATTCAAACACACACACAAAAATGAGTGCACACCCACAGAGACACACGTTGCCAAAGATAGGCATTACCTTGATAAACAGGTTTTCTTTTTCTTTCGCCCAGGTAGGGTTTATTTAAACAACATCTGAGTTATTTCTTTTAACCTTTACAAATTTAGGGCCTGATTATTATGGGATACCAGCACAAATAATTGTTATGCACAGGGGCAATAATTATAAATTGTGTGATGTTTATTGTTCACACCCTCCGTTACATTTCGCACGTCAAACCTGCTGGCATTTAACAAGCGAAAAAGTGCCCTTTATTTATCCGGAGATGGTCATTTGTATTTGGTTTTATGTTTTTAAGAGGTGTTATTTGTGTGGCTTATGTGTATTAATGTATTTAATAATATTTATTTTAGCCATTTTTACTTTCCAGTCTGTGTGGATTTTATTCAGAAATAAAAAAATATATTTTTGACTAGTAAAAATAATTACATACATATTTATAACTAGATTTATTTGGTATGCTTTTGTTCTTTAGAGTTCTATTTTAGATTTAGTTTGAATATTTGGATTTTTTAAAGTAGCGTATTTTTTGCTATGGGTTATAGGATGGTAGCCTGGGTATTTAGAAATACTTGAACTGTGCATTGTAGCATATTGTACATTTATTTGGTTTATTTATTTACTTGATTTATTTACCTGAGTTTTATATAGCGCTGGCTAGACCCGGAGGTATCAGAGCGCTTTATATGAGGAGAGTTACATAGGTTACAAGTTATACATTGTTACAGAAGGTACATCAATTACAAGTTACATCTGTTGGTTCAAGGCGTGTAGAAGGTAAGGGGGTAATGTAAAAGTACAACGGGAGGGAGATTAAGCGAGGAATTGGCACAAGGAAAAGCAAAGCAGGAAGGGGGAGAGAGATTCAGGGGAGAGAGGAAAGGAATGGGGGAGGCAAGCAAAGAATGAAGGTGGGAAGAGGTGGTGGGGTAGGAGACACAGCGAGGAGACAAGGAAGTAACTGTGTCTGATGTCCGGCTGGGTGGGAGACGGCTCCCCGCGGTAAAGGGTTTATTCCCAGTCTTCCATTTTGTGTGATTCCCTTGTCGCGATGGACTCTCTCAGCAGGGTCGCTGAGACTCCAGGGCATAGATGCTGGATCCCTCCCCAACAAGGGGAGAGGAGTGCTTTGGTCATGGGCACACTTAGAAGAATGAATGAGGGAGGAGGAGGGGGAGGGGGTAGAAAACCCAGCGTGAACACAGTGTCCGACTTCCGGCAGGGTAGGAGACGGTTCCCAGTGGTAAGGGGATCAATCCCAGTCCTCCACTATGTGAGACTCCCGTGTCACTGTGGACTCTTTCAGAATGGTCTCTGAGACTCCAGGGAAAAATGCTGGATCCATCCCCAAAAAGGGGAGTAGGAGTGCTTTGGACAAGGGCATACTAGATGCGGCCATTGTAAGGGAGTCGGGTTGGTAGGGTTACATAGGTTACAAGTTAGACATTGTTACGGAAGGTACGTCAATTACGAGTTACATCCATTGGTTCAAGGCTTGTAGAAGTGTAAGGGGATAATGTAAAAGGGCAACGGGGAGGGAGATTGAGTGGACCATAGGCACAAGGATAAACAAAGCAGGCAGGGGGAAAGAGATTCAGGGGAGAGAGGAAAGGAATAAGGGAGACAAGCAAAGAATGAAGGAGGGAAGAGGTGGGGGAGGGGGAAGGAGACACAGCGAGGCGACGAGGAAATTCAGGCTAGACCCAGAGGTATCAGACTGCTTTACATGAGAATTAAGACCTGTGACAGCGTTACATCAATTACAGTTACATTACAGTAGATCCGTTGATGGTGCATTCAATAAATATAGAAAAACAAGATGAGGATGAAAACAATATCTGATGTCCAGGTGGCCCCTCTGCTCACCTTTGGGGACCACACAGGGCGTAGACCTGAAATCGCCTGACCGGCGCCATTTTAAATATAGGCGACATCACCCACTATGTGACCTGTAGTGTCTTAATCAGTATTCTCCCTGGATTCCTGCAGCAGGGGCGATGGGGACACGGTGCAGCCCCAGAAGCTCTCAGGACCTCAGCGCCTCCGCAGTCCCCCAGTACAGCAGCCCGAACCAGGCCGGCAGCGCGGCTGCGTCTCCCCACAGTCACACAGCTGTGAGCCGTTTGGCTACACAACTCATGCCTCCCCCCCAGCTCAGAAGCCCCCGGCATAAGTTCCCACTAGGCGTCCAAGAGTCCGAGCCGCTCTCACCTCTGTAGTGGGAAGACCACAGATGAGAGAGAGTAATTACGGGATCGCTCATCCACGATTCTCCGGTCAGCCGCCACTCCATCCCAGCCGCCTCTTCTACAAAGTAGCCCGCCGGCTCTTCCACTGCACTGCCTGGTTTCTCCCACTGCACCGGCGTTATTCCTTGCAGCTACAAATCTCGCATATACCACTCGGCTGCAATGATTGTTTGAAGGTTTGTTTTGATACTTTAGGATTTTGGGGGGTTTAGATTGTTCTATTCTAAGTCGTTGATGGCCTAATTCTTTTTTAATATTTCTAAGAATTGATAGAGTGTAGGGTAGCTTCAGCCTAATGTTCCTTGGAAGGAGCTGTGCCACCCTTCCACTGCATTGTTTGGTCTGACTTGTTGCTCCATGGCATTGTCATGTATGTTACACCGTGGTATATGATACTGTGGTTGATATCTGTGACCAGAACGATACAGTCTGCCAACCCAAGTATCTTCAAAATAGTCACTTAGGAGAATGTATTCGTCTTTTTGTCTTTGGTAGTAATGTGACTATATTAGGGGGTTATAGTGGTTTGCTACTTCCTTTACTGGAACATATGCTAGGCCAATTCATTTTCTTATTTCATAGACAAATTGGGTGTTTATTGAGTCACTACAAACAATTTGTGATAGTATTCACTAATTCATTTGTCATTTTTACACACTAACACTGTCAAGACAAAGGTTTCACCTCATTAGTACCAGTTTAACATCCAAGTACAGTAATAAGCAATAGAAGGCTGACCAGTCGACCGTTGCATAGGGCCTCGCAGTGCTCGTCAACACATGTTGCTGCATTTTAGCAACTTTTCGTCTGTTTGACATAGAAACTCTTATGGCCTCTTGAAATCTTATGCATTCTCCCCACAGTCTTGCTGTTCCCTGCTGCCCAGTGAGTGAGGTCATTGGATGGTTGGAATGTTGAGAGTGTTTGTGCTTGGATGAGTGGACAGCTGGATTGAGAAGGGCTGAGCAGCAGGCTTCTGCTCCTGGTGGGGCATTACATGATTTACCTGTAATCTGATCTAAACCTAAGAAACCTACTCCTTTAGTAATCTATAGAATACATTCTTGATAATAACACTGGCAACGAGCAGAAAAGAAACTGCGTGTGAGGAACTAGAAATTAAGAAGAAACTAGAGGAACAGCAGAAGAAACACAGGGCCAGATGTACGACCCTTTTTTGAGGTTGCAAATGGGAGATCGGCCCGTTTGTGCCGCAAAAAAGGGTCCAGGCATGCACAAACGCTATTTTCTGAGTCACTGAGTCGCAAAATATCGTTTGCGATTTTTGCTATTAGGAAGGGGTGTCCTTTCCTAATAGCGAGTCTCAATGCCATGTACTATTGTTTTGCGACCGCATTTGCGGTGGCAACACGCTCGCAGTTTACCACCTACATCAAGTAGGTGGTAAATCACTCGAAAAAAGGGAAGGGGTCCCCAGGGGATCCCCTTCCCCTTTGTGAGTGTGTGCGAAAATATTTTTTAAGAGCAGGCAGCGGTCACATGGACCACTGCCTACCCTTTAAAAATGAATCTTAAAAGTTTCTTTTTACTTTTTTAAATGCATCCCGTTTTCCTTTAAGGAAAACGGAATGCATTTAAAAAAAATAATAATACTTTATTGAAAAAGCAGTCACAGACATGGTGGTCTGCTGACCCCAGCAGGCCGCGATCCCTGGGAGTGTTAGTCATTCCCAATGGGGTCACCAATTGCGCTTGCCTCATGAATATTAATAAGGCATTCAATTTGCGACCCCATTGGGAATCACAAACAGTCTCTGAGACACTGTTTTACATTCACTATTGTGAGTCACAAATTGTGAGTCGCAATTCAACGCAATTTGTGACTCGCAAAAAAGAATGGTCGTACATCTGGCCCTAAGTGGATTACAAAGAAAAAGAGTTTGACGCCTGTAAGGATGAATTGCGCCTAGTTGCCTAGAGTCTAAGTACATCAGAGAGCCTGCAGTCCAAGGCATTTTAACAGGCAAGCGTAAGTGTGCAGTAGACTTAGAAGGCTGCCTATTTCACATGGATGAGAAACACTGGTCTGGAGTGAACCAGTGAGGCCAGGAGAATTTGACCTGCGGGGAGCCTATACCTGAACCTAGCGTTGGAACAACCCTGGTATGAAAGGCGTTTGGATCTATTTAACTTAATTTGTGCAACCAGCGCTGTCAAGGTTTGAGTTTACAGTTGGCAGCAAGTGTCTCAAGGTACTGATGACTAAGCTTCACTTGTGGTGAGTGTGTCAGCAGCGTTGTTGAGGAGCGTGTGAACTGCGACTCTTGGCGTGGAGCTCAAGCTGCGCTGCTTGTCTGTGTGGGAGGCCAAGTGCATGATGGGAGTCTTTGCACACACGTCATAGTGAAAACTAGTGCACGTCTGCTGACCAGCTGTCTTGTGTGGAAAGACCTATGTGAGTGCACTTGTCGTTTCTGGCATTTCATGGACATTCTACAGAGGGAGCACGTGTTCCTCTGGCGCTCTGTTATATTTTGTGTCATTAAAGAGATTCTCAAAGGGGTGTGTGTGCTACATGTTTGTGGCATCCTCCTGCCACTTGGTTATGTCAAGAGGGAAGATAAAATGCACTCGAAGAAATATGAGTGCTAACTGCATTTGATTAGCAGTCTCTTTATTATGAAACATGAGCATGTTGACTTCATCCAGCGCAGCAGATTCACAAGCGGCACTGTGGAAGCGCCTGGAACTGCGCGTAAATTGGTAATGGATGTAAAGCTTGTGTGACATGCCTTGAGAAGCCTAGAACGCCAGCACTGAGCACACTGAGTTGAAATAAGCATTGAGGCAACAGTGCTTTTAAGGTAAAAAACCTAGCGAACTACACAGTGATGTGCACTGAGTACGGGAACAGATTCACCATTGACATGGATTTTGGATTCGGGTGAGCAGTCACTCAACGGAGAGGTGGGTTTAAAACTCCCTGCCAGTGAATAATTTTCAGCGCTATGTTTGTGTGTAGTGTGTTGAATCTTCAATATCGTGCTGAATCTTAGGAATGTTTTTATGGGGTTGAATGTTACAGTCACATGTGCTCAGTGACATGTTAGGGTCTTTAGACTAGTTTCACCTTTGCTAAGGGGTTAAGGATGTAGGGGCAGTGCGTAAGCCCAAGGTTCTACCCTTCCTAAGGGATTTAGGGTGGTGCGTAAGCCCAAGGTTCCACCCTTCCTAAGTGGTTAAGGGTGTAGGGGCATAAGTTTAGCCCAAGGTTGTATGGGTGTACGTTTTCTCTGTCCTGTTTACTGTGCAAAAGGAGGCGAGTGGGTTGAGTGACATTTTTGTGAAGTGTGATTTTGAGCATCCCTCCTAAGGGGTTTAGGATGGAGGGGCAATGTGTTAAGCTTGGTGGGTAGTTACCATCCGAACTATGGGTTAGGATGATAGGGCAGTTTTTAGCCCAATGTTAAGGAGGTACGTTGTTACACCCCTATGCAGTAGAGGGTAGGTGAAACCCTGGTCCTGTTTAGGTGTATGGTGATGGGGGTACGTGGTTACACCCTAATGCAGTATAGTGTGGAAGAAGCCCTGGTCTCGTTTCAGTTTTGTGCTATTGAGGGTAACAGGCTGGTCCTGCTCGAGTGTATGTGTTGTGAGGGGAATGGGTAGTTGTGTTCAGTTTTTGGGTTATCTGCACTCTTGCATGGTGAATTTGTGGGACGTATTGGTTGCCTATGTATGTTACCATCCCACATCCCACTGGAGCATTGAAGTTATTATAGAAAGTTTTATTTGACCTTTTCTGTTTGTTTTGGTGGGGTGTTATTTAGAGTTTTGTTGGACGTATTGTGGGAGGGTGTTTTGCACTCCTGCGTCCTGCTAAATTTCCTGTTGTTTCATTGGGGGGAGATGTCTTTGTATCGTATGTATTCTCCCCACAGTTTTGATGTTCACTGCTGCTGAGCCAGTAAGTGAGGTCATTGGATGGTTAGAATGTTGAGAGTGTTTGTGCTTGGATGAGTGGGCAGCTGGATTGAGAAGGGCTGAGCAGCAGGGTGTTGCTCCTAGTGGGGCATTACATGGCTTACCTGGAACCTCATCTAAACCTAATAAACCTACATCTTTTGTAATGTACAAGACTACATCCTTGATTGTAACAGAAACATAATTCGTTTTTGGTAAAATCTGTAGATTGTATATCAGATGCTGCATTATGTGGCAAAGTTGGCAAATCTATAACTATGCAGAAAACGCTGCGGCCACAAAATCTCATAATTCCAGTGGCCCTGATATTAAGTATGCAACAGAAGCATATTTTTAATAGCTAGGTTTACTCTATAACTGTGGTCATTGCGCACATTGCAACTCTGAGGTGTGAAAATGCCTGGCAGCCCCAGGTGTCTATCTTTATGCAACCCAACATATTGGTGACTTATTACCCACATATGCATCTCCCATTACAATTTTAACCCGCTTTACAAGTCATTTGTCTTCAATCTGCTTGACAAATTAGATTTTACTGCTTTGATTTTTTCCTGCTGTTTGCACATGAAATCTAATCATAAAGCTGTGTTGCTGCACCATAATTACATTTAGCATGAGACATAGTGAATCCAGAGGAAAGAAAGTATAATTCAACAGCAAAAAGTGGCGCATCTGATAAATGACTTTTCTGGGTGTGCACCAAAACTACAGACACCAGGAAACCTTTGGACGGGCAATATTAGTATATTTATGGTTTAGGCATACAATTCTACGTAATAAAGAGAAGATTGTGCATCCATTCACTTTAAGGAGACCAATGCATGCAAAACTTGCAAACCTTCTGAAAGACTAGTAATACCTTGAAATGCGATTTGACGTCTTCAATGGGCCTATAGTCATGTTACGTCATTTACATGAATGTTATCATCATACTACTTGCTGGTTTGAACCTTGCAAACTTCTACCTCCTTTTTCGGTCGATCCTTTTAGACAATACATGTGCTGTCTGCTGCAAGGCATGTTGTGCGTTACCAAGAACATAAAGGGGCTTGGTACCCAACCAATGCTTACCATTGGTGGCTTTCCTTTTTACTCTAATTTGCCTACTTCTTATTCAAGTCTCAGCTTGTCAATCTTGTGTTTGTCCCTCCCATGAGATCTTCTTTACAATCTTGTTGATTCACTGGCATAATTGCTTCCACTGTTTGCTTTTCAAGTGCTGCTGTTTTCTTTAGTATTAAGTACTCTGTGTTGGTTTCCTTCAACCCTCGTTTTCATTTTGCATCCAATCCACACCTCCCCCATTGCTTTTGCATCTCCTCCTGTGTTGTTTCTCCATGGGTTGTCACCCTCTACTCTGTTGTTTTGCAGATTTCCTCCACCATCTGCAATGTTGCTGCTTCTGCTCCCCGCGCCTGCCCTCATTAAAAAAATGTTTTTTTAAGGACATTAGCTACTGATCCAACTCAGGTTGGTAACTAAAAAATCAAAAAATGCACCTGAAGCATTTTGTAGGTACGTACACGCATGAAGCACACACCTATAAAATAAAAATACAGCTGGATCAAATACTTTTGTTTCTGAGCTTTACCCATGGTGCACATCATTACAGATGCT
Source organism: Triturus cristatus (assembly GCF_964204655.1). Lineage (NCBI taxonomy): Eukaryota > Metazoa > Chordata > Amphibia > Caudata > Salamandridae > Triturus > Triturus cristatus. The sequence continues at coordinate 607,268,635 of NC_140594.1, forward strand.
GCGCAGAGTGACTAAAACCGTTGCAAAGACAATTGGTCACAAAGGTGAGACCTATTGGCTTTGCCAATGCTTGTTCATCACATAATTTTAGCAGTGTGGCTTTTGGGTGTATAAGTCTGTGTGCAATTTTATATGTGTATGTTTGATCACAGTAAGGACTTGAGGAAAAGCACTGCCATCCTCGCTAGGTTTTAACAGTAAAGCTGGCAGCAGAGCAGCCACTAGAACATAACATGTGTATTTGTATAGCGCAAGTTCACCCGTAGGTATCTTGGCCCTGAATAACTGATGTTTATTGTTACCCCGCTCCACGGTACTAATTTTATCGACCTCAGATGGATGAAAGGCTGAGTGGAGTCTCTGGAATTCGAACCTGTGACCATGAGGTTAAACACAGGCTGCTGCATTGGAGACATCAGCCACTGAACCACAAGACTGAACTCACTGATTGGACTCACCATGAGGTTGGAGAGGTAGGGCAAATTGGAGGAACAATATGTTTTTGTTAAATAGAAACAATGGACTGGAACACAAAACATTTTGGCTGGTGCTATTTCATGCAATGCTGGCTCCAAACAACTTTTACCACTGTACTATAAACACAGGATTCTTTTGCGGCTAATGTAGGGCAAGAACATTTATTTGCATGTGTTGTGTGGCATTGTATTACTGTGGTGATGTTTTCTGTTGTTTTTTTTTATTCAGCTGTGTTTTGCTTTTGCATTACTGTAATGAGACTTTGTTATGTTTTATTGTGACTGTTGGGTTTTGTTCTGTTGTGAGATTTTGTTATGATGTGCCCTATTTAGTTTTAACTGTGTTGTTTTGTTGCTTCGGGTACGTTACTGTGTAATGGTCTGTTGTTTACTTTGGCTATCTCAACAAATGCTGGTACAGTTCTACTGCAAAATAAAATAAAAAGAAATACAGCATTTGTAAAGTGCACAGCCACCTCCGGAGAGGTGTCCCGGTGCAGGGGGCCGTCGGGAAGTTTAAGCAAGCTATTGCCCAGAGTAACATGGTGATGGGGTAATTTGCTGCCTGGATTGAACCAGGAACCCTGTGGTTGGGAGTCAGGGACCCTGGTGGCTGCACCACACCTCTTCCACAAGCAAAGCAAGTATATGCCCTGCAAGTCCCAGCTACAAGCAATCATGTATTATTGTCCCAGCTCTAAGCCCAAAACTATGGCATAGACTGCCCTCCCAGTGCACACTTTGTGTGAAGGGGCCCTATGGGTGGAAATGTTTTCCTGAGACATTCTTGTGCATATCTAATGCCCGAGCCTTGAGCCACGGGTCAGAAAAAGTACCTTTCACTCAGTCAGTGAGACTATTCATCATCCTACTGCTGGGAACCAGTGCTTGAATGTTAAAAGCTTGTCGGCTGACATCTTTTCTTGGCTCTGACTCAAGAGGTTGACGTTTTGATGTATTGCATGGGTTATTTGCTGGATGATGGATTGACTGCCCTGGCTTCGTTGTAACTCGTTGTAAAATGCTTTAAGCGCTGTTAAGTGTTCACATGCTTGAAGGGTGTTATTGGAAAAATACAAAATAATTGAATGCAATTTCTTTGAGGTTGGTCTACATACAAGTATGACAGCATAGCTATATTGTGTCACGGTTGGATTGCTGCAGCGTGTACTTTGTCACTGTGCATGTCAAGTTTCTCAAAAGGCCATCCAGAGGTCAACACGCTTGAATTTCCACCCTTTTAGACACAACTAGTCACAGTGGCTTTTTCGAAGATCCCAGTTGAACGGGCCAGAGACTCGAGGTAGAACCTTATCGATGTGAACATCTGCAGAGTGTTGCTCCCACCCTGCCCTCAGTTGTGAGACAGCTATGTTATGTGCTATGCCCTAGCAGCTCCAGCGGTATAGATAGGGTCGTACAATGACATTTTATTACAGTGGCGGCCGGCACGGATCAGGGCGGGGGGATGTGGGGGTTAAAATAAAAATGAAAAAAGTACCTGATTGCCGTGTCCCTACTCGTCTCTCCTCAGTTGTCTCTTCAGGTAGGAACAGGGAAGCAGGAAGCACCTGGCTCCCAGGTTCCCCATGGCCAATCACAATGCTGCAATGCAGCGTTTTGATTGGTCTGAGGGCTGTGGTTCGATGCTCAGTTAGGGACTTGTGGCCTGGGCGTGTTCACCACCAAGGCTGTAATGCAGCCTGCCTGGAAAACATGCAAAGTGTGCATGAATGTTTAGCCGTCCCGAGATGACCGCCAAGCATTCATGCGCACTTGGAGTGTGCAAATCACTCCTCCTCTGCCCCGCTCTGAGAGCAGAGCTGCCCGGCCGGCAGAGCTGCTGCAGCAGGGAAACATAAAATGATAATAACAACGAGTTATTAGCATTTTATGTTTCCTTTATTTACACTCCTAAAAAGCAGTGGGGTGATGCTCTTCCACCTTAGCGGAGTAGCCACCACTCTTTTATTAGCAATATGAGCACCAAGTACCATAGCATACAAAGACTAACACCCATAGTGTTAGGATTTTCTGAATCCCACACTCTCCACCAATGCAAGTACTCACAAAGAATCTCAATGAGCTGACCCAAACCGTACCATGAAATTACTAGAATATCTAATGAGTGCCTTTTCAGAGTACCTATCAAGTAGCAAATTTAAGCAAAAATTGACCTGCAAAATTCACTATTTGCCCCAAGAACTGTCTGACCCCAACATCACCTAAGCAAGGAGGGCTTGAATCGTTTGCTTGTTTGCTGCAATATGTCTTTGGGTATTGTCCTTGCAGGGTATTAAGCAGTGTATTGTGGGAGCTTGGCAGTGCTTGTGGGCACAATGGGTGACGGCCTCGTAAGAAAGATTTTAGGCATCTGCATTTATTTTTATTTTTTGGGACTTAATTTTGAACTACAACCTGTCTGTGTGTGGGGGGTGTTTTGTGTGTAGCCTGCCCGCAAAATACTTAAGGTCTACCTGTCTCCAAATGAGGCAGGCAGACTGAGGTTTGGCAGGCAGGGTACTCCCTCGAGGTTTGTCTGCCTCTACATGAGGGAGGTGGACCGAGGGTTTGGCGGGCAGAATACTCCATCACGTTTGCTAATGTTTTGTGTTTCTCTATGTTATCACCTTGTCGGTCATGACAGTTTTTACTCGAGGTGACGAACAGGAAAAAAGGGCATTATTCCATCACTCCTATAAAGGATGGATGGTGTAATGTCCTTCTTCTGACAGCGCCAACTCCATCGGGCCAGTGAAGGAAATATTCCATCAACAGAGTCAACGCAGGCCATGTCCACGGAATACTTAAGGTCTGCCTGTCTCTGAACAAGGCAGGCAGACCGAGGTTTGGTGGGCCGGGAACTCTGTTGTATTTGTCTGCCTCTAAATGAGGCAGGTGGACCAAAGGTTTGGAGGAAAAGACGCTGTCAGGTTTTCTAGTGTCATTTGTTTCTGTGTGGGATCACCTTATCCATCACAACAAACAGGAACCCAAGAAAAAAGAGCATTGAAAGGCCCATCCTAAGTAGGGTAGGGCTTCCAGTACTCTAAATCTGTCCGGACATCTGGTGGCGGACTGGCTGCTAACAAATGCGTACCCACGGTGGATCCAGCTCTGGATCCTCGATTACAAACTTCGAGGTTTCCCCATGTCTTATTGACAGCAACGAGTTTGGCATGGGCAAAGAACTTCTTATTTCATGAAGCTCTCCCATCCTGGCAAACTATAAATGAACCCCATAGTCTGTTGAAAGGAAGTTCATGACTCTCCCTGCCTCACCCTCAAGAGGAACTGCTTGCTTAAATAGGAAAAGGAGAATTACAGATTCACAACATGTTACACTCTGCAATGCCATGTGTATGAGAGGAATAGTCTGCAGAAAAGGACCGAGAACCAAAAACCTCCTCAAAATACCGTGATACAAGCCTCACATTGCAACAAGCAAACATAGCCAACATACTACAGCTAACCGCAACCATGGTGGTGGGGAATATTGGTTCTGCCGCACGAGAATGGAGTTAAACTCTGTTTTTACTTCAGCATCTGCCATAAAATCCAGGAGCATCATTCGGCTAACTCAGTAAAATTGACCCATATCATAGTAACCCATTGGGAAATCTGTTGCCTTCCCCGTGTCCCATTCCGTGAGCCGTGTTTAGGTATTTACACTTCATACTTGCACTGCTCAAGAGTCAGGCTAATCATTTTGGCTCGCTTCATATAGCTTACCTTTTGCATGAGCAAGATCTTGATGTAAGGTCAATGTAATAAAAAATTTGATGCTATACCTTTATGAAAATGCATGACAACTTGTCAAGTTGCTTCACCATGTAGCTGGTCAAAATCAGACGAGAAATTCAGCTAGAAAATATTCTTGCACCAGCTAACGCCCCTCAGTTATTTCTTGAACATAGCTGAAACTACAAGAACTAATTCTGACCAGACGCCTCGTAAATCTGATAAATTCCCCATCGGAGGCATGCCTGTTAAGAAATAAGAAGTTTTTTTTTAAAGGAGAGGCAAAAAAAAAACGTTTGCCAAGCATGCATACACTAGCCCTAATTGTACACTTGCCTTACATCATACCACACACCATACGTTAATCAAATCCCAACCCCTAACTTAAATGTCAGCAAGCCCCAATGTACTGAGAAGGAGAAAAGGGATAGGGGAAAGAGAAGATAAAGGTACAAATGGGGTGTAAGGGTCCCCAAAGGTTGTAGATTTGAAAATATTTTGGAGTACGCTATTCTTTCATTGGCCCAGCCTTCTTAGAGGTTTTTAAGTATAAAACCAGCTCCATAGAAACAAAGTACAAACAATGTATTGAATGGTTATTCAAAGCTATGACAACGGAAAATTAAATTAAAGAATTAGACCAACAAAATTGTGAGCAATCTGGTCCTTGAAAACCTGAAACAAAGTTAATCCCAGGTGACCATGATGAAACAGAGAAACATCTTTAGGCGTAAAATTGTGTCTAGACTTAAAACTTGGTGACATTTTCTAATTGGCGATAAAGAGCAGACTTTACAAAATGGTTAATTAATTGACATTACCAATTTCCCACTCAACTAGCAAATTGCTGCCTTACTGCAGGTACGCACTCAAGCTGCGTTACATGTGTTTAGGCCCGTCATTATATCCACTAACAGACAAAAAGGGCAAAAGGAAATTATGCGAGACACAGACTCATTTCTAGATCTAGTGCCAATTCCTTACACTCAATGAGGGCTTTTTTGTAGAATTTTGAGAATCCATCAACCCCCCCGCCAATACAAACCAACCACAACAATCCTACCCATAATAACACCCCCACCCTAACATACACCCACCCCTCACTAAACCAAGCCAATTACACTCAGTACACAAAAACCCTCCCACCTCAATTTCAAAGAAGTAGTGCATGGATTATGTCTATGTGCCTCCAGAAGGAAAGGATGCCTGCCTTCTCAGGGATACCTCATTCTCTCCTAGGTCAGACTGATGTTACTGTGGCTGCACCTGCTGTGGGATCTGTGGCTGTGGATGCAATTGTTGCAGTGCGGATTGTGTTCAATGCTGGTTGAAGTGAATGCCACCACCTCGTGTTCTTTCTTTCAGGGAGATGTAGACCTTAACAGTGGTCTCTGTTCAGCTGAACCATTGCCATTTTGTTATTCCCTGCCATCATCCAGCCACTGTTTTGAGGCCTTCTGGGTCTGGGAAGATGTGTAAGAGATGGTAGCTAACCCCTTTCAGAGGACTACGGGAAAAGCAGGAGCAACTGTGCCCAACCATTGGGGTTGAGGCCTTTTATACTGATGGGCAAGTCCATCCAGGCTTTAGGAGTTAGATAGGAGGGAAAGCACAACTGCTGAATCTGGCACTGCATATGCAGAACGAAAGTGTTTAGTAGGTTTGTGGAGGTTTATGCGCTTGTTGAAGTACTTGAGGCCAATGTTGTGTGAGGGTTTGTTTGCGTGTGTGAAGAGTTTGAAAAGTGCTCATTTTCAGATTGGGAGCCAGTGGAGCGCTTTGAGGAGCGGGTGAGGTGGGTGTGGGGTAGGAGGTAAAGTGTGAGCCTGGCTACTGACACAAAAAAGCAAGCACTGCTGTTTTAGAAGCACCCTGAGGGACCAGGCAATGGGTTTAGTGCTTTAAGTTAAATACATTGATGGACAACTTACAGTACACTTCAAAGCAACCTCTACAACAAAGAGCCATGCCTTCTGGCAGGTAGGTGCCATGCACAAACAGATGTGCTGGGTAAGTAGCTTTGAAGAGCATCACCAGGAGCAAGCCCTAGTAACTATATTAATTGAATGACTGATCACTGACACTACTGAGGGCCACAAGAATGACTTGTTCTGTGCATTTCTCCCAAAGTGCCGAACAAGGAATTCTTGTTTTATAGGGCGTTTCGCCTGCATTCTTCCCTTAATTTCATTCAAGACTGGCAGATGTGGTAACAGTTCTGTATCCAATTACCACAGATAGAAATAAAGGAATTTCACCCACCCTTCTGGGTCAGCCATGGCATATGTTGGCATATTTGAGCGCCTGTGGCTTATGGGGGCACCCATGATAAAATGCTGGTCCTGGTGCAATTGATCAAATTATTGACATGCCGGGCGCACTGACTGAACAGATTGACAAAAATTGGTCAACTCCCAGGGAGCCCTAGGCTTCATTGGCCTGGCACCAAAAGAATGAAGGCTACGTGTGTTTCTTATTATCTTTTATTTAAGAACCTGTCGATTTTATTGTAAAAATAATTTGATAAATACAATACACTAACCTTACTTTACTATGAGCCTGGCACACCGGGAAAGTCATTCAGTATTTAATCAGTGGCCTATTTATGTAAAAACTGTACTACAAAATGCACACTTTGATCGATTTTTTAAAATATATTCTCACAAGGAACCACCAAATCCTCTTAGAAGAAGCCAAGCTTGCTTGTTCTGCATAATGGTATTCACCGCAAACATTATGCACCACCACAGTCAAACATTACCATTTGCCACCTGTTCCAGCTAGCTCAGTACTGACTGCAGTAGGAAAATGTGAAAAAGTGAAGTCAGGCAAATCTGATGGTTCAAAACTACTGATCAGTGACCACGCCCATCCTGCAATCCCCTCCCTCATTGTTACTCTACACAACTTTAACCTCTGAATATTATACCTCCTTCCTTTCCTCATACATTTACATATAACACACCTTGAATGCCTGTAGCATCTTGGCCTTTCACAAAGAAGAGCAAAGATTCCCCACTGCGCCATTTCCAACCTATATCACTGCAGCCCGAAGTCCTGCTGTCGGCAACACTATACAGGGCTGGTGGGAATTGTTTTCTCCGCAATCTGTCATGACAGCCGTTATCTCCCTATGCAGTAGTGGGGAAACCCATCTGCAACCCCTATGAATGCAGATAACCACCATGGCTGCAGGAATGATCATCCTTTCTATCCCCCTACTTCCTGCTGCCAGAATACCTCCATCATGTCGTCTGGTAGACCTCACCTAAGGAGATGGTGAGAACTAATGATCAGTATTTTTGTGGCCTGAGTACCTGACACAGTCACTGAGGTATGTTTCTCCTGTCTCTTTTTCCATTTTAGTTTAAGTTCCATCAGCTGTGCCACTGTGCCAGGCTCTAAAAATCTTGACAAAATATAAAGTATGTGAAGTTGTGAGGCACATAACATAACAACTTCACACGCTACCAACAACAGGAGACGCTGGGGAAAAAAACTGATAGATATCTCACACACAGCTAATTATAACCATTTAAAAGATTAAATATTAAAAACGACTTACCTGCTGGCAAATTAACCTCAATGCTGAGATACTGCAGGAGCTCTCACTCCCATCTAATGATGTCCTTCCAGGGCTGTTGGCCTTGGCATGGAGAGAATGAAAATCAGGATTTTCACCATATGCACCAAATCCACCAGCATACACATTTCCCCTGGCCCCACTGCTTTGGGAGTAGGACCTTCCCATGTCTTCCCCTTGCTGCTAATGTATGAACTAAATGTTTGAAGAGTCCAGAGCTGGTTTCTGCTTTAGGGGTTTGGGGCTGCGCCCCTCTAAAATTCCTACAGCTTTTCTGCAAAAAAATATTAAAGGCATCAATTTATTTTGAGGTACAATCTCACATCATATCAGTAAATAAATTGATGTATTTAGCTCTGGGCTGTCTGTCCCAAGCTGTCTGCCCTGCCTCACACTGAACAAGGAGCCAGAAGCCAGGCACTAAATCAACTTTCTGCAATGTGACACATGACGCAGGTCTTGCCTTTCTAAAGCCCTTTAGTGCGAGTCTTTTATGATTTCCACTGTAGACCAGTGACGCTGCCAACATCACGGTTTCGGGGATTGCAGGCTGCATCCCTGTATAAGGCCAGGTGTCATTCCCAGGCACAGATCCCACCCTTTCCCATATGTCACAGAGTAAGATTGGATGCCGGCACACTAAGTCAGTTATAGTGCCTTGTCCTCGGTAATGGTAAGTGTTAATGCTAAACTTGCATTAGGTATATTGTGCTGAGAAGCCTGGTCATGCTGACCCCACCCATTGTGACACACCATGCCGTGGCTGTAGGATGCTTGCCTCTTTAGAAGGGGAGCTGCTGTATTTGTTCCCCGGATCCAAAATCGTGCAGGGCTTTTGCTCCCTTGAGGAGTTGTTTAAAATATCCTCAGTTTTGAGGGAATCAAGCGCAAAGGGATCAATATGTACATATAGTGTCCTGATTTGTGTAATACCAGAAACCTTTTTAAAAAACATTAAATGCTATGAGTAGGAATGTCTGGAGCATGGCACTCATACTTTGTGCTTATTATGGAACTGATGTATTTAGATTGATCAGCGCAGTGGTTCTTGAACATTCTATCCCCACTCATGACATGTTTTGATTTTAAAGACAGATGCTCTAGCATGCTTGATGTTTGTGGTTGCCTAATTCTGGGGACCTTGATCTGTCATATGGCATTCAAACAGACATTGGAAAGGGGCCCTTCCAGGCCCTATATTCATGCGCTTAACAATAATGCCGAAAACACTGATTGAATTCCGAACAATCAATGTTAAAAAAGTTAAGGTAATACATTTCACGATTTAGTTCTAGTTTCTAGTTCACATTTTACTTAATCTTGCATTTCCTAAGAGTGTTAGCTATTTCCATCATGTTGTGTTTCTGTAGTTTTGTTTATCTTATTACTCTTGTATAGTGCATACCTTGAAGTGAGTCACGCCTGGTGTTTATGATGGGTTGCAATCGAGAGCTCTGGTGCAGAGCACACAGAGCAATGGTCACAGTTGCAATTGAAATTATGTGTAAATGTGTGTGAACTGGGTACATGGTTGTCTAAATATTGACAAGGCGAAAATAAAAGAAAATAAAGAGCGTACATGTGAGTGAGTGCAGTGAATGTTTGGTAGTGGTAACATGAAGGAGATCTAAGGAAGAGAATTCAGTAGAGAGTGAAAGGAGTGTGCTGAAAAGGAAAGATATGAGGTTTAAAACATGCAGCTAGATGAGATGTAGAGAGATAAAGGGCATACATGTCTGACATAAAGTGCACATATCTGAAGACCATTACTCCTTCCATAGGCCTCAATAATATTTAAATCACAGTCTCACAATTTCAGAATTGAAACAATTGCAATATTCGTTATTTACAACAAAGTTACTGTTATTACTCGTTTATTTTTAACAGCTTACAATCATTGACAAAGCCAAAAGTCATGGTAGCTTTCAGGTGTATTTCAGTTGTTGTGTTATATTTCTGGGTGCAATGGCAGAAAGCTTAGAGAAAAAACAAATACTGGTCGGGTGGCAGACTATGAGAATCACTAAATTTAGTTTCCATGTTTAAGTTGTGGCCCTTTTAAAGACCCCCTACTTTTAAAAACCCTGTCTGCGCATATTTCTGTATGGCTGATTGCAGCCAGCAGCTGTGGGTGCTTCACCAAGTCTGATTAGAGTCTTTATTTAATGCGGCATACAATGCAAGACACTGGGCAAGCACACACACTCTAAAGGGCCTGTATTAATCACACCTTACAATTTGCACACTGCTGTAACTGTTGAACACAATAATGCAGTAAGATATGGGCCAGATTTTAAGGTGTTTAAATATTTCTAGATTACATGTTCAAAATTGCTTTAGAAAACTTCTTGCTTTGTCACTAAATTCTTTATTAAAATTTGCTTTAAAAGGCACCATTTCCCAATATTTTTCCACATTTTTCTCGGGGCGAGGGCACCTGAACCCCACATTTTTCCATCGAGCTCATTCAATGTGCTCACTACATAAAATTCAAAACCAACTTTGATGCCCTATCACTTTCAAATTTCTCCAGCCACCACTGTTGCAAGCAAAACATGAGTGCCGAAATCTCCACAGCAGAGATGTTACATAGCTTGGAGTTTGGCAGGCCTCTTCCTGTCTTGTTGATCTGCCATGCTGCTGACAAAAAAATAACTAAAGTTAAGTCTAGTAAATATAGAAAGAAAAAAGAAAAGAAAAAAATAATAATGAATACTGTAAAAAAAACAAAAAAGCCAGCAGTAGCGAGAGATTAAAAAAGGTTAGGAAGAATGGTTGGGAAAAAAACAAGAGGGCAAATTGTGGGTAAAAAAACGGAATATTTTCACTGCTGTACAGACATGGTCACTCCAGCACAAGCCACTCTTTCAGTACCAGTAGAATTGTAGGCTTCCACAATACACATACGGCCATAGGCAATATGATGTGTTTTTTTTTTTTTACATAAGTGCATGTTTTTCGTACATTTTTAACAGTTTGCATAAATTGTATAATACACGTAATTCTTGCATGAATTATGTCGTTTTGAACATAAAAGAATATGCATATTCACTGACGCATAAGCCATTTTTGGGATTTCACTTACATTCTAGTAGTTGTCGTTTTAGTTTTTGGTGCCAAAATATAAAGTAAGATGAGTTTTGAATGAGCTAATAATTCCTGATATGCAGTGTCATTTTAACGATTTTGAGGGCCCCGGGAAAGGCATTCTTTAGGGGCCCCTGTTCGTAAAAACTTTGAATTCTAATACTATTTCTAATTCAAACTCACATGATGCCAACAATATTAAATAATATGTTAAACTTTGGTGAAAAATGTCTTGCCTGGAATACCAAAAGTCCTTAAAGTGACACTGGGTAGACAGACGGATAGTGTCAGAAGCAAAGGCAGGCAGAGAGTTTTAGATAGCGAAATGGAATAGACAGAGAGAAAGTCAACTTTCCCAGAGGGGCCTTTTTAAAGGTAGGGCCCCTCGCGGTTGCCCACTTTGCCCAGGCATTAAAACGTCTTTGCTGCTCTGGAGAACTGCTACTTTGGGGGATAAGGGGATTCTGCGCTGGGAATGAGTGGAAAACGGAAGAAAGGCGGAGGAAAATGGGAACACTTTGGAAACCTCTGTGCGAATCAGCAGGAAGGGTGGTACAGTGGACAGGAACCAGGGACATTCGGGACATAGGGCCACTTTGCGGATGAATTGCAGAGATGGAAGGCAGAGATATAGGGAATCTCAGCAAGGTAAGCTCTATGCTGATGAGGGAAATGCAAAAAATAATTTTGTATAGCACATGCAAGACTAAACAAAGAGAGCGCCTCCTGCACAGGTGGCAGAAATGAGCCAGCAAAGCCAGAAATGTCAAGAATTACATTAACAGCCTCACAGCCATGTCTTTAACATAGGGTGACCAACCGTCCGTAAATTTCACGGACCGTCCGTCATTTTGGTGTGGTGACCGTTGTCCGTAATCATTCCTTTTACGGACGCCTTTTGTCCCTAATTTTGGACATTAATTACAGCGTTCCCTGCGAGAAGCCCCAAGTGATTAAAAGTTCTCAGGGGCCAGCTCGCACTTCTCTGTTGAACTCCAGAGGCTGCAGCAGCCCCTCCCTGAGCTCGCACAGACTGTGGGCAGGGCCTGCAGCAGCCCCTCCCTGAGCTCTCACAGACTGTGGGCAGGGCCTGCAGCAGCCCCTCCCTGATCTCTCACATACTGTGGGCAGGGCCTGCATAAGCCCCTCCCTGAGCTCTCACAGACTGTGGGCAGGCCCATTGTCATTCCGACTGAGGCTGATTATCCCCTTTCTAATGACAATGCGCCCACAGTCTGCCTTTAACATATCATGTGCCAGTGAGATCATAGTTAGTGATTACAGAGGAGCTTTCCCCAAACAGAGAACTGTGGGGGAACTTGCCACCTTTTGTAATTTGTCAATGTTGTACACAGAGTGAACAGGGCAGGAGCAGTGACGGGACAGAAGAGGCGACAGGAAAGGAGAGGTGATGGGGCAGGAGAGGTGACCGGGAAGGAGAAGTGACGGGGCAAGAAAAGTGACGGGGCAGGGGAAGTGACAGGGCAGGAGAGGTGACGGGTCAGGAGCAGTGAGGGACAGGAGAGGCGACAGGAAAGGAAAGGTGATGGGGCAGGAGAAGTGACGGGCAGGAGAAGTGATGGGGCAGGAGCAATGATTAGGCATGAGCAGGAGCAGTAACCAGGCAGGAGCAGTGAACGGATAGGAGCAGTGAACGGATAGGAGCAGTGTACGGGGTGGGAGAAGTGATGGGACAGGAGAAGTGATGGGGCAGGAGTGGTGATCCAGCATGAGCAGGAGTGCTAACCGGACAGGAGCAGTGAACGGGCAGAAGCAGTGAACGGGCAGGAGCGGTGACGGGGCAGGAAAAGTGACAGGGCAGGAAAAGTGACGGGGCAGGTAAAGTGATGGGGCAGGAGCGGTGGCGGGGCAGGAGCAGTGACGTGGCAGGAGAGGCAACAGGAAAGGAGAGGTGATGGGGCTGGAGTGGTGACCGGCCAGGAGTGGTGACCGAGCAGGAGAAGAGAAGGGCAGGAGTGGTGACCGGGCAGGAGAAGTGACGGGGCAGGAGAAGTGAAGGGGCAGGAGAGGTGATGGGGCAGGAGAAGTGACGAAGCAGGAGAAGTGACGGGGCAGGAGCGGTGATTAGGCATGAGCAGGAGCGGTAACCAGGCGGGAGCGGTGAAAGGACAGGAGCTGTGAAAGGGCAGGAGCGGTGAATGGGGCAGGAGCAGTGAACGGGGCAGTAGCAGTGACGGGGCAGGAGCAGTGACAGGGAAGGAGAGGTGACCGGGCAGGAGAGGTGATGAGGCAGGAAAGGTGACGGGACAGGAGAGGTGACGGGGCAGGAGAGGTGATCAGGCATGAGCAGGAGCGGTAACCGGGCAGGAGGTGTGAACGGACAGGAGCAGTGAACGGGGCAGGAGCAGTGATGGGGCAGGAGCAGTGAACGGGCAGGAGCAGTAACGGGGCAGGGAAATGACAGGGAAGGAGCGGTGAAGGGGTAGGAGAAGTGACCGGGCAGGAGAAAGTGACAGGGCAGGAGAAGTGACTTGAACTTGTGTTCCTTGCCTATATATTTATATACTATTGCATGACATCCACTGATGTGTCTGCAAAGTATACCTGTTGCCCCGAATTTTTGTCCTGAATTTTGACCTCCTGTCCTGAATTTTTGTCTTGAATTTTGACCCCTTGCCCTGAATTTTTACACTCACCATCCTGAATTTGTGCCCATGCCAGTTGGCCCCCCTACTTTAACAGCACCTAGTCCCGCTGCTTAAACCATAGCCCCTCCCTCTTAACACTGCCCCCTCACAAAATTTGGCACGTATTTCAATTCTTCTGTCCTCATTAAAAGCACTGACCCCAGTGGTATGCACCTCGGTGCTATGTAATTAACACATTGCTGTAGGAAGTCTCTTTTGGTGACACCATTAATTTACAAGTACCTCCCGCGACCTGCGTCATAGATTAAGGTGCCTTCCATAAAAGAGAAAAACTGGGCCGGGTTTGAATTTGACATCTTGTTTTCAGGGCTATGAGCCAATTATCTATATACATCACGTGTTCTCTTTCAAAGTGCAGGTGATCAACTTAACCACATGATCATCTTCGTCAGTGTCTCTCATCAAGTGCTCACCAGATCTTTCAGCGTCGGTTCCTTCACTTCACAGCTGAGACCAGCAGGAACACGGCTCAGTGCAGCTGCAATTACAGCGTCTCCACCTTGTCAAAACCAATCGAGATCTTTGCCGTCAGAGCACTTTTGCAATGGAAAGTAGGATTAGCCGATCCTGCTCCCAAAGTAACATTTTAATTTCCCGGGAAACTCTGTCCATCTTGTTTGAAATCTTAAAAGAAGCCCTGGCAGCTTCACTGCGCAGTGTAGACCTCATTTGTGCTGCGGCCGGTGGTCCCTGCTGTGTGGTTAATGAACTGCGTATACACTACATCAAAGGGGTGACGCAAGGCTTTGAAGATTATATAACACGGCCACGGAACTTGGCTCTGCAGACTTGGTTTATTTTTGGTTGTTCAAACATTGCTTTAGCAATTTTTTCGCTTTACATGCTATTTCAATCCAATCAAGGACGGCTATGGGAGTAGTTTCAGCTATACATTGTTGGTTACGTCATCGTTCTTGTGTGCTTTCGCAGCTCACTACAAATTAAACAGGTCCACCATCAGGCAGGGTTCAGGGAGAGTGCATTCGCACATAGGGGCATATTTATAACGGACTTGCGCCACTTTTACGCCGCCGTTGCGTCACTTTTGTGACGCAGCGGCGGCGTAAACCCTGCGCCATTTACAACGTGACGCATCTAGGAAGATGCGTCACATTGTAAAGCCTGCACCACATGTGGGCGTACCTACACGGGGAGGGGGTGTCCGGCGCATGAACGCCTCTGAAAAGTGGCTGAGTGAAATCTACAAGATTTCACTCAGTCACTTTTCCGGCCATGCTGCGTCAAAACCCTGCGCCTGCTTGAAGCAGGCGTAAGGATTGACGCAGCATTGTAACGATAGGGCACCCCCGAGCCTTGCTGGAGCTGCGTCGCGCTTGCGACGCAACTCCAGCAATGCGCCAACCTTCCGCCATCAGATGCGTCACGCATCTGTTTATCCTTGCGCCACGATGCGCTGCATTGTAAATGCGGCGCATCTATTGTGGCGCATGGGTAAACTTTCGTGACGCATCTTCCCTGGCGCATCCATGCTGATTTGCAGGGATGCGCCAGGGAACATAAATCTGCCCCCAAGTCTGTGAAAAAGATGCTCACATTTCAGTTTAATGGGCTCTCTAACAGTATTACACCCAGGTTCTCTAAAGTGAGCCACGCTCACGCGCTAATTAGGAGTGGCCACTTTATTCAAAATTATGAATCTGCGGGAAATATTTTTTTACTTTAACCCGGATGTTTCAGTTACTTAAGACAGTTACAATTTCCAGGTGAAACTCTGGGACAAAATGAGGAGTTATTGCTGGATTTAGACTTGGCATTACTGATTCCCTGGTAACTGTTAATTTCTTAGGGGATCTTCAGGGTCCATCTTGTATTGGGCCAGATTTTCCCCACCTCTATTGGTTATCAGAATCCCTGGTAGTTGTAACTCCGGTATAGGGAAGTACTGGCCCATTTCCCACACCACTCATAATTAGGGCTTCTGCGATGATGCAATGTCCTCAAGGCGTGTGCATAGGAACACCTTGTGAGAGCCATGCACGTCACCCCACCCTGGGTTTCCCTAGGTATCTAATTGAATCATTTTTACATCAGGGGCGTATCACAGGCCACCGCAGTGCGGGGGGGGAGTCCCAAACTCCAGGGGGCCCCCTCTTCACAGCACTTCGTCCGGAGAGCTCCTGATAGAGTCCGGCAGGGGCCCCTCCACTTACCTTGCAGGGGGGCCACCTCAGTTATCGTTACGCCACTGTTTTACTTGTTTGCTAGGTTTCCCTAGGTGCAGGCTGAGGTAGGGCCAGGGCCCAAAAACAACAGCTACGTACACTGCAAAAAAGGGTCCGGTTTCAGTGGGAAAATATGATGTGTTCATGGTGCATTTTGGGCCCTTTTCTGTTGTTGGCACTAGGCCTGCACGCTCAAGTGAGGTACCAGTTTTATTAAGAGACTTAGAGGAATGCTGGGTGGTAGGACATTTGTGGCTCCCCTCAGATTCCAGAACTTTCCACACAGAAATGTGAGTTACATGTTTTTTTTTTTGCCGAAGTTCAAGGTTTGCACAGGCTCATGGGTAAGGAAAACTGATGAGAGCCATGCAAGTCACCCCCTGGATTCCTCTATATGTCTAGTCTTCAAAAATGTACATGCTTGCTAGGTTTCTCCAGCTGCCAGCTGACCTTGGGCCAAAAATCCACAGCTTAAAACATTGCAAAAGAAGGGTCAGTTTTCAGTGAACATTTTTTATGAGTACATATTGCATTTTAGCCCATTTCCTTTCATATGCACTTCTACCCACAAAGCTGAGATGACATTTTTATCAGAAGGCATGTGGGTACACAGAATAGTGTAACATTTGTTTTTACCAATTGAATTTCACTGCATTTGTGCCTTCCAAATGTAAGCCAGTGCGTAAGAAAGAAGACATTTTGAAAGATGCCCTCTGAATTACATGCTAGTATTGGTACCCACAAATTCAAAGATGTTCAAATCATCACTGATCCTTAACTCTATACTGGCTGCCCATTTCAGATATACATAGGAATCCTTTATACCCATTTTTCAGCCTACATATTTCACCATATGGAGTGGTCTATACTCAGTACACAATGAAAAACCTTTGCAAAGTGCAGCTCAGTTGTTGACTCAGGGTACCTCAAGTCCTTGAGCAACCTACAAACCCTATGTATACTCGCAAACAGAAGGGTCTAGCTGAGTTAATGGTATATTGCTTTTGTAAATTGGCCATTGTGACTAAAAGTTACAGATGTAAATTTGTCACAAATTGATGTTTTTTCTTGCTTATTTTCAATGGTTTATTGCTTTTGTAAATTGGCCATTGTGACTAAAAGTTACAGATGAAAATGTTGTCACAAATTTGTTTTTTCTTGCTTGTTTTCAATATTTCTTTATTTCGACAGTCTCTTTGGAACCTCAACTTAAAAGTAGGTTGATAATAAAAACAAATAATAGGATAAATGGACTACCTACTAAAAGAATGCCAAAAGTGTGGTTAAAAAAGTGTTTTTTCAAATTCTGCTCTACATGTTCATGAAGCTGGGAAGATGGTGGGTTTAGCACAGCGACCCTTGAGTTGATGCCATTTTTAGGAGAAAAAAACTCAAAATGTAGCTGTATTGTGCCTATTTCCTCGGTCCCCTCTAGGGAAGTCCTCAAACCCTGGGTACCTTTATTTTGGGAAAAAGGTCACAAATTTGACACAGATGCATTATGTGGGGAAAAAAGTTATGGAGGCCTAAGTGCAAAGTACTCCAAACACTCAAAAAAGGGCTCAGCAGTGGGCTGGTAAGTCTCAGCAGTTAAGGGGTTAATTAACTGTGGGATAGAGGGCATTACCATATGAGACAGTGTGCAGAAAGACAGCACAGACACCTAATCAAAATAATTGGGCTATCAAAAGCTTTACTCAATGAATCCCACTAGGTCCCGTGTTTTTGTCAACCTGTTACTCTTCTCTATGCATGGTTGTATGTCACATTATTGACCCCTGAAATACACACATATCGTGATAAAATTATCAAGTCGCGAAATATCATCAAGGTAAATGTAGATTCCATATTATTTCGTAATAATTAGTACCAATATTTCATTGTTGATATCATGGGCAAGATAAATGTAAAGGTCAATATTTCTACTGTGATAATGTAGAACAAACAAGGGGTGGGCGGAACTCGAGGAGTTTCACTCCATGGAGTTCCGCAGAGTTGCATGGAAACACTGCGAGATTCCGCTGAGTTCCATGAGCAGGTGGAAATCGACACGTCACGCTGCTCGCACTGATTTGTAGCATTGGTAGCTTGTTCCGTGCTGCAAATCAGCACAAATGGCATCACACAGCATGCCAGAGGGTAATGCTTCTTTTTTGCTTCTCGATTTTCTACTCGAGCGACATCTTTCTCACCGCGAACGGTCATGACAGCCCTCAACCGCTCGTTTTGAGAAAATCTTGCCGGGTACCTTCCTAGCACCCATAAATTGTGCTAGGAGACACCACTTTTTACTCGCCAACTTACTATTGGCATCTGCGCATGAGAAAAAAATCTGCCACGTGGCGGTTGGTGGAGTTTAGCCAGTACTCCATGTTACAAGCATAACGTGGAGTGGCCAAAACTTTGCAAACTCCGCTGGGCGAGCAGAATTTACCCAAACACAAACTCTGTCCCTCTTTCTCACACTCCTTTCTTTCAAAATACGGTATCTCTCGTTATCACATTATTTCCTTTCAAAGCTCATTCTATGATTCATTTCTAATCTATGATCCACCTTGCTGTCTTTTTCACACCATTAATTCTTTTATCTACATTATTTGGTGTGTTCTTTATCTTTATTTCTTTTCCTTTTTCCCCTTCTTACCCAGGGAGGGTTGCTACAAATAGCTTAGCAGGTGCAGTGGAACTGGGGCCCAAGGTTAACATGGAACTCACTCTGCCCAAATTATAGCTGTTTTCTACTACTGAAGCTTGTGATGTAAGGTTCACTTGCCTATCTTTGTGCTCATGTACCCCCTTTGTCTTTCCTTTATCCTGCCTCTTATCCTTATCATGCTTCTGTGGTTTCTCTCTTTGTCTTTATTTTCTCTCTGCAGTTCTCTCTTTCTCCTCTATCACACTTCCTCTTTCTCTCTCTCTTTCTTTCCCAGTTCTTTGTATTCTTCTTTCAAGCTATTCCGCTCCTGCTCACGGATCAGTCAGCATTTGCCTTTCTTTTACTCCATCACTCCCTTTCCATCTCTTTCTCCCTTGCTCCACCGCCCTTTTCATTTTTTCTGACTTTTTATTTTCCCCTTCTTCATCACTCACTTTTTTCTTTAAACAAGCTTTTTCTCTATATTTATATGTCTTTTCTATTGTTCATTTCCATCCTTTCCCAACCTCAGTCGAGATTTTGGTTCATATTGAAATGCAAAGCCTACATGAGCTCTTCAGCATGCAACATAATGCGCCACGACCTGAGAAACCCTTCGCCACCGGCATTAGCCAAGACAATAGAATCTTCGGGTTGACAAACCCTCGCAACCAAACTGATATCCCATTACCTGACCTCCCGCCCTGAAGAAGCCCTAGGCCTGATGGCCGTTTAGAGGGCGAAACACGTGTTGGCTGTGCCATCCCTTTTCTTTTCTGCCAAACAAATAAAAGCACAAACTTTTCACTGGCATCGCTTGATATACTTGCATCAATTGGATATTTATATCAATCATAAAAAAATCCAGAATCTTGCCCAGACACACCAAAACTCGTTCTACTTCATTTTAGGGGGATAGGGGTTTCTCCCCCTGTCTCTGGGCCAGAATAAACAGAAGACAACATATGCTTATTATATGATGAGTAAGGGATGTGGATCTTTTTCCCCTCACCTAAAACGCAACATGCAACATAATGCCCCTTACAGAAGTAAAACCACTGGTGCTTGCTGAACACATACCGCCCAACCAATTGAGTTTCCATCGAACATTAAGTCAGGCGCTTATGACAGGTGACCACATTGAGGTCAAATTTATACCCTTTTTGGGATTGTTGTGAGGAATCTCAAATTCTAAATATCAATGTGTCACAACCATAATATTGAAGGACAAAATATTGAATAGATAGGTGCGCAGGGGGAGACAAGAATATACTATGCTTAACTCAACTTATACGTACCTTGAAGATATATATATAGCCTTTGCCCCGTTTGACGAATCTTCGTGAAACTTTCCATAAAAAAAGTTCATCTGCTTCAGCTCATTCCTGGAAAGTTTCAGTATAATCTATCAAGTGGGGCCGAAAAAAAAGAGAGAGGGGTACAAAACCTAAATTTCCAATGCCTTTTCAATAGACTTCTTTAGGCAGGGCTACATTAAAAACTGCTGAACGGCATTATAAGAAATTTGGCAGGAAGCTAAATCTTGGTCCTCAGACTGTGCTTTTTGGTGTAAACCAGTTCAATAGTTTTTGAGAAATGAAGGGTGTAAAATAATGTTATGTTTTGGCAGTTGGGGTCATGAGAGTCCCGTGAGCCTCCAGCGAGAGAGCAAAAAAAATGGAGCACTGTGAATGGTTAAGAGGCCCATTTTTCCCATGAGCCTTCATGCTCCTGTGAAAGCGACAGGCTCCTGTGAGTCCCACGAGAGCGGGCACTCTGATTAGTTGGCTGTTGGAATGTTAAAAATAAAACACCCATTACCATTTACTGTGACAAATTAGAGATGTTGTGGAAATGAAGTTAAAAAGCTATATAAGGGGGCAGCAGAAAGGCATGCTCTCCCCCTAGATTTAGAGAGGTGGTGTCTAAGGGATAAGTACTGTTAAGAAAATAAATGTATTTTGTCTTTAACTAATTTTTGCAATCTTAGAGGACTCTTGTGGGACCGTGAAAACTAAAAAGGATTGGATGAGTTCTCAATACACTCTATTACTAGGAATGCATATTGTGGTCCTTGTTTTTGAGAGTAAGTGTGTAAGAGATAAGTACAGTGATGATTAGAATGTTCATTTTTTTTTAAGTTGCAATCTCGCGAGACGCTTGTGGGATCATGAAAAATAGGAAGGATTAGGTGATCTTTGAAGACACTCTGCTTTGCACACTTGTTACTGTAGGAAGAAGTCTTACATGTGATGGTCTTCATCAAAGTCTACAATTTACGCTCATTGGCTTGGGAAGAGTTGTGAGTAGAGTTCAGGCTCATCCACACACCCTGCTATGCACACCCACCATCTGATAGAGAGGTCTCAGCGGAGAGGCCAGTCTCTCACCATACACCATACAATGCACGCCTGTCATCTGAGAGAGAGGTCTAAAAGGAGAGGCTAGTTCCTCTCCATTCCCTACTATGCGCATCCATCATCTGGAAGAGAGGTCGAACAGTAGAGGGTAGTTCCTCCCCATACACTACTATGCATGCCTGTAATCTGAGAGAGAGCAGTGAAAGGGGAAGCCAGTCCCTCCACACACCCTACTATGCACACCCATCATCTGAGACAGAGGTCTCAGTGGAGAGACCAATCTCTCGCCACACATTCTACTATGCACACCCATCATCTGAGATACAGGTCTGACAGGAGAGAACAGTCCCTCTCCACTCACTACTACTCACACCCGTCATCTCAGAGAGAGGTCTAAGAGGAAAGGGCAGTGCATTGCCACTCACTACTATGCACACTCATCAAATGAGACAGAGGTCTCAAAGGACAGTTTACATCACTGATGACATCAGCTAAGCTTGGTTTTCCCACATATTGTGGCATAAATTGTGATGGCTTTACACATAGTATAGTTCACATTAACAATCAACCACAGATATATAAAAAACCCTCATTGAGTACGGTGTTCAATCTGTATACAACTGTTCAGAGAAAGCCAAAATAGTGAAAGCCAATTTCAAAACAAATGCCCTACTACAGGCAGCTTTTATCAGTATCAAACCACTGACACACACCAAAGCTGCATAAAGAAATGACGTTGATATCAGTAGAGAACTGGGTACTGTAAACAGTTTTCACTCTATGGAGAAGGTTCATTCTCATCACACTGTTTCCAAACAGTGAAATTCTCATGAGAAATACACCACAGAGTAATCAAAAGAATCTACTAAGAACAGTGTACATTCTATGCCACAGTTATCATAAAAAAGACGCTATTTGCTAAAAAGTAGTCAAGATCTAAATGTGCTAAAGTCCTACTATCTGCACCCTTCATACTGTGGTGAAAACATTATAGATAGCCCTTCTTATAAAGCAAAACAAGCACACATACATAGGTTAGTTAGTATCGGGTGCACACACTCTTCCATATTAAGTACAAATTATCATGGTGACACAATTCTCTCTAATAACTCAAGGCTGTTTACAAAAGTTAGGGCCTTATTACGATGTCGGGCAGACTTGCAGCCACCCGACACCGTTGCAGAAAAGGAACCGCCCAACCATGTGTCGGTGGTTCCGCAATCTCAATTTGGATGCAACCGCAAAATGTGCGTTCGGAAACTTAAATTTTTTAATGGAAGCTTGTGTGGCGGGCTCAAAACTCCGGCAGCACAAGTTCCCACTGAAAAATTGAAGTTTGTAAACATCCTGGCACTGTGTGGCAGGCACCATTTGGTGCCTGCTACACGGTGCAGGGATGTTGAGAAGCCCCCTAGGCCCCAGAGTGGAGGCGGTGGAGGGATCGGGGCAGGGACGGCTCCTCCATTAGGGCAGGGGAGCGTCACCCCACTGCTTTCTTGCAGTGCGAGAAAGCAGAGACATAAAATTGTATTTTAAATACCCTTTTATGTTTCTTCTTCTCGCGCTGCGAGAAAGCAGAAGGCAGGGTATGCCTGGTTGGGGGTGGGTGGGAGGGCAGGCCTGGTTGGGGCAGGCAGGGGGTGGGTCGGGGAGAAGTGGCTTGGCAACTCTGAGTGCCCAGACTCTTTGGTCAGCCCTCTGGGGCTACCAAACCAGTCATGCGCACTCTTCATGCAGCCTACTTAGAGAAAATGGCCTCCACTTAGGCGGCCGGCTGGGCGCTGTCTGAAGCAATCCCAACGCTGCCATTGCAGCATTATGATTGGCTTAGGGGAGGGGAAGGGAGCTGCCTTCTTCATGTTCCAGCACTGCAGCGGGACCCGGTCAGGAGTGGAGGCAGCGTGGGATCCAGTAAGTTATTTTTTTTTACATTTATTTTTAAATCCCCCCTGCGCGAACCCCTGCGTGACCCCCCGACCCATAAGTCATGTGAGTCTTGACTGGATGGGGGCCCTGCTAGAGGCCCCCAAAGACACTTTAAGCCAGCAGTTCCATGTGAGAAAGGCCGACGTGGAACTGCTTTTGGAAAGTGCCATCATAATCCGGACGGCGCAGCTGAGGCTGGCTTCACCGTCATTGTGGATTATGGATGGCTTGCGATGCACCAACGGGCTCCTTGAGCCGGTCTGAAGTGGCACAGACAGTCTCCCGTCCAATGCCTGACAGTTGTGTGAGATTTAGGTGGGTCCGTCACTGACTTGGTATCAGTGTCAGACCCCCAACATCATAATTAGCCCTGTAGTATCTACTACGTAGAATATTTCTCCTGTTTGAAACTTTTTATGCAGAACTAAAAAGTTGGGTGGAGAATAATGACTGCAAGTTAACTGTTGCTTGCGCACAGTTACTCTTGAATGCAAACATTTATAACTTGTCAAATACCTCTTTACAGCTATGGTGAATTAGGAGCACACTGGTTTTGTAATCACTTCCACCCATTAGCTGCACCTAAACTGTACAAAATTACATAGAAATAATATGGTAGGTACTAGCCACTATGTAAAGTGCAAAACAAACTTCCACACTTATTGGATGATGTCATCAGTGATATCATCAATGATGCCATTTGAGATGTCATCAGTGATTTCATAAATGATGTCATAGAAAATGTCATGAGTGATGTCGAACGTGAGATTATAAGCAGTGCATGGTGTGGGTGCAAGTTATAGTTAGTGCTACTAAACAGAACTGCTGAATTTCTGTGTTTTTTAGTTCAAAATGTTAATGTTGTCACTGAGAAATACACCTAACTATAACCTTGACCTTGATTCCGATTGCTATTTTAGCTCATTATGACACCTCTGTACTTCCTAGGGGAGCATAAGTTGAATATTTAATTACATTGAAGGATATTTTCTGACACAGGACTTTGCTGTTAAATTTACCTATGCCCATAAAAAGGAATATTCATCACTCCGGAACGATGAATCATTGCACACATATAAATGCGTATCCTCTGCTGCTAATGGGATGTAGCTCATGTGGGCGCAATGTCGAAAATGTTAGTGACTATGCAACATGTGATTTTGCTGTTAATCAACCTGTGCCCATGCAATTAATATTCATCAGTCAGGAATGATGATGCTATGCACACGTACAAATGCGCATCCTCAGCTGTTAATGGATCTGAAGCCCACTTGGGCACAATATCAGGAGTGTCTATAACCATGCAAAATCTCTGGGCTCAGCAGTAAACACAACCTTTCAGTACATATTGGTGTGAATGTAAAACCACATTGCTTTTTTTTATTTTATATTCTTGTCATTTTTGTTTCTAAATTAATATAGCTGTAACATTTCTTAAGTGCGGCTCCGCACAAGCTTCTATTTCTGTGACATTATGCATACACATCCTGAGGCACGAAACATGTTACAATATGGCCAAAAATGGATGTCCTATTTGGAGAGCTCCCAATCCCTCTTCTATTTTCACTCATACTTTTGTTTTTTAAAGAGTGCCGGAAATACTGCTGGGTCTCCCCTGAGCAAGGTGTGTTCACACCGAAACGCGTTGGGTTTCATTTGTAGTATGCCTGCACCGGAATAAACACTCCTTTTTTCAAGACTAAACTGGTCAGAACTCCCCACCCTTTTTGGATGGGGGCAAAGGTTTGAGGATTTGGTGAATCAACTGAAATTAAAGAACATGTGCACAAGCTGCTGAGTGATGTTTACAAATCAAAAACCAAGCTAGCTGCTGCAAGATGTTAATGCTGACATGGATTCCCTTCTCATTCGGCCAGAAAGATGTCTGCATGTCACATAAACTAAGGAAAGAATGAGTTTCAGGCGATGTGGCAGCAGGTTAAATGAAAAAGGGTCCTTCAGCAGATGGGTGATCACCACATCTTGAATAAGTGCTCTAGTTGATGCCCCTTTTGCACGTTTTAAAGTCCAGAAAAAAACTCAAAGTTCCAAATATGAAAGGCATGTATTTAGGGCATTCCAGAAATTGTCTCGTTATTAAAAAAAAGCTTCTAGTTTTGGAGACTCAGGAGTATTCTGGATTAACTGATGTCCATATTTTCCCTTCCTTTTCATTACCATCTCCCTTAGTCCCACCTTCCTTTCACCTTTTGAGAATCTTACAAATTCTATTAACTGCACTGCTATCTGCTTTGCTCTCAAAATGTAAGTAAGGATGCTTCCAAAGGAGTGGCATGACTTCCAAAATTGTAAACCCAGACGTTCAATGAACTAACCGATTTTGTGGTCACAAACTCTGTGATTCACCAAATAGGAGCGTTTGCGAGGGCAAAATAGATTTTTCAGATGTGTGAAACCCATTTTAGAAGTCGGCAAACTTTTACAGACTCGTAAAATGGGTTTTCCCAATTGTTACCGAAATGCAGTTTGGAAGGGACATGTTGTAGGCATCCCTTACAAATCGCAACTTGATACCATATGTAGCAATTGTTTTTGACAATAATTTCGGTTACAAACCATTGGAAAGTTACCAACTCCCAAGATGATGTGGTACATTTTTTGCAAAAGGGAAGGGGTCCTCTTTGAACCCCTTCCCATTTGTGGATTGTTGAAAAAAAAGTCAGGGGTGGAGGGTAGGGGTTGGTTTGCGGGACGACTGGCAACTCTCACAGAAACTTTTTAAAATATTTCTTTTGTTTTTTAAAGCAGTCGGGTTGCTTATGAAGCTTATCGCTGAAGCCCACCATACCTTTGATTTCCTTCATTCACAGCGAGTCACAGTTTGCAAA
Source organism: Triturus cristatus (assembly GCF_964204655.1). Classification (NCBI taxonomy): domain Eukaryota; kingdom Metazoa; phylum Chordata; class Amphibia; order Caudata; family Salamandridae; genus Triturus; species Triturus cristatus. The sequence continues at coordinate 607,294,144 of NC_140594.1, forward strand.
TGTACCTTATGAATATTAATCAGACAAATCGGACTGTGACCCACTCTGATTCTGAATTTTTGAGAGCTGAGCGATTTCTACATATGTCGGGTCACAAAATTCAATACTGGTTGTTGATTTCAAACAGTTTTTGAAACCAGGGTAATGATAAATTTGGACCAGAATTCTTAAGTATGCTCTCCAAATAGATAACACAAAATGATGTGGCCCGCATGCAGAACGTGAGGAGGAGCTCCATAGTCTTCCATATCTCACAGATATTCATTGGCCTTGAGCTGAATGGGGGCCACTTGCTCTGCAGGGCCTTGAGTTGCGCCCCATATTCTTGCAAAAAGTTGTCTGGTGCTCTGAGTGGATGTGCATTGCAGTTACTCAGCGGATATACTGCACTCAGTGTGATATGGTACAAAAATACCCTGGGAAACGATGACTCCAGATTACCATTAGAAATTAGAGACAAGTTTTTGTTCCAAATTTCAATCCTCAAACTATTGTCCATAGGGTCATCCAGACTCGCTCACTTTTCACTAATTAACTCCCTCACTTGAAGGTTTGTTCAGCAGCTGACATCCAGATATTACACTGCTTTAAGTGTCTAAGTAGTGCAACCAACTTTGTTTCTGAATTTGTCTGCTTTAGCCACTGAACTACTTTATCCACCTTTATAATTACTGTGGTAGCCAAGGGTTTTGGTGCTTGTTGATCCCGCTGACAAACCTCGTGTGCAGAAGATTTGCTTTGTGAAAATCCGTGTTAGGAATTCTTAGGAGGGTTTTTTTTGCCAGGTGTGGGAAGCTACATTTTTAAAAATGTTATGACTGTGTATCTGATGATTGGCAGTAGGCCTGAGTTGGCATGGTCACAAGTCAGTGATGAAGATTACAAGTGTGTCATCTGGAAATGTTGGGTAATTATAGCTTTCATTGGGAAATGCTATATCAGATGCCATAGGTCTGATCAGTTTATTATGGAAAGTTATGATAAAGTCAGTAGATCTGATTAATTTATTCTGAAAATCCTACATTAAAGTCAATTGGGCTTTAATGGTGGATTGTTATTCTAATTTTATAGCCTCTATACAGGAATATTGTTACCAGGAATCTCACAGAAAACTGTAGTAGGCAAGAGTTTCAGGTTTAGCTATCTCATCTGACAATCCCTGGGGGTAGAAGGTTTGCTGGGTTATAATCATTGTTAAGCATTTCTGGGATGGATTGCGCATTGTTTTGCTAGCTGTATTTTTGTATGCTTATAATTTTATGACAGTATGCCTGACAGCTGCCTTCTGGGCCTGCTTATGCTCAATATAGAAGGCCTGAGTTGATTATGATAACAAGCCAGTGATAAAGGCTGTCGGCCTGATTGGTTTGTTCGGGTAAAGTTGAATCAGATGACATAGGTCTGATCGCTTTATTATGAAACGTTACAAGAAAGGCAGAAAGGCCTAACCTATTTCTCATTAAAAGCATATGTTAATATGTTAATGCTAATTGGCTTTTATTTTGGATTGTTATTACACCATGTTAAAGCCTGCAGACAGGAATTTTGTTATATAGCGTCTCACGGACTGCCTTAGGTGTTTGGTGTCGGTGAACCCTTTTGATAAATACTGGAGTAGAAGATTTCCACTGTTATAATCCTTGCTACACCCTCTTAGGAGGGCCTGAGAGTCTTAGCTGTCTATCAAATTCTTGCAATTAAATACATTTACTAAAAGATACATTTATAGAGGTGCATACATATATATACAACACAGAGGGAGGCTATTTTATGCCATCATTATATTTGTGTAGCATTCACATTCTGCATCAGCCTACAACATGATACAGCATGGCACAATGATCAGCCCATTTCAGCTATTGATTCTGTTGCCCTGTGAGTGACAGCATTGTGTCTAACCATGCAGAGATGTTTTAAGGCATGGGCAGAAAGGGCAATTGCCCACATTTGTCTATTTCTCTATCTCCACCTTTCACATATTAGTCAAAGGTGTTTGACATCAGAGGGCTTGAAATAGAATAAAATGGGTAACAAAAGAGGAAGTTGTTGCAAACGGTAGCCCTTGAAGTGTGTCTTGCCAAGGGCCCCTAAAATCCTTAAGACGTGACACTGTAATCATATGCTTGTCTTTATTAAAATGAGAATGCTTCAGTGCCAGATTTGATGGGCCAGTCTTTTAGTTGTCCATATTTCCTTTTATATGCTCTCTTTTGTTTCTCTCCTTCTCCATTTTTTTATTTTGTTTTATCTTTACAAGATGGCTGCCTGATACATCTGTGCTGACATGTATGATTATTAGAGTACCAAGAGCTTATCAAATATTGATTGCACTCAGAGAAAAATGCAGCATTCCACCCTCTTCCCATCAGCACATTCATTGATGCCACTTTCAGCTCATGAGTGGATGTCCTCGCTGCCTGGATTGATCAGGCATCTCCGCACTCGCGCTTATCCTGGTTGGTTGTCTGTGAGCGTGTTGAGCACAGATCAGGTACAGCAACAACAGGGCTTTAGAAGTCAGCGATGCATCAAGGATGTCAGATCTAGGCTTCTTCATTCATTGAATAAAAACAAGGAGTTTATGGAAAGTGGAGTGTCAAGAGCTTAAAATAAGCCTTTTCCAAGACAGTGGTCTGTTCATAGAAGGATGTCAGAGGTTTTCAATCCAAGATGTATTGAGTCTTGAAGAACATAAAAAGAGAGCTATACAAAAGGCATGTTTCTTCTTTAGATCTCAATCACTCTCTCTGCTTCACAGCATAGGAGCCCCTCCCCCCCCCCTCCCTACTACAATTTTACTTACTAGCATTAGGGCCCAGGTCACCCTTGCTGTACACCGAATAGGGCCCAAGTAACAGGGTGAGAGGGGTGGCTAGATGTGTGTTTTGTTAGCATAAAGTGGCAGAAAGCCTGCTTTGGGCTCCAGGTATAGGCGAGATATCCCCAGGGAATGAGCAGGATATACAGCCTGCATCACAGAGCTGTAGGTATCATTGGTGCTACAAAATTGTGGCTGTTTTACAATCTTTACCTTCTTGCATTGCATTAGGGGTTCACTGTATACTTGCTATGTCAATGTTAAGTTGAGTCTTGGTGCAATGGGCCATGGGAGGGGAAAAGTGAAGCAGAGGAGACACCTTAGTTTGAGACTCGGAGAATTTGGAGAGAGGGTGATGGTGTCAGATAGGAGCCTGTGTTGTTAACAATGGGCAGTAGCTATTATTAGTGAAGCAAGTGCAGTGCCACTGGGATCCAGTGGTCTGAGGGGCAACTGCATCACAATTATGAATATCTTACTTTAAATACAGGCATGGGAGCTCATTTCCCCTGCTAGCATTAGGGCAGAGTGGACCCTTCGCCCCAAAAGGGGAGCAACATGCAGGAGTTTATTTTCTTCGGAAAGGGACATGCAGCCTGTTTCAAGATTGAAGTGGTGGTCCAGCATTGTGGGGAAGGGGTGAAAGAAGAAGAGGAGATAACCTGCTTCTCAAGGCCACGCTATCATCAGTGCAGTGGGTGCAGTTTCACTGGGACCCAGGAGTGCAAGGGGCTCACAGCACCCTAAACATGGGGAGTAGTGTTTTTTGGTCAATTCTGTTTTTGTTTGATGCATTTGCTCTTTCATACATGTCACGTTTAGTGTGGATTATGAACTACAGGAAGGCACAAATTCAATTATTTTATACTCCTCACCCCCTGCGATCGTTATGTCACTCCCACTCCCCCAAGCTTTGCCATCAAGCTTATGGGGGGCTCAGTGCAAAAAATACCTCCACTTCAGTACCACATTTCAAACCCAGGATACAAGATTGCCATAGAATTGTTTTGACTTTTGTGATATGTTCCTAAGGAAACACTTAACACCTTTCACATTATGCATTCTGTGCAGAATGGTACTATGGCTACTGGGAGGAGTTACCCTTTCAATGGACAATAAAGAAGAGTACTCTATAAACCTTCTCTGTGTCCAGTCCTTGGTGCTCCCAACTTTAGAAGCATCTTGTTGGCCATCTTGAATATGTATAAGAGTGATGCACTATGCCAATTTCATTCCAAGATGACAGGCCAGTACAATGTTTACAGAATATCCATCTCCAAGTGGTATTGTTCATCATGTATTGTTATTTTACCACGCCAAAACAGCCAAAGAGTTGCTTCTAAACTAGGCGACCATGCTGGAATTTTAAAACAACAAAGCAATATGTACAATACCATTTCAAGGTGGTTTACCACCGCTGTGCATAATGTTTTTTATTGCAAGCGTATGTCAACCATGTTTAGGTCTCAGCATGTCTTATTTTTCTACTCAACACAGCAGATTTCCACAAATTAGAACCACTATCCATACTGGAGAACCCGCAGAGTAAACTACCTTTAGCCTTTTTCTCCCTAACATCAAACATTCCGTTCAGATAGGACCAGAGAGGAGAAAGGAATAGAGCAAGGAAACAAAATGCAAAACACAAACGAAAAAATCACACGATAGGGAAACACATATTGCTTGCTACTCACCCCTATCTACCTCACAGAGGAGGACTCCAGGTCTATAAACAGTCCTCCCACTCATCCAAGCCCCCAGTGACAAGCCTGTGCAGAACTGTTCCAATAATGCACCAGGTCATCACCCAGGATCTGAGAAAGACAGACTTTCAAAAAAGTCTCTTGCAGCATCCAGCTGCATAAACACAGCTACAGCTGTCACTTTTGCGCCACCGGTGCGTCACTTTTTGTGACGCACCAGTGGCGTAAAACATGCGCCATGTTGTGCCATATTTACGAAGTGACGCATCTAGGTAGATGCATCCCTTTGTAAAACCCTGTGCTACATTATACCTGCGCCAGGTATAATCTATGCAGGGTGGGTGTACCCCTGCAAGAAAAGGTCGTGGGAGTGGCGCAGCGACATCTATGAGATTTCGCTGCGCTACTACTAGGACGCCAATGCGTCAAAACCTTACGCCTGCCTCATGGCAGGCGTAAGGGTGACGCAGGCCCTTTCAGATGGGGCTTGCCCCATGTGAAAGGAACATTGCTGGAGATGCGTCAGGCTTTCGACACAACTCCAGCAATGCGCCACTTTTTGCGCTGACAGATACATCAGTTATACTGACGTGTCTGTCCTTCCTTGCAACATGATGCGTCATATTATAAATATGACACATTATTGGTGTCGCAAGGAGGGCGCACTGAGAAGTGACACATCGCTGCTTTCACGCAGCGATGCGTCACTTCTCATAAATGAGGCCCATACTTTGTACCCTAAAAGTTCATTGTTAAATTTGCTGGGAAGTTGACTGAGGCTATAACACCTCTCTCCAACATCCCACTCCTCACCTCCATTAGGGTGCTCTTCGTACACCGATTCGAAGCACTCAAGTCAGGAAGGAAAAGGAGTCTGTTGTTGTACAACACAACTGCAGCTTTTTTTCACTGCTGGTCAGGGCTCATCGTTGTGGCCATCGGAGTGCTGCCTGTCGCCAAAACACCACCATGTGGCCTTTGTGGCATTCGGAACACCTGTTTACCTTCCCAGCATTCAGAATCACCGGATCACTCATAGTCAAGAATTTGATCATGAACCCCAAGCTCTCAGCGTGTCCCACAACACAGGATCTGTAGGTGTTGCCTCTTTGTCTCTATTAGTTCAAAGCCCTCTATCGCCTTCAATTTAAAGGACACCAAATTGTGAACTCCAGTATTTGAGTCCTTTACTTAATGTTCTAACACATGAAGCCTATTCACCAATTCCCTTCTCAATACCAGCCACTTTGTCAGCACTTCCAGTGAGCATTTCACAGCTCCCACCATATATCTCACTGCAGTTTGTCTGGTCTGGTAGATCACTTCTTAAATCTCTGATTGATCTCAAGAGGGTCTGCTCCCCTGCTGTGTACTTCATATGGGCGGGGTCACTGTAACAGGTTCTCCGTTGCTCTTCCCCAAAGTGTCTTTCCAATGAAGAAAATCCTCTTTGCGTACCATCCTGTCCACCATATCACCCTAAAGCAGCACAGCACAACCTCAGTTAATGGCATTCAAAACAGGGTAAGAATTCTTATAATTCAGAATTCGTAAATGTATGCCATTCAGTGACCAGTGTGTTGTCAACCAGCCAATCACTATTGGGGAGGACCGATGGAAATCAGGTGTAGAGAGAACCCAATGTTCTCAATCTCTGAATGATTCACAGGGCTTAGGATACCATCTCTTCCAGTGAGGACCAACTCCTCCTGCCCCCTGGGCCATTTTCATCTCCTGCACCTCCTTTTACTTCAGCCTGCCCATGCACTGTGTGGGTCTGCACCTTCAGGCAGTGCCAGGCACTCAATCGTGGTAACTACCTTCATTGGTTTGCCACCGTGCCCTGTTACTCTACTGTCTCATGTGAGGATCAGGCACTTCCTCGCTGGTTTGGGGCTAACCAAGTACAAGGACTATGCCAAATCTGCTGCTGGTGTTGTCTCAATTGCTCCATCTGAAGCACCACACTTCTGCAGTGTTCTCCTTGAGCTCCGACAGACTCTGGCCAACTGGAGAAGGGCAGAACCTGAGTCCAACTGGAGCTCTAGCAAGGAGCTCCAGACGGTTCCTTCATCTTCAGCTATGGTCAGTTCTTCTCCATCACACTTTTATTTGTTTAGTTTATCTTGCATATGGTTCGTGTGTTTTGCTATGTGTTTTATTGCGGATGTGTTAGAGGGTGAATGTGTGAATGAGTCGGTGCGGGAAAGAATAGATGCATGAGTGTGAGGATGAGCGACAGAAAGCATCTATGATGACTTACTGAGTGGTTAAACGATTGACAGAAGAGGCAGGAGGACCTAAGCCATAAGTCAGAGTTATTTAATTACTAGTGCCTGTTTTCTTCATTGTAGTTACTTTAACTGCCCATTCAAAACAGCAGCTACTTGGTTGCAGACTGCCCACATTTACCAGGTCAGCCTGGATATGTCAGAGACAAGAGCTCAGGGAAGCATGGCATTCGAGTCAGGCAGACCAGACTGGACTTAACAAACATTGGCAAAACCAATAGGTCTCACATATGCAAGAGGTTTTGGCTTTCCCAGTGGGTTTTAGCCGTGTTGTACACCAGCATGGCTGCTGTTCAGCATAGCTAAAAGTGTGTGGCGTAGAATAGAGTAGTGTAGAGTGGAGTAGAGTGGAGTAGTGTGGAGTGGAGTGGAGTAGAGTGATTTAGAGTGAAGTTTCATGGATTAGAATAGAGAGGAGTATAGTGGAGTGAAGTCAAGTGGAGTGTTGTGGAGTGGAATAGGGTGGAGGGGTATACAGTGTCATGGCATGGAGTAAAGTAGATTGTTATAGATTGGAGTAAAGTGCCATAGAGTGGAGGGGCACACAGTGGAGGGCAGGGAGTGGTGTAGCATGGAGTAGAATAAAGTTTTGCAGTGTGGAGAAGAGTGTCATAGAATGGAGTAGAGTGAAGTGATATAGAGTGTTGTAAAGTGGAGTGGCATAGAATGTCGTAGAGTGGAGTGAATTTGAGTAGCGTAGAGTGGAGTAGAGTATAGTAGCGTAGAGAATAGTGGGGTGGTGCAGAGTGCCATGGAATGGAGTGGCATAGAGTGGAGTGTCGTAGAGTGGAGTGGCATAGAATGGTGCAGAGTGATGTAGAGTGACACAGAGTAGCATACAGTAGTGAATCGTAGAGTACAAAGTCATAGAGGGGAATAGAGTGTCATGGAGGGTAGTAGAATGTTGTGGAGGATTGTAGAGTGGAGGCCTAAAGTGACGAAATCCTAAACTTACTACTCATGGTATTCACAGAATGCACTTACGACTGTCCTAAGTTTATGTCTGCACTCGGGCCGGAATTTCCGCACCCGGAGTGGAAGCTCCGCACCCCGAGCAGAATCTCCACCATCGGGCCGGAATCTTCACTTCCGGACCGGAATACCCACAATGCATCAGATATAGTCAATTAACACCAGATTGTGGGTATTCCAGCCTTGGAAGCAGAGATTCTGTCCCGATGGTGGAGATTCCGCTCCGGGTGTGGAGCTTCTGCTCTGGGTGCGGAAATTCCGGCCCGAGTGCGGACGTAAACTTAGGACAGTCGTAAGTGCATTCTGTGAATACCATGAATAGTAAGTTTAGGATTTTGTCTCAGACTGGTTCTGTGAATCTGGCCCATAGAGTGTAGTAGAGTGTAGTGGCTCAGAGTGGAGTAGAGTGTTGTAGAGTTGAGTGGCGTAGAGTGAAGTAGAGTGGAAGGGAGCAGAATGCCATAGAGTGCAGTGTTGTAAAGTGGAGAAGAGTGGCTTAGAGTGAAGTGGCATAGAGTGGGGTGTCATAAAATGGAGTAGAGTGGAGTACAGTGGTGTAGAGTGGCATACAGTGGAGGTGAGTGGAGTAGAGTAGAGTGGAGAAGAGTGGCATTGTGTGGAGTGCCATAGAGTGGAGTGGTATAGAGTGGGGTGGCATAGAGTGGAGTGGTGTGTTGTAGAGTGGAGTAGAGTAGAGTGATGCAGAGTGGTATAGAGTGGAGTGGCGTAGAGTGGAGTAGGGTGTCATGGAGTGGAGTGATGTAGAGGGAAAGGGCATTAAGAGGTATAGCATAGAGTTGAGTAACGTATCGTGGAGTAGAGTGGAGTGCTGTAGAGTGGAGTGTCATGTCGCAGTGGAGTAGAATCAAATGGCATAGAGTAGAGTGGAGTAAAGTGTCATGGAGTGGAGTGGCATAGTTTGGAGTCGAGTGGAGTAAAGGGGTGTAGACTGTCATAGAGTGAAGTGGTGTAGAGTGGCATACTGTCAGAGTGTCGAGGAGTGTCATAAAGTGGAGTATCGTTGAGTGGAGTTTCATGGAGTGGCTTAGAGGGTTGAGTGAAATGTCGTAGAGTGAAGTGTCGTAGAGTGGAGTGGTGTAGAATGGAGTGGTGTAGAGTAGAGTAGAGTTGTGTAGAGTGGAGTGGGGTGGCGCTGAGAGGAGTATCATGTCGAGTGGAGTGTCATAGAGTGAACTGTCATAGAGTGACATAGAGTGGAGTGGTATAGAGAGGAGTAGAGTGTCGTAGAGTGGAGTGATATAAAGTGGAGTATGCATGTTGTGGTAGCTCAATGCCATTACAAACAGCACATTTTTAGTTGAAATTACCATTACATTCGCACATACAATTTTACCAATAAAACTATACAGCGCACACATGACAATGTGTGGAAATGGAATCACCTAGTGTATTGAATTGTTTTAATCATATTACATTTTTTGTTTCCACCACAATTACCAAATTATGTGCTTCATTTGTGCTTTCCTATTTCTGATATATTTTAAAATATTTGTACAGCTCATTTACAGACATGTAAATCTTGTTGTGTGCTAGGAAAAACCTAGATCCAATTCCCAGTATCCGGCAAGATTGTCACATAAATCCTCTCACTTTGAAGTCAGCCAAAGAAAAGTAAACACAAAGCTACATGGAGGACAGAGCCTGACATTTGAACTCTGTCTTTGAAGTACAGCAAACGTGATAACATAAGAACATAATTTAAAGTCATGTTTACAGAAAGCGAGCACTCATGGAAGAATACGAGGAGTGATAATAAACAGGCTATACTTTACAGGAGGTACAAAGACATGATGGACAGTCTAAACCAAATAAAGCCAGCAAATAGAAAGCAAGCACATGTGAGTAACAAACGACAAAGTCAATGGCAAGCAATGGGTGAAATGCATTCCCTGGGAAGCTTTCAGAATGTCCCCAAGATTTCTTTGCAAACCAGACAGCGGCTCTGTTTGGTAAGCTTCTACCTAAAAGCAGCAGCGGTCCATGGAGGTAAGCGCGGTGGGGAAGAACAGGGCGGGGTGGGAGAGGTTGGAGTCGACAGATGACAAATAGGGAAAATTAAATAAATAAATAATTCCTATTCCGTCATCTGTCAACTTCCCCCCCACCCCACCCCACTGCGCTTACCTGCACGGATAGCTGCTGCTTGAAAAGTTAATGCATTTGTTAAAGAAATCACATAAAGGGCCATTTAAGGCCATGGGAGATACACTTCATTTCGTCACCACACTGCTTGCCAAAGGGGCCAGGAATGTAGCTAACATTTGTGCAGCAGGTCTAGTGTCACAGAGGCCCGGCGGGCCCACCGAACCCAGATTATTGCTGTATTTCACCATTCTAACAATGGCCAAGGGACCTGTATCAGCCATGGGGCTAATTTCCTTCCTCTCACTAGGGCCCATGACACATCGACTCCGCCAATAAGTAGAGCACGGATCCCAATGCACGTGTGAACTTTGTTTTCTGGATCCATGTTAGCCAAGACTTGCTGCAACTCCTTTCTGTTCCCATGCTTGTCCCTGTGTGCAAACTCAGAGTGACCTTATTTAGCCATTGAGATATGCACTGTTAGCTCGCAGAGCTCATGGCAGGATGAGCCAGGTTTCCATTGAAACAGGGGCGTAGCTTCCATTGGTGCAGCAGGTGCAGTTGCACCGGGGCACCCGGGCACCGAGCAGTCCTAAATTTGAACCAGTGATTTCCAATGCTCTGCACCGGCACTTAATTGTGAGCACCAGCACTTATGACAGTCCGCACATGGTGGCACTTTTAGACAAATTTAGAGATAAGGATAAAAACTATTTTTTATTACAATTCACAATAAAAAAATAACTAATACCTACCACCCAGTTAGTGTTCATAGATTTGGGGCCGTGAATTTTCATAAGATTAAGAGAATGATGATTAGTAGTGTGTGGGTGCTGTCCTTATCAGCTCTGGCAGAGCAAACGGGTGGTGCAAGCTACAGTGGTCTCCTGACGAGGGCCCGCCACTTATGTTTTTTATAAATTAAGCACTGGCACCAGGGCACCCGGATTCAGAGGCCTGGGTGGCTGTAGCGGCTGCTACCAACCAGGGGTGGTGGGGCGGGGGGGAGGGTGCATGAGATCGGGGGAATAATAAAATAAAACAGCACTTACCTATTTACCGCCAACTGCTGGCCACTGCCTCTTCTTTCTCCGTCCTCCTCTCGGCATGGAGCACACAGCATCCAAGAATAACCCTGACCAATCACAGCCTTAGCAGTGTTGTGATTGGTCTAAGCGATGTGGTTCGGCACTCAGACAGGTGCTAGCAGGCTGTGCATGCTCTCCACCCAGGCTATAATACAGCCTGCCTGGAGAACATGCATAGTGCGCATGACGCTTTGGCCAGCCCGAGATAGCCGGCTGAAGTATAATGCACACTTTATGTGCTGCCACCACTCCTACCCCTGTGACGTTGGGAGCATAGCCCCACCCGCCTGGCTTCAGCTGCAAGCTGAATACAAAAAAACAAAATGACAACAACAAACGTTATTATAATTTTTTATTTTTTTTACATTTTGCGGCTGAAGCAGTGGGGCGACGCTCCTCTGCCTTAGCAGAGGAACCGCCACTGTAAATAGGCCCACTCAGCCCTGCTCATGCAGTAATATATCATTCAAACCGCATCCAGGGGGCCTTGTCCTTTCTTACACTAGGTCCATGGCACACTGGCTACGCTACTACGTTGAAAGGTTAGTTTTCAGCCCCCACCTCGTCGCACTGCGAACCCTCCCTAAAGTTTGACGCAAGCTGTGAAGTTGACACAAGAAGCATGCAAGGTGACTGGCCATCTGATATACCTCCATCAGATACCTCTCTGACATACAGCTCTTCGTTGTGCGCAGTTAGATCAAAGAAACCTTTGCTTGAACTCTAAACCACACCCAGAGCTAACGTTGTGGCGTCCATAAGGCTCGCAGTATTTCATCCTTGAGGACAGCCATGTGCGCATCTGTGGGATTCTGGAAAAAAATCCTCCAAGGTTCTTTCATCTCTCGATAAACAACGTTTGAAGTGGCTTTTGTTGTCCTTACAAGCCTTACAGCGCTTATGTTACTTCCCACATAATAAGATTGCAATTATATTCATTCACTTTAGGCTGCAAGCAAGGCCTTCAATTTTGGCGGTTAAAAACTTGAAAGCAAATTAGGGTCCTGACCTATGAGCAGCACATTTTTTGAATTATGCTTTGCGAAATTTAAAGATGCGGAAAATGTGAATCACAAATAGTAATATACAAACGAACCTGGACCTGCAAGTACAAAACGCTATGATTCGCGCACGCAGTGCAAGATATTGAAATATATGAAGATGTAAAATCCGCAGATGATGAATGTCCCACTGACAATAACTGATACCAGCACACTAAGAAGTGAGCAAGGTGCAGTGTGAGTGCAGAGGGAAGAGGGAAGAGGAGCACTGCACAGAAGTACTAAAGACAAGCAAAATGGTAAGCAGAACCCTCATGTGTGTGTCTCACGCAAAAGAAAACACAGATTCAGGGCGCTAACCATGACATGCTAGGGCAAGAGTGTGTACGCCGGCGAAGCAAGGATAAATGCAAAAAGAACTATTAATGCACAGAATGCAGAACCATGTCATACATTCACCCCAGTACAGAGATCTGGGCCTAAATCCATAGTTTTTTTGCTCACCATGCTATTCCAGTTTGGACCCAGCCATATGCAAATCAGTCTTGACCCTGTGCCCAATGGGAACAGTCCACCCGAACTGCCAGGCCAGGTCCTCCCTGGACTGGAAACAAGCATCCTAGGACCGGTTTCCGGGTTTCACCCCTCTTCAGCCAGGATAGCTTGATTCCAGTGGCATGGAGAGCACGGGACTCACGTCTGAGCATACCTGTCCCACTCGGGGTGACAAATGCAAAAAGAACTATTAATGGACAGAATGCAGAACAATGTCATACATTCACCCCAGTACAGAGATCTGGGCCTAATTCCATCGTTTTTTTGCTCACCATGACATTCCAGTTTGGACCCAGCCATTTGCAAATCAGTCTTGACCCTGTGCCCAATGGGAACAGTCCAGCCCGAACTGCCAGGCCAGGTCCTCCCTGGACTGGAAACAAGCATCCTAGGACCGGTTTCGGGGTTTCACCCCTTTTCAGCCAGGGCAGCTTGATTCCAGTGGCATGGAGAGCACGGGACTCACATCTGAGCATACCCATCCCACTCGGGGTGACAAATGCAAAAGGAACTATTAATGGACAGAATGCAGAACAATGTCATACATTCACCCCAGTACAGAGATCTGTGCCTAAATCCATTGTTTTTTTGCTCACCATGACATTACAGTTTGGACCCAACCATTTGCAAATCAGTCTTGACCCTGTGCCAAATGGGAACAGTCCAGCCCGAACTGCCAGGCCAGGTCCTCCCTGGACTGGAAACAAGCATCCTAGGACCGGTTTCGAGGTTTCACCCCTCTTCAGCCTGGATAGCTTGATTCCAGTGGCATGGAGAGCACGGGACTCACGTCTGAGCATACCCGTCCCACTCGGGTGACACATGCAAAAAGAACTATTCATGGACAGAATGCAGAACAATGTCATACATTCTCTGCAGTATGTCCATCAATTGTGTGTCTTTTGCTTTCTTGCCCTAAGTGCGCCAGGTATGACCAGACGTGGGTCCTGGGCTCACTGTACCACTGGAATCAAGCTATTCTGGCCGAAGAGGGGTGAAACCCCGAAACCGGTCCTAGGATGCTTGTTTCCAGTCCAGGGAGGACCTGGCTTGGCAGTTCGGGCTGGACTGTTCCCATGAGGCACAGGGTCAAGACTGATTTGCATATGGCCAGATCAAAACTGGGGTGGCATGGTGAACAAAAGAATGATCGATTTAACCCAGATCTCTTGACTGGGGGTGATTGTTTCGATTTGTTCTGCATTCCGTCTATCAATTGTGTGTCTTTGGCGAAGCAAGGATGCCAAAGGCTGTGGTGAAAGCAAGTCAAAAGCCCTCCACACCACACATCAATGGTTAGGTACTGAAATACCACCACAATTGGGGTGCAGAGGTCCCCTTAGACCTCTAGTATTTGGTGTCAGTGAATTGGCTGCACTATTGATAGCTGCACCCCTGAGTGTATGGCTGCAGGTGACAATTTTTTTGACATGACCACTCTTACTGTGCCAGAAAACACCAAAATGATAATCTGGGCCTGCATCAGAGAATGAATCAAAGCAGTGGGGTGACTAATAGGACCACTAATGAAATATGGAATCAGTGGTACCATTTGAGGTCCCGTTCCATTGAGAGACTAGCAGCCAAAGAAGAGGTTATTGCCATTTGAGGATGCCTAGCACAGAGCCAGCCCACCCACTCATAAATAGAGGAGAGGATTGTCATCACATCCCACGGGAGGTCATCACAGATGGCAATATTATCACACTTCATCACTAGTAAGCACCACACTAGGTAAGCCTTCATTGCAGTATTTCAGGAGTGTACAAAGTAGGCAAGAAAGCTTCATAAGACCATGTACACTCATGCACACACTTATGTACCTGGACTCATATTGTCAAAATAGCGCATAAGAAACATTTAATTGTGCATCATTGGACTAGTAGTGCATGTGTACATGGCTGTATTTTAAAAATCCACCCATTACAAAGTGAACCTTATAGCTGCACCAGTTTCAGGCAAAGGTCACAGATGAATATTTCTCAACTCACCCTCATTTATAAAGTGTCACCTTCCTCTGGCTCATGAACTTCCTCCAAACCAGCACAATGCCTCCTATGGACCTGGATGGGATAACCTGCACTGTAAATCTTACTCACACTAACAATAACTTTTATCTCCACTGCGACCATAAAAAATCTGCCAATTTCAGCCACAGTGGAGACTGAGAAACTTGAGAGGTATGCGTATATGCACTAAACAACAATATAGAACATGATAATACATGTAATCTCATGGCCAGCAGAAGTGACTACATAACTGAAGGAGGAAACAGTTACTGCAGTGTACCAAAAGTAGCACTCACCATAACTACTATATACTATAAATCCGCCCAAATCCATCTGCCCAAAATATTCACAAGGAGACAGAGGTGGAGAGGCCAGAGACATAGAACAATCTAGAGTAAGTGCTTCAGGCACAGGAATCCATATCAAGCAAGACGCCGGCACAGGAGGAAGACACTCAGACTCCAACAGTAAATACCAGGGTTGGACCTGCCTATAGGGCAATCAGGCAGTGCCCAATGGGCTGGGCTTGCAGATCAGTGCATCAGACATTTTTTTTTTACAGTTTGTGGGCCTGTTTTATGGGCAGGTGGGTCATTTTTACTATTGATTTCCCCGGGATTACTGCAATCATTGATTGCAACAAGCACAACAGCATGCAATCTCCTATACCGTAATAAATACGAATGCAGCGTGTCTTTACCAGTTCAAAACTGTCATGATTAGTAAATGTGGGCCACTTTTCTATCTGATTCGCTAGTGGGGACCACTTTTTTTTTCAGTGCCCCAGCCAATTTTGTGTCCCAGTCTGATCCTGGTAAGTGCCAATAGTAGTCTCACAACCTCGCTCCCTCCTAATATAGGTGCACACATTCACATCACCCTGCAGTCTAACCAGTGTCCATAGGAAAGAGGGAACATAGTGGAAGGCCACCTTACAGCCAAACAAGCGAGGTGAAGTGGCAAGGATAGCTGAACATTTCAAGGAAATTCACAATGCAGGTCAGGGTGTACATGAGAAATAATGCAGGGCAATATGTGAACTGATTTGCAAAGTGGAGGACTTATGGAAATCTGTCCAAAATATTTTACCTCACAGACATTAGGTGTGACAAATGTCAAAGGGTGTGGAAATACTGTGTCAAGTTAAAACTGGAGAGGGGATAGCACAGAATCAATAACACTTTAGGATTTTGGTCATTTTGTAGAACAACTTGCAGCATCCTCATCAATCCATGTGAAGAAGCATAACATATGTACAGATGGAGGTTACACACTAAATGGGGGCATAACTAAGATCCAGATTCACATCATAAATGTGTTAAATGAATTCCACACCTTAAATGCTGCCAGTAAGGCTTTACTCCAACCAGTAGAAAATAAGGAAGTCTCTTGTAAAAGTAGTGTTTCAGGATGGAGCAGTTACACACACAAAGAGTAATAACAGTGGGGGGGACAGATATTATTTCCTCACTAGGCTACTGGGGTCAAGGGGGGGGGAAATAATAAGCAGTTGTGATTTGATGCAGTATATAATTAATTTTGTGTATGTATTCCTTAGTATTCATAAAATGCAATTAAAATTCAATAGTGATTCCGGTGCAGTCATGAAAGGTCTCAACTTCACCGTCATCCATAAACATAAATCTTAAATTGTGCCCTCTTAATCCTTTTTTAATCATGCACTCATTCGACGTAGTCATTTAATATTTATACAACTTTTTATAGATATTTTTGCATTGTACATAACATTTCATTCATGTGTCAACCTTCCGGAAATGTAACTATTCTTTCAAGAACAAAATCTTTTCTCCGAATCAATGTCCACATTGTATTTTGATGTCTTAAATGTCTTATTTGGGGGATGTTATTTAAATTATAGGAGCAATCAACCAATTTTCTCATTACCTAAATCAAAAATATACAAAAATACGAAAAATAATACTCTTGTTTCACCTTAGGCAAATTATTAAATCTTTCAACTCATACATCTACTTTCAAGCATCTACGGTGAATCTCAAGAGTCCAGTTTTCAAAATATGTGTCTTCTACATGAGCCATCTTTTTCTAATATCCCATTGTGGTCGTTCTTCCATAATGGCGGTGAGAGACTGTCTTCTTGCTCTCGTAAAATTATTTTTCTATCAAAGTCCCCTTTCTATTACTTTTTCATCAGTGTTATATATCATACAACTTTATTTAGAACCTGATTTCAAGCAATTACAACTTATCATATAATATAAATGCATCATAATCTTGAATTCTTCAAATTTGATCACTTCTCAAAATCTTCAAATTTTAATCAGGGAAAGCAACTTAAATCTTGTGAATCATTAATCCATCATGGGTCGAGGAGTTCTAATAGTTCCACTCAGACAACCTCTCCCCTCAATTTTTTTTTCTCTGATATTCCCTCCTCTCATATCATTCTTCACAATTTCTATTGCTTTATATCTGTGACATTTGATATTTTTTTAATACACCTCCACCAATGGAAATGTAGATATTTGAGTAGTAAAATGTATCTATGTTCATTTCACCCTGCCTTTGCCAGTCTTTCTCTATCTGCGGTATTTATCACTAGGGGTGGGCGGAATTTGCGAAATCCACTTTTGCAAATTATCGCGAAAATTTTCAAAATTATCGCAAACACGCAGAAATATCGCGAAGATGCGGAAGTTTTTTTCCCGCATGTTCGCGAGATTTTCTGCATGGTTGTGGCTCGCTAACTTACCCATGTGGTTGCTCGCGGGCGCGGCCATCTTGTTATCAGTTGTCTCGCAGTGCATGATCGCGAGAAGAAAGACGTGATCGCGCAACGCATGACGTCACTGCGGGCGCGAACTGTCGTGAGACAGCGCAAATGGCTAAAAACAATACAACATCTCATGGAGAACGCGACCGGATCAAGAAAACTTGTCGGCGAACGCAGGGATTCAGGTAAGGCGATCGCGCGCGCGCGAGAATTTATTATTTTACAGCGCGAGCAAGAAACAAATTATCGCCAAGTTGCGGAATGCGGAAATTTAGACATTTTCGCGCTTTCCGCGGAACGCGAAAATGTCAAATTAACGCAATTTCCACGAACGGAACGAAATTTTAGCCCAGGCCTATTTATCACACCCTAGATACATTGTTTCATTTCACAAGTCCCATGATCATGTAATATTATCTTTTTATGAGGGTGGTGCAATATGTCTCCTCTTGATAAATATGTGGAATTAATACAATTAAACATTGAAAATAGCCTTTCTTTAGAGATTTAAGAATATTGGTTGCTCAATCTTTATCAGTGCTTTTATAAGTTTAATTCCTAGACTTTTCCAATTTTCAGATTCAGTCATTGGAAAATCTTTAAGCATTTATTTCAAATTTGTATCACATTATATTAATCTGCAATGTTTCTTTAGAATCTATTTACAATTGTTGTAAACATTTCAATACATAAATCAAAAGTTCATCTTAGTGTTATTCTTTGAATTGCAATAAGTTTTGTATTTTTATCTGTTGTATGTATGCTTCTGCTTTATTTAATGTTACTTGTTTGTATCCACCATTGATACATTTTTCTCTTAGTGAGTCTATCTGTCTATTAAATTCTATTAAATCTAGTCATTTGTCAGTATGACAGGTATTACTTTAACATGTCTGGATGAAAGCTCTAATGTTAGTGGCACATTATTTTGATCAGTAGGCTTTGAACAGTCTTCAGTTTCCTACCTATTTAATTTTAGTGGCCTCACATGTAAGAAGCTACTTTCCTGTTACTGTGCCTCAAAGTGAATCTTATTATACATGGTATCCCGTTAAATGTGCTATATTGTTTTTTAGCATCTCTTTCAAGTGTCTAACCAAACCATGTAAATATAATTTATATATCTTCCATGGAATATATTTTTGAAGTGGAAAGAGTATGATGTGAATGACATCTTTTTAACACAACTACTTGAAATTTCGCTCACACTTAATTATTTTAATTGCTAAATATATAATACTTACAAAAAAGTAGTATCAATGGGATCTAGTGTTGTCCCATAGTAGCAAACATATTCATGAAATAATATGAAGAGAAATTCATACCTAAAAAGGAAGAATTAAAGAAGGTACTGATATTCTATGAAAGGTATGTAGATGATATTTCTACTTCTTATGGCCCCCAACCACTACTTACAAAGACTCAGGAATTTGTACTAAAGGTGTGGATATATTTAGTGTAACTCTTAAGTGCTTTACAAACCTCATTTGGACAAGATGACACCTTTGGGAGTTCTGAAGAGGATC
The DNA here is from genome assembly GCF_964204655.1 of Triturus cristatus. Lineage (NCBI taxonomy): Eukaryota > Metazoa > Chordata > Amphibia > Caudata > Salamandridae > Triturus > Triturus cristatus. The sequence goes on from NC_140594.1 coordinate 607,312,965, forward strand.
TCAACATACCTCTTTACATCTCTGGCTTAGTTTGTGCATGTTACACATTTTTGGGGAAATGTCTAATGTTGGGCACCATTCTGTGTTCACTGAAGTTACTGGGTTCACGCCTGACAGATTCCCTAAGCCGAGAAAAGAACTGGCAGGTGTCTCTCACCCCTTCCCATCGAGTCATTCTATATAAGTTAAGCAATTTCTGGGGGAAGAAGAGTTTTAAAACCTTAAATGCATCGTGGACAACGATTTTGAGCTATGACTGTTGTTGGGACGGGACGGTACCCTGACCAGATTGAAACAACTTCTTATTTAGGTGCCGATTCCGATCCTGGAAAAACCAGGTACGAACCGTCGGTCGGAGGGTTTTCTCCATCTGACTCGTACCCGGTAAAATAACCCTACAAACTTGCAAGTACGATTTGAAATGGTGTTTCCGTACGAGTCGGAAAAAACACCGACTGACTGTAAAAACACATACCAATGTTATCCGGGACAGCGCCGACGTGACGTCGGGACGCATGCAGGCTGCATTTCACGAACCAGGAAGTACGAATCGTACCAACACCAGTCCGGACTGCAATATTTTTACGGCACCCAAAAAGTGCCGGAAAAGCGAAGTACGGCGCGATGCGAGCGGAATTGGGGGCCCGGTACGCGCCGAACCCCCCCCAGAACCCGCAGATGTACGTGCCGTACCCCCACCCGTGTATGTACGAGACGTACCCCCACCCGTGTACCCCCACCCGTGTATGTACGAGTCGTACCCCCACCCGTGTATGTACGAGACGTACCCCCACCCGTGTATGTACGAGACGTACCCCCACCCGTGTATGTACGAGTCGTACCCCCACCCGTGTATGTACGAGTCATACCCCCACCCGTGTATGTACGAGTCGTACCCCCACCCGTGTATGTAAGAGTCGTACCCCCACCCGTGTATGTACGAGACGTACCCCCACCCGTGTACCCCCACCCGTGTATGTATGAGTCGTACCCCCACCCGTGTATGTACGAGACATACCCCCACCCGTGTACCCCCACCCGTGTATGTACGAGTCGTACCCCCACCCGTGTATGTACGAGTCGTACCCCCACCCATGTATGGACGAGTTGTACCCCCACCCATGTATGTATGAGTCGTACCCCCACCCGTGTATGTACGAGACGTACCCCCACCCGTGTATGTACGAGTCGTACCCCCACCCGTGTATGTACGAGTCGTACCCCCACCCGTGTATGTACGAGACGTACCCCCACCCGTGTATGTACGAGGGGTCCGCACCATACATACACGGGTGGGGGTACGTCTCGTACATACACGGGTGGGGGTACGACTCGTACATACACGGGTGGGGGTACGTCTCGTACATACACGGGTGGGGGTACGTCTCGTACATACACGGGTGGGGGTACAACTCATACATACATGGGTGGGGGTACACGGGTGGGGGTACAACTCGTACATACACGGGTGGGGGTACGACTCGTACATACACGGGTGGGGGTACGTCTTGTACATACACGGGTGGGGGTACGACTCGTACATACACGGGTGGGGGTACGTCTTGTACATACATGGGTGGGGGTACGACTCGTACATACACGGGTGGGGGTACGACTCGTGCATCCACGGGTGGGGGTACACGGGTGGGGGTACGTCTCGCACATACACGGGTGGGGGTACGACTCGTACATCCACGGGTGGGGGTACACGGGTGGGGGTACGTCTCATACATACACGGGTGGGGGTACGACTCATACATACACGGGTGGGGGTACGACTCGTACGTATGCGGGCACATGTCTCCATGGTTGGTATTGAAGTTCGCTCCGGACGGTCTTTTTTCCATACGGGTGTACATTCGGACGGACGGGACAGATCGTACTTGCGCGCTCGGACTTCATTTTTCCGATTCGTACGGATAATCGTCCGGGGATGTGTCGGACACTTTTTCTGACCGGAGGACGTGTGGGGGAATTTTCCCAATGCGATTCGTATGGACTTTTTCCCATACGAATCGTACTTGCCAGTTTGTCCGGTACTTGTACGATTCGTACGGAAAAAAAATCCGGATACGATTCGTACGGGGAACATTTTTCCAGGATCGGAATCGGCACCTTAATTGGGATCATCATTTTTTGGTTGACCCAGCTAGCACATTTTTAGTGGGTATGCTGGGGACTAGGCCTGCCCATGTTAATGCCAAGCTAAACAACTTGTTCTGTGAGCTGAAGGGGTGCACCAAATGTACCCTCATAACTGACATGGGACTACTGTCCATGTCCTAAGTTGATCACTTGAAGCCATAAAAGGACATTTGACATTGCGTTACCCCAAACCAGTTCCAAGACCTTAGACAGTGGATCCACACCCCTTACCTGAAAAAGTAGTGTAGAAATAGGACCCAAACCACCCAGCTTTGTTCTAGTGAGAGGTTCTTCTTGACCAAGGATCAAAGTGCTCCTCAGAGAACTCCAAGAGCTGATATGTAAAAAGGGTTGGTGTTTGCATGGCAGACAATCTCTCAGTGGTGAGGGGACATCATTTGTAGTCTGAACAACGTGTTGAAGAAGCTACAAATCTGCTAGAAGTCTGCCTGCTCTCAGAGCACAGGAGCATGCCTGGCCCTGCTGGAGGAGAGACTGTCCAGGAGGAGAAGCCCAGCTCTGTTTCTGGCAAAAGGAAGGCCGAAAAGCAACTGACTGCCATCAAGAGCACAGCTTGAGCTGGCCCATGGTATGAAGGGGTCCCTAGGTCTCACATGGAAGTTCCCATAGTGGACCATGACAAGAAATCAAGAACGTAAATAACATAGTGCTACCGGCAGCATGCCCGAAAGGCTGGTGCTGCCTGATATTGTTGCACCTATTGCTGTAACTGTTGTTACCACCGAAGCAGAAGCTCTGTTCTCAGCCCAGATTCAGCAACTGCAGAAGATGAGGACCTGTCTGAAAACAACCTGAAGGTTGCAGCTTTTAAATATGGGCACCCATGTGAAACCAGTTCGGAAGCTGCAACTGCTAAAGATGAGCACCTGCCTGGTACCAGCCCAGAGGCCACATCTGCTGAAGATAAACATGTGCTGAGTGGACCTGCTATGCCCCTCAACCTTCAGCAGTCCAAATCGAGAGAGATGCTGCCAGCACAGTTACTGGAGCCGATAATTAAGGTGCAGTTCTGACACGCCAATCCTCCAGAGCCACACAATCAACAGCTGCATGAGCAGGTACAGTGTGGCTTAAACATGAAAGTGTGAAAGACTGAAATGATCATGCAGATCTAAATCTGTTCTGAGAACACTTACTATTTCCAGTGTTTTAACTTTTGGTAAGAACTTTGTGACCTGATTTACAGATTCCCATGGAGTAACAGCTAGTGAAATCTGCTTGTATCTAATCTATGCCTAGGCCCGTACTTTTGTATAGGTCAATGTTGACTTAGGGAGAGCTTCTTATAACAGGGAGAAGGCACCGTAATGTGTGTAACGTGGTACTAGATTTCACCCCATGCTACCACCATGAAAAGCCTTTCACTGCTTGTCCTCACTACCCTGAGAGTCAAGTGCGGAAGGGGTGTACTTGGCCTGGTCTGCAGAGCCTTAGTAGGATGGACCCCAGGAAAACTAAGGAAAGTGATCCCAGCCACCAGGGTCGTGGCTGAGTAGTACCTGGCTGTCCTGTGGCCCACCAAATGGAGTCTGACAATTATGTCCATCAAGGAATAATTTTCCGGAAGTTTACCACAAGCAAAATATAACAAAAAAGAAGTATTAGAAAACAAAAAGATAAATAATAAGTTGAAAATGTATGAAATTACTACATCACGTGTGTATGAGTGAAAAAACAATGTAAGGACCTGATTCAAGGTTTAGTTCCTTGAATTCTGATGTATACATCTGCCAGTGGATTCCTCACCTTGTGAATATCCCCTGCGCCAGGAACATTCGGAAACTTTTGTAGCAGTCCACGCCGATGAGGTCGAAGACGACGTCACAGAGACACGGCTCCGCTCGTGACTCCGCTGACGTCACAGGCTCCATAAGAAGACCTCGTCGGCGTGATGACGTCAGTTCCCTTTTTTCCGCGCCGTCGACGCCAACGGATTTCGGGATTCTCTATCTGTAGCTTCACTGTTACTTTGTTTTTCTACTGCTTTTCTTTGTCTTCTTCTGTGAAAATGCCAACAAAGAAGTCAGGATTCAAGCCCTGTCGTGAATGTGGGAAACATATGTCCATCACGGATCCACATGACGACTGCGTATGGTGCCTATCATCGGACCATGATTTAGAGGGATGTTCTTGCTGCCGCAAGATGAGTTCTAAGGCTCTCAAGGAGAGAGAAGCAAAGCTGTTCATCGCGAGGATGAAGAAAGAGAAGAGAGGCTGGAGAAAATCTAGGACGAGGTCAAGATCGAGGTCGAGATCGAGGTCGGCGTCGAAGTCGACTTCGGGGCATGCTTCAAAATCCAAGAAGCACAAGAAGAAGAGGAGGCATTCCTCTCGGCGTCACTCGGACAAGAGTACGGCTCAGAGGTCGAAGTCACCCTCTCGACGCCGTAAGGACTCTATATCTCCCTCGCCCATTCCGGATTCATCTGTTGGCCTTTCTTCTCCAGTGGCTTCACCGGAACATTCTCCGGCTCCGACTCCAGCTCTGGCTCCATCTCAGACGCCGGTTCCAACTCCGACGCCAGTTCCATCTCCGGCTCCGGCTTCGTCCCCGACACTGGTCGAGGAGCTTCCAGTTCCGGGTGAGCCTTCGGCCCCACAGATTCCTCCGTCGGCGCCTGCTGGCCTGAGTCCGGTGATGCCTGATCAGTATCCTGCATTCCCTGGACCAGGTCAGGACCCCACACATTATCTAAATGCAATGTACGGGGTATTTTCAAGAGCCATGTACTCCGCTGGTGCACCTTCGGGTCCTATGGGTCCTATGGCCTTCAGTTTGGGGGTGCCTCAAGCCTATCCTCAGGCCCCCTTCATGCAACTTTTTTCCGGCGACGCCGTCTTGGCATCTACCGGCGCCGAGGACGTTGATGCCGCTCCCTTCTTCACCGGCGCCGACTCGACCTCGTTCGACGCCGGCTGCTCCTGTGGATCCACGTTCGACGTCGGCACCGGCGCCGTCGGATTTGATCACGGCGCCGCCGACGCCGGTTGTAAGAATCCGGTCTAGGAGGGAGGCTCAAAGAGTGCTGGACGAACAAAGGTACCTAATGGAGGAGGTGGAAGAAGGGGAGCTTATGGAGTCAGATGATGTTTTTGAAGAGCTAAAAGAGGCTAGTGGCCTGGACTTGTCTCCTGAATGGGAGATTACTCCTCCTTCTGATGAACCCTCAAAGGATGTGGCACCTTACCATGTGGTCATAAGAAAAGCAGCTGAACTTTTAGATCTGCAGTTGCCTTCTACTGAATTCAAGTCGAACATTTTGACAGAGGTGCTGCACTCTCCCACTATGGTTTCTGAGCCCTTGCTGTCCTTTAACGAAGCCATCATAGAGCCAGTGATGGAGGTGTGGCGTAAGCCCTTTTCTGCTCCGGCAGTTTCGAAAATCATTGCCAGAAGGTATAGGGCTGCTCCGGGGGACCCAGAGTTTTTAACTTCTCACCCGTCTCCTGAGAGCCTGGTGGTTCAGGCAGCATGTTCAGGGAGATCTAAAGGTTCATTTCCCCAGGTCCCGAGTGACAAAAAGGCTAAGAAGCTGGATCAGTCGGCCAAAAAGGTATTTTCTTCGGCCAGCATTGCTCTTAAGTCTACGAATGCCACTTGCCTTCTGGGACGCTATATATATGCGCTCATGGATTCGGCGAAGCAACTAGCCCCAAAACTATCAGAGGAGGATAGGGTTGGTTTTAATGAGGTCCTGGCGGATGCCCAGGCGGCAGCGCGTCAGGTAATACAGAGTGGATTGGACACAGCTGACTCGGTAGCAAGAGTCATGGGGTCTTCTGTTGCCACTAGAAGGAGCGCGTGGCTTAAGTCATCGGAGTTTTCCCCTGATGTTCAGTCAACGCTGTTGGACTTGCCTTTTGATGGCTCCGGACTCTTTGGCAAGAAGACGGATGCTGCACTTGAACGTTTTAAAGAAAGTAAGGCTACGGCTAAATCTTTGGGCCTTCAATCCCAGTCGAGGGGTTCGTTCAAGAGGTACAGGGGTTTCGGAAGGGCAACCTTTCGTTCTTACAGGCAGCCCCAGCAGCAACAGCAGCAACAACAGCAGAGCACTCTGTATAAGGGGTACAGAGGCAGATCAGGGGTCGCACACATGGCCGACAGCTCTTCTCCTCCTCCTCTTCCTCTTCCTCATCCCCTCCCATCACCGCAAAGCAGCCCTAGATCCACCATTCTGGATCATGTTGGTCCTGTGGGGGGTCGACTTACCCATTTTCTACAAGATTGGGAATCAGTTACTACAGATCTTTGGGTTCTAGATCTTGTAGAAAATGGGTACGCCCTTCCCTTTCGGGAATTCCCTCCAAATACCCTCGTTGTCAAGGGGTTTGCTCAGAGAACCACCAACTTCTCCTGCAGGAGGAAGTCCTAAACTTACTAGAGAAAGGTGCGATAGAGGTGGTTCCAGAGCAGGAGTGGGGTCAGGGATGCTACTCCTGGTATGTCTGATTCCGAAAAAGGACGCAGATTGCGTCCGATATTGGACCTCAGGATCTTGGATCTTTATCTGAAGCAAGAGAAGTTCAAGATGCTCACCCTTGCGCAGGTTCTTCAGGCGCTGAATCAGGAGGACTGGATGGTGTCGATCGACTTGCAGGATGCGTATTTCCACATCCCCATCCTGAAGTCGCACAGGAAGTATCTGCGATTTACGGTAGGGTCGCAACATTATCAGTTTGCGGTCCTTCCGTTTGGTCTTACTACTGCACCCCGAGTCTTCACGAAGGTGATGGCAGTGGTGGCAGCCCATCTCAGAAGGTCGGGGATTTCAGTCTTCCCCTATCTGGACGACTGGCTGATCAAAGCGGAGTCGCCAGAGAAGGTGCTTCATCATCTGCAGGTTACGACTCAGCTGTTGTATAAATTGGGTTTTTCGATAAACGTACCCAAATCTCACCTGGTGCCCTCTCAGCGCAACCTGTTCATAGGGGCGGTTCTGGACACTACTGTGTGTCGAGCATTCCCACCTCCTCAAAGGATTCTCGACATACAGGAAATGATTTCTTTGTTTTACTATGGAGCGGTCGTTTCAGTCCTGAAGGTCCTTTGCCTGCTCCGTCTGTTTGCTTCCTGCATTCTGTTGGTCAACCATGCACGCTGGCACATAAGGGCCCTCCAGTGGTGCCTCCGCAGGCAGTGGTATCAGCACAAAGGACATCTCAGGGAGTCTGTGAGGATCTCCAGAGAAGCTGCGGCAGATCTGTTTTGTGGGGCGTGGAGGGCAATCTGTCTCAAGGAAAGCCCTTCCATCTTCCTCCATCGGTGGCCACAGTAATAACGGATGCATCCACTTTAGGGTGGGGTGCTCATCTGGGGGATCTGGAGATCAAGGGTCTTTGGTCTCCAGAAGAAAGGTTGCTTCACATCAACCTTCTGGAATTGCGGGTGATACGTTTGGTGCTCAAGGCCTTCCTCCCTTCCCTTCGCTGTCAGTCGGTTCAAGTCTTGACGGACAACACTACCGCGATGTGGTATGTTAACAAGCAGGGAGGAGTGGGGTCGCATTGTCTCTGCAGAGAGGCTCTGCGTCTCTGGTCCTGGGCTCAGGATCATCAGATTTGCCTGATGGCAAATCATCTGGCCGGGGTTCTGAACGTACGTGCAGACAGTCTCAGTCGGCAGTTCTCCGCCGACCACGAGTGGAGGCTTCATCCGGAGGTGGTTCGTCACGTCTTTCGGATGTGGGGAACTCCTCGGGTGGACCTGTTTGCCACTCACGAGAATGCTCACTGCCCATCATACTGCAGTCTCCAGTATCCATTGCAGGGAGCTTTGGGGGACGCGTTTCAGTTGAGATGGGACTCACATCTCCTTTACGCGTTTCCTCCCATACCCTTGATTCCTCGGGTTCTGAGGAAGATTCGCCAAGACCGGGCCCAAGTCATTTTGATCGCCCCGGATTGGCCAAGAAGGGTGTGGTATACAGATCTTCTCCATCTCTCCTCGTTCCCTCCGCTCCGTCTCCCTCTCAGGGCAGACCTCCTCTCGCAGTCGCAGGGGCAGGTTCTACACCCCCACCTCCAGAGCTTACACCTTCATGCCTGGAGATTGAACGGGGCAACCTGAATTCTTTCTTTCTTCCGCCAGATGTGGTAGATGTAATATTGTCTGCCAGACGTCATTCCACTAAATCTATCTATTCCTATAGGTGGTCTAAATTTGTTCTCTGGTGTGGGAAGAAGTCAATTGATCCTTTGAGGGCTCGTTTATCTGACATTCTGCAGTTTGTCCTTTCTCTTGCTCAGCAAGGCTTTGCTGTGGCCACTGTAAAGGGATATTTATTGGCTTTGTCGGCTTTCCTTTGCTTGCCGGATCAGCCGTCTTTGTTCAAATCGCCTATTGTTTTGCGATTTCTGAAAGGCCTTACAAACAAGTTTCCTCTGGTCTTAACTTATCTTATGGGTTCTCCCTTCGAGCCCTTGCATAAGTGTCCCTTGAGATTGTTGTCTTTCAAGACGGTTTTTCTCGTTGCAATCACCTCGGCAAGGAGGGTAAGTGAGCTTCAAGCTCTGAGTTAAAAAACGCTGTTTTTGACCATTCATGCTGAAAGAATGGTACTCAGGACCAGGGCTGCTTTTCTGCCAAAGTTGGTAACTCCTTTCCATCTGAGGCAGTCCATTACCCTTCCTACCTTCTATCCTCCCCATCACCCTTCCAAGGAGGAGGAGAGACTTCACCGCTTGGACCCTAAGAGGGCGATGAGCTTCTACCTTGACAGGACAAAAGACTTTCGAGTTGATGACCAGCTCTTCGTGGGCTTTGTTGGCTGCAGGAAAGGCAGAGCGGTGCACAAGCGCACCCTTTCCAGATGGATCGTCTTGTGCATCAAGATATGCTACTCTTTGGCTGGTAAGGAACCTCCAGAGGGTTTAAGGGCCCATTCCACTAGAGCTAAGTCTTCCACTTCTGCTTTGTCTAGAGGTGTTCCTGTGGAGGACATTTGTAGGGCGGCAACATGGGCCTCCCTCCACACTTTCGCAAAACATTATTGCCTAGACACCGAGGTGAGGAGGGACGGACACTTTGCTCGTTCCGTCCTTCAGGACTTTCTGGTATAGAAGGGTGGACACCCTCCTCCTGGAGTGGGACTGCTGTGGGAATCTATTCACAAGGTGAGGAATCCACTGGCAGATGTATCCATCCGAAGAACAAGTTACTTACCTTCGGTAATGCTTTTTCTGGTGGATACAGTATCTGCCTGTGGATTCCTCACTGACCCACCCGCCTCCCCGTTGTCCACCCTTGTATACCTTCAGTATATGATGGTGTTTCGGGATGTATTTATTTCTGTCAAAGGCATTGTGTTGTTGCTTTTGCCTTTCTATTTGATCTCCACACTGTGTGTGTTGATTTGTATATTATGTACTGTGTATACTGTGCATATATATTGTTTGTCAGTCCGTCCGTGTGCCTCGAAGGCACGGAAAAAAAGGGCGGAACTGACATCATCACGCCGACGAGGTCTTCTTATGGAGCCGGCGACGTTAGCGGAGTCGCGAGCGAAGCCGTGTCTCTGTGACGTCGTCTTCGACTTCATCAGCGTGGAATGCTACAAAAGTTTCCGAATGTTGCTGGCGCAGGGGATATTCACAAGGTGAGGAATCCACAGGCAGATACTGTATCCACTAGAAAAAGCGTTACCGAAGGTAAGTAACTTGTTCTTTGCAAACAGTAATTCTTATTTTTGGTACAATTTTCACCCATGGTTTCCACGTGTAAATCATCCATTATATTTCTCCTATGATGTTATGTGTTTCATTTTCTATTGAACTTCTGGATAAGCTGGGAGTGTTACTATTAAGCACATCATTTGTAATTCTCTAGTCATTACTTCATCTTCGCATGTTGATCACCTCAGAAATAGTTGCTAGTCAGATCATTTCTGCATGCTCAGCACTTTGCAGCTGGGACAGTTTCTTGTCTGGGGTATAGTGTTGGAGTGAAGGTTCCTCATTATTGTCTGAGTTATAATCTACTACCCTTTCAGGCAGGTCCTTAAACAAGGCATCGTTGTATAACCTTTGCAACAGGCACCAGGACTATACTCCTGAGCACACCCACTTTTGTGCAGATCTTCTCTTTACTATATCAAATGTTCTTTTAATGGCACCTCATGTCCGAATTATCTCAATGACCCGGAAAACCGTGGATTCAGGATTGGAGTGACGATCCACGGACGACTAGTGTACACAGTGCCTTTTGCAATAGAGTCTCATGGATGTTTCTGGTGTGTTGGGTGTGGTTTGGTGCTTGACGGGTCAGCGCTGAACCTGACTCTCAGCTAGGAAATGGCCATTTTCCATGTCTCCCCTTTCAAGTCAGCTGTAAAGAGCACAATGTAGAAACATGAAAGTGTTGTAAATTCACAGAGTAACGTTACCTAGGTCAGTGATTATGTCAGTTTCATTGGACACCACCTCCTGGTGCTGCTTCAGTCCCTCAGTAACTTCCTTGTACTCCGTGATATACCTCCTGGTGCTGCTACAGCCCGTCAGTAACTTCCTTGTACTCTCTGATATACCTCTGGGTGCTGCTTCAGTCCCTCTGCAACTTCCTTGTACTCTGTGATATACCTCCTGGTGCTGCTACTGCCCCTCAGTAACTTCCTTGTACTCTGTGATATACCTCCGGGTGCTGCTCCAGACCCTCAGTAATGTGCTTGTACTCTGTGATATACCTCCTGGTGCTGCTACTGCCCCTCAGTAACTTCCTTGTACTCTGTGATATACCTCCGGGTGCTGCTCCAGACCCTCAGTAATGTGCTTGTACTCTGTGATATACCTCCTGGTGCTGCTACAGCCCCTCAGTAACTTCCTTGTACTCTGTGATATACCTCCGGGTGCTGCTCCAGACCCTCAGTAATGTGCTTGTACTCTGTGATATACCTCCTGGTGCTGCTACAGCCCCTCCCCCTCAGGAACTTCCTTGTACTCTGTGATATACCTCTGGGTGCTGCTCCAGACCCTCAGTAATGTGCTTGTACTCTGTGATATACCTCCTGGTGCTGCTACAGCCCCTCAGTAACTTCCTTGTTATCTGTGATATATCTCTGGGTGCTGCTCCAGACCCTCAGTAATGTGCTTGTACTCTGTGATATACCTCCTGGTGCTGCTACAGCCCCTCAGTAACTTCCTGGCATAAGAAGACATGAGAGATTGATTGATTGATTGATTGATTGATTGATTGATTGATTGATTGATTGATTTACATGGCTGCACTGAAAGGCCTGGGTAGTGGTGGCTCCAATGCCTTAATGAGTTCAAGTATCCCTCCCTTGCTCTGCTTCTATCTGAAATATGCCTCATCCTCTGTCTGGTCAGAAATGGTGACTCTGTTGGAAAATCTACTCCTCACTTCTCCTTTACAGGGCCCTCAGTGATCGACTCCTCACGACCATGACGCAAAACACTACCATTGTGGTTGTTTACACTGTACTTTCACCGTGGATTTTTACCTTTCACGTCAGTGGTTTCCTGGAAGTGCAATTTCAGGGCTTTGCATCAATTCCCAATGTGCAACTGTTTGATACATTTGATTTATGAAGCACTATTTGGAATAAGATTTTGGAGAATTTATCACCAAAGTCGTATTTTTGCAATGCGGTGTTTGGTGTTCAGTCGCTATGATATGTTAAAGATTCTTCCTATTGGCACCATATGTACGTCAAACTGATTTGCAGCCGTGCTTTCACCTATGGAAAGACAGCTCATAAGCAGTTAGAACTCTACATGCACACCCAAATTTATTTCGGTTTCCATAACCATAAATGTACGTATAAAATATAAATACATAAAAATATTAGCAGATTATAAAAATGCTAAATCCAGTGGTATAGCTACTGGGTCAATGCAACATGTTAATCACACAAAATTAATTAGAATAAGACATAAAAGAGAAAGTGCTAGACAACTGTGCTAAAACAAATTTAACTGGTCAGCAAAAACCACAAAATAGTACGTAAAAAATCCGTAAAAGGGGTCTGCTATGCTATCTAGGCAACATTAAGAAGCTTTCTGAGCAGCAGTTTCGCCTTTATAACGTCATTCGAAGAATGATTTTTAAAGTGCTGTGTGCTTTTAAAATAAACCTCAAAATCATAATGTATCAAACACCTTTCCTTAATCTTAAGTGTCAGAATGACTACAGGTATTTTGAGATTGAAAGATAATGCAGTTTGTATTGTCTGACCAGCATATTCTCAGTGCATACGTTGGTCTTTAATTCCAAGGGAGAGACAAAGGGGGGCAATCCACCGAGGACACTGTTTTCACGTAAGCAGTACAAAAAAGCATACATTTTTTGCATTGCCATTTTTAGACAATGAAACATTAAAAAGGGCAAGAGGGAGAATCCCTAGCATGAATTTACTAAACATGCTGCTTGTAAACGGAGGATTAACGTAATTAGGCTTTCCTGTTTTCAGTTTCTATTTTTGGTCTATTCTGGTGGTTTTTTTCTTTACAGTGTTTTCAAGTGATTTCAATACCATAAAAACAGTGGTTATCAGTGGTTACACATTTTCGTGCCATTAAAAACAACAGAAACAGTGTTTTTCCGGAACTTTTTGCTTTTATTATTGCTTGCTTTCTGCACTGATAGTGCATGGTATATAGACAGTGTACGTACAGTGTAAATGAGGTCCAAATACATTTTTACAAATCAAACATATGGTAGTACACCATACAATACTTCTTCAGTGAGTCTTTGGTCAAGCACACTCACTCTTTCCTTCCCATGTAAACTTTTATCTGTGAAAAGGCCTTTCGGCATTGGCACTTGACACAGGCAATGCCAAAGTAGCCAGTATACAATTTGCTAACACTGGCCACTGACATAGCTTTCCATTCCAATATTGGTGCACCGGAAGATTGTGATTCTCTGCGACAGGTTTTGCAACATATGCTCTGAACTGGGCGCATATGCCCTCAGAGTTTTTGAAGCGATCAAAAATGAGGCAGCACTTTTGAAACTCCAGAGCAAATGTCCCTTTACCGAAGGGATCTATAACTTGTGCAGAGTACTGCAGTGAGGCTTCATTGACTTCAAATGCCATGGTTGGTGTAGGGCTATTTCTCATACATTGTAAAATAAAAGTTCCTGAATTGCTCCTCAACATTTCTTTGCTTACCAAGTGGCAAGCACTCCAACATGGTATATGTTGCAGTGCCAAAGTCGCTAAAAGTGTCTCCCATCCTACTCTCAAGGAGATGTTTCACATCTACACCAAGTATGCTGAACACTTTGTAGACAAGGGTGTTTTCAAACTTTTGTTTTTTATTATGTCCACTACAGCAGTCATGTTTTCCTGTAAAAATCTAAGAATGCAGTAGAGTGTACTTTTTTTCAAATCACTATCAATATGTGACCAAAGATCCTCACATTTCTTGCCTTTGGCATCATCAGTCAGCAAAAGTTCTGTAAACTGTTGCCACACGGATAATATAGCATTCATGGCCTCTAGGACAGAGAACCACCAGCTAAGTGATACAGTTTGGATGACTCTTCCGTTGATGCCACACAAAGCACAAAATGAGAAATATTTGTGTTTTAGTTTCCGTGCATAACAAAACAGTGAACCAGAATAGACTAAAAAGTCAAAACCATTCTTCATTAACTCTAAAGATGTGCAGATGCTTTTAGCATATCATCTAGCAAGTGGCAAGGATCTCGTACAGGGAAGCACTTCAGCTCAGGTATCGATTTTGACAGGTCATCACACAACTTTTTCATATATGTAGCTGACTCACTGCAAATACAAGCAAAATCACTCCAATCTTTGTTGAACTTGGTAAGAACTTTTTGCAGCAGCATTCCAAGTGACACTGCGTTCCATATTTTCCAAAAGTCTGGTGTCATGTTTTCACCACTATCCCAGATGCTTTGTGACTGTGCTGTTTTCACATATACCTGTCACTATACCTTGCATTGAATGTTAAAGCCTGTGGTGTTTGGCAATTCACCTACTATCAATACTGACTCACTAGAAAAGGGGGATGATGCATCAAGGGTTTTTACCCATTCTCTGTGGGTAAATGTTATGGTACATATTGGGAAAGATTCTTATGAAACCTATATTTTTCCTATCAGTGAAAGACTCAAACGTAGCCAAAAAATCAAATATAATTTTGATACTTCTGGATTCTCTACCGTTTATAAAATAAATAAATAAACAACACCTAAAGCATACTTCTAACCTCTGTATCTTTAGACCACAAGCCACAAAACTGAAAAAAGAAGAAGAAGAAACAAAATTTGCAGGCTTGCATCCTGTAGATCTCCAAGGCTGGGGAAATAGGATAAGATGAGGCTCGGTTGGTAAACCTAATGGTTGCCCAAGATTGATGCCTTACGGTTAGTGAGCTTTTCTCAGGCTGAGCCTTCCAATTATGAGAATCGGTAAGTGTCACCCCTAATTATTCAAATTCAGAAACCCTTTCCAATATCCTCTCTTCCAGGACAACTCTTCCTTCAACTTTTTTCCACAAATTGAAAAACATGTATTATGTATTATTTCCAGTTATCTCCAGGCCATGGTTTTTGTAGAAAAGACAGAGGGCCTGATTTCGATCTTGACATAATGGTCCCGCCATCACTTTTTCAGCGGTCTTCCTGCCTGCTGTCATGGCGGTCCGACCGCCCGATTATGATCTTGGCGGGAACTCGGCTACAAGACCACCACAGTCCCACTGCCACCACAAAGACTCCTGCTCCCGTGACAATGGCGGTAGACCCAGAGACTTGTCTTGGATGCAATCCCGCCAAGCTTTCTGCCATCCAGATTACAATCTGCCTTTTTTTGTCACGCTTTTCCTGGTGAGGACACCGCCATGAGTGACTCAACAGATAGGTAGGAAAGGTGGTGCAAACTCACCTTTTTTTTAGGGTCCCTCTTCGGAATCCATGTTGGACACCATTGTCGAGGTCCGTCCCTTTGCTGCTGCTCCCAGACCATGATGTTCAGCAACCCCATTGTCGCCAGAATCGAAGGTAGGTTTGATTGTCACTTCTCCTATGTGGTGTATGGTAACAGTTACTCTCGGCTCTTGTCATTTTACATGCAACAAAACAGACAGTACACATAACCTACTTATACATTAAGGCACATACACAACATATATATGCATTTTCTGATATTAACACGTAGTACTTACCTATCTTTACAGCAGTAAAACATCACTCCCGTCAAGACACCGCTGCTAAGAGACCGCCAGCCTGTCAGGAACATCCAAATTGGCTCTGCGGCATATCGCCAGCCTGACAGCGGTGGAGTACTCCAGCTGCAACATCTAAGAAGGTAATTTTCCAGTAAGTTGTTGTGCAGCTAAGGGGTTATTTTCCTAGCATACATTAGGCCTTTTCTTAAATACTTCAGCCACCTTTTCCCCTTTAGTTAGGCCCTCTTTGGACGAAGATTTATCTTCAATATACTCCCCACTTCCTCAGTTAGGGTGTCTATGTCTCTGGCCATGCAGTTCTCAGCCACATGTTTAGGCTGTTTAGGCTGTTTGATCTGGAAGGAAGCACCTGGTGGTCTAATAGATGCCTTTTTTCCCCATTGTGATAAACGTTAATGGCAATCCAGTAAGCAAGGGAAATGGTAAGCTGACAGAAAAATAATGTCCACATCCATTTCAGTCTCCTGGTTCTTTAAATAACAAGTAAAAGAGTAAAAAAAGTAAAAAAATAAATAAATAGAGTGACTGTACCTTGGTTCTTTGTAGATAAACAGCTGCCTCTACCCTCCTGATACAAAACCAATGGGGATGGCCCTGCCCTGCCTTATCCTGGCTTTAAAGGGCGCGTATGGGCCGGCCCTTGGCCTGGGGTTTGCCCGGGTGTGTCAATTTCAGCGGGAGGTAGATAAGCACTTTATAGGGGATTACAGGTGCCTTCTCACCTCCTCACGAGAGGCTTACGTTGGCCCTCACGGCTGTTGCTGTTTCTGGGGCCTGGAGTCCCCTTGACACATAAATGGAATACTGTGCAGCGGGAGGCATGTCAGCACTTTATAGCGATGAGATTACAGGCCCCGCCTCACGAGAGGCTCATGCTGGCGCTCAAGGTCATGGCTGTTTCTGGGGTCTGGAATCCCCTGTCACATGATTGAAATACCGTGCTGCGGGAGGCGTGTAAGTGCTTTATAGCAGAGAGACCACAGGCTCTTCCTCACAAGAGTCTTGCGGGCTGTTTCTGGGGCCTGGAGTCCTCTTGTCACATGAATGGAATACTGTGCAGTGGGAGGTACTAAAGCTCTGAAATTACAGGCTCCTCCTACCCTGCTCACAAGAGGCTCGCGTTGGCGCTCACAGGCATGGTTTTTTCTGGGGCCTGAAGTCCCCTTGTCACACAAATGGAATCCCGGCCAGCGGGAGGCTTGTAAGCACTTTATAGACATGACATTACAGGCTCCTCCTCCCTTCCTTATTAGAGGCTCACGTTGGCGCTCACATGCGTATCTTTTGCTGGGGTCTGTAGTCCTCTTGTCACAAAAATGGGATGCCTCCAGGGGGAAGCATGTAAGTGCTTTACAGCCCTGAGATTACAGGCTTCTCCTTCCCTCCTCACGAGAGGCTTATGCTAGTGTTCAAGATCACAGCTGTTTGTGGGCCCTGGAGTCCCCTTGGCACACAAAGGAAATCCTGTGCAGTGGGAGACATGTAGGCGCTGTATAGAACTGGGACTACATGAGAGAGTCACAGTGGCGCTCACAGGTGTGGCCGTTTCTGAGGCCTGGAGTCCCTTTGTTGTAGTAATAGAATCCTGTGCAGCGGGAGGCATGTAAACTCTTCAGAGCACTAAGATTGCAGGCTTTTCCGGCGCTCATGGGCATAGCTGTTTCTGGGGCCTGGAGTTCCCTTGTCACACAAATGTATATATATATATAAAATACTTACAAAATAAAACAAAAACAATTATGAACAATTAATTAACATTAACGCAAAACATATTAATTAATGTGGACAATAAATACAATATTAAACATTTATATCCCTAAAAGACGCAGTATCTAAAAAACTATAAACCTTAAAATACATTTAAAAATAAAAGCAAATAATAAAAAATATAAAAAACAAACAATTGATGTCAAAAAATCTATTTAACCAATATTAGGAAAATTATTGCAGTTAAGAATATTAAATATACACAGAGCATGGTGTCTGCTCGTTCGTGAGCTTCACTGCCATCCTGCAGCAATCCATATTCAGCCTGAGGTCGGGGCTCATCGGGGGCAGGCATCCCCTGCATCGATGGTGTGAGGCGCCGCGATTAGAACAGCCCTCCTCCAAGGGTGTGGAGCAGCTCTGACAGCCAGCATTGTTCTTGCAGTCTGGTCAGGGTGGACGGCTGCAGGAGAAGACTGGCTCTGCCGTGAGAGACTGCATGGCCTGGGGGCCTGCACAGCATGGGTGCGGGCCCTGAGGGAGATTCAGCACTATCTAGGGGACGGCAGTGAAGGAGAGCTGTGGCAGTGAATACCGGGTCTCCCAGCGCCATCTGGCACTGGTGGGCGTCACCTTCATCTCCATTCGGGAGGCAGTTCTCGGGAGGCTTGCAGAAGCAGAGGTGCATGGTGGAACTGTCCAGCTCTCGCCTGGGTGCTGTTCAATCGGGGCAGTCTTGGAGGCACTTTGTGTCACCCCGTGGGAATGCCTGATTGTGCAGAGGGATGCTCACTGGCCAGTGGTCGTCAGCCCATAACTTCAGCCCGAACGGCTGGGCATGGGGCGCTCTAGAGAGATTAGAGGTGCGCCAGCTGGATGCCTCTCCCTCCCCCCTTTTGTTTCGTCTTGGACTACAGGGGTGATGCCAGGATATGCCATGTCATGCGGTGAGGCTTTGGAGAGGGTTGAAGGAGGCCGTATCATCCAGAGGTGGCGTACCCAGGCTCCAATCGGGAGGCCCCTCACAAACACACACACCCTTAGGGCCTGATGGGCTCCACCTTTTCTGCAGCCACGTCTTTGTCTAGGGGACTACCTGTTGCTGTTTCTGCTGGTGAGCTTGTGTAGGGGGTGAGGGGCTCCTTGCTTTTGGCCCCTGTAGCCTGGTGCAGCACCCGGCATCCATCGACCTGCTGTTTCTAGTTCTCTTGGGAGTCAGCAGTGACTATGGGGAAAGACTAACAAACATGTAGCCAAACATCACAGGGCCAGATAGACAAGTTTACTCAGCCGACGGCGGTGGCAGCCCCCGACCCCTCAGCTTCGATTTTGCAAGCAATCCAGAACCTGCTTCCTCACTGGAGGTGAAAACGGGAGAATTGAGGGTGGATGTATAGTTGTTATGGGAGGATCTGCATATTATGATGGTGAAAGTGGCAGAGGCTGGGGTTAGTATCTCTGTCAGGTCTGATTGTCCTCAGGATTGGTTTGATGCTCAGAAGGGTCCACCTCTTGATATACGCTAGCCTTGATAGCCGTAATGGGCTAGGTCTAAGGGAGGATCAAGTGAGGGAAGGAAAGGATGGGAACAGCAGGGAGGGAGACCTGTAATGACAACAACATTAGTAAATACCGTATGGTACTCTGTAACCAACATAACCAGTATAGAGCATACCAAACCAATACATAGACCATATACCTGTAACAAATAAAAAGGACACTTTTGATTTGAGAACCTTCTATCTAGTATGCGCTGAGCGGTATTAGTACCAGTTGCTCCGTTAAGTCTGTAGTGAGGGAAACATAGAGAAAACCAATCATTGTACACATGACACAAGTGCAAAAAAGCAATCACCTATACTCTGTACAATAAGTATATATATATAGCAATCACCTATACTCTAGTATATCTCTATATATATCTATATATATCTATATATATACATATATATATATATATATATATATATATAATTACCTACTGGCGGTCGCCAGTAGGTAGTTATAGTTAGGACCCTGTTTCCATAGGAAATCCGCAACATTCTATTTTGAATAACTTTGGCGCCGGTTGACGAATCCTCGCGAAATTTTCAAAACTAATGGGGTGCTACGCTCCGCTCCTATCCTGAAAGTCTCGGGGTGATTCGTCAAGCGGGGGCTGAGAAAAAAGGGGGGTCCCAAAACGCGTTTTCCCCATGCATTTTTCCATAGGACCTTTAGACACAGCTACAGCCCGAACGGCTGAACAGAATTACTTGTAATTTGGCAGAGAGGCAGCCATAAGGTCAAGGAAGTGCCTTTTGTAGGTCTGGTGTAAATCTGTTCAGTAGTTCCTGAGAAAATAGCATTTAAATCAATATATATATCTGTGGCAGCGCTCCGTGCGCTTACCGTGCGCTTACGGTAAGCTTACCATACGCGTACGGTGCCGTGCGCGAGCGCGTTTCTGATTGGTTGTTAGATCAAAGTAAACATTCGAATCGGTCGAAACCAGGAAGTATCGGCCGCCATTCTCTGTCTCTCGCACTGAAAAAAAAAGGTTGATAACATGAAAAGGGGGCAATGAAGAGAGTTGCAGACCCCCTAGCGTTCATCAGGGGGTTCACGAAGGACCAAAAAGTATGAAAAATGAATTTAATAATTTTAAAAAAAAATCGCGGGGTGCGCGTACGGTAAGCTTACCGTACGCGTACGGTAAAAAAAATTAAAAAAAGAAAAGAATTAACAATCACATTTAATATATAAATCTAAGGACCCACAAGAGAGAAAAAAACAATTGATATTTTGTAAAAAATGGCGAGGCGTGCACGGTACGAAAAGCGCCACGTGGGCACTCGGTGCGCGAAGCGCACTGAGTGCCCACAGCGTGCGCACGGTGCGCGAAGCGCACCGTGTGCGCAAAAATGTAAAATAAATACATAACTTAGCATTTAAAAAACCGTACAAATTCACTAAAAAACCATAGGTTTCACACACGTTATAGTTAGGAATTAGCATTTAAAAAACCTTGCAAATTCACTGAAAAAACCATAGGTTTCACACATGTTATAGATAGCTGTACATTTCACTCGTAAAAAACCAATGAAATTCCACGTTATAGTTAGATCAGGTAACTATAACTTGCGCGACCGCAATCCACAATGTGTCATTTCAGATGTCATCATTGATGTGAAGAGTGATGTCACTGACCATGTCATGAGTGATGTAATATGTGACGTCATCAGCAGTTTATTGTGGGCGCGCAAGTTATAGTTACCTGATCTAACTATAACGTGGAATTTCATTGGTTTTTTACGAGTGAAATGTACAGCTAACTATAACATGTGTGAAACCTATGGTTTTTTCAGTGAATTTGCAAGGTTTTTTAAATGCTAATTCCTAACTATAACGTGTGTGAAACCTATGTTTTTTTTAGTGAATATATATATATATGTATATATATGTATATATATATATATATATATATTTTTTTTAATATATTTTACCTACTGGCGGTCGCCAGTAGGTAGTTATAGTTAGGACCTATTTTCCATAGGAACAACAACATTCTATTCCCAATAAGTCTGGCGCGGTTGACGAATCTTCGTGAAATTTTCCAAACGTTTGTCCAGCTCCGGTCCGCTCCTATCCTGAAAGTTTCGTGGTGATTCATCAAGCGGGGGCTGAGAAAAAAGGGGGGTCCCAAAACGCATTTTCTCCATGCAATTTCCCATAGGACCTGTTAACGCAGCTACAGCCCGAACTGCTGAACGGAATTACACCAAATTTGGCAAAGAGGTAGTCCTCAGTTCAGACTCATGCCTTTTGCATAAATGGTGTAAATCTGTTCAGTAGTTCCTGAGAAAATTAGACTAAAAAAGATAGATATATCTATGGCCTCGGAGGATCCGCGCACCCTATGCGCACCCTAAGCGCACCCTCTCCGAACTGAGCGCGCACCCTCCCAATCACGCGCTGAATGCTAATTGGCTGTCAAGTGTCTGTCTACATTCGAAACCAGGAACTGTTGGCAGCCATTTTGTGCCTCGGTAGAAGCGAGGCTGAAGAAGTAAGGGGATTAAGTGTTTAAAACATATAAAGGGGCAGGGTAGAAATACTCTGACCCTCTAGTGTTGCTTAGGGGGTCCCAGAAGGACCCCCTGGGGCCCCCTTTTTAAAAAAAAAAATCGGCGAAATGCGCGCAGGGTGCGTGCATCCGGACGAAGGGAAAAAACGAACCCCGAAGCGCGCTTCGTTAATAATTAGCCCCCGGGTAGGCCAAATTCCGGGGGTAAAATGTATGGAAATTTATTGAGGGAGGGGGGCTGCGTGGCCCCCTCCTGGAGCCTTCGAGGGCCCTGGGGACTGCCACCCCCCAGGGCCAGCTCCTACAGTGTCCTAGGGTGCCCACCCCAGGACACTGTTGTTTGCTATGAGAGGGCGGGAGTCTCCCGCCCTCCCATAGCAAACTTCGATAGGATTTTGAAAGAGAGCAGGGAAGCCTGCTCTCTCTTTCAAAATCCAAACGATATTGCTTATCCACACGGGGAGCTGCATGTCAGCAGCTCTCCATGTGGAAAAGCAATGCCGGCTCCTGAAGGATGCGGGGAGCCGGCTGGGACCGTGGGGGCGTTGGGGCTACCCCACGGTCTCCAACGTTTTTTTTATAAGCCCCTGGTGATGGGGTCCCCTGGGATAATAAAAATTAGTGATAGGGGCTATTTTTTTTTTACTGTAAAATTAGGAGTCGCGCATCCTAACGCTTTGGGTGCACTGTTCCTCTCGCGTTGGGTGCGCGATTCCTAACGCGTTGGGTGCGCGGATCCAAGGAAAAAAAACTGAAATTTTTGGGAGATAAACATCAAGCTTAAGTGTTTTGTTCTTGAGTGGCTCTAAAAAGAGCCATTGTGTTCATTGAGAGTTTTTGGTACTTATAAGTAAGTACCTATACAGAGTCTAAAGTTGTTGAGGAAAACTCTGTTTCCTTCATCAGTAAAGTGTACTCCATCTCTCCTATACATCTCTTGCATATGAAAGCGCAGATTGTTATTGTAAATGGACCCCATTCTATAGTCTCGGAGAAAAGCAGAAACAGATTTATTCACATGTTTCCTAGTTTTCTCAATTTGTGGACAAAAATTATTGGACCAGTTCCATTTCTGCCTTTGGCATATGTTGGAATACACAAAGGCCGTTTTGGGAAAAAGTGAAATCAATTCTGAAAAGGTGTCCTTCATAAGCATTTCCAGACCTACCCCAGTCAAAGTGCCTAGGTCGTTGCCACCACAGTGCACTATTATGAGGTCAGGGTGTTGGATATGCATAAAGGATTTTACCAATGGCATCAATTGCTGCCACTTTAACCTTCTCTGTCCATTCCATTTAATGTCTACATTTGGCAAACCTAGGTCTTTGTGAATGCCTTTGTTTTCTGCATACCTTTGGCTCCAGAAAATATAGCTGTGTCCCACAATCCACACTCTAAGCATCTTGAAGGGAGGTCTGGATGCACTCAGATGGTCTCTGTAAATGAAATGGCAGTTTGAAAAGTAAGATTTTTCTAAAATGGTGGCTAAAATGCAGTTTTGAAAAAAGACAAGAAATCATTGGTTGTTTGACAACCTTCTACACTGAAAGGTAGGGTGCATGTTTCTGTTTTTTAAACAAATGATTCTTATTGGTTAACAAAAACTGAGTGAAAGGAACATTATATATGATAAACTGATATGTTGAAAAGTCAAGCACACTTGCTGTTTTGATTAGCAACATTGTGTGCTGAACTTGTGACCTGTGTGCTCAGTTCAGTGTTCCATGACCTGTTTCTATGGTAACAGGCAGAAGACAGATTGGGGGTAGGGTTCAAATGTATGTCATTTGGAAAGGGTTGAAATGTTTAACCAATAGAAATGTGTGTTTGGTTTTGAATTTATGTGGGAAGGAATGTGATTTGATGTTTACATGTATATGTGTAGAAAATGAGAGGGAAACTTTGCCATTCTTTGGTTTTGCTGACAGGTGCACAGTGCAGAGATTCTGTATAAGAAAATCTGGTGTGTGACTGATATACTTCTTAATCTACAAAACAACTTGAAAGGTGAGTTATTTAATTGTGAGGGGATGTATGTGCTGTATTTTGATTTTAATCAGACTAATGTATTTTTCCTGGTAAAGTGCAGGGAGTACTTTTTTTGTTTACAATCTTATTGACAGTGTGTGTGCATGTAGAAATCATTCTGTGATAAGCATTTGTGTTTTTCATGTCTTTGCAGAAAGATAACTGTGCTGTTTTTATATTTTGGTACAATTAGAAATCAGTCATTGTTTATAAATTTGCAAAATGTTTCTACACTAAAATGTAGTATTCGTAGATTAAGAAATGTGTTTTGGTATAGTGCAAGGGATAGTGTTGTTTGTCTAGGATCACACAGTGAGTCTGTGTGCATTTAGGAATCATTTTGAGAGAAACATTTTGGTACTAATCTGTAGTAGTAGATTTTCTGCAATGTGTGCAGTCACCTTAGATCTTGTAGACTAGTAAATGTGTTTTGTACAAGGGATCGTTGTCTGTCTACAATCATACTGTGAGTCTGTGTGTATTTGGGTAAGCAGTGTGAGAGAAGCATTTGGTAAAATTATGTATTTGCTGACAGACAATTGTTTTAAAATCTGTCATGTTGTCAAGTTTTAGTAGCATTAGAAGCCAGTCTTTGCTTGTGCATTGATAAAATGAGTCAGGCTTTGACACTAAAGTGCAGTACTAAAATATGTAGATTGTGTGCAGTCCCCTTACCCCTTCCAGACTAGTGAATGAGTTTTGGTTAACTCCTAGGATAGTGTTGCTTGTCTAAAATCACATTGTGAGTCTGTGTGCATTTGGGTAAGGATTGTGAGAGAAGCATTTGGTAACATTGTGCATTTGCTGACAGATAACTGTTTTAAAACCTGTCTTGTTGTCAAGTTTTAGTAGCATTAGAAGCTAGTCTTTTCTTGTGCATTGATAAAATGAGTCAGGCTTTGACACTAAAGTGCAGTACTTAAATATGTAGATTGTGTGCAGTCCCCTTATCCCTTCCATAGTAGTGAATGAGTTTTGGTAAACTCCTAGTGATAGTGTTGCTTGTCTAGAATCAGACTGTGAGTGTGTGCATTTGGGAACCACTGTGAGAGAAGCATTTGGTAACATCATGTATTTGCTGACAGATAACTGTTTTAAAACCTGTCATGTTGTCAAGTTTTGGTAGCATTAGAAGGCAGTATTTGCTTATGCAGTGACAAAATGAGTTAGGCTTTGACACTAAAGTGCAGCACTTAAATATGTAGATTGTGTGCAGTCCCCTTACTCCTTCCATAGTAGTGAATGAGTTTTGGTAAACTCCTAGTGCTAGTGTTTGTAGTCTAGAATCACACTGTGAGTCTGTGTGCATTTGGGAACCACTGTGAGGGAAGCATTTGGTAACATCATGTATTTGCTGACAGATAACTGTTTTAAAACCTCTCATTTTGTCAAGTTTTAGTAGCATTAGAAGCCAGTCTTTGCTTATGGATTGATAAAATGAGTCAGGTTTCACACTAAAGTGCAGTACTTTAATATGTAGATTGTGTACAGTACCGTTACCCCTTCCAGACTAGTGAATGAGTTTTGGTAAACTCCTAGGATAGTGTTGCTTGTCTACAATCACACTGTGAGTCTGTGTTCCTTTCGGGTAAGGATTGGAAGAGAAGCATTTGGTAACATCATGCATTTGCTGACAGATAACTGTTTTAAAACCTGTCATGTTGTCAAGTTTTAGTAGCTTTAGAAGCCAGTCTTTGCTTATAATAATAATTCACATTTGTAAAGCACGAACAATCACCCGTAAGGGTCTCTAGGCACTGGAGGCTGTTGGGAAGATTAGGCAAGCTATTGCCCAGAGTCACATGGTGCAGGACTAATCTGCCTCTGGCACCGGGGATCGAACCGTGATCCCCAAATTCCAGAGTCAGTCGCCCTGGCCGCGGTGCCACGATGAGTCAGGCTTTGACACTAAAGTGCAGTACTGAAATATGTAGATTGTGTGCAGTCCCCTTACCCCTTGCACAGTAGTGAATGAGTTTTGGTAAACTCCTAGGGATAATGTTGCTTGTCTAGAATCACACTGTGAGTCTGTGTGCATTTGGGAACCACTGTGAGAGAAGCATTTGGTAAAATTATGTATTTGCTGACAGACAATTGTCTTTAAACCTGTCATGTTGTCAAGTCTTAGTAGCATTAGAAGCCAGTCATTGCTTACGCATTGATAAAATAAGTCAGGCTTTGACACTAAAGTGTAGTACTTAAATATGTAGATTGTGTGCAGTACTATTACCCCATCTAGACTAGTGAATGAGTTTTGGTAAACTCCTAGGATAGGATTGCTTGCCTAAAATCACACTGTGAGTCTGTGTGCATTTGGGTAAGGATTGTGAGAGAAGGATTTTGTAACATCGTGTATTTGCTGACAGACAACTGTTTTAAAACCTGTCTTAGTAGCATTAGAAGACAGTCTTTGCTTATGCATTAATAAAATGAGTTAGGCTTTGACACTAAAGGGCAGTACTTAAATATGCAGATTGTGTGCAGTTCCCTTACCCCTTCCACAGTAGTGAATGAGTTTTGGTAAACTCCTAGAGATAGTGTTGCTTGTCTAGAATCACACTGTGAGTCTGTGTGCATTTGGGAACCACTGTGAGAGAAGCATTTGGTAACATCGTGTATTTGCTGAGAGATAACTGTTTTAAAACCTGTCATGTTGTCAAGTTTTAGTAGCATTAGAAGCCAGTCATTGCTTATGCATTGATAAAATGAGTCAGGCATTGACAGTATAGTGCAGTATTGAAATATGTAGATTGTGTGCAGTCCCCTTACCCCTTCCACAATAGTGAATGAGTTTTGGTAAACTCCTAGGGATAGTGTTGCTCGTCTAGAATCATACTGTGAGTCTGTGTGCATTTGGGAACCACTGTTAGAGAAGCATTTGGGTACTTCATATGTTTGAATACGCATAACTACTTAAAAACGTTCCTGTTCTCAAGTTTTGGTAGAATTAGAAGGCAGTCATTGCTTATGTTTTCACCAAGGAACTGTCCTTGCAATACTGTAAACATTCAGTTAATATTCAAGTAGTAACAGAGTGAGGCAGGCCTTAGCACATACATTGATTCACATGCTTATCCACTATGCATGCAGTTCTCTAACCATCTACACAGTTCTTTTTCACACCTTTAATTCCACAGTCAGTATCCAGTATCCTTACACTTCAAGCAAACACCCTGTCACTCCCCATGTACTCCTCTAGTGACCCATTCAGCAGCATATACTAAACCATTCACTTTGCCAAAACCCAAACACTTATAAATTCACTCAGGCACTCTCTTTGCAGTACTCTCATCATTCAGTCAGTTTCCAAGTACTCATGCAGCGAGCCAGGCCTTGCAACATGGACTGCTTCAAACCCCTATCCAGTATGCATACAGGCATCTAGTCATCTACACACTTGTCTTTCACTTCTTTAATTAACTAGTCAGTATCTATATACTTCAATAAACATCCTGTCACTCATCTTGCACTCATCCAGTGACTGATCCAGTACCATGTACTAATCTTTTTACTGCGCCAAAAGTGAAAAACTTAAAAGTTTTACCCAGGCACTCTCCCAGCAGTAGTCTAATGATTCAGTCAGTTTCCAGGTACTCATGTAGTGAACCATGCATTACCACATAGAGGGCTACAAATGTCTATGCAGTATGCATGCAGTCTTCTAACACACTATACACTTGTCTTTAACAGCTTCAATTCCCCAGTCAGTATCCATGTACTTTCAGCAAACATCCTGTCACTCCCCTTGCAGTGTTACAGTGACTTATTCAGCACCATGTAGTAATGCATTCACTGCGCCAAAACTGAAACACTTGTAAATTCATCCAGGTACGCTTCTTGCAATAGTCTAATCATTCAGTCAGTACCTAAGTACTAAAGGAGTGAGGCAGGCCTTAGCACATGTTTGCAGTATGCATGGAGACCTCTAACTACCAACACAATTGCCTTTCAGACCTTCAATTTCTCTGTCAGTATCTATAAACTCCAATAAACACTCTGTCACTTTAATTGCACACCTCCACTGACTCATTTGGCAGTAAGTACTAACCTATTCACTGCACTAGAATCCAAAATCTTAAAAAGATTCACCGAGTCACTCTTTTTGTAGTACTCTAATGATTCAGTCAGTACTTAGGTAGTTTTGCAGTGATCCAAGTGTTACTCTATGGACTGTTTCAAACGTCTATCCATTATGGATGTAGGTCTCTAGCCACATACATACTTGCCTTTCACACTTTCAATATCCCAGACAGTATTCATACAGTTCCCGCAAACACTCTGTCACTCTCCTTATACTTCTCCAGTGACCCATTCAGCACCATGTACTAATCCATTCACTGCACCGAAAGCCAACCACTTATACATTCACCCAGGCACTCTCCTTGCAGTACTTTAATCATTCAGTCAGTACCCAAGTACTCATGTAGTGAGACAGGCCTTGGCACATGAATTGCTTCAAATGCCTATCCACTATGCATGCAGTCCTCTAACCACCTATACACTTATCTTTCACACCTTCAATTCCCTAGTCAGTATTCATACACTTCTAGCAAATACTCCGTCACTCCCCTTGCAGTCCTCTAGTGACCCATTCAGCAGCATGGACTAATCCATTCACTGTGCCAAAACCCGAACACTTATAAATTCACCCAGGCCCTCTCCTTGCAGTACTCTAATCATTTAGTCAGTATCCAAGTACTATTGGAGTGAGACAGGCCTTAACATATGGATGGATTCAAACATGTGTCCACTATGCATGTAGGTCTCTAATCACCTACACACTTGTCTTTCAGACCATCAATATCCATGTCAGTATTCATACACTTCTAGGAAACACCCTGTCATTCACCCAGTGTGTCTCCTTATAGTATAGTAATCATTCCGTCAGTTAGCATGTAGTCTTTTAGTGAGGTAGGCTTTAGGGCATGAACTGTTTCAAAGTAGTATGCACTCTGCATGTAGTGTTTTAACCATTGTCACACGTGTGCTTCAGGGCTATAGTTTCTTACTGAGTTTTTATATAAAATGTGTTTGAATTTCTTCGAGAGGCAAATTCCAATATAAAAAATATTGAATACAAGACACCTGGAGAGTTGTGCTCACTGAATCCTGTTGATGTATGCAGATATTTCAATCATAGATTTGAAGCTATGATGTCTTTCATCTGCAATAAAAAGAATCCTCCTCTTGGAGAAGTTGTGGATTTCTTTTGGAGAAAGGAGTATCAAGCAAGAGGTGCTCCTCATATACATATGTTGTTATGGATCAAGGACGCCCCCAAATTTGGAACAGATTCAGATGAAACTGTTTTGTCTTTCATTGAAGATTATGCCACATGTGCTGTACCCAATAGCAGAGAACATAAAAACTTAAAACAACAAGTCTTACGATTCCAAAGCCATCGATGTGGAAAATACTGTCGACGAAAGTACAAGTCAAAGGATAAGTTCTATACCAAATGTCGTTTTGGATTTCCACGTCCTGTATTATCCAAAGCAAGAGTGAAAAGTTTTATGTCAGCTATGCGACATACCATTTATTTATTTATTTGTGGGTATGTATAGCGCTAGAATCGACTCCTAATGGAGTATCTCTGCGCTTTGGGCCAGGTTATTCAAGCATTCATTACAGAGCAAGGGAGGGCTGAACAAGATCTCATTTTTGAACAACAAAGTTTTAAGTTGTTTCCTAAATTTCAGATGTTGGGGACATAGTCGTAAGGTTAGCGGGAGACTGTTCCACAATGTTGGTCCCACCACTGATAAGGCTTTACCACCATGTCTGGCCTTCTTGGCACTTGGCACTGCCAACAGATGACTATTACTTGATCTTAGGGTCCTGGTAGGGGTGTAGGGAATACATTTCTTTTCCAGATAGAGGGGGTCTTGCCCATTTATGCTTTTGTGAATCAAACAGCATGTTTTAAATTTTGTCCGTTGACGGATTGACAGCCAATGCAATTTTTCTAGAAGTGGCTTTGATGCTGTTCTTGGCGGGGCATTGAGGACCAGTCGAGCCGCTGTGTTTTGAATTACCTGTAATTTGGCCAACACTCCCTCATTGGCTGAGAGGAGCAGGCCATTACAGTAGTCGAGCCAACTCAGAACAAGAGCCTGCACTAAGGTTTTTCTAAAAGAGTCCGGCAACAAGGGGAAAACCTTGCGTAGCAGGCTAATGGTATGAAAACATACGCCTGCAACATAGTGAGTGTGCTGTTTTAACACTAGATCCTGATCGAGGCGGATCCCTAGATTTTTGACGACCTGTTTAGGTTCTGGGACAGTGCCAAGATCAGAAGGCCACCAGTCAGGGGACCACAGTATCTTGGCTTCCCCGAACAGCATAATCTCAGTTTTACTGACGTTGCATTGTAGGTAGTTAGTGGACATCCATTGTCCTACAGCCTTCATGCCTGCAGAGAAGGAGTTCTTTATTTCTGTAGTAAGGGTTTTGAAAGGAAAGACATTCTCCGAAAAATACCTACAACTTAAAAAGAAGTGAAGAATCAAAATACATAAATGACTACAATCCAGTTATTTTATCCATGTGGAATGCTAACATGGATATTCAGTATGTTGCGGACAATTCCATTGCTGTTGCACGATATGTAACGTCCTACATTACTAAATCAGAAAAGACGGAATTGAAAGAAATGTGGGAAGAGATTTCTCACGAGAAGATTCTAAGTAAAAAATTATACAGTTTCAGTTTGAAGATGTTATCGCATCGTGAAATTGGAGCATATGAATGTTCAGATCGGTTATCATCTGCAAGTCTATATTCCAAAAGTAGAAGAATCATTTGGGTGAGTCTAGGTCTTGCAGGAATGCGAAATCGGGTACTGAAATCTGTTCAAGAAATTGAATATTTAGCAGAAAAAGAACCTGAAAGTACAGATATTTTGAAAACGAATATGTTGGACACATATTACCCAAACAGAAGTCATCATCTTGAGATCATGTGTCTCTATGAACTGCTGCAAAACTACACTTTTAAACAGAATACTACAGAGAACATCAATGATGGAAAATATGCAGTAATTGGTTCTGAAGTAAGTTTGGTGAAACAAAGGAAAGGAAATTTAATTAACCACAGGAAACTGAGTTGCGACACTGCTGATAAAAGGGAATTTTACTATTTAGCCCTTTTGCAAATGTTCAGACCATGGAGTTCAGAACAGGAATTACTTGGAGATTTTCAGAGCTATGAAGATTCATTTAATGCTTGTAAAGATAGCATACAATGCAGTGCTTTTGCAAATTATGTGAAAATGTTGAATGATGAAATTGATCAAGAAGCTACAATTGCAGATGAGATTGCTAGAGACAGTTCTCAAGACAGTCAAAGTCCACTAGGACAACCAATTGTTGAAAATGAAGCAGCGATTGCCATGAATGAGGTGGAAACAGCAATTTATCAAGCCCAAGAAGAGGTAATGCAGTTAGGAAACTTGGAAGAACAACTGAATGTTGAACAGAAACAAATATATCAACAAGTGAAAGAGCAGATTGACCATGGATTACTTCATGAAAAGAAAGGGTGCTCATGTACATCATTTCAACCTATACAAATGTATGTGAGTGGTCAACCTGGAACAGGAAAAAGTTTCTTAATTAAAGTAATTACAAGTTATCTGCAGACAACAACTGAGTCGCATTTGTCTTGTGTTGTCACTGCACCAACTGGGTTGGCAGCACATAACATTAAAGGAATTACTTTACATAGTTTACTAATGCTACCAGTAGAGCATGAGAACAAATTGGAATACCACAAGCTATCTGGAGAAGCTTGTTGTGAAGTTTCAAGAGTCTTGAAGAAAATGAGACTTCTCATTATTGATGAGGTGAGCATGGTCTCAAACTTGATGCTTGGCTTTGTGCATTTAAGAATGTAGCAAATTCTTAAAAACAGAGTATGACGTGTTGGTAATGTGAACATTTGGACTAATTTTGAATACAAAGAACTGACCACAAATATGCGACAGGCAAATGATGCTGAATATGGAAGTATTCTTCAAGATATAAGAATGGGGACGCGCCACAAAAGCCAATACTACTTTCTTTTACACACCCTGGAACCGCCGTGAGGGGAACGGTCTCGCCAACGGGGGAATCCTGGTTACCTCCCTACCTTCCAACGCCGTGAGGGGAACGGCCCTGAGGAAACCACCTTTCCCGGCACTGCATGCGACCGGCGCAGCGGGTGACGTCACTCGGCGTGCCGGAACAGCACAAAAGCCGCTGGGTGCCACCGCAGCGCGGGACGCGCCACAAAAGCCAATACTACTTTCTTTTACACACCCTGGAACCGCCGTGAGGGGAACGGTCTCGCCAACGGGGGAATCCTGGTTACCTCCCTACCTTCCAATACCGTGAGGGGAACGGCCCTGAGGAAACCACCTTTCCCGGCACTGCACTCGACCGGCGCAGCGGGTGACGTCACTCGGCGTGCCGGAACAGCACAAAAGCCGCCGGGTGCCACCGCAGCGCGGGACGCGTGCGGGCAGCGCCCAGGCGAAGCCCGGGCCAAGGGCGGGCCCGTCCTTGCCCGTCACTGACCGGAGTGGACTGGACTGGGCAAGCCCCCTAACGTCGCATTCTCATCACACATGCTAAGGTACTGATGTCCTTCTATTTTATGAGATTCATTGCGAGGAATACTGTCACCTGAGGCTGTAAACTCGGGCGGTTACATTTACTGTTTCTGCTGTGTCTGGTCTCTCTTCAATCAACTCCCTGTCCCACATCATGCCACCTAAAGACCCCAAAGGTAGAGCGGCTAATGCGCGTCTCACTGGAACAATGGACCAATTTGTTACAAAGGTCAATTGTGTTATCGACCAAGAAATCATGCTCCTGGAACGCCGTGTCTCGCAGGACCTCGCGACAGCCAGGAGGTCCTCCGTGGGATACTTTGCCAACGTACGCTCCCCTGTACAGCAAACTCTCAACCATGTCACCACTATTGGGTCAGAAATGGATCTTACGGGCCAGGACTTGCTACCCAGTGGAACAGTTGCTGCTGTTTCCTTAGAAGACCAGTCCATGGCTTTCGATTCTCTGTTAATCTCTCCTCGTTTGTTGCCAACTGCCCCTAGCATAGCCCCAGAGTCTGGCACTAGGCAGCTGCGAGAGAGAAACCCCGGGGCAATCCCTAAAAATAAACAAGGGTGTCCATCCATTAACGGTGGGAAGGGTAAGACCAGTAAAAGAAAGCGAAAATCAGCAAACCACACTGGAAAATTGAAAAAACCTTCTGTTGCCCCCGATCACTCTTTACTGGCGGTGTCGCCAGACAAAGCTGCTCCCCAACCCCACTTATCTCCAACTAGAATGGTGTACCAGGATGTTACTGGGGGGACAAGTGAAGTAGATAAGGGAAGGGCTTCTGATCAATCGAACACACATGATATCATTGATGCAATTTGGCTTCTCCTTCGTCCTGTGGAGGATAGATTACACAAAATTGAACAACATCTATTTAGGATCGAACGTGACCTAGGGGTTTTGACCAATACTTCAAATAATATCTACCAATTAGGGGCACTGAAAACACCGATCAATATAAGAGTAGAAAAAGACCCGGTGGTCCCTCAAGTTCAACCAGTAGTCCCCCCTGAATGCCAAGCACTAACTGTAACAAATGAGCCTATACCAGTTCCCGGTCATAGGAAACCCACGCAGCATAGTACGATCCAGCCGAAAGAGGTTGTTAGGACACTTACATCTAGGACCCCAAGCGGGGCAAATATCCCCAACCTGCCACCTGAAACTTCCCCTTATGTAGTAATCTTGACAGGGGTCCCTGAATTGGGTAAAAACGAAGCTGAGTCTCCCACAACCTTGAGGAACAGGGTGGTACACTGGCTCAACACAAACAGACCACTGCCAATGCACAAAAGTTGTAAAATACTCATGGTAAGAAGGGTCCCATGGGTAGGTCATCTGGCAAAGAACATAAGGGGGGACTGTATCCTAATTAATTTCAATGACCCCAAAACTGTTGAGTACATCTGTAACTGGAGATATCCCAGTCCAGGAGCATCCATCTCAGCCCTTCCCCTGACCTATTTTTACCCTCCTGGTCATTTCACGGATGCGTGGACGCTTGTTCACCGGAATAGGAGGGGTTTTTCGCAAGGGAGCCGGTCTGTACCCCCACTGCCACTAGATTTTATCCCTATAGAAAATCGATATAGCAGCCTAGAGGCTGTTGGCTGACTGCAGGGTAATGAAGGTATATCAATCAGCCCCCCGACCCCCCCAGGTTGCTGCACATTAGAAACTTTCACACCACCAGAACACCCGGGTTTGGATTCACTTACTCTGACAAACACACCTCAGAGGCCCACTATCAGCACTGATTATTACTTAGACCACCCCCTAAGTGCTTCTATTCCCTGGGAAAATCTCTCTAGTCATGTTAAGCTTGTCTCCTGGAACGTGGCAGGTCTACGCAGCAAGCTCACTCTTACAGACTGGAGTGTCTTTATAGAGGAACACGATATATGTATGTTCCAGGAAACCTGGAGCGTTGAGCCATTGTACAAGCCGGGGTTTTGTTGTTTCTTTGTACCAGCCACCTCAATTGGCCGTGGTCGCCCTTCTGGCGGACTTATGGTTTGGGTTAGGGCAGAACTCAACCTTAGAATTACCCTTAACAGCTGCTCCACGCCAGACATAATGAGACTTACCATCAAAGGCACTAAGAGCGGCCACTCTTGGGAACTCTTTAATATCTATGCTCGAGGAGCCCAAGGGGGAGCCAAATCTTCTACTATCTCAGCCCTTTCAAGCATGCTTTCCACTTGCCCTCCCGATTCCCTCCTACTTGTCGCTGGTGAGCTTAACTGTTCATTCGAACCGCTTGCCACAGATGATATCTTGGGAACATACGATGAGGACACCAGATGGGGTATTCCCTTACTATCTCTTAACCCCGTAAAAAGATGGTCCCCAGTCGTTATTCAAATAAATGCTCTAGTATTAGAATTCGGCATAAGAGCTGCAAACGGGCGTACAATCTCTGACCCAGCGGGTGCAAACACTTTCAACAGGGTCGCCTGCCAAAGCAGAATTGATTATATTTTGGTCGACAGGAGGGGATGGAAATTTGTCGTCGATATGATTGTAACACCATCAATCAATAGCGACCATAACCCATTGTCCCTCAGCATGCAGGAGATGTGGCATAGGCAAGAGCAAACCCCCTCACACGGAATGCAAATGATAACCAAGACACTCCTGCCCTCCAATTGTAATAGATTCCTCAAATGGCCTAAATTTATCCTGTGTAACACAAAACTTGCTGCCCTGGAGAAAATTCTCGCCGATCATACCGCCAGGCTCTCCATAGCATTCAAGGACACGGCTGGTCACACCAAAGTTTTCGAGGAAACTATGGACTCAATCGGTATCCTGTTCCTTGATCATAGGAAAAAATTCAACCTAAGAGTCAAGCCAGAAAATAAGTGGTTTAATAAGGGTTGCAGATTTAAAAAAAACAGCCTGATCCTCGCTATTAAATCTAACAACCCAGGTGAGGTCAGGCAAGCGAGGCTGCTTTACAGACAGGCCCTTGCTTCTGCTAGGAGAGACTGGGAAGAGCAGCGTTGGGACTCCTTAAAATCTGCGAGCCACTCTAAAAATGGCGAGCTTTTTTGGTCCATTATGAGAAGATTTGCTAACAGCGACCAGGACCAAATTCCCAACCATATTACGGACAGGGAATGGTTTGACCATTTTAGGAATCTATATGCAGGGGTGGAGCATACGGAGGACCTTCGCACCCGAACCGGGCCCATAGCCACACATTCAGACCACTTCTTATTCTCTAGGATCGAGAAGAAAGAGGTTGAGATTGCCATCAATAAAATTGTACCTGCAAAGGCCCCGGGACCAGATGGTATCCCGGGTGACCTATACAAAGCCAACATTGACGGATGGGTTGCATATTATGCAATTTTTATTAATGCTTTGCTGGAAGGCTCACCGGTGCCTGAGTCTTGGAAGGGAGCCGAAGTAATTCCCATTTTCAAGAAGGGCTCTAGGGGGGACCCAGCGAATTACCGCCCAATCAGTCTTATAGATTCCGGACAGAAATTGGTCGGCAGGGTCCTTCTGGAGAGGATCCATTCCTGGGTGGATGAAAATGGTATCATGACAAAGTTCCAGGCAGGCTTTAGGGCCTGCACTAGCACAATTGACCAAGCTTTTTGGCTAGTGCTTCTCTACTGGAAGGTGGTCACCATTGGCAAGGGCGCCCTATATCTGGCGTTTATCGATCTAAAGACCGCCTTCGATCTGGTTCCCCGTGATCGCCTATGGTTGATCTCGGAGGAGATGGGGATCCCACCATACATCCTAAACCTCCTCATTCGGATGCATGAAGACAACTTTGCTCGCATCAGATGGGGGTCTCAGGAACAAAAAACCGACAAAATCCCGGTGAATAGAGGGGTCCGCCAAGGCTGTGTGCTGGCACCTACGCTCTTCACATTGTTTGTGAATGGCGTAGTCTCTTACCTGCTCGAAGTTGAAGCTGATGTCCCCACACTGGCAGGTGACAAAGTCCCCACCCTTCTTTTTGCGGATGACACACTTCTAATATCAAAAACACCAGCAGGATTGCAGAGGCTTTTAGATCGTTTCTCTCTGTTTTGTGAGATGAGAGGCCTTGTCATCAATACTTCCAAAACCAAACTCCTCTATTTTAACCCAACCAGATCTTTCAGATCCACCCTGACTCTAGATGGGAAACCACTTGAGCGTGTCAAGGAGTTCGATTATTTGGGGATTAGAATCTCTGACAGACTCAAGTGGCAGCCCCATATTGATAAAATGTTGCTAAACCATAGACGGGTAACTGGAGCCCTGGAAAAGGAATTCCGTGCCTCCACTACCAAACCCATTGCTCCAGTTTTGGACATCTACGCTGCAAAGGCGGTAGGTAGTGCTCTTTATGGCGCGGAACTATGGGGCTTCTGCTGCGTAGATGCCCTTGTGACCAACGAAAATAGGTCTTCAGAGACCTTGTATCGCTCCCAAGGGGTACCCCGACCAAACCATTACTGAGCGACCTTGGTAGGCGCTCTATTAGAGATTTAGCCACTCTGCGCCCTCTGTTATACTGGGCGCGGCTGTGGCGTACCCCTGAGCTCTCCAATTACGCCGACAGCCTAAGGGAGGTCATGAATCTGCGAGGAGCCCATAAAATCGAGTGGCTTACAAACATCAAAAAGCTTTTGGCCGCAATAGGTCTTGCATCTGAGCGGGATTTGGGGACACCATTATCCAAGGAGGATACTAAAAGAGCTTTTTGGGCATGGGTTGATGCCCAGGAGTTAAGAGATCCCAACCCTGGTAGGTTGACAGAGGCATTTCGTCAGCACAAGCTTATGCCCTTTTTAGAAACTTATCTGGACTTCATCACGAAGCCCAAGGACAGATCACTTTTTATCCGGTTTAGGTTTGGGACCCTTCCCCTCCGCGACCGCACCAGTAAGTGGAATCCCCCGCACAAGACTCCCTTGGACTGCCCAACTTGCCTGGGTGCTGTTGAAAATATCCCCCACTTTTTCTTCGCTTGTCCAGCTTATGCGCAACCAAGAAGGAAATGGCTCAGGCCCGTCTGTCTGCAGCTAGGAACAAGGGATCACCTTGCCGCCCTGAGAATTCTTAATTCGGACACAAACACCACTACAGTCTGCGGGGTGGCTAAATTTTTAGGCTGGGCATGGCTGATCAGGCAAAGGCTAATTAGCTCCAGTTGATTATTCTTTTTATCTTCAAAGCTGTTAAGTTTAATATACTTTTTTTAAATATTTATTGTACAGAAGGCAATTAGATCTTTTTATGACATGCTTTTAAAATGTATTTTTTATGAAATTGTGTTTTATGTACTTCTGTGCTTTTATGACATTTCATGTCGAAATAAAGCTTTGATTGATTGATTGATTGATATAAGAATTGGAATTCTTACAAAACATGGTAAACAAGCTTTGGAATGTCGATTACTTTGCAATGTCTTTCCAAATGAAAATGTAGTTCCTGCAAAAGTGTACAGGAAAATTGCTGAAAATAAATCAGTGATCTGTTTAATGCCAACACTGCGCGAGTGTTCCATATTCAACGAAGAACTATTGAAACTGGAAAATGAAGAAATTATAAAAATGGAAGCCATCAATAAAATAGAGCATGAAGGAATCACTAGTAGTTTGACGGGAAAGTTGTAAACAAAACTGGATTCTAAAACAGCTGGTTTAGAAAAGACACTGTATGCGTGTGTAAACTGTTGGGTAATTTTAAGGCGTAATTTGGATGTAGAAAAAGGGTTAGTCAATGGTGCAATGGGTAAAGTGGTAGATTTTGTTAATTATCAGAAAAAAGAAGGAATTGAACTTTTAAAAATTAAATTTGATCAGATTGAAGATGTTAAAGAAATTGGTCGTTGTTCAGTTTGTTTTTTGCTTGATAAAGATTTATATGTCCGTAGGAAACAATTTTCATTTTCTCTGGCATATGCAGTGACTATTCATAAATCTCAAGGATTAAGTGTAGACAGTGCATTGGTGAACATTGGATCTACTGTATTTAAAGAGGGTATTTAGTTTAAGTAAA
The DNA here is from genome assembly GCF_964204655.1 of Triturus cristatus. Lineage (NCBI taxonomy): Eukaryota > Metazoa > Chordata > Amphibia > Caudata > Salamandridae > Triturus > Triturus cristatus. Next base: position 607,350,729 of record NC_140594.1, read on the forward strand.
GGTGTCCCTTGTGTGCTAGAGCGCGAAACAATGTTATCTGCACATTTTGTACTATACTAAGTTAAAAACATTCTTTTTATCACAGCCAACATTTATGTCAAAAGATATTTTTATTGCATTTTTTTCATTAAAAACCTAATCGCATACACATGTAATACAATTTTCTTTAAAACCAAAAATTAATTTTACATTAAAAACACTACATCAATGGTATAAAAACATTACAATATTATTTGATAATCACAATTTTAACACAGAGAAAAACCTATGAAAAAAGACACTATAATTTGTCATCAATTAGACAGATCACATGGAAAGGTATATACACTCGACCTGGATGAGTTCTATAATTTCAACTGCAGGTCAGAGTGGTTCCACAGATTCTGCCACACAGAAACAAAGGGCGTCGACGCGTTTCGATGGTATTGAGTTATGGTTCCATCTTTATCAAGACTAGCAATTTGAATCTCTCTGTTAGTCACTTGATTAGTTATTACAGCTACCCTGTATTATAAACAGATACAGAAAAATCACCATTATACACATATAAAATACAAGGATAATGCTATTAATTCACATTGTATTTTGTCTAACTAATCTAATACATATGTGTTATCCTATATCTTGTTCTGTTCTGGAAAATAAATTAGAAAAACCCTTGTTTTCGTACAGACGCAACAAGACAATACGTAACTGTCTGGTCCATACTTATAAAACTGAGTCTGTAAGTCAAACTACACTTTATGGACAGAGGGCAGTAGGCAATTACAGATGCGGAACATGCTCAGTATGCCCGCACTGTATAGAAACTAAAAACATGACGTTTAATGGTAAAACATTAACGTCAAAAACTCTCAATAACTGTCGCAGCAAGAATATAATTTACCTACTTATCTGCCCTTGCGCATTAGGTTATGTAGGGGAGACCAGTAGAGAAATGCGCATACGTTTGCTAGAACACAAATCGGCAGTAAGAACTAAAAAAGAAAACGCACCATTGACCAGTCATTTCATTGAGTCCAATCACGATTGCAATGAGATCAAATGGTTTATTTTAGAAAAAATAAGTCTGAGTAGGAGAGGAGGTAATCTAGAAGCAATAAGAAAAAACCGAGAACAGTGGTTCATATGTTATCTGAATACTGTAAACAAAGGTTTAAACTCAAGAGAAGACTGGATGAAGATTATCAGTTACAGTTAGATACTGATCAGTCTACATATGTAGCATTTCTTTACTCGTACAAGTAAGTTCACGGCATGAATCCCCATACCAACAAAGACTATTGTACTGCTTCTGGGGAAAGGTTTCTACAATAAGGAGAAAACACGGGGTATGTAGCCCCCAGAGGGAATTTGATACACCCCAGGGGATAGTCTATTAGCCCTCATGTGGTTTCTGGATTCGTTAACATCTAGTTCTAAAATCAACTTAGATGTAGTTAAGACTCAAAATTTAGTTTAAGTGGTTAACGAGTGGAATGCCAGTTAGGGCATATTTCAATAACTGTAAGGACGATAGTAGCATTATTAATAATACAAAAAAAACTTTAAAAACAATTTTTTTTCCGATCATTTTATGGAAATCTTTCCTCATAGTGACAATACATGGCAGTTAATTGACAAATTAAATCCGGTCATTTACTGCCATGTATATTTGCACACTTACGGAGTGTATTGAAGCATGTAAGTGGCGCCTAGTATAGGCGTAATTAGGTACATTCGGCTCATTGGGCAATCACAATAATGTATGGAACTTCCTGGCCAACAAGAGGAGTGCCAGTCACAATAGGTAATAGGACCAGAATGCACCCAATAAGGGGTGAAACGTGGCAGCGTTAGCGCGTAGTACGAACGCACGCAGCAGCGGGTTTCTACTACTTCCGGGTCAATAATAGGAGAATGAGATAGATAATAACAACATTTGTCACACATACGGAATTTTGAACTGACAATTCTCCGTGAAGTGTAGACAATAGAATGCGTTCATATCGGGTGAAAAACGAGGGGCTTTAGCGCTCAATTTATAATCAGTAAGCAGCGGTGCTTTTATAACATCCGGGTCTACTCAATGAGAGTCAGCACGGATAGGAAACGCTGAAATTACACAAGCCAAATAGGCAATTACCTCTAGACCAATCACCTCGCCGATTAGGGTATTTAAAACAGGCTCCTGTTTGACTCTTTGTCATCGTACAGACGCGAGGAGACGTATGCAGCACTGCGCCCTTTTTCTTCATTCTTGAAGGTGAGCAAAGAAGCAGTTAGAGGATTTTTATGACAGCGTAGCAATTTGTAATAACACCTCTTGCCAGTAGCAAGCTTTACTTAGACATACATTTTTTACTTCCTTTTTACTAGTTTATGGACTAAAAAGAAAACTAAAGAGAACTAAGGGGAGGAGCTTCGTTTGATTCCATAGAAGCTGCAGAATCTCCATAACAAAAGAGATCATTTCCTTCTCCATTATACCCAAAACAAAAAGGTACGATAGGATGCTAACTTAAGTCCTTCTATTATAAGAGTTTCCCTCATCATAATAACGTGCGTAATAATCATGGATGCATTCCTTTTATTCCTGCAGGCATACCTGCGCGTACAATTTATACGTTTACTAAAAAGGAAATTAAATAGACGGATTATCAAAACATTCTCTCCATAATAAATGAAAATTAAGGAGCATCACTGAAAGGTATAAATTATGTTTATTGCGTTAATTAAAGCCATAAGGGTTAGGAACATCCTAATAGCAGTATTGTTTCCATTGCTGTCTCTCTAGGTTACCCATGGTGGGAAGCAAGTGTATACCAACACCGATTATCTTAAAGAAATAAAAGTTACAATCTATAATTACAGGTGAGATAGAATAATAAATGGCATGAAGATGATAATATAAGATAGCACAATGAGAATTACGAAATGGGTTGTTTAAAACAGAACAAGATATAGGATAACACATATGTATTAGATTAGTTAGACAAAATACAATGTGAATTAATAGCATTATCCTTGTATTTTATATGTGTATAATGGTGATTTTTCTGTATCTGTTTATAATACAGGGTAGCTGTAATAACTAATCAAGTGACTAACAGAGAGATTCAAATTGCTAGTCTTGATAAAGATGGAACCATAACTCAATACCATCGAAACGCATCGACGCCCTTTGTTTCTGTGTGGCAGAATCTGTGGAACCACTCTGACCTGCAGTTGAAATTATAGAACTCATCCAGGTCGAGTGTATATACCTTTCCATGTGATCTGTCTAATTGATGACAAATTATAGTGTCTTTTTTCATAGGTTTTTCTCTGTGTTAAAATTGTGATTATCAAATAATATTGTAATGTTTTTATACCATTGATGTAGTGTTTTTAATGTAAAATTAATTTTTGGTTTTAAAGAAAATTGTATTACATGTGTATGCGATTAGGTTTTTAATGAAAAAAATGCAATAAAAATATCTTTTGACATAAATGTTGGCTGTGATAAAAAGAATGTTTTTAACTTAGTATAGTACAAAATGTGCAGATAACATTGTTTCGCGCTCTAGCACACAAGGGACACCTTTACTTAAACTATTAGATAGTACTCCAGTCCCTTTGCTTTCAGCCGAAGGGGTCTCTCTCTACTGTTTACATATTTAAAGAGGGTATGGCATATGTTGCTTTGTCGCGAGTCAGAACATTTTCTGGTTTGTTTTTGATTGATTTTGATGAGACAAAGGTTACTGCAGATGCAAACTGTGTAAACGAGTATAATAGGTTAAGAAGGGTGTATGCTCCAAATTTAGTTCAATATCCTGTATTTGAAAAGCGTGTGATTGGTCGAAAAAGAAGGTTTGAGAATATCTGTTCTGAAGGTGTCGAGAAGGGAATAGAACAAGATAATGTTGTGATTGCAAGTAAAAAGAAATTGGACACTGTTGAAGAGGTTGTTGGTTATCAGTTTGAAAATAGTTCAGGTGTCAACTGCTATGCTAATGTAGTGGTCAATGTTGTTTTTTATCTTGAAGGTTTGCAAGAACAAATTATGCAGAATCGGCAAGAAATATTTTGTTCTCTGTTGCATTCTGTTTTTGAAAAATTGACAACAGATACAAGTAAAATACAATCTGTTTCAGATGTTCGTAATCTTTTGGATGTGTGTTCTGGTTGTACACAATTTACACAAAATATCCAACAAGATGCTCAGGAATTTTTAATGTATATGCTTACCATTTTTGAAAATGAAGGTGTAGAAATAGAAAATATTTTTGGCCTTTCTTATAAATGGGAACATCATTGTGAAAATTGCATGTATACATGTTCCACTAATGTAGACACTGAAAGATTTCTGTATTTAACATTACCAGACTGTAAATCAGTGTCTTTCAATAAATTAGTTAAAGGTGCAAATCAAAACATGGAGTGTAGCCAATGTAAATCAGAAATGTTATCCACATTCTTTTTAACAAAATATGGACAACACATAATTTTAATGATGCAACGTTGTACAGCTGATGGAAGAAAACTGGATACTTTAATAAAGCAGTTTGTAGCAACACAAGTATCAATAAAAGTAAGGACTTTTGTAGCAATTGCAATAATTTTCCATGATGGTCCTTCCACCACATCTGGACATTACACTGCCTCTCTAAAATGTGACAAAGGCTGGACACTTTGTAATGATTCCCAGTTGGTTTTCAAACAACGTTTGCCTAGGGAATTACCAAATTCCTACCTAATATTTTTAAAGTCAAAGTTTTAGGAAGATAATTCACTCTCTGAGAAATTTATTATTATAATTTAATAGGACTACCATTGGACAATTTACATAAAAAGGAGTGCAAAATTACCATTTGGCCTCAAGGAAAGGTATATGTTTGAATTATGGACTTTTTTTGCTCATTGACTCGGTGAATATTTTTAAGCGACAACATTTACAGTTTTTATAAGTTAAACTTAGAACATTTTGTTAGCCATAAGCATTTCATATATGTGTGATTTGTATCTTGCGGTATTTTACTGACAATAGCATGTTGGGTTTTTTTAAACAATCTTTTTGATTGTTTTTTTTTTTGCCCGCTGTTAAGTGATGAGTACGATTGAAATCACTATTTCTAGTGAAATTCAATATATTCTGAGAACAGCAAAAAAGGCAAACAAATTACTTTGTTGAAATTATGCTGTGTTGTAAAAAATGTATTATTACATGTTATAACTATTTTTTCTTTTCTCTACAGATCCTAATTCTAAAATAAGCAGTTTACATCAATTTTTATTGCAAAACAAATCTGAAAAAAATGTATACCATTTTTAATTTCTATTACTGTGAAGGTAAGTTTAACTAAGTATAAATATGCAGAATGGGCAGATCTGCAAGAACCTACAAAGATTGAACAACTTTTTAAAAACACTGTTTATACCGATGTAGTTTTGAAATCTCTCTGTTACCGGATATTATGTGACCTCCAAAAAAACAGATTTGAGTGGTTCATAATATTTCCTATTGTACCTATTGAAGGACCGCAATCATTTCAATCATTCTTCTTTGAGCATCTTTGCAGACAAAACTCTGTGCTTACCTTAAATTATTCGGAAGCAATTTTAAAACAGAAATATGTCAGTTTTTGTAACATAGTTATTGTGCAAGACACTCTTTCATATTTACAAAGAGAGGTAAAGGCGCTCTGTGTACTTTTTCTACTCCATGTAAATACAACCTCATCATACGCACCACTTTGCGTTGAAAGGTTGTTCTATAAGTGTTGTTGTGTATGATTGCACTGAATACTCATAGAACAAGACACATCTCCAGATTTATCCGAAATCATAAATCTCGATATGTGTGTGAATGCTGCACCATTCTCTAATTGGTGTACGAAAGCAGAACAAGGAGAATTGTTTTCTTTTCTCCTCATTTTTAAATCTTCAATGCATGCTAAAATGTTCAGCATACATTGAAGGAGAAAAATGCGTTTATTGATTGTTTTTGTGCAGGAAGGTGTGTCTTTCTTCACAAAAACAAACAGCACATGACACAGATATCCTTGCACTATGGTGCAAGGGTGCCTGTGTCAGCACATGGCTGCAATTTAAGCAGCCGTGCAAAGAGAAGCATAGATTTGCAACATATTTATGTACATATGTTGCATCCCTGTGCTTCGGAAGTACTACAGCACACTGCAGTTAAAGAGGTTACTGTGTGATGCTGCAGCACTTCCTCATAGGTCTGCACTTATTTATTCACCATATGCTATTAATACATTCATTCAGTCAATTACATACCACACATACATTTATCTAAACTTTCACACACCAACAAATATAGCTCTTTTTTTAAACCAGGAAAGTTAGTTCTTACAAGAACTTTTTTTTTCTTCTTTTTTCTTTTATATTTTTTTGGGGGGTTTTGAACAATTTTTAATTTTTGGGGTGTTTTCTTGAAAAAAAAAGGAAAAAACAGAACTGGAGGAACAAAACAATGAACTTCAGGGTAAAAAAAACCACTAACAATGATGGCTTTCTTGCATCCTGCAAATTAAGTCAATAGACTGCTCTCCGTAGCATAGCACTGCATTACACTTCAAGCAGAGTACTTTCAGTGTGGCAAACTGAGGACGGATGTCCAGGTGTTGGTCCGATGGATGGACGCGGGAAGTACTTGGCTCTAATGTCTGTGAAGGTCCAGGAAGAACTCTCATTCTTCGACACTCTTCATGTGCCAAGTTTATTGGATGCATGGTTTTGAGATGTTTTTTCATGCTCGCTGTTCCACATGAGTACTTCTTTGCTGGATCGCCACGGGAGAGCACTCTTTGACATATCTTGCATGTCACTTTGGTGGCATTGGTCTTCGACTGCCCCTCTGGAAAAGTAAAAATTTTCCAGACGATGGATGAATATCTTTCCGGGCGTGGTGCTTCAACCAGAAATTCATCTCCAGAAGAATGTTGAGATGCTGGAGATCCCTCCTGCCCTGAAGCCATTGTTTTGCAAAAAAGTTTGAACTAAGTGAAAACTTGCTCAAAAAAGCTTGTTCTCTGCAAAGAGATGCTCCTCCAAAGAAGGTCTAAGAAGAATGATTGAAATGGGAGGGGTCTTTCAATAGTTAGAACAGGAAGTGTAATGAACCAATCAAATCTCTTTTTTTCAGATCACATGGGATCCGCGCACCGTGCGCATAGGCAGCACGCACCCAGCGCGCATCCGCGAAATTGAATTTAAAAGGAATATAGGATTACAAGTAAAAATATATTACTTTTAGGAGTAGTTTAGAGTTTGTCTTCAATTAATATTCACATGAAATACATATATAGATGTTTTTTTAATGTAAAATATTTCGCGAGATTCGCGCACCCACTGCGTCATACACGCATATGACGTATTGCGGAAGCGCGCAAGCGTTGCGTAACGTGCATTGTACGTGTTGCGTATAGGCTTGGAGTCGCGTACCGGTCGCATTGTAATCGCGCACTAAACACGTACCCAACGCTTACCATACGCAGATGCTTTCCCGTATGGGTCGTGAAGGGTGCGCATAGGGTGCGCGGATCTCCAAAAAATGGAAACAAAAATAAAAAATAAAGTTTTGAAAATATAGTTTAAAAAATATTTTTTTTAAAAATAAAAATATATTTTAAAACATTAACAATTTTTTTTTTTAAACCCAATAAAAACAAATAATATTTTTTAATTTTTAAAAGAATTAATTGAAAAACTATGTTAAAAAAAGGTGATAAAAATGAATTTAAAAAAAAACATAATTAAAGGAATTGACAGACTGAAATAGAAAAATTTAGAAATGCAATGAAAATCATTAAACATCATAGCTTTAGTGATAAATTATAGATAGGAATTAGCATTTATAAAACCTTTGAAATTCACTGAAAAAAACATAGATTTCATGCACGTTATAGTTAGGAATTGGCATTTAAAAAACCTTAGAAATTCACTGAAAAAACCATAGTTTTCAGGGGCGTTATAGTTAGCTGGGCATTTCCCTCGTACAAAACCCTAGAAATTCCCCCGTATAGTTAGTTCAGCTAACTATAACTCACGCCCCCGCAATGCATTGCTGATGACATCACATATTACATCACTCATGACATGGTCAGTGACATCACTGATGACATCACTGATGACATCTCAAATTACATCACTGATGACATCATTGATGACGTCATCCATGTGATAAATTAGTGCATCTTCTCACACCGGCCATTCTCAAAACCATAGATACTCCAATACCAATAACTACATACCCACTCATTGAATCTTAGGTCTACACACACCTCCACTCACTCACCTGTACAGTCACACATAATTACAGTCACTCAGTACAGGACTATCATATGCAATTACACCTATATAGACACTCAGACACCGCCAATCATCCATAGACATACTCACACACCTAGTCAGTCATGCAAATAATTAATCACACTTCAATATACTCACCTATACAGTTATACACACACAAGTTCACTTACTCATAAAAATACTACCACATTCTGACGCTCTTATACAATTACTGATACAAGCACACACTCATCCATACAGCCACTCTCACAATCACACACTCTCACATATAGCCAGTTATATACTCTTACACACATATACACTGCCTTTCACATATGTAGTTACTGACACATGTACAACTGAGATATACATTCAATCACTAACACACCCATACATACACTCACCCAACCATACAGTCCATCACAGTTGCACTCTTAAAACCATGCACCCATAGAATCACCCACTCAGACATCTATGCACAGAGTCACACACACCCTACCCATACAAACACTCAGGCACCCATACAGATACTCAGACAACCAATCAATAACCCATATAGACACTCATATAGCTATTCACAAAACCATGCAGCCACTTATACACCAACAGACAGACAAATACAGACATTCACACAGTTTAGTCACTACTCTGCAGTAAGATACATTTAATGACACTTATAGAGTCAGTCACGCACCTAGAAAATCATCAATTCACACACTTGTACACCCACTCATTCTTCAACAGGCCTTTCCCTCTATATATATTAAACATATTAAAACTTTACAGAAACACAGACTCACTGGATGATGTCACCAGTGATGTCATCAGTGATGTCATTTGAGATGTCATCAGTGATGTCATCAGTGATGTCACTGACCATGTCATGAGTGATGTAATATGTGACGTCATCAGCAGTGCATTGCGGGGGCGTGAGTTATAGTTAGCTGAACTAACTATAACGGGGTCATTTCTAGGGTTTTGTACAAGGGAAATGTCCAGCTAACTATAACGCCCCTTATGGTTTTTTCAGTGAATATATATATATTCTGAACCTACCCTCTCTCAGACTCCACTATACTTCACAGGGATAGAGCGTAGTCCCATACCACTCCGTGTACTCCTGTTAAATAGAGCCAGAAAAGACAAGTAGAACATGAATGCTTATTTCTGCACACACACTGATATTCATGTAAATGAGAAAGGTTATCAATCAGTTCTGAGATTCAGCCAAGAGAAGGTTACGTCACCAACATTTCCAGGTGTAGATAAACATAAGAAAGAATACGTAATCTGTAGTGCTTGGATTAAACCGAAGATACTAAGAACACCAAAGAGAGAGTCTATGATCCAAACGTGTAAAATCCAGGAATCCCAGCGTGACTGTAAGGAAGCCACCGCTAACAAACAAAATGCAGGTAACCTACCTGCTGTGAAAGCCGGTTTGTGTCAGTCAAACCACCGACAAGCCCACAGTCTGCATGAGCCGGGAGAGGCTCTCCAACAGAGCAAGGCACAAACAAAATCCAGAATGCGGACCCCAGACCTGCACGAAGAGCTTGGTGGTGCACAGCACCCTTACCCTACCGCTACGAAGCCTGGATACGCCAATCTGCAAGCACAAAGAATTTCCGGCGCTCTCGCAGGTGCCACCACTTCCTATATGGGCAGTTCCGCACGGTGTCATGCGTAAGGTCGCAATGCTCCCTGGGAATTGTAGTTTGCGGCTGCGCTTCCGTATTCTAGCGCCACGGACAGAAATGAATAATGGCCTCAGTGTCATTGGTAGTAGCGCGCTCGAGACCAGCGCTCATGACAATCTCAACCACTGAAGACAATTTACATTTCCTTGGGACTGCAGTCTTCAGTCTCCAAGAAACAGTGCGACAGTTCAAGTTGAAGGCGGAGGATGGGGACGGCCAATCCAGGTGCAATAACCACTGAATTATTTTAATCTTGTAGGGTGTAGATGGGTCATCCCTGACTCAATACGTAAACAACTGGTTGACCTCATGGAAACCTAAGGGGGAGTTGCCATCATGTTTGACAGTGGAGAAAGTGATAATTCCTCGAGGCACCAACACGGAATCAGATATATGAATGTGTTTATCTTCATTACGAAAAACAGACCGAGGAGTTCGGTATGAACTGTGACGATTGTTGAAGCTAGTGTCGTATTATGACTGATACCTGCGTGTTTTTAACCCTGTGGGTCAGAATTATCACCACAATATAAACAGATCAGGACAAGTGACAATCAAGCCTTGAAAAAGTAGCGGGATTACTTTTCCAGTTTGGTGACGAAACACGTGTTGGCTGGCTAAGAACTTGTATGAACTGAAGAATAAGAGGAAAAGAAATAAAAAAGGAAGAACCTCATTACTCAGTTTTTGGAATTGCGTGTACTTTTGCATACTAATGCTTATGTTTGTCACTCATGGATAACGTGTGCTGGGGATTTTGATTACATGTATTGTTGGCCTAGGCCACATGTTTTTGGGGAGGCTAGTGGTTCTCTTCACCATGCAGCACCATTGTAGAGATACAAGTTGATCTTTAGATTTAGTTTGCGACATCACCCTTGTGGCGCCAGCTAAACCTATCATTATACCACCCTATAATTGTGTCTAACTAAAATATAAGTAATATAAAAGAGTATTCCCTATGTTAGATAATTAAAAATCAATTAAATAGTTAACTAACTGTTAATAAGCAATTGTTAATTATTACTTAATTAACTTCTCACCGTAGGCCCCTTCAACACTCGCATCCCACAGATAAAATATAAGTAAAATAAAAAAATATTCCATAAATTACATAATTAAAAATCAATCAAATAATTAATTAACAATTCATTTTTAATTCAATGATTAATCAATTTACTTTCCATCCTATGGCACTACAAACCTAACAGCCTAAAAATAACATATATCTAAAAGAAACCAATATTTCATAATTCACATAATAAAAAGAAATCATTTAATTAAATAAAATATATTAAATAGATCCTAATTAATTATTACCTAATTAACTTCCCACCCTACCCAGGAGGGAAAAGTGGGAAGTTGATAAGGTAATAATTAGGTAACAAACCCAGCAACTCGCTACAACACTATAAATTACTATTTGAAATGAAATTAAAAATTCTACATCACTTAGAATTACATGCTACACTTAAAAACAATTATGTCATTTATATAAACAATAATAAGAAATACAAATAATATATCAACTACTTCAACACATTAAAATAATTATAAAACGATATTTTTAACCACTATATCACCGAAACATCAACATGATTTAAAAAGATATTTCCTCAAAAAGTGATATTCTTGTCAATGAAATTCTTCTATCATGATATTTGTGTATCATGATATTTTATTTCCAACATTTCTGTCTCACGATATTTACATCTCGATATTTTGTTCAAACACCAATGCCCGCAGGCCACAAATACCAGGAACTTAGATCAGGTGTTCCACTTCTGATTGGTGTAGCTATTTGCAGAGGTATATTCCAATCTTACGAGAACAGCTGTTTAAAAATCCATGCGAGAAAAAAACAATTCCTTTCAACTCTAGGATTTTCTATTCTCCTCCTTGGAACTTAAACCCTAATGGTCAACACTACTGTATCTGTCATGTGCTCATCCGAGAAAATGGGATGGACATTCCACAAGAGATTGGCCAGAACAAAGCACTGCTGCAGAACATCCTTGTCTGAATCAAGCACTTAAGTTCACAGAGCTTGTAACCAAATGAGCAAATGATGGGTGATGAAGCCCGGTCAAGGTAACTCTAATCAGGCCATCCACCCCCAGAGATCTTCTGCACTTTCCTCTATAGAGTCTCACTTGACCAGTGGGAATAAAACATTCCAGAGGATGTGATCTTAAATATTATGAATGGAGCCCTAACAAAATTCAAGTCTTGAGCTTGATCTATACCAGACTTATGTTAGTTGGTTATAACGAAATGGCTTGGGTACCACTCTCATCTCTGGTGGAAGCGCAGAAAATTCAAGCAGATACCTTCTCTGAACCACAAATTTCTGAATGAAATCATCATTCTACCCTGCTGCACTGCAGTCAACCTCTAAATACTTATCTTATACCATAATTTGCATAGTAGGGTGATCTGGTTCTGCTGTGATGAAGGATGGTCATCATCTTTGTCATCATCATCATATTCATTTTATTACAGATTTCTCCATAAAAATAATACATCAAGCAATACAATTTTATGTGACATACAGAAGATATCTTAAAATATATATTTAAGAAATATAAATATTACGAAAAATCCACAGCAATTAGTATTTCTTTTTGGTTTCTTATCAGTGAATAAACAAAATTCTGGCTATAGGACAAAATTTCACATTCTTTTTGGAATAATCGCTGAACGAACTTGAGTAATAAGAAGAGAAATAACGGCCTAAAATACATTTTGCAAACATATCAATCTGCATACCCAAAACTTTTAAATAATCACAGTGAAAACTTCCAAGCTGATAGAACAACCGTGGCCTTAAGTGTTTTTCCATATCTGATGTCATACATTTACAAGAAATTATTAAATAATAGATCACACTAATTTAACTATCTGAATTCTCTGCCTTTCCAAAATGTAAGGCTCCTTTACAAATTCGAATGCCACCCTCTTTTTAAAGGGGTTCAATAATTTTAAGCTGCACATTTAAATAATGTGAGCAGAGAAGTATGAACTGAATTCTGTCTTCCTTGTTGTGTTGATTACTCGTGCAATAGATTGAATTGCCTGCTCTCCATTTTGCCTTAAAATTGTTCAAGGAAGTGTCCCAAATCCAAACTTTATGAACGTGCAAGTGGGTGCAGAGTGATAGGTCTACCTAGAAAATGTTTTCTTCCCAATATACTTTTTATTTGAAGATATAGAAGTAATGGGGAAGACCTAACCAATCTCTGCTGGTTCTTTATCCTACTCTTGTTCGAGTGTATGGATTTGACAATGGTCCTAGCGCCTGGCTTATTAGTTTCAGGTTCTGACTAAGGCAAATCAGACCTAATTTTGATTTGGACAAGGTTTCTCTAATGTATTTTCTCCATGGCAACTAGAGCACATGATTAGAAAATGAAGAATGTCATTAAGGGCTATTTCATAGAACCTAGCCAGCACACCGAAAAAGTAACCAGTTTTAATGCCATTGTATCAATTATGCTGTTTATCCCTAGCCCCATATGGGGCCGAGGTTTCTACATTAGCCTGAAATGCTATTAAAGGACCAGTTACTGAGTCATCACCAAATTGAAAGTTATACAGAGACAGAATCTATGAATATTTGCCAAGTTCTGCATACTTTTAGTTTACTGCTCTCCACATGTACCTTTCTTGTTAAATTGAATGCCACGAGTCACTAGTTCAAGTTTCATGTTAGTTAGCGTGAAGGACATACTTACAGATTAGGGCCTTATGATGTGTTTCCAAAGTGCAGAAACAAACATGGGGAAACATTGCAGTTACTGACATCCATACCACCCTTAGGAGGAGAATCCGATATATGTTCCAAGCAGGACAGAGACTTTCCATGCACACTGACACACCTGCCCAGGCAAGTATACACCTAAGCACGAGTACCCCTCTGCCTAATGAATCAATGCAGGTAGTGTAGAATAGCCCAACAAGATTCCTTCTGTGGATCTTTTGGATGGATCATGTATCCACATCTAAAGTGCTTTGCACTGGCTGCCAGTATCGGAATGCATTAAACATAAATTGCCTTGCATCCCTAAACAACAATTTTCCACTGTTCAACTTACCTCGTACCCCTTTCCTTGCCTGGCTAATCATTTCTGTTCTCAAGTAGGCCCATTTAGGAGGCAGACCTATTTTTCCACACACAATTTGTGAGTCCTGCCTTAAGATTTGTATGATTGTGAAGACCTGAGTAGCTGCACTAATAAATGTTATATGGTGCAATCTACTTCAGCCCAAGAATCCTGCAAGAAAAAGAACTACAAAAATCCAAATCTTATACCATACCATACCATACCATACCATACCACACAACACCACATCATACCAAATCATATCATACAATTCCATACACCATAAGACTCCCGTCTACCTGGCCAATAAACTCGAACTATCTGGTGGTGGTCCTTCCTCAAGAAGCGCTAACTCCCTATTATTGAAACCTCAGATGTACAACCTAAAGAAAACGTATAACCGCTCCTTTTCCTGTCTCGCTCACGAATATGGAATGCACTGCCTCCTGAAACCAGGACAAACCCCTCGGCTACTTACTTCAGAAAATGAGTAAAAAGGCTTCTATTGAATAGATTCCTACAATAGTAGCCCTGAAGTCACTTAGCCTGACCACTTTCCTCCGGACACCTCTGGATCCTGAATCAACCAGGACGATTGTTATATTGTATCTGCCCTGTTGCTTGCTTATTCCTTTTGACTTTTGCTCTGTATGTATGTTTTTGATAGCTATGTGTACAGCGCTCTGATACCCAGACTGGTCATGTTCACGCTTTATAAAAGTCCATACCATGCATCCCATCCTACCATGACATACCATATCATACCATACCATAACATATCATACCATATCATACCATGCATCCATCATACCATACCATACCATACCGCACCATCACAGAGTGGAAATGTGAAGTGGAGCAAAATGCAAAGACACTGCTGCTGCTGGATTCCATCCCTTAAATTTCTGGAGTATGAATCCTTACCTCTCTTTCCAAACATCGTGTCCCTCATTAACACCCTAAGAATGAAAAAGCATGAATGTTGCACCGACCTCTCATTGGACTCCTATAATGTTCCTACTCCCAATTAAACAAAGTGACCAGCTTTGCAATACACATTCTCTTTACCAGATGCCAAGCACATAACTATCTAAGCCTGCCATTTTCAGACAACCACCATGCCCCTGAGCCCAAACTAGCCTTTGTTTCATTTCTTTTGCATTGCATCTTCTTTGCCACGCCAGTTTGCATATCCTTTCTCACTTCTCATCATTAAGCCTGCTCTCAAAGCACATTCTCAACTTGAAACTTCTGCATCTCCCTGCACCCCAATCTGGATCCTCACCCCCTCCACAGCCAAACCTCGAACACTTATTCTGTAATTTATTAAATGTATGTACTAGTGGCGAAACAGAAAGTGTTGGGGTCCACCTACAAAATGCGATGAGGGACCCCAGGACTCCTGTGCCTGACAGATATTTATAGGCTTTATACAGGATGGGGGGCACAGGAGTGAGGGTCCCACCTATCCTGGAGTGACTGCAGCGGTCTATATCTCGCCCCTGAATATAACATTGACCTCTGCAGCCCCTGTGTAGAGGGTGTCCAGCAGTTCAAGGGGCCCCTTTCCAGCCCAAGGTCAATGAATATATGTGAGATATGGGAGACTCTGGGGTCCCTTCATCACATTCTGCGGGAAAGCATCATTTTGCGTTACGCCAATTCTCTGATACATACTGTTGCCATCTATTACCTCATTTAGCACCCGTCACCATTCGTCTGCACCTCTAAATTTACTCGCTGCTGAAGTCCTTATGCGCCACACTGTAATCTTGTACACACAGGATCTTCTAGAAACGATTTTAAGGTGCAAATACAAATGACCTAAAACCCTAAAATCATAAAATAATCCCAGCTGCTTACTCATATGTCATGAAAATATTTACTGACGTACTATATTTCTCAGAACTCTACTTGTCTATTATGTTGCCATTTTTTGAAGCATTTAGGCCTCTTTTTAATCACTGAAAATGAAGAACAGCACTCTGAGTGCTCTATGGGGGCGCTTGTTAAACAGCCCGGCCAAAAAGAACTTTTATAAAATGTCTCACAAACTCCTAGCCTGGCATCTAAAAGATGGGTTATCCAGAAGCACCGTCAAGCAGCAATGTAGAAATTATTGCCAACCAGTCACGTGGTTAATATTATCAGTAATTTTCATCAAAATCCGGACGCGCTGCAGCTCACAAACCTGTTCATTATTAATCGTGCGCCGCCTTAACTCCATTTTCTTGTCAGACGTCGTCTTGCTGTCGGCTGCTTCGTGCACTGCCGGAAAAAAACACACCTTGCTTATGTGTCTGATGTCAATGAACTTGTTAAAGTTTAGAAATGTTCCTCGACCAAGTTTGTGGCTGGAAGTAAAAATCAGTATTAATTTGTAAAAGAATAATTGCCAGGGCCCAAAGTTTTCTCAGCAGCCCACTGCCGGCACTGGCCAATGGTACTGATTACCAAGACTTTTTAGTTATGATTTTTTCCTCATTCCTCCCCCATCATTACCCTATAGCCCCTTTTCTCACTCTTGCATGTTCTTCCCCCCCCCCTGCTTTTTCTTCTCCAAAGCCTGAAGATGAAAAATAAGTCCCCGTCATTGTGCAGTGGGCTCTGTCTACATAAAGCGGCTCAAATTAAGCATCAAGGGGCTCATTTATGAGCCCCTGCGTCACTTTTGCGCCACCGGTGTGTCACTTTTTGTGACGCACCAGTGGCGTAAAACATGTGCCATGATGCGTCATATTTACAAAGTGACGCATCTACCTAGATGCGTCACTTTGTAAACCCCTGCGCTACATTATACCTGCGTCAGGTATAATGTATGCAGGGTGGGCGTTCCCACGTAAGTAAGCATCGTAGAAGTGACGCAGTGAAATCTACGAGATTTCACTGCGCCACTTCTAGAGTGCAAATGCGTCAATATATTGCGCCTGCCTCACAGCAGGCGTAAGACTGACGCAGGCCCTTTCACATGGGGCTTACCCCATGTGAAAGGATACATTGCTGGAGTTGCGTCACTTTTGTGACACACTCCAGCAATGCGTCACTTTTGCGCCTACCGATACGTCAGAAATACTGACGTATCTGTGACTCCTTGCGACATGATGCGTCATACTGTAAATATGACGCATCATTGGAGTCGCAGGGAGGGCGCAGTGAAAAGTGACGCATCACTGTTTTCACGCAGTGATGCGTCACTTTTCATAAATGAGGCCCCATGTTTACAAGGAGCTAACCGCCGCAGTGTCACTTTCTTGACACTGTAGCAGGTTTTTTTAACGTCATATTTACAAAGTGACTCTAAAGCCCTTGAGCATCACTTTTCCACTGCTAGGGCCTATTTTTTAAACGCTAGATCTGCTAGCATTAGTTTTCAGTAATGATATGCAAGGTAGGTGTTCCCTCAGAAAAACCACCACAAAACTGACACTGCCATATGTACAAGGATTTGCAGAAACAGCGCTACTTTTGAAAAACAGGCGCAGAGTCCCGTTAGTTGTAGTTTTTTACCGCTAAGAAAAAGCAGGTCTAAAACGGATGCATGCACACTAGTATAAAAGCAGAATCTACCCAAATCACTTTGGCAAGCTCGACTATGCCATGGATCTACTACTATTGCAGCTTGGAGCACCAGGAGACATCCGCCACCACCACCAGAGGCAGCGCAGCAGAAGGGAGCAGACATACAGCCAGAGAATAACCCTCATTGCTCTCAGAGAGGAGGAGGTCATTGTCCATTACAGGCTCAGGAGGGAGTCCATTGTCCTCCTCCTGCACCAAATTGCTCTAAGGTTGCAGCCAACATCGCAGCACTACTCTGATATACCTCCACAGGTCAAACTACTGGCATACTCCACATGCTGGCGTCTTGAACTTTCCAACCCACCACAGCCAGAGTGGCAGGAGTATCCTAGGCATCCTTCTCAAGGTTCCTCCCCTCCCACCTGGATGCCATCATAAGCCTCACACCACAGTACCTCTACTTCCCCAATACAGCGCAGCAACAATAGGAGAACAAGCAACGCTTTTATGCTATTGCAAGATTTCCACATGTGTTGGGGGCAATGGACTGCAGCCATGTGAAACTTGTGTCTCAAGCGGTAACACACTCATCTACTGCAACAGGAAGTAACGTGCAGGCAATCATGGACCATCTAGGACTTGCGAAGCACCCTGGCAGTGCCCATGACTTCTTCCTCTTCTGGCATTCCACCCTCAATGAGCATTACCAGAATGGTACCTATGGGAATGGCCTACTTCTTGGTAAGTACTTCTCAAGCACATGACAGTCAATTATGTTGACATATCAGTCTTGACTTTGAATGAGACAATGAATGAGTAGTTGGTGCGGGCCTACATACTTGAGTCATACTACAAGGTATGTGTGCAACACATCCATACAAGTCACGCATGTTGAGACAGCCTACGCCACTGTGGGCTACATGTACAAGTGAACTGTGCTGATGGAGTATCACTTTCTTATGATGTTTTGGTGGAGTAGCTCCCTAAATCATATCAATGTCGCAATGCAAAGTCTGTCTGCATGACATTGCATGGCCTCATAGGTATGCAGTAAGGCAAGCCACAACAAAGTGCAACATTCATCCACCGTATGTTAAGGGTGTGTACCATGGGCCTTGTGGCAGTCTTTGCCATGTAAAGTCAATGAAGATCTCACACATTTCCACTAATCCTATGTCCAGGGACCCTGGGACTGTGTGTAAATAGTGTGCCTCCCAAGGGGAGTTGAAATGAGGATACATGATTACATCTCTTTCTCTTGTCCAATTACTATGTGTCCTGCATTCCGCAGGACACATAGAAGGTGGGAATTACATAGATTGTGTGTTTTTGGTGCTGAAATGTGTCACTAAAAGCATGAAATCATGTGAGGACATTAAGCTGACACGCATGCATCATGGTGCAAGAAAGGGTGATGGCACTATTGACTACCATGTGATTTTGCGTATGCGGTCAAACTATGGAAGTGCTGCATGTTTGGAATATGGCACTTTCCACCCCTTCACTCGGAAGCAGGTCAGCACAGCCAAATAGCATCTATTGCTGCCACGTGGCAACAACTGCTAGATGAGGCCCTGTGTGTGCATTCAGTAGTGTCAAAAAGCCTCACTAATGCAACACCATGTAAAATGCTGCATCCAAACACCCTGTTGAAGCAAGGCACTCACCGTTGCAAGTCTGTGTGTCCACATGTAAATCACATGGTCATGAGGCATGAGATGTATCCCAGACCTGTGAAACTGTGAAATATTGTCATATAGGGACCTCACAATATCATGTCTACCATGCTACTTCACATCACTCATCATATACACACATCACACCCTATATGCACACCATTTTGTAGCGCACAAACCACTTTATCAGTCCTCCAAAGTCCAAGACTGTGTAGCAAGGTGTAGACTCATGCACAAACTACATCTCCCATGACAGCCAACAACACAGTCATCTTGGAAATTATCTGCCTGTCTTGGAGCAATGCTGCAAATGGTTCTGCCAACGCAGCCACAGAACCCTGTACATTGAATTATGTGGAAAATATGCCCCACATTACCTACACGCAGTGTGGCATTGTAGTGTAGTTAGTCTACCATTTGCACTGTACAGGGCAAGGTTAACACATATCTCAAACCCCTTGTGTACTGTCACCATAGTGGACACTGTGCACTGCCACATGTACACTATCATGTCTCACATTGATATCCACTCACTATCCGTCCCATGGCAGTACACATTGAACAACATTCACTTCAACTCTCAATGCCAAATATGTGTGACTCAAGTACTCCACCTCACCTGTTCTAGTTACATGCTGTCAAATCAGACAGGTATCAGTCCTGGTATGGAAATATTATCCAATAATAGCAGTGGCAGCTTCTCCACTAAGGTGGAGGATCGTCACCCCACTGACTCGGAGCAGCAAAAGAAAAGAAAACATTTAAATGATAACAGCTAAAGTTATAATCATTTTATTTTGTCCTACTGCTGCCGCTGCTTGTGTAAAGGGGCAGGATGGGGCTGAAGAGCAGGGGAGAAGGGTACAGCCCTCCTAAGTGTGCAATGACTGTTTGGTTGACCATCTCAGGCTGCCCAAACCAGTCATGCACACTTTCCCCCTTCTCAATGCAGGCTGCATTATAGCCTGCATGGAGAACATGCCCACACCTCTAGCACCTGGCTGAGCACCTTGTCACAGTATTGTTATGTATTAAGACTTATTGAGCACCTGAATACCCTGAGGTATCTTGGCGCTAAAGCTAAAAGCAAACACAACTGAATCATGGCCTAACTCTGAAAGAGACAGGTTTTAAGACTCTTTCTAAAAGTTTGCAGATCTAATGTGAAGTGGAAGAGAGTTCCAAAGTTTTGCAATTCCGCAACTAAGGCTTTGACCACCCGAATCGGAAGTGCGGATCCTGGGCACAGTCATAAGCCATGCTTCGGTAGACTCAAGCAGTCTACAGGGGTTATACCACTTGAAAAGATTTCTTAAAAAAGTAGGACGTGTGTTATTCTGTGCTTTATATGCTACACACAAGGTCTTAAACTTAATGCGACTTGTCACCGGAAGCCAATGTAGCTTCTGAATTTCTTTGGAGACAGATTGATATCGAAACAGATTCAATAGGACTCTTGCAGCTGCATTTTGTATCATCTGCAACATTTTTTAGATGTTGACTTTGGATATTATGATACAAACTGTTGCAGTAATTCAATGTATTAATTACAAGTGCAGTCACAACTGTCCTCCTAGAGTTGGTTGGCAGGTAAGGAAGAATTTTCTTTATTTTCCTAATTAATAAAAAAGAGGAAGACACTGTGGCGTTTATATGATGCGAGTAAGACAATTTATTATCAAGAACAACTCCTACGTTTTTAGCTTTTAAGACAGGTTTAGGGGATTCCCTTAGTTCCACTGCCCACCATGAGGCATCCCATTTTGGTTGAAGTTTGCCAAGGATCAATATCTCACTCTTATCAGAATTAAGCTTTATACAATGATTGCTCGTCCAGATGTTAATTTCTCGCATGCACTTTTGAAACCGAAATGAGGAAGATGGTTCATTTTGAAATGCCGCCACCACAATTTGCGTATCGTCTGCGTAAGATGTTAAACTAAACCCAAATTGTTGAATCAGGGGAACTAGTTCCACACATAGATATTAAAAAGTGACGGTCTAAGAGATGAGCCC
Source organism: Triturus cristatus (assembly GCF_964204655.1). NCBI lineage: Eukaryota > Metazoa > Chordata > Amphibia > Caudata > Salamandridae > Triturus > Triturus cristatus. The sequence goes on from NC_140594.1 coordinate 607,372,020, forward strand.
TGCGGAACCGCACAAGGCAGCACATAAGGCGCCGATTTAAAATAGTCAAGTGCAACTGATTGAGGTCTATCCGTCAGAAAAGAAGATAGCAGGGAGAGTGCAGAATCCTTTATGCCCAGTTTTTTTAGGCGTAATTTCAGCAGGTTATGGTCCACAGTATCGAATACTGCTGCCAAATCAAGGAGAACTAGGGCATCAACCCCACCTTTGTCCATCACTACTCTAATCTCCTCGGTGGCCTTGACTAGGGCAGTGTCCGTGCTATGTTCAGGACGAAATCCAAATTGAGAATAATCAAGCAAGTCATTGTCGTGAATAAATTGGGCCAGCTTGAGGTTCATCGGTTTCTCAACTAATTTGGCAGGCATAGGCAGTCTGGATATAGGGTGGTAGTTGCTAGAAATGGAGGTATCCAGATTTAAACATACCATTAAAAATGTCTGTAAGAATGGTACCTACATTACTAGCTATAGTTCTCAGCACTGAGGGAGGGCATGGGTCCGATGGAAATCCTGATTTAGCTGCTGAGATGAGGTTTTCTACCTGAGCGCTAGACACCGGATTAAAGCATGAAAATGTGTTTTGTACTAATTTAATAATAGAAGATTCCTCACTTCGCTCGTTCCAAGTGTTGGCCTCGAATTGTGTATAGATGTTGTTGACTTTGTCCCTGAAAGTGTTAGCAATATTATCACAGAAATCTTGACTGCTCACTTAAATGGTCTTACTGGGCAAAGTGGCAAGCTTGTTAACTACCTGAAACAATTCTTTAGAAGAATTCTTGGCTTTTTCTATTTGATTCCAATAGAACGCCCCTTTCTCGTTTATTAGCATGGTTTTATATTTCGATAAAGCTATTTTTCCTAATCATCATATTGCGCTTTCCAGTGTCTTTCTAATCCCCTGCAGTTTTGTTTTTCTAGCCTCAAAGCCTCTGAGAACTAGGGCGCAAAGGTGTTTTCCGATAACCTGATCACTTAGAGATAGGGACTGTCTCATGGAAGGCAGAGGGGAGCCACTCTGTATATTCTATAGCTGCCAGCTCTGGGTTTTAGCTGATATAGTTGAGAGTTGCTAAACTGTGTCAGGAGATTCACCAAATCAATTTTATTCCATGCTCTGAAAACTCTCTGATGTGGCCTAGAAAAAATCACTTGGGACACTTCTGGGGATTTTAGATCAAACAGAATCACAAAGTGATCTGTCCAAGCTAATGGTGAGACTTCTTTACCTATGATGGTTGGGTCAGATGTAAAGATTCCTTCTAGGGTATGTCCTGCCTCATGGGTAGGATTATGCACTGGATTATGCACCATTTGTGCCAATCCTATGGACCCTAATGTGTCCGAAAGGGCTACTGTGTCGTTATCCAACCCATCTTCTAAATAGAAGTTAAAATTCCACACTATAGTAAAATTGTTCACGCTTAACGCGGATTCTAGAAGTGAGCAGATGTTACTAGCAAAATTGCTTATAGACCCCGGGGGGCGATATAGTAAAAGTCAATTGAAAGTTCTTTTGGGGTTCATTTCTATTGCGAAATAGAGCACTGCAGAGTAAGGGCTCTAGGCTGTAGTGAATTTAACTCCAAGGAGTTCTCGGTAGACAGTGGCAAGCCCTCCCCCCCTTAAGAGTTCTGTCAAGACTAAAAGACAGAAAGCCTAAAGGTGCCGCTATCACAAAATCAGGGTCAGACGGGACATTAGCCCACGTTTCCGTGAGAAATAATACATCCAGATGGTGATTGAAAATGAGGTCCGCTACTTCATATTTGTGTTTTGCTAAGGATCTCACATTGATAAGACCATAGCAAAAATCTGCCCTCACTGTGGTTGCTAGTTTGTTATCAGCTGGCCTGGTGTTCGAAGTCCGGAAGGCCCTTACCATCTGCTCTTCCGGCAGTTGAAAGCCACACTCACATCTGAAGGGTTGTTGCGGGTATATGCCATCTAGGTTAAAACTGAAACATTTGGGGCTAAAGGCCTTACAGTTGGGGTCAGAGATTTCCTCACCTGAATACTTAATAGTATCTTTCCCCTCAGAACCAGGGTTCCTGGCACTAGGTGCATTCTGGCCGCGGACGAGCACAGACAGGCTTATCTTTGGTGCAGACACGCAATTGTTGTTCCTAAATGTCCCTCCAAATAAGGAGGCATGTCCAGAATAAGCACTATAAGCGTGACTTTTTAAAATAGGGGCAAACAGTAGGTGAAAAACTGGGGTCCAGCAACCCCGCGGATCCTCACAGGCTCCCCTGTGACAGAACCGCTACTGGCAAATTAACACAAACTTACTAAAGAGTGCAAAGAAAATCATAAAAGCATTTAAAAATAGGGACTTGCTCCCTTCTAAGATGGCGCTCAAAGAGATACGGGAGCCAGGCACCTCCTGAAATTGGCAACCGATTTGCCTACAAGGAACATAAAGAGCTGCCCAAGCGATCCAATTGTGCTCACATAGAGCTGCGTGGATGTGCAATTGTCATCCTTAAATGTCCCTCGAAAAAGGGGGCGTGTCCAAAAAAAGTGCGATAAGCGCGACTTTTAAAAATAGGGGGGGCAAACAGTAGGTCCAAAACTGGGGTCCAGCGTTCCCGTGGATCCTCACAAGCTCCCCTGTGATAGAACCGCTACTGGAAAATTAACACAAACTAACTCAAGAGTGCAAAGGAAATCATAAAAGCATTTAAAAATAGGGACTTCCATACTCTCTGGGAATGCCTGGCTGTTCATCACTTCTGGGAGGCAGCCACAAATCACATGCAGACTGCTCTGGGGAAGACAGTAGTGCTGACACCGCAACTGGGCTTATTAAACATCAGGGCTGCCACAGACCTTACTGAAACCGAACAACAGCTAGTGATGCTGGGATACACACTGGTGAAGAGAGAACTGGTGAGGGGTTGGGGGGGCGGCATCGCCTTCTGCATCTCTATGGATGATAGAATTAGACAGATGCATGATTGCGGAGAAAGAAGTTTTCATAACCCGGGGGTGCCCTAAAAAATGGGATAGAAGATGGGCCAAATGGAATGCTTATCGGGGGGTTGTCTGTGTATCCCCAGTGGTGGAGTTGGAAATACGCAGAAATATGGACAGAGATGTGACGAATTAATGTAATTGCTTTGCTGACCTCTGAATACTGTACCATGATGTGAGTAACCAGTCAATATTATCAATCGGTAGCATCTGTATGATTGTCTTTAAATTTAATAAAAATATATATTTTTTTTAAATAAATAAATAAATAGGGACTTGCTCCCTTCTAAGATGGCACTCAAAGACATATGGGAGCCAGGCACCTCCCGAGACCGGCAACTCAGTTGCCTACAAGGAAAGTAAAGAGCTGCCCATGCGATCCAATTGTGCTCCGACCAGTCACAATGTTGCATTGCAGAGTTGTGATTGGCTGCGGGGAGCCCTGGTGCTTCCTGCTACCTGTTTCATACAAGAAGCCAGGAAGAGGACGCAGGAGAGACAGTGACGGCTGGTGATCAGGGCAGCCGGGAGGTAAGTGCTTTTTCATCCCCCCCGCCCTGAATGGGAGACATATGTCTACTGAATGGCAAATTGACTCTCATTGCTGGTGAAAAATCATCACCTGCATGACTTTGGAGGTGTTTTTTTCCTGGGTTTGTTTACATTTGTTCTTTTGCTTTCCCCATTATTAACATCTTGCACATATTGGTCAGTTTTGGCAGGTTGAGTCCAACCATGCACCCGATGAGTCAGATCCCAGCCCAGTTTTGCCTGTATTTTGCCCCAAATCAAGATGTCGGGCACCACCAAATTGATCACTTGGAATATTAGGGGTTCGCAGACCCCCCAAAAAACTGTCTGATATCGGCAGAAGCTGAGCAGCACCCTGTAGAGATCACCTTCTTGCAAGAGACACATATGGCCCCTGGAGAAACTCACCTCTTTGTCGACAAATTGTACCCCACTCAGTTCTTCGCATCATATAGCACATACACAGTACATGTGGTGATACTGATTAAATGGTTCCTTCCCTTTATGGTTGATTCTGCCTGCCTAGACCCCATGAGGCATTATATTTATCTGTTTGGCTCACTCCACGGTGTTTCCACTCTCGCCGCTAGTGTTTGCTCTGGAGCCCTTGCCTATTTACTGCCCATGCAACATCAACACAGGGGCCTGAGGTTCCCTACGTGGCAGTATATCCTGTCCCTTTCTGCTGACGATATTTTTCTGCCCGTTAGGGACTCAGCAACCAACCAAGTTCTGATAACATGTGAAATTGTCCGATTTGGTGATTATGCTGGCCTGCACATTATTTTAGGAAAATCTGAAATAGTCACCCTTACAGATGCAACACAACCATTGCCTCTGGGCTTCCTCCTGGCATGGAGAGAGGCAACCCAGTCTGCTATCTTGATATCTCACTACGATGACAAAGGCTATTATCCTGCACAATTACAGGCCCGTAGTGAGTGAGTACACTCGAGGCACGGGTCACGTGCTGGATAACCCTTCCTCTTTCCCTGGTGGGCCGGGAAGCATCGGTTTAAATACAGATATCCCCTAAGCTACTATTTCTTTTTACAAATATCCCCATACCACCAGGTAGGATCCTCTTTGTCTGGTGTCAAACACTAATCACTCCTATGATGTGAGGGACTTGGGCCACGCCTGTGAGTTTGGAGAGCATCTTTATGGCTTATAGACCCTAAACTATACCATCTTGCAACACAGGCTTATTATCCCTTGCCCGGACGTGCTCGGTGTGAGAAGTTGGCCTGGTATATGCTGTCCACTAGTTAAAGTGGGCACCTTGCACCAGTCCAAACAACCCTTATTAATGATTAGGTTAAAGACAACTTTTATTGAAAGCTATCCTAGTGGTAACTATGGAGAGCAGCCTTCAGGCTAAGTCTGGAAGGAATGTAAAGCAGCTTGGTTTACCAGATTATAACTTCCTGAATGACCAAATGAAAGGAGAACCACACAAGGTATATATAAAATATATGAATTTATTTCTAAACACTCTCTACTAACCTCTTTATGAGATTAGAGAACAAGGCACACAATATTACAGTACTAAAACGACAGTAAATAGCACAATAAACAGTGGGCCCCAGGGGGAGACCAAACCATATATTAAGAAAGTGGTATATCAACCACGACTTGACTAGACACAGTGCCTACAGCACGTAGAATCGCTGGGACCCCAAGGAACCACTCAAGGTAGTGGCACAGGGGACCCACGGGGGACGCGTGCTGTGTGAGAACACAGCCGCGAGCTCCGTACAATCCTATGGGAAAGTCGCAGTCGGAATTTTAAAGATTAAGGACACTTAGGAGAGGACTTTGAGCAAACCCTTTCAAACTTAGAAGGTTCTAAGGCCAGCACCCATGTGAGCACTGGAGTACTCGTGTTACCTAACCCAGGGAAGCAGGGCGCATAGGTGTCAAATGGTGTTGGAAATGTTCGTCGTGTTCAATGGCGTGATGCTGCAAAGTGCTGCTGCCGGGAAGATGAGAAGTGTCGGGTGTGATCCAAGCCTGGATCAGAGCTGAGAAGAACCTGAAAGCAGAGGGGACAGAGTCTGGGTCACTTCACAGTAACCAGTAGCACGATAGACGAATGCCTTAGAAGTTAAGTCATTCAAAGGAGTCACTATGGAACCGTAACCTTTGACAAATCTCCTATAGTACCCAGTCGGGCCCAGGAAAGCTCTGACCTGAGTCTGGGTGGTTGGAGCAACCCAGTCCATGATGGTCTGGATTTTGCTCTACAATGGGTGAACTTGGCCTCCACCCACAAGGTGGCCCAGGTACACAACCTGACTATGCCCTATCTGGCATTTGGTGGCCTTGATAGTTAGGCCTGCTTTCTGCAGGTCCTCAAAAACATTTCTCAGGTGGACCAGGTGATCCTCCAAGGTGGAGCTAAAGACAGCAATATCATCTAGATAAGATGCACTATAGGCGTCCAGGCCTGTAAGGACTTTATTCACCAACCTTTGAAAAGTGGCAGGTGCATTCTTCAAACCAAAGTGCATCACCACAAATTGGTAGTGTCCACTAGGGGGTAGAAAATGCTATCTTTGGCTTTGCATCATCAGCTAGTCTTATCTGTCAGTCACCCCTATGGCATGCCTTATGGTTCCTAATCTCTCGATTGAGATGGATCTGCTGGAGACTGGCTGTCTTGTCACACACTAGCTACTCCGCTTCCATGCCTTGGTAGGGACATCAAGAGCATGCACTGCACTAACTTGGATTTGATGTTACCACACAGGGACAGTTCTTTGTGATGGCCTCTTTTGATTCTAGATTATGGGCAATCTCACTGCGCTCAATTTATTTACGTACTTTCGATTGTACCACACAGCCACAGTTAGATGGTTGGATTTTCCCCATGAGCCAAGGGAGTCCCCCCCTTTAAGCAGATGTACCTCTAGGCCACCACAAGAGGTTGGGTCTTTTGGCTATACAATGTAATGGGGGAGCTACTTCCCTGTCCAGGGACGACCCAAGGGTTCGATTGGAGTCTGACCTCATGATGCCCATCTCCCCAAAGTGTGAGGACACTGTTGTGAACAGATCAAGCAAGTATCCATTAACCAAAGACAAAGACTCATCATTTTACCTTCATTAATTTCCACAGCATCTGCACCAAATGGATCCCACTCAGCCCATGCCACACTTCCACTGCTTTACATATCCTGCAGATTTTCTGAACCTGGCCCGGACTTCCCCAACTCAAATGATCCTTCTGGTCCGAGATTGCAAACATGGTTGGGGATATTATTGACTCTCATTTTCCATGAGTGCCGCTTCCCATTCTTCTCGGATGTGTCGCTGACGTTTCTCACCCAAGGAGAAGGCTGGTGACCCTTCTGTTGGTGATTGCTCGGCAGCACCTGATGCAGGCCTGGCTCAGGGGCTCGCACTTCAAGCATCAAGCCTGGCTGAAAGTTGCAACATTCTGTAGTAACCAGACAAAAACCTATGCATTGCTGCAGACCTCTAGGGCCGGGCATAAAGAAATATGGTGTGCCTTCTGGGACTATATATTACCGAAGGCCTCCTCACCTGGATCGTCACCTCCTGCTGAGGATATGTCATCGCGAGTGTCTGGGTAGTGGTTGGCCAAGTGGACCCCCTATGTTTTTGGTTGTGTTTCTGACCAGGGGACTGCATTGACCCACTAGGACTATGCTGTCTAGACTCATGCTGTACCTGTTTGGCCTATGCTAACTGATGCCGACATGACGACCTCCTATGTTGTATGTAATTCAAGTGCCATGTATTTCACAAATCTTCAATAGAAAGAAAACACAATTAAATCATAATGGATCCTATTGGTTCCAGCACTCAAAATCTCACCACACAAAGAGTTTTTCTAACATGCATGTCTCTATCTCTCATGGTCTCTCTCACACATAGATGCACATAGATGCACTCAACATGCGCAAGGAATGTCAGAGCAGGAATCTGAGGTTAACACTGCTCAAGGTTTGGGGCGGAGGGAATTTCCCTGTTTTATTAGAGTTTTCTTTTTGTTGAAAGTGGCAACACTTCCATAGCTTCCAGCCTTCCCAGACTTCCTTCACTGTCTTTATTTTTCAATTTTAAACGGGCCATAGTGCCAGCTCAAAGATGGCCAAATTAAAGATGTCCAGCCTATTTGCCTGTTTTTAATGTAAACACGTATGCACACATGCAGAAAAGCTATTGCCATATGATACCATATTATAGGCTGACATGCCACCTTTGCCATTACCTGATAATGGTGGTGGTGGTGGTAATGGTGTTATTTGTGGTATGGTATTTAGAGTGGTGGTGAGGTATTGGCAGTGGTCTGGATTTGGTGGCAGTGTGGAACTGGTGGTAGCGTGAGGTAGTATTGGTTGCATGATATTGATGGTGTGGTATTGCTGTAGTGGAACTGATTTGGGTGCATTATGTATGGTGGTATTGGTAGTGGTACAGATGGTGATTTTGGGAGTGGAACTATTTGTGGTATTGGTGACAGTGGTATTAGTTTTGTGGTATTGGTGGTGGCTTTATTGGGTAGTGATGTGGTGTTGGTGGTGGTAGAGTTTGTGATATTTGTATTTGTGGTATTGGTGGAAGTGGTGGAGGTGGTAATAGGGTGGTGTTATTGGTGGCGTTAGTGAAATTGGTGCTAGTTGTACGTCATGATGATAGAACTGGTGTTGTTAGTATTGGTATTAGTGTTGGTAGTCAGGTGTCGTTGTATACCCAATAGAAACCCAGTGAACCACCATGTTACAGTCAAGTGTGGACATGAGTCAAAACAAAAAGCATTAAAAATCCTGTGGCAGTAAAAAATGTTTTCTATGTACAACGCATTTATAGAATAAATAATTGAATGCAACCCAAAGTGTGATGGTTGTGTGTACTTTTTAGATGTAAAACAATCCCCCTTGTATTGAAATGTAAGCACCCCATAGAAGGGAGATTGATCCAAACAGAAATACTCTTCTGGGTGGAGTCAAAGCCAGCTCTGTAAGGAATTGGTAACAAAAGGTTTTCCACACAGCTAAAGTTGTCTTTAGCTAGACCCAAAATAGTAGAAATATACCACCCCCCCTTCCAACATCCTCCACCCCCCCCACCTGGACAACTGAGTAAGGTGGAGAGGGTGTCTGACAAATTCATCAAACAGGATCTGATTTTAGCTGTAGATTTAAAATTATTAAACAGAAATGAATTCAGTTATTGCTCATTGGGGCTTCTGCTCCCACTGAGAGCATAAAAAGTCTAACAACAAAATAAGGATACTTTTTTAATCTTTCTTGCTGTTTGTGAACACAGTAAACATTAAAAAGGTAAAAAGCAAGACTATTAAAAGTGGAGGATAACACCATAAATGCAATAATGGGTTGCAGGAACGGGAGTTTGTTACCCCAGACAAGTTTAAGTACATTGGCATATGGGGTCAGCGCGACTCTCAGAATCAAAGCTGGGAGAACTGACCTCCCAGCTTGGAGGGTTGGTGAGGGTAGGAGCAAGCACGGGTGGTGGTTGCACAGTCAATACTGGGCATCATGGAACTGCAAATTCTGGCTTCTGGCAGAAATAGGAGAGTCGGTGCATGATTTATGCTGCAGTAAGTGACCGTGGGGGCCAAGAGGATAAAGAGCTCCATGTTGTGGTCGCTTGCCCTTTTTGTTTGCGCTCATACAGTTCTATATTGCCTCTGCAGACCTGTGCCGGAGACATGAGCCTTAAACCAGACCTGAGCCGCCCCATTGACTTAGGAAGCAGAAGATTGCTTGCAGCCATTTTACATGGAGAAAGCTAGGGGATAAAACTCAGAGAAAAAGTGTGCAGATAAGCCGCAATCTACAAAACCTTCTGATTTAGGCCTTTGTCTCAGAATTCTAATAGGTCTTCACTTCTCTGAGGAAATTAAGGAAAAGATATGCAAAGGCAGTTTTCTAGAGATTCTTAAAAATAAAGCTGGTTCCCATTAACAACGTAAGCCCAATGTGGAGGGAATATTAACTGATTGTGTAACTGGCTTTACCATTTATCAATCCATTTTCTTTGAAAAGTCCTCCCTGTTTGGACCCTAGATGTCATATTATGTGAATAAGATTTCCAGTGCTGTAGTGGAATTTTGTAGAACTTACAGAAGGAATTCAAAAAGGTTTTCTGTTGGAAGAATGCTGCAAACCTTAATTTGTGCTGGGATGAGCGGCTAGTCTGCTGGTAGGCTGGTCTGTCCATTTTGCAATTATTGTTTTTTGTATTTAAAAAATATTTTATTGCGCCATCACCATTGTTATTGTTTTATTTAAAAAAATGTGACCTCCCTTCTTTGGCTCTTTCCCAAGTCCGCCGTGGCATTTTTTGTGCCATTCGAGCAGAGGGAAGTTGAGCTCTTCTCTTACCCGCTTCCTGTTGGTTAGGGGGCTAGTGCCGAGGGGGTTAACACCCATTATTACAGATGGCTGAAAGTATACGCAGCAGACACATGCAGCGGATGCACACAGCAGGTGGGCTACTGGCTCACCAAAGCAAGCTCCTCTGTCCCCATCTGTGCCTGGATCATTCAGAGCACCGGAACCCCTGCCCTGATCTGATTAAAAATATCCCTTATTCTTAGGTATTCCAGGGAGGAACTCATGGCACTCAATTCAGAAGGAAAATATACTCTCTGTGCTATTCTCGAACTACATCTTGGTTCGGATCGAGTTTGCTGTGCCCAATGTAATACGACTCTTACAAATGACACAGTTCAATACAGACACGCTATGAGCCCCGACTCGACCCTTTGAGCACTCTCACACAAGTCCTCTATGTATACCTTGCTTAATGCAAGGTCGATAATTTAACATAAACTGGATTTTGGTGAATTTTTAGTGGCACACAAGCCAGATATTACCTTTGTCACTGAAACATGGGCAGATTCAGCATCTGGTCCTGACTTCTTTTGATCTGATAGAGCGGGTAAGTGAGGAGATAGGCTGGCAGTAGTTTTTCATGATAACTTTTCTGCTTCCTTCTCTCGGTAACAAGTGGTTCGGACTTTGAAACCCTCCTATTCCAAATAGAGCTTACCAAAAGCTATACTTTTGGAGGTCCATTGGTTTACCGCCCTCCAGGCATCAGAACCTCCTTTGTCTTTAACTGAAGTCCATGGCTTGAATCTAGTATTAATTCCTCCGACTTCTCAGTGCTGGACGACTTTAATTTCTCCCTTGAGAAGACTAAGGATAAAGACACTGAGACATATTTACAATGGCGTAATGCCACAGGAGTATCACCTTTTGTAACTGTCCTGTGGCGTTAAGTCCTTTGCCTTATTTATAAGGCTGCGTTAAGCCTCCTAACGTTACAACACTGTCATGTAAATACGACCACCTTTCACTACACACGTACATGAAAGAGGTTGGCAATGGGTGTTGCGGTGGGCGTTCTGCCACAACACTCATTGATTTTTACGCTACCCCCTATTTACAAGTGTAGATAGTAATCAGTGCCAAAATTAGTACCAGGGAAAACCTGGTCTTAACCTGGCGAATCGAGGAAAAATTATTAATTTCTCCATGTTTTTACTGTTTCTATGTGTGCTACATTGTGCAGCACACATAGAAACAGCAAATCGCCATGAATGATTGTTTATGTGCAGGAAGGTGTCCCTTCCTGCAAATATACAATCATTAAAAAAATGACAATTTGCAACTTCTATGTGTACTGCACAAAGCATCACACATAGGAGTTACAAATCACCATTACCGATTGTTTATGTGCAGGAAGGGACACCTTCCTGCACAAAAGCAATCATTCCCTCAATGCAGGCATGCTTGCACTATAGTGCAAGGTTGCCTGCGTTGGCGCTAGGCAGCTGAGTTTAGTGCCAGCACTAGAGAAATTGCAGGGAAGAGCCATATCGTTGTAAATACGGTGCATCCCTGTGTTTTCAGAATGGCGGTGTGTGACGTTAGCAATCTTTGCTTAACGCCTCATTTTGCCTTTCTATTGTAAATATGTTTTTATGATTGACTCAATGGCATGCCTAGGACTACATCAGATGGTTAACCTTCCCACTCACATTGCTTGCCACACACTAGCAAGCCTTTACTTCAGGTAACTGATCCCTACCATTATTGTGGTCGGATCACAAAGCCATCATGTTTAAAGTTAGCATCCCTTACCCACTATCTAGATGCAAGGCCAACCCGCAGGGAAGCAGAGGTTGTGCCTGGTACAAAAATGATGCCTCTAAACTCTTATTGCTGCTGTCTGACACAAAGACCAGCAATAGGAAGAATCTTAATGTAGCTCTTCAGCAATATGCTCCCTTGATTAGAGCAGTGATTAATGTGCTTGCTCCCGAACAAACGTTTGAGAATTGGAGAAGAAAAAACCTCAGAACCTTGGTTCTCTGAAAATCTTATAGCTCCGAAACAGTTGTGTAGAAGGATAGAGCAGAGGTGGAAATCTAACTATGACCCACAGGATAGAGAGATGTATAGGCAATCCATTGCAGATTACGAAAAGCTAATCTTAAAGAAACAAACGACCTATTTCTCCAATAGGATTTTGCAATACAGGAACTCTGTTAAAGAGTTATTTTATACAGTAAAAAGCCTAGCAAAGATGTCTGAGTCTATTAAGAACAGCTATGCCCAAGTCTTTTAAAATACACTAACTATTTTTTTTCAGACAAAGGTGGAGGCTGTTTTCAACACCTTTGAAACTAACAAACATAGCATTCATGTCCATTAGGGAGTAAGCAAAGCTTCTTCTCCCTCTGCAGTCGTGGACACCTTTCTCCACTCAGTATTGAGCAGTTTTTAAGCCTAGCTAAGTCTACCAAATCAGGCTCCCCCATGGATCCTTGTCCACCCAAAATAGTACACCATTTTCCAAATATTTTAAGCATCCACCTTACTCTGATTCTTAACAAGATAATTAAATCCGGATATGCTTCCATCTTTCCCTCATTAAAAAAAACGGTCTCAATCCACAGAAGCCCAGTAGGTACCAGCCGATTTCCCTGCTACATATCCCTTCTAAAATCTCCCAAACGGCTTTGAGTATGGAACTTAAGTCTTTCATAGATGGTAATAATCTGGACTCAACACAATTTAGCTTCAGAAGTGCACATAGCACAGAGACGTCTCTGATTGTTGCATCGGAAGAGTTAAGGTCCATCCTTAATGCTGGTGGTAAGGCCGTATTTATATTATTGGGTCTTTCAATACGGTCAACCATGACATCTTAATATAGCAGCTCTTCGAGTCAGGAATAAGAGGCCTCTTTCTTTGCTCGCTGAAATCTTTCCTTTCATAGAGGGTAAAACATATTGTAATGGGGGAATTTACTTCTAACCTGTTTCGACTGCCATGTGGGGTACTGCAGGACTCCTTGTTGAGCCCAACTCTTTTCAATCTTCATGTCACCCCACTGTTAAGGCTTATTAAACCTTTTGGCTTTTGTTTCATATGCTGATGATACTCAATTAGTAGTATCGATTTCCAGTAGCCCAGATGAGACAGCATTAAGATTTAATACCTGTATGGGTCAGATTGATAACTGGATGAAGGTTAACTCATTAAAGCTTACCTCCAGGAAAACGGAGGTCCTTCTGTTAGGTAATGACATCTATTTTTGGTCACAAAGTTAGTCGCCGCAGGAAATAGGCCCATGACCCAAGCCTGTGAGAAAAGTCAGGAATTTGGGCATTGTCTTTGAAAATAAATTAAACTCTGAAGATCAGTTTCATGCACTTGTTTCTTCTGTTTTCTTCATTCTGAGAATGATTAGGAACATTTGCCCTTTTATTCTATCAGATCTTCAGAAAACTGTTATGACCACATTGGCCTTATCCAAATTAGATGATGGCAATGTCCTTTTTCTGAATATTCAAAATAGATTCCTTCATAAACTTCAGATGCTACAAAATGCATCAGCTTGGTTTCTCTTGGGAATTCCTAAATATCAACCTATATTGTAGGCTGCACTGGCTTTAGGTGGAAAAGAGAATTGAATTTAAAGCATTATGTTTAGCTTTTAGGGCATTACATAATGTTGGACTAGATAATTTATGGAACAGATGTACCTGGTATATTCTGTAAAGGAAACTTAGATAATCTGCAGCCAAGTTTTTGGTGGTGCCTCGAATTAAACAAGTTTCATGGAGAGATAAAAGTTTTATTCTGGGAACAGCAAAAATTTGAAACTTTCTCCCCATGACTCTGAAGAACAGTCCTCATCATTTGTCTTTCTGAAAATCACTTAAAACCTAGATGTTCTTTAATGAGGTTTAGCACTCCCTCCCCTAAAGACCATGAGCGCCAGCAAACTTTTTACATCATCCATCCTACGACATGATGTGTACCATGTGGAGCACAAGAAACACTGGGGTGGAAGAGGAGCCGCAGGCCGCTTATGTTCCCTTATACCACAGGTTTGTTGTGTCACTGCCATCTCTTTATTTTATGGTCTTTGGTAGATATCACAGCTTCTAGCAGTTGGCAAAGAAAAAAGCAGAGTTTCATGCAAGGAGTGGCTCCTGGCCAAGGGTGAAAATGTGCAGGCATGCAAAGGATTGAGAAACCTGATGCAAAAGTTTAATAAAAGAATCAAGCTGCTATTGTCTGATTAGCAATTTCTGAACTGTTTTTATGTCACCACTATAAAACGCACCACATTACTCATATACATATGATCAAGGCACTATAACTGAATTATAAAAATAAATGTAGAATCTGCATTTGGTATTAAGTGCACAAACTAATGATAATTAAAATATATGACAAATGCATTTAATTTGTATTTGTATTTGTATCTGGGTTTTGTATCGCGCCAACTCACCGACAGGTCTCAAAGCGCTACTGACCAAGTACAGAACAAAGATGGAGGAGATAGAAGGTAACGGGTCTAGCAGTTTGTTAATGAAGTGGGAACGCGTTCTTGAAGAGTAGAGTCTTCAAGGCCTTCCGGAAGCAGAGGAGATTGGGCTCTCTACGAAGAGCCTCTGGCAGCTTATTCCAGTTGATGGGGGCCTGTACTGTGAACGATCTGCCTCCTTTGGTCGTCAACTTAAAGCGTGGTTGAGACAATACGAAAGAGCCCGACGATCGCAAGACGCGTTTGGGTTCGTGGAGCTCGAGCCTTTCCTTTATATAGGCTGGCGCCTGTCCATGTAATGCTTTATGGCAGATGCACATGCTTTTGAACTCCACTCTCTGCTGCATGGGTAGCCAATGTAATCGATGGAGCAAGGGGGAGGCATGGGTCCTCCTTGGAACTCCAAAGACCAGGCGTGCTGCGTCGTTTAGAATGACCTGGAGACGGCTGATGGAATACTTCGGAAGGCCGAGGTACAGCACATTTCCATAGTCAATTCTAGACACTATTGTGGCTGACACGATGGTTTGCAGCATATTTCTCGAGAGCAGGGGGGCAAGTTTGCGTAGTTGCCTGATTAAGTTAGTACAGCAGCCAACTACAGCAGAGACTTGATTAGCCATTGAGAGATCTTGATCGATTTTCATCCCAAGACTCTTGACATTGGGGCAGGATTTAGGGGCAGGGCCTAGCTCTTGGGGCCAGTATAGATCACTCCAAGGGGACACAGCAGTTGAGACAACCAGGACTTCTGTTTTATCCGGATTGATTTTCAACAGATTAGACGACATCCAATTCACTGTAAAGCGTAGGATGTCTTTGGCCTCTGATTGTGCCGATGAAGTGTTGTCGATGCTCAGCAGTAGCTGCGTATCGTCGGCATAGTTAAATACTTTGCACTTCATCTTAGCCAGCGACTCTACCAGTGGTTGCAAGTAGAGGTTGAATAGCAGTGGCGAAAGCGCTGACCCCTGCGGAACCCCACAAACTAACCTGCCCACCTCTGAGACCTGGTCTGCCAATTGGATCCTCTGCGTCCTTCCTGTTAGAAAGGCTGTGAACCATTTTAGCGCCTGTCCCCCTATCCCGAACCCGGCCAGCCTACCCAGGAGCAGTGCATGGCTGACAGTATCAAACGCTGCTGAAAGATCTAATAATATCAGCGCGCATGGCTTTTTACCGTCAGCCATGCACCTTAGCTCATCCAGTACCGACAGCATTACTAGCTCCGTGCTATGATGTGCGCGGAAACCTGCTTGCCGGTCGTGGAGAAGGTGGTGACATTCCAGGAAGGCTGACAAGGACTTAAGTACATGTTGTTCTAGTACTTTTGACAGGAATGGTAGCTGGGATATTGGCCTATAATTCTTCAGGCTAGATGGGTCGGCTCCCGGTTTTTTTATCAAGGGTCTGACACATGCCTCTTTAAAGGTGGATGGCAGAAGTCCAGTGGCTAATGAGGTGTTTAAAAGGTCTAAGATCTGATCCTCTAGAAGCGGTATTGCCATCCGAAGGGTGTCAGGCGGGCAGGGGTCCGCAGGGGAGCCAGATTTAGTGGACGCTACTAGTTTCCTCAGAATACTAAGGTCAATGTGGGGAAAGTCAGTGAAGTTAGGAGAGGGTGAGTCTGGGGGGGGAGGTTGTTCGACAAGAGGGACTGGGTTGTTCTTCTTAATCTCAGACAGGATGGTCGCTACCTTACCCAAGAAGTACCCTTGAAAGGTGTCACAATCAATCTGGGTATCAGTCTTTTCCTCTTTCTTGCTTAACTCCTTCAGTATTTGAAAGGTCTCTCTCTGTATGTTGGTGGCATTCTTAATACGCGTCTCATAATACTCCTTCTTTGTTATAACAATAAGCTTTTTGTAAGCTTGGAAAGACTTCCGGTATAGCTCCCTGTCAGTGGCTCTTTTAGATTTCCTCCAGCATCTTTCGAGGTAGCGAAGCTTTCTCTTGTTTTCGCGTAAATCTTCAGAGAACCAAGGGGCTCCTTTCTCTACCCCTTTTATTTTTTGTACCTTTTCAGGGGCTAGTTCATCAATGGTTGACCTAAGGGTAGTTGTTATCAGGTAGTACTTGGAATCTAGATCGGTGCTATCAACAGGAAGTGTAGAGTTCTGAATGTACTTGGGCATGGTCTTGGATAGAGTCTCGACATTCACCCTTTTCCATTGGCGCACTTTTTTAGTTTTAATGGGTAGTTTAACCTGGCAGATCTCTTGCGGTAAATCATATAAAATAAGGTAGTGGTCTGACCAGAGACAAGGTGAGACGCTGGTGATACATGCTTTTGGGGATGAAGACCAAACAAGATCTAAGGTATGGCCTTTAATGTGGGTTGGAACTTCCACTAGTTGTTTCAGTCCAAGAGTAGTCATGATGGTCTGTAGCTTCTGGGCTGATAGGTCTTGAAGACTTTTATCCCAATGGACATTAAAATCACCAGTTACCAGAATGTTTTTATAACGTGTGCAAAGATCTGAAATGATTGGATGAAAGAGATCGTTGAACCCAGGTGTGCTTTGGGGGGGGCAGTATACTGTTAGGATGATGAGGCAGGAGTTGTTCATAGTGATTTTTATACCCAGTAGATCAACGGTGTTGGTTGTCTCAGCTAGGATCTTTGTTACCCTAAATGGCTTTTTAAAGATCGTTGCTACCCCCCCACCCCGGGTACCCTCTGGTCGATTGTGCCACACCATGTCATACCCGCTGGGAAGGGCAGCAATGATATCCGGGGAAGAGGCATCACTCAACCATGTTTCAGTGAGTGTCAGGATATCAATAGTCTCATCCTGTAGCAGGGTAAAGATCTCTAGATGATGTTTCTGCAGCGACCTGGTGTTAAGGGTCGCTAACTTCACAGGGGCTAAGAGGCTATAATTCTTGCACCTAGAGCTATACAGGATGTTAAGTTCTTTGAGTATGGCACCTGTACTCGGAGATAGGGTATATCTGTCGGAGTTCAGTCCTAGAAGGTCCGCTGATGTATAGCAGGTGCGTGTGCCAGAGTCCCTATGCCCTAAGCCCGGTCGTGCGCAGACGGGCACGACTCTGGCACGACTCTGGCACGACTCTGGCACGACTCTGGCACGACTCTGGCACGACTCTGGCACGACTCCGGCGCAGCTCCGGCGCGTCCGCTGATCGCGTCCGCTGCGCGGAGACATCCTAGCCCGTTTTTATAGCGCTGACGATGTCCTGGCTCACCTATCCCAACCCAAGATGGCCGCCAAACTCGACGCCCAGCGCTCTCGGCCTCGCAACTCAGGCGAGAGTGGGACTGGAGCTGGAGGGAGGGGGTAGGGGTGAGAAACCAGGCGCTGCTGAGCTCTCAGGGGTTATGGCTCCTCAACAGCACGCCCGCCGCAAAACATTAAAATTCACGGGACTAAATAACATCCCAGGTAAGCTGTTAAAAATAAATCAGTTTTTGACAAGAATAGATAGGAGACCTCCCGGCTTCCGCCTCAGGAGGGAAAGGAGCGTACAATGTCAGGAATTTGAAAATGTATTAACCTAAATATACTAAAATAAATACAATTAAATATGTTCAGTTAAATACAATAACAACTATTCTCATCCAAATTGGAAACAAGCATGTAAACTTAAACTGGATAACCGTTGCAGGTTAGGAACTACAAAAATCTATACTCTTGCTCAAATTTAACAATCACATTTTTCAATGTGCAGTTTTATACAGTTTTTTTCACTGGTTAGTTGTTGTTTGTTTCATCAATTTTTGCTCGATGTATGCTCATCATGCACAAACCTGATAAGTAGTCATCTGCCATTGTCGACCTCACCCATGTTTTCACCCTTCTCATTGTGCTGAAAGACGTTTCCACTGTGCAAGTGGTCATTGGTAATGTGGGAGCAATGAGAATTGCTTGCTGGACTAATGGAAATCAATCCAAGTGGTTTAGAACATCCAGAAATCCATTGTCAGACTGCTCATCCTTCTTTGACCAAATCTAAAAACATGTGACTGCTTCATCTTCCAGATTTTAAATGTTCTAAATTTCTCTGATGTTTGCAATATGGTATTTGTAGTGCTCAAGTGTCATTCTTGCCATGTGTTTTGGTTAAAGTGAGAACAGACCCACATTTTTCACATTTTCATTGCCAAACTAGGTTTCTAATGATTCAATGATAGAGTCTATGTACGGCACATAGACAGACTGGCAATAGTATTCTTTCACAGAAGACAAATCAAAATTTGAATGAAATACTTGCCGGCCACACTATCTGGGAACACAAAGTTCGATGCTAAATCTTTCTGCCATAGTTTGAACATTGGAAAAAATGTCCTTAAACTGTTCTGCATTTTGTCTGTGATCACAGAACATAGACAGAAGATCTTGCATGGGATTACATGCACATATTGAAGATATCAAGCTGAACAGTTTGGAAAGCCTGGCTTACAGATTACAATCTTGATGAGTAATCTGAAATTATGGACAAGCAAAAGAGAAAGCTCACTGAGCTTGAGGAACATCGCAATTGATATGCATCCTGATGTGTTTTCCCTGATGCTGTAGTAGCCAGTAAGCTTAATTGCTTAAAGCTCTCTTCAAAGCTTGAGCTAAAAATTATAATGCTCTTGTATTTTGCTGTCCATTGTGTTTCACTCAGCAATGGCACATTGTGAATAAGAGATCTTATTTTTGGACTCTCATGGAAAAACTTGATGACGGGTCTCACTGTGCCGCTAGACTTCCATATATCAGTAACAGCCTTCAGGCCATTAACAACCAAATTAAGTTTATGTGTAGCACAGTGAACAAAAGCAGCGTTAGGATATTTTCTCTTTAACCCCTTCGCTGCCAGGCCTTTTCCCCCTCCTGTGCCAAGCCTTTTTTTGGCTATTTGGGGTAGTGCGCGATGAGGCCCCTGTAACTTTTTGACCACATAAGGTATCCACGCCAAATTTGCATCCTTTTCTTCCAACATCATGGGGATTCTAAAGGTACTCAGGGTTTGTGGATTCCCCTGGAGGGGTCACAGAAATGAGCCAAAATACAGCAAAATTGTGTTTTTTTCAGAAAAATTGGAAAAACGGGCTGCAAATGAAAGCATCTGGGTTTTTCCTTGCAAATGTTATCAAAAAAAGGTTTGTGGGGTTGAAATCACCAGTTTCCCAGCTTTTCGGGGATACCAGACTTTTGTCAGAAACCCAAAAAATTTTCCACAGTTTTGGCATTTTTCTGGGACATAGCCTATTTTTGCTACTTTTTGTGCTTTTGACCTCCTTCCAGTTAATGGTATAAATGGGTACAAAACCAATAATGGATCCTGGAAAGCTATACATTTTCGAGAAGTAGACAAAATTCTGAATTCAGCAAGGGGTCATTTGTGTAGATCCATCAAGGTTTCTTTATAGAAACTAACAGTTAAATATAGGATAAATGGAAAATTAGTTGAAAAAAACAGCCTTTTGTGTCAACGTTTTCACCTGTAACTTCTTCTAATTATGATAGCTCTTTGAAATCAATATACCATTACATCCGCTGCACATTACTGGTTGTGGAGATATATAGGACTTGTAGGTTCACCAAGAACCCGACGAACCCAGAGCCAAAAACTGAGCAGCAACTTGCAATGGTTTTTTTATTATGTACCGGGTATATAGTAATTATTCTGTAAAAATGTGTACATGGAAAAATCGGTATGAAAGACACCTATGTATTTCTGAAATGGGAACAAAATATAGAGTTTAGAAACAGTAGATATTTGCACATTTCTGAAATTGGGAATACTCATTCTAGCATGAGAATTATCAGTCATCTTTTAGAATGACTTCTTTTATACACAATATCTTTCATTTGGAAGACATAAATGCATCGAAAGTCAATAGATAATAACAGTTCCTTTACAAATCTGAATTACCCTAAGTCGCCCGATAAAAATGATACCTCACTTGTGTGGGTAGGCATAGTGCCCGCGACAGGAAACGGCGCAAAACACAACGTGGTCACAACTCAATATCGCAGTGAAAAATTACCCTTTTTTGGCAAAGTGCCTAGCTCTAGTTTTTGAACCCTAGCTCTGCGGGCACCTTGGGAAACCTAGCAAACCTATACATTTTTGAAAAGTACACACCCAGGGGAATCAAGGATGGGGTGACTTGACTGCCTCCCACCAGGGTCTGTTACCCAGAATCCCTTGCAAACCTAAACAATTGTCAAAAAAAACACATTTTCCCCACATTTCTGAGGTGGAAAGTTCCGGAATCTGCGTGGATCCACAAATTTCCACCCACCCTGCGTTCCCCAAAGTCTTACGAGAAAAACGGTACCTCACTTGTGTGGGTCGGCCTAGTGCCCGCGACAGGAAACGGCGCAAAATGCAACGTGGTTAAACCTCAATTTCGCAGTGAAAAATGACCCTTTCTTGGTAAAATGTCTAGCCGTAGTTGTTGAACCCTAGCTCTGCGGACACCTTGGGAAACCTAGCAAACCTATACATTTTTTAAAAGTAGACACACAGGGGAATCCAGGATGGGGTGACTTGACTGCCTCCCACCAGGGTCTGTTACCCAGAATCCCTTGCAAACCTACAAAATTGTCCAAAAAAACACATTTTCCCCACATTTCTGTCGTGGAAAGTTCCGGAATCTGCGTGGATCCACAAATTTCCACCCACCCCGCGTTCCCCAACGTCTTACGAGAAAAACGGTACCTCACTTGTGTGGGTCGGCCTAGTGCCCGCGACAGGAAACGGCGCAAAACGCAACGTGTTCACACCTCAATTTTGCAGTGAAAAATGACCCTTTTTTGGCAAAATGTCTAGCTGTAGTTTTTGAACCCTAGCTCTGCGGGCACCTTGGGAAACCTAGCAAACCTATACATTTTTGAAAACTAGACACCCAGGGGAATCCAGGATGGGGTGACTTGACTGCCTCCCACCAGGGTCTGTTACCCAGAATCCCTTGCAAACCTAAAAGATTGTCAAAAAAAACACATTTTCCCCACATTTCTGTCGTAGAAAGTTCCGGAATATGTGTGGATCCACAAATTTCCACCCACCCCGCGTTTCCCAAAGTGTTACGAGAAAAACGGTACCTCACTTGTGTGGGTCGGCCAAGTGCCCGCGACAGGAAACGGCACAAAACGCAACGTGGTCACACCTCAATTTCGCAGTGAAAAATGACCCTTTTTTGGCAAAATGTCTAGCTGTAGTTTTTGAACCCTAGATCTGCGGGCACCTTGGGAAACCTAGCAAACCTATACATTTTTGAAAACTAGACACCCAGGGGAATCCAGGATGGGGTGACTTGACTGCCTCCCACCAGGGTCTGTTACCCAGAATCCCTTGCAAACCTAAAAAATTGACAAAAAAAACACATTTTCCCCACATTTCTGTGGTGGAAAGTTCCGGAATCTGCGTGGATCCACAAATTTCCACCCACCCTGCGTTCCCCAAACTCTTACGAGAAAAACGGTACCTCACTTGTGTGGGTCGGCCTAGTGCCCGCGACAGGAAACGGCGCAAAAGGCAACGTGGTTACACCTCAATTTCGCAGTGAAAAACTGACCCTTTTTTGGCAAAATGTCTAGCAGTAGTTTTTGAACCCTAGCTCTGCGGGCACCTTGGGAAACCAAGCAAACCTATACATTTTTGAAAAGTAGACACACAGGGGAATCCAGGATGGGGTGACTTGACTGCCTCCCACCAGGGTCTGTTACCCAGAATCCCTTGCAAACCTAAACAATTGTAAAAAAAAACAAATTTTCCCCACAATTCTGTCGTGGAAAGTTCCAGAATCTGAGTGGATCCACAAATTTCCACCCACCCCGCTTTCCCCAAAGTCTTACGAGAAAAACGGTACCTCACTTGTGTGGGTCGGCCTAGTGCCCGCGACAGGAAACGGCGCAAAACGCAACGTGGTCACACCTCAATTTCGCAGTGAAAAATGACCCTTTTTTGGAAAAAATGTCTAGCTGTAGTTTTTGAACCCTAGCTTTGCGGGCACCCTGGGAAACCTAGCAAACCTATACATTTTTGAAAGCTAGACATCCAGGGGAATCCAGGATGGGGTGACTTGACTGCCTCCCACCAGGGTCTGTTACCCAGAATCCCTTGCAAACCTAAAAGATTGTCAAAAAAAACACATTTTCCCCACATTTCTGTGGTGGAAAGTTCCGGAATCTGCGTGGATCCACAAATTTCCACCCACCCTGCATTCCCCAAACTCTTACGAGAAAAACGGTACCTCACTTGTGTGGGTCGGCCTAGTGCCCGCGACAGGAAACGGCGCAAAATGCAACGTGGTTACACCTCAATTTCGCAGTGAAAAATGACCCTTTCTTGGTAAAATGTCTAGCCGTAGTTGTTGAACCCTAGCTCTGCGAACACCTTGGGAAACCTAGCAAACCTATACATTTTTTAAAAGTAGACACACAGGGGAATCCAGGATGGGGTGACTTGACTGCCTCCCACCAGGGTCTGTTACCCAGAATCCCTTGCAAACCTAAAAAATTGTCCAAAAAAACACATTTACCCCACATTTCTGTCGTGGAAAGTTCCGGAATCTGTGTGGATCCACAAATTTCTACCCACCCTGCGTTCCCCAACGTCTTACGAGAAAAACGGTACCTCACTTGTGTGGGTCGGCCTAGTGCCCGCGACAGGAAACGGCGCAAAACGCAACGTGGTCACACCTCAATTTTGCAGTGAAAAATGACCCTTTTTTGGCAAAATGTCTAGCTGTAGTTTTTGAACCCTAGCTCTGCGGGCACCTTGGGAAACCTAGCAAACCTATACATTTTTGAAAACTAGACACCCAGGGGAATCCAGGATGGGGTGACTTGACTGCCTCCCACCAGGGTCTGTTACCCAGAATCCCTTGCAAACCTAAAAGATTGTCAAAAAAAACACATTTTCCCCACATTTCTGTCGTAGAAAGTTCCGGAATATGCGTGGATCCACAAATTTCCACCCACCCCGCGTTTCCCAAAGTGTTACGAGAAAAACGGTACCTCACTTGTGTGGGTCGGCCAAGTGCCCGCGACAGGAAACGGCACAAAACGCAACGTGGTCACACCTCAATTTCGCAGTGAAAAATGACCCTTTTTTGGCAAAATGTCTAGCTGTAGTTTTTGAACCCTAGCTCTGCGGGCACCTTGGGAAACCTAGCAAACCTATACATTTTTTAAAACTAGACACCCAGGGGAATCCAGGATGGGGTGACTTGACTGCCTCCCACCAGGGTCTGTTACCCAGAATCCCTTGCAAACCTAAAAAATTGTCAAAAAAAACACATTTTCTCCACATTTCTGTGGTGGAAAGTTCCGGAATCTGCGTGGATCACCAAATTTCCAGCCACCCTGCGTTCCCCAAACTCTTACGAGAAAAACGGTACCTCACTTGTGTGGGTCGGCCTAGTGCCCGCGACAGGAAACGGTGCAAAAGGCAACGTGGTTACACCTCAATTTCGCAGTGAAAAACTGACCCTTTTTTGGCAAAATGTCTAGCAGTAGTTTTTTAACCCTAGCTCTGCGGGCACCTTGGGAAACCTAGCAAACCTATACATTTTTGAAAAGTAGACACACAGGGGAATCCAGGATGGGGTGACTTGACTGCCTCCCACCAGGGTCTGTTACCCAGAATCCCTTGCAAACCTAAACAATTGTAAAAAAAACCAAATTTTCCCCACAATTCTGTCGTGGAAAGTTCCAGAATATGCGTGGATCCACAAATTTCCACCCACCCCGCTTTCCCCAAAGTCTTACGAGAAAAATGGTACCTCACTTGTGTGGGTCGGCCTAGTGCCCGCGACAGGAAACGGCACAAAACGCAACGTGGTCACACCTCAATTTCGCAGTGAAAAATGACCCTTTTTTGGCAAAATGTCTAGCTGTAGTTTTTGAACCCTAGCTCTGCGGGCACCTTGGGAAACCTAGCAAACCTATACATTTTTGAAAACTAGACACCCAGGGGAATCCAGGATGGGGTGACTTGACTGCCTCCCACCAGGGTCTGTTACCCAGAATCCCTTGCAAACCTAAAAGATTGTCAAAAAAAACACATTTTCCCCACATTTCTGTCGTAGAAAGTTCCGGAATATGTGGATCCACAAATTTCCACCCACCCCGCTTTCCCCAAAGTCTTACGAGAAAAATGGTACCTCACTTGTGTGGGTCGGCCTAGTGCCCGCGACAGGAAACGGCACAAAACGCAACGTGGTCACACCTCAATTTCGCAGTGAAAAATGACCCTTTTTTGGCAAAATGTCTAGCTGTAGTTTTTGAACCCTAGCTCTGCGGGCACCTTGGGAAACCTAGCAAACCTATACATTTTTGAAAACTAGACACCCAGGGGAATCCAGGATGGGGTGACTTGACTGCCTCCCACCAGGGTCTGTTACCCAGAATCCCTTGCAAACCTAAAAAATTGACAAAAAAAACACATTTTCCCCACATTTCTGTGGTGGAAAGTTCCGGAATCTGCGTGGATCCACAAATTTCCACCCACCCTGCGTTCCCCAAACTCTTACGAGAAAAACGGTACCTCACTTGTGTGGGTCGGCCTAGTGCCCGCGACAGGAAACGGCGCAAAAGGCAACGTTGTTACACCTCAATTTCGCAGTGAAAAACTGACCCTTTTTTGGCAAAATGTCTAGCAGTAGTTTTTGAACCCTAGCTCTGCGGGCACCTTGGGAAACCTAGCAAACCTATACATTTTTGAAAAGTAGACACACAGGGGAATCCAGGATGGGGTGACTTGACTGCCTCCCACCAGGGTCTGTTACCCAGAATCCCTTGCAAACCTAAACAATTGTAAAAAAAAACAAATTTTCCCCACAATTCTGTCGTGGAAAGTTCCGGAATCTGTGTGGATCCACAAATTTCCACCCACCCTGCGTTCCCCAACGTCTTACGAGAAAAACGGTACCTCACTTGTGTGGGTCGGCCTAGTGCCCGCGACAGGAAACGGTG
This sequence comes from Triturus cristatus, assembly GCF_964204655.1. NCBI lineage: Eukaryota > Metazoa > Chordata > Amphibia > Caudata > Salamandridae > Triturus > Triturus cristatus. Next base: position 607,397,317 of record NC_140594.1, read on the forward strand.
CAAAACGCAACGTGGTCACACCTCAATTTTGCAGTGAAAAATGACCCTTTTTTGGCAAAATGTCTAGCTGTAGTTTTTGAACCCTAGCTCTGCGGGCACCTTGGGAAACCTAGCAAACCTATACATTTTTGAAAACTAGACACCCAGGGGAATCCAGGATGGGGTGACTTGACTGCCTCCCACCAGGGTCTGTTACCCAGAATCCCTTGCAAACCTAAAAAATTGACAAAAAAAACACATTTTCCCCACATTTCTGTGGTGGAAAGTTCCGGAATCTGCGTGGATCCACAAATTTCCACCCACCCTGCGTTCCCCAAACTCTTACGAGAAAAACGGTACCTCACTTGTGTGGGTCGGCCTAGTGCCCGCGACAGGAAACGGCGCAAAAGGCAACGTGGTTACACCTCAATTTCGCAGTGAAAAACTGACCCTTTTTTGGCAAAATGTCTAGCAGTAGTTTTTGAACCCTAGCTCTGCGGGCACCTTGGGAAACCTAGCAAACCTATACATTTTTTAAAAGTAGACACACAGGGGAATCCAGGATGGGGTGACTTGACTGCCTCCCACCAGGGTCTGTTACCCAGAATCCCTTGCAAACCTAAACAATTGTAAAAAAAAACAAATTTTCCCCACAATTCTGTCGTGGAAAGTTCCAGAATCTGAGTGGATCCACAAATTTCCACCCACCCCGCTTTCCCCAAAGTCTTACGAGAAAAACGGTACCTCACTTGTGTGGGTCGGCCTAGTGCCCGCGACAGGAAACGGCGCAAAACGCAACGTGGTCACACCTCAATTTCGCAGTGAAAAATGACCCTTTTTTGGAAAAAATGTCTAGCTGTAGTTTTTGAACCCTAGCTTTGCGGGCACCCTGGGAAACCTAGCAAACCTATACATTTTTGAAAGCTAGACACCCAGGGGAATCCAGGATGGGGTGACTTGACTGCCTCCCACCAGGGTCTGTTACCCAGAATCCCTTGCAAACCTAAAAGATTGTCAAAAAAAACACATTTTCCCCACATTTCTGTGGTGGAAAGTTCCGGAATCTGCGTGGATCCACAAATTTCCACCCACCCTGCGTTCCCCAAACTCTTACGAGAAAAACGGTACCTCACTTGTGTGGGTCGGCCTAGTGCCCGCGACAGGAAACGGCGCAAAATGCAACGTGGTTACACCTCAATTTCGCAGTGAAAAATGACCCTTTCTTGGTAAAATGTCTAGCCGTAGTTGTTGAACCCTAGCTCTGCGAACACCTTGGGAAACCTAGCAAACCTATACATTTTTTAAAAGTAGACACACAGGGGAATCCAGGATGGGGTGACTTGACTGCCTCCCACCAGGGTCTGTTACCCAGAATCCCTTGCAAACCTAAAAAATTGTCCAAAAAAACACATTTTCCCCACATTTCTGTCGTGGAAAGTTCCGGAATCTGTGTGGATCCACAAATTTCCACCCACCCTGCGTTCCCCAACGTCTTACGAGAAAAACGGTACCTCACTTGTGTGGGTCGGCCTAGTGCCCGCGACAGGAAACGGCGCAAAACGCAACGTGGTCACACCTCAATTTTGCAGTGAAAAATGACCCTTTTTTGGCAAAATGTCTAGCTGTAGTTTTTGAACCCTAGCTCTGCGGGCACCTTGGGAAACCTAGCAAACCTATACATTTTTGAAAACTAGACACCCAGGGGAATCCAGGATGGGGTGACTTGACTGCCTCCCACCAGGGTCTGTTACCCAGAATCCCTTGCAAACCTAAAAGATTGTCAAAAAAAACAAATTTTCCCCACATTTCTGTCGTAGAAAGTTCCGGAATATGCGTGGATCCACAAATTTCCACCCACCCCGCGTTTCCCAAAGTGTTACGAGAAAAACGGTACCTCACTTGTGTGGGTCGGCCAAGTGCCCGCGACAGGAAACGGCACAAAACGCAACGTGGTCACACCTCAATTTCGCAGTGAAAAATGACCCTTTTTTGGCAAAATGTCTAGCTGTAGTTTTTGAACCCTAGCTCTGCGGGCACCTTGGGAAACCTAGCAAACCTATACATTTTTGAAAACTAGACACCCAGGGGAATCCAGGATGGGGTGACTTGACTGCCTCCCACCAGGGTCTGTTACCCAGAATCCCTTGCAAACCTAAAAAATTGTCAAAAAAACCACATTTTCTCCACATTTCTGTGGTGGAAAGTTCCGGAATCTGCGTGGATCACCAAATTTCCAGCCACCCTGCGTTCCCCAAACTCTTACGAGAAAAACGGTACCTCACTTGTGTGGGTCGGCCTAGTGCCCGCGACAGGAAACGGCGCAAAACGCAACGTGGTCACACCTCAATTTCGCAGTGAAAAATGACCCTTTTTTGGAAAAAATGTCTAGCTGTAGTTTTTGAACCCTAGCTTTGCGGGCACCCTGGGAAACCTAGCAAACCTATACATTTTTGAAAGCTAGACACCCAGGGGAATCCAGGATGGGGTGACTTGACTGCCTCCCACCAGGGTCTGTTACCCAGAATCCCTTGCAAACCTAAAAGATTGTCAAAAAAAACACATTTTCCCCACATTTCTGTGGTGGAAAGTTCCGGAATCTGCGTGGATCCACAAATTTCCACCCACCCTGCGTTCCCCAAACTCTTACGAGAAAAACGGTACCTCACTTGTGTGGGTCGGCCTAGTGCCCGCGACAGGAAACGGCGCAAAATGCAACGTGGTTACACCTCAATTTCGCAGTGAAAAATGACCCTTTCTTGGTAAAATGTCTAGCCGTAGTTGTTGAACCCTAGCTCTGCGAACACCTTGGGAAACCTAGCAAACCTATACATTTTTTAAAAGTAGACACACAGGGGAATCCAGGATGGGGTGACTTGACTGCCTCCCACCAGGGTCTGTTACCCAGAATCCCTTGCAAACCTAAAAAATTGTCAAAAAAAACACATTTTCCCCACATTTCTGTCGTGGAAAGTTCCGGAATCTGTGTGGATCCACAAATTTCCACCCACCCTGCGTTCCCCAACGTCTTACGAGAAAAACGGTACCTCACTTGTGTGGGTCGGCCTAGTGCCCGCGACAGGAAACGGCGCAAAACGCAACGTGGTCACACCTCAATTTTGCAGTGAAAAATGACCCTTTTTTGGCAAAATGTCTAGCTGTAGTTTTTGAACCCTAGCTCTGCGGGCACCTTGGGAAACCTAGCAAACCTATACATTTTTGAAAACTAGACACCCAGGGGAATCCAGGATGGGGTGACTTGACTGCCTCCCACCAGGGTCTGTTACCCAGAATCCCTTGCAAACCTAAAAGATTGTCAAAAAAAACACATTTTCCCCACATTTCTGTCGTAGAAAGTTCCGGAATATGCGTGGATCCACAAATTTCCACCCACCCCGCGTTTCCCAAAGTGTTACGAGAAAAACGGTACCTCACTTGTGTGGGTCGGCCTAGTGCCCGCGACAGGAAACGGTGCAAAAGGCAACGTGGTTACACCTCAATTTCGCAGTGAAAAACTGACCCTTTTTTGGCATAATGTCTAGCAGTAGTTTTTTAACCCTAGCTCTGCGGGCACCTTGGGAAACCTAGCAAACCTATACATTTTTGAAAAGTAGACACACAGGGGAATCCAGGATGGGGTGACTTGACTGCCTCCCACCAGGGTCTGTTACCCAGAATCCCTTGCAAACCTAAACAATTGTAAAAAAAACCAAATTTTCCCCACAATTCTGTCGTGGAAAGTTCCAGAATCTGCGTGGATCCACAAATTTCCACCCACCCCGCTTTCCCCAAAGTCTTACGAGAAAAACGGTACCTCACTTGTGTGGGTCGGCCTAGTGCCCGCGACAGGAAACGGCACAAAACGCAACGTGGTCACACCTCAATTTCGCAGTGAAAAATGACCCTTTTTTTCAAAAAATGTCTAGCTGTAGTTTTTGAACCCTAGCTTTGCGGGCACCCTGGGAAACCTAGCAAACCTATACATTTTTGAAAGCTAGACACCCAGGGGAATCCAGGATGGGGTGACTTGACTGCCTCCCACCAGGGTCTGTTACCCAGAATCCCTTGCAAACCTAAAAGATTGTCAAAAAAAACACATTTTCCCCACATTTCTGTGGTGGAAAGTTCCGGAATCTGCGTGGATCCACAAATTTCCACCCACCCTGCGTTCCCCAAACTCTTACGAGAAAAACGGTACCTCACTTGTGTGGGTCGGCCTAGTGCCCGCGACAGGAAACGGCACAAAATGCAAGGTGGTTACACCTCAATTTCGCAGTGAAAAACTGACCCTTTTTTGGCAAAATGTCTAGCAGTAGTTTTTGAACCAAAGCTCTGCAGGCACCTTGGGAAACCTAGCAAACCTATACATTTTTGAAAAGTAGACACACAGGGGAATCCAGGATGGGGTGACTTGACTGCCTCCCACCAGGGTTTGTTACCCAGAATCCCTTGCAAACCTAAACAATTGTAAAAAAAAACACATTTTCCCCACATTTCTGTCGTGGAAAGTTCCAGAATCTGCGTGGATCCACAAATTTCCACCCACCCCGCTTTCCCCAAAGTCTTACGAGGAAAACGGTACCTCACTTGTGTGTGTCGGCTTAGTGCCCGCGACAGGAAACGGCGCAAAGCACAACGTGGTCACACCTCAATTTTGCAGTGAAAAATGACCCTTTTTTGGCAAAATGTCTAGCTGTAGTTTTTGAAACCTAGCTCTGCGGGCACCTTGGGAAACCTAGCAAACCTATACATTTTTGAAAACTAGACACCCAGGGGAATCCAGGATGGGGTGACTTGACTGCCTCCCACCAGGGTCTGTTACCCAGAATCCCTTGCAAACCTAAAAGATTGTAAAAAAAAACACATTTTCCCCACATTTTTGTCGTGGAAAGTTCCGGAATATGTGTGGATCCACAAATTTCCACCCACCCCGCATTCCCCAAAGTGTTACGAGAAAAGCGGTACCTCACTTGTGTGGGTCGGCCTAGTGCCCGCGACAGGAAACGGCGCAAGACGCAACGTGGTCACACCTCAATTTTGCAGTGAAAAATGACCCTTTTTTGGCAAAATGTCTAGCTGTAGTTTTTGAACCCTAGCTCTGCGGGCACCTTGGGAAACCTAGCAAACCTATACATTTTTGAAAGCTAGACACCCAGGGAAATCCAGGAAGGGGTGACTTGACTGCCTCCCACCAGGGTCTGTTACCCAGAATCCCTTGCAAACCTAAAAAATTGTCAAAAAAACCACATTTTCCCCACATTTCTGTCGTGGAAAGTTCCGGAATCTGCCTGGATCCACAAATTTACACCCACCCGCGTTCCCCAAAGTCTTACGAGAAAAACAGTACCTCACTTGTGTGGGTCGGCCTAGTGCCCGCGACAGGAAACGGCGCAAAACGCAACGTGGTCACACCTCAATTTCGCAGTGAAAAATGACCCTTTTTTGGAAAAAATGTCTAGCTGTAGTTTTTGAACCCTAGCTTTGCGGGCACCCTGGGAAACCTAGCAAACCTATACATTTTTGAAAGCTAGACACCGAGGGGAATCCAGGATGGGGTGACTTGACTGCCTCCCACCAGGGTCTGTTACCCAGAATCCCTTGCAAACCTAAACAATTGTAAAAAAAACACATTTTCCCCACATTTCTGTCGTGGAAAGTTCCGGAATCTGCGTGGATCCACAAATTTCCACCTACCCCGCATTCCCCAAAGTCTTACGAGAAAATCGGTACCTCACTTGTGTGGGTCGGCCTAGTGCCCGCGACAGGAAACGGCGCAAAACGCAACGTGGTCACACCTCAATTTCGCAGTGAAAAATGACCCTTTTTGGCAAAATGTCTAGCTGTAGTTTTTGAACCCTAGCTCTGCGGGCACGTTGGGAAACCTAGCAAACCTATACATTTTTGAAAGCTAGACACCCAGGGAAATCCAGGAAGGGGTGACTTGACTGCCTCCCACCAGGGTCTGTTACCCAGAATCCCTTGCAAACCTAAAAAATTGTCAAAAAAAACAAATTTTCCCCACATTTCTGTCGTGGAAAGTTCCGGAATCTGCCTGCATCCACAAATTTACACCCACCCGCGTTCCCCAAAGTCTTACGAGAAAAATGGTACCTCACTTGTGTGGGTCGGCCTAGTGCCCGCGACAGGAAACGGCACAAAACGCAACGTGGTCACACCTCAATTTCGCAGTGAAAAATGACCCTTTTTTGGAAAAAATGTCTAGCTGTAGTTTTTGAACCCTAGCTCTGCGGGCACCTTGGGAAACCTAGCAAACCTATACATTTTTGAAAGCTAGACACCCAGGGGAATCCAGGATGGGGTGACTTGACTGCCTCCCACCAGGGTCTGTTACCCAGAATCCCTTGAAACATAAAAAATTGTCAAAAAAAACAAATTTCCCCCACATTTCTGTCGTGGAAAGTTCCGGAATCTGCCTGCATCCACAAATTTACACCCACCCGCGTTCCCCAAAGTCTTACGAGAAAAACGGTACCTCACTTGTGTGGGTCGGCCTAGTGCCCGCGACAGGAAACGGCGCAAAACGCAACATGTTCACACCTCAATTTTGCAGTGAAAAATGACCCTTTTTTGGCAAAATGTCTAGCTGTAGTTTTTGAATCCTAGCTCTGCGGGCACCTTGAGAAACCTAGCAAACCTATACATTTTTGAAAACTAGACACCCAGGGGAATCCAGGATGGGGTGACTTGACTGCCTTCCACCAGGGTCTGTTACCCAGAATCCCTTGCAAACATAAAAAATTGTCCAAAAAAACACATTTTCCCCACATTTCTGTGGTGGAAAATTCCGGAATCTGCGTGGATCCACAAATTTCCACCCACCCCGCGTTTCCCAAAGTCTTACGAGAAAAACGGTACCTTACTTGTGTGGGTCGGCCTAGTGCCCGCGACAGGAAACGGCGCAAAACGCAACGTGGTCACACCTCAATTTCGCAGTGAAAAATGACACTTTTTTGGAAAAATGTCTAGCTGTAGTTTTTGAACCCTAGCTCTGCGGGCACCTTGGGAAACCTAGCAAACCTATACATTTTTTAAAGCTAGACATCCAGGGGAATCCAGGATGGGGTGACTTGACTGCCTCCCACCAGGGTCTGTTACCCAAAATCCCTTGCAAACATAAAAAATTGTCAAAAAAAACACATTTTCCCCACATTTCTGTCGTGGAAAGTTCCAGAATCTGCCTGGATCCAAAAATGTCCACCCACCCCGCGTTCCCTAAAGTCTTACGAGAAAAATGGTACCTCACTTGTGTGGGTCGGCCTAGTGCCCGCGACAGGAAACGGCGCAAAACGCAACGTGGTCACACCTCAATTTCGCAGTGAAAAATGACCCTTTTTTGGCAAAATGTCTAGCTGTAGTTTTTGAACCCTAGCTCTGCGGGCACCTTGGGAAACCTAGCAAACCTATACATTTTTGAAAACTAGATACCCAGGGGAATCCAGGATGGGGTGACTTGACTGCCTCCCACCAGGGTCCGTTGCCCAGAATCCCTTGCAAACCTAAAAAATTGTCCAAAAAAACACATTTTCCCCACATTTCTGTCGTGGAAAGTTCCGGAATCTGCGTGGATCCACAAATTTCCACCCACCCCGCGTTCCCCAAAGTCTTACGAGAAAAACGGTACCTCACTTGTGTGGGTCGGCTTAGTGCCCGCGACAGGAAAAATCACCTGTTAGTTTTTTTTATTAAACTACAATCCAATATCATTTACAGGAGCATCAACATCATGGCTACATTCAGTTGGAGCTGAAGCTGGACCTGCAGAACTGCTTGTGCTTGGTTCTTCTGTCTCCTGTTCACCATGTCTAGATTATTTTCTTGCCTCCTTAATATCAGATTCTAAATCAAACAATTTGCATTTTGCAAATGTTTTGTGGATGTCCATTTCTAAATTGAAAGGGGGATCATTAACTCTGCTCATCACCACGCCGGCTGTATTGAATAAACTGTGAGTTGTAGATGAGCTGCAGAAAGTTGAAAATCCCTTTAAATGTCTCCTGCAAGGAGAACCAAGCTTTTCTTGCATCTCACATAGTTATATTGGAAAGATGAGATTTGTGAATGTCAAATAAGTCAGATTTCACTTGCCACAGCACCAGACTGCACACACAGCAGTTGCCACCACATTAGAGTGCACCCACAACACCAGATTGCACCCAAAACACTTGCCAGAGCACCAGCTATAAACCTACAGCACTTGCCTTGTCACTGCATGGCATCCACATCATTAACCAGATATAATCCCACATCACCAGGTAGAATTCCACCACACCAGATAATCATATAACCCCCCCACGGTGGCACAAAATATAAACCTATTGCTTTCTCCTGCTTATGCCCTCTTTTTGCTGCTTTCTCCTTCCTCTCACCCATCATTTTTCTGAGTGCTTTTTCATGTTTTTGCCTCGGTTTTTCTGCTCTCTCCTTCCACTTCCTCATTTTTCGGAGTGCTTTCTCTTGCTTTTGCCCCATTTGTTTACTTCTTTCTCACTTACTCTCCCAATTTTTTTGACTGCTTTCTCATGGTTTTTGTTCTGCTCTTTCCTTCCACCCCCCCAACTTTCTGAGTTTATTCTTCTCCTTTTGTGTTTTTTTACAGCTTTTTCCTTCCTCCCCCCCATTTTTCTGAGTGCTTTTGCATGCTTTTGCCGCATTTTTTTCTGCTCTCTCATTCCACTCCTCCCATTTTTCTGAGTGCTTTCTCCTGATTTTGCCCTGTTTTTTACTTTTTTTCCTCCCTCTCCCCATTTTTCCAAGTGCTTTCTCATGCCTTTGCCTCTGTTTTTTCCTGCTCTCTCCTTCCACTCTCCCCATTTTTCTGAGTGCTTTCTCCTGCTTTTGCCCCGTTCTTTACTGCTTTCTTCTTCCTCGCCCCCATTTTTCTGAGTGCTATTTCATGCTTTTGTGTCAGTCTTTTTTTGCTCTCTCCTTCCACTCCCCCCGTTTGTTTCTGGGTGCTTTCTCTTGCTTTTGCCCTGTTTTTTACTGCTTTCTCCTTCCTCTTCCCCATTTTTGTGTGTGCTTTCTCATGCTATTGTCTTGTTTTTTTCAGCTTTTTTCTATCCCCCTTTTCTGAGTGCTTCCTTTATTTGTTTCCCTCGTTTTTCACTGCTTCTTGTTTTTTACAGCGCTGAGCAGGACTGCCCAACAATACTTGAGGCAGCAAACTATGATATACAAGCTACACAGCTGCCAGGATTTTAATGCAGGTCGATCGGGGGCCAAAAAGCGCTATGAGCAAGGAGGCGTACCAGTAAGTGAAGTGCCTGTTAACTCACTGCTGCTGCTGCAGTGCACGACAGATGCTGCAAGTCTCTGGAAGTCTTCCATCTGATTAAGGGTGGGCGTAGTGGGCGTAGTGGGGCTACGTGAAGCAGCACGTAGTGTGCCCAAATCTACGCACACTACGCGCTTCGCGTAGCCCCAGTACGTGCCACCCACCTCCCGCCCGCCCTTCTTTTAAATAATATCAGCAATATAAAATAAATTAAAGTAAGTCGACTTACCGTAAGCGCGGCGTCTCCGGGGCTCCCTCTTCTTCGTTTCTAATTCCTTCTGACAAATGCGCATGCGCGGACGCCCGCGCATGCGCATTTCTCGCGAGAAATGCGCATGCGCGGGTGTCCGCGCATGCGCATTTGCCAGAAGAAATTAGAAACAGAAAGAGGGAGCCCCGGAGACGCCGCGCTTACGGTAAGTCGACTTACTTTAATTTATTTTTCATTGCTTATATTATTAAAAGGAGGGCAGGCGGGAGGTGGGTGGCGGGTGGCAAGCAGCTACGCTTCGCCCTCGGCGTGTGCGTAGCGCTGCCCTGCTTCGCCTACTTCGGAAAGTGCGAAGCAGGCAGCGCTACGTACACTACGTGGGCGAAGCGTAGTGCTACGCCCGGGGTTACATCTGATGTGCAACTCGAGCACTATGCTGGGTGCTGGTACGGGGCAGGTCTGACCATGATTGGTCCAACACCAATTCGGGACACTGATGAGGTGGCTCTCATTGAAAGCACCCCGCTGCCAATGACAGTGCTGCCTGCAGACTGAGGCCAGACTGTCATCGGTAGCTGAGCACTACGCTACTACCAATGAGAGTCTCATTTGGTACCATAGTAGTGCTCAGCTACCAATGACAGTACGGCCCAGTAGGACAGACCACGCCCATCCGCCGTGAGTTGACCCTGGGCAGAGGCGCTCGCCGCGCCGACCCTCAGACTAGTGCAGGTGCAGCGTAACACTACGGCAGGTGGCGGCTGTAGTTTTCCACTGCGGTTGCACTGCACTGTGACATCCGCACTAGGCTCCCGAATGATCCAGAGGGAGCAAACGCCACCTGCATTTCCCCTGTGGATGCCCATGCTAAAGACAGAAGGTACAGCAAGATGCCTCTGGCCAAGCGAGCGCACTACAAAACCAAAAATCAAATCAAACTGATGTCAATTCATGCTTGAAATTTGTGAAGCTGAAAAAAGCAAATTGGGGCTAAGCAGTACCTTTGGGCCTCCTACCCATAAGCGCTAGAAAAAGGGCTTGTAGCTTCAACAAGATTAGTCAAACTTTCCTGCGAGTGGGAGGTATAAAAAGCGTGCTCCAATTTTTTGATCGTAAGGAGGAGATCGCAGGTACGCTTGCGAGCAGTTTTACGCTTTTTAGCCACAAAGTCAATGATGAAACCTCTAGCTGCAGCTTTATAAGCGTCCCAAATAACATGCTTGGGCAAATTGGGCGTATCATTGATGGCAAAAAATTCTGTGGTAAAATCAACAAAGGAGGTTGTGAAAATGGGATCAAGAAGGAGAGCGTTATTAAAGCGCCATCGCTTCGGCCCAGTGGACTTGGGTAAGACATCAATGTTGGCCAAAACAGGGGCATGATCAGAAAATAGGATGGGACCAATATCAGCGTGAGTGAGGGACTGAGATATATGATGGGATAGAAAAATGTAATCAATACGGGACTGTGATTGGTGAGAAGGGGAGTAAAAGGTAAATTCTTTAGTGGTAGGATTGCACAGCCGCCAGGCATCAACGAGTTTGTGCTGGGATACTGCCTGAACAAACAATTTGTGAGACTTATTAGGGACATAGGAGGCTCTGGAATGCCAATCTAAAAAGGCGTCATGAGGTAAGTTGCAATCTCCTGCCATAATGAAATTATCATCAACGTATTCGGAAATACGAGAAGCCATTGTGCGCCAAAAAGCGGGGTCACCACCAGTAGGTGCATAAATGTTGAAAAGGGAAATGGGAATACCCTTCGAGGAAAGTTTGACATACAACCATCTACCTTCGGGATCTGACTCGGAAGACAAGAGAGAATGTGGGAGAGATTTACGAACAAGCACAGCCACACCATTCCTTTTACCATCCCCAGGAGCAGAGAAAACATCACCAACCCAACCTCTCTTAAGCTTAGCAGCTTCCACATCAGATAAATAAGTTTCTTGCAAAAAGGCAATGTCTACATTCAACTTGGCTAAATGAGAAAGAATTTTTTGCCTCTTGATGGGAGAGTGAAGACCTTTAACGTTCCAGGATAAAATGCGTACTGACATTAAAGATTATTAAAAGAATAGTGCAAAGAGGGAATGGAACATTGAGAAAAAGCCTCGTGAAAGATAAAAAACGTGGAAGAAAGAAAGAAAGAAAAAGAGTAGAGAAAAAATAGAATGGACGGGAACAAAAAAAGTAAGAGAAGACTAATAGATACCATAAAGATAGGGGAAAGCCAAGGAGTTACTAGGATCAGTGAGACGATGAAATAAGGTCGGAAATAATATGAGTAAAGGTCCAGTGGGAGAGAAAAAAGAACATGCACAAAAAGACCAATAAAGAAACAGGATGAGAGAGGAAACGGCCAAAGGGGGAAAGAAGTAGATATAAGTCAAAGAGGAAGCGAGGTAACAAGGGAGCAGAGTGTATAATGAGAAAGAAGCATGACCGAGGAAGCCAGTGGAAGATGAGGAGAAAAGAGTAAAGTAAGAGAGAAGTGGAAAGAGGTCGTAAAAAAGATATTGACACCAATAAACCTACAAAGACAAACATTCCCAAAAAGGTAAAAGGAATACTTACAAAGGATAAATCAGGGGAAATACAGTCAGGAACAGGAACAAAACAAGACGGACGCGGAGATGAGGGGTGGGAGGTAGAGCCAACTGAAGAAGGCAAGGCACTCGGGGTCGATGGGACGTCCGAGCGGAGGAACAGGGCGGAACGCGGGACAATAAGCTATGGGGGAAGAAAGATAACAAAGTTAGGCGAGAACAAAACTACAAAAACACAAAATAGTCAATGAATAGAATGGAACAAGAAACTGTAACGCGAACAACAATTAAATCAATAAACATCAAGAAGTCATCAGGAAAATATATGTGCTTGAGAACATTTGAGTTGGAAAAAATCAACAGGCAAACACATCTGGGATGTTGTGATACAACTTCAGAGAAAGTCACGGTGGGTGAGAGGAGGAAGGTTCAGAGAGCTCCATATTGGTCTAGCCGCAAGAGTTCAGGAAACTCCGGAGTCGTGTAGGTTCTTCATATGTCATAGTTTTATTATTATAGGTGACTTTAAATAAGCAGGGATGAAAGAGACCGTATCTGGCACCAATGGAGCAAAGGTCTGGTCTCATGTCCAAGAAGGCCTTACGGCGAGTTGCAGTGGCTCTGGCATAATCTTGCGCAAAAAATAAGGTGGAGCCCGACCATGTGAGACGAGGAAAGGCTCTAGCTGTGGAGAGAACTTTCAGTAGATCTGTGTATTCCAGGAAATACATTATTACACCTCTGGGCTTTGCTTGCACAGATGGAGACGAAGGAACTCGTCCGAGCCTGTGGGCACGCTGGATGTTTAGTGTGATGTCCTCTGGCAAGTGCAAAAGCTTCGGAGAAAGGACTTGAAAAATTTGATAGAGTCATTCCCTTCGCAACCTTCCACCAGGCCGTAGAGGCGAAGATTGTTGCGTCTGTTTCGGTTTTCAAAGTCCTCCACCTGCTTCTGGAGAGAGGAGACTTGCGCATGAAGATGGGTAACCTTGGCAGCAGAGTCTTGAAGGGAGGATACATCACGTTCCACTGACGACACCCTTTCATCCATCATAGACCAATTGTCAGTAAGAACCTGCAGTTTGGCGTTGGTTTCCTCCATAAAAGGACGCAAGGCCCGTATCTCATCAAGGAGTAACTCCATCGAGATAGTAGAAGAGGACTTGGGAGGTGAAGGTGGATCTTTTTTCAACCTCTTAGGCATGACTTTCCCGGAAGGCTGCGAGGAGGGTTCCATATGCGTCGTCATCTCAGTGGGGGAAAGGGACTGAGAAGCCTCCAGATGGGCCAGTTCTGTGAAAAGTTTGGAGTTTTTAATATAATTACGTTTATGGACTTTGGTGAGACACTCAGCCATCAACGCGACTGTAAAGTACCAGGTCACTGGGAGCACACAGTACAGCTGGGAGCAGAGCAGACTTTTCACAGGATCCCAAGAGCGCAAGGAATTGACGGGTAGAAATGCCAGGCCAAGGACCAGAAGATATAGGAACTTGAGAAGAGCAGAGTGAATTCTTAAACTGGCTGCCAGACTTGAGGAGGAGGGTAGGAAATAACCATTTAGTCACAGAAGAGCCATGAATTAACAAGAGAGTCACCTGATAGACATGCCAGAGGATGCCATCCGCAACATTAGTGAAGCTGGAGGATTATGCCTTCATCCGGACAACGGAACGCCAATATGCGGTGAAGTGCACTTCTGAGGAGAATCTGAACCAGCAAAAACAAAATGGCGGCCGCGCCCGTTGCCGAGCCGCGGCCGAAACTACAAAGAGCAACAGCTCTATAAACGATACCGCCCCAGCGGGTAAAGTGAACTCAGGGCACTCCTGACATCATTAGGCACCGGAGGCTTCCCCGCAAGGTTCGCGCTGAAGACGCGAACCGCCAGAACACTCCGTCTCGGGCGGAGCCCTCACGCCGGCGCCGCCATTCTCCCCGGGCGCTAGCCACGCCCCCTCCGTTAATTCTCCTTTATGCAGACTCAGAGCGATCACTTCGGCTGCAAGTTGAGGACTGAAACCAAGCCAAGTACAAAGCATCAGGAGATGGAAATCTGACAGCTGCAGGTGTTACATGTGCCCCAATATGGTATGATGGCACAGTGTTGTTTTATGTCTTAAACTTCCTTTTACACGTTTATTTTTCTCTCTTTGTCTGTGTATTAAGTCGCACTGTTTTTTAAAATAAAACCCTTTATTGGCATTTCCATCACAATAATAAAATGCACACAATCAATAATGATTTAAATAGTACGTATTTGCCTCCATAGCTGTATAGATTAATACTATACGTGTTAAACCACTCTGGGAGCCTCTCTTCCCCTCACCAGTAAACTTTCAATGTATCACACACCAACTTCTTCACTACGTTGTGCCCACTGCCATCCACCATTCCTGAGACATGGGTCTCTAGGACTTTTTGTACTGTGTACATTTGGACCTTATCCACTGGTATTTTTCTGGGCAACCCCTACATTTGTGCATTGCCTCTTCAGCCATGGCACATCTGTCCCTCCTACATTTCCATTCAGGTCAGAGGGGCAGCGTTCCACCACGTTTGCACTTTGAGGGGTTATTCTTTCACAAGTAAATGCCCGCATGATGTCTTGTGGCCAGCGCTTACTTTGAGCAGTACATTATATTTTTGGAGTGGGTGTTCAATCAGGAGGTGAGAATGGATGGGGTAATACACAACTTAAGTGATTTCCTGTTTTTGGGCCTGTGAGGTTAGGATCCGTGTGTTACTTCCTTGATAAACTTAACTTCACTGATCGAAAGGATGGTGGTTCCTTGGGCAGTACGGAACGCCACTTGCCAGTCCACCACTCTTGTCTTCTAGAGCAAAGACAAGTGGGATGAGTTTACCACCTGCAACACAATAAGGTTGATGCATTTACGGCCTCTATCAGATTGTTTCTTGGAACTGGTAAGGTGGCAGTGCATCAGCTGCATTGGTATCTCAGCTCAATTTCACGCTGCACATCATCATCCTTCCTTCAAGATCAGTCACACCACAAAGTCAGACTTGAAGGGCAGGCAAAGAGCAGGATTTTCAGTAGAGGTTGGGCAGGAGGTAGCTATCTGGCCCTGCTTCCTTGACGACTTTAATGGTAGTGTTGTGTGGGTGACACCCAAATTATTTAGTTAGTGAAAAGATGGGTGTGTGATACAGCATTTTCTTTCAGGTTGGGTAAAGGTTATCCATACAAGAAGGACTACCTATCAGCGCGAGGACGCTGCATTTACCTACTATTGAGGTATCACAGGTTTTATAACACAAAAACCCAAAACCTGTCCCCTTCACTCACTATTGTTTCATTTACCTATAGATCGGTCCTGACGAAGCGCACCGGGATCCCTTAAGGACCCACTTTTAAGCGCGAAACATGTTGACCAACTTTTATTAGGACTCACATGCACTCTCCTGAGAGCAGCAGTTATCATCACATCTGCCCTCTTTATTTCTTTTCCAAGAGGAGCTCCAGGATCACCATTTTAACCATTACTAGGTAGAGTTGCGAATAAAGGTCAAATACTCTATCAATTAATTTTTAAACACACCACTCACCACTTTGTAGATAGGCCCACATACCTCCATGCACAACTGCGGCGTCTCCGAATAAAAGATCTCCGACAAAGAGCCCTCTCGCGGGGCCCGTGGGGGACTGCAGCGCCACCCCCACGAGGAGCAACGCCCTATGATGAAGCAAGACACTCGCAAGGGTGTGTGAGGGCACTATATACAAAAGGAGAAATTCCCCACTTTCTACCCGATCTGTCTACACTTTGAGAGCACACACTACCCTCTTTAGGAACAGCTACCCTCTCAATACATATATGTGTGATACAGCAGTCAGAGTGGATATGGTGTCATCCTCAGAAGCAATGGGTTTTGTTAGATGTGGCTGTTCAAATAGTTTGAGTCAAGTCTGGTAAGGTCTGTAACCTTTCTGGACTGTTCCCAATGTTCACAATAGGGTCATGGGTTAACTTCCAACAACACCTTCGGGGCGATAGGAGATCTGCAGCATATGCAAGAAGGTACATCCTGGCCATGGTTTCCATGCCAGGGTTTCAGGTGCACAGGATTGTTCTATCATCTTTCATATCAGGAACGCATTAAAGGTTTGAGAAAGGCTGTAGGGTGCCAGACATGACAGCAGAAGGCCTGCTTTTATTGAGAAGCGGGTGAAGTTGGTTGGTTGAATGTCCCCCTCCTGCGTCTTTCTCTTTTTAGGAGACTGTGCTGTTTAAAAAAGAATTCCTACCTGGCAATTTATGCTGCTTCCACGGGTGGTGAATTAGTGGCTAGGTTCAAAACCTATCTGTGTGGAAGGTTGCAAAATGCTCATATTTGTATGTCTGATGACTGTCTACATCACCCTCCCTTTCTCTAAGACCCACCAGCATGGGTGTGGGTGTGGGTACAGTTGTGGTTAGAGCATTGGGTCGTACGTGTTGCCCAGTTACTGCTTTCGTAGATTTCATGCATGTGTGCACCACTTGTCGGGCTGTGCTCTATTGGTCTACGGTAATGGAGTGCCCATCTGAAGAATCCATTTCAGCAAAGTTCTGTTACTTACCGTGATTTTGGCAGCCATTTTAATCCTCACTTGTTTAGAATCGAGCAGTCACTTTGGCTACAGGTTGTGGACTAGACCAAGCCAAGTCGCGGGAACCAGGTGTTGTAAATGTGACTCCTAAAGGCAATGATTTTATGTCTGACATTCCCTTTCACAAGTTTGTTTTTCTGTCTGTCCATCGGGTCCAATTACTCTGGTCTCTGTTTGGAGTTTTGGCTACTCATTTGTGGAACGTGCAGGATTATTTCCATCAGCATGTGATTACCAACATCAGACAAGAAGTGCTCGTGTAGGAATCCAGTGGATCGGGCTTTGGTGGACTTCTCGTGGGCCAGCTGAGGCACCTCATGGAGAAGACTTTGAACGGGTGGTTTGTACTTTCTGAGATGATGTTTCACATTGGAGGCATGAACGAGTTGGATGGGGACCTCGTGGATACCATTTGTTAGGCAAAGGTAAAAAGAACGCTGAGGTTCATTGTGATATAATATTTTTAGAGTTGGTGCGGCTTGGTGAACCACTAAGTGCTAAAAAAGCCCAAACATACCATATCTTAATTTAATTTAAAAAATCACGGACAGCTCTTGTTAGTAAGGGCCCTGTCATGAAGGAAAAGTAAAAAGGGTTTTTTCTATCGTTCTATGAATTAGCTAAAAACTGAGTTTTTTACTCTTTTTGCATGGCTGGGCCATTGATCAACAGAACTGTCTATAATTTGAACATTTAAATTAAAGCATGGCATTTTGGGGCTTTTTAAACCTAGCCTCGTCTTTCACCAAGCCTCACCAACTCTAAAAATATTTTCTTACAAGAATCCTTTTTATTCTTCATTCCCTTCCGGTAGAAATGCTATCCACCAGGTTCCTGCTGAGTAGATCCAGACATGTGGGGCCAAAACGCGTCAATAGTACTTCCCACAGGCTATAAGTACCCAACACAACAACCAGTGTGACACCATAAAGAAACTAAAATCAGCTCAGTGCCTCTTAGGACTACAGATTTTTCATTTTTCCTGCTGTATTTAATATTTAACGTGAATACGTTTTTCAAGATATTTCTCACACATTCTACTGTCACAGTACAAAAATATGTTTTTACCTGGTTTTAGAGTATTTTCAGAACTATTTGCACTTCGTTTTGCCTGGTGACAGTTTTCGTTCTTTATGTCAAACAGTGTTAAAAACCTTGGGGGCATATTATCAATTATCGTCCTTCACATCTAACATGGGCTTCAATTGGAATTCCATAGAGCATATTATCAAGCCCATTATCGCTGTGTTAGCGGCAGTTTTCTACCACTAAAGTGGCGATAATTTTATCGCCTGGCTTGATAATATGCCCCTAAGGAGGTATTAGCTTCGTTGTTCTCATGATAGCTTTTGTTTTAGTCTTTTAGAAATTACTTTAGCAACCTGAGCGGGATTTCTGGGCTTTCCTTGCGTTTTTAAAGCATGATTTCACACACAACTGGGATGCAATAATTGGCATGCTTGTCTAACTTGATCTCATTTACATCTTCAGGTGCCAATCATGACCACATGAAGTCATGGGGAAATTTCTTGCCAAGTTGGATGAGCCCAACAAGCAGTGAGATTTAACAGAGTGCTGCATTAAAAGCAAATAACTTGAAAATATGACACACTCTTCCCTACAGAGGGAATATAACTGGTTCTATGAACTTCTCAGACGCTGCCTGTTTATTGGCCTTCGTATTTTTCAATTTCTGCCAAGCCCTTTATTACTTTGTTCTAATCAGTGTTTATGAGAGAAGTGAGTGAGGGAGGTTGTGTCCCCAACGTAGCCTCAGAAAAAAATAATATGTTGTGCTCTACAGCACATTTATCAGACATAATCTTCCTCAGGGGGTGTAACGCAGACCCCTGCCTCTGCTGCAGTGATTGGGCGCGCCAAACCCCTGAGGGTGCCACCAACCCCCCCACCCCTCCCAATTCTGTCTAAGGCAAATTAATATCTGTGAGATATGGGGGAATCAGGGGTCGTCTTTACAATAGGCAGCGGTGCCCCATTATTTTGTGCTACGACACTGATCTCCTTGCCTGCACTAATTTCATTTTAGGTATATATTTTACTTGTGAATTTAGATCGAGCTGGCTTCTGACTTAATGAAGTGGCCATTGAAATTCAAAGCAGTCTCTGGCAAGAATAGATGAATTTAAAGCAAAGTAATTATCCCAGCTGAATTCAGCCACCCTACTTGTGATGTTCAAATCTGACAAATCAACAATCTAACACTCTTATCAGGACGGCCGGCTAATTGAAGGCAGGGATTGGTTTGTGGCGGAAGTTGCAGCTGATGAGCATAAACACTCATATTTTGGGAGCAAGGCTTATTTTTCATCATCAGACTTCGACCGAGAACACAAGAGAGAAAGGTAGAAAAGGGAGAAGGAACGAAAAGTATAAGAAAAGAGCAACAAAGTGATAAAACAATGATGACAAGGCTTTGGCAAACCCAATAGGTCTAGCTTGCAATTTTAATTTATCTTGCACATAGTAAGTGATAGTACTGTTGTTGAAAGAGAAGCAATTTCTGCTACATTCAGCCTTGTGCCTGCACCATAACAAAATATACATTTCAAAACTTAGTCCACTGTTTAAAATCATTCTCCATGCACCATGTTTACCAGTACCAGGTGATATATTCCGTTATTTGTATTTGTGGTACACATCCGTTGGAATTCAAAGTTGTGATATCGATGGTGACACGCAAAGTATAAAAACAAACAGCGCTTTGTCAAAAGCACGAAAACAAAAAGAATACAGCATGCTTTAAAATGCAAACCGGACATGAAAACAAACAATCTGCAAACGTGTGATGCAGAGACAGGATGAGCAGGGTGGTGGAAAAAAGAGGCATGATGTGAAATCAAGAATAGGTAGACCTGAGATCCGGCAGCATTTGGCAGGGCATTGGCTAGCTGCCAAGAAAATTATGGGCCCAAGCACTTTTTCTTTTTTTTTACAAATTAAACATTGCGAATATCTATTCATTTTGTATATAATATCCTGCTAGACCTGGCATCCTTGTCATGGTTTCCCCTGATGTTTTGGCTTCTGACCTCCTGTTTTGCTGATCTAAATTGTGCTGTCTTTAGGATTCTGAGCACTTTACCACTGCTAACCAGTGCTAAAGTGCATATGCTCTGTGGTAAAAATATGGCAACATTGGCTTATTCACAATTGGCTTATTCAATAAAAAAGTATATGTCCCTATTAAAGTGCATTATATGTGCCCAGGACCTGTAAATTAAATGCTGCAAGTGAGCCCGCAGCACTGCCATCCACTCAGTAAACCTTTAAACATGGCTCAGGCTTGCCACTGCAGAGCCTGTGTGTGCAGTTTTAAACTGCCATTTCGACCTGTCAAGTTAACCTACGTGTAAGGCCCAAACCTTCCCTTTTATTACATATTAGTCACTCCTACGGTAGGCCCTAGGCAACCCTATGGGCAGGGTGCAGTGTACTTACAAGGTAGGACATCTACTTTTGAGTTTTACATGTCATGGTAGTGAAAAACTTCTAGATGCGTTTTTCTTTATTGCAAGGCCTATCTCTCCATAGGTTGACATTGGTATTGCCTTAAAACATATTTTAAGTTTCCAATTGGGGAAACATAGAGATTTGGAGGTTGGTGTCTTTAGATTCACAATTTAAAATCATAACTTATGGTGAAGTCAGATGTTCCGTTGTAAGTCTGAAAATGCCATTTTTATAAAGTTGGCATTTATTTTACTTTAACCATTCTGTGCCTCTGCCTGTCTCTAAATACACGTTTGGGTTGGGTGAAAGGGGGTTTTGTGCATTTCCACTAGACAGTCATACAAAGGGAGAAGGGATGTGATATTTGCATTCTGATGGACCTTTCTGAATTTGATTGGGAAGGAGGAGTTGACACCTGAATAGGGCAGAGCTGCATACCCTCTGTAGTGAGTCTGGAGCCAGGGCAGTAAAGGCAAGGACCATGTGATCTTCAAAGGAAAGTCTCTTTGATGTTTCTCCCACTCCAAAGGCACATTTAAGTACTGGACCCCTGACACCACCAAATTCGAACTTTGCTGGAACCAGGGACATTCTGCCTGGAAGAAGAGCTGCTGTGCTCTAGGAGGGACTGCCACATTGCTACCTGCATTGCTCTGTTGCCCTGCTGCCTGCTGTGCTGTAGGAGGTACTGACACTTCACTATCTTCTAGCTGCTGCTCCTTGCCTGGGAGTGAGAGGAACTGGACCTGCTCTCTACATCCTTAAACCCAAGTTTCTTCAATGGCTTCTGGAAGGAGCACGCTGGTTGGAAAAATTCCTGGTGCATAACCACCCTGCTGGAGGCTCATTCTTGCCTCTGGGCACTTTTGAGTTGGTATTTGTATGCAGCAGCCTGGCCGCAGAGAACCTGCCACCACGGGCTTGTGGGGCCTCATGAGTGAAAGACTTCGCTTGGGATTAAGGCACAGCAGGGAGCAGAAAAACGAAAGAACCAGACGGTTTGGTCCGGAGGCCTATTTAGGCATTTTATTGACTGTTATTGATCGTGTGATATCAGAACCCACTGGGGGAATACAAGCGCCCGATATCATGAACTACTGGCACCAGCATGCATTGGACTATACTCACCTGAGAATAATTTACATACTGCATGCGTATAAGTGTTGTGGGCAGCACTCTCTGTTTCACGTGACTTTCCTCTGACGAAGAAGCCGTGCAGGCTTTGAAACGCGTTAGGAAGATAATTTTTATTCTGGAAGGAGCACGCTGGTTGAAAATATTCCTGGTGCATAACCACCCTGCTGGAGGCGCGTTCTTGCCTCAGGGTACTTTTGAGTTGGTATATATATATATATATATATTCACAGAAGAAAACCATAGGTTTCAGGGGTGTTATAGTTAGCTGGACATTTCACTCGTACAAAACCACAGAAATTCCTCCGTTATAGTTAGTTCTGCTAACTATAACTCGCGCGCCCGCAATGCACTGCTAATGATGTCACATATTACATCATTCATGACATGGTCAGTGACATCACTGATGACATCTCAAATTACATCACTGATGATATCACTGATGACATCATCCAGTGAATGTGGTTTAGTTTGAAATTTAAATATGTATTATATATATACCAATCTGTATTGAAGATTGATTGGATATATAACTGTCTGGATGGAGGATTTAGTAGCTGTCTGACTGTCTGTTTAAGTGAGTAATTAAAAGTGTCTCACTTAATACATGGATTAGTAACTAAACTATGTGAATGTGTGCATCACTGTCTCTGTTGTTGTATAACATGCTGCATCAGTTGCTCACTAACTACATGAGTGTGTATATTAGTTATTGATTAGTTGGATGAGTATTTGTATGGGACACTGAGTTTGTGTGTGGTTGGATGGGGCGTGTGTAACTCTATGCATAGATGTGTGAATGGTTGATTGACTAGGTGTATAGGTTTAAGAGTGCATGTGGAAACAGTTGTTTGGGTGACTGAGTGTATTTACTTGTGTGTTGGTGAGCGAATATATGTTTTAGTTGTACATCTTCAACAAAGTAAAAAAAATAAAGGCATTGTAATTGAGAGTTGGTGTATATAAATAAGTATATATGAGAGTCAGTGATTGTGAGAGTAACTTTATGAATGAGTGTATAATTGTAATGGTGATTTTTTAACATATTAACTATGAGTTACTTTGTGTTTGAATAAATGAGGTGTTGTGTGTATAATTGTGTAAGTGAGTAAATGTAAGTGTGATAATTTTTTTTCATGAGTGAATAGAATGACTGCATAACCGACTAAGATGACTGCTGATGTGTCAATGTCTATATATGTGTGTAAGTGCATTTGATAGTGTTCTATTAATTAGTGACTGCATGTATAAGTGATTCTGTTGTTGAATGGGTAGTTGTGAGTGTAGACTTAGGAATCAGTCAATGGGTATGTAGTAACTGGTATTGGTGTGTCAATGGTTTCAAATATGGTACTCTGTATTTTACAGTGAGTGATGAAAGGTTATACTAGTGTCAAGTCAAGTATTTCTTTATTCGGTTTTTAGCAGACAAAAAAACCATAAAAACGATCACATAAAAAAGACATTTACATTTCATAACAATTTTAAAAACGAACTACTGACAGTTAATACAAGATAAAAATCCTTTTTTGTTTTTCTTTTTCTTTTAAAAAACAGTAAAAATTACTTAGTTACTTCGCTATGTTTTATTTATAGTGTTAACACGAGTTCATTACTAATATATACAACATTCTAGCGAGATGTCGCTCTCACTTTGCTCAGTTGGTTTACTTCAAACTGGGCAGGTTTACAGATTTAGTCGATGTCGAAAAATGCATTTCAGAAATTTAACAATGCACTTCGACATCCACTCCTCCCCCAATGATTGTAAGAATAACAGGGCCGGACGGCATCTTCTTATTCCAACATGTTTAATAGCGGGATCAACCAGATCTTTCTGTGCTTTCTATAAAATGTACAAAAGAAAAGGGTATGGATAGTGGCCTGAATTGAGGTCTCATCACACGGGCACAATGATGGTACTGTACCCCAGTTGTTTCTTTCCGGGAAAGCAACCAGACGGTGAAAAATATTTAACCTGAATCTTATTAAGAGAAATCTCTCAAAAGTGGTGAGATCGTGGGTTAAATATGGCTGGATTGATAAGGTTGTTTGGACAGCAACGCAATGTTGCACAGATGGTTTAAAGGCTTCTTTCATTAACCGAATTTCTTCTAGATGGGCCAATGAGAGCGCCTGTAATGCCTTTCTTGATAGTGACCGGATTGTAGCGGGAGCCAGATAGTATTTTTCCAGTCCCAAATCAAGTAAGAACCCTTTTATGTAGGCCAACCAGCCAATTTTAAATGAGTGGTCCAAAGCAATACAATCCAAAATAATTTGCTGAGTGAGTGTGTTTTTATCCCCGGACCATATACGATGCCAAAGAAGAAGTGGCTGAATTTTTACTAGGTCCATTAGATATGAAATTCCCAGTTCTGTATGGCACGCGAAGGTGGATGTACTTTTAGGTACCGCTAGGAGGAAACGGAGGAATGCATTTTCTGCCACGTGTAAGTTTTTAATATTTGCAAACCCCCACACTCCTGCTCCATATAGCGCTACTGACTGACACTTGGCTCTGTATATTTTTATGAGCTCTACTGGTGGTCTTCTGCCCAATTCTTTTTAAAAGTTTACAAGAACCATAGTAGTTCTTACTAGATGGAATTTTCTAGACTCTATTGCGGGGGACCAGTTTAATTTGTGGTCGATAGTAATGCCCAAGTATGGATATTGAGCTGTTACATCCAATTTTTCATTGTGTAAGAATATACTCTTTGGCCTTTGTTTCGCTAATCCAACACTCATAACAAAAGTCTTTTTGATGTTGATGTGTAGGTTCAACTCTCCCATAAATTGGGAATACCTATTTAGGGCCTTCTGAAGTTCTAGGGGGGTACGTGCCAATAGCACGGCGTCGTCCGCATAGAGCAACGCCGGAATTGGACGGTTGTTAACTTGGGGAAGGTCCTGGCTCCCGTTCAGCATGGCTTGCTCCAGGCCGTTGGTATAAAGCGTGAAGAGAAAGGGAGCCAGGACACATCCCTGTCTCACTCCCCTCTCCACTTTGAACGGCGCCGATAGCTTCCCATTTGCACCGTACCTCACCCTAGCTGATGCATTTGTATACAATTCACGCAGAAAATTTACTAAAGGTAGTTGCACCCCCATATCCAACAATACTGACCACAATTTAGCATGGCAAACGCAGTCATAGGCAGTGGACAGATCCACGTAAACCATGTGGATACTGCCCACTTTTGCACATACATATTTCTCGAGGAGCAGAGTTAGATTCAGGGCCTGTTCAACTGTCCCCCAGCCCTCACGGAATCCAAACTGGATATCTGAAAGTATCCCGCCATCCTCCGCTCACTGCTGGAGATGCTCCAAAATGATCCTGCCTGCAACTTTACCCAAATAATCCAGCAGGGAGATTGGACGGTAACACGATACCTCCTGACGGTCCCCCTGTTTAAAAAATTGGGACCAAAATTGATTTTGACCATGAGTCCAGTAGTCCCACCTCACAGGCTGCCCTAAGTACCCTTGTAAGTATTGGTGCCCAAAGTTCTTCATTTGACTTAAATAGGTCTATCGGGACACCGTCGGGTACTGGGGCTTTACCGTTTTTACTGGTTTTGATGGCTCGTTGAACTTCACCGATGTCAATATCTATTTCTAGTGGATAGTTGGTGTTGGGTGGATCAGCGGTTGAATCTACGCTTATGTTTGCTGGGCCCCCTCCAAATATCTTTGAGAAATAATCTACCCAGGTCAATTCATCGATTGCCACATCAATGGATGGTTAATTCTTTTGCTCTAGCAGAAATGGGGATTTTACCACAGCCCAAAACGCGGAGCTATCTTTAAGAATACAGCTTTTGTGCAATTGATCCCATAAGGCCTGTTTGAGTTCTATTTTCCTATCCTTTAAAGCTTTGTTATACTCCCGCCTTAAGTCTGCTATTTCTTGGGACACCCTGTTTGGGTTTTGCAAGGCAACTTTCAGTTAAGAGTGCACCACTGTAAATCGGTGGTTAAACCATCCCGCTTTCTTCTTTTGCGTATTTTTTAATTTTACAAACAGTGCTGCTTTTATTGCTTTTGTGACCTCCTCAAAATTACTTATTACTTCTTCACTATGTACAGACAAATCTAGGCATTTAAAGATCGAACTGTAAGCCATTTGAATGACTTTCCTTGGGATTTTTTGGGGATCAATTTTTTCCCATTTCAATGAGAAACCATTAAGTCTGTCCAAGTGTAGGGTATTTTGCCTCAGTGCACTAACTATAATTTGCGTGCTGTTCTCTCGCAATGGGTGGAATGTTATAGTAAGGGCACAGTGGTCACTTTGTGTACTAACGAGGGTTTGAGAGTTGGTGGCGCGGTTCCCTGAGGAATTAGAAATCAAAATGAAATCTATGGTGGTTTGACTGCCTCTTCCAATGTAAGTTGCATCTAACCTCTGAGTTAAAACATTTGTTTTATTTACAATTTTTTAGTCCAGGTCGAGTAAGGATTCGTTTAGGCAGTTTCCAATAATTGAGTGGGAAAAATGAACCAATGGTTCTTCATTCTCGTCCATTAGCCCACACAAGTTATGGTTGCAGTGTTCACAGGATGTTGATTAAAATCGCCCCCCCATAAAATGGTGGCCCCTTTTGCAGAATCCCTAGTCATGGTGGATAATTGGGAGCACAACTGTCGCACAAGAGTGTGAAGTTCCCTGTCTGGCAGATTGTTATAAAAGTTCACTAATAGAACGGACTCGTCTTTACTAAGACGGAGGAGCAACGTTTGATAATTTATTTCCAAGGCTAGAGGAGTAACGGCCAGGCCCCCTATGGTGTTTGAAATGAATACTGTCAGGCCGCCTTTTGCTCTACCTAAGGTTGAATGTATTGCAGGGGAAAAAAAGGTTTTGTAACCTACCAGATGGATTTCAGTTGTTAACCAGGTCTCCTGGAGAGATATAATATTAAATTTCTCCAGGAAACTTATCCCCATACCATTTTCTATTTTCCGGCGTAATCCGGCAATATTCCAGAATAGGAATGCAATCGAGGAGTCTGTCTTAACTGGGGAAGTTTCCACTAGCCCTAAAGATTGTTCCATTGAAAACTCTTCGGTAAATTCCACAGCATCTACTTTTTCGTGCGTATTAATGCCCGATGATGGTTCTCCTGCCATGGTACGTTGATTTTCTACCTCATGGTAGCTTATCGGCCTATATACAATAGGATTCAGGTTTTCAGGCTGTTTATCGGGCTTTAAGTTAACTTTTAGAGTTGGTAAAATTTCTGATTGCCTAGAAAAATGATTCACCCCGATGTCTCGTTTAAGCAGTCAGTCAACTCCTTCCAGCCCTGAGAGCAAAGAGAAATGATTAAATGTGGGAACATTAAAACCAAGGCCATTTAGACCAAAGTTTTCCCTACTGCGCCCATAAAGGGCACTGGATCTTGGGGGATGGGCCAATAGGGATTGTGGGTAGAAGTGGTTGAGGTCGTGAGTAGAAATTTCTTCCCCTCTTTTCTCGGAGTACCAGTCAACAATGTGTTTGGTTGCTCTACGGTCCCTAAAATTTATTATAACTACATCACCTCTGATATATTTTGGTCTACATCCTACCCACCCTAATCTTCTAACATGAAGAATTTCCCCGTTTATATTGGGGGGTAGTGGCCTGTTATTCCAAAATATGACTTTATTTTTAAGTCGCTGTTGGCCCTCAGTTTTTCCCACTGGTAGTTCCAGAACCCCAGTTAAAACCACGACATACGGTACCGCTTCTGGTGGTAGGTCAATATTTTGCTGGTATGACGTTTGAAATTTAGCGGAAAGGGACTTCCTAGCTACACTAGTCTGGGAATTGTCTGTCTTATTGATTGGCCCGTCCGCTTTATCGTCCCTGTTCATCATTCGGGGCTCAATAGGAAGAGGCTTCGTGAAGGCATTGGTCTTAGACTTATCTTTTGGTGTTGCCTTGCTCTCCGAGCTCACTTCCTGAGGTCTGGAATGACTTTTGTCTGTTGTCAGGGGGGCTGCAGTTTTCTTAACTTGTGTTGTTGACGTGATATTACGAGATGTTTTCGCCGCTGTTTTTGGCCCATTTAGTATCGTATGGTCTTGTTGGTGGGGCCTAGCCTTAACTAATTCATTAAGTAAATCTGTATTGGTTGTGGTTGCTTTTTCTATGCTCCCCAGTTGTTCAGTCATTCTTTTGATTCGCTCTATTACCGGCAGTATTAGCGATTTAACTAATTTCTCCATACTACCCATTAAGTCATTGGTGAGATTGGTGGGTTGAATGTAATTATCCTGTATTCCCTTTCCCACAGTTTTCTCGGTATTGTTTGGGTTGTTCCTGACTAATTTAGACATTTTTGTGTGTTTACGGGCCTGGTGTGTCCCCCCACGCTTCCTTTTACCTGTTGTTTGCCTGGGGGCGATTATGTTGTTATGCATTTCCTTAAGCGAGGAATCCCTAGAGGAAATAGTAGTTATTAACTCCTCTGAGGTAGTATCTGAAGTCGTGTCAATGGAAGTATAGTAGTTATTAACTCCTCTGAGGTAGTATCTGAAGTCGTGTCAATGGAAGTATCATTCGTAGGAAATTCGGTCTTGAAGTTGAAATGGGATACTAATGTCATCCTCTTGGGAATTATCAAGGATCTGAACCGTTGGAGTGGTTGCTGACTGTATTTTGCCCAGGGATGAACGTTTACTATACAAGAGTTCGGAGAATAGATGCCTTTCCATGATTTCGATCTCGCGTTCGAGCACGGAGGCAGCCCTTGTAATGAAAAGATCAAATGACAGGTTCCCCGTTGCACAAAATAATGCGAAGGCTCCTGCGATGCGGAGGGGGCAGCTGAGTTTTGTGCCTCCGGGCACGGAAGTGCTGGTTGGTGGGCAGGTCAGCGCAGGAATTGTGGGGGCTGTAGTCCCCCCACTCAGCGGCCGCTCGGTGTCAGCAAGCGGAGGCGTGGGGGACCAACAGTCGTAGATGGTGCTGCGCTTCCAGTGCAATGTCTCCCAAAATGACAGGCTCTCTCTGCGCGGTGACAGCAAGGTGGGTTCCCCGTCGCACATAATGCGAAGGCTCCCGCGACGCGGAGGGAGCAGCTGTGTTTTGTGCCTCCAGGCACGGAAGTGCTGGTTGGTGGGTAGGTCAGCGCAGGAATTGTGGGGGCTGTAGTCCCCCCACTCAGCGGCCGCTCGGTGTCAGCAAGCGGCGGCGAGGGGGACCAACAGCCGTAGATGGTGCTGCGCTTCCAGCCCGATGTCTCCCAAGATGACAGGCTCTCTCAGCGCGGTGACAGCAAGGTGGGTTCCCCGCCGAACAAAATAATGCGAATAGTGTATGATGAGGTGTATCAGATTGTCACGTGGATGATGTCATCAGTGATGCCATCAGTCATGTCATTTGAGATGTCATCAGTGATGTCATCAGTGATGTCACTGACCATGTCATGAATGATGTAATATGTGACATCATCAGCAGTGCATTGCGGGCGCGCGAGTTATAGTTAGCAGAACTAATTATAACGGAGGAATTTCTATGGTTTTGTACGAGTGAAATGTTCAGTTAACTATAACACCCCTGAAACTTATGTTTTTTTCTGTGAATTTCTAAGGTTTTTTAAATGCTAATTTCTAACTATATCGTCTCTGAAACCTATGGTTTTTTCAGTGAATTTCAAAGCTTTTTAAATGCTAATTTCTAACTATAACGTCTCTGAAACCTGTGGTTTTTTCAGTGAATTTCAAAGGTTTTTTAAATGCTAATTTTTAAGTGTAATAGTAGTTATACCTATATTTTGTACTGATTGTCTACCGTTTTTTAACTGTTTATTTATAAATATTTTATTCATTAAATAACATATTTTTTTCTGAAAATAGCAACAAAAAAATTTTTTTTTATTAAAACTGAAATGTTTATTTTTTTTGTTTTCTTTTTTTTATTTTAATATATTTATATTACTTTCTTTTTGAATTTTAATTTTACCCAAATTTATTCGGAGTCGTGCACCCAAAGCGTACACATCACGGTGGGTGCGCGGATTCCAGCCGCCATTTTAGAAATGTCGTGAAGGATCCGCATACGGTGTGCGACGGCTGCGTGTTTTTCAGTTACATCATATACATTTAATATTACGTGATGTGCGCGATTGGTATGCGACCAGTCCCCAACTCCTGCTCCCGCACAATCGCAACACATGCCCATTACGGTACGCGACACTTGCGCGGTGGCGGGTCCCGCGTGACGTCATATACGTACTGGGGCACGCTGGGTGCGTGACTCCCGTGAAAATGTTTTATGTTCTAAAATTATATGTATGTGTGTTTAATATACATATTAGGGCAAGAGACTAGCTAAGATATTCATAAAAATAATATATTTGTACTTATAATAAATTAATAATTTTTAAATATATTTTCGCAAAGTCACGTCGGGTGCGTGCTTCATGAGCGCAGAGTGCGCGGATCCCATGTGACCTAAAAAAAAAGATTTCATTGGTTCATAACATTTCCCACTGTAACTATTGAAGGACCCCACCCATTTTAATCATTCTTGTTGGAGCATCTTTAGAGAGACATCTCTTTTCCTACAAGAACCTTTTTTGCTTGTTCTTTTTGGTGTTTTTTAAAAAATATCAAACAAAATGGCATCTGGACAGCAGCAGCAGCAGGAGGAAGTATCTTCTGAAGAAGAATTCTTGCAGGAGGCACCACGTCCACAGAGGCCGGAATCTGTTGTGTGGAAATTCTTCACTTTTCCACCTGGAGAGAAGAAAGTAAATGCGACAAAGGTGACGTGCAAAATTTGTGACCGAGTCCTGTCAAGAGGCAGTGCTTCTATGTACAAGCATCTCCGGACCACACATCCTCTCAATCTTGCTCGGGAGGAAATGAGGCAAGCTGCTTTGAACCCCTCACCTACTGTGGCAAGTACATCTGGTGCGTCCTCAGGAACACCTGCAATGGACATTAGGCCAGAATTCGCCTTTCTTGAGCAACACTGCGTGAAGTGTAAGAAACGTATATGCTTCGGTGAGCAGTCGGTGGATGCAGTTTGTGCTGCTCAACCCAACCATCGTTGTTAATTTTTTTGTTCTTTTGTTTTTGGTATGATAAGTAATTCCAAATGTTTCCTGTTTTATTTGTTCTTTTTTTTGTTCATTTTTTGAAAAAACACCAAAACAAATACAAAATTGTTAAAAAAAATACAAAAAAAATACAAAAGAAAAAGAAGCAAAAAAAGTTCTTATCAGAACTACCTTATCTGGTTAAAGAAAGAACTATAATTGCAAGGTAATGTGTGAAAGTTTGGTTGAATATATGTATACAGCATGATTGACTGAAAGAATGCATTAGTAGTGTATGGTGAATTTATAGGTGAAGATGTATGAGGAAGTACTGCAGCGTGACACTGCAAGCTCTTTAGCTGCACTGCGGCACTTCCGACGCACAGGGATGTGACATATGTACATGAATATGTTGCAACTCTGTGCTTCCCTCTGCACTGATGCTCAAACTGCAGCCATGCGATGACACAGGCACCCTTGCACCATGGTGCAAGGATGTCTGTGTTGTGTTGTTTTTGTGCAGGAAGGGACACCTTCCTGCACAAAAACAATCAGTAAAGGTATTTTTCTCTTACAATGTATGCTGTGGAATGCAGCATGCATTGAAAGAGAAAAAAATGAGGAGAAATGAAAACAATTCTCCTTGTTGCGCCTTGCTACACCAACTCTAGGATGGCGTAGCATTCAGACACATCTCCAGATTCACGATTTCTCATAAATCTAGAGATGTGTCTTGTTCTATGGGTGTTGCGTGGGAACACCCACAGCAACACTGATGGGACGCCCCTTCAACGCAAAGTTCTGTGTATGAAGGGGTCGTATTTACAAGGAGTGGAAAAACCACGCAGGGTGGCTTTTCCTCTCCTTGTAAATATGAAGGAGTGCCTGGCGCCATCACTACGTTACAAAAAGTGATGTAAATCTGCCCCACAAGTGCTTAGAGATTGGCAGACTGATGCAATAAGAACGTAGTGCTGGATGGGTGATTGAAGAATTGCATGAGACTGACAGGAGGTATCCTACGCTGCATGGGTACTAATTCAGTATTTAATGGAGTGGACCAATAGTATGTATCTGCTTAGAGATTTGTAGGGATTATGCACAGAACATTTTATGTGTACTTGTGTTGGTGCCTAGGTCATTTTTATAAGAATACCACTAGTAACTGGAATGATGACAGTGCTGCAAACAGAGTGAACACTTAATTTATAAGTGCTTACGTATTGGTGGAGTGATAGGATAAGTAGATAGTGGTAGATAAGTGATTAAAGAAGTGCATGGGACAGACTGGATGATTCCTACACTGCATGAGTACTAATTGGGTATTTAGAAGAGTGTATCAATAGTATGTAGCTAGCTAGAGGTCTGCTTGGATAGTGCACAAAATATTATAGATGTACTTGTGTTAGTAGCTAGGCCATTCCATAAGTTCATGACTAGTAACTAGAATAATTACAGTATTACAAGCAGAGTGTATAGTGAATTTATAAGTGCTTAGGTATTGGTGGAGTAATAGGATAAGTAGATAGTGCTGGATGGGTGATTGGAGAAATGCATGGGACAGACAGGAGGATTCCTACACTGCATAGGTACTAACTGGGTATTTAGAAGAGCGTATCAATAGTTTGCAGCTGGTTAGAGGTGTGCACGCATAGTGTACAAAATATTGTACCTGCACTTGTGTTTTTGACTACGCCATTCCTTAAGTATACGACTAATAACTGGAGTAATGTCAGTGTTGCAAAGAAAGTGCGTGCTGAATTTATAAGTGCTTAGGTATTGGTGGAGTGATAGGATACGTAGATAGTGCTGGATGGGTGAATGGAGAAGTGCATGGTACAGACAGGTGGATTCCTAGACTGCATAAGTACTAACTGGGTATTTAGAAGAGCGTATTCATAGTATGTAGCTGGTTAGAGGTCTGCATGCATAGTGTACAAAATATTGTACCTGCACTTGTGTTAGTGGCTAGGCCATTCCTTAAGTATATGACTAATAACTGGAGTAATTTCAGTGCTGCAAAGAGAGTGCATGCTAAATTTGGTAGTGCTTAGGTATTGGCAGAGTGATAGAATACATAGATAGTGCTGGATGGCTGAATGGAGAAGTGCAAGGGACGGACAGAAGGATTCCTAAACTGCATAGCTACTAACTGAGTATTTAAAAGACTGTATCAAAGCTAAGTAGCTGATTAGAGGTCTGCATGCACAGTGCACAGAATATTGTAGCTGTACTAGTATTGGTGGGTCTATGGTTTCGAGAATGGTAGTCTGTATTTTAGGGTGTGAGGAGGTGCATCAGATGTTCATGTAGATGATGTAATCAGTGATGTCATTTGAGATGTCATCAGTGATGTCATTTGAGATGTCATCACTGATGTCATCAGTGATGTCACTGACCATGTCATGAGTGATGTAATATGTGACGTCATCAGCAGTGCATTACTTTAATCCAAAAAGCTGGCGGCCGTATTGGCCTAGTCACGATGTTAAAATTCAGGAATTGGTACAATAAAGAAAAGAAAACAAGTGTTAATATGCACACAATGTCATTTCAGCATATCTTGCCCCGTAACCGCCATACCTGTATGTTCGTCAACGTGACTTATTCATAATAAACATACTTAGAATTGCAAACATCAACATAAACAATGGACTACACATTACTTTAAAATGAAAGGCTATCGTCCATATTAATCTGGGCACGTTGCGTTTTATAATGGTTCTTACACGAAAGAAAAGGAAAAAAAGGGGTGTTAATATACACACACTTCCCTGTGTGGTCAGGGGCAGCTAGCTGACCACACAGGGAAGGTGGGAGGGGCCGTGGCAGCACAGAAGACCATGCATGGCAAGTGGGAGGGTTAGTGGCAGCACAATGGCTATGATGGGCAAGAAGGAGGGGCAGGGGCATGCACAAAGGACCATAGAGGATAGAAGGGAGGGTCAGGACCTGGGCACAGACATGAGAGTTCAGGGGAAGGGGCCTCACAACAGACCACGCGGGGCAGGCAGGAAGAGCAGTTGCAGCACAACAGACCAGGGAGGGCAGAAGGGTGTGGCAGTAAAATGGACCATGGAGGATAGGAGGAAGGGGATAGGGGCATGGAATGTGGACAGGCAGGGTAGAGGTGGCAGGGACAGGTTACAGTCATCTGACAATGCTAGGCAGGTGGTAGGGGAGTGGCAGCTCAATAGAACACTCAGAGTAGATAGGAGTAGCAGGTCCATGGAACATGGTGGGCAAAAAGGATGGAGCAGGGGCATGCACAAAGACATTGGAGGGCAGCGGAAAGGAGAATAGGGGCAGCAAGCTAAGCACAGAGGCTAAGAAGGAGGTCAATGATGGGGCATAGAATTGGGCAATGGAGGGCAGGAGGAGTGGACTTGTACATCATGCTAAATGGATAAAAAAACATAAAGATAACAAATAATGTAAAAGTGCTTTGTCGCTATTTGAAACTTTCCACTGCC
Source organism: Triturus cristatus (assembly GCF_964204655.1). Lineage (NCBI taxonomy): Eukaryota > Metazoa > Chordata > Amphibia > Caudata > Salamandridae > Triturus > Triturus cristatus. The sequence continues at coordinate 607,431,084 of NC_140594.1, forward strand.
CTCCATAGTCTGTTGTGCTGCCACTGCCCTTCCTGTCTGCCCAGTGTGGTCAAATTGTTGCCTCTGCACCCTCCTACCTGCCTTCAATTTTCAGAGTCCGTGCCCCTGGCTTCTGCCTCTCAACAGTATCCTAATGAATAACTAGATTGCTAAAATTCAATATTTATTACAAAAGTGTGGAACGCCTGACGTCATCTTGATGTAATCAAAACTGTAATACCTAGAGCATTTCCTTTAGAAATTACATATATGAGAGGGTCTTATTTGCATCACAATTATGGTTAGTGCTCTAAAAAACTAAAATGAGGACATATTTTCTGAGTTTTCAAATAGCGACAAAGCACTTTTAAATTATTTGTTATCTTTACATTTTTTTATCCAGTTGACCACTTGATTAAATGTTGCACTTAGGGGAGAGGATGTGGTGTTACTTCCAGAGCTGCAGACTTTGCAACTGAGGAACCAGGTTGGAGTTTCTGCTTCAGCTCGACATTCTGTGATTCTGTTCAAATCACTTAATCTCCTCATGTCTACAACCAAAATGAATTTGTTCTTGTGTGATGTAACCAATGCTCATGTAAAGCACTCCAATACCTGACAAGTCTGCACTATATAAAACTGCAAAAACACAAAAAATAAAAGGTGTTTTGCACACTTCTGTCATTGGGCTACATGTGGGCTACATCTGGGTGATATTTGTGCTACATTTGGGCTCTTTTGTCTCTGGTTGCAATCTTGGAATATGTATTTGTTATGAAGTTTCCTAATTTCCTCATTTACTGCAGTCTCCTCAGTAGGAAATGCTTTCAGTTTTTTACTTTGATTCCATCAAGAAGGTATTCAGATATGTCACACATTTGCCATAAATTCAGAATGTTAGCTACTGCTCACCACGGAAGTCTGCTGCTGGTATTAAAAGTGCATGTTTCAGTCTGCATGTCAGAATTTTTTTATGAAATAGAAGAGGATTTGAGAATTCACTCAAAATGTGCCCTAATTTTTCTTTCTGCAGCACTAATCATACTTTCTATGGCAAAATGAACCCCCTCATTTTGTTCCTTTTTAAATTAAATGTTTTAAGAGTTACCACTTTATTCCAATCAAGATGGCTTGAGGTGTGCAATACGTTTGTCATAAGTAGGACTGTTTGTGCTCTAGTTGTTCTTTAGAACACTCTGGGAAGCTACAGTAGAACACAAAGGAATCAACTGACAGTCTCTGCCCTTGTTGGGTGTACATGTTTTACTGAGAATGTCAGACTTCATTCTCACATGACTGAGAAAGATAATGTGAGTTTACAGAAAATATGCTCTCAGTTTAGCTTATAGATCACCTTCCAAACCTCTGTGGGAAAAGCATGAGAAAATAGTTTTCTCTCAAACATGATTCATGATATCCCAGCAGAAGGCTTTTTCACATGGTAAAATCACCCTAGAACACACCACAATTCCTAAAATGAGTATTGTACCATCAACAAATGATTTATAATGTAACTAAAGTCTTAAAACCTTCTATTAACTGCGAAGCTTTTTAATGAGGTGCTATCATGTATATAGGTCCCAAGATGGCTGCCAACACTTCTTGAATGAAGTGCTAACAGCCAATCAGATCTCACGATGAGATGTGTGGTTAGGCTCCACCCAGATACATATATTTCTTTTTCCATTAATATTTTTAAAACTACTGAACGGATTTACACCATTTAACTAAAAGGAACTCTGAAGCAAGGGCTACCTTTTGCCAAATTTGGTGTAGTTCCGTTCAGCAGTTCGGGCTGTAGCTGCGACTAAACGTTTTGGGACCCCCCTTTTTTCTCAGCCCCCGCTTGCCACATCACCCCGAAACTTTAAAGATAGGAGCGGACCAGAGTGCCCCACGAGTTTTGAAAATTTGCGAAGATTCGTCAATCGGTGCTAAAGTTATTGGGAATAGAATGTTGCGATTTTCCTATGGTAACTAGGTCCTAACTATAACTACCTACTGGCGACCACCAGTAGGTAATATATATATATGTATTTTTTTTGTTCAAGGCATATAGATGTGGAGTAAAGAACACCAAATATATGCATCATAATGTGATTAAAAAAGAGAGATTGTATAGTCCAATGTAAATAAGGCTAAGGACTGAATTACATATTTAAAATCAAATTCAGACACGCAAGATTTCAATCTTTGAAGGAGTCTGAACTAGTTTTAGCTGGGCATTTATATGTGCTCAAAATTAAGCGTTTTGCCCAATGTGAAGCCTAATGAACATTCAATGATTGGATGCAAACAATAATGTTAAAAGAGTCCCGTCAAGACTAGACTTGAATTGGGCTGTGAGGGGTAGAGCAAAGTTAGCGTCAGGGTATTCAGCTTGCCATACGTCTGAAAGGCATCTGCAAAGGAAACTTTCAGATGTAGCAGGATAGTGTCAGCCTACCAAATAATATAATATGTTGGAGTGGCTTAACAGAGAGGCTCAAGAGTGTAACAGAGACTGGACAGTTGGGCAAGAATGCTACATGGTATTTTAACCTCCACTTTAAGCAGTAGAGGAAGCCTTCATTAGGAACAGAGAAGGTTAATGAAACCAAAGCGGAATATGGAAAAGGTACATTGATTGCAATATTTTAATTATTATTATTATTGTTGTTATTACTATTATTATTATTATTTTATTATTATTATTATTATTTTATTATTATTATCATCATTCTTCTTCTTATTATTATTATTATTATTATTATCATTATTATCATTATCATTAATATTAATTTGTAGAGCACAGCTATCACACAGCGGGCAGCTTGGCACTGATAACTTATCAGTATAGGGAACTTCTGTTAAAAGGTTACATCTGGGGATATGTAGCTACAGCCGTCCTTTGTCGGGGCTAGAGCCATGTCTTTACGTTTTTCCTAAAACTTAACAGGTTTGTATCAGTTCTTAGAGAGAGTGGCAGATCGTTCTATAGTGGAGCAGCTCTGACCTGTAAAGTGGATTATGGATAAAAAAACTTTGGGAGGTGATCCTCAAAGTGTACATAAATTATAGGAGCATTGATACTTGGTGGGTGCTGCCAAACACTTCAGGAAGCATACAGAGATGAGAATCATTAACATGGCTAATTTAAGATCCACCTGTTGTACTGGATGGGCACTAGGGACAGGCCGAGTATGCCCTTTGGAGGTAGTCCCTCTGTGGATCAAGCAAAGAGCAAGAAAAGCAAGAGGAAGGAAGTGGAAGGAGGGCCCCGGGAAGAAGACCAGGTTGTGTTGACAGCAAAGTAAGGCATTGGCAAGTGGGAACCACTTGTAGATTTCAACAGCAGTGCTACTGATATGTGAGGGTGGTCTATTCAGACGCTTACTGCTTTAGACAAGACCCTGGGATGGGATTCGATACCGAAAGTCAACGAGGTTTAAAGAAACATCATGATGGAACAGAAAAGTGGCAGCCAAACAAGAGATAATGATACGAAGAAACACCAAAAGAGCACAGTAGTGCTTGGCAAGTTCGCCAACCCCTGTCACAGTGAGATAGCTGACATTTTGATCCTGAAAAAGTAGCTGTGATTTATTACAATGCTGTACAGAAGATTTCAAAAGACCAAACAAGGGCCCAGTGGATTCCTTCTATGATAACAGTCTGAATTCAGCATAGGAGAGGCCAGTCGTTCTGAAGGATAACATAAAGAAAAGGAGAGTGTTTCGGACGTTTCCCAAAAAATGTATTACCACTTGCAAGGTCTTACCACTTGCTTTGGATATCCAAGAAAGTTTAGGGGAGTTCTCGGAACCTACACCCAGGTCGGTAGAGTTGACTGGTGTAGTCAACATTCTTTGAAGAGGTAGAGGGGTTGGTCAGGGTTAGAGAGCTGGTATCATTACAAAAAATAAAATAACCTATCATCCTCTATCCACTTAGAGACTTTCCACTTCTACAGCTTTGCAGCTGTGGAGCATTTCTTATTTGATAATGTTTGTCAATGGGAGGCAGTTTCAGGATCAGTCTTTGAACATTTTCTCGTTAATGAGCAGCAACGACATTGATGAATGAAGATGATTGAAAGACACTCTCTAGTATATGATACAAAGGCAAGGGGTGACGTTGACATCTGAAGTGTGAAGGGTAGTCAAAAAAGTTGTATTTTTGGGGACTGAGAATTACGCAATTAAGGCTGAATCTAGGGTGCCATTGTGTACATGTTGTCATTCAGGGTAGTGATGGAGTGTCGCTGGTTAGTTACTGTGACACCCTGAAGCATTGCAGTTCCAAAAGGCATTTAAACTTTTAACATAAACAAACCCAAGCGAGAAAACCCTTAGATGCCTAGCCTGATCAAGAGTGCTGTCTTGTGAACCTTTTCTCCATTTTGTACAAGACGGTCTTGTGACGGTCTTGTCTTTCGTCTCCTTCCTGACTTTCTTCCAAAGGTTTTCTCTGAGTCTCACCTTCAATGATAAGTGGTACTTCCTTATTTGTGTCCTTCCCCTCATTGGCTGAAAAAAGTTCTCTTCCGTCTTTGGATTTTGAGGAGGCATTAACATGTACTTACCATGTGCCTCTGGCTTTTGTTCTGCATGTTCTCTTTTGCCACATTTGGGCCTAGCCAACAGGGTAAAGAGCCTTTTCTTCCATTCTTAGTCAATGCATTAGCTAAAATAACGGCATAAAAAATATTCTCCAAACATTCATCAGTATTAAGACATTAAGGATTTAAAAAAATCACATGCCAATATACACTGCGTAAGATAAAAATATATTTACAATCATGCAAGAATAAAACAAGCCGGGCAATTCTTAGGAATGTAAACAGTATTAAATGGGGTGCCCCTTATTTTGCTTATGGGGCACAGGCTATGAGAGCAGTCTCCTCCTTTTTATGGGAGACCAGAGAAACGAAGCCAAACATTAGCGAACACAGGGATCAGCTAGTAACTGGAGATAATAAAGAGCAATAAAGAGCTGGACAAAGTGTCTGAAGTTCAGTCTACGCAAATAAAGATCACTCTGAGGGGATTGTGCTTTCATAAGTCTTACCCATCTCACAAACATTATTATTATAAATTCAAATAGGAATGGGGATATTCCAAAAGAAACATTGATTAATCTCAAATTCATGAATGTGTGTAATCTTGTTTCCTTCTTTGCTTAAAAAGAAGGGAGTGACTAAACCTTGTGAGTTCATTGAAACTTCTATTGCTAAATATTACCTAAAAGGATCCATTTCTTTGGGTCTCCATAGGCATCCCAGCCAAGTGCATGATGGCTGCTGAGAAGATGTCATGGCACTCTCATGACACAATGACAGCCACACAAAGTCAGCCTTTAATAGATGTCCAGGATCTCACAAAGCTGTGTGAGAACACACAAGTGCATTACCAGTCCTAGTGTATCCGAAATTACCCTCCCTGCTCCCTCCACCCCGACAGACCGTATTTTTATAAATTATATGTTTTAAAACCTCTTTTTACTTTAACTTTTACAAACCTACTTGTTTTGCAGTGTTTAAACTGTAGAAATAAAAGATCAGAGGCCTAATGTTGTTTCCAACTCCTGCCTCTTTCTTCCACCCCTAATGTTGTTTCCAACTCCTGCCTCTTTCTTCCACCCCTAATGTTGTTTCCAACTCCTGCCCCTTTCTTCCACCCCTAATGTTGTTTCCAACTCCTGCCCCTTTCTTCCACCCCTAATGTTGTTTCCAACTCCTGCCTCTTTCTTCCACCCCTAATGTTGTTTCCAACTCCTGCCTCTTTCTTCCACCCCTAATGTTGTTTCCAACTCCTGCCTCTTTCTTCCACCCCTAATGTTGTTTCCAACTCCTGCCCCTTTCTTCCACCCCTAATGTTGTTTCCAACTCCTGCCTCTTTCTTCCACCCCTAATGTTGTTTCCAACTCCTGCCTCTTTCTTCCACCCCTAATGTTGTTTCCAACTCCTGCCTTATTCTTCCACCCCTAATGTTGTTTCCAACTCCTGCCTCTTTCTTCCACCCCTAATGTTGTTTCCAACTCCTGCCTCTTTCTTCCACCCCTAATGTTGTTTCCAACTCCTGCCTATTTCTTCCACCCCTAATGTTGTTTCCAACTCCTGCCTCTTTCTTCCACCCCTAATGTTGTTTCCAACTCCTGCCTCTTTCTTCCACCCCTAATGTTGTTTCCAACTCCTGCCTTATTCTTCCACCCCTAATGTTGTTTCCAACTCCTGCCTCTTTCTTCCACCCCTAATGTTGTTTCCAACTCCAGCCTCTTTCTTCCACCCCTAATGTTGTTTCCAACTACTGCCTCTTTCTTCCACCACCATACAATTTCTGCCTCTTTTCTCACTCTTGCAGGTGCTGTATAATCTATGCTTTCTTAGGCATTGATATTGTGTGCTTCTAAAAGTGTTCTTAAGGCCATTTCTTCATGACAACAAGCTGTAGTGTGTCTCAGACAATTTGACAGATTTAGTTTCTACAAGTAAGTGAAAATACAGCGCATTATTAAGATGAAACTAATGTATTCCTTTCAACAGACTTGTTTGATTACTAATCCAAAATTATTTTTTCATGCATAATTTAAAGTGAATATCATGGCTTTCAAAATATGTCCATTTCAGATCCGGACCGTTCAGGCGTAAAGGCTGCTACTGAACTTGTTATGCCTAAAGTAACAAGATATAATTAGTAATACTCAGGCATGCATATGTAATACATGAGTGACGTGGGTCTGTGCAACTTGAGTGTAGGCCATGCTGAATTCTAAATCTTGGTAACTTGAGAGCAGTATAATAATTTACGTAGTAGAAAATGTTCCAGTTGCAGAATCAAGCCTGGTTGCATCTGCTGAGAAGTAGTAAGCAATCCCACATCATCTCTCGAGTAAGGTTTTCATATTCATACAAGGGTACATGGCGAGTTGATTTAAAGCCTGTAGTAAACAGACATTTATTATGCATCGGATTGTTGATTTTGAAACAGCCTGAATTTGTGAAAGGAGTACCACAGAACAAATCTGCATTTCCTTTGATATGATTTGATAGTTTTCACAACCATTAAAGAATAATGCTGATAGAATTGTATGTAATGGCCTCGGTTAGATGCAGCTGCTCCAAGTTGCAGCGTCAAATCGCTTTTTATAAGATGCATAGCAATTATGTTCTATAATCATACTTATTTCTGTGGTTTGTTATTATTTTTTTTGTTAATACGGTTTTTAAGGTTTTATTGAAGTTTGATAGAATGGAAACAAAAGTATCAGTACAGAATCCACTCATTAACAAAAAGAGCAATGTCATCGGATGTCACTAATAAACAGTTATTTCTGATAAACAATGATGAACAGAACTGTCAGCGGTCCGAATCCAGATCCGGCACACTAATAACATAATCCCATGCCCCCCACCCCCCACCCCCCACCTCCCACACCTGCACGCTAAATTTCAGTGATTAATATACGTTAGGTTCAGAACGAATGGTCAGTATAAGTCTGTGATGTATACATCCGTGGCCCAGGGTTCTCTCCACTTCCTCCCTATTACGATAGTGGTATTAATAGTACATTACTCCCCCGCATCCGCGGAGGCGGCCACCCCCACTGTTCCTTTAATTCAGACAACAAAGCAGACCGGTCACGCAAGTCATCCTCCAGTTTATCACCCCTACGAACACCTTCATTCGCATTTCTTCTGCACTTGCCCATTCCTACACGTCTTTTAACCAAGCTGCATGGGTGAGGGGCATCGGGCTGTGCCACTTAATTGCCATAGGTTGCTTTGCCAGTACCAAACCAAGGAGGACAAACTTCCTACTCATTTTTTTCTGTGCAGGAGAGGGAAGCAGGCCTAGCAACACCTGACGGATCTCAGGCGGCACCGCCCCTCCCAAGGCCCTATTTAGGGTTTATAGTATGTCCTGCCAGTAAGGGGGCAGGGATGGGCAAGACCACACCATATGTGCAAAGTCCACATTCCTGTCTCAGAATCGTGCGCACAGGCTGAACGGGTGGGGTATATAGAGTGTAAGGTTTTTGGGGTAAGGTATGTTTGGTGTATATACTGTAGCAGCTTGAATCGCATGTTGGAACTGACTGTCTGCACTCTTTCATGAACCTTTACCTACTCTTTAGTCAACAGGGGTTCTCCCAATATCTCCTCCCACTTGGTCTGTATGGTAAGCATGGGAGGTGGCAGATTGTCACATAGCACCCTGTGTGTGTGTGGGAGATCAGCCATGGGTCATTTCTGGTAGTGTGGTTAGGGTGGTGGTGCGTGGCGGTGCATCAGGAAAGGTCAGCCACACTGTGGATGAAATTTTAATATATTGAAGGTATTGTCCTGTTCCCAGTGAAAAGGATTCTGTGGCTTTGTCTCGTGTAATGAACTACCCCCCTGGGTAGAGGTCCCCCATAGTTTCATAACCTCCATCCCTCCATCTCTGCACTGACATAGAGTCGGCAATCTTTAAGAAAGGTTGCACAACCCACAACTGCATGCCTGGGGCATACGGCGCATGCCTAATTACTCTCCGAACCACTCCCTCCTTAATATCAGCAACCAAGCGAATAATGTAGGAAAGGGGAAGGGACTCACGATCCACTCATTAACAGGATCGGTAGGGACTGACCAGCATGGATACCCCTCAGGAGTATTTATTCCTAGTTGTCTTCTGGGTCAAACCAGTGGACGGTATGTTGCACGTGCACTGCCATGTAGTATAGTTCAATATGAGGAACCTTAAGAACCCCCTGACCCCAGGTCTTCTTCAGTGTGGCAAGCCCGACAGTCTACTATGAGACTATGAGACTGTACAAAGTTTGAAAATAATGCCTGGGGTTCGCATATAATGTGCTTTGGAATGTGTAGAGGGAACGGGGTAATATGATCATTCTTGCAATGGCTATCCTGCCCATAAGGGATAGAGGTAGTTCTTTCCAAAATTGGATTGAGGCACGGTGCCCTTCCACCGCCCTCCCAATATTGATATGTTTAAGATGTGTGTATCAATCGGACACCCAAATACCAGACATCGGCCATCACACAGGAGGACCCCACCTTAAGAAGTGTCTCGACCGGGATCCGTACCAGTCTCCCCAATGGGAATAATTTAGATTTGTCCAGATTAACATGGAGTCCAGAGAGGTCTCCAAACTTCTGCATGACATTTAACAGCATTGGCGCTGAGTATATCGGTTGCTGCAGACACACCAGGGCGTCATCCGCATAGAGGGAGACTACATGGTTTGATCTCCCCCAGTTTTATCCCCCATGGGCACAGAGTCCTTTGCAGGTTTTCAGCCAGGAGTTCCATGGTGATGGCAAACAGGAGAGGCAAGATGGGGACTCCCCTGCCTAGTACCCCTACTCATCTCGAAGGATTCAGAGACCACCCCTTCTGAACTTATCCTGGCACAAGGGTGGGAATAAAGAAGCCATAACCACTATATATCAAGAGCCCAAGCCAATTTTTCACAATATGTGCCATAGATTGGTTCAGTTTAGGGACTCAAATGCTTGTTCAATGTCTAAGGGTGCAAGTATCCACCTGGAGCTGCGGGGCATGGTACACATGAGACAAGCGTTGTAAATTAAGAAGGGTGTTACATTTCAGGATGAATTCTGATTGGTCTGTGTGTATTAAAGCTGGTAGCTGAGGAAGTAAGCGTGCTGCCAGCACACTGCTAAGGACTTTCATATCTATATTTGGAGAGATGTCGGTCTATGTGCTGAGGTTACCATCGGGTCCCTGCCAGGTTTCGACACCATTACAATTAATGTCTCATGCCTTGTTGCCCGCAGGCTACCAGTTTGAAGGACTTCTTCGTACACCTCCGGAAGCCGGTAGGCTATATTATCAGTGTACTTGCAATAAAACTCCACAGGTAGACCATTGCTACCCGGTGTTTTCACTGTTTGGAGGCATCGAATCGCACCCAGTATCTCCTCCCGGGTGAGTGGGCTGTCTAAGGTCTCCCTGGCTTCTGAATCGAGGCTGGAAGCAATATCTCTGATAGAAATTCCTGGGTCTATCTAATGGGGGGTTTAGCCATTCACTATATATATTACGTCAATGGGCATGAAATACCCCATTGAGGGCCCTTTGAGTCCAGACCAGAGCACCCATGCCCAGTAGCGGCTCATGGAGGGAGTGCTGCCGGGCGGTGACGCAGGGCAGGGGAGGGGCAGGGTGGGGGGTAGTAAACTCCGGAATACCGCCGAACGGATGTCAGTAAACAAATAAATAAAACGGATTTCATTGCGCGCGCTGCATCGCCAAATGCGATGCAGCGAGCGCAACGAAATTCATTTTCATTCATTCATTTTATTGCAACTACACTGATAATATAGCCAACCGGCTTCTGGAGGTGTACGAAGAAGTCCTGCAAACCAATAGCCTGCGGGCAATAACACGTGAGACATTAATTGTAATGGTGCCGAAACCGGGTAAATCATATATAGTCAGGGTACAGGATCTGGGGGATTCCTGTCGAATCAGTCGGTCCAGCAGTACTCTTGTTTTCTCACCCTCCACATGCAGTCTCTGGTGATAAGGCATGCAGGTGTGTTTTTTGAGCCTGCGCCAATCCTCCAACAACTCCTCCCTGGCATCACACCAAGCAGCCATAGCATGTGGGTAAGAGGGGAGTTCTCCCTCCAACTCCTCTAATTTTTTCTCACGTTTGTTGATGTCTCCCTCCAGTTGATGACGAACCCCGTAGGTTGGTTCCATACAAGTCCCCTGTAGTACAATCTTCATCGCTTCCCAGTTAAGGGCCCTGTTGCTCGCCGATCCCCAGTTTTCAGCAAAGTACCGTATAAGCAGTGCCTAATTTGAGCCGGAGCTTTCCGGTGCTCAGCACCGGCACCTAATCATCAGCACCGGAGCTTCTAGCACCACTTAAGGGCAGACACATTTGGAAGTAAAATGATTTCCCCATGATCACAGAATGTTGAGGCACGCCGAGACTCGAACCCGGACCCCCAGCTCCGAAATCTGCAGCTCTAGCCATTAGGCCAAGTCCTCTCCAGTATAATAAGTGCCGGGGTTCTAGTCAGGGGGCATTTTGCACCAGCACATTTCTCCTGTTGGCGCTGCCTCCTGAGAAGAGCCCCGCCACTTTTAATATTACAAATTAACCACTGCGTATAAGTGTCTCATCAACTGTCGCTGCGACCAAGGGGTCCATCAATGCCTCTGCATGGAGGCGCCAGAGAGGGACCATCGGACGTCCGGCTTCACCCCTTTGTTTTGTTAATGTGCTGTTTTGCCTACAATTATAGTGTACCTGCATGGCTGGTTTTAGGGAGGTGTAACAGGTGCAGCCGCACTTGGCACTGACCTTGGCCGGTGCTGTGCTTGTAAATAACTGGGTTTAAAAGCACCTGCTAAAGATAAGAAATGTCAAGATAACGCTAGTGATTGGTGTTTCTGCTGGAGAAAGAGTTATATCTAATCATAAAGTAGTGGAGAAGTAACATAAACTCTGCAGATCACAGAACTGTATTTTATGTGGACAGCTCAGTAGGTTACTGCTTTTGTCACAGAGATCGTTTACTTACTGGCAGTTCATAAGATACAATCTAAATATAGCACAGTGACTTATGAACTGTCATCAAAGAGCTGCTTGCAAACTGCAACTAAAATGCTGTTTAGGATGCTATGTTTTTTGCCCCCAGTCTTTCATTATTTATTTTTAATGTTGCTGTGATGGTTTCAGTTGGGTTATGTTATGTTATGTTAAAAGTAACTTATTAAGCGCACGTACACCGAGCGATTTCTTGGCGCTAAGCAGGGGTGGTTGCATTCACAAGACAGTGAACTCAATTATATGCCTGGGAGAATAACCAAGTTTTAAGTAGTTTTGTGAACTGGGTATAAGAGGTGGCCATACACAGTTCGAGAGGAAGAAGGTTCCAAAATTGAGGTAGAAATACATTCTTATTAGAAACGCCAATGCCAACCTGTGTTTTGAAATGGATGAAATGTATGTGAAAGGAGGGGCTATGGGGAGATGCGGGGCACTGGTGGAGAGTGGTGGTGAGGGAATTGATGGAGAAGGAGGCCATGGGGGGAGGCGCCAAAATAAATTGTTGCACTGGGCGCCACAAGCACTAAAGCTCTAAAGCTGGTTCTGTGTACCAGCAGGGGTGAAATTGTCTAGCCAGGGACTGGGGAATGGCAATGGGTGGTGCTTCGAACATGCAAGCAGTGAGCATTGTGTGCATGAGTGAATATATCGTCGTAGCCTCTGTCACCGCATTTTTAAAATTTATTTTTAAATCAAGAAATCAACTGTTAATGTAGCTATGTTTATTGTTTTTATGTACTGTGTTCTTGCTTTTATGATTAATGATTTTAATCGAATAAAGCTTCATTGATTGATTGAGTGAATATATCACTGTGGCACGAGGGGCTCGCTATTGGTCAAGTGGATTCTCCATTTTAAAGGGTAGCCAACACCCCTCTGTTCGGTGCAGATACCACGTGTAATGCAAACAGCATAACTCAAGAAGACACAAGCAAATTAGCAATCTAACCACACTGCAATAAACCACAAAGCAACAATAGGTAAGACTGCTCTGTTTCTTCTTGAGTTATCCTGTTGTGTTGACATGCTATTTTATGTCACTGGTGTATTGCGTTTTTGTGTTCTCACTGTGCTTTGTTGCATTTTGTTGCATTTGGTTGCGTGGTTGTACCGTGCTTTTGCACGGTTTTATTGGTGTGTTGTTTGTTTGAGATTGTGCATTATCTCTTTTGCTTTATTGGTGTGTATACTGATGTAAAGTGATATTGTGTTGTTTTAGTTGCGTTGCTGTGTCACTGCTGTTCCTGAAATGCATCCCATCTGCTTCAACAGGCGCACATTCTTTTTTCACGGAGAGCCACTGCCACACATCCACTTATTATAAATTCATTTTTTGTTAAAATAGAATTATAATCAGACTCACTAACTGCAGTCATACAGTATGTACATTTAGTATCACAATTTTCTTGGCACAGTGGTACATTTCTTTGCACCAAGTGCCGTGCTACTGTCCTTCAAGATTTTGTGATGCCACTGATCAAAAAATGTTTTGTGAACTGGCAGATCACTCAGCTGCCTGACTTTCTAAAGCATCTCTACTGGCATTAGTGATTGGTCATGTGCTGGTATCTGAACCTAGATTAGACTGAGTCAACATTCGAATCACTCTACACAGACATTTTGCCCAACGGAAGAAAGTGATCTTCAAAATCAAGTTAACAAACCACAACAAGTTAAAGTTTGCAATTGTTCTGCAACAAACACCAAAGTTTTGCATGAACATTTTGCTCTAAACCGTCCTTCATCAAACAAGATTAAGGACGAGCAAGTGGGCCCTGCACCCATTTGAGTCGTGCAAACAGTAAACGCAGTCCGCTTTTCTTTAAAAATTAGATCGCCTCGAACTGACAGAAAAAAACACTTATGCGCTGTAGCTGTGCATGAATTTTTGAGCCACCCAAAAGGGTCTCAGAAACGAGTATTTTATTGATATTGCGGTGTGCAGAGTTTAGACCAAACACTGCACCACCTGCTGTCTAGGACATGCAATACAAGAAAAGACAAATGGCGCAGGGTATTGTAGAAAGAAATGGTAGATCTGTAGGGTCAGGATTATCTAAGCCAGGGCATGATTGGAGGTACATGTACTTGAGACGATACTAAACACTGAGGCACAGCTGGAAAATGTAAATAGCCCAGACACAATCATTTGGATCAAGTTCCATAACCGCAATTAGTAAATTGTCCTCCGTGTTTTTAAGGTCAGCTATTTAGGCACTAAACCGAATAGCCACAGTCATCTATTACGATTGGCTTAGGATTTTTTCTCTACTGCTTAGGAGCTTTATGTGGGTTTTGTGGGATGATTTTTAAGGGAAACGGGAGCCTTTTGAAAGTGAGTCAAGAGGGTAGGTGGACTGTCCTATGGTTCAATCAACAGATTTCTCAACACCATTGTGATAGAAAAAATACTTTTGCACTAGAGGATGGTCAGTTACATATGCTTGCTGACATGATTAATTCAGGACATGTAAATAACCCTCACCCATCACCACCTCTCTTTGTTAAGAGCCAGCATGTTGAGAAATGTCCTGACTCTACTGGAAGGCAGTACACCTCTACTCACAGTAGAAAGTGATATTAGATGGTTTCATGAACTTCACAGGCTATGAGACCCTGACACTTCCAGACTTCTAATCCTGCTTTGCTGAGTAGTGTAGCATCCTCCCTAGCCTAGGAGCATGCAAATGAAACATGCCACTCACGGAACTCGGCAACTTACGTCTTTAATGCTCAACATACGTCACACAACTGCACGCATTGGTCATGTTTTTAGTAACCACACCTTAGCCCCTCCCAGCAGCTTGTGTAATTCCTGTTTAAAGTCCGCTCAGAACCATGAAGATCATAGTGCTCTATATCTCAAGGCCTCTATAAGTAGCAAGCGGAAACCATTGTCCTTGCTCGTGTATATATGGGGGTCCACCATTGCGCTATTGCCTCACTTTCGTGGTCCTGCTACCTACAGACTATAAAGTATGTATGACAGTTAGCTTCCCTTTCAATATGAGGATGGCTGGATAGACTAGAAGCCCAAAACCTAGCTGTCCTTATGCACAATGTGAGCATAATTAGTCAGGTGGGTGGATATTGGTTTCCAAAGTCTTTCTGGACTGAAATATTCTGCTCTGAGTAGGTCTGTCTGCTGAGAGGGCCAGCGGAGAGATGAAGCCTCCAGTGTGGCTGGCGCTTCGATAGCTAAGGGCTGCTTTCAAAGATGGGCCTTACTTGGGAACAGTGTGCCCCAGTCTAGAAGATTACTCTGAGATTGCTAAAGCACTGGAGCCACCAGTGGGTATTCCGCTGGGAGAGCTTCAATCCCCACTGCAACAGTGGACAGAGACCTCATACCGCGTGGAATCAGTAAGGGATAATGCATGTAGAAGCACCACAAACGAGCAACCAACTCTGTGCGTGGGTCTGTGCACCAACCATGTCGGTAGCTTATCCTGGGTAGGTGACAGCCCTAGAAGCTGGGTGGCAAATAACCTTGAAAGAATTCTAGCCCAAAGGTCATGGCAGTCTCTTTTTTAGTCAATCTCCTAGTATAGGTGATGAAGGAAGAGTTTATTTTGATAGCAGACTGACAGCACTTTCACAGGCACCCCTTAAAGGTACCTTCAGTTACCGACCCACAGGAAGATACATTCTGGGAAGGCACTAAAGGTGGCACAGAATCGCTTGGGGTGTCCAGTGTGAAAAGAAATCAGAGAACACGAGGTATGCACGAGAATACCCTCGCAGGTGATAGTGCGTTTTAAAAAATATACATAAAGCAACAAGGACCTAATCCCCATCTGTATCCTCATTTGTGAAAGGGCCACTACAACCAAGAAGGTATGACGCCTAGAAATAATGTTTGCTTATGTGACTCAGTATACATTTCGAAAGATCTGGGTGGGGCTCATCCCTACCTAAATGATGTGCCTCCAGTGGAATTTCAAAACATGTCTATTCACGTACCACCCAACAAAGGAGGTTTGCACTTTACAATTTCCAACTGTGGTTATGTTTGTATTGGATGTATGAGTAGTTTCTTGACCCACGTCCATTATGAGGTACTAAGAAGTATCACACAGGACACTGCACGTTGAACACCACGCATTGTCATCATGCATCCTCAGGTCTAGAGAACCTCTTTGGTTAAACCGTAGAGGATCTGCCTTCAAGGTATAAGGGACTATGCCCCATCATGTGGTCCTCATTTCACTTAGGTGGGATGAAAACATGTCAAGGGCTACAAATAGAGGTGGATCAACAGTGTCAAGAAAGCAATTTCCAAAGCTCAAAACAACTGTGACATTCCTCAGATTTACTTTCACTGACTGCTTTGGAGTTAAATAAAATAAATCTAAATAAGTGGTGATAAAGATTTTTGGTCGATCCTTGGAAAGCATGGAATTTGTATAAGCATACACAATGTAATGCTCAGAGGTTCTGTTTTTCTGAACTTTTAAATAGCACAAAGCGCATTAGAGCACTTTGCATGCGAACCTAATGACATTACACAAGGTCAGATAAAGGTTCTTTTTTAACTTTCTTTCTTTTTTTAGGCACTTGGAGATAAAGTGATTTCCCTAGAATTACAGGATGTTGAGCAGATGTTGAGACTCAAACCTGTCTCCCTAGTTCCAAAGTTACCAGCTCTGGCCAATAGGCCACAACTCCTCCCTTAAGAAAGTAAAAAAATATAGGTAAAAAAAAATGAAAGAAAATAAATACCCACGTAGCATGTGATGGAAGTGTACACATTTTTAGGTGATTGTGCACTTGAGCAGACATAACGCATCACTGACAATGCAAGTGAGCCACTGGCTGTAGAAAACAGACCCATTGCCCCATGATGTACGAAGTGGTGGGCAGAAGTAAAAAATAGATGACAAAATATCAAACCAATGGCTGAAGAGAGCTGAATCAAAGCCCCATTGTGTAGACAGAGAGGTGCATATTTGTATTTAAATGTTCTTTTGTAATACACGTGAACAGCAAAAAAGCTAAAGCTATCTTCTAGGCCAGACCTAAATAAAGTGTGAAAAATAATTCACAAATCACAGACACTGCTAGAATAACGATGGCTGCCTACAGATTACGAACAGTGTTATGTTTGGTGTGTGCATGAATTACATCACATCTGTGCATTTTTGCAGAACCAAAGGACAGGAAGGCAATAATCAGTAAAGGAGGGGCTGTTAATTGAACTGCAGAACTAACAATATTTTGATGCCGTTTTTTTTATTATGTTTTGCCCACTTTTGGTCTTAAGCTTAGAAGAAAGGTGTTCCATAGCTGTGGCACTAAATCTCAATGTCAAGGTATTTTCAAGCAACAGTAATAATAGGTTGGAAGAATTGTTTGCTGCGGCTACCTAAAAAGTGTGGCAGGATCTCAATTAGAAATTTGATGGCAATTATAGAAGTTTTGTTCGGGTCTTTCCGGTCTGCCATGCTGGTACATCCTGCTCTTCCTCCCTCTTTGTCCCTCCTTAGTGTTAGTGTCTGCTTGTATATGTCATGTCTCTGTGATGTCATCCATGATTCTACCTGTTGCTATTCAAGGGATTTATCAGTTACCTGGAGGTTGAGCAGGAGGTTATCTGCTCCCGGTGGGGTTTCTTACCAGATTACATTTCTACTTGAATGCTGTACCTGACCATCTAATCCCAAGAATAAATATACTACTTGAACATTACAAGAAGGAGTCTTTCATCTTTATTTTACTGAATGTTACACATGCCTTTTTAAACAATCCTTCTAGGACATCATTAGGAGTTGGACCTCAACTCCGAATGGTAATACTCACAGCTACTAATACAGGTGATATCAGTAAAGCGGGGTCATGTATTACTGGGAATCATGAATTAAAGTCTTATTGCCCTTTTTTTTTAAAGGGGAATAACATTCAGAAATGTGTATTATCCGTCCAGTTCCGCATGTCTTTCCTGAATTCATTCTGGTACACTTGCCTGTCAAAATTGAACTCTTAAAATATTTTGACATTTACAAAGGTTCCCAGGAATAACCTCGTGAACTTTTTGAATTCTTCAAATAAGTAAATCTCCACCTGTATGAGGTCGTAAAACCCCAGGAGCATATTTATTAATTGTAGAATGGGGGCTTTGGTATACTTCTCATATACAAAGTGATTACTCGTAGAAAAGTAGTGCAAAATATACACTTGCAGAGAAACCATCTGCAAGCATTTGCCATTGTGCAGAGAAAAGTTTCACAAAAGTACATTTGCAAAAAATCTGCAACCAGATTGCCTGGGTTAGAATAGAGTGAAATCGTATTGCAGTCAGTGCTTAATTTGAGCCTGTGGTTGCCATGCTCAGCACCGGCACTTAATCATCAACACCAGCTCTATAGTTTTATGAGCACCAGTTAAGGACACACTCATTTTTGGTAAGCACAGTGATTTGCCCTGCATCACACAGGATGTTGAGCCGATGCCAGACTCGAACCTGGTCCCCAGCTCTAAAGGCAGCAGCTCTGGCCATCACGCCACATTCTCCCCACTTCATGGACAGTAGTAGTTGGCTCTGTTTTAGGCGCATTATAGAAGAAATGGGGTGGTGCAAGCTGCCTCCTGATGAGAACCCCGGCACTTATGTTTTTTGCATCTTGTAATTCAGAAAAAAAAAATCTTGTAATTCAGAAAAAAAAATATCTCAGCTAAAAAAGATGGGATAACTTTGCAACCATTGCTAAGCGAAGAAATGGGAACCTTCACAAAACATTTTTTGCACATAAAAAACTTTGCACTTCCATAAAAGCTGAGGTTATATGTTATGCTATGTTAATGCTTTTCCTATATGCACTTACCTTTCGATATTTGTCCCTGGGTACTCTCTCCTCGATATACTTGTACCACAATATTGTTGGTGTCGCTATTCAGTCGTACAACACTGTTCACAGAGTTTTTTTTATTTTCTTTGAAATGGATGTAAGTGGGATGCATTGGTTTGGGTGTCCTTTAATAATTAAAGATTCATTGGAAACGAATCTTTGTTTTGTGTTTGAATTTCACGATATTAACAACTCCTGTCACATTAAGAGGATGTTGTGTGAATAGTACTTCAAATGTGTCTCATTGTAAATCATCATTGCAGGGAGGGCGCACAGAGCATCTGCTGTACAATTCCAAGCAGGGGAGCTCAGCAGCAGGCCTGGTGAGACAGCAGCTTACTTTTCCACCTGAACTCGTGCCAGCAGTTTCCAAGAATTCAGACTTAGATTTCATAGGGCGAAGGGGCAGGGGGGCTTTACTGGACCCGAAAAAGAGCACAGTGAGTAGTAAGAAACTCATTGGGTCCGGTAAATGCCTCTTATACCGAGCTCATAAACAGAAATGGTGCGTACCATTCAGGACTCTGTGGTGACCGCACCGAAATCCACAAGTCCAGGTAATTACAAGATATTCCCCACCCCCGCATATTGCGGCAGGTCTGACCAATCCAAATTGCCCTGGGAAACGTTGTTGAGAGTGCGGTGCTTTTGTTACCCAATAATTAGAAGAAAGTCCGCACATGACTTCGAATTCCAACCCTGCGCAAACAGCACGGGTCCGAATGGTATGGCCCTCTTGTGATCAGGCCTTAAAAGGCACCAGCTGACGTACTTGCATTCTATCTGCTCCGCCATACATTATAAGCATCTAGACTGGGCTGACAGGAATCTGTGGTCACCTTTGGAGTTGCTTCTATGAAATGGTGCACGTTTTGTTTTATGGAGTGTTTCATTTCTGTATTGCGTTGTCCCTACAGACACAGGCAGCCACTGTAATCTGCACAGGCATCTTCTGATACCATTGAGTTTGAAGTGTGTCAGAAACGCAACAGCTTGAAGCAATTTGACCAGCATCGCGCTCCTTTGAGGTACTTCCTGTTTTCTACCACAGTCGCCTATAGTGAATGCTTTAATGTGTTCCAAAGGGAGACATTTATTACTGAAATTAAACAGTTCTGCAACCAGCCCGGAATATCTTGCAGTAAGTATGTTTTACTGCGTTAAGTCAGTGGTGCGTGTGTGGATGACCGAGTTTATAATTGCTTAAACACAATTCCTTTAAACTGCGTCATGCTCATCTCTGTGTTATACAAAAACCTAATTTAATAACGGCAATCATCTGGGTTTTATTTAAGCACAGTTCTCCCTTGTTTGCGGGGAGCCAGGTAAAATCATCTTCCAGGCATAGACTCAGCGCAGAAGGCAGCTGTTGGCCCTGCACCAGGTCGCTATCATCCAGGGAATTTAGCTTGTCTAGAGGTGTGAGGAAATCTATCTGTCTGGTGCTAGTTTGAGAGAGGCAGTAAAAGCTTATTGCTCAATGCCCAAGCTCCCTCTACCCAGTACCAATATTGAGCCTTGATTACCCAACTGTCTATTGAAAATGTAATCTAGGTGCAGCCGTGGACTAGGCCTGGCTGTGAAATTCCGCTCCGCTTGCGGAGTTTGCAGAGTTTTTCCCATTCTGTACTCCACATAGCGCACAAAGTTCCGAAACACTCGTGGGGCAGAGTTTTTTCCTCATTCACCCTCGCCAACGTTAAGTTGGCGTGCAAAGAATATCTTACTCCAGAAAACCTCCCGAGGAGATTTCTCAATACGGGCTGCCGCGGAAGGTGCCACCCCTCGCATTGAGAAACCTTCCGTTCGTGTTGAGGAAGCTGCCGCTCAAATCGAACATCTACTGGAGAGGCAGAAAGAAGCGGCGCCCTCTTGCGGTGTGCATGGTGCAGTTTGCACTCCTTTTCCTGGTGCTACCAATCTGTGTGAACCGTGCAACCTAACACACTCCACCGCTTGTGCAACTCCGCGTAGTGCAGCAGAGTTTTTTGGTCACTTCGTGGAGTTCCGGTTAATGGAACTCAGTGATCTCCACCCAGGCCTACCTAGGACACTAATCACCTGATTATGAGTGCCCTGGAGTAGTTTGCAGAAAATGTATCACACTTGATAAAACATGATCCTTGTAGGCTCAGAACTTGGCAGGAATTATAGATGGAAATTCTGATTGATTGTACTTCATGTAGGAATAAATATAACCATTTGAACACCTGGCTGTCAAATCCTGAGTGCTTCAGCTTTTTCATAAGGATGGAGGTTTATGGTGCCAAAGGCAGGCGTTAAATCCAACATTACTAAAACTCGGAGACCACCACTTTACATCTGTCTTAGGGGCATATTATCAAGGTCCGGCGTTAAAATTATCGCCGCTTCATCGGCAGAAAACTGCCGCTAAAGGAGCGATAAAAGGGCTTGATAATATGCTGTTGTGAATTCCCATAGAAGCCCATGTTCACATCAGAACATGGGTTTCTATTGGAATTCTCAAGGACATATTATCAAGCCTATTATCGCCGCTTTAGCTGCAGTTTTCTGCCGATAAAGCGGCGATAATTTTAACGCCAGACCTTGATAATATTCCCCTTAGTTTGTCAATCATGGACAGAAGCCCTGAGTCAGAATTTTTGTCCTATCTGAAGTTGGCTGGGAATTTATCTAATATGGTATAGGTTTCTGCCAGCTCTTGTATCTGTAGATAAACTATCCTATAATATAAGGTTTTTAATAATAATTTAGTAGTTTCCTTATTTGTTTCAGAGGCAAACTGTGGTTCAAAGTTTGCATGAACTTTTGTTTTCACTTGGGTTGTCTGTTGTGTGGATCGGCTGCTTTCATTCAACGTAGACTTAAATGGGAGAGCTGCCAGGGGAGCTGATTTGACTCTTGATCTAACTGTTGCTAGCATGTTGCAGAAATAAGCATTGGCAATGTCAATATGTCCTGCCTATGCAAGAGCTATTGGCTTTGCCAATATGTTTTAGTCATGTTGTACACCAGCGTGGCTGCTGTTCAGCATGCCTAAAAGTTAGTGGCATAGAAGAGAGTGATGTGAAGTGTTGTAAAGTAGAGTGGAGTTGAGTGTTGTGTATTGGAGTGACATAGGGTAGAGTCACATAGAGTGGCATGCAGTGGAGTGGTGTAGAGTAAAGTGTACTTGTGTAGACTGTGTTAGCGTAGAGTGTTGCAGAATATAGCAGCGTAGATTGCAGTGGCGTAAAGTGCAGTGGCATAGAATTCAGTGGTATACAATGCAGCATCATAGAATGCAATGGTAAACAACGTTTATAACAAAACTTTTTGTACGCAGGGAATCACAACGCGGTCGTTACAACGACCGCGTTGTGATTCTGCATACCATTACTCCGCAAGTCGGAAGAACGACTTGCGGAGGGGGGGGGAAGGTGTTGGATTTAAATTCTAACACCTTCCCTACTGTCCGCACAGACTGGAGTTGGAATAGTAAATTATACTATACCAACATCCAGTGCCCCACCTCCGCAAGTCGTTGTTCCGACTTGTGGAGTAATGGTATGTGGAATCACAACGCGGTCATTGTAACGACCGCGTTGTGATTCCCTGAGTAGACAGAGTAGAGTGGACTAGTGGAGCGTGCATTGGCATAGAGTTTGCAGAGTATAGTGGTATAGAGTGTAGTGGCATAGAGTGAAGCAGCATACAATGCAGCATCACAGAATACAGTGGTGTAGATTAGAGTACTGCCTAGTATGGTACAGTGCTGCAGAGTAGCGAGGCATAGAGTGCAGTGGCATAGAATACAGTGGCATAGAGTGCATCAGTGCAGAGAACAGTGGTGTAGAGTAGAGTGGCATAGAGTACAGTGGTGTAGAGTGGTGGAAAGTTGTGTATAGCGGCATAGGATGGAGTGGTGTACAGGGCAGTGGTGTAGAGTGGAGTGCTGCAGAATGCAGTGGCACAGGGTGCAGTGTTACAGAGTAGAGTGTCATAGAGTGCAGTGGTGCAGAGTGGCATAAAGTGCAGTGGCATAGAATACAGTGGCATAGAGAGCAGTGGCGTAGACCACAGTGGTGAAGAGTAGAGGGCAGTAATGTAGAGTTCAGTCGCATAGAGTGCAGTGGTTTAGAGTAGAGTGGCATAGAGGGCAGTGGAATAGAGTGGAGTGGCATGGAGTGCTGTGATGTAGAGTGCAGTGGCATAGAGTAGGTTGGTTCAGAATAGAGTGAAATGGCACAGAGTGGAGTGGTGCAGGGAAGAATGCAGTTGCGTAAGAGTAGAGTGGCATAAAGTAATGGTGTAAAGTGATGTAGAGTGCTGTGCCATAGAGTGCAGTGGTGCAGAGTAGATCAGCGTGGCATACAGTGGAGAGGAATAGAGCGCAGAGGTGTGGAGTGGAGTGGTACAGAGTAGAGTGCATTGGTATAAAGTGTATTGTCACAGACTGCAATTATTTAGGGAGCAGTGTTGCACAGTGGTGTAAAGTGGAGTTGTGCAGAGCAGAGTGGAGTGGCCTAGATTGGAGTGGTGTAGTGTAGAGTGCATTGGTATGGAGTAGAGTGGTGCAGAGTAGATTAGAGAGGTTTAGAGTGAAGTGGTGTAGAGTGCAGTGGCATAGAGTGGAGTGGTGCAGAGTGAAGTAGAGCACAGTTGCGCAGAGTGGAGTGGTAAGATGCAGAGTAGAGTGCGGTGACATGGAGTTGTGCAGAGTAGACCGGAGTATGCATAATGTGGTTGCACACTGCTATTACAGACAACATATTTTCAATTGAAAATACCATTACATTTTCACAGACATACAGTTATACTAATAAAACAATACAAGGCACAAACGATAATGTGTAGAATTGGCATCATCTAGTGTATTGATTTATTTTGATCATATTGAAGTATTTGTTTCCAACACATTTCAGAATTAACAAAAAATGTGCTTCATTTGTAGCTTGCTAATTCTGATATACTCTGAAATACTTGCACAGTTCATTTAAATGTTATTGTGTGCTAGCGAAAACCCTTTCCTGTACTTCCAGTATCCAGCAAGATTGTCACATAAATCCTCTCACTTTGCAGTCAGAGAAAGAAAAGTAAACACCAAACTCACTCGAATAGAGCCAGACATTTGCCCTCTGTATAAATGCACAGCAAATGTGACCAGATAAGAATACGATTTACAAGCCTGTTTACAGAAAAGAGCACTCGTGAAAAAATACAAGGAGAGATATTGTGAAAAGGCTTTGCTTCTTTGGAAGAATAAACTGAACCTGGACAGTCTGAAACAAATATAGCTATCAAATAGAAAGCCAGAAAATGGGAGTTATACACCACAAAACCAATTGTAAGCAACGGGTGGAATGCATTCCCAATGAATCTTTTTGAATGTCCCCAGGATGACTATAGCTGCTCTGGATGGTAGGCTTTGACCTAAAAAGGTATAGCATGATGGTCTCAGAGAGATATTCACAGGTGGACAAAAAAGAAATCGATTTAGGGGCCAGCTACATAGGTGGCGTTATTATTAAGAAGAGCTCATTTGAAAACAGAGAAACTGTTGAGGTAAAGTCCTCTTCTTGTGGGGCCTTCAAGTTAAAGGTTTAAATCTCGTAATAGGGTAATGTTGTATTTTATCTTAATTGAACTGATTGCATCCATAATATGACCTAATTTAGAGAGTGCAGTGTCTGGAGGATGCAAAAATAGTAAATATTATTCTGGAATTGACCAGCGTATACAGGTTGTTCTTGATCTGTATTTAAGGATGAGATTCAAGTGATACAAAGGATTGCACGTGATAGCAGCAGCTCTGCCAGGACAAGGTCTAAAAACACTGGAGAAAAATCCCTGTGTCTCAGTTAAAAACCGCTGACCTCACATTACTTAGCTTGGTATTAATAAAAGTGTCTTTGGACTTACATTAGGCAATGGTGTCGAGTTTAGGTGGTTATCTTACCTAAGCTTTGTACTATCTAAGTCATTTCCAGAATCAAACTAGAAAAGTGAAAAGGACATCTTATGATGGTAAACAAATGGTAGAATAAACATTTCTATACCTGGTTCTGCAGCGTGCCATGCATGGATGTGCACCGACTTGCTTATCTTTGGCACACCTATAGAATTTCAATGGAGTGCCTGCCATTCATCCACATGTCAGGTCACTCACAATAACAGGGTCAAGACTGATTTGCATATGGCTGGGTCTGAACTGGGGAGGCAAAGTGAGCTAAAGAACGATGATCGATTCAACCTAGATCTGTGACTAGGGGTGAGTATCTGAAAAGTTTCAACGCTCCGTCCATCATCTCCTTGTGTTTGCTTTGTTCACCCTAAGTTGGCAGGGTATGCCCAGACGTGGGTCCCTTGCTCACTTTGCCACTAGATTCAAGCTAGTCTGGCTGATGAGGGGTGTTATCTCGAATCCGGCCCCAGGATGCTTGTTTCTGATCCAGGGAAGACCTGGCTTGGCAGTTCGGGCTAGCCTCTTCCCATGAGGTACAGGGTGAAGACTGATTTCATATGCCCGGGTCTGAACTGGGCTGGTGAACTGAGCTAAAGAAGGATGATGGATTCAACCCATACCTGTGACTGGAGGTGAGTGTCTGAAAAGTTTCAGTGCTCCGTCCATCATCTCCTTGCAATTGCTTTGTTCACCCTAAGTTGGCAGGGTATGTTCAGACGTGGTTTCCTTGCTCACTTTGCCACTGGATTCAAGCCAGCCTGGCTGATGAGGGGTGTTACCCTGAAACCAGTCCCAGGATGCTTGTTTCAGGTCCAGGGAAGACCTGTCTTGGAAGTTCGGGCTGGACTGTTCCCATGAGGCACAGGGTCAAGACTGATTTGCATTTAGCTGGGTCTGACCTGGGATGTCAAAGTGAGCTAAAGAAAGATGATGGAATCAACCCAGATCTGTGACTGGGGGTGAGTGTCTGAAAAGTTTCAGCGCTCTGTCCATCATCTACTTGTGTTTGCTTTGTTCACCATAAGTTGGCAGGGTATGCCCAGATGTGGGTTGCTTGCTCACTTCGCCCCTGGATTCAAGCTAGCCTGGCTGATGAGGGGTGTTACCCCGAAACTGCTCCCAGGATGCTTGTTTCTGATCCAGGGAAGACCTGGCTTGGCAGTTCGGATGGACTGTTCCCATTAGGCACAGGGTCAAGACTGATTTCATTTGGCTGGGTCTGAACTGGGGTGGTGAAGTGAGCTAAAGAACGATGATGAATTAAACCCAGACCTGTGACTGGGGGTGAGTGTCTGAAAAGTTTCAGCACTCCCTCCATCATCTCCTTGTGTTTGCGTTGTTCACCCTAAGTTGACAAGGTATGTTCAGACGTGGGTCTCTTGCACACTTTGCCACTGGATTCAAGCTAGCCTGGCTGATAAGGGGTGTTACCCGAAATTGATCCCAGGATGCTTGTTTCCTGTCCAGGGAAGACCTGGGTTGGCAGTTCATGCTGGACTGTTCCCATGAGGCACAGGGTCAAGACTGATTTGAATATGGCTGGTTCTGAACTGGGGTGGCAAAGTGACTTAAAGAATGATGATGGATTCAACCCAGTTCTGTGACTGGGGATGAGTGTCTGAAAAGTTTCAGAACTCCGTCCATCATCTCCTTGTGTTTACTCACAATAAAATTCAGCCTCTGCCAGAATGCACAAGTCAGCATAGGGGGCTAGGCTGCTCAGCTCACAGAGGGAAAATGTTGCTTTCCAGCCTCAAATAACCCTCAAAAACAGGACCTGATTAAAATCAAGACCTCTTAGATTACTATCCTTTCACAGCTCATTGTTTTAGATGCTACTTTTTTTGGGGATTTAGCACTCTATCAGAGTGCCTCTTTTTCAGCTTGATCCCATTTGTACTTCTTCCCCTCTATGTTCCTGCCCTGTCTATCTGGCTTGCCCTCAACGTTGTCCATGTTGTCTCACACCCACCCTCACACCCTCTGTTTATTGTCTACATTGGCTTACCCGCACCCTACCTTATTTCCCTCTCTCTGTTTGTTGTCAGTGTTGACTTTTCCCCATCTTCCCTTCCTCAGATTTTTGGTTGTCTGTGTTGCCATGCCCCCACCTTGCCTCCTTTCTTTGGTTGTCCATATTGGCTTGTCCCTACCCTCCCTTTCTCCATTGGTTGAATGTGTTGGCTTACCACCACCTTCCCTCCTTCCATTGGTTGTCAATGTGGCTTGCCCTCCCCCACTCGCCTTCCCTCGCACTGTTGTCTGTGTTGACCTCCACCTGCACAAACAAAAAAAACAAGGGCTATGAGTCAGACACCACTGTTGGCGTCATAGTGCTTTCTTCCCCCACACCCTCCGCCTTCCATTTTCATTTCCTTTCCCTCTGTGTTGCCTCCCACCTCACCCTGCCTCTCATCAACCAGGAATAATAAAAGCACTATCTTAGTGGAGCAATGGAATAGAAAGTTCAGAAGCTACAGCTGATGGCTGGGAGTTGGTGGAGGCAGGCATTGTGGTGTCTGTTTTGATCTCAGCCAGACAAGTGTACTATTTATGAGGAAGAGCCATATAGTCACTGACATTGATGTGGTCCAAACACACCTGTGGCAGTATTTGGTAGAGGGAGAATTTGCCTGCTCTGTAACGCAGCACACATTTACCTGGATGCGCCAGGTGAATTTACTGTTCAGAGAGTGCAGAAGTGAACTTGCACCGGCACTCCGAACAGTGCATTAGGGATATGTGGATTGCCTGTTTAAACCCACTAGTCTGCCTTTTGCTTATGGCTACCGACACAGCCTCAGTTTAAAGGGGTGCAGGGATCCCCTCAAAAGTGGATGCAGTGCATTACGACACCTGCCTGCATGAGGATGCCTGGGGGTGTTCCTCTGCCCCCTGCTCTCCTCCATTGGAATTCCATTGGGGAGTATTGACATTGTGTTACCTCTATTTGCCTCTCAACAGCTCCTTTACCTCTGCGCCAACATCTGTAGTATGGGACGGACACAAAGACAAGGTATTCCCTCATTATCCTGGGCCATGACCGATGCAAAAGAGGGAACAATTCTTCAGGCGTGCCGGTGCAAAATGTGCACTGGTGAGAATGGTATTATAGGCGACACACCTGCGGCCTCTTCTATAATACCAAAGTGACCTGGTTAGCCACAAGTAGGTAAAAATGCCTGTTGCACCCTTGGGCCACGTTTTTGTAAGACAGCCTTTTGGGCTATACAGCTAGATTTGCAGTGCGGGGATATATGGTCATTGAGGTTATTTTGCCTGTTGACCCCGTTGTCCATTGCATATACTTTCTTGATTTCTGATTTTCCATACATTTTAAGAAGGGTAAGGGGTGCTGTAGGCATTTGCTATGCCAGTGTTTTTCAGTTGCTGGGTTGCGTTTTATCCCTTTGTGGCCTCTGCTGTTCCACACCTCCTCTATTGATCCCAGTACCCCAGAATCATGCCACTGGTTAGCTCCAAGTTCTTTGGAGTCATTGAGTTCAATTTATTTAAAACTGCTGCTTATAATCTGCTAGATATGCTTAGCCACTTTGAGTTTACAAATTGTGACTTGTTATCAGCCTAATAAGATGTTTTGAAATATGAAAAATATGAAATTTGTTATTTAAAAGTTCTTCTGTTATGTACATGATTGTCCACCCTACCTCAGAACTATCTATACATTTTAGTTTATAAGGGTAGCTCTCTCATCATCCTTACATTGTATTGGAAAGAGAATAAATGCAACTGGGCACATAGCCTGATAATCCATTGTTCCCACAATTCACTCCTTTGTTCAGTGGCAATGCCCCCAATCTAATTCATGTATTAAGTTGTTAGTTTTTTAAGAGCCTTGGTTTCAATGTATTCCAACCCTGCCATTCCCCTTAACCCCTTGTATACTCATGACGAGCTGGGCTCGTCATGAGCATACAGTCGCCGTGTGCTCATGACGAGCCCAGTTCGTCATGACACCCACCCACGGGGGAAGCGCTTGCGCTCCCCCCATGGGTGGTCGATTAGCGTTTGTGTTCCGGGGAAGGCAGGGGAAGACCTTCCCCTGCCTCCCCCCGCCCCATCAATGATGTCAGCGCGCGAGGCACGCTGACGTCATTGGAGGTTTCCCTTTGTTTACCGACGCGCAGGAAGCCATTTGTGAACAAAGAGGTACGATTTGGGGCTGGGGAGGGGGGTTTTAAACGAAAGAGGCATTGGGGGAAAGGAAAGGGTTTTCCTTTCCCTCAATGCCTCTTTTGTGCATTCCTGCTGCACGATCGTGGTTGGTTGGGGGAGTGGCCCCTTGGGCAGGGATCGCTCCCCCTTTTGGGTGGCATATGTAATGGCTTCGTCTGCCCCCCTGGGGGGGGCAGAATTTTATTTTTGGCTTAAAAATTGGCCCACTGGGCCAATGTGCTGGGGAGTGGCCCCTTGGGCAAGGGTCACTCCCCTTTGGGGGCTATTTTAGGAAGCCCACTGTGTTTGTTTTTCTTTTGGGGAGTGACTCCTTAGGCAAGGGTCGCTCCCCTTTTGGGGGCCTACATTTTTGCTTTGTTTGCCCCCCTGGGGGGGCAGATTTTAATTTTTAAAAATGTATTCGGCCCACTGGGCCAATTGAATAAAGTTAGTGGGGAGTGGCCCCTTGGGCAAGCGTCACTCCCCTTTTTGGGGCATAAATATTGGCTTTCTCTGCCCCCTGGGGGGGGGGCAGTTTTAATTTTATGTAAAAAAATCGTCCCACTGGGCCAATGTAATAAATGTACTGGGTAGTGGCCTCTTGGGCAAGGGTCACTCCCCTTTGAGGGCCATTTTAGTATGCCCATGATGTTAGGTTTTGTTTGGGGGAGCGGCCCCTTAGGCAAGGGTCGCTCCCCTTATGGGGGCTATGTTTTAGGCTTTGTCTGCCCCCCCTGGGGGGCCAGATGTTCTTTATAAAAAAACAAAAATGCCCACGGGACCACCATGGATTTTTTAGTGGGGAGTGGCACCTTGGGCAAGGGTCACTCCCCTTTGGGGGCTTATGATTTTGGCTGTTTGCCCCCATGGGGGGGGGAGGCAGATTTCACCATTTTTAGGTTGAGCATTTGAGACCTCTTGTATATTCTTTAGTATTTACTTATATGTTTTTATGGTTTGTGTGCTTTGGAGATCAGCCCTAGGACTTGTCTGCTTCCGCTTATGGGCTTTTTTTTCTGATCAACTGACTCTATTTAACTTTTTTGATAGAAAACGACCAGCAAAGGTCAGTAAAATACCAGAATCACTTCAGCATTCTCTTGTTTTCAGTCCATAGAAATTGTCTTCCACGAGCACCCATATTTTTTTTAAATCTTGTATTGTCAGTGATATGACCACCGAAGGCCCAGATTTTATATTAAAAACAGAGCATTGGACTATACCATTTCCCGCTGAACGGCAATATTTCTCCCTGTGTGTTCCAATACTTGACGTGTCACGTAGTTTGGTGCTTATTTTCCCTTCATGTCAAAGAACAGCAGATGTTTCAGGGCGCAGGCTAATGTGCTGCATAGCTAAGTACATATTAGGTCCCAAAGGCAAGACCGATTGCATTGCAAATGCTTGTTTAATGTAGGGCCCACTAGGCCACCAGGGAGTTATTTGTGGAGAGTGACCCCTTGGGCAAGGTTCACTCTCCTTTGGGGTCAATCTTTGTGGCTGTGTCTGCCCCGCAGGGTGCCAGATCACCATGTTTTTAAAAAAAATTGGGCCCACTATTCCACCAGGGACATTTTTGTGGGGCGTGGCACCTTGGGCAAGGGTTGGTCCCATTTGGTGAGCATTAATTTAGCCGTTTCTGCCACAGTGAGGGGCAGATTGGCTGATTTGTTTTTTTGTAGGGCCACTAGGGTTTTTTTTTTTTCATGTTGAGGAGCGTTCCCTTGGACAAGGGTCGCTCCCTTTTATGGGAGGATGATTGTGGTCATTTCTGCCCTCTTTGGGTGGAAGAATAGCAGTATGTTTTTAGGCCCATCTGCCCTCAAGGGGGGCAGAAGCCACTAGCCACCTGTTTTTTTGTTGTGTGTGTTTGGGAGTGGCCTCAAGGGCAAGGGTTGCTCCCTTTTACGGGGGTGAATATTTTATTTATACTCTTAGGCCCACCTACCCCTTAGCTTGGCTGGTGAATTGTGTGTGGTCTGGTGCATTATTTGCATATGTGATTGTAATATTTTTTTCTACTTTTTATTCTAGTGTAAAGCTTTTGATTCCTGTTTGTGATTTCGACAGTGGTGTTCTGCAGTTTTGCGTAGTTGCATTTTTTTGGTAAGAAAAACATTTTTGTTGTATATACTCCAAATTAGTATTTTTGTCATGTATGAATGAATTGTTTTGTAAGTGGTGTCATAATGGCAGCTTATTTAGTTAGTGTTTTGTGCATGGAATTCTTTGTGATCTGTTTTGCATTGTCTTATGTGTAATTTTCTTTTCTCTTTCTTTTTTAGTGGGATATTGTTGATCCAGACTGTGTCTGTGCAGAGTAGGTGGTGGTGAATGTATCTGCTTCTGGCAAGTGAGTGGTATAGTTTTGGAGTATATAGGTATTTCTGATAAAGGTGCATTTTGTTTATTACTTATTTTACAAAGTGTTTGTTGTTGTTGACTTGTTGACAAGTTACTTTTATTAGTAAGCAGTATGGCTAGCCGTAGAATGACTGCTCAGCAGGGGGTTGGTATGCTTCTTGAATCTTCCTCTGAGCAGGATTATGAGACTGACAGTGCGTCTGAGGGAGAGGAGGGAGGAGAAGATTCAGGCAATGAGTTTTCTCTCCACATGGAATCATCGGATGATGAAGGTTCTCTCAGTGCAGATGAAGCTACTCTCAGTGTGGATGAAGTGCCTGCTTTAGAGGAGGATACTGCTGTGCCGATGGTGCAAGAGGCATCTGGATTTCAGCCTGAGGCTGCTAGGCTTCCTACTGGAAGTGCTGGACTGTGAGTTGATCCAAACATGGTGCAGCCGGTGTTGCCTGCCTTTAGTGGTGATGCAGGGTGTAGAGTGGATTGTGAATTTTTTTTGCCTATACAGTTTTTTTAGTTGTTTATGGATGATGTATTTTTGGGTAAGATGGTTGAGCAGACTAATTTGTATGCTGAACAGTTTTTGAGGGACAACAGTGACAAAATTAGGCCCCACTCTAGAGCTACCCGGCAAATTTGGAAGAGATGAAGAAGTTTTTGGGTTTGACTTTATTGATGGGTTTGATAAGGAAGCCGTCCATGGCTTCATATTGGTCTACCAGCCCCTTGATGGCAACGGCCATATTTCCTGCAGTTATGACTTATGATCAGTATTTACTTTTGCTACGGATGCTACATTTTGTTGATAATTCTTTGGCGTTGCCACGAGATCACCCTGAATGTTCTTGATCACTTTGTAGATCGATTTTCAGAGATCTTTACTCCAGGGAAAGAAATATCTATTGATGAGTCTTTGGTCTTGTTCAATGGCCATTTGGTTTTTAGGCAGTACATCCCTAGCAAGAGGGCACGCTACAGAATTAAGCTGTATATGTTGTCTGAGAGTAGGACAGGATATGTTTTTAATTTCCGTGTGTACACTGGTAGGGATTCCACTATTGACGCCCCAGTTGTCCGTCCACTTTTGGAGTTTCTGAGAAAATTGGGATCATGCTAGAGGACTGTTTAACAGAGGCCACCATTTGTACCTTGATAACTTCTACACTGCTGTGCTATTGTTTAAGGAATTGTTCAAAGTGGACACTTTTGCTTGTGGCACAATCCGCTCTAACCGTAAAGGTTATCCAAAAGAGCTTGTTTGCAGAAAACTTCAGAGGGGACAGTGCAGTTCCTTGCGTAGTGATGAACTACTAGCTGTGAAATTTGTGGACAGGGGGGATGTGTACATGCTGACTACCATCCATGATGAGAGTACTTCACCTGTGGCTGTTTGGGGTCAGATTTCTGAAGTGCGCAAACCTGTGTGCATTTTAGACTACAATAAGCACATGGGTGGTGTTGATAGAGTAGATCAGAGGTTGGAACCTTACACTGCTATTCGTAAGGCTTACGTTTGGTATAAGAAGTTGACCATCCATCTCTTTAATTTAGCAACTTTCAATGCTTTTGTTGTGTTCAAGGAGTGTTCTCCTGCATCAAAGTTGACTTTTGTTCAGTTTCAGCAATCTGTGATAGGCAGCCTTGTTGTTGTGGAACAGGCAAGCATTCCTAGAGTTGGAGTGGTGGAGGATGTGGCTCGATTGAAAGATCGCCACTTTTCTGATTTCATTCCTCCCACATTCTCAAAAGACTTTCCCAATAGGAGATGTAGAGTCTGTTGGCGAAGAGGTACGCGGAAGGAGACCTGTATGTACTGCCCCGAGTGTCCTTCTAACCCTGGGCTGTGTGTCCCTGCTTGTTTTAGAGCGTACCACACGCAAAATAATTTTTGGGAGCATCCATGAGTGGTAAAGTGAACTGCCTGGTCTGTATTCTTTAAAAAATTTGATTCTGTTTCAAGGTTGGCATTAGTGCAATGTATTTAGTTTTAGATTTTGTGTTAGTAGATTTGTATCTATTTGCAATTTGTTTGTGTTTTTATTTTTGTCTAAAAAAAAATCCTAAATGTGATGGCGGTGTGTGTAGGCTGGCGCTTGGCTGGTGGTGTGCGTGGACTGGCGTTTGGCTGGTGGTGTGCGTGGACTGGTGCTTGGCTGGCGGTGTGCGTGGACTGGTGCTTGGCTGGTGGTGTGCCTGGACTGGCGCTTGACTGGTGGTGTGTGTAGACTGGTGCTTGGCTGGTGGTGTGCGTGGACTGGCGCTTGGCTGGCGGTGTGCGTGGACTGGTGCTTGGCTTGTGGTGTGCGTGGACTGGCGCTTGGCTGACGTTGTGCGTGGACTGGTGCTTGGCTGGCGGTGTGCATGGATTGGCAATTGGCTGGCGGTGTGCGTGGGCTGGTGCTTGGCTGGCGGTGTGCATGGATTGGCGATTGGCTTGCGGTGTGCGTGGACTGGCGATTGGCTGGCGGTATGCGTGGACTGGCACTTGGCTGGCAGTGTGCGTGGACTGGCGCTTGGCTGGCGGTGTGCATGGATTGGCACTTGGCTGGCAGTGTGCGTGCATTGGCGCTTGGCTGGTGGTGTGCGTGGACTGGTTTATGGCTAGCGGTGTGCGTGGACTGGTGCTCGGCTGACGGTGTGTGAGTAGTGACTTGCTGCTGGTCACTACACACACTGCTAGCTGAGTGCCACTCCACGCAATCCATCAGCTTGTGTGGTTGCTGTGTCAGGAATGTGGGCGTGTGAAAGTGATGGGCCCTTGAATGGCGCTGTCTGCTGGTGTGAGTGTTGTGATGTGATGGGCCCGCGGCTGGCAGTGTGAATGGTTTTGTATGTGTGACACGTATGAAAGGTGTATGAATGGCCTGTAAAGAGGTTGGTGCCTTGTTGTGGCTTTACAGCTCATGAGCTGTAAGTCAATGGTTCATTTTCTCGCCCTTTCAATTATTAACAGTGCATTTCATTTTTGTGAAATCACTTGCTAATACAATTGTATATACTGAAGCATCACTCACCCTGGTGCCAAATCCAACAAGTATGTGTGTGCTTGAAGATTAGATGGCTGTGCAGTAATATTTGTCTTTCTGAAGCAGGGTGTACCTTGTCCCTTTTTGTGAATGTTGTAATGTGTTGTTTTTGTGCCTGTTTGTGTGAATGGTCTTGTGTGTATCACGTATGAAAGGTGTGTGAATGGCCTGTAAAGCGGTTGGTGCCTTGCCGTGGCTTTACAGCTCACGAGCTGCGTGTCATTGGTTCGATTTTTTGTCCATTTAATTATTGACAGTGCATTTCATTTTTGTGAAATCTCTTGTTATTAAAATTTTATATACTGAACCATCACTCGCCCTCGTGCCAAATCCAACCAGTATGTGTGTGTGTTTGAGGAATAGATGGCTGTGCAGGAATCTTTGTCATTTTAGTTTCTCTGCCAAGGTGTACATTCCATCTAAGAATAACCTACCAACTGTAGATATTGTCGTTAAACCCATGGGAGTTCATGGTGATGTCTCTCTTGTGAATTCCAAAAAGTTATTTTATCCACAATTTCCTGCAAACCTCAGAATGTCTGTCACATTTTCCTTGCAATATTGTCTGGAAATTCTCACGTTGTAGAAACAAACGACTAATTATGTCAAAACGATCTGGTTTTGCAAGAGGGGTCACCTGTGTTTTTGGCCCCGTGCTCGGCGGCCATCTAGGGAAACCTACCAAACCAACACATTTTTGAAAAGTAGACACCGGGGGCTTCCAGGGAGGTATGGCTTGTGTGGATCCCCCAAGGTTTCCTTACCCAGAATCCCCTGCAAACCTCATTTGTAGTTGAAAAAATCACTTTTTTCACACATTTTTGTGTGGGAAAGTTGTGGCATCACCGGGCTCACACTAACTTCCCACCACCCTGCGTTCCCCCAGGTCTCCCAGTGTAAATGGTGCCTCACTTGTGTGGGAGGCCCAAGTACCTGTGACAGGCAAGGGTACAAAACGTAGTGAGGCGACATCAAATTTGCCTATCTCAAAACCACCTGGTTTTGCAAGGGGGGTCACCTGGGTTTTTGGCCCCGTGCTCGGCGGCCATCTAGGGAAACCTAGCAAACCCACACATTTTTGAAAACTAGACACCCAGGGGCTTCCAGGGAGGTATGGCTTGCATGGATCCCCCAACGTTTCCTTACCCAGAATACCCTGCAAACCTCAATTTTAGCTGAAAAAAAATCACTTTTTCACACATTTTTGTGTGGGAAAGTTGTGGCATCACCGGGCTCACACAAACTTCCCACCACCCAGCGTTCCCCCAGGTCTCCCAGTGTAAATGGTGCCTCACTTGTGTGTGAGGCCCAAGTACCCGCGACAGGCAAGGGCCCAAAACGTAGTGAGACACCATCAAAATTACCTATCTCAAAACCACCTGGTTTTGAAATGGGGGGGGTCACCTGGGTTTTTGGCCCCGTGCTCGGCAGCCATCTAGGGAAACCCGCCAAACCCACACATTTTTTAAAACTAGACATCGGGGGCTTCCAGGGAGGTATGGCTTGCATGGATCCCCCAACGTGTTGCCACAACATTCCCACACAAAAATGTGTGAAAAAAGTGATTTTGTTTGGCTAAAATTGAGGTTTGCAGGAGATTCTGGGTAAGGAAACATTGGGGGATCCACGCAAGCCATACCTCCCTGGAAGTCCCCAGGTGTCTAGTTTTCAGCAATGTGTGGGTTTGGTAGGTTTCCCTAGATGGCCGCCGAGCACGGGGCCAATAACCCAGGTGACCCCCCTTGCAAAACCAGGTGGTTTTGAGATGGGCAATTTTGATGTTGCCTCACTACGTTTTGGGCCCTTGCCTGTCGCGGGTACTTGGGCCTCCCACGCAAGTGAGGCACCATTTTTACCGGGAGACCTGGGGGAACGCAGGGTGGTGGGAAATTTGTGCTAGCTCGGTGATGCCACAACATTCCCACACAAAAATGTGTGAAAAAAGTGATTTTTTCAGCTAAAAGTGAGGATTGCAGGGGATTCTGGGTAAGGAAACGATGGGGGATCCACGCAAGCCATGCCTCCCTGGAAGCCCCCGGGTGTCTAGTTTTCAGAAATGTGTGGGTTTGGTAGGTTTCCCTAGATGGCCGCCGAGCACGGGGCCAAAAACCCAGGTGACCCCCCTTGCAAAACCAGGTGGTTTTGAGATAGGCAATTTTGATGTCGTCTCACTACGTTTTGGGCCCTTGCCTGTCGCGGATACTTGGGCCTCCCACACAAGTGAGGCAACATTTTTACTGTGAGACCTGGGGGAACACTGGGTGGTGGGAAATTCGAGTGAGCCCGGTGATGCCACAACTTTCCCACACAAGAATGTGTGAAAAAATAGATTTTTTCAGCTAAAATTGAGGTTTGCAGGGGATTCTGGGTAAGGAAACGTTAGGGGATCCATGCCAGCCATACCTCTCTGGAAGCCCCAGTGTGTCTAGTTTTCAGAAATGTGTGAGTTTGGTAGGTTTCCCTAGGTGCCGGCAGAGCTAGGGTTCACAAACTACAGCTAGGCACTTTGCCAAAAAAGGGTCATTTTTCACTGCGAAATTGAGGTGTGACCACGTTGTGTTTTGCACCGTTTCCTGAAGCGGGCACTAGGCCGACCCACACAAGTGAGGTACCATTTTTCTCGTAAGACTTTGGGGAATGTGGGGTGGATAAAAATATGTGGATCCACGCAGATTCCGGAACTTTCCACCACAGAAATGTGAGGAAAATGTGTTTTTTTGGACAATTTGTTAGGTTTGCAAGGGATTCTGGGTAACAGAACTTGGTGGGAGGTAGCTAAGTCACCCCATCCTGGATTCCCCTGCGTGTCTATTTTCCTAAAATGTATAGGTTTGCTAGGTTTGCCTAGGTGCTGTCAGACCTATGGTTCAAAAACTACAGCTAGGCACTTTGCCAAAAAAGGGTAATTTTTCACTGTGAAATTGAGGTGTGACCACGTTGAGTTTTGCGCCGTTTCCTGTCACGGGCACTAGGCTGACCCGCACAAGTGAGGTACCGTTTTTCTTGTAAGACTTTGGGGAACGCGGGGTGGGTGGAAATTTGTGGATCTACACAGATTCCAGAACTTTCCACCACAGAAATGTGGGGAAAATCATACCCCTAAATCTTTGATTGTAAAAAATAATGTACTATTTTTAAGTCTTTTTAGGGGATCTAAGGGCATCCAGGGTTTACTGGGCCACAATTATATCAATTGAGGTCATTTACAACAGGTGTCTCAGGGTCCCTGTACTATTGTCACCCCAAATTGAAAACAAAGCACATTCTTTCAGCACCTGACTCTCAAAGTAGTAACAACAGGAACGTCCAAGGCTCCTTCAGGAAAGTGATGTGGTTAGAAACTCAGCAATCAGTCAAAACAATAAGAAAACCTATTATCCAGTCAGTACTTCAGCTATAAAAAAGTAAAAGTGTTACAAAGTACACACAGTTAAACACTGTACATACAATAAGAAATATATACACAATACAAAGTTAGACAAAATAGCATATCGAGCATAAAACACAATCACAGTGGGACCAATGCGTTTTAATTGCTTCCTAATGACTGCTTTGCAGATAAACCATCAAAAGTTAGGCCTACAGATTTTGTTATGTAAATACACTATCAATAATGAAGGACTACTGTATTTAACTACACATTCAACGTTACCCATTAACCTATTGGCTTTAACCTAACCATTGTTTCTATTCATTATCAAAGCCAGACCTATTGCCTATTGCATTTGGTATTGTTTTAATTATCACATTCAACAATGAACATTTTTCCAAACAATAAACGTTTCACCAAGAATAAAAAGTTGACATTTGAAAATATCATATTTCTGCTTTCTACATTTGATTGCGAAACAACCTCTCAGAGCGCTCTCACTGAAGGATCTACCATCTTTCCTGCTGTCTCCTCTCCTCCAGATGAGAACCTCACTGTCAGGTGTCTAATGCATAACAAGTGCCTATTCATTAACTAAGAGATGCTTCTGGAGTGGAATCTTGTTTAAAAAAACAATTTAAAAAATAGACCTTTCAATGCTAATTTATAATTTGAGGTCAATATGGCATCAACAGTTAGGCTAACAAATCAGCACATTATTGTTTATTTTATATGCTTATATTGTCTAAGGCCCTTATTATGAGTCTGGTGGTCCATGGACCGCCATACTCACGGTGGCGGTCTCCTGACCACCCTATTACGACTAGGGCAGTCGGGCCACCCTGGGACCACTGAAACTATTGCAACTGGCATTCCCTGGTGGTTGTGTGGCGGTTCTGAGGCCGACAAGCATATTACAAGTTTCCTCACCACCACACTTTTCATGGCAGTGCAAACGCTGAAAAGTGTGGCGGTGAGGAAACAAAGGGGGACCTATAGGGCCCCTTGGTGCCTCACACCATGTGGATGCCCACAGGAGGGAACAACATGTGCCTCCTTGCGTGCATGCACCCCAATGAATGCACGGCATGGACTGCAGCAGTCCATGCCATGCAGGTACTGTCTTTAACGTTTTACAAACCAAGAAATCCTAGGGTCTAATCACAAATCAATAGTAAATGTGAAACAAAGATACTCCTAAATTAAGAATGTATCTGCAAACAACTATAGAAATGAGCTAATGGGGTCATCTAAGGGCAGATCCCTTTAAGGACGTAATCCCTCACTCACCACAAGTGGTGACATGCTTCATCATAGGGACTCTCCTCCCAAAGGAAACACCTAGTTCCTTTGAGGGCTACAACCCCCTCACTGTGAGGGAGGAGCTCAGGGATGTTTTGATATAGTATATTGGGTATCCTAAAACCACCTATGACGAGTCTTAATGTGTGAGTGAGAGCGCAGCGCAAATGATAAACTAGAACAATGTGAGTGATATTAAAACTGACTACTTGGCAACAAATAACAATTTTAATCAACGTATGCCTAATGTCAGAGTTAAAATAGCAGTGCACCAACGGTATAGATTTAAACCGTTAGGGTGCGATGACAAATGGTCGACATGTTTCAGCCGTAGTGATCCACGAATCGGATCAGGCTTTCATCAGGACCTACGCAAATAATGCTGCTGCTCAAAAAACGTGCAAAACCAACTAAATTAATATGACTTGAAAGGATATAGTAAAACCAATCGCTGGTCTTTTCAGTAAACAGATTACTCCATACCTATAAGGGTTAAAAAACATACATAGTGAATTCTGACACAGTATGTGTTGTGAGACACTTGAAAAGACCACGGGAACTGCCAAAAGTGTTGGAAGCTCTATATTGACGATGTGCTTGTGGTTTGGTCTGGCTCTGACGCTTCCATCAATGAGTTCAAGGTTTGGCTTAACAATCAAAATGCATACCTTCGCTTTACATGTGAGTTTAGCAAATCGTGCCTGCCATTTCTTGATGTCCTGATTTCTCCGACAGATGGTGGTCTTAGCACTGAACTGTTTAGGAAACCTATGTCTAAAAATTCTTTATTATTATTTGACAGTTTCCATCCAAAAGCCCTACGACAAAATCTACCCTTTGGACAGTTCCTGCGTATCAAAAGGAATTGTACCACAATGGCGAAGTATAAAGATCATGCTCAAGACTTAGCAAACCAACTGCTGGTAAGACATTATCCCAAGAGACTGATTAAACAATCATTAAAACGTGCAGGCAATAACAACAGGGCCGCCTTACTGGAACCTAGAAGCATCAAAGAAACTACCAAGAGACTCACGTGTGTGAACACATTCTGCACCCTTTCCAACAAGATTAAAAAATGTATCTTATCTAATTGAAAGATCCTGAACATTGACACAATACCACTCCAACGTCCCCTTTTTGCGTTCAAACGTAGCTCCAACATTAGGGATCGATTGGTGCATACTCGCCCACGCGAAGTTATTGAGAAACAGCAGAAAACACTTTGGAATCTCCCTTCAATACGTGGTCACTTTCCTTGTGGTAGCTGTGCTGCCTGTGCAAACACCAAACACACCACGGAGATTGACATAGGTACTTCCAAACCATGGACCATAATGAGTCACACAAACTGCAATAGCAGCAATGTTATTTACTTGATCACCTGTCCTTGTTCCCTTCGGTATGTCGGGATGACTACCAGACGAGTGAAGACAAGGATTTTGGAACATAAGAGCACCATCAGATGTAGAAAAACATCTACAAGACTCACTCAACATTTTGTCACAGCTCAACACTCACCTCAGGAATTACAATGGACAATAATTGAACAACCCTTTGTCCCATCACACATTTTGGATATTTCGTCTTTTCTTTTTAAGAAAGAACAACGTTGGGTATACAAGCTCAACAGCTCTGTATCAGGGCTGAATGATGATATTCCTTGGGCCTCCCTATAAAAACCTTCTTGAGTCATTATTACACATTGACGAGCTATATCCAATGGTGGTTTGACTCTTGAGCCGCTTGTAGCACAAGCCATCATGCCTTCACTATACCACGCTGTACAAGGTATTGAGGATTAGCTGCTCAGGGATCATGTTCTTCCAGATTTATTGCATTCTCATTGCATTTGTAGAATGCGATCTGAGTGGCACATTATAACTATGTTTATTTGCACGTTACGTTTTTACACGGAGCTATCACTCAGACAAAGGTGATCTGTCTTCTATGTTGCAGCTGAGATGGGGTGAAATTTGTGAGTGGTAGTAGGCACGAGAGCATAGACACGTTCCTTTCGCTGATTTTATATCATCTCACCTTTGGCCAGACTCCATTGATACACGTATGCGCGCAGGTTCAGTGTATTTCACTGGACGTGCGCTGTGCGATTATTGCCTAGGCTCCACTTGCCATTACACGCATGCGCATATTTCTCTGATTCCGCGCAGGTTGCGTGGGAGGATTGTTTCATACTCCAGAGCATGCGTGCTGCTGGTGTGCAGGCGCCGTCTGTGGCAACAGGACCAGGTGCATCTTGTTAACGCAGTCGACACCGGATATTTAAGGGCGGTGTTCAGCACCGTTTGGTCACCTCCGGCAGCAGGCTCATTCTGTCCAGGAGTACCGACGGACAGGTAGGATCGCTAACAGGGTCTCTCCTCTCTTTATTTACTTGTTTCTGGACCATATATTCTTGAAGAAAATTTAAAAGATGTGAAATTACCACTCAGCTTTCTCACTTGATTTTTGGGTTCTAGATAATCACACATGGTGTCGCTCTGTAGGGTCCTGCAGAGACACCTATTTTTGGTCTAGATATGGTTTTAGATCACACTTTAATATTGATGGAACATTTATGTCTCCTTGCATTATCTCTTAAGTCATTTCTCCTTGAGTCTATACGGGTTGTCAGGTCCCGTGCTTGCAACATATTTATGATAGATGATTGTGCATGCAAAATAGTTAGCACATTCAGGGACTTTCAACTTAGTTTATTTTATTTTCTTCCTTCATTGTAGAGCAGTGCTCCCTTCCTGAGCGGTTGCCAGGTATAGGTGAGGTCTCAAACCCAGCAATTGCGGGTAAGAGGTTCTACATCTTATGGGCTCACTTTTGGCAGTTCCCGTGGTCTTTTCCCGTGGTCTTTTCAAGTGTCTCACAACACATACTGTGTCAGAATTCACTATGTATGTTTTTTCACCCTTATAGGTATGGAGTAATCTGTTTACTGAAAAGACCAGCGATTGGTTTTACTATATCCTTTTAAGTCATATTAATTTAGTTGGTTTTGCACGTTTTTTGAGCAGCAGAATTATTTGCGTAGGTCCTGAAGAAAGCCTGATCCGATTCGTGGATCACTACGGCTGAAACATGTCGACCATTTGTCATCACACCCTAACGGTTTAAATCTATAGCGTTGGTGCACTGCTATTTTAACTCTGACATTAGGCATACGTTGATTAAAATTGTTATTTGTTGCCTAGTAGTCAGTTTTAATATCACTCACATTGTTCTAGTTTATCATTTGCGCTGCGCTCTCACTCACACATTAAGACTCGTCATAGGTGGTTTTAGGATACCCAATATACTATATCAAAACATCCCTGAGCTCCTCCCTCACAGTGAGGGGGTTGTAGCCCTCAAAGGAACTAGGTGTTTCCTTTGGGAGGCGAGTCCCTATGATGAAGCATGTCACCACTTGTGGTGAGTGAGGGATTACGTCCTTAAAGGGATCTGCCCTTAGATGACCCCATTAGCTCATTTCTATAGTTGTTTGCAGATACATTCTTAATTTAGGAGTATCTTTGTTTCACATTTACTATTGATTTGTGATTAGACCCTAGGATTTCTTGGTTTGTAATATGTTATGATAGGGGATTCAATTCATAGTGGTCTATAAATTTGTCCCTTGAACCCTCCTTCCTTGAACTGCTTTGTTGCGTGACTGTCTTTAAGGTTCCCATTGTGGTGCATATTTCGGAGACACCACCCTGGGAACGCCAAAGAACCACCTGCCAGACCAGTAGAAAACTCCTGATCTGGCAGGCAGATCCTACACGGGTTTGGCAGTGTGGGGTGGTCCTGCTCCCACACCATCAAACTCATAAGAAGGCCCTTAGTATGATTACCTACTACAAATACATTAACAATACATGAGTTAATTGACATAACTTTCTGCAAATGTGTGAAGAGTGCAACATTTCGCTGCAGCAACATCCCACCTTTGATAGTTAGAATAACCTTCACAACTACCCACAAATGAATCTCTAAACTGCATTCTCCTTCACTGCTGTGTCATCAGTTTTATTTTTCAGAGTTTGAACTTCTTTCAGCTTCTTATATGCCCTATTCTTTCTTTCTTTCTTTATTCCATTTCAATTTCTTTTCTCCTTTGCCTTTCTCTTTCTTTGTTTTTCTTTCTGATTGGATAACATCTAAAACCTTTATATAAAGTGTACAAGTATATTAAACCAGTACCACTACCAATATAGGTTTTAATATACCTTAAAAAGTCCTTCCCTACAGTTGCCAACCAATTGCTTATAGTGGAAGCTCCTTTGCCTAAAGTGCCTAACACACTAGTAGTTTCTGGAGTTTCTAGTCCAGGTTTTAGATCAGAAATGCTTTTTTGCAAATTCTTCAATCATCTTACTATTATCAGGTACATATGAACAGCAGTGTAGAGTCTTCAACACTTAACAGCCT
The DNA here is from genome assembly GCF_964204655.1 of Triturus cristatus. Taxonomy (NCBI): domain Eukaryota; kingdom Metazoa; phylum Chordata; class Amphibia; order Caudata; family Salamandridae; genus Triturus; species Triturus cristatus. Next base: position 607,474,071 of record NC_140594.1, read on the forward strand.
ATGCCTTTTTCTGCCAGCAATATATCAAAAGCCAGTTGATCTTGCAAAACCATCGATCTAATAGCTACTAATTTTGTAGTAACTGCTAACAAAGCACAGGATGTACTAGTAACCAGCCTATCTACTACGGTATAGAGCTTACTGATGTTCTTGTCAATCCAAACCGCTCCTACTGGAGGAATGATTACCCAAAAAACGTCTCCAACTAATTGTGTTCCATCAATGTTACTACATGGATGTCTGTGAGATGGAATCATTGTTAAATCATCCATGCTAGTTACATGATAAATTTTAGGACACAATAAAGCCAAATAACAAACACCCTCCCAGTAAGCAGATAACTGGAATTATGCATCTTGTCTGCAAACAAAATAGGCTCTGGGAATAACTGCCTCTTCCTCTGTTAATATTTGACCAGGCCCTCCAAGATCTTCAAATGTGTGTTCACAACGAATTATCCCGATACGTATTTTTCTAAACTGATTTGTAAACACTATGGGGCCTATTATGATGGCGGGCGAATCGCCCCCACCGGGCCGGCGGTTGCCACTGCCGGCACCGAGGGCGATCCGATTCATCCTTCCATGATTGACCCCCCGCCACATTAGGATTGCTGAGGGTCCGCGGCGGACGGGAAGACTGTCTGCCGCTTTTCCACCGGTCGACTCGTCGACTGGGTGGAAAACTACCGCAATATGGTGGCGGTGTCTGTAAGACACCGCCAACCATATCAGGATGCCGGCGGAGAGCAGCCTTTCCATGACAGCGTTGCCGCCATGGAAAAGCATGCATTTTTCGCTGTTTGGGGCCCGTAGTGGGCCCCCAGGATGTTGGTGGAGTGGGGGGTACCCCCCTGCATTTTTTACATTGCGACAGGTGCTGCGCACAGCACCACCCGACGCAATGTAAAAAATTCATCCTAATTTGAATGGAGGGACCACCGCACCTATTGTGGGCGGTCCCTTTTGCCGTTGCGGTGGAAGGCGGACTTTGTCCGCCTGCCATCGTAATAGAGCCCATAGTTTCCCTTTTTGTTTTCTATCTAATTTCAACTTAGGATGTACCATTTTCTATTTGTATTAATTTTCCTCCTTCTTCCAAACATTCTCTAAAACAGCTTTCTCTTTGTTTGCCTTGTGAAACATGTGAGCTCTCCTTTCTTCTAATGCTAAAATATTTTTTTCCTCAATGGTCTCATGATATAAGTCAGATTCCTTTCATATGCTTTAACAGTGCCTATCTTTGTAGTGGATCTAAAGAAATACCATGCAATCGCCATGAAGGTCCATTTTTTTCTGAAGGGGAACTTTAAAAAGAATAATGTCATAGTTAGAAAAATAAAATTCAAAATGTTCTTGTCTATAAAACAAACAAAGCAATATTCTACATGTAACTGCACATGACAGGGAATGTGGTGATATGTCACATCTTCTGCAGCTGAAGAAGGTAAATGTGCACAAACATAGCAATCCTTAGCGTCTAAATCATGAGTGTATTCTTGAACTAATCTAGAATAAACATTAGATGAAAAATCTCCATTTGGAGGATTAATCAATTAAGCCTTTAATATTCTCTTATCTAACATATGTGCATTGAATGTAGGTGCAAGTGTAGATTTAAGTGTTTCTGTCTTTGGGGTAAAACTAATTCTAACATAAAGAACTAGGGGGCATATCTACAACGCGGCGATAGAAAATTATCACCGCTTTTGCGGACGTTTTCAGCCGAAAAGCGGCGATAATTTTATCGCCTAATTAGCAAGGTCACGCTAACGCGTGAAACCTTGCATTAGCGCACAAATTCCTAACGCCCAGTTTTGCATCTCTAATGAGATGCAAAGTGGGCGTTCCTGACCTGACATGACAGGAGAAATGTCGCTAAGCGACATTTCTCCGATCATCAAGTCCCACGCTATGAAGCATAGTGGCAAGAAAAGTAGCGATAACCCCTGTTATCGCTACTTTCCTTACGCCTGCCTCAGGACTGACTTAGCCATGATATCCTATGGAAGGTGGATATTATGGCTAAGTTTGTGAGGCCCTATCAACAAGCTAACGCCACATTTCGTGAGATTATCGCTGGGTTTCCAGCGATAATCTCACGTTAGGCAGTTAGCGCTAGGATTTTTATCGCTTTTGAGATAAACGTTGCTAATAGCACGCTATCTCAGCGATACAAATCCACGCTAGCCGGCGATAATTATCCTAGCGCTAAGTGCGCTTAGCGATAATTATCGCCGGTTGTTGCTGATATGCCCCTAAAAATGCTAGCAAAAAAACTTTAATGTGACAGCCATAACTATTCTACACTTTTCTTGGTAAGGACAACCATGTTTGCCTACAGTCAGACCTTTAGTAGAATATAGCAGCAGGCAGACTCAGTATTCTGATTTGAGTTCCACTTATGCAAAACAAGCATGCTTTCAATCGATAACTTGCAGTTATTTTGTTCAATTAATGTACAATAATCTTCATGAGACATCCCTAACCCTACTCCATCTTCTTCTTAATGTTATCCCTACTCTTCTACTGCAACCTTGGTCCTAGGGAATTCTTCTTAATGCTTTTTATTTGTCTTTGTTAAAAATTAATTGTCATGTCCATTTGTCACGGTCTTTATAATTCAGTTTAAAAGAGTTTCTTGTTGTAGAATCAGATCTCTCTTTTTGAATCAACTAATTATTGATTGTCAAGTCTTATTTTGTAGTATTGTTCTAGAAATGTAAACCAACTGCTGTTTTAGTGTGGCATATCATGGAGGTTCAAAGGATTTTGATCTCAGTTTATTGGTATCTTGATCTATTGCGTTAGGCATGTTCCCTATGTCGTAATTTCATTCAGGTGTAAAATACATATGACAAGGCACTCTTCCTCTCTCAAATCTCCATGGTGTCTGCTGGTCTTCTTCTGACTCACTTATACCACTGGATTCTGTTTCATCGACAATGGTTTGTGCTATGCGTTCAACTGCCACACTAGATCTCAACTGTCTCCTACTACTTGGCCATTCCGATCTCCATAGGGGTGTTTCTTTCTACACACTTGTTCCTTTACCAGGATCATTAGTTTGCTCTGATGACAATTCAACAGCTCCTCTACTTTCAACTGTCAGTTCTTCATTTATAGAGGATACACCACTTTGTGAGATCTCAGGAACATTGTAGAGATGAGGAATTCTGATATACTTCACACACCTCTGACTCTTCAGGATATCTGGACATAGAAGGACTCAGACTTGGCTCAAAGATCACCACTTCTTCTAGTGGACACCTTCCTTTCTGGGGGTGTGAGGCATGCGCCCAGTTAGGTATCCCAGCACCTTTCATGGTAGTGCTGGTGATCAGGATCACCTGATAGGGGCCCTTCCACCTCATGTCCAGGCAGGATTTTCAAACGTGCTTTTTGATCAAAACCCAGTCACCGGGGGTAAGATCGTGCCACTGCTCTTGATTCAGAGTAGCAGTTCCAATCTGGTGGGAAACAGAATGCACCACATCAGCTAAACCTTTGCAGAAGCCTAGTCTCACGTCATTTGTGATGTTCACATTTGCAGGCAAGCATGCATAGCACGTTCCATGAGTATCTCATGGAGAGATAATCCATTCCTCCTGTCAGGAGGGCTTTGGAGACTCATTAATACCAATGGTAAAGCATCTTTCCATTTCAATGAGGTGGATGCACAGACTTTGACCAAACATGATTTCAGTATCCATTTAACTGTTCAACTTTACCTAGAGCTTCTAGATGATAGCTACAATCCAACCTCTGTTCCACTTGAAGTGCCAGAAGCAGCATTCTAAGGACCTCTTTGTTAAAATGGGTTCCTCGGTCTGACTCCAGAGGAACCGTAAATCTGAACCGTGGAATGTGTTCTTGTAATAGCAGTTTGACTACAGATAGACTGTCATTTCTCTGTGTTGGCTAGGCTTCCACCCATCAGGAAAAAATGCACACTACAACAGGGACATATCTCAGCCCATTACAAGCAGGTATCTCGATAACATATAACTGCATCCTGTTAAATGGCCCTCCTGATCTTACTATATAACTTAATATTACAGAAGATCTCCTCCCTCCATTATTCTGCTGGCATGGCACACACCTAAGGCATAGCCCTTCAGCCAGCACTCTGAATCAATGATTAGGCCAGTTCTGCCTGAACAATCTAACCATTACATACCCCTCCCAATGTGTGAAGGGCCATGGGAATGTCATGTCATGGGAAACAACAGGCTGTCTGGCAACACTGGTCTTCCATCTGCTGAAACCCAAAGGTAATTTGCATTTTTAACACACCCTGATCTGATCTATCCTTGCTCTTTTGCTTCTGAAACTTCTTTCTGTAACCTTTTGATTTCTTCTCAAGCATCACCTACTGACAACACCATTGAAAAGGTGGTGTTTTATCAGATTCATTTGTATATTCTCCATTGAAAGTCATGCCATAATCTCACAATACCAAGCAACTTCATCAGCATATCTATTTCCAACTGCAACGTAGTCATTGCCACTTCTGTGGGCTGTACATTTAACTACAGTGATTTCTTGTGGCAATTATAAAGTTTCTAACAGGTTTATCACCCCATTTCACATCGATGATAAAGAGGAAGTCATGAATCCTCTCTATGACCACAACTGCCCAAAGTCATGGGCCTCACCAAAGCCATACTGATTATCTGTAAATATAGTCACTCACAATTGAGTTGAAGAATTGCAAGCTTGTGAAAGTGCAATTATTTCTGCCACTTGTTCAGAGGTAACACCATGAAGCCAAGAGGCTTCCACCACTTCCAGAATTATGCAAACAGCATAAGCTGCTCTCAAAGTACCCTCATTGTCTCTTAAACGTGAGCCATCCACAAATATTACATAGTCAGGCTCATTGAGAGGTTCATCTTTAATGTATGGTCTTGGCTTGGTGCATAAATTCGTAACATGAAGGCAGTCAAGTTCAACCTCATCTCCATAAATTTCATTTTGAGGGAATGGTAACAATTTAGCTGGACTAAGAGTATGACATCGTCTCAAGACCGTGTTCTCAGCTGTAAGAATCAATTGCTCATATTTTGTAAGCCTGGTGTTTGTCAAATATTGGGTTTTAGTACAAGTGAGCAAAATCTCCTCAGAAGGAGGAGCCATCACTGTAAGAGAATGTCCCATAACTATGCTCTTGCTTCTCTCAATAGTAACACCAACCACTGCAACCACTTTAAGGCAGCTGGGTAGCAGTCCTACGACAACAGGGTCAAGAGTAGTTGAAAAGTAAGCAACAGGTCTCCAAGAGTCTCCATGTGATTGAGTAAGCATTGAGAGTGCAGCCCTCCCACTCACTGCAAAACAATGTAAACATTTTACAGGCATTCCCAGTGCTGGGACATGACAGAGGCTTTCTCTAGGAATGCTTTTAAGCAATCGTTGTACCATGGAAGCAGATCTAGCACATCTCGGTGCGTCAACCTCAGTAAAGGCTTGGCCACCGGGGAAAAGCCTGGTATCCACTGTCTACACCAGCCCACCTTTCACAGGAACATTCTGACATCTCTCTGTGAGCATTCATTTTTTAAATGGTTCCGATTCTCTCTTGTGACATCTTTCTCATTTCTTTTTCAATGAGATGCTCCAAATATAGGACCTCTTTCTGACAGTATTTCAATTTGCTTGGGGACAGTTTGTGCCTGTTCCCAGCCAATTGATTCAGAAGAGCAATTGTGTCCCGCTTACAAGCTTCTTGTGTACTTGATGTAATAGGAACTGCTTATGGTTTGAGGTGGTACAACCTGTGACATTGGTGCACGAATGGTCACAATAGAAGCCATAACAACTGGAGCAATTGCAGCAGGGGCTGCTTGGATAGGTGCAGTTGCAAACAAGAGTGCTAGAAGTGGTCCCTCAATTTGAATTGTATTCAGGTCAACAGGAGCTGTAGCCACTGTACCACTACCAATTGCAACACTTTCGTAACCTGATGTTGGAGCCGCATATGAAGGTGGTCGTGAGGACAACAAAGCATCTAAAATGTCAGCCCTGAATCAGTATCAGTATCAGTTTTTCATGCAAACTCATCATCCTTTCCCTCTTTCTGATTCTTTTTAGGCTTTTCTTTTGTTATTTCTGGGTACATTGTAGCTCCTCAATCACACATCTCCTACATCTATGTTGTCCTTCATCACATTGAGCATCTGTGTAATTCCACACTTCTTTTTTTGCTCTGTTCAGATACCTTTCTTTCTCTTTGGCATGAGCCGCTCACTCTCAAGCATTTAATGTTTCATACTGTGTGGTTCTAGAGGTGGCTTCATTTCATATAACTTTTCACTTAAATGTTCAATCATTTTTAAATCATAAGTACCATAGTGTGGCAATCTGAATGATCCTTTGTTTTAAATGATCTTGTGCCATTATCGAAGCCACAAACATGTATGAAGCCCTACGTTTGTTGCCGTATAATGACCTGGCATACTTCTGGTGGAGCCTCTTCACCCTCCTGAACAGGGACTCACACATCACCTCTCATAAAAATTTAGGAGCCTTAAACAATTTAATGATTGCAAATATTTAATAATAAATGAACAAATATTGTTTAAATAATTGTAATATATTTCTTCTGATTACTATACAGTCCCAATGATAGATAGATAGATAGATAGATAGATAGATAGATAGATAGATAGATAGATAGATAGATAGATAGATAGATAGATAGATAGATAGATAGATAGATAGATATACAGTCCCAATGGAAATCAATATGCTTTCTACAATCTCAACACTCCTTCTCTGTGAGTTTATCACAGTACGACACCTGATGATTTTCCAGCCAATCCCAGTACGGCATTTTACACTAACTGACCTATTCCAGTGTGGCACACTCTGGCGTAATTCTCACTCCTGAAGTGGTTCACCCTCCTTTAAAATTTTCCCGTAAAATTCCACAACTTCAAGCAAGCACGATAAACAAATAACTTTTGTCTGCTCCGTTAAAGAATTCAAAATAGTTCACTCATACAAGAAACAATCAAAATAAACTTATTTCACCTCCCACACACACGCAGATGTGATCTTGACCAGTAGGAAATCCCCCTGGCTGACATAGTTTCCACCTTGTACAACAGGTTCCACTAACACAAATCAATATTAGTACAATCACAACAAATTGTTACAGTCCCTATCTCAATTGTGCAGTCGATGGCACCTCACAAACCTTCACCACAAATCCTTAGCTGACACATAGCACTACAACTTATTATTACTTAACCATCCTGGGATCTTGGACTACTCTAAGTCTGAAAACAACTTCAACTGCTCAACATCAAACTTGTAGACACGACTAATCAATCTATCAACTTTACCAAACTACACAACACATAACTTCAACACAATATTGAAACTCAACAAATACAATTGTGATGCATTTCCCTATTGATACTCACACCACCACAACTACAACCTCTTTAGGCACTGCAAACTCGTTCAGTTTTCACTTTCAGGCTTTGGACTGAAGGGCCATGGGCAATTCTTAACTTGGGCAAAAAATTTCGGCTCCTTCTCTTCTGAGATATAAACCGTCCTTTCGCTACCACTTGATGGAGCGGGATTTTCTATATCTTAATCTTTGGGAATAATCATTAAATAAACCCTGCCATTGGTCCTATGGACCTTTATTGGTCGACAAGTTAAAAGTAGCAATCATCTACATCAAGACTATGGGCCTTATTACTATGCTGGTCAGACTAGCCTTCGACTGACATCGTTTCAGGGGTGGAACCGCCCGACATGTAGTCGGCGGTTCCACAGGCTGTCGGAAACATAGCCTTTACCATAATGGCTTGTGCTGTGGTCAGGAAAACAGCTGCAGCACAAGCTGCAATGGTAAAGGGTATGTTCCTAAACACCTATGCACCGTGTGCCAGGCACCATGCTGTGCCTGGCACACAGTGCATAGATGTTTAAGGGAGCACCACATACGACCTCCAGGCCACACAGAGGAGGCCTAGGAGGATGGGGCCCAGCAAGGGGCCCCCAAAGTTACTTTCTGACTGCCTTTCCATGTCGGAACGGCCGACATGGATAGGCTGTTGGGAAGGGGCATCGTAAACCCTACGGCGGTGCCTCTACAGGCACTGCCTCCTTTGTAGGGAGTAGGCGTCTGACCAACACCACGACTGGATCCTTGATCCTGTCGGAGGTGGTCGTCATTCCTTCCAATGACATCGCTCTGACCGCCGGCATCATAATCCTGCGGTCAGACTGATGCCTTGGATGTTGGACAGACCGACAGCCTGTCAGTGGCGGTCCGTCCGACAACCTAATACGGCCCTATGTAACTATAAAATTATTTAAATACTTTAGCGCAGTCTATAAATATATTTTTGTGTGAATCAAAGGGTTTCATTTCTTAATTCATAAGATTAATTTATTTTTTCAATAAGCACTAGTGGTTTAAGCATCATCATTAGAAATTATTAAAATACGGTAATTGATGTTTCAGTATAAAGAAAAATACAATATGGTAAGTATGGCAGTGTAAATTGAAATAATACAGCAAGTCTGTTCCATAAAAGAATTTCCCTCATCTAAATTGTATTAGAATGGAATAGAATAAGGTGTCAGTTCAGCAACCCAATAAAGAGTTCTGATGACAGAATAAAATGCATATGCATAAAGCTTTTGCACTTCAAATAAAAGATAATTTTAAGCAGGAAAGTATTCTCAGTTATAAAACAGCAGACATCTAATAAAAGCAGGGATTAGGCTCAAAAGCAAACTCTCATCAAGAAGGATATGGTCTAAAGAAACCACGGGATGGATCTCCAGAAATACCAGTGCGAGAAGCCCTCCTATTCTAGGAACACACATTAGTCTACACACAGTAAATTGTGAATTGAAGAAAGTATTACATTCTTCGTTCACAACATCTAATAAGATTTCAGTAAACTCCTTGGAATAGGTAAACTCCCCAATTTCTCAGGTTTTCACATGCGCTAGACACAAGTCCTTGAAAAGGTACTTCGTTTACATTTTGCGGTTCCGATAGTCCTTCCTGTTGTTTCCTCTTATCCCAATGAGAATCTCACTACCAGTTGTCTAATATATAACAAATGACTATTCACTAACTAACAGAAGGCTTCTGGAAAATTACAGCATCTGCAGTGGAAAGAAAAACATCTTGTGCAAAACAACTCAATGTGAAAAACAGGCCTTTCAATACTAATGTATAATTTGTGGTTAATATGACATTGACAGTTAGACTAACTTAAATCAGCACATTATTAATTCATTTTTATGCTTATATTGTCTAAGTATGTTTACCTGCTATAAATGCATTCATAATATGTGAGTTAGTTAGCATAAAGACTGCACTTTTATTTTAAAATGTGTTCTCTTTGCAAAATGAAGAAATTTGCCGCAGCAATACCATTTACCATTTTGTAAGTAAACCAATGGGAGCTCTTACCGCAAACGCCACCTCGCTTGGGGTTACTAATTCTCCCTCTTTTGGAATACTTAGAAGCTTAGGGCCTGATTACAATCTTGGCTGCTGGCATACTTTGTCAAAAACGTGACGAATATCCCGTCCGCCGTATTACAAGTAGGATGTAATGGAACTTGTGATACAGCGGATGGGATATCCATCACGTTTGTGATGGAGTATCCCATCTGCAAAGATCGTAATCAGGCCCTTAGTATGTGTTGCCGATACCACTAACCTCAATTCCAGCGAGGCTCAATCCACAGGAGCGACGATTAAGTCCCCACTTCCCCTAAATCAAAGCACTCATGTGAACGGGTACACTGCACCAACACGCATGCACTGACTTCAGGAGATGTGGGGATTAGATCCTTGGAGATATCACTTCTCACTTTCCCATCCGGTTTAAAGGTATAGTTCGTGGGACCAGGAAGGGTGAGAACCTATAGAAAGAAGAATGTGACAATAAACGCGGTGCTCCTTCCCCTATTTACGACTAAACAGTACTACGGGTCAGACTCTTATGGAGTGTTTGCTCTCTGGAAATAAATCAACACTCACCGCCAGAACCTTTCTTGAGTTTAAAGGCAGACTATAGCCTCAGCAGGAGAATCCGGAGGAAATTCAGTTGTTAGGCTAGCAGCAGCCCTTGTTCGGACTCAAACAGAAAAAGGAAGAACACCTCCAGTCCGGAACATCAAATTGTGGCAATGTACTTTCCAACGTCGAAGCTGCTTTCTGTTCTCCTTTATCTGTAGTGTTGGATAGTAGATACTGATCGTTTAACTCCAAGGACAAAAAGAAAAAAAGCGCTCGGGAGGCGCTTTCGTGAATGATACAATGTGTCTTCAAAAACAGACTGGAAACAAACAATCGCGTCTTCTGCTTTCAAACGCGAACGATACAATGTATCTTCAAAAACAGACTGGAAACAAACAATCGCGTCTTGTGCTTTCAAACGCTAACGATACAATGTATCTTCAAAAACAGATTGGAAACAAACAATCGCGTCTTGTGCTCTCAAACGCGATCGTTAAAAGAGTTAAAGTTCCAAACGCTTTCGTAGGGAAACCGCACTCAGCCAGCGGTCACGAATGTAGAATTCGGGTCATATAAATCCTTCGTTCAGTTGTCGCTTAATCTTAAAGTTCAACAATAGCGACTGAGGCACATTCCGAGGGGAGCCTGGATATCACCGGGAAAGACAGGCGTTGCGAGTTCCGTAATGACTCACAAGTCAGGAGCAGGGAGATGAGGATTAGAAGGGTTTCTTCCGCGGGTAACTGGAGAGCTATGAACACGTCACAGCGAAGGCTCTCGATTTTAGCAATACCGAAAGCGAGCTCAGGGTCGTAAATGGATATTAGGAATCTTTCCTTGCAACGAGGGAAGGATCAAGGAACAGGACTGGACACACACGAAATCCGAGCATTCAGGAAGCAAGGTTACACGACAGGACTCGTAAGCCAAGCAACGGCTTACCCAGCTGGTGAGCATTTTGAAGGTGGGGAGTATCCACAAACTCCGCCTCATGAGGAAAGTCAGGGACCGTCCCAAAAGTCTGTTAGATTTCACAAAGAGCAAACACCTAACCTGCCCTTACGCTACACTGTATGATGCAGGACGCTCGAAGTCTAACAGTTCTCCCACCCAAAGGTCGTTTCACAGGACGGGCTTTAGTGGGATAGAGTGCATGAAACCTGCGCACCAGAACAGGAGCATGAACGTTTTCAGCAGGTTCCCACGACCTGTCTTCGGGGCCATATCCCACCCAGTCTATTAAATATTGGAGCTTTCCTCTATATCTGCGGGCATCTACAATGTTCCTTACTTCATGTTCTATTTCCCCATTCACCTGTGCAGGAGGAGGGGGTTCTTCAGGGTCAGTGGGGATGACATATCTTTTTAGTAAAGCAGTATGAAACACTGGATGTATCTGTATCTCTGCTGGTAAGTCTAATTTCATAGTAACAGGAGAAATAACTCTAGTGATGGTATAAGGTCCTATGTAACGGGGTTGTAACTTGCGGGGTCCTTCTAACCTTAGATTCTTGGTGGCTAACCATACTTTGTCCCCTATCTTGTAGTCAGGAGCAGGAAGACGATGTTTATCAGCTTGTTGCTTCATTGATTCTTTAGCTTTGTGCAATTCAAGTTTAGCAGTTTCCCAGTCTTTCAAAAGGGTCTCATGATGGGATTGAACAGCGGGAAGGTTCACTAATGGGAGAGGCAAAGGAAAGGGCAGGATTCTGGGATGATGAGCATTGGCAAAAAAAAAGGTGATATTCCTGTGGAGGAATGTGTAGTGTTATTGTATGCAAATTCTGCTAAAGGTAAAGCCTGCACCCAATCAGAAGTGAGTGTTGCTAACAAACAGTGTAAGTATTGTTCTAATGTTTGATTAGTTCTTTCTGTTTGTCCATCAGTTTGAGGATGGTATGCCGTGGACAATCTGTGATCAATACCTAGGTGGTTACATAGCCCTTGCCAAAAACGAGAAATGAACTGAGCCCCCCTATCTGTTATTATCACAGAGGGCAGACCATGCAGACGTACTATATTCTGGATAAACACCTGCGACAATTCTTGAGAAGAGGGTAATTTTTTCAATGGCACGAAGTGAGCCATTTTGGTGAACATATCCACCACCACTAGTATTACTGAGTAACCTTGTGTTCGAGGGAGATCTGTGACGAAATCCATACTGACTGAATGCCACGGAACTGAAGGTATAGGTGTAGGTGTTAAGAACCCGGCAGGAGCCACATGTAAGGACTTTTGTCTTGCACAAACTGGACATGCTAAGACATAGGCCATGATGTCCCTATTAAGGCCTTTCCACCAGAACCATCGTTTACAGGTCTGTATAGTCTTTTCACCACCAGGGTGAGCAGTCAAGGAGGAGTTGTGACACCATCGAATGATTTGTTGTTGTAACTCCACTAAGGGCACATATATTCTCTCTTTATGGTAATATAACCCATCCTTGATTGTGTGATGAGGTTCTATCAACCATTCACAGGGAGGAATATCTGAACAAGCAGTGATTAACTGACTGATAAAGGAAGGTGGATTCAAACCCACTTCGCCGGCTCCTATTATTCTTTGACAAGGAATGACTGGTGTAGTCTCGGTCAGTGGATTCCTTTGATCTGATCCTAATCTGGATAACGCATCTGCTTTTCCTTGTTGGGATCCAGGTCGGTAGGTGATAACAAAATCATATTCACTGAAGAATAATACCCACCGCATCTGTCTAGGAGTCAATGCTTTTGCTGATCGAAAAAATTGTAGATTCCGATGGTCGGTGTAAATGGTAGTAGTGTGGGGAGAACCAAGGAGATATTGTCGCCATTCCTGAAATGCCAGTTTAATGGCTAACAGTTCTCTTTCCCCAATTGTGTAATTTTGCTCAGCTGGCAACAACGTTTTAGAAAAATAAGCAACAGGTTGTAAACACCCCGTAGCAGGATTACGTGCGATAACACTCCTCCTACAGCATATTAAGAAGCATCTGCCTCTACGAAATAGGGCTGTGTGTTATCTGGGTGGCGAATAATGGGTGCAGAGGTAAATTTGTCTTTGAGTTGCAAAAAGGCCTGTTCAGCTTCAGATGACCACACGAATACAGTACCCTTTCGCAATAATCTGGTGATGGGAGTGATTAAGTCTGAAAAATGGTCAATAAAGCACCTTTAAAAATTGGCAAATCCCAAAAATGACTGTATTTCTTTCACATTACGGGGACTAGGCCATTTGACTAGGGCGTCAATCTTTTTGGGGTCCATGTGGATACCTTCAGGGGAAATGACGAATCCTAAGAAGTCCACCTTAGTGGTGTGAAACGTACTTTTATCCAATTTGGCAAACAACTGGTTGTCTTTTAATCTTTGCAAAATCTTTCGAACATGTTCGATATGTTCTTGTTCCGTGTGAGAAAAGATTAAAATATCATCAATGTAAACTATCACGAATACATCAAGATATTCACGCAAGACTTCATTGATGAAAAACTGGAAAGCCGCAGGGGCATTGCATAACCCAAAGGGCATGACGCAATATTCGAACAATCCGTATTTAGTCCGGAAAGCCGTCTTCCATTCATCACCCTCCTTTATGCGTATAAGGTGATAGGCCCCGCGGAGATCCAATTTAGTGAAGATTTTGGCTCCTCTTACTTGGTCCAGAAGAACTGATATGAGGGGAAGCGGGTATTTGTTTTTAATGGTGACCTTATTCAAGGCACGGTAGTCCAGACACGCTCTTAACCCTCCTTCACGCTTAGGAATAAAAAAAATGGGGGATGAGACAGGAGAGGTGGAATGTCTAATGAATCCCTTTTGTAACATGTCTGTTATATACTTCTTTGTATTCCGTATACAGATTAGGAAGAGTATCTTGCGTCTGATTCATGGCACAACATAAGGAGGTTCCCCATTCTTTTGCTTCCCCATAACAATGCGACAAACAGTGAGAGGATTTTAATGTGACCTGGCGGGAATTCCAATCTATATGAGGGTTGTGTACCTGCAACCAGGGAATCCCTAGTATAGCGCCAACATTAGGCGTATCAATTAAATCAAAAACCATTGTTTCGGAATGTCCGTTGCTACATACCATAGTCAACTCTGGCGTCTGATGGGTTATTAACCCCGAAGATAATTCAGTTCCGTCTACTGCCCTGATTGGTTCAGGTCTTGGTTTAGGCACAAAGGGAATGCCTAATACTTGAGCAAGATGAATATCTAGAAAATTTCCCGTAGCCCCAGAATCAAGAAGGATGGATATTGCTTTTCTCTGTTGCGGAGACATAATTATTGTGACCGCTAACGTGAAATGACGAGCAACAGGAGCCACGATACTTGCCACCTTTTGTGAGACCAAAGGATACATATAACTTGAAGAAGAGGTCTCTACAGTCTTCAAGCTCTCTAGTTTTCCGAGAGTGAAATGTATTCATGATTAGCAGCAACTATCTTAGGAACTATAGTGGTCTTAACTGGACACCCTCTAGCATAATGCCCACTCTTCCCGCAATATAGACATAGATTGTTCTTTCTCCGTCTTTCTTTTTCGTCCATAGTTAAGGGGGCTCTCATACCTCCTATTTGCATAGGTTTACCAGACTCCTTGGTATCCTTATTTTCTTTCTTTTCACCTCTAACCATAATGAAACGTGCTAGATTTCTTTGAGTTTTTTCTCCCTTTCTCTCACTCAGTCTATGATTCAGTTTTACAACAAGATCAATAAATGCCGGACAATCCTCAGGAGGATCCACTATTTGCGACAGGAGATCTTTGAGGTCATCGTTTAACCCTCTATAAAACAATGACGTTCTCTTGTCTTCTGGCCACTGTGTTTCCACGATTAATCGATTGAATTCTGTGAGGTAAGTGAGAAGGTCCTTAGAGCCTTGTCTCAAATTCAATAGCTCGTTATCACTGGCCTGTACATATGTGTGTCTGGCGAATAAACTTCTCAACTTTTCCTTAAACGAATTGTAGTCATACAGAAGGGGGTCGTTATTTTCTACCAAAGGAACTGCCCACCTAGCAGCGTTCCCTCCCAAATAGGAAATCACAAAAGCCACTTTGGCAGCATCATCCGGAAAAGAAGACGCCTTACATAAGAAATGTAAATTACATTGATTAATGAAGACACTGTACTTTGCGCTATCCCCATGGAACCTTTCCGGCACAGCCAATGGAACAGGAGTATGTGTGTGTACGGAAACATGAACTGCTTGAGGATTTTCAGTGCTGGGGGGTGCAGTATTTAGTTGAGGGGGGGTACTGTGAAGTGAGCGGGTTGTATATAAGAGCATTTGCTTTTTGTCGTGGTATCTATTCCGCTAACACTAGGGGCAGTCTGATGCCTTACTTGTACTAGTTCAGTATGCAATCGCTGATTTTCCACTCTAAGTCTCCCTACTTCTCCCTGAAGCTCTAGTAGAGCAGTGGCCAATTCTTCAACAGTGGGACTCCGGGTAGGGTTTTCCATTAAGGCGCAAGCCCCTTCGGAATTCATCGTCGCCCGGGTGGACTTGATTTGTGGGCTTGGCTTTCTGTTGCCGATACCACTAACCTCAATTCCAGCGAGGCTCAATCCACAGGAGCGACGATTAACTCCCCACTTCCCCTAAATCAAAGCACGCATGTGAACAGGTACAATGCACCAACACACATGCACTGACTTCAGGAGTTGTGGGGATTAGATCCTTGGAGATATCACTTCTCACTTTCCCATCCGGTTTAAAGGTATAGTTCGTGGGACCAGGAAGGGTGAGAACCTATAGAAAGAAGAATGTGACAATAAACGCGGTGCTCCTTCCCCTATTTACGACTAAACAGTACTACGGGTCAGACTCTTATGGAGTGTTTGCTCTCTGGAAATAAATCAACACTCACCGCCAGAACCTTTCTTGAGTTTAAAGGCAGACTATAGCCTCAGCAGGAGAATCTGGAGGAAATTCAGTTGTTAGGCTAGCAGCAGCCCTTGTTCGGACTCAAACAGAAAAAGGAAGAACACCTCCAGTCCGGAACATCAAATTGTGGCAATGTACTTTCCAACGTCGAAGCTGATTTCTGTTCTCCTTTATCTGTAGTGTTGGATAGTAGATACTGATCGTTTAACTCCAAGGACAAAAAGAAAAAAAGCGCTCGGGAGGCGCTTTCGTGAATGATACAATGTGTCTTCAAAAACAGACTGGAAACAAACAATCGCGTCTTCTGCTTTCAAACGCGAACGATACAATGTATCTTCAAACACAGACTGGAAACAAACAATTGCGTCTTGTGCTTTCAAACGCGAACGATACAATGTATCTTCAAAAACAGACTGGAAACAAACAATCGCGTCTTGTGCTTTCAAACGCGATCGTTAAAAGAGTTAAAGTTCCAAACGCTTTCGTAGGGAAACCGCACTCAGCCAGCGGTCACGAAAGTAGAATTCGGGTCATATAAATCCTTCGTTCAGTGGTCGCTTAATCTTAAAGTTCAACAATAGTGACTGGGGCACATTCCGAGGGGAGCCTGGATATCACCGGGAAAGACAGGCGTTGCGAGTTCCGTAATGACTCACAAGTCAGGAGCAGGGAGATGAGGATTAGAAGTGTTTCTTCCGCGGGTAACTGGAGAGCTATGAACAGGTCACAGCGAAGGCTCTCGATTTTAGCAATACCGAAAGCGAGCTCAGGGTCATAAATGGATATTAGGAATCTTTCCTTGCAACGAGGGAAGGATCAAGGAACAGGACTGGACACACACGAAATCCGAGCATTCAGGAAGCAAGGTTACACGACAGGACTCGTAAGCCAAGCAACGGCTTACCCAGCTGGTGAGCATTTTGAAGTTGGGAGTATCCACAAACTCCGCCTCGTGAGGAAAGTCAGGGACCGTCCCAAAAGTCTGTTAGAGCAAACACCTAACCTGCCCTTACGCTACACTGTATGATGCAGGACGCTCGATGTCTAACAGTATGACACATGTTGTCCTGTACATTTCCATATTCCTCTTGGTGACCCTAGTACACAACAATATCCTTGTGAATGCTCCCTGTCCCCACAGGAAGCAAAATGAAAGAAATAAGCTAATTTAAATGAGTAAAAAGTCATATGGGGGCATTCCTTGGCCTTGAGGTTCCCTTCTTTCAAATCTCTGTGATTTAACTGCACTGGGCCAGCCTTTTTTCTCCATCTTTTTAGGTCTCGCCTGACCCAGCGCATGCGCTGGTCTGGCGAGACTTATTGAGAGGGCTCCAAAAAGTGCTACCAGGCCAGCCTAGAGCTACAGTGCATGTGCGCGGGCGCGCGCCCCGCATGACCGTGATTACTTTCACTTTAGCGGCTGCACGGCCGCTTTGATGTTTGGGACCTTATAAGTATTTAGTTATGCAACTGTTGCATAGCTAAACACTTATAAGGTCCCAAAGGCGAGACCTATTGGCTATGCCAATGCTTGTTTGTTTTTGCAAGCAAGTGCTCTTGCTCACTTGGAGCACCCATGCCAGTTCACACAACCTCCTGCTGCACTGACAAACTCAGGGGGACTGTGCAGAAGGGTCCAATGAGTGGCACAGTGGGCTCATGACATGTCCAATGACATCATTTATGACATCTCAAATTACATAATTGATGACATCACTCATGACATCATCCAATAAGTTTACAAGTTTCTTTTGCAGTTTACATAGTGGCGGGCAAATGGCATTCTCCTTTTCTTTATAATTATGTACGGCTTGGGCCCACCTAATGGAATTAAGTGCTTACCAAATGCATGCACTCCTAATGAACTATAGTACTGCAGAGCAACTGAAGATGTTATAAATGTTTACAGTCAAGAGTAACTCTGTGTGCAACTGACTGTTGACTTGTATTCATTATGTTCCACACAACGTTTTGGTTGTACAGAAAAAGTTTCCAAGCAGGAGGAAAATTCTACTTAGAAGATGCTAACTTTTGTAAGGAGTCTTGAGTTATTAGTGAGAATCAAGTCGCTTGATAATTTATACTTAACATTGAAAACTGTGTGCACTGGGTACTAAGATATGTACGTGTCCTAGTTTTGCGGTAAAGATGAGCTATCAGTAAAGTTTTCACCACAGGTGCAGGTCATATGTTTTTTAGCACCTTCAGATAGTGATATTATTTAACAAATAGTGTATTGTTTTTGACAACTGTTGGTGCATAGAGTGTACACTGTTTTCAGTAGATTATTTTGACTACTCGGTGGTGTATTTATCATGAGAGTTTCACTGTCTGTACACAGTTTGATACAAAAATAAACTCATTAAATAGAGAAAAAAATGTTTATAGTACCCACCTTTCTGCTGATATCAACTTTATTTCTTATTATAGGTTCAGTGTGTATCACAGGTATAATACAGATTACAGCTGCATGTAGTAGGCTGCTTTTTTTTAACTGGCATTCAGTGTTTTGGTTTTCTCTCAACAATTGCATAGAGATTGAAGATTGTAGGGAATGAGGGTTTCCCATATATGTTTGGTTAATTCTTAATGTGATTTATGCGAACTGTAAAATGTATGCTATAGGCTTAGCGTGGCACATAATGCTTGTTTTTAACACCTATGTGAGTTGTATCTGAGGTGGCAGTAGTAATAGCTGAGCTATTTTGTAGTTGCTGTCAGACCTCTAATACCATACTAATTTATAGAGCAATTTGCAGAAAACAAATTGTGGATGATGTCATGAGTGATGTCAACAATGATGTCATTTGAGATGTCATGAGTGATGTCATAAATGAGGTCATAGAACATGTCATGAGTGATGTCGTATGTGAGGTCATAAGCAGTGCATAGCGGGGTGCAAGTTTTTTTTTTAAGTAATTTTTTTTTTAACTGTATGTATGGTAGAATAACTAAATAATATAACCTGTGTGCGGACATTATTCTAAAAGGAAATTACTTTTGCATTGTAACTTAACAGGAAAGGGTGCACAGTGTACTTTTCAGAGCCTTTGTATGTGTTTTTACATTAATAACATAACTATAATTCAGAAAGAGAATAATCAGTGTTTTGAATATTGTATAGTATTAAGTTTCATTATATAAATCTATTTTTTAAGTGCCTGATTACTCTCATGAGACACTTGCAAGATCGTAGAGTTGTATATTTTGTTTTAATTTACTTTTTATAGTTCTTTTTCATGTGTGCAGTCATTATCTAATTTTAATCTCTGATAAGAGAGTCATTAAAATGTGGATGTAATCTTCCTTTTTTTTTTTTAAAGGTATTGATTCTCGCGAGACACTCGCGGGTGTCAAAACACAACCCCCTGATAAGATTCTGAGGGGACTGTACTTCCTGGTTGTGAACAGAGTAACAGATTAAAGATGTTGATTATATTAGTAATATTGATTAAGATTTGTTCAATTAAATACATGAAGCAATAATATGTTGTGAGATGCTCACTGCAGTTAAATGCACAATACCCTCTGTGGACTTTGAGTGGGCTGTACTTCCTATTCGGCTCTCGTGATCTAACCATAAGATTGTGTGTTTTGAATGAGGTTAATAACAGTATTTTCTTGTAATTCTGAACAAATTAAGACATTAGACACGTTGATTTGTTTGGTAAAATGTATTATGGTTGTTCCATGAAATATATAAAGCAATAATATGTTTACCTCGCGAGAGGTCCATGAGAGCAATCACATGCTAAGGAAGGATTGTGGTTGGTTCATATGGATGTCTTTATTTAGAAAAAAAAGATTCTATTCTTCTTGCTTTATTTCCCTATTGGATTTGGTGAGGGTAGACATATCTGGCTTGCTCTCCTTTCTGTTTACCTACCAATACAAGAATGTCTTCATAAGATTCTGATGAGAAGCCAGGGACAGCTGCACCAGCTCATCCACCCAGGCTCCGAAGGAATCCCTGGTGTGGCAGTTCTTTGAAAAGTAGTCAGGTGACAAGAAAGGTTCTGCATAGTACATCATCGGTAAACTTTGCAAGAAGGGGAGCAGAAATAAACAGTATGGAATATGTACCACAGGCATGGAGAGGCCTCTCAGATCTTTACATCAGCAAAGGCTTGCTCTGGCAGAGTTGGCACATGCCGAAGAGCTAGACAACTCTTTAGGGGCTTTCACATCATTTATCTAATTGGAAAAGTGTTTCTGAATCTCTGAATCTCTAAAAGTGTTTCAAAATGGATACTGATATTTGAAAGGGGAATGTTGTAGGTGATCCTTCCAAATTCCAAATGCACATGTACCAATGTTTTACTGCCACCGAAATCAGTCACAAAATATTTATATTTTATCAATGCTTCAATGGAGGTGGTTAACCATTTGCAAAAGGGAAGAGGTCCCCATCAGACCCCTTTGTGATCGTAAACAAAAAAGACATCTGCTTAAGAGTAGTTGGTGGTCAACCGGGCCACTGCCTCCTCTTAAACAAAAAGAATAGAAGGAAAGCTTTCATTTTAAATGCAGTCCTGTTTCCTCTAAGAGAAATGGTCTACATTTAAAAGGAAAAGAAAGATTTACTAAAAAGCAATGACAGACATGGGGGCATATTTATTAGAAACTAGTGGAGCATGGCATTATGTCAACATTGGTAATGCTGTGGTCCGTCAGTTTCAGGGATGCACCATATTTACAAAAATGCAGTGCACCCCTGCATTTCCCCTGATGCTGATGCTAAAACAACTGCCTGGTGCCAGTGCAGGCACTCTTGCGTCATGCTGCAAGTCTGCCTGCACTTCAGGGGTGATTGTTTAGGTGTTCCTTCCGGCACTTAAACGATCTGTACAGGTGATTTGCTGTTTCTAAGTGGGCTGCATTCTGTAGCACACATTGAAAGAGCAAAATACAAGGAGAAATTAAACATTTCTCCTTGTATTGCCTGCTTAAGACCAGGTATTCCTTGGGGATATTTTTGTCACGGCCCCATACCTAGTAAATATGAGGCACCATCAAAAAACAACGGCCACTGCAACACCCATAGCATGCACCTTTCACGCTAAGTTCTGAGTGAATAGTGGCTTAACAACGCCTTGTAAATGAGACGAAGGACTTAACAGCACCAGAACATCTGAAACAGTGACATTCTGGTGGTGTTAACTCCTTGTGAATATGCCCCATGGTGTTCTGCTGACCTCAGCAAATCACTATTTTTGTGATGGCAGTGAATCATAGTCTGTTACAATTTGCAATTTACCTTATTGATATTCATGAGGTAGGTAGATTTGCAACCCACTACGGTTTGATTTGTTTGCAAATAGACCTGTCATTACATAGGTCATTACATTACATAGGTTAGTTCACAAAATACCTCACTGGTTACAAACCTACTGACAGCAAATTGAAACCAGTGTTTAGTACATCTGACCCATCCTTTTCAGAAACCCCCTCAGTTTTGCAAATAATTATTTAAAATCTTTTTTAATGCATATTATTCTGTCAGAAAGCAGAGGCTTCATAGCTCAGACAAGTTACCACCACCCCACTTCACCATCAAAGTTATAGCTAGAAAGGGCTGTCACTTGGAGTGGTGAATTGTGACACTTAGATGAGAGATCAAAAAAAATCCTTTCATTACATAGGTCATTACATTACATAGGTTAGTTCACAAAATACCTCACTGGTTGCAAACCTACTGGCAGCAAATTGAACCCAGTGTTTAGTACAGCTGAGCCATCCTTTTCAGAAACCCCCTCAGTTTTGCAAATAATTATTTAAAATCTTTTTTAATGCATATTATTCTGTCAGAAAGCAGAGGCTTCATAGCTCAGACAATTTACCACCACCCCACTTCACCATCAAAGTTATAGCTAGAAAGGGCTGTCATTTGGAGTGGTGAATTGTGACACTTAGATGAGAGATAAAAAAAAATTCTGTGTGGTAGAATCTGCAAATGAGATTTCCAGCATCTCCTTCTGTTTCTTTCATCAGGTGATAGCTGGGTTCCTTTTAGCACGTGGGCAGCAGGCCCCACCAAAGGCTTGACAAGTTGAGCAGGATATCATTACTCTTCCTACGCAGTTTCTATCATTTGCACTCAACAAGATCATGTCCCACACATAAAAATAAAGTTTAAAAGGGAAGATGAGCAAAAGAGGAAGATGAGCAAAAGACGTTGCTTAAGAAATTCATTCTAGTTTGACTGCAAAGTTGCCTTCCTAGCACAGTACCAAGAAAAGTAATGTTTAACAGGAAACCCTTCAATATCAGCACCATATGCTAGGCACAGTTGAAAGTCCACACATAAGACCTCATGAACCATAGTGAGCAATTGGCATGTCATAACCGAAATTTGAAAAAACAATGTTTACGTAATATGGTTTTAAATGTTACATTCATTCACTCAGCTCATGTAGAAAAGAGAAGGAGTTAGTCATCCATTACCACAAAAAAAATGACCAAGAAAAACCATGATCACAATTTTTCAAAGGGGAAAAAAATAAGTAAATTATGCCACATACGATACAAGAGATATTTGTTGACATTACATTAAAGGATGAAAGCATAAATAAATGTAAAGTTTATTAGGTTGATTATTGTATTCAAGTTGTGTAGAAAATAATAATACCCATGATAATAATAATAATAATAATAATACCAACAACACCATTAATAATAATCATCATTATTATTATTATTTTTGTTTATTTATTAGTAGTACAAATCATAAACCTATTCAATAGGGCTGAAGAATACGTACAACTTAAACTGAAGAAAGTGTGGGGTGACTTGTGTGGCTCTCACCAAGTTGTGTTACCCAGAATTCCTTGCCAACCTTAAACTTCGATTGTAAAAACACATTTTCCTCACATATCTGTGATGAAAAGTTCCAGAACCTGTGGGGAGCCACAAAGTTCCTTCTACCAGCATTCCCCCAAGTCTACTGAAAAAAGGGCACCTCACTTGTGTGATTTGGTCCCAGTACCCGTGACAAGAAATGGTCCAAAATGCAACAAGAAAACATCAAATTTTTCCAGTCAAACCTGGCCCTTTCTTTGCACATTGGCTAGCTGCGAATTTTGGGCCCTAGCTCAGCCAAGACATAAGGAACTCAAACACACCTGCCCATTTTTCAAAACTAGATAACTGGGAAAGTCCAATGTGGTGTTCCTCGCGTGGATCCTACAACATTTTTTAACCCACAATACTGTGCAAACTTCAAACTTTGCCAAACTTTGCCTGAAATCACACATTTGCCTTATATTTCTGTAATAGAAACTTCTGAAAGCCACAGGAATCCACAAAATTCCTGCCAACCAGCGTTACCCCACTTGTGCCAATAAACACGCTGCACCACTTGTGTGACTGGGCCTAGTGCCAGCAACAGGATATCGTGGATGTCTGTGGTTGGTAGGTTTCCATGGGTGGTGGCCAAGCACAGCCTCAAATCCTGCAGCTACCCCTATTGCTGATCTCTCAGCGTAGCACTTTAGTGTCTTTTGTGTTAAGGTTATTTGCTACCCAACACAAGTGAGGTACCATTTTTACCAGGAAACTTGAGGAAATTCTGTGTGGTACGAAACTTGTGGATCCACACAGATTCCAGAAGTTTTCCTCACGGAAATGTGAATAAAATAGGTGCTTTTATCATAGTTTGAGGTTTGCAGGGCATTGTGGGTAAAAAAATGTTGTGGGATGCATGCAAACCACAACACCCTGGACTCCCCCTGATGTCTAGTTTTCAGTAGGGGTGGGAGGAACTTGTGGAGTTTCACTCTGCGGAATGCCACAGAGTTACATAAAAACTCAGTGAGATTCCACGCAGTTCCGCAAGCGGGCAGAATTAGGCACGTTGTGCTGCTTGTGCTGATTTTTAGCGCTGAGAGCTTGTTCGGCACTGTAAAATCAGCACAAATGGAACCACATAGTGTGCCAGAGAGTGATGCATCTTTCTGCTGCATGAATAGATTTTTTTCTCAAGCAGTAGCTTTCTTAACACCTGCCTCGAGAAATCTCACCGGGAGGCTTTCTAGCATCTGAAAAGCATGCTAAGGGGATGCATATTGTCGCTCGCACTTGCCAACTTAACGTAGGTGAGTCATGTGAGAGAAGAAACTTGACTTCACCACATGGCTGATGGTGGGGTGTTGCTACAACTCCACGTGCTAAGCGAAACAAAGAGTGGGCAAAACTTTGTAAATTCTGCCAGCGCAGCGAAATTTATCACCCACCCCTAGTTTTCAGAACTATCTGGGCCTGATAGGTTTTGCCAGGTGGCAGCCTACCCAAGCCCCATTGCAAGTAGGACGATACTGGTAGTTAGCTGCACTCTCCTGGCCCATAGGAAAAAAAACAACAACCAAAAGAATCAATCCTGCTTGTCATTGGGATGGGATGCTTCAGACTGCAGGTGAGCAGAAACACTGTTGAAGTTTTAGGGGTGAGGGTTGGACCTTATGTTACCCCATTATTTTATTAAAAATATTTATATATGTACCTGTCTTACAGTAGGCTTTCTGCCCCACGTGGGAAATTTGGGACACACCTCATGCCTGTCCTGGTGGGGGGAGACCGATCTCTCCATTTTGGTTTGCAGTGTGGCCAATGCCAGAGTGCTACACCCACACCACTTTATTTTCTCCTGAGGGTGAATCCCTGGCATCAGTTGGATTTTTACTTCCCCAGGGTAAGTTTGAGGCAACCATTCCAATTGGGGAAAGCCTCCTATCTGCCCCTAGGTGGGAAGAAAGACACTATTTACCCCACTGGGGCAGTTGTATGGCTCGATGCCAGGGTAAGTCGCCCTATCCTTTGACTTATTTTGGTGCCATTTTGAAATCTGTGGTGTCTAGTGGGGTTTCTGCCCACTAGGAGGGGGGTGGCAGATTGAGGCAAATGCCCTATTCACCCCCCAGGAGGGGCAGAAGTTTTATTTGGCCCTACGGTGAGGGGGAGAACAAGCCCACACCCAGGGGGTGCGGCTCCCTCCCAAAAATATTGCATTAATTCAATTCATGATGTCGAGTAGGCTTTCTGACTCCCCAGGGGGTAGATCAAAGGTAATTGTCCCATCTGCCCCCAGGGAGGCAGACAGAATGTTGCATCATTTACTTAGGTTGGGTACGTGGCCATGCCCATGGTGGGAAACTCCCACCCCTATGTCTATTTTTTAAAAAAAAGCTTTTTCCTGGCGTCTAGTCGGCTTTCTGCCCTGCCCCCCATGGAAAGCAGAAAGACTTTTGCCCTATTTACTCGGTATTGGGGCATGTCCATGCCCATGCTGGGCAGCCCCGTTAACTATATTAAAAAAATAAACCTTACCCTGGCATCTAGTGGGCTTAATTCCCCCCTGGGACAGATCGGGATCACTACCTCATCTTCCCCCCAGGTGTTGCAGAAAGACTGATGCCCCATTTACTTGGGGTTGGGGCATGGCCATGACTATTCTAGGCAATTACCACCCCAATATGTAATCAAATGAAAACATTTTCTGGCATCTATTGGGCATTCTGCACCCTTGAGGGGCAGATCGGGGATAATTACCCCACTTGTCCCCCAGGGATGACAGAAACACTGCTGCTGAATATAGTTGGGGTGGAGAAATAGCCATGTCCATGGTGGGCAGCCCCCACCCCTATATTTACAAAAAAACATCTCCTGGCATCTATTGGGCTTCATTGTCCACTAGGTGGCAGATCAGGGGAAATTACTTCTTCTTCTCCCCAGGGGGCAGAAAGGCAGTTGTTCCATTTACTTGGGGTGATGGCATGGCCATGCCCATGCTCGGCAGCCCCAACACCTACTTTTTTATTTAAAAAAATAAAAAAACCCTGGCATTTTGTAAGCTTCCTGCCTCCCCAGGGTGGCAGATCGAGGGTGATTACCCCTGATCATCCCCTTGGGGGACATAACGACTGTTAAAATATGTATTTGGGGTAGGGGAATAGCCATGCTTTGGTGGGCAGCCCCCACCACTATATTTTTATACAAAGATAAATCCCTGGTCTCTAGTAGGCTTTCTGTCCCCCCAAGGGCGCATATTGGGGTAATCATCCCCATCAACCCCATCTGCCCCCCATCTGCCCTCTCCCTTGGGAGGGTAAAAAGATGGTTTCCATATGTTTTATGGGTGGGGGCATGATCACGCCCTGTTAGGCAGCCCCCACCCTATATTTTTATTTTTTAAAAGAAGTCTCAGGTGTCTAGTGGGCTTTCTTCAACCGGGGAGGTTGGGGAGGGCAGATCAGCAGTAATTATTCCCCCCTTTGCCCCCAGGGGGGCAGAAAGACTGATAATTCCAAGGGGGTGGGGGAGCACAAGCCCCCGCCTAAAGGGCTACTCCCCCAAGTCCCTGGTGTCTAGTGGATGGATCCCTGCTTGAGGATAGCTCTCCTGGTGTCACCCCCATGGAAGGGTCCACTGGGCAGAGGTACCATTGGAAAGGGTAGATCCAACAATACCTCTGCTGAGAGAATCAGTGCTTGCGAGCTGAGATATGCCCACGAACACTGATTCAGTGAAAGTAAAACGCGTCCAGTGGCTCGTTTTGCTTTCATTTTCAGTATTAATTACATCAGTTCACCCTGCTCGTTGATTGTCCATATACTTTTTTTTTTAAACACTCAGGCTGCTTCTCGAGCAGCCCGAGCTGCAGACAGAAAAAGGGAAATCCTCCGGTGAAAAGCACCAGAGGGTCCTTTCTAACTCTCCCCAGTGTTGGTTGATGGCAGCATGTAAGGAGTTAAATTGTGAGTACAAAATGGGAGATAGGGATGAAATAACTTGAGAGTAGGAGAGGAAAAAGAAGTGGCTTCTTTGTGTACAAGAGTGGCAAAGGGGACAATAATAATAGAAATAATAGTTACAAGAACAACAACTGCAGAATAATAACATTAATAATATTTATTATAATAATAGTGATGATATATTTATTAAACGTTTAAAAATAAATTACATGCAATTAATAAAAGAGGGTTTACAGTGGGTATGATGGTAGGGACGGATTTTGAGGAGTTGTGGGTAGGGAAATGGATAGAATAGGTGATTAAAGGGATTTTGAAGAGTATAACGCCAAAAACCGTACTAAAGGCACTATTGAGAGAGGAACGGAGACTCGGATTTGATGGTGAAGTTGTCAGCAGGTAGCTAAAGCTGTCTGAAGGTAAAACATAAAGTAGGGTGTCAAACTGTTACCTCTTCAGTTAAAGCACAACCACTGTTGTGAATTTGAGCTAGTGTAATGGTAGGTCAGAGGAGGACTACCAAAGTAATTTGAACAAATAAATCTCTTAGGTCTGTGGAATGTCATCCAAACCTTTCACTGGAGAACCAATTCGTACTGAAAAACCAAGCTTTCAGGCTGACAAAAAAAGAGTCATACAACAGAATCATACAACAGAATTCAATCATCTAGTGCCCTTGTCTAGGAGTAAACATCCACAAACGCAGATGGTCAAAAGTTTGAATTTGTAAAGCCCACAAGACAGAGGTTGATTCTCATCTAGAGGCCAGTGTCATAGAAGTGAGCTGGGAAAGAGTAACACCTCAGAATTTTCTGTAATGACAATGGAACAAGGGGTATGGGAGATTCTGTATGCCCAGCCAATTTACCAGTTGAAGGAGTTCAAATGAGGCAATAAAGAGTCCTGTGGAGTTTTTATCCTGTAGCATTTTTTGTGTTTAAAGACAGACTGTCAAGTAGCAGGCAGGCATTCACATCTGCAAACATCTGCTACTTTCTAACAGTTACTTTCTCCTAACTACAGCAAAGAGTGGAAATGAAACTTGAAACTAGAGACACTCTTGTTTTAGTACAGGGAAATGTATGTGTGGAAAAGACTACTGCAGGTCACAAGTTTCCAACGCATTTCAAATAGTTGTATCACGGAATGTCGACCACCAAATTATTGTAATGCAAATATATTGTGGAAAAAGTATTGAAAATTCAAGGTTCAAAAAAGAGACTGCACTTAAAAATAGTACCAGAATTTCAACTATAAAAACCAGACTATCATCTTTAGGTAGTTACATAGGACTATATTTATATATAAATAACATTTTTTAAATTTAAACAAAGTTAAATTCTGTTTTTTTGAAGAAATAATACAGTTATAAAAAAAAAATTGCAAAAAATGTAAATCTTAATTGAATAACTTTTAAAAATAAAATGTTGACAATTATATGTAACTTTAGAACAGTTTTAACAAATAACATTAAAAATCGAATATCAAATTATAACTTTTTGAACAATATGTTTTAATAATTTTTTAAGGAGATAGTAAGGTAAACAAACATAAAAGATACATTGGAGGGTCCTTATGCATAAGTATTAGTAGCACAAACTTGCAGAATATTCATAAAACGTTAAAAACGTCTGTCCTGGATTCAGTATTAGAGCTAAACAGCTCAACAACATATGTCTGCTCATTATGAAAAGGAGGTGAATAAATGGTTTATGTGTATCTATCTTCGAGATAACAACTTTTGTAAAAACATACCCGAGCATCATTGGAGGGGAAAGGTGAGGCAGAAGGAGAGGGTCAAAGGGAGGTGGAGATGAGGCCTATAAGCCAGCCACAGGCAGAATGAGCCCTGGAGCAAGCCAGGAGGTGAGTAGGTGCTATGGGCTGACCAAGTCCCTCATGGGGTTGGTAATATATCCATGGTTCTTGGACAGTGGCAATCAGAGGTCGTTACAGTGTTCTGCTACTGGATATTTCCACAGGCCTTTGCTCTCTTCCCAGGGCTTTGCTTTCGGCCTGGTACTATCTCGGCAACATTGACTGCCAGAGTGGAACTGAATGAGCCACTACAGACTTCCAGAAGGTTATCAGCCCATTCCTTATCGTACAAAACCTGGTGAAATTCAGTTTCACATGTCTCATGGAAGTGCAGCACTGGGATCTGTGGATTGGGGTTTTGTAATCTGTAAAGCCAGGTCAAACAGTACCTGGAAATCCACATGTATAACATGTGGGTTGATTGATGCATATTTTTTTCCTCATCTCCCACTGCCCATGCAGTCCAAATTATATCTTGGAGAAGACTATAAGCTATGAATTAGCACTTGTGAAGAGAGTCATTCTGGGAGAGGTCTGGGAAGGATTGGAAATGCTGTTATCAAATAGGGTAGCTAGCCTCCTTCTTCCAGGGTGCTAGGAGTCGGGAGTCAAGGTGGGTATGTTGGTGCGGGAGGCCCAGGAGTGGGATATTAGGGTAATAAGGGGTTTTGTAAGACTACGGAGACATGCCAAGGAGTGGACAGCCACATCTACTGGTCAGGAGAATCCTCTGGGAATACATATCCCAGGAAGGACCAGGTTGTTTAAAGCAGCCTGGGTCAGTGGCGGTGATTGGCCCCAGGCTCCTTCAATCCATTTCCCACAAGCCATCTAGAGTGCCATTGCAGTTGAGCAGTGAATTAATAGCCTTTAAAATGGGAGGCCCCACTTGGTGGAGGGAAGACATAAATGTGATAAGGAATGCACTGTGTGATTGGTTTTGTGGTCTTCTGTATAAGGATTGCAGGGGTAGTTGAATCCCCAAATTCAGTTCTTCTGCGTCATATATGCTGAGAAAATGAGTACACATTTATGGTATTCTTTTCTTTTATTTGAAGTCAAGTTTAGGGACAGGACAGCCGACACGTGTTTCGCCCGAGGCTGATAAGCCAGGGCTTTCTCAAGGCAGGAAAATCATGTCCAGTAAGTGTAGAATATAGTAACATAGTCGATCTGCGAGAGCAAAGTGCAAACGTGGAGTCCAAGGCACACAATGCGGTCTGGGTGAGCCCTGGTAACACCCATCAATTCTACGATTTACCATAAATGTGATAAGGCCATGCAGTGGCGACTGGTTGTCCAAATTAGTTTTTATCAACAAGTCCAGTTTTCTAAAGAAGCAGCATGGGGGGAGTAGTGGGAGGTTTACAAAGTAGTATAGGAGTCTTGGGACCACTACCAACTTAGAGATGGCGATTTGACCCCTGACCGAAAGTGGAAGTGTCTTCCCAAAGGTCATCTGGGATCACAAAGAGGTGCCTTCCCTGATAAGGTTGCCGTCCTGGAGGTCATTGGCATTATTAAATATATTAATTCTGAGGTATCTGAGGGTATGACCCTCCCTCCTCAATCGGTCAGTGCCTAGAGAGTGGTCAAGTCAGGGAGGGCATTCCAACATAAGAGGATCAGGCAGGATTTGCTATTTTGACAAGGAGGCCTGAGGCTCTACCGAATGCCTCCAGGGTTTGAGGAATTGAATCAAGTCCCTCTCTGACATCGTGGACATTTAGGAAAACATCATCGGCATATAGGGTATGGCATGTAGGCCATCTGAGAGAGGGACTCCCCATGCTCAATGCCCCCACGCATCCTGACATCAAGGGTATCCATCACCAGGGTGAATAGTAGAGAGGAAAGTGGGCAGTCATGACAGATCCCCATATTGACCTCTATCAGTGGGAGACTTTGTCCTTGATCTAGACCCTCGCCTGTGGGGTCTGGTAGAAAAGTTGGACCATTTGAATGAATTTGGGTCTGAATCCAAACTTTTGGAGGACCATAAACAGATACAACCAGTTCAGTGTATGAGGGCTTTTTCCAGATCAAGTATCAATGCAGGTGAGAATGGTTATCGGTCCAGGACTGCGTTCATAAGTCTGAATAATCTCTGAATGTTAGGAGAAGTCGATCTGGTTGTTATGAAGCCATTCTTATCTGGTGAACTAAATGAGGGATGACCCCTTATAATCGGTCTGTTAATACATTGGTTAACATTTTCATAGTCCATTTTTATTAGCGCAATTGGTCTGACTGATGTGGGGTCAAAAGTTTTTTATGAGGTTATAAGATCGGACTCAAGGCCGTCTCATGCATTGAAGGGACAGTGTTCCAGAATCCAGGCCTTCGTGAAAAAGTTTGGATAGTTTCAGAGCAGGAACAGCTGAGTACGTTTTATAAAATTCTACCAGGAGGCCATTGAGTCCCACAGTTTTGTACGAGGCCGAGTTTTTATGCTTCCCTTTTATTCTTGTGATGTGAAGGATTCCTCCATCACTGCACGGAGGTGAAGTGGAAGCTCTGGTAGAACAATTTCAGCTAGGAAACATTGGTATCATGCTGTTTCTAAAGGTTGGGGGTACAGTCCGGCATACTATATGAAAAATGTGTTGCAGAATACGTGTTGGGTGTATGTGGCTGTATTCATTCAAAATATCGAGTTTAAAATGTTGACTTGCACTAATATTGAGTTGGAAATATCGTGACACAGAAATATCGACAGCAAGAATATTGTGGTCAAGAATATCGACTTTGAGGTAAGACATATCGAGTTTAAAAATATAGAAGTCATTACTATCGTTTGCAAAAATATAGTTGTTTAAAATATCGATTTTTTAATTAGTGTTATGTATTTTAGTATATATTTTAAATGTATGTGATGTAATTTTTGTATAAGTATAATTTGTTTTGTAATATATGCGTTACATTTTTAGTAGTTATATTTTATTTTCATTCAATTTTGCATTTTTTAGTTCCGTAGCGGGTTGTGGGTTGATAGGGGAAAAGGGTGGGAAGTAATTTATTATAATAAATTAATTACTATATTTATTTATTAATATTTTTTAATTGAGACTGTATAATGTTAATTGTGTTTTTATTTTTTGGGTATACATTTTAGGTGCGGGTTGTGGGGTTTATAGGGGTAAAGGGTGGGAAGTAATTTATTTTTAATTAATTAATAACTAGTTGTTAAGTAATATTAATTAATTTATTAACAATTAAGTATGGTAATTGTGTAATTAATTTTAGATGCGGGTTGTGGGGTTTATAGGTGTAAAGGGTAAGAAGTAATTTATTTTTAATTACTAATTATTAGTTGTTAATTAATATTTAAATAAATAATTGAGAATTAATTATGGTAATTGTTTAATTAATTTTAGGTGCAGGTGGTGGGGTTTTTAGTGGTTAAGGGAGGGAAGTAATTTATTTTTAATTAATGACTAGCTGATCATTAATATTAATTAATTAATACTTAATTAGTGTAATAGTTGTATTATTCTTTTGTGTGTGGGTTTGGGTTTATAAGTGGGAAGGGTGGGGAATAAATACATTTTACTTACTTTATAATTAATTGTTAAATACTATGAGTTATTTCATTGAAAATGTGTTGTAAATGTGTAATTAATTTTTTTACAGTTTCATTTTAGGTGTAGGTTGTGGGGATCATAGGTGAAAAGGGTGGGAAGTTAATTACATCTTATGTATTTTCATTAATTTCTTAATTAATAATATTTGTTTAATTGATAATTAATTATGTTAATTATGCAAAGAAAATCTTTGATGTGGGTTGTGAGTTGTGTGTTGTTATAGGTTAGGAAGTACATAGACTAAATTTATGTAATAATTAACGTTTTTGCTAATAAATAGTTTAAAAGAAAAAAATATTTATTTGTTTGAAAATTATTTTTAATTTTATTTAATATAATATTTGTTGGTATTTGTGATATGTATTTAACATTATATTATGTTTTATTTTTCATTTTTAATATTAAATGTATTATTCTTTTAACTTTTAACATATTTTTTTTTTATTTACTTAAAAAAAGAAATTGTTTTGTTGATGATATTTTGTTTGTTTTTAATTTTGAATTGACTGGAGTGAGAATAGTACATTTTACCCCTCTGCAATACAACAATTTCTCTATTGATGCACTGACTGGAGTGGGAATAATAAATGTTGCACCTCTGCTATCCAACACTTTCCCTATTGATGCACTGACTGGAGTGGGAATAGTACATTTTATCCCTCCGCCATCCAACACTTGTCCACTGTTGCACTCACTGGAGTGGGAATAGTTAATTTTATCCCTCCGCTATCCAACACTTTCCCTACAGTTGCACTCACCGGAGTAGGAATAGTAATGTTTATCCCTCCGCTGTCCAACACTTTTCCTACAGTTGGACTAATTAGAGTGGAAATAGACATTTTTATCCCTCCGCTATCAAACACTTTCGCTAATGTTGCACTCACTGGAGTGGGAATTCTAAATTGTACCCCTCCGCTATCCAACACTTTCCCAGCTGTTGCACTGACCGGAGTGGGAATAGTAATTTTCACCCCTCTGCTATCCAACACTTTCCCTACTCTTGTACTCATTGGAGTGGGAATAGTAGTTTTTACCCCTCTGGTATACAGCACTTTCCCTACTGTTGCACTGACTGGAGTGGGAATAGTACATTTTACCCCTCCGCTATCCAACACTTTCCCTACTGTTGCACTGACTGGAGTGGGAATAGTAATTGTTACCCCTCCTCTATCCAACACTTTCCCTACTGTTGCACTCATTGGAGTGGGAATAGTAAATTTGACCCCTCCGCTAGCCAACACTTTTCCTACTGTTGCACTCACTGGAGTGGGACTAGTAAATTTTATCCCTCTGCTGTCCAACATTTTCCCTACTGTTACACTCATCTGAGTGGGAATAGTAATTTTTACCCCTCCGCTATCCAACACTTTCCCTACTGTTGCACTCATCGGAGTGGGAAATTTAAGTTTAATGATTTTTAAATAATTTAGGGGGTCTTTACGATGGCGGATGGCCCACCACTGCCAGCCGTGCGGTGGCAGACTCTCCGCCATCGGACAGCAATTTTCCCCCGCCACATTACGATGGCGGGGGAATCCCTTTCCGAACGCAGTGGTCGCAAAGACCGCCTGCCACGCTTCCGTCACAGGCAATTGTACCGATTGCCTGGTGGAGTGGTCAGCATACATAAAATGGTGGCAGTGCCTAGCAGGCACCGTCCACCAAATTACGATGCTGGCTGTAGCCAGCCTTTCCATGGCGGCAAAACCGCCATGGAAAGGCTGGCAGGGATTGGTTTTGGGGGCCTTTTGCGGGCCCCCCTTGTGTTGGGGAGCTGGTTGTACACTGGCGGGTACCCATGGTACCCTCTGCATTTCCCTGCACTGAGTGGCAGGCACCGCATTGTGCCTGCCACATTGTGCAGGGAAAGGCACTACATGCATTTTTACTATTTACGCGGGTGCTTTAGCCAGCAGCACCCGCCGCAATGGTAAACATGCAAGATGTGACTGACACGGTGGCGGTCTCATCATAATTTCAGGTGCAGGATCGCCGTCACACAGGCAGGCGGTCCTAATCACCACCTCGATGGCAGGCGGACTCATGTCTGCCTGCCATCGTAATCACCCCCTTACTGTTTTAATTTATAATAGAATGTTTTTTTTAATTAGAATTTATGTCATCGGTATATGTATATATATATTTATTTGTTAAATTTGTATATAATTTTATAAAAGACGTTACAATTATTTGTTTAATAATTGTTTTAAAGTAAATATATACATTACTTATTATATTTGTGTGTTTAACTTTGTTAAATTTAGTTTATTTCTTATATTTGTTAAAATGTATTTTTTAATTAATTTTATTTAATATATTTAATATTTAAGAATTAATTTTATATATTTAAAAAATGATATTTTGTACAACTATATTTATGACATCGATATTTTTTGTTGATATTTTTGTACTTACCATTATAAGTATGGTATGTAGATATTTTTGACTTCGATATTTTGGCCACAATATTTTTGTACAGGGATATGTTGGCTGTCGATATTTTGTCAGTGTACCGTATGTGGGTGATCCTAACTGATCCCTAAGGGCAGTGATGGGATGACTACGCCAGTCCTAATACAGAATCCAGCCCAAGAGGTGGCCTGATTTATCTGCTTCGGAGTGGACCCTAGAGGTGCAGGCTACAGAATCAAGGCTACAGAATGTTTCAACTAATACCATTATGGAGGGCAGGGAGTTATTCCCACATTGCAGGGTCAGTTACCATTTTTTGTTCGATGTCAATGTAGGCAATTTGCAAATGGTGCAACTCTTGATCCAAAGACTTGTGCTCGCCATCCCTGGCTTGAATGCAGTGGGTGCGAACCACTACTTTTATTGCCTACCATTCCAGGGCTCTCTCTGTGGTGGCATTTTTGTTTAGCTCAAATCATTCAAGTAGTCTTGTGGCCAGCGTATTTCAAATAGGTGTATCCTCAAGAAGGGAAGCTGGGGGAACACACCATCCTAACAAGATGTTCATATAGGGCATAGACTAAAGAGGAAAATGAATATAGACATATGGTGGGGTTCACACATCCATAAGGGACCAATGGCATAGTCACTCGCACAATATTTCAGTATTTTAGGATGTTTGAGTCCGAGGAGTTTGGGTAAGACCTGCCTAGGTCTCCGTCCGATACAGAAAATCAAAAATGTCTCAAATCAGCCATAGGAGAGTCACCCACTGCGTCAGGTGTGTGGATAGGGATACAAAGAAAGAATGCTGATGGATCTAGGAGCATAAATGTTACCAAGGACTAAGGGGAGCCCATCAAGCCTGCCCTCTAGGAATATAAACTGACCATCTGGGTCTTGGATGGTATGGGTAACAGTGTAGGGAACTTACCCACACATATCCATATCATGGTCCCCATGGATAGGGAGGAGTTGTAAGTCATGAATACCTGTCTTTGCCAGTGCCTCTGTAGTTTCAAACCCTCATTGTGTGTGAAATGGGACTTCTGGATTAATTCTATATGTACATTACAACACTGTTATAGGAAATTAATTTAATAACGTTTTGTTCAGTGTGACTTGCCTTGTATATTCCACATGACTATCTTCTAGCTGTTATGCACCCTCAATTAGGAAACCACATGCATTCCCCGTAGTCCTCCAGCCCAACTCCCAGCACCAAGCACCACCCACCCACTTACACACCCCCTACCAACAGAAGCTGTGGCAGAAAAAGAACAAACCAATAACAGACAATGAAATAGCAATGGAACCAGAAAAGGGCAGGTAACAACCAGCAACCTGCCCATAGAGAACTTGCGGTGTCTTAGATAATCCATGGGGGAGTGTCGGCACACCAATTGAAGTGGCCAATGTAGGGTTTCTAGATGCCAAGACATGAGTATATCCAGTTGTGTCCTCCAGGTGGAGGAAAGGGACGCCATCAAGTTTGAATAATATCAGGGACTATCTTATTTGTTGGTGAGCTCTGAAATCTGGGTTCAGAAAGAGGTCATAGCCATGTAGATGAAGAGAACAGTCCTAAAACTAGGTCACAATAGGAGATAATGTGAGAATACTGGTAAAGCGCTTGTCGGATCTCAAGGAGGACAGGCAAATGGGTTGATCCATCAGCTTTGCAAAAGCATCGGGAGTAGATGGTCACATTAGTTATATGAGATCGTCTGCAGTTTGTGGTGTCACACTGAGAGGGGAATCAGTTGAGCAGCCAGAAACAAAAGGTGTACGCAATAGCTCTTTTTGGATGGAGGCCGAGGATGAAGACATGGCTGCTGGGGGCATGTGGAATGCAGCAGCAGTTAGTAGAGTTTCTTGAAGTACCTGCAATGCCTGTACAGGTGATGAAGGTTGACCCCAGGGATGCCCCACGCAATACCCACAGCTCTTCCTGTGCTTTCCCAAGTAATGCCCCACTCGCCCGGTGTCTGATGTTGTTGATTCTGTCTGGGTATATGAGGAAAGGTTCTGTGAGTCGGCTCAGTCTCATGGTGCCATTCGGTCAGTGAAGAAATAGGATTTCTGGTGATAGACTATCTTAAGGTGGGCGGGGAAGAGCAGGGAATATTGGAGGCCATGTTCTTGGAGGCGCTTCTTGACCCCCCTGCAAAGATGCCCTTTAGTGCCAAAGGGCCATTGTATAACATGGGAAGATAATCAGTCAAGAGTTGTCCTTCAACAGTGGAGCGGCTTGGTTTGCCAGCCACAAAACCACATCCTGGTCTTGATAATGAAGGATCCGGATCACAAATGATGATGTTGAAGCCCCAGGAAAGGGGCAATGGGGTCGGAAGAGATACACAGCCTGTGCAGTCTGAAGGACTCAGAGCCCCTGGAAGTCTGAGAGTCGAGGTTCTCTGAGGAGGGGAAAATTGGTCTTGC
The DNA here is from genome assembly GCF_964204655.1 of Triturus cristatus. NCBI lineage: Eukaryota > Metazoa > Chordata > Amphibia > Caudata > Salamandridae > Triturus > Triturus cristatus. The sequence goes on from NC_140594.1 coordinate 607,510,962, forward strand.
ATAGTGGTCCACTGGCAGCATCACCTCGTCAGCGGAGTGATTGATAGCTTGATTTCCAGAAATCAGCAGGATTATCGTAGCCTCTCATCTCTGTCTTCTCTCCGGAGCATTAGGATTTAGCACGGCGCCCACTTTAAAATTAACAACATGGACACCCGCTTTCTTTGCCACCAATAGACATAAGCGCACACACAATCGCAATTCCACTGCCCAGCGCTACAGCACAGCAGGGACACAAACTAAACGCTTTGCAACTCCCGGCTGTGCATTGCAAATGCCTGTTCACCTCTGGTTCATATGTTACAACTGAAAGCAGGAAGAGCAAACTAACTTTTTTAGGGTGGCAAGAACATGACATTTCATATCTGTAAACTGAGCCCTCCTCCTTGTCCCGGCCTTTCGATACATGCCCATAGGTCGGTGGGGATGAGACAGGGTGCTTCCAGTGCCCAGAGTTCTGTCCCTTTCAGTGTGTGGCTGATGACTCTTTTTAGCACAGGGGGGCTGTAAAGTAAACTCAAGCGCCAAGGCTCTCCTGTGGTTATTAGATGTACACCCTGGCCACAGTTTGGAGTGTTTACCCAAGGCCTAGTGCCCCCACTTCCATTTCATGACAATCCTGGGAGGGGGAAGGGGTGTTCTCCCGTTCTTGCCCTGGGTGCTTAACATTTCCCACCGTACCAGCTGTAGCCGTGGGGAACAAGCAGAAGCTGCACTGGGCCCAACCAGGTCCAAGCTCTTTTCACCACAGTCCCCGGGCAATGCACTGAGACTGGTGGGGTGAGAACTGTGCCCCAGAAGCCTGCTGGGCTCACTGCTAGGAGCAGGGCGAGTCTAACAATCCCAGCGGTCCCTCTGCGAGGACGGTAAACATGTGTGATGGGGGAGTGACAGGCCTGACCACCACCCCTGTGCAGGGCAGAGACGTCCAGGATGGGCTCGAGAGAGGCAGGAAGCTGTCACCCAACACACTAGCCATTATAAACCCTCTCCTCCATTAACCGACACGCCCTTCGCGACCTCTCCTGTCTCGGACAACGCAACCCACGACCGTACATTTTGCAGCTGCAAAACCGGTATAGCAGGCAATGTACCTCACCTTACTTCACTACATTTTGCTACAGTTATACTAACATTTCTCACACGGAGCATGGCTTTCTCTTGTAGTGCCCACTAGTACTTTCTACAGTTTATATAAGGACGTCATCCAAACACACTGCTTTGTCAATGCGCGTCTCATGAATAATGGCTCCCTTCACTATAAGAGTCACGTATGGCATAAAAAGGTCTCCTGGGGCGCTCACTTCAGTAACTTTGTTTATGTGTAATCAGTTCCCTCAGAGCTCTCCTAACGCACCTAAGTTCATAACCTCAAAATGTTACCATTTTGGGATCACTCTGATCCGCCAATGCACCTCTCTGTAATGCCTTCTGCTGTTAATATGCTATGACCACACACTGGACATAGAGAGAAACTCACGTTAGTGCTTACACTCTAGTCTCTACACTGTCTGGGACTTTCATTCTGGCTCTGGATACCCTATACTGCACCCTTTCTAAGGATGAACATTCATGGCGTGCTCCGCCTCACTGCTGTTCATGATGGCCGATCACACTTTACATGAATACAGTTAGGTGAATACATCCGTGAAGACTTCCTTCTCCAAACTTGGGATCCAACCAAACTACGCCTCCTAGGTTAGATTCTACTCAGATGAAATGTCCGCGCCCTGCTCCCTTGGAAAGTAAGTTGAAGGAATATATAAGTTCACTACCTTAATGTTCTCTTTCTTTAGGGTCCCAAACCCACCTCTGCGCGTGTTAGCACATTAAACCGGGGCCTCCCGACTTTGTCACTGTGTTGAGGATTCTCTGTTTGCCCTGTAATGTGGAACCCTCTCAGCATGTCTTGGTCCTTGCGGAACAGAGAATGCTGAGAAGCCACTGGTGAAGAGCTGCCCTGCTGACAGTACTACCGTGGTGCTCTGCCTCTTGGAGAATCAGAAAGGCTCCTTCATGTGTCGCACACGCTTCCAAAAAACTTAACACAGTGCTTGTTTACCAGTTGGAATGTAACTGTTGACCAGTAGCAACATGTCATGTCACTGCGTTAATATTGTAATTACAGAACTCATTCTACTGAAAATTTGAGTAATAAAAGAAACACTGACCAGTGCACTTAGGAACGTTTTAACTGACCGTTAGGTGTGCCTATTAACGTTAAAACATTCTTTTAACAAGCATTGGCATAGCCAATAGGTCTCGCCTTTGGGACCTTGTAAGTGTTTAGCCATGCAACAGTTGCCTAACTAAATACCTATAAGGTCCCAAAAGCGAGACCTATTGGCTATGCCAAGCGGCCGTGCGGCCGCCAAAGTGATCGCAATCGCGATCAAACATCAAAGCGGCCGCGAAAGTGAAAGTAATCGCGGTAAATCGCTAAATGAAACAAAGAGTTTTATACATTAGGGATAGCAATTTCCTAACTATGATGAAAATCACTATCTCTAAAATCTGTTCATATGGCCCATAGATAGATCTTACTAAACTCTAAACACTGCTTGCTAAATGTTGCGAAAAAAGAAAACAAATGAAAGCCTACTTTCTAATACTTGGCAATTATATATTCAAAAAAAACTTTTTAGCTCAAACCTTTTATTACGGAAAGCAGTCACACAGCTAATATTAGATGCTCACAAGTCCTCAATATTATTTCAAATCAACACAGAGCACAACTTCATGTATACATAATAATAATAATAATATGTTTTATATATCTCTCTTTACTGAAATTTCTGCTGTTGCTTAGAGCTGTAACAGGTGTTACTATTGCCCGAACTAATGGTACTGAATTAATCCACCTCAGAAGGATGAAAGACTGAGTTGGCCTTACAAGAATTCAAACATGTGACCTCCAAGTCACTCCAGGTGTTAGTCATACTTAACTCACTTAGCACTTTTGCCAATATATACCATACGATACCTTTCAATACACCATGCATTATTATAACATAAATAAGATACATTACCGAATGATTAGGGACACGTAAAACAACTCATTTTTAGATAGGATGTCTTAGTGATTCGCTGAGTGGGAGACTAGATTCCGGACACCTTCTCACTGCAATGTTTTTCACCAGCATTTAGATACTTACCCTACCATTTCTAGGTGCAGGTCTGATAAGAGTGCAGTTAGGGCAATTATGAATGGGTTCTACCCAGCGAGAGATCTACCCAGTGATGGCATTGCCATTGTCGGACAGTGTTAGTGCCAGGGTTCCCCGATTACATAAAGGGCTCGGCACCATGTTTCCTAGCCTGAGCTTTCAGTTAAGAACTCTGGGGCAGATTAACAAGCCCCTTGCACCACTTTTGCGTCACTTTTAACATTGGAAAAGTGACGCAAAAGTGGCGCAAGGGGCTTGTAAATCTGCCCCTCTGTATTCTGTGACTTGTATTCGTCAATTTTCTTTAACTGTACCCATATAACATTGTATTAATTACGATCATTATTTGGAAAAGAATAAGACTGATATCTTACTAACATGGAGTATTTAGCAACCTTAGCTAGGCAGTATAGATGCAATATGCTTCAAAACTCTGCTTTGTCGGAACCCAGCAATGGCGCATTATGTGTGTACTTGGTCTCGGACAATAAGAAGCCCGGTTCTAGGGTTCAGTACTGTTTTATGTTATTCCATTGCAGAGCAGCCCTGCCAGACATTTTTTCTATTGGGCAAACTATTTCTAATGACATTATTATACAGGCACAATAGTCTTTCTTTTATTTTAGTTTTTTTGTACAGGAATAACCTAGTATGCTCTACTATGCTCTGCTATGGCTCTGTGTTTCTGAGCTATGACATTTCTGAAATTACACAAGCCAGACAAAATAGTTTCTAATGGGAATTTAACTGGTTCTAGAGCTACATAATACTGACGCATTCAAGGTGTTTGATGAAGTAAGTGAATTCTTATGGCCAGTGGCGTAGGAAGGGGGGGGTGGTGGAAGCTGGACGCCCTGGGTGTCATCACTGATGGGGGTGACAAAATGGCAAAAATGTGTTTTTAAAATACATGTTTCTTCCTACTTTTAATAACTTAAATGTGGGGGGGGGGCTGACATTTCAATGTGGGGGGGTGACAAGAAATTTTACGCACCACCGGGTACCACCTGATCTTGCTACGCCACTGCTTATGGACACTATCCAGTTTGCGTTTTTTGCAAGCTTTTTGTGAGTTTGTCGCTGGCTGGAAAAGTACGTGATGGCCGAGAACTATTACTCTTTCTCCAACAGAATTATGCAAATCTTTTTCAGAGCCCCTGTTTAATGGGCAGTGAACCTCCAACCTTTTGCCTCAAACTCTTTGAGAAATGTGAGTATTCATTTAAAGACAGAGTGAGAAAATTCCTTTACCAGCCATGTATAACCATTCTACCTGGAAGTCACTGCCAATTCGTGGTGAGACGCTTTGGTTCTACAGGTCTTTCTTAAACAGATTGTTATAAGTTGCATAAAGTGATAAAAGATTTACTCTTTCCAAATCGAAACTGAGTTGGCGGTCTAGTCATTCTTCCTTGTGATTTAGTCATCTAAGGAGATCATTTCAGTGGAAGATTTCAATTATTTTAATGACGATACCACAACACACCATATTTTAGCTATGTATGTCGCAAATGATCATTGGATTCCTTCTAGTCCTCCAAAATTCCCTGCCAAAGCAGCAAGACTTATTTGTTACTCTCTTGTTTTTGTAATACTTGGGCTTTTCGTGATCCATCTGCACTTAGTGTATTGCAATTGATAGCCAGCACTCTCTTTCTGAGATTGTTCCGGTGTGAATTCGAGGATTTATGAAGAAAAACCTCTCCCAGTAATTAAGGACTGAGGCCTTGGTGCGCTCCATCAGAGGACAGGTGTGGAAACAGAATGGTGGTTGTGGCCCACAGGAAATTTAGGATGATAAATATATGCAAGCAACTAAACACATTGGAGAGCAAAACAACAGATACATTACCCATTACCTGGGAAATCAGAGGATTAAAGCTAAAGATGAATGATGCTGTGTTTGTGTGTGCAAAAGCCTTCTCTTGGTGCTCGTGGCCGTTAGTGGTTACTGGGTATTATTGCATTGGTGTCGGGCAGGCTATTAAAACTACTACACTAGTAGTACAAAGTAACTTCCACTGCTCGGTTAACTCTCCAGGTCTGTGGTGTAGCTGGGGGGGGGGGGGGGGGGGGGGGGAAGTCCGTCTGTTATTGGGGGCGGTGGAGGTGAGCAAGTCGTGTCTGTCGACTACCACCATCCCCCCGCCCCCTGAAAAAAAGTCGACCGTGGGCCGTCAACCCCTCCTCCTCCCGGAACTAGTCATCTGTCTGTACCCACCCCCCCATGGAACAAGTCGTCTCTCGGCTGCCCACCCACATAGGGTCCACCCCAGGTGGCAATAGGTCTAGCTACGCCACTGCTCCAGGGGTGGTAAAGTGAAGTATGTTGGTCAAAAACAGACAAATCAGCAGAGAATCCTAGCTGCTTGGGAAAACTCTTGGCCGTTGCTTGATTTTTCACAGAGACAACAACCTTCTTTGGAGGTTTAATTTGGTAAAACATAGCCGATGCTGAGTAGGCCACCAAGACATGACATAAACATTTATGCCAAAAGTGCTTCCACTATGTCAGCAGGAACACTTTCCACAAAACTTTCTCATCAAAGTGGTCATCACAGACTTGAAGAGGTAGGACAAGCAAACTTAAAATGACCCCCAACATTTCACTCATTGGAACTGTGGTGCTAGACAATGAAATGCAATGCAGTAAGTTTGTTATGATGAGTTTGCCTTCAGTAACAGGGTTGTCTCTAGTTCAGGGTGCAACACTTGACAATTCAGTGGGCACAAACCCAAGCTTCTGAGTTTCCGGAAAAGGCTGGAAAAATCTCATCACACAAAGAGCAACCGCTCAATAAGCTCCCACCCCGCCCCAACCAGTTAATTTATTGAAAAAGTTTTAAGGTAACTAGGGCCTAATGTGCGAATTTTCCATACGTAAAAAGTGGCCGGAAATTGCGCACTGACTTTTTGCAACTGGAAAGAAATGTTACTAATAGGTCAGTTCACAAAATTCTAAATCATAGTAGGTAACAATTCGACCTACCACATTAATATGCATGAGACAGGTCGCACTTTGAGACCCACCACAATTGGCTAGAGTCACAGGCATGGTGGCCTGCTGGAATCAGCAGAGCATAATGTCTGTGGATGCTTTTGAACTAAAGCATTTTTTTTAATGCAGCCTATTTTTCTAAAAAAAAATCGGATGCGTTTCAAAACAGTGAAAAAGTTACACCTGTTTTAGGAGTATGCAGTGGTGCCATGGATCACTGCCCACTTCAAAAAACATTTTTGTCAACATTCTCAAAAGAGAAGAAGTCGACTGGGGACCCTTTCCCCTGTGGGAATGGATTACCATCAAATTTAGATTGGTAGTAAAATACTAATGTGTTTGTGATTTGTGAATACCTTAAGAAAATTGTATTTGGAAGGGCACCCTTAACACGCGCCTTCCAAATAGTGATTCCTTAATAATTATTTAAAAATTCAGAAAACCTTTTCTAAATCGTTAATTGGGTTTATCACATTTCAAAACGTGTTTTAGTGGTTCCAACCCCTTAGATTTACTGAAAGCACCTTGTACATCAGACCCAATGCGTTTTTGTGTATATTCTCAGTTCCCAATTGCAATGAGGGATCTTATAAGCAGTTATCACTTGTTAGACATGTGAGTTTAAAGGCCAGGTAAGAGGCCATCCCTTCCCAGGGTCAGGGAAGTTGTGTGGATCCAATGGGTACAGGAGGGATTGAGTTTGTGAAGGGGCACGAGTGCCAACAGCAGGATGGCATTTCTTTAGGTCTATCACTCAAGCATGAATTTTCCTGCAGTATTTGGTCTTTGCCTTTTACTTCCGGCCAGGTGGTCTTTGGGAATCTTGTGATTCATGAGCTTGCCTCAGTTTCTTGATGGTAAACATGGCATTTTGTTCCTTTGTCCTTAATTTCTCTAGGATTCTGGGCTGGTAGTCCCAGTCCGTGTCAGTTGGACCTGGTTAATGTTGCGGAGTGTATTCATTTCAGGTTGAGCAAAGCCTAAGGTCACTGTTCTATGCGATGGTCAGCAACACAGGAACATAGGCATGGTGTCTACTCCAGGGTGTAACTGACAGAGGAAAAATCATCTCATGCAGCCGTGACCACGGTGACATATACGGATACCTCTATTTGGTTTCTGAGTGTAGCAATACACACAAAATGCACGGATGCTACCCACACATGAAAATAGACAAGGGACTCCAGCTGTAGGGGGCTTGATAGACCTTTTCAGGGAAGAGGTGTTAAGCCGTCGATATACCAGGGGTGCAGATATAAGGTACGTACCTCTAAACTACAATTACTGCCACCATTGCCAGTCACCTCATAGACTGAGATGGGTCTTATCCACCACCATGTGCCTTGGGACAATTCTTTTGGGTGTACACCCAGTCTAGCTGTGCCAGCACTTGCCAATGTTAAAATGTGGAGTACCTCCGGTGAATTCGCAGATTGTTGAGTTTTAAGGAGGACAAACAGGGCTAGCCAGAAAAATTTACAGGGCTTGGCACGTGATGTGCACCAACAGTCTGCCATGGCAAAGATTTCAGATTAGTGCATATAAAATATAACTCTGGGCTCTATTGAGCCAATTAGGGCTGGACATATTAAACCCATCCATATCCATGTAGAAAAGAACAAAAAATGCAAACACATGTAATATCAATTAACATGTATTCCACAGAGGCTACCATAGTTAATTTCCCCACTCAAGCCACAGAGAGTCAAGCACTAAATGGCTACGGGGAAGTCTGAAACTCGTTCTTCAAACACTACCCCGCCCCCACCCAAGTGATCACGGTACACTCCAGACTAAATCCTGGGAGATGATCAGGTGAGTGCATACCAGTCTGGGCTATCATTAATCCCTCTCATTATCCCCGGGCCTCATTGTAAATCACGCGTGCATGTTAATTACATCCACTTAGGGGCTTCCTACAGGCTCTCCATCATGTAGGGATTTACTGCGTCCAGAGCACTATAGCAGACACGCCATAAGTCTGTGGAGAGCTGTATGTTACGAATTGCTGCTACAGACGCTGTAAAACTAAGGTTCAAAATCTTGTTTTTCAATTAAACACAACTAAACGAAAAAGGGGTCTTTTTCCACAAATTAAGAAAGGTTAATAAACCAACTTGAAATTGCAAATAAGTGTCCCCTGGTATACGACGGATAGTAAAATATGTTTTAAATCAGAGCGAGAGGTGCATGGTTCACAGCGCGCTCAGAATTCCTGAATGTGGCTTGTGTGTTTTCAACAGGAAGTGCAGCCGAAGCCCTTCCCCTTTCCTGGTTTGGGCTATAATTGCAGTCCTGCATCCCTTTCCCCTCTATTTGGCAGAACACCCAATTTGTTAGCTGCTTTCTCTAAATGCATAGATGTCTGGCTCGGATTCCAGAATGTTTTTTTAAATGAAATATAACATTGGAGTTAGGTAAATTGCATAGTTTCTAATTTTTAATCTTTACTATGTGTATTCAGAGATTTGCCTTCAGTCCAAATGCAAGTGGACAGACCGTATATTTACTAAATTTCGCCCCCAGGAACGGATGAGGTATGCTCGTATTGCAAAAAAAATCACTTGAGTGCTGATTTAAAGTAAATTTACAGGTCGCACCTTTGACCTTCTTGCATTTATTTATGTTTCATTCATGCATTCATTTATGCATTTTTCATTTATGTATACAGCAATGTAGTTAGTTATTGACTGGGTCACTGGAATGATGCAATTGTATGGCTGCAGCATTTTTGCATAATTATAGATGTGCCGCATTTGCACATAATCCATCATTTTTTGCATAATCTGCACATTTAGAAAAAAATATATTTCTAGCTCAAACGGTTAAAAAGTTACTTAAAACGCAGCGACATGTGTTGCCGCGCAGTGGAAGGCTCCTTGCAAAGCTTGACTGGTCTCCTTTCTGTTGCTTATTGCTATATTTGGGTGTTAAACTTGTACTAATGAAGTGCAATCAATGCCCAGACAGTGTGAAAAGTGAAAAATTGACAAAATAATGAAGTCATACGGTCATAAAATGTGTGGCATTCTGCCACATAATTTGAATTTTCTTTACTCATAATTTACTCCACCCTGCTGCATAATCTGGTCCTCCCCTGCTGCATAATTCCAGTGGCCCTGGTTGTACAGCTGCGGGAGTCACACAAGAACATCATAGTGCTGGCAGAGAACCAACGAAGAGAAAGGAAGGAACATTGATGTCCCTGAATGAATAGAAGAGGGAGTAAGTTTTCAGCTTTCTATGAAAAGGGGCAAAGTCTGCCAAAGGCCAACATTCCAGATCCCAGGGGCCAAGATCCTTAATGATCTTCTTCCATATCGTTCCTTGTTTCCAATGTGGGATCTTGAGCAGAAGTGAGGATCCCTATCGGAGAGATCTCATATGAGCGAGGGTGATGGTAGACGAGAGAGAAGCTTATGCCAAGTGTGATCGCAGGCTCCTGCACCAGGCATTGGTTCATTTAAATAAATAAACTACTGAAAGGGGGCCAATGAAGCGAATGTCAAGTGGAGGAGACATGACCATATTTGATAACTCTGATACCACCCACATTGCCATTTTATGGACCCTTTCATATATGTTCACCTGTAGCTCTGAAAGTCCGAGATATTGGATGTCTCCATATTCCATTCACAAAAGAATTCTTGATTCCCACCACCATGACACTGTGGATGTCACGTTCTCAATGTACATGCTACTTACTCTCTAATAAATAGGCATTTCCTGTCCCCAGACAAAATCACCCAGTCGGCTTGGCCCTATTACCCATAACCATCCTGCACCAACTTATCCACCCCCCTGGCCTTTCCCCATTCTCTTGACTTCCACTTTATGTGCCAAGCCTCTGAGCCCTTCTTCACTCTCTTCAAATCCTCAGACCATCTGCTACCCTGGAACCACTGGTCCTGTTGCCAGTCCGCCTCACCAACTTAGTTGAACATTAGCCAAAACTTCACTCCAAGTTTTGTTTTTCTGGCGATTTAAATGTCCCTGACTTCTGTAACATTCCCATGTCTACATTTCACATACATATGCATGTTGTCTGCTCCTATCCTGCATCAGCCTCGGTGCTCACTTGAGCCAACTACATTGCCTAATTCCCGGAAGGGTGGGTTTAAGTTGTAATTTTATGGTGAATATAAGAAAGCCATTACTTCCCCACTAAGGAGGAAATTGGCATTGTCGAACCAGCAGTCAAGAGGCTGCTGTGCCCAGTGAGCTGGATTATCCTGTTGCTTCCCACATCCCAACAGCCCAAGACAGAAGAGGGATGCTGCTTAAAGTTCGCTGACAACTGTTTACATCCTTGGTTTGTGGTAGATCACACCACTTAATTACTTATCATCAATGGGGCTTGTGTAACTGCTTCCAGCTTGAGCCAGAAGTGCCCTCCTAAAGGGTCCTGAGAGGGAAAGTACTCCAAGCTCTTGGGACATAATAGTGTACAGCAACCTCCACCAGAAGGCAATAGTGTCAGAAAGGTGTATCCATCCAGTTTACCCATCCTCCAGTATGGTATGTGCCAAGGTGATTTGGCACTATGATGGTATTAAGCCTGCTCACCCACTCTCCTTAACATCGCATGACCATGCACCATCCATATACTTCATCCACCACAGTACGTGTAAAGCCCTGGGTACAGTGAACAAGAAAGATCTTGGATGTGGCAACAAAGGAAGCTGCCACGGGTACACCTATATAGGTAACCTGTTCACACTTAGTGTGCCACACACTAGAGCACTGCTGGAATGGGACTGAAGGAACTGTAAATTGGTGAAGAGGAGAGACCAAAAGACATGTAAATAGAATAAAACAAAACACCGAAACGGAAGTGGCGGGCAATGGAAGAACCCATTCCAGGCATTGCTTCTTTTCCATTGAGTGACAGCTTTTTGTTTCATCACATTTACACATATTATAAACAGAAGTGTTCTTCAGTCCAGGCGTGGTGGTCCACTGCATCACTGTACCAATGTTTTTTTCTTTCAATTCTTTATAAGATTCATATTTTTCAGTGATTTTCCTTAAAACTAAAAAAGGTTTCTAAACCTGTTCTAAGTAGATCTGCTTGGTTGGAAGTATCCATAGTGTGTTATTATAATAATATATAACATATATTTTAATGTAAACATTGTATTGCAAGCATACTGCCACTGTGCTAAGATGGAGTTGTGTTGTTTCTTATTCATTTTTATTGTAGTGGCATATACTTGCAATGAACATAATCACCGTTGCAGCAGCTGGCCTAACCTAGACCTGCTGGCTTTCCATATGCTTGGTTATCCTTGCAACCCCCACCAACTTCACTGAGTTGTAAGCTAATTTTAATCCCGCCATTACTCCTCTAGCAATATACATGTATGGAAGTATTTATTTATGTATTTACTTATTAATATATTTATTTCTCCTGTAAAAAACAAAGTCCTATAGTACTCACCAAACATATCGTGCCACTCAGAAAACCCTCTACAGGCGGTGCTTTCCAGTCCTCTACCAAACAAGAAAAAACTTCTCCTAAAAGTCAATACTTGCTTCGACCTCGATCATCCTGTGAATGTTCATTCTAGGTATGTGTATAAACATTGTAAAATATGGGTACTTTAATAAATACCTCAAGGACAGTGTCTTGCTGGCAAGTTTAATTTCTGGCTCGTAAAAGTCATCTGGTGTAGAAGAAGCCTGCAGTCTCATCTGATATCACACTTGGCCATTGGGATGTCCACTCACATCCATGTCAGTGACTTAATCAATATTTGAATATGTCATTGAGCAGACAGCCTGATGGATGAAGTCAGTTACTCGATTAGCCTTATGGCCATGATACGTGGTGGATACATCTGTGTTTACCTTTGTGGGCACATCTGATGACGATGATGATATATCTCATTAAAGTGTGCAATGAGATTGCTTGAAATGTCTGTGCCATCCTTTCCTCGCTTACTTGCTTTCCCCGTTTATTAGCCACAATTCTTTTGTGGTGTCTGGCTGATATCAGGTTCTCTGCCCCTCTATCTACTCTTAGGATAGGATAGGATATATGTTTATAGAGCGCTCGATTGCCATGGTGTCTTGGGGCTAGTGTATGTGAAAGGGACCTCCTATATGGGATCATAGACACTTTATGAATCCCTTCTCCAACCACTGTGTGCTTTCTATGGCCAGGGCTTTGGTTTAGTCAGTCTCTGAATTATCCACCCCAAGAAATGTGTCTCTTTTGCCAGTGCTACTTTCCACTGTCTTTGTCTATTCCCTTCAACAGGGTCAAGCTGACATCATGATATATCCCAAGACTTATTTCATATGGCGGCTACTTGATGGGCATCTTCCTGTACTCTCTCAAGTGCTTTCACCAGTCTTGGACTTCAACTTCTGTTACTGCTATTGGGGGCTGCAGTCCTGCTCTACCCCTAGGTGAGAGAGAAGGCAGCACTAATAACACCCTCCTGAGCTCTAGGTTTTTCTCACTACACACTAGCTGCTCTTTCCCATATATTCCATCCCCTCAGTAAGAAACTATCTTGGGGAAGCGAGAAGCAGCCGTCATGACACCCTTCTGAGCTCCATGCTGTTCTCACTGTCTCCTCTCTTCCCAGTTAGTAAGTGCACTATGGATTGTGTTGTTTTTTTCCTCCCTAGGAGAGGGTTTGTGGTTTCTTGATTAGCCCTTCCTTTCTCAATCTGATTGGATCATGTGCCTCTGGGACTGGTGGGAGATGCAATACATGAAAGAGTATTGGTCGCCAGGCTATGAAATTTAACCCAAGGACAATCCGGTATTTTAAATTGACCCTGGCCCCTTCCTCTGCAGCTTCCTATTATGTCATCCATCATTTAAGTATGCCACACATAGTATCATTATTATTATTGCATTCTTGTACAGCCCATAGCTACCTGTAGGGTTTCCAAGCACTTAGGTGGCAGGATAAACAGCTTAAGGAGGAAAGCTGGAATAAGAGAATCAACACCCACAACTCCTCAGCTACTGGGAGGACTGTTACCTATGCCCCCATGCTGTCACTATGGGCAAAAGGGACGTGTACATCCCATACATGCCATTATCCCACTTGTGAAAGCAGACATAGTCCCTGGCACCCCCTGAAGATCCGATATGCATGTTGACACAGACGTCTTAAGCAACAGTGCAGACTAGCTCAGGGTCACTGCAGATGGATGCCCAGAGTTACCAGCATTGTCATAAGCAATGTCCCAAGTTTGCTGGAATTCCCAGCCCAAGGCCCTGTCAATGAATGGGAGGTGGGAATAAAGGTTGAATACCCTGCAACACAGCCCTTTGCTCTTGTGTTGGATCTCAGGCCTGGCCCCTGCAGACTGGTGGTGTATTTCCCTGCACTTTTGCAAGTGTGTAGGTGGAACAATGTGTGTGTGTGTTCTGGATAAAGGCAACCTCTATCTTGTGTGCCTTGTCATATGGAGACTAGTTTTTAGATAACATTACATTCCACATTCTTGTCAGTTTTAAGTGCTGTGAATTACATTTTACTATTACACAAATGAATGACCCCAGTTTAGTTCTCTTGGTAGGATGAAAGGTTTAGTCTGCATTGCCTGCATTGCCTCCAGAACACTGTATTTTGTTAGTGGTGAATGTTCTGCTCAATGAGGCATCTCCCACCATCATATGTAGGTTACATCATACCACTATTAACAAGTTTGGCTTCACTGGTTGGCCTATGGGTATGCACGCTGTCCACGGCCAAGAGAGTCCAGTATCTCTTGTACGTGAGTGGAGTTTGCGCTACTGCGGATTACAGGCAGACATTCTTTTTGATTCAAGTGCCAAACCGGACAGCAACTTTTGTGTGTATTGCACCAGAAGTTTCTGGATGTAGTATTGCTTTTTGGGGAAAATTAAAACTTGAAAACACTCATATGTTGGAAGAGTCGAAGATCATTTTGTTGATTTGTCTTCTCATCATCTGATTCAATTCCACACTTTGTCTGTTTCAGCTCTGGCACTGTTTAACCAAAACATACTTTAAATTCATAATTAAATATACAGACATCCATTACAGATTTTACCTATCCATGGCATGAGCCTTTGTTACGCCATGCTCACAGTGTAATTGCCTTTATAAAATAAGGTTTAGGATTTCGTATTACAGTTACATGATGACTAAAAGAACTACTCCGCCACTCAAGATAATGACACTCTCAAGGTAGAGGATGTGGCGCCGCGCACCGAGCTGCCGACTCGGGAGCTGGGCATCTGCTCAACAACCTGTGATTCTGGGCAAATCACTTAATCTCCCCGTGCCCATGGATGGCGCCAGGATACACTCACGGGTGATAAGCTGCGCTATATACATCTCAAAATGTAATTTCAATATCGTTAAAGGAAAACCAACTCATTGTTTTCAAGTAATGGCTATGCGAGGCAATAAAGTAGTGGAAAAGTGTAATGAGACACTGGATATGAGCAAAGAATGATCATGAATCAAGTTGTTGAGTGCAACCATGAAGTTACCCAGTGCTTAATTTGTGCAGTGGGCACAGACACTCATTTTTGTGAATCAAGGATTATTTTTCCCAATTAGACTTTGACCCAGAGCAAAAGAAACAATGTCAGAAACAAGATAAATAAACAAAAAATACAAAAACATTGACAAAGGGAGGAGGATATGGGATGAAAAATGCTGCAATTGTTAAATAAAGAGGAGCTTTGGGTGGAGGTGGAACCAAGACTAGATATTCTTGGTATTCAGCAATCTGGCACATAGTAGTGTCACTGTCAGGGATGGGCTCATAATAAAAACCTTTGACCCTGGAGGGTCAGGGTTTTTTCCAATTAGTCTCAAATTATCCATAAATTTAAAGCAAAATGACACAGTCTGTCAACAGTAATGATAATGCTGCTCTGTAGCTACCTACAAAGCCCCTCCACCTGGTATCTGCCTACATGAACCACTGCCTGCACTTCCACCGACCACCCAGGAACCTCCTCTCAGCACACCTCTCCCTCGCAGAGATACCCTGCATACTCCGAAGCCTCATCGGAAGAAGATCTGTCTCCCACCTCGCCGCCAAAGCCTGGAACGCCCTCCCCCTCCACCTCCGCACGGCACCATCGCTCACCGACTTCTGGAAAGGACTCAAGACCTCGCCCTTTGAGTAAGCCCGCCAGCAAGTGCTTGGATACCCTCGCGGGTGACAAACAGTGCTATACAAATACCGATTGATTGATTGATTGATTATTTGCATGTAGCTGGCAACCAAGTATGATGATCATTGGTATCACAGATATGTGGGGGCAATGGTAGTGTAGGGAGGCTGGCATTCTTGTATGTGCTTGCAAATGTGTCATTGATAACCTGACAATCTGTATGAAATACACATTGGACCGTGAATGCTCTCTAAGATGATTAGATGGCCATTGCATACCTGACAGAGTAATAAAGCATTCCTTCAAACCCCTTAGGCATAATAAACCCACTGCACAGTGATCTTAGGTAAGGTAGGTTCTCGTGTTGCTTATTTAGAAAATTGTGAGCTTATCAAATTATTATAAACAGGCAGCAATACAATGTTCCACACATGGAAAAACTGTCGCTGTTAAATAAAATAAAACTTATGGATGATTTTCAACATAATGGAGCATGGCTGGATCATTTGAGAAATACTTGCTTACATAGTTGGCTTTGAAAACCCATACTTGAAAAATATCAAAATTCGAGAAAAAGAAAAGCATCTAATTACACATTTTGGAAAAATCAGAGCACAGCTTGGCTCTTTCTTGTGGCTTCATTGGTGGTCTGGAAGTCAAAACATTTGACTTTGCATTTGCTGTTCTGCGACTTAAAGGAAATTATATAGATTGAACCTAGTATTACCCAGCGAGGAGCAAGCCGAGGAGCTGCTTTTGCGGGCCAGATGAACTGCCAACACCCAGCACTGGAAAGAACTCACAGAATGCAGGATGTGAACTTAACTAGCACTAACCAGGAGCTGGGCTTTTAATCATTGCAGAGAATTTGAAACTGATGGGATTCTGTGGGAGTATGTAAGGAGTGGGGCACACTGCATCTCATAAGCACTTCTTCTCCCATAGCACAAATACTTGACTGATGTGCATCCGGTTTTCTGCTTCTGACACACATCTATTTAGGGGCACATTTATAATTTTCTTCTTTGGCGAAATATTAATCTTGGATATTGTGGCAGACCTAAAATATGCCAATAAATCCTGCAACTTTTTAAAAATATGTTTGACAAATTGTGCTGCATACGCACTGTTTGGACACATTTTTTTCTAAACTTTTTATCTAGGGCCAATCTACCTGAAACACACTGAACCTGTTTGAGCTCAAGCTCTTCACAAACCTATGAGGTGCAATGTGGGTGGTTTCATCATTTTTGGTGACTTTGCAAGAACCCAATTCATTGCATAAGCAACAAACATTGAATCCTAGGAGGGGGCCTGATTACGACTTTTGAACAGCCACGCTGCGCCCTCGTGAGTCTGGCGGTCCTCGGACCACCAGACTCGTAATCAAGTCTTATTGTTTTGCCATTAGTAAGTTCATCTTAATGAGTTGAATAAGTATGAGCACCCTGCAACAACACCCGAAGTATGTCTTAATTTTGTTGGGAAATCAAAGTTAAAAAATATTCCTAGCTCTAGTCCAGAAGGTCCTCTGATAATCAAAATGCATGGTGTCTTGCAAATCTTCTTCCAACCAAGGAAGCTGCCTGTGCCAGGCCGTGGGTTGACGGTGCCGGTGGAGATCTTGCTCTGTATGGGGAATGTCCCGTGGATCGAGATAAGTCTAGTTTACCTATTGATCCTTCACAAACCATAGTCTTAGAAAGAGCCATAGACACATATCTATTTAGGTGCACATTTATGATTTTCTTCATTGGCAAAATATTAGTCATGGATGTTTTGGCAGCCCTAAAATATGATGGTAAATCCTGAGACTTTTAGAAAATATTTTTGACAAATTGTGCTGAATACGCCCTGTTTGGACACAATTTCTAAACTTTTCATCAAGGGAGAATCCACCTGAAACACACTGAAGCTCTTCACACACCTATGAATGAAAAGTGCATTTATAGAGTGCACGCCTACTCCGAGGAGTGTCCCAGCGCTGTAGAAGGTTCTCTGCATGTTAGAAGCTGGACGACTACATCACTCGCTAGACAGCCTGGTTTTCAGCTTCTTCCTGAAAATGGAAAGTTCTGGGGTGGCACGAAATGTCAGCAGAAGTTGATTCCAGGCTTTAACTCAGAGATACGAAGAGGATCTTCCACCTAGGCTGGCCCAGTGCATTTTTGGGATGAATGCTAGGTGGCCAAAAGTTGACCGTAGTGTCCTAGGAGGGGCATAAATAGAAAGCCTCCTCCTAGGGTATATTGTACCTTTTCCGTGCAGAGGTTTATGTGCCAGGACCAGTGTCTTGAAGCAAATCCGTTTTTTCATGGTTAGCCGGTGGTGTGAATATAAATGTGGGGATAAATGGGTTTTAGAGGCAAGATTGAGAACTAATCTGGCCGCTGCATTCTGAACCATTTGCAACCAGCTCAAAAGGTATCCAGGCAGACCTCAATACAGAACATTTCCATAATTAAGTCTGAATGTGACCAGGGCTTGCTTCACTGTTTTCCTAGTTTCGACTGACATAAGCGGTAGGAATTTTTTCAAGGCGCATTGTAACCCAAAGCAGGTGCCCACCGGAGCCTGAATTTGGGGTTGCAGGGACAGAGCACTGTCAATTTTGATCCCCAGAATTTTTACCACGCTCTGAAGAGAGGCTGGAGGAGGGACATCCTGAGGCCACCATGATCTCCAGATCTCTGATGAAGTCTTGCCAAAAAAGACAATCTCTGATTTGTCTGGATTGCATTTTAGTTGGTTGATGGACAACCAGTTTAACACCTTAGACAGGCAGATTTTAATGATTTCTCCCTCAAATTCTGCCCCCTTTTCACAAGTAAAGAGAAGCTGAGTATCGGCAGCATACAATATCACTTTGGCTCAACAAGTTTCAGCAAAAAGGGCTTGAGGAGCAAGATAAACATTGAATAGCACATTTGTGTTCTGAATAGGTGATGCAAATGGGGGGATCCATACTTCTTGGCTTCTATTGTCCAAGAAGGAAGTCAACCATTTTAAAGCCAGGCCTCCAGTCCCGATGGAATGTAGCCGATCCAATAGTCTTTCGTGGGGGACGGTATCAAAGGCCGCCCAGCGATCCAACATAATCAAGATGGCCTTGCCCCCGTATTCAAGCTTGTATTTAATAAAGTCTGTGAGGTGCAATCTGGGTGGTTTGAACTTTTTGGGTGACTTTGCAAGAAACCAATTCATTGCGAATCTCAAGAGCAACAACATTTCCAAAGACTCATATTGTTTTGCCATTAGTAGGTTAATCTGAAAGAGTTGAATGGGTATGAGTATCCTCGAACAACACCCAATGTATATCATAATTTTGCTGGGAAATCAAAGTTAAACAATATTCCTACCTCTAGTCCGAAAGGGCCTCTGAAAATCAGAATCCATGGTGTCCTGCAAATCTTCTTCCAACCAAGGAAGCTGCCTGGGCCAGGCCGTGGGTGCAAGGTGCCGGTGGAGATTTTGCTCTGTATGGAGAAAGACACATGGATCGAGAATGAGATAAGTCTAGTTTACCTATTGATCCTTCACAAACCATAGTCTTAGAAAGAGCCATAGAAAGGAATGTGTTGCGGATAGGCCTGGGTGAAATATTTGTTTATGCTTGTGAACTATGTGACCATTGGGCTATGCAAATGTTGCATCATTTTTAAATTCGCGAGACTGGTCTCAAGCACAAAATGCCTTTGTGTGACATTTTCTTGCTGATGCAGTCTCCTGTTAGTATTTTGCATGGCTTTTGTACATGGGGTATCACCTCACATTCAATTAGTATGTGAGATAATGGAACGTGATTTTTACAAACTTTTGCTGCGTTCCACAAAATATACCCTCACCCTGAAAAAAAACCTATCGTGCAGCAAAATGGGCTAATTTATTGGAGTTGTCTAGGTAACCAAATGTAAAGAAAATGTACTGTTTATGCTTTTCGGCATTTCCAATGTGTGTACCTAGAATCCTTGGCTTATACCACAGCCTGGATCCCTGGTAGGGCTGCAGGTAGAGCTGCAGGTTGATAGTTGTAGGAGGGCCAGTGTGGGTCCTTGTTTTGTGCCACAATAAGAGTAACTCTAAAGGATTAATTAGCACTGATAATAATGTGGGGGCTGGCCATCAATAACTCTAGAATTTGCTGGATGGGTAAATGAGGGGACTTTGGCCCTGTGACATGGGGCCACGTCGTTGGTTTTGCAAACCCATAGCTTAGTGGGATCGTAGAGCTGTTGATTTATGGAAGGGGAATCAAATGGATGATATCCTGTCCTGAGGCTTTGGTGACTAGCTGAAATAATGGTATATGGTGATTAGTGGAACTTCGTGTTGATGAGTGAGAGATTAGTGGGATCACTGCTTGTTCTCTGTCAGAAATGTTTTGGGGGTAATTGTGAAGTCCTGCTTAGCTGCCAACTGTGCCACGAAAGATATGAAGGAAGTATGAGATTGTGCTTTTAACTA
Organism: Triturus cristatus; assembly: GCF_964204655.1. Taxonomy (NCBI): domain Eukaryota; kingdom Metazoa; phylum Chordata; class Amphibia; order Caudata; family Salamandridae; genus Triturus; species Triturus cristatus. The sequence continues at coordinate 607,530,715 of NC_140594.1, forward strand.
GAGCTGTCGTAGTGGATGGATTTGACCAAGGAAAACAGCACAAGGTGAAGACTAGACCCCCCCACCCCCCCCCCCCCCGCCCCCTCACGGGCCCTGGCAGACAGGAAGTCATTTCCCTGATAACAGCAATGGCCCGGGATGGTAAGAATATGGAAATCCACACATTTTAGTTGTAAGGCGTGCTGGGCATCGAATTCTCCTCAGGTTTGATCAGGCTACCTGAGACAGAGCTATAGACACAACTACATTTTCGAAGTTCTCAAAGAGGTTCTGCTTTTTATGGCAATATACTGGTAACTCAGAAATATGAATATGAATCACAATGACACGTACGGACAGAGTGGGACTCCATCTCCTAGGATCATTTGTGCTGCTTGGAGGGGGTGGAGAAGGCGAGCCCCTTCAGCTGTACATGTGTGCTATAAAGGCAGTAACAACACCCGTTGTATGGGAGGCTTACAGAGAGAATGGGACTTCATCTCTCAGGATGGTTTATGCTGCTGAAAGGGCGGTGGAGGCAGCGGCCTCCTTGAACTGCACCTCTGCACTTTAAAACAACACCCACTGCGAGGGACGCTTACAGGCAGAGTCGGACTTCATCTGCCAGAATCCTTTGTGCTGCTGGAGGGTGAAAGGGGTGGGTGGGGGGGCTGAGTCAGACCCTTTAAACTACACCGTTGCGCATGAAAGTGTGATTACAACACCTGCTGCTCAGGAGGCACCCGGGAGAAGCATGGGTCAAGGAAGGCTCATCTACCCCCAACATTGCTCGGAAGAGGCAGGGCAGGGACACCCTCTTATTTTTGGTTTTTATATTCTGAAAGATGTATAATGTTCTCCTGCTATAGAAGTTGATTTTTAAATTGATTGGTATTGCTAGTAATTATATTATACTATCGTTTGTGGATAATTATTGTTTTAATTATGGGGAAACATAAGGCTGTCGCTCATCCTGCAGCAGTCCACAAACCATATGGCAGAACATTGTACTCCCTATGTTGTATCCAGTTGTCCCATACCATCCCTAATTTACGGCGACATCCCCAGGCCTGCTATATCTCGTGCTCCGCCAACTGGCACCAGTCGAGATCATTTTCCAAGTCCCGGATGTTCGGGGGTCTATTTGCACCCCTAAGCTTTGGTTGATATTTGGTTAAGCCCGCCCACCCCGCTGCTAATGCCAGAGACACGGCGTAGTATCTGGGCCATTTCACTTCCCCAGAAATACAAAGGATCACCCATCTGACCTCCACTGGGACCATCTAATCCCGTAACCATGGCAATCACCGCTGTGACCTCCCTCCAGTAATGTTGGCTCTCTGGACATTCCCAACTGGAGTGGAAAAAGGTGCCTATTGCGCCACAGCCTCCAATGCACAGTGCAGAGTTATAACAGCCCATGTGGTGTAGCCTGGATCGAGAGTAGTAAGATTTATGCAGTATACAGAGTTGTACCAGTCAAAATCGGGCCCTTACAGCTATTTTTCCGGGGGCTCAGGAGGGATTTCACCCCATCATCATCCTCTATAAGCCCTACATCACTCTACCAGGCCTCTCATAGTGAACGAAGAAGATCCAGTGAATTATTCATTATCTTCCTGTAGACCAGGAAGGCTGCTATAGTTGGCTTTGGCTCTAGCAGCAACCAGTCTTCCATGGGTGAATAGTCAGGTAGGTGACACCGCAATGTGTGCCTCAACAGTAAGTACTGGAGTATCTCCCCCTGGTCCATGGAATACTCTGCCTGGAGGTCCGTGACGGGCATAAGCAACTCCCCTCTCCAAATGTCCCCCAGTTTATCTATCCCTATCACACTCTATCGTATGTGGTTTTATAATTTCTTTACCTCTCCAAGGCGATCACAGTCCCAGAGTGGGGTCTCAGCAGTCAATATGCCCCTTCACCCCCAGTACTTGCTAGCTGCATGCCAGGCCAGCACCACTGCTTGAGTGTAGTTCTGGAGTGTGCACACCCTTCTCTTTTCATATAGGAGAGCAGGGTACTCTTGGTCACCGATAGCCCCACAGTCCACCCCATAGGCTGGTTCATCTCTATCCTCAAACACCCACTCATTCACCACCATCAGCTGAGCATCCCAGTAGTAGGCACGGAGGTCCGTAAGCACTGAGCCGCCCTCGAATACTGCTTAATGGAGTTTCACCAGTGATATGCATGAACTGCGTCCACTCCAAAGCAGTGTACGCAGCTCGCTATTTACCTCGATAAAAAAGTGTCGTGGGATTGTGTAGGGGGAATTTTGGAGAATGTATAGCATGCGGGGAGAGCCATCATCTTGAAGAGCATGGCTCTGCCCATTAAGGAGATCAGCAGTGCTCTACAGTGGGTCACATCTGTTTGGAGATGCTGTAATTGGGCAAATAAGTTCTGTTGCAGGAAATCCTACACACTCCTGGTGACATAGACTCCTAGGTAGCTGAATCCCCGTGTTGCCACCAGTGCCGGGCATTTTGGCGGGAGGGTAAGAGTCCTCCCTGAGAACAGGAACATCAGAGACTTAGACCAGTTGATTTGATAGTCTTAGTAGCTCACGAAAAGGTAAAAAATATGAAGGATCCGAGGGACTGAGAAACCGGGTCGTGAGACATAAAGGAGGATGTTGTCAGCATATAAAGATATCCTCTACTGTTCATCCCCCAAAAGAGAGGGTCCTGGCATATGCAGGCTACCAAGGGCTCCAGGACTAGGGAAAAAGTCACTAGCGACAGGATGGGAACCCTGTCGTTTGGTCCTGCACAAAGTAAATGCACGCAATATCACACTATTCACACGCACTCTTGCGATTGGATCCTTGTATAATAAGGGGACCCACAAACAGAATCTTGGGCTAAAGTCTAATCTAGGAAGGACCGCAAAAATATAGGGCCACTCTAGCACCCCTGCCTCCTCCGAATTCGGTCCGCTGTCATGTACATGTACATCACCCCATATAATCGCCATGGATTGGAGCGAGTGCCCCATCGTGGCCTAAACCCGGACTGGAATGGATCACTGAGGTTATGACCTCCGTTAATCTCTTCACCAAAGCCTTGGCCAGCACCTTGACCTCCAGGTTGAGTAATGATATGGGCTGGTAGGAGCTACAGGCTGCAGGGGGCCTTCCCTTCTTGGGGAGCACCACGATTATGGCCGTTCTCTGGTCCATTGGGAGAGCTCCGCCCTCCTGCGCTGCCTAAAACATATTTAGAAGATGGGGCGCAATCTTGTGGGTCACACATTTGAACAGTTCAAGTGGGAGGCAGTTCGGCCCCACCACCTTGCCCGACTGGAGTTCTCGGATGGCCCCCTCTATACCTTCTACCATCAGGTATTGTTCCAGAGCCTCACTGTCCTCATCCGAGAGGACCAGCAGGGTTGAGTCCTTCAAGAGCTCCATACAGTCCTTACCAGACCTGTGAGTCTTGGAGGAGTGCACATTTTCATAATATGTTGCAAATTATTCCGCTTAATCCCTGCCCACAGTGTGCACCCCTACCTCCTGATTGTGCATTTCAGTGACCGAATTCCTGTCCCTATCCCACTTGTCCAGCTAGGCAATAAGCTTGGTGGCCTTGTTGCTTACACCATATAACCTTTTTTGTATGGCCTGGGCATGTGCCTGTGCAGCATTTTCTGGCCGGTCCCTTAGATCGTGCTGTCATAACCAGAAAGAATGAACCATGTATGCCCTCAGGGCCTTCCCCCTCGATATTTCCTCCTCTAAAGACTTAATTTCCCTTTCTAGTTCTAGACTCAATGCCAGCCCATCTTTTTTCTTGATACCAATAAGAGCCTGGATGTGCGCCAGCAGCACTTTTTTGTTCTCCTCCCACAGGGTACATGCCAAGTCCACTGATCCTTCATTGTGTTGAAAATAGTGCTCCATGCCCTCATATATCTGTTTCTTTATTTTCCTGTCACTCAAGTACCATGCTGCTATTCTAGTTGGTAGCGTAGACTCCCTGACCGGTCCTGTAAGACAGGTTACCACCGGGAAGTGGTCGGATATGCTGCATGCTAGGTGTTGTGTGTCGCTAAAGTGACCCAGCCTGTGACAGTGGGTGAAGATATTATCCAACCAGGAGAGGCTGACATGCCTAACCAATAAATGGGTAAAGTGATTTTCAGTTTGGTGGTGTATCCTCCATAGGTCCACCAGTCACATGGAATCTGTGAAGGACCTAAGTGGGGCCCCTCCCTGAGTCTCATTACTCCCAGGCTCTCTATCCCATTCTGAAGACATTACGTCATTCATATCACCGTCCATGATCAGGGAGCTCATTTGCATGTCCAACAATAAGGCACCAAGCGTCACGTTGTAGCCCGGGCTACGCATAAATGAAGCCAAGATGGATGGTGTAGCCCTCCCATAAACCTGTTTGGAGCACAGACCTGCCCTGTGGATCATGCCACATGTATGGTGTTGTGGACCTTAGTAGGAGGGCCATTCCCCGTGAGGCAGAAGTATAACCCGCGTGTGCAACTAAGGTGTATCCCGACCTATCTAGAGATTTGCAGTATTGGCCTTTTAAATGAGTTTTCCTGCAGGAGGACCAGGTCTGGGGCCTGGCACTTGATATATTGCAGTACCAGAGCATGTTTTATTCTAGAGACCAGGCTGTTAATGTTCCAGGACATGACTTTCAACTCTGAGTGAGTTCTTGTCTTCATACAGCGCCCGTCTGGTTAGTCCACTCTTCTCCCGCCCCCCAGTTTTCTCCCCCCAGCCCACCCAGTATCCATTGATTTGCTGCAAACTCCGCAACTGCTGGCAAACAACCTCTAAGCATAGCCACCCTCCACCCAGCTACCCAGCGCTGTGAATCTGAAACTACCCACCACCCCAATTTGCAGAGCGCCTGTCACACCAAAATGAACATTGACTGTGTCAGGGGTTGGATGCTCCACCAGTGCAACCTCACATGCCCAAGACCCTCGTAGACCCTCATTGAGTGAATAGGACACCAGCGATGTTCGTATAGGCTAGGCGGGTTAGTCTGCATGCCCCGTACATCACCGGGTGGCCAATTCGTAGCATCATGGTCCAACGACCCACCCAGACCCTCCTTCTTAGGGTGGCCACATTGTCTCCCCCTCCGTTATATTTCTTTCTCATATTAAGCAACTCTCCTAAAGCAGTAGTCATTTACATTAGCAGATCTTCATCTAAGAGACCACCACTGCATTGCATCCACTGTACCCACAAGCAGCACCAGTCAGACAGGGCATGAGACTCCTGACCCCATCCAGTCATATGGCTAAGTCACCTCTGAGTCCGCCGCAGCAGCATGCTGATTGTCGTCCCGCAACAGAGATTCTCTGCTCTGTCTATCCTGGAACTAGCTTTTCCTGCTCCCCCAGGGTCTTTGTTGTTCTGCGGTACGCCATCCCTCCAGGAAGTCTCACACCTCCGTTGGTGAGGTAAAGAACCAGGATTCCCCCTCGGCTAGGACCCAAAGTTTAGCTGGGAATAGCATCATATATTTCAAATCTTTCTCCCGGAGTGCCCTCTTGACCTCATTGAAACTGCACAAGTTGTCATTGTACTTGTAGGGTGAGGTCTGGGAAGAAGCGCACAGTGGCGTTTTCATACTTCAGGTCTCCCTGGTAGCAGGCTGTTGGCAGGACTGCATCTCTGTCTTGGTGGTTAAAGATCCTGGTGATGATGATGGGTGGGGGGCCCCTGGCTTGGGTGGTGGTATCGGTGTCCTGTGTGCTCGTTCGATTGTGTAGAATTTAGAAAGAGGCTTAGGGTGAAGGAAAATAGTTATCAAGTCTTCCACAAAGAGTTTCACACTGTGTCCCTCTACGCCCTCCTGAACCCCAACTAGTCTTAAATTATTACGTCGGGCCCTGCCTTACTGGTCTTCAACTTCCTGCTAGGAGTTCCTGCTGTTTCGTCAAGTTATGGACCTGTTCCTCCAGTGACTTGGAGGAGGCCTGAAGAATGTGGAAGTGAGATTCAACCATCTTCACTTTGTCTGACATTTTCTGGAAATCTGCCCGCAGGAGACCCACGTCGATCATGACCAAGTCTATTTTAGGTTCTAGCGAGGACTTGAGATCTTGGATGGTCATTATGATTGCGCTCAGGGAGGGCTCTGGTGGTTCAGCTGGGCCCTCAGGCAGTCCAGCCCCCTCCATGTTTTGTGTTAAGACTGCGTACTTATCCTTATTGTTGATTTGCAGCAGCACCTGTCCCTTAGGCTTCACCATAGCATTACAGGCCTGAGCATGTCTTCGTGCCCCACCTCGGCGGCTCCACCACAGATGCCGGCAGCATATGGGTCCACCAGAGTAGGCATCGTGCCACCATGCGCCCCCGTCTGACCTCACCTGTAAGGCCCTGTTTTATGTGGCTGGTGCACTGGTGTGATAGCACAGCCCCCAGGACCCCAACCACAGGTACTCCTGTCATGTCCACTGGCACCAAGTATCCCAGGAATTCCGGATCCAGGCAGGGCCCTACAGAGCTCCGGTCGGTGTCAGCCCTGCAATACTGACCTAGTCTGTCGCAGACAGCCGCGTTGTGCGGTTGAGTTGTTCTTCACTTTTTTCTCAATTTGCACTGCGCCAGGGTGCATGGCTGATGTTATTGCATAAGTCTCAGTTGTATGCCCTCCGACAACTGAGACCACCAGGCACTGCGGCATTTAATGTGTGTGGTTCGACAAGCAGATCTGGCTGCCTAGGGACCGAGGCTCCCCACAAACCACCTCATCCTGCCAAACTGCCAGGTATGGGAGTGGGGAGTATTGTGAAGTCCCCCACTCTCCTCAGCAACTATCTGGTCACACTGGGCCCACCTACAGGGCTTGCTGTCACACTCATGTGGGTCTGTTGCTCCACCAGTAAGCGCCGGCATCACAGATGTGGTCCCAGCCCTATGCCTCCCATCTTGGGAGTGTGTTGTTGTAGCAATTAGTTCACAGGTCTGACAAAGCAGGCTCTGCCAACATGTGGTCTGCTCTGGGCTAGTGTTGTAGCGTATTGTTGGGGGAACGTAGGATCAGTCTCTCCGGGCCCCCCACTTCCTCAGTCGCACTGCTTCACTTGAGGCCGATGGCCCCAATCAGGTGGACCCCTCTATGCCAGTCAGTTCCCCAGTCGTGTGCCCTCCTGCTTCACACAGCTATGTGTGGTAATCCAAGGGAGGCTGTCCCACCACCAGGCAGCCACTCAGTGCCAGGCCACCCGCCTGCCTCACCAAGACATCCAGGAATCAGCAGGGGCAATCGCTTCTCCTGCGCGAGTGATAGCAGGATCCACCCAGGGGCTCACCTGTGCGTCTATTGATGGGTATACATGGGAGCCAATGGTCCTGCCGGTCAATCATGCTGAAACGATTTCGGCCCCTGCTGTGTGTCCTCTTGCAACCGGGGCTCTTGGGTGCCATTGTACTCAACTACCGCATCTGAAAGGGCCAGTTCGTCCTTCTGGCGACCTGTTGCTCCTTGTGTGGGCCTGCGTTATTTAATGGGCCGCAAGGGTGCAGCCTGATTTGCACGGGTGGCACTCCCGCATGCAGGCCGCAGGCCGCGGAGAGTCCAGCAACCCCTGCACACTGCATCGTCCACACCAAGTCTTCTCATGGGGGGAGGACCACCAACCTCATCACTGCTGTCCTCTGTCAGGCTTCACCAAGCCCTTGTTTTGCTCCCAGGCGGCCTTCTCGCGGAGCTGGGTGCCAGCATCAAGCTGTCTGACACTTTGCCTCCTGAGCCGGATTGGCTGTTTGTTTCACCCACGGGGGCATACTGACGCCTCCCAAGGTTTTTATCAAGGCACTATGGTGCCTATTGGGGTGGATAACAGGACGGCGGGCAGGTCTGGAGCATCGGGTTCACCGGATCTTGACTATTCTTTGTCCATCTTGGCTGGAGCCAAGCCACGTCCTCCAGAAAATTGTACTTTAAATAAAATCAACTAGCTTGTAGAAGAGGTAGAGGGCATACTTAAGGATCGTAAAAATGTATGGAAGACACGTGTAACAAAGCCTCCACAGAGTTGCTTTGCTAAAACCTCCCAGGTGGCCAAATCAAAAACCACCTCTGATTACCCCAGAATTTGTGTTGGGCCCAATTTGGCAAATATGGGAGTTTATCAGTCTGACACAGGTGGGGCAGAGCCCCCAAGTATTAGTACTCATTTTAAGCCACTAGTGATTTACCAAAATAGATATCAAGTCCTATCTGACAATAGAAATAGGCAGAGGGAATTAATTATAAAATCTGATTCCACATCACAAACCAATCTTTTTTCTGATGATGGTCAAAGCTCTTCTTTGGAAAACCAGACAGAGCACATGAGCAAGGAGATAAAAGAACTGAGGGCAAATATTTTAGCTCTCAGGGAAAGCCTGATTAACAGACAGGAGATACTAATCCAGGTCCCTAATATGAACAGTGGCACTTCGAAAGCTATAGCAAGTTGCAAGAGTGCAGAGGGCCAGAATATCGCAAAATACCTAAATCATCTGACTGCAGGCCATGGAGCATGTAGGCAAGGTTACAGTCACTCAGCGCCACAAAATATCATTGAGAGCAAGACTCCGCTTAAAACATGTTCCGATAACTGTTTAATATAGGGTATGGGATATATTTTCCTGATCCGAATCCTAGAAACCCTAACAATCCATCTGGAAGCAGAGGCGTAAGGTGACATATTTCTGTAGTAAGGATAATGCACTGTGGTGAGTCCTGGGACTATTTAAAATTAACCCTGGTGTCCAAGAAGATGGCCGACCAATTGGTCTCCTTAGGCCAGCAGACTATGCTCCCTTCCAACTCTGGGATTTGCTTCATGTACACTCCACCTTTTTACCAAGATGACATTCTTTTTAGGGATTTACAGGGAGAGAATATCTGCAGACTGCCTCTGGTCCAAGGTAGTCAAGAGGCTCATTTTTATAGCATACATCTTCAGGATTGACATATCCGCACTTTCATACAAGCCCTATATTCTACCCAAACGATGGGTGTCCTATAAAAAAGCGTCAGACGCCATCAGTGTCTGGAGAGCAGAAGCCACCAATGAGTTCACTCAAGGGATTGTTCAGACACATAAACTCCATTCTCACATCAATTCTATCCTAGCTTAAGATGACAGTACTGTAGGGAAGCTATGATCTTGGAATGACGCTAGTGTCAGTACAAATTAGAATGACCCAATGTGGTGTGAATTAATAGATAAAAAAAAATTATTTCAAGAAAAGTGGGCGTTGATGCTCTTTATCATTCTGGGTTTCTCTCATTTACTTTACCAGCTAATCCCTCTAGATCTGGCAGAAACTCTGGCAGGCTATTAATTTGGGTAAAGTCCTCCCTCAAATGCAACATCCAAATCCTGGATTCTGGCTCGTATGATATTCTGGTGTTGTGTTTGGCTCTCGCTATGGATCTTGACTTAGTTCCATATAAGCACCTGCACCTGATAAATCTGTATATTCGTACAGTTCAAGATATGTGTGAGTTGACAATTCTCGCAGCTATGGATTCTTTAACGGATACCTTTGATAATAATTTTCTGGGGATTTTTGTTGGTGACTGTAATACAAGATAAGAGCTCCTTGATAACTTGTCTATAGTTACAACAAGAGAAGACGACTAATGGGGGAATACCTGAATGAACCTCTTCTTGCATTAAGAAATGGCCTGCAGTTGCACAGCAACTTCTCACTCTTACCATATCCAGATGTTTTAGGGCATGCAATAGGTGCACAAAATCAGACCCAGGTGCGGATATATCTTCAAAAGGGTCTATTCAATAATTAAAATTAATTATATAATACCTAATCTAAGATTGCAGCCCCTCCTGTTAGACATGAAAAGTGTTGATCGCAGTGACAGAGACCTTAATGCTCTTCAGCCATCGCTGCAGGGAGTGTTTTTGGCTCCCAACATTGCACCACCATCTCTTACAACTAGGGGTAGGTGTAACTCACGTGATTCTTTGTAGCGTAATCAATTGGAATTTCCTAAGAATTATGCGCAGTTCCTCTTGAATTACATGAGAAGAATTATTCTGTGTTTAGCACTATTTCTTAGCACAAAAATGCCCCCTCGCATCCACAAATGTATGTGAAGATGCATTTTTCACTAAGAAATAGCGCTAAAAGTAACAAAACGAATGGCGAGCTTGTTCAGCTGCACATGCTTGCTAGCGCTATTTTCTTAGTGCAAATTCACCCTCACATTCAAAGTGGAAACGAAGATGCATTTTACACTAAGAAACAGCACCAAATGCAGTAGAACACAGAAAAGGAGTGCGAAAGGCTGCTTGCACTTGCTAAATGTACTATTGCAGTAGGAAGTTTCCCCCATATTACTTATAATTACGCAAGGAGGAATAATCTTGTAGTTATTGGTAATTCCATGACAAAGAGTAACGCAGTATTACTGAAATTACTCTGATAACTCTAGCGTAATTGAAATTCTACTCACAATCCTGCTACCTTTATTAGCCAATAATCTCAGGAACGTTAAGTGGGCAAAACTGGTAGAAGACAAAAGCTCTCTGCTTCGCATCTATTCTTATGTGGTAGAAGGGTTAGAGCCAAATGTGGATGCTTCAATAGAATCCATTTGACTTTCCATTATCCGTAGGCACCATTTTAGCCTAATTAAAGATCTGTGTGTCAAAGATTTGATGGAAGCCCTGAAAGACTCAGAGAGATCTGAGATAATTAGGGCTCAGAGACTTTATAAAGCAACCTTGGCTGCGAGCAAAAGAGCATGGGAGGATGAGAATTGGCCAGAGATGCTAGAAGCAATAGAATAAAACAACTCCAGATCTTTCTGACCAGTGCCTAATTTGAGCCGGTGCTTTCCGGTGCTCAGCACCAGCACTTAATTGGTTTCCGGTGCTCGGCACCGGCACCTAATTGTCAATACCATACTTAGAACAGTCTTCTACATGGTGGTGCTGCTCATCTAATTTAGAGATGAGCAGAACAACGGTTGTTTAGGAATACAATATACATTAAAATTGCCAATACCTGCCTCCCCATCCATTCCTTTAGCTTTGGGGACCTGGAATTATCTTAACTGTCGCATTTACATACGAGAGAGATGATCAGTAGTTGTTTTGGCAGCAATGACAATGACGATGGGCGGTGCAAGCTGCAGTGTCCTCCTGGTCAGAGCCCTGGCACTTAATATTTTACAAATTAAGCACTGTTTCTGACACATTGTTGTCAATGGGGACATACATAAAAATAATTACACTGAAGTTCACATGTTTGCTGAAATTTAGAAAAAACATTTTAGGTATATGTATGCCGAGAATCTGGAGATAGTAAGTGATTGTGTGGGCTCCCAGGATTCAACACTTGAACTACAATGTTCATACTCACAATGCCTGTTTACATTACCTGAACCTGCGGTAGCCCTAAAATAAGTAAGAAAAAGCTAAAGCGGCATGGCCCAATAATATACCCAAGGACTTGTTCCTTTCTGAACTAGTAATTTTGTGCCCTTTTCAAATCCGCTGTCTAATGTGATAGCTGAGGGAGCAGATATATTACCTTATGCCTGAAAGGTGTAAGGTAATGATAATAATTCTGATACATAAGAAGGGCCCTAAAGACAATTCATCGAACTGCAGGCCCATCAGCCTCTTACACAGCCTACAGAAAAATTTGTGAAAGCAAGTTTTGGCCAAACTAGAAGATTGGCTACTTGAAAATCAAGTATCGATATGTGCAAGCAGGTTTCCGAGCTAGAGTTAGTACCATTGACCAAGTGTTTCGTTTTCAGGTTTTGTGTTGGAAGTGCGTTTTTTTTAAGAAGGGCCATTTGTATACAGCTTTTGTTTATTTACGTTCTGCTTTTGATTTGGTACCTCGGAATCTTTTGTGGGATGTTTTGAGAAACTATGGAATCTCTTATCTTTTATAGGGTATCCTCATTCAACTTTACTCCCAAACAACTCCACAAGTCAGATTTGGACTGGGGCGGGGAGGGGGATTACCAATAGGGTCCGTGTAGTTAGAAGAGTTAGTCAGGGTAACGTGATGGCCTCAACATTATTTTCACTTCAATGTGGTTGTTGATTACCTGGGATAGTGCCAAAATGATGCTCCATCAACTGGCAAAAAAGTCATAACTTTGATGTTTGTTGATAATACACTTTTAAATTCCAGGACACTAATAGGATTACAGGATCTGCTGAACCAGTCCTCCTCCTTTTGTACACTACGTGGATTGGAGATCATTCCTCAGAAGACAAGGTACATGACCTTTAATCCACATAGTACCGTTAAGGGTAAGATGGCATTTGCTGGAAAGCCGATTGCTAGAGTCCGAACCTTTGACTACTTAAGAGTCACCTTATCTGATAATGTATTGTGGTCAGCTCAGATCGATAAAAGCGAAATGATCTTGAAACATAGGTCACTTACAGTGATGAAGGAATGTAATGCTTCTTTCTCTAGACCTGGTGCCACAGCTCTTTCAATTTATCATGCTAAGTTAATTGTGGGAGCACTCAATGGCATAGAGATGTGGGGGTCACACGAATAGTTCTTAGCTATGTTCAAAATCAAAGGATTTTCTAAGATCTTTGTTTACACTTTCATGCTGCACCCATCTTCTTCCTTTACAATTAGATTTGGCTGCTAATAGAGTTGACTAAATTGCAAATTTTAGACCCTTAATATGTTGGGTTAGGATATGGAGTGTTGAAAAACTTGCTCACCCTCGAAGCTCATTTGGGAAATATTGGCTCATAGATCATGCTTGCATATTAAAAATTGCCTCAGCAAGCTAGATTTAGCAGACCTTTGGGCTAATCATCACCACAATCACAGATGGTCAAAAGCTATAGTGCAGGAATCTTATTGGACATTTGTGAGTCAAATGAAAATTGGGAACACTGGCACAGGGGTTTTGTCTGAAGAATTTTTATCCCACAAATCTTCACCCACGTACAAGTCCTACGTGGATAGGATCCAACCATTTGCGCAGTTCCAGATTACCAAATAGGCTAAGTAGGGACTGGCTTATGGGCCCTCCTCCTTTTAGGGGCCCCGCAAAAATGCATCAGAATAATAATGATTTGATTTTGAAAGAATATTACAATGAAGCTTTCTTAAATATTGTTTCCAAAAGATAGAAAACAAAATTCGACTCAAAGAGACAAAAACTTTACATTAAAGACTCTATAGAGAAAATATTTTATTAATGTATTGTACCCATTAACAAATTAAAGTACATAAACTAGAGACATCAAATTCAAATAACAGTTTGTCTCTTAAATCCTCATCTTCTGGAAGCTCTCAGTTTGCATAACAATTTGGTGCATTGGGTATTAGGAGATAATTTGCTAGGGGAGGGGGCCCAAAATTTCGACTGCCTAGGGGCCTACGCAGGGTTAAATCTGGCATTGCGTTTGCAGTAAAAATGTATACACCCCTTCGAGATTTGCAATCTTCCTTTCAGACCTATACTTCTAAATGGACTATTAATACCATTTGTAATTATTATTGCTCAGCCTGATAAACTGTAAGAGAATCAGGTGATCACTTTCTATTTTTTTGCCCACATAATTTACTAACAAGTAATACACGGATTTACCGTTGTGTAGACTGGTGGGTCTGAGACACATGAAGCAGTTGTCTTTCTATATCAAGATTCCTTATGTGGCCTGGTCTCTGAGAAGACACCTTGTTTGCAGCCAAAACCTCAGTCTATGTACATTGTAAATTACCTGTTTTCATTGTCTTATATGATTTCCCAAATGAATTTATTGACTCTTATTTTCAATTGCATTTTATATGAACAGTATGGTAGTTTTTATTATGAAGATGGTTTCGTTTGTTTACAGTTTTATGGGGGATTTCCCTGAAAATAATTTGATCGATAGATTGAATCACGACTACCACTGGAAATTGAAGAACCCAGAACATGCTTTTCAGGCTCGATTCCATTTATAGACAGGGAAATTAATGGAAATGAGAACAGTACCATGGTAATTGGTAATGAATTCTCCCTTTTCTGTGACTCCTGTACATTTGATTTTGTACACCATTGAGAGTTGAAAAGACATCACATACAAACGCATATATACATTTATCATACACACACACACACACACACACACCTATATGTATATATATGTTTTAAGGTTGCACACTGACTTGGTTACCGCATTCTAGTCTGTGTAAATGTTGGATGCTTCTCTTAGGCAGACTGAGGGGAGCAGAATTTCTGTCATTCATGTAGGGCTTGAGAATGCATTAGGGGCGGTATGGTAAAGAATTTGCAAATGATAAAGACAAGTTTTCATCACTGGTGAAACCTGTTATTCAAGATTCAGTTCTGCGTTTTACATCATTCCTACGTTTCTCACTCCTGTTACCGATTCTGGGCAGGTGCCAAAGGACTCAGGCCACAGAGAGAATTCCCACTCGTGACCTATATACCTGATGTGCAAAAATTCAGATTTTGACAGAGCTGGAAATGTATTCTCCTTTCCAACTATGTTGCCAAACAAGGACGCAGTGAAATTGGTCAATAGTTCGAGGGATCCCTGGATTAAGGATAGAGTTTTTCAACAAAGACTGGCTGATGGCTGCTTTCAGTTCTCTGGGCACTATAGCAGAGCACAGAGACTCATTAATAATGTGCATAACCGAAGGGGCTAGGGACTGCTTCATAGATTTACTCTGGGGAGCAGGGCATGCATTGAAATGGGGAGCCAGAAGAGTTCTTAAAGAGAGTAAGTTCTTCATATTCTTTAAGGAACTGGGAATAGAATCAGGAGAGGCCACTTTCACTGAAGGTCCATCGAGAGGGACTATTAAGGTTGGAACACTTTTCTGCCTGTCCTCGTTTATCATATCATTTCTTATTCTTCCAACCTTTTTATGGGAAACATTTTAAAAGGTTGCTTAATAGTTCTTGTGAAGGGCTCATTTTGCTAGACATGGCTCTAGGATTACTTACATTAAGAAGGCGCGTGGTTGGGGGTTGCATTGATATAAGTATGAATAGAACCCCTTTATCTATGGCTGACCATGGCTTTGATAGGCTCAGGGATACCCTTCCTTATTAAACAAAAGCACTGTGTGATATGAAGTTATTGGCTCACTCTTCTTACACCGAAATTGAGTATGAATACTAGTGTTGTTCCCTTCCCAAAAAAACACCAACATACAGTGTTTTCTTCCGAGGCCACAAATGAGTAAGCCCACAAAAGACAGGTAGAGCCAGATGTAGAAAAAGGCCTTCTTGGAAAGCTGTATTAACTCTGTTTAGCCTTCTGCTATGACAAGGACATTCTTTTGTCCTGTGCCAATGGACTGGTGCCTGCTGCTCTTGATGCCAGCACCTCTCACATAAAGGACTAGATGCAAAAAGCCACGTACAACCTTAAGCTCATGTTTACAAGTGAAAATGACTCCATTTACAGCAGTCTGGCATCCACAAAGGCATACCTGGCAGTTGTAAATGATTTTACTGCTGCCTAGTTATTGGCCGTGACTGCATAAAATTATGCAATGGTAAACCCCGCACAAGTGGTGGAGGGTAGGGAGATCAGCGTGTTGTTTGCCTTGAGAAATTGTGAAATCCATGAAAAATTGTGAGCTGGCATTCGTAAAACCTCTCCTAGCCTTTGCCACACTGGTAATGGCAGAGATTTACTCCAGCAAATGCCAGGAGTAAATCCCCTTCCAGGATGCAAAGGAAACAACACACGCCCATACTTTGTGGGAGTGCAGGAGAAGGGGTTTCTCCATGAGAGGGAAATGCTTTTCCTGTGGAGATTTTTTTTTTTTTTAAATGTACATTTGAATAGATACTTCCTTTTCACAATGCAGAAATATATTGTGTTTAACTCCACATTTTGGGAAATAGGAAATAACACATAACTGTCCCCGTAGTAAGACCCAAAACCCCGAAAGCTGGGACCGGAGTCGCTACCAATGTGTACCACTGGCATTTTTTGTGAATTCCAAAAAAGTTATTTATATACCCATGTGTGTGTAGGAGTGTGTATGGATGTAAATAAATTACCTCCCTATGTGACTAGGACGCATAATGCAGAAACCGACAAAAATGGATAGCCTCTCTTTATGAATGGTTAGCACCGCCCTTCAACTGTAGGTAACCATTCAAGGCTTTATGAATGGTCAGCATTGCCCTTCAGCTGTGGGTAACCATTGAAGACTTTATGAATGGTCAGCACCGCCCTTCAGCTGTGGGTACCCATTTAAGGCTTTATGAATGGTCTGCACCGTCCTTCAGCTGCAGGTAACCATTCGAGGCTATATGAATGGTCAGCACCGCCCTTCAGCTGTAGGTAACCATTCAAGGATTTATGAATGGGCAGCACCGCCCTTCAGCTGTAGGTAACCATTCAAGGCTTTAGGAATGGTCAGCACCACCCTTCAGCTGTAGGTAACCATTCAAGGCTTTAGGAATGGTCAGCACCGCCCTTCAGCCTTAGGTAACCATTCAAGGCTTTAGAAATGGTCAGCACTGCCCTTCAGCCGTAGGCAACCATTCAAGGCTTTACGAATGGTTAGCACCGCCCTTCAGCCTTAGGTAACCATTCAAGGCTTTAGGAATGGTCAGCACCGCCCTTCAGCCTTAGGTAACCATTCAAGGCTTTAGGAATGGTCAGCACCGCCCTTCAGCCTTAGGTAACCATTCAAGGCTTTAGGAATGGTCAGCACCGCCCTTCAGCTGTAGGTAACCATTCAAGGATTTATGAATGGTCAGCACCGCCCTTCAGCTGTAGGTAACCATTCAAGGCTTTAGGGATGGTCAGCACCGCCCTTCAGCCGTAGGTAGCCATTCAAGGCTTTAGGGATGGTCAGCACTGCCCTTCAGCCTTAGGTAACCATTCAAGGCTTTAGGGATGGTCAGCACCATCCTTCAGCCTTAGGTAACCATTCAAGGCTTTAGGAATGGTCAGCACCGCCCATCAGCCATAGATAACCATTCAAGGCTTTAGGAATGGTCAGCACCGCCCTTCAGCCGTAGGTAACCATTCACGGCTTTAGGAATGGTCAGCGAAGCCCTTCAGCCGTAGGTAACCATTCAAGGCTTTAGGAATGGTTGGCACCGCCCTTCAGCTGTTGGTAACCATTCAAGGCTTTGCAGCAGCAGGAGCCAGTCGCAAACTGTATTTGCATCCCCCTTCGACCCGCAAGGGCTCTCAATACGCACTATTCATATTCCTACGTTAGGAATGGGCTTTTGCATTTGGAAGTTACCTGATAGACGCCACAGTGCCTTCTAGGAGAGTATGACTACTTGATGCCCCTCGCCAATAGTGCCTGTTTTCTAAGTTCTTCGTTGCAATTTTTACTACAGAATTGCTGAAAAGTCAAAGCAAGAGTGCTCGAGCATTATGGGCCCAATGCACGATGAACTTTGAGCTAGCAAACAATGTGGGATGCTACAAGCTCCCATCGACGAATTCCGTTTATTTTGCCATTTTTTTATTTTAAAAAATGTTCCAATTTGAATCTATGGGGCTGCTTAAAAAAATGGAGGAATACAAATGCAGGGAGTAGATTCTTCTGAACCTCACAGGCCTCCATCACTGCATCCTCAGAAATCCAATGAGGACCAGAAATCTCACAAATATTAATAATTGATAATATTAAAAATGAAGAATATTGCACGACCTCCTGTGAATGTGTGTTGATGTGGCAGTTGCATCATAAAATTAACGACAGGTCGCAAACTACTCTGTATGTAAAAAACACTTACTACTTTGTGAACTGCCCTCCCTACATCAAGCCATATTTCGCTGGATCTAGCAACCATGCCTTTATTTTCATTCTTGGTGGGAGTGCTGGTTCATATGGAGGCACGCCTTTGATGGTAACCATCACCGCCCCTCTGAAAAATAGCTCAGAAGCCAAATGTTATCTCTTGCTAATGCCACAATAAGTTAAGTGTACAATATTAACAAATTTGATAGCTATAACTTCTCAGTGCAAGGAGAGAGACCTTTTTTTATTTGTTTAAGAAGCGTGTGCTGGATGGAGTTCTAATGAAAAGCATCTGCTGGTAACCACAAGTATCATTTCTAAGATCACTCAATTCAGATTTTAGTCCAACTTGGCATCTGTGAGTGAAAGCAGAACCTGCCTTCTCATGGTCAGATCTTTAATCTGTTAATAATTCATCCAAGAGGCTTTGCAGCTCTGGGGGGAGACAAGCTGCAGGGACTACTTTGGATCAGCCTATGGAGATCAGAAGAGTGAAGCGATGGAAGCGATGGGTTCCCTTTTCCTATTTTCAAGAGAAAAATAAAAATGTCTGATCTACATAGCAGTAGCCGTCATCATCACTAGCAACTATAACTGCCCGCCAACTATGAAATGTATTGTGTGTGTGGTGTGTTTGCGTGTGTGTCTGTGTGTGTATTATATAGATATATATATATATTCTATTTTTCAATTTATATTTTCTTCAGTTTTATATGGTGTGAACTTATTCCAAGGGCGTTAGAACGCTTTACATGAGAGCTAGACGTTACACTTTTTTCTGTATGGTTTGAGAACTTTGTGTTTAATGCACCAATGTATATTTTAAAAAGTAACATTTTAAATACAAAGCACACTGTAAGGAAATTAAAAACAGTCTTGGATTGGAAATGTTAAAATCACATGAAATTTCAAGGTTTTCAAAAATAATGTTTTTCACTTGATAATGATTTTTACGCGAGTACTTTGCATTTGTTAATGATAAATTGTATGTACTTTACATTGAGAAATCAGTGGAGAAAACACAATATGGCAATGTATTTTGCGTTAAGATAACATTTTGTGAGCGTGTGCACTTTTTTTATCATGAACATGGTTTAAGGACAAATACTTGTGATTAAATGGAGGGCCTACACGAAAGGACTCTATGGTCCAGAAGAAGGCCAAAACGCATCATGGCCGTCATCCATACTTGTACACGGTTGGTGATTTATATGGTGGAGTAAAAGAATCTATGATACCTTTTCTGTGTGCCTCACTTTTCTTCCTCGGATTGTAAAGAGGGGGAGAGTTCTTGTATATATATATATATAAATATATATATATATATATATATATATATATATATATATTTTCACTAAAAAAACAAAGGTTACAGAGACGTTATAGTTAGGCTGAGATTTCACTAATACAAAACCAGAGAAATTCAGCCATTATAGTTACCTGAGTTAAATATAAATTGCCCCCCCACATTGCACTGCTTATGACCTCACATATTACATCACTCATGACATGGTAAGTGACATCACTGATTACATCAGTGATGACACCATCCACATAATCTCTGACACACCCACTCACACCCCTATAGAATCTTTTAAACACCCATTGCCACTCGCACATGATGATGGATTTAATCCAGATCTCTTGACTGGGGGTGAATGTTTTGATTTGTTCTGCATTGCGTCCATCAATTGTGTGTCTTTTGCTTTCTCGCCCTAAGTGCGCCACGTATGCCCAGACGTGGGTCCTGGGCTCACTGTGCCACTGGAATCAAGCTATCCTGGCTGAAGAGGGGTGAAACCCCGAAACCGGTCCTAGGATGCTTGTTACCGGTCCCGGCAGGACCTGGCTTGGCAGTTTGAGCTGGACTGTTCCCATGAGGCACAGGGTCAAGACTGATTTGCATATGGCCAGGTCTAAACTGGGGTGGCATGGTGAGCAAAATAATGATGGATTGAACACAGATCTCTTGACTTGGGGTGAATGTTTTGATTTGTTCTGCATTCCGTCCATCAGTTGTGTGTCTTTTGCTTTCTCACCCTAAGTGTGCCAGGTATGCGCAGACGTGGGTCCTGGGCTCACTGTGCCACTGGAATCAAGCTATCCTGGCTGAAGAGGGGTGAAACCCTGAAACCGGTCCTAGAATGCTTGTTTCCGGTCCAGGCAGGACCTGGCTTGGCAGTTTGGGCTGGACTGTTCCCACGAGGCACAGGGTCAAGACTGATTTGCATATGGCCAGGTCTAAACTGGGGTGGCATGGTGAGCAAAAGAATGATGGATTGAACCCAGATCTCTTGACTGGGGGTGAATGTTTTGATTTGTTCTGCATTCCGTCCATCAATTGTGTGTCTTTTGCTTTCTTGCCCTAAGTGCGCCAGGTATGCTTCAGACGTGGGTCCTGGGCTCACTGTGCCACTGGAATCAAGTTATCCTGGCTGAAGAGGGGTGAAACCCCGAAACCGGTCCTAGGATGCTTGTTTCCGGTCCAGGAAGGACCTGGCTTGGCAGTTCCGGCTGGACTGTTCCCATTAGGCACAGGGTCAAGACTGATTTGCATATGGCCAGGACTAAACTGGGGTGGCATGGTGAGGAAAAGAAAGATGGATTTAACCCAGATCTCTTGACTGGGGGTGAATGTTTTGATTTGTTATTCATTCCGTCCATCAATTGTGTGTCTTTTGCTTTCTCGCCCTAAGTGCGCCAGGTATGCCCAGAAGTGGGTCCTGGGCTCACTATGCCACTGGAATCAAGCTATCCTGGCTGAAGAGGGGTGAATCCCCAAAACCGGTCCTAGGATGCTTATTTTCGGTCCAGGCAGGACCTGGCTTGGCAGTTCGGGCTGGACTGTTCCCATGAGGCACAGGGTCAAGACTGATTTGCATATGGCCTGGTCTAAACTGGGGTGGCATGGTTAGCAAAAGAATGATGGATTTAACCCAGATCTCTTGACTGGGGGTGAATGTTTTGATTTTTTCTGCATTCTGTCCATCAATTGTGTTTCTTTTGCTTTCTCGCCCTGAGTGCGCCAGGTATGCCCAGATGTGGGGCCTGAGCTCACTGTGCCACTGGTATCAAGCTATCCTGACTGAAGAGGCGTGAAACCCCGAAACCGGTCCTAGGATGCTTGTTTCCGGTCCAGGCAGGACCTGGCTTGGCAGTTCGGGCTGGACTGTTCCCATGAGGCACAGGGTCAAGACTGATTTGCCTATGGCCAGGTCTAAACTGGGGTGGCATGGTGAGCAAAAGAATGATGGATTTAACCCAGATCTCTTGACTGGGGGTGAATGTTTTGATTTGTTCTGCATTCCGTCCATCAATTGTGTGTCTTTTGCTTTCACTTGCACACAACCATTCACAAACCCATTGACAGACCCATACCAGTACTTACACAGCCACTCACTAATTCATAGATCTACACACATATCCATTTGCTCACCCATACTGCCAATCATACACCCACTCAGTCACCAATACAGCCATTGACATATCCACTCATATACCCATACAGGCACTCACACACTGAGCGAGTCACCCACAGAACTACTCACACACCTACACACACCCCCATACAGTCAATCATACAGGTTTGTACTAACCCAAACAGTTACATACACATACACTTCCTTGCTCATACAAATAGTAACAAATACTCATTCACCTATACAGTCACTGACAGAAGCATGTACTCGTCCATATAGCCACTCTCACATTCACTCACTCATGCATACAGTCACTCATATACCCAGTCACTCACCTATACTGCCTTTCACATACAGACCTACAGACCCATACTGACACAAGCACTGAATCACCGACACAGCCATACAGACACTCACTCACCCATAAAGCTTCTCACAAACGCACTCACTACCCAGTACAGGCACTGACTCACCCACTCGTTCGTCCATACAGGCAGTCACATACCTTCTCACCCACATACACAGACATCCAGACAATCATAGCGATAGTCAACCAATCAATCACCCATATAGCTATTCACTAATACTCTCATACACCCACTTAGACATCAACTGACAGACTGATACACTCACACAACCAGTCACTCATCCATATATTCACGGAGACACTTAATTAGTCACGCACCCACTCAGTCATCCAAACAGTCACTCATACACCCACAGTTTAACCTATACACCTAGGTATATATATTTAACATAAACTTTTTAAAAACACTCACAGATACTTGATGATGTCATCAGTGATGTCATCAGTTATATCACTGACCATGTCATGAGTGATGTAATATGTGAGGTCATAAGCAGGGCATTGCGGGGGTGCAAGTTATAGTTAACTCAGGTAACTATAATGGCTGAATTTCTCTGGTTTTGTATGAGTGAAATGTCCGCCGAACTATAACGTCCCTGTAACCTTTGTTTTTTTGTGAATTTCTAAGGGTTTTCAAATTCTATTTGCTAACTTTAACGTCCATATAACCTTTGTTTTTTTAGTGAACTTCTAAGTTTTTAGGTCTCGTGTGACGTAAGCAGCGCATGCGCTGCTCTCATCTTACAAGGCTTCTTGGAATCGATACGATTCCAGAAACCTCGTCCTAGCTCTGCCTTCAGCTTTAATTTGTGCGCGTCGTTTGACGTCACAAATTATGCTAAAGGCAGTGCAATGATTGCACTGAAGGCATGGCAATCATTGCTTGTTGCTACCCTGTCTCCTTTTAGCCATGCCCAGCGGGATTGCTTCTCTTACCCGGGGCATGACACAGTAGGGAAATTTGCAGCTTGCTGCACTTTTTTGGGTAAACTTGTTTGTCAAGCAGACCACTTGCCAGAGGTAATGAATCTGCTTCACACGCTCCCACCGGCACGCCTGCATGGCTTCTCGTCTCTGGCTCCCACCGCGCGCTCACAAGCGCATCGCATGCTTTCACTTTCCATCCCCCGTCGGCTCCACGGAGACTGCTTGTTCTTTTTTGGATCCATTTCACAGGGAAGCAACTAAATGAAAGAAGGAAAAAGAGGTTGTGAACCGTTTCTTCAAGTCACGGTTTTCAGTAAGTGAGGAGCAAGACAGAAAGAGAGGGAATAATAGAAAGAGGCTTGGGGGGCAGCTGCCAGCACAGAAAAAAAGAGGACATTGTCCGTGTCTTCGCTGGGCAGTAAGGCGCGGATGTCCGTATCATGCCGGCTTTGCTTTACTAGTCATTGCTACCTCTTGATAGCAGACTCTTGCAGTTTAATAACAATGTTAAAAGGCGTTTTCAAACTCGGGATGGCTTACTGGTGATATGAGAGTTTAGTGTACATTCTAGCACCTGGAAGGACCAAAACCCTCGGTATAATTATTACTTTGTTGTGGGAATTCAGAATATTACGAAACTAGCCCACCCGATTCCCGTATGTTTCTCAGCTGATTTTCACACAGACATTTTCGATTCTTTGCGCAGATAAACCTCTCAACTTCAAGTCGTGATATCTCCCCATTAGTGGCAATCTCAATGCAGACGGTATCTCACATGAACAGTTACATCGGGATTACTGCGCCACTCGCAGCCCTCAGCAGTGCTCATTTTGATGCCCTAAAAGAATGAAAGGCTGACTGAGTTACAAAATTCAAGCCTTCAATCTTCAGGCCCCTGTTTACAATAGGAACCCTGACCACCCAGCTACCAAAAACAGCTCTACCTCTACTGGACAACCCTATCTACTGTTTTTTGCGTGTGTATGCAGGTATGTCTGTCTGTCTATGTATGTATGTAGGTGTGTCTGTATGTATGTCTGTATGTATGTGTGTATGTCTGTCTGTATGTATGTCTGTATGTATGTCTGTATGTATGTATGTACGTATGTGGGTATGTAGGCATGTCTGTATGTATGTATGTATGTCTGTATGTATGTATGTAGACATGTCTGTCTGTCTGTATGTATGTATGTGTGTGTATGTATGTATGTAGGTATGTCTATATGTATGTATGTATGTCTATATATGTGTATGTATGTATGTATGTATGTAGGTATGTCTGTCTGTATGTATGTATGTAGGTATGTCTGTCTGTATGTATGCATGTATGTGTGTATGTATGTTTGTATGTATGTAGGTATGTCTGTATGTATGTCTAAAGGTATGTTTTTAGGTATGTCTTTATGTGTGTATGTATGTATGTATGTCTGTGTGTGTATGTATGTATGTATGTATGTAGTATTTCTATAGTGCACATCTAGCCAAAAGCCAATGAAGATGATGTAGGCCCTAACTCACATGACCAGAAGATGCATGTATGTTACATATGTTTTACGTGTTTGTTACATTACACCACCAATTTGGCATTTTGCCTTGTGCGAGCAAACAAGTTCTTTCAAGGGGGGAGGCAAAATATATGGAAAATAAGTTCCTGTTTGCAAGTGGGAGGATGTAATTTTCATATATTGAGGCTTTTTAAAACAAGCATTTGCAATGCAATAGGTCTCGCATTTACGTGAGTTGAAGCTATTGGCATTGTAAATGACAATGCCTTTTATTTATTTTAAAAAAAAAGGCAGTTTCATTTACCATGCCAATAGCTTAAACTTGCGTAAATGTGAGACCTATTGCATTGAAAATGCTTGTTTTAACTAGCAGTCACATTTCCAGAGTGGTGGAGAAAGGGGGCTTGGCCTCCAACCAGCTCTCAGGAATTCCGCTGTGTAGGATTTACAGGAGGTACCAGGAGGGCTTCTTGGCCCCCAAGGTCCCTCAGGAACAAAGTGAATTTCATCCCTCAACAAGTAGTGTGCCAGGAGGCATGTTTGCAGAGTGGGGGAGAAAGGGGACGTGGCCTCCAAAGACCTCTTCGCACTCCCACTGTGTGGGACATACTGGAGGTAACAGGAGGGGTAGTTGGCCCCCAAGGACGTCCTTGGGTGCCAACTACCCCTCCTATTACTTCCAGTAAGTCCTACACAGGAAGATTGCTGAGATCTGATAGAAGGCCATGCCCCTTTCACCACCACTCTGCAAACGTGTCTCCTGTAGCACTCTTGGTTGGGGGATGAAGTCCCCTTCACTGCTCAGAGTCCTTAGGGGCCAACTAGCCCACCTGCTACCTCCAGTATGCCCCACACAGTGGGATTGCTGAGAGGTGGTCGCAAGCCATGCCCCTTTCTTCACCACTTTGCAAATGCACCTTCTGGCACACTCCTATTTAGGGGATGAAGTCCCGTTGCCTCTAGAGTGTTCCTGGGGGCCAACTAGCCCCCCTGCTTCAGTAAGCTCCACACAGCTGGATTGCTGAGAGTTCGTCAGAGGCCACGCACCCTTTCCCCACCACTCTGCAAACGCACCTCCTGGTGCACTGCTGCTTGGGAGATGAAGTCCACTTTAGTACAGAGGACCTCAGGACGCAAGGGGACCTCATCGCCCCACCAGCAGTGCGCCAACTACCCATCCTGTTACCTTCAGTGAGTCCCACACTGCATGATTGCTGAGAGGTCTTCATGGCTCCACCCCCTTTATCTACCACTTTTCTGCAAATGCACTACCTGGCATACTACTGGTTGGAGGAAAAAGTCCACTTTAGTCCTGAGTAAGCCTGGGCAGTGAACTCCACTCCATTTGCGGAGTTTGCAGAGTCTTCTGCACTCCGTTCTCCGTGGAGCGCCCAGAGTTACGAAAAACTCACAGAGCGTAATTTTTTCCTTGCTCGCGCTCTCCACTGTCAAGTTGTCGAGCGCAAGCAAGAAAAATCCACCTCCCGGTGAGATTTATCAACACGGGCGTCAGATTTCTCAGTGCGGGCGGTCGTGGTTGGTTGCAACCAATCGCATTGAGAAACCTCCTGTTTGCATTGAGAAAGTTGCCGCTTAACTAGAAAATCTACTCGAGCAGCAGAAAAGAAGCAGCGCCCTCTTGCGCTGCGCATGGTGCCATTTGCATTGATTTTCCAGCACAGGACAATCACCTGGCGCTGAAAATCAATACGAACAGGCATGACCAAGTGCACTCCGCAGAGTACGGCGGAGTTGTTTGGTCACTTTGTGGAGTTTTGGATAGCAGATGTTTACAAACTCCACCCAGGCTTAGTCCTTAGGCACCCCAGGAGGCAAGGGGACATCATACCCCCACCAGTAGTGCACTGAGAGGTGCGTTTGCAGAGTGGTAGAGAAAGGGTGTGAGGCCTCCAACCACCTCTCAGCAATCCCACTTCATGGGACTTGCTGGATGTAAGAGGAGGTCTTGTTGACCCCTAAGAACCCTCAGCAGCCAAGGGGACGTCATCCCACAACCAGCAGCACACCAGGAGGTGTAATTACAGAGTGTTGCAGAAAGGGGGCGAGGCCTCCAGTGTCATGTGAAAGGGGGCCATGTGGCCCCCTTCCCTGGGCCGTATTTGGACCCGGGGACCCCATCCCCAGGGCCTGGCATTTCTTTTTTTTAAATTATTATTTGCTTTAAAGTAAAGGATTTTGGCCCTGGGGATTCCATCCCCCGGTGTCTGCCCTTTATTTTCTAAAAATAAATGTTATAATACAAGGGAGGGGGGACAAGATGTTTACAGCCCTGGAAACCTCATCCTGCAGGGCCCGGCCTTTCCATTTTATTTTTCATTTAAAAGGAGGGAGGCCAAGCGGCTGCCCCCCCCCCGCACGGCCCATTTTCGGTCCCGGGGACCCCATCCCCATGGACCTCTCCCTTTTAAAATTTGTATAAAAAAAGAAAACGGGAGGAGGGCCTCCCAGCCCCCTCGGGGGCGATTTCGGCCCCGGGGACACCATCCCATTGGGTGGGGGTGTCCTGGTCCCACGCAGGGCACCCACTTTTTAAATGTTGGGGACTGCAGGGGGAGACTCAAGGCCCCGCGGTCCCTGCCAGCTCCCCACATCCTGCGGGAGCCAGCATTTCTTTTGGACAGAGGGAGCTACTAACATGCAGCTCGCTTTTTCCAAAAGCAATTCTGCTGCGCTTCATGCACGTGAGGAATTTTCTTCTCTCGCTTGCACAAAGTGGAGCAGTGTTTACCATGACTTGGTGGGAGCCATGCTCTCGCCAAGCCATAGCAAACAGCAGTGTCCCGGGGGTGGGCACCCTGGAATATTGCAGGAGCTAGCCCTGGGGGCAGCGGTCCCCAGAGTCATTTTTGAGTTCAGGATGGGGGCAGGAGTGAGGCCATGTGGCCCCCCTCCTTTGTTTTCATTTGCCCCAGGAAGGTGGTGCTCCCCAGGGCTGCAGGGGACCCACACAGCCCTCCACAGTATTTAAATTGAAAGCCCTGGGGAGGTGGTGGCCCCCGGGGCTTTGGGAGGTCCAAGAGGCCCCCAGTTATGAAACTATATGCCCTGGGGAGGTTGTGGTCTGTGGGGCAGCAGGGGAGTTGGTGGTCTCCGGGGCAATAGTAAGCTCCGGGAGGGGGGGCCATGTGCCCCGCTCCATTATTGAAACAATGCCCCCAGGACCTGGCCCACCCTGAAGCCAATAATAAACAAAGCGCGGGAGCTGCGCTTTTTAAAAAAAAAATGTGGGGCACTCACAGGGTTTGGTTGTTTGTATCTTTATTGCAGACGCGTTTCAGCCAATATGCTTTCCTCAGTTCCAAGGTACGAAAATGAGGCACAAAGCATCTCAGTTCCCTGAATGTTGTGCAGTAAGCACTGTTATGTTGACTCACCAACATGGCTGCCGGAGTCCCACAACAATCTATAAGACCTCTTTCTATTTTCCATCGACGGGAAACTACCAATGAAAACCAGGTAGTGACCGTGAAAGGGAACTGAGATGCTGTGAGCTTCATTTTCGTACCTTTGCACTGAGTAAAGCATATTAGCTGAAACGCGTTTGCAATAAAGTTACAAACAACTAAACCCCATGAGTGCCCCGTATTTTTTAGAGCTTCATATTCAATACATAAGCCCTACCCTCACGCTAGTGGAGGCACCCGCCTTTGAGTTCGGCAGCTATCGGTGAGCTTGGAGCTGTTATATTTGATATGTTACTCTGCCTGAACCATTGCTGACAGGACTACCCAGTCGACCAATGTGGTCTTGAATTATTCAAATTCAAGGCAAACAGTAATCCTACTGATGCCTGCGGACGAACCAGGAGGTAAAATCCAGCAGCTGGTGAAGGGGTGTGGAGGCGCACAGCGATCATCGTATGAACAGTGATCAAAGTAAGCCCCTGTGTGGCGAGAGACAATTATGTGAATGGTACATTAATGGCAATCCATGAAAAGTGAAGAAAAGTAAACAGTGCTTATCCAATTAGGGAAGATTATGGATGAATGCATCAAGGCACAGTTGGATGAAAACCAGGTAGTGACCGTGAAAAGGAACTGAGATGCTGTGTGCTTCATTTTCGTACCTTTGCACTGAGGAAAGCATATTGGCTGAGATATATATATATATATATATATATATATATATATATATATATATATATATATATATATATATATATATATATATATATATAAAGTTCCACAAGTGCCCAAGACTTCAGGACGCACTCGCCATCAGTAAATCTCCATGTATCAGGCAGCAGCGCAGTTTAGCAAGTTCACAGTTATCATATAAATGCCTTACGCGTTTCAGATTACAAAATCCTTGATCACAGGCTCGGGCGGCAGCACATTCAATGAAAGACTCGCGATGACATCACCAGTATTCTCTTTTATTGCCCACAGGTGAGGGCCCTCCATGGTGTAAAAATAGCATTCTGGGATCGGTAGTCTTTACAATACATGCCTCAGTTCACAATAAAGCTCTTGCTGCTCACTCGAAAATAATATACTTCAATTCAGCCATTAGTGGGCTCACTGGAAGTTGCACGCTGCATTGCAATAATTTGAATGCCAAAACTGATGGCCCAATGACGGCTCCCCATGTAGGAAGCCCACCGGCCCGCTGTCATATCACGCGATGGTGCGACCTCACGGCAGGGCTGCCGCGCATAGATAAAGTTCCACAAGTGCCCAAGACTTCAGGACGCACTCGCCATCAGTAAATCTCCATGTATCAGGCAGCAGCGCAGTTTAGCAAGTTCACAGTTATCATATAAATGCCTTACGCGTTTCAGATTACAAAATCCTTGATCACAGGCTCGGGCGGCAGCACATTCAATGAAAGACTCGCGATGACATCACCAGTATTCTCTTTTATTGCCCACAGGTGAGGGCCCTCCATGGTGTAAAAATAGCATTCTGGGATCGGTAGTCTTTACAATACATGCCTCAGTTCACAATAAAGCTCTTGCTGCTCACTCGAAAATAATATACTTCAATTCAGCCATTAGTGGGCTCACTGGAAGTTGCACGCTGCATTGCAATAATTTGAATGCCAAAACTGATGGCCCAATGACGGCTCCCCATGTAGGAAGCCCACCGGCCCGCTGTCATATCACGCGATGGTGCGACCTCACGGCAGGGCTGCCGCGCATAGATAAAGTTCCACAAGTGCCAAAGACTTCAGGACGCACTCGCCATCAGTAAATCTCCATGTATCAGACAGCAGCGCAGTTTAGCAAGTTCACAGTTATCATATAAATGCCTTACGCGTTTCAGATTACAAAATCCTTGATCACAGGCTCGGGCGGCAGCACATTCAATGAAAGACTCGCGATGACATCACCAGTATTCTCTTTTATTGCCCACAGGTGAGGGTCCTCCATGGTGTAAAAATAGCATTCTGGGATCGGTAGTCTTTACAATACATGCCTCAGTTCACAATAAAGCTCTTGCTGCTCACTCGAAAATAATATACTTCAATTCAGCCATTAGTGGGCTCACTGGAAGTTGCACGCTGCATTGCAATAATTTGAATGCCAAAACTGATGGCCCAATGACGGCTCCCCATGTAGGAAGCCCACCGGCCTGCTGTCATATCACGCGATGGTGCGACCTCACGGCAGGGCTGCCGCGCATAGATAAAGTTCCACAAGTGCCCAAGACTTCAGGACGCACTCGCCATCAGTAAATCTCCATGTATCAGGCAGCAGCGCAGTTTAGCAAGTTCACAGTTATCATATAAATGCCTTACGCGTTTCAGATTACAAAATCCTTGATCACAGGCTCGGGCGGCAGCACATTCAATGAAAGACTCGCGATGACATCACCAGTATTCTCTTTTATTGCCCACAGGTGAGGGTCCTCCATGGTGTAAAAATAGCATTCTGGGATCGGTAGTCTTTACAATACATGCCTCAGTTCACAATAAAGCTCTTGCTGCTCACTCGAAAATAATATACTTCAATTCAGCCATTAGTGGGCTCACTGGAAGTTGCACGCTGCATTGCAATAATTTGAATGCCAAAACTGATGGCCCAATGACGGCTCCCCATGTAGGAAGCCCACCGGCCCGCTGTCATATCACGCGATGGTGCGACCTCACGGCAGGGCTGCCGCGCATAGATAAAGTTCCACAAGTGCCCAAGACTTCAGGACGCACTCGCCATCAGTAAATCTCCATGTATCAGACAGCAGCGCAGTTTAGCAAGTTCACAGTTATCATATAAATGCCTTACGCGTTTCAGATTACAAAATCCTTGATCACAGGCTCGGGCGGCAGCACATTCAATGAAAGACTCGCGATGACATCACCAGTATTCTCTTTTATTGCCCACAGGTGAGGGTCCTCCATGGTGTAAAAATAGCATTCTGGGATCGGTAGTCTTTACAATACATGCCTCAGTTCACAATAAAGCTCTTGCTGCTCACTCGAAAATAATATACTTCAATTCAGCCATTAGTGGGCTCACTGGAAGTTGCACGCTGCATTGCAATAATTTGAATGCCAAAACTGATGGCCCAATGACGGCTCCCCATGTAGGAAGCCCACCGGCCCGCTGTCATATCACGCGATGGTGCGACCTCACGGCAGGGCTGCCGCGCATAGATAAAGTTCCACAAGTGCCCAAGACTTCAGGACGCACTCGCCATCAGTAAATCTCCATGTATCAGGCAGCAGCGCAGTTTAGCAAGTTCACAGTTATCATATAAATGCCTTACGCGTTTCAGATTACAAAATCCTTGATCACAGGCTCGGGCGGCAGCACATTCAATGAAAGACTCGCGATGACATCACCAGTATTCTCTTTTATTGCCCACAGGTGAGGGCCCTCCATGGTGTAAAAATAGCATTCTGGGATCGGTAGTCTTTACAATACATGCCTCAGTTCACAATAAAGCTCTTGCTGCTCACTCGAAAATAATATACGGTGGGCTTCCTACATGGGGAGCCGTCATTGGGCCATCAGTTTTGGCATTCAAATTATTGCAATGCAGCGTGCAACTTCCAGTGAGCCCACTAATGGCTGAATTGAAGTATATTATTTTCGAGTGAGCAGCAAGAGCTTTATTGTGAACTGAGGCATGTATTGTAAAGACTACCGATCCCAGAATGCTATTTTTACACCATGGAGGGCCCTCACCTGTGGGCAATAAAAGAGAATACTGGTGATGTCATCGCGAGTCTTTCATTGAATGTGCTGCCGCCCGAGCCTGTGATCAAGGATTTTGTAATCTGAAACGCGTAAGGCATTTATATGATAACTGTGAACTTGCTAAACTGCGCTGCTGCCTGATACATGGAGATTTACTGATGGTGAGTGCGTCCTGAAGTCTTGGGCACTTGTGGAACTTTATCTATGCGCGGCAGCCCTGCCGTGAGGTCGCACCATCGCGTGATATGACAGCGGGCCGGTGGGCTTCCTACATGGGGAGCCGTCATTGGGCCATCAGTTTTGGCATTCAAATTATTGCAATGCAGCGTGCAACTTCCAGTGAGCCCACTAATGGCTGAATTGAAGTATATTATTTTCGAGTGAGCAGCAAGAGCTTTATTGTGAACTGAGGCATGTATTGTAAAGACTACCGATCCCAGAATGCTATTTTTACACCATGGAGGGCCCTCACCTGTGGGCAATAAAAGAGAATACTGGTGATGTCATCGCGAGTCTTTCATTGAATGTGCTGCCGCCCGAGCCTGTGATCAAGGATTTTGTAATCTGAAACGCGTAAGGCATTTATATGATAACTGTGAACTTGCTAAACTGCGCTGCTGCCTGATACATGGAGATTTACTGATGGCGAGTGCGTCCTGAAGTCTTGGGCACTTGTGGAACTTTATCTATGCGCGGCAGCCCTGCCGTGAGGTCGCACCATCGCGTGATATGACAGCGGGCCGGTGGGCTTCCTACATGGGGAGCCGTCATTGGGCCATCAGTTTTGGCATTCAAATTATTGCAATGCAGCGTGCAACTTCCAGTGAGCCCACTAATGGCTGAATTGAAGTATATTATTTTCGAGTGAGCAGCAAGAGCTTTATTGTGAACTGAGGCATGTATTGTAAAGACTACCGATCCCAGAATGCTATTTTTACACCATGGAGGGCCCTCACCTGTGGGCAATAAAAGAGAATACTGGTGATGTCATCGCGAGTCTTTCATTGAATGTGCTGCCGCCCGAGCCTGTGATCAAGGATTTTGTAATCTGAAACGCGTAAGGCATTTATATGATAACTGTGAACTTGCTAAACTGTGCTGCTGCCTGATACATGGAGATTTACTGATGGCGAGTGCGTCCTGAAGTCTTGGGCACTTGTGGAACTTTATATATATATATATATATATATATATATATATATATATATATATATATATATTCACTGAAAAAACCATAGGTTTCACACATGTTATAGTTAGCGGAAATTTTACTGATAAAAAACCAATGAAATTCCCCCGTTATAGTTAGTGCAGGCAACTATAACTCACGCGACCGCAATCCTCTGCTGATGCTAATACTGTATTTAGACACTTATTTGCCCATGTCTTCTTCCATAAATTTTTAGCTATACATATATTACAAATATTTTTTTTTCATAAAGACACATATGTCAGCAGCAGAAGATTGCGGTCGCGTGAGTTATAGTTGCCTGCACTAACTATAACGGGGGAATTTCATTGGTTTTTTATCAGTAAAATTTCCGCTAACTATAACATGTGTGAAACCTATGGTTTTTTCAGTGAATTTGCAAGGTTTTTTAAATGCTAATTCCTAACTATAACGTGTGTAAAACCTATGGTTTTTTCAGTGAATTTGTACGGTTTTTTAAATGCTAAGTTACTTTACGCCATTCGTGGCGTGCGCGCCCACTTAACGCAGTTCGTTCCGTGCGCGCACGGTGCGCTTCGCGCACCGTGCACGCACAGTGAGCACGCGGTGCGCTTCGCGCACCGCGCGCCCACTTTACACAGTTAGTGCTGTGCACGCACGGTGGGCACGGGGTGCGCTACGCGCACCGCGTGCCCACGTTACGCTAGATGGGCCATGTACGCACGATGCGCTTCGCGCACCGTGCGCACATGGAGGACATATGATGCACTTCGTTTTCAAAGGTAATATTTAAATTTTTCACACCTCTTATAAGCCATGCAAAAAAGGTGCTCTTCGGGCACCATTTGCACACGGGGTGGGGAGAGTGTGGATAATTTTTTTTTTAAAATAGTTTTTTACCGTACGCGTACGGTAAGCGTAATCGGCGAAATTAGCGAAAAAATTAAAATTCCGTTTTTGGCCTTGGGGGATCTTTGGGGACTCCCTCAACATGGCTAGGTGTTTTGGAGCTGTCCAAACAGCCCCTTTACATGTTTTTGTGCTTTGTATTTTAATCCACACTCTCAGTGCGAGAGAGAAAATGGCGGCCGCCGCTTCCTGGTTTCAGCCGATTCGAATGTTTACTAAGATCTAAGAGCCAATCAGAATCGTGCTCGCGCACGCCACCGTACGCGTACGGTAAGCGTACCGTAAGCGCACCGTAAGCTGGCTCAGATATATATATTGATTTAAAGGCTATTTTCTCAGAATCTACTGAACAGATTTACACCAAACCTACAAAAGGCACTTCCTTGACCTGAGGACTACCTCTCTGCCAAATTTCTAGTAATTCTGTTCAGCCGTTCGGGCTGTAGCTGTGTCTAAAGGTCCTATGGAAAAATGCATGGGAAAAACGCGTTTTGGGACCCCCCTTTTATCGCAGCCCCCGCTTGACGAATCCCCCCGAGACTTTCAGGGTAGGAGCGGAGCGTAGCGCCCCACCTATTTTGAAAAATTCGCGAGGATTCGTCGACCGGCGCCAAAGTTATTCAAAATAGAATGTTGCGGATTTCCTATGGAAACGTGGTCCTAACTATAACTACCTACTGGCGACCGCCAGTAGGTAATATATATATATATATATATATATATATCCAACAAAACTGGAACCCATCAAGGAACCGCATAGCTTGGTATACGCCAGACGCGTTTCAGGTACAAACCTTTCTTCAGTGGCGTTAAGTTACGCGAAGACTAGAAGCGCTGCCGGTAATGCACAATTTTATATTCCAGCACCTACCCTTGTGTGCGTGGCCATCCTCATGGCCTTATGGGTGATGTAGTGCAGTGGGTACGTTGCTTAAAGTTTCTAAATAAAACTAATAAATCTTGCAAAAGTCCAAGACGGGGCATGCCCCGCTTTCTGACTGCCAAACGGAGCTACGAGCTGGCTCCCCCCCCTGTAAGGGCGCCAGCTCACCTTCGTTCACAAATGCTGCAGCACCAGCGTGGTGCCGTAGCTGACCCGCCAACCGCGGTGGGCTTCTCTTCGTGACCGGGTTGCGGCCGCCTTTACATCCAACAAAACAGGAACCCATTTGAAGAGACATGCCTCACGAAGGTAAGTTTCAGCTCTCTTTAATTCTTTGACAGCCTGCCAGGAGGAAACATCAAGGAACCGCAGAGCTTGGTATACGCCAGACGTGTTTCAGGTATAAACCTTTCTTCAGTGGCATTAAGTTACACGAAGACTATAAGCGCTGCCGGGAGTGCACAATTTTATATTCCAGCACCTACCCTTGTGGGAGTGGCTATCCTCATGGCCTTATGGGTGATGTAGTGCGGTCCTTGTAAACCCAAGTGTGTGCGTTGCTTAAAGTCTCTAAATAAAATGTACAAATCTTGCAAAAGTCCAAGACGGAACCTGCCCCGCTTTCTGACTGCCAAACGGAGCTACGAGCTGGCTCCCCCCCTGTAAGGGCGGCAGTTCACCTTCGTTCACAAATGCTGCAGCACCAGCATGGTGTCGCAGCTGACCCGCCAACCGCGGTGGGCTTCTCTTCGTGACTGGGTTGCGGCCGCCTTTACATCTAACAAAACAGGAACTCATTTGAAGAGACATGCCACACAGAGGTAAGTTTCAGCTCTCTTTAATTCTTTGACAGCCTGCCAGCAGGAAACATCAAGGAACCGCATAGCTTGGTATACGCCAGACGCGTTTCAGGTATAAACCTTTCTTCAGTGGCGTTAAGTTACACGAAGACTAGAAGCGCTGCCGGGAGTGCACAACTTTATATTCCAGAACCTACCCTTGTGGGCGTGGCCATCCTCATGGCCTTATGGGTGATGTAGTGCAGTCCTTGTAAACCCAAGTGGGTGCGTTGCTTAAAGTCTCTAAATAAAACTTATAAATC
The DNA here is from genome assembly GCF_964204655.1 of Triturus cristatus. Taxonomy (NCBI): domain Eukaryota; kingdom Metazoa; phylum Chordata; class Amphibia; order Caudata; family Salamandridae; genus Triturus; species Triturus cristatus. Next base: position 607,565,885 of record NC_140594.1, read on the forward strand.
TTGCAAAAGTCAAAGACGGGGCCTGTCCGGCTTTCTGACTGCCAAACGGAGCTACGAGCTGGCTCCCCCCCTGTAAGGGCGCCAGCTCACCTTCGTTCACAAATGCAGCAGCAGCAGAGTGGTGCCGCAGCTGACCCGCCAACCGCGGTGGGCTTCTCTTCGTGACCGGGTTGCGGCCGCCGTTACATCCAACAAAACAGGAACCCATTTAAAGAGACACGCCACATGAAGGTAAGTTTCAGCTCTCTTTAATTCTTTGACAGCCTGCCAGCAGGAAACATCAAGGAACCACATAGCTTAGTATACGCCAGATGCGTTTCAGCACCTACCCTTGTGGGCGTGGCCATTCTCATGGCCTTATGGGTGATGTGGTGCAGTCCTTGTAAACACAAGTGGGTAAGTTGCTTAAAGTCTCTTATTAAAAAGTATAAATCTTGCAAAAGTCCAAGACGGGGCCTGCCCCACTTTCTGACTGCCAAACGGAGCTACGAGTTGGCTCCCCCCTGTGAGGGTGCCAGCTCACCTTCGTTCACAAATTCTGCAGCACCAGCGTGGTGCCGCAGCTGACCCACCAAACGCAGTAGGCTTCTCTTTGTGACCAGGTTGCGGCCGCCTTTACAGCCAACAAAACAGGAACCCATTTGAAGAGACACGCCACACAAAGGTAAGTTTCAGCTCTCTTTAATTCTTTGACAGCCTGCCAGCAGGAAACATCAAGGAACAGCATAGCTTGGTATAAGCCAGATGCGTTTCAGGTATAAACGTTTCTTCAGTGGCGTTAAGTTACACGAAGACTAGAAGCGCTGCCGGGAGTGCACAATTTTATATTCCAGCACCTACCCTTATATATATATAAATAACTCGAACTCCTGACATCTATATTGGAAACTGGGTACAGACTCCATTTCCATATGTGCTTGTTTATTTTAGTGCAACATTATCAAAAATACAACGCGTTTCGGTCACCCCTGGCCTTGCTCATGTATAAATACAGGTACGAAGCATTTCTTTTTTATGTTCTTACCAAACTCCCACGTGACACAGTGCAAACAAATAAACACTGAAAGCAGACTCCAAATGGAGTTTAGAGTTTGTGGAAAACAGACAACAGATTTTTGAACAGCGTAGAGATGAGTTTTTGTTTGGCTACTCCGTCTCTATAAGACCGTATAGAACTTCTAAAATTGCCTTACATAAGAGCTTACATAAATAGCAGTAATGTAAAATGTATATATATCGAAACTCATCAAATGCCATACATAGGGCAATATGTATTACCAGTTAACAAATTGATAGAACAAGGAACACAGTAATCAAGTAAAAATAGTTGGAATAAAACTGTGAAAAAAACACTCAAAGACACGTTTAATCTTTTTTATGGGAGAAACATGGCGGCCGTAGGCTAAACGGTCTTGGCTCCTCTCTCGGAGATGTCGGGCGTGTAATTTAACAATGTTTATTCCCCGTTGCTAAAGGTCCTGCTCCCTTCTGCTAGTTTCTTATTTCCTGTCTCTGGGGGAAAGGATTTATCTCTACTCTCTACACGATGGAGTCAGCTTTAAAAACGGATCGATGCGGCGGCATTTTTAGCTGCGCGCGTTTAGCAGTGCTGGCTGCCCGGAGCTGGTGGAGGAGGGTTCCGGCTCGGATTGGAGGATTTCAACGAATGATTGGCAACGGCGCCGTAGCGGTGAGAAGGCTCTATCGATCTATCGCGTTTCCGGTTGATCAAGTAAGGACGGTGCGAGTCAGTGGAGTCGGAGGTGGTGGGGAAGCTGTCTGTCTCCATGGTGGAACCTTTATTTTCTGGTTTAGGGTAAATTCCAGTTTTGACGACCTTCCTCGGTTGGAGTGGGGCGAGAAACGCTCTCTTAGGGAGGGGAGTAGTTCCTGTCGGGAGGCGGTGGAGTGTGTACCGCCGAGTGTTAGTGGATGGATGGAAGTTGCTCCCGGGTGCCCTGATAATTCCGCCCAGGAGAGTGCGGGGGGGTTGGAGAGCGGCGAGGTGGTGAACGGTACGGAGAGTTTCCTGCGAAAAAAACTACTACCACAGGTAAAAGCCTCCTGCCGGAACAGATACGCTCTGCGTGCTAGGTTGGTCCTGGACCCTCAACTGAAACCCTCTCAATACCCGCCGAGGACCTCTCCCCCGATTTTAGAGATAAGGCCTGGGAGCAAAAAAGGCCAAACATTAGAAGAGCCATTAGTTAGCTCCTGTGCCTCCCTAAAGAAGTAGAATCCGGCCAGCGCAACTAGTGTGCGAAGAAGAGGTAAATCTAAGAACTCTCCTCCCTCCAAAATCAGAGTGACCCCATCTCTTAAAACCTACTACAAGGTCATGGCCTCTAGCACAGCTGCAGCTTCTACCACATTTACACTTACAGATTCCATAAAAGATGGAATTGCAGTGAAGAATCTTGAGGAGCGTAAGGGTCTGACAATGCAGCAATGTCAGGCTCTTAATGAAGTAGTATCTACAGCAGCTATAGATTCCTCTCAGGAGCAGATTGTGAGGATACATCCTGAGATAAGATTATCTAATTCCTTCGCTGTTCTCGCTGAAGAGGGATTTAAAGAATCAGCTCCAGAGAGGGACAGACCTAGTGTCAGGGGGATCCCTGACTCTGTCTCTATTACCGCGACCTCCGTCGGTGTAGCTACTAGCGCCACTGTCCCGGTTACTATTTCAGCCTTAGATAAGCCGGATACATCGAACGTTCATATTGCCTATGCTAATACATCTTCGGGCCATCAGTCGACTCCCTCCTCTTTTTCTTTTTCCTCTTTAGCGGATATTCTCCTAACAATGAAGGATGACATCAATTCCAGATTTACCATATCTGAGAGTAATCAAGCGGTGTTGGCTAATAGATTTTCCATTTCAGAAGCCAATCAGGCAGCGATACAGGCCTCATGCGAGGCGCTCTCAGTAAGGATAGATGCAGTCACATTGAGAACTGACGCTATGGAAAATGAGTTACCAAAGATGAAGAGCTCAATCTCCATGGTGGAAAGTGATATAGTGAGATTGTCAAAAGAGAATATGGAGATGAGGGAGGACATTGAACGGCTTGAGAACCACTCAAGGCGAAATAATTTAAGACTGTTGAATGTACCGGAAGCACAAGAGGGCGCAGACCTAAAAGGGTTTGTGATCAGGCTCCTGAGGGATACGGTGTTGCAAGGCGCGGATGAAATTGAATTGAACATAGAGATACAAAGGGTTCATCGGGACCCCTTCCGGAGGAACCCTGCGCATCAAAAGCCGAGGAAAATCCTGATCAATTTTTTATCATTTACTGTTAAGGAAAGGATCTTGACACAAGCCCTGAAAGAGAAATCGATAACATCCAACACCCTCAACTCGTTTTCTTTCCAAATTAGATCAGACGTTTCCCATATTACGGAAGTCAGGCAATGGGAACTGGGAAAGAGGTTGGAGGTGCTTAATGCTTTAGGGGCAGCTGCAAAATTTAAGTTCCCTGCACAGCTCCGGGTTATGTGGAATAACCGCATGTATCAGATCAAGTCAGTAGAAGAGGCAGATTCCTTGGTTGTTAAGATAAAGGGAGACCAGAGAGATAAACGGTAGTAGTAACTTCTATTCTAGAAGAGGTAGGAGTAAGAGTAGTTTCTTTTTCTTTTCTTTTTTTTTTTTTCAGTTAAGGATGAAGAAAAAAAAAAAAAAAGCTTTTTTAGGGGATTTTTAATAAAGCCCGGCATATACCAGGAGGGGGAGCCAAAAGTCTGCCTATTGGTAAGGAGGGTTTCTCATGGGTTAGGGGGTTAGGAATTTTCTTTTTTATTGTTGTTTTTTGGGCACTGGGTTTTAAGGGTGGGAGGTTCATTGGGGCACTGGGGTGGGGAGCATATGGGCAAAAATTTTAAAAAATCCTCATCTCACCGATATTGGATAAAAGTGCTGTCTTAGTCGAGAATCTCTTAGTGTCTGTTAGTGGTATTAGTGGTTGGGTGAGATGGTGGGGGGCACAGGGGTAGAGAGAGGAGGCACCGTGTTTTTATCTTGGAACGTAAATGGTATGCGCTGCCCCAGGAGACAGAGATTGATTTTTAAGTATTTGGAATTATCCCGAGCCCAGGTCTTCCTATTACAGGAGACTCATCTGTCCCTCGAGGAAAGTAACTCTATATTTTCAAAGATTAGTTGGATTAAATGCTTTAGCGCTTCCCATCAGTCGTCTCACATAAGAGGAGTTGCAATTCTAATAAAACAAGGTACATTATGTACAATGGGGAGAATTCAATCCGACTCCTCGGGCAGGTGGATTGTTGCTAAAGTATTTCTTAATAATGTAGAGACAAACTGTGTCTCTTTTTATGGTCCAAATGTGGACGATCCCTCTTATTTACTTAAACTTCAATCAATCCTGATGCTGGAGGAACCTCCTTTAATTCTAGGAGGGGACTTTAATGTGCTGTTAAACCCCAAAATAGATAGATCTAATTTAAGCCATTATGTAGGAGCCCCTAAGGTTCGTCGGGCACTTCTGAATTTAATCTACGACCTCCAACTAGTTGATTCGTGAAGGGTTAGGGAGGGTCAACGTAGAAGGTACACGTTTCAGAATAAGAAACTGGATCATTCCTCGAGGATAGACTATCTATTTGTAGAGAGTCTGTCGCAAAGGGATATTGAGCAGATTACTATCTTACCAAGCCAAATATCAGATCACGCCCCTCTAGTTTTAAAACTCTCTAGCGGTAAAGAACGAGGGCAGACAAGGTGGACACTAAAGAGGGTAATGCTCAACAACCCTGATGTAATACTAGCTATTAAGACCCTTTCCGTCGACTTTTTCCCCAGAAACTTCGGTAGTGCCTCGTTTGATGTGGTGTGGGATGCGTATAAGGTCACTCTAAGAGGGTCCCTCCACGGATTAATTTCAGGAATTAATAGAGAGGAGACCAAAGTCTTAAAAGATCTAGAAGGGAGAATCGGCCAGCTTGAGTCTGCCTGGTTATCCCTCTCCTGTGATCCTGAGCAAGCCCGACTGATTTCATCAGACCTTGATAATGTGAGACAGGATTACAGGGTGAAGCTGGACAATAAATGCAAGGCACAGTGGGAAGCATCTCGTATGGAGAATTTTGAATATGGGGAGAAAGCCGGGGCTTTGTTGGCCTGGAAGGCTAGACTTGATAGATCTAAAAATTATATTAAAGAACTGGTAGTAAATAATGAAGGAGAGATCTCAAATAGAGTTGAGGACATGCAAACTTGTCTGCTATCTCTGTTTTCTGATTTATATAGGGAGGGGTCTGTTCCAACCCTTGAAGCAATAAGAGCTTGGCTAGGGGATAAACAGCTCCCAGCGTTATCGTCGGAGGATAAATTATGGTTAGATGCTCCCATCTCCGAAGAAGAAATTCAGGAACAGATTAGGAGATCAAAGAATAAAAAAGCGGCTGGTTCCGATGCAATACCAAGTGAGATTTATAAACTCTTAGCGGACGAACTAGTTCCGGTCTTAAAGGTAATCTTTAACTCTATTTTTTCGATAGGAGGCAGGGTCCCTGCATCATGGAAGGAAGCCATTCTGGTTCTGATTTTGAAGCCAGGTAAAGACCCCACTAAGGCAGATTCATATCGACCGATCTCCCTGCTGAATGCCGATTATAAGATCTTTGTCGGCATTCTAGCGGGGAGATTGGCAAAACTGGCTCCGAAGTTGATCCATCAGGACCAGAAGGGTTTTATGGCCGGAAGACACTTAGATGATCTGACTCATATACTGCTAGGAAATATAGATCTTGCGGTACAAAGACAAGTTCCCATGGCCTTGGTCGCGCTGGACGCGGCCAAGGCCTTTGATAAAGTTTGTTGGATCTACTTGTGGGTTGTTCTTGAGGCGATGGGATTTGGCCCGATCTTTATTGAGACCCTTCAGAGATGTTATCAGGGGGCCTCGGCCCGGATACTCCTGAATGGTGTGCTTACCTCTGTTTTTTACATCCAACGAGGGACTAGGCAGGGCTGTCCACTTTCCCCATTGTTGTTTAATATTTATATTGAACCATTGGCCCAAGCGATCAGGCTAAATAATCTAATAGTTCCCTTTCAATCTGGCCCTTATAGCTCGAAATTAGCCCTCTATGCGGACGACCTAGTAGTATATACTGGCAATCCGGAAATCACGATTCCGGTTATAGAGAATCTAGTGGCCTCATTTGGTGCTGTGTCCGGGTATGAAGTAAATAGCTCCAAAACGGAGGTCATGTGCTGGAACATAGACAATTGGAGTGGGAAGGTCTCTACTGAGTTTAGATACTTGGGAATTACAGTGGTCGCAGATTTGGATAGAATCCCGCAAATCAATCTAGATAGAGTTTCCAAGGAAATAGTCCGTCTGTTAAACAAATAGGGCAATCTTCCTTTGACGATTTTTGGCAAGGTTAACCTTGTAAAGATGATCATTCTTCCTAAACTCTCTTTTTTATTCTCCACCATTCCGTTGTCATTTTCATTGAAGGGTATTAATAAAATACAGGGTAGGATCGGGAGTTTTATATGGGGCGATAAGGGAGTAAGGCTCTCTTGGAAAAAGCTCAGGCGTAGACTCCTTAAAGGCAGATTGGCTCTCCCAGATTTAAGCCTTTAGGCAGCAGCCTTTCATTTCAGGAGCATACGAATGTTGTTGGGGAAGTTGGATGAGTCAACCTGGGGCAAACTTTTAGCTGACATGGTGAGAACTGAGGGAGGGGATGTAGGAGAGGCTTTTCTCTACAAATTTGGTTCCCCTAGATTTTTCAAGTGGGTTAGACTAAAGATATTGAGGGCTGCTCTAGAGTTATGGTATAAGGTGAGATCGAGTTGGGGGATTGGTTATTTCTCAGACCTGGCTCCTATTTGGGATTCTCCTGGCACTCCTCTCTGGCTTAAGGATGCCCTAGCCATCCCAATAAAATGTGCTGGTATCTCTGTCTGGTCAGATCTGCTGGATGGTGAAGGTGTTTTACCCTGGGAATACCTAAGAATCAAGATAGGTCCAGGTTTGTCTAGATTCAAATATCTTCAGATAACTTCTTGGTTCGGGGTGGAAAAGGAGAAGGACGAGATAAAAGGAAATGGGGAAATCGAGAGATTGTGTCAGCAAGGGCCCCTAAAGAAGGAGATTTCGGTCTGGTACAATCTTCTTCTAGCAGCAGATGACATCAAAATACCCAAGGCGATTGAGGTATGGTTTTCCTCCAACATGGGCCCCCAAGTCGACGCCCTCTTTGAGCCTTCCTTAAAAACTCTTTATAAATTTATAAAGCCAGCCTGCTTAAAGAAAAATCATTTTTTTGTTATAAATCGACTCTACTACACTCCCTATAAGATCGCTAAGTTTGCCCCCCTCCCCCCTCCGAAATGTCCAAGGTGTCATACCCCGTTAGCCAATGATGAGCATATTTTTTTCCAATGTCACAATCTGGAGGCTTTTTAGAATGAAGTGGGGTTATCCCTCCGGGACATTTTTAAATTCAAGGTGGAAGTAAATCCCTCTTTGGTGTTTTTTGGAGCCGATGGGCATTTCACTAGCTCTGCCACCGAGCAGGATAAAGGGTTATTAATGTACTTGATATTATTGGCACGGAGAGAGATCTGCAAGAGATGGAAGGATCCACACCCCCCGAAAAGAGAGGATTGGCTGAATGCGGCATTCAGTATGGCTAGGCTGGAGTATGAGCGCTCTGTGGACAAGGTCTTAAATATCTGGCACCCGTTAATGTGTTGGGGTCGCTCGTTGAGCTTGTTACCATCAGTCCTATGATTACACCATATCCCTGAGAAACATCAGAAGGGATGGGTCTGGTGATCCCAAGCAAGCGTGGTAAGCCACTGGGCCTCCCCCCTCTCCATCCTTATTTGTTGACAATTAAACCCGCTGCTGCTTGATCAGGTGAGATGAGGACAATAAAAAAAAAAAAAAAAAAAAAATAAAGGAACACAGTAATCAAGTAAAAATAGTTGGAATAAAAATGTGAAAAAAACACTCAAAGACACGTTTAATCTTTTTTATAAATACCTCATTTAATATATTTTGTTATAGTCATTATTATTAAACAGTGTGGGAATTTATAAAATATGCATTTTATCATAGTTATTGGAGACGTTTTGAAAAATCCAAGAGTCTGCTGTATATATGGTGTGGTGCTGACCCATTGATAAAGCCAATAGGCCCCTATTTGTTGGTGTTTTGACCCTTTGACAAAGCCAGCATGTCTTGTTTGAAATGTTTCAGCACTCTATCCATCATCTCCTTGTGTTTGCTTTGTTCGCCCTAAGTTGGCAGGGTATGCCCAGACATGGGTCCCTTGCTCACTTTGCCACTGGATTCAAGCTAGCCTGGCTGATGAGGGCTGTTAGCCCGAAACCAGTCCCCGGATGCTTGTTTCCGGTCCAGAGAAGACATGGCTTGGCAGTTTGGGCTGGACTGTTCCCATGAGGCACAGGGTCAAGACTGATTTGCATATAGCTGTGTCTGAACTGGGGTGGCAAAGTGAGCGAAAGAATGATGATGGATTCAACCCAAATCTGTGAGTGGGGGTGAGTGTTTGAAAAGTTTCAGCACTCCATCCACCATCTCCTTGTGTTTGCTTTGTTCGCCCTAAGTTGGCAGGGAATGCCCTGACGTGGGACCCTTGCTCACTTTGCCACTGGATTCAAGCTAGCCTGGCTGATGAGGACTGTTAGCATGAAACCGGTCCCAGGATGCTTGTTTCCGGTCCAGGGAAGACATGGCTTGGCAGTTCGGGCTGGACTGTTCCCATGAGGCACAGGGTCAGACTGATTTGCATATGGCCATGTCTGAACTGGGGTGGCAGAGTGGGCTAAAGAATGATGATGGATTGAACCCAGATCTGTTACTGGGGGTGAGTGTTTGAAAAGTTTCAGCACTCCGTCCATCATCTCCTTGTATTTGTTAAGCCAGTATGTCTGCCTAACTTTACAGAGGGGAGACTGCGGCCCTCATCCTCCTTGACCTCTCCGCAGCCTTTGACACTGGTCCCACCGCACCCTAGCCCGCAGACTACACGATGCGGGAATCAGGGACAAGGCCCTACACTGGATCCTCTCTTTCTTCTCCAACAGAACGCAACGAGTCTGACACCCTCCATTCCGTTCAAAACCAACCCCAACCACCTGCGGACTACCACAAGGATCTTCCATCAGCCCGACCCTGTTCAACATCTACATGGCCCCGCTCGCAGCCATCGTCAGAGCACATGGACTCAACATCACATCTTACGCAGACGACACCCAACTCATCCTCTCCCTAGCCAATGAACCCAACATCACCAAACGCAACTTCCAAGACTTAAAATGACACTCTTTATATTGTTACATGACATAGTCAGACATGCACTGTGGGGGCTGGGTGCCCCCTGACCCTGTGCCCACCCCCATGCAATACACAGTCTTTTCGCACCTGCATGGGTTTGGGTGCCTAAAGCCATGTGTGGTGAGTGTTTGGACACCTGCGGGGGAGGGTTTGGTGCAGGGCCTTGCTCTGTACCCAACCCACCGCTGTGCATGGTCGAAGGCCATACGCAGTGGGCGTTAGGTGCGGGCTAGAGGCCAGGCCCTGCATCCAACTCCATGCGTTGCATGGCAATGGAGATCTTACTTTACATTAAACAAGTAACAATTGTTTAATGTAACAATTCACTGAAAAAACAACTGTTAGATTGATAGTTAGGAATTGTTATAAGTTCTTACAGTAAATGAATGAAAAACCCTACAAATTCATGGAAAAAAACAAAATGTAAAGGGATATTATAGTTTGGTAAAAAATGTTTGTTAAAGCCTACTGTTTTAACTAACAAAACTATTAAAATTCCCCAGCTATGGTTATCTCAAGTAACTATTACTCGAGCCCTAAAGTAACTATAACTTGTGCCCTCGCCATACACTGCTAATTCCCTTACATATTACATCACTAATTACATCTTCTATGATATCATTGATATCACCACTGTAACATCTGAAATGGCATCATTGATAACAACACTGTGCATGGCGGGGATGAGTTATAGTTACATCAGGGCAAGATTGACAGTATCATTTGTGTTAGTTAAATTGCTTTCTGATGAGGACTGATAACTAATACTATCTTAGAACACACGAAAAGTTTTCTCCCTCTGTGTACAGTCGACACACCTGCTAAATATACTGGACTTTTTCGGGACAAATGGTGGCGCTCTCGCTAAAACGTGAGAGTAAATCTTCAAGGAATGTCGTTGAATCATCTGCCCGAGCTAAAATGACTGGTCCGCCACCTACTCTGAGTTATTTCTGTGGAAGGGCACCACCAAAAGGGAGGCATACGTTCCAGATTCGAAGAAAGGTAAGTGCAGTGTCCCTTTCCATTTTTTTTGTTTGCAGATTTATATAGCGCAAACTCAACCTGAAGGTATTGGAGCACTTTACATGAGCACCAGTTACGTTACGCAAGGACACATTCATTTTTTGGTAGATGTGGGGAGATTAAGTGATGAGCCCAGGCCGAGGCTCGAACCCGGTTCCCTAGCTCCAAGGTCGGCAGCTATAGTGGTAAGGCTACTTCCTCTCCCCTACATACCTTGAAGCACCCCATCCCGGCGCATTAAGATTAGACATATCGATATGTACCAGTACCCCATTTCGGAGGTAAATTCTGACAGTGCCCACCTATACCAAGGACGTTGGAAAATGGTGGATTTCCCACGAAAACATCTCCCCTAATGGGCTGTTCTGACGACGAATACAGATTCTTTGATTGGAATACTTTAGAGACCTTAAGAGAGCTTTAAGTATGGCAGAGTTTCCTTCCTTCTTCATTTTGCCAGAGGAGGGAAATCCACCACCACAGCAGGTGGAAAATCCACAGTCCAAAAACGACATTAAACTAGTAGTCTTGCCCAGCAGCCTGCATAGACTGATGTTTTAGGCAGAAGTCGACATCGCGAGGCTGTACAACGTCTGGACTAAGTTGAGGGGCTCTGGCAGAAAAGGAGTGGATAATGGCATGAAGTAGCCGAATTCTTGATTCGAGTACATAAATTAAAAAAGCTGGAGGAAGGTGAGGTGCACCTGGCAATTTTCTGAGGGAAATGGGTGATCATAGGTAAAACTCGAGGACGGTAGCCGCACACTTGAAACAACAGCACCGCTGCGCTCCTGTGTGATCGGAAAATGTGATGTGCACAGTGGAAAAAAGATGAGTGCATCTCGCTGGAAAGTGTCAAAAGGTCACCGCACCGCGTTCATAATGCATTACATTTCAGTTATGAATAGCTTCCAGAAAAAAAGGCGTTCTGTATGCTGAGCTCTGTATTCTCGAAGCTCTCACACTCATGGAAAATTCCCATTACCTCTGCCACAAAATAGTTTCTGAATGATGTTACTGTGATGTTGAAAATCATTATTTAGTGATCTAGTGTGCTGGTAGACACACTACTCCTAAAAGTCAATATCAGCTTTAAAAGTGAAACTGTCCAACATGTCTCACGTCGCTCTCTGTATCGCTCAAAAAGATCTGAATTGGTTTATGTTCACAATAAAACGCTTTTGAATATGTATAAGTTAGTTCTCACTAATCTCTTTGTGAACTAGAAGTTGGTCACATTCGAACTCCTGTATCTTTTTTCAAGGATGTCGATTCACCAAAATGCCACACGTAGTAGGAATGATGTTCCATACCTAATTTTGCACGCACAAAGGCACCGAATATGAAACTTTCCTTAGTTTTGCCACTAAAAAGTCTCCTATTTGTAAGTGAAAAGCCAGATAAATGGCACAAAGCCCTATTAATTCTTGGTATCTATCCTCTTCACCCCTGAGAAAAGAGTTGGCCACGGTCAGTGTCGCGAATGCCCAAGGACAGAGGGTATAGATTTGCTGCCAACACCTCCCCCAGCCTTGCCCAAGTGTGAGTTGAAATGACCTCCCTCCCTGGTGGAGGGGGGTTGGGGGGCTCCACAGTCTGGCATTGTTAGGAGATTAAGACAGGGTAGTATCTGAACTTTTAAAATTCATGCCTTTAGTGGTTTAGTATTGTAGGCGCAATTACATCAACATCTATTTTAACTCCTGCTAAAGTATATATACATACATATATATATATATATTTATTTTTTTGTGGCTCAGGTATATTGACGACATTTTCTTTGTGTGGGAGGGAAGAGAATGTGACCTTATGACATTTGTGACTGAATTGAACAACAATAATCTGAACTTGAGGTTTACGATGCAACATAGCGAAACCACAATTGATTTCATTGATCTCACAGTGACAGTCCATGAAGGGAGTTTATCAACTGACCTCCATAGAAAACAAACAGCAGGGAACTCCATCCCTAATTTCCGATGGAGCATCCCATATGGAGAATTTCTCCGAGCAAAGCGTAACTGCAGCTCGGATGCTGCCTATGAAAGAACCAAAAAAGATATAGTGAACAGGTTCAAACAGAGAGGATATTTAAAAAAAATGTTACGCAAGGGAGTCATTAGAGCAGATAACACCAAAAGAGAAGAGACTCTTTTTAAACCACCCAACCCTAAAACAGTGAACACCGACAACGCTAGCCCAGTGAGATTTATTACGGCGTTTAACACACAGGCGAGAGAGTTTAAACTTATCCTAAAAAAACGATGAGATATACTAACACAGGATCCCCTGTTAAAGGTGAAATTGGGTGAAACACCATCTATTACATTTAGGAAGAACGTATCTCTGAAGGACCTCCTAGTAAATAGCCGTTTTAGACACGCAAAACTAACTGGTTAGAACAAGATGGAGGCTTACGCAAATGTTAAAAATGTAAGGCCTGTAGCCATAGTGAGAACATCAACACAGTGACGCTAAACAGGACTAAGACACAATGGAAAATTCGGAGACCAATCTCATGTGGGACTGAGTTTGCTGTCTATGTAATCACTTGTCCTTGTGACAAGTGGTACATTGGATCTACTACTTTTCCAGTGAAAAAACGTATTATGGAGCATTGGAGGGCAATCACCAATCACGATTTCAGTTACAGTACAGCAAAACACTTTGACGAAGTCCATAATAGTGGCTGGACACTAGGTCGATTCTACGGGCTTGATACAGTACCGAAAAACTCTAGAGGAGGAAATTGTGTCCAAACACTACGCAGACTTGAATCTTGCTTCATTTTGAAGGCAGGTAGTCTATTCCCCTTCCCCAATGGGTTAAATAATGACGAGGAGTTGCACTCTCATTTATGAATTATTTGCAGAAACCCCCCCGACCCAACTCCATTTAGTTCAGGAGTTGTTCATGACATGATTTTAATACTTATTGTTAAATTATAGTTTCTACGGTGACTTTATTGTAATTTGCCTTGTATACTGTTACATCTTTCTATATATTTCAAATCTTTCCCAATGGTTTCGAACTGTACGAAATGTCAGTGATTACATAATTATTGTCATGTAAGTTTTGTATTGTATTGTGAAAACAGACTTGGTAGGCACCACATTGGATACATAGCCCAATTCTAATGTATGAGATAGAATTTTAGAGGCTTTTTCGGGTTGGCATTACAGGTAATAATTTTCTGATAAATGACTACTATAGTCCTAACACTAACAATGTCTTTTATTGTTGTTTCTTTGACAGAAACCGGGTAGCAGCATATCACGGAAGTTAGTCACTAAGTTACAGCTAAGAGCATGAAGGGTAGAGGGACATCTAACTGTCGGACATCTTCACTTCCTTTGGGACAGATACCGAGTTATATCAGGTAGCACTAGTCGTGCCCATTATAGTCTAGCCTAAAATGAGACCTTGGGTTAATCACAGTGCCGTCCACCTAATGTGGTAAAACAACCCTTACCTCTTTCTCTCTCTATGACCAACAAGTAACACTGGGTACTATACCCATCACGCCCTAATTAATTGTGGGCCCTCAATAAATACAGTGGTTGTGCCTCCTGGTGGGTCACATTGCACGGAGCAGCCTTCGAAATTAGGCACCTCCCGGATCAATAATATATTAAAATTGCACTACTAATACATGACGATATAGGATATGCTTTTTAATATACTATGTTTTGTTACACTGAAACCGTTGTTTTTTAAGCCATATTACAAGGAATGCATACAGTCTGCTGTCAATTGGCAAATTAAATGTTTTGTTATTATTATTTTTTTATTTGTGTATACTCTTTGCCAATTAATGTTTTCACTTTTCACAGTTTAAAACCATACAGTCTGTTGTCTATGTCATTTGCACGCTGTGTCGTGCTCGAAAGTTCACTATAACATCCAATGAACTTTGCACTTGGTCATGTGACCAAGACTTCGTGAAGAATTCGAAATGCGTCTTGTTTTTTGCCGTTAAAATTGGATATTCATGACCCAAAACCGGAGTGGCTCGTTTCTTCCACAGGATTGTGAGGGCTATTCTTTTGCATATATATATATATATATATATATATATATATATATATATATATACATATATATATATTATCTACTGGCGGTCGCCAGTAGATAGTTATAGTTAGGACCGAGTTCCCATAGCAAATCTGAAAATTCTATTTTGAATAACTTTGGCGCCGGTTGACTTATCTTCGTGAAATTATCAAAACTAATGGGGCGCTCCGCTCAGCTCCTACCCTGAAAGTCTCGGGGTGATTCGTCAAGCGGGGGCTGAGAAAAAAGGGGGGTCCCAAAACGCGTTTACCCCATGCATTTTCCCATAGGACCTTTAGTCGAAGGTACAGTCCGAACGGCTGAACAGAATTACTTGAAATTTGGCAAAGAGGTAGTCCTCAGGTCAGGCATGTGCCTTTTGCTTAAATGGTGTAAATCCGTTCAGTAGTTCCTGGGAAAATCAAAAGTAAAATCACATATATATCTGGGCAGAGCCTAACCACACATCTCATCGTGAGATCTGATTGGCTGTCAGCACTTCATCCAAGAAGTGTTGGCAGCCATCTTGGGACCAATATACATGATAGCACCTCATTAAAAAGCATTGCAGTTAATAGAAGGTTTTAAGACTTTAGTTACATTATAAATCATTTGTTGATGGTACCATACTCATTTTAGGAATTGTGGTGTGTTCTAATTTTGTTCTGATTTTGCGATGTGAAAAAGCCTTCTGCTGTGATATCATGAATCTTGTTTGAAAGAAACTATTTTCTCATGCTTTTCCCACAGAGGTTTGGAAGGTGATCTATAAGCTAACTGAGAGCATATTTTCTGTAAATTCACATTATCTTTCTCAGTCATGTGAGAATGAAGTCTGACATTCTCAGCATAACATGTACATCCAACAAGGGCAGAGACTGTCAGTTGATTCCTTTGTGTTCTACTGCAGCTTCCCAGAGTGTGCTAAAGAACAACTAGAGCGCTAACAGTCCTACTTATGACAAACGTATGGCACACCTGAAGCCATCTTGGTTGGAATAAAGTGGTAATTCTTAAAACATTTAATTTAAAAAGGAAGAAAATGAGGGGGTTAATTTTGCCATAGAAAGAATGATTAGTGCTGCAGAAAGAAAAATTAGGGCACATTTTGAGTGACTTCCCAAATCCTCTTCTATTTTATTAAAAAATTCTGACATGCAGACTGAAACATGCACTTTCAATACCAGCAGCAGACTTCCCTGGTGAGCAGTAGCTTTACTACAGTGATCTAATAAGCAACTAGAGTGCTAACATTCTGAATTTATGGCAAATTTGTGACACATCTGAATGCCTTCTTGATGGAATCAAAGTAAAAAACTGAAAGTATTTCCTACTGAGGAGACTGTAGTAAATGAGGAAATTAGGAAACATCATAACAAATAAGTCTCCCAAAATGGCCACCAGAGACAAAAGAGCCCAAATGTAGCCCAAATATCACCCAGATGTAGCCCAAGTATAGCCCAATGACAGAATGTCCCAGAGTGTTCTAACGAACAACTAGAGAGCTAACAGTCTTACTTATGACAAAAGTATGGCACACCTGAAGCCATCTTGAATGGAATAAAAGGGTAACACTTAAAACATTTAATTTACAAAGGAACACAATGAGGGGATTCATTTTGCCATAGAAATTATGATTAGTGCTGCAGAAAGAAAAATTAGAGCACATTTTGACTCCTCAAATACTCTTCTATGTCATAAAAAAATTCTGACATGCAGACTGAAACATGCACTTTGAATACCAGCAGCAGACTTCCCTGGTGAGCAGTAGCTTTACTACTTTGATCTAATGAGCAACTAGAGTGCTAACATTCAGAATTAATGGCAAATGTGTGACACATGTGAATGACTTCTTGATGGAACCAAGTAAAAAACTGAAAGTATTTCCTACTGAGGAGACTGCAGTAAATGAGGAAATTAGGAAACTTCATAACAAATAAATCTCCCAAGATGGCCACCAGAGACAAAAGAGCCCAAATGTAGCCCAAATATCACCCAGATGTAGCCCAAGTATAGCCCAATGACAGAATGTCCCAGAGTGTTCTAACGAACAACTAGAGCGCTAACAGTCTTACTTATGACAAAAGTATGGCACACCTGAAGCCATCTTGATTGGAATAAAGTGGTGACACTTAAAACATTTAATTTACAAAGGAACACAATGAGGGGGTTCATTTTGCCATAGAAATTATGATTAGTTCTGCAGAAAGAAAAATTAGGGCACATTTTGACTTCTCAAATCCTCTTCTATTTCATAAACAAATTCTGACATGCAGACTGAAACATGCACTTTGAATACCAGCAGCAGACTTCCCTGGTGAGCAGTAGTTTTACTACAGTGATCTAATGAGCAACTAGAGTGCTAACATTCAGAATTTATGGCAAATGTGTGACACATCTGAATGCCTTCTTGATGGAACCAAAATAAAAAACTGAAAGTATTTCCACTGAGGACACTGCAGTAAATGAGGAAATTAGGAAACTTCATAACAAATAAATCTCCCAAGATGGCCACCAGAGACAAAAGAGCCCAAATGTAGCCCAAATATCACCCAGATGTAGCCCAAGTATAGCCTAATGACAGAATGTCCCAGAGTGTTCTTAAGAACAACTAGAGCGCTTACTGTCTTACTTATGACAAAAGTATGGCACACCTGAAGCCATCTTGATTGGAATAAACTGGTAACACTTAAAACATTTAATTTAAAAAGGAACACAATGAGGGGGTTCATTTTGCCATAGAAATTATGATTAGTGCTGAAGAAAGAAAAATTAGGTCACATTTTGAGTGACTTCTCAAATCCTCTTCTATTTCATTAAAAAATTCTGATATGCAGACTGAAACATGCACTTTTAATACCAACAGCAGACTTCCGTGGTGAGCAGTAGCTTTACTACAGTGATCTACTGAGCAACTAGAGTGCTAACATTCAGAATTTATGGCAAATGTGTGACATATCTGAATACCTTCTTGATGGAATCAAAGTAAAAAACTGAAAGCATTTCCTACTGAGGAGACTGCAGTAAATGAGGAAATTAGGAAACTTCATAACAAATAAATCTCCCAAGATGACCACCAGACACAAAAGAGCCTAAATGCAGCACAAATATCACCCAGATGTAGCCCACATGTAGCCCAATGACAGAAGTGTGCAAAACACTTATTTTTTTGTGTATTTGCAGTTTTATATAGTGCAGACTTGTCAGGTATTGGAATGCTTTACATGAGCATTGGTTACATCACACAAGATCAAATTCATTTTGGTTGTAGACATGGGGAGATTAAGTGATTTGACCACAATCACAGAATGTTGAGCTGAAGCAGAAACTCCAACCAGGTTCCCCAGTTGCAAAGTCTGCAGCTCTGGAAGTAACACCACATCCTCTCGCCAAGGTGCAACACTTAATCAAGTGGTCAACTGGATAAAAAAAATAAAGATTACAAATAATTTAAAAGTTCTTTGTCGCTATTTGAAAACTCAGAAAATATGTCCTCATTTTAGTTTTTTAGAGCACTGACCATAATTTTGATACAAATAAGAGCCTCTCACATATGTAATTTCTAAAGGAAATACTCTAGGTATTAAAGTTTTGATTACCTCAAGATGACGTCAGGCGTTCCACACTTTTGTAATAAATATAGAATGTTAGCAATCTAGTTGTTCATTGGGATACTGTTGACAGGCAGAGGCCGGGGGCACGGACTCTGAAAATTGAAGGCAGGTAGGAGAGTGCAGAAGCAACAATTTGACCACACTGGGCAGGCAGGAAGGGCAGTGACAGCACAACAGACTATGGTGGGCAGTGGAAAGGGAGGCAGGGGCAACAAACCAACAATACAGGACTGGCAAGAGAGGCTGTGGCAATATAATAGACCATTGTGGGCAGAAGAAAGAGGCAGTGGTAGTACAACCATACATGCCAACAGACCCGTTTCAGCCAGGAAACGTCCAATGTTTTAAGCTCAAATGGGCTTTATTTGATCTGTCTCCTGTCTACAATTTCCTCTTTTTCAATGTAACTCAAAGGGGAAAATCAATACACCAGTTTTTTTTCAAAATCTCCCTCTTACCAAGTTCAAAATGTTCGCAAGTATGGTACATTGAATCACGGTAGGCAGGAGGAATTGGGGTAGGGACATGGACTCGGATAACAGAGGACAGGAGGGACATGGAGAGGTGCACCAAACTGACCCTACAGGGCAGGCATCAGGGTTTGCAGCAGCATAATACACCACACAGCGCATGCGGGACGGGAGTGCAGCACAACAATCCATAGAAAGCAATAGGGAGGGGACAGAACCATGCACATGGACAACAGAGAACAGATGGGAAAGAGGCAATGGTAGCTAGCTGACCGTAATGGATAGACAGTAGAGAAAGCTGCAGCATAACAGACCATAAAGGGCAGGAGGGACTGATCAGGGGCATTACAATGGAACAGACAAGCCAGGAGGGAGGGAATAGGGGTCTGCACATGGAAACAGAGGGCTGGGGGCAAGGTGGCAGGGCAGGAGCAGCAAGATGACCATGGAGGTCAGGCAGGATGGGCACTAGAAACAAGACACACCATGGAGCGCAACAATGAGACTATGGTGGCATACACACAGACCATGGAGGGAAGGTGGCAGGGGGTCAGGGGCAGCTAGCTGACCACACAGGGAAGGTGGGAGGGGCCATGGCAGCACAGAAGACCATGCATGGCAAGCGGGAGGGTTAGTGGCAGCACAATGGCTATGATGGGCAAGAAGGAGGGTGCAGGGGCATGCACAAAGGACCATGGAGGATAGAAGGGAGGGTCAGGACCTGGGCACAGACTAGAGAGTTCAGGGGAAGGGGCCTCACAACAGACCGCGCGGGGCTGGCAGGAGGAGCAGTTGCAGCACAACAGATCAGGGAGGGCAGAAGGGTGTGGCAGTAAAATGGACCATGGAGGACCGGAGGAAGGGGATAGGGGCATGGCATGTGGACAGGCAGGGTGGAGGTGGCAGGGACAGGCTACAGTCATCTGACAATGCTAGGCAGGTGGGAGGGGAGTGCCAGCTCAACAGAACACTCAGAGTAGATAGGAGTGGCAGGTCCATGGAACATAGTGGGCAAAAAGGATGGAGCAGGGGCATGCACAAAGACATCGGAGGGCAGGGGGAAGAAGAATAGGGGCAGCAAGCTAAGCACAGAGGCTAAGCAGGAGGTCAATGATGGGCCATAGAATTGGGCAATGGAGGGCAGGAGGAGTGGACTGGTACATCATGCTAAATGGAGGGCAGTGGCAGCACATCAGACCATGCTTGGCAGGAGGGAGGAGGCTAGTCGATGGATTCAGACAACAGAGGATAGGGAGGAGGTGGATGGGGCAGCAAGCTAACTGTTCAGAGAAGGTGGGTATTAGGAACTTTATTGTTTTTAAAATGTGTGTCTGTGCGAACTACTTAAAATATGAACAAGTATGCAGCATAATCTCACTTTTATTCAGGAAGAAGAAGACGTTTGTGACTGTGACTCTGGGCTCACTTGGCAGAAACACCCCCTGACCCTCCACCCCCATCGCAAAATGTAATGCCCGTGAAAAGGGTAGGTGGACGCAGTGTTATATAGAACATAGTCCTGAGAGCACGATTGAAAATGAAAACTAGATATAGTATATGGTATAAACTATGCACCAAAAAGTGTGATATAAGATGAACCGGGGCGTGAAATATAATATGCAATACATTGTGTGCAATGACAGATTCATTGGAGAGCGCGCGATAGCACAGGCACTAGCGCGTGCTATGCGATATGCGCCTTGGAGTGTAATATGCACAGGGCAGTGTTGTGTAACATAACTAGTCTCTAAAGTTGTAATATAAAATATGTGCTGGGGAGTGTAACGTTGCATATGCACTGTGACAAAGATATGGATCCCAGATTGTAATATGTATGGCATGGCGGTGTGCGTTATAACATACACATCGAGGAAGGCACGTTAGATGGGGCAATATAACCCGTGCGAAGGCAAGTGTGGCATGACATATTCACGGGGTGGTGTTACAGTGCACATGGGCTAGAGAGTGTCATAGCATACGCACTAGCTGGTGGAATACAACACAACAACACAGAGGTGTGAGACAATCGGCGGGCACTGGTGGGTGTAACACAGCATTGGGCTCAGCCAGGAGCACGCTGTGACTCTCAAGTGAGGTTTGTCTCCTTTCCAGAGAGTAAAATAAAAAGTATTACACATCCGGCGGTGGATGTGTTTTTTATTAACCGTGAGGGGGGTTTCTTGCATAGTTTGGTCGAATTTTTGTCGAACCCCCTGAGGAAATATGAATTTTGTGATCAGTTATGTCCCCTATCGTAGACCCCAACGGCTCCATGTGCATGCTATAAGTACATGTATGTTCCCTCCAGTTCCAGTTTTGAAGACGCAAATATATGTGCGCCCACCGTCAACATGTCCTCTTTCAGGTCCGCCATGAATGGGTCAGATATTCCATTCCTAAGTATGAAAGGCCACCGACTTTATGTGGTTCACTTTCCACATTTTACAGATTCAGGCGAGTAGGCCCAGAATTCTGTCATCAAGCCTTTTCCTGCCTTCTGCTTCTGAAAGCTCCAGTCTGAGCCTGCATCTGTAACCATGAACTTTGTCCTACTCCCTGCGCGGCTAACGGTGCCTGATCCAGCCTGTTGCCTGCCAAAAACTGTATTTCACCTTCAAGATTATCTACTCCGCTCCTCATCCGATGCATTCCTGTCTAGTAGTTTAGGTAAACATTCCTCCAAGCTACCGTGCAAAGAGGCCAGGCCTCGCTGTCCTTGTACAAGTAATTCATAGCCCTGTTACCATGGAAGATTTCTGCCCCCTCGCATCTCATACAGACATTTAGACGCTTGTACACGCACTAACCGTCAGTATAGAATAGATTCTATCCTAGAGACCTTTCCTTTTGGATAACACAGTTCTTTAAACATAGGATATTAGATATGATTTGGGATTAGGTTGACATGAACCCCAGACTTCTGTCTCCACATGTAGAGCTAAATGTCAAGTCCCCTTCACCCTCTAGTTGCACGTCAATCACACGTCATGCGGCTGCGCACGCATCTCTGCCAAATATTTCTGCTGACATTGCAGGATTCTCTTATGGATCCACCCATTTGTGACATCATGTTTAATGACGTATTTTAGTTACACCCATGTTTACGCCTTTCTTTGGTCACGTATGCATATTTTATCTCTCTTATCAACTGTTACGCCTCCTGCATCTGTTACACTATAATGTAATTCTTATAAAAGTGATTACCTGTCAATAATGTATTGCCCTTCCTTCCTGAACTTTCGTGGTGATGGAATAGAAGCCTACAATTCGAATTGTATTCCTTTGTATGGGAATAAAGCCTTTTAAAAACCTCTAATACCACGGATTCTGCCTCTTATATTTACTGAGTTATTCTTACTAGACTTTACCGCATAAAAAATAGTACCGGTAATGAAATATTTACCACAGAAATTGGCGCCCGAACAGGGACACTTTCTCATCTCACGCGCCGGCGGTGCGTTGCAGGCCCGGTCTCCTGCTACAGCTGAACGGACAAAAACGCGTACCCGCAGGATTTCCTGTATCTCCCTCCAGCCAAGCGGGGGCGACTGAGGCTGCGATCAACACCCAGACGAGGCGGTGAGAAGTGCGAAGTATCCCGACCAGAGCCTAGCTGAGAGAGCAAGATCCGAGGTATACAGAGGCCCACCAGGTTCCGAAGTTCCGAGTCCAGTCTAGTCGAGTCCAGTCCGGTCCAGTTTCAGTTCCGTTCCGAGGCCTTCCGTTCCGAGCTACCCGGTGAGTACCATTGCCGGGGAGGCATTTAACGTGCACATAGTCTGTGCCGGTCAAGACGGGTTTGGGTACACAAATCCGGTCTGCACTGTTTCAGCAGTGTATCTGTACTGTTTAGCAGTATATATAGTATGTCTTGCATATAAACAAGTATTATCTAGTGTCAGTATTATGTCAGTAACTAGTTTTCTATTAGTTATTATCGTTCGTTAAACTGTTAAGTGTTAAATGTTTTAATACGTTCTATATATTGTAGTGTGAATGACTGTTCATTATTGTGTTCCTTGTATAAAGTGTGTTCTAGTAATAAGGTCTAAAAATGCCGCTCTTTTCGAAACTAAGACAGATCCAAACTAGAAAAGGTGTACTCGAAGAAGCTGTTCCCATCCCACCTAGGGACACTCCAGGGTACTTTATGTATCATAAGCATGGCCTAGATGCCGTATTATTTCTTGATTTATGGGTGGACTACACCAAGGATTTGCCAGAAAATCAGAGATGGCCCGCAACGGGGACCTGGGATGCAGATTGCATCATGAGAGTAGAAGAAGAATTATGGAAAAAGAAAGCCAGACAGTCACAGAAAGATGCCATTGAATTATGGCGTAAAGAATCATATAGACGTACAGAAAAAGCGCTCAGACAGGAAGAGAAAGGTAGAGAGAATTCCAATAAAACCCGAGAAAATCTATTAATTGAGGAAGGCACCCGAGTAAAATCAGAACAAGTAGATAGACAAAGAAACACTCTTATGAATGGTATGTATCCTCTTCTGGCCGAAGGGTTACCTAAGGCTACCCCGGAAATACCAAAAGACTTAACTCCTCCATTGCTCCCGATAAAAGCACATCCCAAAACACATCCCAAAACAGCAAAGGACGTTTTCCTTTCCTCCTATTTAGATGACGTAGCTCCCGAGTATGCTAATGCCATACCGCACATACCGCTTGCCGATGGTGTTCAACACCAAGAGCATCCGTCTGTATCCCCGCAACTACAACCTCCTACACAAGTTCCCACAGGTCCGTCTGTGTCTACAGTTTTTCCCACATCTACAATCTCTATCCTACGTCCAACGAATCCTTTCGTGCCTAGCACCTCAGATGGTGCTACAGGAGGTACGACAGATATGTTTGCCACCCCGCCGCGAAATAAACAGACCCTTAGAGATTTAGCACTCCAACGTACACCCCAATTAGCGACATCCGACATGTTTAAAGAACAGCTTGTGGATTGTAGATACAATCCAGTGCCAGGTAGACAGGACAAACTGCTCATATCATCACTACGTATACGACGAGCTACATTATATTTAATGACGATACCAGGAATGGTTGAACACCTAGACAATATATATCGCTTTGTCCAAACAGGGCGAGGTTCAGAAAGTATTAACGAAGCTATGGAATACCAGAAAGTGGATGTACAAAGACAACTACTACGTTTTTTCATAAATTGTGTAATTAGGAATCAAGACAGGCCCGGGGCAGATCATGATACCATGCAAAAACTTGCCAAATGGGGTCAGAACATATCAGAAGAGAAACATGATAAACAGGCGTGTATAATCGCCATGTGTCGAAAGATCCGCAAGGAAGTAGAACGAATACATAAAGAAAGACGAGAAACAGACAGAGTAGAATCAGAAGAAGAGGAGGAGCAAGAATCAGAACAATTAGAAACGATAGCTTATGTAGGTAGAGGAAGACCCCATGATAATACTAGAGGCTTTAATGACCCGATACGTCCAATACGTCCAGAATATAATAGGCATTTTCCAAATCCTATGTTAAATACAAGATCCCCTGAACACCTATTCCAAGCCGTTGATAAATTACTCCGAGATCGAAGGGGGTACCATATGCTCGATTCCATGGACGAACAAGAATTAGCCAGGTCAGCAGTACAATGGGCTGACAGTCCCAGCGAATACAATGATGATGTACTTGCACACACGTTTCTGAATCTTGACCCATACGAACAGCGTTTAGCTAGTATATACATGACTCAACACCTCCTTATATTATATAAAAGCCAACACTCCGATCCAGGACCCTTACCTGACATATTGACAGAACTACTCACGAATAAATGGAGAGGGTCAGGTACTGATTTAATTAATGAAATTCTAGAATTTCGAAACCAGTATATAGCTTTCGTATGCCCAGAACACGTTCCAGTTCCCATTATGGGAAGAAAAATGTATCACATAGATAGACAGAACCCGTTACGCGAAGTACACCCAATCAGAGGTGACGGTAATAACTTTACACGCGTGTTTGTGTACACGCCTATAACTAAACTGGAATTATTAGAAATGAAGAAAGTAGTACCCAGCCATGACAAGGACCCAGCAGGTTTCCATCGCGAGATAAAGGACATGTTACTCATGGGAGAGTATACCTACCCCGACATTATGAAAATATTAAAAGTCCTATTACCCGCCGGTGTTTACGAGAAACTCAAAGAAAAGGAATGGGAGGTGGGAGACCAAAAGATAGATTGGACAGCATTAGAAAACGAAGAAAGAGCCCGAGCTGCAGGAGCAGGACTTGGGGAAAAGACTACAGCACTAGCAGGACTACTAGTACAGGTACTGCCACGTTTATTAACTACGAAAAAGGAAGACTGGGGTGCAATATCAGCCTGTAAACAAAAGCCAGATGAAGACACTAGTGATTTCTATTCCCGATTTGAAAAATGTTTTGGTATAAATAGTGGCATAAAAACCAGTAGTGAGTCATATCCACATCTGTTTGTGACAAAATTAGTTGAAAATTCTCTGCTACAAGTCAAGAATAGAGTATTGAAATTCGAAAGTACCTGGCAAGGTAATACCCCATCACAGATGTTACAGATGTTACAATATCACCACAATAGAATTAGAGAAGAACAAGAACACGAACAAAGACGTATGAAAGATACAAAAATGAAAATGCTTGTTGCTCAGTCAGTTCCAGCTGATGGTCATCAAAAGGGTGATTCCGCAGGTCCTACGAAAGGGACATGCAACTATTGTAAACAACAAGGTCATTATATACACGATTGTCCAGTCCTGAAACATAATATTGCTACAGGTAGAACCCAGGAGAGACCACGTCCACCTAGACAGGATCAGAATCAACAACAAATCCCTCAGCATGCACAACCTAGGTTAGCTCCGCAACAACTAACTCCGCAACAGGCAGCTCCACAACAGATCGTAGCACCACCACAAGCGCAGCCTATTGCTGCAACACAAGCGACAACAGATGTATCAGTATGCACAAGCAGATTATCCCGATTATCAGCGATACACATGAAATAGCCTAGAGAGGGAAGTTGGCTTACCCCTTATTGAGGTTCCTGTAGACCAGGAGGGACCTTATGTACATAGTGAACTATTAGGGGAAGACAGAAAGTTTTTACTTGATACAGGGGCAAGCAGAACAACTATAAGACGCAGTGAAGTTCCAGGGGCACCCCTCTCAGGCTCACAGAATATTTCCCTTGGATTCTCAGGAAAACCCATAATTAATGACGTAACACAACCTCTTCCACTTACGATTGGTCCATTGACACGTACTACAGATTTATTGCTTACTAAATCATGTCCAGAAAACTTGTTAGGTATAAAAACATTGAAAGCTCTAGGAGCTATAATATGTTGTTCTCCGGAAGGAGTACGATTATTTTTACGTGACTTTAAAGGTCACTACGTGTCCAGAGACATGGATCACCGACTGCAGAATTTACCTACACATTTATGGGCACAAGGCCCCACTGATGTTGGTTGCATGAACATTACACCATATCGAGTTACACTAAAAACAGGAGTAGTACTACCACGAATGCGACAATACAAGTTACCACCAGATGCTGTTGTGGCTTTGCTGCAAATCATTGACGAGCTCATTGCACAAGGAGTGGTTGTCGAAACCGACTCCAATGTATGTAATTCCCCGATAATTCCGATTCTTAAAAGAACGGATCCAAAAGCACCACCAGTATATCGATTAGTTATTGATCTGCGCGAATTAAATAAATGTATTGTACCACAATACCCTGTGGTCCCAGATATCTCATCATTACTAACAGCTATTGACTCGGAAGCAACGTTCTTCACTGTAATTGATCTCAGGAATGCCTTTTTTAGCGTCCCAATAGATCCGGAAAGTCAATATCTGTTCGGATTCAGTTTAAATGGACGAAGTTTTAAATTCACACGCGCACCTCAAGGATTTACAGAAAGCCCCAGCATCTATAGCCAAGCACTGAAACGAGAACTTGACAGTATCCACATGCCCGTTAACACTGCCTTGCTTCAATATGTCGATGATCTGCTGATCACCGCCCGAAGCGAACATGAATGTGAAAAAGCGTCACTGACGGTTTTAAAATTTCTGGCTGACAAGGGGCACAAGGTGTCCCCTTCTAAGCTGCAATTCTGTGTCCAGCGAGTTGTTTACCTTGGGCACTCGCTGTCCAAGGAGGGAAGGCAGCTTACACCCGACCGCATCCAGTTAATTGCTAACATGTCAGCACCCAAGACACAAAAGGAGGTGCGGGCTTTTATAGGCCTCACTTCATACTGTAGGCAGTGGATCCCTCAATATGCATTTCTAGCAAAACCACTCATCCAGTTGACAACACAGGAGGTAGCCACATCGACTGTCCTCCCTTGGACTCAAGAACACACACACGCCTTTGAAAGCTTAAAGAAAGCTTTATGCCGAGCACCTGTTTTAGCAACACCATGTTACAGTAAACAGTTTACACTCTTTGTTACAGAACGCGAAGGTACTGCCTTGTCAGTACTCACTCAGGAACAAGCAGGATCACACAAACCATGTGCTTATTTCTCTAGTACATTAGATCCAGTAGCTCAGGCTCTTCCTGCGTGCCTGAAATCGGTGGCAGCAACAGCTTTAGCAATCAGACAAAGCGATGCCATAGTGTTAGGACACCAATTGACAGTACAAGTACCACACGCAGTAGAGGTTCTCTTGAACCGCACACAAACACAACACTTGACTACAGCGAGACTTACCGGTTACGAATTGACATTATTTCAGCCACACATAGAAATCAGACGTTGTAATACGTTAAATCCTGCCACACTGTTACCAGTGGGCGGAACAGATCCATTGGCACATGATTGTGTCGAAGTCATTACTATCACGACGAAACCCAGACAAGACTTGACAGATATCCCTTTGTCGGATCCAGACTTGACATTGTATGTAGATGGGTCATGTATGAGAACAAGTACAGGAGAATTAGTGGCCGCTTACGCAGTCACAACAGACACTGAAATCATTGAAACAAATTGTATTAACACTTTGTCAGCTCAAGCAGCAGAGCTCATCGCTCTGACACAAGCCTGTATTCAAGCCAATAATAAGAAAGTCAACATATACACAGATTCACGTTATGCATTCGGAGTCGTCCATGACTTCGGCGTACTGTGGCGAGAGAGAGGATATTTAACTTCTCACGGTGCCCACATCCAACACGGACCCCTCATTCAAGCCCTATTAGACGCAATTCATCTACCTACTGCAATATCGATTATGAAATGCAAGGCCCACACACAAGTTACCGACATCATTTCTCAGGGTAATGACCTAGCTGACAGAACAGCTAAACAGACTGCTCAGAATCAGACTCACACAACTGACATGACAAAGACAATAGTTCCGACACCAACACATTGCATGACAGTTAAGGATCCCGCCCTTGATGTGATTGACATACAGACACATGCTACACCAGAAGAAATAAAGAAATGGACTGAATTAGGAGGGATCCAAACGGATCAAGGATGGATGACGAAGGAAAAATCTATATGGTTTCTTCCCGACTCCATGGTTCAAGTCATCATTGACACAATACATAGTCCAGCGCACCTAGGAGAAAAAGCTATGCTAGACAGCATTCAACACATTTGGTTCAACAAACACTTGCGAGCAGCAGCTAAACAAAAAGTTCGTACCTGTATGATATGTTGTCAGTTTAATCCAGGTAAAAGCATCCCCGTAGAGCAGGGTGGATTTCAACCTCCCGATCATGCTTTTGAAGTCCTCCAGATGGATTATATCCAGATGGAACGATGTCGAGGATTCAAATATGTTCTCGTAGTTGTCTGTGCTCTTTCCCGTTGGACAGAAGCCTACCCGGTTTCAGATTACACTGCCCCGACTACTGCCAAACAGTTAGTTCGAGAATTCTTCCCACGGTACGGTTTACCACGTGTTGTCTACTCAGATAACGGCCAGCCGTTCTCATCCGAACTAATGAAACACGTTTCCCTTTTGTTAGGCTACCAATGGAAATTTCACTGTGTCCGACATCCCGAGGCAGCAGGTCTCGTGGAACGCCATAATCAAACTCTGAAAATTAGATTGTCCAAAATATGTAGAGAAAAAGGTGTCGATTGGATAGTAGCCTTACCAGTTGCGCTCTTTTACATGAGAATGGTAGCCCATTCTCGAACAGGGCTATCCCCGTACGAGGTGATCTTTGGTAGACCACCAAATATGTGGGGGACGCCTATACCTCGCAAAATCACTGATGTTGACTGTAATATGCTGACAGATTACCTGGCTTCCTTGATGTCTGCACTACAATCTTGTCGTTCACAGGTAGCCGCAGCTTTTCCCGATAATACTGAGGGGAAGCCCCATGACGTGGTTCCTGGTGACCTGGTTCTGGTCCGGAATTTCGACCGGAAGACCCAACTGGAGCCTAGGTGGAAGTCGCCGAAGCTAGTTCTACTAACTACAAGGACAGCCGTAAAGATCGAGGGACGAAAAGGGTGGTTGCACTCGAGTCATATCAAGAAATTTTATGGACTACCATCCAGTGTGAATACTCAACCGTGTATTCCCTCACAGACAGACTCAAAGCTCCCCTTGGTTGAGCAGTCAAAACCAGAACTTTACAAACTAAAATTAAGGTCTAGCAAGTCAGACAATTTGATTGTTTAAGTCCTCTCCAAGGTGAATCGGTTGAATTTGTCTCTGACATGTATCCTCTAGACCGGAATAGAGAAAGAAATCAACAGATGCAGCTTAAAAAGCATGCGTATTGTAAATCACTTTGTAGTCACTGTACAGTAACATTATTAATTTTGTTTTTTCTAAGTCTTCTGATCATCTTTTTCAGCATACTATTGCACATGTATTACCCTATTCTTAAGCGTGCTCACAATGTAACTGCAGAACATTCTTTTAGCGAATTACCTCCGCATGAGTTGTCCTACAGATTTGCGCTGCGCAACAACACATTCATTAGTATGTTACATCATTCCCATCAGACCAGCAATGCCACAAATTGTTGGATATGTGGCCGACTCCCTCCCTATCAGAACTATAAGGGAGTTTTGCCCCTCTTTCCCTATCCGTTCACACACAATGGCTCCTGTGGAGCATGGTTTAGTTTGATTAATTCCCTAGATTCAGATTCCGCAGTTTATCAAGACAACTGGGTATGGGGAAACCTGAACCTAGTTTTGCTTAAAGTCTGCTACCCTAACAAGGAGGGACTTCCCAAGACAACAGGAACTGATCTAGAAAATGAAGTATATGGATTAGGTAATTTTACACTTAACCTCATGATCCTGAACGTTGAATCCGAAGCTACACCAATCTTGCCCGCCATGTCAGTATTCCCAGTAAAAGGGGAATTATGTGTAAGAAAGAATGGTTCCATACACATGGGCCATAGTAAATGCACCACTGTAATACAATTCAGTGATCAAGGCAAGTCTACATTTAGAGCTTCCCATCATTCCTACTTCATATGTGGCCAGACCGCATATATATGTCTACCTTTAGATTGGGATGGTACCTGTTACATAGCATTCCTTCTACCACCTGTTTTCCTAGCTCCTCCTGATTATCACAGAAATACCCATTTAGTACACAATAGACAACAGAGAGATCTCCCAATTGTCGATTACACCGAAACAGCATGGGAAAAATACACAGATTTCAATAAAGGTTTCTTTCCCTATATAGGTACAGTCACTAATAGTAAGCTGATACGTAGATTAACCAGAACCCTTGAAGCAGTAGTGAACGAGCCTATTTCCGCCTTAGGCAATTTAACAGAAGAGCAGTCTGCTATGCGGATTGTTGTGCTTCAAAATCGTCTTGTCCTTGACGTCATCCTGGCCGATAGGGGCGGAGCTTGTAGGGTCATCGGATCAAGTTGCTGCATTTTCATACCAGAAAATTCGCCGTCGGTATATAAAGCCATAACCCGCCTTCATAAGATTATAAGCCAGATACACCAGAATCCAGGCACCTGGACTTGGTCCGGTTGGTTTTGGAGCGTGTTGTCAGCCTGGGGATGGAGAATCCTATCCTTCCTAGGTATTGGCTTTCTCATACTATTCAGTTGCTGCTTATGTCTACAATGTGGGCCAGCGATTTGTGGTCTGTGTGCCACATCGTGTATCCCACATCCAAGTTTTCGTTCAAGATCCCGGAAGAAGAAAGAAGAACAAATGATGCTATATGAACAGATCGATGGATTGATGAAGATCGATATCTCCTGAGGGTCCGTAGGGGACAAGGAGGGAATGAGGAAATATGAATTTTGTGATCAGTTATGTCCCCTATCGTAGACCCCAACGGCTCCATGTGCATGCTATAAGTACATGTATGTTCCCTCCAGTTCCAGTTTTGAAGACGCAAATATATGTGCGCCCACCGTCAACATGTCCTCTTTCAGGTCCGCCATGAATGGGTCAGATATTCCATTCCTAAGTATGAAAGGCCACCGACTTTATGTGGTTCACTTTCCACATTTTACAGATTCAGGCGAGTAGGCCCAGAATTCTGTCATCAAGCCTTTTCCTGCCTTCTGCTTCTGAAAGCTCCAGTCTGAGCCTGCATCTGTATCCATGAACTTTGTCCTACTCCCTGCGCGGCTAACGGTGCCTGATCCAGCCTGTTGCCTGCCAAAAACTGTATTTCACCTTCGAGATTATCTACTCCGCTCCTCATCCGATGCATTCCTGTCTAGTAGTTTAGGTAAACATTCCTCCAAGCTACCGTGCAAAGAGGCCAGGCCTCGCTGTCCTTGTACAAGTAATTCATAGCCCTGTTACCATGGAAGATTTCTGCCCCTCGCATCTCATACAGACATTTAGACGCTTGTACACGCACTAACCGTCAGTATAGAATAGATTCTATCCTAGAAACCTTTCCTTTTGGATAACACAGTTCTTTAAACATAGGATATTAGATATGATTTGGGATTAGGTTGACATGAACCCCAGACTTCTGTCTCCACATGTAGAGCTAAATGTCAAGTCCCCTTCACCCTCTAGTTGCACGTCAATCACACGTCATGCGGCTGCGCACGCATCTCTGCCAAATATTTCTGCTGACATTGCAGGATTCTCTTATGGATCCACCCATTTGTGACATCATGTTTAATGACGTATTTTAGTTACACCCATGTTTACGCCTTTCTTTGGTCACGTATGCATATTTTATCTCTCTTATCAACTGTTACGCCTCCTGCATCTGTTACACTATAATGTAATTCTTATAAAAGTGATTACCTGTCAATAATGTATTGCCCTTCCTTCCTGAACTTTCGTGGTGATGGAATAGAAGCCTACAATTCGAATTGTATTCCTTTGTATGGGAATAAAGCCTTTTAAAAACCTCTAATACCACGGATTCTGCCTCTTATATTTACTGAGTTATTCTTACTAGACTTTACCGCATAAAAAATAGTACCGGTAATGAAATATTTACCACAAATATGGTTTGGTGTGCGTGTATATTAAATGTGCCCGTCAATAGCTACCCATGTTTGTATAAATAAACGACAAGGGTGTCTACTTGGAGAGTACCCACCGGCGGGGGCACCGGGATTAGGCACGGTAGGGCGTCAGACACGTCAGAGCTTCACTAGCAGTGTAAATACATTCCATGTGGATTCATTCTATGCATAGTCGCCTTTTAATGAATATCACGCAAATCGTCATGGTGATAGGTACATACGGTTTGTCCAGCATGTCCTAGGTGTTTCTATAAATATATATATTTTTAAAATAATAAAAAACAAAGGCCGACCCCGGGGGATGGGGTCCCTGGAGCCATAAGTGGCCTGAGGAGGGGGGCAACGCAGCCCCCTCCTAAAGAATTTAAATTAAAAAAAGGCCATGATCCGGGGGTTGGGGTCCCCGGGGTTGATTAAGGCCTTGGGAGGGCCAAATTTATTTTTTTCAACAAAAGAAATTAGGGTGCAGCCCCTGGGGGATGGGGTCCCCAGGGCCAGTAAATTAGAAAAAGAAGGGGGGCCACAAAGCCCTCCTTGCAGCACTCTGCAAACTCGCCCCCTGGCCAGTTGTAAGTTGGGGAATTAATTCCCCTTCAATACTGAGGGTCCCTGAGGGCCAACTAGCCCAAAAGGTATCTCCAGTGTGCGCCAGGGAGCTGCGTTGCAGACAGGTGTTCTGAGGCCACGCCCCTTTTTACACCTCTATGCAACGCAGCTCTGTGGTGCTTACTGGAGGTACCTAGTGGGCTAGTTTGACCCTAGGGACCCTTAGGATTCAAGGGGACTTAATCTCTCAACTTAGAACGGCCACAGGGCGCGTTTACACAGTGGTGAAGGGAGGGGACGGGGCCCGAGGTGACGTGTGCAAACACGCCCTGTGGCGCGTTTTAAGAGGTAGTTTTAATCCCCTGCCCTATTATATACTAGGGGCTTACAGAGGAGGTTATGCTGATCACAGGGGGATCCCAACGCATAGTGTTCCCTAGTATATGTAGGTGTTTTCACTGTATTCTGAGTGTCTTTTAACATTGCACTGGCTCTAGGACTGGTTAGTCAGACTCAGTTACCACCAGTATCCGTCTGAAAAAGTTGAGGGTACAGGATGATTTTGCAACAAGGCTTCTTTCTGCTCTTATGTTTGTTCTTTCTGCACGTTATCCTTCTTCCTGCACTTTTCTTCGTCTTTGAGGACTTCTGTTGCTTATTTCATTATTTTTTTTTCTTTCTGTGCGTTTTTTCTTCTTTCTTCACATGTCCTATCTCTGTAGGTATAGTTAGAAATTAGCATTTAAAAAACCTTTGAAATTCACTGAAAAAACCATAGGTTTCAGGCACGTTATAGTTAGGAATTAGCATTTAAAAAACCTTAGAAATTCACTGAAAAAACCATAGGTTTCAGGGGCGTTATAGTTAGCTGGACTTTTCACTCGTACAAAACCATTGAAATTCCCCCGTTATAGTTAGTTCAGCTAACTATAACTTGCGCGCCCGCAATGCACTGCTGATGACGTCACATATGTTACATCACTCATGACATGGTCAGTGACATCACTCATGACATCACAGAAGACATCTCAAATGACATCACTAATGACATCACTGATGACATCATCCTTGTGATAGAGTGGCAGACCTCCTCTTCCCCTAATATAACCTTTGATACACACATTCAAAAATAGAAACTACAATGTTCAAAACAATGGACATACCAATACCAGTTACAACAACCTATTCAGTAATTCTAAGATCCACATACACATCCACTCATTCACCAACAGTCCTATACAGTCACTCATACATGTTCTCACTCATCATATGTACTCACACACCTATTCATCCTGTTACACAACACCACTCATCCATAGAGTTACTCACACACATAGTCACTCATGCTAATAAAGAATCAAACATCCGTTTACTTGCATATACAGTTATACACACACCACCACACTTACTTCTACAGAAACTTACACATACTTAGTCTTTTAAACAATCACTTATAGAAACACATACTTATTCATACAGGAACTCTTTCAATCTCTCACTCTCACATATACTCACTTATATACACCAATAGTCACATATACTAGTTTAAAACATATGTAGTTACTCATAAAGACACTATTGAGACAGTCTACCACTCACTAACACACCCATGCACACACTCATCCACCCATGCAGTCCTGCACACATGCTGTCTTCAACACATACAAACAGTGAGTCACTCATTCATGCACCTATGCATTACGTAATACCCCCCGCCGAACCATACAGACACTCACTCATACTGATACTCAAAAAACCAACTAATAACCTATATAGACACTCATGTAGCTACTCACCAACCCATGCAGCCACTTATACACAAAGTGAGAGACTGATACAGATATTTACACATTTAAACATTACTCACTAAGCCATGTATTCACTAAGATACACTTAATCAGTCAGTTATACAATTAATTTTTCAAAAACAAATCATCCATTTAGACACTTATATACCCATTTATTCTTCCATCGACCTTGAGATATACATATATAAAACATATGTAAATTTCAGAAAAACACACATTCACTGGATGATGTCATCAGTGATGTCATCAGTGATGTCATTTGAGATGTCATCAGTGATGTCATGAGTGATGTCACTGACCATGTCATGAGTGATGTAATATGTGACGTCATCAGCAGTGCATTGCGGGCGCGCGAGTTATAGTTAGCTGAACTAACTATAACGGGGGAATTTCAATGGTTTTGTACGAGTGAAAAGTCCAGCTAACTATAACGCCCCTGAAACCTATGGTTTTTTCAGTGAATTTCTAAGGTTTTTTAAATGCTAATTCCTAACTATAAAGTGCCTGAAACCTATT
Source organism: Triturus cristatus (assembly GCF_964204655.1). NCBI lineage: Eukaryota > Metazoa > Chordata > Amphibia > Caudata > Salamandridae > Triturus > Triturus cristatus. Next base: position 607,600,783 of record NC_140594.1, read on the forward strand.
TTTTTTTCAGTGAATATATATATATATATATATATATATATATATATATATATATATATATATATATATATATATATAGATATATTACCTACTGGCGGTCGCCAGTAGGTAGTTATAGTTAGGACCACGTTTCCATAGGAAATCCGCAACATTCTATTTTGAATAACTTTGGCGCCGGTCGACGAATCCTCGCGAATTGTTCAAAATAGGTGGGGCGCTACGCTCCGCTCCTACCCTGAAAGTCTCGGGGGGATTCGTCAAGCGGGGGCTGAGATAAAAGAGGGGTCCCAAAACGCGTTTTTCCCATGCATTTTTCCATAGGACGTTTAGACAGGGCTACAGCCCGAACGGCTGAACAGAATTACAAGTAAAAAACGAAAAGATTAAAAAAAAATATATTTAAAAAAAAAATTATCCACACTCTCTCCACCCCGTGTGCAAATGGTGCCCAAAGGGCACCATTTGTGCATGGCTTATAACTAATGCGAAAAATTAAAATATTACCTTTAAAAACGAAGTGCATCATATGTCCTCCATGTGCGCACGGTGCGCGAAGTGCATCGTGCGTACATGGCCCATCTAGCGTAACGTGGGCACGCGGTGCGCATAGCGCACCGCGTGCCCACCGTGCGTGCATGGCACTAACTGCGTAAAGTGGGCGCGCGGTGTGCGAAGCGCACCGCGTGCTCACTGTGCGCGCACGGTGCGCGAAGCGCACCGTGCGCGCACGGAACAAACTGCGTTAAGTGGGCGCGCACGCCACGAATGGCGTAAAGTAACTTAGCATTTAAAAAACCGTACAAATTCACTGAAAAAAACATAGGTTTCACACACGTTATAGTTAGGAATTAGCATTTAAAAAACCTTGCAAATTCACTGAAAAAACCATAGGTTTCACACATGTTATAGTTAGCGGAAATTTTATTGATAAAAAACCAATGAAATTCCCCCGTTATAGTTAGTGCAGGCAACTATAACTCACGCGACCGCAATCTTCTGCTGATGACATATGTGTCTTTATGAAAAGAAAATATTTGTAATATATGTATAGCTAAAAATGTATGGAAGAAGACATGGGTAAATAAGTGTCTAAATACAGTATTAGCATCAGCAGAGGATTGCGGTCGCGTGAGTTATAGTTGCCTGCACTAACTATAACGGGGGAATTTCATTGGTTTTTTATCAGTAAAATTTCCAATAACTATAACATGTGTGAAACCTATGGTTTTTTCAGTGATATAGAAATAGATATATAAATAATTTTTCTTTCTCCAAACACTCTGTAACAACAAAGTGTGGCGCATACTTCAGTTTTTAAATATCAAATTACTTTATTCTTGTCCCTTGGCTAGACAAACGTGTTTCAGCCATGACGGCTTCCGTCAATCTCAGCGCAACAAACATTTCATAAAGTTTAAATACACGTCATTCACTGCTTATTTTCGGCAACATAGAAAACGGACTTTCAAAGAAGTTTGTTGTCGGCATTGAAAGTGGTGGCCATCTTGGAGAGGATAATAAAATATAATTGTTCCATACATACAATGAGTATTTCTCTCCATTTTCAATCATGTAATGCCACATTGGTACATAGACATCAATAAATATCAATAAATATCAATGAATATCAATAAATATCAATAAATATCACTAAATATCAAAATTGGGCCCTGAATAGGCATATGTGATGTGATCGTCTGCAATTCATATCATATAAATCTCAACAATTGTTGGCAAACAGACCAACTGACCGACAATCTAGCCCTGAATGGGCCCAAATGTTTGACAGCTTCTGCCACCTAATAATCTTTCTTCATGATTACATTGCTGTTTCTCGCATATTCCATGATAAGTCAGTAATGACGTGAACAATAAAAACATATGTTCGAAACAATACCAAAAAGTGAGAAAGAAGAGAAATTTAGGGAAAAATTTGAAACATTTGTGTAGAGAAGTAAGAAAAGATAGGGGAACAGAATAGAATGGAGAAGGGAAAGATTTAGAGGGGTAAAGTGAACAAGTATTTTTATATGGCACCTAGTATCTGGAAATTATACATCCAAGTTGGTAAAAAGATACTCAGAACAATTATTATAATTGTCTAAAGACATATTCACTTGTTTAGATATACCCATCATGCCATATTCATATAGTAATGTCATAGGGCTATCCAATTCATCTAATTGATCTCCCTATTATATCATATGTCTATTCACAATACTTTTTTCTCATAGTAAATTCATAATAAATTCCTAATAAATCCATAATACATTCAGCATGGCTTAACCTACATGGACCCATGATTCTTCTTCACATTTGAGGCCGTGGGGAGCAAGAGTTCGCAGATCCACTATATATTTAGACTCCAGCTGTCTCAATATTCTTATTCTTTCTCCTCCTCTCTTCGGCGGCGGGCACCTGGTCTATACAGAAAAAATTCAACAGTTGGCTATTGCTGTTGTGGTGTTCTGCAGTTCTGCAAAATGTCTTGCAACAGGGTAGCTGCTGTCTTTTTTAGTTATGGCACGCATGTGCTCCAAAATTTTCTTTTTTGTCTGGTGTATCGTGCTTCCCACGTAACGCAGATTGCATGGACACACCAGACAATACACAGTGAAATCAGAGTTGCAATTCAATGGTTTTGCTATGTACTTGATCTGATCCCTACTTGGAACCTGAAACTCTTTCACTACTCTGCTGCTTTTACAAGCCTTGCACTTCAGACATGGGTAAAAACCCTTCACATTACAAGAGCTGCCTTTTGTCTTACTAAAGTGACTATGCACCAACATAACTTTTAAAGAGATGTTATTCCTATATGTTATGCTTGAATGGTGTGTTATAGTTTTACCAATCACCCCATCAGACTGTAGAATGTTCTAATGCTTCCCCAGAATCTGGCGGATTTCTCCAGAGTCCGTGGAATATGTCAGTATCATTCTAGTAGCCTCCTCATCATTGGCTCGGGGTGTTTTATTTAAGAGTTCTTCCCTCTTTTGCTGGTTTGCCCTTTTTACGGCTCACTGCAAAACTTTCTAAAGATAGCCTCTTTGAACAAAGCGATTCACGGCTTTCTTAGTGGCTGTGTTGTAATCCTCTTTAGTCGTGCTGTTTCTTTTTAGATGCAACAACTCCCCATAGGGGATGCTATTGACGAGACAACGTGGGTGCTGGCTAGTGTAGTGTAGAGTGGCATTGCCTGCTGTGGGTTTACGGAATAACTTGGTTTTCAGTTGATTATTGTCAACAAATAACAACAGATCAAGATATGCTACCTCATGTGAACTAATGGTTCTAGTGAAATGTAGGTCGACTTCATTGATGTTAAGACCATCTATGTATTCATCTAGCTCATTTCTTGAACCGGTCCGGACGAAAAATATGTTGTCTATATAGCGGGTCCAAATAGCTATTCTCTGTGACAAGACCTCATTGGTATCTGCCCAGGCCACATGCTTCTCCCACCAGCCAACAAACAAGTTTGCACAGCTGGGGGCGAAGCACGTGCCCATCGCAGTACCCTGCTTCTAGATGTACAGTTGGTTTTCAAAGGCAAAACTTTTATTGTGTAAGCACAATGACATGAATTGGATTATCATCTGGCTATGTTCCATGTATTTTAGCAGTCTAGTCTTCAGAAAAGTATTAACAGCTTCTTCTCTTTGCCTGTGATTAATACAGGTGCATAAGCTGGAAATGTCTAAGAAAGAATGGATCCTCCCAATTGATATTGGCAATCATCTTGACAATCATATTCATATATATATATATATTCACTGAAAAAACCATAGGTTTCACACATGTTATAGTTAGCGGAAATTTTACTGATAAAAAACCAATGAAATTGCCCCGTTATAGTTAGTGCTGGCAACTATAACTCACGCGACCGCAATCCTCTGCTGATGCTAATACTGTATTTAGACACTTATTTGCCCATGTCTTCTTCCATACATTTTTAGCTATACATATATTACAAATATTTTTTTTTATAAAGACACATATGTCATCAGCAGAAGATTGCGGTCGCGTGAGTTATAGTTGCCAGCACTAACTATAACGGGGCAATTTCATTGGTTTTTTATCAGTAAAATTTCCGCTAACTATAACATGTGTGAAACCTATGGTTTTTTCAGTGAATTTGCAAGGTTTTTTAAATGCTAATTCCTAACTATAACGTGTGTGAAACCTATGGTTTTTTCAGTGAATTTGTACGTTTTTTTAAATGCTAAGTTACTTTACGCCATTCGAGGCGTGCGCGCCCACTTAACGCAGTTCGTTCCGTGCACGGTTTTTATCAACTTTAATAAGCCCTGTACATTTGGTGGCCTTCGGCCACCAAAAGCACAGGGGGTGGGGTCAATGTGGATAGTGTTTTTTTTATTTCTATTTTATAATTTCATGTTGCCAAAATCTCGTTTTTTTTCAAAAGTAATAAGCCCTGCACATTTGGTGGACTACGGCCACCAAAAGCACAGGGGGTGGGGTAAGTGTGGATAGTGTTTTTTTTTAAATATTTTTTTACCGTACGCGTACGGTAAGCGTACGGTAAGCGTACACGGCGAAATTGCCGAAAAAAAAATAAAACCGTTTTTGCTCTTGGGGGATGTTTGGGGACACCCTCAACATGACTATGTGGGAGGGAGTTGTCAAAACAGCCCCGTAACATGTTTTTGGGCATCATGTTTGATAAAAAACACTCAGTGCGAGAGACAAAATGGCGGACGCCGCTTCCTGGTTTCGGCCGATTCGAATGTTTACTAAGATCTAAGAGCCAATCAGAATCGCGCTCGCGCACGCCACCGTACGCGTACGGTAAGCGTATGGTAAGCGTACCGTAAGCGGGCTCAGATATATATATTGATTTAAAGGCTATTTTCTCAGAATCTACTGAACAGATTTACACCAAACCTACAAAAGGCACTTCCTTGACCTAGGGACTACCTCTCTGCCAAATTTCTAGTAATTCTGTTCAGCCGTTCGGGCTGTAGCTCGTTCTAAAGGTCCTATGGAAAAATGCATGGGAAAAACGCGTTTTGGGACCCCCCTTTTATCTCAGCCCCCGCTTGACGAATCCCCCCGAGACTTTCAGGGTAGGAGCGGAGCATAGCGCCCCACCTATTTTGAGAAATTCGCGAGGATTCATCGACCGGTGCCAAAGTTATTCAAAATAGAATGTTGCGGATTTCCTATGGAAAAGGGGTCCTAACTATAACTACCTACTGGCGACCGCCAGTAGGTAATATATATATATATATATATATATATATATATATATATATATATATATATATATATATATATATATTATATACTGGCGGTCTCCAGTAGATAGTTATAGTTAGGACCGAGTTCCCATAGGAAATCTGAAAATTCTATTTTGAATAACTTTGGAGCCGGTTGACTTATCTTCGTGAAATTTTCAAATTTATGGGGCGCTCCGCTCAGCTCCTACCCTGAAAGTCTCGGGGTGATTCGTCAAGCGGGGGCTGAGAAAAAAGGGGGGGCCCCAAAACGCATTTCCCCATGCATTTTCCCATAGGATCTTTAGTCGAAGGTACAGCCCGAACGGCTGAACAGAATTACTTGAAATTTGGCAAAGAGGTAGTCCTCAGGTCAGGCATGTGCCTTTTGCATATATGGTGTCAATCTGTTCAGTAGTTCCTGCGAAAATTGCAGTTAAAAGTACATAAATATCTATATGCGCACACCAAATGTCCGTGAGCGTAATTCTGATTGGTGGCTAGATGTCAGTCAACATTCCAATCGGTCGAAATCAGGAAGTGTCGGACGCCATTTTGTGTGTGACAGTGAAAAAGAAAGGTCAGAACGTGAAAAGGGGGCAGGGTAGAGAGTTCCTGACCCCCTAGCCTTTGTCAGGGGGTCCCTGAAGGACCCCGAAGGGTGAAAAAAACATTTTATATTTTTTCAAAAAATCGCGGGGTGCACGCACCCCCCAGCCGCCATTTTGAGTTTTAGAGGCAGAAGAGAGCTAAAAACACAAGTGGAGAACGTGAAAGGGGGGCAGGGTAGAGACTCCCTGACCCCCTAGGCCTTCTCAGGGGGACCATGAAAGACCCCTAAGGTCCCTATAAAAAGAAAAACATTTTTTATAAATATTGCACGGTGCGCGCACGGTGCGTGCACGGCTGCAAAAAAATCATTAAAAAAATAGAATTAAAAATCAAGTTTAAGTGTTTAGATGTTGGTTGGCTCTAAAAAGAGCCGTTGTGTTCATTGAGTGTTTTTTTGTACCTACAAGTAAGTACCGATGCAGAATCTAAAGTTCAAGAGGAAGACTCTGTTCCCTTCATCTGTGAAATGTACACCGTCTCCTCTATAAATGCCTTGCATGTTGTAACGCAAGTTGTTGTGGTATATAGAACCCATACCATAGTCTCTGAGGAAAGCAGAAACAGACTTATTGACGTGCTTTTTTGCTTTCTCAATCTGCGGACAATATTGGTTGGACCAGTTCCACTTTTGCCTTTGGCATATATTAGAATATATAAAGGTAGTTTGTGGAAAAAGTGACATCAATTGCAAAAAGGTGTCCTTAACAAGCATTTCCAGACCTACCCCAGTTAAAGTGCCTAGGTCATTTCCACCACAGTGCACAATTATGAGGTCAGGCTGTGGGAGATGTAGAAAGGATTTCACCAAAGGCATTAATTGGTGCCACTTTAACCCTCTCTGACCAATCCATTTAATGTCTACATTTGGCAAAGCAAGGTCTTTCACAATACCTCTTTTTTCCGCATACTTTTCACTCCAGTAGACATAGCTATGACCTACAATCCACACTGTGAACATCTTTCAAGGAGATCTGGATGCACTCAGAAGGTGTCTTTCAGTAGAATGGCAATATGAAAAGAAAGATAGTTGTAAAATGGAGGCTAACATACTTTTTTTTAAATAAAAAGAACTCATTGGCTGTTTCAGACCATTCAACACTAAAAACTAGGCTGTATGTTTACATTTTTAAAAGCATGTTTTGTATTGGTTCAGAAAAATGTGTCCCCACAGAATATTACTTTGGATATGCTGTTAGGTTTGAAAAGTCAAGCACTCTTGCTCTTTGGATTAGAAACATTGTGTGCTGAACTTCTGACCTCTCTGCTCACACCAGTGTTCCATGATCTGTTGCTATGGTAGCAGGGAGAAGTCATGTTGGGGGTAGGAATCATTTGGAAAGGGTTGAAATTTGCAACCAATAGAAATGTGTGTTTCCATTTAAAAAAATGTGGGAAGCAATGTGATTTGAAGTTAACATGTATATGTGTGAAAAAGAGAGGGGAGTTTTGCCATTTAGTGGTTCTCGTGAGAGGAGGACAGCTCAGAGATTCTGGCTCTCATAATCTGCTGTGTGAGCGGCACATTTCTTTCTCAACTAACTACTTTTAAAGGTGAGTTATGAATTTGAGAGGGGATGTATGTGGTGTATTTTGATATAAATAATAGAAATTTGTTTCTTCTTTTAAAGTTGTGTTTTACATTTTATGTTTTGGAAGATATTTAACTACCTTGAACTTGTAAGATATTATGGAGTATGTCTTCACCATAAGTTAAGGTGTACTGGTATCACCCAGGAATACTGTTTTGTGCCTAGAATCACATCATGAGTCTGTGTGCACACAGGAATTGTTGTCAGAGATTTAATTTGTGTTGCTCTTGTTCTGTAAGACTTGCAATCATAGGAAAGGGGCAGCTTGTTTTCTTGAACTGTGATGGTTAGCATACAGCACACATCACCATCTCACAGATGAGAGGCAAATGCTAACACATTTGAAAACAACAGGGTAGATTTTCCTTGCAGTACTGTAATGAGTGAGGTAGTTCCTATATGTTCATAAGCCCAATTAACCCTTACCACATGTGCTCTTACACACATCTCTGCAGTCTTCATGCAGTTATGCAAGTGTCCATGCAGATCTCTCTTGCACCTGACAATACACAGTCTCCAGAAACACACTCTTAGCACACAGGCAGCTGTTTCTCCTGCTCTCCCATGCTTACTATTCAGCACTGTGTGGTATTTCAGATAGCAGTGTGTAACGCTAACACATTCAACATCACCAAGGCTCATTTCCTTTGCTCTAGTCTAATCACTCACCCAGGTTCCACATGCTCATGGTCTCAAGTAGCTGTTAGGATGTCAAGAATTCCTGTCATGCGAGGGGAGGAAAACGGTAACCAGCGAAAACGGACTACATCTCCCAGGATGCTTAGCGGTTGAGAGGTTATGTAAACAGGAGAGCTGTTACATAACTCAAGGAAAACATGCCCTTATGTAAACAGGAGAGCTGTTACATAACTCAAGGAAAACACGCCCTTATGTAAACAGGAGAGCTGTTACATAACTCAAGGAAAACACGCCCTTTAAAGGGAGGAACCGGGAGGTACAACGCTGTCGGATATTGTGTTTACACCGACGTACCTGCTTAGTGAAGAGCAGTGTTCCGGAGTGGTGCTCCAGTAAGGCAAGAACGGAGGTAGGTCGAGTCGTTACTCCCTGGGCCGTGTCTTGCCCCATCGTCACCTGTGAAGGACCCGGAAGCTCCACCGGATAACCATTGAGCTTCGCTTTTTGACTCGGCTGAGTCAAAGCGCAGTGGCGCTTTTGCTGGTTGGAGTCGTAACTCCCAGCCCGACCAGAGATACAGGGACTGCCAGCTGTAACGCACACCAGGAGGTGTTTGCCGCGTTACAGACTCGGAAGTCCACAGGATCGATCGAGCGGCTGCTCTCGGTTCAGTCTTCTTTGCTTGTGATTGGGGTATCGGTGACGCATCACCAGGAGGTGACTCCGCGTCCCGGTGCAGTCTGAGGAAGAGGTTGAGCGGCAGCTCCCTTCATGTAGAGACCCCGGCTGGGTGTTTCCCTGACTCCTCGATTCTCCCCAACACTCTTCGTGCCCCTCACAGCCTACCGATTGGCATTGTCGGCCATTTCATTTCTGCCCTCTGTTGGCATATGCCGGGATCGGCGTATATGCAGAGGACGGCTAGGACCATCCGTGCTGTGGGCTGGTAACGTACTTAGCCTGGAGGATTCCAGTGACTATAACCTTTGTTTATTCCTTGTATTATTTTTGCCTTCATTAAAATAACTAAACCTTCACAAGTGGTTGCGTTCTCATTATCGTGTCTGTTAAACGATCCTGAGACGTTCAGGGCGTTACAAAATATCCGACCGTAATAACACTAACTGTCTCCCGGTCGATAACAGACATGGCAACACTTGATGATGTGCTGGCTGCTTTAGCGACCGTGCAAATTGAATTGGCTGCCTCCAGGCAAGAAACAGCCGATGTAAAAGCCAGACTGGATGCTATCCAATTGGACCCGCTCACGCCCAGCACCTCCCTCACGAACCAGACCCCTGCGGTAGTAGTGGAAATGCCGGTAGCCGTCCCCTTGGCAACACCAGAGAGGTACAGTGGGGATCCTAACACAGTGCAGGTATTCCTCACACAAGTGGCGCTACATTTATTGTGCAAACCAAGGGCGTTCCCCACGAGTCAGGCTCGTGTGGCTTTCCTTATATCCTATTTGGCTGGAAACGCGGCACAATGGGCCGTACCTCTGGTGAGCAGGGACGACCCCATCTTATGTGATTGGGGTGCTTTTCGCGAGGAATTCCTGAAAGTCTTCGACAGAAGGGCTGACTCGTACACGGCGGACCGTGAAATGCTTGAGTTGAGACAGGGATCCAACGACCTGGTGCAGTATCTCAACGCGTTCCGAAGGCTGGTTGCGGAAACCAAGTGGCCTGTTGCTAAACAGACGGCGCTCTTCCATCACGGGCGGTGCGATGAGCTCAAGGACGCCGTGGCTCATATTGACCCACAACCCAAGACATGTGAGGGCCTTATCAACCTGGTATTACGGCTGGAACATAGGCTAAGTGAAAGAAAGGGGGATCATGGGAGAAAAGGAAACTCCCTTCCATCCTATGTGACAGTGGGAAGTCCTGAAACTTCCACCGCATCCAAGGGAGAACCCATGGACATCGGCGCAATACGAGCGAGCCTCACAGCCACGGAGAAAGAGTCACGCCGTAAACAAGGATTGTGCCTATATTGTGGCAAAAAAGGCCACTACGTACGTGAATGCCCTGACAAACCGAAGACGTCACGTTATCGGGCTAACCGGTCGGTAACAGCCATGGTGGACGTACCGGCGGAAAACTAGAGGACTCCCAGACCAAAGAAGGGGCATCTCGGAGTCACTCATCCATCCCTTCACTTTCCAACTCGGTCACTAAGGGACAACGACACCTGTTTCTCACGGTGCACGTGGGAGTGCATGACCAGTGGATACCCGTTGTGGCCATGGTGGATTCAGGGGCCACTGGCATGTTTATGGACCACAACGAGGCATGCAGGCTAGGGCTAGTGCTTCTTCCCAAAGATGTACCCGAAGACGTCTATGCTGTAGACGGAAGGCGATTGGTGACGGGGCCCATCGGGCAGCACACGGTGGTCCTTCCGATGAGATGTGGGAGGAACCATGTGGAACAAATCGATTTTAACATCATCCGAGCGCCCCAATATGGCGTCATATTGGGATTGCCGTGGCTACAGAAACACAACCCCTCTGTGGATTGGCCAACACATCGCATCGAACTGACGTCACCGTATTGCATCCTGCATTGTGGAATAAGAACGGAATCCCTTGACGCAGATGAGAGCGGGAGTCAGACGGTGACTACAGCGGCAGAAAAAGATGTGGCTCTCCCCCAGGCTTATCACAGTTTTGAGGATGTATTTGATGAGGTGAAGGCGGAAGTGCTACCACCACATAGACAGTTTGACTGCCAGATCGACCTGGTGCCAGGGGCCAGCGTTCCCAGCGGCAGGCTGTATGCCCTGACGGAGCCTGAAAACGTGCATCTCCGGGGGTACCTGGATAAACTCCTCAAGCTAGGATTTATCCGCCCGTCCAAGTCTCCGGCCGCCTCGCCACTCTTCTTCATCCCGAAGGCTAATGGGGAGCTGAGAGCCTGTGTGGACTTTAGGGCATTGAATGCGATAACCGTAAAGAATCGGTACCCCTTGCCTCTCATCAGTGTACTTCTGGAACAGGTCAAGAAAGCTCGTATCTACACCAAGTTGGATTTGAAAGGGGCATACCATCTGGTGCGCATGAGGGACGGAGACGAGTGGAAGACCGCCTTTAAGACCAGGTTCGGCCTTTTTGAGTACCTCGTCATGCCGTTCGGTCTGTGCAACGCCCCGGCAGCCTTTCAGTACTTTTTGAATGAGGTATTCAGAGAGGAGTTGGATATCTACGTGGTCGTATATATCGACGACATCCTCATCTATTCGTCCAGTGTGGAGGAGCACGTACACCACGTCAAAGCTGTGCTCCAAAAGCTGAGGGAAAACATGCTGTTTTGTAAACTCAGCAAGTGTGACTTCCACGTCACATCCGTGGAATTCCTCGGAGTGATGCTGAGTCCAGAGGGACAGGAGATGGCAGAACGAAAGATCAAGGCGGTGAAAGAATGGCCGGTGCCCCAAAGCGTGAAGGACGTCCAAAGTTTCATTGGCTTCGCCAACTTTTACAGGCGGTTTATAGATGGATTTTCAGGATTGGTGGCCCCAATCACACAGCTACTGAGGAAGTCCAAGGAGTTTGTCTGGTCCCCTGAAGCGAACAAAGCCTTTGAGGCCCTGAAAAGCGCCTTTGGTAAGGCGCCGGTGTTGGCTCACCCCGATCCGGATCTCCCCTACGTGGTGGAAGCGGACGCATCGGATGTGGCGCTGGGGGCTATCTTGTCCCAACGCAACCACAACACAGGGGTGCTTCATCCCGTTGCGTACATGTCCCGCAAACTCAACGACGCCGAATGCAACTACCATATTGCGGAGAAGGAGCTTCTCGCAATCAAGGACGCCTTCACCGAATGGAGGCATTGGTTGATGGGGGCAGGACATGTGGTATCGGTGTACACGGACCATCGGAACCTACAGTTCATGACGGCCACAAGACACCTTTCTCCCAGACAGCTGCGGTGGATGATCTTCTTTGCGGGGTTCAACTTCCGCATCACATATCGGCCGGGGACGGAAAACCGGAAGGCGGACGCCCTGTCCCGTCAATCTGCAGTTAAGGAACCATTGCCTGCGACCGAGCATTCCATCATTTCCCCGAGGATGGTATTGGGGGTTATCCAACCGGATACTTTCCTGAGGGGAATAAAGAGAGGGATCAGGTCATTCGCATGGCGGAGGTGGCTCCTCAGTCACAGAGAATGGCAGCTGAAGGACGGGATACCCCTGAAGGGTAGGTGCCTATTGATACCCACGCCTAGGCTAAGGAAACAAGCATTCATCTGGTGCCATGACTCTCCATGCGCAGGTCATTTGGGCTTTGAAAAAACGGTGGCTAGCATGGGACGGCATTTCTGGTGGCCAACCATGAGAGTGGATGTCAGGAGGTGGGGACAGGAGTGTCCTACGTGTGCTACCATGAAGGCCGACCATGGCCGAACCCAAGGGCTCTTACATCCACTTCCGACCCCGGATAGACCATGGGATAGCATATCACTGGACTTCGTGGTGGGCCTACCGGTAGACCAGGGGATGACGGCAATACTGGTGGTGGTGGATTACTTGACGAAAATGGGGCACTTCATCCCCTGCAAGAGAGTCCCTACGGCCGGGGAATTGGCGTCACTACTCCTAAAGAATGTGGTACGACTGCATGGATTACCTGGGGTGATCGTGTCGGACCGGGGGTCGCAGTTTACTGCGCAATTCTGGAAGACTTGGTGCACTGCGCTGCATGTTAAGACCGCCCTGTCCACCAGCTACCACCCTCAAACGGACGGCCAAACCGAGCGCCTGAACCAAACGCTCAAACAGTATCTGCGATGTTTTGTGGACCAGGGCAGGGAAGAATGGGTCGACTTGCTATGGGTTGCAGAGATAGCCTATAACAACGCCACTCACAGCTCCACACAGGCATCTCCGTTCTATAGCAACTATGGCCAACATCCCAGGTTCTTGCCATTTCTACATCCGTTCAGAGAGGACAGGATTCCCGCCACAGCGGACAGGGTGGCACACATAAAAGACACGTTGATGCGCTCAAGGGCTGTCCTAATAGAGGCCAAGAGAAGATACAAGGCTGCGGCAGACAGGAAGAGAAGGCCCGGGCCACTGTACCGCACTGGAGACTACGTCTGGATATCCACAAGAAACATGAGGTTTCGAAAGAACAGTGTGTTCCATCCCAAGTACATGGGCCCCTATCGAATTACCAAGTGTATGGGTCCCGTGAACGTGAAGGTGTGCTTGCCCCAGTCATTGCGGATACACCCTGTCTTTCATGTATCATTGCTCAAACCAGCGCCCTCCAAGCCGTCTGGGACACCTAGGCCGGTATGCGTGGAGTCGGAGGTGGAGTATGAAGTGTCGGGCATACGGGCGTCCAAACGGCGCAGGGGGAAGATGTGGTACCTGGTTGCATGGAAAGGCTATGGCCCGGAGGAGCAGTCATGGGAACCGGCTGAAGGGGTTCATGCTCCGCGCTTGGTCTCCTTGTTCCATCGGCGTTTTCCTGCCAGCGCTGGACCCGTGGGGAGCCACTGAGAGGGAGGATGTACTGTCAAGAATTCCTGTCATGCGAGGGGAGGAAAACGGTAACCAGCGAAAACGGACTACATCTCCCAGGATGCTTAGCGGTTGAGAGGTTATGTAAACAGGAGAGCTGTTACATAACTCAAGGAAAACACGCCCTTATGTAAACAGGAGAGCTGTTACATAACTCAAGGAAAACACGCCCTTATGTAAACAGGAGAGCTGTTACATAACTCAAGGAAAACACGCCCTATAAAGGGAGGAACCGGGAGGTACAACGCTGTCGGATATTGTGTTTACACCGACGTACCTGCTTAGTGAAGAGCAGTGTTCCGGAGTGGTGCTCCAGTAAGGCAAGAACGGAGGTAGGTCGAGTCGTTACTCCCTGGGCCGTGTCTTGCCCCATCGTCACCTGTGAAGGACCCGGAAGCTCCACCGGATAACCATTGAGCTTCGCTTTTTGACTCGGCTGAGTCAAAGCGCAGTGGCGCTTTTGCTGGTTGGAGTCGTAACTCCCAGCCCGACCAGAGATACAGGGACTGCCAGCTGTAACGCACACCAGGAGGTGTTTGCCTCGTTACAGACTCGGAAGTCCACAGGATCGATCGAGCGTCTGCTCTCGGTTCAGTCTTCTTTGCTTGTGATTGGGGTATCGGTGACGCATCACCAGGAGGTGACTCCGCGTCCCGGTGCAGTCTGAGGAAGAGGTTGAGCGGCAGCTCCCTTCAGGTAGAGACCCCGGCTGGGTGTTTCCCTGACTCCTCGATTCTCCCCAACACTCTTCGTGCCCCTCACAGCCTACCGATTGGCATTGTCGGCCATTTCATTTCTGCCCTCTGTTGGCATACGCCGGGATCGGCGTATATGCAGAGGACGGCTAGGACCATCCGTGCTGTGGGCTGGTAACGTACTTAGCCTGGAGGATTCCAGTGACTATAACCTTTGTTTATTCCTTGTATTATTTTTGCCTTCATTAAAATAACTAAACCTTCACAAGTGGTTGCGTTCTCATTATCGTGTCTGTTAAACGATCCTGAGACGTTCAGGGCGTTACATAGGACATGAGCTCTTTTCTGCCTCTCTAAACTATAAGGAAAATGTGTCAGGCTGTTACAGTAATTATCACTTGCTCTACCACAGTAGTAAATGTGCTTTGAAATTGCCAATCAAATATCGTTTTCTGCCTAGAATCACACCATGAGTCTGTGTGCACACAGGAATTGTTGTCAGAGATTTAATTTGTGTTGCTCTTGTTCTGTAAGACTTGCACTCGTAGGAAAGGGGCAGCTTGTTTTCTTGAACTGTGATGGTTAGCATACAGCACACATCACCATCTCACAGATGAGAGGCAAATGCTAACACATTTGAAAACAACAGGGTAGATTTTCCTTGCAGTACTGTAATGAGTGAGGTAGTTCCTAAATGTTCATAAGCCCAATTAACCCTTACCACATGTGCTCTTACATACATCTCTGCAGTCTTCATGCAGTTGTGCAAGCGTCCATGCAGATCTCTCTTGCACCTGACAATACACAGTCTCCAGAAACACACTCTTAGCACACAGGCAGCTGTTTCTCCTGCACTCCCATGCTTACTATTCAGCACTGTGTGGTATTTCAGATAGCAGTGTGTAACGCTAACACATTCAACATCTCCAAGGCTCATTTCCTTTGCTCTAGTCTAATCACTCACCCAGGTTCCACATGCTCATGGTCTCAAGTAGCTGTTAGGACATGTGCTATTTTCTGCCTCTCTAAACTATAAGGAAAATGTGTCAGGCTGTTACAGTAATTATCACTTGCTCTACCACAGTAGTAAATGTGCTTTGAAATTGCCAATCAAATATCGTTTTCTGCCTAGAATCACACCATGAGTCTGTGTGCACACAGGAATTGTTGTCAGAGATTTAATTTGTGTTGCTCTTGTTCTGTAAGACTGGCACTCGTAGGAAAGAGGCAGCTTGTTTTCTTGAACTGTGATGGTTAGCATTCAGCACAAATCACTATCTCACAGATGAGAGGCAAATGCTAACACATTTGAAAACAACAGGGTAGATTTTCCTTCCACTCCTGCAATGGGCGAGGTAGTTCCTAAATGTTCAAAACTCCAATTAACCCTTACCACAGGTGATCTTACATACATCTCTGCAGTCTTCATGCAGTTGTGCAAGCGTCCATGCAGATCTCTCTTGCACCTGACAATACAGAGTCTCCAGAAACACACTCTTAGCACACAGGCAGCTGCTTCTCCTGCACTCCCATGCTTACTATTCAGCACTGTGTGGTATTTCAGATAGCAGTGTGTAACGCTAAAACATTCAACATCACCAAGGCTCATTTCCTTTGCTCTAGTCTAATCACTCACCCAGGTTCCACATGCTCATGGTCTCAAGTAGCTGTTAGGACATGTGCTCTTTTCTGCCTCTCTAATCTATAAAGAAAATGTGTCAGGCTGTTACAGTAATTATCACTTGCTCTACCACAGTAGTAAATGTGCTTTGAAATTGCCAATCAAATATCGTTTTCTGCCTAGAATCACACCATGAGTCTGTGTGCACACAGGAATTGTTGTCAGAGATTTAATTTGTGTTGCTCTTGTTCTGTAAGACTTGCACTCGTAGGAAAGGGGCAGCTTGTTTTCTTGAACTGTGATGGTTAGCATTCAGCACAAATCACTATCTCACAGATGAGAGGCAAATGCTAACATATTTGAAAACAACAGGGTAGATTTTCCTTCCACTCCGGCAATGGGTGAGGTAGTTCCTACATGTTCAAAACTCCAATTAACCCTTACCACAGGTGATCTTACATACATCTCTGCAGCCTTCATGCAGTTGTGCAAGCGTCCATGCAGATCTCTCTTGCACCTGACAATACACAGTCTCCAGAAACACACTCTTAGCACACAGGCAGCTGTTTCTCCTGCTCTCCCATGCTTACTATTCAGCACTGTGTGGTATTTCAGATAGCGGTGTGTAAAGCTAACACATTCAACATCACCAAGGCTCATTTCCTTTGCTCTAATCTCTAGTCTAATCACTCACCCAGGTTCCACATGCTCATGGTCTCAAGTAGCTGTTAGGACATGAGCTATTTTCTGCCTCTCTAAACTATAAGGAAAATGTGTCAGGCTGTTACAGTAATTATCACTTGCTCTACCACAGTAGTAAATGTGCTTTGAAATTGCCAATCAAATATCGTTTTCTGCCTAGAATCACACCATGAGTCTGTGTGCACACAGGAATTGTTGTCAGAGATTTAATTTGTGTTGCTCTTGTTCTGTAAGACTTGCACTCGCGGGAAAGAGGCAGCTTCTTTTCTTGAACTGTGATGGTTAGCATTCGGCACAAATCACTATCTCACAGATGAGAGGCAAATGCTAACACATTTGAAAACAACAGGGTAGATTTTCCTTCCACTCCTGCAATGGGTGAGGTAGTTCCTACATGTTCAAGACTCCAATTAACCCTTACCACAGGTGATCTTACATACATCTCTGCAGTCTTCATGCAGTTGTGCAAGCGTCCATGCAGATCTCTCTTGCACCTGACAATACACCGTCTCCAGAAACACACTCTTAGCACACAGGCAGCTGCTTCTCCTGCACTCCCATGCTTACTATTCAGCACTGTGTGGTATTTCAGATAGCAGTGTGTAACGCTAACACATTCAACATCACCAAGGTTCATTTCCTTTGCTCTAGTCTAATCACTCACCCAGGTTCCACATGCTCATGGTCTCAAGTAGCTGTTAGGACATGAGCTCTTTTCTGCCTCTCTAAACTATAAGGAAAATGTGTCAGGCTGTTACAGTAATTATCACTTGCTCTACCACAGTAGTAAATGTGCTTTGAAATTGCCAATCAAATATCGTTTTCTTCCTAGAATCACACCATGAGTCTGTGTGCACACAGGAATTGTTGTCAGAGATTTAATTTGTGTTGCTCTTGTTCTGTAAGACTTGCACTCGTAGGAAAGGGGCAGCTTGTTTTCTTGAACTGTGATGGTTAGCATACAGCACGCATCACCATCTCACAGATGAGAGGCAAATGCTAACACATTTGAAAACAACAGGGTAGATTTTCCTTGCAGTACTGTAATGAGTGAGGTAGTTCCTACATGTTCATAAGCCCAATTAACCCTTACCACATGTGCTCTTACATACATCTCTGCAGTCTTCATGCAGTTGTGCAAGCGTCCATGCAGATCTCTCTTGCACCTGACAATACACAGTCTCCAGAAACACACTCTTAGCACACAGGCAGCTGTTTCTCCTGCACTCCCATGCTTACTATTCAGCACTGTGTGGTATTTCAGATAGCAGTGTGTAACGCTAACACATTCAACATCTCCAAGGCTCATTTCCTTTGCTCTAGTCTAATCACTCACCCAGGTTCCACATGCTCATGGTCTCAAGTAGCTGTTAGGACATGTGCTATTTTCTGCCTCTCTAAACTATAAGGAAAATGTGTCAGGCTGTTACAGTAATTATCACTTGCTCTACCACAGTAGTAAATGTGCTTTGAAATTGCCAATCAAATATCGTTTTCTGCCTAGAATCACACCATGAGTCTGTGTGCACACAGGAATTGTTGTCAGAGATTTAATTTGTGTTGCTCTTGTTCTGTAAGACTGGCACTCGTAGGAAAGAGGCAGCTTGTTTTCTTGAACTGTGATGGTTAGCATTCAGCACAAATCACTATCTCACAGATGAGAGGCAAATGCTAACACATTTGAAAACAACAGGGTAGATTTTCCTTCCACTCCGGCAATGGGTGAGGTAGTTCCTACATGTTCAAAACTCCAATTAACCCTTACCACAGGTGATCTTACATACATCTCTGCAGCCTTCATGCAGTTGTGCAAGCGTCCATGCAGATCTCTCTTGCACCTGACAATACACAGTCTCCAGAAACACACTCTTAGCACAGAGGCAGCTGTTTCTCCTGCTCTCCCATGCTTACTATTCAGCACTGTGTGGTATTTCAGATAGCAGTGTGTAACGCTAACACATTCAACATCTCCAAGGCTCATTTCCTTTGCTCTAGTCTAATCACTCACCCAGGTTCCACATGCTCATGGTCTCAAGTAGCTGTTAGGACATGTGCTATTTTCTGCCTCTCTAAACTATAAGGAAAATGTGTCAGGCTGTTACAGTAATTATCACTTGCTCTACCACAGTAGTAAATGTGCTTTGAAATTGCCAATCAAATATCGTTTTCTGCCTAGAATCACACCATGAGTCTGTGTGCACACAGGAATTGTTGTCAGAGATTTAATTTGTGTTGCTCTTGTTCTGTAAGACTTGCACTCGCGGGAAAGAGGCAGCTTCTTTTCTTGAACTGTGATGGTTAGCATTCAGCACAAATCACTATCTCACAGATGAGAGGCAAATGCTAACACATTTGAAAACAACAGGGTAGATTTTCCTTCCACTCCTGCAATGGGTGAGGTAGTTCCTACATGTTCAAAACTCCAATTAACCCTTACCACAGGTGATCTTACATACTTCTCTGCAGTCTTCATGCAGTTGTGCAAGCGTCCATGCAGATCTCTCTTGCACCTGACAATACACAGTCTCCAGAAACACACTCTTAGCACACAGGCAGCTGCTTCTCCTGCACTCCCATGCTTACTATTCAGCACTGTGTGGTATTTCAGATAGCAGTGTGTAACACTAACACATTCAACATCACCAAGGCTCATTTCCTTTGCTCTAGTCTAATCACTCACCCAGGTTCCACATGCTCATGGTCTCAAGTAGCTGTTAGGACATGAGCTATTTTCTGCCTCTCTAAACTATAAGGAAAATGTGTCAGTCTGTTACAGTAATTATCACTTGCTCTACCACAGTAGTAAATGTGCTTTGAAATTGCCAATCAAATATCGTTTTCTGCCTAGAATCACACCATGAGTCTGTTTGCACGCAGGAATTGTTGTCAGTGATTTAATTCGTGTTGCTCTTGTTCTGTAAGACTTGCACTCGTAGGACAGGGGCAGCTTGTTTTCTTGAACTGTGATGGTTAGCATACAGCACACATCACCATCTCACAGATGAGAGGCAAATGCTAACACATTTGAAAACAACAGGGTAGATTTTCCTTGCAGTACTGTAATGAGTGAGGTAGTTCCTATAAGTTCATAAGCCCAATTAACCCTTACCACATGTGCTCTTACACACATCTCTGCAGTCTTCATGCAGTTATGCAAGCGTCCATGCAGATCTCTCTTGCACCTGACAATACACAGTCTCCAGAAACACACTCTTAGCACACAGGCAGCTGTTTCTCCTGCTCTCCCATGCTTACTATTCAGCACTGTGTGGTATTTCAGATAGCAGTGTGTAACGCTAACACATTCAACATCACCAAGGCTCATTTCCTTTGCTCTAGTCTAATCACTCACCCAGGTTCCACATGCTCATGGTCTCAAGTAGCTGTTAGGACATGAGCTCTTTTCTGCCTCTCTAAACTATAAGGAAAATGTGTCAGGCTGTTACAGTAATTATCACTTGCTCTACCACAGTAGTAAATGTGCTTTGAAATTGCCAATCAAATATCGTTTTCTGCCTAGAATCACACCATGAGTCTGTGTGCACACAGGAATTGTTGTCAGAGATTTAATTTGTGTTGCTCTTGTTCTGTAAGACTTGCACTCGTAGGAAAGGGGCAGCTTGTTTTCTTGAACTGTGATGGTTAGCACACAGCACACATCACCATCTCACAGATGAGAGGCAAATGCTAACACATTTGAAAACAACAGGGTAGATTTTCCTTGCAGTACTGTAATGAGTGAGGTAGTTCCTACATGTTCATAAGCCCAATTAACCCTTACCACATGTGCTCTTACATACATCTCTGCAGTCTTCATGCAGTTGTGCAAGCGTCCATGTAGATCTCTCTTGCACCTGACAATACACAGTCTCCAGAAACACACACTTAGCACACAGGCAGCTGTTTCTCCTGCTCTCCCATGCTTACTATTCAGCACTGTGTGGTATTTCAGATAGCAGTGTGTAACGCTAACACATTCAACATCACCAAGGCTCATTTCCTTTGCTCTAATCTCTAGTCTAATCACTCACCCAGGTTCCACATGCTCATGGTCTCAAGTAGCTGTTAGGACATGAGCTATTTTCTGCCTCTCTAAACTATAAGGAAAATGTGTCAGGCTGTTACAGTAATTATCACTTGCTCTACCACAGTAGTAAATGTGCTTTGAAATTGCCAATCAAATATCGTTTTCTGCCTAGAATCACACCATGAGTCTGTGTGCACACAGGAATTGTTGTCAGAGATTTAATTTGTGTTGCTCTTGTTCTGTAAGACTTGCACTCGTAGGAAAGAGGCAGCTTCTTTTCTTGAACTGTGATGGTTAGCATTCAGCACAAATCACTATCTCACAGATGAGAGGCAAATGCTAACAAATTTGAAAACAACAGGGTAGATTTTCCTTCCACTCCTGCAATGGGTGAGGTAGTTTCTACATGTTCAAAACTCCAATTAACCCTTACCACAGGTGATCTTACATACATCTCTGCAGTCTTCATGCAGTTGTGCAAGCGTCCATGCAGATCTCTCTTGCACCTGACAATACACAGTCTCCAGAAACACACTCTTAGCACACAGGCAGCTGCTTCTCCTGCACTCCCATGCTTACTATTCAGCACTGTGTGGTATTTCAGATAGCAGTGTGTAACACTAACACATTCAACATCACCAAGGCTCATTTCCTTTGCTCTAGTCTAATCACTCACCCAGGTTCCACATGCTCATGGTCTCAAGTAGCTTTTAGGACATGTGCTCTTTTCTGCCTCTCTAAACTATAAGGAAAATGTGTCAGTCTGTTACAGTAATTATCACTTGCTCTACCACAGTAGTAAATGTGCTTTGAAATTGCCAATCAAATATCGTTTTCTGCCTAGAATCACACCATGAGTCTGTTTGCTCGCAGGAATTGTTGTCAGTGATTTAATTCGTGTTGCTCTTGTTCTGTAAGACTTGCACTCGTAGGACAGGGGCAGCTTGTTTTCTTGAACTGTGATGGTTAGCATGCAGCACACATCACCATCTCACAGATGAGAGGCAAATGCTAACACATTTGAAAACAACAGGGTAGATTTTCCTTGCAGTACTGTAATGAGTGAGGTAGTTCCTATATGTTCATAAGCCCAATTAACCCTTACCACATGTGCTCTTACACACATCTCTGCAGTCTTCATGCAGTTATGCAAGCGTCCATGCAGATCTCTCTTCCACCTGACAATACACAGTCTCCAGAAACACACTCTTAGCACACAGGCAGCTGTTTCTCCTGCACTCCCATGCTTACTATTCAGCACTGTGTGGTATTTCAGATAGCAGTGTGTAACGCTAACACATTCAACATCTCCAAGGCTCATTTCCTTTGCTCTAGTCTAATCACTCACCCAGGTTCCACATGCTCATGGTCTCAAGTAGCTGTTAGGACATGTGCTATTTTCTGCCTCTCTAAACTATAAGGAAAATGTGTCAGGCTGTTACAGTAATTATCACTTGCTCTACCACAGTAGTAAATGTGCTTTGAAATTGCCAATCAAATATCGTTTTCTGCCTAGAATCACACCATGAGTCTGTGTGCACACAGGAATTGTTGTCAGAGATTTAATTTGTGTTGCTCTTGTTCTGTAAGACTTGCACTCGTAGGAAAGAGGCAGCTTCTTTTCTTGAACTGTGATGGTTAGCATTCAGCACAAATCACTATCTCACAGATGAGAGGCAAATGCTAACACATTTGAAAACAACAGGGTAGATTTTCCTTCCACTCCTGCAATGGGTGAGGTAGTTCCTACATGTTCAAAACTCCAATTAACCCTTACCACAGGTGATCTTACATACATCTCTGCAGTCTTCATGCAGTTGTGCAAGCGTCCATGCAGATCTCTCTTGCACCTGACAATACACAGTCTCCAGAAACACACTCTTAGCACACAGGCAGCTGCTTCTCCTGCACTCCCATGCTTACTATTCAGCACTGTGTGGTATTTCAGATAGCAGTGTGTAACACTAACACATTCAACATCACCAAGGCTCATTTCCTTTGCTCTAGTCTAATCACTCCCCCAGGTTCCACATGCTCATGGTCTCAAGTAGCTGTTAGGACATGTGCTCTTTTCTGCCTCTCTAAACTATAAGGAAAATGTGTCAGTCTGTTACAGTAATTATCACTTGCTCTACCACAGTAGTAAATGTGCTTTGAAATTGCCAATCAAATATCGTTTTCTGCCTAGAATCACACCATGAGTCTGTTTGCACGCAGGAATTGTTGTCAGTGATTTAATTCGTGTTGCTCTTGTTCTGTAAGACTTGCACTCGTAGGACAGGGGCAGCTTGTTTTCTTGAACTGTGATGGTTAGCATACAGCACACATCACCATCTCACAGATGAGAGGCAAATGCTAACACATTTGAAAACAACAGGGTAGATTTTCCTTGCAGTACTGTAATGAGTGAGGTAGTTCCTATATGTTCATAAGCCCAATTAACCCTTACCACATGTGCTCTTACACACATCTCTGCAGTCTTCATGCAGTTATGCAAGCGTCCATGCAGATCTCTCTTGCACCTGACAATACACAGTCTCCAGAAACACACTCTTAGCACACAGGCAGCTGTTTCTCCTGCACTCCCATGCTTAATATTCAGCACTGTGTGGTATTTCAGATAGCAGTGTGTAACGCTAACACATTCAACATCTCCAAGGCTCATTTCCTTTGCTCTAGTCTAATCACTCACCCAGGTTCCACATGCTCATGGTCTCAAGTAGCTGTTAGGACATGTGCTATTTTCTGCCTCTCTAAACTATAAGGAAAATGTGTCAGGCTGTAACACTAATTATCACTTGCTCTACAACAGTAGTAAATGTGCTTTGAAATTGCCAATCAAATATCGTTTTCTGCCTAGAATCACACCATGAGTCTGTGTGCACACAGGAATTGTTGTCAGAGATTTAATTTGTGTTGCTCTTGTTCTGTAAGACTTGCACTCGTAGGAAAGAGGCAGCTTGTTTTCTTGAACTGTGATGGTTAGCATTCAGCACAAATCACTATCTCACAGATGAGAGGCAAATGCTAACATATTTGAAAACAACAGGGTAGATTTTCCTTCCACTCCGGCAATGGGTGAGGTAGTTCCTACATGTTCAAAACTCCAATTAACCCTTACCACAGGTGATCTTACATACATCTCTGCAGCCTTCATGCAGTTGTGCAAGCGTCCATGCAGATCTCTCTTGCACCTGACAATACACAGTCTCCAGAAACACACTCTTAGCACACAGGCAGCTGTTTCTCCTGCTCTCCCATGCTTACTATTCAGCACTGTGTGGTATTTCAGATAGCAGTGTGTAAAGCTAACACATTCAACATCACCAAGGCTCATTTCCTTTGCTCTAATCTCTAGTCTAATCACTCACCCAGGTTCCACATGCTCATGGTCTCAAGTAGCTGTTAGGACATGAGCTATTTTCTGCCTCTCTAAACTATAAGGAAAATGTGTCAGGCTGTTACAGTAATTATCACTTGCTCTACCACAGTAGTAAATGTGCTTTGAAATTGCCAATCAAATATCGTTTTCTGCCTAGAATCACACCATGAGTCTGTGTGCACACAGGAATTGTTGTCAGAGATTTAATTTGTGTTGCTCTTGTTCTGTAAGACTTGCACTCGCGGGAAAGAGGCAGCTTCTTTTCTTGAACTGTGATGGTTAGCATTCAGCACAAATCACTATCTCACAGATGAGAGGCAAATGCTAACATATTTGAAAACAACAGGGTAGATTTTCCTTCCACTCCTGCAATGGGTGAGGTAGTTCCTACATGTTCAAAACTCCAATTAACCCTTACCACAGGTGATCTTACATACATCTCTGCAGTCTTCATGCAGTTGTGCAAGCGTCCATGCAGATCTCTCTTGCACCTGACAATACACAGTCTCCAGAAACACACTCTTAGCACACAGGCAGCTGCTTCTCCTGCACTCCCATGCTTACTATTCAGCACTGTGTGGTATTTCAGATAGCTGTGTGTAACACTAACACATTCAACATCACCAAGGCTCATTTCCTTTGCTCTAGTCTAATCACTCACCCAGGTTCCACATGCTCATGGTCTCAAGTAGCTGTTAGGACATGAGCTCTTTTCTGCCTCTCTAAACTATAAGGAAAATGTGTCAGGCTGTTACAGTAATTATCACTTGCTCTACCACAGTAGTAAATGTGCTTTGAAATTGCCAATCAAATATCGTTTTCTGCCTAGAATCACACCATGAGTCTGTGTGCACACAGGAATTGTTGTCAGAGATTTAATTTGTGTTGCTCTTGTTCTGTAAGACTTGCACTCGTAGGAAAGGGGCAGCTTGTTTTCTTGAACTGTGATGGTTAGCACACAGCACACATCACCATCTCACAGATGAGAGGCAAATGCTAACACATTTGAAAACAACAGGGTAGATTTTCCTTGCAGTACTGTAATGAGTGAGGTAGTTCCTATATGTTCATAAGCCCAATTAACCCTTACCACATGTGCTCTTACACACATCTCTGCAGTCTTCATGCAGTTATGCAAGCGTCCATGCAGATCTCTCTTGCACCTGACAATACACAGTCTCCAGAAACACACTCTTAGCACACAGGCAGCTGTTTCTCCTGCACTCCCATGCTTACTATTCAGCACTGTGTGGTATTTCAGATAGCAGTGTGTAACGCTAACACATTCAACATCTCCAAGGCTCATTTCCTTTGCTCTAGTCTAATCACTCACCCAGGTTCCACATGCTCATGGTCTCAAGTAGCTGTTAGGACATGTGCTATTTTCTGCCTCTCTAAACTATAAGGAAAATGTGTCAGGCTGTTACTGTAATTATCACTTGCTCTACCACAGTAGTAAATGTGCTTTGAAATTGCCAATCAAATATCGTTTTCTGCCTAGAATCACACCATGAGTCTGTGTGCACACAGGAATTGTTGTCAGAGATTTAATTTGTGTTGCTCTTGTTCTGTAAGACTTGCACTCGTAGGAAAGAGGCAGCTTCTTTTCTTGAACTGTGATGGTTAGCATTCAGCACAAATCACTATCTCACAGATGAGAGGCAAATGCTAACACATTTGAAAACAACAGGGTAGATTTTCCTTCCACTCCTGCAATGGGCGAGGTAGTTCCTACATGTTCAAAACTCTAATTAACCCTTACCACAGGTGATCTTACATACATCTCTGCAGTCTTCATGCAGTTGTGCAAGCGTCCATGCAGATCTCTCTTGCACCTGACAATACACAGTCTCCAGAAACACACTCTTAGCACACAGGCAGCTGCTTCTCCTGCACTCCCATGCTTACTATTCAGCACTGTGTGGTATTTCAGATAGCAGTGTGTAACACTAACACATTCAACATCACCAAGGCTCATTTCCTTTGCTCTAGTCTAATCACTTACCCAGGTTCCACATGCTCATGGTCTCAAGTAGCTGTTAGGACATGTGCTCTTTTCTGCCTCTCTAAACTATAAGGAAAATGTGTCAGTCTGTTACAGTAATTATCACTTGCTCTACCACAGTAGTAAATGTGCTTTGAAATTGCCAATCAAATATCGTTTTCTGCCTAGAATCACACCATGAGTCTGTTTGCACGCAGGAATTGTTGTCAGTGATTTCATTCATGTTGCTCTTGTTCTGTAAGACTTGCACTCGTAGGACAGGGGCAGCTTGTTTTCTTGAACTGTGATGGTTAGCATACAGCACACATCACCATCTCACAGATGAGAGGCAAATGCTAACACATTTGAAAACAACAGGGTAGATTTTCCTTGCAGTACTGTAATGAGTGAGGTAGTTCCTATATGTTCATAAGCCCAATTAACCCTTACCACATGTGCTCTTACACACATCTCTGCAGTCTTCATGCAGTTATGCAAGCGTCCATACAGATCTCTCTTGCACCTGACAATACACAGTCTCCAGAAACACACTCTTAGCACACAGGCAGCTGTTTCTCCTGCACTCCCATGCTTAATATTCAGCACTGTGTGGTATTTCAGATAGCAGTGTGTAACGCTAACACATTCAACATCTCCAAGGCTCATTTCCTTTGCTCTAGTCTAATCACTCACCCAGGTTCCACATGCTCATGGTCTCAAGTAGCTGTTAGGACATGTGCTATTTTCTGCCTCTCTAAACTATAAGGAAAATGTGTCAGGCTGTTACAGTAATTATCACTTGCTCTACAACAGTAGTAAATGTGCTTTGAAATTGCCAATCAAATATCGTTTTCTGCCTAGAATCACACCATGAGTCTGTGTGCACACAGGAATTGTTGTCAGAGATTTAATTTGTGTTGCTCTTGTTCTGTAAGACTTGCACTCGTAGGAAAGAGGCAGCTTGTTTTCTTGAACTGTGATGGTTAGCATTCAGCACAAATCACTATCTCACGGATGAGAGGCAAATGCTAACACATTTGAAAACAACAGGGTAGATTTTCCTTCCACTCCTGCAATGGGTGAGGTAGTTCCTACATGTTCAAAACCCCAATTAACCCTTACCACAGGTGATCTTACATACATCTCTGCAGTCTTCATGCAGTTGTGCAAGCGTCCATGCAGATCTCTCTTGCACCTGACAATACACAGTCTCCAGAAACACACTCTTAGCACACAGGCAGCTGCTTCTCCTGCACTCCCATGCTTACTATTCAGCACTGTGTGGTATTTCAGATAGCAGTGTGTAACGCTAACACATTCAACATCACCAAGGCTCATTTCCTTTGCTCTAGTCTAATCACTCACCCAGGTTCCACATGCTCATGGTCTCAAGTAGCTGTTAGGACATGTGCTCTTTTCTGCCTCTCTAAACTATAAGGAAAATGTGTCAGGCTGTTACAGTAATTATCACTTGCTCTACCACAGTAGTAAATGTGCTTTGAAATTGCCAATCAAATATCGTTTTCTGCCTAGAATCACACCATGAGTCTGTGTGCACACAGGAATTGTTGTCAGAGATTTAATTTGTGTTGCTCTTGTTCTGTAAGACTTGCACTCGTAGGAAAGAGGCAGCTTGTTTTCTTGAACTGTGATGGTTAGCATTCAGCACAAATCACTATCTCACAGATGAGAGGCAAATGCTAACACATTTGAAAACAACAGGGTAGATTTTCCTTCCACTCCTGCAATGGGTGAGGTAGTTCCTACATGTTCAAAACTCCAATTAACCCTTACCACAGGTGATCTTACATACATCTCTGCAGTCTTCATGCAGTTGTGCAAGCGTCCATGCAGATCTCTCTTGCACCTGACAATAAACAGTCTCCAGAAACACACTCTTAGCACACAGGCAGCTGCTTCTCCTGCACTCCCATGCTTACTATTCAGCACTGTGTGGTATTTCAGATAGCAGTGTGTAACGCTAACACATTCAACATCACCAAGACTCATTTCCTTTGCTCTAGTCTAATCACTCACCCAGGTTCCACATGCTCATGGTCTCAAGTAGCTGTTAGGACATGTGCTCTTTTCTGCCTCTCTAAACTATAAGGAAAATGTGTCAGTCTGTTACAGTAATTATCACTTGCTCTACCACAGTAGTAAATGTGCTTTGAAATTGCCAATCAAATATCGTTTTCTGCCTAGAATCACACCATGAGTCTGTTTGCACACAGGAATTGTTGTCAGTGATTTAATTCGTGTTGCTCTTGTTCTGTAAGACTTGCACTCGTAGGACAGGGGCAGCTTGTTTTCTTGAACTGTGATGGTTAGCATACAGCACACATCACCATCTCACAGATGAGATGCAAATGCTAACACATTTGAAAACAACAGGGTAGATTTTCCTTGCAGTACTGTAATGAGTGAGGTAGTTCCTACATGTTCATAAGCCCAATTAACCCTTACCACATGTGCTCTTACATACATCTCTGCAGTCTTCATGCAGTTATGCAAGCGTCCATGCAGATCTCTCTTACTCCTGACAATACACAGTCTCCAGAAACACACTCTTAGCACACAGGCAGCTGCTTCTCCTGCATTCCAATGCTTACTATTCAGCACTGTGTGGTATTTCAGATAGCAGTGTGTAACGCTAACACATTCAACATCACCAAGGCTCATTTCCTTTGCTCTAGTCTAATCACTCACCCAGGTTCCACATGCTCATGGTCTCAAGTAGCTGTTAGGACATGTGCTCTTTTCTGCCTCTCTAAACTATAAGGAAAATGTGTCAGGCTGTTACAGTAATTATCACTTGCTCTATCACAGTAGTAAATGTGCTTTGAAATTGCCAATCAAATATCGCTTTCTGCCTAGAATCACACCATGAGTCTGTGTGCACACAGGAATTGTTGTCAGAGATTTAATTTGTGTTGCTCTTGTTCTGTAAGACTTACACTCGTAGGAAAGGGGCAGCTTGTTTTCTTGAACTGTGATGGTTAGCATTCAGCACAAATCACTATCTCACAGATGAGAGGCAAATGCTAACACATTTGAAAACAACAGGGTAGATTTTCCTTCCACTCCGGCAATAGGTGAGGTAGTTCCTACATGTTCAAAACTCCAATTAACCCTTACCACAGGTGATCTTACATACATCTCTGCAGTCTTCATGCAGTTGTGCAAGCGTCCATGCAGATCTCTCTTGCACCTGACAATACACAGTCTCCAGAAACACACTCTTAGCACACAGGCAGCTGCTTCTCCTGCACTCCCATGCTTACTATTCAGCACTGTGTGGTATTTCAGATAGCAGTGTGTAACGCTAACACATTCAACATCACCAAGGCTCATTTCCTTTGCTCTAGTCTAATCACTCACCCAGGTTCCACATGCTCATGGTCTCAAGTAGCTGTTAGGACATGTGCTCTTTTCTGCCTCTCTAAACTATAAGGAAAATGTGTCAGGCTGTTACAGTAATTATCACTTGCTCTACCACAGTAGTAAATGTGCTTTGAAATTGCCAATCAAATATACCTTTCTGCCTAGAATCACACCATGAGTCTGTGTGCACACAGGAATTGTTGTCAGAGATTTAATTTGTGTTGCTCTTGTTCTGTAAGACTTACACTCGTAGGAAAGGGGCAGCTTGTTTTCTTGAACTGTGATGGTTAGCATTCAGCACAAATCACTATCTCACAGATGAGAGGCAAATGCTAACACATTTGAAAACAACAGGGTAGATTTTCCTTCCACTCCGGCAATGGGTGAGGTAGTTCCTACATGTTCAAAACTCCAATTAACCCTTACCACAGGTGATCTTACATACATCTCTGCAGTCTTCATGCAGTTGTGCAAGCGTCCATGCAGATCTCTCTTGCACCTGACAATACACAGTCTCCAGAAACACTCTTAGCACACAGGCAGCTGCTTCTCCTGCACTCCCAAGCTTACTATTCAGCACTGTGTGGTATTTCAGATAGCAGTGTGTAACGCTAACACATTCAACATCACCAAGGCTCATTTCCTTTGCTCTAGTCTAATCACTCACCCATGTTCCACATGCTCATGGTCTCAAGTAGCTGTTAGGACATGTGCTCTTTTCTGCCTCTCTAAGCTATAAGGAAAATGTGTCCGGCTGTTACAGTAATTATCACTTGCTCTACCACAGTCGTAAATGTGCTTTGAAATTGCCAATCAAATATCGTTTTCTGCCTAGAATCACACCATGAGTCTGTGTGCACACAGGAATTGTTGTCAGAGATTTAATTTGTGTTGCTCTTGTTCTGTAAGACTTGCACTCGTAGGAAAGGGGCAGCTTGTTTTCTTGAACTGTGATGGTTAGCATGCAGCACACATCGCCATCTCACAGATGAGAGGCAAATGCTAACACATTTGAAAACAACAGGGTAGATTTTCCTTGCAGTACTCTAATGAGTGAGGTAGTTCCTACATGTTCATAAGCCAAATTAACCCTTACCACATGTGCTCTTTCATACATCTCTGCAGTCTTCATGCAGTTGTGCAAGCGTCCATGCAGATCTCTCTTGCACCTGACAATACACAGTCTCCAGAAACACACTCTTAGCACACAGGCAGCTGCTTCTCCTGCATTCCAATGCTTACTATTCAGCACTGTGTGGTATTTCAGATAGCAGTGTGTAACGCTAACACATTCAACATCAGCAAGGCTCATTTCCTTTGCTGTAGTCTAATCACTCACCCAGGTTCCACATGCTCATGGTCTCAAGTGGCTGTTAGGACATGTGCTCTTTTCTGCCTCTCTAAACTATAAGGAAAATGTGTCAGGCTGTTACAGTAATTATCACTTGCTCTACCACAGTAGTAAATGTGCTTTGAAATTGCCAATCAAATATCGTTTTCTGCCTAGAATCACACCATGAGTCTGTGTGCACACAGGAATTGTTGTCAGAGATTTAATTTGTGTTGCTCTTGTTCTGTAAGACTTGCACTCGTAGGAAAGGGGCAGCTTGTTTTCTTGAACTGTGATGGTTAGCATTCAGCACAAATCACTATCTCACAGATGAGAGGCAAATGCTAACACATTTGAAAACAACAGGGTAGATTTTCCTTCCACTCCGGCAATGGGTGAGGTAGTTCCTACATGTTCAAAACTCCAATTAACCCTTACCACAGGTGATCTTACATACATCTCTGCAGTCTTCATGCAGTTGTGCAAGCGTCCATGCAGATCTCTCTTGCACCTGACAATACACAGTCTCCAGAAACACACTCTTAGCACACAGGCAGCTGCTTCTCCTGCACTCCCATGCTTACTATTCAGCACTGTGTGGTATTTCAGACAGCAGTGTGTAACGCTAACACATTCAACATCACCAAGGCTCATTTCCTTTGCTCTAGTCTAATCACTCACCCAGGTTCCACATGCTCATGGTCTCAAGTAGCTGTTAGGACATGTGCTCTTTTCTGACTCTCTAAACTATAAGGAAAATGTGTCAGGCTGCTACAGTAATTATCACTTGCTCTAACACAGTAGTAAATGTGCTTTGAAATTGCCAATCAAATATCGTTTTCTGCCTAGAATCACACCATGAGTCTGTGTGCACACAGGAATTGTTGTCAGCGATTTAATTTGTGTTGCTCTTGTTCTGTAAGACTTGCACTCGTAGGAAAGGGGCAGCTTGTTTTCTTGAACTGTGATGGTTAGCATGCAGCACACATCACCATCTCACAGATGAGAGGCAAATGCTAACACATTTGAAAACAACAGGTTAGATTTTCCTTGCAGTACTGTAATGAGTGAGGTAGTTCCTACATGTTCATAAGCCCAATTAACCCTTACCACATGTGCTCTTACATACATCTCTGCAGTCTTCATGCAGTTATGCAAGCGTCCATGCAGATCTCTCTTGCACCTGACAATACACAGTCTCCAGAAACACACTCTTAGCACACAGGCAGCTGCTTCTCCTGCACTCCCAAGCTTACTATTCAGCACTGTGTGGTATTTCAGATAGCAGTGTGTAACGCTAACACATTCAACATCACCAAGGCTCATTTCCTTTGCTCTAGTCTAATCACTCACCCATGTTCCACATGCTCATGGTCTCAAGTAGCTGTTAGGACATGTGCTCTTTTCTGCCTCTCTAAGCTATAAGGAAAATGTGTCCGGCTGTTACAGTAATTATCACTTGCTCTACCACAGTAGTAAATGTGCTTTGAAATTGCCAATCAAATATCGTTTTCTGCCTAGAATCACACCATGAGTCTGTGTGCACACAGGAATTGTTGTCAGAGATTTAATTTGTGTTGCTCTTGTTCTGTAAGACTTGCACTCGTAGGAAAGGGGCAGCTTGTTTTCTTGAACTGTGATGGTTAGCATGCAGCACACATCACCATCTCACAGATGAGAGGCAAATGCTAACACATTTGAAAACAACAGGGTAGATTTTCCTTGCAGTACTCTAATGAGTGAGGTAGTTCCTACATGTTCATAAGCCAAATTAACCCTTACCACATGTGCTCTTTCATACATCTCTGCAGTCTTCATGCAGTTGTGCAAGCGTCCATGCAGATCTCTCTTGCACCTGACAATACACAGTCTCCAGAAACACACTCTTAGCACACAGGCAGCTGCTTCTCCTGCATTCCAATGCTTACTATTCAGCACTGTGTGGTATTTCAGATAGCAGTGTGTAACGCTAACACATTCAACATCAGCAAGGCTCATTTCCTTTGCTGTAGTCTAATCACTCACCCAGGTTCCACATGCTCATGGTCTCAAGTGGCTGTTAGGACATGTGCTCTTTTCTGCCACTCTAAACTATAAGGAAAATGTGTCAGGCTGTTACAGTAATTATCACTTGCTCTACCACAGTAGTAAATGTGCTTTGAAATTGCCAATCAAATATAATTTTCTGCCTAGAATCACACCATGAGTCTGTCTGCACACAGGAATTGTTGTCAGAGATTTAATTCGTGTTGCTCTTGTTCTGTAAGACTTGCACTCGCAGGAAAGGGGCAGCTCATATGATAGGATTTAAAAAGCTAAAAAAAAATATTAATATATTTAAATTACATAAACGTATGTTTTTTTTAGTTTCCTTTAGGTATTGCTGAACAACACTGAAATAAATTAAACATGCCTAAAAAATCAAGAAAGAGAAAAGAACAGCAAAAACATCTATATTTGAAGACAACTGGGAAACAAAAATTAGTTCAAGAACCTCATGTTGGAAAAAAATAAAAAGTCTCCTGGTAAGCAGACTAAGGATTTTTTTTAAAATATCCTCAAACATAGAAAAAATGTACAAAGTATATCCACTGCAAATAGTGTTTCAAGAAGAAAACAACAAGACAATAGAAAAAAAATACTAAATGCTAATGTACAATCAGAAGCAAGAAAGAATGACTTAAAAAGAAAAACAGAATTTCAAAACATTCGTAAAAAAATGTTTCAGAGAATAGTGGTGTTCAATTTGCTAAAGGATGTGAAAAAATATAGGAAGAAAGCAATATTTTATAAGAAAAAGAAACATGTTGAATCAATTGTTGCAAAGGCTTTGGAATTAAAAAAGAAAACTATTCATTTTAATTTTGAACAGGATCCGTACATTAGATAAAATAGTCAATGTAATGAAGTCCAAAAGCAAAAGGAAAAGAGTAGTGAAAAAAAATAACTTGTGTAATGTGTTCTTAGGAGAATGGAAGCATAGTTCAAGTACTGAACCATTTTTTAATGAAGAGAGTTATCTTCAAAGTAATAGTTTGCTGCATGCAGTTGACACCAGTGGTCGAACTTATGAAGTTAAAGATGGTTATGTAATGGAAAAGGAGAAAATGGTTCAAAGAGGTTCGAGTTTTACTTACCTCACCAGCAGCACTGCACGGGCCGGGTGGCTCTCCGACGCTGCTGCCGCAGGAGCAGGGTGGGTGCCCAGCGTCACCGCAGGATTTGGGAGGGCCGCCTCATCCCCGCAGGAGCCGGGTGGATGCCCTGCAGCACCGCAGGAGCCAGGCGGGCTACCGACGCCCCGCAGGAGCCCTGCTGACAGGGCCTTGGCGCCAGGAGCCCCGCAGGCCGGCTGCGCCTTCCTCTGGAGCGGGACTCCACTTTAACGGAACAAACAGCGTACCAGCCTCCCAGCGTACCAGCCTCCCAGCCTCCCAGCCCACCTCTCGCCGCACCCGCTCCGCGGGTGCCGCTTCGTCGGTGGGTGTCGGTAGAGGCACCATCCAGAGGACCAGAGGCGAGGAATCCAGCACAAAGGCAGCAAGGCGGTAAGGGGCGCGAGGGACCAGCGGGGCTGCGAGCGTGCGGGGACTTCATTTCCCAGAAGTCCCTGCAAGACCACGGAAGAGCTTCCGGTCCGCTCTCCCTGCTGGGCCCGTCTCCCGCCCTTTACGCCTCCTACATAACAACATCCCTCTCCCGCAGCGCGGGACGCAGCTTGGGCGAAGACAGGGCAAAGACAGGGCAAAGACAGGGCCGTTAGAGGACGGCCACGGCCCTGTCTCCCTGAGCCCTACGACGATCCCCCTAGCCCCTCTTGAAGCCAAACGCACATTTTTGGGACTTAAGATGCGTCCCAAAACAAGAAGCGCTACTAAGAAAGTGGCTCTGGTCACACAAGTAACCGGCCCAATAGATCTCTTTATATCCAGGGTCAATGATACCATTGACAAAAGCATCATCTTACTGGAGAAAAGAGTCTCCTTGGACCTCATGCAGGCAAAACGATCATCGCTCGGTTCACTTGCAACTGCAAATTCTCCCGTTCACCCGGTAGCCAACAATTGCTCATTGCCACTACCAACAAATACCGCTCCAACGCTGACTGTTCCAAATTCTGTCGATTTGTCCGTAACCCAATCGGACTCTGATTTATCATATGTCGATCTCGATGCAACCCCAGACCTAGAAGCCTGCCAATCATCGGTCGAGAAATTAGACCAGAGTGACGCTAACAATCCTGTACCACCTGACCCAGAAACGATCCGAGATACAACAAAAATAAGGGAAATCGTCTCCACCAATCTCATGGCAATGCCAACCAGCAAGGAAAAACCAAAGACAAAAGGAAAGAACCATAATTTGACTACACCAACCCCTAATACCTCGGCAGGTATACCCTGCTGGGTGGAAAATATGGTTATGGACTTAAAATCCGACCTTGAGGCAAAAATTACAGCGCAGATTAAACCACTCATTTCAAAATTGGACAGACTCACGTCATTAATCAACTCCAAATGTAGTTGTAAATCAAGCAGGAATGGTTTCGCCCCAACGCAGGGCACACAGGAAACACCCCAAAAAAAACCATCCAACACTAAACAAGTAACCAGCACAATAAACAAGACTAATTTATCACTAACCAAAAAAGCGGCAGTACCTCATCCACTAGACAAAAAAGCGACCAATCTGGATGTCCCCAAAAACACCCCGGGCGCGGTAGATCTTTCGACCACTACCCAAACAGGCCCAGAAGCTCAAGCAAAATCAAAAACAAATAACAGGCAAACGAAAGGAAATCTCACCATCACAGCAGAGACCCCCTCCCAAGAAAATCCACCAGATCTGAAGACCAAGCAACCTCGGCCCAAAATAATCAACTTACCCCCGGAAGCTTCTCCCTTCGTGGTGGTGTTAACAGCAGTTCCCCCACTGAAGGAGGGCGTAAAAGAAACCTTCGCAGAGCTGAGGAATAAATGTGCCCAATGGCTCCACATCCACAGACCACTACCCGCCCACATCAGGGGCGACATCTTCTCTGCACGTAGAGGAGATTGGGTTGGTAGAAGCACGAAGACAATCACGGGGGATGTCATCAGTATCAAATTCAGGGAGATAGGGGCAGCAAACTACATTTGTAACTCGTCCAATAGAGGACCTGCCACACAAATAAACCCCTTTCCTCTCTCTTACTTCCTACCTCCATCCACAAGGCAAAATTTCTCCTCGTTCGCACACCCAATAAACCCCAACTTTATAAACCCCTCTGACCACAATACCTACCACCCCCAACACCACTCAGAGAGGTTTAGACCCCTGCATAACTTACAGTATCCAGCCTTTCAGTGGCATCCACCTGCTGCATTTCCCCAAACCACTCCTTTTGTTACCCCACCCCCGGTAAACCCACCTCCATGGTCACATCATAATACCCAACAATGGTGGCAACCTCAGCAATCTACGCACTATAACAACCACTTATGGCAACAGCCGCGGCAAGGATGGCTTCCCCCATTCAAATCACTAGGTCCAAATCGCCAAGATAGAGACATGAATGAATGGAGTGGACAGGACCATCGGTTAAAGAACAACGACCCTACCCGCTGGGACAGTTGGAACGGCCTCCACTTAACAAACAGATATAGTCCCCTGGACGGCGTCGATTGACCACCACAATCACAGGCATATTCCCAAAACCATACAGACCGCACGGAAACCATTGATCTCCCATCAGTCTCTCCAGACCGAGAGATTCCACCTGCCCCCGTGACACTAAAAAGAACACAAAGCTCAGATGACAGCTCAGCAAACCTGAGCCTGATTTCATGGAACATTGCTGGTTTAAGGACAAAAATAGAGGATGGGACAATCCTGCATCATACGCTCAATCACCAAGCACTATGTATACAGGAGACATGGTCACTACAAGAATATCACCTGCAGGGGTTCAAGACGTACTCATCCCTCGCGCAGTCGGGACACCTAGGTAGACCAAAGGGAGGTCTGTGTATTTACCTAGCTAACACTATTCAAAATGTTAGAATAAAGGTTATTGAATTGACACCAAACCTGCAGATCCTAGGTCTTTATTTTCAGAAAAGAGAGACGATGATCATTATTAACTTTTATAATAATCTGGGGGAACTGGACTTAGAGAGAGTTTTGGCCAATCTCCACGGAACATTAACCACCCTTATAATGCAGCAAGGAGTAGGAGGCCCGGCATCAATAGTATGGGCAGGCGACTTTAATCTTCACGCCTGTACCCAACCAAGAAGTAAATGCCCAGGCATGGTAACAGAAGATGGCCTCTTACTCACACATTTTTCGCACACCAAAATGGGAAGGCAAATGAATGATCTCCTATCCGATCTGGATCTCCAGATAGTAAACACCTCGGAACATGGGGAAAACTCACTTGCACCTACCTACATAGGACGAGGTCATCAAACCACGGTAGACTTTATAATCATATCAGCCTCTCTGCAAACAAGAGTAAAGAACTTCGAAGTGCTACCGAATTCGCAGAGTGACCACGCAATACTAACTCTGAAAGTCTTATTAATTCATCAAAAATGCTCCCCAGCAATAATAGCAAATGCCCTGACCCAGGAAAACATCAACGTGGACAAACTAAATGGGTATACTATAAAGTGGGTGAGGATCAACCCTGAAGAACTCACTAAAGAATTAATAAGGTCAGTTCACCCACAAATTGAAACCTGTTTGGACCCAGATACTAACGACATGGAGCTTTTAACTAACTTCGCCAAAATCATGGATAAAATAAAATTGTTACTTACAAGAAAACAAAAAACTGACTCATCGCGGACCACAGGATGGTTCAATCAAGAGTGCACCAAGGCACATACAAGACTAAAATTAGCCTTAAATAAAAATGATAGGGACTTCAGTGCAATATCCATTCTCAGGAACGAATACCTAAAAATAAGGAAAAAGAGGAAAGAGGAACTGAAGCAAGCGCTGTGGCACGAACTCCATACTAGTGCTCAAGAAAAAAATTCAACAGCCTTCTGGAGAATCATCAGAACCCCTTTCCTGGCGGCCGAATCGGGCCCAAAAATCGAAGTCGCCATAGATGCTGCAACCTGGGTATCACACTTCACTAGCATCTTCCAAAAACCAACTTACGACCTAGAGCTAGAAGTAGGAGAAAAAATACTCCCACCATACCCAATAGATATTAAATTCGAAATTTCTGAAATTCTTGCGGCATTGAACTCCACCAAAAAAGGCAAGGCTCCAGGGCCGGACGGCGTCCCAGCAGACTTTTTTAAATACCAGATAGACCTCTGGGCACCAATTTTAACAAGGGTTTGTAGCGCCACGGCAAAAGTAGGAATTTTAGAGTCCTGGACCAAATCTATAATGGTCCCGATTTTTAAAAAAGGTAATCGTATGGACCCCGCCTGCTATCGCCCAATCTCCCTGTTGGACTCACTGGGGAAAATAGCAGGAAGAGTGATACTAGAAAGATTACAGGACTGGGCGGAAGAAAAAGGTATCCTATCCGATCTCCAATTCGGATTCAGAAAAGGATTAGGCACGGTCGAGCAAGCCTTAAATCTATCAATAATTGTCGGAAAATATGTGCACGCAAAGAAGGCAAAACTTTATATGACTTACGTAGATCTGTCCGCGGCCTTTGACTGCGTCTCCCACACAAAATTGTGGTCCCTTCTAGCTCAGATCGGGGTAGACCAACCACTTTTGAACTTTTTAAGGGAACTCTACTCCAATCCATCCGCAAGAGTTCGCTTCGGGACAAAGGGAGAACTGACGGAGACTTTCACAGTAGAGCGGGGGGTCAGACAGGGATGCGTCCTGGCACCCTTTCTTTTCTCCCTCTACACCAACAACTTGGAGGTTGAGTTACTAAAGGGTGCCTGTGACCTCCCAAGGGCCAAACATCGCCCGATCCCCGCCCTGCTGTATGCGGATGACGCCGTCCTCCTTGCACAAACTCCCAGTGAACTCCAAAGGTCCCTAAACAGATATTCCCGGTATATGAAAACTCTTGACCTCCACATAAATGTGAAAAAAACTTTCGTAATGAAGGCTGGGGTCGGGAAAAAACAGCAAACATCCATCTACCTCGACAGCCAAAAAATTGCCTCAACAAACGATTATTGTTATCTGGGGGTCACGATAGACAATAAACTTTCCTGGAAACCAGCAATAGAAGCTAGAAAGCATTGTTTTAAAAGAGCTCTAGCAGCTTTGATGTCGTTTTCCCAAAAATTAGGAAAACGTCCACCCAGAGAACTGCTAACCATATATAGAGCCAAGTGCCAATCTACAGCCCTATATGGAGCAGGACTATGGGGATACACGGATGTTACTTCTCTGCAAACTGCAGAAAATAAGTTCTTCAGATTTATCCTGTCTGCCCCCAAAACATCTTCCGTTTACGCCTGCCACTTAGAATTAGGGGCATCATATATTGAAGATCTTGCCAAAATCCAACCTCTTCTACTCTGGCGACGAATTTGGGTGGCAGACACAAACGACGTCACAAAAACAATACTGGCGGATGCAATGTCTCTGCACTATGCTTTTAAAATCAAATGGCTGGCCTATATCCGGACCTTTCTTGGCGATCTTGGACTGGAAAAATATTATTGTAATCCCGAAAAACTCGGGGAAATCACAAACGACAATTTAAAGAAGCGAGCGTTGGACCATCTGACAAATATGAGACTTCAGGCAGAAGCTGGAAAACAGTCGGTGCAGCATGCTATGCTGGTCCAAGCTACTCTTTCAATGCAGCCGTATTTAAAACTTGACATTGGCACCTTTGAACGTTTTCTCCTGATAAGATTTAGATTGAACATATTTCATAAACTGGTGGCCTTTCCAACGCCAAATGTGTGGGATTCAAATCCACCCCCATGCCCATGTGATGGGACATCAAGTCAATCTTCTATTCACACAGTCCTATTTTGTAAATTTTATCAGGAACACCGTAAACTCTGGCTACTGACCCTTTTAAAATCCTGGGGTCTCAGACAATGCAGAGCAGCCATGTTAAGTTTGCAGCTTTTGGACACCGAAGCCACATGTTATCATGTCCTTAATTTTCTGAAATGTATTTATAGACATCGGAAAAACCTTTAAACAGTACTGTAATTTATTTTCTGCTTTTTTAACTTTTAAAACTAGATCTCCTTGAAAGACTTTTCAAATTGTAATTGTAATGCTTTTATGGATCGTAAACAATCCGAATAAAGTTTATATTCATTCATTCATTCATTCATTCATTCATTCATTCAAAGAAATGAGGAAGAAGTGTTAGCTGATGAGGTTATGGGGAAACATCGTAAATCCCCAGTGTACACTTGGAATTGTAGTAGTATTTGTACTGTACAACAAGAATCTATTGATAAATTACGTGACTTTCTAAGAGAATATAGTAAAAAAAGTGTTAAACAGAAGATTAAGGTGCTTCAAAGACTAGATCCATGCAGAGTGAGAAAGAATACTGGTTTGCAAGGACATTCTCTGGCTTGTCTTTCTAGGAAAGTTTGTCAAAGTGT
This sequence comes from Triturus cristatus, assembly GCF_964204655.1. Classification (NCBI taxonomy): domain Eukaryota; kingdom Metazoa; phylum Chordata; class Amphibia; order Caudata; family Salamandridae; genus Triturus; species Triturus cristatus. The sequence continues at coordinate 607,641,083 of NC_140594.1, forward strand.
TTTTCACCATTTTAGGATGCTGGCAGTACATCATACTGAAATGAGAAAGTTTGTGAGAAGATTGTATTTTGCTAAAAGTCCAGCACTAAAGTTAAATGAGTTGAATAGTGCTCTGTTGCGTGGATCTGTATCAGATGTAGAGAAGGTTACTGATGATATTCAGTTTTGTTACTTTGGTCCAGAACAAGAAAGTGCAGGAAATGACACAGTTATTGAAGAAAATGTGGAAGAGAATGTAGAACCCACTGTTAGTAAAAATTTTGAAGATCAAATGACAAAATTTACTATCATCTCTAATGAAAGACCAAATATTACTTGTATTTGTTGCCGGAGAAGTCATTATAAAACTCAAACAAGGAATGTTGATCTCTATAAAAAAAGTGAAAAAGAAAATAATTATGAGTGGAAGGATTTAGCTACATATTTGTTTCTGGAAAATTGTTTTGATTTGGGTGAAGATCAGCGTATTTGTAAATACTGTTATAACAAGTTAGAAGAAAATAAAATGCCAGCTAGAGCTGTACATAATAATTTAGAATTGGTTGATATTCCTGCAGTACTTAGTGATTTAAATACGTATGAGTCTATACTCATTCAATGTGTCCATCCGTTTCAGACTATAGTACGTATGGAGCCCAAAACAGGTAAATTACCTCCTTCAGATTTACAAAGAGGTTTAAAAGGAAGAGTTGTCTATTTGCCATTAGATTTGAGAAAAAATATTGAAACAATTGATGCAGATAGCTTGGAAACTGAACCATTAGTTATTCTGGTTAATGGTGTACCTACAAAGAATAAGAAAATTTGGCAGGAGCTAGTAGATGTACGAAAAGTACAAAGAGCAAATTTATATTTGAAAAGAAATAATAAGTACTATGAATCAATTTATATGGATGAAGATGAAGAAGTTTTACTAGCAGACACAGGAATACCAACTGGGCAAATTGAAAAAGTGGATAAGTCAAAAGAAGAAGAAATTTATGAACATTTTAGCATACATCCTCTTCATTCTAAAGAAGTTATGGGAAACACTATTGATCTGTTTCAGATGAAAAAAGCAAAAGGAACTCCAGTGAGTGTATGGGAGGAGAGCTTGGAAGCTCGTTGTTTTCCCCAGCTGTTTCCTATAGGAAAAGGTGGACGATATGATGAACGTCCAGTACAGATTCCTGCTTCTGAGTATCGGACTACAAGATTATATGCAGATGATCCAAGATTTCGTCAAAGTATTCCTTATTTGTTCCATCTTTTATTTGAAAGTGACTTGTCTGCACTATCTTATGCAGTAAATCACATTTTAAAAACTGGAGTACATCTACATAATGTGTTTGCAAAGGATTTTATGAACAAAGTGCAACAGCGAGATGATCATTTGGAATCACAATTAATTAATCTGATGGCATGTCAGCGTGGGACTAATGAATATTGGTACCGACGCCATGGAGAATTGAAATGTATGTTACGGAATTTAGGAACTCCTGCATGGTTCCTTACCCTAAGCTGTGCAGAGTACGCTTGTGATGATTTACTGGATTTTCTTCGAGAGGCAAAATCAAATATTGAAAGCATCCAATACAAGACAGCAGGAGAATTGTGCTCATCGGATCCGGTTAATGTTTGCAGATATTTCAATCACAGATTTGAGGCTATGATGTCCTTCATCTGCAATAAAAAAAATCCACCTCTTGGAGAAGTTGTGGATTTCTTTTGGAGAAAAGAGTACCAAGCAAGAGGTGCTCCTCATATTCATATGCTGTTGTGGATCAAGGATGCTCCAAAATTTGGAACAGATTCTGATGATGCAGTTTTATCTTTCATTGAAGGATATGCAACATGTGCTATACCTAAAAGCACAGAAGAAAACAATTTAAAAGAGCAAGTTTTACGTTTCCAAAGTCATCGGTGTAGAAAATACTGTCGAAGAAAGTACAAGAGTAAAGATAAATTCTACACAAAATGTCGATTTGGATTTCCACGACCTGTTCTTTCAAAAGGAAGAGTAAACAGTTTTATGTCAGCTGTGCGACATACTATTACAAGAAAATCGCCTAAGAATACCTATAACCTAAGAAGAAAAGAAGAGTCAAAATATATAAATGACTACAACCCAGTAATTTTATCCATGTGGAATGCTAACATGGATATACAGTATGTAGCTGACACTTCTATTGCTGTTGCTCGGTATGTCACATCTTACATCACTAAATCTGAGAAAACGGAATTGAAAGAAATGTGGGAAGAGATTTCTCACGAGAAGACTGTCAGTAAAAAGCCATACAGTTTCAGTTTAAAGATGTTATCGTATCGAGAAATTGGATCCTACGAATGCTCAGATAGGTTATCATCTGCAAGTCTGTACTCCAAATCCAGAAGAATAATTTGTGTAAGATTAGGCCTTGCAGGAATGAGAAATCGGGTACTGAAATCTATTCGAGAAATTGAATATCTAGCAGAGTTCGAACCTGAAAGTACAGACATTTTAAGAACAAACATGTTGGACACATATTACCCAAAGAGAAGTCATCATCTTGAGAACATGTGTCTCTATGAAGTGCTGCAGAACTACATTTATAAACGGAATGCCACAGAAGACATCAACAATGGAAAATATAAAGTCATTGGTGAGGAAGGATGTTTGGTAAAATAAACAAAAGGAAGTTTGATTAATCACAGAAAGCTGAGTTGCGACACTACTGATAAGAAGGAATTTTATCACTTAGCACTTTTACAGTTGTTTAAACCATGGCGCTCAGAGGATGAATTACTTGGACATTTTCAAAGCTATGAAGATTCCTTTAATGCATGCAAAGATACCATCAAATGCAGTACTTTCACAACTTATGTAGAAATGTTAAATGAAGAAATTGAACAAGAAGCAACAATTGCAGCTGAAGTAGCTAGAGACAGTTCTCAAGACAGTCAAAGTTCTGGGATGCTCAGTCAAGATCCCCTAGGACAACCAATCGTAGAAAATGAAGCTGCAATAGCCATGACTGAAGTGGAAACAGCTATGAATCAAGCTCAGGAAGATTTAATAAACTTACCAAATTTGGAACAACAACTGAATGATGAACAACAACAAATTTATGAAGAAGTCACAAAACAAATTGATCATGGATTACTACATGAAAATAAAGAGTGCTCATGCACATCATTTGAACCAATCAGAATGTATGTGAGTGGACAAGCTGGAACTGGAAAAAGTTTCTTAATTAAAGTAATTAGAAGCTACCTACAGAAAAAAACTGATTCAACTTTGTCTTGTGTTGTTACTGCTCCAACTGGGTTAGCAGCATATAACATTAAAGGAATTTCCTTACATCGTTTGCTAATGTTACCAGTAGAGCATGAGAACAAAATAGAATACCACAAGCTAACAGGAGAAGCATGTTTTGAAGTTTCAAGAGTGTTGAAGAAAATGAAAGTTCTCATTATTGATGAGGTAAGCATGGTATCAAACTTAATGCTTGCCTTTGTGCATTTAAGAATGCAGCAAATTCTAAAGACAGACTATGACGTGTTATATGGAGGAAAACATGTTATAGTTTTTGGGGATCTACTGCAGCTCACTCCAGTTAAAGGACAACCAGTATTTAATACTCTTGCACATGAAGACACGAAAAAGTCATTAGGAAGTATAGGTAATGTGAATATTTGGTCATACTTTGAGTACAAAGAACTCATTACCAATATGCGGCAAGCAAATGATGATGATTATGCGAGTATTCTCAAAGATATCAGAATTGGACTACTCACAGAACATGGCAGAAATCTTTACAGAGTCGATTGCTATGTAATTTGTTTCCAACAGAACAAATAGTTCCAGAGAAAATATACAAGAAAATTGCAGAAAAAAATACTGTAATCTGCTTAATGCCAACACTACCTGAATGCTCTATATTCAATGAAGGAATAGCTATTATATTGACAGGCAAATTGAAAACTAAATTGGATTCTCTAGAGAAAAACATATCGAAAAAGCTGGTTTAGAAAATAATCTTTATGTATGTATGAACTGTCGAGTAATTTTAAGACGTAATTTGAATGTAGAAAAAGGTTTAGTGAATGGAGCTATGGGTAAAGTTGTGGGTTTTGTTAATTACCAGAAAAAAGATGGAATTGAATTTTTTAAAATAAAATTTGATCAGATTGAAGAGGTTAAAGACATTAGTCGTTGTTCAGTTCGTTTTTTGCTTGGGAAAGACTTATATGTACGTAGGAAGCAGTTTCCGTTTTCTCTAGCATATGCTGTAACTATTCACAAATCTCAAGGATTAACTGTAGATAGTGCTTTTGTAAACATTGGATCTAGTGTATTTAAAGAAGGTATGGCATATGTTGCTTTGTCACGAGTGAAAAAATTATCTGGTTTATTCATGATAGACTTTGATGACTCAAAAGTTAGTGCTGATGTAAATTGTGTAAAGGAGTATAATAGATTAAGAAGAAGCTATGCTCCTCATTTATGTCAGTATCCTGTGTTTGAAAAATGTGTTGTTTGTCGGAAAAGGAGAATTGAGAATATCTGTAATGAGGATGTACAGAGGAGAAAACAAAAAGAGAGTGATGTGATTGCAAGCAAAAAGAAAAAGGACAATTTTGAAGAGGTTGTTGGTTGTCATTTTGAACATAGCTCTGGTGTCAACTGCTACGCTAATGTAGTGCTGAATGTTGTATTTTATCTAGAAAGTTTGCGAGAGCAGATAATACTAAATCATGAAAAAAAATGTTGTTCTCTGCTGAGTTTCCTTTATGAAAAGTTGAGTAATGATAAAACTAAAATAGAAAGTGCTTCTGATGTTAGAAATCTTTTAGATGTATGTTCTGGATGTACACAGTTTACACAAAATGTCCAGCAAGATGCACAGGAATTCTTAATGTATATGCTTATGGTACTGGAAGATGAAGGGGTAGAAATAGAAAATATGTTTGGTCTCTCTTATAAATGGGAACATTGTTGTGAAAACTGTATGAACACATGCAGTACTAATGCTGATTCTGAAAGGTTCATACATTTAACATTACCAGAGAGTAAATCAGTGACTTTTAGTAAATTAGTTATAGATGCAAATCACAACATGGAATGTTCTCAATGTAAATCAGAAATGTTATCAACATTATTTTTAAAGAAATATGGACAGTATATAATTTTAATGATGCAACGTTGTAGAGCTGATGGAACAAAATTGGACACTTTAATAAAGAAGTTTGTAGGAAATCAATTATCAATATCAGGAAAGACTTTTGTTGCAGTTGCAATAATTTTCCATGATGGACCTTCTATAACTTCTGGTCATTACACAGTTTATCTAAAATGTGAAAAAGGCTGGACACTGTGTAATGATTCTCAATTGATTTTCAAGCAACGTTTGCCTGCAGAATTACCAAATTCCTACTTAATTTTTCTAAAACCAAAATTTTAGATACAAATTGCAGCATCTGAAGAAACCATTATTTCGATTTTATAGGATTACCATTGGATATTTCACCTAAAAAGGATTTAAAAATTACCATTTGGCCTCATGGAAAGGTAAATGTTTCTATTGTGGACTTCTTTGACAGATATTATTTTGGTGTATGTGCTTAACCCCTTCGGTGCTCATGACGGAATGGTTCCGTCATGACCCACGGTTGAGCTGTGCTCATGACGGAACCATTCCGTCATGAGCACACCCGCGCAAGATTCCGTCAGCACAGCGGCGGAATCTGCGCAGCATCGAAGGGGTTAAGCAACAAGATTTACAAACGTTATTTATTGCAAATAGTTATTGTTCTTAGAAGATATTTTTAATATATATGTTACATTTCTATCAAGGTATGTTTTACTGAGGATAGATTCAGGGCTTTTTTAAACAATCTTTCAAATTGTTTATTTTTTTGCCCGCTGTTAAGTGATGAATACAATTGATATCACTATTTTCAGTGAAATTCAATATATTCTGAAAACAGCAAAAAAAGGGCAAAAAATTACTTTGTTAAATATGAAAATATGTGTACTGTATTCTAAAATGTATTGTTAAATATTACTACTTTTTTTCTTTTTTTTCAGATCTAGAAAGAAAATGTAGGAAATTGAATCCATTTTTCTTGTAATTAAAAAAACCCATTTATTTCTAATTAAGTTATTTTGTTGGTCAGGTAAGTTTAAAATATCTGTATTTCTCACCCCTTCACTTTCATGCTCCCTTTTCTTCACTTCTCCTCACTCTGCTTTTCTCATTCCCCTTCCCTCTCTCTTCTTCCTTTACTGCTCTTTCGTAACTCCCTCACTCCTTCTCTACTACTCCCCTAGGTTTACTGCCTCCATCACTATTTTTTCAACCATGTTTCTCTCCCTGTCTCCATATGTCTCAGTCATTCTAACTGCCTTACTCCTTCTCAGTTCCTTGCTCTCTGTCTCTGTTTCTGTCTCTCTCCCTTTGTCTGGCTTACCCTTAATTTCCTTAACATCTCTGTTTCTACCACTCCTCCTCTCTCCATCACTCATTTTCCATCTATGTTAATTTTTTAACCTTCTCCGTCATTCTCCTTCCCTCACCTTCCCTAACTGTCACTATCATTTACTCATAGTCACTCCTATTCTCCTACTTCACTTCCTCCTGTCTGTTTCTCACACCCCTTCCCCTTTTCGCATTCTTTCCTTCACTCTCCCTCACTCTCCTTTGCTCATTGAAATCCTGACTCCCTTTCTCTCACTCCAGTTTCCTAAATCCCTCCATCGCCTCACTCCCCATCTCTCACTTTTCCTTACCCCCTTTTCTAATCCTCATACCCCTTATCTCACCATCACTCCACTTCTCTTACTTTCAATCCCTTTACCCTGCTGTACTTCATCCGCTTCATCTGTTACTCCCTTTTCCTATCTCCGTCCCTTACTCCCCTTTTCTCACTCCCCCTCCATCACTCTCCATTACTCACTGCCATTCCCTTACTCATTCACTCTTCTTACCTGTATTCTCTACCCTTAGTCCTTTTGTTGCAGTCAGTCTTTCACTTCCCTTTCATGACTGATCATACTTTCCTTTTCTCACTCATTCTGTCTGTCCTTTCCTCCTCTTCACTCAGTCATTTCAATCATTTCAATCATTCATGTAACCACTACACATTCATTCAATAACATTACAACACAGGTGCCAATTCCGATCCGGTAAAAACCGGGTACGAACCGTCGGACGGAGCCTTTTCTCCGTCCGACTCGTACCCGGTGCGAAATCCATCCGAAAATGCAAGTACGATTCATACGGAAACACCATTTCCGTACGAATCGAACAAAACACCGACCGAACAGAAACTAAACACAATTCCGATCCTGAAAGGCGCCGACGTGACGTCGGTACGCATCCAGCCTACGTTTCACGAACCAGGAAGTACGATTCGAACCGACGTCATCCCGCACGGTAAATATTTACCGGCTGCCAAAAACTGCCGGGAAATCAGGACGAGACACGCAAGGAGCAGCTGGACGCGACGAACAGACATGGACCCGAACCTACGTGCCATCCCTGCCCTCCTAGCAGTCCACCTGGTGTACAGGAACCGACGCAGACGCCGCAGAAGGTCAGCACAACAACCAGGGGCAAAGGGGGGGGCAGGGGCAGGACACACAACACCAACACATGGTACCAAATCACACATGGCCTGGACATACCTGACCATCAGGGCCTGGACACTGCCAGGGTGTGGGGGCGAGGCCAGCAATGCAAGCGTCCGCCACAACGGAAGTGGATGGTCACGCGAACCGGTACGTACCCTACCCAGGCCGCAAGAGCGTGGGTACGGAACGTACCACGCGTCCCCCTACGTCACTCCAACAATGGCGGTACGGCCCGTACCCACGTCAGAAAGGCCTTGGTACAGCTCGTACCAGCATTGCTGGGGTCATGTAGGGGTACGCGTGGTATGACCCGTAGCCACGCCCCCAAGGCCTGTGTACGGTGCGGACCCCACGTCACCGCAACAATGGGGGGACGCACCGTACCCACCCACCAAAGGCATGGGTACGGCCCGTACACAGGCACGCAGAGCGTGGGCAGGGGTATGTACGGACCGTACCCCCACCCGTAGAAGTACGGCCCGTACCCCCACCCATGCATGTACGCCCCGAACCCCCACCCGTGTATGTACGCACCCAAGCACCACCCGTGTATATACGCCCCGAACCCCCACCCGTGTATGTACGCCCCGAACCCCCACCCGTGTATGTACGCACCAAAACCTCACCCGTGTATGTACGCACCGAACCCCCACCCGTGTATGTACGCCCCGAACCCCCACCCGTGTATGTACGCACCGAACCCCCACCCGTGTATGTACGCACCAAACCCCCACCCGTGTATGTACGCACCCAAGCGCCACCCGTGTATGTACGCACCGAACCCCCACCCGTGTATGTATGCCCCGAACCCCCACCCGTGTATGTACGCACCGAACCCCCACCCGTGTATGTACGCACCAAACCCCCAGCCGTGTATATACGCCCCGAACCCCCACCCGTGTATGTACGCACCGAAACCTCACCCGTGTATGTACGCACCGAACCCCCACCCGTGTATGTACGCACCCAAGCGCCACCCGTGTATGTACGCACCGAAACCTCACCCGTGTATGTACGCCCCGAACCCCCACCCGTGTATGTACGCACCGAAACCTCACCCGTGTATGTACGCCCCGAACCCCCACCCGTGTATGTACGCACCGAAACCTCACCCGTGTATGTACGCCCCGAACCCCCACCCGTGTATGTACGCACCGAAACCTCACCCGTGGATGTACGCACCGAACCCCCACCCGTGTATGTACGCACCCAAGCGCCACCCGTGTATGTACGCACCGAACCCCCACCCGTGTATGTACGCCCCGAACCCCCACCCGTGTATGTACGCACCGAACCCCCACCCGTGTATGTACGCACCAAACCCCCAGCCGTGTATGTACGCCCCGAACCCCCACCCGTGTATGTACGCACCGAAACCTCACCCGTGTATGTACGCACCGAACCCCCACCCGTGTATGTACGCACCCAAGCGCCACCCGTGTATGTACGCACCGAAACCTCACCCGTGTATGTACGCCCCGAACCCCCACCCGTGTATGTACGCACCGAAACCTCACCCGTGTATGTACGCCCCGAACCCCCACCCGTGTATGTACGCACCGAAACCTCACCCGTGTATGTACGCCCCGAACCCCCACCCGTGTATGTACGCACCGAAACCTCACCCGTGTATGTACGCCCCGAACCCCCACCCGTGTATGTACGCACCGAAACCTCACCCGTGTATGTACGCCCCGAACCCCCACCTGTGTATGTACGCACCGAAACCTCACCCGTGTATGTACGCACCGAACCCCCACCCGTGTATGTACGCACCCAAGCGCCACCCGTGTATGTACGCACCGAACCTGCAATAAGAATGGGGTGTGCCAAACACCCCCAGCAGTGCCCAGACACAGGAGGGGTGGGTGCAGGGTCCTCCCAGCAGTGCCCAGACACAGGAGGGGTGGGTGCAGAGTCCTCCCAGCAGTGCCCAGACACAGGAGGGGTGGGTGCAGAGTCCCCCAGCAGTGCCCAGACACAGGAGGGGTGGGTGCAGGGTCCTCCCAGCAGTGCCCAGACACAGGAGGGGTGTGTGCAGAGTCCTCCCAGCAGTGCCCAGACATAGGACAATATACCCCATCAACAAGTTCAGTGACCTACAAGGGTGATACCCCAGATGCAGGCGGAGCCATCGCTGAGCCAGCATGGCTATATTGAACGGCAACCCTCACACATCCAGGAAATGTAGACACAGCACAGCACAGCATTTGGGAGACACCCTGCAGGGAAAATGGCCTGCTCCACAGAGGATGGAACACACCTTGGGACAATGTCACCATACAGTGAGAGCAAACATGACCAAATACCATTGGCAGAGACCTTTGTGATGGCACGCAGATGGCAGGGTACACCCCATGAGCAGCACACTCCAACATTTCACAGACCCCTAACACATTATCACCACCCCAACGCAGGGAGCACCAGCACCAACAGCAAGTCCAGGAAAGCATCAGTGTGCAAAACCAAAATAAAAGGCTTTATTCAGCAGGAAAATATATCTGAGAAAATGTCCACTATGTACAAGGGCCATGGGCCAGCCCAGCAGCAAAGTCCGGGGAGGGGGGTACACATCGGGACGTGTGTCCCCTAGCTTGCCTGCACAGTTCACAAGTCCATTTCATCCACAGAAGAGGGGGCATCAGGGGGGAGGGTGGAAACAGGCACCGCAGGGACAGGAGGGGAAAGGGTAGGTGTTGTGGGTGCAGGGAGGGATGATTCTGCCACAGGGGGGGTGCCAGCGCCAAAGGTGGAGGACAGAATGGCGCTGCACACGTCGGCAAGTTCCCCCAGCGACTCCCCCGCACCCAATCCAACCACAGGCCCCAAGGAGGGGGGGGGGCAAAGGGATGGGTCGCAGCGCCACTGGGGGAGGGTGTGGACAGGGTGGGGGACTCAACTCCCCTGGCCGGGTCCCGCCTCCACCGCTTGCGGGGTGGTGTCATCCTGGGGCTGGGGGGCACACTCGCAGTGGATGATGCTGTCACTGACTGTTGGCCAGGAGAGCTAAGGGGAGTGGATTTGGAGGGAGTGGGTTGTGTGGAATGCGGACTCCCACTGTGGCTGCGTGTTCTACGTTTCCCCCCCGACCCAGTGGGTGTGCCTTCCTCACCCTGTGTGTGCGTGACAGGAGGTGTGCGCTTCGACTTCCCTGGTGGTGTGGTGCCTGTGTCTGTTGGGGTGCGTGCACGCTGACGTCTGGATGTGCGTGGGACAGGCACGGGAGTGGGAATTGTGGATGGGGCAGGGGTAGGGGGTGTTACGCAGCGCTGCAGGAGATCCAGTGCTGCAGTCAGTGTGGAGTCTATGGACCTCAGCAACTGCCGTTGGTCAGACTGCGCAGCCGACATGCCCTCCATGTATGCCTCCATCTGGGTCAGCACCTGGGTGTGGGCATGGAGGACATTTAGCATCGCAGTCTGACCAACCTGCAACTGCCTCAGGATGTCCACAGACTCCGCACTCACCGCAGCAGTGGTGACAGGGGCAGGGGGTGCGGTGCCTGGCAGGAAGGAGACATGTGGGGACCGAGCACGGAGGGAAGGGCCACGAGCATGTGGGAGGCCGGTGATGGAACCTGAGGTGGCGGGGGGATGTGGAGGGCTGCCATCAGCTGGGGGGGCAGACTCCGCCACCTCTGGGAGCTCAGCCTCGGACCCGTCTGCGTCATAGTCTGTGTTGGCAGTCAACAGGTCCTCTGCCTCACTCCCTTCGGCCTCCGCGCCACTCCATGTGCCAGACAGGACAGCACTGCTGGCACTGGTGCTCAATCCCTCCTCCCGGTCCGTGCTAGTGTCTCCTTCCGTGTCCCCCGGTGATGCTGTGGGCAAGGTGAAGAGACAGGAGAAAATCAGACACCTGTACACATATGTCACATGAGTCAAATATACATAGGTCACATTGCATAGCCTGAAAAGCAACAGGAGTAACACCTACAAAACAATGTACACATGTAGGCCATGGAACACACAGTTTTTCGACCCACCATGCCACTGAGACACAATGGAGATCATGACACAACAGCAAATCACTGCACCTGAAATTTTAGAGAGGAGCCAGCCTCTGGGGACAAATGTGCACAGCACCTGCACCACACTGCGTCGTCAAAAAGGGATGAGCATGAATCATATCCATTTACTCTTGCCGCATGCTGCAAAGGCAATACATGAAACCAGGCCACACATGACAGGGTCACTGCACCTTGAGCGTATGTCCAGTCAAACATCACACACAGGCCACACCCAGCAAGGAGGATGAAGCTTCTGACATGTAGGCCTTGTACGCACAAACCACCCACACCTGAGACAATCTCATTGAGACGGAGAAAGTATGTACACCTCTTACTCTGGGATGGAAACACATGGCCTCCACTAATTCATGACTGTACACACACAGCCCCTGGTGGGCATGTCCACACATCATTGACAGGCAAACATCATCAGATTGTCTCAACAACACACACAGGTAATGCCCACTGTTTGGTGCGTACATACACGGGTGGGGGTTCGGGGGCGTACATACACGGGTGGGGGTTTGGTGCGTACATACACGGGTGGGGGTTCGGGGGCGTACATGCACGGGTGGGGGTTCGGTGCGTACATACACGGCTGGGGGGGGGTTTGGTGCGTACATACACGGCTGGGGGGGTTCGGGGGCGTACATACACGGGTGGGGGTTCGGTGCGTACATACACGGCTGGGGGGGGGTTTGGTGCGTACATACACGGGTGGGGGTTCGGTGCGTACATACACGGCTGGGGGGGGTTCGGTGCGTACATACACGGCTGGGGGGGGGTTCGGTGCGTACATACACGGCTGGGGGGGGTTCGGTCCGTTCATACACGGGTGGGGGTTTGGTGCGTACATACACGGGTGGGGGTTCGGGGGCGTACATGCACGGGTGGGGGTTTGGTGCGTACATACACGGCTGGGGGGGGTTTGGTGCGTACATACACGGCTGGGGGGGGGTTTGGTGCGTACATACACGGCTGGGGGGGGTTTGGTGCGTACATACACGGGTGGGGGTTCGGGGGCGTACATACACGGGTGGTGGTTCGGTGCGTACATACACGGCTGGGGGGGGTTCGGGGGCGTACATACACAGGTGGGGGTTCGGTGCGTACATACACGGGTGGGGGTTCGGGGGCGTACATACACGGGTGGGGGTTCGGTGCGTACATACACGGCTGGGGGGGGTTTGGTGCGTACATACACGGGTGGGGGTTCGGGGGCGTACATACACGGGTGGTGGTTCGGTGCGTACATACACGGCTGGGGGGGGTTCGGGGGCGTACATACACAGGTGGGGGTTCGGTGCGTACATACACGGGTGGTGGTTCGGTGCGTACATACACGGCTGGGGGGGGTTCGGGGGCGTACATACACAGGTGGGGGTTCGGTGCGTACATACACGGGTGGGGGTTCGGGGGCGTACATACACGGGTGGGGGTTCGGTGCGTACATACACGGCTGGGGGGGGTTTGGTGCATACATACACGGGTGGGGGTTCGGGGGCGTACATACACGGGTGGTGGTTAGGTGCGTACATACACGGCTGGGGGGGTTCGGGGGCGTACATACACAGGTGGGGGTTCGGTGCGTACATACACGGGTGGGGGTTCGGGGGCGTACATACACGGGTGGGGGTTCGGTGCGTACATACACGGGCGGGGGGGTGGTGGGGTGTTCGGCGCGTATGCGGGCACATGTCTCCATGGTTGCTATGGGAGTTCGGTTCGGACGGTGTTTTTTGCGTACGGTTGTGAAATGGGGAGGACGGGAGGGATCGTACTTGCGCAGTCGGACTTTATTTTTCCGCACGGTGGGTTTTTCGACCGGGGACGTGTCGGTGACTTTTCCCGACCCGAGGACGTGTGGGGAAATCTTCCCAATGCGATTCGTATGGACTTTTTTCCGTTCGAATCGTACTTGGCAGTTTGTACGCTACTTTGACGATTCGGACGGAAAAAAATCCGGATACGAGTCGGACGGGGAATTTTTTTACCGGATCGGAATTGGCACCACAGTATATTAGGAATATAGCTCTTCTTGGAGAAGTGAAGTGAGTTCTGAAAAGAACTGTTTTTTTTGTCTTTTTTGTTTTGTATTCTTTTTTTTGTTTTTTAACAATTTTGTATTTTTTTTAATTTTTTTAGAGCACCAAAAAAAACTGGTAATGAAAAACAGTTCAACAGGAACAAAAACAATAAATGAAAAAAATTATGGGCTGGAGCATGTGTGCTGCTGTATTTTGTTTTCGATCAAGTTAATACTGCTCTCAGCGTAGCAAAGAACAGCATTGCACACATTACAATGTATGTGCACCTTCTGGAAAAGTGGGCGGATGTCCAGTGACCTGGTACACGGAGAATCTGCGGCCGCAGATGATGTGCTCGTCTGAGCAGGTGGAGGGTTGTCTCTTAGGGCTCTAGTTGACTCTCGAGCATAAGGTACAGGATGCACTGTCTTGAAGTGTCTCAACATTGAATAAATACTAAACGAGTATTTCTTGGTGGGATCTCCTCTGGATAAGAAACTTCCACAAATAGTGCATGTCACCTTCGGGGCATTGACCTTCTTTTGGCTCTCTGGAAAGGTGAAGAATTTCCAGATAAAAGAGTCTTTTTGTTTGGTCTGCCTTGGTGGTACCACAAAGGTCTCCTCCTCACTCCCTGAAGTAGACTGCTGTTCTGCCATTTTCAAGTAAAATTGTACTAGAATAGCTGTTCAGCTCCTTGTCCCAGGAAATAAGAAGAAATAGTGAGGGGAGTGGGTGTGGTGTTTGAAGATTCTGGAACAGAAACTACTATGAACTAATGAAAAGTGTTGTTTCGTAATCACATGACTTGCCGCACGGTGCACGCACGCATCAGAAATGAATTACTGTTAACCCGATTTCTAAAACATGAAAAGGAGGCAGGGAAGACACTCCCTGACCCCCTAGACCTTCTCAGGGGGTCCCTAAAGGACCTCGTAAATAAAAAAAACCATTTTGTTTAATAAAAAAAATTGCCGGTGCGCGCACGGTGTGCGCACCGTGAAAAACCCTAAAAAAAAACAACATTTTAAACTGTTTGTAAGTTTATAGAAGATATTAACTATGCTGTTCAACTTTATCCAAATTTTAAAAAAAAGAGCTGAGCCATTTTATATTACAGGATACAGTCAATCTATAACTATATACATAGGTAGTTTATTGTAAAATAAATATATAAAAAATATAATGATACATACATAAATTAGCATTTAAAAAAACCTTACAAATTCACTAAAAAACCGTAGGTTTCACACACGTTAGAGTTAGAAATTAGCATTTAAAAACCCTTGCAAATTCACTTAAAGAACCATAGGTTTCACACACGTTATAGTTAGGAATTAGCATTTAAAAAACCTTGCAAATTCACTGAAAAAACCATAGGTTTCACACACGTTATAGTTAGGAATTAGCATTTAAAAAACCTTGCAAATTCACTGAAAAAACCATAGGTTTCACACACGTTATAGTTAGGAATTAGCATTTAAAAACCTTGCAAATTCACTGAAAAAACCATAGGTTTCACACATGTTATAGCTAGCTGGACATTTCACTCGTACAAAACCATTGAAATTCCCCCGTTATAGTTAGTTCAGCTAACTATAACTCGCGCGACCGCAATCCACTGCTGATGACGTCACATATTACATCACTCATGACATGGTCAGTGACATCACTCATGACATCACTGATGACATCTCAAATGACATCACTGATGACATCTCAAATGACATCATTCAGTGAATATGTGTCTTTCTGAAAAATAAATATTTTTTATATATGTATATCTAAAGGTTAATGGAAGAATAAATGGGTAAATAAGTGTCTAAATGGATGGTTTTTTTTGTAAAATTAATTGTATAACTGACTTATTAACAGTATCTTAGTGAATACAAGTATTAGTGAGTAATGTTTAAATATTTAAATATCTGTATCAGTGTCTCACTTTGTGTATAAGTGGCTGCATGGGTTGGTGAGTAGCTACATGAGTGTGTATATGGGTTATTAGTTCGTTTTTAGAGTATCAGTATGAGTGTCTGTATGGTTCAGTGGGGGATGTTACTTAACGTATAGATGCATGAATGAGTGACTCACTGTTTGTATGTGTTTTGAAGACAGTATGTGAGCAGGACAGTATGGGTGGATGAGTGTGTGTATGGGTGAGTAAGAGAGTGAATTACTGTCTCAATAGTGTCTTTATGAGTAAGTCCATATGTTTTAAACTAGTATATGTGAGTATTGATGTATATAAGTGAGGATATATGAGAGTGAGAGATTGGAAGAGTTCCTGTATAAATAAGTATGTGTTTCTATAAGTGATTGTTTAAGAGAGTAAGTATGTGAACTTTCTATAGAAATAAGTGTAGTGGTGTGTGTATAGCTGTATATGCAAGTAAATGGATGTTTATTTGCATGTGTGAGTATGTGTGTGAGTAACTCTATGTATGAGTGTAGGTGTGTAACAGGATGTATAGGTGTATGAGTACATATGATGACTGAGTACATGTATGAGTGACTATATAGAAGTGTTGATGAATGAGTGTATGCGTATGTAGATTTTGGAATTACTGAATAGGTTGTTCTAACTGGTATTGGTATCTCTATAGTTTTCAAAACTTTAGTTTGTATTTTTCAATGTGTGTATCAAAGTTTATATTAGGATAAGAGGAGGTCTGCCACTCTTACACAAGGATGATATCATCAGTGATGTCATTTGAGATGTCATCAGTGATGTCATGAGTGATGTCACTGACCATGTCATGAGTGATGTAATATGTGACGTCATCAGCAGTGGATTGCGGTCGCGCGAGTTATAGTTAGCTGAACTAACTATAACGGGGGAATTTCAATGGTTTTGTACAAGTGAAATGTCCAGCTAACTATAACATGTGTGAAACCTATGGTTTTTTCAGTGAATTTGCAAGGTTTTTTAAATGCTAATTCCTAACTATAACGTGTGTGAAACCTATGGTTTTTTCAGTGAATTTGCAAGGTTTTTTAAATGCTAATTCCTAACTATAACATGTGTGAAACCTATGGTTTTTTCAGTGAATTTGCAAGGTTTTTTAAATACTAATTCCTAACTATAACATGTGTGAAACCTATGGTTTTTTCAGTGAATTTTCAAGGTTTTTTAAATGCTAATTCCTAACTATAACGTGTGTGAAACCTATGGTTTTTTAAGTGAATATATATATATATATATATATATATATATATATATATATATATATATATATATATATATATATATACGCACTATGCACTGCCCCCTCCCCCAAAAAGTGTAAAATGTTTTATTAAAAAGGCTGGGCCCTGGGGGATGGGGTCCCAGGGCCCAATATTGGCACAGTGAGGGGGCAACACAGCCCCCTCTTCTATTACTAATAGCCCATGCCCCATAGGATGTTCGGGAACCCTGCCCCTCCCAGGGCCAAAATCAGCCTGGTAGGGGGGCCATGCAGTCCCACTCCCCTATTGCTAATAGACTGGGCCCCAGGAGATGTTCAAAGGCCCTGTCCCTCCCCTAAATTAAAACAATACCCTAGGGGATGGGGTCCCTGGGGCCAAAATCAGCCCGGGCGGCCCCCTTCCACATTCCAAGAAGGCCTGTCCACAGTGGATGGGGTTCCCAGGGCCGAAATCAGCCCAGGGAAGAGGGGCTCCCTAATAAATGAAAATAATTTGAAAACAAACCTGGCCATGCAAGTCACGGGATGCCCCGCCCCCTTTCACCACCACTGTGCAAACGCGCCTCCTGGTGCACTACTGGTTGGGAGATGAAGTCCCCTTGGCTGTTTAGGGTCTTTGGGCATCAACAAGCTCTCTCTGGTACCTCCAATAAGTTCCATACAGCAGAAATGCTGAGAGGTCTTTGGAGGCCATGCCCCCTTTCTCCACTACTCGGCAAATGCACCTCCTGGCACACTATTGGTTGGGTAATGAAATCCCCTTGGATGCTCAGGGTCTTTGGGGGTCAATAACCCCTCCTGTTACATCCAGTAGGTCCCACACAGCGAGATTACTGTGAGCTGGTCAGAGGCCCAACCATTTTCTCCACCTCTCTGCAAACATAGCTCCTGGCACTCTACTGATTGGGGGATGAAGTCCTCTTGGATGCTGAGAGTCCCTGGGGGCCAAGAAGCCCTCCATTGAGTCTGATACAGCGAGATTCCTGAGAGTCGGAGGCCCGTCCCCTTTCTCCACCACTCTGCAAATGCGACTACTATTGAAAAAAAACATAGACACTCACTTAAAAAATCAAAGGTTACAGGGAAGTTAAAGTTAGGAAATAGAATTTAAAAAATCTTAGACATTAACTTTAAAAAGCCAAAGGTAACATGGACATTATAGTTATGAAATAGAATTTTTTTTAAACTAGAAATATACTGAAAACAACAAAGTTTACAGAGACGTTTTAGGTACACTCAGATTTCACTCGTATAAAACCAGTTAAATTCACCAGTTATAGTTACCTGAGTGTGTGGCTCTATGGATGAGAAACTGGGTGTGTGAGTAGTTGTATGGGTCTGGGAATGGGTATGTGAGTGATTGTGTGGGTATATGAGCGGGTGTATGAAAGGCTGTATTATTATTATTATTATGTTTCTTATATAGCGCCTGAATCGACCCCCGAAGGGGTATCTCCGCGCTTGCCTTGGGAACCCGTCCTGGCTTTTCCCTGTGAGATAGCCCCTACAGGGCATCCCCAAGGTGAAAGCCAGGCATCCCGCCGCGGGGGGCCGTTGTGGAGATTAAGCAAGCTTAATGCCCAGAGTTGCAGAGTGTGAACCCATGATTAGGTCAGGCACCGAAGCGAGAATTATCGAGTCCATGGACATTTTGAGCTCAAGACCCTGTATGGGTATGTGATTGGGTGTGTCAGTGATTCTGTAGATGATGTCATCAGTGATATCATTTGAGATGTGATGAGTGATGTAATATATGAGGCCATAAGCAGTGCATTGCTGGTGCCTAACTTATAGTTGGCTAAGGTAACTATAACTGCTGAATTTCTATGGTTTTGTACGAGTGTAATGTGAGCCTAACTATAATGTTCTTGTAACCTTAATTTTTTCCAGTGAATTTCAATTATTTTTAAATTCTATTTCCTAACCATAATTGTTAGGGTTTACAGTACTCCTCAGGATCCGGGCGATGCAATGCAGGTCCCCCTCCTGATATCCCCGGACTCCAACCAAAGGTTACGGAGCCCAAAGGTGATCAGGCGAGGGAAACAAGGGAGAAAAGGGAAGGGACAGCTGGGACAAGAATCTGAAAGACAAAAGAAGAATCATTCAACCACACTTCTCTTTGCAAAGTCTACACTCTTGTAGGTCTCACTAGAAAATAGAATTTCCATTTGCTCCTGAGTTATTCATCCATTCCACTATTCCCACAGATTCCGCTCCCTGGTTAAACAAATGAAGACCAAAGTACACAGGCACTCCCTGTGTTGCCCAGAAGTACTATCCCCTTGATGTTAGTAATAAACAAATATAGGAGGAGCGACAGTCTTCCCTCAGACCGTAACTCCACTCCGTGATTAAACAGCCTCAAACGTAACCAAAATAACAAAGGGTGGCTTCCATGGTGAGTACACCGCCGCCTAAGATCTAAAACGGCGTAGCGCTCCTTCACTCCTGTGATTATCAACATGCTAAGGTACTAGAAAGAGTATTTCACTTTAGGCAGTCAGTCTATGTCTTTTCCAACACCATTCCCAGGAGCTCGGGCGTCTCCTTAAGCCCAGGCCTGATGCTCATCCGAGCCTATACCCCTCCTAGAGTGCTTCACCTAGCATGGGAATCAAAATAGGCACCTTTGCTCGGGCCGGGTTCGGGTCCCTGCCGTGCTTGCTATGCGAGCTCCGCCAAGCACTGGGTTCAAAGAGGCACTGTGGGTGTGCCAGGTTCGGGTCACCGCTCCTCCGATCAGTGCATTTTTCGTGCTTCACCGAGCACGGGATAAAAAATAGGCACCTTGGTTAGTGCCGGTTCCGGGTCACCGCTAGTCTGAGCAGTGGGTGTTTCGTGCTCCACTGCGCACGGGGTCAAAGATACGGCACCTATGAGGGTGCCGGGTTCAGGTCACAGCTCCTCCGAGCCGTGCGAGGTCTCGTGCTCCGCCGAGCACTGAAGGGAAATCCTCACCTTCTTCGTCTGGTGCTCTTTCTCTGAGTTGTCTCTCAAAACTGCAAAACCGCATTGCACGGCGTCTGGACACTCCGATCTTCCGCCTCCGTTCAAATGAAAGGAATAACGCACGCCTCCTGCCATGCGTGGCGTTGTTAAGTAGACGCCTACTTCCTGGTTCCAGGGCTGCGGGGAACTGTAGTTCTAAGCGCTGGGTAGGCGCTTCGGGCCCCGATTCCTTACAGTAGACCCTCTCCCCAAGCGCCTCCTAGCGCCCGGTTTCCCTGGATGCTGTGTATAGAAACCACTCACCGCCGCAGGTGCGTGCACAGCCGCGGAGGGTTCCCAGGAATCGTCCTCTGCGGTGTACCCCTTCCAGGAGACCAGGAACAATAACTTGCCCCTGCGATATTGGGCGTCCAGGATGCTCTTCACCTCGTATTCCAATCCCCCATCACACCACACCGGTGGTGGGGCTCTCCTTCTGGCCACTCCCGCGGGTTTTAGCAAACTGCAATGGAAAACCGGGTGGATTCTGAGAGTGCCAGGTAACTTGAGTTTATATGCAACTGGATTAACCTGCCGCACCACCTCATATGGACCGATGTATTTGGGATGGAAGATACTGCGTAACTTGAACCGTATGTTTTTGGTGGATAACCAGACTCTATCCCCTACGGCATATGTAGGACCATCGATTCTTTTTTTGTCTTCCCATCTCTTGTACGTCTGTTTGGCCGCCCTTAGGAAACGTTGTGTTCTCTTGTGAAGAGCTTGCAGAGTCTGTAAGCGAGCCAGGACAGACGGCTGATTGCCCACCTCCACCGGGATTGAGACTGGGAGTGTTTTTGCATTGTACCCGAAATTGGCCATAAACGGGGACACCCCTAATCAACTATGCAGTGAGTTGTTGTATGATAGTTCCGCCATCTATAACATGGAAACCCAAGACTCCTGGGACTTAGACACGTAACACCTCAGATATTGTTTTAAAGACTGGTTGAGGCGTTCGGTCTGTCCATCGGTCTGAGGGTGAAAGCTGGTAGACGTCGCTGACTCAATCCGTAATGCCATACACCAAGTCCTCCAGAAGCTAGCTATAAACTGGGGGTCCCTATCAGAAACTATTACTGCAGGTAAGCCATGGAGTCTCACCACATGGGTCAGCAACAGTTGCGCAGTCTGTCCAGCCGTAGGTAGGTTTCTGCAAGGGATAAAATGACCCATCTTGGTCAGGCTGTCCACTACGACTAGGATCGCCGAGCACCCCTGATCATCAGGCAGTCCTGTGATGAAATCCAGGCTTATGTTCTGCCACGGTTGTTGAGGAGTGGGCATAGGGAGCAGCTTCCCCTTCTTTTTGCAGCGTTCTCCTTTTGCTCTGGCGCACACCTCACGTTAAGCTACCCAGAAACGGACGTCTCTGGCCATGGATTTCCACCAAAAATACCTGGTCTTTGCCTCCGTGTTTTTCGGATCCCCGGATGACCTGCCAAAGGAGAGACATGACACCATTGAAACGTCTTTTTCTGCAGTAGCTTTGTAGGAATGGAACAGCCGGTTTCCATGAAAAGGAAGTCCTCTTTTGATGGTACGTACCCGATCATCGCCAGACCACCTTTTCCAATCCTCTATGGAATGGCTGACCCGCACCTCGTCCAAAAACCTGTCGGCCCTTAACGCACAGACCACCTTGGCGGGATGGATGATAGCTACCGGAGCTGGTGTTAGGGTGCCTTCCCCCATTGACTGTCTTGATAAGGCATCTGCCTTCCGATTGTCGATGCCTGGCCTGAACGTGATACAAAAATCAAACTCTGCAAAAAACAAGTGTCCATCTCATTTGTCTTTGTGTAAGATGACGAGCGGTCTTCATGAATTGAAGGTTTCGATGATCTGAGTATACTGTTACAGGGTGTTGGGCCCCCCACAGGTAGTGGCGCCATTCCTGGAATGCCTTTTTTATCGACAGGAGTTCTTTTTGTCTATTGTATAATTCAGTTCCGCTTTATCCAGTTTCTTGGATAGATAAGCTACTGGGTGTAGCCTACCCGTGTCTTTGTCTCTCTGAGACAAAACGGCCCCTATGGCGTCATTGGACACGTCTGCCTCGACAATAAAAGGGACATCCATCTGCGGGTGCCGGAGTACCGGAGCCGTTGTAAACGCCTTTTTCAGATGTTCAAAAGCTGTAGTGGCCTCTGTCGTCCACAGGAAAGGCACTCCCTTATGAAGCAGCCGAGTAATGGGGACTGCTATCTGAGAGAAGTCCTGTATGAATCGGCAGTAATAGTTAGCGAACCCCAGAAAACTCTGGACTTCCTGAACAGACTGCGGAGTAGGCCACTCTTGTACCGCTTTTACCTTCCGTTCAGACATACTTAAACCCTCAGGACTCAGAAACACTCCCAGGAACTCAACTGTTGTCACCCCAAACTCGCACTTGCTTAGTTTGCTAAATAATTTGTTGGCACGTAATTTTTCAAGCACCAGGATAACGTGGCGTGAGTGGTCCTCAACTGCCGCTGAGTATATAAGAATGTCATCAATGTAGATGACCACAAAGATGTCCATATACTCCCTCAATACCTCATTTAAAAAAAACTGTAATGCCGCCGGGGCATTACACAGCCCAAACGGCATTACCAGATACTCATACAGTCCAAAACGAGTCTTAAACGCCGTTTTCCATTCGTCCCCCTGTCTGACACGTACCAAATGATAGGCCCCACGTAGATGTAGCCTAGTATAGATAACCGCCTCCCGCACTTGATCCAACAGGACACTGATTAGTGGCAACGGATACCTGCTCCTGACCGTGTTTTTGTTTAACATCCTGTAATCGCAGCACGCCCTCAGCTCTCCATTTGCTTTGGCTATAAAAAACAGCGGCGATGCCGCCGGGGAGCGGGATGGTCTAATGAACCCTATTGCCAAGTAGTGATCTAGGTATTCTCTCAGATGGCGTGTTTCAGGTTCTCATAACGCATAGACCCTACAGGTGGGGATGACGCCCCCTCCACCAGGTCTATCCGACAGTCATGTGTCCTATGTGGGGGGAGTCATTCCGCCTGCGTCTTGTTAAAGACATCGGCATACCTGGAGTACTCTACGGGCCGTTCCACGTCCTTTTCCACGGCGTTTGCGATATAAAAAGGATATGTCAGTGCGATAGCCTGCGACTGATGTTCCCTCAGACACCGTTCTTCACACCCTAGGGAAAGGAACCGAACGGTTCATTCCTTCCAATCCACCGTTGGATTGTGGCAACAGAACCACGGCATCTCCAGTATGACTTCATATTGCGGGGCCTCTATGACGTTTAGTTCAATCTCCTCTAGATGTTGTCTAGTTCCGTCTCTTAATGACATCTTCAGGTTCTCGGTTTGGAGGGTGATCCTACCGGATTTCAAGGGTTTGCCGTCCACTGCCAGGACCTCCTCTGGAGACCTCCGAGGCACCACCCCTATGGATAACAAGCTCACCAACCCACTATCTATGAAGTTGCCTGTGGTGCCAGAGTCTAGCATCGCTAGCACCTGGTGAACCTGTGTCCCTACTTCTAATCCTGCTTGTAGCACTATGTGTGCTTCCGTGTCCGTAGACCTGTTAGTAGCTAAAGACGGAAATTTCCACTCAGTGTCAGTGGTAGTCAAAGGTGAGGTAAGCTCTTGGATTCCTACTTCTTTCCCTACGGTTGACACTGCTGCCTTTTTTCCTCTATAAGAAAATAACTGGGAATTGGGCTTGGAGGGACATTCGCGTACAAAATACCCTAGTTTCCCACAATACATGCATAAACCCAGGGTGCGACGGCTTTCCCTTTCTGTACGAGACAAAGGCGCTCGGACAGCCCCTACCTCCATGGGTTCACTAGCGGGGGCCACGGGGACAGGCTCCTTCCGAGAATACCTAGAAGTAAACCCACCACCTTTGTACCTGTCTCCCCCTCTTTCTGCCATGCGACCGTCCAGTCGCAAGACCAGATTCATCAAGGCAGCGCATGTGCTTGGCTGGGGGTCGATCTGTGCCACCACATCCTTTAACTCATCACATAAACCCTGATAGAATGGGGACATCCTTTTTTCTTCCGGCCACGATGTCTCAGCCACCAACCGGTTAAACGAGGTGAGGTAGGTAACCAGATTGTTCCTCCCTTGTCTCAGGGCTAGTAGCTCTCTGTCTGTGCTAAATGTGGTTGTTCTTCTATCAAACACCCCTTCGAAAGCGGCCTGGAACGCGTCCCAATCCGACAGGATGACGTCGTTGTTCCTAACCAACGGAACTGCCCAAGACGCTGCATCTCCCACCAGATACGAAATCGTGAACGCTACCCGGGAGTGGTTGGTAGGGAAGGAAGAGGGCTTGCAAGAAAAATGCAGCATAACCTGTGTAAGAAATATTTGGATTTTCTGTGGATCCCCCGCATACCTCTCTGGGCTAGCCAAGGGTATGGGAGGAGGCACAGTTACGTGAATCTGTTGACCACTCGATACCGAGGCATCAAAGGGGTTCCTGGTCAGCCGATCCACTCTATCCCTCAACGCTGCCGTCTCTACTCGCGATGCCACTCGTTCCTGTTGTACCAAGGCCAACGCCTGTACTACATCCTCTAAGGAGGCCATGCCGTACACCCCCGGACCGGGAGGAGCAACCTATCGTGGGTGCGTTATTCTGTTAGGGTTTACGGTACTCCTCAGGATCCGGGCAATGCAATACAGGTCCACCTCCTGATATCCCCGGACTCCAACCAAAGGTTACGGTGCCCAAAGGTGATCAGGCGAGGGAAACAAGGGAGAAAAGGGAAGGGACAGCTGGGACAAGAATCTGAAAGACAAAAGAAGAATCATTCAACCACACTTCTCTTTGCAAAGTCTACACTCTTGTAGGTCTCACTAGAAAATAGAATTACCATTTGCTCCTGAGTTATTCATCCATTCCACTATTCCCACAGATTCCGCTCCCTGGTTAAACAAATGAAGACCACAGGCACTCCCTGTGTTGCCCAGAAGAACTATCCCCTTGATGTTAGTACTAAACAAATATAAGAGGAGCGACAGTCTTCCCTCAGACCGTAACTCCACTCCGTGATTAAACAGCCTCAAACGTAACCAAAATAACAAAGGGTGGCTTCCACGGTAAGTACACCGCCACCTAAGACCTAAAACGGCGTAGCGCTCCTTCACTCCTGTGATTATCAACACGCTAAGGTGCTAGAAAGAGTATTTCACTTTAGGCAGTCTGTCTATGTCTTTTCCAACACCATTCCCAGGAGCTCGGGCGTCTCCTTAAGCCCAGGCCTGATGCTCATCCGAGCCTATACCCCTCCTAGAGTGCTTCACCTAGCATGGGAATCAAAATAGGCACCTTTGCTCGGACCGGGTTCGGGTCCCTGCCGTGCTTGCTATGCGAGCTCCGCCAAGCACTGGGTTCAAAGAGGCACTGTGGGTGTGCCGGGTTCGGGTCACCGCTCCTCCGAGCAGTGCATTTTTCGTGCTTCACCGAGCACCGGATCAAAAATAAGCACCTTGGTTAGTGCTGGTTCCGGGTCACCGCTCCTCCGAGCAGTGGGTGTTTCGTGCTCCGCTGCGCACGGGGTCAAAGATACAGCACCTATGAGGGTGCCGGGTTCGGGTCACAGTTCCTCCGAGCTGTGCGAGGTCTCGTGCTCCGCCGAGCACTGAAGGGAAATCCTCACCTTCTTCGTCTGGTGCTCTTTCTCTGAGTTGTCTGTCAAAACTGCAAAACCGCCTTGCACGGCGTCTGGACACTCCGATCTTCCACCTCCGTTCAAATGAAAGGAATAACGCACGCCTCCTGCCGTGCGCGGTGTCGTTAAGTAGACGCCTACTTCCTGGTTCCAGGGCTGCTGGGAACTGTAGTTTTAAGCGCTGGGTAGGCGCTTCGGGCCCCGATTCCTTACAATAATGTCCCTGTAACCTTTGTTTTTTTCAATGAATTTCTAAGGTTTTTTAACTGTAACCTGTAACCTTTGACAGTGTGTGTGTCAGTGACTCTATAAGTCAGAAAGTGAGTGTGTGAGTGGCTGTGTGGGTCTGTGAGTGGCTGTGTGATCAATTTTGTGGCTGTGAGTGGCTTTATCATTCTGTGAATAGGTGTGTGAGTGACGGTCTGCATCTGCGAGTATGTGGTTGAGTGGCTTTATGGGTTGGTAACCTGGTGTGTAAGTGCTGTATGGATGTGTGAGTGGGTGTGTGAGTTGGTTTTGTGGGTGTGAGTTGGTGTGTCAGTGGGTGTATGGGTGGCTGAGTTTCATACTACTAAGGTGGCTGGGGCACACCAAACAGGCTATGCCTCCAGGTGATTTTGGACTTTTGCATATATGTAGGCATTGAAAGGGAGAAGACTCTGCTCTCACCAGGAGAGGTCAAGAAAGAATCCATTTGCCACAGTTACTACAGTTTGCGCTCTAATAGATGAATCATACAGTTGCCTTTACCAAGATTAGCATATTGGCTTTCAATGTGGAATTGCCAAGGAAGCACACTTTGTGTGCCTTTTCGAAGCCCAGGAATTTCAGATCTTTTGTCCATTACAGAAGTGGAGCTTCAACTGGGGCTCCTTCTATGTTGATATTTGTAAATGCTTTCCATTGAGGTTACATTTCTGTGAAAGGAACATCAGGGACAGAAAGGAACATCACCTGCTCGTTTATCCAACAAGAGTTCATAGTTTTGCATAAAATGTCTACCCAGCTGGAGTAGGTTTTACTGGTTAATTAGTAAGTGCTGGCTTGTTTGGTAAATGCCAGGTACATATATTCTACTGTATATCTGCATAATGGTTCACAAGGAAATGTCTCCAACGACCTTCTCTGCGTTTTGGCAGTGTTATTGTTCCTTGTGTGTCTTTATCCGGAAATCTGTGATAACAGTAATCCTGCTATACAGAAGAGAATAAGGGCCAGATGTCTGACCATTTTTTGCGGCCGCAGACAGGAAATAGGCCCGTTTGAGACTGCAAAATAGGTCTGTGCAATGTACAAACCCTATTTTGTGAGTTGGTAACCTATTACCAACTCGCAAAATAGTGTTTGCGACTCACTATTAGGAAGGGGCGTGCCAAGGGCGTCCCTTCCTAATAGCGAGTTACATTTCCATGTACGATTGTTTTGCGACCGAAATTGTGGTTGCAAAACACTTGCAGTTTACCACTTACTTCAAAAAGGTGGTAAGCCCTTTCCCTTTGTGACTGGCAGCGAAATTTTTTTTTAAGAGCAGGCAGTTGTCCCACGCAACACTGCCTACTCTTAAAAAATTCAACAGAAGCGTTTAATTTTTCTTTTTTAAATACATCCCATTTTCCTTTAAGGAAAAGATGCTGCATTTAAAAAAAAGAAAATGCTTTATTTAAAAACCAGTCACATATTTGGTGGTCTGCTGACCCCAGCAGGCCACCATACCTGTGAGTGATTGCCATTCCCAATAGGGTCGCATATTATGATCTGCCTCATGAATATTGATGAGGCAGGTCATTTGTGACCCCATTGGTAATCAGAAACAGTGTCTAAGACACTGTTGTCCATTTTGCGAGTCACAAATTGCGAGTCGCAAAACAATGCAATTTGCGACTTGCAAAATGGAAGGGACGAATATCTGGTTCTAAGACTACAAAGGGGTGAATCTCCACCAAACAAGGAGACTTTCATCTTGCTATATGAAGCAAGTTCTTCTTTGTTTGACGGAGATGTCCTCATTTGGTTGGGTCTTCAAGAACTCTGCATCATTTTCTTCAGCATCAATATGCCAATGTCCCCAGGAGGCTTTTCTTTTTGGAAATTGTTTCTGTATTCACAAATTTGCCGCGAACAGACGTGATACGTATTTCCATCACCACGGTTATTTGCAAAATAGGCGTGATTTTTAGATAGTGTAAAAAATATATATACACATATTGTAATTAAAAAATGTGATCAGTAGTTTACTAATACAACATTTAAAGTGACATTTTCCTAAAGAATTTCATGGTTGAACACTGTTTTATTCTATTTCCCGTAATCGAGAATATGTCGGCGTTCGAAAAGACATTTCAAACATCAAATGACTATAGAAGAAAGGGATTTGATTGAACAAAACACTTTTCATTATCCTAGAAAGGAGGACAAAACCCAGTTTTCTTAAGACTTCCAGTGCTGACGTTGGAGGTTCACATTTCAGCGCCTGCTCTTTTCAATTTGAATATTGATTTGGTTTCATTTTGGGAAACTATTTCCAAATAAAATGGCATCTGGTGGCAGCGAAGATCAGGAGCCACACCTTGAAGAAGACAGTTCTTTGGAGGAGGAACCCCGGGCAAAGCGACAATCAATTGCTTGGGAGTTTTTTACTTTCCCCTCTGGGAAGAAGAAAGTGGTTGCTGAGCATGTAAAGTGCTCAATATGTAATAAGACCCTTTCCAGGGGTATGCCCAAGAAGTATTTGTGCGGCACAACATGTACATTGTATCATTTGAAGACGTACCACTCTAAAGAGTTGACCAGAGCATAGAAGGCAGTGAATTGCAGGGGATCTGTCTACCTAAACTGCAACACCAATTGCTTATGGAGACCCTCTACCATCTGAGGTCCAGCAAGAGTTCCCAAAGAACTCACCAGAACTCGAAAGAATTGGCACTTTCTGTTTGGACTGCAAACAAGTTGTAACTGTAGAGTAACAATCTGTTGCTGCACTTTTGGATGCTGCAAAAGAGCTGCAAAAGAGCATAAGTGTTATTATTTTTGGATTTTTATTTTTGAATGACACTTGTTTCCCGAGTTTTCAGTGTTTTTCTGTTAAAACATTTTCTAGTTGCCATTTAATTTGTAAAAAAAACCTGAAAAGAACAAAATATTAAACAAACTCAAAAAAGTTTCGAAAAATCCCATAAAATATTCCTCATTAGAACCACCTTTCTTGGTTTAAAAAAAGAAAGTGGATGTGTATGTCTTTGAGTGAGTGGGTATCTGGATGAGTGAATGGAAGTGACAGTGGCTGTATGGTTATGTGAGTGGGTGCCTCAGTGGCTGTATTGGTGAGTGAGTGGGTGTATGGATGCATGAATAGGTACATGAGTGGCTGTTTGGGAGAGTGAGTGGAAGAATGAGTGTCTGTATGGGTGAGTGAGTGTGTGCATAAGTAGCTGTATGGGGAAGGGAGTGGTTGTGCCAGTGACTGTATGGGTATGTGAGTGGGTGAGTGAGTGGCTGTATGCGTAAGGGTGTGTGTCAGTGACTGTACAGGTAAGTGAGTGGATGTATCAGTGACTGTATGGGTGTGTGTATGAGTGTGTGTGTGACAGGCTGTATGGTTGAGTAAGTGTATTTGCTAGTGGCTGTATAGGTGAGTGAGTGGGTGTGTTAGTGACTGTATGGGTGAGTGAATGGGTGTGTCAGTGAGTATATAGGTAAGTGAATGGGTGTGTGAGTGCCTCTATAGGTGAGTGAATGAGTGTGTCAGTGCCTATATGAGAGACTGAGTGTGTGTGTGTGTGTCACTAACTGTATGGGTGAGTGACTGTGTTAGTACCTGTATAGGTGACTGAGTGGTTATAGGAGTGACTGTTTGCATGATTGAGTGAGTGAGTGAGTATATGTGTTTCTAATGTTTGTGTGAATAATTGGGTGTGTCAGTAGTTACATGGGAGAGTGGCTGGGTGTGTCAGTGATTATATGGGTGACTTAGTGGATGACTTAGTACTTGTATAAGTGAGTGACTGGGTATAAGAGTATTTGAGTAAGTGAGTGCATGTAGTAGTACATCGCTGGTAAGTGACTTGGTGTGTTAGTGAGTGTGTCGGTGAGTCAGTGGGGGTGTGAGTGGCTGAAGGGGTGAGTGAATGGACATATGAACGGCACAATCAGTGTGTTTCCGGATTTCTCAGTGGCTCTATGACACTGTACCTTGGTAAATACATTGACAATATTAGTTTGTCGATTTACACAGAAAGAAGATATTAATTTACTCCAATAGATGGATTCATTCATCTGTTTAAAAACATAAAGACCATAAATATAAGTTAGTATTACTTTTTGCAAAATTCTATGATAAACTTTTAGTATCTGCAAAGCATACGTTCATTCTATAAACCCAAACAGTAGACATTTCTTATGTTGTAATAGTATTTAACATTATAGTAAAGCAATTTCTTTTACCGTTTTTACTGTTTGTTGTGTATAAAGTTTCATCCTTGAACAATGGGCAAAATAATCATAAAGATTGTGAAAAAACAAAACGTTTTCTCCTTTGAGCACCTGCTCTCTTTCTTTTCTAAATTAAACGTTGCTGCCTTTTCCATCATTTGCCGATAAAATAGCATCTGGTGACAGTGAAGATCAGTTGCTACACCCTGTTGAACACAGTTCTTTGGAGCAGCAACCCCCAGCCAAGCAACAATTAATTGCATGGGAGTTTTTCACTATTCCCGCTAGGCAAAAGAAAGTGGTGGCAAATCATGTGAAGTGCACTTTATGTGACAAGACACTAACCCTGGGCGTAGTTCGTGTAGTAGCGCTACGCGTAGCTACGCAAAGTGCACTTCGCACTATGCGACATATGCGTAGCACTACGCGAACTGCGTAGTGCGCTGTTCACGATGATTGCACAGTGCCAGATTCTCGTCCGCACTGTGCAGTCATTGAAAACGGCATCTTGCACAGTGCGAGCTGTCATTTTCTGACGCTCGAGTAGATATTTACTCGAGCGGCAGCTTTCTCAACGCGGACTGGTAGTTTCTCATCGCGAGCGGTCGCGAGCATACGCGACCACTCGCAATGAGAAACCTGACCTCCCCGCGTTGAGAATCTCGCCGGGAGGTTTATTTTCCACACTCGCGATCGGCAACTTGATGTTGCTGATTGCGAACGAGGAAAAAGTCTTGCCGGGATGTCATTTTGCTCGCTCGCGGTCGCCAGCTTGACCTTGAGGACTGCGAGCGAGCAAAAAAATGCCAACTACGCTACGCATTTTTACACTGTGCTACGTGCAATTCGCGTAGCGCGAAGTAGCACAAACTACGCAAACTACGCGAGTGTAGCGTAGTTGTCCGCCCAGGGTTACAAGACACTCTCCAGAGGTAAATCTTAGAAATATTTGTGTGGCACAATGAGTATTTTGAAACATCTAAAGACATACCACTCCAGGCACTGTTGAAAAAGAAAAAGCACATACATATAAGCTAGTATAACATTTACAAAATTCCAGAAACAAAACAGCACACATTGCTTATGCTGTAATAGTATATCACATTATAGTAAGATATTTCATTTTCCCCTTTTTCTGTTCTCAACTTTTTACTTGTATATCAAAAACATTGTCTTACCTCTTAAGCGCATAGCATCCTGCCCTATGGCCTACGTTCATCCTACCTTAAGGATGACTTATATGTAGTACAAGGGAAGTTTAAAGCTTGGCAAGGAGTTTTAAATGTCAACTCCACCTAGCATTAAAACTGCACACAAAGGCTCTGCAGTAGCAGGTTCAACACATATTTTTTAGGGCTACTTGTCTTTATGAGTGATTAGGTGTATCACTACTTCAGTACATATCGAAATACGTATATCAGTCCCTCTCTGGGTATGTCACTGGATGTGTAAGTGACTATGTCTATGAGTCTTTATATGTGTATGTAACTGGCTGTATGGATTGCTGACTGTTTGCAATAGTGAGTGCTTGGATATATAACTCTTTGTGCAACTGCCGCTGTTACTGCTGCAAACATAAATGCTGTATGGGTATGTCACTGAATATTTGTCTCTCTCTTTCGGACAAGGTGACTAACTCTGCTTTTGTAAATGTGTATATGATTTGCAGTATGGGTGAAAGACTGCATATTTAACTATGGCAAGGGGTCTAAAACTAAACATTAGTCAGTGAGACTTTAATGTGTATGTCCAACCCTCTAAGCATACACACCACCCTGCCCTATGACTTGCCTACACCCTACCTAAGGGGTAACTAGTACATAGTAAAACAGAGATTTAAAACTCAGCAAGGAGTTTTTAATGCCAATGTGACCATGCAGTATAACAACATACACACTCTATAGTCCCATGACAACATATGATTAAACAACTTCTCACACGCCTACTCTCAGACCCAGACAGTCACTCATATATTCACGCACACACCCATAGAGACACTCACACATATTCATAAACCCACAAAAACACTCACCCACTCACTGATTCTCTCATACACTCACAAAACGTTGTATATATCATACACACATTTATTAACTTCATCTATACAAATACCTTTAAAATCATATTTTTTTACAACTACACTGTAATTCACATGCCTGTAAAAAGAGTTAGTTGATCAGTTTTTTTATGCTCTTAGTTAAATCTAAGCATGGGAAGGGCACACCATTCAAAGCAACTATTAATGGCAACCTTTGCAACTTTGCTCTCAGTGATACTGTTGAAAGGGAGAAAATCAAAGTGTCCCTTTCATATTTTACTTTTCTTAACCCACATCTAAATGGTCAGTGTTTCTTAACCCTTTCATGCACTTCAGTAAGGAAGCCCAATCTGGTAGTGTTTTTGGGTGTATTTGCAAACTCTTCCCAACCCTCAGTGTGGCCCCCTTGTAATTTCGCAACATGATTGTGAATAACTACGTGAGTCTAAAAACATATTTAGCTTTGTACTCTTCATACTTTCCAACTGCCCTCATCTTTGGTACATACAAGCAACTAAAAAATAAACCCTCTATAATAAATAACAAGTGTAAACCACTATAGTTTTAACAAACAATACATATGTTTAATGCCCTTCTCTTCCACACTCTCTTAGTACAGTTACCACAGCAATCACCTTTAGAACACCCTCACGAGCCAGTAGGTCGCAGGTTCACAGCACATTCTAGAAGCAGCACATTACTTTCCAACTCAACTGCAACAGGTGTGGTTGACTGTTTGCAATTAAAAGTATATCCACAATTACATTAATTATTTTTTTATTTTCACCAGAGGTAATCACAGATCTACTTGCTTTTTCTTAATAATCATTACCTAATTTCAACTACCTGCATATTTACACTATCCAATCAAATATGTCCTTTTTAAAAAAAACAGGTCCTGTCCTCCATTTTAACTGCCTTTCATTTTGCTCCAGCCTTCTCCTCTGTGCTACTTCTCCTTGCCTTCAAAATGGTTAGAGTATGGATTTTAGGTCACAGCTTTGTGTTTTGAGCTACAGAGTGTGCTAGAAAGAGTGGTATTGACAGGGACTTGGGTTTGCCTGATGTGGACATAACTTGGAATTGGCCAGTGAGGGTTACAGTGGCAGCAATTGCTGCCTTTGGTAAAAAGCATTGCAGATTGCCAACACCCTGACCTCATGATTGTGCACTGTGGTGGCAATGACCTAGGCACACTTACTGGGGTAGGACTGGAAATCCTAATGAAGGATACCCTTGCTCAACTAATGGTACTTTTTCCTCAGACTGGCTTGGAATTCTCCAACATATGCCAAAGACAGAAATGGAAGTGGTCAAGTGAGTTCTATCCACAGATAAACAAAGCTAGGAAACATGTCAAAAAAACTGTTGCTGCATTTCTCAGGGAGCATAACATGACCTCTATCTACAACAACAATGTGCACTTTAGCATGGAGGGTATATATAGAAGTGAAGGAGTTCACTTCACAGAGAAATGCAGCATGGTGTATCTCAATAACTTAAAATACTACATCCTGTTTTATGTGTAGTTATCATCCACACACAATAAACACAATGGCTCTCCTCAGAGCCATCCTATTTCCCAAACACTGGTTCATTTTCTTTTTAAGTCCCGTTTTTTAGCGAATGTTTTTAAAATTTGTGAATACATCACAAATATGCAAAACAAAAGCAGACATTCAATAGACGCAAGCACGTTTAAAATCCACAACTATATAAGTGACTCTGTGCATCTGACTGGGTGTTTAAGTGTGTGACTGGGTCTGTGCGTGGGTGCATGAGTATGTGAGCTGGTCTTCGAGTGGGTGCATGAGTGTCTGGCTTGGTCTGCCAGTGGGTGCATATCTCTGAGTGCATCTGTGAGTGGATGCATGAGTATCTGAGTGGGTCTGTGAGTGGATGCATGAGTGTCTGAGTGGGTCTGTAAAAAGATCAGCCTTCTGAGGTTTCTTTAGGTTGTAAATGGCATCTCCAGCACAGAGCAACATTCACAATCTTCAAGTGCTCTCCAACTGACTTTACTAGAATTCTAACAAGGGAACTCTTTGCAGTAGAACCTCTGTTCATTCTATGACATCTCAACATATCTCCCTTTTTCCATAACAAAAAAATAAAAATAAAAACATTGATAATGATATTAAATAAATAGCACTAAACATATTTACAATACAATCTCAATATAAAGAAAATTAACATAGCATACACAATGTGCACAAAAAAGTCTAACAACTAGAACATAAGTAACAGCTCATATACAAGAACAGTTTTAGTCCAAATGCATCACATGAAACATCACCATCTGGACATAATATCTTATGGTTTATCGGTATTATGATCTTATGGTTCGCATACTTTGCATATATTGCCTAAACTCCATGTAGTACCATCGTCCAATTTTACAACACTTCCTTTAATATCCTTAACTTGGAAAGGTCCAAAATATTTACTCTCACCCTTCCGAACCCACTCATTTTTCCGATCTATCACCCAATCTCCTGTCTTAACCCACATCTTCTTTACTCCTCTCTTAAAATTGTATGCTCTTTCCATTTTTCCTTGATGCCTTTCAACTCTCTCTTTAACTTCCATGCAATCAACCCAAATTCTGTCTTTCTTACTCAACCACACACGACATTCTTCCTTCCCAGGTTCTCTCCCTTTCAAGGATACGAACGGAGGTACACCAGTAGCTGAATGTGGACTAACCCTATGGGTCCACATCATTTTTCTTAACTCTTCTTTCCAAGACAACCCATTTGCAAGCGAAAGCTGGATGTTGTCCATTATAAGAAGGTTTACCCTCTCCACTAAACCATTCGCCTGTGGTCTGAAAAGAGCCACTCTTTCATGTTTAATTGCCTTTTATTTTCAAGTACTCCTCCATTTCTCTGGAGACAAATTGCACTCCATTATCAGACACTAAAGACGCAGGTATTCCTTCCTCTAGAGAAACCTTCTCCAAGAATCTCACCACACTTCCGGTATTAACTTCAGTCATGGTCTCCACCACAAACCACTTAGAATGGTAATTTACCAGCACAAGAATATATCTATCCCTGTACCCTAATCTACTTACAGGCCCAATAAAATCAATGGCCAATCTTTCCCATGGTCTAGCCAGAAACTCAGTACATATCAGATGAGGTTGTCTCACAATTTTAGATTTGTCACTAGTAGCACTTATATGACAATCCTTTAGAAGAACCTCCACATCACCATCCTTTCCAGGCCACCAGAATGATTCTCTGCCCCTATGTTTGGACATATTTCGACCAGGATGTCCTTCATAAACAATATCCAGAATTAGCTTGCAAATATTCTTAGGAGGTACTAGCCGGTGCCTTCTCCTAACTTTTCCCTCACATATGCTTAACTCATCTCTCACCTTAAAGAACTCATTTAGATCATGATCCCTGCCATCTTCAATATTCCAACCTTGAACAATTTTCGTTTCCACTTCCAATAACACCAAATAACATTCTCTTGCTCTCTCCCACGCCTCAAAACACAAAGCCATTTCTCCACGGTTAACCACATCCACAGAGTCACTGTTAATTTCATCACAATCTTCTTCCAATGGCATCCTCGATAAGTAATCTGCAACCACATTTTTTGTACCCTTTACATACTCAACTTCAAAATTAAATTCCATAACAGACAACATCACCTTGAAATGCAGGGTGTCACACTACCTTCCAACCCTCTTCCTCCTTTGAAAATATAGGTCAAAGGTTAATGGTCAGTTCGGATCTTAAACAGCAAACCCGAAACATAAAACTTAAAATGATTGATCGCCCAACAACAAGCTTCCCTCTCGATGACCGAATATGAGCGTTCAGCACCTTGCAATCTTCTGGCTGCGAAGCCACTGATACGTTCTTCACCATTCACTACTTGTGACAACATTGCTCCAATTCCTACTCCACTGGCATCTGTGGTCAAATATATTTTTTCTGCAATATCAAAACGCCCTGATATAGCTTCCTTAACAGACTCAAATGCTCTTTTGCAATCATCATTCCATTCAAACGCCGCATTCTTTTTCATTATTACTCTCAAAGGTTCCACAAGTTCAGTAATGTTTTCAATGTACTTAGCACAATATTCTTTAATCCTAGAAATGATCTCATTTTGTCTTTATTCGATGGTTCCGAAGCCATAATTACTGCTTTCATAATACTTTTTTCGGCCTTATACCACTAGCAGTAACTTCATGACCTAAATAATCCACCCGTTCTTTTCTCACTTGGCATTTCTCCATCTTTATCGTCAACCCATGCTGTTCTAACCTTCTCATCACCTCTTCAAACATTTTGTCATGGTCACAAATATCATTCCCCACAAGTAAAATGTCATCTTCAAAACATTTTACTTGTTTCAAATCTTCAAAGATCTTTTCCATCACTTTTTGAAAGACTGCAGATGCCGATGCTAGTCCATAAGGCATTCTCTTATACCTGAACGCACCTAAAGGAGTCGCAAATGAAGTTAGATGTCTTGATTCTTCGTGCAAATTGATTTGATGATATGCAGCTGACATATAAAGGACACTAAATACACTTCCTCCTCCCATAGTGGATAACATTTCAGATATATTGGGAAGAGGTTGTCTATCCACCCAAATGTTCTTATTTAAGTCACGCAAATCAATGTAAAGACGAAGTTTTCCACCATCCTTAGGAGCAATCACAATAGGAGCCAACCATTCTGATGCATCGATAGGTTCAATAATGTTTTTTTTCAACAAGTTCTCAATTTCTTGACGTAATGGTTCTATCATCAAATTTGGAACATTTCTTGTCTTATGTACCACAGCCTCCGCATTTTCTTTTAAAATTATTTTGTGTGAATACCCTTTTAACAAACCTAAATTGGAGTTAAAAACCTTAGGATATTTACTCATTAACTCAACATAATCTTTCACATCTCTCACATCCACCTTTTCCAATACTTTTACAGGTTCCTTAGCATTGGGATCTATTATGATATTCAGATCTTTCTGATATCACCAACCCAAAAGATCAGAACCAAAATTAGTAACGTAAACTCTCCCTTTGACAGCTTCTCCCTTAAACTTTATAATCATCCAACACATCCCTCTGATCTCAATCCTTTTTCCTGCATAGCCTATAGCTCGTATATCTGAATTACACAAAGATGGACCATCTCCTTTTGGCCAATTTTGAACATAAGATGCATTCGAAATAAGTGTGTATAATCTCCCAGAATCTGCTAACACTTTTATCTCCTTCCCTTCAAAAGAAATATTGCAATGAGGTTTCCCTAATTTATCGTGACTCTCCATTAAAAAAAAAAAAAAAACATTTTTATTGGCATTTTGAGTGGTATAACAATTATAAATAGTCCAGTAGGATTTGACGGTACATATAGAGTGATTCAGTAAGTTATACAATAGTTCACTGGCAGACATTCGACAGTGGAAATACTCTGTGCGGATATTGACTAGTGGGCAATCAGTATGCTTGGCATCTCACATTCTTTCTTTTTTTTTTTTTTTGTTCCAGTCACTCACTTATTTCTGACAAAGATTCTTCATGCGGAGGTTCACATATATTACCTCGGTAAGTATTCCATCTACCCCATACCTGTGTCCATTTTTTGGGACACCTCTGTGTATGTAGACTGATTTCTCCACTATCATTGCAGTGTCCATATCTTTACACCACTGGTGAAGGGTAGGAGTTTGTCGGGATCCCCAGAGTTGTGCAATATTACGCTTTGCCAATGTCATGCCTAGTGCTACCCAATCCTGAGCTGTATGGTTGAGATCCGTGGGCTCCCATATATTAAGAAGGCATCTTTTCGGTTCTGGGAGAATCGTTACCGTCGTAACTTGTGAGAGTGTGAGCATTACCGCCCTCCAGTAACTCACAATCTCTGGACAGAGCCAGAGGGTGTGGAAGAGTGTGCCTAGTGCACCACATTGTCTAAGGCAAAGTGGTGTGTCTGTACGGTCAATTTTGTGCAGAAGTGTCCGTGTGTAATAAGTGACGATATTCAGTTGTACCAATTTAAGTTTAGACGATATCGCAACCTCCTTAGAGGACGCAAGTGGCTCTTGCCAATCTGCGTTGTCTAACTCACCCACTTCCGATTTCCATTTGGTTTTGAGGGCTGCAGTGAGGTCTGGATGATTATTTATTATTTTCCGATATGGTTGGGAGATGGCCTTTTTGGTAAGGTGGTCCGTTAGGAGCCTATCCTCTAGTGGTGAAGATTCCACAAGCTGAGTACCCCGTGGAATCAGCGCTATAAGCGTGTGTCTGATCTGCATGTAGCAAAATGTTTCAGTTTTCGCCAGTCCATATGTGACTGTAATTGGGCAAATGTGACCATTTCCCCTTTTCTCCACAGGTCTCCCACCTTTGAGATAACTATCAGGTCCCATTGTCGAAATCCTTTGGTGTTACGTAGTGTACCTAATCTTTTTGTGTCCCATAGTGACATGGCCTGTGTTATCCCAGCCCAGCGCTCATTGTACCTCGAACCAGATTTGAATCGTGTGTGCCGTTGGACCTGTGAGGTTGTTTCTCTTGACCCTATTGTCCTATAATCCCTACAGTTCCTAGGAAGTGTCTATCCATGTGATATGCTGGGTCGTCCTGGGATATGTGAAGCCATTGATTTATGGCAACGAGATGTTTTGCCTAGTAATATATTTTGATATTGGGGAGGGCAATACCACCATCATACCAACTTCTTGTGAGTTTGTGCATGGCTATACGGGTGCGCCTTCCCGTCCCATAGCAAACTGGTCACTTCTGAGTTTATTGCTGTAAAATATGTTGGGGTGACTGGTGTATTCTGTAGTGCATAGAGGAATCTGGGGAGCGCCATCATTTTAAAGAGGGCTGCTCTCCCCACTAGCGTCAGCGGTAGTGAGCGCCAATGTTTGACGTCTCTTCGAAATCGCATCAGTGGTTGTGTTAGGTTTTCAGTCACAAATTGTGTTTTATCGTGTGTTCTGTATATTCCTAGGTACTTAAATCCCCTATCCGCTATCTGAATGTCACATCCCCGTGGGTGTCGTGGTGGGGAGCCGTGGAGTATGTAAAGAAGTGGTTTTGCCCAGTTTATGATATATCAGGAGACCCGTCCATATGATGTACATATGTCCAACAGGCAATTAATCGAGCGTGCCAGGGATGCCAGGTATAATAATATATCGTCCGCTTAAAGCGAAATGCTATCTTCCCAGCCCATGGCCCATTTTAGTCCGCGGATAACCAGGTCCTGACTTACCCAGGCTGCCAACGGCTCCAATACCAGCACAAAGAGGAGCGGTGATAAGGGATAGCCCTGCTGTGTCCCTCTACCCAGCGGGAAGTCTGTTGATATATGGCCATTCACAACAACCTGCGCCAATGGCTGCGTATAAAGTAACTGGACCCATGCGCAGAATTTGGGACCGAATCCCATGTGTCGGAGGACAGCAAACAGGAAGGGCCATACGATGAGATTGAACGCCATTCGCGCATCAAGCGACAAAATAACTGCGTCCTCCTCTATAGTAGATCTGGCCGCGATTACACCATGCAACCGTCGCAAATTAATTCCTATTTGGCATAAACCCGGATTGATCCGGGTGGATCACTGTGGTGAGATGCGGCTGTAATCTCATGGCCAGTGTATTTGCCAGTATTTTCGCATCCGCGTTAATTAAGGAAATCGGTCTATATGACATACATTTGTGCGTTGGCTTGCCTGGCTTATGAATTGCCACTATGGTAGCCAGGCGCTGATCTCTGGGTAGGACTCCCATCTCCAAGCTATCTGTGTACATATTAAGTAAGTGCGGTACGATTTGGGATGCTGCTTTCTTGTAAAATTCTACCGGAATTCCATTGGGCCCTAAAGCTTTCCCCGTATGTAGTGCGCCTATTGCCAGTGTGAGTTCATCTGGGGTTAAGTCTCCTTCTAGAGCCTCAGCTGCAGTAGGGGGCAGTGTGCACATTTTTATGTCTTTGAGGAATTTCAGATTGTCATCTATCGTGGCTGTAGCCGTTGGGGTGTATATCTTTTTGTAATGGGCCGCTAATGCTTCAGTTACTTGCTTGGGTTCTGCCGTTATCGTTCCATCTTCTAGCCGGATCTGTGCCACCCATTTGCTAGGCCGCTCCTTTTTATTCAGCCATGCTAAAAGTTTACCCGCTTTATCCCCTAATTCGTAAATAGTGTGTTGTGTTTTAGTGAGCTTAGTTTTTGCCTCTTTCCATGCGTAGGCCTTGTACTCCTGTTGCGCCGGGTGAACCCTATGTGTCGTGTCTTCATCAAAGTCTGCAACATGCGCAGCTTCTGCCAGGGATATGTTTCGCTCTAGAATTTCAATTTGTGGTTGCTGTGCCTGTTTATGCCCCGTAAGTAGTGAAATAGCATGTCCTCGTAGTACTGTTTGTAGGCCTCCCATAATGTTGTTGGGGATCAGACTGAGTGTTGGTTCTCCGCAAAATAGCTCTTTGTCATTTTGAGGTGTTCTTTACTAATCTTGTGGTGTTTAAGGTAGCCAGGGTGTAGTGGAAACAGTCTGCGCCATCTCAGGGTGGAGGCTGTATATGTAATGAGCA
Source organism: Triturus cristatus (assembly GCF_964204655.1). NCBI lineage: Eukaryota > Metazoa > Chordata > Amphibia > Caudata > Salamandridae > Triturus > Triturus cristatus. Next base: position 607,681,605 of record NC_140594.1, read on the forward strand.
TTGGAGAGTGATCTGATATTCCCCTGGACAGGTTTGTGATCTCATTCATCCCTGTCTGTCCCGTCGCTAATGTAAAAATGTAATCTAGTCTGGAAAGGCTATTATGTACTCCTGAATGAAATGTGTATTGTTGCTCTGTCGGGTACCTGGCCCTCCATACGTAGATTAGGCTGAGAGCCTCAGTGAACTCCACCAGTTTGAGGTTTGCGTGGCAGGGATCTCTAGGGGGTTTCCTATCTATGGAAGCGTCCTTGGTGGTATTGAAATCTCCCCCCATTATTAGGTCACCGTGTGGGAGTGCTAATAGGAATTTCCCCAGGGCCGGGAAAGCCGTCTGGTGTAGCGTCGGTGGGATGTAAACCGTCACTAGGTCATAAATGTTACCATCCCATTGACATGTTATTGCTGTGAATCGTCCTTGGTCGTCCTGCCGGGACCCAGTTATGATCAACGGGAAGCGTTTATTAACGAGGATCCCCACCCCACGAGAACCGGAAGTAAAGTCAGAATGTACTATCATTTTAAATCCCCACCTATCTAAAGCTTTGCAGGCCGTCCCCGCCAAATGCGATTCCTGGAGAAGCGTCACGGCTGGACACTTACGCTTAATGTATTGTAGGACTAGTCCTCATTTTATTTTGTCTCCCAGGCCATTTACATTCCATGACAGCACCTTAAATGGAAGGTGTGACGGTGGGAGGCCTTTATCTGGGGGTCGGTATTGTCAACTACCATATTTAGTTGCGTCATGTTTGCCATCTGTTGTGACTGAGTGTTGAGTCGTCTGTATGCTACCCACTATGTTGTCATCGTGTATGTCTACTGAAACTGTACCTTGTGCCAAGAGTGAAGTTAAAACTGGAAAAAAAACTTTAACTGGACCCATTCCCCCTCCCTCCTCCCTGCCTCCCTGCATGGCAGATTTAGAACTACCCGCCACCCCAACTCAGCAGAGTGCTTTATCCCCATAACTTTGTACTTGCGTAAGGGGGAGAGTTACTCTGCGGTCTCTGTCCATTCCCCACGATTACTCGTAGTACATTGCGTTCAAATTGCACTTTCAGATGATCAGGCCCAGTCCACAAATGTCTATAACATCCTCACGTGTGGCCTTCAGTGCGAATCTATTAATGCGTAGTGCTTGTGGTTGCAGGATCACTCTGAGTTCTTGGCAGCTTTTTGTCGCGGTCCTTCCAATGTTTTCCTCCCTTGCCTGTCATGTAGTGCTGTTATCATGGATTACACTCCATGTTTTAAAGTTCTGTTAGGCAAGGTATGTCGTCAGTATTCCGTTGAGTGCCGGTCAATGCTTCCCCCTCTGCCATTGCTGCCAGGGCCGATTTGGTGGGTTGCTGTTTCAGGTTTGTTCCTTGTCTTCTGGATCCGGTGGCTGGGCGCCAGCCCTCCAGCCACTCGTGGGCCTCCTCCGGTGTCGTGAAAAACCAGCTCTTTCCTTCTGCTTCTTCCCTTAGTTTCGCTGGGAAGAACATCGCGTACTTGAGTTCTCGACTGCGTAACTCTTTTTTGACTTCTAGAAAGTTGTAGTGTTGCTTTGAAACAGCAGCTGTGTAGTCTGGACAGAGGGTCACAGTGCAATTTTTAACCCTTAGTGGGGGAGCCTCACGGGCCACCTGCAGAATCGTATCTCGATCTCTGAAGTTGAAAATGCGCACCAGTATAGGTCTGGGGGGGTTCCCTGTCTGGGTTAGCCCCCGGCACTCGATGGGCTCTTTCTATGGAAAAGAAGCTGGAAAGCCCACATGGCTGCAATTGAGTCTGGACAAGGTCTTCTACGAAGAGATCTAGGGCCGGCCCCTTGATGCTTTCCGGTACTCCAACCAGGCGAATATTATTGCGCCGTGAGCGGCCCTCCTGATCGTCAAGCTTTTCGGTCATTTGTCTGGTTGCCAGTTCCAATTGGCGCACTTGCCGTTGTAGGGTCGCTGTGCCTGTTGAGAGAACTGCTGTGGTGGTTTCAACTTCAGTTATTCTGGTGTTCATTTTGGAGACATCAACACGTTGCAGCGATATGTCAGAGGAAATTGCGCCAATAGAGGTTTGCATTTGTTGGAGGGCTGCCATTACGTCTTGCAGAGTAAGCTCTTTGGGCTTTACAGTCTGTGGGTCATTGTCTTTGACTGTGAGCAAAGAAGGTGTATCTGGCTCTTCCTTGTGAAAGGCGTATTTGTCTAATTTATTGCTCTGTACTCCACGTTGTCCTCTGCCTCCCATGGTGTCTGGATCACTGGGTGGTGTGTCTGGTCACTGGGAGGTGGGGGGGAGACAGTATTCGCCGCCGCCTGCCAACGGAGAGCGTGCTTCCAGAGCGGCCTAACGTTTTTTCTGTCCCACAGCACCACCCCCGTTGAGCAGACAGCAGAAAAGGATCACGCCCCTGGGTAAGTTTTGAGTGTCTTCTACACTACACCACACCACTGTTCAGTTCTGAAGCGCCACGTGGGTGTACTGGGCTCTTGTTGATTGCGGAAGACTTCACAGTTTTTTTATCTATGTAGCCAGGGGAATAGTTGTCACTCCCCGGTGGCACAGCGGTCTGTCACTCGTGGCACTATGATATTCGAGTTTGCGCCGATGCAGGTCCTCAGCCGGTAGATTATATCCTTACCTCACCCTTTTGTCGCCTCAGAGCAGTATATCAGTAGGGGCCAAGAACATGTTCCTCGCAGGAAAACAGCCCCAGCCGTTCTTATCTCCACACAGTCCTATGTCGGTGATTCCCCTTCAGGTTCAGGCACCGGGGGGCAGCTGGTACCCTATGTTGTGGGCTGGCCGGGACGTCGCGAAGGGCCGGTTTGCCAAAATACAAGGGATCTCCCCTGAGCCGAGTCTGTGTCACAGGGGGCAGTGCGCAGTCCCGGTCTAGTGCGGATTAAGGGCTGGTATCATCTCCTCGGCTCCGAAATTCGCTGTATCTGTATGTATGGCGCTGTTTGTGATGGGCCGATGTTGTGCGAGCTGCTTGTTCCTTCCTGCTGCGTCGCTCACTGTACGTGGCGTTGCTCTCTGCCTGCCTCAGATTCTTCCGATAGCCGTTGCAGATTAGGCTGCCTTTATCTTCGACTCGGGCGGCTTTCTGAGTACGCGAGGCCCCTGCCCGCCTCCAGCGTCAAGGCCTCGGCTCTGCCCCTCAGTCTCCGACGGTCCCGGTTGTACTTACGGCATTCAGATTTGTCTCATGTTGTGCACTAAATGTATCGGAGTCGCCGCCGGTGTTCAATTTCAGTGCAGTCGCAGGATTTGTGACAGGATTATCGGGGAAGGTAGAGATGATCACAGGAGCTCTCTCAGGCTGCGGGCATTTTCGCTAATCGCTAACCACGCCCCCCTGACTTTCCATTTTCACTTCAGAATCAAATTTGGTCATTTCCACAGTATTATTTTCACCACATTCTGTGAGATCATTAATTGTTGACACAATTTCATCCACATTTTAACAAGTATCATCAACTTCTTGTACTTTATTCTTTTCTGGCATTTTAGTACGACATAGCTTCGCAAAATGCCCTCTTTTCCCACAATTTCTGCACAGTATACTTCTAGCCATAAATCTTAAACTCGATGCAATGTGTCCCGGGGATCCACAGCGGAAACACTTAATATCTCTAACTGAAAAATGTCTTCTTTCCATTTGTGATCCCTTTCAATCATTACTAGATTTAATATCTACTTTTGTATTCTCAATCTTTCTTTCAACAACCTCCACCTTCTCACTTTTCGTAATAGTGGAATTTTCCATTTCCTTAATCCATAACACAGTGTGTTCCATCCCTTCAGCTATGCGAACAGCCTCGTCTAAAGTATATTCTTTCATCAACAATTTCTCCTTTATCTTTTTATTACTAGTCCATCTAAGTATCAGGTCTTTGATTAAAGAATCATTCAATTGTTCAAACTTGCACGTTAATGCTAAACCTCGTAAAGAAGATACATATAAATAAATATCTTCATCTACTCTTTGGCTCCTGCTAAAAAACTTGTGATGTTCTAACACAACATTGGTTTTTGGAGTAAAATGTAGTTCTAGCATCTGAATGGACATATCATATATATTGTTAGGCTCTCCATCACCCATTCCTCAAGAGATTTTCGGTAACTCTTCATACACCGTTCTTCCTTCAACACCAAGGTGGTGAAGAAGTATTGCCTGTCGTCTTACAGGACCATATTTGTCTCGACCTGTTGCTCATAAATAAGTTATAAATATTTCTTTCCACTGTTTCCATGGTATGGTTGGGTCACCTGGTGTTGCTAAGAAAGAAGAGGGAGAGGACTTAATTTGATCAGACATAATACCTACAAAGGAATACACAAAATAATAATCTAAATTAAAAATCTAAAATAACAATTCAAAACAAAAATCTAAAATAAAAATAGACTTCTTGTGTAATTTCCTGTTTTTTTAATTGGTACAGAACAGTAATTTACTCCTTATAGTAGTGGTCTTTTGGATAATAGTTCCAGTATTTAGAGATGAACTTCAATTCGAGGTAATTTGATCAATGGTCCACAAGGTGGAGATGTCATAGAATGTGCAGAGGTTCTACTGCAAAGAGTTCCATTTTTAGAATTCTAGTAAAGTCAGTTAGAAAGCACTTGAAGATTATGAATGTTGCTCTGTGCTGGGGATGCCATTTACAATAAACCAAAACTTAAACTGTCTTTCTTACTTAACCACACACGACATTATTTCTTCCCAGGTTCTCTCCCTTTCAAGGATACGAACGGAGGTACAACAGTAGCTGAATGTGGACTAACCCTATGGGTCCACATAATTTTTCTTAACTCTTCTTTCCAAGACAACCCATTTGCAAGAGATGGCTGGATGTTGTCCATTATAAGACGGTATACCCTCTACACTAAACCATTCGCCTGTGGTCTGAAAAGAGTCACTCTTTCATGTTTAATTGCCTTTTCTTTTCAAGTACTCCTCCATTTCTCTGGAGACAAATTGCACTCCATTATCAGACACTAAAGACGCAGGTATTCCTTCCTCTAGAGAAACCTTCTCCAAGAATCTCACCACACTTCCAGTATTAACTTCACTCATGGTCTCCACCACAAACCACTTAGAGCGGTAATCTACCAGCACAAGAATATATCTATCCCTGTACCCTAATCTACTTACAGGCCCAATAAAATCAATGGCCAATCTTTCCCATGGTCTAACCAGAAAATCAGTACATATTATTCCTTCCTCTAGAAAAACCTTCTCCAAGAATCTCACCACACTTCCGGTATTAACTTCACTCATGGTCTCCACCACAAACCACTTAGAACGGTAATCTACCAGCACAAGAATATATCTATCCCTGTACCCTAATCTACTTACAGGCCCAATAAAATCAATGGCCAATCTTTCCCATGGTCTAGCCAGAAACTCAGTACATACTAGAGGAGGTTGTCTCACAATTTTAGATTTGTCACTATTAGCACATATATGACAATCCTTTACTAGAACCTCCACATCACCATCCATTCCGGGCCACCAGAATGATTCTCTAACCCTAGGTTTGGACATATTTCGACCAGGATGTCCTTCATGAACAATATCCAGAATTCGCTTGCTCATATTCTTAGGAGGTACTAGCCGGTGCCTTCTCCTAACTTTTCCCTCACATATGCTTAACTCATCTCTCACCTTAAAGAACTCACTTAGTTCATGATCCCTGCCATCTTCAATATTCCAACCTTGAACAATTTTCGTTTCCACTTCCAATAACACCAAATCACATTCTCTCGCTCTCTCCCACTCCTCAAAACACAAAGCCATTTCTCCACTGTTAACCACATCCACAGAGTCACTGTTAATTTCATCACAATCTTTTTCCAATGGCATCCTCGATAAATAATCTGCAACCACATTTTTTGTACCCTTTACATATTCAACTTCAAAATTAAATTCCATAACAGACAACAACCACCTTGAAATGCGGGGTGTCACACTACCTTCCAACCCTCTTCCTCCTTTGAAAATATAGGTCAAAGGTTTATGGTCAGTTCGGATCTTAAACGGCCAACCCCAATCATAAAACCTAAAATGATCGATCGCCCAACAACAAGCTAGGGCTTCCCTCTCGATGACCTAATACGAGCGTTCAGCACCTTGCAATCTTCTGGATGCGAAGTCAATGATACGTTCCTCACCATTCACTACTTGTGACAACATTGCTCCAATTCCTACTCCACTAGCATCTGTGGTCAAATATAATTTTCCTGCAATATCAAAACGCCCCAAATTTGGTGCACCTGATATAGCTTCCTTAACAGACTCAAACGCTCTTTTGCAATCATCATTCCATTCAAACGCCGCCTTCTTTTTCATTATTACTCTCAAAGGTTCCACAAGTTCAGTGAAGCTTTCAATGTACTTAGCACAATATTCTGCTAATCCTAGAATTGACCTCAGTTTGTCTTTATCCGATGGTTCAGAAGCCATAGTTACTGCTTTTATAATACTTTTTTTTGGCCTTATACCACTAACAGAAACTTCATGACCTAAATAATCCACCCGTTCCTTTCTCACTTGGCATTTCTCCATCTTTATCGTCAACCCATGCTTTTCTAACCTTCTCATCACCTCTACAAACATTTTGTCATGGTCACAAATATCATTCCGTAGAATTAAAATGTCATCTTGAAAACATTGTACTTGTTTCAAATCTCCCTAAAAAATTTCCATCACTTTTTGAAAGATGGCAGACGCCGATGCTAGTCCAAAAGGCATCCTCTTATATTTGAACGCACCTAAAGGAGTAGCAAATGAAGTTAGATGTCTTGATTCTTCGTGCAAATTGATTTGATGATATGCAGCTGACATTTCAAAGACACTAAATACACTTCCTCCTCCCATAGTGGATAACATTTCAGATATATTGGGAAGAGGTTGTCTATCCACCCAAATGTTCTTATTTAAGTCACGCAAATCAATGCAAAGATGAATTTTCCCACCATCCTTTGGAGCAGTCACAATAGGAGCCAACCATTCTGATACATCAATAAGTTCAATAATGTTTTCTTTCAACAAGTTCTCAATTTCTTGACGTAATGGTTCTCTCATCAAATTTGGAATATTTATTTTCTTATGTACCACAGCCTTTGCATTTTCTTTTAAAATTATTTTGCGTGAATACCCTTTTAACAAACCTAAATTGGAGTTAAAAACCTTAGGATATGTACTCATTAACTCAACATAATCTTTCACTTCTCTCACATCCTCCTTTTCCAATACCATTACAGGTTTCTTAGCATTGGGATCTATTATGGTATTCAGATCTTTCTGATATCGCCAACCCAAAAGATCAGAACCAAAATTAGTAATGTAAACTCTCCCTTTGACAGCTTCGCCCTTAAACTTTATAATCATCCAACACATCCCTCTGATCCCAATCCTTTTTCCTGCATAGCCTACAGCTCGAATATCTGAATTACACAAAGATGGACCATCTCCTTTCGGCATTAAAAATAAGTGTGAATAAACTCCCACAATCTGCTAACACTTTTATCTCCTTCCCTTCAAAAGAAATATTGCAATGAGGTTTCTCTAATTGATCCTGACTCTCCATTAGTACTTCAGAATCTAATTTGGTCATTTCCACAGTATTATTTTCACCACATTCCGTGAGATCATTAATTGTTGACACAATTTCATCCACATTTTCACAAGTATCATCAACTTCTTGAACTTTATTCTTTTCTGGCATTTTAGTGCAACATAGTTTGGCAAAATGCCCTATTTTCCCACAATTTCTGCACAGTGCACTTCTAGCCATACATTTTAAACTCGTTGCAATGTGTCCCGGGGATCCACAGATGAAATCCCTCATATCCCTAACTGAAAAATGTCTTCTTTCCATATGTGATCCCTTTGAATCATTTCTAGATGTAACATCTACTTTTTAAATTCTCAATTTTTCTTTCAACAACCTCCACCTTCTCACTTTTCGTAACAGTGGAATTCTCCATTTCCTTAATCCATAACACAGTGTGTTCCATCCCTTTAACTATGCGAACAGCCTCATCTAAAGTATATTCTTTCATCAACAAGTTCTCCTTTGTCTTTTTATTACTAGTACATCTAACTAGCTGGTCTCTGATTAAAGAATCATTCAATTGTTCAAACTTGCACGTTAATGCTAAACCTCGCAAAGAAGATACGTATGAAGAAATATCTTCATCTACTCTTTGGCTCCTGCTAAAAAATGTGTGACGTTCTAATACAACATTGGTTTTTGGAGAGCAAATGTAGTTCTAGCTTCTGATGGACAGATCATATATATTGTTAGGCTCTCCATCACCCATTCTTAAAGAGATTTCCGGTAACTCTTCACACACCCTTCTTCCTTCAACACCAAGGTGGTGAAGAAGTATTGTCTGTCGTCTTACAGGACCATATTTGTCTCCACCTGTTGCTAATAAATAAGTTATAAATATGTTTTTCCACTTTTTCCATGGTATGGTTGGGTCACCTGGTGTTGCTAAGAAAGGAGGGGGAGAGGACATACTTTGATCAGACATAATACCTGCAAAGGAATACACAACTAAAATAAAAATCTAAAATAACAATTCAAAAGAAAAATCTAAAATAAAAATAGACTTCTTGTGTAATTTCCTTTTTTTTCCTTCAATTGGTACAGAACAGTACTTTACTCCTTGTAGTAGTGGTCCTTTGGATAATAGTTCCAGTATTTATAGAAGAACTTCAATTCGAGGTAATTTGATCAATGGTCCAAAAGGTGGTAGCAGAGTTCAATTTCCAATCCAATTGACATTTACTTCGATCGGAGGAATGGAAACAGACCCTCTAGACAGTTACTGGGCAACACAGATAAAATCAGGAAACATGAGTTGGCAATGACTTGCGCAAAAACGTAGAAGGATTTAAGTTCTTGGGCAACAGCGAAAATCAGCGACTTTGTTCGGCGCGTGACAATATGAGCAAATTGGGTTGCTCAGCAACGTGAATAAACACAGATGTCACGAGGAAGGAGTGATCGCGTGCACAGAGCTCAAGATGGATGCATGCAGAAGCTCGAGGTATCCAGTTGCTTGGCAACGCAACTAAACATGAATGGCGCAAGCAGAATTTGACGCGCGCTATGCCAACAACGCTAATTAAGTAAAACATCCAAATTTACACGTTGAAACGGCAGCACTAAATTCTTAAGCACTTAAATCCTCTTCTCAGATCCCAGATTGCCCAGATCCCAAATCCAACAAGAGAAAGAAGCCTTACTCACAGAAAAGTAGATGAAAGTCTTCAATAAAACAATCATAAATATTCCAGGGATGAAGAAGCCGGTACCTGCCCCCCACACAGGAAACTCGTTGCATGAAATGATCAGCCTTCTGAGTTTTCTTTAAGTTGTGGTTTATTGTAAATTGCATCTCCAGCACAGAGAAACATTCATAATCTTTAAGTGCTTTCTAACTGACTTTACTAGAATTCTAACAAGGGAACTCTTTGCAGTAGAACCTCTGCACATTCTATGACATCTCCACAGTCTGTGTTTGCGTGCATGAGTGTCTAAGTGGATCTGTCAGTGGATACATAAGTGTCTGTTTGGGTCTGTGAGTGGGTGCATGAGTCTATAAGTAGGTCTTTGAGTGGATGCATGAGTTTCTGAGTGTGTCTGTGAGTGTATGCGTGAGTGTCTGAGTGGGTCTGTGAGTGGGTGCAGGAGTGTCTGAGTAGATATGTGAGGGGATACATATATGTCGGTTTGGGTCAGTGAGTGGGTGCGTGAGTCTCTTAGTGGGTCTGTGAGTGGGTGCATGAGTGCCTTAGTGAGTGTGTCAGTGGGTCTGTGATTATCTGAATGGGTCTCTAAGTGGGTGTGTGAGTATCTGAGTGGGTGAATGAGTGTCTGAGTACACCTGTGACTTGGTGTGTATGTATTTTTTTAATTGCAGTGATATTCGCAAATTCATCATGGCATTATATGGGGCTGCACTGAGCATTGCGATGAATTCGTGAATATTGCACATGGGGAAAGTAAACCATTATTTGATGTATTTTATGCATAAAGGGCCTCTGAAACACCCCTATACTGCAACCATGGAGTCATGGTTCCTCTACCCTGACACCTTATACCACTTTTTATCTTTAGTTTCAACCCGGGGACCATGTCCCATTACTTAAAATGGCATCCGCAACTTTCCACACAGGTTGCGGCCAGCCAATCACAGCATTCCTGTTGGCCCGCGTATTCACGATTCGTCGTGAGATAGTCATGAATACTTCAAGCCCCAAGGTACACAATTTTCTGTAATATCTCCAAAACTACTAAATGGATTTACACAAAATCACAGAGAGGTCACTTTCTGGACCTTTCTGACAAATGTGGTAATTCCATCCAGCAGTTCACACTGTAGTCGTGTCTAAAATCTCTATGGGAATTAGTATGGGAAAAGCACATTTTTGACCCCTCATATTCTCTACCCCCACTTGATGGATCACCGCAAAACTTTACATGCACAATAGACTAACCAACACACTTTTGGGGAAAATTTCATAAGGATTTGTCAAACAGCACCAAAGATATAGATAGATATATTTTCACTGAAAAAAACAGAGATTACAGGGACGTTATAGTTAGGCTTAGATTTTACTCGTACAGAACCATTGAAATTCAGCAGTAATAGTTACCTGATCTCACTAGAACTTATGTCCCTGCAATGCACTGCTTATGGCCTCACATATTACATCATGCATTACATGGTCAGTGGCATCACTGATGATAGATTGTGCTTCAGTAGATCACTGATGAATCTACCTCCATTAAGGATTTCATATTGTTTTTCAATATGGAATATGAGAGGAAACACACTTGCTTTGATTTTGTCAAGCCCAAGAAATTAGGATCGTTTGTGTCTTTCTGATGTGGCGCTCTAACTGGGGCCCCTGATATGTTTACATTTGTAAGTGCATGCCATTGTGGTTTAATTTCTGTGAAATCAGCACCAGGTCCAGAATTGAACCTTATTTTTTCCAAGAAGAGTCCCCAGTTTTGCTGAAACGGTCTACTCCACTGGAGTACTTTCATTTGGTTAATTAATAAGTGCTACTTCGTTGAGTAAATTTCTCATGCATATTCAACACTACAGCTGTGTAAAATGCCACAAGGTGTGCATGTTCAGAGCTGCCAAAGTTTCAGATTGCTTATGTGTGACATTTTTATAATTTCAGTGTAATGATGAGTGGCATTCAACAACTATGAGTGACACATTCTCGTGAGCAAAATCAAGCAATGAAGACAAGGGAAACATATAAATCTCAGAAATACACCTATTTGAGCAACAAGAAACTCTAAAAATATCTTAACACTGCTGCAAAGCACCAGAAATGGAAGGGCACTGTGGGACCGACTTTACCAAAGTCTGGACTGGTCATTGTGTCACACACTCACTGGCTCAGGCAGCTGCAGACACACAGCTACTGTAGCGATGAGACTCTGAAGTCTGTCTCAGTCATGATGGACGGATGCTGGTGAGAGTTGCTTTCAGCTGCAGAACTGGTGGCACTGCTGTTATGAGAGGCGGCCATGTGTCTTTTATAGATACTCAGCACCACCCGCTTAGCCCTCCTGGACTCCAAGGCCTACATAGTTGCCAAGATTTCAGATTCATTATGTGTGACGTTTGTGGTTTCCATGTAGTTATGAGTGACATTCAATGACAAAATGTGGAAAAGATATATCGATGACGTCTTTATGATTTGGACCGGTACAATTACGACTTTGACGTCATTCTTTGAATGGCTCAACGAAAGATCTAATGATATAAAATTCACAATGAGTGAAAACAATGAGGTCATAAGTTTCTTGGACCTTAATGTGAAAACTATGGATGGTATACTGTTTACTGGGCTCTATAGAAAACCCATAGAGAGAAATACTCTTCTCAGATACAATTCCAATCACCCTCGCAGTATCCGTGACAATCTGCCTTACGGGCAGTTTCTTAGACTGCGTCGTAATTGTACTCAGAGAACAGACTATTTTGCTGAAGCAATAGTCTTAACACAAAGACTAAGGAGTAGAGGTTACCCCAGTACTCTTTTGAAACGAGCCAAAAAGAGAGCGTGGTATTGTCCACGAGAAACTCTACTAGAGACAAGGACAAGTAAAAAAGTGAATGACAGAATGGTTTGTGTCACCACCTTTAACCCAGATAGCCAAGCAATCAAGAAAACAATAGTTAAATATTGGAACTTGGCAGCAACAGAAATAGGGACTACTGACCCACCACTGTTTGCCTTCAAACGCGGTAGAAGTGTTAAGGATGCTGTAGTCAATGCCTATCTTCAGAGTCCCCCTGTACCAGACTTAAGTTCGCATTTGTCACTACCACCGATCTTGGGCCATAAAAAATGTGGCAACTGCAAAGCTTGCTTGTCTACGATAGAAGGCCCTGACTTTGTTTTTGGTACAAGGAGTTACACACGACCTGTTTTTACGAACTGCAACAGTAACAATGTAATTTATGTAATATATTGCCCATGTGACAAAATCTATGTAGGGCAAACTACACAAAAAATAAAGTGCAAAATTTTACAACACATGAGTAGGATCAAATGTAAAACACAAGGGGCACCGTTGGTGGACCATTTTCTCAGCTCTAACCATGCACCAGATAGTTTGAGATGGACAGTTGTGGAAAAAGTGCGTCTGCATCCGAGAGGTGGTAACATACAGTCCATTCTCAACTATAAGGAATGTAGATGGATCCATCTTTTGGACTCTGTAAAGACAGGATTAAACGAAAATGAGGAGACCAATAAACAACTAGGCATATTATGCTTTGGCTAAGACTAGCAGACATGCATTAAAATCACTGCCTGGTTGAAAGAAGTTTATTCAACTCCTGCACTAATGTATGCCTACCAGCACCGTTTATTAAAAACAATGATCTGTCTGTTCACTGTAAAAACTTCATACAAACTGTTTTTCTGAAAATTAACTGGTGAATACACTTTGTTTCAAGCAAAGTTATTTGGTGGTATACACCATGTACAAGAAATGTCAATACCTCTAGATTTGTTCTCTGACAGCCCCGTTTATTAACAACGAACTGTTTAACAACAATGATCTGTATGTTCACTTTAAAACTTCATTTGAATTGTTTTTTGGAAATGACCTGGGGAATACACTGTGTTTCAAGTGAAGCTATTCGGTGTCATACACTATGTACAGGAAATATTAATATCTGTAGAGTTGTCCTTTTCTATTTGTGATTGTATCATTCTGCCTCCCTGTCGTTTGTTCAACCTGGTTATAAGAGCTGTCTAATATGAGGAAAATGTGCAATAGAGATTTGGAGCTATAATTTGAAACAAATGTTTCTATAAAATTCGCTATGCAATTTTAATAACATGCAGCTTTGGTGTAACATATTATAGATCTGCATAAACCAAATATTTGTTCCCCTGTGCTGAAATATTAAGCAGCTTGACTACGGCACTGTGTGCTATCTCACACGTACGAAGAATCGGCATGCCCCGTGAGAGCTGTCTCTATGTCAGCTGACGTCGCTAGCAATAGTCCCGTTTCTATGTTTGTTGACAACAGCAATATAGCTGCTGCACGCGCGTGTCTCGGGCTTGCTGCTTCTAATGAATTGAATCCCCTTGAGTGAGAGATATAATCGAAGAGCATCAGGTACGAGGCGCCCCAACCTTTCGCATTCCACCTTTAAGCTTGCGGCTTAGTTGGTTCAATTTTATGCGTAGTTTGCTGATATATGGACTGATAACTGAACAGTTCCAATGTATTCGATGGACATTGGTTTTCCGCTGAATGGTGTTTTAAATTGTATACAGCGAGTTAGGAATTGGATTGTCACCTCTTTTGCGAGTAAATGCATTGATAACCGAGTTAAATCATTCGTGGAGAATATAATCATCTTTCTTTGTGCTTTATGTGAATAGTTTTTACTTTTTAATGTGTGCTAAATAGTATAGGTTGGATTTAGTCGTTGAGGTGGCTTAGTGAATTGAGACAACCACGAGCTCTTGTAATTTGTGATTTACTGTTGAGGTTATCTATTATCTAACAGAATAGACCGCAGTTTAATGCAAATTACATAAGAATCTGCGAAACCAAATATGGTCTGTAGGTTTAGTGAACAGAGTCAACAACGAGCTCTTGAAATTTGTGATATATGGCTGAGGTCACCCATTATCTAACAGATTAGACCTAAGTTGAATGCAAATTGCATAACAATCTGCGAAACTAAATAGGTCTTGCTTATGCATTTTAGTTGAATTCGTGTCCTGATGGCTGCATCTATTTTTGAAGTGGTATACGCAAAGTTTCAACTTTGAAGCCAGGTGAGCTACCACTTGGGTTATTAATAACCTATAATGGTTTTATCTGTTTATCGCACGTCATGAATAGCATACTGACTATTCCCATTTGGGTTTACACTTGTAGTATTCAAGAGAAAGTCCCGCTAAGTGAAGCGGTAAGAATAAAGACAGAGAGAACAAAGTAGAAATTAACCTGCTAGATCAAGAGGAACTTCTATGCAGCTAAGACCCTTTACGAGCCCGGTAAAACTTTAAAAATAATAATTTCTTACTGGAGTAATGGCTTAAATCATTTCGTGTTTCTGATATATTCTTATTACTTCGCTTATATGTCACCCGGCAGTCCCCTTTTGATTGACAACAAGTGGCAACTGTGATATTTGTGGGGTCATCTGTTCCATCACCTTCTCCTTAGGTGAGTCTATGGGAATATTCCCTTTTTCAAAGTCTTCATCACAGCATTGAGATTTACTATTCATACATACCTATCTATTTTGTTTAGGCTGTTATACACCTCCTGTGTCCTGAAGAAGACCCGATATGACTATTTACAACTATTGTTTGATGTAGGGTCGAAACGTCGACGGTTCTACAGTCCCTTATTTAATCGGATTTCCTTGTCTATAACAAAAGGATAGGACATGTGCCTTACAAGGTTTATTGCATACCCACGAGGAAGCTGAGTACTTTTCATAATAAGAAATTTTGTATATATTTTGGTTACACTTAGGAAATACGTGCATATACTGTAAATATCTACACTTTCACTCATTGCACTAAGTCACTTTATTCACTTGGTCACTGCGTCGTTTTTCAAAAATATTGTATATACAGCCTTTTGTCATCTTTTCATTCCTTGTATAGGATTTTGTTTATCTGTGAACGAGTTGATACTTAACTGAAAACATAAAGAATAAATTGTTGTATCTAAAATTGTAATCCTTTGTTTAATATTGACTATCCAATTGATGTATAAATGCTGTGGTTTTTGATTTATTGCGATTGAAACTAATTGTTTCCCTATGGAACCATTGTTTATATTATGTTGACCTATCCTCAGATCGGGTGTGCGGGGGGCCCACAGCTATAGACTGGTGCAACATGCTGTGCTAATTGCAGACAGGCTGAGTCTGGTGCTTACCATGGAAGAAGCCTGTTCTTGGACTTTGGAATCTGATCTCACAGCATTGTCTGCCACAATGACTACTGCTACAGAATAAGGCCATTTCTTTGCATGGCTGCCTAATTCCTGTTGCTGGCATGATTGTGTTGGGTGCAGACAGGCTCTCTGTGTCTCTGTTAATTGTCTTCTCAAGTTGAGACTGGATTCAGTCTTCCCAGCTGACAGTCCATCTATAGGGTGCAGCCACAGCCACTGGGAATGGACAAATTGTGCGCCCCCTGCCCCTCTACACAAATGGCCGGAGTGTTGGTGAGTGGTGAGGAGTTGTTGACTTGTCAGCAACATATTTATATTATGATCTAACCCCATTTAGGTGGCTGAAATTGCTTGGGCAGGACTCGGGACAGAGAGGAAAGCAGCATGATCGTGCCAGTTCCACTTCCTTCAAAGCTCTATGAGGGAGTTAGTCTGTGCCCCTGGAAGCGCCACTTGTTTAGCAGGCCATGTCAGCAATGGGAGAAAAAAAGAAACCTTGCGCCGCTGCCTTTAAGCCAATCATGATCAACTGCTACATGATTAATGTGGCACCTTGCGAGAAACAACAGAAGGCGGCAAGACAATACCGATTCACATAGGGCTGCAGTGCTGAATGGATAATGAATATTATCCAGCCATTCAGATGTAATTTTGGTCATCATGCATTGCTGTCTACTTGGTCCTACCAGAGAAACTGAGCCAGGGCATGATGATTGAAAGAAGGTCTTTACTGTAAACAACAGTGCTCACCTTTTAAATTCTAGCCTGTCCCGCTGACTGTGTGAGATGATAATTAGGCTCTATGAAGCAGCAGAGCAGTCAAAAAACAGTTTACAGCAAGGCACCGCCCGACCCTCAAGTTGCTGCCAGAGGCAATATTTATGTTTCACTTAGAGGGTGCTGAGACTCAGAGTCTGGGTTCCCGAAACTTGCTCTGAAGCTCATGGCAGCTGAGCCCACTGTGATAGCACATACCTGATGAGAATTAAAAAATGATTTATTCAGGTCACAACAAGACCCACTGGCTGACAATGCTATGCAGCAACAAGACGTAATTAACCCCTCTACAGACCCTTTAGTGACAGAGATGATGGATACAAAGGAGGCAATTAAGACCATTGCCCCTGGAAAAGCAGCTGGACCAGATGGGGTCCCGGGCAACCTTTTTCGGTCTGATATGGAGTTATGGGCCATATACATTAATAAATTGACAAACCATATTTTGGAAGGGGCAAGTATCCCCGCTAACTGGAAAGCCACCCAAATTTTGAAAATCTATCAAATAAGGCCTGCAAGATTCCTCATTAAATTATAGGCCAATTAGCTTTATAGATGGAGCCCAAAAGGTCTTTGCAAAACAAGTACTTTGGAAACTGGACTCTTGGATAAAGGACCATTAGGCCCTTTCCCCATTACAGGCTGGTTTTAAAAGAGAGATTAATACGCTTGATCAGATGTTTAGATTCCTATTAATCTATTGGAAAATCGTTGTTATGCAGGCTCACCTCTCTTTGATCTTTGCCGACCTAAAGTCGGCATTCAACCTAGTCCCTAGAGTTAACCTGTGGGCTGTCTTGAGGAATAATAAGCCTCCATTTGGTATTGTGGATATACTGGCTCATCTCCACCAGAGTACCTATGCCCAAGTGAGTTGAGGATGGGAATTGATTGAATGGATGGAAATGAAGAACAGAGTCCAGCAAGGGTGTGTCCTTGCTCCAACCCTCTTCTTCTTGTATCTTAATGATGTGATATCCTATGTGGCGGATGGCATATATGACGCCTCTCGCTTGGGTGACTAGAAAACTAGACTGTGCTCTGCTCACAGAGTTTGCTGAGTTTTTCCCACTCCATGCTCCGTGTAGCGCACTAAGTTCTAAAACTCAGAGCGGAGTTTTTTCCTCACTCGCAGTCGGTGAGCTTGAGCAAGGAAAATCTTACTCCAGACCACCTCCCAGCAAGATTTCTCAATGCGGGCAGTCACGGATGGCCAAACCACTGACGTTGAGAAACCTTCCGTGCATGTTGAGGAAGCTGCCCCTCGAATAGAGCATATATTCGAGCGACAGAAAGAAGCTGCACCGTCTTGCACTGCGCATGGTGCGCTTTGTGCTGATTATCCACCCAGCAATAAAAATCAGTGCGAACAGCACGACCTTAGGCACTCCACTGCTTGCAGAACTCCGCGTAGCGCG
Organism: Triturus cristatus; assembly: GCF_964204655.1. NCBI lineage: Eukaryota > Metazoa > Chordata > Amphibia > Caudata > Salamandridae > Triturus > Triturus cristatus. The sequence goes on from NC_140594.1 coordinate 607,699,285, forward strand.
GCAGAGTTTTTTGGTCACTTCGTGGAGTTTGCCTACGGAAAACTCCAATTCTGTTATTCGCAAATGATACCCTCTTGAACTCAAAGATCCTTAGAGGCATACATTATTGGTGAGTAAATTTGAAGACTTTTGCACCAAATGTGGCCTTGTAATAAATCCAGTTTATCACTAATCGTCCCCACAAAACATCTAGGTTATGTTGGGGGGGCCCCTTTAGAAAGGGTCAGTGAGTTTGACTGTTGGGAGTTACGTTAAATAAATCCATGTCTTGGACTCTACAGGTCGAGAAGAGCAGTTTAAACCTAGCCCACCATTCTACTGCAATATTAAGATGCGACAGAGCATGCCGGGCTATGACTATCTCTTCTGCACATAAGGTGTATGGAGTTAAAGCCGAGGCTAGTGTACAGGGCTGAAGAGTGGGGCACCTCGAACCTAACTAGACTGGGAGTAGCAGGGATAACATTTTTGAGAACATTAACAAATCTCTCAAACAATACTCCGCTAATAACTCTAAGACGAGATATGGGCCTTAATTGAATAACACATAATGCCCAACTTAGGCCACTACTTTACTGGAGAAGGCTGTAGTATTCTCAAGATCTGGAAGATTACCCTGGAGGTGGTTATACCATTCTCATCGCCAGTGTAGGAAAAGCATCCGCAGCAAATTCCTGATAATAAATAGGCGGACTCGCGTAGTAGTTTGTCTGTCCGTGTTTAATGCATTCTATGTGACCGTCAGGTCCAAGAATTAGGTAAAAGAACAAAGGATCTGGTGTGGCCTAAAAGTTCCAAATGCAAAGTGATCCTAGGGAGAGCACTATGGCTAAAGAGATGAAAAATTAATTATCTCAAGGAGCAAGAACAATGTACATGGGGACGTAAGTCAATTCGTGTAAAACATTTATTTCCACAATAATAGTATTCAGGTGCCCACACAATAAGTGAAAAAAATCGTGACGTGCAGGGTGAAGGTGAAATTAAAAATTACGGCATCGCATTGACAACAATAGTAGAAAACTCTTCTACAAACTTTTTATACAAAAGGAAGAGTTTTTTTGTTGTAAGAGGTCAACGGCGTTTCGATCTCAATTGTTCGAGATCATCATCAGGACATATAGGGTGAGCAAACTGAATTAGTCCAGTAATTATTGAGGAGAAATGAAAATTGCTTCAATGTAGCGGCTGTGGGTATTACGGTAAAGCGTACTGAATCGCTCTGTTCATGTATCAGTTGGCTGGTATAGCTGTGTAATAAGCGTACGAATCACTGCCAGTGATAATGTATTAAAGTAGAAGTAAAAGTTCGGACCCAGTTCGTTATTTAAGAAATCAGGGACGAAGAGCTGAGCGCATCTTGCTGCTCTGGCTGCCTGCCTGAAGGCCAGGGCAGCAAGACGCGCTCAGCTCTTCGTCTGTTATTTAGTCACTTTTTATGAAAGAGAGTTGTTTTATTAAGAAGCATGCACATGTGAACATTTGCTCCCCTGTACACTATATCCTAATGTTTAATGACCGTTGTTTGTATGAATTACAGAAAATAGCCCCTGAAGAAGGGCCAGTGAGGCCTGAAATGCATTGGACGGGTTGTTAATGAAAAGATTGGATGGACTCAATGAAATAAGGAAAAGAAGTTCATGTCAAGATATTGATCTGTGATTGAAACATATTAAAAAAGCATGCTTATGCAACAAAGACTTTCTGTTTATGTTTCATAATGTTTAATTGGCTAATGCCTTGATCAATGAAAAAAATATTTTTCTTGGTGTTTATCAATGTTGATTGACAATAATTGATTGTTATCAAGGAAACATATAGCAAAAGCTATCAGGCTTTAGGCCACGGTGGTCAAGTTGGTATACTTGAATTATACGAGTATAGCTTACCATCTGTTGCGTCCATGACGGTGTTGGTTGAGGACTTCATCAAGTAGGACCAGCAATGCCAGTACATGCAAGATTGGCTCCATGGTGGCACAGGACATGTTAAGCTGAGTACAGATAAGTTGCAGCCTTATATGCCTCCCTTTCTGCCACCTCCATTGTGGTGGTTGGACTGCCACAGTCACATTGGCGGGAAGGCACATCGTGATTGGCCTGGTGGTAAGACTGGCAGTCCACCCTCTGACAGATGCATTAGCCTATCCCGCCGCCACCATGGTCAAGATTTCCTGGCAGCGGGATTGTGGCGGTCTTTCAACTTTGAAACTGCATGCATTGTAATATGGCGGTTGGACGGTCAATGGTGCGGCAATGATTCTGACGCTATTTCAACAGTGATACCATGACTGCCAAAGTCATAAACAGTCCCTTAGTATATGTCATTTAACAGTACCAAACAACAGAATAAGAAAGTCATACAACATGAAAGATGCACAACAACAATTTAGAAAAATAGATTATATATTTATGAATTTTTAAGGTCCTTGATGAGCAAAATCCACCAGAGGGTTCTGGAGATACATATTTTTAAAGGTTTTATCACATTTAATTTCAACCACAAACAAGCGTTAGTCGACAAAAAGTTTGCAAATGTTTGAAAAGATTGTGAAAGTTCGACCAAATCTGACAGGATGAAGGTCGGGGGACCATTGGAGTAGATTTGGACAGTTACCTGGCAACCAGAGCATTTTCCTGTCCAGTTACAAACTTTATGGCACGGCTGCTGTAGACTTTAATGGAGTGGTCTTCCTGATGCTGCGAATATAGGAGAAAAAGATGCTAAAGGATGCTTTGGTTATGGTGCGGTCAATGCGGGTGCCTTCGTGGTGATTCCTCAGTCCACAGGTCATGTTGGGCTAGTTTAGCCACAGAAGTCGGGGTTCCTTGAGGTTGTCTTTGAGATCCTGGAAGGACAGCTGTGGCTGGGCTACCAGTCTCCATACACCACAGTTGGAGCATAATCCTTTAGTGCAGGCTGGTGTCCCTCTCGGGTGACCAATCTGGACTCCATTGACAATCCCAGATCCAGCCGACCTGGGTGCAACATTTGGCTGTCAAGGATCGGTCTCTTGGGGTGCCCAGCGGCAGTCAGCAATGATTCCCATGAAGTGGCCACCAACTCGCCAGTATGGGCTTCTTCAACCTTAATATCCCTGGTGCTGTTACAGGTGGCCAGTCAACTGACCCTTGGAGCCACTGCTTTGTTCTCGGGCTGGGTAGTGACTTTTCCCTGAGCCAGGAGCCACGGGCACAATTCTAACTTCGCTATCCCAAAAGTGAAGCAGGTGCAGTTCAGCAGACAGTGCAGCCCCTCTTTGTGCAGCCCAGGTGCTGAAGCACAGTTCTTCTTCAGTCCTTGTTCAAATTCCGGCATGATCTGTGGTTCAGAGTGCCAGGAGTGCCATATTTATTCAGGAAAGAGCCCCAAGGGAACAACGCAATTACTAGCCAATGGGTTACCAGGTCCTCTCCCTCTTGGTGATGACTTTCTGGCAAAGTGTGGCACCTGAAAAGTCCAGAGTTCACTATTCTGCCCTCTCCCAAGATGTCGACACTCTTCCTTAGCTGTTAGGTGCTTTGTAGCCCACCCTAGAGGTGTGGCTACCTGTGGGCTACATGCCTAAGGCAAAACTGGTCTGGACACTGGTCTTTCCTCTCTGGCCCTGTCTCCAGCTTGTCATAGTAAACAAAGGCTGCTCCTCTGGAGTGTTATCACCATTTGACCACCAAAGGCGGTTTTGCCTTTGAAGCTCACTTTTTAGTCTAACACCCTGAGTGGCTTACTGCAAGGGGGAGGTGACACCTTTCCCTGCAGCAGGCTTCTATTGTTTTACAGGAAGCCTAGGAGTCATTCTCACAACCCCCAGGCAGGCGGAATGCTGTCTGCAGACAAGTGCAGGTGTGAGGCTACTGGACCAGCTGGGTCACAGAGTGCCAACTTCCTAAAAGTTGCTTTACTTTAACAGTGCCATTAAATTAGATCTGGGCTTCAGGTCAGGTTTAATGCCACGATTAATTTGATACATTACAGTACCCAGTTAGGTAGTCTCATTCAGAAGTTAGCCAGACGGGGGTGCTACCCGTAACCCTGTATTAGGCAAGGGGCTACTAACTTTCCCACAGCAAAATGACAGTTTGAAGGGTTTTGCTGTCAGGACATATATACGCATACATGTCCCACTTAACAATATAGTGCTCCTTGCTTTAGGGCTATATAGGCCTTCCTTAGGGGAGACTTACATATATTGTTAAAGGAATGGGTGTCTTTGCCATTAATGGTAAGGGTAAAGCCGAACTGGCAGTGTGACAACTGCCCTTCCAATCTGCAGAGGTAGGCTGGGAGTCATTTTGTACTTTGTCACACACAAGGTGGTACAATCAGTGCTGCAGCCCTGGGTGGAAACATTGCCTTCGTGCTCTGGGTACCATATACTAGAGATAAGTAAGTCAGTACCTGTAATTTGGGGATAGCCAATTCAACATACACTTTGTAATGGTTAAGAACACTGGCACTGAGGTCTCGTAAGCAGGCCTCAGTGCCCTCGCAGAGTTGAAAAAACATCAGTTAGTAGTACAAATGGGGGCAAGAAGTGGGGGGAATCTGCAATAAGCCTGTTTCCTTACAACCCCCCCCCCCCCAGCTAATAAAGCTAGGAGAACTCAACCCAACAGTGGGTGAATCTCCTTGACCATTCAGCGAGGAAGGATGTAGGGAGACTGGCTGACCATTGCTGGACCTACTCTGCCACACATCCTTCTGTCAGGGTCATTCCCTCTGGTGTGCTGGCCCCCCTCAACTATGACAGGACCCAACCTAAACTGGACTTTAGCTGAATCTGTGTCTTTACCGTCCTTCTCTCTTGCCTTGGGTTGTGAGCTGCCTACCTCCTCTAACCCTACCCTATCTTAGCTAGGGCAACACCTCACTGACCAAAAGAGGTCACCCAACACTTGAGTAACCCCAACAGGGTCAGGGGGCCTACTTTACTTCTTGTCACAGGGTCTGTCTCTCATGCCAAGGACTGTACTGTCATAAAAGCAAGTACCCAACAAAGACTACTGACAGCTTTCAGTGCCCAGAACCACACCTTGAGCCATCCACTGACAAGTGGATAGGCTACTTTAGGGGCTACTGTGGGCTCTTGGAGCCTCTCTAACTTTACAGAGTGGGGAGTTCCCACCTCATGTGGCAGACACCCTTCTTCCACCCTTTCTACTGACAGTTCAGGAGTGTCACCCTGATTCTGAACAGTCGCCTGACTCTCCAGGACTTCTCAAGGGTCAGGAGAGGCCTTGCCAGTGCAAATGTTGGGGTTCTTCCTTACTGGAGTAGAATACCCTTGGCTCTGTGAGTTTCTTGCTAAGAGTAGCCTCCCTTTCCTACTTTTTCCCTTTTTACTTTTCTTTTTGGGGCTAAGTCTCCTAACCTTAGGGACAGGACCTCTAGGATCCTTGGGATGGGCAGCACCCTGGGCACCCTTCCCTTCTGTAATTGGGACACAATCTAGGGAGAGGTCAGGACTGACCACTACCATATGTCAGCTAAGGGTACCTCCTACTTCTAGGGTGACTAAGGCTACAAGTCGGTTAAACTCCCCTGGCATTGCCCATACTCTCCTGGCAAATACTGTTCTGTGGACACAAACCTGTCAACCACTATGGTATGACGTGCACCTGTGTCTCTCAGGGCAGTTGTTGCGATCCCATTCACCTTAAGATGGTGGACGTGTTTACTACCACTATTAGGGATCGCCAGCTTACCATCTGGACCCTCTTCCCAGTTAAAGCTGTTAGGGCCGCCTCATCTGAGGTGCCCTCTTCTAAGGCTACACTGGCCATCCCAGTTGTAACCTTTCTCTTGGGACAGGCTGCATCCCCTCTGTGGTGTCCTGGCTGTGGACAATCACAGCCCAGCCTTCTGTTCAAGAGCTTCTTTAGACCTTTGTCCCCACTACTCTGCCTGCTAGAGGTGGGTTGGGTTTTGACCCCCTCATGAGGGTATTGGGGTTCTGAGGCAATCTCTTTGGTAGCTTTACTACCTTCCTCTTTTCCCTTCTGTGGTTGCACCCCCACCCCCTGCTCTTAACAGGATGACCCCCCTGGGTGTTCTTCAGTACTCTTGTCCGAACCCATTCATCAGCTCTCTTGCCCAGTTCTCTAGGGCTAGAGAGTTTTGACTTTATCAGCTACTGGTGTAACTTCTCTGAGGTACAATTTGTGAGTATGTGCTCCTTTACCACTATATTGTAGATGGGTATCTACCTTGTTACCCTTTATACAAGCTTCCGGTGAGTTCACAGCGGTACCTGTGTTGACCCCTTGTGGGTGTTCCTTAGCTTAAGTCTGTATTCCTCTGGGGCGAGACCAAATAGCTTGATTAGTGCCCCCTTCATGTGAGTGTACCACTCTGCCACCTCATCCTCAAGTGTCACTAACCTATCCCTCCCTACTGTTGGAATCAGTTACCACAATAAGGACCTCCAATGTTGGGTACCCACCCATCTCATCGTGAGAACTCTCTACTAGGATGGCAGCCATTATCTAGGTCATCCCCTTCTACAAATTTATGAGTGTACCCTTTGGCAATGTGGTTTCATAGGCACAACTTGCCTGCACCCCTAATTCCTTGTTTCTGCCACCATGTCCCTCTTCTCCTCAATGGCCAATCTCTTTTCTTCAAGCGCCAGCTGCTTCTCCTCAATCCCTAGGAGGCTGAGCGGGGCATCTAGATTCTTGGTTCTCCTTCCAGAAGTGGAGCTCTTCTTACTCCCAGATGTGGAGCAATGCCTTGGTCGAATTGTGGGGAACACACTCTCATTGTCCCCCATAGGTTCAGAAATATCTCTGCCTTCTTATTCATCACCATCTTATCAGTGGTGATTTCATCTGCCAGTTGGACCTGGGCTTTCCTTGATTCCTCCCAATATCTGAGGGCTTTCTCAAGATTCTCCTACCTGGCAGTGATGCTTGGGCTAATTTTCCTGCACCTGCGCAGCACCCTCAAGTTATTGATCTTTAGTGTGGACAGGGTGTCCAAGTCAATCTCTATGTTATCCATTCTTAAAGATTCTTCAAAACGTTTTGCCACTTTTACAAAGAATGGTTGTTAACTTCTTTAGCCTCCATCCCTTGGATCTACAGAACTTGGCAGCTTTTTGAAACGCTTTGCTCACTGTTGACCTAGCAGGTCCTTTTAGTGGTTGCTAACATATTAATTGTCTGGTACAGCTAAACACAAGTTCTGGATCCTATTGCTAGGCAGCAATGTAAGGATTTGGATGTATTATGTTGTGGCTGTGTAGCCTTACAGTGGAATACACTTGCAAAAACTGTCTTAGATCCTGACAGACTCATTTGAACAACCTTAAGTTCAACCTTGGGTAGCTATAACTTTTGAGCAGCAAGGCTTGAACAAAGGAACATAGTGTAAAGTGTTTAACAGTACCAAACAACAGAATAAGATAGCCTCACAACATGAAAAAAAAACAATGCCTATTTATAAAAATAGATGATATTTTAACAAATTTTTTAAGGTCCTTGTTGAATAGAATGCACAGGAGTGTTCCGGATATACAGATTTTGAAAGGTTTTATCATTTTAATTTCAACCACAAACAAGCATTGGTCAACAAAAAATGTACAAACTTTTCAGAAGTTTGTGAAAGTTAATTTATCTAATCCGGCCCTGATTGGGCGACCAGATCTGACAGGATGAATGTCTGGGAGGCCAACGCAGTACATTTGGACAGTTATCTGGCCTCTAGAGCATTTTTCAGTCCAGTTGCAAACTTTATGGCATGACCTCCATAGACTTTAATGGAGTTGCCCTAATACTGAGGATACAGGAGGAAAAGATTCTCATAGATGCTCCAGTTACATTGCAGTCGCCAGGGGTTGATTCCTCGGTCCACTGGTCTTATGGAGTGACTTTGGCCTCAAAAGTTGGGGTCTTTCAAAGTCCTGTTTGAGACCCTGGAAGGCTTGCGGCGCCTGGGCTACCGGTCTTCGTATGCTGCAGTTGGAGCAAAACCATTTAGTTGAGGCTGGTGTTTCTCTTCGGTGAGAAATCTAGACTCTGACAACACTCCCAGGTCCAGCGGACCTGGGAGTAACTTTTGGCCATTGAGGATCAGTCTCTTGGGGCACCCAGGGGCAGTCAGCAGCGATTCCCTCAAAGTGGCTACCAACTTGCCAGTTTGATCTTCTCCAACTTTAATGTTCCTCGTGCTGTTCCAGGGAGCCAGCCAACTGACCTTTAGAATCACTGCTTTGGTCTGGGGCTGGGAAGTGACTTTTTCCCTGAACCAAGAGCCACAAGCACAGTCGCTAGCCCAAAGTGCAGCAGTTGCAGTACGGGCAACGGTGCAGCCTCTTTTTGTGCAGTCTAGGGGCAGAAGGACAGTCCTTCTTTGGTCCTCGTTCCAATTCAGGTGAGATCTGAGTTTCAAGGGGCCATATTAATCCCAGGAAAGAGCCCAGCGCAGACAAAGCGGTCACTAGTCAATAGGCTACAGGTCCCCTCCCTCTTGGTGATGACTCTCCAGTAATATTTTGCACCTAACAGTCCCAGAGTGCACTATTCTGCCCACTCCCAAGATGTTGGCATCCTTCCTCGGCTGTTAGGAGCTTGGGCGCACCCTAGAGGTGTGGATAACTGTGAGCTATATGCCCATAGGAAAACTGATTTGGGCACTGGGCTTCTGTCTTTGGCCCTGTCTCCAGCTTGTCTACCTAAACAAAGGGCAGCCTCTATGGAGTTTTATCACTGTCTTCCCATCAAAGGCAGCTTTGCCTTTGAAGCTTGCCTTTTGGGCTAACACCTGAGTGGCTTCCTGCAAGGGGGAGGTGACACATCTCCCTACAGAGGGCTTCTATTTTTTTCAAGCCTAGGAGTCATTCACATGACTTCCTAGGTGGGCAGAATGCTCTCTTGGGGCCAGTGCCATTGTGAGGCTTTTAGACCAGCTGGGTCATAGAGCGGCAACTTTCTAAAAGTTGCTTTACTTTAATAGTGACATTAAATTCGACCTCGGCTCCAAGTCAGTTTAATGCCAGAACTAATTTGATACCTTAAAGTACCTGATTACATAATCCCACTCAGAAGTTAGCCAGGTTTGGGTGACAGGCTGTAAACCTGTATTTGCCAAAGGAGCTATTAACCTTTCCACAGAAAAAGTACAATTTGAGAGGTTTTGTTGTCAAGACATATATAAAAATACATTTCCCGCTTAACAATAAACAGCTCCCTGCCTTAGGGTACTATAGGACTTCAGTAGGGGAAACGTACATATATTGTTAAGGGAAAGGGTTGCTTTACCATTAATGGTAATGGCAAAGTTGAACATGCAACTGCCCTTCGAGTCTGCACTGGCAGGCTGGGAGACATTTTGTACTTTGTCACACACAGGGGGGCACAATCAGTGCTGCAGCCCTGGGTCGACACACTGCCTTCCATGCCCTTGGTACCCTGGTTAACATATACTAGGGACTTAAAAGTAAGTCAGTACTTGCAAACTGGGAAGAGACAATTTGACATACACTTTGTAATGGTTAAGAATACTAGCACTGAGGTCTGGTTAGCAGGCCTCAGTGAACTTTCAGAGTGCGGGGAACCCTGCAAAAAGCCTGTTTACTTACACAAAAATACAACTAATTACTAATTTACTATATTTCTAAACACCAGCAAAACTAATTAAATAACATAAAAAACTATTTCTTCTACATGCAAATGCAAATAGAAACATACAAGTGTTGGAGACTAAAGTAGTGACATTTACTATTTCCACTCCAATTTATAGCTATTTGGGAAATGTGTTGGACACTAAAAGGGGTGACATTTACTATTCCCACTCCAATCTAAACCTATGTGGGGAAGGTGTTGAACACAAAAGGGGTGACATTTGCTATTCCCACTTCAATCTGTACCAATTTCGAGAATATTTTGGACACTAAAAGGTTGACATTTACTATTCCCACTCCAACCTAAACCAATTGTTGAAGTTGTTGGACACTAAAGTGGTGACATTCACTATTTCCACTCCAATCTAAACCACTTTGGGAAAGGTGTTGGACACTAAAGTGGCAACATCTACTATTCCCATCCATCCTGTACCAACTTCAGGAAGGTGTTGGACACTAAAGGCTTGACATTTGCTATTCCGACTGAAATCTGTCCCAATTTGGAGAAAATGTAGGACACTAACGGAGTGACATTTACTTTTCCCACTCCAATCTAAACCAATTGGGGGAAGAGAAGATGTTGGACACTAAAAGGGTGATATTTACTATTCCCACTCCAACCTATATCAATTTGGAAAAGGTGTTGGGCACTAAATGGTTGACATTTACTATTCCCACTTGAGTCTAAACCAATTTGAGAAATGTGTTGGACACTTGAGGGGTGACATATACTATTCCCACTTCAATCTATACCAATCGGAAGAAAGTGTTTGACACTAAAGGGGTGACATTTAGTAATTCAAATTCAATCCATACAAATTTGGGAAAGATGATGGACACTAAAGGGGAGGCATTTACTATTTTTAAAACATTCTTAAACATTTTATATAAGGCACCATGCACTATATATATTAATTTACACAATCCATACTCACACAGAGGTTTTCTACTATAAAACACATTAAAAATGACTTCAAAACACTCACCCAAAATACAAACCATAATATTCATAATTAAACATTTAAAAAATAATAGATTATACTTATAACTAATCTTAACTAGTATATTTATAAAATATTTACGATCATTCTTAAAATGTGAACCTTACAGTACAAAATAATATAATACTTCAAAATTAACAATAATAAAAAATTATAAGAATATGTGATTTGTTTGGAAAATAAATGCTATTTTTAAAATAAATTACATTTATTAGACTTTATAAAATTGTTCCAACAGCAAAAGGTATTGAAATATTAAACATATTACAATTCTGATTTTGTTCATATAAAATGTACATTAATAAACCATTAACATATAAATATACAACAAAATGTAAATGCACATATCGTAATGAATATTTAACTTACTTGTATATTATAAGTAAATGTTTAAAATAATTGTACATATGTGAAAAAAGTTCCAACATTTTTTACGTTGACATATTTTTCAACTTACAAAATATAAATTATTTTATTTCAAAATTGTCCTTTTTCAACAAAATCATTTACATGTTTTTAAAATTTTAAATAAAAAGAATGTTGTGATAATAATAAATTAATTCTTTATATCGGTAAATGTTTCCAAAATGTGTTATAAGCACATTATTTATTTTAAAATTTAAAATAGATGGATTTGATTTTAAGGAGGGGTCGAATAGGGGCCCTTTACCAAAATGTATTATCAGGCCTTCCCGACGATCTCTCTTCTCAGAATATGAAACTAGAAGTCAAGTTCGGTAAGGTTGGTATAGATATTACTTATGCATTGGATCTTTCTAATGCTGTACTGATTTCTGGGAGTTTACGGTCACAAAGCTATATGGCTTTGTTCGATTTGTATTTTACCCCCGCCAAAATTTCAAAATGGGGAGGCAGTGGTGTTCAGGGTTGTCCAAGATGTGGCCTGTCGGCAGCCAATGATGTACACATGTTTTTTTCTTGTGTCAAATTATCTACATTTCTCCAAGATATCCAATTGTTTATTAATTGCTCCCTTAACATACAGGTGGCATTTTCTCCTGAGCTAGTAATAACTGGGTGTGAAACTGACTCATGCGTAGACAGACCCTTTTCTGAGTCTGCCTTTCTTTGTACTGCAATGTCTCTAATTCATTTGTGTGTAACTTCTGATTGGATTAACCTGTTACCTCCAACCTTTCTGAATTGGAGAGCAAGAATTCTCGCTCTCCATAATTTGGAATCAGCTGAGTTTTTAAGAAGTGGTCGGAGGAGGCGTGAGAGGGGGCTGAAGATATGGCGCCCTTTACGGATTGGCTGAACAAATAACAATCCATTTTTTTTTTCTTTTTTCCCCCTCTCTGTCTTTTTTTCCCCTCATAAGGTTTCCCCTGCTGTATCTGACTTATCTAATTCTACCGTTATAGCCTAACTTGCATAGTTTACTTATTTTCTGTACTGATTGCCATGACTGTTTAATTACTTGCCTTGTTATGTTTTCATCAAGCTGAAATAAAAAAAATAAAAAATTAAAATAGAAAATATCTTTTAAGATAATTCATTATACTACAAATATTATAAACTATTATTTAATAAAATAGTTTTTTAAACAAACGATAGTTAAACATTTATCAGAACTAATCTGCATATCATTCAAAAAAGTAACATGAACTTTAAATTACATTATCCACTTTTTAATAATCTTCCCATCCTTATCCCCTATAAACCAAATATCAACTCGAGAGATCAGCTCTGAACAGGGGGGAGGAGGCGTATCGTGCATGGTAATAATTGTCTATTTAAAGAATGATGTAATGACAGCTTGAAATTGTTATGAGATAGCCCACGTATCGTATACACCCCTACAATAGAGATGAAACAGTCAGACTTATTAATTGCAATTTGTTAAGCATAATAGACCCAGTGTTCGTCTAATCTCTTTGTACATCCCATGTGAATATATATGAAGTGGTTTTTGCCCTATTAGCTCAAATGTAATGTGGATATTTGTAACTAGTATTTATTAAATTAATTTTTAATGTTTTTAACATACCTGGTGCCAAAAACTAAACGGGAACTGTGCAAATTGACTTGGATTTAAAAATGGTTCTTTTTTTCCTTTTTGTACTTTCATGATCTGTATTTTTAAATTGATCAAATTAAGTTTCTTTGAGTTTGAACTCAATATCCCGCTACTAAAAAAAACTATAAATCTATTGTTTTTAAATATTAAAACAACTAAAAATACTAATTTCAACAATTTTGTAATTATTGAAATATCTTCCTAAAAACACAAATAACTAAAAATTATTAAACATACACTACTAAACACAGTATAATAAATTACATACAAAATAACACTTACATACAATATTACACACAACAATATTTTCTAAATTCATATTTTTAACAACGATGTTAAAATAACACTTAAAACTATATTCTTACCAAGATATTCCTGTTGATGAACTGTATGATAGCCTGATATTCTTGACACCATATTTTTGTATCACAATATTTTTCAGACAATATTTTGTCCAAACACCTCACAAAATGGTGGATGTAGCTCCAAAGCACTTACTCATGTGGTAGAAGGTTACCTGAATTTTCAGCCAAATTAAAGCTCAGAATGCACTTTACCTTGGCAAAGAGCTCACAATCTGAACCAGAAGTCTGTCTACCATAGAGGAAGTCTTGTCCTCATTGCTAGGTCTACAAAGCCTGCAGCCTTGTTTCCAAGAACGCTAAGTTGGTGCATTTGCAAAAAGTTAGATTCACAATAGATGCCACCAATACAACTGAATCTGATATTCCCAGTGACTAAGTTTCCAATTTTATAAGGATATATCTTAGGGCCTGATTATGAGATTGGTGTCAAGACTGTCCTGAAGAGGAATCTAACCTGTCCCCAATTTCGTGCTAGGCGTAAGAAGGTGCTTTGCTACCCTTGGAATCAGCTTTGCCGGTTAATCTTTTAATTAATTTTAGGTAGTGCTTGTTCCTCGAGATGGCGGTGTCTGGAGGTAGGCGTTCTAGTGTTGGGGCTAATTAGGAAGGTTCTGTTGCTTCGTGCGCTCGCACCTGAGGTGCGGCGCACTTCAACTGTCAACTCAGGGTGAATGGAGCGCATTTCCTTCGCGCTCGTTTGCCGTTTGAAAAAATAAATTGTTATGGTGACCGGCAGCGCGTCTGTATTCGTTTGAGTTCCAGAGGAGTTTCAGGGCGTCTACTCTGTATCTTCAGAAGCATCTTTGAAGAAAAGAAAATCTTCAATATCTAAAGTCTACCTGTAATGTGAGTAGAGGGTTGCTATTCCCCTCTTTCAGTAAGTAAGTTCTTTGAATATTTACTTTGAGAGGTCTTGGCTCTTTTTGAAATGACAAGAGAACATTTGCGAATGCTCAGCTCTGCTCAGACTCAGTTTTTATTTTAGTTATTCTCGGCAAGTCAGCTGCTTACAGTAATTCCGCTGAGACTTTCCAAGCAGCTGCTTTTCCTAGTAAAAGCGTTTTTCATATATCATTTTGGCTCAGTGTTCTTATCCTTCCTGTGATGCCTAACAGGAGTTTTTTGAGAGAGAGCTGAATTTTTTACCAGATATTAGCTCTTAATTTGTTTGGAAAATTTACAAGGAAGAGACTACTTAACTCATGAGGAATACCAGAATTTCTGTGCGTAGAGATAAAAAAAAGACTTTCAGAATTGAAGTGGCAGACTCAATATCTTCAGTTGTCATTTAGTAGGTAGCAATATATATATATTATATTTACCACCCATTGCATCATCTGCCACCTGCAACAAAGAACAACAAGAGAAAGTATCAGAAGAGAGAGCATTGAAAATAAATTTTATTAACACCAGCTGCTATATAAGAGAAGGGCTAATCGCTGTTAAAACTCAGGAATGAGATAGCTTAAAAAGAAAAAGACATTTCCTGAGAGTATTTAGATCAGGGTGAGTTTTAGGTGTATTAATGTTGTTGTTTGTATTTTAGGTGCCAAGAGGATTAGCAAGAAGTCCTAGAGGAAAAGGCACAGCAGTGGAGTCTCTCTTTTGTCCCATTCCCTTTTCCACCTCTTTGCTGGAAGGGAAAGTTATCATTCGCTTTTAGTGGAGTAGGGGATTGGAGAAAAAGTCAATTGCTCCTGTGGAAGTCTATGGTGTACAGGAGCGTGGTACTTGATAATTGGCGGATGGGATACTCTATCACAAACGAGACGGATATCCAGTCTGCCATATTAAAAGCTCCATTGGATATAAATGAATTGTAATTTGGTGAACGGGATATCCCTCACATTTGTGATCGAGTAACCCTGTCCACTAAACTCGTAAACAGGCCCTTAGTTTCAAATGTAATACATTGCCTGTATGTGTTGATGGTCTTGGCTGGGGGCACGTACCACTCAAAACAGTGCCCTTGGTCTGCATATGATGGAATGGGGCATATTATGGGTCCATAATTCTTTTAGTCTACAGTGCCGTAATTTAGATCATAAACTATGGAATGGATCCACAAGTTTTTTAATACATGGTCTTGGTTCCAAAACCATGGACTATGTAAGGTGAATCAACATGAGTTCACATGCTCCATAGTTGTGGTCTCGGTTCCATTTCCGAAGATTATTTATCACAAACGCAGGGAGCCTGTGCCTGTCAGGCATGTGAACCCTGAGAGAAGTTTGTGGACCCTGCGACATGAACACATTTTTTAATTTCCAATGTGGGTGGCCCCTGGGTATCTCTCACTTTGGTGTGGGGGTCAGGGCATGCTCGCCTTGCCCCCTTTTGTGTACAGGATGCTGGGAATGATCCACATGTACTGTAGTGGCATCGCAGTAGTAATTTTTCTCTTGTGACTCTGCAATCAGAGCCTTCTGCAAGCCCAACTTAGGGCCTTATTTATGAGACCTTGTGACACTTTTGCATCGCAGTTGCATCACTTTTTGTGACGCAGCGGCGGCATAAAAAATGCGCCATGTTGCGCCCTATTTACAAAGTGACGCATCTAGGCAGAGTTTGTAAAGCCCTGAGCTACATTGTACCTGTGTCAAGTATAATGGATGCAGGGTGGGCGTTCCCCTGAAAAAAGCCTTGTAGAAGTGGCGCAGTGAAATCTATCAGAGGCGCAGTAAAATCTATCAGACTGTTTGAGTACTAATGGTCCAGTTATTTCTATCTTTTTAACTTTCTTCAATCCCAGCCAACACTTTTTTTAAATAAAGTTAATTTATCAAAAACTCCAGACGGATGTGGAACTGTTTGGACACGTATCTAGACTCTTAAGAACCTCCATCAACAATAGGGTATACCATGGATTCATATCCTTTGCCTTTAATGACGGTCCACATGAATAATTGTATTTAATGGCCCCAGCAGCCAGCAAATGAGCCCTAGCAGCTTGAGTAACTGTATTTGTAATTGTATTTAATTAGCATCTAACCATTGTTACCTGTACCAGGTTGCTGTATGTTAGGCCTATCAATATCGGACCGTTCTGGTGCCAACATATGCATAGAATTTTTGGAAGTAAATGACACAGCTTGACTAGCCGTCACTCTCCCTTCCATTCTCTTCTCTTTCCCTTCTTGTGCCTGTCTTTTCTTCTTTTTTTTTTTTTTTATCGATCACTCAGGTTAGTCTCATGTTACCCATATAGGCGTAATAACCTCACTTTATGAATGTATACTTATAACTTTGCCTTAGATATCTTATGCTAACCCTGTTACAGGCTTTTTGTCTGCTCTTGTGAAAATCAATAAATTTTGAAATGAAAAAAAAATACTGAACTGATTTAAGTCAAATTTTGGACCTCATCGTTTAATCGCCCCTCCCCCTACTTGACCTATCTGCACAAAACGTGCCATGACGAAGTCAAATCTAAAAGTCTGGTGTAGATTCAGCGTACAGCACCAAATTTATTAAGAAAACAAAAAGTGGCATTTCAGCGTAAAGTCTGAGCTAATCATAACTACAGTCACTATCATAGACAGTCACTATTGCCGACATGCACACACATTTTTGTCCAGTGAGCACTATATGTACGTAATAGTTAATCAGTCTTTTAACAGTGTTGGCACTGGCTCATGTGACCTAGGGTTATAAACAGATGTCAGCATTGAACACACTAGAATGCTTTTTAGAGTTCTGCTGCTCATTTGAAAACCTAATTTCACACTCATTATAGTTAATCCTTCAAATTCAGAAATTCAGGAGACAAATTCATTTTTTCCTCCCAGTAGTTAAATGTGTATTTGCGTATAATACTACTTTAACCCCTATATTTAATCCTTTGGAAGATATTCCCTCTATATATTTTGCTGCCTGCTTCAGATTTGCACAGCTGCCTGACAGCAGCTATTCATCACTGCTCTGATGCAGTCACTTTTATTCTTTCCCAAGGGAATGCTTTGGAAGTACTGTGCCTATGAATTAGTGAAATAAGATGATAAATGTCTCTTCCGGGGGAGTCTGGGCCAAGTTGTGCTGGAATACTTCTCATAAAACGTGCCTCCTTAGTTACATTAAAGTGAAGTTTAAACAGCATTGGGATGATTGATTTCCAGATACCTGAAAAGGAATAAACCAATCATATTTTCTGCATGTGCATCCTAGTCCATTAGGCGAACAAGAGTCCCCATCCACTGTCAGCGGGGCCTCTCTCTGGATTGCAGGCTCAACTGTTCAGCAAATGCTCATTCAAGACTATGTTGAACCTGCTTTCTGCTTTAGAAAAATGCAAAGTACTTTGATTTATAGACAAGGTGTCCCTCAAGCACCTGACAACCAGATCCTTTTAGCTTAAGTCCAGATTTTACATCCAGAATCTGTTTAAAGAATGACTTACGTATGAGTAACAACCTGCATCTAATTTTTAGCGCAGGTGGGTTTTTAATCAATCTATTATCTTGTGTTTTTGTCCTAATTATAATCCATTCCTTTTCCAGAATTGTTTCCCTTCTACATAAAATCTAAATCACTGTGTTGGACTCAGAAATAAGGGGGGCATTACGACATCGGCTGAACTTCAGTCCCTCCACCATCGTCCTGGGTATGGGGACTGCCTGCCTATAAGGCAGCGGTCCCGCGAATGAATTTCGAATGCGACCACCACCACGGCAGCCGCAAACGGCATGTTTAACATTGCGGCGGGTGCTACTGGCTGCAGCACCCACCGCAATGTTGATAAAGCACTGTTTACATTTCCCTGCACTACGCGGCAGGCACCATGCGGTGCCTGCCACATGGTGCAGGGAAATGTAGGGGGGCACAGTGCACGCACCAACTGCGCCTGCACAATGGGGCCCGCAATGGGCCCCAAAATACATCCTCGCCAGCCTTTCCATGGCAGCTGAACCGCCATGGAAAGGCTGGTGGGGATCCAGCATCCTGATCTGGTGGACGGTGCCTGCTAGGCACCGCCACCATTCTGTGGATGCGGTGCGGTCCGACAGGCAATCGTAATGTTTGCCTCTGTTGGACCCGTGGCGGAAGGGCTTCCCGCCCGCCAAGCACACTGCCCACCATCCTAATCTGGCAGGCGATAATTGGCCTTACGATGGCGGTAAACCCGCCACCGGCAGCCTGCTGATGGCGAGTTCACCGCCATCGTAATCAGCCCCTAAGTCTCAGACCAGAACCTGGTAAAATTGTAAATTTGCAATCAATGTTTTCTTTTTGAACGGGAGAAAATTTGAATAAAAAAAAAAAATCACAAACCAAAAAACTAAATTTATGCGTCTTTGACTGTAATTATCAGTATCTTTTGGAATTCAGGAAGGAAAGTAATTGGAAGGAATTCTGGATTTCATGAATGTGAAGAGGATATTGACGAAATTTACACATTCATCCACCATTGCCCTTAAATCTATCTTCTGGAGTGACATCAGAGGTGCAATCGGTTCCTGTTATAGTTGTGTCAAGTTTTTGAAACAGTCTTACCTGAAAGCATTAATTACAGCTGATGCAATTGGAAGATATGTATAATCCATAGCAGACTTGTAGTCTTGCCAGTTCATAGACTAGTGCATTATGTCCCATCTTCTACCGTTTTGAATCACAGTTCTGCATAAATTCTGCAGGATCTCAGAACAATATTGGAAATTACTGTCGTTACTAGACCATGCATTCCCACATTTTGTTTGCGTCCTCATGCTGTGTAATTACTTCAGAGCCTTTTCGGAATTACCTGTCTCTAGCTCGAACCTCATGGATGCATTGCATCGCTGTGTAGTAGACTTTGGTGTGCATGTTCTATGCGGCATTCTCGCTTAGTGTGCGTCATCATTCTGAAATGCGAAAGTGGCCAGGAACGTTCCACTTTCACATTGCGGGAGGAGTATAATGTTACTAGGCCTGGGCGGTAAATTCCGTTCCGCTTGCGGAATTTGCAGAATTTGGGTAATTTCGCATTCCGCGGAGAACGTGGAATTACCCAAAATTCTGCATTCCGTGGCTTCGCAGAATTTTTTGCTTGTTCATATTCTCAATATGCGTGTTCGCAAGATATATCCCCCCGAGCACGCAAACAGCGATCGCAAACAGGAAAAAGCATCACGAACAAGCAATTCCGCATGTTCGCGGAATTTCGGTGTGTTCGCACAGATTTTTTACCGTTTTGCGGAGCTTTGCGTAGTGCGGCTACGTAAATTCCGCCCACCCCTACATGTTACCCCCAAATCTATCAAATCAGTTCTGCCTCCTAGAAAGTATCTAAAGTACAGTAAAAATAATTGCAGGGCTGTACTGCAATGGTGATTTACTGTGAAATGCTCTGAAATGGAAGCTGAAACCAGGGCCGGCTTTAGTGCTTTTGGAGCCCGCTAGAACAATAATTTTTGACGCCCCACGCCCCATTACCGCCTCCTCTAATTCTTTCACTACCACCGGGCAAACGTGCCCTTCATCTTTCCAATCATAAGTTATTACTAAAGTTAGCACTCCCCCTGAGGTCAGTGCCCCCTCCACAGGCAACACGCTGTTAGTGGAATGCTGAGATTTTTTGGTCTGGCTATGGTACCTTAAGACACTTCTTTTAACAATGGATGGGCCCCTATTCATATTGATTGGTGGAGAATTTGTTTAAAGGAGCTTTATGACCATAATACTCGATGTCCAGACAACTAAGCTCAAACCCATAGAGTTTTCTGGCTTTTCACCCAATGTTAGTGAGACACTAGGGCACACATACTATAATTAACTTATTACATTGCAGCACTTGTTGTTACTATCATTTGCTTGCTTCTTATTCTTCAGCTGTCTTAGTCTTCCTTCCTCTTTATGTGCTTGTTCCTCCCCTGCTGCATGGATGCATCACTGTGGTCATCCACTGCTTGTTTTGTATGTTTTTTTTGTTGAAGCACTCTACTAAGGTGCGTATAACTTTGGGTTGTCTTCCCTATGTACTTCTCCCCCATGTCCTTTCCGCACACCCTCTGTGTCTGTGTGCTTGCTCCTGCCCCCAACCATCCATTGTCCCTGTGCTTCCACCATCCCCTCCTGCCCACTCTCCATTGTCTATCTGCTTGCCAACAACTCTCCTGCTCCTCCTGCTATCTTCCATTATCAATGTACTTGGCACACCTCTCCTATCCACCCTCTGTTAGTTATCTGCTTGTCTTTCCCCTCCAGCCCACTCTCCAATGTCTGTGTGCTTG